>NC_142597.1:26822500-29322500 GCF_965207765.1 Zootoca vivipara | reverse complement strand
AACATGAGTTTGACCAAACTGCAGGAGGCAGTGGAAGACAGGAGTGCCTGGCATGCTCTGGTCCATGGGGTCACGAAGAGTCAGACACGATTAAACGACTAAACAATAACAAAATGTGGCTGGCTCCTTAATAGCTGCAACACAGACACAGTACAAAAGTTGCAAAACCAAAAAGCTGAAGCAAGTGATGGTTGGAAACATCGCTTGCCCTTTCCCCTGAAGCCCTTGACAGCCACTTCATTTCCCCTCAAAGCACAATGGTTGTTCCTTGGCAAGAGAACCTCTTCCTGGCTCTCATTCCCCACGGGGTAATTGTGGCAAGAACTGTAGATACAGGGTTCTGTATGAGAAGGGATGCCAGCGTGGTCTCCTCCAGGCGATGTCAAACTACAACTCCCATCATCCCCGAGAGCCGGCCAGTGCTGACTGGGGCTGATGGGAGTTGTAGTCTCTGAGAGGCCAAGTGGCATAAATTGGAGTGGCGCCCCATTTTATCCACACCCTGCGAGGTAGACTAGGCTCAGCAGACAATCCACATTCTACACTACACAAGCACTTTCACCCAACGTTTGGCGGATCGTTCCTATTTCACAAAATCTGTAGAAGACAGGGCTGCAGTGTTATAAATGTTTAAACCAGTGAAAAAAGGGTTCTTTCGTTTGATCAGGTGAGTGCAATAACAAGTGTGAGAACCCTGAAGACACTTGAGTTCAGTGAGAACTTACTACCACTCAAAATTAACTTGAGACACTTCCTTTCAGTTACAAAATTGCATATCTGAAGGAGGGAGGGGTGGCTTCTGAGGGACGCAAACAAGCCTTAAGGATGGGCCAGGTGGGAGAAACCAACATAGTGATGATGTTGGACTACAAGTCCCATCAGCCCCAGTCAGCATAGCCAATTGTCTGAGGGATGATGGGAGATGTAGTTCAACATCTGGAGGACAACATGTTGGCTCCCCCTGCCTTAAAGCTAGTAAGGAAACCATACAAACCAGACCAGGGACAATTTGAGAAAAGAGAGGGCGCATCTGACAACTTCACTCTCTCTCAATTTCTCATTTTTCCCAACCTTAAATAAACGTCTCCAGATTTTCATATCAGTTTGTGATTTGTTTTTAATAAAAACGAACCCTGGTGAAAATTTGTCAGTATTTGAGTGCAAATTTTGCCTAATAGAGAGGTTTTTTTGTTTTTGTTTTTACAATCAAGCAGTGTCTAAATTTTATGAACTAAATATATACATTACAAACCAATTGCCCATAATATAATGCCTTTCCTATGTTCCTTTCATTGATATATACATTTCTATGCACACCTTATCCTAGTATATTCGTTTGTGTA
Organism: Zootoca vivipara; assembly: GCF_965207765.1. NCBI lineage: Eukaryota > Metazoa > Chordata > Lepidosauria > Squamata > Lacertidae > Zootoca > Zootoca vivipara. Next base: position 29,321,157 of record NC_142597.1, on the reverse strand, counting down.
CAAGTTAATTGGATGAAGAGTTGCATTGCAAAATTTGGAGAGCTTCGAATTCTGTGCTTCAGTTTGCATATTCTTTCAGAAAGTGTGGATTAGGGAGGTCTGCCTTTAAATGTAAAACTCAACTGAATTTCTCTCCCCATCCCTGCCCCCTCCCCCACCTTACTTGAGCATGCCCAGTGGCCATGAAAAGCTGATTGGCTGTTGGGAAGGTGGGGGCGGAGAGAGAAGACCAAGGAGAGGTGAATGGAATGGCATATCCTGGAAAGGGGCGCAGCTGGCAGGAATGCTGAATACAAGCACTCCACACTGCAACACTTTAGCTGCAGTACATAATACTTGGTTTTGACTTCTCCACTCTGAAAACCAAAAGAGGAGACTAAGGGGCGGTGATCATTTTTATCCGTTCACATTTCTGCCGAAAAACAATTGCAGCGATACTATCTAAAACATTCCAATGAGAAAATGATAAAAAGAAGCGTACCAATATAAATGGCACAACAATGGCACAACAATGCCATTTACTCAAACTAGGTCAGAGTATGCTGGAAAACACAGGAGAATTGATATGCGCACAGCCCAGAAGTTTGGGTAATTTTTTTAAAAAAGCATTTACTATTACCGGTAGTGACCTGTTTTGCAACTCCACACTTGAATAACTGAAACAATGCATCCAGATGCCACGGTCTCCTTATAACCCTCTGACAGCGAACACACTGTTTACCCTACCAATGAGGCGAATGGCTGAAAAGTCTGCAATCCAGCAGGTAAAGAGAGGGCAATTTTAGGTTGCCTTCATTAGCAGTCCCTGGGCTGTGACCTCCAGGGAGCTACACCCTCTGCAGAGAAGCAAATGCATTTAGCAATCGCTCTTTGCTGGAGGGTAAAAATAACCCTGGGGGGGAAACCAAAAAAACCCCTAAAACTGTGCGATCAGATCTGCTCCTCTCTGGGTCCCCTCCCTCCAAGCTTGTGCTGATAAGGCAGCTGCCTTGACCGCAAGTTTAAAAAGAGGCCCAAACAGCTCCCAGGGTAGCCAAACAGAGGGAGTGGTTCCTCTTCTCCACCAGGGTGACCCGAGGCAAAAGAGGACAGGGCTCCAGCACCTTTTAAGACTGTAAAACAAACTTGAGAAGACATCTGAAGGCAGCCCTGTATATATTTTTAAAATGTTTAATGCTTTCTTGTTTTTATATATGTTGGAAGCTGCCCAGAGTGGAGTGGCTGGGGCAACCCAGTCAGATGGATGGGGGGGGGGAATAAATAATAAAAATATTACTATTACTACTGAATAGAACAGTGATGGGCAACCTTTTGAGCTTGGTGTGTCAAAATTCGCCCAAAAAACACAGCAGAACTTGGGTGGTGTGTCACTTCGAGAGAAAAAACCATAATTTTATAGCGATATTTATAGTTTAAATAACAAAAATGTATAATTGTAATATATAACTGTATTTAATAAACCAAAAACTAATTATTGAACCTAACCAAACCAAAAAACCCTTATTTATCACAAAGTGCCCAGAGTTGTTGAGCTTTTTTTGGGGGGGAGCTGCTGACCAAAGTTTTGGAGGTTTTATTTTGGGTGTGTGTGCAAAAGTTGCTTTGCTTTGGGGGGGGGGAGAGAACAGAAATAAATGACGAATAATACCTTCACTGGAACTAACACGCAGCACCGACATAGTCTGCCAAAGCGCCAGAAAAAACAGCACAGAAAGGGTTACAAACCAATCTCTGGCTACCAGCAACAACAACAACAAAAGATCCGGGTTTAACAAGCTGTAGCATGAGGAGGAGCGAGGAGGAGCGGGGGGGGGGGGGACAACAAGAACAGTGCGAATATGGGCTGATGGGGCAGCAGTGAGGGCTCTGCATGTCACGTCTGACACGCGTGTCATAGGTTCTCCATCACTGGAATAGAATGTCCCTATTTTCATCAGAGAAGAAGAAGAGAAGAGTTTGGATTTGATATCCTGCTTTATCACTACCCGAAGGAGTCTCAAAGCGGCTAACAATCTCCTTTCCCCTCCTCCCCCACAACAGACACCCTGTGAGGTGAGTGAGGCTGAGAGACCTCAAAGAAGTGTGACTAGCCCAAGGTCACCCAGCAGCTGCATGTGGAGGAGCGGAGACGCGAACCCGGTTCCACAGATTAGGAGTCTAGCGCTCTTAACCACTACACCACACTGTTGGTGGGTACGCGAGGGCCATCTAGCCCAACCCTCTGCAATGCAGGAACCTTTTGCCCAACGTGGGGCTGAAACCCACGACCCTGAGATCAAGAGTCTCATGCTCTACCACCTGAGCTAACCCAGTTGGGAACATGGAGCCTTGGCTGAAAAAGTCCTCTTCTTCCTCCCAGCAGGTGAAGCTGCTCTTTTGGGAGCAAATGGAAACAGCTGGCCCCTCTCTGGCTGGGAAACGCAGCATCTTCGACTCATGCAAAAGCTGCGAGCCTTGGGGTCGAGCGCTGAGTCACCGAAGGAGCCAAAAAACTGGAAGCCAAACAACAGATTCCAGCCAGATGGGTCATCTGCAACTCAACCTAACTGGGAGATGACGTGGTTTGCCCCCACCCTGGAGAAACATCCAGCACACCTGGGAAAAATGTGGGAAATGATGGAATCAATAAATATTTATTACTGAGTCCACAATATTTGGACGGAGAATGTAAGCATGGCTAAAGGCCAGCGGCGGGAGAGAGCTCTTGGCCGGCACGGCAGGCCTGTTTAATTTGATATCTGCTTGGAAAAGGAGAAGTGAAGCAAGGCAGGGAAGGAGTAGCCGGCGAGAAGCAGCCTTGTTGCCAAGACGAAGGACAGAAGCAGCGGCAGGAACTGGCTCTGTGTCCGTACTTTGGAAGTGAAGGGCCACCCCCAAGACTTTGCCAGTGGGCAATTCCATTTGAAAACGGCACGTTGTTTGCCTGATGAATGAGATTTATTATTGATTCAAAGGAATAATACAGGGTTTGCTAATCAGGCTCAAAGATGGAGCTGTTAACACCAATGGAAACAGCTAACATGAAAATGCAATGAAACCATTTTTTCCCAAATCTTATTTATTGATTTATTATTATTATTGATCAATCGTTCTTTCACCAAAAAAGACTTTACAAATTTTAACGTAAACCGTGCAATGCAATGGAACTAACTCAGCAGCACTTTACAGCCATGAATCAAGACCGTAGGGCGACTAAACAAAACGGTAGCTGCCAACTAGACCATGAAGGTCTTAATCTCAGGGTTGTGGGTTCGAGCCCCATGTTACGCAAAAGATTCTTGCAATGCACGGGGTTGGACTAGATGACCCTCGTGGTCCCTTCCAACAATTCTATGATTCTATGAACTGATCAGGATGAAAACAGTGTGGCCAATGTACGTCTTTAAAAGCAAGGTGGTCAGCAGGGATCAAGAAGAAAAAAGTTCCACAAGAAAGTCAGGATCAAGCCGCCGCTGCCGCCCTGATCACATCTGCAGAGTGGGCTGCTGTTAACTAAGGCTGCAGAGGAGCAGAGGCCAGCCGAAAGAGTGGAGCTGGCCACCCAGCTCGGATCTCGAGCGCTGCAGGCCTGATGTGGAGCAAAGCAAATACAGAAGCTTCTGTGCATCTGAGCTGCTTTAGTCAAAGCCCCGAAAGCAACGTGCGGCAAACGAAACCACATCTTCTGAAGTCTACCTGCTTTTCATGTGAAACTGCTCTTTAAACTGCACTTGGTTGATTTTGTTTGTCGAGTCGAGAGCAGATGGCTGCCCACGCAGTTCCAAGAGTTCAGTTACAAAGTCAAGAAGCCTGCTGGTTTTTTCTAAAGAAAAGGGGTGGGGGGAGAGATCAAAGCAGACAATCTCAAGATTGCAGCAAGGCCTGGGTCGAAAACGCCCAGCTCCATGTAGGGTAGCCATGGGGAACCTCAGGCCTGGGAGTCAAATGTGGCCGCTCAAGCCTTTCTATCTGTTCCTTGGGACTCTCATACCACACCTCCCCCCCCCCAACGCTGCTCCAGGGTACATGTGCAGACAGACACCAGCAACATGCCCCAACATTATTGGCATTAAGAGGGGCAGTGATTTTATCAAGGGCGGGAACCAACAGGACGCTCAAAACTCCATCAATAAAGATGAGAACTCTGAATGCATAAAACTAGCGGGTGAAGTCCATGCTTGCACTTCTATTGCACTTTTCTAGTGTTAACACAACCCTCCCCATGCACTCTGCAGTTGAGGCACGGTGGGATTTGAGAGCCACTATGGTGTAGCGGTTGGACTAGGACCAGGGAAAGACACGGGTTCGAATCCCCACTCGAGCAAGAATCTTGGGCTGGTCACTGCCTTCTCTAAGCCTAGCCTACCCCACAGGGTTGTTGTGGGGGGTGGGTGGGTGGATAACCACGTCGTACACCACAACGCCTGGCTACAAAGTTTTGGTTTAGTCACAGGAATGCCCATTCCAGTTCTATGGAATTCAGGGGCCCCAGGCACAAATGATGGGCTGGATGCAAGTGGCAGATCCTGTGTGGTCCATCCCACATGGGCAGATGCTGCGGGGGTGTGTGTGGCCATTCCAGCAGGTAAGACACAGCTTTGCTGTCTGTGCCTGCCTGGGTTGGGAGACCAAACACCATGGAACTCCCTGCCTATTGATACCCAGCAGGCACCTTAAACTGTACTCTTTTCTGCGCCTGCTAAGAACCTTCTTGTTTAGACAACCCTGCCGAAATGCTCAGAAAGTTGATGCGAATTTTAACCTGTTGTAGTATTTTAACATTTCATATGTTTTAAAGTATGGTTGCAAATTCTTCCTGGTTTTATCGTTTTATCTTTCCCCACATTTCTGAAACAGACCACTTTTCTTTAAAAGTTCTCATGAAAATTCACCAGCATTTTATCACGAATCTCTTCTGGTGTACACATTGTTTTGCACATTTTTTGTCTAATACATATGGACATCTTTGTAGAGCAATTTTCTTTTATATAATGCATTTTGTATGCTATTTTCACAAATGTGTGTCTTTTGGGGCACAACTTTCCCACAATATTTGCACTTTTGTACACATTACTTGCCTGGAGAACTGTACTGGAGAATTGGGGGAAGTGGGATTTCTTAAGGATGCCCATTTTGGTTCTCCTATTCACACTTGAAAAGTGCAAACTAAACATGGGATGAATCAAATTTTCCCCCATCCCTAGTGCCAGATACTACAGTGGTACCTCGACTTACGAACGACTTGACAACCGAATTTTTCGACTTATGAGTGGGGCAAATGGCCGCGCGCTTACAAATTTCTCGACATCCGAACGGAAACCACGGCAGTTTTAGATAGGGTTTTTTCAACTTACAAATTTTTCCATTTCCAATGCATTCCTATGGGAAATCGTGTTTCCAATGGCGCTTTTTCGACTTACGAATTTTTCGACCTACAAAGGTGCCTTCGGAACGGATTAAATCCGTAAGTCGAGGCACCACTAATAAAAAGCCTTGGTGGAGCTGAAATAAACAGAGGAGTTGGCTTTGAGGCACTCAATTTATCAAATCTCCTATTAGTTTCCCCCCAATTAGTTTATTTTCTAGGCCTCCTGGTAACAAAGGGAAGCAGAGTGCAGCAGCTGAGGTTGAAAATCTATCTGCATCGATCAAATACAGGAAATCTATTGATATATTACACACACAAAGCCACCAATATTGTAACTCTAAGCTGCCTATCTCCAAGCGTGAAATTATTCCCTTAATGCTGGGCTGCAGAAATGCTTTGAGATTCCAATTTCAAACAAAACACAGATAAGGGGATAGTTTATACTGGGTCTCCCGTTAGGAGGAATTAGAAAGGAAACTCAGAAGAAGAAAACTTTGGCACACCTCTACCATAAACATCAATCTAAGGTGGGGTGACACCTCTCTCTCTCTCTCTCTCTCTCTCTCTCTCTCTCTCTCTCTCTCTCTCTCTCTCTCTCTCTCTCTCTCTCTCAGTGTAATACCCCTCCCCAACTCCTGCTGCTTTTAAACTCAACCAGGATGCTCGAGTTTGAACCAAAGAAGTAAGGGAAAGCTTTTGAGTCCTTTCTGCTGATTCCTCTCCCTCTCCAACATTTCCCACTTGAAATCACCTCCTGCAGCTGCCTTTTAATCCGGGTATCTTTTCCTCACTTGGGAAAAATAAGCTTAGAGTGGGGGCAATTTTTAGCTGAGAATTGTCAGGAGGGGTGCAATAATCTGCCTTTTCCAGGTCATTTTAGGTGTCAGCCTTCCCCAACCTGGTTCCCTCCAGGTGTTTTGGCCAATGGTCAGGCATTATGGGGATTATAATTTAAAACATTTTAGGGACAGGTAGGGCCCAGATTGGGAAAGATTGCTGTGTCCTCCTTTAACCCACCATGACAAACAGCAGTGCTCCGCAAAGGTATTTCTTCTGCTACCTAATATTTTTTCCATGGGGCGAGGGAGGGCCCTTTTGCATACAGAAGAGATGCTCTACCACTGAGACACAGCCCTAGAAACTGAGATATGAAAGCTAGGAACTAAATGGCACCTTAAACGTGGGCGTAACAACGGAATGTTTAATAAAAAAATCCTTCAGTAGCACCTTAAAGACCAACTAAGTTTTTATTTTGGTATGAGCTTTCGTGTGCATGCACACTTCTTCAGATACACTGAAATAGGAGTCCCCAGGTGCTTATGTAGAGAATGGAACGGAATGTTTAGACACATTTTTTTAATAACAAGAATACAAAGCTGAGAATGAATGAACTTCAGCTAAAATCTTATATACGTTTTTCACATGGTCTAGTCCTCATCTGAAGGCTGCAAAAAACAAAGCCATGCTTCGCCTGCCCGCCCCCCCTAATATCCTTAAGAGGGTCTCTTCTCCAGTCTTCAGAGAGTGGCTGGAAGTGAGGAGGCAGAAAAAGGTCCTCCTTTCCTTCCACTCTGCAGTTTTAAATTGCAATCAGGTGCAGTACTGAGCCCAGAGCTTAGAAACTGCTCCCGCCTCCCGCCAATGAAATTCCTTGTCGCAAAACACACCTAGAACAATGGGAGTTTCAAACGCTGCACGGCCTCTCCCTTAAGACAGGGGAAAGGGTTAAACAGCTCCCTGCTCTCTGCAACTCCTCTGCTCAAGTTAGCAGCTTTTGGTCGAAAGCAAAACTCTCTGGGGGAAGAAAACTCTCTGGGGGAAGATGTTCATGACTGCATGTCACACCTGGTTGCGGCCTGAGATAAACAGAGCAACAAAACAGTCAATGCCCCCCACCCACCCACCAATGCTCCTTCCACACCTGAAGAAAGATAAGCTTTTGTGTAGATTCTAGTCTCTTTTTTTCTGGGTGAATTTTTTTAAATTAAACTTTAAAATCTTTACAGGTAAATTCCAGCTTTTAAGCTTGTTATACATTTCTCTTTAAACTCCCCACCTTTCCTTCCATGCTGTTCTTCATCTCATGCCATCTACATACTGCATTCTAATAAGCATTCCACCAAAGACACATTCTTCTAATTCAAATATTATCATTTTTCTTCTGCTTCTCATGCTTCAGACCCTGTTTGCGAATTAACCTGATGATGTCCCCCCCCCCCCGGTATTCTTTTTCACACTGCTCCCTCTTTTGCACAACAGCCCATGCAGGGAAACCCGCTAAGTTCCTTCGCTGCCTGCCTTTCCTCTACTTATTTTACTAAGGTTTATAGCATAATTTTAATCATCTCTCTCTATCTCTATCTCTATCTCCCCCCCCCTCTCTCTCTCTCTGTGTGTGTGTGTGTGTGTGTGTGTGTATGGATCACCAGAATATGTTCCAAGTGATTTACCTGCACAGCTATTTGCAAGGTGGGAATGAATAAATGTCAGAACAAAAAAATTTGAGGGTTGGGTGGACTTCACATCAAGCCCCAACAATCCATTGTCAAGTGCTTACAGAGAAATGCAAACAGATTGCAGAGCATCTGCTTGGAATGCAGAAGGTCCTGGGTTCAATCCCTGGCATCTCCAGGTAAGGCTGGAACCCTGGAGAGTTGCCGCCATTCAGTGTAGGCAATACAGAGCCAGATGGAGCAGCAGCCTGATTCAGGAGAAGGCAGATTCCTAATGTTCTGCCTACAGCATGGGGGAGGTAAGTTCCCCACCCATGGCCTAACCTTTTTGCCAGCAAACATCTTTCTCTGGTACTGCAGGGGGTGGGGAGCCAGGTAGGACTCAGTTCTACTTCTTAGCATACCCTCCAACATTTCTCTGATGAAAATAGGGGAGTCCTGTTCCATAATAATAATAATAATAATAATAATAATTTTATTATTTATGCCCCACCCATTTGACTGGGTTGCCCCAGCCATCCTGGGCTGCTTCCAAGATATATAAAAACATAATAAAACATTACACATTAAACAACTTTCCTTTATAAGGCTGCCTTCAGATGTCTTCTAAAGGTTGTATCTCCTTGGCTCGGGAGTCGTCCTACCAAAGCCTCCAACATTTCTCTGATGAAAATAAGGACATCCTAAGGAAAAGTGGGACATTCTGGGATCAAATCAGAAACCTGGACAGCTTCTGTAAATCTGGGGCTGTCACTGAGAAATAGGAACACTTGGAGGGTCTGTTTTAGGAATATATCCTACGTCAAGCATCCTCAAACTGCGGCCCTCCAGATGTTTTGGCCTACAACTCCCAAGATCCCTAAGCTAAGAGGACCAGTGGTCAGGGATGATGGGAATTGTAGTCCAAAACCTCTGGAGGGCCGAAGTTTGGGGATGCCTGTCCTAAGTCCTGTTCATATTTAATAGAGGCCAACTGTTTGCCTTTGGAAAGGACCTCTTTTGGGCTGCATGGTTTGAACCTGCACTGATGCCTGGAGATGGATGAAGTTTGTAGAGGTGGGCAACCCAGGATGCTTGAGGAATACCAAGCCTAAAGCCTTGGTCCATCAGGACTTCTACCTTTCCATGCCTTGCCTGGATGACGGGGATTTCATCAGGAGCCTTTTGGAGGCAAAGACCTGTCACTATGTTTCCCCAGCTTGGCTGTTGCCTGCAGAACATCATCAGTCCTGAAACCCATTATGGGATTCTTTCAGAAGTGAATGGTGGGGAGGGAATAAACTGGATGATTTAACAGTCTGGTCCTCCTCCTTGGCTTCTAACATGGCTTCATCTACCAAGACAGAAGCCGCTCGAATGAGTGTCCTCACTAGGAGATCGTTTTTTGGTTTCTGTCATTTTTTGCTGCCAAAGTTTGAACTTTGCCTCAACTTTAAAATGCCCACAGTCTTCCAAAGGCACAGGAAGAATCAGATTTAGGCTTTAATGGGCTTGTTAACATGCTGGAGAGAAGAGGGGTCCCTTCTGCATGAATGGGGGTGGGGGGAGGAAATTCTCTCTTCCAATTCACAAAGTCCTCAATTCCCAGCCGTAGCTGCACATGCAACCGGTTTACTGCAGCTCCGCCATCTACAAATAGGTTAGGCAGCTCATGACTGCCGCGAGAAGTTAAAGTTTAAACGGAGAGGCCTGGCTTGGTCTGAAAGACAAAACAAGCTCCCTCAGGCTCAGCCGCCCCTTTCAAGGAACCCGTCTTCTGTGTCGGCTCATTTGAGTGCATCTGGGAGAGCTAGCATCACCTGGAGCAATCTAGGCCCAGGAATCCCTGTTAAAACGTCTCTTTGCTGGGAGCAATTCTACAAAGGAAGGCGTTGCCAGTTTGAAAAAGCCTTGATTCCCAGATCTCTATACAGCTGCTCCTCTGGCACCAGTGGGGAGTTTGCCATTTCATTGCTACCTAATGGTTTTCCGGTCCTCTAGTTTAGAACGTGGTCTGGATCATTACAAATAAGGAGCAATCCTTTAAGAACAACAGAACCACAGGTGGGGAATGTGGCCCCCAGAACCTCTTTCTCTGGTCATTGGATCTCTCCAGTGGGGCCACCCCCTCACAGGCCCTGCTTCATACCCTTGAGGTTTTTTTTTGGCCTGCCTAGAATGTGTCCTTGAACTCTGCCCATGCCTCTTGCCTGTCCTGATGCAGGATAGAGAGAGAGATGTGTGATTGCATGTGTAGAAACTAGCCTCCTGCATATAAAGGCAGCATCTACATCAGTTGCTCCACCCACTTTTGTCTGTGACCCCGCCCACTGCTGACATGTGGCCCTTGGAAGGTTGCCAAGAAGAGAATGTGGCCCTTGAGTTAAAAAATAACCACCCCCACCCTTGAACTAAGCCTGTAAGTTCTAAACTGACCCAGTGCCAACAAGAGCGATCCTGACTGCCCATTACTAAGCAGGGGGCTTGTTTCCTAAAGCCTGGCAGAACAGAAATGGTACCAAGCTGCTGGGCTCCCACTTGTCCCCCAAAGCAGGCCAGTGTCTGTGCCAAACAAGCCTCCTGGAAGAGTTCATTCCACAGGACAGAAAGGCTGGCAAAAGATGGTGCCTGGAATAGGACCTTACCAGAAGATTTCTACATACTGAGCAGTGTTAGAAACTCAGATAATCTAATTTGCAAATGGCACCTTGAACATAGGCTGCAGTTGCCACAATGGAATGTCTAGGCATTGTCCCCCCATGGGATATTATTATTATTATTATTATTATTATTATTATTATTATTATCCATTTCAATACAGCTTCATAGTTTAAAGACCAAATCTCAAAGTGGTTTACAACATGTTAAAACACCAAACAAAACAAGCCAGAATAAATCTAATTCAAACTTCAAGGGAAATATTTCAGATCCTTCTCTAAGTGACATTTTGCTTTCCCCAGACACCAACCTGACTTCCAGAGATCTCCATGTGGTTGCAATTGGACCCACGCCAGTCACAAAAGACACCTGGCACCTGGCTAATTTTGAACACTGGTATGGAGTGGGGTGGGAGGGGTGCAAACAGGAGGCCACACTCCCCGAGACCATTCTGAGCCATTCTGGTGGCCTTCCAGAGGTTATTGGGTTTCAGCTCCCTACATTCCTGGCCACTGGCCATACTTGTTGAGGTTGGTGGGAGTTGGGGTCCAGTAACATCTTGGGAGCCACAGGCTCCCCATACCTGAGTCAGTGTCTCCTCCAAGGAACCAGCATTCTGAAGAGGACTAGTAACTTTGCCGGCACACTTGTTGATGTGAGTTGTATCTGGAGAAGGACCAAAGTCCCAGGATGCTCCAAAATGACTCCCACATCTGTGGGACGGGGCACTAGGAGCCCTCCTCCAGAGGATGTTGGGCTCTGGTTCTCATCAGCCCTGACCCACAGGGCCAGAGGCCAAGGGAAGGTGAGAGCTGTAGTCCAGCAACCTTGGAGGGCTACAGGTTGCTCAACCCTGATGCAAAGAGACAACTCCTGCCGAGAGAGATTCGTGCTCCATACGCACTAGTCTGTGCTAGTGCGCTATCCCTGAACTCATTAATCAAATTGTAAGCCCTAAAGCCATGCTCACCTGGCGTGGCTCCTGGTCTCATGATGTTGCTTGAAGAATCCCTAGGAAAGGATGGATGCTTCCATGTGCACCATAAGGACTGCCTACAATATGGATTGTTCCCAGTATGGGATCTCATCCCTGGATGTGTAGAAGCTAAGCAGAGTCTGAAGCCTGGGATACAGGAGTAGCATGGGGACTGGGAGCATGAACACAGTTGAACTGCAGGGCAGCCCCTGTGTAGGCTGTCCACAATACGTTATTTGCATTTTGTTCTTTTCTATTGTATTATTATTAACATTTGTATCTCACCTTTCCTTCAAGAAGCTCAGGGTGGCTTATAGAGTCCTGTTCCTTCCCATTTTATCCTCACAGAAACCCTGCAAAGTAGGGCTTTTTGGCTGAATGGGGATTTGAGCTTCATGGCTGAATGGGGATTTGAATCCTGGTCTCTCAGGTCCAATGCTCTAACCACTGCACCACACTGCTTCTTATTAAGTTTGTGCCTCACCCTTTCAACCAAGGCTTATTGCAAACAGCGAGGATTGAACCATGGAGAGGGAGCCAGTCATAAAGTCAAGAGTGATTCAGATCAGCAAATGGCCCCTTGAAAACAAGAGTAAAAGAGTCAGTCTCAAAGGTGTAGAAATAAAAAGAAATGCTTTTATTGAAAGAAAGAAGTTTGCATACCAGCTCAGCACAACTCATGACCCCTCGAGAGAAATGCAGTTTCTAAATCACATATCAGGGTGGACTGGTGCTCGGAAATCTCTCCCCATTTTTGTATTCACAGGTGGGTAGAAAAAAATAAGAGGTTTATTGAGCCTTGGCTGTGCCAACATACACACAGATGGTTTGCCTTCAGCTTTGTGGGTGGGGCTACCATATGCAGATGAGCTTGCTTAGACATGGATTTCCATTGTACCAGAGCCACAACTAAGAAGACCCTGCTATGCCCCTGACCGGTGACCATAGTAACAGATTTAAAGGTAAAGGTAAAGGGCCCCTGACCATCAGGTCCAGTCGTGTCCGACTCTGGGGTTGCGGCGCTCATCTTGCTCTATAGGCCGAGGGAGCCGGCGTTTGTCCGCAGACAGCTTCCGGGTCATGTGGCCAGCATGACAAAGCTGCTTCTGGCGAACCAGAGCAGTGCACGGAAACGCCATTTACCTTCCCGCCGGAGTGGTCCCTATTTATCTACTTGCACTTTGATGTGCTTTCGAACTGCTAGGTGGGCAGGAGCTGGGACCGAGCAACAGGAGCTCACCCCGTTGCAGGGATTCAAACCGCCGACCTTCTGATCAGCAAGCTCTAGACTCTGTGGTTTAACCCACAGCGCCACCTGGGTCCCAGTAACAGATTTAACCACACCTAAAAGGTACTTTCCTGAGAGTACTTGCCTGGAGAGAGCTGCCATTCCCTGAAATATGCTGTACAAAATCATAAGGAACACAGGAAACTTTCTTAAACGTTCAGGCAATGCGAGCGGCTATTGACACAGATTCATACATTTCCATATGAATAAGTACCAAACTCTCATAAAATTGTAAAGGTGGATGGAACACCATCTAGTCCAACCCCCTGCAATGCAAGAGCCCGATTTTAAACTGAGCAAGACCACATTGAGGATTTAGTTGCATTCTGCTCCACGGTTTTAGACCAAAATGGACCTCTGGTGTGACGAGAACACAAGCAAGGTCCTGCTTGGTCAGAGCAAAGGTCCACCTAGACTGCCATCCCCACTTCCACCAGCCAGGTGCCCATGGGGAAGCCCACAAGCAGCAGCTGAGGGCAGTGGGCCACCCCTGCTGTTGCTTCACTACCGTTTCAATTGAAATAGGTGCATCTGAACACACAACTATCATCACTAATAGCCGCTGGTAGACTTGTCCTCTGTGAATCTGGCAAATCCTCTTTTAACCAGGAGCCATCACCAGCTTGATGTAATTCAGGCCTTTGAACAGCCTCTTGCTTGATCACCTATGGTGAGTAGGACTCCTCTCCAGGTGAACAGGAAGCTTTTGAAACTGAAATAATGTTGTGGGGAGGGTTCTCTCTCCCCTGCTACATCTTTCTCAGGAGGCTGCTGTGCCATAAATGACGAACACAGATAAGTACAGGGAAGCAAAGTAGTGGGAAAGCAAGCTAGCCACAATTATTGTGGACTAGCAGCTTTTGTTTAGAAGATTTGGTTTAATAGTTGCTTAGCACTGATGCGGTGCTTTAGCGTTCTCAAAGCCCTTCACACACATTGTCTCAGTTATCCTCCCCAAGGATGATACATTATCTCAGTTATCCTTACGACAACCCTGAAAGGTAGGGCTGGGACTGAGAGGAGAGAGCGCCTAGTAAGTTTAAGGCAGGATTTGAACGGAGGTCTTCATGTCGTCATTCAGTTGTTCAGCTCAACACACCCAATACCCTGGTAACTCACCCAAGGCATTATAGTGTGGATGAAAAGCATTCAGAAATTTGGGTAGTGAGGATTCTGCTTTGACAAAATCTGGAGTCACTGATCCTTCTTCATGAATGGAAAATTCTGCTATTCCCCATTCAGAAATGAAGCAAAAACAAACCAACAAACCAACAAACAAAACGAAAACACCCTCTTACAATGAAAGATGATACTTTTTCCTTTCTTTCTTTTAGGCAGTGTGACCTTTTTGCAAACTGATAGGATGAATTTCTATACATAAGTTTAGGATTCAGCAGGCTGGGCTGGATTTTGGTTGCCAGCTGTCACCTTCCCGTTCACCAGGTGTTTCCACCAGCCGAAACCTGGGCCTGCTTTTCCCAGAAACTCAGGAACAAGGCTCAGAAATGGTTGGGGGAAAGCAAGAAGTTTAACATCCGTAAATACAGATGCCAGGAGTGTACAGATGTGGAGGGTTAGCCAAGAGGAGGGTCCAGCTGTGGGTGATCATCAGACTGAGCTTAACCCTTTCCCCACGTTGCAGATACAGTTTTGCTACCCGCGCAAAAGAGCATCTCGGCCACATATAAGAACCCAGCGGCTGCATTGTTAGACTCTAGAGCAGGCTGTCGAGTCATACCAGGTTACTTAGCAAGCCTTTGCATTTTGCATCCAAGACTGGGCCTAAGTGTTAACCGCAAACAAGAAGAGCTAAAATTATTGATGGTCACACAGTAACTTAGCAACTAGGGCTGAAACCATCTCTCCAGATAACATCGGACGCTCCTTCCCCTGTCCTTCCATCAGACAATTTCCCCAGCATCTCTTGTAGCACAGATCGCATCAACCTGCTGTCCTCCAGGTGCTGCTGAACTACAATTCTCACCATGGCTGTAGGACACAAGAGCTGATAGGATGTTGGTTGTGCTGACCCCTGGGGCTGATGACGGGATTTGTAGTCCAGCAGCAACTGCAGGGCTCCAGGTTGGCAGAGGATGGTTTAACATAGTGATATATAAGTCACTGAGATGTCACTAGAATTTAAAATACAGCATTTTGTTTAAAAAATGGGTTTGGAGGATGCAGAACTGATGTTAGCAGATTATCAAAAGGCAAAACCATCCAAATCAAGGTGGTTTTCGTCTGTTTTTTGGTAATCTACAACTGATGAATTTATAAAACCAAAGGAACGAAACTCTAAATTTCTAGATGGGGGAAAATGTGTTTGTGTGTGTTTAAGGGTATTATTTTTTAAAAAGAGTATTTTTTAAAAAAAAGAAGTCACAAAAGGGACCACCATTTTATTTTCTCTCATCAAGAGATTATGGGTTGTTTTTGTCTTTGGCGTCCATATATTTATGGATTACATTCCAACCCTGCTTCAGGCCACGGTCCTAAGTGCACTTTACCTGGGAGTACTGGTAAGTCCTATGGAACTCAGTGGGACTTATGTTTGAGCAGGCTTGCACAGGCTTGCACTGTCAGTGCGATTCCTGTGTAAAGAGGGGTTTGAACCTAGGTTAGCCCCATCTGAGTTTTACGCCCTGTCAATTTGCACTGCCCTTTTCCTCCAGCAGAACCCCCAGAAGGATGAGTTAAAAGAAAGCAGCATTTTAAAAATAATAAGAAGAAGAAAAATCAACCCTCTCCAAAACCTGGATTCTTAATTTAAAGAGCTAGGAGAATGAAAGAAAGCCTTCCCTCTGATATGGGATTAGAATGCCTTATTTTTGCCCACTTTCCCCTAACGTCCACCCCCCCCCTTGCCATCTCCAGCTGATCATACAAGGGAGGTAGGAGAATGTGCTACTTTCAGCAAATCTCACTTGTAAAAATGGTGTGTGATTCGTGCGCTGGTGGGAAGGGAAGGGACATTTCAGCCCACACAGGCGCTCCGAGCCAGACCTATTAGCTCTCCTGGAGTACAGTACAGCCGCGCTCAAAACACATACAGAGAGAGAGGGAGGGAAAGGCGGAAGAGAGAGAAAAAGACAGAGGGAGGAGGGAGAGATAGGAGAAGAGTCAATTACACCCAAAGGGAGGAAAAAACGCTTCCCTGGAGCTTCCAGGCAAGGGCTCCCGGACTGTGGTCCAACTGTCAGGAAGATGCTCCTGCCATACCCCTATAAACAGCCGGAAAGTCGGCCAGACCTCTCTCTCGGCTTGAGATGGGATGCCAAACCACTCGCTTACACCATACAGCGTCCCCACGAATCCACACAACTACCGGACTCCAATTCAGGGGGAGAAAAAGAAACACCGGGAGATGGGACCCCGGGCATAAACCAGACGGTCTAGGGGTGGAAGAAAGCCGGTGGGATCGGAGAGGAAGGGGTGGGGGTGTCCCAGAAGAGGCGTCGCCAAAGACCGTGGAAACAGGATAGCCCACCCCAGGAAGGCGCAGTTACCGAGGAGCGAAACTGAGCGCAGCCGTCGCCCGCCCGGGGACCCTTCGTCCCTGACCTGGGGACAGCGGGGCCGGCCAGGCGCGTCCCGGCCAGTAGCCCCGCGCGTCGTCGGGGCACGCGAAGGACCGAGAACGCGGCGCAGCGGCCCACTTACCCGGCGAAGGGAACATCTCGGCGTCGACCTTCTCGGTCTTGATGATGGTCAGGGTGGGCTTGAGGTCCACGGCCGCCTTCATGGTCCACGAGGGGGAGGGGGACCTTCTGGGTCGGATCCTTCGGCCCCTCTGGCCGGGAAAGCGGCCCGCGCCCCCGAAGTTGGAGACTCCGAGCTGCGCCCTCCGAGTTTGCCGCCGTGCGCTCCGCGCCCGCTTCTCCGCCTGCGGGGCAGCCCGACGGGCTCCGACCGTAGCGCGCTCGCTTGCTCGCTCTGGCGCTGCCTTCCGCCTTCCCGTGCCTCGTCTCCGGGGCGTTCCTGCTCCGGCCAGCCCCGCCGCTGCCTCCTGCCTGCCCGTGGGTTTCTCTCCCAGCCCAGGAGCGGCTGTAGGCGCGGAGCTCTCTGGGCTGCCGCCGACGGGAGGAGGGAGCAGGGGCCGGGCTCCGCTCCGTGACAGCGGCCGGGGTGGGACCCGCCTGCCTCCGCCCCTTCGCCGCCGCCCAGACCCTCCGCGAAGCGCCTTTGCCTCTGGACCGCGCTCTGGAAAGGGGCTCCCCCCCTCTCCCCTTTACTCCGCATTAGTTAATCCGGAGTAAGGCTCCCCTCAGGACCAGAGCTGTAATCAGGCACTGAAAGAGGAAGGCGGGAAGGCGGATGGGACTTCACGCTTTACTTAGTCCCTTGGGAGCAAAAGAAAAGGGTCTTGCTTTCTTCTTCATCATCAAAGAGTCATGGGATTGTAGATTGGGGGGGGCTCAAGGGTCATCTAGTCCAACTCCTGCAATGCAGAAATCACAGCTAAAGGATCCCCGACAGGTGGCCATCCTGCCTCTGCTTAAAACCTTCCCGTAAAGGAGAGTCCACCACATTCCGAGGAAATTCATCATCATTGGCATCGCCAAACCACTTAATATGCCAAATCCCTAAGCAGTTTATATAACACACAGTAAGATAAGGGAAAGGAAAAGCTCTATGTGACATTTAGAACCAAAAACACAAAGAAATACATCAGTAAAAGCAGAGGCGCCATCAATAAAATATTAAGTTAAATATCAATAACAATAAAGCAGTGTGATGGATCTCATGAACCCAGGACTGCTTGCTTAAGTAGAGGGGTCTTTAGGAAGCCCTTCATGCAGCTTGAACAGCACATGAGCCCCTGTTTTTTTATGAATACCACACGGTCTATAAAGAGGAAAAGAACTCAGCCTCAGCCTCTTCATAAAGTGGGAGGTGGTGTTTCTGCAGGGGATGAGTTTCCTCTCTCTCTCTTGCACACACATAACTGATTTTTTTAAATAAAAAAGTCTTACTAGTTTAATACAACACAGAGAGACACATACATACAGTGGTGCCATCGAAGTAGGAATTTGGGGCAGGTTGCTGGGAACTGTATCTCTGTTAGGGGGAAACTACAGTTCCCTAGGATTGTCTGGAGGGGAAAAGAGTGTTTTCAGTCCTTGGGGGTTTAAGGCAGGCCCCCTTAATGCCCCCTTTTCATGATTTCCTTTGCCACTAGGGTGACCAGCAATGCTACGGAAGGACGATTCTCCCTCTCTATCCATTAATCATGATGAATCACAATAACTCACATTTACAGAGTGTCCAAAGCTCTTCCCATCCATTATAGCTGTACAGTTTGATACATTTTTATGGACTGAGTGTGACTTGAGAGGGCATGCATTTGATTGTGAGGACAGAGCAAGAGGTCAGGTATTACAGATCTTACACATCTACTTTCCTAGGGATGGGAGGGGGATGCTACCTAGAATCATAGAATCATAGAGTTGGAAGAGACCACAAGGGCCATCCAGTCCAAACCCCTGACAAGCAGGAAACACCATCACAGCATTTCTGACATATGGCCGTCAAGCCTCCGCTTAAAAACCTCCAAAGAAGGAGACTCCGCCACACTCCTTGGCAGCAAATTCCACTGCCGAACAGCTCTTACTGTCAGGAAGTTCTTCCTAATGTTTAGGTGGAATCTTCTTTCTTGTAGTTTGAATCCATTGCTCCGTGTCTGCTTCTCTGGAGCAGCAGAAAAGAACATTTCTCCCTCTTCTATATGACATCCTTTTATATATTTTAGCATGGCTATCATATCACCCCTTAACCTTCTCTTCTCCAGGCTTAACATACCCAGCTCCCTAAGCCGTACCTCATAAGGCATCGTTTCCAGGCCTCTGACCATTTTGGTTGCCCTCCTCTGGACACGTTCCAGCTTGTCAGTATCCTGAACTGGACACTGTACTCCAGGTGAGGTCTGACCAGAGCAGAATACAGTGGTACTATTACTTCCCTTGATCTAGATGCTATACTCCTATTGATGCAACCCAGAATTGCATTGGCTTTTTTAGCTGCTGCAATAACTGGAGGAGGGATGAGGGAACCTGGGAGGCCCCCTCCAGATGTTGCTGGACTACAACTCCCATCACTCCCAGCCAGCATAGCCAATGGTCAAGGCTGATGGGAGGAGTTGGAGCCCAGCCATACATGAGTGGACACAGGCTCCACAGTCCCGCATTACAGAATGTGAAAGGAAATTTGACTGGCTGAGAGAGCAAGTGGCGCAATGCAGGGGTGGGAGACCTTTGCACATGCTCTGCTTATCAATATCCAGCTTAATAGACTAGGGTGCCCAGAACTGGACCCAGGTTCAAATTAGTTCTCCGGAGTGGGTGTGGATTGGAAGGATGCTGCTGAGCAAGTTAATATGGTTTGGTGTCTGATGCTGCCCTTCTTTTGTGACCATCTTATTCTGAGTCACAACCTTGAAAAAGCTCCCAAACTCTCCCAAGAAAAAGCCCAAACTCTCCCACACTTGTAACAGAGGATGAAAGACATTTTGAATATGGGCAATATGGAGAATCTTGCTTACAGAAGATGGGTTGCCATGGAGAAGTCCAGTTCCACGGGGCAAACATCTCGGGGTGTATACTACCAAATTAGCTCCTGGGTGCAGGAACATGAAAAGAGTCCTGCTGGATCAAACCAAAGGTCCATCCATTCCTGCATCTTTCCTTCAGTGGCCAACCAGATGCCGCTGGGAGACATCCCCCTCCCCAAGCAGGGCTTGAAGGAAACAGCCCACTCTGGATGAACCAGAGTGGATGGGGTACAAATAATAAAAATGTTGTTGTTGTTGTTGTTGTTGTTGTTGTTGTTGTTGTTGTTGTTGTTGTTGTTGTTGTTGTTGTTGTTGTTGTAGTATACCCAGAGCCAGATTGCCCTTGATCCTGGAGGTAGCAAGCAGCCATGGATAGCTTTATCCTCCAACAATTTGTCTAACAATTTAGAGCCTTCTAAGTTTGGTGGGTTTTCCCAGTAGTGATGTATGGAAGTGAGAGCTGGACCATAAAGAAGGCTGATCGCCGAAGAATTGATGCCTTTGAATTATGGTGCTGGAGGAGACTCTTGAGAGTCCCATGGACTGCAAGAAGATCAAACCTCTCCATTCTGAAGGAAATCAGCCCTGAGTGCTCACTGGAAGGACAGATCGTGAAGCTGAGGCTCCAATACTTTGGCCACCTCATGAGAAGAGAAGAATCCTTGGGAAAGACCCTGATGTTGGGAAAGATTGAGGGCACTAGGAGAAGGGGACGACAGAGGACGAGATGGTTGGACAGTGTTCTGGAAGCTACGAACATGAGTTTGACCAAACTGCGGGAGGCAGTGGAAGACAGGAGTGCCTGGCGTGCTCTGGTCCATGGGGTCACGAAGAGTCGGACACGACTAAACGACTAAACAACAACAACAAGTTTGGTGGGCATCCAAACCTGAATTCCATAGTTCAACTCTGCCCTGTGCGAAGGAATTAGCGGTAACTGCCTACCCCTCAGCATCACCAGATGAAGTGCTAACACTTTTTCTCCATCTCCATCATTCTGTAAACCTTGACCATTCCTCTTCACCTTTCCCTCCCCAGCTAAAAAGCCTCAAACACTGTCACCTTTCCTTGTAAAGGAGCTTTCCAGCTCTTCGATACCTTTTTTTTTTTTTGGACATGTGACGATCAAAACTGTACATTGGTGGCATTTTACACATACAAGGCCGCAACCCCCCTGCCTGTAATACTTTCAGTTTAGTTAAAATGTAGTTAAAATGTTGAAGGTGGAAGAGGTTTTGTTTTGTACATGAAAAGGCGGACACCGCTATTTTCTGTTTGTACAACCTCTTTGTTTTATATTCACAGGGTTGGTTTTTTAAAAAGAAGAAGAAGAAGAAAGAACAGAGGAGGGCTTTTAGTAACAACAAATGTGTTTTCTGAAAACAAGGTGACATTGATGAGACACAGCCTGGAGGAATCCACAGTGGGTCCACCTTTCAGAAAATTAAGCATGTGTGAAGTTGCAATCAGTGAGAAGTAAAAAAAAAAGGGGGGGGGACTAAGACCCAAAAGTGCTGACTGCTTATTTCCCCCACCAATTTCACCTGAAACCAAGGATCCTTCCTTTGCAAGGCGGGGTTGGAACCTCTCCTGCCACAAAATATGCTGAGATCTCTATCACTCCAGGAGCTCTCGAACCTAAATGAAGGTCTGGGGGGGAAGGGCGTCTTGGTTTGCACATAAAGTATTTTATTGCAACTTCTGTAGCAAAAACACCCGACCACAAACGGCAGAGCACAGATAGGCGTGTATGACTCACAAAAGTCCATTTACCGGTATATACATATACATATATATATCTATAAGGTTTTTTTATTACAAAAAGAAGAATACAAACGTCATTAGCAACCTGCTTCTTGTGGTTCTTTCTGTGAGAAAACCCAACAGTCTTAGTTGCGTGCTGAGTGACTGCAATGTATTTCTTGAGATGTGCTTGGTTCACACACAGACACATCCATACTGACTTGCTGCATCAAGTGGTGAGTCACTCATGTGAACAAGTCAACCCAGATATAGCAGGCAGCCTTTTTGTATTGCCCGTTGCCAGCTAAAATGCTGGGCTTTTCGATGGATCGGTTTATATGCTCAGCTGCAGGGATCAAATGCATAACGTTGGTTTGCAGAGAAATAGTGGGGTTTACCAAACCTGGGTCTCCATCCATTTTGGGGGTTTTTTTGGACTACAACTCCCATCATCCCTAGCTAGCAAGACCAGTAGTAAGGGGTGATGGGAGTTGTAGTCCAAAAACACCAGGTGGAGAACTAAGGTTGGGAAGCACTGCGGTGCATATGTGTGATGTGCAGGAAAGGTGTTACGTCTTCTCCAGACCCCAATCCAAATTTCATGATCATCCACCATCGTTGTGTGAAATCCTACAGCCCAGAAGGTATCAAATGTATATAAGGGGACAGAAACCCCCAAATGTCACAGAACCTCCCCATGTTTTCATCATGGGTCATGTGGGGAATGAGTGAGCACTATCTTTCAAGAATGCTTGCTGCAAAGGGAGGTGGGGACCTTACCCAGCCTGGGGCTGCAGTTTCTTGTGGGTCAGCCTGCTGGGGCTCATGCTTCTGGAATGAGAAGTGCTGTGTCCTGTTATGTCGATCATTACTATCAAATCTTCCAGCAAAAGGTACATGGATTTCCCTTGGGGACTGCTCCTTTCTCCTGGAAGTCCCTATACCTTCTCAATCATTTGCTTCCAGAACTACTAAGTGTGGCTGTATTTGCCTTACTATGTGGTACATTGGTTGCTAGGCATGCAAATAGGTCTGACATGTGGGTGGGGATTGGTCTAATATTGGTTAATGATACAAAGGCTCTGGCAGTTCCCTGTGGCAGGAGAAAGCAGTCCTATTCTGCTCTATAGGGACATTTAGGGGGCTGCCCCCAGCTGAAAGGTTTCAGTTTTTCCACGTCTCTTTTGCCATATATTTTTATATATGCAGTAATAAAACATCAGGGGAAGAAAGTAAGCAGAGGAACTCATGAATGAGTGGAACATCACGACAGGAGAAGATTCGCTGCAAGTCCATCTTGAGATGAATCATTGCAAAGGGAGGGAATTTGGGCAAGGTTGCCAACTGCCTTAACCAGGCCCTGCTCCCATGATTCTAATGGCAGCTCAAACTGCAGGCCTGCCTCCTTGCCGTGACAAACATCACCTCCTGTTTCCTGTAGACTGAACTTGATGGCTGAGGTGCTCCAGAGAACGGCAGGGCAGCGTCATCACAAGCACAGACGCACCCCCCCAAGTCAGTTGGCAACCCTAGCCATGCAAGAAAGAGTTTGAAATCAAGCATAAAAGAAGCAGCTGGCTTTGGAAACGACTCATTGCAGGCTCAGATGGAGAGAGAGAGAGATGATGCAATTTTCACAAGCCCATAATCTCTTCTTTTTTCTGCATTGCATTGGAATGTTGTAACTTCCAGAGGCACGGAGGAGCAAAAGCACATACCCCCACCCCGCAGGGTAATTCACAAGTGGGGGGGGGGAAGAGGCCTCGCAGGATGGCTATGGATGAGGAAAAGAGGCAGGGCCTGGTTCACATAGCACCTGCAGCCTCGATGCTGGGAGGACAAGGCCGTTCAAATGCATCTGTGGTCCCCAGAGTGTGAAAGCGGGTCTGACTGTTCCTCGGTTTCCTTTCCGCAGCATTCGTCAGCATCACTCCCTCCCCACCAAAAAAAAAGGGGGAGAAGTTCCCACGGAAGTGATGGCCAGTAAATCCCAGACGCCAAGCCTGAAGGGAGAGCGCGAGAAGGCGGAGTGGCAGGAAGGAGCAAAGATCAGCACGGAGAAGGCCAAATCCCACATTTTTCTCGGTTGGGAAAGCTGCCTCGAACTCTTGCTTGGCTTTGTTTTGGCAAAATGACACCTCTCCATCCATTGGCTGAGAGCCTGCACACCTGAGCGGAACAGAGACGTGAAGGATTCCTCCAAGGGACCCAGTTATTGAGTTTCCACCTTGGTTTGCTTGCAGAAAAGTCTTTTCGTAATAGTTAATCGCCTCTGAATTTAAAATGTTGTGTGGTTCCCCCCCCCGTACGTAGATATACTTTTTCTAAAGTACTTTGATATCTTGTATGCTATAGTGGCATGTAAGTATTTTTTTTAAATAGATAAGTGACTATGAAATCCTCGAGAGCTGTCAGTGTAGGCAGATGGACCCATGATGTGACTGGGTGCAAGGCATCTTCCTGCATCCATCCATTAAGGACCATTAAGAGTGCTGCCTTCTGACTTGGGAAGCCTGCCTCCTGGCCCATCTGCTCTCCTGGCGAAGCGAAGCGGCCCTCCTCCCTCTACACGTGTTTGGGTTTGTTGGGGTGGTTTTCTTGGATGGAGATCCTGGCTGCCCAACAATGCGGCTCTTGTTTTTCCTCTTGTTACGCTGCAAAGCGGCCCTGAATAGATCCATCAAAAATTATAAGCAGGGGCAGCCCCCTGAGGCTCTGAAAGATCACAGACCGCATGCAGGGCCTGAACAAAGACCCCGCTCTTTCCGAACAATTAGCCCGGCTAAAAGGACATCTATCTCCTTCCATTAGGGCCACCACGTGCCTCCAAGTCATTGCATTGTGCGGCTAATTAAATAACATGCCTCTCTCCCCATGCCAGTCTCCTGATTAGCTTTCCTTGGTCAGCCAGACACAGCCACGCCAGGCTCAGTGGAAGCAGCAGTATTGGTGATGCTCTGCTTGTGTCGAAAGTTATTTTCGTATTTCGAAACTCATTGTTGGACATCTGCTGAGTGATGATCTCCGATACTTTGGTGTGTGCTTTTATTGCTACAAGGGAATTTAAATTTCCCCATCAGGACTCAGCTCATTCACAGCCTCTGATAAATCCATTCATTCATTCCTGGCATCCAGTGAGCATCAGTAGAGAAGAGGTTAGCTCTCCCAGTCTTCAATCCCAGAGCAACCCAGGATACTGCCTTATATTGAATGAGGCCATTGACCCATCTAGCTGAGCACTGTTCACACAGATAGTGGTTCTCTCTCAGTCCTACCTGGAGATGCCATTGGGTATTGAACCTGGGGTCTTGTGGATGTATTATCACAGAAGCATATAGAATCACAGAATTGTACAGTTGGAAGGGACCCCAAGGGTCTAGACTCTAGTCCAACTACCAGCGATGCAGGAATCACAGCTCAAGAATCCCTGAGAGAGACCAGCCAACCTCTGCTTGAAAACATTCAAGGAAGGAGAGGTCACCACCTTTGGAGGGAGTTTGTTCCGCTGTTGAACAGCTCTTACTTCCAGAAAGTTCTTTCTAAGGTTTAGTTCAGGCATCCCCAAACTTCGGCCCTGCAGATGTTTTGGACTACAATTCCCATCATCCCTGACCACTGGTCCTGTTAGCTAGGGATCATGGGAGTTGTAGGCCAAAACATCTGAAGGGCCACAGTTTGGGGATGCCTGGTTTAGTTGGAATCTCCTTTCTCCTTTCTTGTCATTTCAGTCCATTGGTTAGGGCCTCTGGAGCAGCAGAAAACAAGCTTGCTCCATCTTCCATGTGGCAGCCCTTCAGATATTTGGTGATGGTTCTCATCTCACCTCTCAGTCTTCTCTTCTCCAGGCTATACATACCCAGCTGCCTCAACCAATCCTCATAAGGCTTGGTCTCCAGACCCTTGATCATCTTGGTTGCTCTCCTCTGCACACATTCCAGCTTGTCAATATTCTTCTTAAATTGCGGTGCTCAGAACTGGACACAGGTCTCCAGGTCTGACCAAGGCAGAATTGAGGGTATTATTAATTCCCTTGACCTGGACACTAGACTTCTGTTGATGAAGCCTAGAATAGCATTAGCTTTTTTTTTAGCTGCTGCATCACAATGTTGACTCATGTTAAGACTCCTAGATCCTTCACACAAAGTCTATCCAGTCAAATTCTGGCTTAAAAATAAAAGCATATTCAGAAGAATAGGCAGGGTGAAGGAATGCTACTTTTGATAGAAAAAGTGATAGATATCAGGATGAAATTTAGTTACTTATCAAGGTTTAATGGTATACAGTATGTCAGAATTTTCCAGGCAATGCTATCTGCCATTCACCTCTTGAAAATGTAGTGACTACTGATAAATATAACCAGGGCACATCCTAAAAGAACCAGTGGTGATGCAGAATTTTTCTGGAGCAGACCAGCCTCCATTCAGGTGATCCTGGGCAGCCAGAAAGCCACACGTGAAAGGGGAATCTGTCACCCACAATGCATCCTCAGAATCTGGTCATCATAGAGCAGGCTTCCTCAAACTCGGCCCTCCAGATGTTTCGAGACTACAATTCCCATCATCCCTGACCAGTGGTCCTGCTAGCTAGGGATCATGGGAGTTGTAGGCCAAAAACATCTGGAGGGCTGAGGTTGAGGAAGCCTGTTATAGAGCATCAGTCTCCTGCGTTCTCTAAGCTGCAAAACTGCACCCAATCTAAACTCCCTTGACTGGAAGACCCTGGTCATCTTTAAGGTCCCACTGGCAGAAATCTTGCACTGATGTCAGTGAAAGATTTTTAATAGTACTGGATTTTGGAAGAGCGAGGAATTCCTCAGCCAACAGACAGCCATTGCTGAGATGCCTTTGCATGGGGGAGAGGGAGCATCCGCCAGCAGCAAACGGGTACTGGTAACAGCAGCAGCCTCTTTCAGAAACGAAATCCTAAGCGAATGTGTTAGAATACACCTTTTCATCTCAACATCTTGGCTTCCAGAGACGAATGTGGTAAATGTGTGGGGTGGAAGGTCTGACCCTGGGTCAGAGTGCATCAGTTGCTGGCCATGTTGACAGTTTAATCTGCCTTTTCTCTCCAGTGATGACCTATGACCCCAACACATTTTACGGTCCCCTCCCCTCCCCACTGCTCTCTCTCTCCCCATCATCATCATCTAAGCCAAAGAGGCAGAAATTTATTTAGCCTGAGGACCACATTACCTCTTGGGTGACCTACTAGGAGCCACACAGTGGTGGACATGGTCAGATGCAAAATCTGGCAGAGCAACAGACATGATTCTTACCCCTCCAATATAATAGTCTCCATGCAAAAGTCAAGGTTTCCTGCATGTACAAGCCCATGTCTCCATCCAGACAAGCAAAGAGGCATTGCCACAGTTCAAGGACAATTCCAAGCAAGCTCTCAAGGAGGGCATGGGAAAGGGTGGGCAGGCATGGAGTGACCTGGAGTGAAGGGGAAGTAAGGAAAGGAGCTTGGCTTGAGGAGAGTTCTGGTGGGGCACTGTTGCTCCCCAGGTCTGAGTACCCTCATTCTTATCTAAGCCATTATCTTGGCCAAGCACTCGTTGCATTACGTAAGTACAGAAGAAGCCAGCTGTCTAGCTTGTCCATTAGTAGGGACTGGTAGGGCATTCGCTACTGTGACCGACACGTCGAAAATATACCATGAGCCACAAGAGCTTGGCTAGGTAGCCTGCTTTGCTGCATGAATTCAACAGCATGGTGTAGTAGTTAGAGCACTGGAAAGACCAGGGTACTCAGCCATGATGCTTACTGGGTGACCTTGGGGAGGGGGGCAATCGCTGCCTCTCAGCCTCATCTACCTCACAGGGTTGTTGTGGTGATTAATTGAGGAGGGGGAGAGCCATGTACACCACCTTGGAATATCAAACAAACAAACATAGGGTCTGG
The DNA here is from genome assembly GCF_965207765.1 of Zootoca vivipara. Lineage (NCBI taxonomy): Eukaryota > Metazoa > Chordata > Lepidosauria > Squamata > Lacertidae > Zootoca > Zootoca vivipara. The sequence goes on along the minus strand of NC_142597.1, from coordinate 29,294,260 downwards.
TGACTTCTGTTTCAGTGTATCTGAAGAAGTGTGCATGCACACGAAAGCTCATACCTATGACAAACTTAGTTGGTCTCTAAGGTGCTACTGGAAGGATTTTTTTATTTTGTTTTGACTATGTCAGACCAACACGGCTACCTACCTGAAACAAACAAACAAACAGAATAAATCTCATAAGCTTGCTTAACATCATGCCAGACTTGGTGGAAATATTGCTCTTATTCCAAAATAGTTTGGGATTGCCCAGAAATGTGCGTGTGCGTGTTGAGGGAATGAGATGACTCTCAGACCTTAAAGGGCTATGGTGCCAAAACAGCGCAGATAACAGGATTTCTTTCCATAAACCCTTAATGGGATTATCTTTGTCCGGACACATCAGTACCTAGGCCAGTGGTTTTCAACCAGTGTGTCGTGGCACCCTGGGATGCCTTGAATGATGGTCATGGGTGCTGTGGGCCTCTGTCCCTCCTTCCTTTCCTCCCCCCCTCTGATTCCCCCTTACATCTCTGTCGCCCAAAGGCTCCTGTGGCTGTTTGTTGCAGCAGCCCTGGCTACAAGCTCCGCAGGCGAATGGTGCCTCTGGGGCTGGCCAGGGGGTGCTGCTTGCCAGGAACTTGCCAGTCCAAGGCTGCTCTGAGCCAGGCTGCATGTCTAATAATAATAATAATAATAATAATAATAATAATAATAATAATAATAATTTATTTCTACCCCGCCCACCTGGGGTTGAAGTAGGCAAAACTGAAATGTTTTGCTTTTAAAGAGCCGTGATAGCTTTGTTCGGCTTGCTTGGGGGATCTGCCCCAAATTTATTGGGAAATGATGAGAATTGGGAGACAGCATCCTCCCCCATAGGGTTCCTCTCTGCCAAGCTGAGATACTTTACCCTGATACAGTTATGGGAACAAATTCCACAGCCAACTGTTCAGCAGAAGCACAGGAGAGGGGAGGAAAGAGCATCGTTTATATAGGGCTACTTTTTCCCAAACTTCCTAAGTGCTTTAGAGAGTGTCTCCCCTGGAGACCCAAACTAGAAACTAAGCAGATCATCACTCTCATTTATAAACATCTGAAACATTAATGAAGTGAGAGGCAGGGAAACTGGAGAGGGGAAGACGGACTTCCTCCCGTGAAGGACTGGGCTATCAGAAACTGCTCTCTATGCCTCTGTAGACAAGGGCGGCTGTCAGATGTTCTACCTCCAAATAGGGGCGGAAGGTGCTGTCTTCTATTTGCCCATAATATATACTTTTCTCTAGATATTTTTTTGGTTGGAGAACTGCATCGCAAACTTCAGAGAGATTTTGAAAAATATCAACGTTTCGGTTCACGCATTGGTTTGAGAAATGCAAGTTAGGCGGTTTCCAAAAGAAACTCTTTCTGTCTCAGCTCCTTCGCTCAAGAACCTCAAAGCATCTACTGCAGAATTATTTACATGCTGCGGAGGATTCTGGGTGTGCCTTCAGTTAGCGTAGAGCACCGGGCAGGTCTTTGTGGCCCTCACCTGAACTACTGCAGAACCCAAGCATAATTTCTCTAGCTCTTCCTTCCCTGTGTCCCTGGTTTGTTTCCACTTTGAGAAGGGGAAATGGAAGATTGACTAGCGCCTGCCAGTCTTTTCTAGTCCCTCCCTGTTTAAGCGCCTTGCATTTCTGGCTAACTGACCTGCAGTCTGCTCCTCTCATTGACAATTTAAGAGTCTATTTAAGAGTGTCCTGGTGCCCACTGGGATGGGTAGGGCGGAAGGCAGGGAGGCCAACAGGAGGCGGAGCCAAAGCCAAAGAGGCGGAGTCAACTCAGCCTCATTGTGTCCCCATCCCCCACTCCCTTCTGAGCTCCACAAGAGCAAAACCGATGGGCAGTGGCACCCCCAGACTGGTTGGTTGTAAGGTTGTATGTTATTCCTGCACTACTTGAAGACTCTTTGGATTACTTCCAACTCTACAATTCGATGATCATGCTATGAGTTTGTGGATGCCACACTGCCCTTAATTCCTTGGTCCCATAGGTATTAGAATTTAATTAAGTCTTGGGGTGTTAAAATTGGGTGCCAGACCCACGTGTATTAAGTTGTGTGCTGGATACTTCTAATCCCCTGGAATCAGCGTGTGTTAAATGTTGATTAAGCTAGTGTAAGCTTCCTGTGTTGAGGTGATAGCTCGGGTATCATAGAATCATAGAAATGTACAGTCGGAAGGGACCCGATGGCCATCTAGTCCAGCTCCTTGAAATGCAGAAATCCTGCCCACAACTGTCTTTGGGTGGACTTGAAGTAATGGGCCATTAAGAGAACAAAACATCCAAGCAATTCAGTTTGGGGCCTCTCCTTCAAGAGGGAAAGCCAGAGCTTAGAGTAGGATACAGAGCAGCAGGCACAGCACCATATTTGATGCCTGAATCCAGGGCTGCAGCTATGAGAAAAGCAAGACCCTTTTGGGGTGATGATGCTTTGAGCCCCTCCATTGTATGCTCAGGTTGTATATGTGCGTAAACAAACCCTTTATCATAAAGACACCAGAGTCTCCGCTGTGCCTCGTTTACAAAAGGAAGCATGGACCCTGAGTAAGTGCACCTGGAACCCCTGGGATCTTGCACGACTCTGAGATTGGGGAGGCGTGCAGCAATGCTAAGAAGAAGGGAGGCATTGGGAAGGCTGAGCTTGGTGGGGCAGTGTGTGCCATTTGTCTTAATGGGATGGCCTCTACAGATCTGTGGTCCAAGTACACTTCAAAGATAAGGAGTAACAAGAAAGGGGAGCAATGGGGGCCTTGAAACTGCCCATTCACAGCACACAGGCACCAGACTGAGCACCTGGGCCCAGTCCCATTTGCCACCCTGGGGAGAGGAAGGGCATTCCTACTGCCATTATACTCGTCCTTCCTAGATTTGCATCTATACATGAAACTTGGCAACATCTTCCTTTCTGGTGCTGCATTTGGCAAAGCATGAGCATTCACTCTGCCCCCCCCGCCCCCGCCCCCGCCTCCTGCCGCCCAAGGATGGTCCCAGAAACAAATAAAGCCTCTTCTGTGGCTCCCCGATGGCAGAGCAGCCAAGACGTGTCCCATTCACTTTCCAATAAAGAAACGCTCTTTACGAAAGGTAGAGGCACAATCCCACTCTCTCAGCTCGGCCGCTGGAGAGGGGTGCCCTCCACGCTCGTCTGGCACAGCTGCCTGCTTTGGGAAAATCTTTAATTCACTGAGAAATGCACCACAATTGCGCCAGGCAGCAAAAGCTTTCTAAAGCACACAAGAAAGAAGTTGTCCTGTAACGGCGAAAGGCAACGAGCTTCCCTGTTCGGTTGCACTGGAAATGTTTGCACGTGTTTTGGTGGATGATGTGTTGAGCTTGGCCCGGAGAGCATCTCGTCTTTCAGAAATTCATTCGGAGATGACGACCCAGGACTCAGCTACATTGGCAAAGAAAAAGCGCTTTACAGTGCTACCTTGGTTGTTGAACAGCTTAAATGCCGCAAACCCGGAAGTAAGTGTTCTGGTTTGCGAATGTTTTTTGGAAGCCAAACGTCCAACGTGGCTTCCATGGCTTCTGACTGAGTGCAGGAAGCTTATGCAGCCAATTGGAAGCCGCGCCTTGGTTTTCGAACAGTTCAGGGAGTCAAACGGATTCCTGGAATGGGATTAAGTTTGACAACCAAGGTACCACTGTACAGTCATACCTCGACATCCGAAGGCTTTGAATTCTGAAGATTTAGACTTCTGAAGTAAAAGCCTCTGGAAGTCCTCCTGGCGCGTGCGGTCGGCGCATGCGCAGAAGCGCGAAATCGCGCTTCGCGCATGTGCATAGCAGCGTTTTGACAACCGAAAACCTCGACTTACGAAGACGACCGCGGAACGGATCGTCTTCATAAGTCGAGGTACCACTGTATATGTGTTGTTTATGCATTCTAACACTGTGACACGAGATGGCGCTGTGGAGTTCCGTTTTTGCCAACCCGATTTCTCATACAATGTTTACAACATGTTTAACTGAAACGCTTCTTTGATGTGTCTAGATCGAGAACATCTGGACAGCACCAGAAAGGTGAAGGTTGATGGATGCTAACAAGACACATAATTGTGGGCTTGCGTATATGGAAGTGGGGCCTTCAAAGGTCTTTAGCTGAGTTGACTCTTTGCTGTTTTCCACCATTACACATCCAACCCACATTCTTTACTGGCCACTCATTTCCAAGTCTGTTAAGACTGGACATTTTTGCTGCTTTCCTTCATAGCAAGGTGCCTCTTTTGTTAGGAGGGATGTCAGAAAATTCCAGCAGATACAGGAGTAGAAATTGCAGGGGTTTACTTACTCATCCCGCATCTGGAATGGAAATCCACCCAATGAATACGAGTGGTACTCACTGCCTTTGTTTTCAGTCCACAAATGGAATGTACATTATGATTCCTCTCCCCATTCACATTGTGTTTCCTTTACATGGAAATGAATGGGGTGGAATAGCATAATCACCACATAGATAACTACTTAATTAATTGTGCAAAATTCCGCTACTGCAGACACTGAGATGAATGGCATCGCTTTTGGCCAGAAGCTAAACTGCAGCAGAACGACAACAGCACTGCAGGTAGCAATGAAAGGCTGGACCAGAAATCGACGCCTTCTTACATCCCTCCTTGCCAGGCAGGCAAACAGGTAGGAGACAAAGGTGGGGACTGGTGTGGTGGCCGGGGTGCCACCAAAGCAGCCAACACAGTTCCCACGTGGAAGAGGCACTGGGAGGTAATCTCTCTCTCTCTCTCCCGGATTAAAGGTTTTTCCTGTGTGAGCCCCGTTAAAACAAATGGGGTGTGTGCAACAGCTTTAATGCATGCTGTCCATGCACAAGCCACTGTGGGTGACAGTTCGGAAGCCCTGGGTTCAGATCCTTGCCACTGCAACAGCAGCCTTATGCAAGCCATTATCACTCAACCTCTGCAATGTGTGGATAATAATACTGGCCTTCCTTATAGGCCATAAAGACTTATTGACATAACGTATGGGAAGCATTCAAAATGCTGCAGCAGTGATCAGCTTCAATAACACCCCTCAGCTGTGTCGCCTTCAAGAGCACTTGCAGGCCAAGCTTAAACTGTTGGTTTTAACCTTTAAAATATTAAATGGTTTAGGCTCAAACTACTTGCCTAGACCTGCCTGCTTGCATACCGCAATCTCAATTGGAAGCCCTCTGGGTGTACCTGATCCCTAGAGCAGTGAGGTGGATGGCCATTCAAGGCAGGGTCTTTGCTGGGATGGCCCCACAGTTCTGGGACTCCCTTCCACTAGATGTATGTAGGCAACTACACTTCTGAGGGTTTGGAAAGCTTTAAGGACCTGCTTTAAAGACCCTCGTTTACGTGCATTCAATATGTGTGCAACCATGTATATGTGCATTGGAAGTGATTTGGAAATGTTATAAAGACTTTACTGAAATGTCACTAAATGTAGATTTGCCATATTTCAAAAACTGAAAATCCGGACACAAAAGTTGTTGATCTTTCTTTGGCAAAGTTGTTGAACTTTTTAGTTTTATCCAAATTTGTTGAGCTTGGGTTGCCATACATCCAGATTTTCCTGGAAATGTCAGCAATTGCCACCCAGACAATGTTTCTAGCAGACATATTGCAACCCTACGAAATGGGTGGGATGGAGTGGAGCAAGGTGTTTGCAGGATTTTCCAATGGGTTTCAATTATATGTGATTGCACCAACAGACACAGTGCCTTGGAACATAACCACCACGTAAATGGGGGGCTGCCTGTACAGTATATAATTGCTGGAAGTTGCTTTGGACAAGCTTTGCCGGGAAAAGTGGCATAGAAATATTTTAAAATATAATAAAAAGCGCTGCTAAGCATTAGGATCAGTGGTGCTCTGATCTCGCGCTTGGGGTCTTAAGCTGTCTCCTCTTAGTACCATAGCGAGCCTAGTTTCACAGGCACAAATAATTCACATAGTTCAGATAAGTTCCAGATAAAAGGGCTGATCTGCTATCTGAGTCAAAAAGCAACTTCAAACTGTTCCCAAATTGCCCACTGATGCACTTCGGCTCACCATGCAATCCTCATTTAAGTTTCAAAATCTTTCGGTCAGCAGAGCTGATCTGAGCCGCAGTCTTGAGACATCTAAGGAGGTCTGCAATACTGCTGCTGATCTCTTTAAGCGCCACAAGCAGAGGTCCACCACTGAAAGAGCAGCCTCTTTCTAGAGACCTTCTCTGGCTACCTTGGTCAAAGAAGAGAACGTAAGAACAGCCTGCTGGATCAGGACCAAGGGCCCCCATCTGGTCCAGCCTCCTCTCTCCACAATGGCCAACCAGATGTTGCAAAGGTTGAGAAGCCCGCAAGCAGGACCTCAATGCAACAACCGCCCTCCCCACCAGTGGTTAGAGACTTTTGGACTGGGACCCAGGAGAGACCAGAGCTCAAATCTCCGTTTGGTCATGAAGCTGGCCAGGTGACCTTGGGGGCCAATCATTGCTGCTCAACCTAACCTACCTCGCAGGGTTGTTGTGAGGATTAAATATGGATGGGGAGAACCATGTACAACACTTGGAGCTCTTTGGTGGGAAAGGTGCAGCAAATTAATGGGTAATAAATTAGCCACTGATTCAGCGTTCCCTAGGGATACAGGCAAGGACTGTAAGGTGGCAGTTTCTCTCCCCACGCCCACCCCTCCCCAAAATCTCTGCAATCCCAGCAGAAAACCAGCAGCTGCTAAAGCATCTCCCATCGCCACACCTTTCTGCCTGTCACGAAGACCCTCAAAGTGCAGAGCCCCCATCCATAAAAAGTGGCATTGGGATGAGTGTGGGGTGGGAGTCAGAGGATGCATGTAGACAAAGAACCAAAGAACTTCCTCCGCTGCATCGCAGTCTTGTCGTGGCTCAGCACTGTTGGCAAGCGCAGGGTTAAGCACAGAGGAGGAGGAGGAGGAAGGCGGCTGTGAAGGCCACATTTCTGGTTTATTTCAAGAAGGGAAGTGTGTGGCTGCCCGATTAGGCCGATGGCTTCCTCTTTTCCCATAACCTCCAGACCCCCGTGGCCCCAGTGTTTACTTTTTGAAATGAAAAAATCTGCTGCTGTTTTTCTTTCTCCTTTCTTGTCCTCCCCCCCCCCACCGCCTATTTTTGCATTTGTGTATGTGGCACATGATTGAGGGGGTGTCTTCGCATGCCAGGGGGGCAGGAGTGGGTGTGGTGATGAGACTGGCTGAATAGGACAGACACCTCTCCTCCTCCTGCCCCCCCCAGTCTTGCTCCCTCCCCCTCCGCCCCAAAGGCCTTTTCCAGCTGCAGCCTCTGAGTTCTGACATCTCCAGCACCAGGTTAAGAGAGAGATATATATTAATGGGAGAGTTTCGTCTCCTGCTCCAGCAGCTATAAACACAACGAACATCTGGCAAGAAAAGGCTTCCCTTCTGCCAAGCAGCACAGGGGGGTGGGTGGGTGGGTGGAGAGAAAGCCCAAGCTATTTTCAGGGTCTCAGACCCACCCCCCTCTGTTCCCACCCGCTCCCCTCCTTTTTCTTCTTCTTGGCTGGGATTGGCACACAGCACTGCCCCCCTCCCAGCCATTCCCATTCATAGATAAACCCCAGAGAGGAAGTCACTTCAGCTTACAAAGCGATTGTTGGGAAAGAAAAATAAAGATGGGATAAGGCAGGGGGTGGAGGAACTTTTCCCTCCTGCAGCAGCTCCCACCTCCAGCCAAAGTTGAGTTTTCCTGGGTTGCCTGTGGGGTGTGCTGCTGAGCATTGGGCTGAGGGCAACTGCAACTGGCTCCCCCCCACCCCATGCCCCAGTCGGCGGCAGCTGTGTTCAATCAAGGGGTCTGTGTGCGATTCCTGCATTGCAGGGGTTGGGCTAGATGACCCTCAAGATCCCTTCCAACACTACAATTCTACGATTCTATGATGCATGTCGCTGCTTAGGTTACATCTTGTGAGCAGCAGGCAAACCTCATGGAAGGCAGCAGGCCTCAAATCAAGGCACAGCAAAAGATGCAGGTCCCAGTTGTCTGCACCCAACTGCCTCTAGACCTGGAGGCATGTTTGTGTGTGTGTGCAAAGCAACACCAAGACTGCATCCAGGCAGCAGAAGTGGGGCAAGACACAACACTGGCGAGCTTTCACACAGAAGCAGAGTCCTGAATAGGGAATGGGCGAATCTGCCACAGAATCCTAGAAGTGTAGAGTTGGAAGGGACCCCCGAGGGCCATCTAGTCCAACCCTCTGCAACACAGAAATCACAGCTCAAAAATCACTGACAGGTGGCCATTCAATGCCCCCCCCCCCGCAAATGATGGAGAGTCCACCACCTTCTGAGGTAGTGTGTTCCACTATCTAATGGCTCTGACTATTTCCATTTCCCTCATTTTTCCAACCACTAAGCTCATCTCTCCACGTTCCCACATCAGTTTGCAAATTCAAAAGAAAGCAAAACGCCCACCTCAGTGTTTTTAGTGCGACTCTCTCCTCACGTACGCATATCTGCAAAGCCCTTTCCCCAAACATGGTGCATTTGTGCGCATTTTTGTACATGTAACTCGGTGGGAGAACTGCATTGCAAAATTCAGAGAAATGCAAATTTCCATGGCTGGCGCTGTGCTTTGCTTCATTTATTATTGCTTTGGAAAGGGCAAATTAGACCAGTTTGCCCATCAATGTGAAATGGACCTGAATAGTGGCTGAATCGTAAAGGCCTGTATTGACGCACCAAAGCACAAAGAACCCCTTCCTTCGCTCTGAATAAATAAACAGGCCAACTTGTGGCCTTCCAGATATTGTTGGACTCTTACTCCCATCAGCCCCAGCCAGCAGGGCCAGTGGTCAGAGATGTTGGGAATTGTGGTTCCTCAATATCAGGAGGATCCCTAAAGGTTTGATAGCGGAATGAACCACCATGGAAGTTGATGGGCTTTCCTTCACTGTGGGTTTTTCAGCAGAGGTTGGACGGCCGCCTTGTTGAAGTTCTTGAGCTGTGATTCCTGCATTGGGGGGGGTTGGACTAGATGACCCTCGGGGACCCCTCCCAACTCTACAATTCTAGGATTCTATGAATCTGGCCTCTTTTCTTTCCCTCTTCTCTCATGTTTCTTATCTTCCTCTGTTGTCCTGCTACATCACCCTGCCAACTGTGTCTCCCCATCTACCGCAACTTTGTGGAAATATAACAGGGTGTGTGTGTGTGTGTGTGGATCGGGCTGGGGGGGAAGAGGGCATCCAGTGTGCCCGCAGACCCCTTGCCAGCACCCCCCTCCGTCCCTACCCAAATCTCTTGGGGTCTCCCTCCCAGCCCGTCTCAAGCAGATGTGCCTTCTTTGAGAAAAGGAGCCCATTCATCTCCTCCTCCTCCTCCTCGTCCGGAGAGGCAGTGTGGGGGAGGCGGCAGTCAAGAGGACGTCAGTGAATTGGGGGGGGGGAGTGTGAGTGGGATGTCAGAAGGGGCTGAGAAAGGAGGGGGGAGGCTGCAGTTAAAAATAGGATAAAAGAATGCCAAAAAAAATGCAGCGCCTTCTCTTTTAAGCGTGGCTCTGAAAATGCGCTGCAGCTGGAGAAGCCATCGGCTGCTTAGCCCTGTCTTGGCCTTCACACACACAACAGCACAACACATACACAAACATTCCCCTCCCAGAAAGGGTCTGGAATTGGGCCCAGAAGCTGCACACAAAGAGAACTTTCCTCCAGGGAACTCCACGAGGGAGGAAGAAGCATGAATGGGGGGGGGGTTAAAGACCAATTCCAGGGGAAAAAAGAGCGGGGTGGGGTGGGGGGTGGGAGAGAGAAAAAAAGGGTCTTCTTGCCCCTCAAGTCAAGCCACCCACCGCTGAAAGCATCTCTCTCTCTCTCTCTCTCTCTCTCTCTCTCTCTCTCTCTGAAAGTGGTTTTATTGAATTGTATCTACACAGCTCAAATAACAAAACAGAACTTCACGAGGCATGCACAGAAAACCTAAACAGAACCAAACCCAGGTTGGCATAGGATGTTACATTCACAAGGAGAAATGACAAAGCTGGCTTTCCAGATATTTGCGATGAGATATAGACAGGTAAGAGGAAAGTGATTAGCTAGGATTCCTGCATTGCAGGGGCTTGGATTAGAGGACCCTCAAGAGTCCCGACTCTACAATGTTATGATTTTATGAAAGTACTGCTGTACGATCAAATACAGTGGTGCCTCGCAAGATGAATTTAATTCGCTATGTGAGTCAATTCGTTTTGCGAAAAATTCGTCTAGCGAATCCCATAGGAATGCATTGAAATTTTGGGGGGGTTTTTTTCTGCCCATAGGAACGCATTAATTGAATTTCAATGCATTCCTATGGGAAACCGCGATGCGCTAGATGAATTTTTCACAAAACAAATTCGTCTAGCGAGGCAACCTCCGCTCAAAAAATCTCTTCGTTAAGCGAAAAATTCGTCTTACAGGGCATTCGTCTAGCGAGGCACCACTGTAGGTGCGGCCACACAACTTGCACAATATACAGAAACAAAAACCTATGACTGAAACCATCAAAGGCACAAGGAGTACCAAGAATAGAAAGACGTCCAGAAAGACGTCCAACCCATTGGATTTTACGTATCCAATATTTCTTGAGAGGCTTGTGGAAGAGAGCATCTCTGAAATGCGGTCCATGCCCCTCTGAGCTAGTCAACCTTCCTCTAGCTCTCAATGGGAAAAGAGGTTTGGCTCTGAGGGGAAGCAAGCAGATGTCAATGACTTCTACATTCCCTGCCAGATGATATTCTTGGTGTCTCTCTCTCTCTCTCTGTGTGCTTAAAAAGGATTAGACCATTTCATGGAGCACAGGTCTATTGAGGGCAAGCATCTGTGATAATCCAGGGGCGGCATGCCTCTGAAAACCACACAATGAGAGGATTTCAAGCAGAGGTTGGGTGGCCATCTGCCATGGGTGTTTTAGCTGATGTTCCAGCATTGCAGGGGGTTGGACTAGATGACCCTCAGGGTTCCTTCCAATTCTATGCTTCTATGTAATGACAGGGGAGGACTGCTCATTCTTCTCTGTGCTCATCCCAGGGTGTCTCCATACTGCAATCCCTTGTGTGACTTTTAAGGTGGAGGTGAAACTTTAGCGAGGCAATAAACTCTACCATTCTATGGGACGCGGGTGGCGCTGTGGTCTAAACCACAGAGCCTAGGGCTTGCCGATCAGAAGGTCGGCAGTTCGAATCCCCGCAACAGGGTGAGCTCCCATTGCTCGGTCCCTGCTCTTGCCCACCTAGCAGTTCAAAAGCACGTCAAAAGTGCAAGTAGATAAATAGGTACCGCTCTGGCGGGAAGGTAAACGGCATTTCCGTGTGCTGCTCTGGTTTCGCCAGATGCGGCTTAGTCATGCTGGCCACATGACCTGGAAGCTGTTTGCAGACAAATGCCGGCTCCCTTGGCCTATAGAGCGAGATGAGCGCGCAACCCCAGAGTTCTCCGTGACTGGACCTTACGGTCAAGGGTCCCTTTACCTATTCTATGATGCTATCGCCCAAGCAAATGATCCGTCCGGTTACAACAAAGGTAGGGAATCTGGGGGCCAAATGTGGCCCTTGGTATTCTCCCCAGACCACACACCCCTCACCATCCCAATTTTAGGCCCTCCTGGAGGGCTTTCGCCTGGGTCCTGGAGGAGCTCTTTTGATGCCTCTTGCGAATGTGAGTGTGTGTGCAAGAAGCAGCCTGCAAGCTCAAAGGCAAAACTGGTAACCCTTGCTCCACCCACTCTTGCCTTTGGCCCCGCCCACCATGGCCACAGAAAGGAAAGCAGCCCTCCAGCTGAAAGGAACAAACACCCCACTCTCGCCTGCAGCGTAGATGCTCTGCCAGGTGCAATCTGTGGTTGGAAACAGGAAGTGGCGCTCACCGCGCTGCAGCAAAGGCGGCAGAAGCAACATCGAGGCAGGCAAACCTTTTGCTGGGCCGGCAATGCAAAAGCTTGGCATCAGACAATCCAGGGTGCAAGGTGAGGGGTGCCCAGGGGTCCATGCAGGGCACCCACAAGGGCCAGAGGTTGCCCACATTTGATCTAGGCCCTTCCCAGCCCGCTCTGTCAAATGTCCCTTCTGCGTGCAGGGTGCTTGTTCCTCAACTGAACGACTGCCCTTTCTCTGTCTGCTACCCGCCCCATCCAAAGTTTGCTTTGCAGGTACAGTACCATAGCTGCCAAGTCTCCTGCTGAAAAATGTGGGATCAGCAGCGGCGTGGCACCGGAAGTCGCTTCTATGCATGCGTAGAAGCGACTTCCGGTGCCGCGCTACCCATGTATGGGCACCGGAAATCGGCCGGCGCCAGCACCGGAAGTCGCTTCTACACATGTCCGGACATGCGTAGAAGCAACTTCCGGTGCTGCTCTGTCCGGACATGCGTAGAAGCGACTTCCGGTGCCGCACTATCCATGTTTGGGCGCTGGAAATCGGGCGGCGCCAGGACCCAAAATGGAGCCTCCCTGGCAGGTAGGAAATCCAGGGGATTTACGGGATTTTCCCAATCCGGGCTGCCAGCGGAAAACGGTTTAAAATACAGGGGTTTTTCCCATGAAAAACGGGTGACTTGGCAGCTATGTACAGTACTGAAGCTCATTTCAGTATGGTTGCATCCAGACACGTCAGTATTTTCGGCACAATGAAAGCACTGTTATACCACACTAACAGTTGCAGCCTCCCCCACAGAACCTTGGGAACTACAGCTTGCTAGGGGCGCTGAGAGTTGTTAGGAGGCCTCATCACCCTTCACAAACTACAGTTCCCAGAATTCCTTGGGGAAATCAACAGCTGCTGAAGTGGCTTTGAATGCAGATGGTTCCAACTCTTACATAGCAAAGTCAGATCTATTGGTATTGACTTGAACTCTTGTACAATTCAAGTGAGCAATATACGGTATTTATTGTAATATTCAATTCAGATTAAGGGACATTGAAAAACAAAGCATTGAGTCAGCTGTAAATAATATTTGCTCCCCCAAGTTTTATGGTTTAAATCCAACAGATAACAGGGCCACTTATATTTCAAAATTAGTAATTCCAGTCCAACGCAGGGCCTTTATATTAGCCTGGCTGAATGTTTCCCCCCTCAGCTTTTGTCAAGGGCAGATATTTAAACATCTTCAGAAATTATAGACATTGCAGATGTTTTTTGAATGTGCCGGACACAGTAGAACATATTCTTTTCTACTGTCCATTGTACAACCAGCTATGCAAATGCATGCTATCCCCTTTTCTGGGTAGTCTAACATCGCAGCACAATGAAAATATCAGATGCTGTCTGTCTGACATTAACCCGGAAGTAACTGCAAGGGTGGCTGAGTTTTTAATCAATTGTATTTCTCAGAGTAGTGAATGGCACTACTGTATTTGGTGGGAAGAAACTCCAATGAAAATCTTAGTTATTACATATTTTTACATGGCTGTTTATCTGTATATATTTTAAAATTTTATATATGGATGTTTTATGATGGCCTAGGGACGTGGGTGGCGCTGTGGTCTAAACCACTGAGCCTAGGGCTTGCTGATCCAAAGGTCAGTGGTTTCAATTCCCACGACAGAGTGAGCTCCTGTTGTTCAGTCCCAGCTCCTGCCAACCTAGCAGTTCAAAAGCACGTCAAAGTGCAAGTAGAAAATAGGTACTGCTCTGGCGGGAAGGTAAACGGAGTTTCCATGTGCTGCTCTGGTTCGCCAAAAGCGGCTTAGTCATGCTGGCCACATGACCTGGAAGCTGTACGCCGGCTCCCTCGGCCAATAAAGCGAGATGAGCACCGCAACCCCAGAGTCGTCCGCGACTGGACCTAATGGTCCGGGGTCCCTTTACCTTTACCTATATTTGTAATGCCGAATAAAGGTTTGGGGAAGCAAGCTTTGAATGCCACGGTGTGGATGTGAATGAAGTGGAATAAAATGCTCTGCTGCCCCAACGCAACAACAACAAAAAGAAAACAACATTTTGCAGCTAGGAAAGGTGAAGGGGAAATGTCCTGAACAGTGTAGGATGAAGGAATGATGGGCAGGAAGACCCAGAAACCTCCCTCAAGCAAAGTGGGACGGCAAGGTCATTGACATATAACTTCCCCACAGACAAATCAGAAGGGAGGAGCAATAAACAGAAGAGCTGTAAGTCTCAGAAGACATTTGACAACAACTCCCCAACGTACAACCTCCTGACAACTTCAAAGTGGGGCTCACCCCCACCAAAAATGCAGCTGAGCAGGACTATGTGGAAAGAAGAACCTATTTTTGGTAAGTTGTGGCTTTCGGCCTCAGGTTGCAAAAACGTGAGGTGTGTTGTCAGATGCTGATCGCTTTGCAACATGCCCTCCCTGCCTTGTTGCCTCCAGGGCACACGAGTATCGAAAGGAAGCCTTTTTTTATTGCTTCAGGCCTCATGCAGAGAGGCAAAATGCTCCTAAGCACTGCATATACAAAACCGTCAAGCTGAGAACCTGAGACTAGGGTTGCCATATTTCAAGAAGTAAAAATCTTGATACCCCCAAAATGGTTGAGGTTTTTTTGGGGGAACCTCCCCCCAAATTTGCTTTTGGAGCTGTTTTTTTGCTGCTTTTACCATCGCATTGCCATACACCCGTGTATTCCCTGACATTTTGCCAATTCACCCAAATCCTCCCCCATGCCATTTTTTTACACCCGAAAACCAGGACGATATGGCAAGCCTACCTGAGGCCTACCTTTCTGCAAAACGAACTCAGAGGGGGTCAGACTGCAGAATCACCCCAGAGTCGAGTCTGAGGAGCAGAAAGAGCAGACAAGCATGTGGTTGTCTCTGAAATCTGAATGCATTTAGCAATCTGAAATCCAGGGACAAATGTAATGCACGTTCAGAAGAGCTTTTGGGGAAATGAGAACTACCCAAGCCAACCTCTCCCTACACCACCACCAGCAGCAGCTGCAGCAACAACATCAGCACCATCAGCATATAAATTTATATACCCCCCTTCATCTGAAGATCTCAGGGCAGTTCATAAGACTCTTCAGTGGCTCCAGCTTTTGTCGTGGACCCACTCATTTTTTTGTTTCATCCAGGTGACTGCTGACAGGTGGCCCTTGGAAGGCTCCATACAAGGTAATGTGGCCCTTGAGCTGACAAAGGTTCCCCACCCCTGCTGTACACAGTACTGACTGGCTAGTGACCATAATGTTACTAAGAAACCTCTCTACCTCCATATTCATTGCAGCAGCTTTCCTCTTGAAGTAAAATTTCAATAATACAGTGAATTGGCCGATCAATGTGTGAATGTTTATGCAGCACTTTAAAACATTTTTAAAAATTGGGAAGTCTGCCTAAAAGTGGGGCGGGAGTGGGTGGGCAGGAGGAAGCCAGGCTCACATAAAACTTGGGAGTTTACAGTGGGCTCATGTGACATCTGCCTTCCATTTATTTATTTCATGCAGGTTTCTAGTCCTTATGATGAAGGAAAGGACATGTCCGCACAAAAACCTGGAAGCCAGAGGAGGACTTGTGTCAGATAATGATAACAACAACAACAACAATATATTTGTACCCTGCCCATCTGGCTGAGTCTCCCCAGCCACTCTGGGCGGCTCCCAATTGAGTATTAAAACAATACAGCATTAAATATTAAAAACTTCCCTAAACAGGGCTGCCTTCAGATGTCTTTTAAAAATAGGATAGCTGCTTATTTCCTTGACATCTGATGGAAGGGCATTCCACAGGGCGGGTGCCACTACCAAGTGGGTTTATAATCCCCAGGCCTATGAAAATTAGAAAAAAATTAGCAAACAAGGAAAAATAATGTGGAAATACATTTGATTTGCATAGTTGATTCGGGATATGGGTTCCTTTGGTAGTGCCTTGTTCCACCAGATGCATGTAGCAACCTGGCAGCCTCAGCTGTTCTTAATTTTGCCTCTCCTGAAAGGATCAAAGCATTTGGTGATGGACTGCCCTGCCACTATCAGTTGTGGCTCCAAAGGCTTCCGGAATGGGACTCTTCCTCCAAGTTTTGCAACCGTGGCTCATCCCCTGCTCCCCTTATGCCATTTGTACCAAAGATTCTCTCCCAGCATCAGCAGCAAAAGAAATGATAGCTCCCTAGAAACATCTTTGGAACTCTAGGAGAGTGATAACATTCTTGCATCAAAACCATCTCTCTTTCAAAAGTCCGGAAGCCTGGGATTTATGGCCCAACGACAGTCGAAGTCATGCTTTCCTCCTTCCATAGCACCGTATAATCTTATCTCATCTATCTAAAAAAAAATCTATGGAAGATTTTCCTTTCTGGGAGTTGTGCTGCCTGCTTCTCTGAGCAAAGAAGCAGCCTCTTCCCCAAGAGAGGGTCTCATCTAACAGAAGAACTGGCACTCAGCAGCTCTTTCCAATCATAGCTGTCAACTTTTGGATTTGAAAATAAGGGATCAGCAGCAGCCTCACCTGTCCTGGGGACAGTCTATTACTGTATATCTAACAATCCAGGATAGTAGTGGGAAAGGGCACTGGAATAAGGGAATTTCCAGCAAAAAAAAGGAGGGTTGACAGCTATGTTTCCAATACTTTGAATGACTATTACTTTATTGAATGGCACTGATGGTTCCGAAGGAATTTGTTGCTATTGTCTGCTTTATGTATACGCTACTATGCTTTTGATGTCATAGACATTGCAATGCTTGTGTTTTTAATGGCACTGTTTTTAATTTACAGAGAGCTGCTTTGAGCTCGACGTCTGTTGTTGGAAAAGGGGAACACAAATAGAGAATCAAGCATGTGAATAATCTTGCTTTGGGCACCAAAGGCCAAAATTCTTCTGAGGAAGGTAAAACTACTCCCCACACCAAATATGTTCAATTTTTGTTCCAGGATGGCATTTTTTAAATTAAAAAAACCATTGAAACTAGACTCTGTGAGGAGCAGTAGGTGCTTCCAGGTGGGCCCTAAACTGTGCAGTCAGCCATCTTGTTCATTCAGGAAGGTTCCCCCCCCCCCGAGTGATTTTTGTCCTGCATTGCACTTATCTTGGGCTGCTTTATTCCCCACCACAGGAAATCCGAATAGGGAGCAAAAGGGCCCTTCCATGCTCTCTGGACGGAGATATGGCAGGATACAGGGATATAAAGCCATAAGGCCAGCTGGATCAGGCCAATGGCCCTTCTAGTCCAGCATCCTGTTCTCACAGTGGCCAACCAGATCCCCGTGGGGGGAAAGTGACAAGTGGGGTGCCGCAGGGTTCTGTCCTGGGTCCGTTGTTGTTCAACATCTTTATAGATGACTTGAATGGAGGTCCTGAGGGGGTGCTCATCAAATCTTCAGATGACACCAAACTGGGAGGGGGTAGCTAATACAAGGACACCCTGCAGCAAGGCGAAAGCATGTAAGGAGGGGGTGGGGCCAGAGCAGTGAGGGGTGGGGCCTGGAAGAGGAGGTGTGGCCTTGGAGAGGCATGACCTGAAGAGACTGCTGAGGGCTAGGAACAGGTGCCCTGAGATCCCCTACTCCTGGTCCAGAGAAATCTTTGTCCTGCTTCATGATAAGGCTGAAGAAGAAAACAGTTGTGCCCAGCAATATAACAATAACAATTTATTATTTATACCCCACCCATCTGGCTGGGTTTCCCCAGCCACTCCAGGTAGCTCCCAACAGAATATTAAAAGCACTATATGTTTTGATATAACTAGCATCCTCTTAAACCTTTAATACTGAAGTTGAAGAAGATGATGTAAACAATCTCTGTACTTCACTCAGTCACAGTCATGGTCCCCCCCCCCTTTGATTGGTTTGTACATCCCATTGAGTTTCTGAAGTTGCATTTTCAAAAAGAAAGGAACAAATATTTAAGAACAAACGGACCCCCAACAAGAAAAGTTGCAACCTGCAAAAGCTTTGCAGCATGAAAAGGGCGTGTGGATGGATGCAGAGGAAGTGGTGGCGGCACAGTGATGACGAGGGGAGGCTTTTGACAGTCAACAACAGTCGTTGCACAGAGGAAGCCGTGGAAGAAACCCCTGCACTTGTTACAACATTTTACCTTAAAAAACAGAAGGGCCTTGGAAGAAGAGCATCTGCTGGGTCATAAGAACATAAGATAAGCAATCTGGATCAGGCCAAAGGGGAGCCCACTTAGTCCAGCATCCTGTTCTCGCAGTGGCTAACCAGATGCCCCAATAGGAAACGCACAGTCAGGATTTGAACACAAGAGCCCTCTCCCCTCCTGTGGTTTCCAGAAGCTGGAATTCAGAAGCATCACCACTGCCTCTGACCTTAGAGGCAGAGCACAGCCATCCTGGCTAGTAGCCATCAACAGGGGCGGAGGAAGATAGGGGCGGTGCACCCCGAGCGACGCGATCCCAGGGGCACCATCGCCACGGCCCGCCCCACCCCCAAAACGCGTGCCCCACCCCAAAATGTGTGCCACGTCACTGTGCACACCCCGCCTCGCCCCCAAAACGCGTGCCACGTCACTGCGCTCAGCGCGCCCCGCCCCAAAACGCGCACCTCGCCACTGCGCACGGCATGCTCCGCCCCTAAAACGTGCGCCACGTCACTGCCCCACCCCCAAAACGTGCACCACGTCACTGCGCACGCCGCGCCCAACCCCCAGAACACACATCACGTCACTGGGGGCAGCGCGCCTGCTCTCCATCCCCGGTGGCAGAGCATGAAGCTCTGCCGCTGGCCATCAATAGCCCTCTCCTCCTCCATGAGTTCACCTTTCCCCATATGTACCCACTTGACCGCATTGGCGGAACCGGAACTATTATAGTACATGTGCCACATAACACCTGCAAGATTTCGTTAGTGGCACAACCTGCACCTTGGAACTCCCTGCCTCTTGAAACCAGGCAGGAACCTTCGCTATACCCTTTTCGGCACCTGCCGAAAAACACGCTCTTGTTTCGCCAAGCCTGCCCCGGTGCTTAGAAAGTTGGTGTGTGTGTTTCATCTGGTTCAATCTATAAACTTTTTGAAAGTCTTATCAATTTCCCCCTATTGATTATTTTTACTGTTTCACCTTTTTTTGGTAAACCATTCTTTTTTAAAAAACAAACAAACAAGCAATGTGTCAATTACATGAAATGAATAAATGAATATTCCCATTTTGCAGACAGTTAGGGTAGATAACTGAGGCTGAACGAGAGAGACCACGTGACGGGGTCAAGAACCGAAGCCGGGCTTCCAGAATCAACATTCCCTCTACACAGTGTGACATAATGGCAGGGGGAAAAACAGATCCTGCGGTGGGGAAATAGGAAAATGCCTTTGCCAGAACCAAGAGGAGACCTACCTGTGCTCTGATATTCAAGCCCCGTGGGCACTTCCTGGATGGCCGCTTCGTCCCAGACTGGGTAGAATGCCCTCTGCTGGTAACAGGTGGACTGGAACCCACAGGTTGCCCATGGGTCTTCATAAGGGTTGACATCTCCCTGCCTCTGTGGGAAAGAGAAGCACACCTGGCTGAGCAAAGGTTTCCAGAGGAATGACACCAAAGGCAGTCATCACAAAGTGGGCAAGCTGGAAAGTGTGCAGAGGACCACGATGATCAAGGGTCCAAGTTTTATGAGGACCGGTTGAGGAAATTGGGGGTGTTTAGCCTGGAAAAGTGGAGTCCAAGAGGAGATAAGAGAGCCATCTTTTCAAATATCTGAAGGGCTGCCACATGGAGCATGGAGCAAGCTTGTTTTCTGCTGCTCCAGAAGGTAGGATCCGAACCAAGGGACTCAAATTGCAGGAAAAGAGATCCTGACTAGACATTAGGAAGAACTTTCTGGCAGTCGGGGTTGTTTGACAGTGGAACGGACTCCCTCAAAAGGTGGTGGACTCACCTTCCTAGGAGGTTTTTAAGCAGAGGTTGGGTGGCTATCTGTCATGGATGCTTTAGCTGTGATTGGGGTTGGACTAGATGACCGTTGGGTACCTTCCACTCAGTGCATCAAACTGCAGAACAGGGATGGGGAACCCCAGGACTGAATAGGGCACATGTGGTCCTCCAGCCTTTGTGATTCTCCCTTAGCTATCCCTTCCCCAGGCCAATCCTGCCCCAGGTCCCCCTTGAGTGCTCTTGTCCGGCTGGACTGGGCCCCTGAACTGGAAAGATACTCCATCTGGAGATGGGGAGAAGCGGTGGTGCACAAACCTCCTATCTGGACTGTACAATGGGAAAACCCACTACTGAATGTGGCTCCCAGGAGGTTCCACACCAAGAAAGGACAACACACACCCATCAGCTCTTTGCGGTGTTTGTGTGATGCTCCCTCTTTCCCACACAAGTCAAGAGAGACAGAAAGGACTGAACATGCTGTGCATCATTAGATTCTGAAAAGAAAACAGTTTCAACATAAATGTTGGTGATGCTGCCACAGGGCCTTTTCAGTGGTGGCTCCCTGATTGCAGAATCACCTCCCCACTGAGGTGCGCCTGTCTCCATCCTTATTAGCTTTCAGGATTAATTTGAATATGTCCCTGTTTACATTTGGTGGCTGAGGAAAGACCGTTCCCGGTAACCTTGAGATCACTGGACGGAAGAATATTTTTAATCGGAATTGCTTTTAGAATGTTTTAAAACTGAAACTGTATGTAGATGTTTTTAACGAATTTTTTTTATAGAATGCTTTCCCGTGCTTTTGTTTTGAAATTGTGTGTGTGTTTGCCGTCCGGGGCTCCTTTGGGAGGAAGGGAGGAATATAAATTCAATGCATAAAAACAGTCGAACGTTGTTCTATGAGCAGATAAAAACATATACTCAGTAATAACAAGGTCAAGTCTCATGGGTCAGAGAACGCCTGGGCAAAAAGAGATGTCTTTAGAAGGCATTAGAAACATGCTCTGACTCCAGTGGTATGATTGGGGCAGGACTTTAGGGCAGATGTCCAGGGGCCCACGCAGCAGAATGAGCTGGAGGAGCCCCCAAAGTACAGTGGGGAGAGGTCCGGCTTTCTACAGGTTGAAGAAAGGGAAGTGATACACATGGGGTTTTATTCAATGTTAGTCCTACACAGAATAAACCCTGCAAAATCAATGGACACAACTCCATTGTCACCATTGTCCTTCCTTGGAGGTTTTAAAGCAGAGGTTGGATGGCCCTTTGTCAGGGATGCTTTAGCTGAGATTCTTGCCTTCCAGGGGATTGGACTAGCTGTCACTTGGGGGTCCCTTGCAATGCTATGATTTTATAAAGAAGGGATTTTTTGGGGGGGGTGTGTGCCTGCAGATGTCCAGATGTTGCAGAACTCCCAGTATAACCAATGGGTGGTGCAGTCCAGCAACATCTGGAGTGTCACATATTCCACACCCCTGACTTGAAAAGATGGGGCCATGTAAGAACTATTATAGCCTTATCAAACTATTGGTCCATCTAGCTCACTACTGTCTACACTGACCGGCAGCATCGCTCCCGGATTTTCAGCAAGGGAGACATTACCAGGGATCGAACCTGCACTCTTCTGCATGCAAAGCTATGGCCTTTCCCCTAAATCCAGCATCTGGAACTGCCCCATTGCGCGCATCTCTGTTTGGGCATCTCTGCCTTCCAATACTCTGGAAGCGACCCAATGTTAATGCTCTGGCCCGACTCTTGCAGCCTGTTTCAAAGCGGAGGGCGGCTTTCTGCAGCCCTTGCTGCCCCACCCATATCCTTCCACCAGCACAGCGGCGGCACTGTCACACGTCCCTGTCCCCCAGGGAGCTGGGGGAGGCTCAGCAATAGGAAGCGACAGGAAGGCAGGAATAATTTTAGACAAACAACGCCAGGAACTCTGTTTCTTTTTTAAAGTACGGTAAAAGAAAAAAAAAGAAAATGCACAAGAAAACTCCCTGGAAGTTGCTGCCACACGAGACGCAAGACCACCCTTTAGAACAGATCTTAGGTCACAAAGAGAAGCTGCTTTTTTTTGGGGGGGGGAGTGGCTTAACTGGTGAAGGAGAAACCTTTGAGCCGGCTTAGAATTGGCCATTTGCTGCACCTACCATGAGTAGGGCCGTAGCTCAGTGGTGGAAAACTTGCCTTGCATACAGAAGGTTCCAGGTTCAATCCCTGGTATCTCCAGGTAGGGCAGGCAGAGAAATTTGCTTGAAACCCTGGAAAACCACTGCCAGTCAGTGTGGAAAAGACTGAGGTGGAGGGAACAATTTGTCTATGTCTACAGCCATAGATGTCTACAGGAGGGCCAGGGTGGTGTAGTGATTCAGACCCTCCAAGTGTCCCTATTTTCCAGAGGTGTCCCTAATTTTGAGAAGCCATCCCGATTTGATCCAGGAATGTCCTGCTTTTCCTTAGGCCGTTCCTATTTTCATTAGAAACGTTTGAGGGTATGGGGTTATCCAGTGCTTTCCCCCCCTTCTAAATAAATGTTTAGGGATACTCTCATTTTCCTACTCATATTAAAATACTGCCCCTCAATGAGGCCAAACTTAGATTCACAAAATGTTTAGGGGTATGCGTACCCCTGCGTACCCCCAGAAAAAAAGCACTGGAGTTATCCGACCCCCGAGCCGCCTGAAGGCAATCCTGTATAGGGAAGTGGTTTTTTTTTAAAAAAAGTGTTTAATGTTTTATTATGTTTTTATATATGTTGGAAGCTGCCCAGAGTGGCTGGGGCAACCCAATAACATGTGTGGGGTTGAAATAGTAAAAGTATCTTTATGGAATGGGACGTTCCTATTTTTATCAGATAAATGTTGGAGGGTTTGGTGGTTTAAACCAGGCATCCCCAAACTTTGGCCCTCCAAATGCTTTGGACTACAATTCCCATCTTCCCCAACCACTGGTCCTGTTAGCTAGGGATCATGGGACTTGTAGGCCAAAACATCTGGAGGGCCACAGTTTGGGGATGCCTGGTTTAGGGTGTTGGACTAGGACCTTGGAGACTAGGGTTCAAAACCCCAGTCAGCCATGAAGCCAGCCAGTGTTTCTCAGCCTAGCCTACCTCACTGGGCTGTTGTGGGGAAGAAATGGAGAGAGGGAGACCTCCATGGAGGCAAGGTGGGATATAGATGCAATGATAATACGTATGATCAGTGTGGTGGTCTGGGCTGCCAGGGTATTGGGATCTTGGGAGCTGCCCAAGGATGCTGTCGTCTGCTGCCAAGTCTGGCTCCTTCCCTGTCTTCTGACCTCAGGGCAGATCAGGCATAGGCAAACTCCGGCCCTCCAGATGTTTGGGACTACAATTCCCATCATCCCTGACTCCTCTTCTTCTTCTTTGGCGATCACTCGTAGCCAAGTAAGATTATCTTCCATAAACATGGTTTTAACCATGAGTCCGTAAGTGACTGTGGAGGCCAATTCTGGATCCACACGTCCTTCCACAGTGGGGACATTGGTTTCTGGGTGGCAGTTGATCACAGTGTGGATTTGCCAAGAGTGCCTTCCTCTTAGCACGTTTCTCCCTTGCGTCCTGAGTTCAAGTGTCTTCAAAGCCCATCACACCTTTGGTAAAGGCTGTTCTCCAACTACAGCACTCGCACGCCAGTGTTTCCCAGTTGTCAGTTTTTATCCCTGACTACTGGGCCTGTTAGCTAGGGATGATGGGAATTGTAATCCCAAACATCTGGAGGGCAGGAGTTTGCCTATGCCTGGGGTAGATCTTAGATCAAGTGCGGGGAGGCAGCCAGGGCTGCGGCAGAGACGGCGGGGTGCAATCCTACCACCACACTCCCCCACTGCCATGCATTGCTTTCCCACATTTCCATTGCTCCAAAATCTTCTGATATTTCTTTGGCTCCATATGTATATTCATGGCTATATATTTCAGGAAAGAGTGCATTCAAGCCATGTCTCTGAGCACTTTTTGGGGCCCGGAATGCCAAGCAGGATTAATCCAGAAACTGACTAATGCTTCAGGAGAGGATTCCCACGCAGGCTCAGCTTCCACCGATATCAGAAGTTATTAGGATCAAGCCCTGCAAGTGCGACATGCGAAAGTCTGGCAACCACAACATTCCCCAGGCGGGGAAATCGCACTGACTGTCTACAGCTCACCACGGAGTCAGAATCCTCAAGCAACAAAACTGCCAATGCTGGCCTTGGAAGAATCCCACCGTGGAGCATGGCTACCGGTAACTGGATGTCATCACAAATGTCAAGATGATCCAGAAGGGTCAACGCAAGCAAACCGGGAAGATTGACGGACGTGTGCGTTGCTGGGAACCCTTTGGCCCAGTTGCCCTTAGTAGCCCCAAGTGCACAACAGGCAACTTTGAGAGGGGAGGGAGATGGGCACTGCAGAGTTGCCTCCAGCACTCGCCCTACTCAGAGTAGAATCATAGAAGTGTAGGGCTGGAAGGGACCCTGAGGATCATTCTAGTAGTTCAGGGGTCCCCAGACTTACCGGCGTTTGGGCCGGTTCCCACCGCGCCGATCGCGCGGCGGGCCGGAGGGCGGGGGAGCGCGCGCCTGTGCGGGCCGGCGGGCGGGGGAGCGCGCGCCTGTGCGGGCCAGCGGGCGGGGGAGCGCGCGCCTGTGCGGGCCAGCGGGCGGGGGAGTGTGCGCCTGTGCGCATGCGCGCGGGCGCTTACTGGCGCGGCGGCGCGCTTCCAGGGTGGAAAAAGCGCTGAAAATCCGTTGTGCGCATGCGTATGGGCCTCCCCCAACCCGGAAGTGCACCAGAAATGACCTCTTCCGGGTCGGGAGAGGCCCATACGCATGCGCACAAAGGATTTTCGGCGCTTTTTTCCCGATCCGGAAGAGCGCTGCCGCGCCGCGCGCCGTAAGAGCGGGCGGCGGGCGGCGGGGGTCCTCGCGGGCCGGATTGGCAGGCCAATTGGGCCGCATCCGGCCCCCGGGCCGTAGTCTGGGGACCCCTGTAGTAGTTTAACCTCCTGCAATGCAGGAAAGTGCAGCTGCCCCATATGGGGATCGAACCTGCAACCTTGGCATTATCAGCTCTAACCAACTGAGCTATATGATGCTGTATGAGCTGCAATGCTTTTTCCTCCTAGAAAAACAGGCGTCGGTACTCACCATGAAGTTGTTACATTTTTTAACAACAAAAAGAGGTGCCAGTACTGCGTACCCTTGAGCACCCCCTTAAAAAAGCATTGGCTATATGGGGCATCATTTAGCCCAACAGCCTTGTAATGCAGGAATCACTGCTTAAGAATCCCTGACAGATAACTCCCTGGGGTGGGGTGGGGGGTGATTATTGTTTTGCTTGTTACTACGCTATGTGTTTTTGTATTTTTATATTGTAAAGTGACCTGTGATCCTCGGTTGAAGGGCAGTATATAAATTTAATTAATAAATAAGGTAGTGGGCATGCCTAACTTAGGTTCATTTATTTCAATGGGTCTACTCTAAGTAGAACTTAATTGGACTTAATTGGATGGATACCAACCCAACTTAATTGGATGGATACCAGGAACTTAATTGGATGGATACCAGGAAAAGACCCTGATGTTGGGAAAGATTGAGGGCACAAGGAGAAGGGGACGACAGAGGACAAGATGGTTGGACAGTGTTCTCGAAGCTACAAACATGAGTTTGACCAAACTGCGGGAGGCAGTGCAAGACAGGAGTGCCTGGCGTGCTATGGTCCATGGGGTTACGAAGAGTCGGACACGACTAAACGACTAAACAACAACAACCAACCCATGGGTCTACTCCAGGCATCCCCAAACTTCAGCCCTCCAGATGTTTTGGACTACAATTCCCATCATCCCTGACCACTGGTCCTGTTAGCTAGGGATCATGGGAGTTGTAGGCCAAAACATCTGGAGGGCCACAGTTTGGGGATGCCTGGTCTACTCCCATGTTGCAGAAAGGTGTTTGTTTGTTTGTTTGTTTGTTTGTTTGTTTGTTTGTACCCGTTGCCTGGCTACAGAAACGCACTGCATAATTCAGAGAAGTGCAAATCTTAAAGGAGGGCTGGGTTTCGACGCGTGAATTGTGTCAGAAAACGAGAATGAGTCACCCTATGGCGTGTGTGCAAAAACCATCAAACACAGCCTGTAAAAACCACCACAATGTGTTTCCCCCACCCCACCCCACCCCACTGCTAACCCCAAGAGCAAGCAGGACAATGTCACCACTGGCCACCAAGATCGGGCTTAAACAAGCAGGTCTTTCAGAAATAATATGGCACGCATGGGCGTAGCCAAGTGGGGGACAGCTGCCCCCCTAAATCAATAAAATTAAAGATACATAGCAAACTGAGGTTATGCCCCCTCTAACAAAAGGCCTGCCCCCCCCAAACCAAAAATCCTGGCTACAACTCTTGTTTGTCATCTATGGAAATAAAAGGTGTAACAAGGAAACAGCTTGTGGGGGGTGATAATGGGGGAGGCCAGAGCACCACAGTTGCCTAGATGGGGCCAGACCTTGGGACAGCTGAGTTCAGGGGAAGGAAACTCTCTTTCCTGTTATCCCAAAATAATAGCGGGCTCAGCAGACCTTCTGCCAATGACGTGTTCTGCATTCTCTCCTGGCTTCTGAGGCTCTTCTGCCTCACGCGAGAAACACCTCAACACAACCAGGACCTTATTTTCTTTGAGTGCCATCCCACAGGGAGTCCTCAGCTCTGGGCTCTGCAAAGTCCCCCTGGGCATTCAGAAATCTACCAGGTTCCAACTAGTTTACCAGGACCCTTCTTTTGAAGTGTGTATTTAGACTCAGGGCTGTGTCTAGTGTTTTCCGTCCACTTGCTCAGGGGCTGTTGAGCCAGCAGGCAAGGGAGGTTTTAATACGTTATGCCATGTAGAAATCTGATGTGACCATTGTGCTAGCATGAAATTGTGCTACAAATTGTGCAATC
Organism: Zootoca vivipara; assembly: GCF_965207765.1. Taxonomy (NCBI): domain Eukaryota; kingdom Metazoa; phylum Chordata; class Lepidosauria; order Squamata; family Lacertidae; genus Zootoca; species Zootoca vivipara. The sequence goes on along the minus strand of NC_142597.1, from coordinate 29,267,552 downwards.
TATCGTGCGACAAGGTTACCAGCAAACTGCTCGTCCATCCTCTTGCACAACTGGTGCAAGACATTTCACCGGGGGAAGGAGGATCCCACTAAGGGCCTTTAACAGGCATAGGCAAACTTGGCCCTCCAGATGTTTTGGGACTACAATTCGCATCATCCCCTGACCACTGGTCCTGCTAGCTAGGGATCATGGGAGTTGTAGGCCAAAAAACATCTGGAGAGCCGAGTTTGCCTACCAGTATGCCTTGGGTACAACCCCATGTAAATTGGCAGAGGCAACATTTGTACAAATTTGTCTCCTCTCTTGCACTCTTTGTTTCATAACCCATTTCCTCTTCCTTGGCAATGGCCACTCGATTGCTAACTCTTGAAACTGCAAAGATGGGGTTTGTGGAAATAGCCAACACCAGGTCTGTGGGCACATCAGGGGGTGGATCTTCAGGGTACATGGCAGAGCCTGGAGGTGATGCCCAGTGGCTGGGGGCAGATTAGAAGTGAAGCCCAATGTTGTTGCACATGTCTGGGTACAGACCCCAGCACAAAAGCACTCTGTACATTGAAGACACCCTTTTCTGAGAGGAGGCAGAAAGGCTTTCCCTTTACTGGCAGCTGCCCCCAAAGCAAAGGAATCAGAAAACCACCCCCCACCCTGGTTGACTGGCAGCTCCCAGTGTGAGGGTCACACCCTGCAGAGATCTCATGTTCCTCAGAATTGCTCCTTGACGGAGGCTGCTCACATCTTCAGACGTGAGTCACCGGTCTGAGCGGTCTATGCTTGCAATGGAAGGCAATGTGAAACTCACAGCATCCCTTGCCTTTCACATGACTCAAGACCGACACCCCGAGATCCTTCTTGCATGAGCACCAATAAAAAGGAGGAGGTTACCCTGAATGCCTATCCCCACACCAAGGCATGTGTGAAGTGAGCTATCAGGTGCTGAGATATCAAGGGGTGAAATCCACGCATGAGCCAAGCCCAACGTCCAAGTCCATTTCTTTAAGTTCACTTAGAAAACCAGGAAGTTTGAGTTATCAAAGGATTAGTTACAGGTAGGTAGCCGTGTTGGTCTGAGTCAAAGCAAAATAAAAAAATTCCTTCAGTAGCACCTTAAAGACCAACTAAGTTTTTATTTTGGTATGAGCTTTCGTGTGCATGCACACTTCTTCAGATACCTGAAGAAGTGTGCATGCACACGGAAGCTCATACCAAAATAAAAACTTAGTTGGTCTTTAAGGTGCTACTGAAGGAATTATCAAAGGATGCTTGTGTTCAAGCTTGTATCTTGTTTCATAGAATTGTAGGGTTGAAAGGGATCCAAAGGGTCATCCAGTCTAACCCCTTGCAATGCAGATTTGGAAAGTACAGATTATGTAGGATTGCCTTCAAATACACACTGAATCAAATTTCTCTCGCATCTCCAGCCAAGTGCAGAAGTCTCCTTACTCTGAAGTCTGGAACTTATTCATAGAATCACAGACTTGCAGAGTTGGATGTGATCTTGAGGATCATCTAGTCCAACCCCCTGCAATGCAGGAATATGCAGCTATACCATGCAGGGATTGAACCTGCAACCTTGACGTTATCAGCACCATGCTCCAACCACCCAAGCTAGTGCTCACAGAATTGAATCCGCTGTTTATTCTGAATGTTTAAACTCAGTTGATTTGAACCCTGGCTGAGATCGGTTCATTCCCTGCCTTGTGTTGCCTCCCCACCCAAATACTGTGCCCAGCAGACCCTTCCTTACCATCACAGCAGGGCGGGCCAGAGGATAGGGGGCTGGGCTTCCAATAGTCGTATCCATATAGTAACTCATCATCTTTGAGGCACCTGCAGAAATGGGAAAGGGCCTGTTAAACAAATTCCCAAGAGATGGACATGATGCAGAAGGTGGATTATCTTGTCTGCGTTGCCTTTAGGCTGCAGCCAGTGTTCTCTGTCTGCTGGTCCAAAGAACCTTATGTAGAGTGGGAGGTTGGGTTGTAATGTTGTGCAACAGAGGAACTTAACACATCAGTCTGTTGTGCAACAAAATTACCAGCAACCTGTTTATGCATTGTCTTGCGCAACAACATCCCATTAGTGCAAAACCTTTCACCAGCAGAACAAGGTGAACATGACTTTAACTTAGTACTAAATTAGAGATAACCTTCTGTTCATTGGACACAGGCTTCCAAAAAGATGAGGTTGCTGGTATTATTATTATTATTATTAAATTGCTTTTTACAGATCGCCTCAAATCAACTTACAAAATATTAAAATGCATAGCAACTGAAACATTTAAAATTCATAACATGGAGTAAAATATAAAAACATTAAAGTGTACATCAACCATAATAAAATGAATCTGATTCTACCAAGAGCTGAACTCCAAACCAGGCCAGGATTATACTACATTATGATTAAATGAATATCCAAACACCTGAATGTTTTGGCCTGGGAGATAATGTTGCCGATGTTGACCCCAGGTGAGTTTCCCTGGAAAGAGTGTTCTGTAATTGGGGAGCTACCACTGAAAAGACTCTTTCTTTCATTGCCAATGCCACCCTTCATAACTCCCTCACCAGAGACACACAGACAATGGCTTCTGGTGACACATGTAGGGTTCAGGTAAGTTTGTAAGGAAAGTGGTTTGGGGCCCCCAAGCTAAAGAATCAAGATGGCGGACTGAACCTTAAAAAACTTCCCTGGTTTCTTAGAATACTAAACAATGCAGGGAATGAGTCTGCTAGTATATTCCCCTCCGTCTCTCAATGGCAGAAGTTTGAGTGCAGTGTCAACTTGATATTTTTGTGAACAAACAAAACACGGTCATTTTTCATCATTTCAAAGCCCCATCCCCAGCAATATTTGAGACTCTCAGCTCTGAAGGAAACTGGGGAGTTCATTAAAGCTCAAAGGGAAAGCAGATTTCAATTTATTAGGATGATGGGGGCAATTCAAAAAAAGAAAACAAATCCTTATGGTTGATTGTGACATGAAACAGCTGGCAAGAAAGGCAGAAACTGGTAGTTTCATTTCTTTCTCTGAAGGGTTAGAAATATCTCAATTTAAGCATCTTGAACTCCTCTCACTGATGGATGGATGGATGGATGGATGGATATTCCTGAGATTATACAAACAATAAAGAAAGCAGTGAGACATGCAATAGTATGAAAGCATGCAGAGCTCTGGCAAAATGTGCACCATCTATGTAAGTAACAAATATTTCAACTACAAAAGAAGAACACACAAACAAAATATCCCACTGCTAAGCCATGGTCATTGAAAGCCACTTTAACTAGCTCCTCAGTTATAGGGAAGGCTGAAGTTGGCTGCTTGGAGGAACCAGCAGGAGGAAGATCCAGCGCTGAGGTCAATCCAACCACCAGGGAAGGATTCCAGTGAATTCCAGGCTATGATAGGCTGACAGGGAGAGTGGTGATGCGTCTGGACTACAACTCCCATGATCCCTGACCAGTGGCCACATGGGCTAGGGCTGATGGGAGTTGAAGTCCAACAACATCTGGAAGGCTACATGTTCTCCATCCCGGATTTAACATCTTTGCCCACCCCTGGAACACAGGGAACAGTTGAGTTCAATGAGATTGCAGCCCAGATAGGTTTTTGGATTTACATCTGAACTGTAGATGCTGGACTGTATTCAACTAACTTTTATTCAGGGTAGACCCACCTGAAATTAATGGTCATGACTAACTCCAGTCTATTAATTTAAATAGGTCTACTCTGAGTAAGTTTGTTGAGTGCAATTCTTATAGAAAACATTTGGATGGTCTGAAGCTTTAATACTGAATCCTGTATACCAGCAGAGTTCTCATATTTGCATGGTGGGCTAAATGTGGGCAACTCCACCAAGACCTTCTTGATCTCTAAACCTTTTGCTGACACTGACCATAACTAGTAGGCTTTCTACCATTCTATGATTCGAACTACTAGAACAACAAGCCAGCTTTAGCAAAGAATGGGGATTGCTCTGCAGCTGACCTTTGTCAAAACTTTTTGGCCTTTTGGTGTCTTGGTGCAAGTAAACAAATACTGTACTGTACAAACTGTACTGTACTGTACTGTACTGTACTGTACTGTACTGTACAAACTGATGGCAGAAAGTGAGGAGGAATTAAAGAACCTTTTAATGAGGGTGAAAGAGGAGAGCGCAAAATATGGTCTGAAGCTCAACGTCAAAAAAAACCAAGAGCATGGCCACTGGTCCCATCACCTCCTGGCAAATAGAAGGGGAAGAAATGGAGGCAGTGAGAGATTTTACTTTCTTGGGTTCCATGATCACTGCAGATGGTGACAGCAGTCACGAAATTAAAACAAGCCTGCTTCTTGGGAGAAAAGCAATGACAAACCTATCTTAAAAAGCAGAGACATCACCATGCCGACAAAGGTCCGTATAGTTAAAGCTATGGTTTTCCCAGTAGTGATGTATGGAAGTGAGAGCTGGACCATAAAGAAGGCTGATCGCCGAAGAATTGATGCTTTTGAATTATGGTGCTGGAGGAGACTCTTGAGATTCCCATAGACTGCAAGAAGATCAAACCTATCCATTCTGAAGCAAATCAGCCCTGAGTGCTCACTGGAAGGACAGATCGTGAAGCTGAGGCTCCAATACTTTTGCCACCTCATGAGAAGAGAAGACTCCCTGGAAAAGACCCTGATGTTGGGAAAGATGGAGGGCACAAGGAGAAGGGGACGACAGAGGACGAGATGGTTGGACAGTGTTCTCGAAGCTACGAACATGAGTTTGACCAAACTGTGGGAGGCAGTGGAAGACAGGAGTGCCTGGCGTGCTATGGTCCATGGGGTCACGAAGAGTCGGGCATGACTGAACAACAACACAGTTACAAACAGATAGCTGAGCTGGCGACTGTGCAAAAAGTGAAGTGGAGCATGTAAAGCAAAATCTTTATAAATGTCCTAGCACGATCACCCACACCCCTGGGATTTAGACAAGCTAATCAGATATGGTGGTAGTAATACAGTAATCCTAATAACAACAGGTAGTATAGAATGATGTTCTACTCAAAACTAATGAACTTAAGTTAGTCTGATCCATTAACTTCAATGGACCTTCTTTGAGCAGGATTACCATTGGCTACAACCTGCTATTCTCAAGCACATTACCTTTTAAACCTCCAAGTAAGGTAGTTCAATATTATTATCCCCACATATCACTCTATGTTGCAGGCTGGAACATGGCTTGTCATGAGCTCATTGGGGTGGCCTTAAATGAGCCCTTAGAAGTTGCAGGATTTGAATCTGGGACTTCCCAATTATCACATCAGCCTCTCAGCTGACAGGCTCCTGCCCTTTGGAATACACAACCCCAAATTGGCATCATTCCATATAAGCCCACAGTGGCCCGTTTCCACTCTGCATCTCCAACAAGCAAGCCATCCATCCTGGCCAATGAATTTGGGGAGCTACTACAGGTACAGACTCCACTCGAGCTATACACACACTAACGAGTTCTGGCTTTCTTCAATTTGATCCGGGTGTGGGGGGGGGGCTGACTTCTGCTTATAAAATCCCATATCCTGCCTTCCTCTGTTCACCATTAGCCTCTGAGAACATGAGAGGCAGGGGCTATGAAGGTGTAATTAGTTTTGGCAAACATCACAATCAACAGCAAGGAAGAGGCGGTTGGTAAAACTGACAAGGCAGGAGGTCAAGGCAAGGGCACTTGCGAGGAACCCAACAGATTGCAGGTTGTGGGTGACCATTAAAGCCGCAGAGGGCTGCTCCACTTTAGGTCTCAGTCCCAGAGTGCACAAGCTGTTGATAATTAAAGGAAGATGTGGATGGCTGAAAAGGTGCAATGGATAGCAGGGCTCTCAAGCAATTAAACCTTCTTGGCTTTTTGTTTGTTAACTGCTTGCCATTTAACCAACTAATTAACTCAGCTGAAATGAATCACAGAATTGTAGAGTTGGAAGGGACACCCAGGGTCATCTAGTCCAACACCCTACAATGCAGGAAATGTGAATGCATTTCACTCAGATAGGTGCCTCGTGGGTGGTGCTGTGGGTTAAACCACAGAGCCTAGGGCTTGCCGATCAGAAGGTCGGCGGTTCAAATCCCCACGACGGGATGAGCTCCCATTGCTCAGTTCCTGCTCCTGCCAACCTAGCAGTTCGAAAGCATGTCAAAATGCAAGTAGATAAATAGGTACCGCTCTGGCGGGAAGGTAAACGGCATTTCCATGCGCTGCTCTGGTTCGCCAGAAGCGGCTTAGTCATACTGGCCACATGACCTGGAAGCTGTACGCAAGCTCCCTCGGCCAATAAAGCAAGATGAACGCCGCAACCCCAGACTTACCTTCCAAGTCCCGGACTGCAGAATCCGGGACTGGCAGCCGTGTGACACCGGAAGTTGCGTCAACGTAACTTCCGGTGTCGCTTTGCCCTTCTATGGGCACCAAAAATGGCCGCCGCCGGCTTTGAAAGTCGCTTGTACGCATGTCAGGAAGTGCGTCAACGCAACTTCCAAAAAATGGCCGCCGCCGCCACCAGAAGTCGCGTCTATGCACTTCCGGACATGCGTAGATGCGACTTTTGAAGCCGGCGGCGGCCATTTTTTGTGCCCATAGAAGGGCAAATCGAAAAAAAAAATGGCCGCCGGCAGGAGAAAATGACGGAGAAAAACAAAAGACGAAGTGATACGGGGGACCACCGGGAAAAGGTAAGTAAAAACGGGGGTTTCCCGGGGAAAACGGGGTACTTGGCAGCTATGACCCCAGAGTCGGTCACAACTGGACCTAATGGTCAGGGGTCCCTTTACTTTTACCTTTAACATATGGTCTAAAACAGGCACCCCCAAACTGCAGCTCTCCAGATGTTTTGGCCTACAACTCCCATGATCCCTAGCTAACAGGACCAGTGGTCGGGGAAGATGGGAATTGTAGTCCAAAACATCTGGAGGGCCGAAGTTTGGGGGATGCCTGCTCTAAAACCCCACCTCTCATCATTAGGCAAAGGAAGTCCAACTTCAATATTTTGTGTTCCACACCTTCTTACAGTAACACACCAGAACCAAATACAGACTCATAGAATTAGACAAGTGCACATCTTGAACCCTCGGCAATTAATTGATTAAGGGTTTAGCTGATGATTCTACCAATTAATTGGAGTGGGAAGGGGGAGACCTGTTAGGCTACAGGCAGAAATAAATATGATGCTAAGGAAGGAGGGCAACCAAAAGGTAATGCCAGCTCAAACTCTCCAGTTTTCCACGCAAGCACATCCCATGATGATGTCCTGATGCCCTTCCCTTCCCCACCTCCACACAGCTGGCTGCCACGAGGAAGGAAACACCCCTAGTGATTACATCATTTACTAGTGATTACATCATTTACTATGCAGTTGTATGACATGACTGGGGAGAGAAAAGAGAAGAGCTTTTGTGGGGTAGTGCAGTTGGTGTGCTGGACATAACTCAGATTCACATTGTTGCTCCTGGGCTAACTTTCAGCCAGTCACCATCTTTCTGCCTAACCTACCTTGCAGGGTTGTTCTGAGGATAAATTGGAAGGGGGGGGGAGAGATCCCAGTAGGAAAGGCAGCGTTTTTTTAAAAAAATGACTTGCTGTTTTCAATGACAGCCCCTGTGACCAGCGTGATATCTGTTTCCAGTCTTCACCTTTGGTGAATTTTATATATCTAAATTTAAAACTTATTAAATTTTAGATTAATTTTCCCAAACATTTTCACAATAACCTTCCAACCAAACACATTGTTTCATACGTTGCCTTCCCACCCTTACCTCAACGGTGTTTTTACTCAGAATCACAGAATCCTGCATTATATATTCATCTATTACAAAATGTTTCTCTATTACAATTATTTTATCATTTCTCTTCCTCTGCTTTTATCTCAAATCCTGCCTGCAATTTCATTTGACTGTAATGTTGTTGTTGTTGTTGTTTAAAAAAATAGTCCACGAAAGGCCTCCATTCTTTGGTATTCATTTCTGAACTTCTTGAATTGAAAATAATTGTGGTCTATATAACATCATTTGCAGACCAGGGGCAATGCATATCTTCAGTCAGGTCAAAGGGGCCAGCCAGGCGCAGAGTCGATGGAAAGGTTAGACCCAGTTATGGCTATGATCCTCATCAGTTTCCTACCTTTAATTACCCGCACAAGTCATCTGTCTGCAGACACCTATAAGATGAAAGTGGCAGGCCTGCAGAAGCATTGCTTCTAAGAGCCATTAAGCAAGGGGAGAAGGATCCCAGCATGATATTCAAAGCCTCCAAGGAATTGCTGCCCTTGACAGTATTTTAAAAGCGTGGTAGAATCGCACATATTATGTCTCAATCACAACCTTGTGGTGGGAAAGGTAAGAACTATTTGCCTAGGTGTAATTTTCTCTCTCTCTCTTTTTGGACGAATCACATTATCTCATGCTTCCACATTGTAGGACGAAGCTGTTCTTGTTATTAACTCTCCAGTAGGTACTTTTAAAAACAAATGACAGCTTGATTCTTCAAGCAGTCATGCTGAAGTATACGTTGCTCGCTCTCAGGTTAGCCCACCCCACAGGGTTGTTGGGAAGGCAAAATGGGGAGGGGGGAGAACCACGCACACTACAGGAGCTCGTTGGGGGGAAAGGCAGGCTATAAATGCAATAAATACATAAGTAAACTGGGAATTTAGCCTCGAAGAGTTGGAGGGCTAGTTGCGTACAATGCACCAGGTTAGAAAACAAAATGGAAAACTGCAGCTTAAAAATTCCCACAATGCTTCTCAGAAATACTGGTTATGCTGAGAGACCCTTCTTCGTAATACACTATTTTCAGACCGACAACTTTGCTCTTCTTCATTCAAGTTCCATTTTCCAGCTACTACTCCTGTCAATTGTAAGAGAAGGAGTGGAAATGGGAAGTAAGGGGGGGAGGGCATGGAGAGAATGAGGATGCTTCAAAACAGACACCAACTATATCTGCGTAAGAATCCTAAAGCATGCCATCCCATGTTGATGATTGATAAGATTAATGTTAATATTGTATAATGCAGCAATTAAGGAAAAGAATAAAAAACACCAGGGCTGGAAGGACAGGAAGTCAAAAAGAAAAATATCACTGAATGATATATTGCATGTGAAGTAAATTTGTTAAAACCTTTGAAAGATCTAATAAAAATTAATATTAAAAAGGTAATATTTTTTATTATCTCACTACTACTAATAAATAGGGTTGTATCGAAAGTTCATCCCTGGGGAGACTCATTGAAACTAATTCATCATATCCATTAACTTCAACGGGTCTACTCTGAGTAGGGGCAACACTGGACACAAACCATAGCAACTAGCACCCCAACTCTGGACACCCTGCGGCATATCCACCTACCGAGCAATGCCAAAGCTTGAAAAATTAGATTCAGCCGCTGAGCCCAGAAACAAACTTCTTCCCTCCCTGCTTTATTTGTCACCTGTACAAAGCACCTCTCCACTGCGGGAGTTGGAATGGATGCCTGACTCCAGATTGCAACGTTCCCTCCCTTCCCTGCAACCCCTTCCCCACGGACTAGTGCTGGAAGAAAAAGCGAGTCATAGGTCACAAAGCACCGTGGGCTATCAGTGCTCCCAACCTCCAAGGGTAGGGAAGCAAGAAATAGGAAGAAATTACCAAGAAGTAAAGTTTTCTACTGGCTTCCTTTGCAACTTGCCTGGGCAGAGAGTAGAGAAAAATGCTGCGCGCGGCTGGAGGAGGTTTTCTTGCTTTCCACGCCTGGCTCAGGACTCTGATCCAACTACCTGGCAGAGTCCTCTTGGCTGGGGCTAAAGAGGATGGAGCTACCGCAATGCTCCTAGCAGAGGCGCCTCTTCAAATGGAAAGAGGGGTGTGGCCAGGGCCGCAGCAGGCAAGGGGCAGCTGGATAAAGCCATCTCTCCTCTCTCCCCGCCCTCCTCCAGCAGCAGCGCAGCTAGGGAAACCGGGCGCGTTGCCACCGACAAATGCAATTAGGCAAGCCAGGAGCCCATCCAAATGAAACTGTCTTTCCGATAGAAGCCATATTGGGCGATGGGGGGGTGGGGGCAGAACAAAATAGCTCATTCGCCTGTCCCTTTCCCCTTGCCCAGGTGGACAGAGTCGTGGGAACACAGAATTGTCGAGTTGGAAAGGATCCCAGGGGTCATCTAGTCCAACCCCCTGCAATGCAGGGCCCCTCCTTCATTCTAACCTTTGCTGCTTTGCTGAACGGTTTTTTGGGTTGTTTTTTTACAGGCTTCTGTGTCTCCAAATCTCAAGTCCCAAGGGTGTTATTTACAGAGATCTGTCATTTCCCAATCACAATGTGGATGTGGATATGGTTTGGTCCAGCCAGGCCAGATTGGGTCTAATCTAGATTTACAAACTGAAGCCACAAATTGGCTTGGGGGCGGGGTCCATGCACAGGCATCTTGAGCGGTTTGGTATCATTCATAATCCAGGCTACCTCAGGAAACACCCTGACCCAAGATTATTTGGGAATAAAGGGAGACCTCCCTGCTGCTCACTTCCGTTCATTGTGAGAATAGTTCATTCATGTCCCCCTGCCTTCAGCTTCCTGTTCCTTAACTGGTTACCCATTTATAAAATGACTTGTCCTCTTATGGCCTGCTTCCACTACTAAGTTTTATCAAGGTACTTAAGATGCGCTTTAAAAACAAAAACAAACAAACCAGGGAGTTAAGGTTACCAGATCACTTTTGGCTATGATCCTGTTGACACTCACAAAGAGCTCTAAAAGTTTGATTTTGGGGGGGGGGGTGTTTCCCCTTCACAGATGCCATGCTGATTTTGGCTCAGCAAGTCTTCATTTTTGTTGCCTCTTTTTTTTATTTTAATTTTTTTCCATAAAATTTATACTTTGCTTGAATTTTCTAAAAAAGCCCATCAAAGAGATCAAACAAGAAAAAACAAACGTATTTGCAAAATACATGGATCAGACCATAAAGAAAAATATACACACTACAAAACCACTGACTTTCTGGATCAGGACCCCGCAGCTGCTTTTTCTTCACAATAGAAGCATAGATCAGGCATAGGCAAACTCAGCCCTCCTTATGTTTTGGGACTACAACTCCCATCATCCCTACCTAACAGGACCAGTGGTCAGGGATGGTGGGAGTTGTAGTCCCAAAACATCTGGAGGGATGAGTTTGCCTATGCCTGTCATAGATTCATGGAGTTGGAAGCGTCCCATGTGGCCATCTAGTCCAACCCCCCTGCAATGCAGAAATCACAGCTAAATAAATTGTAAATAAATTGTGACCTTAAGCACCCCTTTTTTGAATAGCATGCTCCCCACCCCAATTTCAAGCTAAGTGACAGACTAGAGATATTGGTGAAGCATGATTATTTGTATATCAATCAACCCAGACCTGCAAGCATCACATGCCATCCTGAGGCAGGTGTCAGGGACTAGAATCCTAGCAGGCCCTCCTTTAACAGCCCTCTGAGCTGGTAAGCGCTGGGCATCTAGGTCCCTCAGTATCCCCAAAGTGTGTCATTGCAGGAAAGCAGAGTCTTAGCCCCCAACTTGTGCCCTGGGGAGGTCTGGGAGGAGCCAATCATTTTAATTCCCCATTACATTCTAGAATGGTGCTATCCTTGGGGCATTGCATTGTGGGAAACGCCATTGGCTTCTGCACTGGTACACTTGCATTCTGCCATTGCCATCACTGGGCGGGTGGAGAGGCAGCACCGGTGGCCCTGACGGTAATGGGCTCTGGTACCTGGGATGGATGTCTGTGGGTCAAGTGCCCTTTCAAAGGCAGCAACCTCCATGGTCGATGCAAAAAGCTTTGCAGGATCCAGCCTGACAACTCTCCCCTCAAACCCACAGCCAGCGCTGTGTCGACCTGCCTTGGAAGAGGGGCAGGATTAAAATTTCAATGCTTGTTTTAGTTTTAAGGGCTGCAGCAATTAAGCTCCAGAATTTTGTATCAAAACCTCACCCCTTTCCTTCCAGATTTCCACATTTACCCATATATGGTGAAATATGCCCACGTCAGGTGGGGGTGTGCATACCATAGCTGCCAAGTTATCCCTTTTTTAAAGGGATTTTCCCTTATGCTGAATAGGCTTCCTCGCGAGAAAAGGGAAAACTTGGCAGCTATGGTGCATACACCTTCTAAGCTGACCCTGCGGATATAAAGAGCTCATCGTTCCTTACAGCTATTTTAACTCAGGAAATTATTCAAAGGGTTCTATATTCTGCCTGGCCTTTGATGCAAAGGATATTTCAGATCTGAACACCATAAGAATGGAACTTATCCAATGCTGGGTAGAAAATCTGGACATTCCTTTTCCATTTCAGGGAGAGATAACCCTGCCAGCAGCTGGGATCAAAATGCCTTTGAGGTATCCTGCCGCAGCTTCTATGAGATGGAGGCCTTTAGGACTTAGCAACCTTTTGGGCAGGATTTTTTTTTTTTGAAAAAAATTACAGCCCAAATCCTACACCCAGTTTACTCCAGAGTCAATCATCATTAAAGGAACAGGGTTCCTTCTGGAGAAATGTGTGTGGGATCATGAGCGGCATTGTTCAAGTTACGAGGGTTGTACTGGAAGTAATGAGCCACGTTTAATGAGTCTGCAGAGAATTCAGATTCATTACTTTCAGTAAGTCCTTTGTATTAAGTACTGCATTTTTTTAAAAAAAAATTTTAAACCGTATTTATATGCCAATGCACTACAGCTGTTACTCATGCAAATCACTCTATTAACATTAAAGGGAGAGTTAAATGAACTGTGAAGGAAGGGGTCTTTTGTGTGTGATTGGCTGTGATTAAGCCCAGAACACAGCCAATGGGGTGGGGCATGAGGCTTTGGCTCCACCCACTTAAGCCTGTGTGTGTGTGCGCGCGTGCACTCTCTCTCTCTCTCTCTCTCTCTCTCTCTCTCTCTCTCTCTCTCTCTCTCTCTCTCTCTCTCTCTCTCTCTGCCTCTGCCTCTGCCTCTGCCTCTGCCTCTGCCTCTGCCTCTGCCTCTGCCTTGGCCCTTGAAATGAAAAAGGATTTGAACATCTCTGAGCTAGGGACTCTGGATATTGAATCAGGATCACGAGGAGTATCAGGCTACATGAGATGGCTCCTCTTGTGTGGGTAACCTGGCCAAGGATGATCTGGAAATGTGTTACACAAATGTTGATTACTACTATTGCTATTAGTATTGCTGTTATTATTAGAGGAAGTCTGTTGGGGGGTAGGGGTACCCTTTGTCCCCTAGAAACTTTTCCACATACACATAGCCTAAAAGGACTCAACACTCCTACAAGGCTCCACACTGGAGCCCTGAATTTTGATAAATAAATTTATTTTGTGTGGTGCTGATTAACGCCAAGGTTGCAGCATCGATCCCTGTATGAGACAGCTGCATATTCCTGCATTGCAGGGGGTTGGACTAGATGATCCTCAGGGTCCCTTCCAACTCTACAGTTCTGTGATTCTATTTATATCCCACCTTTTCCCCTGACAGGGACTCAAGGCAGTTTACAGTTAAAACAGAACCAGCCAAAAACATGAAGGCAGAAGCAATCATTTTTTTAAAAAACAACAACAATTAAATCTTAACAGAATTAAAAGATATAAAGATAAATTGAACTATCTATTTGATCAGGTCCTCTGGGATAGCTCAGTCAGTAGAGCGTGAGACTCTTAATCTCAGGGTCATGGGTTTGAGTCCTACATTGGCCAAAAATCCCTCCATTGCAGGGCGTTGGAGTGGTGGCCCTCTCTGATTCTTTGAAAACATACAGCTTATTACAATGAAAACACTGACTCCTATTAACGGGTGGGAGACATTCCCCCCAAACTTTCCTCCCAAAAGCCTCTTCCTGGTTAAACACAAATCCAGCCTTATGGAAGTGGGGAGGTCAGAGAGATGGCCAGGCAACAAGTAACAGTTGTCCATCGCTTCCCCAAAGCTAGTGGAACTTCAAAGTTCACCAGAGATTTGAATCCTGCTGCGACAGAAGGGCTCAAGGAAGGAAGGTTGTTCTTCCTGTTGAAGCCAGCCCTCAGTTCCATTTCATCGTAGGGCTGTCCCTGAAATGAATCAAAGAGGTCGGTGCCAGGGGAAACATCAATGCAGCAGGTTCTTCTGTGCTCTTATCTGGACGTTAATGGCTCCTCCTCCCTATCCTGTGTTGGCATGTGGTACAGATGTTCGTCCTCTGTGCTGCCTGGCTCCACATCTGGGTGGCAGGTGTTTCTGCATCCCTGTTTGCCAGCAGATCCAAGGAAGTTGATGGCAGCGAAGCCTCCCTCTCTTCCTCCTCCCGCCCTGAAATATCAAAGAGCAGGGCGTTTGCTTTTTTTATTTATTAAATTTCTATCCCACTCTTCCTCCTAAAGGAGCCCAGAGCGGCAATCATCAGGAAGTTAAAACAAGGCCATTTAAAATAAAAACAAAAACCATATTTAAGAGCAATTTCAAAACCCAGCTAAATAAACACACATTTCAGACCAGTTTAAAAGCCATTTGGAACATATGTGTTTTTTTTAAAAAAATCTCTAGCAACTGTCATGATGACTGTTTCCCTGGAAGGTGTGCTGTTGTCCCCCCCCCTTCCCCCCCAGGGGCCGATTCTTACCCATCCAGGTCAAAAGAAGTCACGTGCTAAGAACAGAAGATGAGTCCATTTGGATCAGCCCAAAGATCCACACAGTCTTTCCTCCAAAAGTGACCAACTGAACACTTCTGGGACGCAGAGTACAAAGGCAACAGCTTTCCCCTGCTGTTGTCTTCCCTGCCATATGCTTTAGACTACAACTCCCAAGCAACCCAACAGGACCAATGGTCAATGATAATAGGAATTGTAGTTCAAAGATTATTTGAGGAACCCAGGTTGGGGAAGGCGGCAGTAGCCCCAAAGCTAACTCCCTTCTTCAAGGGGGCATAGGAACCCAAAGTCTCTTGGATCAGGCCCATCTACTCCAGCATCCTGTTCTCACAGCAGCCAAACTGTGGGAAACCCACAAGCAGGATCTGTTCACAAGAGCCCTCTCCCATCCTGCTGTTCCAAACTGGTATTCGCTGGTCGATGATCTCCGGCGGGCTAGGGACAAAGGTGAGAGCTGTTTCCTAGTTCTGCTGGATCTCTCAGCGGCCTTTGACACCATTGACTATAACATCCTTCTGGGCCGTCTAGAGGGGCTGGGAGCTGGGGGCACTGTTATACAGTGGTTCCGTTCCTTCCTCCTGGGCCGTGTTCAGAAAGTGGTGTTGGGGGATGAGTGTTCAGACCCCTGGGCACTCACTTGTGGGGTGCCTCAGGGTTCCATTCTCTCCCCCATGCTTTTTAATATCTATATGAAGCCGAGGGGAGAGATCATCAGGGGGTTTGGGCTGGGTGTTCATCAGTATGCGGATGACACCCAGCTCTACCTCTCTTTTAAATCAGAACCAGTGAAGGCGGTGAAGGTCTTGTGTGAGTCCCTGGAGGCGGTTGGAGGATGGATGGCGGCTAACAGATTGAGGTTAATCCTGATAAGACAGAAGTACTATTTCTGGGGGACAAGAGGCGGGCAGGTGTGGAGGACTCCCTGGTCCTGAATGGGGTAACTGTGCCCCTGAAGGACCAGGTGCGCAGCCTGGGAGTCATTTTGGACTCACAGCTGTCCATGGAGGCACAGGTTAATTCTGTGTCCAGGGCGGCTGTCTACCAGCTCCATCTGGTATGCAGGCTGAGACCCTACCTGCCCGCAGACTGTCTTGCCAGAGTGGTGCATGCTCTGGTTATCTCCCGCTTAGATTACTGCAATGCGCTCTACGTGGGGCTACCTTTGAAGGTGACCCAGAAACTGCAATTAATGCAGAATGCAGCAGCTAGACTAGTGACTGGGAGTGGCCGCCGGGACCACATAACACCGGTCCTGAGAGATCTACACTGGCTCCCAGTACGTTTCCGAGCACAATTCAAAGTGGCCTCGGTCCTGTATACCTGAAGGAGCGTCTCCACCCCCATCCTTCTGCCCGGACACTGAGATCCAGCACCGAGGGTCTTCTGTCGGTTCCCTCATTGCGAGAAGTGAAGTTACAGGGAACCAGACAGAGGGCCTTCTCGGTAGTGGCACCCACCCTGTGGAACGCCCTCCCAGCAGATGTCAAAGCAATAAGCAATTATTTTACTTTCAGAAGACAACTGAAGGCGAAATGTTTGATGCTGTACTGTTTTTAATATTCGGTTGGAAACCGCCCAGAGTGGCTGGGGAAACCCAGCCAGATGGGCGGGGTATAAATAAATTATTATTATTATTATTATTATTATTATTATTATTATTATTATTATTCAGAAGACTTCAGCTGTGGAGGGCAGAGCATAGCCATCTTGGCTGGTAGCCATCAATAGCCCTCCCCTCCCTGAATTTGTCTAGCCCTCTTTTAAAGCCATCCAAGTTGGTGGCCGTCACCGACTCCTGTGGCAGTGAGTTCCATAGTTTAACTATGCGCTGCATGATGGAGGACTTTCTTTTCTCTGTTCTGAATCTTCCAGCGGGATCCTTAGGCTGCCAGTTTGTCGTGATCCAAACACAAGGGGGTGGGGGAAGCACCAGCAGGCTCAGGGGAACACCCAGGTTTACATAAGCAGGAAAAAAAATTGGGGGGTGTCTGGGCAGGAGAGTGCCACCCCCTGCAAAAAACAAACCCAGGGAGGACTGGGCATGCTGAGTGGACATGGAAGGCTATCTCTGTTTTAGTGGGGTGGGGAGAATGGAAAACTGGGAGGAGGGGAAAGGAATGGAATACATATTGAAAGGGGCCATGGCTGGCAATTGGCTGGCACCCAGAATAGAAGGACTCCATTACAGCAACATTTCATTGCAGGTCCCATTTGTAGTGCTTCTTGAGCAGAAGGTTCAAAGAGCTCATCATCTTCTGTACATGTGTCTCATAATCCGATTTAAAATGGTCTAGGTCACATATTTTGCCAGTAGACCATCCACTGATCATATGCTGTGTGAAGAAGTGTTTTTTTTTTGTTCAGTAATTGTCAGAGATGCTGATGTGGCTACTCTAGACTAACGACTCCTCACAGCATAGTCCTTTTAGGCTTTTATTAAGTGCTGATTATTTACAGTGCTCAGAGCGATCTATATACATGTTGTCAGTCAGGTGTCAGTACCTCCGAATGGAGGTTGGCGCGTTTTCCTCCAGCAAAGAAGCTTGGGGAGACCCAACCTCTTCCCACGACGTTTCTTGCGCAATTCCGGGGTCGGCGGGGTCGGCCTTCCCCCCTTGCTCCCCCCCTTCCTGTCCCCCCTTGGGCCGGGGCTCCGCTACCTTGCCCGAGCCTCGGACACCACTTCCTGATTCTCCGCTTGAGGCGGAACTCTCCCTGCTTTCCCCAGCGCTTGGGGATGGGCTGGAGCTTAAGATGGGAGGGACCTCCCGGTATCCCCTGTCCCTCACATCCACCCCCTCCCAGGCCCCCCTCCCCCCCTCCCTAGGGGCTCCGAGGGTGCTGGGGACGACTGAAAGCCTTAAAAATCCGTGTTGTCGGAGCCCGTTGGTGTGAAAATCTCCCCCCAATCCAGCGAGCGTTCTCCTTCCCCCTGAGAAGACGGAAAGCCCAAAAAGTCCGTGGCGTCAGAGCTGGTGGGAGTAAAAATATGCTGCCAGTCCTCCCCTGCCTCTGACGTAGTCGACCTCGGAGAAACCTACACTTCTTCCTCAGGATCCTCAAACTCCGCTTCCCACCTCCATGGAGAGCTGCTCTCTGCGACCCCTTCCTCAGGCCCCTCCCCCTCTCCATCCCTTTCCATGTGCCAGGGCTTTGGCCTGTGGGGGAAGAGGGCGTGGAATTCTTCCACTAAGAATTCCTCCTGTATTTCCGTGGCCGGTACCCACTCATTGTGGGATGGCGGAGTGTCTTCCCATGCTATGAGATACTCCAGCCCTCTCACACCTCTCCTGGAATCCAGAATCTCAGTGGCCACGTTGAGTTGCTGGGTGCCTCCCCTCTCCCCCCCTCCCTCGGGGGGCTGTTCGCTGCCTCGGAACCTGGTGCTTTCCTTATAGGGCGACAGCAATGACCTGTGGAACACTGGGTGCACCCTCATGTCTTCCGGCAGTTCCAGCCTGAAGGCTACCGGATTAACCTGTTGCGTGACCGTGAAGGGTCCCAACCTTCTGGGTGCCAACTTTTTGCACCGCTCTCTGGTCGGAAGGCCCTCAGAGGACAACCAAACCTTGTCCCCCACCCTGATGACCTCCCCCGGTCGCCTGTGGCGATCTGCCCCCTTCTTGTACGCTTCCTTGGCCCTCTCCAAGTGCTCTCTGAGCTGCTGGTGCACCGTCTCCAGTTCCTCTGCCCAATCCTCTGCCTGTGGGCCCTCCTCCTCCTCCTCCCACTCCCTCTCTGGGAAAGATCTGAGGTCGCGCCCGTAGTTGGCCTTAAAGGGCGACACCCCTGTGGAGACGTGCACTGCATTGTTGTAGGCAAATTCTGCCAGTGGCAGGCGATCCACCCAGTCCGTTTGCCTCTGGCTGACGTAGCATCTCAGGTACTGCTGCAAAATGGCGTTGACCCTCTCCGCCTGTCCATTGGTCTGCGGGTGCCTAGCCGTTGACAAGCTGACCTCCACCTGCAGGAGGTTCATGAGCCGCCGCCAGAACCTGGAAACAAATTGGCGGCCTCGGTCCGAAATAACACTTAAGGGTAATCCATGCAGTCTGAATATGTGGTCAACAAACAGTTTGGCCGTCTCTTCTGCCGAGACCGCCCTGGCACATGGGATAAAATGGCACATTTTGGACATGAGGTCCACCACTACCAACACTGCTGTTTTGCCCCTGGAAGAAGGCAGGTCGGTGATGAAGTCCATGGACACCACTTCCCATGGCCTGTGCGGTGTGTCCAATGGCTCCAGCAACCCTGCTGGTGCTGCTCTGACTACCTTTGCTCGCTGGCAGGTGTCACAGCCCCTTACATAGTCCCGAACATCCTCCCTCACCCCTGGCAACCAGAAGTGTCTCATGACTAAGTGAGTGGTCTTGTCCCTTCCAAAATGACCCGCCGTTGGGTTGTCGTGCATCTGCTTGAGGACCTTACCTCTGAGCTGGGTGGTGGGCAGGTACAGGGCTCCCCTGTAAAAAAGCAACCCCCTTCGTTCTGCAAAGTCTTTGGCTCGCTCCCTTCCCCCTCGCAGATCTCTGAAGATGCAGGAGGCGAACTCATCTGCTGCCGTCAGTGCTGTGAGTTCCGCCTTGCTCACCACCGCCGCTCCGCAGGACCATGCCGACGGGGGAAACACGTGTCGGGGTGCTGGTGGCAACTCCTCCTCCATGTACTCCGGCTTGCGGGAGAGGGCATCCGCCCTGACATTCTGCTCCCCCGGTATGTAGTGGATGGAGAAGTTGAAGTGCGAGAAGAACTCTGCCCACCGTATCTGCCACTGGTTGAGCACCCTGGCCGTTCTCCAGAACTCCAGGTTCTTGTGGTCCGTGCACACCTGAATGGGGTGCTTGGCGCCCACCAGGAAGTGTCTCCAGTGTTTAAACGCAGAATGGATCGCCAAAAGTTCCTTATCAAACACCGTGTAGTTGCGCTCTGGCTGGGTCAGCTTCCTGGAGAAAAAGGCACAGGGTCTCCACTCTCTGTTGGCATCCAGTTGCAGTAAGACCGCACCCACCGCGCGATCTGAAGTGTCGGTCTCGACGCGTAGGGGCGCGTGCTGTACCACGTGGAACAGGTTCTGGTCTGAGGCGAACACCCTCTTGAGGCCTTCGAACGCTGCTTGCGCCTCTGGTGTCCACCTGAACTTCTGCTTGCCTCTCAGGCAGTCAGTGATGGGAGCCGTAACACGAGAGAAATTCTTGATGAACTTCCTGTAGAAGTTGGCGAAGCCTAGTAGGCGTTGGGCATCTTTGCGCGTCCAGGGGCTGTGCCAATCCAGGATGGCCTGCACCTTGTCCTTGTCCATCGCTAGCCCCTTGTCTGACAGCTTGTAGCCCAGGAAGTCCACCTCCTTGGCGTGGAACCTGCACTTCTCCAGCTTCACATACAGGTGGTGCTCCTTCAGGCGCTGCAAAACCTCCCTGACATCCTTCACATGCTGCACTGGGTCATTGGAGTAGATAAGGATGTCATCTAAAAAGACCAGACAGTTCTTGAAGAGGAGGGACCCCAGGACGTGGTGCATGAAGGCCTGGAAGCATGCTGAGCCCCCTTGCAAACCAAAGGGCATCACCCGATATTCAAAAGAGCCCAGAGGCGTGAACATCGTGGTTTTCCACTCATCGCCTTCCCGGATCCTGATCAAGTTGTACGCCCCCCTCAGGTCGAGCTTGGTGAAGATCTTGCCCCTGCGTGCCGCTGTCAGCAGATCATCCACTCTGGGCATTGGGAAGGCCACCGGTTCCGTCATGCTGTTCAGGCGTCTAAAGTCCACCACCAGGTGGCGCTGTTGCATGTCTTTCTTGTCCACCCAGAAGACCGGGCTGCCCCCTGCTGCCTTGCTTTCTCTGATGAACCCCCTCTTGAGGTTCTTGTCAATGAACGCCCTCAGATCCTCCAGTTCCTGATCTGACATGGAGTACAGCTTGGCTGGGAGTAGCGTGGCCCCTGGCACCAGGTTGATCTGGCAGTCAAACGACCTGTGGGGGGGTAGGTGGTCGGATTCCGCTTTGCTGAAGACCTCCTGTAGGTCCCAATATGGTTTGGGAATCGCCTCACCCCCCTTGACGTGCATGGTGGCCACCGTGGCTATCGGTGGCCCCTCCCCTGTTTGGCGCTGCATGCAATGTTCCAGGCAAAAGTCAGACCCAAACGTGATGCATCTCTGGTGCCAACTGATGGAGGGGTCATGGCGCGCCAGCCAGCTCATGCCCAAGACGATGGGGGGGGTCTGAGATGGTGGTGACGTTGAATGCCAGTGTCTCTGAGTGCCGTCCCACCGTCATTCTCATGGGGGGGGGGTCTGATGGGTGATGGCCCCTCCCAGCAACTCCCTGCCGTCAATGGTGGAGACGTGCAGGGGAAAGTCCAGCTGCAGAAGTTGGATCTGGTGTGCTTCTGCAAAATCCCTCGAAAAAAAGTTGGCATAGGCGCCCGAGTCGATTAGCGCTAAAACCGTCAGTGGGTACCCATTAGGGAGTGTCAGAGTCACTTCTAGAACCACTCCTGCTCTGGGGGGTGTGGGCTGGCGCTGCCCCTCTGTGGAAGGGCGGGTGGGAGGGGGCTGGTTTGCGTCGATTGCGCCTGGCTGCTGCCCCTTGTCTCCTGCAGCCAGGCTGTCTCGTTTCCCTGCGGCTGCGTTGAGTCTGTGGGGGCGGGCATAACAGTTCCCGCCCTTCCCTGCCATTCCCTGCGATGCGGGCAATTCTTGACGAGGTGGCTGGGGGAGTGGCACAAAAAGCAGTTCCCTCCCCTTCCCTCCTTGCGTTTCTGCGCCGCCGGGGTTTGAAAAGCCCGTCCGCGCGCACTTTCTTCCGATCTCCATCGGTTCCGGATCTGGGACGGGTCTGGGCGGGGCTTGGGGCGGGCCCTGGGGTGGGGTTTGGTGATGTGGTCTGTCCTGGGAGCGTGGGAACCAAGGTCGGACTGCGCGCGTCGCTTATTTGTCGTTCCATCTGGATTCCTGTCTCACCCCCACCGCCAGCGCTGCTTTACTCAACTCATCCATATTCCGTGGTTTCGGACCTCTCAAGAGCTCATCCTTAACGTCTGCGTGCAAGCCCAGATAGAAAGCTGATTTCACTGGGTCACTGTGCAGATCCCACCCCAGTTTGTGCACCAGCATGGTGAATTTTGCCCAGTATTCTCGGACCGTTAATTTCCCTTGTGTCAAATGATGAAGCTCCTCTTTGGTCGCTTCCATCTCACTGTCGCTTGCGTACATTACTTTTAAAGCTTCTAGAAATAATTTTACGTTCTTCATGCACTCATTTTTTGCGCGATTAGCGGTCTGACCCATTCGCGTGCGGCACCGGTCAAATGCTCCACGATAAAGGAGACTCTGTGCGCGTCATCTGGGAATTCTGCATCATGCAATTCCAGCGCATAGTTTATTTCCGTCTCAAATCCTAGGTACTCTCTGGGGTCTCCGCTAAATTTGGTGACAAGGGTCTGCCCCCTCCTCATTTGGACCAGCTGCTGTTGGGGCGCACCCCCACCTCTCGCAGCTTTCTCCTCATCCAATTTTTTCTGTAGCTCCAACACCATCACCCTGAGCTGCTTCTCGGTCTCATCTTTCGTTCTCACCTGCTCCACCAGCTTGTTCAGCTCCTCCCGCGTTCCGCGCGCTTCCTCTTGAGCGGCAAGCAATTGCTGCTGGGCCTGCGCTGTCAGGTTCCGTATCTCCTGCTTCGCTGCTTCGGCCTCCAGCCTCCAAAGCTCCGTGTCTTGCGCGCTCATCGCGGCAACTCCAAAGTAGCCAGAAAGATTCGGAGGTAGCTGTCAGAGATGCTGATGCGGCTACTCTAGAGTAACGACTCCTCACAGCATAGTCCTTTTAGGCTTTTATTAAGTGCTGATTATTTACAGTGCTCAGAGCGATCTATATACATGTTGTCAGTTAGGTGTCAGTACCTCCGAATGGAGGTTGGCGCGTTTTCCTCCAGCAAAGAAGCTTGGGGAGACCCAACCTCTTCCCACGACGTTTCTTGCGCAATTCCGGGGTCGGCGGGGTCGGCCTTCCCCCTTTGCTCCCCCTTCCTGTCCCCCCTTGGGCCGGGGCTCCGCTACCTAGCCTGAGCCTCGGACACCACTTCCTGATTCTCCGCTTGAGGCGGAACTCTCCCTGCTTTCCCCAGCGCTTGGGGATGGGCTGGAGCTTAAGATGGGAGGGACCTCCCGGTATCCCCTGTCCCTCACAGTAATAAAGCAATCTGTACTGAGCTCTGAAGTTTTGTCAGAGATGCAAAGGAGTCGTTCAGTTTGCTGGAGTGCCCTGGCCAGGGAGAGGCTGGCTAGCCTACTATGTGGAAGGAAGTATATTGAACTATTAAAGACTCCTGTGACCCCTGAGGCACCATACGCAAAGGAGGAGGCAGCTCACTGCATCTCTGCAAGAGTTCCTGTTCTGGGCTTGCCTCTAGCTTTTGCTCTGGGCAGATAACTCTGCTGCATCAGCTGTCTGACTGGGGGCTATTTGGGGGCACAATTTGATCACATACCAGCAAATGCCGATTGCACAGTTGAAATGGGTTTGGTGTTCTGGTGCAACAAAGCCAGACTTTTTTGCAATAAGGAAAACGCCGGGAAAATGCATCAGGAAGTGTAGCGTAACCATGCAAGGTCTTATAAAATCTGCACACACAAATCAGAACAAATGCTGATTCCCCACAGGCTTTGTGTGTGGGAGGGGGAAATCAGGACGAAAACTCAGTGAAGCACCCACCACCATTCGTTCCTTCTGCGCAAATCACCTTCCTGCAGAAGGCCAATCGCTCTCTTCTCAACCTGTCTGCAACCTTGCACTCTTCCTACATCTACTGTTCAGGTCTGTTGTGATGCCAAGGTGAGGAAACCCAAACTCACGTATCATTAGGGAAAGGGGGACGACTTAGGCCACCACAGGAAGATGCCATATGAAGAGTGACAGGCAACCCAGTTTGAAGCCGTGGGTGGAGTGGGGATTTTGCTGGGAAGCCAGTCTCTTGCCAGGCCCGCCGATGATAAGGGAGGTGGCTTAATTATGGCTTGCATTATTAATCCGAAGAACTGAGCCTTGAGTGGGAAATGGAGACGTGGGGGATGAAGTGTGGGGAACTGACGGCGGCCGGTACTCATCACAACTGGGGGAATGTGCGCATATCCAGCCATCAGGGTCCTGCCCAGGGAAGGTCTGCATTAAAGCCAGGCGGGCATTGATCACACCACCTCCCTGGAGACGGTTTCTCCCTGTGGCCACTTAGGCTTCATCTGTGCGCGCCGGAACACCATGCATTATTCAGCAAAGGGCACTCTATGCTATGCGCACACTCAGACACAGAGGATCTGTTGAAAATTGCCTCCTCATGGTGCTAAACACTGTGAGAGAAAGCGAGATGGTGGAACACATAAACAACCCCCCAGTTGCCTCTCCTTGCTGTGGGATCCGTTACAAGGAAATTCATCGGATCGGGGAAACGCCATAAGCGCTTTTGGTTCGTTCTTTGTGTGGGTGGACCTCTCACAGGAGAGACCTTCAGTGAAAGACAGCTGGACTTGGGCCAGATTCACACCACCTATATTTTTTTTAATACTGTACTAATTTTGTTGGATTTTTAAAACATAATTAAGCAAATACACCAACAAACACATACATAGAAAAAAAATCAAAAAGAGAACCGAAAAAGAGAGAAAAAAGAAAAAAAGAAAAAACAAACTTTAAAACATCCAATTTTCAAATCATTATCTTGTAGACTTCCCCTTTTCCCCCTTTCTGATCTTCAATTTATAACCTTTTAAGCAATATCCTTTATCATAATTTTTCAATCCTTAACTCATTTTTTCTTACATATATTATACTGCCCACTCCCCCACCCGCCTTCCCCAAGATGCCCCTGCCACCAAGGAATCCTCGGGTGTAGTAGGACAGAGGAGAAGGCAGTCCTTTTTCTCATTGAAGCCCCACCCCACCCCTCATCCTGTCAGGAGTATGGGCAGGAGTCAGGCTCTGGGGCCTGTAGTGCTTTGCAGGACTGGGGCCTGCCTCAGCTTGTGCTGGAGAAGCAAGGAGTGGCCACTCAGGTGAGGCCACTTGATAACTCACTGCACCTGGTGGCAGGAGCGGGGAGGGATAAAAGCTCAGCATTTCTCTTCAGCTCTTTGCCACAGCAACGCTATCCCTGCCTTGTTGCATCTGGCCTCTTGCTCCTTGGACCCTTGCCTTGCTCCTTGGACCCTTGCCTTGCCGATGCCTTGCTCCTTGGACCCTTGCCTTGCCGACGCCTTGCTCCCTAGACCCTTGCCTTGCCGACGCCTTGCTCCTTGGACCCTTGCCTTGCCGACGCCTTGCTCCTTGACTCCCAGACCTTCGCCTCCGCCTTGCTCCTTGACCCTGCGACTGCCTGCTGCTGGACCCTCAGCTCTGCACCTGTTCCTGCTTCTACACCACCATCTTGCCTCTGGTCCTGACGTCCTCAGCCAGGGCTTCAGCCGACCGGACCATGACACATCCCAGCACCCACCCCCCAGATTCACACCACACATTTAAAGTGCTATGATACCACATTGACGGCCATGGTTTCCCCTAAGAATTCTGGGAGCTGTAGTTTGTTAACGGTGCTGAGTGGCTAAAAGGTGGGAATGTTGTAGATACTAGGAGAGGATATATTGATTAAATTGTATCATTCCTAACTCACACTTGTGAGTCAGCAGCAGAGTGCATTCCCCAATATACAGCAGGAAGCTAGTTGGTAGATTCGTTTGACTCTCTTTACTTAAGCAATCCAATCTGCCTTTGTTCAGGTTGGGTTCTGTTCCTGGCAAGTCCCCTTTTATCCCTCCTAAAAAGAATAAAGACACAAGAAGCTTCTTTTAAAAGTAGTAAGGAGTTTACTCACATTCAGTTCACAGTTGGATCCTTGGAGGCTGGCTTTAGCTTAGAGTTACAGAAAAGGGTTTGAGTTCATCCCATATGGGAATGAGCCCATGTCCTGCTGGCTGAGAGCCAGCAGACAGCAAAATACATCAGTATCAAGAGAGCATGGCATCAAGAGGAAGGAAAAGGGAAATGGCTGCATGACTGGACCTTTTGAGGGGTCTGCAAGGGTCACGCCCACCTACCTGGTCAAATACAAAGGGAGGATGCTCCAAACCAGGTGTAACAGGAAGTTCAACTGGCTGGATCAACATCTCCCTGTCTGTGTCCACTCTAGGCAAACGAGGAATGTTGTACTTGACTGCTCCAGTGGATTACATCCCACATAGAAGACCTCTATTTCCACTCCCAGGGCTCCAATTCACAGAGTGGCTAAACCACCGATGCCTCTTCACAGGAAACTCTGTGAAGTTGCATATGAGAGTTACTACATTAAGATCCAGTCCCAGCAAACAGTAAGTACTTTCTTAATCATTCCACCAATGGCCCATTAGCTACTGTGTTTCTCCAAAAATAAGCCATACCCCGAAAATAAGCCGCCGCGGTTTTTTTTTTTTGAGGAAAAATAAATATAAGACGGTGTCTTATTTTTGGAAAAACACGGTAGTAGGTTAGAGCCTCTCATATAGAGGGCACAGGAATCTGTTCATTTCAATTCCTCTCTTTTAACCAATCTTCTATCAAGTTCTCATAACGTACTCATCCATTTGAGAATCTCTTTTCAGCCCTCCTGACAATCCCCCCCACACTTTTTAGGGTGCCTTTCTCTCAACCTGCACACTTTTTTTGGGGGTATGCATGCATTTTTATGGGCACTTTCCCCTTAGTTTCACATTTAAATGCACATGATGTGGTGGGAAAACTGCAACATGCAATTCAGGGAGGTTCAAGTCCCACCACAGGTTGCACAATTCAAGTTGACACAGAGAGAGAGAGAGAGAGAGAAACTGGACATGTGGTGTTCTGAAAAGGGATAGGGAAATGAGTGAGAAAGGGTGGGGTAACAATTGTTTTGAGTGACATTATATAACCTCCTATCAAATACACCGAAGCCAGTGCTCAGCTGTTAGCAGGCCTTGCAGAACCCGTGTGCAAATTTTGCACAAAGCAGTCAGAAGGAATCCTGCATGAACAGGTTGTCCGGCAATGGCTGGAGATGAGGAGCCCATCAAAGACGGGGTCAGGCTTGGGTGAAGGAATGGCGTGCAAAGCCACTGTGCCCGGAAAGCCTTGCACTACTGGGATGAAGGACTCCCCTATAAAGGGGTCACAGAGATGCCTGTGAATCAGATGCTTCATTCTGCAGCCATCCCAGATGGAATCCGAGGGGTTTCCCCTCCTTTTTAAAACTGTCACTTTAAAGCTGGCTATTTAAAAAGCTGTCTGCTTGAGAACAATCATCTCTTAGGAAGGAAACAAGTCCCTCAACTCAGGATTTTTTTTCCCTTGTCATCTCCAGCCTGGCCCTTGGACAATAAGCAAGCTGTTGGTGCCTGGAAAGAGGGGGGGGGGCGAGGCTTTGACTGCAACCGAGGGACCGGAGCAGATAATTATCCTAATGGTGCCAAAGTGATACATTTCTAGCTTTGACAGTGGAATGGACTCTCTCAGAAGGTGGTGGGTTGTGCTTCGCTGAAGGTTTTCAAGCAGAGCTTGGATGGCCATCTGTCATGGATGCTTTAGTTGTGACTCCTGCTTGCAAAGGCATACCCTCCAACATTTCTCTGATGGAAATAGGTACATCCTATTCCATAATAATAATAATAATAATAATAATAATAATAATAATAATAATTTTACTATTTATACTCCACCCAACTCACTGAGTTGCCTTAGCCACTCTGGGCAGCTTCCAACATATATGAAAACAAAATAAAAAATTAAACATAATAAAACTTCCCCATGCAGGGTTGTCTTCAGATGGCTCAGAGGTCGGATAACTCCATACACACCAACATTTCTCTGATGAAAATAGGGATTCCCTAAGGCAAAGTGGGACATTCTGTGATCAAATCAGTAATCTGAAAATCCAGGACTGTCCCTGGAAAATAGGGACATGGAGGGTCTGCAAGGGGTTGGACTAGATGACCCGGGGGTCCCTTCCAGCTCTATAGTTCTATGATTCTATGATTATCCTGACTTTCCTTGCTGGACAAAGAAATGGAATGTCAGTTTTTGCCAATGGCTTCAGTGCACATATCAAGCTGGTGCATAAGCAAGGCTCAGGGTGCACAGAGACTCCCTGGGGGCAGGAAGAAAGGCCTGGGAGCTGCATTTGGCCCTTAGGCTAGAAATTCTCCACCACTAGCCTGTTGTGCTGTATCTCTGCCCCTGGTGACCCCTTCACCAGCATCCAGGTAATCCCAGGATGCCATAGGCACTGACTGCGGGTGTAAACCAGGCCTGGAAGTTATCAGGATGCATCCCAGAGGAATGGACAAGTGAGAGGACCCATGAACTATGCACAGAGGCCCAGAAGTGCAATTCATCATAGTAACCATCCATGTAGTCTTCATTGAGTTAGCACCTAATATGGTTAAGAGGGAAATGTAATTTTAAAAATCATCATTCATAAGGGTGTTGCTAAACTACTGACTCCCTCAAAAATGACGACCTCACAGCGGCCTACAGTAAAATTATCTGAGATGCTGGAGATCAACAGGGATGAGACATCAGAGGAGAAATACGTAGGGATCATGAGATCTCGATGGAAATCGGTGCCAGTTCTGGTGCTGCTTTTCTGGTGGTGGCAGAGGCAGTGAGGCAGGTGGGGCAACCACAAGAGCACCATCTCAGGGATTTCTGCTGCCTGAGGAAGCTGCCTCTCTGCGCCTCTGAGCCTCACCATTATGCCAGCGTTGCTGAGAGGTGACATGAGAGCCATCTTTGAGTATCTGAAGGGCTGTCCCATGGAAGATGGACCAAGCTTGTTTTCTGCTGCTCCAGAGGGCAGGGCCTGACAAATAACAAAGGAGCAGGTTCTGACTAAAGGTTAGGAAGAGCTTCCTGATGATAAGAGCTGTTCAGCAGTGGAATGGACCACCTGGGAAAGTGGTGGACTCTCCTTCACTGGAGGTTTTTAAGCAGAAGTTGGGTGGCCATCTGTCATGAATTCCTGAGCTGTGATTCCTTCGTTGCAGTGGACAGAACTAGATTACTCTTTGGGTCCCTTCCCAACTCCAGGATTCTGTGATTCGAAAGCTACCCTTCACACATCCTTGGGATCAGCTGATGGGGAAATGATAAGTCAACCTGGTAAAGTTAACAGGGCCTTCCTTCCGGGCCAGTGCACAACTTCTTCCATGGCTGGCGTGGCTACATCTGCAGCACCATTTTTTTTTTTTAAAAAAAGTGTGTGTGCAGGAGGGGAATCCCAGCAGGCCATGGAAATACCAGTTCCAAACTTAGACTTCTAGGCAGGTTCAAGACACTGAGCAGGTCCCCTTCCAGGAACCGGTGATTAAGAGGAGACCGGAAGAGCATCATGAAACACATATCTCAGTGACTGATGCTTCCCCCAGCTGTGGTTCTCCTCAACTCCACCAGGAAGCATCTCCATTATCAGCCTGGCATTTGAAAGATTGCCAGGATAGTTGCCCAAGGCCTGTCATGGAGATGAGCCATGGTTAAACCCAGCCCTAAACATCAAATCCTGCACCATCCTAGGTCAAACTTCCTTAGCATCAGTGTACTCTTATATCCAGTGAGCTATAGAAAATGGTGACACAGTGGATGTTTCTTTTGGTTGTTGTTGTTATTATTATTATTTTAAATGCATTGGCTGTCCTGTGTCTATGGGCAAATGTTCTCTCTGCCCAGCATCTTGAAAACAATGGGGAAAGGGATTGTTTCCCCTTCCCCTTTTACTTGGCATCTGCAAAATTGTGCAACAATGTTTTGCGACCCGGTAATTCCCAATCCCTCCCTCAGGAATTGGCCTTATTAACTCACACAGTCAGAGACTGTTTAATGTATTGGCCAACTGAGGAAGGGTGTGTGTGTGTGTGTGTGTGTGTGTGTCAGAAAACAAATATTACAATCAGAATGTTGAATTCCCCTGTCACTCCTTTGCCAGAACAAACCTTCAATCAGAGGAAGCATTTGGTCTAAATATAGATGCTCCAACAAAAATCCAGACGCTCTCCTCCCCCCCCCACTCCGCACACCGAATTTCATGCTGTAAAACATCTGCTGAACAGTTTCCTATAACTGTTTTTGGACCTTAAATCAAAGAGAGGCAAAACAATGCCCCGTTTTTTTTAAGTGTAGGGGGAGGATAAATGTGCCTTCCTCTGAGAGTAGAAGGACAATAGGAATGGAAATAGCAAAGGAGATACGTGGCATCATCTTGAGTACAGAGGAGTGTGAAGGCAAGTCCAGGTAGTTCTGCTTCACCTGGGCATTTCCTCTGCTGAGATGTCCACTTTGGGGAACGAAGCTGAATGTTGCGAGATTCAGGGCAGAGGGAGGAAAGTCCTTGGCGTAGAGCATAGTTGAACTGTGGAACTCGTTCCTGCAAGAGGAATATATTCTGATGTTCATGTGTGAAATGGCCCTTTGGTTACGCTTGATCCCTCATGGCTGAGTGTGGCTTCATATTCCACCTACAAGCGTCGCACTTTGGGCAATGTGAAAATCCTGTTCCCACCATGATGGCAGATCCTCACACGCAACTCACCTGTGTAGCTACAGCCATGAAACCATTGCGGGAGCCAGGCTAGCGGTTCCAAGATAAGCTCATAAGAACATAATAAGAGCCTTGATCACTGCAGATGGTGACAGCAGTCATGAAATTAAAAGACGCCTGCTTCTTGGGAGAAAAGCAATGACAAACCTAGACAGCATCTTAAAAAGCAGAGACATCACCTTGCCGACAAAGGTCCGTATAGTTAAAGCTATGGTTTTCCCAGTAGTGATGTATGGAAGTGAGAGCTGGACCATAAAGAAGGCTGATCGCCGAAGAATTGATGCTTTTGAATTATGGTGCTGGAGGAGACTCTTGAGAGTCCCATGGACTGCAAGAAGATCAAACCTATCCATTCTGAAGGAAATCAGCCCTGAGTGCTCACTGGAAGGACAGGTCGTGAAGCTGAGGCTCCAATACTTTGGCCACCTCATGAGAAGAGAAGAATCCTTGGAAAAGACCCTGATGTTGGGAAAGATTGAGGGCACTAGGAGAAGGGGACGTCAGAGGACGAGATGGTTGGACAGTGTTCTCGAAGCTACGAACATGAGTTTGACCAAACTGCGGGAGGCAGTGCAAGACAGGAGTGCCTGGCGTGCTCTGGTCCATGGGGTCACAAACAGTCGGACACGACTAAACGACTAAACAACAACAACAAGAGCCTGCTGGATCAGGCCAGTGGCCCTCCTAGTTTAGCATCCTGCCCTCACAGTGGCCAACCAGATGTCTGTGGGAAACCTGCAAGCAGGACTCGAGCACAAGAACCCTTCTTTCTCCTGTGGTTTCCAGCAACTGGGATTCAAAAGCATTGCTGCCTCCAACTGTGGAGGACACTGCATATAGCCAGCATGGCTAGTAGCCATTGATAGCCCTCTCCTCTTCCATGAATTGGTCCAATCCTCTTTTCAAGCCATCCACATGGGTGGCCAAAACTGCCTGCTATGGGCGGGACTTATTCTGTTTAACCCTGCTATGTGGCGAGTCCCTTGCGTACTCATGTCACCCCTGGAATGCCTACTGTCAGCAAGGCTCTGTGGCTGGCTTGAGCCCAGCTGGCCTGACCCACATCTGCACAGCGCCAGGGGCAGCCAGAGCACATCTGGCCCCCGTTCCCCTATTCAATTTCAGGCACCATCGTTCGAGAGCCACGTAGATTATTATAATTTGGAGGCTCCCTGCCAGCATCTGCAGGGAAACAATCGAGCCCTTCACTCGGATTTTGGCAGGGCCCTTTCCTCCACTCCAGCCCGTGCCGGCGGTGGCGGAGGGCAGCTTTCATTTCGCATGGCTCTGCCCTCTCCCGGGGACGGTGCTGCGGTCACACCTCTTTGGCTTCTTGGAACCCAGTACCTCCCTGTGGCTGTTTCCTGCCAAGTCACAGGATGCCGTGACGGTGCGGCTGGGAAGACTTCAAACCAGCAAACACAATCAAAGGTTGTCTGCCGAGCAGAGGGCTAAAAATGGCTCCTTGGATGGACGCCCGCCTGCT
This sequence comes from Zootoca vivipara, assembly GCF_965207765.1. Lineage (NCBI taxonomy): Eukaryota > Metazoa > Chordata > Lepidosauria > Squamata > Lacertidae > Zootoca > Zootoca vivipara. Next base: position 29,235,858 of record NC_142597.1, on the reverse strand, counting down.
CCCCTGGGGCCGTTGTCAGGGGCATTCAGGTTCTGGATTTGTGACGGAGGAGACTGATTTAATCTCGCTTCCTGTTCGTCATCAAGCGGGTTGCATTTGGCCCATTCCCGCTGACCCCACAAAGTCCAGGACCCACCAGTTTATATGCTAAAGCACCAGCCTGGCTTTCCTGGCAAAGAGGCAGTGGATAGCAAACAAGTGGAGGTGATGGGGAGAAAAGAGTCTTGAAGGACTGAAAGCATCAGCAATACTGTACACCACTGACCAAAGTCTGGAGGGTTTTATGGTATATACATTGTTACAAAAGTTGGGTGCCTCCCCCACTGTGCAGAGTGAGAGCAAGATCCCAAGGGGTACCAGTCACTCACCCAGGGTCTGTGCTCCTTTGGAGAATTGAGACACAGCGGAGACTGCTGTAGCTTTAAGATACTGTATATGGTTTACTCACCTATTTACATCTCCAGTCTGGAGGGAGTCTAGATCTTACAGTATGGTCATTTCAAGAGGGAATGACATTTCCTGTTGCCACAGCAGGTGTGTTGCTGGGATTCTTCTATTGGCGGGGCCTAGCAGTCACGCCCTTGGGTCATACCTTTGGGGCATAGCTGCCAAGTTATCCCCCTTTTTAAGGGATTTTCCCTTATGCTGAATAGGCTTCCTCATGAGAAAAGGGAAAACTTGGCAGCTATGCTTTGGGGTGTGATGAGACCCCCCCCCCCCGTAGGTCATTGACACCCCCCCACCCGTAGGTCATTGGCTGTGAATGGGCTTGCTCCTAGGTAAAGAGATTCTAGCAGCTGATATATGTGCAAGAGAGTTAACCCGGATTCCAAATGGGGTGTGTGTGTGTTGAATTTAATGCCACATGAGGGCCTCCCGTTTGACAATTGTCCCGTTGCCTTCACACACATTAGAGCAGGCATCCCCAAACTGCAGCCCTCCAGATGTTTTGGCCTACAACTCCCATGATCCCTAGCTAACAGGACCAGTGGTCAGGGATGATGGGAATTGTAGTCCAAAACATCTGGAGGGCCGAAGTTTGGGGGTGCCTGCATTAGAGCACCAGAAGGCAAGAACAACTTGACTTGTAACCACATTTTGCAAAGCATTTCCCCCTAGTACAATGCACTTTTGTTCTGGACTTTTCATTAATCTATGCCAGGGGACCCCAGACTACAGCCCGCGGGCCAGATGCGGCCCAATTGGCCTCCCAATCCGGCCCGCGACGACCCCTGCCGCCCACTGCTCTTACGGCGCGCAGCGCAGCGGCACTCTTCCAGGTCAGAAAAAAGCGCTGAAAATCGTTTGTGCGCATGTGTATGGGCACTTCCGGGTTGGGGGAGGCCCATACGCATGCGCACAAACAATTTCCAGCACTTTTTCTGACCTGGAAGCGCACCACCGCACCAGTGCACGGGCGCCCTCCGGCCCAAAGCCGGGTAAGTCTGGGGACCCCTGATCTATGCATTCACATGCGCCCTTTACCTGAGCAGACGCATTCTTGTGCACATTACTTGACTGGAGAACTTGACTGGAGAAGTGTGACTATTGTACTTTGCTTTGCATATTGTTTTGGGAAGGATGGACTGGGGAAGTTTGTCCTTAAATGTGACTGAAATGAGCTGCTCTCCCGTTTCTGCTGCAAAGGCATAATTCAGTGGCCCAAGGAAACATGGGTTTGGGATCAATTCCTCTTTCCGCCTCCCACCCCCCTCTCTCCTAGCCCCAGCTGTATTTTTAGCAGCCTGGCCATTCTGAAGATGTGAGCAACTTTATCTCCGAAGAGGAAGCAGGCAGAGGAGTCTCCATTGCAGCTTGCGAATGCCCCTTATCAGCCCACAGCCAGACTTGGGGGGGGGAGCTTTATATTGGAGCTCCTCTCCTGGAGTCGTACCTTCCAGGCCCCTCTGCCCCCAAGCTTCCTCATTCCCCATCCCCACCTCTGAGCTGCTGCTTTCTAAGTTAATTACCCCGGAAGCTTCCCCTTCTGGAGGGATGAAGAGGGTGTCCCCAGCCAAGATGGACTCTTGACCACCCTGCATCTCATCTGTATGGATATCTGGAGGGAGGGTAGAGAAGGGTGTGTTTAAAATGTAGCCTACAAAGGTTAAAAAAAATACATCTATTGCTCTGCCTACATTTGTCTCTGGCCCTTCCTGGCACTAGGATGTGGCCCTCAGATATTTGCCCAACAAGGAATGACTGGAAAAGATTTCACACCCCTGCTCTAACCACTACACCGCTCTGTCTTTAAATCTTGGATACACTCAAACAGAGCTGGCCCTTGAAAAGTGGCAATGCTGCCATCTCAACGCCGACAAAATTTGGGCTTGCATAGGGGCTAGATTGTTGGACTGTCAGGATCCGGGGAATACCAGGTCCAAATCTCCACACATCCATGAAGCTCACTGGGTGACCTAGGGCTGGCCCTGACTCTCAGCCTAACCTACCTCACAGGGTTGTTGTGGTGGTTAAATGGGAAGTGGGAGAGCCATGTTACACCACCTGGAGCTCCACGGAGAGAGAGAAATGTGAGATATACATGCAATAAATATAAAACGACTAGGTGAAGCTGCGCAACTCTCTTAGAAAGCTGTCTTGGAAAGGTCCTCTCATCAGAAGCCGCCCACAAGTCCACATCTGAGTCTCTTGTTCTGCAGTGTGTGGCATGAGGCTGATCTGGAGGGCGAGACCTTGCGGGTCTCTCTCACCCGCCTGGCAGCCTCTCCAACATAAAAGCAGCAGAATCCATTGTGCTCACAGACAAGAGCAGGGAGGGGGTCCCTGAGTGGACTGTGTTTGTCCAAGAAATCAGAGAGTTTACAGTTCCAGAGTCAAAACACTGGAGGCCTGGAAGCCAAGGTTTCCTGGGCAGAGCCTGCTCACTAAATAAAAGACAAAGGAAAGAGCAATTAGATGCCATTAATTGTTGTTAGCGAAGGTGCTGTTCGCTGCCAGCCCCCCCCCCCCGCCCTCTCCAGCGGATGCAGCCCTGGAGTTACCCAGCAAAGCTGAAATAACACTGGTCTGGGGGTGGTGTTTGTTTTAAGCCTAGCTGTAAGCCCCCGCCCCCCCCAAACCACCCACCCAAGCTTTCTCCCCTCCTCTGCGCCCTCCCTGCCAGCCTCCTTTGTGCTCCCCAGTTGCTACCCAGAGGAATTAACAGGGTGAGGAGGAGGGGAAATTGATCGGTTGGTATCCATTTGTCTCGGGAGACAATGGAGGACTGCACCTTTGCGGGTGAAGTCGAATTCATTTCAGACTGTCGAAAGGTTACAGTACTGTACCTGATATGGCTGTAGAGACCAATACATGAGGGACATACTTTGTTGCAGCTGGGGCAGATGAAGGCGTCCAGTCTTGCTGCTGCAGATGCACCATGGCGTTTAATCGCTCTGCATTCCACCCAGCAGTCATTCCTCTTCTGGTCACTGCTAGGGAAACATGACTTAACTGCCTGTTTCCAGGCATGGCAGTCATCTGCAAAGGATTCCCACACAGCGGGGTTGATGTTGCCAGCCTTCGTGTCACATTTGCATGCCAGTTCCCCCTTAGGGCATATCCTTGGGGATCCTGCCATCTTCCATTCCATGGACATGACCAGGGGTCAACAACCTTTTCCAGCCGTGGGCCGGTCCACCGTCCCACAGAACATGTGGGGGGGCGGACTATATTTTGGTGAAAAAAAGAACGAAATTCCTATGCCCCACAAATAACCCAGAGATGCATTTTAAATAAAAGGACACATTCTACTCATGTAAAATCACGCTAATTCCTGGACCGTCCACGGGCCGGATTGAGAAGGCAATTGGGCCGCAACCGGCCCACGGGCCTTAGGTTGCCTACCCCTGCACATGACTAAGCCAGCGTAGACGTGGTTGAGACAGGAGTGCAAATGTGCTGGGAATGTGGGCTTGGGAGAGCGCATCTTTGTTTGGAATTCTGTCCTGCCATGGCACAACTCCTCTTGGCACAACTCATATGATGCAGTTGGAATCACTGCCAGGAGCAGGCAGGAGTGCCAGCTTGGCCCTGCGATCATAGGTGCCCGGGGCCATGGCCCTGAAATTTGTGGGTGCCTAGCCCCTTCATGGGGAATTTTGTGGGTGCTTGGGCACCCGGAGCCCCAGGGAGTTGGAGCTATGACCAGGAGGATTCCTGAGCAACTTCTCTGCTTTAACTCAGGTAAGCAACTGGCTGTGGACTTCAGTTGATGGACAATTTTATCAATTTCACTTTCTCTCTGTTTTCTCCTTTTTCAAAGCTCTGTTCGCCACATTTCTACATCCGTTTGTGATTTTAAAAAAAGGTCCTTGTGAAAACCTGACAGCATTTTAGTGCAAAACTTTGCACTGAAATCAGTGGCGGAGCTTCAAGCTCTGGCACGGGGGTGGGGGTGGTGGAGAGCAGGCAGGGGCGGGGCTGGCGTGCGTCCCGGGGGCATGGCACACTGCTCACAAGGGCATGGTGCACTGCCCGCAGGGGCGTGATGTGCATCCTGGGGGCATGGCATATGCCTGTGGGGGTGTGGTCCCAGTGTGGGCGGGGGGCAGCCACGATGGCACCCCACTGGGATTGCACTGCTGGGGGGGGTGCGCTCCTCCCGCACTCCTCTTCCTCTGCCAGTGACTGAAATGCAATCTGAACAGAATTCCTCCCCCCATTCCTTGCCAAGGTGCCTCCTAAAAAGTAGGTGCTATAAGACTAAGCAGCCTCCCATGTCTGACCCCTCAGTGCACTTTCCGCCTGGAAACCAATGTCCCCACTGTGGAAGGTCGTGTGGATCCAGAATTGGCCTCCACAGTCACTTATGGACCCATTGTTAGAATTGTGTTTATGGAAGACAATCTTACTCGGCTACGAGTGATCGCCAAAGAAGAAGAAGAAGAAGAAAGCACCTTCCTTTGGTTCAACCCATCCAATGTCCCTACCTCCTCAGTTCTGTCTCCACCCAAGTTAGACCTTCCTATCAGCGCAGACAGGTCTCTAGTGGAGCCAATCTTGGCTGCTGGGGGCAGGGACTGGTTTGCATTGGAGCTGATGAGAGCAGGCCAATGGTTCCATTTGTACATAGTGGGAGGGACCTCATCCAAACTCTCTACACCCGGCAACATAATTTGTGTACTAATTGTTTACATAGGTAAAGGTAAAGGGCCCCCTGACCATCAGGTCCAGTCGTGTCTGACTCTGGGGTTGTGGCGCTCATCTTGCTCTATAGGCCGAAAGAGCCGGCGTTTGTCCGCAGACAGCTTCCGGGTCATGTGACCAGCGTGACAAAGCTGCTTCTGGCGAACCAGGGCAGCACACGGAAACGCCGTTTACCTTCCCGCCGGAGCGGTCCCTATTTATCTACTTGCACTTTGATGTGCTTTTGAACTGCTAGGTGGGCAGGAGCTGGGGATTCGAACCACCGACCTTCTGATCAGCAAGCCCTAGACTCTGTGGTTTAACCCACATCGCCACCTGGGTCCCATACTCAACTGCTTATAATCCACACCATCATAAAATCTATCAAGGCAGTTTACAATATAAAAACACAATCAAAACAGTTTATAAATATCTATAAAACAAAATCAAAACATCAGCCCATCCTGGTTGGCTAAAAGGAAGAATCCATGTTGTGTTAATGCCCATCTGAACAGTACAGTTCTCAGAAGATGTCTGGAAGAAGGGAGGGTTTCTGCCAAACCTCAACTGGCAGGGAGTTCCACAGGGCAGGTCCTGCCACATCAAAGGCTTAGTGAAGGCCAGCAATAAGCAAAAAGTGTCAGGGGCCCCCTGAAGTGCACCATCAGGGGATCTTGGGGATCCTCTGACATGAACATAGATGACAAGGCCCCATATGCTGAATCTGAGAAGTGCCCACGTCACAAGGAAGCTGGAGATGCAATCCTTACTGGGTCTTCCATACATTGCAAGATGTTGAGAGGGGGATCTCGGGCCAGGACCTCTAGCAGCCAATCTCCAGCACCTGACCTCCAAAGCCCCACCATCAGACTGAGACCTACGGCAAGGATAGCCTACATGGTGCCTTGCAGATACTGCTGAACTTCAACTCCCACCAGTCCCTGTAGGTATGAGGGTGATGGGAATTATAGTTCAGCAATATCTGAAAGGCACCACACTGGCGACTCTTGCCTTATGCACAGATGCAGCCACAAGAAGGTACGTGTATGATGACCCAGATCTCTGCCAACGGGGCTTCCAACCTGGGTGTCAACCTTCAAGTTAACCATTTCATTGTGCTGCCGATCTGAGACTATAGTTTCTGCAGCTGCAAAACCTCTGAGCCTTTCTAGGTCACCTTTGAAGTGCATTCTTTTATTTCTTTTTCGCAACAGCGGCAGCTTCCTAGAAACCAACACGGCCTACTGCAAACCGGTGCTTTCAAAAGCTTTTTCTTCTTTTCTTGCAAATAAACTGGAGGGATCTGTTAGGTGTTTTCGATTGTCATTTTTTCCGAGGACTCCCATCTGTAAGAGCTTTGGCCAAGGCAGCTCGACGGCACCCCCTAGAGGAAGACTTCCGCCTGCCGTCCCCAATGTGGGCTGCAGGTTTGTATCACATGCCAGGCTGGAGGTGAAGGGTTCACAGAGCAGGCTGGAGGCCAACAGCAGAGTTTAATCAGTGCGCCTTGTGCGATAAGCAGAGCAGCAGCTGGGAAAACCAGCAACCCGCTTCCATAAAATTAAAAAACCTTCCCATTTCCCACCGCAGGCTGCACAAGCCTCCCATGCTGCAGCTGGATTGGGGACTGCCAAGCAAAATGTGCCCTGATAGAATCATGTAGTTGGAAGGGGCCCTGAGGATCATCTAGTCCAACCCCCGGCAATGCAGGAATATGCAGCTGTCCCTTATGGGGATCGAACCTGCAACCTTTGTGTTATCAGCACCATGCTCTAACCAGCTAAGCTATCCAGGTATGGCACCATATAATGCCAGCATCATAAGAACCTAGTCCACCATCCTGTTCTCACACTGACCAACCAGATGCATCCACTTGGAAACCTGCAATATGTACTTCTGAACATACTTCATCTCTAATAATAATAATAATAATAATAATAATAATAATAAACCTGTCCTTCACTCTGAGGACCTAGACCTAGGGTTGCAACATTAAAACACAGTATTAAAAATAAGGTGGGTCCTAAAAATATACACCTCAAGAATCAAATAGGGTACAGAGATGTATCTTCATTTTTCTTATATTTAAAAAATACTCATTTTTTTTTCTTGAGCCACGAGCTGCTCTGTAAAATTAAGGAAAATGCAAAATCTGAGCTGTAATTGCACATTCTGTTCTACACATTTTTCCTAGAGGTGCAGATCAGGTCTGTCCATTCTATTTATATGGAAATTTGCATTCACTGCCCCACCCACTTACCCCTCTGGCTCCACCCACTAGTGGGATGTGGCTCCCCTCTCCCCTCCCCCAGCCAAGGTTGCAGAGAAAGGAATGTGGCCTGTGTTGTGAAAAACATTTCACTTTGCTGCTACAGGTGGAACCCTTTTTGTCCATCGCCTCAGGCAGCAAAAGGTCTCAGGTCAGCCCAGGTTGCAGGTTGAGTGAGACTAGCATTGCTGCCCTACAACCTTCTGGGTTTGAAAGCACAATAAGGAGGGATGCAAATGCAACGGGGGGGGGGGGGGCTGAGTCCTTGCACCATATGGGTACAGAAGGAAACTGCTACCAATGCGCCGTCACCAGGCCATCTCTGGAACTGCGGCTTCTCCATTCTTAGAAGCCCATCATGATATCAGCCGACCACTTCCCGCTCTCCCAGATTTCCCCTTCCTGTTTGCCTCAGTGACTGAGCAATCCTCCACCCTTTGGGTGTTGCTGGACTGCAACTCTCATCATCCCCAGCCAGCCTGGGTCATGGGTTCGATTCCCACATTCAACAACAGATTCCTGCATTGCAGGGGGTTGGTTTGGATGACACCCCGAGGTCCCTTCCAACTAGGATTCTACCCATTTATGGGGAGTATAGCTTAATCTCAGCCTGGGTGGCCTAAGCGGTGACCACACAGGGGATCAGCTTGACCTTGGCTTGCTTGGTATGCCAGTTGCCCTGGGCTCCTGAAATGGGCTTTCCGCCTTCATCTTTCAACAGAGTAACAAGGGCTTTGAAACTCCTCTTGGTCTTTTCTCCAGTGCTTCATGATAACGTGGCAGAGAGCTCTCTGGTGGCCACTGACTGCCCCTGCAATATCTGTGAATGGAGGAGGGAGGAGGGATGCAAGGCTTATTTTAGAAGAGGGTTGAACTTGTGAGATGGGTCTCATTCAAGGATGGCGAAAGGTCTCTCCTCCCCAGGCCAGGGCTTCTGATAGCTTCACACAAGTCTGTAGCAGAAAAAGAGAAAGGAGAACATCCTGCTGTCCTCAGTTCCCCTGTTTTCATGACCTACTTATTCAGTGCACCAGAATGAGGAAGTGAATTTGCTTTTTAAAAAAGAAGAAAGTGTTGCATTCATAAGGCAAGACTGAATTACGGTAATTCATCGAGGGTGGAGGGAGGAATTTGTTTCAGTCCACATTTGAAGGCAAACTCACCTAATTTGCACTTTGCAAAACAAGACACCAACCGGAAGTCAGCCCTCCTCCAAAATCTGCACATTTCTGAAACATAGAACCATAGATATGAGACAGATTGTACCTCTTGCATTTCATAAGGTAAAGGTAGGGGCCCCTGACCATCAGGTCTAGTCGTGTCCGACTCTGGGGTTGCGGTGCTCATCTCGCTCTATAGGCCAAGGGAGCCGGCGTTTGTCCGCAGACAGCTTCCGGGTCATGTGGCCAGCATGACAAAGCCGCTTCTCGCGAACCAGAGCAGCACACGGAAACGCCGTTTACCTTCCTGCTGTAGCGGTTCCTATTTATCTACTTGCACTTTGATGTGCTTTCGAACTGCTAGGTGGGCAGGAGCTGGGACTGAGCAACAGGAGCTCACCCATTGCAGGGATTCGAACCGCCGACCTTCTGATCAGCAAGCCCTAGACTCTGTGGTTTAACCCACAGCACCACCTGGCAGATGTACCTCTTGCATTTCATAGGCTTTTAAAAAATCTCTCTCTCTCTCTCTCTCTCTCTCTCTCTCTCTCTCTCTCTCACACACACACACACACACACACACACACACACACACCATCCCTAACACATATGCATGTATCTGTCAAGGAGGATAAGTCTTTCTTCATGCAGATGGTTTTATAAAGTTGAGAAGTTTTGGGGACTGGGCAGTTGAGAGTTAATGGAGCCTGGAGTGTGGCTGGTGATCATCTTAAGGGTCCTGGCAAAGTTGCCAAGTTTCCTCTTCTCCAGTGGGACCTGGCAGATTGCCACAAGCTGGGATTTTGCATGCTTAGGAACTACCTGAAGGGGAGGAGAGGGCCTCTCGCCAGGAGGTGCTGCCAGGTACTTAGCAGCCTTTGAACACAGGGCCCTGACACAAATCTGCATAACATTCAGATATGGCAATGTATTTGCATAGATGCCTGGGGGATGGGGACATTAAGGCAAGTGGGTGGGTGACTGGTTTCTTGCAGGAAGTGTACCCAGGCATCCTCTAAGCAAAGCTGGGTTGTTGTTTATTTCCAAAAAATGGAGTTTGGAAAAGGGGAAAGGGCTAGTCGATCAGGGACCAGCTGCAGAAGACCTCAGGTGTGGGGAGGCTTGAGTTACCACCTAACAACACTTGTCTCTCTCCTTCCAACTCCTAGATAAGGATTATGTGACCTAGGAGGTATCGCCTGCTGCCTGAGTACGCTAACCACATTTTGGGATTGCTGGCTGTCATCCTAGAGGTCTGGTGTGTAAATATCAGGCTTTGGCTGCCTTTTGGAGGGTTTAGGCCAGAGCTTTCCAAACTTTTCATGCTGGTGACACACTTTTTAGACACGCGTCATTTCGTGACACAATGATTCCGTTGTACTAGCAAACAGGAGGTTAAACTAACCCTTTTCCAGCTCCATGAGGAGCATTGACGTGACACACCTACACATTACAGCCCACACACTAATGTGTTGTGACACTGTTTGTTTGTGTGTTTGTGTGTTTTTTAAAAAAAATTATTTGATTTTCCAAGTATAAAATTATAACGGTACCAAATACATATCCATGTTTAGAGATTTCTCTGAATCTCCAGACTCCCCATCCCCTCCATGGGTCCTATTGTCAACATTTTCAACTGCATATTATTTCATCATCCATTTTATAGATCTCTCCATATTGCCCATAGCATTTGTTGAATTACAAGTGTTATTAGAATCCTGTTAATGTTTTCATCTGCTTATGGTGGTGTCCTAAATAAATGAGAAATCTTTCCCATTCTTTCTTGAAGTTTTTGTCGACACACAGTTTGGAAAGCTCTGGGTTAGGCCATGGGCCTCCACTTACGCTCAAACGTTATATTTGTAAGCGAATGTAACAATACAATACACCAGTAAGCCTCCAAGGAGCCATTTTTCCCATACCCAACCTGGTGTGGGCAGGTCATCGTGTTTGACTCAGAAGACCAGCACCTTCAGGGTGAACGTCTATGTCCTCGGAATCAATGGACAAAGTTATTTTTCTGGACTGTACCTTTTCAGGCTGCACATATCAGTGAGGTTCCTGTTTGAATGTTCCCTCACTAGCTGCAATTCTTGCATCGCAGGGGGTTAGACCCTTTGGGTCCCTGTAGAATTGGCAAGTTTGGCGGGTAAAATTAGAGATCGAGAAGAGACTGATTTTAAAGACGATTGGGAAATGTTTGCAGAATACTTAAAAACTCAGTGTAAATATGTTAAAACGCAAATAGGATTTGAGTAAGAATAGCAGTGGGGTGAATTTTTTGTTTTTCTTTTGTGATAAGTAAAGATAAGTATAGAGTAACTATAATCTGCAGCATAAAGTCATAGGTAGAATGATTGATTGCTAAATTTGAAATTTGTTGAATTGTTTGTTTAAAAAATTATACAAAAAAATAGATGAACCTTTGTGTCCCAACTCTACAACTCTATGATTTTATGGGGGGGGAATCCTCTGCATGTAGAAATGTTGGCTTTCAGGGAGAATGTTAGGCTGAGCTCTTCTCCCTTGTGTGCAAGTTTTGGGGTACAGAGAACCCACATCTGTGTGAAGCTAACAGTAGCCAGAAAGGGCAGTTTTAAAAAATAAGATAAAAAGAGACCAGCTTGGAATCCTTTTCCCAATGAAGTCCCTCCGAAGCACAAACTATAGGCCACCTTGCGTTCTCTGCAGAAACAGGGACATAGAACAGACTTCCCAAACTGAGGGTGGATGGTGTAACTAACAGTGGATCAGGACAGATGGACATAGTCACTGTCAGCAGGAAGGGGGCGAGGAGACCCAACTCTGCTTTCCATTTGGTCTCAGTCTAAACGATTTCACTTACTCAGCGTCTGATGGAGATAGGATCTTGGATGAACTCCAGCTGGCTTTCAGCTCAGTACAGACAAGGAAAAAAAGAGGTGATGTGGGCAGGAAGGTATTTTTAAGAAGTGCTACTGTCTTTGACTAATGGCCCACTCCTGCGGGTTTTTGTCCAGTCCCCTTTAAAATAGCCTTCGACACAAGGCTTTGCCATAAGCGACCAGAGGAATAGGCTTGATAGTGGTAAAAAGTGATGCCACTGCATTGCTGTCAATTTATGGAATCTGGAATCTGAAGCAGAATAACCTACTGACCTTGATTTTTGTGGCAGCCAAACTCATTGTACTTAGGCAATGGTGATCATTTAAAATAAAATTCCTCAGATGAATGGTACCAACAGGTTAAGAGCTGAGAATTGATGAGAAAATTCATGAGGGGCTGTCGCTCAGTAGAAGAGGGTCTGCTTTGCATGAGAAGCTCCCGGGTTCAATCCACAGGGACATCTCCAGGTAGGGCTCGAGATGTCCCCCCCCCCATTTTTTTCCAGAGAGTTGCTGCTGGTCAATATAGGCCATACATGAACCACTAGATGAATCAAAGGTACACAGCAATTTCCTGGGTTCCTTTCAAAGCAACTGAAAGCAAATTGCCCATGAATATGTTATTTGATAAGGCGTTGCTTCGTTTTATATTAATTGTTCTGAAGACCAGTAGCCTCAAACAGGGTTGGAGCCAAGAGTCAGAATGTCTGGGCTTGTGCCAAGGACCCAAATCACACCAGGGGATCTGCTCCGCCCCAACTAAGCAGCTTTTAAATTTGCTGTATCGCCTCCTAGACTCTGCATTGAGCTACTTTAATTTTCTCTCTGGAGATCTCACAGAATCATAAAATAGAGTTGGGTGGGACCCCCAAGGATCCTCCAGTCCAACCCCCTGCAACACAGGATCTCTCAGCAACTGACCAAGCCTTAAGAATCAATAGATTCGGCCAGAGGTATTTTTATTAAGTATATTGCCAAAGGAAATAGGAAGATCAGAAAAAAACATTGTTCATATATGGAATAGCCGAAGGAAGAATTTTGATAGCGAGAAATTGGAAAAACAAAATAGTACCCAAAATACAGTAATAGACTGGCAGTCTTTAATAGTGGAATACATGCAGCTGGCAAAAAATATCAGGTAGAATAAGAGGACAAATGAAACAAGTAGTCAACAAGGAATTTAAAGAGCATTTAACGAATATTTGTGAAACAACAACATAAAAGAAACCCCTTTGGCAAAGCTAGACTGAACCTTGTACAATGTAAATATCTAAATACTGTACATTAATAAGTCATGAAAATATGTAATATACATATAAACTGTGTGAAAACATCTTAATAATAGACAAAATACAGCAAGTTTAATTGGAAGTCATTTTTTAAAATTTGGGTAATAGATTATAAGTTCGAAAGTTACAGATAAATTTGCTTTTTATATTTGTTATTTGTCATTGTAATGTACAATATATGTTTGTATGTATAATATATGTCTGTACGTAATGTGTTTGTTTTATAATTTTTAACAATAAAGATACATTTTTTAAAAAAGAATCAATAGATTGATATGGACTTCCTCAGATGGTGGTGAACTCTCCTTCATTAGAGGTTTTCCAACAGAGGTTTCAGGGATTCTTGAGCCGTGGTTCCTGCTTTGCAAGATGACCTTTGTGAAGGCCTTTTGATTCTACCATTCCACGATTCTACGGTATGTTGGTTAATGATTGGTTGCAGAATTTCTACTCCCCTTTAGAACAGTTTTCCCCAGAAAGAAAAGAAAAGTCCCTGGTCACCTTGTGCACCCCATCACCAGATTCAACCCTCTTCCTACAGCGAAGCAGGCGGCTGCTTTTCTAAGCTGTGTGTTGCTCAAGTTGCTCTCTAGTTCTTCGTAAAGCTGAAGTGTGGACAAACTGCATCAAGGAGGAGTCTGTTGGCTCAGTTTGTCCCTGATGCTGACATTCACTCCACGTTCTGGATTTATTTTCTGCTTCTCAGCCAACACGAGGTGGCAGTGTTTCAGAGCTTGGCTGCATCATAAGTCGGCAGACAACCAGATCCAAATGTGACTTGGGTGAGAAGGCGGCAGATCCTGGCAAAGGAGACTCCGGTTCAAAGAGCTTGCACTAGACAGAAAGCCAGGGGCACATTTCAGCCTTTCCCACAAAGCTCCCAGTTCCTTCTTTGCTCGAAAGATCGTTGACAATGAAAAAAAACAAGAAGAAGTTGGAGGTTTTGCAGCCCCCAAAACAGACATCTGAACAAAACTGATCTGGTTTCTTCAGCTTCAGGTTTGCGTCAAGAGGATCTCGGTTAAAAGAGTTCAGATGTTGACGTTTTGCTCCAATTCTGAACCTGCTGCTTAAATCTTTGGATCAGAATTAGTCCCACTGAATTGAATGAGGTGCATTACTAGGAAAGCCTGCTTCATATTTTTGCAAATCATGTCCTCAAAGAGGGCACGTCTTGCGGTGTGACCTGGCAACCGAACCCTGTGTTGTGGGTGGGTACGATTGGATAGTCACAACACCCTATTGGTAGGTCCCTTGATGCTGGGTTGAATCAGGCCAATGGGATGCTAGCCAGACCTCTTTTGGTCAGTGCATCGGAACACCCGCCCACCCCTCCCTACTTTTAAGGCTTGCGTGCTTGACCTTGCTATGCTGTCATGTGTCATCTGTCGTTGGGACAGGGGCACGGCAGGAATTTTCCCCACTTGGCTGATTGGCTGGTGCCACTTGGGTTTCGCCTGCCGTGTAGCAAATCGTCACAACTTGCAAGGTTGCAGATAGGCTCGGGTTCATGTGATCGGGATGGGGAAACGCTCTCGCCATCCCTATGTGAAGGGTATTCCGTTAAAGGAATCCAGGGACTCAGTGGTTTGGTCAACCCTGAGAGGGGTTGTGCCCGTGCCTGAGTCCAGGGGGACATCTGGGTGGTGGACATAGCATGTCCCCAGCTTTCTGCCATTCCAGGTGTTCACCCTAGGTTGACCTATGTTGGTGCCCTGGGTCAGCGCTACCTGCAACGGTGCAGGGAGCTAGTTGAACCAGAGCCTATGCAACCACTCACCTGATGTAATCAATAAAGTTGTGGCCTAAATTCTGCCAAAAAACCAAAATTTGAGTCTTGTCTGAATTTATTTAAGGGGGGGGGTTTAAAGGTCTAAACACGCAACATCCCCACCCTGAATGCTTTAGAGAACTGAAGGAGAACCTGGCTGCTGGATCAGACCAAAACCTCCTCTACTCCAGCATCCTCTTCTCAAGAACCCTATCTTTCCCCAGTCTTCTCTGCTGCTGGAGGTCATATGTATAGCCATTGTGACTAGAAGGAGCTATTGTTCAGCTCTGGGAAAGACTGAATCCCTGTGCATGTGAACCTGCTAATGCATCAAGCCTCACGTTGGGCATAAGATAAGTTGGACTAGATAACCCTCGGGGTCCTCCCTAAAATGATTCCACCAATAAATGAACAGAGAGGAGGGCCACCTAAGATGTGATGCACATTGACTAGCCTCGCCCCTGCTGTCTGCACTGATTTGCTCCAGCTTCTGGTGTGAATATTTGCAAGGAGGCAGCCTTTGGACATACAGCTGGGCTGCAAGAGCTTCAGCACAGGAGGTCTGTTAATGAAAAGGATGGAAATGGTGGGGAAACTGGATCAAATCTTCATTGTGCCTTAGCCATTGGCAACCCCAGGGCCAAACTCCTTCTGGTGCATTATCCAAAGCCCCCCACAGAC
This sequence comes from Zootoca vivipara, assembly GCF_965207765.1. Classification (NCBI taxonomy): domain Eukaryota; kingdom Metazoa; phylum Chordata; class Lepidosauria; order Squamata; family Lacertidae; genus Zootoca; species Zootoca vivipara. The sequence continues at coordinate 29,220,697 of NC_142597.1, read as the reverse complement.
GGAAAAATAGCACCACTGGCATATGATTTTATTGACAGAACTCTGTGTTCTTTTGCACTCAGAATGAAAACGAAAGTTTGGCACCAAAGTTTGGTGACCTGATTTTTTAAGCCAAACGCAGGGAAATGTCATCAAATTTTCATACATCTATTTATCTTGGCTGCTCCTCTGATTTTACTATTTAGAAAGGTTTTTTAAATGCACTAATAGAGAACAGGGAATTAATGGAGTAGTAGAATGCAGGAGAATCCAAACGCATTTGTGTTACTTAGAACATTTTGATATTAATTTATTACTTTTGATTTTGGTATGAAATTCTGCTCCTCTATGTTTAGATATCTCCTTTGACTCTATATTTGCTTTGTTTTCCTTGGCATCTGTTATTATAATTTCTTATGTTTTGTTATAAGTAAAAATACATATAACAAGAGGTGACTTGGATGCAACCCACAACTCTTAGGTTGCAATCCTCTGCACGCTTACCTAGGAGGAATCAGGGTAGCTTGCTTCTAAACAGACATGTATATGGCTCTGTTAATCAACTCCCAATTTCTTCAGTCGTGGGATTGCCCTAGTTGTAGCTGCTGTCAGGAAAGCAGGAAAAGCTGTCGTGTACAGAAGGCTCAAGAGACTGAGGTGCTATCAGATCTAATTGCCTCCTTTCTCCTGGCTCCATCCACAGAAGGAAGGAAGGAGGATGCGATTACTGAGTCGTGCCGATATCCATCAGACCCCCTGCCATCTCCGCACAAGGAAGACAAGCCTGGGTAATTCCTCTAAACTCCTAATACTTCCCTGATCTTCCGATAGTGCCTAAATGGGGCTCTGCACTCAGCGAGGCTGAACCAGGAGAAGCGCCTCCTGGGATGTGGGGCTTAGCCTTTTGATTCATGGCTGCCACTTTTGACGCCTCCCCAAAAGGAAAACCACCCCAAATTCACCTTCTTAAACCTCTGTGGATTTGTCTAAAGAGGCAGATGAACTTCAAGGTTTGTTATTTGCCCTGGACCTTGTTATCAGACACTCACCCGGGATCGTGTTCAATGCAGCAATTAGGATCCCAGCAGCAACTGATCCTTTTGATCAGAAAGATCCCTTGGAGCTTTTTCAGACACTAGGTCTATGAAAACATGTGTCTCAACGGGGCATGGGAATTGTGGTCTAGTATTCCAGAAAGTGACCGCTCACATGCCTTCAGACTAGAGCTGAAATATTTGGTGTGGGTGTGTGATAATTTAGACTGCAATCCTAATCCGCTGGGAACAAGAAGTGGATTCATTAGACATGATTAGGATTGCACTGATCATAGTGAATTTCTAGGTGTCGTGCCTGGCAAAGTTTTGCAAATATTCACTTAGCAACCTTCAGTTTTCGAACTCAGAATTTCTCTTTTTGTTCTGACTAGTTCAGATATTAAAAGTTATACCACCTGCGTAGTTGTGGAAGCTGGCCTGCATTTCCTTTAGAAATACACGTAATAAATTTTACCTTCCAGAAAATTTTTGTGGATCTCTTGTGGGACTTTCAGGAGATGAAAACTCAGTTTCCACCCAGAGGCAGTAAAGCTACTGAATCCCAGTTGCTGGGAGTCACAAGTGGAGAGAGTTGCTGTTTTGCTCACGTCCTGCTTGCTTGGAGGCCTCCCATTTGGGCATTTGGTTGGCCATGGTGAGGACAGGATGCTAAACTAGATGGGTCATTGGCCTGATCCAGCAGAACTTTTTCTTATGATCTTATATTAGCAACAGCTCCCCTTTCCTCCCCCCCCCCCAAGAAGAGGCTACTTTGCAATAGTTTCCAAACCACATTTCACCATTGATAAGTACAAGAATCCCATTTTTAGCTTCTGGTCTCCAGCAAGATGATGTTCCTTCCCCTCTCCAGCTAACTGAAGCTTCCCAAACACATCATGTCCTGCTTTGCTGGCCCCTTCCAATCAGCCAGAGAAGCCCTCGTCTATATCGGACGCCAGCTGGCTTGCAGGAAGGATTCTGGTATATCTGGATTCCTTCGATAAAATTTGCTACAAAAATAGAATTTCTCTCTTTGTGTTTTCATTGCTTTAGTGCTATAGAACCACGGGAGAACATAAAACAGAGACACACCATCTACAGATGTTCAGGACATCTGGCTGGGCCAGTTAAAGCATCCCCCAAATCCCCCCCCATGGAAGCAATGGACATTTTACAAAGGACTTGGCTGTGGATTTCAAGAAGAGCAGAGTTCATGGCTCAACTCTCCTTTATGACGGCTATTGTCGCTTGGGGGTAGAGATTCTTCTTTGCATGCAGAAGGTCACAGGTTCAATCTGCCAGTCAGAGTAGACAATGCTGAGGCAGATAGACCAATGGCCTGGCTCAGTGTAAGGCAGTTTCCTATGTTCCAGACTTTAAAAAGATTTCAAATCTATAACCTAATTTGTTCTGAGAGCTAACCTCTACTGAAGGGCTTCCCAAAATTGGGTCTTCAGCTTTTGGACCACAATTCCCATCACCGCTGACCACTGGTCCTGCGAGCTAGGGATGATGGGAGTTGTAGTCCAACAACAGCTGGAGTCTCAAGTTTGGGAAGCTCTGCTCTACTGTATAGAGGGGTCGTGTTGTTGTTTAGTCGTTTAGTCATGTCCGACTCTTCGTGACCCCATGGACCAGAGCATGCCAGGCACTCCTGTCTTCCACTGCCTCCCGCAGCTTGGTCAAACTCATGTTGGTAGCTTCGAGAACACTGTCCAGCCATCTCATCCTCTGTCATCCCCTTCTCCTTGTTCCCTCCATTTTTCCCAGCATCAGGGTCTTTTCTAGGGAGTCTTCTCTTCTCATGAGGTGGCCAAAGTATTGGAGCCTCAGCTTCACGACCTGTCCTTCCAGTGAGCACTCAGGGCTGATTTCCTTCAGAATGGATAGGTTTGATCTTCTTGCAGTCCATGGGACTCTCAAGAGTCTCCTCCAGCACCATAATTCAAAAGCATCAATTTTTCGGCGATCAGCCTTCTTTATGGTCCAGCTCTCACTTCCATACATCACCACTGGGAAAACCATAGCTTTAACTATACGGACCTTTGCTGGCAAGGTAATGTCTCTGCTTTTTAAGGTTTGTCGTTGCTTTTCTCCCAAGAAGCAGGCTTCTTTTAATTTCGTGACTGCTGTCACCATCTGCAGTGATCATGGAACCCAAGAAAGTAAAATCTCTCACTGCCTTTATAGAGGGGCCATAGCGCAGTAAAAAAGCATGCTCTGCAGATAGAATTTCCCAGATTCTGGGACTGCAGAGCTGAAGGGAGGTAGACCCTGGCTTCTGCCACCAGGACATCTCCAGCCTCCTAGGAAGAGCAAGTGGGAGATCGACTGGCCAATAAATGAGCAATTGCTCCAGTGTTGACACGCTAAGTAACATGCCACACTGACGCAGGTCTCTTTTGTCATTGCCCCAGAGAGCTGAGGCTTTCAGAGGCGCAACTGATAGAGCCTTCTGCTTCTCAGTGAATGGCCAGAGCTGACGATGCCAGGCGAGGGAGTGTTGGCATCCCAGAAACTGCCATGGTGGGAAATGATTTGTAATTCCAGCCCTTTGGCCAAGAGGAATAAATCGTGTGGGCTTAAGGTGGCACCCAGGGCTGCTGACAGATCCTGGGCTTGGAAGACGATTCCTTATGGGAGGCTGGAAAGCAAAGGCGGATATTTTAGAAAGGGGTGGAGGGATATTCTGTGGATGCAGTGCAACTGAAAGCTCCATGCATCTCAGGAGGTGCGTGTCGATGGCCAAAGAGCCGTCAGCATAGCTGTCCTGCTCTGGGAATACAGAAATGAGCTCAGTGGGCACCAGAAAGCAAAAACAGTGCACAGCTCCAAGTTAAATAAAGTGGGCTTGGCCGCCTCCAGCCCCTGCCTGAGGTTATTCTGAGGATTGTCAGCGGAGGTGGTGAGGAGGGTTTCAGGCCTAAGTTACTTTACTGCAGACTTCCCTCTTCTTTCTTTCACCAAGCAATTAAACAGCAGAGAGTGGAAGTACAATAATAGAATTGTATAAGGGAACCTAAGGGTCATCTACTCCAACCCACTACAAAGCAGGAAGCACCCTGGCCATCCAACCTCTGTTTAAAAATACCCAATGAAGGAGAATCCACCGCCTTCTGAGAGAGTCCATTCCACTGTTAAACGGCTCTTCCTAATGTTGAGCCGGATTCTCCTTTCGTATCAACTGAATCCATTTGGGTCCTCCCCTCAGAAGCATAAAAAAACCCAAGTTTGTTTCATCTTCCATGTGACAGCCCTTCAGATATTTGAAGATGGCTCTCGCATCCCCTCTCAGTCTTCAGTCTTGCTCCAAGCAAACCATCCCCAACTCCCTCAACTGTTCCTCATAAGATTTGGTTTCTAGACCCTTTATCATATCAGTCACCCTCCTCTGTACATGTTCCAGCTGGGGACGTTTTGCATGCAAAGTGTGTACTCCACCACTGAGCTACGGCTCAAGTTTTGATTCTCTTAATATAAATAAATACTGCAACAACGACAGCAGCCTCCATCTGGATGAGTCTTGTCAGTCAAAATTGTGTATATGGATCTCAGCCTTCCCAAAGGTTCCTCGCAGGAATCTTGGAAGGACAGCATCCTTGTTGGATGGGCGGCCATGCAGACTCTGCTTAAATGCCTCCAGCTTGGGTTCATGCGGCAGACGAAGAAATTTTCTGAGCTACAGGTAGCTATTACCTTGAGATGCCTCTAGCCAAAGAGAGCCACCCCCTCCCACCCTCTTAGTGAAGCAGTCTGTTCCCCTGCCAAGCATAGGAAGCATCTCTTAATGTTTAGCTAAAATGTGCTTCCTTGCAATTTCCACCCTCCGGTCCCAGTCCTGTCCTCTGGAGCAAACGACCACAAGTCTGCTCCATCTTCTGCATGGCATCCCTTCAGATATTCGGAGATACTTATCCTTATTGCCCCTTGATCTTTTCCTCTCCAGGCTAAACATCCCCCAGCTCTTTCAAGCATTCCTCATGCAACTGATTGCTCACCATCTCAATTTCTCATGACCTCAGAAGGTTGGGAGATCCAAAGAGCTGTTTTAGGTTCAGGCAAGTACTTGGGTATATCCCCAAAGGGGTTTTTCGACTCTCCCTCCTATGCCGCCCCCCCCTTCAAACAGGAGACTTCCCATGATAGACCACCAAGTTTTTGATCATTATAATTCACGTTGCAATCTCTCCCTGAAGTTCCTTTGTTCATGAGTAGCCAGTGTGGCATACTAGTTAGAGTGTTGGACTAGGATCTGGGTTCAAATCCTCCCACTCACTGGGTGACCTTGGGTTAGTCACTGCCTCTGAGACTAACCTACCTCACAGGATTGTTGTGTGGATTAAATGAAGATGGGGAGAGCCCGGTTCATCACCTTGAGCTCCTGGGAGAAGAAAAGTTGGTAAATAAATGCAATAAATAAATAAGGTCAGCTATATAGTGCCCTGGGGATATGGATGGCCAAATCTGACCAATTCAGTTTCTCATCTTTTCCAGTCCTAATTTCAGTTCCCCACATTTCTACATCAGCTTGTGATATATTAAAAGTCCTCATGAGAACTCGTTAACTTTTTAATGCTAATTGCTCCTACTGTATACTTTGGGATTTTGCCTAATATACACATTTTCACAAAAGCAATTAACTCTAACGTCCTGGATGCTCATCTGCTATTTTTACATGCAGGCACCCCTTGCATAATTTACCCCAGTCTATGCATATTTGCACATATCACCTGGCTGGAGAACAGTCCTGCAAAATTCGAAGTAGGGGTTCCTGTGTCGTTTTGAAAATTGTGAATTATGCAGGTTGGCTGTTCAATGTGAACTGAATCAAATTTTCCACTGTCCTGACCCGGAGAGCTGAAATGTCTCCCCACCACCACCTCAGCTTTTCTAGCCTGCCCTTTCTGATGTCCAGTTTGGTGTCCATTTATTCTTCAGTACAGCAACTGGCCTCTTTGTCCAATGTTGGAAGACAGAAGGGCATTGTTGGCAGATAATGGCATCTATCCCACCGGAAGATGAGCAAGCAAATGGACTGCTCAGATTGTGGATGGCACAACGAGCTTCATCGATAGTGCCAGCAGAGCAGAAATGGGGACAGAGTTGGCATCTGGGTCTGCCACAGGCTCTGGGGTCCCTGTGGGTATGCCTGCTGTGTGTGGCTTGTTGTACAGCTGTTGTGTTGTAAAGCTGGGTGGAGGGATCCTCTCTGTAAGCAAGGACATGTGGAGGGAGAGAAATTTTCCTTTCTCTCTCATAACACTAGAACTCGTGGTGGACGTCACATGAAGCTGAATGTTGGAAGATTCAGAACAGAAAAATAAAGCTCTTCATGCAGCACATAGCTGAACTATGGAACTCTCTCCCACAGGAGGCAGGGATGGCCACCAACTTGGACAGCTGTAAAAGAGGATTAGGCAAATTCATGGATGAGGGAAGGGCTATTGATGGTTAATAATAATAATAATAATAATAATAATAATTTATTTATACCCCGCCCTCCCCAGTCAAAACCGGGCTCAGGGCAGCTGACACAGTAAGACATAAAAGGGGAAAAAACAATTAATTAAAATACAGGTTAAAATACAATTTAAGTTTAAAATTATAAAAATGCAGCCTCATTTTAAAATAGCCCAAATCAAAACCATAGGGAGGAAAAACATAGGGGTCAGACTGAGACCAGCCCAAAGGCCAGGTGGAACAGCTCTGTCTTGCAGGCCCTGCAGAAAGATGTCAAATCCTGCAGGGGCCTGGTCTCCTGTAAGAGAGCATTCCACCAAATCAGGGCCAGTACTGAAAAGGCCCTAGCCCTGGTTGAGACCAATCTAACCACCTTATGGCCCGGGATCTCCAAAATGTTGTTATTTGTGGACCTTAAGGTCCTCCGCAGGGCATACCAGGAGAGGTGGTCCTGTAGGTATGAGGGTCCTAAGCCGCATAGGGCTTTAAAGGTCAAAACCAGCACCTTAAATCTGATCCTGTACTCCACAGGGAGCCAGTACAGCTGGTAAAGCACTGAATGAATGTGGTCCCACGGCAGGGACCCCGTAAGGAGCCTCGCCACGGCATTCTGCACCCGCTGGAGTTTCTGGATCAGCTTCAAGGGCAGCCCTGAGTAGAGCGAGTTACAATAATCAAGCCTGGAGGTGACCGTTGCATGGATCACTGTGGCCAGATCAGGGTGAGAGAGGTAAGTTGGCTGTTCAATGTGAACCGAATCAAATTTCCCACCCAGTCCTGACGTGGAGAGCTGAAATGTCTCCCCACCACCACCCCAGCTTTTCTAGCCTGCCCTTTCTGATGTCCAGTTTGGTGTCCAGTTTTTGCTTGATACGGCGCAGATGGAAAAATGCCACCTTAGCTGATGCCTCCTTAGTCATGGTGGCTATGCTCTTCCTCTGCAGTTGGAGGCAGCCATGCTTCTGAATCGCAGTTGCTGGAAGCCACAGGAGGGGAGAGTCCTCTTGTGGTCAAATCCTGCTTGCAGGTTTCCCACAGACATCTGTCTAGCCACATTGAGGATAGGATGCTTGACTAGATGGGACATTTGCCAGATTCAGCAGGTTCTTAAGCCTGTCACCCAAGGCCTGTGAGAGGGTAGTGTCATTGTCCATGATGGGCTAGAATCATTAAAGTCACATCTCAGGGGTTTTATCTGGGAGCTGTAGGTGACAAGGTGGTGGTCTGACAACAATGAGTCATACGTTCCTGGTAGGCTGGGTGGTTTAGTGGGACTCTGCCCCAGTCTGCAGCTTGGTTTCCTGAACTTATCTTGCCCAACAGATTTCCCTTCACTGCTAGCAGACTCTCCCTCCTGCAGGCTCACACACCTTTCCAATCCATCTGAAGAGCCCATCTAGGTTCACAGCTGGTTGTCAATGAAAGGAGCAGGAGATAAGAAGCTGGGCAATGTTTACATTTCCTTAACTTATCCTGCTTGCTGGGATATATATATATATTTCCCCACTCTGAAAAAATGCATTGCTTAAGGAAAGGAAAATGTGGGTGTCCTGTTGGAGCAGGGATGAAAGGCAGGATTGCCAAATATGTAAGCAGGAAAAGGCATTGGAGATGAGCAGGGATGAAAAATGAAATGAGAGAAATGAGGGCGGTTGAGAGAGAACTCAAGGGAATAGCTACCTGTAGCTCACAGAATTTCTTCATCTGCCGCATGAACTCAGGTTGAAGCATTTAAGCAGAGTCTGAGTGGTTGTCCATCCAGCAAGGATTCCTGCGTTGAGCAGAGCAGGCCTCTGTTGGTCCATCCAGCTCAATACGCCTCCACCAGGGGTCAGCATGGTTTACCTCGCCTGGGCCGGTTCACTCCAGCTGGGATCCCTCCATGGGCCGGATCGCGGGCGCATATGCGCGATTTCCAGCATCTGCCTCTGCGCAGACGCGATTTTCAGCATCTGTGCATGCGCAGATGCAATTTCTGGTGCCACGGGAGCGAGTCCCCGTGCCGCGCTGCGCCGGTTTAGCGCAGTGTGCAGGGACTCGCGGAGTGGGTGGCTCGAGGGCCAGTTAAACGACCCCCGTGGGCCACTTGTGGCCCATGGGCCTTAGGTTGCTGACCCCTGGCCTACACAGACTGGCAGCAGCACTTGGGGGTTTCTAGCGGAGTCTCTCCTAGCCCTACCTGGTGATGCCATTTAGGATTGACCCTGGAGCCTTCTGCATGAAAAACTCTCCCACTGAGCTACAATGACTCTCCCCCCAAAGGCAATTGGACTAGGAGACCCCCCAAGGAACCTTCCAGCTCTAAAATTCAATGGGTTGCATCCAGTGTAGCACTAGGCTAAGGGCACTTAGGAGGATGCTTGTTCTGCTGGTGAAATGTTTTGCCCAAGTGGGATGTTGCTGTGCAAGAAGATGCATTGCTGGTCACTTTGTTTGTTGTGTAATGTATGGCGCAATCTGTTGCACAATGAGTTTCTGGTAGAACACTGACGAGTAGTCCTAATAATAATAATAATAATAATAATAATAATAATAATAATAATTTTTAAAAATCTTTATACTCCGCCCATCTCTGGGCTGCTTGCAACACATATTAAAACACAATGTAACATCAAACATGGAAAACTTCCCAGTACAGGGCTGCCCATTTGCTAGCTCAAGAGCCTTTGAGTCTGGGCACAGAGAACATAGTTAAACAGTGGAACTCACTCCCCCAGGAGGCAGTGGTGGCTTTCAAAGAGGATTAAACAACTTCATGGAGGAGAGGGCTATCGGTGGTACTCCCTGATACTGGTGGGTTCCAGAAATGACCTAAATTTTATCCCTTGCATCCAGAAAGCAGAATTTGCTTGTCTGGGGCTTGACGTTGGTCTTTATGGCTCTTGCTCAAGCCATACATTGTTAAGTTTATATTGACCTATTTGTGTTTGTAATTCATCCGAAAGCAACCCCAGGGCTGGGGTATCAAGTAACCCTTTGCCTCAGTAGCCCCCGTGATGGCTGTAATCAAACACAGCTGCAGCTCCTAGAGCAGAGCCCGGCTTCTTTCAATAGTGTGCAGTGCACAGAACTGGCACCGGCTAGGATCTGTTTTCTCATAAGGTAGCAAGTGAATGGAAAAACCCTGCACCACTCTCCTTTCCAGATCTTCCATCTGAATGGTTTGTTTTGATAATTCTCCAGCGTGACAATAAAGCAGGGTGGGGGGAGCCTCAAGTCAATGTGGCCCTTGAGGGCTCTGTCTGGCCTCTGGAATGCCCCCCAGTCAACAACCCTCACTGGTTGCTTCACACTCGGAGCATGTCTATCTATGTGTGCTCGATGTTTGATTGTACCTTTTGCATGTTCGGATGGAGAACAGAGAAGGGTGTGTAGAAATCAGTCCGTTGGACAAAGGTGAAAATGGACATTTGTTGCTCCTATAACCTGCTCTTAAACATGCACAGCCTCAACATTTCAACATAGGGTACCAGTTACTCCAACTCATAGAAGTTGAAAGGGACTTTCCTGGAGTTGAAAGGGACCTCAAGGACCATCCAGTCCAACCCCCTGCAACGCGGGAATCACATCAAAAGAATTGCTGGCAGATGGCCACGCAACCTCAGTTTACAAACCTCCAATGAAGGAGAATCCACCACCTTCTGAGGTAGTCTGAGCTACTGTTGAACACCTCTCCAATCAGAAAGTTCTTCCTAATTGGGGTCTAGCCTAGAATTCTGCAGTACCGTGCATCAAAATCTTTGCATCATCTTTATTCTGATGATGCCATTCATGTGAACCAGTATTTAGAAACCTTAGAGAGACTAAGTGTGAGTGTATGGTGAACTGGGAAAACCCAGTTCTAGTGTGTAAATAAAGATTGCCCCCCTCACTTTTCCTTGGATTTGCCCTATCTGAAACACAACATCCACCACCAAAATTTAGTGCGAAGCCTGTTGCAGCTCAGGATAAATTTTGATGTTTCACCCAGGACGGTGTTCTTCAACCTTGGGTCTCCGGATGTTGTTGAAATCCAACTCCCCTCATCCCCCACCAGCTTAGCTGATGGTCAGGGATGATGGGAGTTGTAGTTTCGCAGCTTCCAGAGATGCAAGGAAGTTACTTCCACCCAAGCGCACTTGGGCTCCTCTCTCAGGTGTCTATGGGCATCTTCCAGTGACGCCTGCCTGGTGATGGGGATGTTGAAACGTTGCCTACATACCAATCGCTTATGGTTTGTCAATGAACCCTGGGGATGGCAGGTTGAATTGGGGAGTTGTTTGGGGTACACAAAGCTCCTGTGAACTTTTTCTGCTGCTCCAGGGTGATTCCCCCCCTCTTTCCCTCCTTCTTTGCTTTGTTTCTGGGCCTGCAGCTGTTTCCAATTTGCTTGCAATTTTCATCTGGGCTAGTAAAGCTCTGGGGATGACTTAAACTAGCCACATGGGGGATCTGGGCTCTGCTCGGAGGTTTGATTACAGAGACAGAAGAATTGTATACTTCAAGAAATGCATATATTCTTAAAATACTGCCCCACGCCCACAAACTTTTTATGTATCCTAGACCTCCCTTCCTTTCAGAATTGTTCATTTGGGAGGGTTGGTTTTATTTACTATTCTAGTTTTAACTTGGTTAGAAACCCTACAAATAAGAAAATTGGTGAGATAAAAATCTGGGTTTGTATTTAAAACACACACACACCAATTAAAGGGGGTGATGTTTGTATATATATATTTGCTTCTTGGGGTGCATGAAATGTTCAGTTCAGATAAATTGTTCTTTTCTGTTTGGTTTATCCAAGCTGCTACCCTGTACCTTCTTACCTAGAGAGAAGCTAAACTGAGCTCCACGGGACTGCCTTCTGAGTGGACATTTATAAGACTGTGCTGTCAAGCCAGTCAATTTTGATAAGCAACTTTCTCCGATCTGGCACCCTCCAGGTGTTGTTGAACTACAGCTACCATCATCCCTGAGCATTGAACATGCCGGCTGGAGCTGGTGGGAGTTGTAGTCCAAAACATTTGTGGCGGTGGGAGGGAATGGATTGGTGGAAGGCTTCCCTAAGCAAAGGTTGACATTCTTTAGGCTATTAAAATCAATGGAGAAGTTTGCATTGGGACTTACGCATTTTGGTGTACACAGCAGTGAACTTGGCCCTGGATTAAAATGCAGTTACACTCAGTGCAAAATAAAAAATTCAAGTACAGTACATGCAGCATCCATTAGCAGCTTATTCCCAAATCTTTTAGTAGAGCTACTCTAGAGTAAACGTGCTGGCTGAATTTGCTTTAATCTTGTTCCTTAAAAAACAAAAAAAATACTCAGATGTAAGTACTGTGAAGTCGAAGGATTGCATTCTCAGGTTAAGAAACTGTCACCAGCAATACTGAATCAAACTTCTTCCTACATTTCAGTGAACAGAATAATGAAAACCTGTCATTTTAAGCTGCTGCTGTTGTTAAAACAGCAACAAAATCACAACACAACCCTTCTAGGACTCTCTAAAGAGACGATTTATTGCATTGCTTTTCAGGCTGAGGCCTAAGAAATACAATTACTTATGAGTCAATACGACTGAAATGGTGGTATATAGACTGTTCAAGGCTGCAAGTTACATGCCTTTGATATTCTTGGCATTCTCTTTCCTTTTCTATTCTTGCAAGCTTGCAATGTTTACCTTGCCTGCAAAAATGGGTTTTCATGACAATCAGCCCATAATCTCTCTCCCCCCGCCCCCCAATAGAAGAATAATAATCTCAAGAATGCCGACATTCAAAAATGCCTTTGCTGGTTCCAGAATGCACATCGAGGCAGCATTGTTTTCTTTAGGAATTGTCAGGAATTCTGTCTGGTGGGGAGAGTGAATTGTATATAGACATGACTCCTGGGCTGCCCTTTCACCCTGTCACTTTATACATATATATTAAGGAGGAAAATGTTTCAATATGTTAGACTTAGGGGTAAACCTGGAAGAAGGGAGAGATTTGCTGCTGGGGGTATTCTAAATACTTCGGACAGAGGGTATTGTTTACACTAAACGAGGTCCCTTGCTACATATTTTCTCTGTAGGCTTTATAAGAACATACAGAAATATCTTTTTTTAAAGCTGTTTTAAGTGACATTATTTAGAATTTAAACATGCAAATAAATCATGGTATCCTATTCCATGTAAGGCTTTTATTTTCCTTTACCACAGTAATCAGCCCAGGGCTGCCTTGATCAACCACTCGGCTCCAAAGTAAACCTGAATTCAGTGGGACTTATTCTCAGGTATGAGATAGGCTTTTCTAACAATTTTATTTTTTCTCAATTTCTCTGTCCCCTTCACCAACAATCTTAAGTTTGGTTCGCTACATTGCCACATCAGTTTGCTTTTCTTTCTTTTTTAAGTCCTTTAAAATCGATCAGCATTTTGGTGCAAATGTCTTCTAACATACATGTTTTGGAATGCCTTTTTGCCTAATATACACATTTTGGGGAAGGCCACTTCCTCTACTCATAGCTGCCAAGTTATCCCTTTTTTAAAGGGATTTTCCCTTATGCTGAATAGGCTTCCTCGCGAGAAAAGGGAAAACTTGGCAGCTATGCCTCTACTACGTATAATGCCTGTTTGAGGTTCATTTTTTAGGCACCCTTTATCCTCAGGTGTCCATGTTGCACACCTGAGATTGGAGAATCTCAGAGCAAAATCTGGAGATGTTTGAATTTGAAAGGATGGCAGTTTTGATTCGTTTTGAATTTGAAAGGATGGCCGTTTGATTTGAAAGGGGGAATTATGTAGGTTGACCTTTATACACACCCCACCCCTTTCCTACTGTCAGGTAAGTGTGTCTAAGATTGCAGCCTTAACACATATTTGTATAGATTAAGGTCAGTGAATATTTCGATGGCTTAATCTGAGGTCTTGAAGGATGGGGTTTTTTTGTGGTGGGAGAGGGGAAAGGTCTCCAGTGGCTCTGCTTCATTGGGGAGCGGTTAAGCCTCTTTGCAAGGTAGATTGGCCTCCACTCCCCTATTCACACAAGTACATATCACTTGGTTGCACAATACCTGCCTGGCAAGTGGCTGCCGTGTGTTTGACGGAGAGATCAAGATGCTGATGCTGGATCACAATTCTGTCTCAAATCATTGCTTGATATGACAGCTATCAAGTAATGAATGCGTATGAGGGAAGCATGTCTCTCTGCTTCTCTCTCATGCACCCTCACCTCATGGCTCCAACATCAAATGATGAGTTGCACCTCTGAAACAGCTAGCACCAAACATCACCTCAAAGCACACTTCTCCTGCCCATGACGGTTCATTTCTTTTCACTCCACTTTTAATTTCGCCTCTCTGTTTTACTAAACCCAAGGCGGTTGACAAGCTGAAAGGCAGAATTTGTCCCCACAGTTGTAAGACACCAATGAAGGGCTCTTTCACACACAAACTGGTTTCAGGAACCAGGAGTGTGTCTTCAGTTGGAACAACTGAAGGGTTGGACCTAGAGGAAGTCGTATTTTAGCTTTGATTAACTTGTCCCCTTTATTTATTTCAATGGGAAAGAGGAGGTTGGCTTACACAGAGTCAGATCGTTGATCCCTTGAGGTCAGCATTCTCTGCACTAACTGGCAGCAGTAGCTTTCTCCAGGATTTCTGATGGAGCACATTCCCAGCTGTGCAATTGAATCTGGAACTTGCTGAACCTCTGCTCACATAAGACTAAGAACAATATTCAAGAGATTTCAACTAAACATCAGGAAGAACTTTCTGATGGCATGAGCTGTTCAACAGTGGACTGAGCTACATTGGAAGGTGATGGACTCTCCTTCGTTGGAGGTTTCTCAGCAGAGGTTGAATGGTCATTGGTCAGGGATTCTCTAGCCATGTTTCCTGCATTGTAGGGGATGGGACTAGATGTTCTTTGGGGATCCCTTCCAGTTCTACAAACCTATGATTCCTTTGGGTCCATTCAGTCCATAACAAAGAGGAGTGGAATCTCCTTTAACATGTCCAACCAATACCCAACCCTAGGTTGTTTTTTTTAAGGAACTAGGTGGGAAACAGTTCTCTTTGCCTGTGCTTTTAGTAGATTGCAAGGTGCTTTTGCTGCTATTATTCTATCTGACTTTTCTGTGGTTTTATTCTTCATTTTAATGCAGTTGTAGTCTGCTTTTCCTGTTTCATATTCTGTTCAATAAGCTTCAATTTTGGCCATGTGGGTAAGTCGTTTATGATTTGATTATATTTATAATTCGGAAGATGCCTGGAAGGTAGCCTTCTTAGATTAGCACTGAAAGTCATGTTTCAACCCCCTCCCCACACCCCTAAATAAACAGGAGACTTCTGAGCATGCACAGAGTTCTTTTACCTCCTCACCAAGTACGCAAAACTCACCCTCTCCCATCGAGAATTGGAGAGAAGGGCTTTTAGGTCACTCAGATTACACATTACACAGAGGCTTGAGTTCCCAGGCACATTTCCTTTTTGAACTTAAAAGTACTGCCTTCCTCTCAAACAAGTAGACGTCCAAACCGAGGAATGATGATTTTAAGAGCTGATATTTGGAGTGTCTTTCTTTTGAAGCGGGGGACCTAAAGCAGCACTTGAGCTCCACTCAGTGACGCTTTTTGGACTGGCTCCTCCAGCGGGGGGGGGGGGGTTGGGTGTGTTTTTCCCCTTCCCAAAAAGTTTTGCAGTCTTGCATCTTTTTTTTTAATAGGGTTTCTAGAAGATGAAAGCAGCTCCAGTCGAAGACTGGAGTTGCTGAGCAGAGTCAACGGAGGCAAAGATGGTCACATTTGGCTGATTTATCAAAGGAGCAGCTGAAATATTGATAAGAGGTGACGCTGGGTGGCAGGGAGGAAACCCAATGAGAGGAGAGGAAGGGAGAGGGGTCTGGGAGTAGGGGAGAGAGCAAAAGGGGAAGGAGGCACTGGGACCCACAGCATTGCAGAAAACTCCCGAGGATGCCTGAGAGCTGATGCAGGCTGTCTGGAGAGTCTGGGGAGAGAAGGACCCTTTTCATCTTCTCTACAGCCTCTGATGCAACCAGGTTAATCGCCTTCCCGCAGAAAAGAGCTCTGTGTTGCCTCTGTAGCAGAGGGCTATGTTGGACCACCAGACTGGGGGAGATTTTGCTTAATTTTCTCCGTCACCTTTGGATCTTTACAACTTGGCAACCTTCTTACTGGCAAGAGAGGAAGAGAGAGAGCGTGCATAAAAGGTGAGGTTTTGTTTTTTTATAATTTAAGTAAATGAGTGAAATCTGCAATGCAAATAAAGGATTTTAAAAGTTTGCCTTGTAAACCGAGGGGCGTGTTTTGTGTGGACTGGAAACATTGCTGGAGCACCACCACCCGCTGTTCCTTTTCCAGGGTGGTTTCGCTTAATGCCAAAAAGTTTTATATCGAAATTTAAGAGGAGTTCTGGAAGCAATTCTGCTCGCAGCAGAGAAGATTTCCCATCTGAGAAAGATCATTTGAGGGTGGTGAACCCCTTTCTGACCTCTGAAAACGAACTGGCCAAGGGAAATTATATTGCTCCTCAAGTCAGAGGGTTTTCAGCCCCTTCCCCAAAAAATCAGATGTGAAAAAATGGAATGCTTTAGAGGAAGGAACCGCTTAGAGCCAATCGTCCTTTTGTGCCAGCTGGCAGACAACAAATGTATATTCTACATTATTTGAACTTTTCTTTTCAATAGTAGATGTTTTAGCAAAAAAAAAAATCCAAAGGCTTTGGAGAAGAATAGAGATGTTTTCAAAAGGAAGGTCAGGGGATGGAATTCAGGATTTCTCCTTCCGAGAAGCTCTCCTGCTTAGGATCCCAGTGAAATGAACGGGAGCGCTTGCTCAGGTCCAGCAAACCGGAGGACGGTTTAGCGGGACTTGCGCAATGTTGCTTCTCCCGTTGTTGGGTTGTGCCCTTAAGCTGCAAAGGCAGCAGAGACGCAACCGAAGAACTTCAGACAGTATCAACTGCTGGATTTGACACACAACGTCGGTCCTGCATTGTGTGGGCTGCATTTTGATTTATTTCTTTTTGCCAGTACCATTCACAAAAGCAGCAAACATGAAACTTTGCACGAAGACCTACCCGCCCACCCCCCTTCGACACCACCCTTGCACCGTGAAACACACACCTCCAAATGCAACATTCATATTGGCGATTTTTAATCCCAATTAGTGGTAGAAAATCAATATCGTTTGCATTTCAAAATGCCTAAAAGCTGCGGGTGGGGGTGGGGTGGGGGGCGCGGCAAAGATCTTGGGTGAACTTTTTTGTACTCCAGGAATTGTGCGCTCAGGGTACAATCTTAAAAGAGCAAGTAAGTTTCGTTGCATTTGACAGAATTTACTTCCGAGTAAACATGCTTAGGGCTGTTCTGTCAGCCGCTCAAACATAAGGCAAAAGTTTACTCATTCCTATTTAATAACAATTATTATTTTATTATTTATACCACGCCCACCTGGCTGGGTTTCCTTAGCCACTCTTTCTCTGATGCAGGAAGTTTCCCCTTAATTTTAGAAGCACTTTGAAAACGGGAGTTGGCTCTCTCCCATCTTGGTGTGCGTGAAATGAATCAATCCTTCTGATAATCCATATTTGTGTGGGTGTGTTTGTGTGGGTGGGTGATCCTAACCTGTTAATAGCTGTGTGGGATTCTTCAAACAAAGCAGCACTCCAATCCAAAAGACA
Source organism: Zootoca vivipara (assembly GCF_965207765.1). Classification (NCBI taxonomy): domain Eukaryota; kingdom Metazoa; phylum Chordata; class Lepidosauria; order Squamata; family Lacertidae; genus Zootoca; species Zootoca vivipara. Next base: position 29,203,568 of record NC_142597.1, on the reverse strand, counting down.
CGGCTTGGTCATGATTTCCACTGAAATCAATCCTTATTCCTAGCAATGTAATAAAACTACTGTACACTGAATAAACTAACGACACACACACATGCACACACTTGAGCTGAGCACCGATGGCATTTTCTTCCGTCTCTCTGAAATTCTCTTCGCCTTATACATCCAAATCTTATAAACATTTATTCAGCAACCCCATTAGACTCAATGGGACCCGCTCCCAAGGAAGCAGGGTAGCTATGGATCGCTGCTCACTTGAATCCTGCAACCAGCGCCTCGATAAAACTCTTCACGGTGACGTCGCATTTAAGTTGCAAGGAAATTGGTTCCGTATAAACAACCCATTATTTTGACATCAGATATAACACGGGCTGCCTGTTCCTTGCAGTGTTGATAACCCCCGTCCATAAGCATTTCCATGACCAAACACAGCTGTAGCTGCAAACGACTGCAGCGTGCTTTTCTGTCCCAAAATCAGTCGTGAGGAATAACTTCATTTGCTTAACTATCTTCCCACTCGCATGAACCCACACATCTATGGCCAGAAGCACCTCTGTCTGTCACTCGTGTTATCAGTGATCCTTATCGGGCACGACGTGGAATAGCAGGTCCGCAAAGGGACTATTGGGGAAGATTTGTGTCTCCGCACTGAGGGACTTGGGCTTGTTTGGAGATGTGGCTGGACCGTCGTTGATTCCTGACTTCTGAAAGATAGTGGCTGAGTGTGACTATGTCAGCTGCCTCCCTTGCAATCTGAGGACGAAATTCACCCAAAATTAAACATTTCTAAAACCCATTGATTTGCATGGGAGAGAGTTAAGCACATGCTAAGCTCATTGAACTCAACGGGTCTTTAAGGACTTGGCTTTGATTGGCTGGTGGCCCAAACGTAGATACACCAAGACCCATACCATTTATTTACTGCTGATATATTCGGGTATGCTTGCAAGTGTGAAGTGCGTAACGATCAGTAGAAATAAATAATCTGAGACTATTTGTTTTACTACTGAGGGGGCTTTGCTGTGAACACACTAGGTTCTGTTCCCTTGCCTTATTAGAAATCATGTTAACAGTTTATTAAAAGCTATTAATGATGACATCATGATGTCATAAAGGTTGGCCTGCAGAAAAAGTATGTGAGACAGCAGGAGACCCTTGGCTGGCTAGCTAGCTACTTTTTCCACCAGAGGAGCTGACATTAAGAAACTGGGTATCTTTGTTCTTTTTGGTGACAGGTTCTGCTTTCTAATATATGACTTGCATGACATTTTTTGTTTATTAATGGGCAACACACACACACCTCAAATCAACAAGGTTTGTGCAAACCACAGTAAGGACTGCAAAGGGTTAGCATGTGTTATTTTGAAAATAGGAACTTAGTACAATTGCATTTCATTTTGCAAAAAACAACAACACAAAAAACACCTTCCAATTTGGACGTTAATGCCTAGCCAGTCTCAGCCTAAATTTATGCAAAAGTTTATTTTAATTATGAATTGTCGATGTGGAAATTTAGTGCAATTATCCAGTGCAAAGTTTTCCACCTCCCCTCCCCTGCCCTCCCTATTCTAGTCCTGGCCCCTTCAAAAGAGGAGCTGCAAAATGGATAAGTATTATTATTTCATGTGGTTTCCCCAAAATTGTTCTTTCTTCTGACATAAAAACCTGGATTAAAACCTGCTCAAACTGTATCTCAGCTTGCTGGTTTTTATTATAAAAATCGAACAGGTTTGTGTTTTTTTAAAAAATAAAAAAAATCACATTACTCTTCCAGGCCAACTTGGGGGCTCTTTCAAACATCTCTGTACAGATAAGGATGTTCCAGACGGTACCAGACACTTCGTCTTACGTCAAGGTAAGACATGACAGCATCTTTAAACAGGTAATGCCAAACATTTACAATCCTCCCATTTACAACCCCTTACCCCTGTTCAGTAAACCACATGTGTTTGTTTCAAGGTGAGACTTGAGCCTCTGTGACAATGGCTGAGTTTAGGGAAACTTCCTGAGAAATTCCTTGCATTAGCTGTGTAATGTAGTGGTGTTTACAGGAGTCAGTTGGGGTTTCCTGACATATATCATATTCATCCTTTTGCCTTGTTGGAGTCTAACTAAGTAGTCCTATAAGGTAATGTGCTGGTGAATCACTATATAACCTTGTTCCAACATTATTAAACAGCAGCCTGTTGCTCAGATTTACATATATAATATACAAGCTTCCCCAAATGGTATCAAGTCTAGAATCCAAATTCGGTGCAATGATGGGAAATGTCCTTGTCGCATTTCGGGTTCCACTAACAAACTGCCCATCCTTAGGACAGGTGCTAAGGGGGTTCTTTATATGGCAAAGCTTACGAGAAGAATAAGAAATCAAGAAGAGATTCTTTAAAAAAGAATGGGGGAGATACGTGGATTATCTGAAAAAATACTGTAAACGATTAAATACATTAGCAGGATTAATTTAAAATCTAGCACTTAAAAGGTGATTTTGGAAGAAATATAGAGTAATAAACAAAAGGAGTTAAGGAGCAGATGCAGTTTTGAAAATGTTTGTATAAGAAACCAAGGAAGGGGAGGAGGGAAGTCTAAACAACTATGTGTGTATTTGATGATGATTATTGTTAATTTGAAAAAATGGGGGGGATTTATATATAAGTATAAGGAGGGCTTTTATATAGAAGTAATAAATAGCTCGACACAGCATGTGGCCACTGCCATGCAAAAGACAAATTCCATGTTAGGCATCATGGGGAAAGGAATTGAAAGTAAAAATACCAGTATCATAATGCCATTATACAAATCTATGGTGCGACCACATTTGGAAGACTGTGTATAGTTCTGGTTGTCTCCTCTCAGGAAGGATATTGTAGAGTTAGGAAGAGTTCAGAAAAAGGCAACCAGAATGATCATAGGGATGAAGTGGCTCCCCTATTAAGAAAGGTTGCTGTATTTTGTACTTTCTTGGTTTAGAGAAAAGGCAAGTAAGAGGTGATGTGACAGAAGTTTGTAAAATCATGCATGGCATGGAGAGGGAAGTTAGATGCAAGTTTTTCTTCCGTCTTATAACATTAGAACTTGTGAACAGCCAGTGAAGTTGAATGTTGGAAGATTCAGGACAGAGGAAAGAAATTCCCTCACACAGCGCAAAGTTTAACTGTGGAACTCACTGCCACAGGAGGCAGTGACAGCCACCAACTTGGGTGGTTTTAAAAGAGGATTAGGCAAATTCAGGGATGAGAAGAGGGCTACCCATGATGGCTCAGCTTGCCCTTCTGGATGCCAGTTGTTGGTAACTACAGGAGGGCAGAGGGCTCTTGAGCTTGTGGGCTTCCCATAGTGCATATCTGACTGCCCTCTATGAGGATGTTGAACTAGATGGACCATAGACCTGATTCACCAGGCTCATCTTTTGTTCTCTATGCCAGTGGATGATGTGAAGAGGAGTTCCTGTGCTGAATCACAAACAAAATAACTTGTTATGTTCTAGTTACAGGTAGGTAGCTGTGTTGGTCTGCCATAGCCGAAACAAAATTTAAAAAATTCCTTCCAGTAGCACCTTAGAGACCAACTAAGTTTGTCATTGGTATAAGCTTTCGTGTGCATGCACACTTCTTCAGATGCCTCGTTTTCTTTTACTTTTGCATTGAACTGCACTGTGCAATGTGAAATTCGGAGAAGAGTCTTTATCGGGATCTCACTTGCCTGCCTTTTTTGGGCTGTCTGTCCTCATACATTGTGGGATCCAAGATTGCAGATCAGGATTTTTGGGTTTGTTTTTGTTAAGCTCATTTGAGCCCAGTATCATATTTTACATTATATAGATGGGGTTTACCCCGCCTCCCCAAAACAGTGCCAAAGAATGTAAACAAACCAGGCCTGCGACATCTGGATTACACATTTTAAACCAGCTTGCAGTTCGTACAAGAATTTAACATGTAGGCTGCTGCTACTTTTACTTGTCTGAAAAAGCAGAGGAGGAGGCTGTGATAAAACCTGTACCTGATGCGGGATTTGCCCCTTCCGTTTTTCCCTTCCGTTGAAGGGAGTTTGGGATGGGGAGGAATTTGACCCAGTTCGCATTTTAAAGCGAACCTATTTAATTAGCAGGACGCAGGTGGCGCTGTGGTCTAAACCACAGAGCCTAGGGCTTGCCGATCAGAAGGTTGGCGGTTCAAATCCCTGCCATTGCTCGGTCCCGTTGCTCGGTCCCAGCTCCTGCCCACCTAGCAGTTCGAAAGCACGTCAAAGTTCAAGTAGATAAATAGGTACCGCTCCGGTGGGAAGGTAAACAGTGTTTCCATGTGCTGCTCTGGTTCACCAGAAGCGGACTAGTCATGCTGGCCACATGACCCAGAAGCTGTATGCCAGCTCCCTCGGCCAGTAAAGCGAGATGAGCGCCGCAACCCCAGAGTCATCCACAACTGGACCTAACGATCAGGGGTCCCTTTACCTTTATTTAATTAGCACTTTCCAAAACAATATGTGAACCCAAAACACAGAACTGCCTTCATCTTTTATAGTTTGTACACTTATTTTTTTTTTAAATATTTAAAGTTTGTAAACTGCCAAATTTTGCAAAGCTGTTTCACAGCCAAGTAATATGTAGTAAATATGCAAATTTTAAGGGTACGTGTGCATAAAAATGCACATATTAGTGAAAGCAAGATGAAAAAATGCATTGTATTAGGAGAAATGACTTTGTAATAAAGAATAGGTATATAGGAGAATTTCACACTATGCTGGTGAATTTTCATGAGGACTTAAAAAATAATAATTCACAAACTGATGTAAAAACAGGTAGAAGTGAACTGAGAGAAAGTGAAATTGACAGATTTGCTGGTCCTTGGAGCTAGTGCCTGCGCTTTGCATGCAGATGGTCCCAGCTATTTCTGGCGTCAAAACTAGTAATGCTGCCAAAATCTGTATTTCCTGGCTCCAGAATGCAAACCTCAGTAGGCTCATAATGCTTTCCTCAGTATGGAGCGAGAGTCATGACTCTGGTGTCCTTCTCCAGACAGGATGCCTTCCATCCACGCCTGCCCCTGCTTAAATTTGTTGCTGCTCCATAGGCAGTAGAAAGAGGGAGGAAGGGGAGCCTATGTCCCCTCCACTCCCCCTCTGAGAAATAGAATTTATCCACTCACGAGCATTGGTAGCACCGGGAAAATTACATTTCCCAGTGCTCCTGGATATGCAGCAATCTGGGGGTGGGGGTGTAATAACAATAACAAAACAATAACAATTTTATTATTTAGACCCTGCCCATCTGGCTGTAAAGAAAAAAAGAGGTGGACTGGGAGTCAATTAGATCAGGAGAGCAAGAAGAGCACTTAAGACTTCCTGGTGCAGGATTCGAGGAAGGGATCGGACCATATTGCGCTTCTGATGACATCATTCGGGGAACAACATAACTTTTTTTGTAATCCAGATCAGAAATAACTGTAAACTATTTTCCAGGTTTGGTTCTTCCTGGGCCTTAAATCATGAATGGAGGCATCCTTCCAGTCACTAATTTTAGATCTCAAGTAAAAGAGCTGGTCTGACTTGGTGGAAGGCAGGCACACTTAATGCATTTTGCAATGAGAGGCTTGCAAAAAGCCAGTGCTGAATGCCAAGAATTCATGCCCAGATCCTATCAGCCTCACCCATCCTCCTCCATTTCCTTCTGCTCTTGCTTCTCCTGGCTCTGAAGAATCCCGTCTTCATACCAAAGCTTCATGTCGAGCAGGCATAGGGTGTCAAGCGCGGTCTGCCAGTTGTTTAGAAAGGGACTTCCTGGGGAAATTGAAGTTGTTGTTGTTTAGTCATTTAGTCGTGTCTGACTCTTTGTGACCCCCATGGACCACAGGACGCCAGGCACTCCTGTCTTCCACTGCCTCCCGCAGTTTGGTCAAACTCATGTTCGTAGCTTCGAGAACACTGTCCAACCATCTCGTCCTCTGTCGTCCACTTCTCCTTGTGCCCTCAATCTTTCCCAACATCAGGGTCTTTTCCAGGGAGTCTTCTCTTCTCATGAGGTGGCCAAAGTATTGGAGCCTCAGCTTCACGATCTGTCCTTCCAGTGAGCACTCAGGGCTGATTTCCTTCAGAATGGAAATTGAAGTACTATAGGGCCTAGTATAGGCAATGCAACTTACACAGGGGTTATGTAACTTACATTCTGGGGGTTCGTGAGAAAATAAAATTGTGCAGTGTCAGGAAGACTCCTGGAACTGCCCCTGTGTTGACTATCCCTACCTTTCCAGGCTCTGGGAAGGTTGCCTGAGACTCTTGGATGTCTGTGGGAAGCTCTCATGACATCTTGCAGGAGCCTACCACAGCCTTCAAGAGGTCTTGCATGACCTTCCCAGACCGCTGTAAGCAAGGCTCATTCCGTGGCAGGAAAATCCAGTGCCAAAAGAGCTTTGCAAGCCCTCTTGCCTTGCTTACCAGGCTCTGGGAAGGTTGCAAGAGATCTCTGACTGTCCCTTCCCTTCCATTCATTTATTTCTTTTCCCACCATTCACGCATAGCTGAAATCGCATATGTAGATCATGCGTAAGTTGCGGGTATACTGTACATATTTAAACTACTGAATCAAACTGCTTCCCTTGCCCCGAGATAGGCTTGGCAACAGGGGTTCTGCTTGAGGCTACTGTGGGACTGGTGGGTCTGTAGTGGGACTCGGATGAGGTGTCTGAAAAACCAGAGAGCTGTTGTTGCCAGCTTCTGCATCATAGAAGATACTGCAAGAGATGGACCAAGAGTTTGACCAGGTGCAACCCCCTCTTCCTAAATTGATTGCATAGCAGCAGTTGGGTGAAAAAAGAAAAGAGCATTAATTTGATTATAAGATGGCCACATACAGTGATAATAATTGGGGTGGAAGGAAAGGTGTTTCATGGAAATAATAATAATGACCTCCTATGAATCAGGCTCTCCCACTTTGGAGGCTGTTAAGAGGGTCCTGCAAAACGATATGAAAATATTCACCTGTCCGTAGTAATGACAAGATGCATGGCCACCTCTGATTTGGCTTCATGATGTCACCCTCCAACAGGTAGCCCAAACTGTTTGTGACATCATCATCCCTCTGGGTATGTGATCTCTGATTGGTTAGGTCATGTAGCCAGAAATAAGAAGAAGGCCCTTTTGAATACAAAATGGATTGAAATGGTGTAAGCAAATGTTTGGCTTTGCTTTGGGACCCACTTGATACATTTTTTTGTAGGAAGGGGGAACCCCTTTCAACCTGAGAGCCTTGTTCCCTTCTAGGCAGTCTTCCAGGGCTCACATACTTCTAGGCAGTCTTCCAGGGCTCCATGGTGGGTGGAGCCAGAGACTAAAGTAGGTGGGGCAATGAATATGAAAGTTACTCTTGTACAGCAGGCTAGCTTATTACAGAACACTCAAACAGCCCTCTCTGTCCTCCAGGCAGACAAACAAGAGGCATGATCAGAGTTCAAGGACACATCCCAGCCAGGCAAAAATATGTGGGGGGGGGGCAAGGTCAGTGAAGGATGTGGCCTGGTGAGCATCCCGGGGGCCAGATAGACAGGTTTGGAGGGCCACATTCAGGGTCTAATATTCCCCACCCATGTTTTACTGAATGATGGACATTGCATTAGGGGTTGTTACCAAGTTAGACATTTGATTTCCATGTTGCATATTAAAATGCTGCTATTTGGGGGATGCACTTCGGCTATTCTTTGAGAGGCAGAATTAGCTGCATCGATTTCAGTTTGAAACAGCCTAGGATCCTGCAGGAAAGTGAAATGAGCTATTATTGCATGTCAACAACACTCCAGAGGTGCAATATGAATGCTTAAAGATGATGATGTTTTTAGGAAGGCCTTTGGGATTGATATGGGAAATCAAGCTGGCCAGACTGTTGTCATCTCTCTGTTGCGTAGATAAAATATTGTGGCCACACATTGGCCAGGATCCAAAGGCCTGTGTGACTAGTTCTGTGTGCTCAAGTGAGGAGGAAGAGGGTGGGCTTGTGCATCTAGCGCAACAGAACCTCATGACGCAGGGTAGAGGGGCTTTCAAAAGTGAAGGGAACTTCCTAAGCAATCTGTAATTATGTAGGGGGAGATCTGCTGTGTGAAGATGTGTATGTGCTACCAATCCGACTGACTACACCCAAGCTCCCAAGAGCACATACAACAGCTCGTTGCACCTGTACATGTGTGCCAGGCAACAATTTTGAATCATCTGTATATATACACATCTCTTGATCTACAGTAGAGGAGGCTGGTCCATTAGGGGAAATGGGGCAGTGCCCCACCGTCATGGTCTGGCTGGACGCAGAGGAATGGTGAGAGGCACCAGCTGGAGAACCCCCAAGGGAAAGAAGCCTGGGGATTGGTGGTGGGATGACGATGGGTGGTCAGAGGGACGAGACTGGAAGGAGTTGGTGTCAGAAGCTGAAAAGATAACAGGTGTCCTGATCCCTAGGGTTACCCAAGAAGCGTAGTCGAAGTCTGGTCCATGGTTCAAAGGTTCAGGGTCGAGACAGTCCAAAGTAGCCAAAGATGGGAGCAGGGCAGGGCATCAGGTGAGGTCAGGAACAGGTACGTAGGTCGGGATCTAAGGAAGGTCAGAAGCGCGGACAGGAAAGCTAGGCAGGTCGAAGGCAGGAACACTGGCAGGGTCTAGTAACCAACAATGTTGCTCCCACAATCTGGGGTGGGGTTTGGCAGCCTTTTATCTAGAATGGGGTAACGGACGGCCCCGATCGCCTGGCAACTCACTTCCTCGCCTCGCCTGGAGGTGAGTACTCCTCCTTCGAGTACTCAGGTCTCTTCTTCTATCAGCCCTGAGTCTCTACAGCTCAGGAGATGCTGGTGGGTTACTGGACCCAGGAGCCGCCTCAGCCCTAGCCAGCAGTGGGCCAGCTGCTGGTGACAACCCGGCTGATGGCAACAAGGTATCCTCTGCATCTGGAACCAAGGCAGGCTCAGGCCCCAGACGTGGCTCAGCTGATGCTTACTGCAGAGGAGGTTGAGCGGACTGAGGCTCCTCAGGACCAGGCCCCAAACTTGGTTCAGCCGATGTCCCTGGCAGAGGGTCCAGTACAGGCTGCGATTCCTCCAGCTCTGAGCCTCCAGCTCTGAGTCCCAGGCCATCACAACAGGATTTAATGAGAAGGGAGAGTTTGCTGCAGAGAGAAGTCCAGAATCAGAAGTGGAAACAGGAGAGGAGGGAGACCAAGAGGCAGAGATAATGCAGGCTGCTGAAGAAGCCAGGGTGTCTCTTCCTCCTGCTGCGACCAGCTCCCCTTTCTGCTGGTCTCCCAGGACCAGGAGAAGCATGAAGCAGGAGGAGCAAAGGCATGCACATGGCACACTCTCAGATTACTTGGGAAAGACCCAGGAGAGGAGGAGACTTAGGCAGCTGTGGGCAGGTGAGCACCTTTAGTCTCCACAACTGCCTCATAGGGGCAAGAGGCCTATTGAAGAAGAGTTGCTGTGCTCATTAGGCCTGGGAGATCTTGTCTCTTCTAATAAAGAGTTAAGATCACTTCCTTCGTGTGATTTATTTCTGGCTTGCTCCAGACACCCACCCACCCCAGCCTGCCCTCAGTCAGCAGTCAGCTCCACCTGTCTACCTTCTCACATCCATTTAATCCAGGGAGTGGACTTGCCTGCTAGCTTCCTCCTCCTCTTTAGCCTCAAAGTTTCCCCTTGTAGGGCAAGGGCAAAGGAGAGTCTCTGAGGGAAGGGCATTTGCTCTCTTAGCAGTTGCTACCCACCCACAATGGGATGATGGGGGGGGGAATCTGTTCAGCCTGCTTTTTAATGTGAATCTACCTAATTTGTACTTAACAATGTATGGACCAAATTTCAATTATCTTTCAAAATTCAATTTCCCCCCTCCAAATTTTGCAGTGTGGTTCTCCAGCAACAACAAAAATGGGGACCAAAATGCATATATGCAGGATAGAAATGATGTTGTTGGCATCTCAGGGGTGCAAGGCTGGATACCACCTTTGAGCATATAAATTCTATTTTGTTCTTTCCTTCATGAATTGGTCTGATCAACTTTGACAGCCGTCTCAGCCAGTGGCCATCAACACAAAGACCATAAATTAGATTAATTATGCATTTCTGTTCATGTGGCATCAGGAATTGGTATTATTTGCATTCTCTTTAACTTGCCGTGCTGTTCTATGGCAGTAGGATGATGTCACGGGAAGGATGGCTGCATGCAATGGATCAGGAGTGAGGAGCCTGTGCCATGGAGATCTTGTTGGACTCCAACAGCTGCAAACCAGAATGGTCAATGGTCAGGGGTGATGGGAGCTGTAAGCAAGAACTTCAGAAGGAACACAGATTTACCACCTCTGTAATGAAATATGTCCCTTGAAATAGAAGACAAAATTAATGTTAGAAAGACGAGAGCTGGGTTCAAATCCTGACTCACTCCGAATCTTGACGTTTGGTTTGGGTCACAACTTGGTCTTCGTTCTCTGCCTGTAAAATGGGAGGAAATGGTGAAAAGGGATGAAATGAGGTTCAGATGAAGATGTGCTGCAGATGTAATTTTTGAGAAGGAATGACCAACGTTACTCAGATCTATCCCACCTTTCAAAATCCTGTGTCTGAAAGGTGTTGCAACTTTGTGTGTTTCTACCAAGCTTGAGAAAGGACCTGTTTCCCATCTGAATGAATTCAGTGCGCAATTTCTTGCTTTTTCAAAAATGGGTTTTCATACAGCCATAATGTTTTTGGTCTCTCACAAAGAAGCACATTCATGGAGGGTGAATGGAAACAATATTTGGCTTGTTCTTGGCATTGGCCTGTCTGGAAGGTTTGCAAAGCCAGAGAGAGAGAGAGAGAGAGAGAGAGAGAGAGAGAGAGAGAGAGAGAGAGAGAGAGAGAGAGAGAGAGAGAGAATTGTTGTTAGCTAGAAAAATTTATGTTTTCACTAGACAGAAAAATATTACAACTGCTGACAAATTGTGACACTTCCACCTTATCAGTTTTGTGCTCTGTCATGTCATGCAATAACAATGGCTTGCAGAGAGAACTTCTGCCTAAGTAGCAAAATGACCTCACAACAGAGCGATTCCTTTCCACGTACTGTATTCTTATTACATTTCTATCCTATTTTTCCTTCCATGGGTTCTACATGAGTCTCCCCATTCCCTCTTTTACCTTCACAAAAACTGTGCAAAGTAGGTCAGGCAGAGAGATGGTGACTAGTTCCAAGGCAACACAGTGAGCTGCATGGCTGAGTGGGGAATTTGAACACCTGCCCCCCCCATAACAATGCAAATCACCCTTCTCGTCGCCGCACGTCGCGGCAAAATTTAGAGTCGGCATCCAGCCGGAGGCCAGAGAGGGTGCCGCCGCCGCCTGGGGAGGAGGAGGCAGGCGGGGAAGGCTGCGCAGGGCTTCCCTTCGCCGGGCCAGAGTGGCGGCGGCTGCCTGGGGCGGCCGGGAGGGAGGCGGCGGCAGCTGCGTGCCCGTGTCTGCCCACCTGGGGTCTGTGCGTGTCCCCGCTCACTCCGCAGGCTCTGCGCCTGGTGGGTCCGCCTGGCTACCGCGCAGCAGTTCTTCAGTGGCATGCTTTACGTCTCCCCTCCAAACTAAACTAAATATAGGGCGGCACAGAGTTGGTGTGCCGCGGGATTTTTTTTCATAGAACAAGTGTGCCGTGGCCCAAAAAAGGTTGAGAAACACTGAACTAACTGACCAATCACAACGGTTCTGCCCCCTCCCAAGTCCTGCATCCCCTAACAAAATTCCTGTGTACACCCATGTCCCAGGTCCTAGTCCATCTCCCGTACTGCTACACAACACTGGCAATAATGATGACTGGACTTGGTAATGGTGACTTTTCAGAGGACAGCATTTGCTACAGTTCTTTGATTGTGGGTTCATGGTCAGGGTTGGTCCGAGACATTGTGCTGCCTGAGGCAGAAGAGCAAAAAGGATTGTCCCCAATGCACTTAGTGGGATACTTCTTTCAGTGGCAAAACATTTTATGCAAGCAGAATGTTGCTTTCCATGAGCAGAATGTTGCTGCACAAGCAAACTCATAAGCAGGTTACAGGTAACTATGCTGAAGAACAGATTGTGCACTGTGTGTTCCCATTAGCTCTGGTTTCCTCTGTTGGGCAAAGTCAAAACTCACCTGTTCATGAGAGCAATAGCCCTTGCACTAGTAGACACAGAAAGCCTTAAACGCATAGCTGCCAAGTCTCCCGCTGAAAAATGCGGGATCAGCAGCGGCGCGGCACTGGATGTCGCTTCTACGCATGTCCGGACATGCGTAGAAGCGACTTCCGGTGCTGCGCTACCCATGTCTGGGTACCGGAAATCGGGCGGTGCCAGCACCCAAAACGGAGCCTCCCTGGCAGGTAGGAAATCTGGGGGATTTACGGGATTTTTTCCAATATGGGCTGCCAGCGGGGAACGGTTTAAAATATGGGGGTTTCCTGCGAAAAACGGGAGACTTGGCAGCTATGCTTAAACGGCTCAGGGCAGCAATACCGCAAGGATTGCCTCTCGCCATATGAACCTACTTAAACACAGAGATCATCCTCCGAGGCCCTTCTTTGTGTGCCTCCGCCATGAAGAAGAAGAAGAGTTTGGATTTGATATCCCACTTTCTCACTACCCGAAGGAGTCTCAAAGCGGCTAACAATCTCCTTTCCCCTCCTCCCCCACAACAGACACCCTGTGAGGTGGGTGGGGCTGAGAGACTTCAAAGAAGTGTGACTAGCCCAAGGTCACCCAGCAGCTGCATGTGGAGGAGCGGAGACGCAAACCCGGTTCCCTAGATTATGAGTCTACCGCTCTTAACCACTACACTACACTGGCTCTCATGAGAGGTCTGGAGGGTGGCGACATGAGAACAGGCCTTGTCTGCAGTGGCTCCCCATTTGTGGAATGCTCTCGCCAGGGAGGTTCAGCTGACGCCTTCATTATACACCTTTAGGCACCAGGCGAAAATGTTCCTCTTTGGCTGTTTGACATCCGGTGCCCTTTTAAATGTGTGTGGAAGGGGGTGTTATTGGTTTGTTGCTGTATTGTATTATGGTTATTGGTTGGTATTATGTATTTTGTGGTTTTTATATTGTAATTTTATGTTGTGAAGGATAGTATACAAATTTTAATAATAATAATAATAATAATAATAATAATAATAATAATAATAATAATAATGGATAATTCCCACTGTCTCTCGCACGACATGTGAAGGTATTTAGTACTCCAGTCTGGCCATGTTATTTTGGAATCTGGGGCAAAGTCCCATAAGTTTTCCTCCCTTGGAATACAAATACAGTAGCAATACATTAAATAACTAACAAGTTACTGTCCTTTTATGAAAACCAAAATCCCCTGCCAAATGGTAGGGCTGGCTCTGCCCATGATTGTGGGAGAGTTGGGGGGAAATAAGAACCCGGTTCCTACATATACAGCTAGGGTTACACAGAGGCAGGGTAGAGGATCGGACTGCCTCAGTAGGCCCAGTTTGGCCCAGGTGAGTGCTGTCTGGGTTAAGGCAGAACCACCATTCCAAGAGATTTCTATGAAGCTATCTGACATCACAGAACAGTCCAGATGCCATCAACTAAACTGCAGTATAGTAAAATCAGCAGCCACTAGGCCCTTGATCACCTTCAAAAACCTTCTGCAGAGGGACACAGCAAAGAGATGGTATCCACAATATACAAAATACTGCTCCAAAATCCCACAAACCCCCTTGATGCAATCAAAGAACAATGGGAACATGACGTAGGCTATGAAATAAACACCACCCAATGGATTAGAATGTGGTCTAAACCTCCCTTTAAATCCATCTCAGCCAAAAGAAGGGAACTCACTCTGAAACTCACCTACAGGTGGTACTTAACACCACAGAAATTGGTGCTGATATGCGCCGAGGAACCTCACCAAAATGTTGGAAATGCTGCACCTCCACAAGCACATACCTCCACATGTGGTGGGAATGTCCCCATATCCAACCCTTCTGGGCAGCAGTCCTACAAGAGATATGCAAAATAACTAAACAGGTATTTGAACTCACCCCAGAACTGGCCCTACTGAACATCTTTCCAAGACTACTCGCATTATACAGAGCTTATAAAACCCCCTACTCTCAGCAGCCGAAAGCCTCATAGCCAGACACTGGAGAGACCTGTCAGGAGGGAACATGGACCAGTGGTACCAAATTGTATGGGAAACAGCCTTACTAGAAAAGCTAACCAATAAACTGAAACTGACACGGGGACAAATAGAAGAGGACACCTTAACCCAAGTATGGCTCCCCTTTATCACATACACAGACCAACAAGACAACAAGAACCCACCAGCAGCGTACAAATTAATCTGGCTTTGTTGTTGTTTAGTTGTTTAGTCGTGTCCGACTCTTTGTGACCCCACGGACCAGAGCATGCCAGGCACTCCTGTCTTCCACTGCCTCCCACAGTTTGGTCAATTGGACAATTCCCATCACCGCTGACCACTGGTCCTGCGAGCTAGGGATGATGGGAGTTGTAGTCCAACAACAGCTGGAGTCTCAAGTTTGGGAAGCTCTGCTCTACTGTATAGAGGGGCCGTGTTGTTGTTTAGTCGTTTAGTCGTGTCCGACTCTTCGTGACCCCATGGACCAGAGCATGCCAGGCACTCCTGTCTTCCACTGCCTCCCGCAGTTTGGTCAAACTCATGTTGGTAGCTTCGAGAGCACTGTCCAACCATCTTGTTCTCTGTCGTCCCCTTCTCCTTGTGCCCTCCATTTTCCCCAGCATCAGGGTCTTTTCCAGGGAGTCTTCTCTTCTCATGAGGTGGCCAAAGTATTGGAACCTCAGCTTCAGGATCTGTCCTTCCAGTGAGCACTCAGGGCTGATTTCCTTCAGAGTCTCTCAAGAGTCTCCTCCAGCACCATAATTCAAAAGCATCAATTCTTCGGCGATCAGCCTTCTTTATGGTCCAGCTCTCACTTCCATACATCACCCCTGGGAAAACCATAGCTTTAACTATACGGACCTTTGTCGGCAATCTGGCTTACCTGAACCAACAAGCCCCCCCCTCACAAATGCAAACAAACCCCATTGCAGCCAACTATAGACAACCAACCACACCCTGCCCCCTAATAACTATCACTACCAAGGAAATGTAAAAAAAAAAGAATAGAAAGAGAACCTACCCAGTTGACGCTGACACAAAACCCCACACGTACACTATACAAAATAATATAAGCCTCCCCACCCCTCCTCTCCCCCCTCTTCTTCCCCACCCTTATACTGTACTCAACACTAATGTCTCACAACAAATGTAACTGATCTGTAAGAAAGACTGTACAACCTGAAAAAAGGCATGAACTTTAGTAAACCAAGAAAATCTTTAATAAAAAATTCTCAGAGAAAAAAACAAAACTGCAGTATGTCCCAATCTAAACAAGCTTCTGTCTGCCTGCCCCAGATCCATTTGCTAGTGTCCCTGTTTCTGGGTTCTGTCTTTTTGTCACACTCTGCTGTGACCAAGATATGGAGCTCAGGGTGATGTTGTGTAGATGAAGCAAACTCCCTTTTTGATAGATCCTGCTGGATTCGTGAGAAGAGAAGACTCCCTGGAAAAGACCCTGATTTTGGGAAAGATTGAGGGCACTAGGAGAAGGGGATGACAGAGGATGAGATGGTTGGACAGTGTTCTCGAAGCTACGAACATGAGTTTGACCAAACTGCGGGAGGCAGTGGAAGACAGGAGTGCCTGGCGTGCTCTGGTCCATGGGGTCACGAAGAGTTGGACACGACTAAACAACTAAACAACAACAGCTGGATTCTATAGGGCAAAATTAAGAAAAGGTTGCAAACAGCAAGACCTTCTAGTAGGGGCATATAACCCACAAACCAGGGGTGGTATTCAACTTATTTTTACACAGAGTAGACCCACTAATTCTGAGTAAAAGTGTGTCACCCAGGGCAGCTCTCACCACCCCTGCCCTGCTGCCATCATTGTGGTACACACTTCTGCCTTCTCCCGTAAGAGATGACTGCCATTCACTTCTATGGAAAACAGGAAAATGCTCAGCTGGGGGGACCCTGGTGGGATGGGGTAAACACTGGCTTCAAGGGGTTGTGCACCAGAAGGGGTGGGGAGAGAAAGACCCCCAGGATCTCTGCAAAATGCCAGCCTTTTCTCTGCCCCCACTCATCAGAATGACAGGCATTTCACCAGTTAATAACAAGCATCTGGGAAACAGAAAAAGTTGCATAAGTCATTTTCCATGTTTTGCTGGTTAGCGATTGATATTTGGGGCACTCACAGGGGCAGGAATGGGTGCAGAGGACCGGGTGACTGAGGGCCCAGAGGAGGAAAGTTGCTCTCCCCTCCTGGTTCACCTTTCTTGCCCATAGATAGCCCCTTTCTATAAAAATACTTAATTAAAAGTAGAGATTGCAAAAAGATTTTTGACAGATTTTTCTGGGCACTTGGGGGTCAAAAGAAAGTAATTTAAAACAACTGTTTTTCATTCTGAATCTGCTAGTGTTCCTGGACCCATAAATGCAAGCCAGGCATCTGCCCTGGGCACATGACACACTCAGTGGGCACCACAAGCAATTGTGTTGAGACAATGTTGCCTGAAATCACCCCAATGAATGGCAGTAGCAAAGAGCCAAGTTGAGCCAAAGACACCCAGAACCTGTGGTACAATTTGGATCCACGTATCTTATGGATCCCTTTACCTTTACCTTAGTGTTAATTGGTTTGATCCATCAAGATCCTTTTAAAGCCGTCCTGGGGCCTGAATGTGGCCCTTCAGGCCTATGTGTCTGGTCCCCAGAACTCTCTTCACGCCTCTCTCCCAGGGCCACACCCCTCACTGGCCCGGTAGTTTTTTTTTTCCTGGCTGGAATGTGCCCTTGAACTCTGGATAGCTCAGTTGGTCAGAACATGGCGCTGATAATGCCACGGTTGCAGGTTCGATCCCATTATGCACCAGCTGCATATTCCTGCATTGCAGGGGGTTGGACTAGATGATCCTCAGAGTCCCTTCCAACTCTATGATTTCATGAGCTCAATATTGTTCTGATTATGCCTCTTAGCCAGTGGCGAAGCTGCATGCTCCGGCTTCGGGGACGGAGAGCAGGCAGGGCCATGGCTGGCCCGCATCCCGGGGGCGTGGCACGCCATCTGAGGGGCGTGGCGTGCGTCCCGGGGGCATGGCACGCCACCTGCAGGGGTGTCACCATAGCTGCCAAGTTTTCCCTTTTCTCGCGAGGAAGCCTATTCAGCATAAGGGAAAATCCCTGTAAAAAAGGGATAACTTGGCAGCTATGGGTGTCACGCCCGGCACAGGGGAGGGGTGCGTGTCGGGGGGGGGCAGCTGCAATGGTACCCTCCTCCCCGATGGTGCAGGGGGTTAGCATGACTAAATGGAAGCTAGGAAGGAGAGAGAGAGTAGAAACTAACCTATTATGCAAAGGCAAAATTTACATTCACTGCCCCATCCACTTTTGCTTCTGGCTCCACCAACCACTGGGCCTTCTCTCTCTCTCTCTCTCTCTCTCTCTCTCTCTCTCTCTCTCTCTCTCTCTCTCTCTCTCTCTCTCTCTCTCTCTCTCTCTCTCACACACACACACACACACACACACACACACACACACACACTCTGCAGTATTTTCCTCCCACTCCAGGATGGAGGTAGTCAAACAGACTGAGTAGGGATCTGCTGTGGCAGATCCTTCTTGATGGCATCTGTGTGTGTTACTTGGAGTAAGTCACCATCCTCAGCCCATCTGGAGGAAGGAGAAGATTGTAAAGCCTTCTTTTCTCCAGACCCATACAAGACTCTTTAGGGGGCCGGGGAAAGTCCTGTACAATTTGCAAAGCTCCTTCTTCTGCCAACACAGCTGGTTCAATAAATGGTAAAACTTAAGGCTGCCTGACATGATTCTCATTCTTAGATCCACATCCACACTCCCTTCCTTAAGCCAAACATGTTGCTAAATTCCTGACTTACAGTGCTTTAAGGAAAACTCCATGGGCTTGACAGAAAAATAAATACTACTCCTTATGCTCACTTACTTGGGAGTAAGCCCCACTGAACTCAGGGGGTTCTTACTTCTGAGTAGACATGTATGTATAGGATTGTGCGGTCAATCAGCAGCGTAAACATGTATTTTAGTTAATACAAAAACTTATTTAAAAAATAAAATATTTAAACATTTGAATGAATCGCTTTCACACAGCTTTAAAATAAATTAGCAGCTTTTTTCATCCTAGGACAATCTTCACCTTGTTATTTTAAATCATCATCAACTGCAATGAATTATATATTTTTTAAAAAAAACTTGAAAGGTATCACTTGGAGTTAAAGAAAAGAGCAACGTTATTTATCCTGGAAAATTCAACAGGCTGAAGCTGTTAAAAAGAAAACAGCAAAAAAGAAAAAGAAAAAAAAGGCAAGAAAGCAAAATAGGCACAGGGGATCGGCTTTTACACTGCAAAAGTCTCCTGCTTTTCCAGACACCAGAATCCAAGTAACCAAATCCCCCTTCAGTTAATTCACTAACTCTGCTGACCTTCTAAAGGTTCCATTATTTCTGTGACTTATAGAAAAATGCACCTCTAAGAAAACAGACTTCAGCTCCTCTGCACATTTTGCAATCCAGACTGCCTCGCCACTTCTCTCTCTCCCCCCCCCGCCTCCTGCCCCCTTTCTCAGTAGGGGAGGGTGATGCTAGGGGAGGGCGTGGGGGGAAGCCTTAAATCTTTCCTTCAAATCTCCAAATATATGAAGTCTGAGGAACAAATTCAAAGCAGGCACGGACGCCTGAAGAGAAGTTAGAGGGAGAAATATTCCGTTTCATTCAAGCGCATCAAGGGTCTAGCTGGAGTCTTGTTTGGCTAAGGTCAGACGAGACTGGGCTCTCCAATAAAAATAAATCTCAAATTAATTATGGCCTCAAGCGAGGGGCCAGACGTTTGGAGCTGGTGTGCTGCAGTCTGGTTTTGGGGAATTCGTTTTTTCTTCTTCTTCTTCCTCCTCCTCCTCTTCCTCCTCCCTCCTCCCGCAACCACTTTAAATTTACAATATTGGAGCGAAATGGGGAAGAGAAAGCGAGGTCTCTTTTACATGTGGCCTTCCAGATGTGTGTGGTGGACTCTTGGATCCCCCTCGGCCCCAGCCAACATGACCCTCGGCCCGAGATTATGAGAGTCCAGCAACTTCTGGAAGGACACGGGCTCCCCATTCCTGGATCGTGTGTCCGAAGAGAAATCCCTTATCTATTCTGAAAGAAAGAAAGAAAGAAAGAAAGAAAGAAAGAAAGAAAGAAAGAAAGAAAGAAAGAAAGAAAGAAAGAAAGAAAGAAAGAAAGAGCTTGAGATGACAAAACCTAAGCTCCAGCTCCAGCATGGAGTAAGAAAACTAATGATGTCAGTGCTTCTGAGCATGTGCAAAATTCCTACTTTGTTGGGACCACTCCTTGGCTGAGATATGTGTGCTGCTTTGGGGGGGGGGTTTACCCCCTTGTTAATGCTAAAAACCTATGGAGGTTGCTACTCCCCACCACCACCACCATGGGAGCCAACTCCTAGGGGCAACTCCAGCCTCCCCCCATAAAATACTCGACGTGGCTACTCCCCACAATGGCATTTCATTGCCATTGAAATGGTGTGAGTGTGCCACACCTTGTGTTTGATTATGTGGAATGGGGCTTACCTGCCCCCCTATTTTATTCAAGTTGGCACCCCTGCCCCCCCCAAAAGGAATCTTATACCTGTTATCCTCCTAGGCATACATCAATTTGCCCAAGGTCTCATTATCACTGCTATACCTGTATCTCCATACTGGGCGGGGTGTGTGTGGACTTCCCCTGCTGAATATCTGCCTGTTTCATAGCTGTTAAGGAAGAGTTAACAAACAAACAAACAAACAACGATTACTCTGTCTAGTTGTGCTGAAGACTGCAGTCCAAACCTTGCCAACTTCAGCCGAAAGCAAGTCCCCAGTCTTTCTGGATGAGGTCCTTAGCTTATGTCACTGCCTTGTTTGTGTGTGCGCGCGCGCGCAGTGGAATCCTGTCAATGTGAAAGATAATGAGAGGCTTTCCCTCAATCTGTGAATGAGACAGGATCTCCCTCTGCTGCTGTCTGTTTGCAGATCTAAGCCAAGTGGAAGAACTTCCAGTTCTTCTGGCAACCATGCATCCAGATCCTTCGCTCATTCGGGGGTCGGCTGAAATGTCTAACTGACGTTCACTGCCCCCCACCCCCATAATGATTTTAGGGGGACTGGATTGTGCAAGCAATGAATGTAATATTATAACTTCTCTCCAAACTCCTTTGATTTCCGCTCTGTTGACAGCTATATTGTAAGCTCCTTGGGGGCGAGGACTTTTCTCTCCCGCTTCTGAAATTGTAAAGCCTCCGGTCCGTTCACAGTGCTTTATGCGAAAGAGGACTCGCTAGGCTTCTTTTCAAGCCAGATCGGATCGGTAAAGGGAGACTTCCCAGAAGAGTGGAGCCCGAAGCAAGTCTCATTTGGATCCACGGGGATTTCTGCCTTACATGCATAGAATTTCAGCCTGGGGAATCAGTAGCTTATACGTGGAGCAGCGGTGTAGATGCACAAAATGTTACCGCAAAAACGATAATTCTGTAGTGTGGCCAGCATTTTGCATAGTTACTTGGAAGCAGATTTCTGCTGCAGTCAATGGAACTTAGTTCCAAAGAATTCGGATCCTGTGCATTTTGGCCAAGATGTTCTACGGAGTTGAACATCTTGGCAGTTCGAAAGCACGTCAAAATGCAAGTAGATGAATAGGAACCGCTACAGCGGGAAGGTAAACGGCGTTTCCATGTGCTGCTCTGGTTTGCCAGAAGCGGCTTTGTCATGCTGGCCACATGACCAGGAAGCTATACGCCGGCTCCCTCGGCCAATAATGCGAGATGAGCGCGCAACCCCAGAGTCGGTCACGACTGGACCTAATGGTCAGGGGTCCCATTACCTTTACCTCTACGAAGTTCCAAGTAAGAAGGCATAGGATTGCAGCAGGGTGTGTGCGTCCATGTTCCCAGTGTGTGTGTGATATGTATGTAGACACCAGCGAGGTATCAACGGGGTAACTTTCTTGCATAGGTGTCTAGCATAGGGTTCGATCCTAAGCACAGAGTTCATTGTGGATGCAAGAGACAATTCCTGCATCCCAGGGGGCTGGACTAGATGCCCCTTGGGGTGCCTTCCAACTCTACAATTCTATATGATTCAGTGATGCGGTCTAAGCATTTCTCACTGAATCCGTAGCATCATCGCGTTCTTGTGCAGTCCACGGTTGTGTTAAAAGATAAATGGCATGAGGGGTGGTGGATTCCACTATCCTGATTTGATTGATTGATTGAACGACGGTATTAAATACCGACCGCCGGTGATCCCATCTTTTCTGGAGCTCCACTACAGCCGGATCCTATGCTAAGTGAGCCACTCCCAGTCTGGCATTTCAGAGCCATCCGGAGAGGCGCGGCGGGGGGGGGGGGGGCTCAGCGCCGGATCGAAAGGGAGAGCCCTCGAGGAAAGAGGCTCCCAGCATTCCTAGGCATGCTTACACGAAAGTAAGTCCCATCGAAATCGATGGCATTTACTTCTAAGTCAGCAAAATGAGTAGGATGGTTTTGCGCTCATTTGAACTGATTTGCGAAGTTTGTTGAATATCTTATTTTAAAATTTCATTGTGATATGCTGCTCGCTTCCCCCACCCCCAAAAGTAATATCTTAAGAGAGAGAGGGAGGGAGGAAAACTATCCTGACATTTTAAAAAAATGTTTCCAAATATCCCTTGGCACCCCTATTAAGTCGTACATCGTCACGGCGGACTCTTGAATAGAGACAAAACAGAAACAAAAGGTCGAATTGAGAGTTTGCAAAAAATGGTTTTCCAGTTGCATGAAGAACGGAAGGCAGCCGCCCGCCCGGGTTCTTCGGGCGCATCAAGAAAGGCTTGGAAAGAGTTCCTTGTCCATTTACCTCCCTCGCCACTATCCCCGTTTACTTGTCAAAGCGTCGCTGAATGTTCCCGCAGCTGACAAGCGCGAAATGCAGCTTGTACTTTAGGGTGATTCGGATCTTTCGCCAGTCTTCAGCCAGACCTCTTGGGGTTGCGAGAAGGACGTGGCCTGAAAGTAACTTTCGTTGAAGTCCACGGGACTTACTTCGGAGTAGACGTGCCTAGCCTGGCTGTGACTGACTGTGCGCAGTGGCCTGTCAGCTAGCTCAGGATCTTGCCGCATCCTCTCTGGGGCGATCCAGCGCCGGGTCAGCGGCTTAGATCCCATTGATGCCAATGGGTTTTCAGCAGCCTAACTCTGAGGCTGCGCTTAGCTCCTGATCTTCCTGCAGGTGAGGGAGACTTGCCGAAGGAAGCGGGCAGAAAGAAGGAATTGCTGGAAGTGATCAACCCAAGGAAGAGCCGGGATTGGGGGGAGCTATCGGCCAATCCCGTCTCATCGTTGGGTTGATCACTATATACAGCGATGCATATACATACCTGTGTGTGTGTGTGTGTGTGTGTGTGTGTGTGTGTGTGTGTGTGTGTGTATACTGTATATAGATATTGTACATAGATATAGATCAGGCACCCTCAAACTGTGGCCCTCCAGATGTTTTGGCCTACAACTCCCATGATCCCTAGCTAACAAGACCAGTGGTTGGGGAAGATGGGAATTGTAGTCCAAAATATCTGGAGGGCCGAAGTTTGGGGATGCCTGATATAGATATATAAAGGAGGTGAGAATCTCGTGCATTCCAACTTTCGCCTTCCTTTTACTTGTCAAAGGCACCCCAATTCTTTTCTTGTTGGCTTTGTGTGTGGGGGGGCATAACAGATGGCCTGATCCCTTCTGGTGCTCCCCTTGTCCACACCCGCGTTTTATTAGAACTTAACTCCGAAAGGAAATTGGTTCATATCTCGGCTTCCAGTATAAAAGGCGGAGGAGCCCAGATCGCTGGAAGACGAGCCCTTTCGGAGCGCTTTCTAGCTCTCTCTTCGCCTCGGATCATTTCCACAAACTTTCTCGATTTCAGACCTTGACATTCACGGCCAGGTTTTAATAGCAGGCGACCTCAGGTCACCTGAAGGTCAGTATATTCGCTTCTCAAGGCGCACAAGCACATCCAGGCAGCGATTGGGATGGCTTGCTCTTCTCAGTCGATATGGACACTGCTTAATAATAATAATAATAATAATAATAATAATAATAATAATAATAATAATTTTACCACCCCCATCTGGGTTCCCCCAGCCACTCTGTGCGTCTTCCAACATATATAAAACTTCTTGTTCTTCCCACCGATGCCATTTAGAATTGGACTGCGCTGCTGTGCACATCTACTCGAAAGTAAACTCCCCTGGATCCAATGGTTCTTCTGAGCAAGCACGCATTGGTTCGGGTTGCAAACATTAAGAAAGCGACATCTGGGTGAGAAGAGGATGGGGGGGGTCCTCCCTTTTCCTCCCTTCTCCCCCATTGGAGTTTGCCATGTCGTGGTGAAGCGGAGCTAGGGAAGTTGTTGGTTAGTAGAGACAAGCAGCCGGCCAGCCAAGGGTTAAGCCTGGTGCCTTTGCGCGGCCTGCCAGCCAGCCCCCGTGGCCCCGGGCGGAGGGGACCTGACCCCGCTAGCAGCATCCAGATGTGGGCTGCTCTCCGGGGACACCGCGGCAGAGCCGCGCTCGGATTGTAAAAAGGAGACAAGGCGGCGGGGCGGGGGGAGGCGGTGGTCTTCTTGTCCCCAGCCTTAGCCCCCCACCCCACCCGAGACAGCCTCTCTGGCTGGCTGGCTGGCTGGCTGGCAAGGCGGGAGCCCCCGACTGGGTGGGGTGAGTGGAGTGGAATGGATGGGGGCTGATTTTTTGGAGAAGGGGAGACAGAGGGAGGGGCCAGAGGAAGTCAAACATCCAACTATCCGGGCGCCGCGCCTCCGCGTGCGCGGCATCCTAAACAAACCTCCCCTTCTGGACGGGAGGGGCAAAGGGACTTGGGCTTCGTCTTGAGACAGACACACACACACTGGCTGGACTAACAAAACCGGAAGAGGGGGGAGGAGGAAAGGTTGGACCTTGCATGAGGTAACCATCTTTTGTGGAGGGGGGGTTTGTAGAGAGACATATTGACAGTGAACTCCGGGGGGGGGGGGCTGCGTGTGAGGAAAGCTTTTCCAATTTCTGCTTCATTTCCTTGGAAGACACCCCCCCGCGTGTCTTTCCATTCTTCTCTGTTGCACAAGAACGGTGGAAGTGTTGGATGTTGGGGGGCAGGGGGTTACTTTGGGAGGGAGAGGGATTTGTTTGAACAGTGCATGGCTTTGAGTGTTTGGGGAGCTTGTCCAGATCATTCTTATATATATATATATATATATATATCGGGCTTTCGTCCGGGTTTGTCTGGGTTCTGCTGGCCGGTCGCGCGATCCTGTGTACTTTTACTTGAAAGTAGGTCCCATCGAGTAGAATCATAGAATTGTAGAGTTGGAAGGGACCCCAAGGATCATCTAGTCCGGTAAGGCGGGGCTTCCGTGGGACTGAGCTCCGTTGGGGATTTACTTCCGAGTAAACCTGCCTGGTCACAGGTTTTGGGCTTCGAGAAAAGAGGCAGAGATGATCGGACTTCTTTTCGATCCTTTTTTTGACATTGGGTCCCCTCACCGTCCGCCCTGAGTCTCAGACCTATTTCCACCATCAAAACCGGCTAGGGACGTCTCCTATGCCCCTTGCACCTAGTCCTAAGCGGGGGGAGTTTGTTTCGTAATAGAAAACATACTCGAAATTGAGCGTCTTCTTATATACAGTATATACTCCATCAATTGCTTGGCCCGCATTTGAATCTGTCCTAAAACTGTCGCAGACCCCCAAGCGCAGTAAATTTGGCACAGTCCCGCTCACTTGAAATGAGCAAACGTCTCTCCTCACTTGGGAGAACTCAAGAACCCTTTTACTTCCGAGTAGGCATCATTGGGGTGCCGCTGCATCTACCGCATAGCTGCCAAGTTTTCCCTTTTCTCACGAGGAAGCCTATTCAGCATAAGGGAATTTCCCTTAAAAAAGGGGATAACTTGGCAGCTATGATCTACCGTAAACTGTCCTGCAACGCAAAAACGTTAAAATGCGGGTTGGATGCAGTGTTGACCAGGATATCATCCAAACAGGTTGCTCAAGAGGTCAGTTCGTGGCTCCAGGAACCATTCCGTAATACAAATGCTGTATTATTGAGAAGAAGGTGCAGAAAATAAATTACAGGGGTCCCCAGAAGGGCTGCAGTCCTAGCTTCACTTACTTGGGAGTAAACCCTATTTCATTTAATAGGATTTACCTTTGAGTAGACATGGCTAGGGTAGCGTTGCAAAGCTGCAATCCTCCGGTCAGGCTGCAATCCGAAACAAATTTACAAAGGAGTAAATCGCATTGAAGCCCGTGGGACTTGCTTACAGGGAAGCATGCTTAGGGTCACCCTGTTAACCAGGAGTAAGCTCCATTGAATTCCGTGGTCTTTTAGTGCATAGGATGGCACTCTTAGCTTATTAAACTCAGTGGCAAACAATGTTTTATTTTATTTTGAAAATCAAGAAATATTGTGGCTTTCGGTTACGCGAAGCCAGCGAAAAGGTTCAAGCTCTCACTATACACACATACACGTATACACGTGTCCACGGTTGCCTCGCGCCTTACCTTAGTTGCCCTTTTCCTGGCAATAAACGGGAGTTTTGAGTTCCCAGTTAGGAATGGGGAAGGGAAAAAGCCAAACAAAGGAAAAATCCTCCAGAAAACCTTCCACGAAACGCCTGTTGAATATTGGCAACCATTTGGTTTTGTCATCTATCCAAAAGAGCACATTGACACATTTAACCATAATAAATTAAATCGAATTTGGTAGGCTGGGGCGAACGAGAGCCTTCCCCCATCCCCGATGTAATTAGCCTCTGGACGGGAAAACGCCGTATGAATGATTTATTTTAATTTATTTTACAAATTGCATGTGAAGGAAAACGGGAATTAATGGCTCAAACTGGGATCCTGCAATGGATCTGTATCCTACTGAATTTCCGGATAAATAGAGCCAGGATCGCAACGTCAGGCACCTTTAAATAGATCTGTCTGGAGAGCTGGGGAAAAAAAAAAATCCCCCCAGATGTCCGGGAGAGGAGAGCCGAGTGGGGGCTCCTTGCCTCTCCTGACCAGCCAGCCAAAATCCCGCAGGAGCCGGAAGGAGCGTCCCGAGTCCTGAAGCGCGCTCCGGGGTCTCGCTCCTTATCTAACCCCAGCAAATATCCTGCTAGCGTTAAAAAAAAAAAAAAAGTTCTCCTTCTCTTCGGATCCAGCAAGGCCGGCCCAGGCGCGGCGGGGAGCGAAGTTTCCTCCTCGAGTGACTTCACTTCCCAAAGTGAGCTGGGGGAAAAAGTTTCATCCGGTTAACTGTCGCTCTTTCGCTTTGCGGAGAAAGGAGAAGCGGAGGAGGCAGGCCGGGCGGGAGGCCGGGCGGGCGCGGAACGGAGTCGGGGCTGAAGCGGGCGGCGTAGCGCGGGCGCGGAGCTCAACCGGGTCAATGTGCGGACTCCCGGAACGCCGGGCTGGGAAGCGCGCTCGATGGACGGGACCATTAAGGTAAGGGGAGGGGGAAGAAACTGGGGGAACCAGGGCGGATGAAGAGGTGGATGGATGGATACGGGGCGAGAGGAGCGCAGGGAGCAGGGGTTGGGGGGCAGAATTGGGAAGCGGGCTGCTGTGGCTCTTTTCGAAGGGGGAGTTCCAGGAAGGGTTAAAACCCGGCCGGCGAGCGAGGAGCACCCCCTCCTGCCCGTTCTCCTTTCCTCGCTACTTGGCCTGCGCGGCGCCGGCTGCGATCCTACGCGAAGGGCGCAAGCGGCGCGCGGCAGAGCGCACGCCTGAGCTGCTCGCCTTCCCTCCAGCTTAGCCTCCCCCTCGGCTGGGGAATCGGGGTTGGCAGCATCTGGTGGGATCTTGGGGGCTATAGTCTCGCGCGTTTGCCCCCCTCTCCCCAGCAGCATTATCACGCACACACGTTGGAACGGGCAAAGTTGGCGGGAGGGCGAGAAGCGCTGGACCCGGTAGCTCTGGGCTAGAGGAGGCTCGGGTCGGGGATGCTTTTGCGGAAGGACTGCAGTGTGCGCAACGAAATCCAGGTCCAGGGTAATCGGGATCGGTGCGGCGTCAGTATCTCCGGTTCCCCTCCCTCTGTGTTTTGTCAAACCCCCCCCCCCATTTTCAGGGCAACTTCTACCCGCGAAGCACCTTCTGTCGATTGGGCGCTGCTATTTGCCTGCCTAGCTCCACGCGCGCCCTTCCCACTGCGGGTTTTCTTTAGATTGCTGCGACGCGCCGCTCGACAAAAGAAAAAAGCCACGGGGCAAGGGGGCTCCCTTTCTCCACCCTCAGCTCGATTACGGACCTGCTTAATTTCTTGGTCGCCTTTCAGAGGAAGAAAGAGGCGGGGAAGGGATATTTTAAAGCTTCCGTGTGTCAGGCGGGACTTCGTTGCGAGGCGCACGAGTTGGATTTGGGCCCAGGAGCAAAAGGGAGCTGGCCAGGAGGGTACTCGCTCCCACCAAACGTATCTGCCTGATTTTGGAGATTCGTCGTCGTCGTCGTTGTCGGAATCATAGAAATGTAGAGTTGGAAGGGACCCAAGGGTCATCTAGTCCAACCCCTTGCAATGCAGGAAAGTTGTTTTGTGTTGTTGTTTTGACGGCTTCACCAGCAGCCCCTGAAACGGATCAGAGGAGGCGAAAGGCAGCGCAGGGACGCGGCGGGCGGGCGGGGAAACAGCCCTAGCAGCTTCCTTGCTTGGGCGGGGCGGCGGCAGCAGCTTCCCTTCCTCTCCTCCCTCCCTCCCTCTCCCGCACCAGCCTCGCCCGCAACTGATCTCTTGCGGAATCTGCCAGATTCCTCGTAGTGAGTAACAAGTGCAGCATCCCACCCTGCAGGGAGGGGTGGAAGGGAGCGGGCGACGTCTTGATGACCTGGCAAGGAGGCTGCTGTTGCTGCTGCAGCTGCTACCACGAAGCCTTCAGCTATTTTGCGTCCTAACCACCAACTCCTGGAGAGAGAAAACATCAGTTTCTCCTTATACTCCAAATCCCCCCCCTCTCTCTCGGACAAAAACACTCCTGAGTAAAACCAGGAGAAGGCAACAGGGCTCTGGGAATTATTTATTTGGGCTTCCAAGATTTTCCCTACCTAGAGGTGAATTTGTGCCCTGATCCAGGGCGGGAGATGTAGTTCGACAACATCTGGAGGGCCAGAGGTTCTCTGCCCTTGCCCTGAAGTGTAGAGTCCTGAGGCTGCTGGTAGAGAATGGGAATTTTTTTGAATGGAAAGGAAACCCCTCCCTGTATTCAGCAACACATCATTGATGTAATGCCAGGGCACCAGTGGTGGATTTATACTGGATCATTCATACATCATTCTGCTTTGCTAGTTGTTCTGTGTCGCCCAGATACAGCAAAGGTGCCATTATTGTAGCTGCCTGGGGAGTCTTTTTATAGTTCACATATAATAATAATAATTGGAATCAAAAAGAGGGAAAGGAACAAGGAAAAGTTCTGTGAATGGTTCAAAGGCTTGCTTTTGTATCCTGTCCCAGCTGAACTGCCAAACAGCAGCATGCATTTACAAGTATTTGCTGTGGTTGCTGCTAAAAATCTCTGTAATAACTTCTATGCAACATGAAATATGGGGGGAGCACCTACTCCTTTATGACTTTCCCCAGCACCACTCTTAAGAGCTATGTTTTGTGTTGTCTGGGCCAAGAGTGGATGCTTGTATAATAGGCCTCAGTATTGTTTTGATGGGCTTGAACTCCGTGTGTAGCTTTATATGAGACCTAATGTGTAAATCAGCCAGTGAGGTGTAATGGTTGGACAGACGGACTATGACCTGGGAGACTAGAGTTCCAATCCCTGCTCAGCCATGAAGCTCACTGGGTGACCTTGGGGATTAATTGAGGAAGGGTAGAACCATGTCCACCAACTTGAGCTCATTGAAGAAAAAGTGTGGGATAGAAATGCAATAAATAAATAAATACTGTAAATAATCTGGGGTGACTAACCCATGGCTGCTGGATTCCAGTTGCTGGTGTCTCTGATGGTTGGCCAGGTTTTTTGGGAGCCAGGAGTCTAACAACAGTTAGAGTGGCGGCGGGGGGGACGGGACAGAGATCTTTGGCCCTCCAACTGTTGCTGAACTACCTCTCCCATCAGCCCCAGTCAGCCTGGCCAAGAGTCGAGGCTGATAGGAAGTGTCATTTGGCAAACATCTGGAGGGCCACAGGTTGCCCAATCCATGATGTAAAGGACGGTTTACGTTCTGGATTCAGGGCAGTGTGCCAGGTTCCCCCACACTGGCGCCGAACTGTAGTGCATTGTGCAGAACGGAAGACAAGAGGTGATGGGGGGGGCACCGAATTTTGGCTTTGGACCGGAGGACACAGTCAGGGCCGGATTTAGGTTTGATGAGGCCCTAAGCTACTGAAGGTAATGGGACCCTTTATATGGCAGGTGGGGCCCTTTACTTACATCATAGGAGCCTACACAACACAAAACACTGTTGCTGTATGTAGGTTTCATTTTATTTGTTTTTGATCTTATATTTTGGAAATGTACATCCAAGTTCCCCCCCTTTAATATTTTTTGGGGGGGGCAAGAGAGTGGGGCCCTAAGCTATAGCTTGTCTAGCTTATACATATATTCAGCACTGGGCACAGCTGAAATTTGAAAGACCGAAGCCCACCTTTGTCATTACTGCCCCTGGCTGCTGTGGGAAAAGGCTTTTTGCTGTGTTAGCCACCCACAAGAGGAGCAGGTGGTGCGAATGAAATGTATGTGCTGTAACTAGTGCTGTTTTTTAGGGGGTACTCAAGGTATATAGTACCGGCGGCTTTTTCCCCCCTAAAAGAAAAACGCTGGTTAAAAGTGTGGCACTTACTATAACATCTTCGTGGTGAGTACTGGCACCTTTCTTTCTAGAAGAAAAGCACAGACTGTAACCATGGGCACCCATGTAAATGGAAGTGGAGCCTTCTTGTTGGCATTATATGCCCTTGTAGCGAAATGCAGTTTGTATTTAAACAGTTCAGTGTTGCTCCCAGTGTTGAGAGCCAGTGTGGTGTAGTGGTTAAGAGCGGTAGACTCGTAATCTGGGGAACCAGGTTCGTGTCTCTGCTCCTCCACATGCAGCTTGCTGGGTGACCTTGGGCTAGTCACACTTCTTTGAAGTCTCTCAGCCCCACCCACCTCACAGGGTGTCTGTTGTGGGGGAGGAGGGGAAAGGAGATTGTTAGCCGCTTTGAGACTCCTTCGGGTAGTGATAAAGCGGGATATCAAATCCAAACTCTTCTCCTTCTCCTTCTCCTTCTCCTTCTCCTTCTCCTTCTCCTTCTCCCAGCAAGGCAGTGTGGTCGCTCATGTACATATAGCGGGGATGGGGAATGTGGTGCCCTCCAGACAACGTTGGATTGCAACTTGTCCAGCCTGGACAACGGTTAGGGGAACATGGAAGTTGCAATCCAACGTTGTCTGGAGGACCCCACATTCCCCATCCCCGCTATATGAACATGAGCGACCACATTCGCCTCCCTTTTCCAAATTCAAGTGCATCTAAAAAGAGAAGAAACGTAAGCTGCATTAGCAGAATGCTCGCCAGAAGGTGGAGGGAATAGATTTGGAAATGTGGACATAAATATGAACTGTGGGTGAGCGTTGGTGGTTGTTTGCCTTTGTTACAGTGGTGGCTGGTGCCCAATGGGTACTGGTAGGGCGGAAGGCAGGGAGCCCAACAGTAGGGGGCACCAGAGCCAATGACAGGCAGGGCCAACTAAGTCTGCTTTGGCTCAAATCTTCTCTCTGCTGAGTTCTACAAGGGCAATGCTGAAGAGGAGGAAGTTGATAGGCAGGGCTACCCGCTGGACTGGCTGTCAGTAGGAAAGCCAGGATGGAGGCGTTTGGAGGAAAACCAAGGTTAGGGTTGCCATACATATGGATTTTCCTGGACATATCCAGAATACTGTAGTCAGCAGCAGTGTCCAGGCAGAAATCGAGAAAATGTCCTGGAAAATCTGGGCGTATGGCAGTCCATGGCAGCAGTGCCATTTTTGCTGTTTCCCCACCGAAATAGCTCAGAAACGGCATTTTAATGCAATTTTGCGGACAAAAAGCTCAACAACTTCTCTGTACGGATTTCCACTGTTTGAAATATGGCAACCCTAACCAATGTTGATGGGGCAGGGCTTCATTTTCCCTAATGGGCCTTTTCCACCGATGCCTTTGGATATACTTGTTCACCCTTTTGCTCCATAAGTAAGCATGACAATTTATGCCCTTGGTTGCCAATCATGCAGATTGATCTGAGAGGAGGGTGGGGACTGGTCCAATGCAGGTTTCCTCAGCCTAGTTCCCTTTGGACCACAACTTGCCTCATCCTTGAGTGCTTGTCATGCTATCTGGGGCTGATGTGCTACGAAGGCACAGGTGGTTCTCAAGACAGAGGTATAAATTGGGAAGAGGGCAAAAAGACTCCTGCCTGTGTTCTGTTGGCTTCTCTCTCCTGGCAAAACAGGCCTGTCTTCACTTGCTGAGGTCATCCTCCTATAGGAAGATGGCGTGTGTGTGTTTGAGCCCCTTCAAACATGCAGTTCCTATCAGTGTTAATCTTGTAATTCACCCCTTTGGGGCTCCAAGACAAGAAACAACCCTGTCCAAATCATCACATCTGTGTACTTATTTGAGGAACGATGAATATTTCTTCTTCTGGAAGAATTTGGGGCTGCAAAACAGCACCGAGATGACCTTCACATTGCTTTAAATTTAAATTGCTTTTGATGTTGTGTTTTAATTATGTAATCTGCCCTGGGACTGAAAAGCGGGCAATAAATAAATAAATTAGGAGAAAACCCAGTTTGGTCCTTTGCCAGTTGGCCAAGCCAGAGAGGCTGGTGGAGTGAGAAAGCTTTACAAGTGGAATTGCTGCTTCTGGGCCACCCGGTTAGAAAGCGCCAGGAGATGGGTGCAGTGCAAGACAGTCCCCTTCCAGGCAGGAGGCTACTCTCTATGCACCTGGCAACGTCCTAACGGTAACGGGCATTTTTCTGCAGCTGCGGCTGCTCTTTGCAAAGTTGGTTTGCCACAACGTAACAGATGGAGGAGGGAAGATCTCTGAAAGGACAGGGAAGGAACCCTTGAGCGTAGCCTGCAAGGGAAAGAGCAGTTACCCGCAAGGCTGGGTAATTTGTCCAACCTCAGAGCCAGAGCACTTTGTGCTTCCTGAGGGTCTGTGCCTATTTCTGTCCTCCGAAAAATGCAACTGACATACACCGCCTGCCTGCCTGCCATTTAGAACAGGGGCTGGCTCTTTTTTTAAAAAAGGTTGCCAGTGGTCAACTCTTAATCCGCATGATACGCTGGCTGTGTTTTTAAATGTGCCTCTTTCGGATCTCTTAAGCAGTTAAAGGACAACTAAGTCTGTGATGCAGAGTGATCCTGTATACACTTTTGGGGGCCACAGCTCAGGGGCACAGCACGTCAAGGGTGTCAACTTGAATAGAATATTGTGGGGGTCCAGGTTAGCCCCTCCCAGCATAATCGATCAGCTGATGCAGTGCACACACCCCATATGGATGGCAATGCCCATGAACATTTTTTGGGGGGGGAGCTGGCCCCCTCAAATATTTTATTGCAGGGGCCAAAGCTCTTGTGGCCCCTAGGAGTTGGCTCCTATGCAGCACGTGCTCTGGAAGTGTAGAGATCCTTTGGCCTTCCAGTCATTGCTGAACTGCAACTCCCATCCTCTTCCTTGGCCATTGGCCATGTTTGCTGGGGCTGATGGGAGTTGTAGTTCAGTATTTTAATTAATTGTTTTTATGTTTTATTGTAATTCTGTTGGTGTCAGCCGCCCTGAGCCCGGTTTTTGACTGGGGAGGGCGGGGTATAAATAAAAATTTATTATTATTTATTATTATTATTACTTCTGGAGGACCTGCTGTAGTTAGGAGGGCAGGATTGCAGGTGATTGAAAAGTCAACTCTGTAGTCATTGGAGGCCAACATGGACTCATGGGTAGAAAAATTAGTCTGACTAATAATAATAATAATAATAACAGGGGGGAAGATGATAAAAAAGAAAAATGCAAATTTTTGGATCAAATAACATGGTACCTGTGAGCACTTTATGAGCCTAAGGATTTGTTTCCAGCCTGGTTAGGTTGCTTCATCTCAACAGACTTATCTAGATTGGGAAAGGAGGTTATTTCGTCGTTGTGGTTGCTGCTCCTGTGGTTAAAACAATTTGCCAAGGTGTGTTGCACATCCCCTTTCTGTTCCCACCCCTCTGCTTTACAAGGTTGCTAGGGATACACTTCGTAGAACGGTAGAATTGCAGAGTTTGAAGGGCCATCTAGTCCAACCCCTGAAATGCCGGAATCACAGCTGATTTCCATAATTTCCAGCCAGACAGTGATGCCCTTTCCCAAGACTCCATTCCATGCCTCTTCCCACTGCAACATTCTGTGCCCACTGGGCATGCTCGGTCTTCACTAACATCTTTGGTGTTTTCGATTCCTGCATTACAGTCTCCCCGCCCCTTGAAGATATTCTATAATACTGCAAACCTTTAAATTTCCCCAAGCCTGTTGACATCTCTCACTTATGTGAGGACGGTGCCATTTTGGTTACATAAGGATCCAAATTTGAAAAACCGAGCTCCCTGTTGGTGTGTAAGGTGCTGTGGGCAGCCTGCTTTGTGAATGGAGCAACAGGAGACGTTCATTTATTATTAAATTGATCCATTTTTCACATCAAACGAGCAGTTTTCTCCCCCCCATGGAAAGAACCCAACATGCCTTTTTGAATGAGCTTCTGTCCTAAGGCAACTGGAATACAAAGGTGTTTGGTTGCTTTCCTAACCCAATAGTAGTAAATTTGCAAACACCTGCCTGAGGATTAAAGATGTGTTCTCGCACCTGTAAGCCATCTTAGGCTGCCACTGTTGGAAAACAGCAGCTTCTGGCTGTATCACTGATAGTTCTTGAGTGCATCGTAAATTAATTTTACATGCAAAGGAAAAGCAAACTGCAGTCAAGAAATGGTTGGCTGCCTTTCAGGGATTCACAGCTTCCTCTCTGATGTTTCCCGTTTTCCACCATAACCTCTTAAGAAGCAGCATAACCTCAGAAAATTGCTTAAATATGTGACACACGTTGAACAAAGTTGCATGGTCGGGTGGGGGAAATGGTTGGCATGTGTCATTTTTGGATCTAACGCCACTAGAGTTTTATACAGTTTGGTGGAGCTCCAGAAATTGGGGTCATAGAGAAGAGTGTTGAGTGTTAGACCAACTGGTGTGCAATTGGTGGTGGAAGCCTTAGGTATGGCTCCTAGTCTGGGCACCACAATGGTAGCAGTAAGCAGAAAGGCTCAGAGTCGCCAGCTCCCCTGGGATTCTCTTCTTCGGGTTTCTCCAGATGGTCCATATTCAAGTGCAGACCCAAAATTTAATTTTGCACAGTTAAAGTGGGCGAAAGTGCACTGTCACCCTAACACAACAAATTTAGAAAATCCAGACTTTTGTAATTGGGAAAATGACAGGGAGATGCATGGAAAAGTGTGGGGGATGGATGGATGATTGACAGGAAGATGTACCAAACACTCGGCAAGCGAATCAAGGCAAAGGCTCATTGCTATATAACCTCCCTTTAGGCATATTGGAATGCTCAGCAAAGCCCAGGCAAAGCAGGTTGTTTGGAAAATTAAGAAGCATTTTGGAATTAGAAAGTCAAAATAATCAGACTGGGCAATATCAAATCAAGACACACTTTGCTAAAAGAATAAATAGATGAAAAGTATAGGTGAAAGTATAGGTGTTACCGGTAGGTGAATGTTGCAGAGAAATCACCTCCTTCCAGAAGGTGGAGCAAACAGTGGCTTGCTGGAGCAGGCATAGACAACCTTGGCTCTCCAGATGTTTTGGAACTACAACTCCCACGATCCCTGACCACTGGCCCTGTTAGCTAGGGATCATGGGAGTTGTAGTTCCAAAACATCTGGAGAGCCAAGGTTGCCTATGCCTGTGCTAGAGGCACATGATACCAATGGGATCCAATGCTCAACATAGCCATATTTGTTGTTGTTGTAGTGAACAGATTATCTGTATGTTTGTCCACAAGAGAGAACCTCCATATTCTCTAATACCGTTGAGAAACAGATAAGTGATTCTGTATCTTTACAGTGCTTGGAAATCTTGAGTCTGGCTGCTAATAAGCCAAATGTGATCAAGTCTCGATAAGAACAATCTTCGTTGTCAGACATGCCTAGAAGTGCTAAGTACACATAGATCTCATGATCAATTATCAGTTATATTTCTCTGAAGATACTTCCACACACGCCCCAGTGAGGTTATACTTAGACACATGACTTAAAAGAGCATCCACAGCCTCTCCCCTAAGTGTGTGTTATATCAAAGCTATAAAGTTTTATAGGAGCCAAGTGCCACCTAGGCATCAGCTTTGACCCAGTCTCACATCAACAGAAATAGAAGGAAATGGAAGTTTGTTCCACACCGCAATCCAATTTATTTAATAAGTAAATAAACATTTGTGCCATAAGCAAACATAGACCCAAACTGCAAAAGGGCTGTAGCTGCCTGTTGTCTGTGAAATTGTTCTGTTTGAAAAAAATGAAACCATGTTAACCTAAATTTATCAACTTCACCTGCTAACCTGCCTGCTAACCTAGATATGAAATTGGTGGCTTTGAATGAGTCAAACCTTTCCCAGAGGCTGGTGAATGTTGTCATGCTAAGCCTCCCCAAGTCAAGAACTGGTTTTTTTTGAGAATCCGGTGAAGCTGAGCAATGGAGAATCTGTGGCCCTGCAAAGGTTGTTGAACTACAACTCCCATAAGCCCCAGCTGACATGGCTGACAACCAGGGACATGATAACTGTATTTAACAGCATCTATCTAGAGGGTTTGCAGGGTAGGTGGGGATTCTGAAGCCAGAACCGTCAACCCATCTGGTGCCATTGGTGTGATAATGATGTCTGTAAAGGGAACGGGTTGCCACCAACACTCTTGCCTCGTGATGCGGCAGGACACACCAACTGGCACAGGAGAGCTTATGGAGGCACCTCCAGCTGCGTTGCTTGTGCGTCTTTCAGTGTCTCTGCATTTTGTCAGCCAGTGATTCTCCTGGGCCCGGGAGCCCTGGGACAGCTCAGTTGGTAGAGCATGAGACTCTTCCTCTCAGGGTTATGGGTTTGGGTCCCATGTTGGGCAAAAGAGTCCTGCACGGCAGGGGGTTGGACTAGATGGATGACCCTCGGGGTCCCTTCCAACTCTAGGATTCTATGTGCTGAAGGCAATAGGTTGTGTGAGCCACGCTCTCCCTGTGTTGTTCTGTTTGCAGATAGGCTCAGGTATTCTCTCTCTCCAGAGGTGGGAGGATGGCACTCTCTTTGTCTTCCCCACAAATTGTTTTTTGCCTCTCTCTCTCATTCCACCGGCAGTGGTGAGGATAGTCAACAGGCAGGTGGCAGGCTAAGCCCAATCTCCCCTGTCTCGGGTCTGGGGTCCAGTGCTTGCTCAACGAACAATCTTTGGGTTGTATTTAATGCGAGCGGCAACTTGGTTGTTCTCTGCACAAATCTAAAATCTTTCTGCTGCAACTTCTCCGTCCAGGTTTGATTGACTTATAACTGCATCCAAACCCACTTTGCTTCAGTTCTTTTTATCAGGCTGAGAGAGGCTTCCTGCGCTCCACAGCCTGGCTTCCTGATGTGTTTCCTTTTTCCCTTTTAACAGAACAAAGGAAGCTATAACTCTCAGCTGCTCCTGTTCCAGCTCTCCTGGGGAACCTCACATAATGTTTGCATTGAACATTGCCTTCTTTCTTTCTTTCTTTCTTTCTTTCTTTCTTTCTTTCTTTCTTTCTTTCTTTCTTTCTTTCTTTCTTTCTTTCTTTCTTTCTTTCTTTTTCTTTCTTTCTTTCTTTCTTTCTCTCTCTCTCTCTCTCTCTCTCTCTCTCTCTCTCTCTCTCTCTCTCTCTCTCTCTCTCTCTCTAGCAAGCATTGTCTGAATACCGGCCAGCATGTTTTTTCATTTCACATACTGTTTTCCACAGTTTCTTTTTAAAAAGTGCTTTAATTGTGGGATGGAATGACCATGTCAGCCTGAAAACTCTTTACCTCTGGGGTAAAAAAAAAGGGGTACCTGGGTCAACTTTAAAGGGTCAAGCTTCTAGGTGAGAGATTTTTCAAGAGGTTCCTTTTGCTGAGCTAAAGGGCTATGCCTCTATCTTCTTAGGGATGCATGGATCCGTCTGTTTTCAATCTGTGTTAATTTTGCACGTCTTCGTTCATAACTCCATTCCATCCTGTTTCCGTAGCAACCTGATTTTTTTAAAGGGGGAAAAATGCATGAAAGTTCACATTATTTTTGAATCTTTTTGCATGAAATACGCATTGTTGTAGGCAATTTACCCCTGGAAATGTAATTCTTACTTAAAATAATGCTGTTATGGGCATACACAATTTTTATATGCATATTGGTACATTTTTATTTTATTGTATTGTATTGCAAAATTCAAAACTGTGTGTAAACCAAAGGATAAGTTGTGCTCTGATACAGGGGATAACCCAGGAAGTGCAAGCTGAGCCAGGTTGCTTAAAAAGGTTGATCAAAGAAAACGCTCCAGCATCTGCTCTCATCGCATCCTCTGCATCCCTTGTTTCGGAAATTTAGATGCTGCAGGAGACACATGTGGGAATCTCTAATGTACTCAAGAGCCTAACACATCATCACAGATCCTGGGAAAAGTGTTACGGTAATCTATATATAGTCAAAACAAAACAAAAAAAATTCATTCCAGCAGCACCTTAGAGACCAACTAAGTCATTTGTACGAGCTTTCGTGTGCATGCACACTTCTTCAGATACCTTCAGATACAGTGGAGATAGATAGTGAACCAATAGGAATTCATCTTGCAAACTCCCCTAGGCAGGGTTTGGGATTTTTTTTTTAGAGAAAAGGAAATTCAGAGGCAACATGAAAGAAATTTATAAATTTATGCTAGTTGCGAGGCTGTATACAGCACTGGAAGATTCAGAACAGACAACAGAAAGTCCTCTTTCATGCAGTGCCTTGTTAATCTAAGGAACTTGCTGCCACAGGAGGCAGTGATGACCACCAACCTGCATGGCTTTAGAAGAGAATTAGACAAATTCATAGAGGAGGAGAGGGCTATTAATGGCTATGCTTTGCCTTCACAATCAGAGGCAGTGATGCTGCTGAATACCAGTTGCTGGAAGCCACAGGAGAGGAGAGGACTCTTGTGGTCTAATCCTGTTTGCGGGTTTCCCACAGGCTTCTGAGTGGCCACTGTGAGAACAGGATGCCAGACTAGATGGGCCATTGGCCTGATCCAGCAGGCTCTTCTCATTATGTCCTTCAGCCTGGTGCCGTGCTGATGTTTTGGGCTACAACTCCCATCAGTTGTAGGTGGGACCTGTAGTTCAAAACATCTGGGTGGGTGTGGCTGGCAAAGGATGCCAGAAACACATTCAGCGCTTCCTGTTTATTGGGGGGACAGCCCCTATATGTTGCTGCCTTCCCCCAGAAAATCCCTGTCTTCATTGTGCTTCCTGTTTTGTGCTATTCCTATATGGAGGATGCCGTCTTGAAATGCCGTTAATTGTTAGTTGCTAGATTTGGGTCATTCTCCAGATTCAGTCCAGCTTCCTTCCCAGAAGCACAAACAGTCAAATCTTCTGAGTTGGTAGGTGAATACAGCATACACCTCCAATACACATCCATGAAAATTTTAATGACATCCCCACCCCCAAATCTGTAGAGAAATGATTTGGCTTCAAAGCACAGTGCAGCTGTTGCAGCTGCCTCCTTTGAACTTGGACAGGTGTCGATCCCCTGCTGTCATTGTGCCAGTTGATCAGCCTGCCAAAGTTGGCCCATGGAGGGGTGGGGGATTGAGGGATCCTGCCTGGTGTCTCCCTTCCTGTGGCCTTCCAGGAACTGGTATTCGGAAGCATTGCTGCCAATGAATGGGGAGGCCAAGCCAAGCCACCGTGGCTAGTAGTCATCAACAGCCATCAACAGTATGCAACTGTACCAACCAAATCCAGGTTTCTTTGGTGGCTGGGCGAAGACAACTCATCAGAATCCAAGGTAAAGTTCTGAAGCTTTTGAGCAGGACATAAGTAGAACATTAGCTGTGTGCCTCAGGGTCATGTGAGTCGACCCCACAGATGAGAACTAATTAGTCTGACTATCTATCTATCTATCTATCTATCTATCTATCTATCTATCTATCTATCATCTATCTATCTATCTATCTATCTATCTTGTTAGTATAGGCTCCCTTTTACGCAAATGATGCTTAGAGACTGTATTGTCTTCAGTACTCATCTTCTCTGAATGCCAATCGGACACCTGGGTTAGCACCTGCCAAGACAGCCAAGATGCAAATAAACCCTGGAAATCTGATCTTGATCAGCCGAGGCCATAATGAAGGCTAATAGACATGACAACAATGCTACTGAATGGCTTTCCCTTTATACAGGGGGCCAGGCGTGGATATTGACTCAATTGCATTAATTAACGCATCAGAATGGAAAAGGCAGCATTGCTCCCCTGCGCATTAAACAAAACAAAAGAAAGAATTCTCAGTGCTTTCTTTCTTGGTTTTTTTGTTTGTTTGTTGCTGCTTGGTTTCCTTTCTTTTTAAATAAATGAATGAGGAGGGAGAGCTTTTATTATTTGTGCAAGCAATGTGCTCCAGGGACTCTGATGTGTTCCACAGATAGGTGGTGGGGTGTGCATGAGAGAGAGGGGAATTTTGTTGCTGAAAGCTTAAATTGCAGAAAAATGATTTCCGCTTATTCATAGCAGCAACAGGCTGGAGATGTTTTTTCCAGATTGTGGCTTTCAAGTCTGCATTTATGGGAGTCTATGGGGCACCCAGGGACTCAACAGTGCCACTGCCGCTAAAATTTGCAAGGGAAA
This sequence comes from Zootoca vivipara, assembly GCF_965207765.1. Classification (NCBI taxonomy): domain Eukaryota; kingdom Metazoa; phylum Chordata; class Lepidosauria; order Squamata; family Lacertidae; genus Zootoca; species Zootoca vivipara. The sequence continues at coordinate 29,163,564 of NC_142597.1, read as the reverse complement.
TGGAGGAGTGAGTTAAGATAATATGATTGTCCCTGGATTTTTGTTGCAGTGCTTTGCAAATATGTCATCATTGCTTCACCATGTGACATTATGAAGCACATCATGTGATATGATACCACATGATGTGATATTATGAAGCGCCATGTACACCAATAGTACTATTTAATAAGTATCGTAAACTGATCCTGGGGATATTGCCTGCCAACCTCATTGGCTTTAAAAGAGGATTAGACAAATTCATGGAGGAGAGGGCTATTGATAGCTACTAGCCCCCATAAGCTATGCTTTGCCTCCACAGCTCGAGGCAGCAATGCTTCTGAATCCCAGTTGCTGGAAGCCAAAGGAGGAGGGAGGGCACTTGTGCTCAGATCCCACTTGTGGGTTTCTCACAGGCATCTGTTTGGCTGCTGTGAGGACAGGGTAATGGCCTGATCCAGCAGGTTCTGATGTCCAAAGGTGCACATGATGTGTCTTCACATTCACATAGGACTTGTCTCTGCTGGAGGTGCAGCAGCTGGGGTCGTTCAGCTTGAAACTTAAGGGCTGGGGGCAGGTACAGGTGTTGCTTGGCAACCAAGCAGAGTGGCATGATTTTCACAGGGGGAAGCAGGTGTCCTGATAAGACTGTGTAGTCCGGAGGGTTCTTTTCCTCTGTGTCTTTGGTTGAATGTCTCCTTCAAATGTTTCTCCTTCAATTATCTGCTGTTTTTGTTCAGTTGGCTTAGTTAAGCGTTACCAGGACATTTCCCTCTGGACTCCGTTGGTGTTCTTTAAGTGACTTTGCCAACAGTCTCTTCCTCACGTGCTTCTTTTGCTTATTTTCATCAGTTCCCTTCCTCTTTCTGTCTAGAAATCTAGAATTTCTGGTGGTGTCGGCAGAAAGCTCCCCTCCCCTCCCCACCCCTTGAGTTCTGCTTCTATTTTTGAGTTGCGATTCATAAATTTAGCAGAATCACACAATAAAGCGTTCCCTGGAATGCAGATGGGGAAATCACATATCTATAACCCATCTTTTTCTCCTAGGACCTCAAGGTGGTCTATGTGGTTCTCCCCCTTCTCATGTAATCCCCAAAGCCACCCTGTGGGGTAGGCTAGACTGAGATGCAGTGACTGGCCTGTAAGATCACCCAGCGAGCTTCATGTCCAAGTGGGCATTTGAACCCTGGTCTCTCCTAGGCCCTAGTCTGACACTCTAACCACTACACTACACTGGCTCTCTAATTGACAGAAAGCAGGGTCTCAAGCTCTTTTCGGACTACAGTTCCCATCATCCATGACCACTGGTCCTGCTAGCTGGGGGTGATGGGAGTTGTAGTTCAACAACAGCTGGAAAACCTGGTTAGAGTGTTGGACTAAATGTGGGAGAGACCAAGGTTAGAATCCCTTCTTGGCCATAAAGCTCACTGGGTGTGACCTTGGGGACCAGTCACTGTCTCTCAGCCTAACCTACCTCGCAGGGTTGTTGTGTGGATTGAATTAAGGGAGGAAGAGCCATGTACGCAACCTGGAGTTCCTTGGAGGAAAAAAAAAAGGTGGGATATGAATGCAATAAAATAAATAAACCTTCTGTATCACCACATGTTCCCCATAGCAACTCTTTATTTTCATATCTACATTTCTGGTGCAAATCTGCAGCCTTGTGCTAACCGTTTTTTGTCGATGACAATGCCTTCCATCATTTTTGGTTATACACAAACAGGTTTATGGCTGAGATGGGAAATGGCGGACCTAAAGAAAGTGAAGGCCCAACCCAGGCAATTGTAGTCACATCAGCCAAATGAGTAATCCAGCCCTGATGGCGTTTGAGATTTGCACATCCAAAGCCCCTTTAAGTGCAAAGTCCTGGGGCCTGGTTCTTTGGCAGATCGACCATAATGGCAAAGTGCTTTTCAGTTCCACTTCATGCAGATTTTGGGGTGCAGAATTTCATCTTTCCGAGAAACTTTGCACTCGTGTGTGTTTTCAAAACCTTTCCAAAATCTGCTTTCAATTGTGGGCAAAATGCCTAGTGACATCTCGGATGCCAAAAGGTTTCCAGCGGTTGTAAGGTGGGGCTCCGAGCATCCTGCATCGCTTCCTGCCTTTCCCTGTGACTAGCAGAAATCAGAATAAAACCTGAAAATAGAGGTGTTTAATTAAATAATAATAATCTGCAGAATTAGGACTGAGATGAAAGTTGTGTTCAGAACTTCAATGTAGGAATCACAACTAAAAAACCCCCTGGCTGATGGCCATCCAACCTCTGTTTAAAAGTGGACTTTTCTTTCCTGGAGGTGTTTTAACAGAGGTTGGATGGCCATCTGTCAGGGATGCTTTAGCTGTGATTCCTGCATTGCAAGGGGTTGGACTAGATGACCCTTGGAGGTCCAACTTTACAATACTATGATTCTAATTTTTCCAGCTAAAATAGGGAGGGTATACCCTCTGTGTTCCTGGTAGTGGTGATCATGCCCCCAAGGGAAGCCCTGGGGGCTGGTGAGCCCCATTTCTTCCCCTCAGGAAGCTGGAGACTGTGGGCAGTGAGGAGTAGCCTTACCGTACATTGATTGGCCCGGTGGTGGTAAATGGAAGGCAAGTAGCATTTCAAAGCCACTGCAACTCCCAGGATTGCGATTTTCACCAGCATTAAAATAGTGGCACCTCCTCCCCCTCCCCACAAAACGCACATTTTTTTCACTACCCCCTTTGCCAAACCTCTCCCCTCTCAACCATTGCATGTGTATAAAATGTTAAAGTTGGAGAAGCATTTTTAGTTCAGCCCTTGAATAAATTGCGGGGAGAGGAGGGTGGGAAAGAATGGGAAATTGCTTGTTTTCTTCTTATTATTACTAAGGCTTTTTTTAAAGATAAAGAGAGAGAGCAAATCTAATAACATCATAAAACACCCCAGTAAAAATTGGGATTCCCAACCCCTTCTCTTTCTACATTACTGTGTCTTCACGAATATAAGGTTGATAATGTCTTTACAATCTTCAATTGAAAATGCCTTATTTTGCTGTCAGTCTTGCAAGCCACAAAGTTTTGGCTGAAAGGCACCCAGTTCTGTGCCTTTATCTTTCTTTGTGGGGGGGGGGAGGGAAAGCAGACAGCTCTAGTTACAAGCCCCTATAGGATCCGAGTGCGAAGGATGAAGTCAACGCTTGTCTATTCTTTTCCCCTCTGCACCTCCACCTTTATTTCTTATTTTTTTGAACGTGCATCACCATATTTTCAGAATGTCACTTTTGGGATAAACACAATTGCGCTATAAATACTCTGGGCCGTTTCCTGTTGTTGTTCTTGCTGCAGCTTGCAAGAGCTTTGAGCCTGGCAAAGGGTGTGCCTGCTGTCCACGCACTGACATATGCGAACTGTCCTCTCTCAGTTTCCTAGGCCCTTTGCTGTGTGGGCTGGAATAACTTTGCAAATCTTCCCTCTTTCTCCCAAGTTTTTTATCTTCCCATTTGGACAGGATACCATTCTGCAAAGCATCATACACATTTCAGTGAACACATGAAGTTTCAGGATCATTTGCACTGTGCCATTTTTAACACATGTAGACACACACCCATATGCATGACTGGGGCAGGATAGAGCCGCAGGCCAAATCACCCTTTTGATTTCGATAGGCTTGATTATATACAGGTTTGAATTACCAAACAACCTAATCCCAGTTAAGAAAGGAGACTAGATGGCGTTCAATATCTGTGCTGTGTTACTCCTGCACCAGCTGTGCAGGCAGCACAGAGCACTGAATTACTTTGGCAACACAGCAGCTTTCAGTCCAGGTTCTGTGAGGGAAGGGGCAGCTGTCAGTTTGGCTTGGATTAAAACTTCTCAAAGAAGTAGGCTGGGGAATGAAAAAGGCCCTGGACGCAGAAAAGTGGGAGCATTTAAATTGCTCTTTAAATCCCTAAAAGGGTGAGAATGGGTGAAATTTATATCATAGTTCTCTTCAGAGAAAACCCACTGACATGAATGGATCACTTAGCTATGATTCCTGCTTTGCAAGGAGTTCAGCTAGATGACCCTTGGGGTCCCTTCCAGCTCTATGATAACAGGGTTGTTCATTTCAGTGGGTATACTCTGAGTAGAACTTGTTTGGACTTAACCCTCTGAACCCAATCACCCTGTGACTGAGCTGTTGTGTGACGGGCAATCTTTTGCCACCTATTGGCCAGCTGCTTTGTGGGATCCAGTGTATAATTGTGTAGTTGTATTTGTGATCCATTTTTCTACAACACCTTTGGTGTACTGTACATGATGCTCAGCATATACCAAAAGGGTCATACTTCTGCCCCAAGAAGCTTCATCTAAAGTTTACCACAGAGGATTTGGCAGGAGAGAGAGAGAGAGAGAGAGAGAGAGAGAGAGAGAGAGAGAGAGAGAGAGGAGTGATGCTTCTTTGCTGCTCAAAGGCTCATTAGGAACCAAGGTTTGGACTTGGAGAAGCTGAGCCAGACATAGGCAACCTTGGCTCTCCAGATGTTTTGGAACTACAACTCCCATGATCCCTGACCACTGGCCCTGTTAGCTAGGGATCATGGGAGTTGTAGTTCCGAAACATCTGGAGAGCCAAGGTTGCCTATGCCTGAGCTGAGCCATGGGACAGGTGCCCTCCAATTATCTTCTCCACACCTCCAGTGGTTACTTTGAGCTCCAGAATGAACGGGACCAAAGAGGAGGTTGCTTGCTGCAGCAGGCTAGTTTCTACAGACAAATTCAAAGACCTTCCTCTGTCCTGCATTTGGACAAGCAAGAGGCACAACCAGAGTTCATTAAAGGTAAAGGGACCCCTGACCATTAGGTCCGGTTGTGACCGACTCTGGGGTTGCGGAGCTCATCTCACGTTATTGGCAGAGGGAGCCGGCATATAGCTTCTGGGTCATGTGGCCAGCATGAAAAAGCTGCTTCTGGCGAACCAGAGCAGCACACGGAAACGCCATTTACCTTCCCGCTGTTTATCTACTTGCACTTTGACGTGCTTTCGAACTGCTAGGTTGGCAGGAGCTGGGACCGAGCAACGGGAGCTCACCCCATCATGGGGATTCGAACTGCCGACCTTCTGATCGGCAAGCCCTAGGCTCTGTGGTTTAACCCACAATGCCACCCACTGTGGCAAAATCTCTGAAGGAGGGTGCAAAGCAGGAGGAAGGAGAGATCTGACAGAGGATGTGTGGCCTGAGGAGAATCCCAAGGGCTAGGCAAAGATGCCAGATGGGGTAGGGGCTGCATTTATAGAATTGTAGAGTTGGAAGGTACCTGCGTGGGTCATCTAGTCCAACCCTCTAAGATGCAGGAATCACAGCTAAAGAATCTTTGACAGAAGGTCATCCAAACTCACTTGACAAACCTCCAGTGAAGGAGAGCCCACCACCAAGGGTCTATGCTATGGCGTTTCCCATCAAGTACCCTAGATGGGAATTCAGGCACTTTTTGAAATGTGAAGCATTCCTGTGTCCAGTGCGGGATGAATGCAGGATGTGTTCCTATGTGTGTCAGGAGCCCTGGAGCCTTGTGAGCACAAGACATAATCAATTTGAGCCCCTTGGACCTTCTTACAATGACAGAGTCCTCCCCCGACGCTCCTGTCTTCCTGCAGTGAGGATGTGAAGTCGTAGAATCACAGAACTGTGTAGTTGGAAGGGACGCCCAAGGGTCATCTAGTCCAACCCCCTTCCTTGAAGGAATTAGGAGGGAAAGCATAGTTGGCTAGAACCCTGACACCAAAGTCACACTATCCTTTATGAACTGCGCCCACATAGCATATTTATTTTAACTTACTGCAAAGCACATGCCGTACTCTACATCATCACAATGATCAAAATCAGGGCATTTGTTTTCGTATGCTGTGTGGAGTCACCAGTCTACATGTGCTTCTGCATTTTATGGTATTGATGGTTCAGGCAGTGGCACTGCTTTTTATATAGATACTCCTTTTCCTGTCAGTGTTTGTAGGGTTTTGTCATAGTCTTTGGCGAGTACAAGAAAGCTTATTTTGAGCAATGGGTTGAGTGGTTCCCAGCTGATTTGCGCCAGAGCACCAGACCAAAAAATGGGACATTCCAGGATCCAGTCAGAAGCCGGGATGGCTTCCATAATTCCCAGATGTCCTCCTCCCATTGAGATGGTTGAGGGTTATGTCATAGCATTTTATCCAGTTTACTTTTGAGATTACCTCGTTAAGGCAGGACTCTCCGTATACTTGATAGGCTTTCTTAACCTGCTCACAAACTACGGAGCTTGTGGGTTTCTTCCAAATGGGTGTCAATAAGCTAAAAGATTAGACAAAATACATGAGTCCAGCAAAAAAACCCTCTGAATCCTGAGCTAGTGTACCACCCGGCAACAACACTATGAAATCAAACAAATAAAGTAATTACATCCTTTATTTGTTTGATTTAATATATTTCTATTCCACCTTTTCTCCAGGCTGGAATTCAAGGCGGTTGCCCTAAGCCGCCAATCCCGATCTAGGTGCTGGGTGGTGAGATTTATTTAACGATCATTATTTAATAAATTTATATGCCCCTTACTGCCAAAATAGACTTCTAAGCAGTTTACAAAATAGAAAAGCCAATTGCACAGCATTAAAATATATGAAACAAATATATCAAAATTGTTTTTTATTATTGTCTTCTCCCCTGCCATGTTTTTAGATGTTACTCTTTTAGCTGTACTCTGCCTTGTGTCCCCGTCAGGAAAAAAGAATACTAATACAGTAACTACTACTACTACTAATACTAATAATAATAATTCCACAATCAAAATATACAATAAAACCATTCTGGGCAAATGTTATCAACAAGCTTGCCCAATTTTAGCTCAATGTGAATTTATTTCAAGTAATTTTTAAGCTGTATTTCAGGTGGCATACATGCGAAAGAAAAAAAGCTGAGGTTCTTTCTTCCTTTCACTGACTGTGCTCCTCCCCTCCATGTTCAGTATAGTGGGGATTTTTTGATTTTTTTAAAAACAATCTGTCTTATTGGACCAATGAAACTGATTGATTTATGCTGGCTGGGGGAGGGCAGGGCTGAGCTTTGCAGCAAAGGCTCCCTCTCCCCCCCCCCCCCGCCCACCCCACCCCTCTGAGCAAAGTTAGTTTTGCACACCCACACGTGGCCCAAATGGCTGCTCCATGAATGGTTGCCTTTGTTCCCCGACCAGATCAACAAGACAGGCTGTTTAGTTCATGTCTGCGCCTCAGCAGAGGAGGAGAAGCCAGCCTGGGAGGCAGATGTGGCCTCTTAATTGCGTGGAAAGGTTACCAGATTGTTAAGCTCTCTTTGACAAGGGGTTCCTGTCGGGGCAAAGAGCCCAGCGCTGCGGCTGCAGGAAGGCAGGGGCAGATGACTCCTTTTGCCCCTCTCCATCAGAACCTGCTGCCCCTCAGATGCAAAGCAAGAGCTTGGGTCAAAGTGTGTCTCCTGTCCCCCTTCCCCAACCTGTCTCATTAGGGGAAAAGGTCCCATCAACACCTGCCTAGTGTTTTGCTAGATCAGGTGGGGCAGAATAGCCCACAGAGGAACTCAACGGACAGGTCCAGTCTTCATAAGAGAGGCTTCATCTGTCTAGGTCAGTGCTGTAAGAAGACCCTGGTAGACCAGACTCAGGGCCGGCTCTAGGGGGAGGTTGGGTGGCGGGGGGCGCCAGGGCAGCACCGCGCGCTGCGCCTGCCCACCAGCCGCGGCAAGAAACGGGACGGGGCGGGGGCGCCGGAGCGATCTCTGCACCACGGTGCCATGGCGCCCGACATGCTTAAGACGGCCCTGACCAGACTCCAGCATCTGCTTCTCAAAGTCGCCAACAGATGCTTGTGGGAAATCCCAAGCAGGATTCGAGCACCAGAGCACTCTCCTGCCCTGTGGTTTTCCCTCCTTGGTTTCCAGCAACCGATGTTCAGAGCAGAGCTTCTGTGGCTATAGCATTGGTAGCCTTTTCCTCCATGAATTTGTCTAATCCTCTTGTAAAGCCATCCAAGTTGGTGGCCATTACTGCTTCATGTGGGAGGGAGTTCCACAGTTTTAACTATGTGCTGAGTCAAGGACTTTTTTCTTTTCCTCTTCAGATACATGATTCTGCTAAACATTTTTTTTAAAAAAAATAATTTTCCAATTATTTTTAAACATTCTCAATCAAACCTAAATAGCAAAAGAAAAAAAAACAGATACAAGATTCTCTTGCATCCTTGAACCTCCCTCCACCCTTCCATGGGTTCCGTATTTAACCTTTTCTGCTGCATATTTTATGCCCTCCATTTATTCCATTTAACATTTATATCTTAAGTCTCCGTTAACTCACAATTGCTATTTAAGTCCTGTTAAAGAGCTCAGCTGTTTACAGTGGTCTTCTAGGTACAACATAATTTTCCTCCAGTCTTTATTAAAATCTTGGTCTTCCTGGTTTCTGATTTTCCCAGTCATTTTTGCCATCTTGGCATAGTTCATCAGTTTAGTTTGCCATTCCTCTCTGGTTTGGACCTTGTCATCTTTCCATCTCTGGGCAAGTACTTTGCCATCTTAGGCTGGATCATGCTCCCTTAGAAGACATCGGATGCATGCACACGGCAATTTCTTCTAGTTCCTCAACATTTCCCTGCCTGTCAATTTCCACACTATATTTGAGATACTGGAATTATAGTGGAATATAGTGCTTATTTCCATATCATTTGCTTCCAGGGGAAAAAATCCATTTGCGAATCCCATGGAACTGAAAACAGGTTGATTAGCATGGGAATTTGCAAAGAGCTAATTTCTCAAGCACCTCTAGTCATTGCGAGTGACCTCACAGTCTATTGCTATGCCTAGGGCTCACTTTAAGGTCATGTAACCTGGATGGTGGAACTTAGATCACTGTCTCCTCCTTGAGTTATTGATGGAAGAAAGGAAATAAATGTTATAAAAATAAATAGAGAAATAAATCTTGTGGTTTTAGGTTGGGCTCAATGGGTAGTCCCAACTCCAAGAGCATTTAAAATATATTTGCAAAAGAACAGAAATCCTTTACATCCCCATAGAGGCCTAGTTTATTAGTTCATTGACCTTTGCCACAGCTCTGTTTCCCTACACAACTGTTGAAATTCTAATGCAGAGATATATATGTATGCAATTCGGTTACCATGATCACATCCATGCATGCAGAACCATCACATCTGGGCAATCTAGATGTCAATTTTGGTATCCTTCAGCTTCTCATTTTTCCAACTTTTAGTTCTCCACCTTCCCATATCAGTTCTCAATTTAAAAAATCCTCATGAAAAGTTATTAGCATTTTGATGCAATTTTTTTTCAAATACTCACTTTTTTGTATGCCGTTCTGACTAATATACACATTTTTTTTGCAGGGCATTTCCCCCTTTTTGTATGCTGTTTTTTTACTAATACTATGCATTTTCATGCACACTTTACGCTTGCATCTAATTGCCTTGCAAATTTTGGAGATGTGAAAGATTCAGTGAATGGCTGTGTTTCAGTTTGTGTATAGTTTCAGAAAGTGTGAATCAGGATTAGGGCTGCGTTTTCAGTGCAAACTGGACTTAATTTTAACATCCCTAGGTGTGGCACTTGGGCTGCAACCCTAGACATAACTTTCCTGGATTATATCCCATTTAACTTGATGGGGCTTACTCCTGAGTAGACACTGTCAGTTGTGCAAAGCAGTAGAAAGTTGGCAGCAAGCGAAAGGGTTACGTGATCCACACTCCCATTCTCACCCATTCTACAATGGAGGGAGTCTCCCCTGGCATTTCTCCCCAACAACTGGAAAACTTGGCAGAGAGCTGAATGTTGGGTCTCTTATGCTCAAAGCAAGAATTGTCTCCACAGGCATGTCAATGGGGTCCCCTTGCCCAATGAGGTTGATCCTAGCTGGGGCTGGTGGGCAGCTGAGTCCAGCAGCATTGGACAACACTACATTGCCTACCCCCCACCCCCACTACACTGATGGGAGAAAATCTTGTATGGAAACATATTAGAATCATAGAATTGTAGAGCTGGGAGGAACCCCAGTTCTGTAATGAAGGGTTCATGGCTCAAAAATCCCTGGCAGATGGTCACCCAATTTCGGGCACTATCTTTCACCATCCAGCTTCCTCTGACCAAGTCAGCCGTCCTGCATCAACTGTTACAACAGGAATCTTAGGTGTTTTATTACTGATTGCAGATTTTTGTGATTGCAAATTTTGAGGTCAACACCTAAACCAGTGTGTCAAATGGAGTTTTCTCTCATTTCCCCATCGAGTGTGCAGTCATCCTTTTTTCATCTTCGGTATGCATTACACATATCAAGACTGTGCTCAAAGCACCAAAATCCCCACAAATGTGAAATGCCAACCAATTTCCTATTGCACCCAGATGTAGAGGAATAGGATGCAGAGTTTGGGCACAAAGAGCATTGAAGTGTTTAGGTTTGCATTCAAGCCTCTGCCTTGCAAAACCTTTGAGGGAAACCTGAATAGGACTCCATCTGGTCTGTTTGCTTGTAATTATTATTTATTGCATCTGTATCCCACCTTTTCCTCCAAGGAGTGAAAGGTGGTGTACACAGTTCTCCCCCACCTCATTTAATCCCCACAACAGCCTTGAGAGGTAGGTCAGGCTGAGAGGCAGTGACTGCTGGCCCAGGATGACCCAGTGAGCTTCATGGTTGAGTGGGATTTGAACCCTGGTCTCTGTCAGGTCCTAGTCTGACCCTCTAACCACTACACCACCCTGCCTCTCTTTATGCCCTCCAAAAGTTCAGGAGAGCCCGATTATCCCTCTCACTCTGTCCTCACAATAACTTTGTGAGGTCGGCTAGGGTATGTGTGAGCGGCCGCCCCAAAGTCACCTTCTAAGCTGCCTGCCTGAGCCTGGATTTGAACCCTTGGCTCAATGAACACTTTAAGCAGAAGCCCTTATGCATTCAACTGGAATGGGTTTTGTTTGTTTGTTTTTAATTGTTTTTATTTTAAAAAAAATTCTTGGGGTATGAAAGTTACGTGCATTGTCTCTATTTTCAGATGGTAAAATCCTTTCTACAGATCAGTTATATTCAATGTGAGACTTTAATGTTGAGGAAATGGAACAATAACAACTTCACCCTTTCAGACAAAATAACCATGATCAAAACATGATCACCCTCCCAAAATTAACCTCCCTATTCCAAACCCTCCCAATCTGGATTCCCCCAACCTAACTCCATAAATTGCAGGGAAAGAAACGACACTCGCTTATTTTCTCACACACAAAAAAGCCCAAGGATAAGCTGGAAAGGTTTGTTGAAATGAAAATATTATTCCGTTGTTTCTGGAAAGTACAACAAAGGGGGTACCTGTTGCATCCCAACAAAGATGCTGTTTTGCAGAACTAGGACATCGGGAAGATTTTGTACCCCGAGATCAGTGCAGGATCTCTGGAGCGGATCTTTCCCTTGAAGGGAAACTGGTTTATTGCTCAGACCATTGCCCCACCCTCCTTGGAAGTGAATGACACATTGCTGTGTTAACTTTGGGTCTGCACCCAGCATGGTCTGAAACCCCCCCCCAAAAAAAACCCCAACATTCCATCCCAGCCTGCGACCCACCAAGCCCCTCCAGGGGACACCCGTTTGCTCTTTTGGAGATTGGAACATTAATGAATCTTTTTGTGGAAAATGAGATCAGCCAAACCCCCGCCTCCCCCCGAAAGAAGTTTCGGCGGTTTGAAGCTGGGACTGACAAAGAAAATAGCTTGATGTAATCCCATTGAGATGTTTTTGTTGGAATGCCACGAGAGGACTCGTTCGCAACGCGCGCACACAAAAAAGAAAGTCTATACTCCCACCCCCACGACACACACACACCCGTAGAAGTGCGTGGAGGCAAACTGGCCAGCGTGGAGCCAGAGGCTGGACTGGGTGTGGAAAGAAAACACAGACGCTTGCCAGCCCAGTGGGGGCAACAGATTTGGGCTGGGCTGCCAAATGTGGGGGGCCGGTCAGGGGGGAGACGGAGAGGAGTTCAAGGGAAGGACATATTTGTGGAGGAGGCCAACCAGCGGACTGCCAAATAACTTGAGTTGGGCAGCACCAATATTGTCCACCCCAGGGGCACAGCTGAAAAGACAAATGATGGTTTCCTCCCCAAAGAGAGGGATGGAGATGGCCTGGAATAATTCGTGGTGGTATATAGACAACACAGTTGTCTCTCATGGACAGGTACCCAGGGGACAGTTGCTAGGTCAGGACAATGGCCCACCTAGTCCAGCATTCTGTTCTCACAGTGGCTGACCAGATGCTTGCAGGACACCAGCAAGCAGGATTCATGCATAAGAGTACTGTCTCCTCTCTATGGGTGCCAATTTGAATAAAATAGGGGGGGGTAAGCTCTGTTAGGGACCCAGGTGGTGCTGTGGGTTAAACCACAGAGCCTAGGGCTTGCTGATCAGAAGGTCGGCGGTTCGAATCCCTGTGACGGGGTGAGCTCCCATTGCTTGGTCCCAGCTCCTGCCAACCTAGCAGTTCGAAAGCACGTCTAAATGCAAGTAGATAAATAGGAACCGCTACAGCGGGAAGGTAAACAGTGTTTCCATGTGCTGCTCTGCTTTGCCAGAAGCGGCTTTGTCATGCTGGCCGCATGACCTGGAAGCTATACGCCGGCTCCCTCGGCCAATAATGCGAGATGAGCGCACAACCCCAGAGTCGGTCACGACTGGACCTAATGGTCAGGGGTCCCTTTACCTTTTACCTTTAAGCTCTGCCCCACACAATCATAAGATGTGACATACTCACATCATTTGAATGGCAATGCCCATTTATTTTGGGGGGAGGGCCATCCTCAAATATTTTATTGGGTGGCCCCAAAGGGACCTCAGCCCCCAGGGCGTTGGCTCCTACGGTTTCCACAAATGGTATTCAGAAGCATTGCTGCCTTCAGCTGTGGAGGCAGAGCATAGCCAACGTGGCTAATAGCCATTGACATACCCTCCAAGATTTTGCTGATGAAAATAGGGACGTCCTATTCCATAATGATAATTTTACTATTTATACCCTACACATCTTACTGGGTTGCCCCAGCCACTCTGGGCAGTTTCCAACATATATAAAAACATAATAAAGCATTAAACTTTTTTTAAAAAAAATAAACTTCCCTATACAGGATTGCCTTCAAATGGCTTGGAGGTCAGATGCCCTCCAACATTTCTCCAATGAAAATAGGAACATCCTAAGGAAAAAGGGGACATTCTGGGGTAAAATCAGAAATTGGGATGGCTTCTCTAAATCAGGGACGTCCCTGGAAAATAGGGGCAACTTGGAGGGCCTGCACTGATAGCCTTCTCCACCCCTTGAAAGCACAGTGGAAGGGTGTTCTTTCAAAGAATTCTAGGCCCTGTTGTTTGTTGAGGCTTGGTAGGAATGGTAACTCTGAGGGGGGGATACTACAACTCCCAGAATTCTCTGAGGGAAAGAATGAGCTTTGGAAGTGCTTTAAAGGGATAATGTGTGCACAACCTCAGTCATCAGTCAAAAAGCAACACGTTGCATCATGTACAGAAGACAACAGGAAGCCAATGGGAGTGTTGGAGCAGTGGTGGCCTGTGTTGTAACCCTCTGGCATTATGTGTCGCCAGCAGGAGACAAGCTGCTGAACGTGTTACATGAATTCACAGCACCAGAAAGCTGCCATGACAAAGATCTTCAGGGTTTAGGCAGGAGTCAAAACCAGCACTTTGAATTGGGCATGGAAACTAATTGGTAGCCGGTGCAGTTGGCCCCAGGATCGGTGTAATAGGCTCAAACCGACTTGCTCCAGTGAGCGACCTGGCCACTGAATTCTGCACTAGCTGAAGTTTCCGAACCGTCTTCAGAGGCAGCCCTGTGTATAACGCATTGCAGTAATCTAACCTTGAGGTTACTAGAGTGTAGACAACAGTAGTTAGGCTACCCCTGTCCAGATAGAGGCATAGCTGGGCCAGTAGCCGAAGCTGATGGAAGGCATTCTGGGCCACTGAGATCACCTGAGCCTTGAGTGACAGCAAAGGATCCAGGAGGACCCCCAATCCATGAACCTGCTCTTTCAGAGGAAGTGTAAACCCACCAAGAGCAGATGATCTCCCACCCATCTGGTCTAGGGAACCACCCACTAACAGTGCCTCAGTCTTATCTGGAATGAGTTTCAGTTTGTTGGCTCTCATCCAGTTCATTATGAGGCGAGACACTGGTCCAGCACTTCCACTGCCTCACCTGCAGATGTAAAGGTGAAACAGAGCTGAGTGTCATCAGCATCCTGCTGACAATGTACTCCAAACCTCCGGATAACCTCACCCAGCGGTTTCATGTAGATGTTAAACATGGGGGATAGGATTGAGCCCAGCAGAACCCCACATTGAAGGTGCTATGGTGCTGAAAAGCATTCCCTAAGCAACACCCTCAGGGAACGACCATCCAAGTAGGACTGGAACCACCGCAAAGCGGTGCCGCCCACCCCTAGTTTGAAGAGTTGCTCCAGAAGGATACCATGGTCAATGGTGTTGGAAGCCACTGAGAGGTCAAGAAGAATTAACAGGGAGATGTTTCCTTTGTCTCTCTCTCAACAGAGGTAATCATACAGGGAAACCAAAGCAGTTTCTGTGCCAAAACCAGGCCTAACACCTGATTGAAATGGATCCAGAAAATCAGTTTCTTCCAAAAGCACCTGAATTTGGTCTGTGGCCACTCTCCTGAACCTTGCTCAGGAAAGGAAAATTAGCAATTGACTGGTAGTTAGTTAGGTTTTTCGAATTCAGGGAAGGTTTCTTAAGGAGTGGTTTTAGAACTGCCTCCTTCAAACAGGCAGGGGCCACCCCCGTCTCATAAAGAGGCATTTATCAGCTCCCTGGCCCAGCCACCTGTTCCCTCCCTGCTGGTTTTTATCGGCCAAGAGGGACAAGGGTCTAGAGCGCTAGTAGTCGCCCTGACCGATCCGAGCACCTTGTCCACATCCTCAAGCCTTACCAACTGAGCCTGACTTTTTAACTGGGCCTGTGAACATCCTCAAATTGCATTCTTTCTCTTCCTGTGAGTTTTTCTTTAGGCAGTCTTATTTGTTTTTTATTGCCCCCCCCTTTAGTCTTCAATAAAACATCTCATACTGGAAGTGGATGTTTTGGTGTCTGAACCAGACTCTATCAGCAACACCTTGTGAATGTTTCCTAATGGGTTTCCGCTAATTGTTCTGGAAACAGTGTTGGGATAAGGAAACAGGATGTTGCCACACAATGCTTATGAATGTAGGTGGAATAATAGCGTCACAGGTTGATTTAAGAAAAATAATGAATGGGCATTGCTTGTAGATGGTGGGTCAACATAGCAGACTTCAGAAGCGGCTATGTACTGTATGTCCCTCAGCTTCTCTGAATGAGTTGTATAGGCTTCCCAACTGTGTTCCTGGGGAACATTTTGTTCCTGGTTAAGAAGATCAGTCATGATGGACATCAGATTCCCTGGGAGATAGGATGTCCAATACTGCTGGCCTTTTGTTATAATGATCAACCCACAAGGTGGCACTGGGTTAGTTCTAAGGCAAATTTTCATTTCATCTAGTGTGGGGTGGGATTCAAAATTTAGAATAATAATAATAATAATAATAATAATAATAATAATAATAATATATTTATTTATACCCCACCCATCTGGTTGGGTTTCCCCAGCCACCCTGGGCGGCTTCCAACCTAATATTAAAAACAATACAGCATCAAACATTAAAAACTTCCCTAAACATGGCCGCCTTCAGTTGTCTTTTAAAAGTAAAATAGTTGCTTATTGCCCTGACATCGGCTGGGAGGGCGTTCCACAGGGCAGGTGCCACTACCGAGAAGGCCCTCTGCCTGGTTCCCTGTAATCTCACTTCTTGCAGCAAGGGAACTACCAGAAGGCCCTCAGGGCTGGACCTCAGTGTCTGGGCTGGACAATGGGGGGTAGAGATGCTCCTTCAGGTATACAGGACCGAGGCCGTATAGGGCTTTAAAAGTCAGCACCAACAGTGAGCACATGTTTGCATGGATAAAAGGCTTAGGTTCAACCCATAGTATCTTCTGTTAGTGGTGATGAGGAAGACTTCCAGCTGAGACCTTGAAAAGCCCACTGCCTCTTTGAGTGGACCAGCCTTCCCCTGACCCTCCAGATGTTTGGGACTTTGGTTTCCGTTATCCCTGAGCATTGGGCATGTTGGCCAGGACTGATGGGAGTTGTGGTCCCACAACATCAGGAAGCACCGGGTTGGGGAAGGCTGGAATAGAGAACACTAGTTGAGATGGGCAAACAGCCTGAACTTCTGGGGGAATTGTGGTGAGCAGGCGTGTGGTCTCTGAAGCCATCTCACTAACCTCCATGGTGATTAATGAGCTTCACCTGACCATTCTCCCGCTGAGGTTGCATGGGCAGCCTCAAGCTCCAGGGCAAAATTGAGCAGAGCTGCAGTGGGAGAGTGTTTCTGGAAGGATCCATTTGTGTGAGGTATTGAGGCAAGAGAAACAACAGCAAATTAGAATCGAGAGTTCCTGCTAGTGTGCCCAGTCAATGATCACAAATTTGGAGATTGATGCCCAGGAACTGAATTGGAGTAGCCTATTGATAGATACTGTTAACTGGGGTGAGGAGATAAGTAACTGAAGTACTGTAGACATTACATAGCACTGTGATCCTCCTGACTGATAGAGTAGTAGTTTATTGGAAAATGAAGTTTTAGAATAAGGGTCGAGATCATTTGCAAGGGGGTCAGGTAGTTTATAAGAAATTGTTGAGGTACTAGTGAAATTCATGATGGGGTTTTTGTAATATATTTATTAAAGGAATGGTGCAATGTTATTCAAAACAAAGTGATTGTGCAATATATAGAAAGTGGTGCTTATTGTTTGTGGTGAATTTTATAGAGGGTCTGGAGGAAGTATTTGAGGAATGTGATATATAGATAATTGCAACCTATTCAGGGAACCAGTCCTCTTTAAGATCAAATCAATACAGAATAAACATTAGACTGAATATTCACAGAGTGTTAGTGAGTGTTCTCTAGGTCGTGAAGAATACGTTTCATAATTTCAGTGATAATATTAAAGGCTTTGAAAAAGGATGAATTAATATATAAGAAGAAAAGATAAAAGCAGAAATAAAGCTAAAACTAAATATGTTTGAGAGACTTTTCTTTTAAAGGATTTTAATCCATAATGGATAAATAAGGTATTTCAGAAAGCAGAAGTACACAGCAAAATTGTCACCGTTATGAGAAAAGTGGAAAATATGGAAGAAGAAAACAGATTCACTGAAGCAGTGAGTGAGATTGATGAACCTTAGATAGACATACAAGCAGCGGTGGAGAGCAGGCGCGCTGCCCCCCGGGGACGTGGTGCGTGTTCGGGGGGGGCGTGATGTAGCGCGCCGTGCGCAGGGGCAGGACGTGCGTTTTTGGGGATGGGGTGGGGAGCTGCAATGGTGCCCCTGGGAACGCACCGCTCAGGGCACCCCGCTCTCACCACCCCATCTTCCTACGCCCCTGCATGCAAGAAAGTCATTCAGCGGAAGAAGAAAGCGAATGTAGTTGTGCTAACAGTGAGAACAGAGGCATTTAAGAGCTAAGCAAGTTGCTAGAAGAATTATTAGCAACCATCCTAGGAATGAAAGTGGATCATTGTCAGTTGAGCCAACATACTGGGCCTGTGAAAGCAGGCAAGTCCATGGGGAGGAACTCACAGGTGCTCTGCTCTGGTCTTTTCCCCCCACTCCTGCAAAGCACTGAGCAAAGTCCCTAGTCCTCCGTCTGCTCTGCAGGATTTCTCAGGCCTCTGGGCAGATTTTAGGGGGCTAGGAGGGTCAAGCGGAGGACAGAGGAGCCCTGTGGTGGTAACAGTTGCCTGCTCATGCTAGGTTGGATCTCACACTTAATTTGGAATTTTTTGGAGCATTTCCACTGCTGAAATAAAGCTATAGGTAAAGGACAGATCGTCTCCTGCCACACTGGTGTGGTGCACCACACTCTTTGAGAACCACTGCTGTAGATCAATCAGTGCGGAAAGGGGCTGACCCCACAGTGAGGCAGAGGGAAGAAACTGCCTCGGGCACCCGTTCTGGGGTCTTTGAAGGGCAACACTTAATTCATTGTTGTGTTTTTACTGCCGTTGGGAAGTTTGTGCCTTGACTTGAGGAGGCGCCATTTGTTTACTTCATTTATCAACAGCTTCCTTTGGGGAAGGGGTCATAGGTCAGCAGCAGAGCTCGGGCCTTGCAGGCAGATGGTCCCAGGTTCAATCCCTGCCATCGCTGGAGAGTCTTTCCTGCATGCAAGTCGGTGTGTAGGCAGTGCCAACCTAGATCAGCCAATGGCCTGACTCAGTCCAAGGCAGCTTCCTGTGTTTCTTCCTATGAAGCATCTCAAAGCAATTTCGCAATGAAGAACAACATCTTTAACATAAAAACCCACAACAAAGCATGCAGCGATTTCACGTATCGAGACAACAGTTAGCGCCTCCAAATGCCTTCCACGCCAGCTCTGCTTCAAGAGAGGAAGTTTGGAAATGGCCGGTTTGGTTTTGTTCAAAAGGACATTTGATGTCCGCTGTGGTTCTGCGTCTTTTTATTTCCTTCTGATGTGGCGTGCTAACAAAAGGTAACCTTCTGACCGGAGAGTCATCCTTTCATATTCCCCCTCGCCCCACATTTGTTTATCCTTTCTGAATGGGGAAATCAAACCGCAGGACTGTCGGACAGAGTGTCTCTTGGTCTGGTTGGGCACGTGGCTTGAGAGGCTTCTAATCATTCCTGCACCAGGAATAAAAACAAAAGCTTCAGGAAGCGAAAAGGACTTAACGCTCAAGCTTCAGATTAAATCAGAGAAGCGAACAGGGCTGCAGATGGAGATGGATTTTATTCAGAATGATTTGCCGTGTTTCTCAGCCCAACCAGCTCCACATCACCCGCTTACCTTCCTCTCCCTCCTCGGAGGAAGTTTAACCCCTCTCATCTCCTGGCATGTCCCGCAGAGGACCCTAAGGCATAGCTGCCAAGTTCTCCCTTTTTTAAAGGGAAATTCCCTTACGTTGAATAGGCTTCCTCGCGAGAAAAGGGAAAACTTGGCAGCTATGCCCTAAGGTCCGCGAATAGTAACAGCCTAAGGGTCCCGGGCCCTAAAGAAGCCAGATTATCCTCCACCAGGACCAGGGCCTTTTCAGCGATGGCACCGACCTGGTGGAATGCTCTGTCCCATGAGACTAGGGCTCTGCAGGACTTACTCTCCTTCCGCAGGGCCTGTAAGACGGAGTTATTCTGCCTGGCCTTCAATTTAGCCTGATCCTCCATTCCTTTTTCCCTTCCCCATTTTCTATGAAGAAACCTTTCTGGGTCCCCACTTTTAAATACTTCCCTGGTCTCCTTGCTGGCCATAGCAGGACTAACTTGGCCAGTTATCCCTGGCGATGCTACATTTATGTTGTAGTTCAATGTTGTTTTTAAGCTGTTTTTAAGTCATTTTTAATCAATGTTTTATATTTGTTGTTAGCCGCCCTGAGACCGGTTTCTGGACCGGGAAGGGCGGGGTATTATTATTATTATTATTATTATTATTATTATTATTATTATTATTACTGTATCTCTATGGCTGGCCCTGCCATGGGGCACTGGGAGGCAGTTGCCTCAGGCAGCAGGTGTTGGGCAGTGACAACGGGAGCAGCAGCCCTCCAGCTGTTCTTCCTGAGGACCGCATCCCTTCTGTGGGAGGGGAGAGCTGTGCATGCTCCTCACACACTAGACTTTACCTAGCCACTAGTGTCGAAGCAAGATTAAACTGTTGATCCAGTGGGTTTCTGTAAACAGATTAGGGGTGGAGAAGGGGAACATAGCACCTTGTCCTTGGCCTCAGGCAGCAAAATGTCTTGGGCCAGCCACGTGACTGATTAAGATCACTTCGCCTGCGGTGCCTGCAGGGGACAACTTTGGTATTGCCGAGGGGAGGGTTAAACACCCACCGAATCTGCAGTCCCGTCCCCCCCGTTGCTCAGCTGATTGGAAAGGAACAACTGATTGGCAGGAGAAAGGAGACTGCAGCCCACCTGCAGTGGAATGGATGAATGATGAAAGGGGAAATGCACAGCCATCATTTGAGCAAATCAGAATAAAGTTTCCATGTCACATAACTTTGGCTGATTAGCAAGAGGGGGGCACAACGAGTCACATAAAATTGGACACTGGTGGGCAACCGTTTGCCCACCTTTGAACTAGACACAGAAAGGAAGGACATGCTTCTTGGAGAGTATATGCATATTAACTGGAGAATGTGCATATTACCCAGAGAATTTTCAAAAACCTTTTTTCAGATGCATGCATTATATCCAAAGCCTGCTGGGGATTGTGTCTGTTGACTGGATAATGTATAAAATGTTAGTGAGATATGCATGATCCTCATTCCTTTTTTGGAGACTATGTACACTGACTGGGAAATGTGCACAATTCCCTCTATGGGGCATGTCAAATGTGCATAACGGCCAGGTGCAGACCCTCCAAGTGTCCCTATTTTCCAGGGACAGTCCCGGATTTACAGAAGCTGTCCCAGTTTCTGATTTGATCCCGGAATGTCCTGTTTTTCCTTAGGACGCCCCTATTTTCATCGGATAACTGTTGGAGGGTATGGTAGGATGTCCCTATTTTCATTTGATAAATGTTGGAGGGTATGGAGTTATCCAACCCCAGAGCCATCTGAAGGCAGCCCTGTATAGGGAAGGTTATTTTTAATGTTTAATGTTTTATTATGTTTTTATATATTTGGGACGCAACCCAGAGTGGCTGGGGCAACCTCAGGCATGTTCAACAGGTAGATCGTGATCTACCAGTAGATCACTGGACACCTGTGGTAGATCACTGGCTCCTCCCAAAGAAGCTCAACAACTTTGGCTCCCCTAAAAAAAGCTCTACATCAGGGGTCCCCAGACTTACCGTGCGGCGGGCCGGAGGGCAGGGGAGTGCGCGTGCAGCGGGCCGGAGGGCGGGGGAGTGCGCGCCCGTGCGCATGCGCACACACACACGGGCGGGGGAAAAATCGCCGAAAATTGCTTGTGCGCATGCGTATGGGCCTCCCCGACCCGGAAGTGCACCAGAAATGACCTCTTCCGGGTCGGGAGAGGCCCATACGCATGCGCACAAAGGATTTTCGGCGATTTCTTGCCGATTTTTTAGATCGTCGCTGTGCCGCGCGCCGTGAGAGCGGGCAGCGGCAGCAGGCGGCGGGGGTCGTCGCGGGCCGGATTGGAAGGCCGATTGGGCCACATCCGGCCCGGGGGGCGTAGTTTGGGGACCCCTGCTCTACATCTTTGACCTGAACCTCTAAAAGGGGGGTAGATCACCCCCAGTTTTTAACTCTGTGAGTAGATCACAGTCTCTAGAGACTCTTGGGAGTTGGCCACCCCTGGATTAGATGATCCTTGGGCTCCCTTCCAACTCTATGATTCTATGTTCCCCTTCAGGTTGCTAGCATTTTGTGGGAGGGATTCAGAAATTTAGGTTTGTGAAATTAAAGTAAAACTTTCACACCAGCACAACTAATTTACTTATTTAAAAACAAAACCAAAAACAAAGAAACTGGGTTTTTTGTGGTTAGGAAAGTGATGCAGAAATGCACCCCAAGCAGGGCCATCTTAAGCATATCCGATGCCATGGCGCAAAGCTCCCTCTGGCACCCCCCCTTTTCCAGTTTTTTTAAAGGGAGGATGGCGCTGTAGGTGGGGCTGGAGGAGGCAGTCAGTGGCTGGAGGGCGGCTCCTCCAGCAGGGAAGAGGCGGAGGCCTCCCGGCTCAGCTGGCCGCTTCATGCCACGGTGGCCACAGCAGACGGAGGCTCCAGGCATGGCGCTGCTTCGGCACGGCATGGCGGAGGTGAGCGAGGGCGGCGAGCTGATGCCAGGAGGTGCCGCGTCCAGCCTCTGCCTCTTCCCTGGCGCCCTCTAGAACTTGGTGTCCCGGCGCCCCACGCCACTAGCCTCTATGGGTAAGACGCCCCTGACCCCAAGGTGAATGAATGACGAAAGGGGAGGTGCATGGCCATCATGTGAGCAAATCAGAATAAAGTCTCCTTGCCATATAACTTTTGCTTAAACCAGAAAGAATGCTCAGTGGTGACCAAACATAGTCTAACCTCTCTGTATGTTTTGTGCAAGCAAACCAGCAGGATGAAGTCTCAGTGAACAAGTCACCTGTAGGAGCCCCTTCTTCCAAAGACCTATAGGGTTCATGACTTCCCTCCTTTTCTTGCAAGAGGAGCGCCCTTTAAATTCTGGCTGCAAGGGAGACAGAAAGTAGAGAAAGCTGCTGCTTTCTGCAATGCAACGTGCTTCACTTATTTGTTTGTTGAGGAAGTGGTTTGGTTTGCAAAGTAGCCAGTTCTTGAAACCATCTTCTCCCTGGCCCCGAGCATCTCCAGCTGAAAAGACCATAAAACCTGCTAAAACAATATTTACAACTGTGTCTGCAATATGTGACTGTGTATTTATAGCCTTGGGTCAATGCTGACAAATAGGGATGCCTAATTATTTCCCCCCAAAATGAAAGAAACAACAGGAGAGAAGGAGGGACGGAGTGGGGAGAGAAAGCGAATCAGTGCATGCACGCTTGGTGAGAGGGAGAGAGAGAGAACATGCTTCTCCCCCCCCCCCCGTCTGGTCTGTGGGCAATTGAGCGGCGCTGTAAATTGTTATGTACATACCAGATGTAAGTGAGCATTAAGGGGAAAGTGGGGCGTATTTGGTGGAAGAGGCAAGGCTCGGAGTCTTGAACTGATTTGCCAGCTTGGATCAATCCAGCACCAGGCCCAGGTGGTTCTTGTTGGGATTAGCATGACAAGTTTAGCCTGGCTGCCAAATCAGCTGCAGCGGTTTTTGTTGCCTCTGCTCTGCTGCTCCAAACCAAGAACAGAGCGCGGAAGACTCTCCTGCACAGGAGGCTTTTCAGCAGAGGTTGGATGGCCATTGGTCAAGGATGCTTTGAGCTGTGATTCCTGCTTTGCAGGGGGTTGGACTAGATGACCCTCAGGGGTACCTTCCAACTCTACAATTCCGTGATTAAGAAGGGATGTATGTGTGATTGTTTTTTAATTGTTTATTGATTTATTTTGAACCATTTTGCGTTCACTCTTCAGGCCTCCCTCCTTCCCTCCCATCTCCTGAGCATCATTCCTGCATTGCAGGGAGTTGGACTAGGTGACCTATTCTACAACTCTGTGGTTCTATGATCTGGGCTGGGAGAGATTTACAGGGATGGGATGGACAGTGGGTGGAAAATGGCAGCCTTACAGAACTGAAACGGGTGTCAGAAGGAGGAGCTGAATGTTGCTCAGCTGGTTGCTGTTGGGTTTTTTGCTTTTTTTAAAATAAAAAAGTGTGGTAGAATCTGCCTGTATACTCTGGACCATCTCTGCACATATCAGGACCTACCAAGCTGATGAATCCAGATGAGTGGCCCTGGCAGACGGTTGTCAATGTCAAGGTTGCTTTTGCAGTCCCAACAAGACCAGGAGGTTTAAAGGAGTTCTAAAAAGCAGCAGCAGCAACAGCAACAACCAGGCCATATTTTTCTGCCTTCAACATGACCGCAATGCGGGGGGGGGGGGGGGGATGTTTTCCTGGCATAAAGACGAAGCAACAAGAAATGTTTTGCCTGTTTCACTGCTGGGAAGGTGAGGTGGACACTTATGCATTGTCAAAAAAAGAGGAGGCTGTACCCAACCCTGTTCGCCCTATTCAGAGTAGACCCATTGGCATTAACAGGCACAGCTAATGTAGGGCCATTAATGTAAGTGGTCTCCTCTGATTAGAAGCTGGATATGGCTCAAGAAATGCACCCCCCCCCAAAAAAAAGTCAAAAGATGATACAGATTTGCATAGATTCTGCACAGGGGCGCCAAGTTGGGCCCCAGGTTGTGGGTGCCCAATGGCACCCATGACATAGTGTGATGTCGTGATGTTGTGACATCATGACATCATGTTACATCAACGCACCACAGCGGCGCTTCTGAGGACTGGCAGGGCCTCCGATGTGATCTCCGAGGCCATACGCATCTTCCCCCGTGACTTCCAGGAAGGGCCTCCAATGTGACTTTCAGTAGAAACCAGAAGCTGCATCGGAGCCCGTGCTGTGGGTGCTGAGCACCCACAATTTTTTGTGGGTGCCTGGGCCCCCAGGGCGCCCTGTAGTTGGTGCCTATGATAAGGCTACCAGATTTTTTTTTCAATGAATCCGAGGGCACTTTTCAACTTCAATGGATTTTGTATGGGGACTGATTTGTAAATCCAGGGACTGTCCCCGGGAAACGGGGACATCTGGTAACCTTAGCCTATGATCCTGCATATTTAGACCTGGATCTAGGTGTGGTTGAAGAGTAAGGGGCTGTTGAGAGGTAAGGGATTGTTCCCCCTCCAATGTTTTAAGAGTGAAGGTGCCTACCTGAATCAAGAGGCAGTGAGTTCCAAAGTGTAGGTGCTCAATATCTTACAGCTATGGAACAAGTGCAGTATGGCACCTGTAACAATGTTAAGGTAAAGGGTAAAGAGACCCCTGACCGTTAAGTCCAGTCACGGATGGTTCTGGGGTTGCGGCGCTCATCTCGCTTTACTGGCCGAAGGAGCCAGCGTTTTTCCGGGTCATGTGGCCAGCATGACTAAGCCGCTTCTGGCAAACCAGAGCAGCACACGGAAACACCGTTTACCTTCCCGTTTACCTTGCACTTTGACATGCTTTTGAACTGCTAGGTTGACAGGAGCTGGGACTGGGCAATAGGAGCTCACCCCGTCACGGGGTTTCGAACCGCCAACCTTCTGATCAGCAAGCCCTAGCTCTGTGGTTTAGACCACAGCGCCACCCCCGTCCTGTAACAATGTTAGTTCTGCTTATTTAAGTAGTCGAGTAGGCACATGTGGGACAAGGAAAGAAAATGTCCCAAGCTGCAAGGGGCTTTATATACTGTAAGACACCTACCATCTTCCCCCTAAATGGGGTCAGCTTCTGCAGGATGAAGTGCCCTTTTAAGTTATGAATGGAAAAGTGATTGTATGCAGAGGCACGGCATTTTCTGAGCCTGTAATACAAATGTTATAGGGGAGGAACAAGTCCCTTCTCATAGTACACATATGATGCAATGATTTGTGGCTTATCCCCCTTTTGGTTTTGCACACTTCTGGGGCTTGTGTTCATGAGGTTAAACAGAAGTTTGGTGTCTATACGAAGTCTGTGACCCTCCAATTACTTCAATCTGGCATCTCATCTGCTCCATACATTTCTTGACTTGGGTTTGTCAGGATTCGAATACAGCCCTTGCCAAAATGATGCACCAGGTTGGTGCAGGCTGTGTTAGGCTGCATTCTCACTGTCTGGTGCTTTGTTTTTAATCTTCGTTCATTGTTATAGGATACTGCTGTTGGATGTGTTGGTTCTCAAACCAGCTTCACCCTGACTGCAGCTCTTAAACTCCTCCTAATCCAGTCTCTGTCCAAGGTGGGAACATCTTTGCATAGAGGGAAGGTATCCAAGTGGAAACGAATCTGATACTAATGAAGCTGTGCTGATGTGAACGGCTTTTGTGGGGTGGAGGTGGAAAGAGTTGTGAAGAGCACCACCACAACTCCACTGTGCTTGAAAACGGTAATATGAAACTCCTTGGCTGGAGTCGATGTCCAGAACATCTGGAGGGCAGCAGGTTGGCTAAGGCTCCTCCAAAACATTTTGACTGTCTATTTTTAAGGGTTATCTTTTTTTTTTTTGCCGGTTTGTTCTTCACTTCCTGTTTCAGCAGATGTGCTTTGGTATGACGTCAGCTGGACGTTGGCTCCCAAACTGCAATCTGGCCAACACTTGATTCAAGGAGTCTTTTCAAAACACAGCTCAAAATTGCTTGGGCGGAATCTTCCGCAGAGGGCTCCTTTTGCCCTGAGAGGCATTCAGAAGTTCCAAAGTCAGGCCTGTTATTGTGAAACAACAATCCCTGCCGATGTGAACCAGTCACCCCTGTATCTGATGGACTTAAGTGGTTCCCAAGTCAGTCGTGCGGAAGTCTTCGCCCCACCCAGGTCTGCAGGCTGGAGATAAAAACTCTGCCGCACTTTCCTTGATTGCTTAGTCTGAGATGAAAGAGAAGTGAGTTAAGAGCCCCAATCTGAATTATTCCCAGGGCTTTCTCACTTCCCTTTAGCTCATCTGCTGCCTCCTGTGTGTGCTGCACTTATTCCACTGGAATATATTCTCTAACCTTCCAAAACTGAGAGCATCATCGGCCATTTATCGCCAGGGATGGAGAAACCCACCAACTTTGTCTTTTCTCAGGCTTCTTATATTTTCAGTCTTCAACTTAGTCCACCCCATTTCCACATCAGTTAGTAGGCAAAAACTGGCAAGCATTTTTGTGAGTTTTTTTCCTCGATGTGTGCATTTTGCAAACACTTCCCCAGATTGTCACGTCTTTGTGTATATTTCTCTCAACGATATACTGTATTTTTGGTATGTCCAGGCTTTCACCTAAAATAATGCATTTTGGGGACACAGTTTTTTGGTTGGAGAACAAAACAAGCGCAATGAATAAACTTGCGCTGACAATTCGGAGAAGTGCAAATTTTGAAGGTTAGCAGCAACTGAGTTCAGGAAGTGCACCTTAGGTAGATTGGTAATAAAATGTGAATGGAATGAATATCTCCCCACACCTTCCATGTGGTTGGTTTCCCTTTGGAATAGCTGTATGTAGGCAGGAAGCATGCATAATATGGTCCAGAGAGCAGAATTCAGTCAACAACAACAACAACAACAACAACAACAACAACAACAACAACAAGAATTTATTATTTATACCCCACCCATCTGGTGGGGTTTCCCCAGCCACTCTGAGCAGCTTCCAAGAGAAAAATAAAATACAGTAATCTATTAAACATTAAAAGCCTCCCTAAACAGGGCTGCCTTCAGATGTCTTCCAAAAGTCTGCTAGTTGTTATTCTCTTTGACATCTGGTGGGAGGGCATTTCACAGGGCAGGCGCCACTACCAAGAAGGCCCTCTGCCTACTTCCCTGCAACTTGGCTTCTCGCAACGAGGGAACCGCCAGAAGGCCCTCGGCACTGGACCTCAGTGTCCGGGCAGAACGATGGGGGTGGAGACGCTCCTTCAGGTATACTGGACCGAGGCCATTTAGGGCTTTAAATGTCAGCACCAACACTTTGAATTGTGCTCAGAAACGAACTGGGAGCCAATGTAGATCTTTCAAGACCGGTGTTATGTGGTCTCGGTGGCTGCTCCCAGTCACCAGTCTAGCTGCCGCATTCTGGGTTAGTTGTAGTTTCCGGGTCACCTTCAAAGGTAGCCCCACGTAGAGCGCGTTGCAGTAGTCCAAGCGGGAGATAACTGGAGCATGCACCACTCTGGCGAGACAGTCTGCAGGCAGGTAGGGTCCCAGCCTGCGTACCAGGTGGAGCTGATAGACAGCTGCCCTGGACACAGAATTGACCTGCGTCTCCATGGACAGCTGTGAGTCCAAAATGACTCCCAGGCTGTGCACCTGGTCCTTCAGGGGCACAGTTACCCCATTAAGGACCAGGGAGTCCTCCACACCTGCTCGCCTCCTGTCCCCCCCACAAACAGTACTTCAGTCTTGTCAGGATTCAACCTCAATCTGTTACCGTGAGTTTCAGTTTTGTTTATTTAAATTGAACGGTATATTTCTTTCTCTTATGACAGTCATCAAGTGTTTACGCCTGCAACAAAATCTTAGAAGCAGACGTTGGTGGTGCTGGGATGTGTGGGTACACTGGTCAGCGAATGGGGGCGTTAGCACCCCAATCAACTCTTTGCCCCACCCCGCCGCTAGCAAAAATAGACTAAATTGTGCCAGTTTTTATAACAAATTTAGGTCTCAGGATTCAACCTTCCTGGATGAAGAATGCTTTAGAGCAGGATCTTAATCTTTTGTGAGGTGAATTGTACACACAGCCATGGAGCTAGGATAACAAGATGTCTAGATTTGGGACTTTTAAAATTTGGCGTTGCGTTGGAAAACTCTGTGGACCCTTGGAATCCTTTCCTAGAAAGGATTGCTTACTCTTGGAGATTAGACTATTTTTGTTGTTGTTTCGTAATCTACAAAAAATGTACACGCACAGGTGTGTAGCAGTGAGCTGCCACAAAAGGGTGAGAATTATCTGTAGCTCTGGTTGACCAGCTGGTGATATTTTTGCCTCATCCAGCACCTTCTACATATTTTCTGTATGAATTCTTTCCATACCTCTGTGAGCTCTTAAGGTGTTTTTCCTAGTGACGCCCCACAATCGTCTCCCTATCCCCGCAGCCATAAAAGCGGCCGTCTTCTGTAGCACCATGCAGCTGTCCTGGAGGGGAGGCAGGGGGTTTGGGGGGGGTGCTGACAGTCCCAGGAACCTGGGCTAGGTTCAGCTTGGCCACAGACAGAGCCCACAGCAATGTGCCAGGAATGCAGATCTCCAAAATGGGGGAAAGTTAGAGAGCTGGCTCTCCACCAAGGACAATAAAAGGCAAGATGCAAGGACAAGGCCCCTCTCTCAAGTTCAGTCTGTCTGGCTTTACAATATCAGGACAGGCCATTGTGTTATGGGGAAGGAACTTGCCTAGGTTGCTTCTAGCCTGACTGGGCGATAGTAGTGTCTTTATCTGCTGCTGTAGATTACTGAAGGAGCCCAGCGTGAACCATAGAATTGTAAAGGGTCCCTTCTTAAATTTTGATGCCCCAAATTGGACACAATATTCCAGGTGTGGTCTGACCAAGCAGGATAGTACGGGACTGTGACTTCCCTTGATCTGGACACTATACTTCTCTTGATGCAGCCTAGAATAGCATTAGCTTGTTTTGCTGCTGCATCACACTATTGACTCATGTTAAGCTTGTGGTCCACCAAGACCCCTAGATCCTTTTCATATGTACTGCTAGTATGCCAGGTGTTCCCCATCTTATATTTGTGCACCTGGTTCTTCCTGC
Source organism: Zootoca vivipara (assembly GCF_965207765.1). Classification (NCBI taxonomy): domain Eukaryota; kingdom Metazoa; phylum Chordata; class Lepidosauria; order Squamata; family Lacertidae; genus Zootoca; species Zootoca vivipara. The sequence continues at coordinate 29,134,636 of NC_142597.1, read as the reverse complement.
CTAAGTGCAGAACCTTACACCTGTCCCTACTGAAATTCATTTTCTTAGCTTGGGCTCCCCACTTCTCCAGTCTGTAAAGGTCATTATGAATTCTGATTCTGTCTTCTGCGGCATTAGCTACCCCCTCCCAGTTTGGTGCCATCTGCAAATTTGATGAGCATCTTTAATATTTGTTGCTGCGTCTCCTTTGAGTATTTGGATGTTTACAAAGTTTGTTCAGGATTTTCAAAATGCTCAACATGCAGAGGCTAAGAGTCACCAGAGTTGGGGCTTCCATCACATCACAGCACAGCACACTCTATGCACTAGCATTTTCCAGTATGAGGTGAATCTTCTGCCATGAGCAACTTTCTGCATATGAAGTCATGCCAAACAAAAGGGCTGCTACCGTCATGGGGCCGCATTGATCAATCTGCCTCCACCAAGTGGTTTTTCATATGTCTCAGCCCTCAGTCAGGATGGGCTAAACTGTTGGTTTTGGGTTCTTTCAGTTTCTCATTCTTCTAATCTCAAATTGCAAATTTGCAGTTTTGACTTCCAATCTTTCAGTTGGCGGGGTGGAGACACACACATCCGCGTCAGCATTTTGGTGTAGATTTCTTCTAATTTCACATATTTTTGCAAGCTGCTACCACTGATAAAATGTTTTTGTTTGTTTTGCTATTTTTGCTAATATAAATGATACTGGTGATGATGATAGCAGCAGAAGCAACAATTTAATTTTCTAATTTACACCCTACCCATCTGGCTGGGTTCCCCCAGCATATTTTAATACATATGATTTGGTTAGTGCACCAGATTCAGAGAATTGCAGATTTTGTAGGACAGCTGTCTTTTACTTCACATATTGTTTTGGAAGGTGTTAACTAGGGAAGTTTGCATTAAAACCTGAGCGTAACTGGATTTCACCCTCACTCTGAGTTCTTAGCTATTTCAACTCCAGAACCCTCTCCAAAAAAGGGGAGGCAGTAGACTGTCGGTGACTCTTTTGCTCCTGGTTCCAGTAAGTTCCAGTTAAGAGCAACAGCCCGTAAGTTTCACTTAACAGTTGGGTGGAGGTGCAAAATATCTGATTCAATCTGCAACTCTGAGGCAAACACTAGTTTCAGGTAAAGCCTGTCTGGACAGCTGCTTGCCAGCTCAAACAGGGAGCATAACTTGAGTTTCTAGTCTAGTTTTGACAACCATTTTTAATTTTTTGTTTCTTCTCTTTGGCATCCAGGAGGCCCTCTCCGTGGTGAGTGAAGACCAGTCCCTCTTTGATTCCACCTACGGTGCTGCTGCTCACCTTCCCAAAGCAGACATGACAGCCTCAGGGAACCCCGATTACGGCCAGCCCCACAAAATCAACCCTTTACCTCCTCAGCAGGAGTGGATCAACCAGCCAGTCCGAGTCAACGTCAAGAGGGAATACGAGCATATGAATGGATCCAGGTGAGGAAGGACAAAAGGCTATTTTTCTAGGAAAAGAGGTGCCAGAACTCACCGTTAACACTTCCCTTGTAATGGCAATGGTGCCTGCCGGAACTGCAAAAAAGCCCTGACAAAATGCCCACCTTGGTATGTGTGAACCTTGGTGCCAACTTGGGATTCTGTATGGGGAAGCTCAGAAAGGCACCTCTGGAGTTCAGGTTGCACTCTCCTTCTGCAGGGCCAACAGTCTTTTTTCCCCCTCCTGAGGTGAAATGGGAAAGTGAAACCCTGGACAGAACCCCCACCCCAGCCTCACTGCTTGCTGGAGCTGTGTAGCTGTGGCTTCCAGGTTCCGGCAAAATCTCTGCAAGACCTCTCAGAGACCTCATGTGGCCTTCACAAGACTCTGGTAAAGTTGCACGAGGCCTTCGCAAGATTTCACAGGACTCTTGTGAGATCTTGCTGGGACCTGGAAACCGTCACTAATTCTCCTCACTTCTCCAGCAGTGTGTGTGTGTGTGTGTGTGCGCGCGCGTCTTCCCCTACATCCAAGTAACCAATGGCAATCCCCACTCCTGGAATAGAATTTGGTTCTAGACAAGAGCCTGTGGCAACTTGCCATAACGTGGAAGGAAAAAAGAGAGACCTGTTGCATGAAATTCCAGCACACACTGAAAATAATAATAATAATAATAATAATAATAATAATAATAATAATAATAATTTATTATTTATACCCCACCCATCTGGCCGGGTTCCCCCAGCCACTCTGGGCGGCTTCCAACAAAACAGAAATTCTAAAATACAGAAATCCATCAAACATTAAAAGCTTCCCTAAACAGGGCTGCCTTGAGATGCCTTCTAAAGGTCTGGTAATTGTTGTTCTCTTTGACCTCTGGTGGGAGGGCATTCCACAGGGTGGGTGCCACTACCGAGAAGGCCCTCTGCCTGGTTCCCTGTAACTTGGCTTCTTGTAGTGAGGGAACCGCCAGAAGGCCCTCGGAGCTGGACCTCAGTGAAAAATAGGGATGTGGAACTTGCCCCCCCCCCAGTGCTGTTGCTGGACTATAACTCCCATCATCCTTGGCCATTGGTTTTCAGACTCCAGGATAAGGGTTTAGGGTTGTCAGTTTGTGATCCAGAGGTGCTACATACATATGCAGGACACCTGTCTCTAGATATAATAATAATAATAATAATAATAATAATAATAATAATAATAATAATAATAATGTGTTGGTGCTGACCTTTAAAGCCCTAAATGGCCTCGGTCCAGTATACCTGAAGGAGCGTCTCCACCCCCATCATTCTGCCCGGACACTGAGGTCCAGTACCGAGGGCCTTCTGGCAGTTCTCTCATTGCGAGAAGCCAAGTTGCAGGGAACCAGGCAGAGGGCCTTCTTGGTGGTGGCGCCTGCCCTGTGGAACGCCCTCACATCAGATGTCAAAGAGAAAAACAGCTACCAGATTTTTAGAAGACATCTGAAGGCAGCCCTGTTTAGGGAAGCTTTTAATGTTTAATAAATTATTGTATTTTAATATTTCTGTTGGGAGCCGCCCAGAGTGGCTGGGGAGACCCAGCCAGATGGGCGGGGTATAAATATTATTATTATTATTATTATTATTATTATTATTATTCATCAGGGGAATCAGAGCTGGTGTAGGGATCCCTTCAGCTTGCTCCATTTCTCTCCTATTTCCAGTCTCTGCCTCCCTTCTGCATCTGCTTAGTGCAGTATCAGGGCATGAATTTCTACTTGTACAGCAGAAATTCTTCCCCCTCCCACATTGCTCTGGAGTTTTGGGGGAATCCCTAGAACAGAGGTCACAGGAGCAGAAGAGAGGGGAGCTCCGTTGTGCAAGTACTGATGATATGACTTTTAGAGGACATCTGAAGGCAGCTCTGTTTAGGGAAGCTTTTAATGTTTAATAAATTATTGTATTTTAATATTTCTGTTGGAAGCCGCCCAGAGTGGCTTATATCACTACTTTGGATGCAACCCCGGGACTTCATTTTTTTGCACTCTGGGAAGAACAAGAAGAGAACAGGCAAAGAGAACTTGGGGGGTGGGTGGGCATGAGGTCCATCCATGGCTGCATCCCCTCTGTATCACAACTTGGAAACCCAGCACCAGAGAACAACCCAGCACTCTGAATGCAGTGTGTTTCTCTGTAGAGCTCAATTTCTCTCTTTCCCCCCAGTAGTTTTGGCAAACTGGCCTTTGCACCTCATAGAATCGCAGAGTTGGAAGGGGGACCCCCCAAGGATCACCCAGCAATTCAGGAACCACAGCTAAAGAATCCCAGACCTATGGCCATGCCATGCAACCTCTTCTTAAAAACCTCCAATGAATGAGAGCCCGCCACCTTCCGCCTTTTGTCATCCTTGCCAATCCCAATTCAAAGACAGGCAAATGGAGCCAGCAACTGTCGGGCCATAGGTCACCCTTTCCTACGCTTTTCTTCAGAGGGGCTACAAACGGGCATCTTAGCTGTGGTGTGGTTTTGCCCCAATGGCGCTTTTCATCCCATGATCAGCAACGGGTGAAACTCGCCGCTCGCTTGCTGTTTAGCCTCCCGTACGATGCCACCTTTTCTTGTATCAAACATACAACCAAGAACCCAGGTTACGAATGGCAAATTCAGCAATACAGCAGCGTAACCGGCCGATATTCTCAGTCACCAGTTTATAGACATATGACACCAAATGACAAAATCCTACACACAAGAATATGTAACATTCAAACATCATAGAAAAACGTATGACAAGATTCAGTCCAAACATCAGTCCAAAAAGTATCAAGTCTTAAATACAGCTCATATAGGTCATCCATACGGCATATGAAAAGGTTCCAAGATGTTTTCAAGTAGATGAATGAGGATCTAGGTAACAACGGAGCATCCAAATGTGGTAACAAATAACGGTGGCAATGGAGTATCCAAATGAAGATGAGAAGCAACAATGGATGGTGACAAAGAAGATGAGACAAGATTACCCAGGTTATATACTTTGTTTCACCGGAACTGGCTTCTTCAGTGAGTAGAACGATCGCATTCATAGATAAGATACTTAATGGAACTCCAAGTGCTGACTCCAAGTGTTAATCTTTAAACCTTTTCTTGTGCCTCCTTCTTTCCTGTGCCTGAAATGAGAAAATTCAGAAGCAGCGCCTAGGGGCAGATAAACAGAATTGGTGGCTCGTTCAGAGGAATCTTGTGCTCCAAAAGAAATGGGGACAATATGTCAGGCTCCATGAGCCAAGGCAATTTGAATTATTATCCTTCCAGCGAGAACCAGATAAATATTTTCTAGTGCCTGAGTCTGTGCTGGATTAGCAGCTGTTATTGTTTTTGCAAACAGGACAACTCTGTAAGAATAATGCCTGGTGCTTTGATTTTAAGGTTGCTATAGGATTATGGAACTATCGGGGTGGAAATCTTAACCCCGACACCTTAGAAACAGCAATGTTAATTCTGGGCTCTGCTGGCAGACTCCATATGCCTGTCCTTGGGATATTTTCTTTATTGAAACAATTTTTTATTGTTGTTTTCAATAACCACAACCAGCAAACAAACAAAAACCAGACAGTAGGAATGTCAAGCTTTACCATTCAAAAATAGGAATTGATCAAAGATTCCCAAGAGCAATCTTCAGCCCCAGCAGTTCTCAAACTCCCCCTACCTCCACAGACCATTCTGGATGGTTTTGGTGAATCACTTAACAATTTTTCTGCCTGTTGTTGCCATTGTAATGCACTGTGCTAGGTGCTGTATGCTTTTAAATTATATTTAAATTACTTATTTTATTTCTTATGTAGTGTTGTATCGTATTACATTTTTTTTACTTCACCAAATTTATATACTGCTTGATGGTAAACACACACACACACACACACACACACACAACTGGGAAAGTGATTTACAAAAATTTGAATTTCGTCGAATTTGAGAGGGTGGCGGTACCAAGACCATTTCATTTTTAAAATAATTTTATTTCTCATTTTCATTTTACAATTGCAACATTAGATAATAATCCCAATATCAAATAAACATTTAATGTCGACACCCCCACCCTTTCCATGGTTCACTTCAGCATATTCTAATTGACCCCTAACTTTTCATTTTCTCATTTTTTATCTCAATAATTGTTACTGCTGAATTTACTCTATGGCTGTTAACTTTTTAATAGGCTTACAATAATTTCCCAAATATTCCGCAAAACATTTCCAATCTTCTTTAAATGTCCCCCCCCCAATCTTGGTTTCTTATTCTGTTGGTCAATCTTGCCATTTCTACATATTCTATCCATTTCATCTGCCATTCTTCCTTTGTTGGTATTATAGAGTAAGACCATTTCAGGCGGAGCGGCTGGCGGGCGGGCGGGCGGGCGGGCGCAGCTGCGTGGCGCCCCCCATCCCCACAAATAATGCTGCCACCCCATATTTGTGGTAGGCAGGGTCTGTCTCCACCTCCACCCCTTTCATCTGTTTCTTGTACCCTGCAATTGTGACTCTTGGATTCTAAGTAATAAACACATTCTCTCTCTCTCTCTCTCTCTCTCCCTCTCTCTCTCTCTCCCTCCCTCTCCCTCTCCCTCTCCCTCAGCCCCCCTCTTTACAGGGCTCCAGCTGCCTCCCAAGAAAGCAGCCTTTACTCTCTTCTTCACTTGTGCTTCCAGCCAGGGATGGGCAAATCCAGTACTTTTTTTTCACTAAAAAATGTTTAGGGGTACCCTCATTTTGACTCAAGAAAATTACCATTTTATAGTTCAAATCGGGGAAAATAAATACAGTAAATGGACAAAAGTACAAAGATTCACAAAATGTTTAGGAGTATGCGTACTCCTGCATCCCCCCCCCCCGAAAAAAAAGCACTGGGCAAATCTGTCCCTTTCACTTGCTCTCTGGATCTGCCTTTCTGCCACTCAGTTCTCTACATTTCCACACAGGTTTGCATTTTCTTTTTTATAGCCTTCTTGAAAATTCATCCTCATTCCTGCATGTGAAATTCCCCTAATTTGTATGCAATTTTGCCCGATATAGATTTTTTTCTTTTTTGCAAAGCTATCTCCCCAAATGCGGTGCTCTGTTTTGTGAACAGGTCCATTTTAATGCACATTTTACCCCAGTAAATGCATTTTTGTACCCCTTGCTTGCAAAATTCAGAAAAGTGCGAATTTCCGAAGGCAGAGCGTGTCTGTCATGGCTAGTAGATCTTGGCAGTCCTTTCCTTCTCCAGGAATCCATCTACAAAGCCCTGTGAACTTAGATGGTGGGAAGGCCCATAGCACATGCTTTGCATCCAGTTCTTTATATCTCTACCTGGACTGGAAGAACTGCTAGCCACTGTAAACAATGCTGAGCTAGAAGCCCTAGTGGACTGACCTGATGTAAGATCCTTTGGAAACCTTAGGTGGCTTTTAAACAAAATAAAATGAGACAACTTGCATTCTCATATTCATCAGAGAGACCGTACGTGGCTTTCTCTATCCTCAATGGGTCAATGCTCATAGCACTGTGACCAATTGTGTGTCAAGGCTTACCAGAAATTACCTTAAAAATAACTCACAACTGACACGAGAATTATGGTTTGGTTTTTGGCAATTAATTTAGGCCACAACTTTATTTAATTACACAATTTTAATCCGAGTGTTGGCTTAGGCTTTGGGTTAACCACTCGTCCTTCCCTAAGAAGGACTATCTCCATCTGTCCACTGAGGACAGGACTCAACTCATCTGTCCACTTGGGACAGGACTCACTTCAGCTGTCCCCCTGGGACAGGACTCACCACTGTCCACTTGGACAGTACCCGCTCCGACTTCCTGAAGGGAAGTCAAGTGAACATCCCTGGGAGAGGAGGTGTCTGAGCCCAGGCATTCCCTCCTCTCTTTTTCCAAGATGTTCCCCAAGGCCCGTACTCTTATAATTGGGCCCTCCATCCCCGCCAATGGCGGGATGGTAAGGACAAGAGCGTAAGCCCTGGGATTCCTTTAACGGAATACTTCTATGTGGAGCAAAAGGTGGGGGGGTAGGCATCTGGATGCCACACCCCTCTTCCAACCGATTAACCAACCAAAAGCCTAACCGCCAACCTAACAAGTTGTGACAATTTGCTAAGCAGTAGACGAAAACCAAGAGGCAAAGCCAATCAGCCAATTGGAAAAATTCCTACTGGCCCCTGAATACAGGCGGCCCCAAAGGCATAGCAATGTCAGGCTAACCTGCAAAAGAAAGGGCGGGTGGGAGGGGATTCAGATGCCAAGGCAAAAGTGAATTCTAAAATGGAGGGCAGAAGCTTAAAAGGGGGGCCCCTCAACCAATCACGGACCCAGGATTAACATGACCACACCCCCATTACTCAGCATGACCTGTGGCCTAGGCTGCAGCCCCAAACCCTATATTAAATTTCCTAGCAGCCCTACCACAATCCGCTTTATATTAGATGATATAAAGCGCTTTGCTGCTTTCCAACATGTCCCGTTGAGTGTTGATCACATTCAGATCTCACCTTCCCACTGTGAGAAACACCAGGGTAGTCACAGCATGGTTGCTACCTAAGAGTCTCAGCTTCTGGGCCCCTCCTAGATTGCTGGAGAAGTTGCTGTCCCGATGTTGCTGGACTTCAACTCCCATCATCCTTTGGTCTGTTTGGTTGGGACCAGTGCTTTTTTTCTGGGGGGACGCAGGAGGACACATACACCTAAACATTTTGTGAATCTAAGTGTGGCCTCATTGAGGGGCAGTATTTCAATATGAGTAGGAAAATGAGAGTACCCCTAAACATTTTTTTAAAGAAAAAACAAACACTGGTTGGGACTGATGGGAATCGAAGGCCAATGATATCCAGAGGACCACAACTTCAACCCCTCAGCCTTGCAGCACCAGACATCTGAACCTGAAACCCTGACATCAGTTTCTGCTCTCTGATGTTGTCCCATCTTATACATCTGCTGGCAGCCCAAACACTACTTTGGAGGAGGCTGTAATCCCTCCAGAGAAACTCTGCAGCATGCCAAGGATTTTGCACTCCAAATACTTGCAGCTTTTAACACCTGACACTGAGAATTTCTGCTGCCAGTGAGAAATGGTCTGGCCTTCTCTCTCTCTCTCTCTCTCTCTCTCTCTCTCTCTCTCTCTCTCTCTCTCTCTCTCTCTCTCTCTCTCTCTCTGGCTTGTCTACCCTGCAGTTCCTCACCCCCCCCCCCCGACTGCCACGGGGACATTAAAACTCCAGCAATTTGCCTCTCCAAAGACTGACTTTGGTTCGGTGCCTGGAAAAACAGTAGGCGAAATAGTGCAACCTTAAATTCTAACATGTGTAAGTTATACATCTTATTTCCATTTCCAAGCAGCCTTTCTCCCCAGAAAGACATGAGGAAAAAATTACCATCTGCCTCGAGAATATCTCAGCGGAACGTTTATCTCCTAGCCACGATAACTATGCTAGAGTAATTCTGCCTCCGCGCCTTAACAAACAAATTTAATGTTCTCAATTGGAAAATCCTTCAGGCTTGTTCACCAGATGGGAATCCAGCACAGAGTTGTAAGGCTTCCCTTTGCAGTGAATGGGGAAAATTATTTCAACACTGTTTTGGGGGGGTGGGGGGGTGGGTGTGAATGTGAGAGGTGTTAAGTTCAGATGACACACACATACACACCCTGAAATAATATATGATGTATAATGTCCACTGTGCCATGTGGGCAAGCTCTGCTTTCCATGGGTAACGCAGGCTGTGAGCACATCCCTTGCCCTCCATGGGTGTGGCTGGCATGTAAAAGGAACATGGAAGGAAGACCCTTGGTCAATCTAGCTCCTTGTCGAGACATTGATAGGCAGCAGCTCTCCAGGGTTTCAGGTGAAGGATGTTCCCACTCCCACCTGAGATCCCTCCACTGGAGATAGAGCCTGGCACCTTCTGCATGCAAAACAGGTGCTCTAACCACTGAGCTACAGCCTTTCCCTTTATACTTGGTCTACACTGATCATGGTCCTCAATCATTTCAGATGGGAGTTGCTTTAACGTCCCACGGTGGACAGGCCTGTGGGTCATCAGGGTTGCTCAGGGCTTTCCTAACACACTTTTTTGCTGCCCCACTTTCCTTTCTTGGCACAAGAAGCCCTCTTTCCTCTGCTCAATGATCAGGTGGCATTGCAGGGGGTTGGTCCAGATGACCCATTGGATCACTTCCAACTCTACTGTTCTGTGTAGTTGCACCAGGAGCTGACGATTGCCTGGTATATGATACGATAGCCATGGTGATAGTTGGTGATATGATAGCCATGTTCAAATATATAAAAGGATGTCTTATAGAGGAGGGAGAAAGGTTGTTTTCTGCTGCTCCAGAGAAGCGGACACGGAGCAATGGATTCAAACTACAATAAAGAAGATTCCACCTAAACATTAGGAAGAACTTCCTGACAGTAAGAGCTGTTCGGCAGTGGAATTTGCTGCCAAGGAGTGTGGTGGAGTCTCCTTCTTTGGAGGTCTTTAAGCAGAGGCTTGTGGTCTCTTCCAACTCTATGATTCTATGGTACTGATCTGCCCCCTGTGTTTGCATTTCAGGGAGTCCCCGGTGGATTGCAGCGTCAGCAAATGCAACAAGCTGGTCGGTGCCGTGACCGAATCCAACCCCTTAAATTATGGCACCTACATGGATGAGAAGAACGGACCTCCTCCCCCCAACATGACAACCAATGAGCGGAGAGTCATTGTGCCAGCAGGTAGGGGCTCAACAGTTTCTGGGACACTGACACCCATCTGCATAGCCCAAATTTGGTTTTGGTCCTATCACGACCTCTTTCATCAGAGAAATGAACAGGAATACTGTAGGTCTTCAATGAAGAGAGGTTATTGTGGTTGCTCCTGAATGCTCCATTTGGGGTCAGTGATGAACCCAAACACCATGGCAAGATGGGCAAGTTGAGGATGCATGAATTGCCTTGCTGAATCTGGTCCAAACTTGGGGAACCTGTGCCCTTGCCCTGCCCCTAGATGCTGTTGGACTCCAGCTCCCATCAGTCCCAATCAATATGGCTGATGGGCAGGTGTGATGGGAGCTATAGTCCTGGAGGGCCACAGGCTCCTCATCCCTGATCTAAGGCCTTGCCACAGCAGTCCATGCACTTGTATTACTTCAAGACTGGATTACTGCAGCACGCTCTATGTAGGGCTTCCCTCACACTTCACTCAGAAGCTGCAGTTGGTGCAGAAAGCTGCAGCACGATTGCTGCCAGGTGTAAGGCCTTGCCAGCATATAATACCTTGCGCTCAGAGATCTGCACCAGTTGCCAATTTGCTAACAGGTCAAGTTCAAGGTTCTGCTATTGGTTAAAGGTAAAAGGTAAAGGGACCCCTGACCATTAGGTCCAGTCGTGACCGACTCTGGGGTTGCGCACTCATCTCGCATTATTGGCTGAGGGAGCCGGCATACAGTTTCCAGGTCATGTGGCCAGCATGACAAAGCCGCTTCTGGCAAACCAGAGCAGCACATGGAAATGCCGTTTACCTTCCCGCTGTAGTGGTTCCTATTTATTTACTTGCATTTTGACATGCTTTCGAACTGCTAGGTTGGCAGGAGCTGGGACCAAGCAACGGGAGCTCACCCCATCACAGGGATTCGAACCGCCGACCTTCTGATCAGCAAGCCCTAGGCTCAGTGGTTTAACCACAGCGCCACCTGGGTCCCTGCTGCTATTGGTTAGAAAGCCCTAAACAACTTGGAATCTATGAGATCACCTTACCCCACATGTGCTCACTTGCTGAATTGGCACTACTACACGCGCCACATAATACTCGTTCCTCATTTGTAAGAACTTGATTGTTTAGTGTGGCAGCATCTGTGCTGTGGAACTCCCTGCCTCTTGACATCAGGCAGGCACCGTCACTGTACTCTTTTTGGCACCTGCTAAAAACATTCTTGTTTAGACAAGACTGTCCGGATGCTTAGAAATGCTAAGGTGGATTTTAACCTGTTTTGGTATTTTAACTTTTTGTGTGCTTCATTGTCGTAAACTTTTATTGGTAAGCAAGGATGGTCATGCAAGGACTGTTCCAAGGAGATGGTTCAAGTGCATGTGTTTTTGCTTATACACACCAATCCTGGATCATAACCCCCATGCAAGATGCCATCGTGCTGTAATTACAATTGCAAGAGTTCGTCTGAGGATGGAATCTGGGAGAGCACAGAAGGAAAGTAAAGGGCATGCAGAATATATTCTGCTATGACTCTTTTTCCGAAGGGTACCCCTGCGTGTCTAGATAAGAGTCGTGAGAAAAATAGCACAGGATGCAGATAAAGAGGCAGACAGGCAATGATAGGTAACTCTGTAAAAACAGCTTCAGACCCTGATATATTGCTCCCTAAGGGGATGCACGAGGGTGTGTGTTTTTTAAAGTAGAAACTTTATAGTTAGATTTACTTTATTTTATAGTTAACTGCAGTTCACGGTAACTATGGTTAGCTTTAAATAACCCCAACCGTGGTTTATGGAGCTGGCTTGTTTCAACTGAGCATGCTTCTGAACTCCTCAGCTGTGTGGAAGGAAGAGAGGAGGGAGCAAATCTAGGAGCCTGGGGAAATCTAGGATCATGTGATCTTCCACTAAACCATGGTCTGGCATGACGACCAAACATGGCTACAGCAGATTCTGCAGAGTGAATGATTTTGGAGGAAGAAGCCATGGCTCAGTGGTAGAGCATGTCCGCTGCAGTCTGAAGCGCCTAGGTTCCCTCCCTGCCATTTCCAGTTAAAAGAAACAGGTGGCAGAGTGAGATGTGGGAAAAATCTCTTCCTAGAGAGCTGCTGCTGGTCAGAGTAGACAACCCTGGGCTTGTGTCTGCACTTAAGGCAGCTTTCTGATCCTGCTATATCAGAGTCCGGTAAAGTTGGCATAAAGGCAGCCTAATGTAGTTGGTACCCTAAACTCCAGCCTGCACAAGCCAAGCGTGGAATTGCCCTATCAGTTCCTAGAATCGCCACTGGCGGTTAGCATTCCGTATGTCGGTCCTTGGCAGCAATGTGTCATTGTGGACGGAATCCACCATTCTTCCTGCCCTCCTCCTGTGTTGACTCTGCAGGGCTAGCGTGGCAAGGGAAGGGTGAGTGGGCGGGGGAGAGTTTGTTTTTGTCAGCAGGGTCTGGAAATATGACTCAGACCGAGGAAGCCAGCTTGTCTGAGCAAGGAGAGGTCATTTTCACAGAATTTACTACTTTCTGGAGCGCAGTAAGGAACATCCATCCAAAAATTTTAATAACCCATCTGTACGAGATTTGCAACAGGCCGAGGGTAGGACCAAATGTGCTGGCCTGCCTGTTTGTAGCTGCTTTGCGACTGGAGACCCGCAGGAGTAGCTGAAGGGGGTGGGGAGTAAGACCTCCTACTCTTCAGAAAACAGAGGTGCTGTGATGGGGTCAGCGTGGTGCCTGCAGTGAGTTGTTGAGTGGTGGGGGTCAAATCCTGCCGATTTGGCTTCTGACACAAGCACCCACAGCCAATGCAGGATTGAGCTCTGCCCTCCCATCCGCTGGTGTCACAAGTATGTCTGCTGAGTGACAGGTGAGCGTGGCTTGGGGAAAAGGTCATCGGATGCCAAATTGGGACCCCTGGCCGGCCAAGGTTAGCCCACCGGCCAGTCTGTGGCAAGGGAGAGAGGAAGGCAGAGGCACCCCTCTTAGCCCCACTGAAGACTTACTGATAGAAAAATTTCTCATCTAGCTCAGTTGGTAGAGCACGAGACTCTTAATCTCAGGGTCAATCTCTTCAGTCTCTGAAACGGATGTCTCATTGATAGGAATAACACCACCACCAATAATCTTTCGGTGCTTGTTTGCACTTTCAAGTGCCCAGAGCCCTCCCGCTTGCTTTTTTTTAAAAGTTGCAATCCTTACAACAACCCTGTCAGTGTCATTATTCTGAATATCACAAACAGGGAAGATTGAAGCTAAGAGGGAGTGGTGAGTTTGTGGCAGAGGTGGGATTTGCACTGTGGACTTTCCCAACTCATAGCTCAGTCTCACAATCACACAGGAAAATGGTCCTTAGCTATCTGTACATTGACAGGCAGGAAAGCTAGGGGGGCAATTCCTGGCGATTCTCCCCCCCCCCATGACTTTGGACTACAACTCCATAATCCCTGTTCATAGGCCATGCTGGATGGGGCCATTGAAACTGGAGTCCAGCAGCATCCAGAGGCCTTCACAGGTTGCTCATGCCTGCCCCAAACAATCTGGCCCAATTTACCTACAGAACTTTCTTCACTCCTGTGACCCACTGTGACCTACATAAGAACAAAGGTGCACAGAGGAAATGTTCTCAGTGGCTGTTCCTCAGCTTCAGAATTTTCTTCCCCTGGAGACTCTCTAAAGCCAGAGCCTGTGCATCTTCTGAAAGTGGTGGTTTTATTCAAGCCGGTAGCCAGGATGTGTTTGTTATTGTTTTTACAGCAAAGCATAATTGCAGGTTTTAAAGCAATCAAGCAGTACATAAATTTTGTTGAATCAATAATAAACACATTGGCATATAATCCACTCTGAACCCTTGGAATCTCAAAGGCTATACACATTGTTGGGTGGAGGAGGATAACGGTTTTACTGTTGCTCTAAAGCAGGGGTGCGGCGCCCTTTTTTTGGTCCTCTCGATGTTACTGAACCACAGCTCCTATCTGCCCCCACAAGCATGGCCAACAGCCTGAGATGATGGACATTGTAGTTTAGTGACTTCTGGAGGGCCAAAAGTCCCCCATACCTGTTTTAAGAGAAAAACCTTGACGACTCTTGCTTTATCAGTGTCCCCCCTGCTTCTTTCTGGCAGACCCCACATTATGGACCCAGGAGCATGTGCGCCAGTGGCTCGAGTGGGCTATCAAGGAGTACGGCTTGATGGAGATCGACACCAACCTCTTCCAGAACATGGACGGGAAGGAGCTCTGCAAGATGAACAAGGAGGATTTCCTCCGGACCACATCTCTCTACAACACGGAAGTTCTGCTGTCTCACCTCAGCTACCTCAGGGAAAGTAAGTGACTGCTCTGTTCTGCCTTTCTTCTTTCTTGGAGGCCTGCCTGGCACGTCAAACAAAGAGTAGGTTCTTTTGGCCGAGAGCTGAAGTCAGAAGGGTAGCTGGGAGGGGAAAAGGAAAAGAGGTTGAAAGGGGACCAGGGTCAACAGCAAGAGCCAGTGTGGCACAATGGTTAGAGTGTTGGGCTAGGACCTGGGAGAGCAGAGTTCGAATCCCCACTCAGCCATGAAGCTCACTGGGTGACCTTGGGCCACCCACTCGCTCCCTCACAGGGTTGTTGTGAGGATGAAAATGGGGAGGAAGAGAACCATGTGCCTCTCTTTGAGATCCTTGGGAAATAAAGGTGGTATATAAATGTAATAAATAAATAAAAACAGCAAGAAATGCAAGAAAACAGTGTCCTTCCCGATGTTTCTGGACTCCAACTCCCATCATTCCTGGCCCATGGTCCTGCTTGCTGGGGCTGATGGGATTTGGAGTCCAGGAACATCTGGAGGGCCAAAGTCTCTCCATGCCTGAAGCAAAATCTCCCAAGCTGTACTTGTTCTGCCTGGTTTTTTCTTGTACCCACTCGCAGAGGTGGATTTAGGGCAGCACAACTGGTTCCACTATGCTGGGCACCAAGCCAAAGGGGCATTGCAACTATGACATAGTGAATTGAGCAGAAAGGAAGGGGAGAGGTGGTGGGGCACCTCTGAAATTTGAAAGTCCAAAGTCCACCCCTGAGGCTCCTATCACAAAAACCTAGCTGGCGGTGTGGAAGAGCAGATCCACCGGGTTTCCTCTGAAAATGCAGATCAATGAATTGCTCATTTGTTTAGCTCTGCTATCTCACTGAGAACAACTTTTTAAAACATCAAGCTGCAGACATTTTGTCTGACTGAAAAAAGGTGTCTCCAATTAATTGATGGAAAGATTAAGTAGTTATAGACGCTCTGTCTCTGTGGAAGCGATATACAGTGAAGTGTGTGGGGAGCCTCTCCTTAGGGGCACAGCACACATGACACTTATAGGGGCCAATGGGAACTTTGCCCCCCATTGCTAATTGCAGCACAGGTTTGTTTCTATTAGGGTTGCAACTGGGGAGGGAAGGTTCACATGTCCCCTCCACGCATGGTGTAATCCCAATGGAAAGCCATGGGGGGTGTGCCTAGAATGTTGTTGTCTTTTTATCACCTGATTGGCTGCAAGTCCCATGGCTGGTTTAATGTATAGTTGGGCTTGCATGCAGATGTATGTCCTAAGAAAGAGCTAGAGCAGAATTCCTATATGCATGTGAACTCAGAAATGCGATCCGTGCAAATCTGCTTTGCATGGGGAGAGTGCAAAAGAGGAACCAAAGGGTTTGCAATTCTGCTTTCTGTACAACTGGAATTTGTAAGATCCAGTCACGAAGACTTGTATCCAATACAGAACAGATTTGCTGAATTTTACTGCCATGGCTAGCTTAGGTCCATTCATTTCAGTGGGTCTGCTCTGCGTAGACGTTAGTTGGCTCCCAGTTCCAGGGTTCAACCAGCCTCTCAATGAGTGAACCCATCAAAGTCTTATTTCAGTGCAACCCAAAGCCAAACAGATTTGCCAGCAACCCCCAGTTCAGCAGCCTCCCACTCTTATCTGCCTCAAAATGTGGTTTCCTGGAGTGCAGCAACTTTGAGGACGTAATGCTCAGCACTGCCATGTTCTGAGGCTTCTTTCCGCCCACATCTGACTTGACAACTAGGAGAGTTGCGCTGATCAACATCGCTTTCTTGGTGTTTTCCTGCCGTCACAGTGCAGTCACCTGCGCTCAACCATCGTAGAATTGTAGAGTTGGAAGAGACCCAAAGGGTCATCTAATTCAACCCCATGCAATGGAGGAATCACAGCGAAAGGTTCCCTGTCAGACAGCCATCCAACCTCTCTCTAAAAGCCTCCAATGAAAGAGAGTCCATCGCCTTCCAAGCTCATCCATTCCATTCTTGGATGGCTCTTACCATCAGAAAGTTCTTCCTGATGTTTGGCTGGAATCTCCTTTCTTGTAACTTGAATCCATTGGTTTGGCTCTTCTCTTCCGGAGAAGCAGAAAACAGGCTTCTTCCGTCTTCTGTATGACAACCCTTCAGATATTTGAAGATGGCTCTCATATCACTTCTCAGTCTTCTCTTCTCCAAGCTAAGCATCCCCAACTCCCTCCTCCACTGCTCTTCAGGCTTGGTTTCCAGACCCTTAATCATCTTGGTTGCCTTCTTCTGCACACTTTTCAGCTGGATTGCTGTGGTCCATGACTTGCACGAGCCTGCCTCCCTTGGCACCTGACCTGTTCCTTTCTTCTGTTTTGCACACTGACTCCATAGGCTATGGAGTCAGTGTGCAAAACGGATGAGGCTGCGATCCTCTGCGCTGCTTCTTGCTGCCGGCATCTCTGGCTGTAATTGGGGGTTGGAAGAGGTGTGGGCTTTGAGGGAGATAGGGCAAAGCCTTGTTCTCATTAAAGTGTGTTCATAGCCCAAGCCAGGCTACTGGACATGACTCCTTTCCAAGCAGCTGTTCCTACGTCTGCTTCACGACAGTCTGGTTTCTGGATTTCTGGGCAACTCCCTTGTGGCGTCATGCCTTTGAAGGGAATTTATTGTTTTTCCAGACTTAATTTCCACTGGATGTTTTGCGCTGCATCTCTGAACCAAGAAGGGCGCTCGAGGAGATGGCTCCTTACTTCCCCACAACAGAGAGACATTGGGGGCACTTTAACCCACTGCAGTGAGTGAAGAACACTTTGCAGAGAGCAGTGGAGCAGCTGGGGAATTTTAGACTCTGGGTTTCATGGTTCTCCGGGCGGACACTTCACTTGCTTAAAAGTAGGGCAATCCAGCCCTATGGTAGCTGATTGGGGTCCTGGGCCAGAGTCCTGCCCTGAAGGCACCAGGGTAAGAATCACAAACAAGCAGCTTACAGGAGGATCAGCCACATCCTTTTTCAGTCTCTATAGACTCAGCAAGGGGTGAGGTGGGAGGAGATCTGATTCTCTTGTCATCTAAAGGTAAACTTAACACATTTGCACTATCTGAAATGAAACACCATGGATGGGGGACCTTTCTGCCCAGCAGGACAGATCCTTTCCTCCTTACCCTTGGAGGGCCAAATCTGACAGATGGGCGGGGTCACCCACCTGTCGGTTGTCCAATAACATAGTGACATCAGGTGATGCTGTGCTTTGAAGCCCCCAACTGTTGGGGCTTCAAAGCATAGCATAAGGATGTTCAACACACACACACACACCATTTGTTTTGCAACTCTAAACGTCTGGGTAGTGGAAGTTTAAAAGGCAGCATGGGGCTGTTTGCAAAAGGGCTTTCAAGCAGCCCTGCACTCTGCAGCCAAATGTTTTATCAGTTTCCCGTGGTACAATGTGAAATTTCCTAATGGTCTTAAGTACTCTGCTTCTTTGTCGTGTGTTTGAACTTCTGTTGTTTTTATTGTGTTCCTTTGTTTAACTTTACTTCGATAAAAATTATAAAATGAGTAATAACCTGGAATTAGCAGTGAGGGCTTGCCATTCCGGCACGAGTTGCCTCTTAGAATGCAAAAGTTGTCAGTTAAGGATTCCAGGTCTGGTATTTTTGCTGGCCTCAGTGCCCTTAAAGTCTTGATGTCTGCTTCGTCCCCCGTCCCCTCCGTCCCCCGTCCCCCACATTCCCCTCCTTTTTTCATTTAAGCATCTTAATAGGAAACACATTTTTCTTCCTTTTCTGGTGTTCCCAACTAGAAACCTCAGACTGCCGGGCAAAGGTGAGAACTTTCAGCAATAAACCTGGGGTGACTCTCTCCCTTTTGACAGCCACAACTTGTGTTTTTCAGCAGAGAGTGGCCCTTGTTTTATCTGACAAGTTCACTTAGACGGGAATTCCCCCTCTCCCACCCCAGCCCCACTCCCTGCCCCACCGTCTGTAACTTCAGCCATGTAGGCTGTCTGTCTGATCGCTGGGTCTTGGGGCACTGGGCTGGCTGGCTGGCTGATGCTTGTCATACTGAACATCGAAGTCTGGATCCGTTTCCAACCAGAAGCCAGAAAACGTGTCAGGCATGAATTAGTTCCCTCGCTGAGATATTTGAAAGGAACAAATTAAAAGTGAAACGAAACACCAACTGAAAACCAAGGATAAGGGGGTGGGTGAGAAGTTTGGCTTGGTTTGTATTTTAATGTGAACCAACCTAAATAAATCACACATTCTGGAACTATCAGTGAACCAAAATGCAGTAGCTCCTTGGAATTTGCACCTCTCTGATGGTTTGTGACAAGTAAACAAGTAATGTGCACAAAACAAGTAATGTGCAAACAAGTAATGTGCACAAAAATCTGTATTGTAAGGAGAAATGTGCATAACAAGGCCAGCATTTGTGAAAATAGCATTAAGAGAAATTGCTTGCAAATGTGTTTCCGTTAGGAAACCTTGGCACTCAAATGAGGATTAGGCAAATTCATGGAGGAGGAGGAGAGGGCTGTTGATGGGGGGATGGCTCTGCTCTGCCTCCACAGTTGAGAGGCAGCTATGCTCCTGAATACCAGTTGTTGGAAGCCACAGGAGGGGAGAGTTGCTATTTTGCATTGAATCCTGCTTGCACATTTCCCCTAATGGGCATCGTATGGGCATGATGAGAATCATATGCCGCTTGGAGAGAGAGGAGAGGAGAATCTGAGATTAACAATGCCATCCTGCATAAGGCTAATCAGAAGGAAAACCCATGAGTTTAATGAAATTTACCCCTGTTGAAGAATCAGTGGAATCTGATTTCATCTCAAATGGCAAGGTCAGTTTCATGAATTTTTAGTTGAATCTCTGTTTCCCAACCTTAGCTGTATCTAAGTTCTACTCGGATCAAACCCATTGAAATTAATAAACTTAAATTAGTCATGTCCATTCATGCCAGGGGGTCTACTTGGAGTATGACCAACATTGGATACAACCCATAGATAGATAATATAAATATTTAACGGTAGTTTTGGTATGTGTCATATCTTGAAAGGTATTCCCAGTTCTCTCACACTTGGCCAAATGGGGGCAATGCCTCTTCTCAGATGATGCCTCTTCTCTAACATGGGGGATGTTTTTCACTTCAAAATTATTGTCTCGTTTATATTCAGACAGGGAGATTTAATTGGCTAGATACTTTGAACTGATTTACAGCCTTCATCTATAGACTATGGCAGGCATGTCCAACAGGTAGATTGCGATCTACTGGTAGATCATGGGGTGTTCCAGATAGATCCTGGTTGATCTCTGGCCCTTCAGTAATCTCCTTACAAAAAAAGCAAAACAAAAAACAAAAAACCCCAATTTTGGCTTACTAAAAAAAGTCCAACAACTTTGGCTTACTAAAAAAAAGCTCAAGCTCCACAAGTTTGGCTTCCTAAAAGAAAGCTCCACAACTTTGGGTAGATCACTGCCAGTCTTTTTACGACAATGGATAGATCACTCCCTTTTTTTAATACTGTGAGTAGATCGCAGTCTATTGGGAGTTGGACGTCTCTGGACTATGGCAACTAGTCATAGATAGTGCTCCATCAAGATTAGACGTGATCCCTGATGTTGACCTCTGATTATGATGATGCACTTTCCAGAACACCTGCTGGTTTTCCTTTTGAGATAATGAACATCAGGGATTCTTTAGCTGTGGTTCGCTGCATTGCAGGGGGTTGGACTAGATAATCCTTGGGATGATTCTTCCAGCTCTACAATTCGATTATCCTAACTGCAGAAGGGAACTAGGAAACCGTTCCTTTCTCCTTCCTTTCTCTGCACAGATCCCTTCCAAGCAAATAATTTGATCATGAATACTTAATTGCCGCATTTCTCTACCCTACCCCATCCAAAATAAAGGCTTTTTTCCCTACACATTGTTTTTTAAAAATACCTGTTTTTGCACAGGCTAAACCTCTTCTTGTCCTTTATTTTTTCCCCCTTTCCAGGTAGTTCCTTGCTGTCTTACAACACACCAGCCCACACGGAACAATCCTCTCGACTCAATGCCAAAGAAGGTGAGTTCCTTCTTCTGGATCTTGATCATTTGTCTGAGACTGTTTCGCTGTTAAAAAAACCAAAAACAAACACCAAACAAGAAACTCAGTTTGGAAATGCGCAGAATCTGCTTCCTTGTCTTTTCATCCCAGAGGCTGGGGAGGATGCTTTTCCTTTCTTCCCCATTGTCTACAGCAGGCGTGGGGAACCTTTGACCCTCCAGAAGCTGCTGAACTACGACTGCCATCAATCCTGGCCATTGGCCATGCATGCTGGGGCTGATGGGAGTTGCAGTCCAGCAACTTGCTGGCGTTAGGAGCTGTTCAACAGGGGAGTGGACTCCCTCCGGAGATTATGGACTCTCCCTCACTGGAGGTTTTAAAGCCAGAGGTTGGATGGGCATCAATCATGGGTGGTTTAGTTGAGATTCCTGCCTTGGAAGAGGTTGGCCCTTGAGGTTCCTTCCAACTCCACAAGTCTATGACACTATGAAGTTCAGGAGGGCCACAGGTTCCCTATTCCTGGTCTGAAGTTCAGATCCTCGCCTTACTGGGGCAGAGACTTGCCTTCTTTTGCTGTATATTGCTTTTAATGCACCCGAGTGTGTTGATGGTGCTCTACTTTTCTGTTTGTCGCATTAGTCAGTGCAGGTGTGTAATTGCATTCGTGGCCAGTGCCGGATTTACGTAAAAGCTAAACAAGCTATAGCTTAGGACCACCCCACCACCCCAATTTCACTATTAATATACTTCTTCTTCATTGCATTTCAGTTCAACAATTACTTTGATAAAATACATATTTTGTTATGTTCAAATGGCTCCTGTTAGGTCCATAAATTACCATATAGCATATATTCAACACACAAAAACAGTGACAATTTGTTGTTGACAAAGGCCAGCTGGACATATAAAGCGCCCCATTACTTTCAGTAGCTTAGTGCCTCATCAAACCTAAATCCGGCCCTGTTCGTGGCCCCCCCGCCCCGGTAGAGACCCCCCATCCATGCTAGGCAGCCACTGGACCTTTCCGCCTCCATGGCCTCCTCTCTCCTTCTCTATGTCTGCATCGCTGCCAAACCAAAGCTGAGCAAAGATCCAAAGCAGGTCTGCAGCACTTCTTTAGGGGTTGGGTTTTCTCATCATGTTAAGAGGGTGCAGGTTGTACAATATCTTGTGAGTCTTGTGAGTGTATGTGTGTGAAGGCTTTGACCATAGCATTGTGGAGGCAGCTGGTGAGCAGATGGAAAATTTAAAGTGTGCGCATCCTAGAGGCTGATCTTGGTCTTTGGATGTGTACTGTGTTGTCTTGTCCCTCCTGGCTTGCCATACCAGGAACTGAGTCAGTAATCGGGCATCCTGCTTCTAGCTCTGCAATAAAGCTCTCCCCACACACAGCCACCCCTGAAATTAACTGCTTTTGGAAAAGTTCTCCTGGTTATCCATCTTTTGTGTGGCCTCCTCTTCATGATACCAGAGGTTGCCCCATTTTTGGACAAAAGTGTCCCCTGTCCCGTTTGGACTTCAAACACAACCCCCCATATTTCAGCTCAGCTGGCCCAAAATGGTGGCTGTATCGCTGTTGGTGCGGTTGATGAGGAGCCTGGCCCGGTGTGAGCAACAATAGAGAGGGGGAAGGAGCAACTTCCACTAGTGTCTTAGGCTTGTCTCGCGCCCTGGTGCAGGGATCCCTAGGGCGCTCCCACCCCCTCCCACACACATGCCTGCCGCCTCGCCCGCACTTTCCTCAGCGGCTGCCTTGGCCAGGGAAGAGCAGCACCGAAGCCTCCTGGGGAGTGCAGTGCGCCTTCCTGCCAGGCCCCGACCACGGTGCCTCGTCCTCCGCTGCCGCCACATCCTGCAACAGCCCTGACGTGCTTGCCGCCTCCCCCTTGCCGATACTCCACCTCAGCTGAAGGGGAGAGCTGGGAAGGGGAGATCGCGGCCTCCGGAGAGGCTTCGCCAGCAGCGCGCACACAGCACGGGGAAAAGGAGAAGTAGGCGCAGCACGGCGGCGGGACCAGCATAGGGCTTAGTGGCTGGTTGCGCCCTGTCAGCACCCCCCAGAGGCTGGCGCCCTGGCACAACGCGCCACTAGGCCCTATGGCAAAGACGACTCTGGCAACTTCCTCTTCCTCCCTCATCCCCTCCTTTGTTCCATTTCACTGGTGCTCCTCATCAGCCACCGCCTGTTGGTCTAGCGTGGTGCAAGTCTGCTTGGCCTCCTCCGCCATCCCGACCTGACCTCTCCTCCTCCCTCTTCTGAAATTTGTGAGGCAGTTCTCTGCCCCAAAAGGATGCATAAAAATATGTGTAATATATATAAAAATAATGCTGTATTGTTTTAATATTCGATTGGAAGCCGCCCAGAGTGGCTGGGGAGACTCAGCCAGATGGGTGGGGTACAAATAATATATCATCATCATCATCATATATTATAATAAGGAGAGTTGATTGGAAAACTGCAGAAATGGGCCCAAATTGGATACAAAAGTTTGTATATAGAAAAAAACACACACCCAGAAATGTTTGTGCAGATTTGTACAGGAAAAAATGCAGATGGATGTGGAAACGAGGCAGATTAAATTTAAGCCTGGAAAAAAATGAGGGGCACCTAAATGGACAGATTTGCCCATTTTCCTTAATGCAAAAATATTTCTTGCATATCTGGGGAGGAGGGGGGAGGAGCAGGTTTTTCGCACAAAAGCACCAAACCCACGTTAATCCTGCAACTTGAATTTTGGCAGTGTGCAATCTGAATCCTACCCACTAAACAATGACTGTCTGTGGGGAGCCCTTACTTTCAGATAAGTGTGCCCCATGGGATTGCATTGCTAGTCAAGATCCATGGAGAAAATGTCCTGTGGATCACTCAAACGTTGAAGCTAGACATTTGGTACTCTTTGGACGTTTGACCGTCTAGAGGCCAACAAGCGAAGAATCCTCCTGATGACTTTCCAGGCAGAGTACCCCACCAGTGCCTGCTTGTTCTCTGACAAGGGGGGTGGGGCGGGGTCTGGATTTTAGCTAATTCATGCCTTTGCAACTGTCTGATTCAGCACGAAGCCCACATTTTATATAAAAATCCCTTCTGCAAAGTGTTGTGCCTCGTGGTACTTCCACATTCCCACATCCTGCAGCCGCTGAGTCCATTTCCCTTAGCAATCACTTAATCTAAATCCCAGCTTCATCCTGGCTTTATAGCCTAACCCTCCCCACCTACAGAAAAAAGAAGAAGCAAGCAAGCAGCATATCTGTTTCAGTTTAAGCTCTGCCAACATCTCCTGTGTGCTGACGGTTGATGGGTTTGGCTCTAGGAGATTTTGGGGGAGGGAAAAGGGCCAGGTCTTTTTATAACTTGATGTTTCATTGACTACAATTTCCTTTTTTTAGATGTGTTTTTCATATTTACAGCCATAACAGCATATAATATATAATAATCAAGATAATATATAATACTCAAGATCAAAACAATGCAATTCAATATCACAATTTTAATTTATTACCTGTCATTCTCCCTAAGGTCCCAGGGTGCAACCATTTAATAAAGAGCTTAAGAAATTAAAAGATGCAGCCACCCAAAATAGAGTGGGTCCTGAAAATATACATCTTAGGTGTCAAAAGCCAGGGTAAAGAGCTGCGTTTTCAGCATCCTCTGGATGCTATATAGTGAAGTTGCCAAATGTATCTCTTCAAGTCTCCTGTATTCCCCCAGAAACCCCCATTTTTCCAGCCATTCCCAGCTGGAAAAACAGATTTTTTTCTTTTTTCCTGGTTTACTTACCGGCCGGGGGAGGCTCCTTCTGTGCATGTCTGGAGTCTCTGGACATGCGCAGAAGCAATTTCTGGCACGGCGGCCATTTTGGAACTGGGCATAGCTGCCAAGTTTTCCCTTTTCTCGCGAGGCAGCCTATTCAGCATAAGGGAATTTCCCTTAAAAAAGGGAGAACTTGGCAGCTATGGAACTGGGCCACAGTGCGACTTCCTGTCTGCCAATCCCTTATTTTTCTGGCAGGAACTTGGCAGGTATGCGCTTTGGGAGGGAGTTCTACCACTTTGGGGCTGCCACAGAGAAGGCTCTGTCCTGGGCATCACATGCAGGTCCTGCAATATAATATATAAAGTGCATGAGTATATGAGTATAAAGTATATGAGTGCAAAGGGGGGTGGGATATATCCAGTACATAAGGTAATACTACAACTGGCCTACACACACATTTTAGGAACTACAAATCTGCAATTTGACTAAAAGAAGTGGAGCAACCAGCTGCGAAATATTTCAGTTCAGAGATCTGCAGCCTGTTGGATTGATCAGTAATTGCTGTAGAGATGACAACAACACAAGCAAGTGGGAGAACCTCTGGGTGTGTATGCAGGACATGTTAGCATGGCCTCAGGCTGGAGAATGGTCTCCGCATTATGGACGATGTCCTCCAGTCTCCGCAACTGACACTTTGGAAACAGTGCCGTTCCTTTTTATCAGAGCAGTTGATAAAGACGGAAGCCAAAACCTCTCGACACATACATTTTTTTTTAAAAAAAAGCTCTGTTTTGTTACATTTTTTGTTACATACATACATTTGTTACATACATTTTTTTTTAAAAAAAGCTCTGTTTTGTTAATCAGAGTAACATCCCGTAGATATTATTTTTGGGTTTAACTGGATTCTAAAAGGAACCCAGAGCAAGCTTGTATGAAGTGCTTGGAGTGGGCTCTTTTGAGCTCAGGTGTGCTTACTGCTGTCTGCATAGGTTCTACTTGTAAAAAAAAAAAAAGGTGCATTGAGCATTAACAAAAGATCTTCGACCAACTGAAATGCAACCTTTGGCTTTTAATTAGAAATGCAAACCCTCTTGCAAAGAAAGCTTAGCATTAAGTTTGCTAGCATGAACTGGGAACCCCACTGAAGAAAAGGAAAGAAGGACCCAGCCTCTACTTAATTATTTTCCTGATTCTCCCAAGTTCAAATTTTTTTGAAAGCCTCCTTACTTTGTTTATTTCTATGAATATATATGTACCGCCTTTCATCTTATGATTGCAGGGCATTGTACAGAAAGAAAACTAGTGCAGACTTAATAAAACCCTCACCTCTGTCTTTAGCCAGAACAAGAAGGGTCCGTCTAGAAGCCCAGTACCCTGGCAGATGACATCATCACCCCTGCTCATAAAAATCTCTGCTCCTCTATCTTTGCCCTCCCCTACCTGTCAGGCTTTCATTGCATGTTACAGAAAAGGCAAGGCTCCGAAACGGGACTGTGATTTTCCACAACCAGGAAGACAAAAAGACAGGCAGGTGGCAATGAAAGCAACAAGAATGCAAAAAAAGAGGAGAAACTGTCAGCTATCAGGGACAAGAGGCCTGTGGGTTGTTTGTTTGTTTGTTTGTTTGTTTGTTTGTAGATCACCTGCTTCAAAGATTTGGGTAAGCTGCTTCAGAACGCCTTAAAATTGCTCCTGGAGGAGGGACTGCTTCGAGCTTCACATTAAACCAACCCTCCCTGACATCTTAGGGGTTGATGGGAGTTGTGGTCCAAAACTCTGTAGAGAGCACCGAAGCCCATGATGGCTGCAATGAATGCATGCCATTCCAACATTTCTCCCATGAAAATAGGGACGTCCTAAGGAAAGGTGGGACATTCCTGAATCAAATCAGAAACTGGGACGGGTTCTGTAAAAAGGGACACTTGGAGGGTCTGTGGACCTAAACCTTGATAGCTGGTGCTGATGAGGACTAGTTTCTTCTTTTTGCATTCTTCTGAGTCCCACCCCCACCCCCCAAAACACATCATTACCGGCTGCAATGAGCGGCAGGGCGTGATTTTGCAGATTGTGACGATGCACTCCCTGAAGAGGTGAAGATGAGCGTAGGCCTTGCGGCCGAGCGGTGGGAGATCATCACAAGGGTGCCTGCTTGGGGTGACACCCTCGTGTTTCCTGCTCTGTGTGGTTTCGGCCTCAGCAGAGGATGTTATCTGATACCGCTGCTGCGCCTTCTAACCTCAGCCGCCAGCTGCCTCGCAGGCAGAGAGAAGCAGCACACAAACACGGGCCCGGTGTGTGTGTGTGTTTGAATGCGGCACCCTGCAGGTGCTGCCATTGTCTCCGCAGCAGCCGCCCACTTCAGCACCCTGCGCCCTACAGTTGCCCTCCTCTGAGCAGCCCGGCTGCAAGGTGGCAACAAAGCTCCCCGTGCTTGCCCCCAGCTCCTTCTCTGGGTGAATGGGTATCTGTTTGAAAATAATAACAAAAGCTTGTTTGGACGAAGCAAACAAGGAGAGCCCAGAGCCTCCATCTGCAAGCAGGGGGTGCACACAAACCCATCAACCTCACTCGAGAGAGCTGTAAACATAGGAAGGCAAGGAGGGAGAGGGAGAGAGCGCGCTCAGGCTGCAAAAGTGACCCTTCTGGGTTTTGTGGGGTTTTGTTGAATTTGGCATAACTTCTATCACTCGAGAGCAGCCCTGTGTTCATTTTCAAAAGGCAACCTGCTTAGATATATTTTTGTGCAGAGCATGAAAGAGGCTGCATTTTATTTGGTGTCTGGCCTTCACGCCGTTAATGTACAGGGGTGCTTTCCCCGTTCGTCTGCCTCTAAATACAAGGAAAAAAGGATCAGAGTCGAATGAAGAAGGAAAAAATTGCCCACAAAAAATCCCAAGAAGAAGAAAAGGTCTCCTTTTTGCAGACCTAAGAATTTGTTGGAAACTAGCACAGGGAAATGCTGTCTCCCCCCCACCCCACTTTATTAGATTAAGGGCAGAATAATTTATAATTCAAACAACAATAACAACTCGGCTGTCAGTTCTTGAAATTAAGACATCCAGAATGCAGCAAATGGATCCCATATTTGCTCAAACTGGTTTGAAAAAATTGGATTTCCCCCAAGTGCGCTTATCTTGTGCAACATGCAAGTACATGATGTTCTAAGTTTAGCAATCAGTGTGGCGTAAGGAGAGCTTTTTCTGGACTAGAGAGTGTATACTATGGGATGCAGGAAATCAGGAGTAGCCAACCTGGTGCTCTCCAGATATTCTTGGGCTCCAACTCCCATCAATCCCAGCTAGCATGCCCAGTGGTTAGAAATGTTTTGTGGGCTTTTTTTTGCTGCTGCTGCTGCTGCTATTCATATTTCTTATTTGCTTTATCCAAAAAAGGGTCTCCAAGGTCTCAAGATAAAATAGAGATATTTTTTTTAAAAAAACCACATTAAAAAAGTGCAAAGTACAACATTCCCAAAATGCTCATCCAACAATGAACTAAAAGATGAGCACCACAGGAGAGGATGATTTAACCGCCAAAGGGCTAGGTGGAAAAAACATCTTAGCCTGGTGCCTAAGAATGGTCAAGGATGGCACTAGGTGCATTTCCCCAGGGAGAGCATGTCCATGCAGCCACCCCCTCCACACCTCCCTTGGAAGAGACACACTTTGAAGGACATCTGATAAACACTATGGGGCCTGGGCTTGTTTCTGCGGGATGATGGGAACTGTAGTCAAGCAACAATCCAAAGGGCACTCCGGAATCAAGTGGTATTGCAGACTGGGACTTGAAATGCACCACAGGTTAACAGGGGATGTTACACACTGTGGAACCAAAAGACCATGAAACTCATTGTCAGCATTTCAGGGGTTGTGTTTATTTGCACGGTATAACTGGGGAACAGAAATGACTGCTAAATTAAGATCTCTCTCTCTCACACACACATACACACACACTGCCCCCCCTCAACAACAATTAGCTTGGCTGCCACCTTAGTCGGTAGGTATGCTATCATACCCCCCAAGATTTCTCCAAGGAAAATAGGGGGATGCGGGTGGCGCTGTGGTCTAAACCACAGAGCCTAGGGCTTGCCGATCAGAAGGTTGGCGGTTCGAATCCCCACAATGGGATGAACAGAAACGCCGTTTACCTTCCCACCGGAGTGATACCTATTTATCTACTTGCACTTGGTGTGCTTTTGAACTGCTAGGCGGTCCTAGCTCCTGCCCACCTAGCAGTTCGAAAGTACACCAAGTGCAAGTAGATAAATAGGTATCGCTCCGGTGGGAAGGTAAACGGTGTTTCCGTCCGCTGCTCTGGTTTCGCAAGAAGCGGCTTAGTCATGCTTAGTCCACATGACCCAGAAACTGTCTGTGGACAAACACCAGTTCCCTCGGCCTATAGAGCGAGATGAGCGCTGCAACCCCAGAGTCATCTGCAACTGGACCTAACGGTCAGGGGTACCTTTACCCTTAAGGAAAAGCGGGACATTCCAGGATCAAATCAGAAACGGGATGGATTTTGCAAATCTAGGACTGTCCCTGGAAAATAGGGACACTTGGAGGGGCTGTGCTATGCATTCCTTGCTGGTGTTAATTTGGCTATTAATCAGCATTCATGGTTAGGAACCAAGCCACTAAGCAAGAGAGCAGATTGCTCTTAAGAGTATCACAGGCAGTTGTGGTTTTGCTGGGGAACATGCTCAGATTGTCTCTGGCTCCCTCCACAAGTCTGCCTTGTGGTTCGTGTGGCA
Source organism: Zootoca vivipara (assembly GCF_965207765.1). Lineage (NCBI taxonomy): Eukaryota > Metazoa > Chordata > Lepidosauria > Squamata > Lacertidae > Zootoca > Zootoca vivipara. The sequence continues at coordinate 29,105,700 of NC_142597.1, read as the reverse complement.
GGTTCCTTTGGGATCAAGCCCAGCCTCCTCTGGACATTGGCTGAGGTTCCCCGTTAGCAAGCATCCCAACCAAACAAATGTACGGGGTTTCGCGTCCTTGGTACAAATTGTCTTCAGCTGCCTTGGAGACCTGAGTGGTCCTAATGAGAATCATCAGGCTTTCCTGGCCAAGGAACAATTTTCTTGCAAACGAAATGAGGCTCCTCTCATCATTAAGTGGAACGATTTGGACCTCTCTGCTTGTTTTGTTTTAATGGGAAAGAGTCTGTTTCGGTTTCCATGACTTGGCAGACCAGGTCAGATATTGCAGGCACATAAGGAAAATGGGAGACATCACAAGGTAATTTATGTGCAGGCAAGGTACACCGTTCACGTTTTGCCAAACCCAGATTTCAATATGGCAATGCAAAATGGCATGGCTTATGTAAGGAGTAGCTAAATCTTTTGAGGCTGAGGGTAGCATTGACCCTCAGTCAACATTCTGAGGGTCGTTCATCAAAGTAGGTGTGGCCAATGTGGGTGTGGCCAATGTGCAAAAGTGGGTGTGGCAAGAACTTTAGAATTCTCGGGTCTTCTTCTTTGCCCATTAGCTGTTCAGCGCCATTTTAAATCCTTGTTCAATTCATCCATCGTTCAATCCAGCAAACAGCAGCGACAACAATTTAAATGGAGAAATGTAAGGGATGTGTGCAGAAGACATAAAAACCTTCAGGCATCACAGGAACGGTCAGGAATGTTGTTTTTTAAAAAGGGAAATTACATTTTTGTTTTTAAAAGGCCAGATTTTGGTGAGGGTCTTGGGAGTCTGCAAAAAGCTTTTGGCAGCACAGTTTTTAAAATAGGGGGGGGGGAATGGCAGAGAAGGGGGGGTTGGGGGGACACAAAAAACCAACAGAGGACCCGTGGTGGAGGCAGAGGCTCCAGCCCAGTTGCCACCGTGGTGCGGGAGAGCTAGAGCTAAGGCAGCGGGTGGTGGCAGCAGGCAGAGAATGGGCACCCACAGTGAAAACTTTGTGGGTACCCAGGACCCCCTGGAGATGGCGCCAGTGCCTTTTGGTAAAATGGCATAAGAATAGGGGAACCACAGGCGTGGGGGGGGGGGGGAAGAGAGAGAGAGAGAGAGAGAGAGAGAGAGAGAGAGAGTGTGTTTCATTTTATAGTTTTTAATTTGTTTATTTATTTAAGAAAGGACATACAGTTAAGTAACATCAATATAAGAAAGAAAAGAGACAGACAGACAGACAGACAACACAACCGAATGAATATTAAACATACACACAAAATACAAATTTGAGTTGCTTCATTCATTATTCCTGAAGATAATTAGTATTGGTGGCATTGGGATGGGGGGTAGTAATACCTCCCTGCCCCGCTAAAAGTTTTTACTTATTTTTATTTTGTATCTTAGTAAATCACTTAGAGAACATTGTAATTAAATGGCACATACCTTGTATGAATGAATGAATGAATAATTCTATGACATTGATGGCTTTGATGTCCCAGTGTAATGCAAAGCAGGCACTCCTGTACCCCTCTGTGGTAAAAATGCACAAACAGGACATATTTCTATTCAGATTATTGTAATTCTCTGTAGATTTGTATATAAATCAGCACGTGCATGTTTATGCAAACCAGTGTCCTCTTTTTCCTCAGTGTGTTTCCTCTCTTTTTTGCGGGCGGGGTGGGGGGAGTTGCAATGTGCAAGTGGTTAGCCTATTGCAGATAGCGGGCAGACACCACCGCTCCTGTTCCAACGAGGATGGCAGGCAGGGCAATGAGTTTAAAAAAACCCCACAACCTTCCCCACATGTGAGGTCCAAATCTGTTCTTCCCTCCAAACACACACACACACACACACACACACACACACACACACACACACAGAGAGAGAGAGAGAGAGAGAGAGAGAGAGAGAGAGAGAAGGCAATTTAATTAAAACACCAACAGCTATGCAACGCTAAAAACTCTTTAACAAATAGCACATCTCGCTGCGCCCTCAGAAGTAGAGTTACTCTAGAAAGAGTGAGTTCTAGACCTTTTTCCGCAAGGGAAGGATCACACACCTCCATAAGCAATTTATTAGTTTTTGAAGCATCTTTTGTGAATGTAGGAGGCTATCCTGCCAGGAAGACCTTCCGCAGATAGAAAAACACAACCTTTGCTGACCCTGAGAGATTTCATAGAATTGGAGGGGACCCCCAAGGGTCTTCTGGTCCAGTCCTCTGCAATGCAGGAATATCAACTAAACTAAAGCATCCATGAGAGATGGGCATTCAACCTCTGCTGAAACACCTCCAAGGAAGGAGACTCCATCCCCTCCCGAGGGAGTCCGTTGCCACTGTCAAACAGCTCTTCCCTTCATTATGTTCTTCCTGACCTATAGTTGGAATCTCCTTTCTTTTTAACCGTCTCTCCCTCTCATGAACCCTTTGCATCTTTCCCCCATTCCTTTTCTTTTCTTTTACTGGCCAAACAACCCCAAATCCATGTCAGGACTTGGCGCACCAAAATTTGCTGTCGTGTCGTCCCCCACCTGCAACCACCACCACGTATACTTTATGTTGTTGGTTGTTGCTGCTGCTGCTGCTCCTGTGTGGAGCTATAAAGTCGGGATTTTTTGGTTCCAAGAGAAACAGTAGCTTGCTCTTGGGGGCTTAAAAAAAACAACCACCACCACTGTTTTCCTTTGAAATTCCATGGCTGGTGTTGTGTCTGCATTTCTCCCTGACCCTCTTTGGAGGTGGCCATGTGCATTTTTCAGAGAGAGAGAGAGAGAGAGAGAGAGAGAGAGAGAAGGGGAAAAAGGAGGGGGAAGGCAACCTCTCCTGGAAACAAAGCCCTGTTGTTTCTGCGCTGGAGCAGGCAGGAAACACTGCTCACAGGGGATCCCTGAAGGCCAGGACTGTCCCAGCGCGAGACTCCAGTGCGCTGAATTCAACCTGACAGCTTGTCTGGAGCACTTTCTAAGTAACCATTATCCTTCCTTTGCCCCTTGCTAAATAAGGGGGCTTCTCTGCCCCCCTCCATCCATCTCCCTCCCTCCCTCTGCTTTGAGTGCATGGAGTACAGTCCTCTGGCACATGTGTGCAAGGAATGCGCTGGAGGGGATACCTTTGCCCCCTTCAGAAAGATCCCAGACTGAGCCGGGCTTTTCCCTAAGACAAAAAGTTAATGCGTTTCCTGATGGTGTGTTTCTACAGACCAACAGCGCGTGTCTATCTCCAGCTTGCATTACGCCTGTGCTCATGCGTATGAGTGCTGGGTTTCCGCACAGTTCTGGCGGCATACACACCATGCAACTGAATCCCATTTCCTCTCCTCCAAGAATCCTGGGGACTGCAGTTTTTTTTTGAAGGGTGTTGGGAATCGTAGTGCTGGGAAGGGTAAGCTACATCTCCCCGGATTCATAAGAACATCGGAAGAAGGCTGCTGGATCAGGTCCATGGGTGCCTAGGTAGTCCAGCATCCTGTTCTCACAGGGGCCAACCAGGGGCCCCAAAGGGAAACCCACAAGCAGGATTCGAGCACAAGAGCCCTCTCCTTTCCTGCAGCTTCCAGCAACTGGCACCCACAAGCATTGCTGCCTCCAACTGTGTAGACAGAGAATAGCCATCGTGGCTAGTGGCCATTGATAGCCCTCTCTCTCCTCCTCCATGAATTTGCTTATTCCTCTCTCAGGGCCATCTGAGTCGGTAATCATCCTTGCCTCCTGTGGGAGGGAGTTCCATAGTTTAACTTTGCAGAGAGGGAATGTGCGTCAAATGAATGGCATGTCCGCAGCCTCGCCATGCAGAAACGGAGCCAGGGTGGTGTCCTGGTTAAAAGTGTTGGGCTGAGGACTTGTTCTGCTAGTCCCAACTCGGCCGTAAAGTTTGCTGGCTGACCTGAGCTGGTCACTATCTTCCTGCCTAGCCTACCTTATGAGGCTGTTGTGAGGATTGGTGTTATGTACTGAGCTGAATCCTAGAACAATAGGATCTAGAATGCCACCCAATCCAGCTCCAGGTGGAAGTGAATCAGTAACCTGATTGGCCTGCAGGAGCAGCCAATCAGCTCCTGGATGAAGTGAGTCTGTCAGCAACCTGATTGGCTTGCAGGAGCAGCCAATCGGGCTGCTAGAAGAGAGCACAGAACCACACAGATGGACCCTTAGCTGTTTGGAGAAATAGTTCTTGCATTTCTATTGGCTGCAAGAGTGTAGAGTCAAATTCAATATGTTCTTGAAAATCTGTTTGATTTTATTTTTTTGCTGGGTGGGGGAATGCTGACAGCAGCATAACTTTCACCAGTGGAGTCCCAGGACTTAAAACTAGTGCGGGGGACTTATCACCAGCACATCCCTGGTTGAGGCAGGATGAGAAAGACCCACCTGTGATGGGGGCGCCTATTCTGAACATGCTCATCCTGGCAGACCTTGGGCTTGGATGGTGCTTCAAGTGGATGGAATTTTCCCCACCTCTAAAATCACTTTGAATTATTTTATTTGCATACGCTGCAACCCCACTCTCAACATACCTTTCCCTGGGTGACTAACAATGGAATAAGCATAAAAGTGCATTTTCTTTTAAAAAGAAAATAATAAAGTTATTGGCATAGAGATGAACGCAACAGGAAGCAACTGTTTATTCAAGAGACCAGGAGTAGCTGACCCCTAAGCCAGATCTAGCCTGGCAAGCTGGAAGCTTTATCACCCTATTTCAGGGCTGCGGGGCTCCCTCCATGCTGAGATGGGGAGAGAAAATGTTTTTTGCCTGCCGGCCCTCCTGGTCCTCTTGAGAGGTGGCTTACCATCAAGGTGGCCCTCTGGCCAAAGGGGGTCAGCTACCCATGAAGCGGGCGATGAAATCGAAATAGTTCTAAATGTTAAAAAATGCTAACGTTAGATGTTCTTAAAAGCCTGGGGAAACCAGAAAGGCCAAAAGGAATGTATTTCTTTAGGCAAGCTGTGATTTCCAGTGCATCCTACCGTATACACCAGGGGTGTCCCTGTAGATGCCGGACTCCAACCCCCATCTGTCCCAGGCCAGGCAACTTGGGCGAGGTCAGGAATGATGGGAGTTGTAGTCTGGCAGTATTTGGAGTGCCTCCCCCCCCCCCGGACTAAGTAAATCAGAAGAAAGTGCCACTGAATTCAAGGGACTTACTGAGGCTTGAAGTATTTTATAGGTCAAGGTTAGCAGCTGAAGAGGTCCCTGCTCCAAGGAACTTCTAGTTAGTCCACATTTCAGCATTTGGCTAACTGGGAGGGAAAGCAGCTAAGGCTAGCAAGGAGCGATCCAAAGCTGAAGCGTCCCTTACAGGAAACACCAGCACAAAGGCGGCAGGCAGAGCTGCTCCCAGAAATTATCAATGAGGCCTAAATGGTCTGCAAATCTGAGAGATCTTTGGATGAAAGAGTCCGTGACGTTGTAGGCGTTGTTTAATATCCTTTTTCTCAGGTTTGCAATAGAGTCTGTGTTCATTCAAGGACCTTCTGGATGGAAACCAGATGGCTGTGAGATGACGGCTCTTGAAAGCCTCGTAGGATTTATATTGTGCTTTTTAATTTTGTTTGGAATTGGACACACATTTGTCACAGAAGCCGTCACAGAGACCCTCATATCTGCTGGAGCTGGCGGGATGGCAGTGAGGCTACACCAGAGGGCAACTCTTTGGTCCTCACCATTTGCAAAATATTGTTACGTGCCGCCTCAGTCTCCTACATCACCCTCCAACATTTCTCTGATGAAAATAGGGATGCCCTATTGCACAATAATTATAATAATTCTATTATTTATATCCCATCCATCTGACTAGGTCAGGGTCCCAAACTAAGGCCCAGGGGCCGGATGCGGCCCAATCGCCTTCTCAATCTGGCCCGCGGACGGTCCGGGAATCAGCATGTTTTTACATGAGTAGAATGTGTCCTTTTATTTAAAATGCATCTCTGGGTTATTTGTGGGGCTTGCCTGGTGTTTTTACATGAGTAGACTGTGTCCTTTTATTTAAAATGCATCTCTGGGTTATTTGTGGGGCATAGGAATTCATTCATATATTTTTTTCAAAATATAGTCTGGCCCCCTACAAGGTCTGAGGGACAGTGGACCGGCCTCCTGATGAAAAAGTTTGCTGACCCCTGGACTAGGTTGCCCCAGCCATTCTGGGCGGCTTCCAACATATAGATAACAGCATAATAAAACATTAAACATTTTAAGGGCTGCCTTCAGATGTCTTCTAAAAGTTGTATCTTATCTCCTTGGCTTAGGGGTTGGATAATTCCATACCCTTCAATATTTCTATGATGAAAATAGGCACCTTCTAAGGAAAAGCGGGACATTTTGGGATCAGATCAGAAACCAAGACGGCTTCTGTAAATCTGAGACTGTCCCTAGAAAATAGGGACACTTGGATGGTCTGCTCCTAGCGGTGAGAGACTGCAGGGATTCCAGGCGCTTACCCAGGTTTTGTTTCCTTGGAATGAAGCTCAGCAGAGACTGTGGTGTCTATTGGATATATTTCCACACATATTTAACCAGAGTATAGAATGGAGCACCAAGTCCTGACATGGATTTGGGGTTGTTTGGCCAGTAAAAAAACCGGAATGGGGGAAAGATGCAAAGGGTTCATGAAAGGGAGAGACGGTTAAAAAGAAAGGAGATTCCAACTATATGTCAGGAAGAACATAATGAAGGGAAGAGCTGTTTGACAGTGGCAATGGACTCCCTCGGAAGGGGGTGGAGTCTCCTTCCTTGGAGGTGTTTCAGCAGAAGTTGAATGCCCATCTCTCTATGTGTCTCCAGCTTCCAGCCTGCTTTCCAATCAGCTCCCACACACCCTCTTTGCCTATTTTCCTCCCACCTTGCAGCTAGGGGAAAGGGAAGGACCACCCATTCATTCTGTGGGCGTGGCGGTAAGGTACATCCATTTCTTCTATGGCACAGAGAAATTTCTTTCATTGCATTAATCACGGTGCTTGACTAGTCAGCTACGGCCATTGCCTAGACAAAGAAGTTGGTCTGGCCAACTTGTTTTCCTACATTCTACCCCCCCCCCATTCAAATCCCCGCGATAGGGTAAGCTCCTGTTGTTCGGTCCCTGCTCCTGCCAACCTAGCAGTTCAAAAGCATGTCAAAGTGGAAGTAGATAAATAGGTACCACTCCGGCAGGAAGGTAAACGGCGTTCACCAGAAGTGGCTTGGTCATGCTGGCCACATGACCCAGAAGCTGTACGCCGGCTCCCTCGGCCAGTAAAGCGAGATGAGTGCCACAACCCCAGAGTCGTCCATGACTGGACTTAATGGTCAGGGGTCCCTTTACATTTACCTTACCCCCCTCCCCCAGATACAAGATCCCAATAATTGGAAGGGACTTGAAGCATCACCCAGACTGACCCTATCCCCAACTTCCATAGCTCAGAGCTGCATCTCAGTGTTTTTGACTGGCGTAGGGGCTGAAATCAAGCGTCTCCTGCCACCTTTGCCCAACTCAACAGGCTGGCTGCGAGCTCTGTCACAAGAATGGGATTGTTTTTGCAAAATAAATGAACAGAAACTCCGTGCTCTGGATTGCTTCCCTGGCTGAGAATGCCTCATTGTGTTTGAAACACATTTTGCAAGGCTCCGGGTGAGGTGGCTGCCGAGTGCTGCCGTGGTGCACACATTGCATTCATTTGGCTGATGGCAGGGTGGTGGTGGGGGGTTGGGCTTTGGAGCCAGAGAACCAGAAAAATGTTGGCTTCCCTGAGCAACTATTGTCATTGTCATTTTGGAAAGATGTGGAAATGCACTCATTAAGTTCCCAGTTGTTGCCGATTCCAAAATTCCCAACCCAAAGCTCCTCTTCCTAGGGACGGGTCTCCCTCACAGGTTTCAGCTGGAATCATAGAAGCACAGAATGGCAGAGTTTGAAGGTACTCCGAGGGTCATCTAGTCCAACCCCCTGCAATCTTTTGTCCAATGTGGGGCTGGAACCCATGACCTTGAGATTCAGAGTCTCATGCGCCACCTACTGAGCTGCCCCAGCTTTTAGCCTCATTTCTTCTCCATTCTAGCTGTCAGTGTTGGGCCAATGGGCTGACTCCATATGAGGCAGATTCCTCTGCTTCTATTTAAACCAGTGCAGAACGATGAGGACTGGAATCTTGCTTGTTTTTAGGGGAAGGACTGTATCTCAGTGGTACAGCATTTGCTTTGCATGCAGAAGGTCCCAGGCATCTCCAGGTACACCTGGTAGAGATCTGTGCCTGAAACCCTGGAGAGCCACTGCCGGTCAGTGCAAACAGTACTGAGCTGGATGGCCCAATAGGCTGACTCAATATAAGGCGACTTCCTGTGTTCCTAGTGAGCTAATCCCTGGGCAATGAGATAGTCCCACAACCATCCCAAATCCCGCATACACACAAATACACACAAACAACTGACAAAACATGTATCACGCATACAGATGACTCTGCCTCTGTTTGTCTGTTGTTGGTTTTAAAAAATCCACACCAGCTTCTAACATATAAAAAACGAAACCAGGAAAATTCCAAGGAAGCTTTTCCTGCGCCAGCTGGAATAGACAACAACATGAGGGGTTTTTTTTCCATCTGACAATTTTTGCAGTCTTTGTCATTCCTAAAAGGAGCAGACAATAGGATCTTCTGGCTTTAATTCGTTTGAGAGCATCATCTCAGGACTGGTTTTAAAACTGCCCTTTCAAGGGTCTCTCAAGTGCCAGGTTCACCAGATGGCAGGGATGGGAATTTGCTCTTATGGCTAAAGGAAAGCGACAGAAAGACCCTTTTGCTGCTGAGTGGTGGTGTTTTTATTCTTATTCTTATTACAAATAAAACGGAAAATAATTGACAAGGACCAAAAGTCTTCTCAAACTTTCTGATGGTAGGTTGTTGATTTCTTCTTCTTTGCAAAGTGTATTATTTCACTGACTCGGTGTGGTCACATCTACTCTGTATATTTAATACATGATTATACAGCTTTTAACAGTCATGGAGAATCCTGGGAAGCATAGTTTGCAAAGGGTGCCAGGAGCTGTAGCTCGGGGAGGGCAGCACCATTTTAAAAAACTACATTTCCCAGGATTCTCTGCAAGTGTTAACAGTGGCATAAAATTTCTTTAAATGCAAGGCATGGAGGTGACCTTGGACCAGAGTCTAATGAACCTGTTGTATACAGAATTGCTGTGCAGGGAGCACTGCTGTAGTTTTATACTTCCATAATGCTGTTTTGTTTTGAAGAAAAGAAAGAAAGAAAGAAAGAAACCCAATCAGCCACAAAAATGGGGCATCACATTTGCTGATGGTAAAATGTTGGAAGCGTTTAGTTTTTAGAAATGCTGGTTCTTTTCTTGTTGAGTAAGGCTGTGGGCTCACCCTGTTACTCCTTTTGGTATTAGGCTTTGGTCCTGTGGATACTCATTCGAGAATATCTCCCGGTTTCAGATGCTGTTGATTCAGAGCTGTTACCCTGAGGCAAAATTCTTGCTCTCTCGGAACATGGAAATTCCAGGATTTATTAATATATATATATTTTAGCGGAATTGCTGGCTGGAAAAGATCAAAGCCAGCATGTACACACATTGAGTATTCAGATGATAGAATCATGGAAATGTGGGGTTGGAAGGGACCCCCTGAGATCATCGAGTCCAACCCCAATGTCCTTGGGCTGCTGCAGCTGCCACCAAGAAGGAAAACAAGGCAGTGAGTCAACAAAAAGTGCAAGGGGAGTTGGAGAACTGAGGGAGGAGGGCAGGCAAATGCTAAGAGAGGTTACGATTTGGCTTAGGCTTGCGTGTCAACAAGTGTATTCACATTTTTTAAAAGGTTCCACAGGAAGATGGTGCCTGTGGTCTATGCTGTCAGAGGGCATGAGCACCCTCTGCATGTGAAACAGGACAGACACCCCCTGTCTCCGCTTCCTACATATTCCTTTCAAGGTGCTATTGGCTACGTCCGTTATTTGCATGCTGCATCTCCTGGGCTCAGCTTGACTTTTCAGATGTCTCAGAGCACCTCCAGCTGCAGATGGCGATGCCCACCTCTCACACTGGTTGGCTGCAGCATATCCAGGACAACAGGAGTGAGGGATCTGTGGCCCTTAAGATGCTGATGGACTCCAACTCCCATCAGGACCAGCCAGCATGTCCAATGGTCAGGGAAGGCGGGAGTCATGGCTCATCAACATCTCAGAGAGCACTAGCTCACCTTGATCCCTAGACTGTAACGAAAGCAAGCACAAATTTTAAACCACCTCCTAACACCAGCCATTCTTTTCTCGCGTCCTTGCCTCTGTGCCCGGCTCTAAATGAAACATTTGCTGCTTCTTTTTTCCCAGATGCTTCTTCCTATGATGCAGTCAGAAGATCAGGATGGGGCAATAGCATGAACTCTGGCCACAACAACAAAAGTGAGTTGCCGATGGCCTAGATGGCAACTGGCATATCCTGTTTAACTTATTATTATTATTATTATTATTATTATTATTATTATTATTAATTGAATTAAGCGCTACAACAATGGCTGTGTCCACCGACTCCTCTCACACAAAGGGAAGAGAGAGTCTTTAACCCATTCTGACCTCAAAATAAGCAGAGACTTTGGCATATTTCTTTGGTTAGGCATCTCAGCTGTCGCTCTCATCTTTATCTCGGCTTGAGAATATAAGGTGTTCAGCTGAGATATAGGAAAGGGCTCTGTTGATGTTCATACTGTGTAGGAATGGGGTTAAGTGACGCTGAAGTCCCAAACCACCTGCGTAACTGTGTTTTAATTTTATTTTAAGCCATCTCAAGAACTTCCGTTAGTAAACATGCATAAATATTGGGTTGGATTCAGACTTGCTTTATGAAACATGGGCTTTATGAAAGGAACCATGACAAGTCAGGCATGACGTCACATGACTCCCCCTAATTTCAGTGGGACCTCTGCTCAGCTAACTCATCTATTCATTCATTCATTCATTCATTCATGTATTTAAAATATTTGTATGCTGCTGGATCATAAAAAAAATCAAAGCGGTTTATAGCTTTAAAAACATACACTAAAAACCATTAAAAAGTTTCAAACAGACATCAGTTAACATTGCGGAGGGGATGTTTTCGTTAGCACAAAGTTCTCTGGGCAGCTTTGAGTCATAAAAAATGTAAATATAAAATAAAACATTTTTAGAAAACATTACAGTCAAAATGAAATAAATGCAAGCAGGATTTAAGAAGGCCAAGTTTTTGTTTTGTGCCACCTAATCTGTAAATTCACCAAAAGCCCGCATAAGATTCTCTATGCTGTGATTGTTGACTTCTTCTCAGCCTTTGATTTAATAGATAGGGGACAGCTGTGGAACAAACTGGCCCATTCAAATATACCGTAGATAAAAGACTTCTCTGGCTCATCCAATAAGTACATCGAGGGAACCTCATGCAAATGAGACTGGGCCTTCAAGGCAATTCCACTTAACAGAGGTGTCAAGCAAGGATGTATACTGGCACCCTTCCTATTTAATTAGTATATCAATAATCTCATCCCTGATATGGCATCTCCATCTTTTTTCACCCCCACCCTTGGGAATCGTAAAGTGCCAATCCTGCTCTATGCCGATGATTTTGTTTTGAGATGCATTTTAAATAAAAGGGCACATTCTACTCATGTAAAAACATGATGCTTCCCAGACCATCTGTGGGCCGGATTTAGAAGGCGATTGGGCCGGATCCGGCCCCCGGGCCTTAGGCTAGAATATCATGGGTAGGCAAACTATCTGAGATACTGGCACAGACTAAAAAATGCCTTTGGGGACCATACTCTTACTAAGCTCTGCTGGTTAGAGCAACTAAGGGCAGGGGACAGGGCACAAAAGTGCCAAGAGAAGCTTAGGGCTTGTAATCTTCAAATGGAGAACTACTTAGCCCATGTGACCTTAGAAATTGGACTTTTGATCAGGATGCCAACCAAGACAGAGCATCCATCATTGCCGCCTGTTATTCTACTTGGTACCCCCCAAATTAAGAGCAATCACTCAAGGCCCCATTACCTTGAGACTCTGACCTTCCCACAACTATGCAGGGCCTTTGTGGAACTAAGATTTCAACAGATGCCCGTAGCATATTTGGAGGGGAGTTATCAGGGAATTCCCCATATGGATTGCAAATGTATACATGGATGCAATCTGGCAGAGGACATCACACACTATCTGCTGATTTGCCCCCTGTATACAACGCCCAGCGGAAAATATATACTGCCAATTCTTAAATGGCTTCCAGGTCAATCTGCACAGGACATAGCAGTTGAACTCCTAGTGGATAAACTTCTACATATTATTACACACCAGGTAGCCAAATTTGCACTGGCAGCCAAGAAACTCCATTTCAGCTATGTGACTGCACTCCAACCTTAAGTTTTAATGTAATTTTCTTTTTATGTTGTAAACTGCTACAGGTTACGTTGTATGATTTTAGATGAAAGTTTCCTTTTATTCTCCATTGTAAAGGCCTTTGGCTATATACAATAAAATTGATTGACTTACCAACTAAACAAATGCAATGAAAATAGGGCACACAACACCCCTATGATTAAAATGAACAGGGTTTTGTTTTTGTTTTTTAACAAAAACAGAGAGACCCAAACTATGTACTGTATATTCCTGCATATAAGACTACTTTTTAACCCAGGAAAAATCTTCTCAAAAGTCGGGGGTCATCTTATACGCCGGGTCGTATTTCTTATACGGCGAGTATATCCCAAACTCTATATTTCAACTGGAAAAGTTGGGGGTCGTCTTATATGCCCAGTCGTCTTATACGCCGGAATATACGGGCAGGTTGTCTGGAAGGCCTGCATAAACAGAACACAGATTGAGTCAATCAGAGTATTTAGGGGAGTGGGGGGGGAAGCTAGCAAGACTGTGGGGGTTGAAGGACAGAGCAGCTTTGTGGTGAGGTGGACAGAGTGGCCTAGTCGGGGCAGGGCAACTGGGAATTCTTCTCTGGATTGGATTTGAATCCAAACCGGAGAAAAAAACCAGGTCCTGGTAAGGCTCACCTCTTCTCCGAGGCAGGCTTTTATGAGCTCACAAAGTCTCTTGCTCAGCCTGGCTCAGGAGAACTTCACCAGCATCACTCATTGGTGAAAAGCACGGACTATGGCAACAAGGTCTGCTTTCAAATACCGTATCTTTTATTGTGCATGGAATCTGTTTCCTTTCCCCCCCCCCCACCCTGCGATCTGAAATGCTTTCGTTTCTCTGATACCCCCAGGTCCTCCTCTGGGAGGGACGCAAGCTGTGAGCAAGAGTGTGGAGCAACAGCGACCCCAGCCAGGTACGGGTGCCGGAAGTTTATTCCCTTAGAAAAATACGTATATACCCAGCTAGATGGGTGGAGCATTATGGTACTTAGCCCATCATCATCATCATCATCATCATCATCATCATCATCATCATCATACCACTATGGCATAAGAGTGGTTTTAAGCTTACCCAAATCATGCCCATTTCCCTCGTAATTCAGAAAGTACACAGAAGTGATGCACACCCTTAATAAATATGCTACATATAACTATTGGTTATCCAGCAAACGAACAGCAAGCAGGGATCTGTCAGGTGCTCTTATGGACAGTGGAAATAGCATCACGCTGAAGCTAACAATAACATTGCAGTTTGCAGCTGTGATAAGTAGCCTTTGGTGCAGAGAATTGAACAGTGTTTAATTTTCATTTCCTTTTGTTGGTCTCTTCACTTAGATCCCTACCAGATTTTAGGACCTACCAGCAGCCGTTTAGCCAACCCAGGTGAGTCTAGTGGGTCAACAGGTTAACAGCCCATGGGCTCATTCTATCTCTCCAGTTCTTAGATCAATACCTTATGGCTCTCATCTCCTGTATGGGCTGCAGTTCTCACTCTGGGTCCCACCCCTCACCCCATTCGATGAAACACTCACCAACTATTGGGGTCACATGTTGTTTTAGTTTAAGGTCACTGGGAGCATTCCTGTTAGCTGAGACCCTTTTTGGGGGGTTGGGGTTGCGAGCACAGTATTTGTTTTGGAGAAAGAAAGAGGAGGTTTGTTGAATATATATTTTGGCTAGCTGGAGGTTTCTAAATCCAATGCCAAGATTCATGAGGCTTGACAAATCATACCCTGAACACAGACATCCTAAGCACAAGGAATGCCATTGTTGAATTCCGAAGGCAGGTATGGGTGGGTCACAGTTGCATTGGCAACTGGTCCAAGAAATAATAAACCCATGCATGGCATTGACTTGATGGATCAGCTTATGATTTACTTCTGCATTTATACCTCACCACATCCAGTTTGCTCATTCACAAAATAGGAGCTGGCATTTCTGCAGCTGCTTTGTGCATGTGATTACATTGCAACCAGGCAGAGGGCCTTCTCGGGAGTGGCGCCCACCCTGTGGAATGTCCTCCCATCAGATGTCAAGGAAATACAGTGGTCCCTCAACTTACGAACTTAATCTGTTCCGAATGCACATTCGTAGGTCGAAAATTTCGTAAGTCGAAAAGTGGATTCCCATAGGGAAAAAATATTCGTAAGTCGAGGAAACCACATTAAAAAATTCATAAGTCGAGGAAAGCGCATTTAAAACCGCCAACGGTTTCCGTTCGGATGTAGAAAAATTCATAAGCGTGCGCCCATTTGTCCCGTTCGTAAGTCGAAAACTTTGGATGTCGAGTGATTCGTAAGTCGAGGGACCACTGTAAACAACTATTTGACTTTTAGAAGCCACCTGAAAGGCAGCCCTGTTTAGGGAAGTTATTAATGTTTGATGTTTTATTGTGTTTTTAATATTCTGTTGGGAGCCGACCAGAGTGGCTGTTCACAAGGTGAATGTCCTCCTTCTCCAATGGCTGCTATTTAACAGAAAACAGACAAGCAGACTGTTGTGATTTCATTCATGGGAGCCACCAGGTAGACCAGCTGTCTGGGGGCCCCAAAGGGAAACGTAAAATTTACTGGGGATAATTGGTCATCCTTGTTGTTGTTGTTTTTAAAAAAAGCAGCTGCAGGGGGAGGAAGCCTGACCAGGTCTGACCAGGAGTAGAGCTGTGAGGAAGGGCTTAACCCTTTTCACCACCCCCATGAAGTGCCAACAAAAATCCCCTCTGAAGCTTCTATTTAATTGTGTGGTTCTCAAACCTTTTGAGGCCACCATCACCTTGATGCCATAAACTCACCCCCTGTGCCCTATACCCAACCCTATAAAAAGCACCATTCAAAAGAACACAATGCAATAAAATTCGCAACAGTAACAATTAATTGCACATTTATTCAAAATACAATTAAAACTATTTAGTTTAATTCAAGAAAATTTGATGTACTTGATCCAGTGACATCAGCTTTTCAAAATCTGATCGTCATTTACACCTCCAGCACCTCTTGCCTCTTAATGTCCTCCTTGGTAATTCCACCCCCATGGGGTAGTATCACCCATTTTGGGAACAACTGGTTTAATGGGGACAGCCTATTGTCACTCTGTGTCAAAGTGGGGGGGTTGTTATATCCACCAGAGGAAACTGGCTATTGGTGTCACCAGCAACTTCAGGCAATGGCAGCTTCAGCGGAGGGAGGTTTTTGTCTAGACCATAGCTGCCAAGTTTTCCCTTTTCTCGCGAGGAAGCCTATTCAGCATAAGGGAAAATCCCTTTTAAAAAGGGATAACTTGGCAGCTATGGTCTAGACTACCGTAAATAGAGGAAAGGTTTCCTAAAGCTGCAGTCCTGACTAGCAACCCCCACAAAATGGCTACCAATTCACATGCACACCCTAACAGATAGAGAAGATACATTCCATGTACCATCTTGACCAGGCACAGGCAAACTTGGTCCTCCAGATGGTTTGAGACTACAATTCCCATCATCCCTGACCACTGGTCCTGTTAGCTAGGGATGATGGGAGTTGTAGGCCAAAAACATATCAGGGCCGAGTTTGCCTATGCCTGATCTTGACCAACTCACATCCGGGAGATATTGGGATTAATAGGATACAGACATCTCCAAGCCACTTGGAAGGACACTGGAGGCAAACCACCACCGATATTTTTATTCCATTTATAGCCCACCTTTTTCTGCAAGGAGCTCAAGGTTGCCTGCATGGTCCTCTTCCCTTCCTCAATTAATTCCCGCAAGAACCCTGTGAGGTAGGCTAGGCTGAGAGGCAGTGACCAGCCCCCAAGCTCACCCAGGGAGCTTCATGGCCAAGTCGGGGGAACTGAACCCTGGTCTTTCCTAGAGATGGACAAAATCTCTACCAGAATAGAATGGCAGATGAAGTTGATGGACTATGCTGAAATGGCTAAAATAACCAGAAGAATCAGAAAGACCAAAATTTTAATAAGGAATGGGGGAAAATTATAACTGATCTTGAAGACCATTGTAAACAGTTAAAATCGTTAGTAGTATTGGAACATCACTTGTAGTTTAAGGGTGAATTCTGCACGCAATGGAGATGTAAAAGATTTGGTTAATCATAAAAGATGCAGAAGGAAATGATTAATAACAGGACCCACAAAGGGGAGGATGGAAGTCCAGGAGATTCCTTGAAATCTTGTTTTTATGATATACGTTTGATATATCTCTGTAAAATTTTAATTTGAAAAACCAAATAAATAATTTTTTATATATTTAAAAAGAACCTTGGTCTTTTCCCAGTCCCAGTCGGGCATTCTAACCACTGTGCCACTCTGGCCTTGATAAATTGTCGCTTGGCAGATGATATTCCCTGCCCCTTGGCTTTGGGGCATTGTACCACCTGGTAACTGGGCGTTTCGTGGCCTCTTCTCTTGCAGGGAGTGGTCAGATCCAGCTCTGGCAGTTCCTCCTGGAGCTGCTGTCTGACAGCTCCAACGCCAGCTGTATCACGTGGGAAGGCACCAACGGGGAGTTCAAAATGACGGACCCCGACGAGGTGGCCAAGCGCTGGGGCGAGCGCAAGAGCAAGCCCAACATGAACTACGACAAGCTGAGCCGGGCCCTGCGCTACTATTACGATAAGAACATTATGACCAAGGTGCATGGCAAGAGGTATGCCTACAAGTTTGACTTTCACGGCATCGCCCAGGCGCTCCAGCCTCACCCCACCGAGTCCTCCATGTACAAATACCCTTCGGATCTCTCCTATGTGCCTTCGTACCACGCGCACCAGCAGAAGGTGAACTTTGTGCCCCCACACCCTTCCTCCATGCCCGTCACTTCCTCCAGTTTCTTTGGCGCCGCGTCGCCCTATTGGACTTCCCCGGCAGGAAGCATCTACCCCAACCCAAACGTGCCACGCCATGCCAACTCCCATATGCCATCGCACCTGGGCAGCTACTACTAGGCGGCCTTTCTCCACGTGGCAAACTGTTCTTTTTTCCATCCGTGGATATCTCTGGACATTTCTTTTCTTGTTGCTGTTGGACATGTGCCTTTCCGTTGGGAAGAAAGCTGAAAAACTGGATATTATAATTATTATAATTATTATTGGAGTCAACTTTTTCTTTTTTGTAACTCTGTCTTGGACAGGCAGGTGGATTCTCCGGCGGGCCAGTATTACGCGTTTTATTTTGGTTCTAAGCCTTATATCCCCTCTAGAGCCAAGTGGAATGTGTTTTGGAATTTGCAGTGGTTATCACTTCAGATCTTAGACAAAGCGTTGTAAAGTCCAAGGCGCTTTTTTTTTTTTTTTTTGGAAGGAAAAGACCAAGACCTCTAAGTCTTAGAAGATAAATGTTTGTTTGTTCCAGACTAATGGCAATGACCAGTTTTTTGTTTTGTTTTGTTTTGTTTTCCGGTTTGGGGGCAGAAGCAGAAGCAAGCTCCTATATTATAGGGCTTGGTTTGGAGACGCCCAACTGGAACCTTAGCTATGAAGCCAATTGTGGCTTGTTGCTTTTCACCCAACTGGAAAAAGAGATAGAGAAAAAATTAATAAATATATATATTCCTATAAATAAATATGTATATTTTAAGACAAGGGCATTGAAAGGACCTTTTGAGAATGTGCATTGTTGTTGTATCAGTTTTGTTAATATCTCCAGAAGCATCTGAGACCAAGGGAAATAGAAGAAGTTATAGTGGATCATGGGCAGGTAGTCTTATGAATGCAAAATGGAACTAATTTAAATGACAGCAGCTCCCAAGCTTGGCCAGGGTTTCAGGGGCTGCGAGAGCATAACCGATTCACGAGCGCTGTGCGTTTGTCAGACCGCTACTCAGAGGGTCAACCAAGTCAGAAGGCAACTTACTGTATAAATTATGCAGAGTTATGTTTTTACCTATATCTCACAGTATTAAAAAAGAAAGATGAAAACTGAAACGAGTTGACCTCGGTCACAAATGCAGTTGTTTTTTACTATCAAATCCATTGTTGTTGATGTTGTTTTTAAAAATGTAATTTGTACATCTTTTCAATCTGTACATTTGGGGTGCAGCTTTGTAACTTTTTTTTGCTAAAAAAATAAACTTAAAAAAAAGGAAAATGTATGCAATGTGTCTGTTGGAAAAACAAGCCCGTGGTTTTGAAAAGAACAATGGTTATATCCGGAAACAAGGGCTGCATCTACACTACAAACTTACATTGATTTTATGCCATTTTAACTGCCATGGCTACCCCCAGGGAATCCTGGGAAATGAAGTCTGATGAGAGGAACAGGAGTACAGTCGTACCTTGGTTCTTGAAGGCCTTGGTAATCGGACATTTTGGTTCCTGAACACCACAAACCCGGAAGCGAGTGTTTCAGTTTGCGAATGTTTTTCAGAAGCCGAATGTCTAACGCAACTGCCGCTGCTTCTGATTGGCTGCAGGAAGCTCCTGCAGCCAATCGGAAGCAGCACCTTGGTTATCGAACAGTTCCAGGAGTTGAACCGACTGCAAGAACAGATTAAGTTGGACAACCGAGGTACGACTGTATGTCTGAAACCCTAAATCACCTCACAGAACCACAATCCCCAGAGTTTCCTGGAGGGAGAAAATGCCCATTTAAACCACTTTCAGTTCATAGTGTAGATATGTCTGAAGGCATTCTGGATAATTAAAATACAACTTTAGCTCACATTTGAGTTTATTTCTGATTAATGCCTGTTACCTGGTATTTTGATTCAAGCTGTGAAAATGTAACAGTGATGATTAAATAGGGTTGGGTTCAATGAGAGGAGAGCAAGGTTCTCTTTCTACAGGCACTAAAACTCTTCTGGGTTGATTTGTTAGCTGCCAGAATGGATGCAATAACTTGATGACGAACACGTCATACAACACAAACCATTGGCCTGTCATTTCCTTAAAATGGACATTTGCCCCGGCTCTTCTGGTTGCAGTCCAGATGCAGAGATTTGTTTTACCCTGGTAAATTTTTCCTCCAGGGCACCAGGCTAAAAGCAAGCAAACTGCCACCGATAAATATTTTGTCACCCAAAATAAGCACCCGTCACTTATAAACTGGGATCTGTTGTTTCTCCCTAGTCCAGCAGAACCTGTTACAATTTCCAGCATCTCTGACCATTGAACAAGCTGGATTGGGCTGTTGGGAGGTGGGCGGTTAGGTGCCCAACAAAATCTGGTGGGCCATACATAGGCTCCCCCCCAGGGCCATCTTAAGCCCATCCAGCGCCCTGGTGCTAAGGTCCCTCCAGCGCCCCCCTCCAGAGCCTCTCCAAGGGAGTGCCAAGCGGACCGCGGCAGCAGCAGGAGGCCACCTCCGAGGACTCCGCGCTGCGCCTCCTTCTCGTTTCCCCAGCTCTGGGTTCCGCTCAGTCAAGCTTCGCCACCAGCACGCGCACCATGGGACCAGGAAGAGTTGCTTGGGCGCTGCGCGCGCGCTGGTGGCAAAGTTCGACTGAGCGGAACCCAGCGCTGGGGAAACGAGAAGGAGGCACAGCGCGGAGTCCTCGGAGAAGGAGAGAGACGTGGCGTAGCCTCTCAGCTCGTGGAGCGCAGTCATGGTCAGATCGCCGGAACCCTACACTCACTTGGCACCCTTCCAGCGCCCTCCAGCACCCAGCGCCGTGGTTCTCCACGCCACTAGCCTCTATGGCTAGGACGGGCCTGCTCCCCCCCTGCCATAATTCAAACTCAACAATGAATTGGTTGACTTAAATCCCTAGTTTTTATACTGTGTTCCCAGGGACCCTGGTGTTTCCCCCTCCCAGGAGCTCCCGATTCATAGAAATATTTCATAGAAACATAGAATTGGAAGGAACCTTGAGGATGATAGTCCAGCCCCCTGCAATGCAGGAATATGCAGCTGCTCCATACAAGGATTGAACCTGCAACCTTGGCGTTACCAGCACCACGCTCTAACCAGCTGAGCTACCCATCTTATTCCTGTGTTGGGCTCTTTAGGTAGCAAAACAGGAGCAGTTACAGTGGTGCCCCCTCTGGAGGTTGTTGGGACTCCCATCATCCCTTGCCACCAGCCATGCTGATGGCAGATGGAGTCCTATGGCATCGTGAGGGCACCATCTTGGTTTCCACTTTGGGATCAAGGGCCGCCCGTGTCAGACTCTTGTGCCTGGTAAGCCAGTCCTGCTGTGTCTGGGAGTCCTCCTGCTCCTTCTGCTGAGTGGGTCCCTGGACTTCTTCCACTAATGGCTGGACCTGGCATAAGGCAGCACCCTGTGTTCCTAACGGTGGAAACGCTTTCCAAAAAAACCCCACCACCACCACCAGTTTGCCCACCACAAGCAGCCGCTTCATAAAATCCACACCAACAAGAGTCTTCTCAGAACCCTCCACGAGACACAAGTCCCATGGCAGGTGTGCCAGGGTTTCAACGGAAGACAAATCAGTGTAGAAAAGGTCCCCAGAAGATCTAACCTGAAAAACCACAGGGCAAAAAGCCATAAAAATCTATTTCTGGAATGGGGAACCTCTGGTAGCCATCTGGATAACTACTATTCTCACCATCCCTGACCATTGGTTATGCTGGCTGTTGGGGCTTGGCGGGGTCAAACAACAGCATCTTGAGAGCCACAGGTCCACCCAGCCTTGGGCTATCGTGATCTGAATGAAGTTGGCAGAAATTTGGTTGTAAGTCTTCCCTCAGCCACAAGACTTGACACCTCCAATTTTACATGTACCATCCCAAGCACAATCTAGAAAAGCTTACATGACAACAGGCCAGGGGCGTAGCCAGGATCAAAATTAGGGGGGGCAAGGGGCAAGGGGCGGGGGCAAGGCACGGGGGGAGGGGCCACAGTGCGGCAAGGAAAGCCATGGTCGTTCAGGGGCGAGGGGGCGCCAGGATCAGCTCGAAATCAGGCTGTTCTGATCCCCTCCCCCCCCATCCGCGATCGCCGGGGCAGGTGGAGGGAAAGCCCCAGAGCCACGCAAAGCGTTTGGCTTTCCCTCCACCCAGTCCATAGCTGCCAAGTTATCCCCTTTTTAAGGGATTTTCCCTTATGCTGAATAGGCTTCCTCGCGAGAAAATGGAAAACTTGGCAGCTATGCCACCCACCCCACAGCCAGCCGGCTAGAAGGGAGACGTCCTTCTAGCCGGCTGGCTGTGGGGCGGGTGGAGGGAAAGCCAGCCAAACACTTTGCGCGGCTCTGGGGCTTTCCCTCCACCTGCCCCACAGCCAGCCAGGGAGAAGGGAGACGGCACCGGGTGGCGGCGGGCAGCGGGGCAGGCTGGCCAGCGGCCCTGCTTCTAGGGGGGGCAACTGTGCCCTCCTGCCCCCTGCCTACGCCCATGCAACAGGCAGTATCCCATGCTAGTCCTGCTCAAAGTAGACCCATTGAAATAAACACAGATGGCTATCTTAGTTTTGTTAATCCCAATGCATCTACTCTTGAGGAAATGCTGGTTGGATACAACCCAAGCACTGAAGCTGTTTCTTTGCTGAACAAAAACAAGAGGTCAAACTAATTTTTCTCCATGTTTGTGTTCTTTGGAATGTGGGCCAATCCTACTGCGATGCTTGCAAGATATTTTGCAAAATGAAACATTCCTGAAAGATGTATTTTCTAGTTTATATATGCAGTGTATTTTGGGGTATTAAATATATATAAAAATATATATATAATTTTGCAAGTAGCCTTTGGGGCCTTTTGTTTTTCTAAAAAGAAATGTGTTTAGCTAAAGACTGTTGTATGATGATGCTGAATTACGATGTTTTAAAAGTGATAAAATAAATGGTTCTTTCTCTAACTGAGGATTTGTTCAGATATATATTTATATATGGTGGCAGTGCCAGATTTACGTATAAGCTAAACAAGCTATAGCTTAGGGCCCCACTCTCTTGGGTGCCCCCCCCCAAAAAAAAACAAAAGAAAAAAAACCTGGATGCACATTTCCAAAATATAAGATAAAAAACAAATAAAATAAAACCTACATACAGCAACAGTGTTTTCTTATGTGCATGGGCGTAGGCGTAGGCGGGGGGGCAGGAGAGGGCAGCTGCCCCCCCAGAAGCAAAAAATTATGTGCAAATGGCTTTACATACCTATTAGGTCAATAAATTACCATATATGCAACAACAAAAAACAGCGACAATTTGTTGTTGACAAAGGACAGCTGGTCATATAAAGCTACCTTCAGTAGCTTAGGGCCTCATCAAACCAAAATCTGGCCCTGTTATGGTGGTGTTTCTTGACCATTCATGCATACTGTATAAGCTGCAGGGCTCTAACCATGTCAGGACGATCCTTTGAAACAGATAAGGCGTAGAGCCAAAATGTGTGTGTATCTGTGTCCTTGGCTGCCTTTTTGAAGGGGAGGGTATTTTCCTTGAGAGCGGAAAAAGGGGGCCTTGTGTGGCCCTCCAAGCCACCCTACCTGACCTTTGGGACTCTCACCAGGCAACATCCCTCACTGCTCCTATTTAGGGTTGTCATACGTCCGGAATTTCCTGGACATAGCCAGGCTTCAGCCATTGGGAAACAGTGTCCTTACAGAAATCGCTGAAATTTCCAGGAAAATCCAGGCATATGGCAACCTATGTCGGAAGTGTAGATTTCATTAAAAATCGCTCAAAAACTTATTCTTTTTTGAGAATCGGGGCAAAACTAAGCAACATCTTTTGCATCCATATTTTCACTTTTTAAAACATGGCAACCCATATTTTGGATCTTCCTGGAACAGATGCTTGATCTCTGATCATGCACCTGGTTTGCCTGGATGGTGGATAGAGAGGGGTGTGTGATTTAGTGCAGGCCCTCCAAGTGTCCCTATTTTCCAGGGACAGTCCTGGATTTACAGAAGCCGGTTTCTGATTTGATCCCGAAATGTTCCACTTTTCCTTAGGACGTCCCTATTTTCATTGGAGAAATGTTGGAGGGTATGGAATTATCCAACCCCTGAGCCAAGGCAATAAGTAACTATACAACATTTAGAAGACATCTGAAGGCAGACCTGTAGTAGTAGTAGTAGTAGTAGTAGTGTGTTACCTCGGGTTGAGAACTTAATTCGTTCGGGAGGTCCGTTTATTATTATTATTATTATTATTAAAATTCTTTATTATTTAAAATAATACAAAAAATAATATACATGTGAAACAAATACAACACAAATTCTTCCTCTCGTCGAGTTACATACAGAAAAAGTATGAAAAACAAAATACTTAATTCAAAATAAACTCTTCTTCGCAATGTGAACAGTATACCATCCTTGTATTTTATCCTATTTCTTCCCTCTTAGATACTTCCCATCCTTCTAATAATACATTAGCAAATTCTTTATTTTCCACGGGCCTGCCTTATAAATTTCCTTCTTTCTTTCCTTGATTTTTCCTGATCTCACTTTATATTTTTGAACTCACTTTATATTTTCATACTATATCTGCTAATATGGAGTTATTAGGATAATACATTTTTAAATATTTTTTGTAAACACTCCATTCCTTGGATACATTTTGTGTTGATGATCCTCTTACTGAGTCGGTAAGTTTTGCCAGTTGTACATATTCTAACATGAGTGTTTGCCACTCCATTACAGTGGGTAAGTTCTCACTCTTCCACTTTCTTGCTACTAATACCCTGGCCGCGGTCATTGCATACAGCAGTAAAGATTTTGTTTCTTTTTGAATTTCTGGTGGTGACATATTTAGCAAAAATATTTCCAGTCTTTTTTTGATTGGTTGTTTAAATAGTTTTTTTTAATTTCTTCATGTATGTTATTCCAGTAGCCTGGAGGTCCGTTCTTAACATAGCTGCCAAGTCTCCCGTTTAGTGGGAACCCCCCGGATTTTAATCTGTTTCCCACTGTTCTCCTGAATGGAAAAAAATCCCGGAAATCCCCTGGATTTCCTACCTGCCAGAGGCTCCATTTCAGGTGCCGCTCTGCCCATGTATGGGCACTGGAAATCGGGCTGAGCGGCACCGGAAGTTGCTTCTATGCATGTGCATAGAAGTGACTTCCGGTGCTGCTCTGCCCATGTCTGGCCACTGGAAATCGGGCAGCGCCGGCACCGGAAGTTGCTTCTACGCATGTCCAGACATGCGTAGAAGCGACTTCCGGTGCCGTGCTGCTGCTGATCCTGCGCTTTTCAGCGAAAGACTTGGCAGCTATGGTTCTTAACGTGAAACTGTTCTTAACCTGAGGTACCTCTTTAGCTAATGGGGGCCTCCCGCTGCCGCCGCGCCGCCACCGTGCGATTTCTGTTCTCATCCCGAAGCAAAGTTCTTAACCCGAGGTACTATTTCTGGGTTAGCGGAGTCTGTAAGCTGAAGCGCCTGTAACCCGAGGTACCACTGTAGTTATTATTATAATTAATTTCTATACAACTTTATATTTTTAAGGAAAACTCTCAAAGAGGTTTACATTAAAACATCACATACAACAATCCAAAGCAAAACATTACAGAAGAAAGTAATGTTTAAAGTTTAAAGTATACATTCAAAGAAACATAATTAACAGGAAACTAAAATATTACCTTAAAAGAGTTTGAGAATGCACATTTAACGCAGCAAAGTTAACAACAACAAAATTATCATAAATGTTTTGAAAGAAAACATGACTAAAGGAAGTCAAATATAAAATGCACATTCAAAACAGCATGATTAAGCAAGAGAATAAAATATCACCGTAAGTACAGAACCTATCATCATCTGCTGTTGCTGCCAGTTCCTGCCCATGGCCGTTCATGGCAGGTGGTGGCTGTGGAAGCTCAGGCTCAATGACCTGGGTCTGCGCTAAGAGACAGCCAAGATGGTCTCTGGCCTCAACCTTTGCAGTTGCAGTCAATCAAGGCCCCTTCCCTCCCAGGCCAGGTGGGAAAGGGCCTGCAAGGCAGGGAGCCAGTCTTCCAGGACTCTCAGAAAATCTGGTGAAAGAGGAAAGCATTCAACTGACACTGAAAAGCAACCTCAGCAGTCATAAGCTGAAACTCAAGGGGAAGAAGAGGGCCCAGGCCTGGGAAGAGGACCCACTGCCAAGCCACAGATTTCATTCAGCACCACCAAGAGAGCCTTCACAGTTATGATTCCTGCATTGTAAGGCATTGGACTAGATCAGGCATCCCCAAACTGCGGCCCTCCAGATGTTTTCGCCTACAACTCCCATGATCCCTAGCTAACAGGACCAGTGGTCAGGGATGATGGGAATTGTAGTCCAAAACATCTGAAGGGCCGAAGTTTGGGGGTGTCTGGACTAGATGACCCTTCCAACTCTATAATTCTATGATTCTATGACCTCATGGCCTGGAAAGGATGATGATGATGATGATGATGATGATGATGATGATGATAATTTATTATTTATACCCCGCCCATCTGGCTGGGCTTCCCTTGCCACTCTGGGCGGCTTACAACAAACATTAAAATACATCAAATATCACAGATTAAAAACTTCCCTAAACAAGGCTGCCTTTAGGTATTTTCTAAATGTCAGGTACAGGTAGTTGTTTATCTCTCTGACCTCTGATGGGAGGGTGTTCCACAGGGCGGGTGCCACTACCGATAAGGCCCTCTGTCTGGTTCCCTGTAGCTTTGCTTCTTGCAGTGAAGGAACCGCCAGAAGGCCCTTGGCGCTGGACCTCAGTGTCTGGGCAGAACGATGGGGGTGGAGACGCTCCTTCAGGTATACTGGACCGAGGCCGTTTAGGGCTTTAAAGGTCAGCATCAACACTTTGAATTGTGCTCGGAAATGTACTGGGAGCCAATGTAGGTCTTTCAAGACTGGTGTTATGTGGTCTCAGCGGCCGCTCCCAGTCACCAGTCTAGCTGCCGCATTCTGGATTAGTTGTAGTTTCCAGGAGAGGAACTCTTTCAGAGGCCCACATCCAAGGCCTTAAGACCAGGCATGGCCAAACTTGGCCCTCCAGCTGTTTTGGGACTACAATTCTCATCATCCCTGACCACTGGTCCTGTTAGCTAGGGATGATGGGAGTTGTAGTCCCAAAACAGCTGGAGGGCCAAGTTTGGCCATGCCTGCCTTAAGACCTTGAACATAAGAACGCAAGAAGAACCTGCTGGATCAGGCCCATGAAGTCCAGCATCCTGTCCTCACAGTGGCTCACCAGATGCCTGTTGGAAACCCACAAGCAGGATCCGAGCACAAGAACCCCCCCCACACACACACCCTGTGGTTTCCAGCAACTGGTATAGATTCCCTGCTGATGGGTTATCATTCTGGATGGCGGAGAAATTCAACTCGTTTTGCATTTAAAGGTGAATCCGTAAAAGCTGCACTTTCTGAAGAATATGAGAACTGAAACACAGGCAACCTTTGAAATTTGCACTTACCTGAATTTTGCAGTGCAGTTCTCCAACCAAACCCTGTTTATAAAAAATGCATGTGTTAGGTAAAGAATACCCTCCAACATGCCTCAGTTGGAAATTTGGATGTGCCAAAACGAGACATCCTGGGTTCCAATCAGAAGCCAGGATGGCTCCTGTAATTCCGGGATGTACCACTCAAAGCAGTACAGTTGATGGGTATTGGTAAAAGACTGCATAGAAATGAATCCATCAGCGAAAAGAACATATAAAATGCATTAGGAGAAATGGCCTGCAAGAATCTGTCCTTTAATCAAAATCTCATACAAAGCTGTGTTTATTAGGTGAAATCTGCACTGAAATGCTGGAAGAATTTTCGAGAGGATATTTTTTTATGTTGCCGCAGGTATCTGGAGGGCTAGATGAAAGATGGGTAAAATGAGAACTGGAGAGGGCCCAAACAGACAGATCTTTCCCTACCTTGAATTAGTCCCAGCAACAAATGGGAAGCCGGAACTGATCTTTGAGAACCTGTCAAGTGTGGTCTTGCGCAGATGTTGCATTTTGCAGAAATTGCAGTCTCTGGGCAGCCCCTCAGAAAGCAAACTGCATTGCACATAGAATCATAGAATTGTAGAGCTGGAAGGGACCCCAAGGGTCATCCAGTCTAACCCCCCGCAATGCAGGAATCTCAACTAAAGCATCCATGACAGATGGCCATCCCACCTCTGCTTAAAAACCATGTCCAGAGATTGCATGGAAATATAGGAAGCTATTGGGTTCATTGAGCCCATGTCTGCTGTGATTGCCAGGTGCTCTCCATTCTTTCAGACTGGAGACTGCCAGGCCTACCTGGACATGCCAAGGATTGAACCTGAGACATTTTTCATGCTCAGCTTGCAAAGCCTGAGCACTCCCCCTTCTCTCGCAGTTACCCTGGTCCAGCTGATCACATGAATATGCCTATAACAACCCCCCCCCAGAGGCATCCACCATCAAAGAACCAAATATGAGGCTCAGCGGGCTTGTAGCCTAATATTTATGCACCGAGGAATTACTCCACCCACTGTGCACATACTTCTGACAATGAACTCCCTGGCTTTTGTAGACTTTGTAAATGCGAGGGCTTTTCCTGCCTTAACGCCTCCTTGTTTTCGCATTAGCAAAGGAGGGAAACGGGAAGGAAATATTAAAACGTATATTGTACCCTTAACCACCTTAAACAATTCCGTCAGGCCTGATGCCACTGGAGTGGAATGCGAGCTGGTTCGGAAAAGGGCCAGACGAGATTTCTCTTTTCACAAGCACTTCCTCCTGTAACAGGAACATTAGCTGGGGAGTTTGCAGATATTTCCCTCCACTGAAACAAGGGAAGGCATCAGTCATTTCTCATTGCAGGTTAATAGTATCATAGAATTATAAAGTCAAAAGGGTTGTTTTCTAGTCCAACCCCCTGCAATGCAGGAACCACAGCTAAATCTCTCCTCCCCTCTTTCTAAAGGAGGGCCTGAGTTAGCAGAACGATTGTTCAAAATGATGCTTGCCCTGTATTTGCATGTAAGTAGCAGTAACAGTAATTTTAAGTGTGGCGTGTCTTGTGCTAAAATTGCTTGCTCCAGCAATTGTCGCAAGGTTGTGCCATACAGATACAGCCATACCTCGGTTTAAGTATGCTTCGGTTTGAGTACTTTAAGTTTAAGTACTCCATGGACCCGTCTGGAACGGAGTAATCCACTTTCCATTACTTTCAATGGGAAAGTTCGCTTCAGGTTAAGTACAGACTTCCGGAACCAATTGTGTACTTAAAGCGAGGTATCACTGTACAAGGAAACAGAACGGCAAAAACATCCTCAAGCAAAGCTTAACATTTCGTTTCGTCTCCCCTGCCCTCATGCTAATGGGCTTGCACTGCCTCCTGTGCCGGGAATCCCAGGACCTCCAGACCTAGGGAAAGGGGTCCCTTTCTAACCTGCCCCAGGGCTTGGACCCAGTGGATTGCTATGGGAAGCATCCTCACAATCACACACTTTTGGAATGCACCCTCCAGTTTGCTGACGTTTTGTCTCTTGTACTTTGTGATGTTAGCCATAGATCAGGCATTGAGGCTCCGATGCTGGGACTTAGCAAGGGACGGGGAAGAGATTTGATTCAATTCCCATTTAAAGGTGGACCTGCCTAATTCGTATTTTCCCAAACAAGATGTTAACTGAAATCCATGCTCCTTCAAATTCTGCAGTGCAGTTCTCCAGCCAAGCAGTGTGTACAAAATGCATCTATATGGGTTAAATGTGCATATACAATGCAAAGTTATGAGTGTAAGGGGTGGGGCATTAGGCTGAAAACCTGAACCCCCTTCTGATTCCTGGAACAGCCAAGCTAGCTTCCTGGTGAGGTGATGGGCCATTGAGGGGAACAAAGGAAGTGGCTCTGTGCAAGATGGTGAATGAGTGAAGCCCCCTCCCTCAATTTAGAAAGACAAAAGGCTGGAGAGTTTGAAGTGATATGCAGGAGAAGCAAAGCAGCAAGCTGGGAACAGAGAGAAACAGAGCGGTTTGATTTCTCTTTGTATCCACAGCTGTGCCTATGGGGGGGGGAAAGCAAGACCCTTTAGGCGTGTAAACACTGTGAACCCCTCCATCACAGGCTCAGGTTGTATACATGTATAAATAAACCACGTATCAGAAAGACACCACAGCCGCATTCCGAAGAAAATGTGAATCCTGGCTAAGCGCCTGGAGCCCCTGGAATCTCACACCACTTGAAGATTGGAGTGGTGTGCAACTTTATATTACTGAAAATTATATACACAAATGCTTTATATTAGTGGAAATTGTTTTGCAAAAATGTGTATATTAGAAAAACATGTATATACAGTGGTACCTCTGGTCAGGGCCATCTCAACCATGTCGGGTGCCCTGGCGCCGTGGTGCGGAGATCGCTCCGGTGTTCCCGCTCTGCCCCGTTTCTTGTCGTGGCTGGTGGGCGGGCGCAGGGCGCAGCACAGCTTCTACACAGCTCCGCCACACGACGCCCCCCTGCCAGGCCGGCACCCTGGCGCCCCGCGCCATCCAGCCTACCCCTAGAGCCGGCCCTGCCTCTGGTTAAGAACTTAATTTGTTCCGGAGGTCCGTTCTTAACCTGAAACTGTTCTTAACCTAACTTTAGCTAATGGGGCCTCCCACTCCACCGCACGATTTCTGTTGTCGTCCTGAAGCAAAGTTCTTAACCCGAGGTACTATTTCTGGGTTAGCGGACTCTGCAACCTGAAGCGTTTGTAACCCGAGGTACCACTGTATTAGGAAAAAATGTACATCAAAACACTGATGAATTTTGGTGAAGCCTTTTTTTAAAAAAAAAAACTAAATTTCGCATCCAGACAAAGCAATGCAATCAAGTATTTCTTCTCTTGCTGCCTCCATCCTCTGCTGAGTGTTTCCTGATGTGGTTCATCACCTGACGGAAAGAGATGTGCCACCTGGTGGCCGTTTCACTCTAATCACATGGCCCTGAATTCACTTTCCTCAATCCTGCAGCTCCTCTCTGTGGCTTTCCAGGCTCCCTGCTTCTCTTGTCCTACCTCCCAAACCCCTGGCAAATGGATCACAGGACAGAACTGCTCACAGAGCCCTAGAAGTAACAGGGGAAGATTTGGCAGAGCAGGGGAGAGGTCTATAAAGACCCAGCACTCCCAATACATGAAACAAAATATATATTTTTCTTCCAGTAGCACCTTAGAGACCAACTAAGTTTGTCATTGGTATGAGCTTTCGTGTGCATGCACACTTCTTCAGATACTGTACACTGAAACAGGAGTCTCCAGACCCTTATATATAGTGTGAGGGTGGGGAGGGGTATTCTCAGAAGGGTGGTGGGAATTGTTGTTTGACTGATAGGTGTGGAAGCTCGTTGATGACTCTTAACGACAGCAATTTGTCTTACAGGAAAAAAACAAGGGGCGAGATGGCTAAAGATAGCTTTATCATGTATAATGAGATCAGAATCCAATGTCTTTGTTCAGGCCAGGTCTCTCCATGGTTCCAAGTTTGGTAATGAGTTGCAGTTCAGCAACTTCTCTTTCCAGTCCATTTCTGAAATTCTTTCGTAATAAGACAGCTACTTTGAGATCTTGTATAAAATGTCCTGGGAGATTGAAGTGTTCTCCTACTGGTTTCTCTATCTTGTGATTCCTGATGTCAGATTTAGGTCCATTTATCCTTTGGCGTAGGGTTTGGCCTGTTTGTCCAATATAGAGAGCTGAAGGGCATTGCTGGCATTTGATGGCATACACAATGTTAGAATAGCTAACTCAGTGAGAGAGCTAGAATAGATAGCTCAGTGAGAGAGCCAGGGCAGGGGCTGGATCCAACATGGCACCAAGCAGATGTTGCTGGATTCTAACTCCCATCAACCCCGGGGTTAGGGCTCCAACAGCATCAGGAGAGCACCACATTGGCCAGTCCTGCACTGGGTGACGACTATGACAGACCTCTATTTGAAGGGCTGTTAAGAGGGCAGCCTTCTATTCTCAGAGTGGTTTAACTATCAAGCCGGCTTCCCAAGGAACTCTGGAAATTGTAGCTGAAAGGGGAACAGTGGCGTCCTAACAAGTCTCAGCACCAGTGGTATTTTTCTGGAAAAAGAGGTGCCGGAACTCACTCCCTTGTTCCCTTATCATGCCAATGGCGCCCACCTGAGGTGCCAGAACTGAGTTGCGGTGAGTTCTGGCTGAAGAAAAAGCCCTGCTCAGCACCCTTAACGAACTACAGTTCCCAGAATTCTCTTTGGGGAAGCCATGACTGTTTAAAGTAGTGTTGTAGAAAATATATTGGAGGAAAGAGAGGGAGCGAGAGAAAGACTTCCTGGAGAAACATGAAGAATTAAGGAACCTGAACAAGGGCTGGAAAAGGAAGGGAAGACTCATTTTATGATTGATTGATTGATTGAGTGATTGATTGATTGATTGATTGATTGTGTGGCTGCGGAAATGGACCCCCATCCAAACAAGCCCCCCATCCAAACAATGACTATCATCAGTGCAGGTAAGAAAATTTTTATTTTTATAAAAAAATATATTTTATAGTACAGTTCATTGATTATTGCTTTCATTTTATGGATCAATGGTCTCGTTAGATAGTAAAATTCATGTTAAATTGCTGTTTTAGAGGTTGTTTTTAAAAGTCTGGAGTGGATTAATCCGTTTTGCATTGCTTTCTATGGGAAAGTGTGCCTTGGTTTTGGAACGCTTTGGTTTTGGAACGGACTTCCGGAACGGATTGAGTTTGAGAACCAAGGTGGCACTGTACTGTATTGGGTTATGAAGACTTGGGACTCAGCTACATTTGTCACAATAATATGTTTTGAACGCATTATAAACATCTAACACCAGATGGCGCCAGAGAGCAGAAAGGAATTTATATGGATGTAACAATTTAATTTCTTACATATTTATAGCGTTTTTAATCTGTGTCTAGATCCACCCTCTAAAGGGAAAAGTATTTATCTGCTTTATGTTGTCTTTTTTCCTCCTACTTTCCTTTTCAAGGAGCAACCTAACTTCATCTTAAATTCCCCTTTGGCACCAAAGCTTCTGTCCCCACCCCCACCCCATGCAACTGCGCAAAACCTGTCCCACTGGATATCAGAATGAACTCTGCCGTGGCTGAAGAACTGAGCAATGACAATCAGCCAAGATGGTGGTGGTGGTGACAATGACTACGATGATTCAAGGGAAACTTGGTGGCACTAATGTCCTGATGGACCTGAATCATTGTCATTTGGTGGGGGTGAAGAATCATTAACAGAAAGTGTTCCGGTTCCGGGATTGTCTAGCTCCAGCACCAGGGCTGGCCTATCATTAGGCAGAGTGAGGTGGCCACCCTCAGGCGGCAGATTCTGAAGGGCAGGGAGTGGCACGTGCTCTGCCCAGTAGATAGTCTGCTGCCCTCATGTGCCCTGGAGCACACCCTCTCATTGCCAGGGTTGAAGTAAGAATCAGTTGCCAGTTCAGCATAGCTGCCAAGTCTCGTGTTTTTCGTGG
Organism: Zootoca vivipara; assembly: GCF_965207765.1. NCBI lineage: Eukaryota > Metazoa > Chordata > Lepidosauria > Squamata > Lacertidae > Zootoca > Zootoca vivipara. The sequence continues at coordinate 29,073,050 of NC_142597.1, read as the reverse complement.
GAAACCCCCAGATTTTAATCCGTTTCCCGCTGTTCTCCCGAATGGAAAAAAATCCCGGAAATACCCCGGATTTCCAACCTGCCAGAGGCTCCATTTTAGGTGCTGGCACCGCCCGATTTCCGGTGCCCAGACATGGGTAGCGTGGCACCGGAAGTCGCTTCATGCGTAGAAGCGACTTCCGGTGCCGTGCTACCCATATATGGGCACCGGAAATTGGGTGGCACTGGCACCGGAAGTTGCTTCTACGCATGTCCAGACTGATCCCACATTTTTCAGCAGGAGACTTGGCAGCTATGCAGTTCAGGTGGCTTTTATGCATGGATTGGAAGAGTGGCCCTCTTGTCCTTCTCAGGCTGGTCCTGTTCAGCACACGACCTTAGGGAAGCCCACTCCATTGAGGGCTTCGTCCAGTGTTGCTGTTTGAAGTACTTTTGCTCTGAGTCCCTCACAATGATCGGAACACAACTGCAACACAGTGGGAGCCTGGAAACAGGCCAAGGCCTTGTTGTTCCTTGCCACTGCGAGGCCACCCGGCTTTTAACCTCTCCCCCCGCCCCTAGTGCCTGTTCTGGAAGATTACATTTATTTTTATCCTGTCAACTGAATTTTCTCTTAATGGCCATGGGATGTCAAAGTACAGGAAGAGTTTTCCTCCAGGATCTCTCCTGAGTGGACTCTGGGCCCTCCTGATAACCCTCCTTTCCTGACCTGGGACTTTTATCTTGTGGCAAACGAAGAGCCCGCGCTGGGCAGAGGAAATTCCACTCATTGTTTCTTAGTTTCGGGGCCTTTTCTGGGCTGCGCTATCTCCCTCCGCCCTGGTCCGCCACCTTCAGGATGGGATTGGCAAGCATTTCCTGCAGCGGTGATGTGCAAGAGCCCTGTGAGATGGAGCTGAGCTTGTTCCTAGGCAGGGGCGAAACTAGGCTTTATTACATCCTGGCCAAAGACCCAGTTATTTGCGTACACCCCTCTGGAGGCTTCGCCTGGGCAAAAAAAACCCCATCTAGCACTCTGTAGCTATGGCACTGTCCTAACTTTGTCATTAGTGTATTCCTTCGTGCAGCTCAGAAGAAAACTGCAGCAAAGATAAGTCACAGCTGCCTATTTCAGCCTATGCTGTCTCAAGAAGGTGGCTAACAAGGTGATGTGACCCCTGGTCTAGAACAAAGGATTCTCCTAAACTGAGACAAAAGTGTGTAGGTCCCCACTAGGGCAAAGCATCTGAGGCATTTTCACCATCATTTATAAAAGCTTGCAAGGCTGCTGGACAAAAATAGAGAAACAGATGATTGATTGGGCAAAGGATATTATTGATGGGGGACTGGGAAAAATTGTGGAAACAGAATATTAAGTTTACAGCATGTAATGTTTTGAAAGAAAATGTTATAAAAATGATGTACAGGTGGTATTTAACACCAGTAAAACTTGCAAGAATTTACCATACACATGATAATAAATGCTGAAAATGTAAAGCTGTAGAAGGAACGTTTTTCCACACATGGTGGACTTGCCCCATAGTAAAAGACTTCTGGGAAAAGATTTATAATGAATTAAAGAAGGTGTTGAAAAACACATTTATTAAGAAACCAGAAGCCTTCTTATTGGGCAGAGTCGGAAAAGAAATTCCCAAAGAAGATGTTACTTTCTTTTTGTATGCCACAACAGCAGCGAGAATTTTGATAGCCAAGAATTGGAAGACACAATAAATGCCAACTGTTGAAGGATGGCAGATGAAAATCTTAGACTATATGGAGCTGGCTGAACTGATCAGGAGACTCCGCGACCAGAGAGAAGAGATGGTGGAAAAAGATTGGAAGAAATTTAAAGAATATCTAAAGAAACATTGTAATACAGTGGTACCTCTACTTACGAATAACTCTACTTACAAATGTTTCTACTTACGAATGGAGCTCCATCCGCCATCTTGGATGCGGTTTAGATAGGATTTTTTCTACTTACGAATTTTTAGACAGGATTTTTTCTACTTACGAATTTTTTCTCCCAATGCATTCCTATGGGATTTGACTTACAATTTTTTTGTACTTACAAATGTGCGTTTGGAATGCATTAAATTCGTAAGTAGAGGTACCACTGTATTTTAGGTTGAATATAGATTTGGAAGAAGTTATAGGCTGTAATGTAAAGTGTGTAAAGAGTTTAAAGATAATTTGAAGATAAGATTTTAAAGGGTGAACAAGTAGAAATTATGAAAATGAGAATTGAAAAATATCTATAGTGAGGAGTTAAAAGGTAAAGGTAAAGGGACCCCTGACCATTAGGTCCAGTTGTGACCGACTCTGGGGTTGCGGCGCTCATCTCGCATTATTGGCCAAGGGAGCCGGCGTACAGCTTCCAGGTCATGTGGCCGCTTCTGGCGAACCAGAGCAGCACACGGAAACGCCGTTTACCTTCCCGCTGTTTACCTTCCCTTACCTATTTATCTGCTTGCACTTTGACGTGCTTTCGAACTGCTAGGTTGGCAGAAGCTGGGACTGAGCAACGGGAGCTCACCCCGTTGCAGGGATTCGAACCGCCGACCTTCTGATTGGCAAGCTCTAGGCTCTGTGGTTTAACCCACAGCGCCACCTGCGTCCCTTGAGGAGTTAGAAGTTACTAAAGATGAATTACAATGAACTGCAGATAGGGGGGATTCGAGGAAGTCGCCCTAAAATGGTAAACAAAGAATAAGAATTTGTAAAGATAGATTATTTGCTGTATGTGTATTTTTTTGTTGTGTTTGTATTGTATAGTGTGTAGAGGTATTTGTTTTTTTTTTTTTGTTATATCATATGTGTTCAGAAAATCAATAATTTCTGGGGGGAAATAGAGAAACAGAAATGTCTCCTTTGCAGACTCCTAATCTGCAAAGAGCATGGTTCCAACAAGAAGAGCCACAGGAAAATTTTGTGCATGCTGGGTGTGAGGTGGAGTTAAGTGTACAATACAGTGGTCCCTAGGTTCTCAAACTTAGTCCATTCCGGAAGGCTGTTCCAAAACCAAAGCCTTCCAAAACCAAGGCACACTTTCCCACAGAAAAGAATGCAAAATGGATTAATCCATTCCAGACTTTTAAAAAACAACCCCTAAAGCAGCAATTTAACATGAATTTTACTATGTAACGAGACCATTCATCCATAAAATAAAAGCAAGAAACAATGTACTGCAGTCACACAATCAATCAATCCGTAGCTGAACTGGGTTCCCCACAGTCACAAATACAAAACAAAAAGCCGCAAAAACAAAAATGCAAAATAAATAGCAGAAACAGACAGACCTCAGCGCAACACTCAAAAGGGAAGTGTGGCACTCAAATCCCGGAAGCATAACACTCAAAACGGAACACATTCGGCTTCTGAAAAAGGTTTGCAAACCGGAACACTTACTTCCAGGTTTGCAGTGTTTGGGTTCCAAGTTGTTTGAGTACCAAGGCATTGGAGAACCAAGGTACCACAGTAATTCACCTAGGAGTAATGACGAATTTTTAGAATCATAAAGTTGCAGGGCTGGAAGGGATTCAAAGCATCTAGTGCTGCCCCATGCAACAAAGGAGTAATCAAAGAAGGGAGCTTTGTGAAGAGTCAGGGCCCGGCATGGTGGAGTTTGGGCTTTGACCAGGCAAGGATCCAGGCTCAAGCTTTAGCCCTTCCAGTTTAAAGGACCTCAGCAGGAAATGCTGAGGTGCCTGCCTGATGCCACACAGAGTTGCTTATGAAAATAAAACAGTGGCATGCAGACCTGCTACTTGGGACTGAGGGTGCGGGGCGGAGAAGGGGACATTCGATTCAGCTTGCATTTAAAGGCAAATCTTCTGGATTGGCACTTTCTGAAGGAAGAAATGAAATGAAACACAGCTGTCCCTCGGAATCCTTATGCCATCGGATTTTGCAGTGCATTTCCCCAGCCAAGGAAAGTGTAAAAAAAGGCAAAAAAAGAAGAAGCATAGATTTGTGAAAAGAACACCCTCAAACCTCACTATGTTGGGGAAAATATAAATATATGGGGAAATACGCTTTGCAAAAATAAGCAGTTTAGGCAAAATTGCATACAAAGTGTATAGCTTAGGAGAAATTTGCTGATAAATTTTTATGAGGACTTTTTAGGGGTCTTTTAAAAAGTTACATACGCATTAATTCCAAGACGATCACTTGAGTAATGTCCTCTTTTGACCTGAAGGGGGCTTCCTTCTGCAACAAAAGAGCCTGCGTGACACTTCTTTTTTGTAAAAAGAGATCGGTTTTTGCCTGCCAAAGGGGAGTTACGATCTCATGCAAGACGACTCCTCCAGCATTAGAATGTCCTTTGTGGGATTACTCTGAAGTAAGCATCAGAGCCCTTGGTGAGTTATTGCACCCAGTAAAACATGATCAGGTTCAGGAAGAGTCAGTACCACTCTGTACAATCTCTCCATTAGGAGGCTCCTCACTCACTTGTGGTTCTAAGCAATGTTGGTCCTGCTCAGAGTAGAACCATTGACAATAATGGACATGATTCACCCTAGACCTAGTAATTTCAGTGGATCTACTCTAAGTAGGGATGGTGGGGGGAATTCAGTTCAATTTGCATGTAAAGGCGGACTTATTGTCACTTCCAAAACAATATTTGAACTAAAATGCAACCATCCTTTGAAAATTGCACTTCTCCAAATTTTGCAATTTAGTTCTCTATTAACGTGTACAAAATTGTGTATACTAGGGCAGGTATCTTCAACCTGCTCGGGCCCAGGACCATTTTAACCCAAACATGCATTTGTGGATCCCTTTCTTAATCTTTTACCATATACTTGCATGGTGGTACTGTTCCTGTTATGACCCACCTTGAATCAGGCTATGCCCCACCAGTGGCTGCCAACCCACCAGTTGAAGACCAGCAGACTAGGGCAAAGTGTGCATAAAAAGGCATATATCGATGAAAGCAACATGCAAAAGTGCATATATTTGGCAATATTGCATATGGAAATTATTTTTTCAATAAGATGCAGGTGAATTTTCGTAAAGACTTTAAGAAGCACACACCCAAAACAAACAAACAAAAAACCACAAACTGATGTGAAAATGTGAAGAACCGAACTTTAGATTGGAAAAGTGAGAAACTGAAATGGACTGATTGAATCTGTCAGGTGAAAGTTTCAAAATTGGGCATCGCCCACTGGGGAGAGGACAAGAAAAGCCCATTTCCATAGACGTGGAGAAGAAGGTGGTGCAACCGAGTATCAAGCGAAGCCACATCTACCATCCCATCAAATATATCCTAACCAATGACTGTGAACCTGTCCCTGTTGCATCTGTGGGAAGAAAACCAAACGTCTCCGTCTGCCCACGACTACAAACTCCTATCGAAATGTGGACAGTATGACATCACACTGTTATTACATCATAAATATCGAAGGGAGGATAAGGGGGAATGGGATTAAGGGAGGCTTCCTTCCCTCTTCCTATTTTCAAAGGGTTTATTTGTATTTACCAATCCAAACGGTCACGGTAAACACCCACAGGAGCTAAGTCAGGGCAGCCTTTCCGGATTTTTCCACGTGACACAGATTGTATACGCAAATCTTTTGGTACCAGATTGCAGCATGATGCCTTTCACCTTCCTGATAAACATTTTGGCTATTTGCATCCTGGCCCTTTCCCCACACATTTTTTGAATACAGCTGCTCAGTGTTCTGTATCCTAACAGAACCCTCGAGGGCCAAAATCTGTACGGTTTAGGGATGAGGTCTGCTTGAACCATAGAACCATAGAATTGTAGACTTGGAAGGGACCCCAAGGGTCTTCTAGTTGAATGCCCTGACACCAATTAGTTTCCGGGCCCAATTCAAAGTGCCGGTTTTGACCTATAAAGCCTTAAACGGCTCAGGACCACAATACCTCAAGGACCGCCTCTTTCCATATGAACCTACCCGGACCCTGAGATCATCTTCTGATGCCCTTCATTGTGTGCCTCCTCCTTGAGAGGTCAGGAGGGTGGCAACATGAGAAGGGGCCTTCTCTGCAGTGGCTCCCTGTCTGTGGAATGCTCTCCCCAGGGAAGTTTGCCTGGCACCAGGGCCGTCTTAAGCCCATTCAGCGCCCTGGCGCTAGGTCCCTCCAGTGCCCCCCTCCAGAGCCTCTCCAAGGGCCCGGGAGTGCCAAGCGGACAGCGGCAGCAGCGGGAGGCCACCTCCGAGGACTCCACGCTGCGCCTCCTTCTTGTTTCCCCAGCGCTGGGTTCTGCTCAGTCAAGCTTCGCCACCAGGGCATGCACTGCGGGACCAGCAAGAGCTGCTTGGGCGCTGTGCGCACGCTGGTGGCGAAGCTGGACTGAGCGGAACCCAGCGCTGGGGAAATGAGAAGGACGCGCAGCGCGGGGTCCTCGGAGAAGGAGCACAGTCCTGGCCAGATTGCCGGAACCCTGCACTCACTTGGCACCCTTCCAGCGCCCTCCAGTGCCCGGCGCCATGGTTCTCCGCGCCACTAGCCTCTATGGCTAGGACGGGCCTGTCTGGCACCTTCATTATACACCTTTAGGCGCCAGGAAAAAACGTTCCTTTTTAACCAGGCCTTTGTCTGACTTGATCTACATCCTATACCCTTTTGCAATGTTGTGTGTGTGTGTGTGTGTGTGTGTGTGTGTGTGTGTGTGTGTGTGAAGGGGGGCTATTGGGTTGTTGCTTTTATTTTTATTGTGTATTTTGTGGTTTTATATCTTGATTTTATTCTGTGAACCTCCCTGAGACCTCCAGGTATAGGGCAGTATATAAATTCTAATTCTAATAATAATATTAAAAATACCCAACTCCCCCATATATATATCCCATGCATTCCATGCAAGATTCAGTGACTCATAGAATGACTCTCCCCTTCTTGGAGTCTCACCAACGATCTGGATATCATGCAACTTCAAGCTGGTGCTTATTGAGTGGGGAAGAAGTCTTGCTTGCGTGTGAAACATTGAAGTTCCTGCCCATATGTAGATTGGAGGGAGGGGGAAGAACCAATTTAGTTCAATAGTGGATAGCATGCTTTGTCTGCAAAAGGTCTCAGATTCCACCCCTGAGTCATTTCCATGTAGGGTTGAGAAGGGCTCATGCCTGAAAGCCTGAAGAACCATTTCCAGTCAAGGTAGCTCAGCCTTTCCCAACCTGGGACATGTCGCATGTTGTCGGGCAACTTCCATCAGCCCAAACCAGCCTGGCCAGTGCTGAAGAAGGATAGGAGCTGTGGTTGTCAATGGACACCATCCATCTGCAGGGCACCAAGCTCGGAAAGGCTACTAGTGTAGACAAGATTAAGATAGGTGGACCAATGACCTGACTCAGAGCAAGGCAGCTTCCTATGTATAAATCCACCCCAAAGTTCCCAAAAGTGTATTGTAGAGGTTACAGGTAGGTAGCCGTGTTGGTCTGACGTAGTCGAAACAAAATACAGTGGTGTCTCGCTTAACGAATGCCCTGCTTAACGAAATTTCCGCTTAATGAAAGGATTTTTCGAGCGGAGGTTGCCTCGCTAGACGAATTCGTTTTATGAAAAATTCGTCTAGCGAATCGCGGTTTCCCATAGGAATGCATTGAAATTCAATTAATGCATTCCTATGGGCGAAAAAATTCCAAAAAAATTTCAATGCATTCCTATGGGATTCGCTAGACGAATTTTTCATTATAAGAAAAGACCCGTGGAATGAATTAAATTCGTCTAGCGAGGCACCACTGTAAAAAAATTCCTTCCAGCAGCACCTTAGAGACCAACTAAGTTTGTCATTGGTGTGAGCTTTCGTGTGCATGCACACTTCTTCAGATTCTTCAGATGTATTGTAGAGGGTTAGACTAGATGATGCTTTGGGTCGCTTCCAGCTCTTCTATTACTACTACTACTACTACTACTACTACTTGCATACCACCTTATCCCCACAGATCCTAAGGTGGTTCACAACATACAATTCTATTACTGTATTCCATTAATCTGGATGAAAATTTTATTGGACATATCAATTTACCCATTTACATAAAAGTCTCACAAATATATAAAAATATATAGACTGTTCTGTGACTATAAACAATAGGAAGTTAGCAGCACCCAGGGATTTGCTGCTGCGTGCCCTGCCCTGGTAAAGTCTCAGTACCCAAACAACCCAGTCCCTTTTCCCTTCTGTACTCAGAATATGCTTAGGCTTCGCTGGAGCGATATCCTAGTTTCTATCGAGAAGTCAGCATTCCTGTCTCACCGACTGAAGATTACATTTTTGTGTCATTGGTTTCACCGACTCCTTGAATTTGGAAGCCGAGGTTGTCATAGCCCATCTTTGCTTTGGCTTTGGCATCTTTCTCGTTGTAAAGGCAGAAGGCACAGTGAGGGGTCTCCACCTCCACAGGTTTGCCAAAGTTATGGAAGTCCACCCTGTACTTCCCTTCTTTGGTCTTGGAGACGATGGGAGCAAAGCGATAGCCCCACAGCACCTCCTCAGCGATGTAAGAGGTCCGCACTTGGCAGGTGGCACTGGTGGATTCCACCGTCCCATCTAGAAACACCACCAGCTCAAAGTCGTGTTGAAGGATGGTGTCTGCCGTCATGTGGAAGAAGGGGCTGTGCTTGTCAATGATGTGGTAGATGGTCAAGGGGGAGATGAAGAAGAGATTCTCGTTTCCGGCATCGACTACAAAGTCTATGTTGACTTGGTCCAAGATGATGGTCTCCCCTTCAGGTGTGATGGTGGTTTTCAAGAGCTTGCCATAAATGTGGCTCCCAATCAAAAGGCTTTTCCGGAGGTTGGCCACCCGGATGAGGAGACACAGCTTTCCGCCACGCTTGCTGATAACGGCATTCTTGCTGAAAGTGATGGTTTTTGCCCTCTTTTTGGGCCTAGAGATCTTGGCCAAGATGGCCCCACACATGAACGAGTTGATGATAACCCCTAGGATAGACTGAATGATCAGCAGGAAAATGGCAGTGGCGCACTGTTCTGTAACACACCTGAAACCGTAGCCAATGGTGACCTGAGTCTCCAGAGAGAAGAGGAAAGCAGACGTCAAACCATTTATGTTGTCAACACACGGAGTGTGGTTTATTGAAGGGCTGAACTCTGGCAGATCCTGGTGTATGTAGGCCACCATGTACCAGAGAAGGCCAAACAAGAACCAGCTACCTAAGAAGGCTGAGATGAAGATGGTCATCTTATATCTCCACCTGAGGTCCAAGACGGTGGTCCAGATGTCAACCAAGAAAACAAATCTCGACTGTTCCTCTACATTCCCAAACTCTATGTTGCATCTTCCATCTTTTGATACCAGTCTGGACCTTCGCCTTTTGTGTTCCACCCAGAGATGGGCGAAATGCTTCTGGAAATATTTAAGCATCCCCACCAGCCACTCTGGATAAGCAAATGAAAAAGAGTAACATGGAATAAACATTAGGACTGCAAGTAGCTTTTTTAAAAAACAAACAAACCACCACCACCAAACAAATAGGAATTGGACCATTTGCAAAGGATTTCAATGGATTCGTGAATAAACAAATGTGTAATAGCCCAAGGGAGCATTCCATAGTGGTAGTTAGCTCAGGTCGGCATGGAAATTTGAGACTGTTCTGCTTCATGGCTCTCCTGTAGAGCAGCTAAGTAGGCATTTTTATCCTTCACTCTCATGCAGGACCAAAAGTCACAGCAAGGTCATACAACAGCAAGGTGGTTCCCAGGGACACGTGGTTTGGAAAGTACTTTCTGCTTGGTTATTGTTGTGTACATTTGATGAAGGCAGCTGCGAATGCATGAATTAACCGTGCTGGATGGTGCACGCAGTATGAGCAGCAATAATGGAAATCCTGCGGTGTATTTTATAAATGTATCAGTCACATCTCATGCATGCATGCAATTCATCGCTTGGTGCTGATGAGGGATCTGAGTGACGAATGTGCATGTGTGAACCATGATTTTGAAGCTGCCTGCTAGTCTTCTAGGAGAGTATTTTTGCAGAAGAGCCTCAGGATTTAACTTACTGCTACCTCAGGGTGACACTTCACAGCAAAAGCTTGAACCCTTCACCCATTCCTCCACCGCAACTCCCACCCACCAACATGAATGTGCTTTTTTTCAGTGGCTGTTTTCAAACTTTGCAACCACAGGCCAAGGTGGATCTTAATGTAACGTGGAAAGAAAGAGGAATTTGTAAGTACACCAAGCACCACTGAGGCTTGCCTGGTGATTGTGTTACAGTATAAGAATTTTAAGGTCTCAGATACAGAATAAATATTCATAAATACACACCTATCTAAATATATGAACCATGCGTCTGAAATAGTATGGGAGAGCAATCCTGAGGCCATTATGACTCTTCCAATAGCCTCAAATATTCCTCAGAAGTAAGTGAGGCAAATGGGGAAAGGTTTCCCATTGTATTTCTGCTTGCAAATCCTTTCTTAAGGGAGTATTTGTGTATGAATAGGGTAATCCTGTGACCTGGACTCAGGAACTAAAGTATTAACCATCACACCAGAATGGCCAGGCTGCCCAGGTAATGCAATCAGTGACCATTATCAGGTATCTTGACAGACAGGATTTCTGTTGTAGGCCACCTCCTTCTGTTGTGTATGTATGATGTTTTGGGGTGGTGGTCTTCAGCTACAGGGTGGGCAATTTCAAGAATCTATATAAGGGCTTGTGCGCCATTGTTCAGGGTGCTCCTCCCTTCTGCGTGTGGTGAGTGGGGGACCCTGTTGCAACAGTTTATTTTCCTTTAATAAAGATCAGGCTTACTAGCCGCTTTGCTTCTCAAATATACTCTGGTTGGCCTCTGTTATTTCCTCCTACCAATAGGGAACCCTCAAGGACTCTATATGGGCTCTGGAATACCCATAAGGGAAAGGAAGCAGTTTTTTCTTATAACAGTTGCATTACGGACTTTTAGTATGGTGAAGACCTTTGTATCCTTACAGGCCTTTTAATTCACTCTGTGGGTAAGTTTGTGTTGCCCTTGAATTGTTGCTAATGCTGATTTGTATTTTATGTAGTTGATTATTCTTGATGTGTGGCTTTTTCATTTTGTATTATATTTTTTAAAATAATTTTTTAACCACCCAGAAATCTTAGTTGATGGGCAGTATAGAAACATAACAAATAATAAAAAAGCAGTGTCCCTTTCATTGGGTACCCCAGCATTCTCCAATGGGATGTTTGCCCAATGTTCTAGACTACAACTTCCATCAGCCCAAACCACCATGATGGGAGTTGTAGTTATAGTTCAAAACAGCTGGATGATGCCAGTTTGGGGAAGGTTTGGCTAATCAACTGAGTAATCACCATCTTCTCTGCCTTCTGCCTAGGCAAGCAAGACATCCTGGCACAGGTAATGCACACAGGGCGTGCTCAAAATCCTTTCTCTTGATTCAATCAACAAGTGAACCTATTGATTTATTGGACCTGTTGATTTATTGTGATCCAGCAGGCCTCTGCAGCAAGGACGATTCTGCCAGAGAAAATGCATTAGTCTTCAAGGTGGTAAAAGAGCCTAGCACAGCTTTTGCTGCAGGATACAAACATGGCTACCCCTCTGGAATTTGGATCATGTGACTGACAGAATGTATTATTTGGTAGCACACAGGAGTATTAATGTACTCGTTTCCGAGATATGTAGATTTCAATGTTCCCACTCAGCTCTCAAAGGCCTCATGGCCATTTTTGTTCTGACCTTCCACCCCTGCTTGGGGGAGGGGGGGAGAGGGAGTGCAGTTAAACTTTAAGCAATTGTGTGATCACAGGAAGAGGAGCAAGGTTATTTTACAGTCCAAACGTTTTGTGTCCTGGTCCTGGAACATACTTAGCATGTTCATGTTGAAAACACAGCCTGGAGCATTACGAAAACATCCCTGTGCAATGGAGCATTCTTGGTACCTTTCCAACATCTGACTTTTCATTTCTTCTCCTGCTTTATTTTTTTTGGGGGGGGGAGGGGGTTCAATCTCAAAACTTGCGAGCCCTTTATTTGGAGTCTTTATAACACCCCCGTCCTATATATTGTTTCTGTATTGCAATTCTAGGGGTGTTGCAATTGGGAAATGCTTGAGTTGCCAAATGCATACTTGTATGCCAGATGGCTGCCATCTGTTCATAGGCTAGGACCGAAAGGAGGCTCAACCAAGGACTAATAATAATAATAATAATAATAATAATAATAATAATAATAATTTATTATTTATACCCCGCCCATCTGGCCGGGTTCCCCCAGCCACTCTGGGCGGCTTCCAACAAAACACTAAAATACAGAAATCCATCAAACATTAAAAGCGGTCCTCTTCGCCGTCGCCATTGCCACTTGGTAGGCTCGAAGTTGAGCTCTAGCCCGTGTCCGGTCTGATTCAGAATGAGTTTTCCGCCACCGGCGCTCTAGCCGTCTCAATGACTGTTTCATCGCCCTCAGCGCCGGGGAAAACCATGGGGCTGTCCGGGCTCCATGCAATCGGAGAGGGCGCTTCAGAGCCAGACAGTCAATAGCCTTGGCTAACTCCGCATTCCAACGGGTCACCAGGGAATCAGCTGAAAGGCCATCGACATGGGATAAAACATCCCCTACCACTCTCTGGAAGCCAATTGGATCCATTAAGTAGCGGGGGCGGACCATCCGAATCGGTCCCACCTCCCTGCAGAGGGGAAGACTTGCAGATGCCCAGGGTGAGTGTGGGCTTTCGAAATTGTAAACAGCTGAACAACCCATGCAGCTGTATCATGGTTCTTTACTCATCCCTATTACACAAATTCAGCAGTTAATCATCATCATTGTTGGTGCATCAAACTTCTGCTACTCAATCTGCAGCTAGAATCACAGAATCAGAGAACTGTAAGGTGGGAAGGGTCCCAAAGTGTCATCTAGTCCAACCCTCTGCAATGCAGGAATCACAGCTGACCTTTACCTGCAGCAGAACATGGTGCTGAAGTGGGGTGGACCATTTTGGGGTTGTTAAATGTTTTAGAAGCTCTTAAACTTTTATTTTTAAATGGTACACTTTTGCTGGTACGCGGGTGGCGCTGTGGGTTAAACCACAGAGCCTAGGGCTTGCCGATCAGAAGGTCGGTGGTTCGAATCCCTACATCGGGGTGAGCTCCCGTTGTTTGGTCCCAGCTCCTGCCAACCTAGCAGTTCGAAAGCATGTCAAAGTGCAAGTAGATAAATAGGTACCGCTCCGGTGGTTTCCGTGCGCTGCTCTGGTTCGCCAGAAGCGGCTTAGTCATGCTGGCCACATGACCTGAAAGCTGTATGCTGGCTCCCTCGGCCAATAGAGCGGGATGAGTGCCGCAACCCCAGAGTCGGTCACGACTGGACCTAATAGTCAGGGGTCCCTTTACCCTTTACCTTACACTTTTTCTGCCTTGCTGTTTGCCACTCTGGGCTCCTTTCCGAGATAGATGGTAACGGTTACTGTAACTATTATTATTATTATTGTCTTTTTTGGACTGCTTCTCCAATTTAAAAGTCCATGCAATGCAAAACAAGCCCTTCAGAGAGTGCAAGAGTGGAGGGGTGTTCACATTCCCCTCTTCATAGTGCAGTGAAGTTTGTTTCTCCCGCCACAACTCCTATGCAATTAGGCTTCAATTGATTTCCATTGGGGGCATTGGCAGGCGATTTTGTCTCTCCCCTCTGCAAAGGTGTTCACACATTGGCTAGAGACAAAGCTGGTTTGAGAAACAATCCAGGAGCTTCTTAGAGCAAAGCACGAGATACACCTGCATTGGATGTCATGTCATGTATTAACATGGCTTAAAAACCTAGCACTGGAGATGCAGAGGGTGCCCAGCCAACAAGAGTGTGCTTGGCACAGCTAGAGTCTCTAACCTCACCCAGTCCCTGCTTTGCAAGTTTTCAACTTGCAGGGAGTTTTTTTGGTGTGTGTGTGTGTGTGTGTGTGTGTGTGTGTGTGTGTGTGTGTGTGTTAATGCAGGGGAGCTTTGAGGAAGTGTGAAATTACAAACATGGCAAATAATGCGCAATGCCAAATCCAGATCTCCCTTCTCTAAATCCAGCTTCTCTCTTGCTAAGCGCCTATCAGTTGTCAGAATAAGTCCCTGCCTGGGTTTAACACTCCAGAATATGCTGGGTGGGTGAGCATTTTCCTCTGCCTTTCTTCTCAGAAAAGGCATGTGTGTTGTATAACGCAGGGTGGCCATGAAAGGTGTTTGCTAAGATTCAAGAGGAACCCAAAACCATCTTGTGGTTAGCATTCTGGTATAAGCTCGGTGCGATTAGAGATCGTGGTCCCCTTTTGAAACAAAGCTTACATAACACATGTTGTATAATGCAGAAGGCTCCTAAGGAGAGTTCAGCTGAAATCTGCAGAGTAACCAGAGCTTGTCTTCTCTAATTTACCAAGGTGTATTAATTGCTTGGGCAGGGAGCACATCCAACGTTGCTGCCCTTGCAAGATAATTCTGGGTTGATTTTAAGTGGAGGGAATGTGGCGTCTGATCTGATGGAAGGAATATGAGATGTCTGCGGAAGCACCACTCATTCTTGAACACTTCTAACACTTCTAAGGTGCTTATTCCATACTAGTATTAAGTTAGATTGCTAATTCCCAACCTGTTTGCCAGAGCCTGCCAGTTTGCTGTGAGATCTCCTGATTAGAATGATTAGGAGTGTTGAGATACGTCTAGATCAAGTCAGGTCAGGTACCAATAAAAATATTAGAATTACCCCCATATTTAAGAGCCCTGGCATTATAAACAATTCTTAAAAGCCCAGGGAAAACAAAAACATTTTAGTCGTAAAAAAAAAAATAACATTCCAGAGGAGCCACTGCTAAAAAGTCTCTGCTATCTGCACTTGGGAGGCTTCCCCTGTTAAGAGGGGCTGTGTGTTGTTATCTCTGCATGAATAACTGTTATCCCAGGAACAGGTAGGTAGCCGTGTTGGTCTGAGTTGAAGCAAAATAAAAAAATTCCTTCAGTAGCACGTTAAAGACCAACTAAGTTTTTATTTTGGTATGAGCTTTCGTGTGCATGCACACTTCTTCAGATACACTTGAAACAGAAGAGCCAGACCCTTATGTATATACAGAGGGTGGTGGGGGTGGGTGGGAATGGGTGATGGACTGATAGGAGTGGTAAACCTGTTGATGGCTGTTAACGACTGCTGATGACTGCAATTGGTCCTGCGGGCAAAAAGCAAGGGCTGAGGCGCTAAAGAAAGCTTGATCATGCATAATGAGATAAGAATCCTACGCCAAAGGATAAATGGACATAAATCTGACATCAGGAACCACAAGACAGAGAAACCAGTAGGAGAACACTTCAATCTCCCAGGACATTCTATACAAGATCTCAAAGCAGCTGTTTTATTACAGAAAAAATTCAGAAACAGACTGGAAAGAGAAGTTGCTGAATTGGAACTCATTACCAAGCTTAAAACCATGGAGCCACCTGGGATGAACAAAGACATAGGATTCTTATCTCATGAAGGAATTTTTTTATTTTGTTATCCCAGGAGGCATGCCCAAAATTCCGAACGAAGCAATGAGGCAAGCCTCTCCCAGAGGTGAACTAGGATTAATCCACAATCTAAAAGTGTAGAAACTTTCAGAGTAGAAAATGTACTGGATCTGCCATTTTTAATCCAGAGAACAAGCTTCCCTTGGCTTTCTGATGCAGTTTCTCATCAGTAAACTCCCTAGAGATGTAAAATATCTACTAATCATTTCTAAATTGTCATTTAATAGCTCAATCCCTGGAACAAATCTAAAACCTTTTTTTTTTTACCTCCATAGTGTTAATGTTCCCTGCACACACAATCTGTTCCTATTCACCCTCTTTAATCTTTCTTGCAAACATTGATCTTGTTTCATTTTACATTTTGGCTTTTTAAGGAGTTCCCTTCCCTGCATGCACATAAACAACACTCGTCTATATTTCTACTTTTACTTTTTGGGATGGAAACATGCATACCAATTGCAGCTTTTCTTTATGGCCAGAAATACATTGTGTCTCCCACTCCTGTAATAACGGCTATTGATTTGAAGTTGTCATGTCATAAAGAGCAAGCAGTCAAATGGATCCAGGCTTCTGAGACACACCTTCCCCTCTTCCCTCAAAAAGGGTGGTGAAAATCCCTTTGAGGTCTGGAAGAGAATATTAAAAGTCCTGATTTTCAACTACAAGTAGGTAGCCGTGTTGGTCTGATAAAAAAATTCCTTCCAGTAAGTGTGCATGCACACGAAAGCTCATACCAATGACAAACTTAGTTGGTCTCTAAGGTGCTACTGGAAGGAATTCTTTTATTTTGTTCTGATTTTCAACTGTTTGTGTCAGGTTGGGGGGGGGGAAGATGCAGAATCTGTAATGTGCTGCCTGCTCGGATCCGGATGTTATTATGACTTCACGGTAAGCTCAAGGCTGGAAGATTGCCACATAGACATGGTTTTGTCCTGCTGTCCTGCCCTGTAGAAAGTTTCATCTTTCTACCTTTTTCACATCCTGTTCTACTCCCCCCTCCCATTAGAGCAGGGGTAAGAACGGTGGTCCCCCTCACCCATAACGTTCACTGGGTGATGTTGAACCAGTTACTCTCTCTTTTCTGCCCCCTCTTCGGATCCTGACCTTCCTCACAGGATTGTTGGTAGCAGAAAACGGACAGTGGCAGCGAGTTGCCATAGGCATAGCCTTGAGCTCCTTGAGGGAAAGGTAAAAAATAAATACATGAACATAAAGAACGTCAGAAGAGCCTGCTGGATCAGGCCAATGGCCCAGCTAGTCCAGCATCCTGTTCTCACAGTGGCCATCCAGATGTCCCAATGGGGAAACCCACCAGCAGAATCTGAGCCCAAGACCTTTTGATGTTCTCCTCCTCCATGAATTTGCCTAATCCTCTTAGAAAACCACCCACATCGCTGGTTCTTGTGGTAACAAGTTTTATACTTTAGCTATGTGCTGCCTGAATAAGGACCTGCTCTCTTTATTAGGGAGTATAAATGCAAGGCCTCAAATGCCCAGTCTCTCTTTTTCTCTCCGCCTCTCTGTCTCTCTCTTGTCTGCTCTTGGAAGTCTGGGACTTCCAAGTTTCCACCACCTCCCAGTCACGCAGATGCGCACACCCACAAGTCTAGCAATTTAGGTAATTAATTTCACTGTCACTGCCGGCTGCCAGAAATATGTAGTTGTTCGAGGAGATTAGCAAGGATGTAATGAATAACTAAATGGGTCTCGTGAACCGGGGGTGCCCTGCGGATGCCCTAATCTTAAGACTTTGGCTATGGACACATTAGAGGTTTGCAACGCAGTATGGTTGTTTCCCCTCTGCTGCATTTCAAGTCACATTTGTACATTGCTCTGCACTTCAAAGAGGGGTTAGGAATGCCTTCACTCAGTGCATATTACCTTGGTTCCCCAGTGCTTGCAACCCCCCTGAACTCCTATCCGATGAAACCATCATCTGGGCAGCTGCAACGGCTGCCTGAAATGGATACACCTCAGTTGAACCACGACTTATGTTTTGAAATTGGACAGAAGTTGGTTTGAGGGAAATGCTCAAGAAACTGCAGAATAGCCACGGACTGTGGCTTATGTCATGTGTACGTGGCTTCAAACACCAGCACCTCCTTTCCTCTTTCCTCTGTTGCCTTTCCTCCTGTCTCCCTTGGTTTTTGCACCACTGCAACCCCTCCTATTTCAGACCATAGCTCCATCAAACTCAGTATTGTCTACACTGACTGGCAGCAGTGACTCTGCAGGCAGAGGTCTCTCCCCAGCCCCAGCTGACTTGCCTGCAGAAGGTCCCATGCAGTCCATCCCTAGCATCTTGAAGGAGGGCTGGGAATGACCCCTGCCTGAAACCCTGGAGAGCTGCTGCCAGTCAGTGCAGGCAACACTGAGCAAGGTGAGTCACTGGTCTGACTCTGTGTAAGGGGGCTTCTCTGGTTTGGCTGACTCAGAGGTGGAATGACAGGCATACCTGTTCCATGTATGGATGCTGATTGGGTCAAAGGGGACCTTGAGCCAGTCGCTTACTCTCAGCTTAACCAGGTTTTTGAGAGAGATTGGAGAGATTATTAGAAGATTGGAGGAATCATATATGCCACCTTGAGCTCCTTGGGATATAAGTGTTGTTGTTGTTGTTAACTGCTGCTGCTGCTACTACTACTACGACCGGTCCTACTACTATGTACTGGCTCCCAGTATGTTTCCGAGCAGAATTCAAAGTGTTGGTGCCCTAAATGGCCTTGGTCCTGTAGACCTGAAGGAGCATCTCCACCCCCATCGTTCAGCCCAGACACTGAGATGGAGCACTGAGGGCCTTCTGGCAATTCCCTCACTGCGAGAAGTGAAGCTACAGGGAACTAGGCAGAAGGCCTTCTCGGCAGTGGCACCCTCCCCGTGGAACACGCTCCCACCAGACATCAAGGAGATAAATAACTATAGTATACAACTTTTAGAAGGCATCTGAAGGCAGCTTTGTCTAGGACGTTTTTTTTAATACAGTGGCACCTCGGTTTAAGTACACAATTGATTCCAGAAGTCTGTACTTAACCTGAAGTGTACTTAACCTGAAGCGAACTTTCTCATTGAAAGTAATGGACTGAAAGTACTCAACTGAAAGTACTCAAACCGAGGCGTACTTAAACCGAGGTATGACTGTATTTGATGTCATACTATGTTTCCATGTGTGTTGAAAGCTGCCCTGAGTGGTTGGGGCAACCCATTGAGATGGGTGGTATATAAATTTATTATTATTATTATTATTATTATTATTATTATTAGGCAGAAGCCAAAATCTCATAACGTCGCCTCCTTCCATGAACAGCAAGTTGCACCGCCTGATCCATGACCCACAGGAGAGGAGCCGGAGGTCGCTGTGTTCCAGCCCCAGCAGGTGTTAATGATTAAAGCCTGGAAAGGACTCAATGGATTTGGGATCATGTGAGCCATTGTTACTCTCCTGCCTCTCGCCACCGCTTGCCTAGCTCCCCCCACATCACCCCCATAGAATCTTAGAGTGAACTATTAACTATTATTTCCATAGAACCAAACACACTCTCCTCTAAGCCAACTGTACCAGAAGCAGAAACGGATGCTTCCCGAGAGGGCAGCAGCTTGACCAGGGTAACAGGTACAAGACTTCTTTATGTTGCATAGGCTAGAGCCCCCCCCCCCCCACCGCAGGCAATTCCCACCCCTCAACAAGACATCGGTGGGCAATATTGCACCCTTTTCACTCTTCCTCTTGATCAGCAGCTTGGGATCAGTTTGCCCAAAAGATCGCCTTGCCCCCATACATGCACATACTCAGCTGCTTTGACCTTACAGGTACCAAATAGCATTTGCTCCATACTTGAGAGAAATCATTCTTTTTGATGGTCAGCCCCTATTCTCTGGAACTCCATGCCTATTGATATTAGGCAGATGCCTCTGTTGCATTGCTTCCAATGCCATTGGAAAACCTTTTTATTTAGGCAAGCCTATCCATACATGTTTATTATTACATGCATTTATTTGTTTTAAATCAGTTTATTTCATATATCCCCTTCATGGATCATTGCCTTCTCATGTCTCAGGACTCCAGCAAGATTGCATTGGTCCCGCATGAAGCCTGATGCTTGTGTGGCTACGACATCAGACTCTGCTTTTTCCTCTTCACCCCCCTTCCCACCAGCTGACTTCTGGAAGAGAGGCAGAGATCTTGGAGCCACCAGAGCAATGGAGGAAACATCGAGTTTTCTCCTTGACGTTCCTGTACTTTTCCACCCCATCGGCCATGTATATTCATGAGTCTATATTCTGCCATGCAAATGGGGAGTTCGTCAGCCAAGCGCTTGTCGCTGAAGCTCTCCGCGCATCTCCTCCTACTTGGCAAAGATGACCTGCTGCTCTGCCTTTGTAGGAGCTGCATCTTTTCAGAGGAAAAAGTGATGTCTTGGGGCACTCCCAGGCAGTCGCTATCCAATCACATCCAGGAAAATTCAGGATGTGCAATGGATGGTGATGTAGTGCTCTTGCGTGCCAAACCTGCTTCCACAAGAGACCAGACCTTATGTGCTAAAGAAAAGGACTGCGAAATGTAGGGCAGGGTATTGTTCAAGGGTTTCTGTTAGGGCCAAGATTTAATTTTGGAGACGTCAATTTTGCTGTCATTGATATTAAGGTTCTGCATATTTTTGGATCTTATTACGACTTTTGTGGGGATTGTTGAATTTTGTTGTGTACGTTTTGATATGTTTTTCATTAATTGCTTCAGGCTACTTTGTAGTTAGGGGACGTGGGTGGCGCCGTGGGTTAAACCACAGAGCCTAGGGCTTGCTGATCAGAAGGTCGGCAGTTCGAATCCCTGCGACGGGGTGAGCTCCCGTTGCTTGGTCCCAGCTCCTGCCCACCTAGCAGTTCGAAAGCACATCAAAGTGCAAGTAGGTAAATAGGGACCACTCCAAGCAGGAAGGTAAACGGCATTTCCGTGCACTGCTCTGGTTTGCCAGAAGTGGCTTTGTCATGCTGGCCACATGACCTGGAAGCTGTATGCCGGCTCCCTCAGCCAATAACACGAGATGAGCGCCGCAACCCCAGAGTCACCTGCGACTGGACCTAATGGTCAGGGGTCCCTTTACCTTACTTTTGTAATTATGTAACTTTTCATCTTGTAAGCCACCTAGAGCATTTGTTTTAACTATGGGAAGGAGGCATACAAATAAGCCACCAGGATGTTGACAATGGATGGTGCCACAACATTGCCCCCCCCTGCACTCTACATTTCAAGCAGTATCATCCCACTTTAAACAGTTGTGGCTTCCCTTAAAGAACCCTGGGAAATTTAGTTTGTGAAGGGGGCTGAGAATTGATAGGAGGCCCTCTACACCAGGCATCCCCAAACTGCGGCCCTCCAGATGTTTTGGCCTACAACTCCCATGATCCCTAGCTAACAGGACCAGTGGTTGGGGAAGATGGGAATTGTAGTCCAAAACATCTGGAGGGCCGAAGTTTGGGGGTGCCTTCTCTGCAGCCCTGCTAGATCTACATTTATCCAGAGCTGTTTAACAATCAACCTCCCTTCCCAGAAAATCCCAGGGAATGACTGAGGACTGCTACAACCTCCCATGCTTTTCAGAGCACTGGCAGGATCTCTCCCCCCTCTTCAAATCCCTCCTCAAAACCTACCTTTTCTGAGACACTTTAGCCACAGCTGTCAACTTTCCCTTTTTTTGCTGGAAACTCCCTTATTCCAGCGCCGTTTCCCGCTGCTATCCTGGATTGTTAGATATACCGTAGACTGTCCCCGGGACAGGTGAGGCTCCTGATCCCTTATTTTCAAATCCGAAAGTTGACAGCTATGACTTTAGCTTCACAAAGCCCAGTTTCCACACACCCTGCCCTGCTGTGTCTCAGCCTGTAACAAGGCCTAAGGCCACACAATGGAGGCAGGCCACCACGGGCTGCCTTCCTGTTGACTTCCTGCCTCTCACTCCCCTTCCTCTGTTGCTTCCTCTATGTTGCATTTTGAATTGTAAGCTCTGAGGGGCAGGGACTGTAATCTTGCACTCCGTAGAACACTGTGCATAGTGATGGTGCTGCTTAAATAAATAATCAATAGCTGTTTCTCTCACCACCCCCAACTCAACGTGATATTCCCCTGAAGAATCTGAAGAAGTGTGCATGCACATGAAAGCTTATACCAGAACAAACTTAGATGGTTTATAAGATGCTACTGGACAATTATTTATTTATTTTTGATATTTCCCCTGTCATCCCAGTTGGTTTCCTGGGTTGGTTTGTGATTGCAGAGGTGCAAAATAAAATGTGGGATTGTTTAAACCACCCTCTTCTGTGCTATGATGAAATGGAGGAAGGATGTGTGTCTGACAGCAATATCTGATGCCCATTACATTCCAGTAAAAGTTCAGTCTAAGTATTTCTGAAGGACCTGGGGGGACACCAACCAAGTTCTCTTTGCAAACCATGGTGGAATCTATGAAAGGATGCTTGTCATAAAGTTCTCTACATATTGCATTCATTCTTGTTCTTTAGCTTCATGAATTAAAACAACACCCTGTTTTGTATTTCTAATTTCTTCCCCAAGTATAGTTGATTTGCAAAACTTTGCCCGTTTTCAAGCTACGTTGAGTGATTTAGTGACC
Organism: Zootoca vivipara; assembly: GCF_965207765.1. NCBI lineage: Eukaryota > Metazoa > Chordata > Lepidosauria > Squamata > Lacertidae > Zootoca > Zootoca vivipara. Next base: position 29,050,977 of record NC_142597.1, on the reverse strand, counting down.
CATTACATGGGTCGCTGATGTGAAGAGGCGCGTAAGCAAATGAGATGCAAAAAGCTACTTTGCATTTGTGATTGCAGACACAGCCATTAATAACTTTGCCACACAATGCACTAAGAGCCTTCGCTGTTTGACATTTTAATGCATCCGGTCCAATCCACCCATAGAGCTCCATTGACCACCTCTCCATTGACAACCCCTTTGCCCTCTAAAGTATTTGGAAAGACCTGGGCTAAATTCCATTGGTGGAGGGGGGGGGGGTTGATTGTGTACAATTAACTTAAAATGCTCCATTAGAAAATTGAAACAATGGGTTGGATAAGCTTCCCCAAACTACTTCCCATAGTGCTTTAGAGACATTTTCTAGGGAGTGAGAGGGAAGGAGGAACTGGTGAAAACTGCCTTCGTCTCTCCCATCCATGGCAGCATCTCATGAATACAGCTCCACTCATGGTCAGTCTGGATGCAGCCCAATATCCGTGAGGTTGTCCGAGATTCTAGCAGCACTTTGTTCACCAGGGGCACATTGACCCCCACATTGAGGGGGTGTGGCCACTTGATGTGCCCCTGTTGTCAAAAGGTTACTAAAGCATACTTTGGAGCATATATTTTTTTGAAAGATGTACACTCCATATTATTTAAAGAAATACACCTAAAAGTATGACTTACTTATCAAACCTTTATTAGGCATTTTGCAAATAAAACCATAAAAGAGAAAATAACATATGAAAGCCTTGAAATATATATAAAAAGGCAGCAGTTGGCTCTGTGTGTGTGTGTGTGTGTGTGTGTGTGTGTGTGTGTGTAGAATCTGTGGTTTTCCTTGTTAACCTGCTCCTTGGAGGACTGCTACCAAAAACTCGGCTACCCCCGCCGCTACCCTTTGGTCAACATCAGATAGGCAGAATCCCACACTTTCACCTTGCTGGGGTTCCAGACCACCCAAAAGAGGGGACAGCACGCGTTGACGGAGCGTACTGTACAATGGGCAATGAAAGAGAATATGCTCTACAGCAGGGGTCAGCAAACTTTTTCAGCAGGGGGCCGGTCCACTGTCCCTCAGACCTTGGGGCGGGCGGACTATATTTTGAAAAAAATATGAATGAATTCCTATGCCCCACAAATAACCCAGTGATGCGTTTTAAATAAAAGGACACATTCTATTCATGTAAAAATACCAGGCAGGCCCCACAAATAACCCAGAGATGCATTTTAAATAAAAGAACACATTCTACTCATGTAAAAACACACTGATTCCCGGACCGTCCGCGGGCTGGATTTAGAAGGTGATTGGGCCGCATCCGGCCCCTGGGCCTTAGTTTGGGGACCCCTGCTCTACAGTGTCCGGGACATTCATAGAACATCTGCAGAATCTCTTGTTTCTAGAGATTCATACTAAAAGTATGAATGTTATGAATATGTGTTTGCAATTATATGTAGACAGGTATCATTGCAGAGCTGGTTTTTGACTGCAGATTTTTTTTACAACCCAGCTTGGTGACTGAGCACACACTTTCCATTCAGGAAGCCCCAAGTTAACCTGCCATGTCTAGTAAAAAGGAGACCGGGGTAGCAGGGTTGGGATAGACCCTTCCCTGAAACCTCAAAGGATTACTGTTACTCAGAGAAATACTGGGATTCATGTACCCAGTACAACAGGAGCAGCCAAAATGATACCCTCCCTAGTCAGTGGTTAGGGATGATGGCAGCTGTAGCCCAATAAGCTATAGAGGGCACTATCTTTTTTAACAGAAGAGAGCTATGTCTGCCCTATTTTATAAACCCTCTCATGTTAATAAATCTCATGAGATTTCCATTGCAGCAAATTAACTTCCCGTTCCAAAGCTACAAAAGCCTCTGCAGCTCAGACCTGAAGACCTTGAAGAAAAGAGATCACTCTCTGCGCCTGCCGGTGTGACATCTGCTGGAATTAGAGGTGACTGGAGATACAGGTTCTTTTCCAGTGTCCCAGATTGTATGCAGCCGTTTGGCCTGGTTTTAATACCGACGCAGCTGCTTTTTGGAAAGGCTCACAGCCATCGCCCTGCCTGCCTGCAAAGGACGTGAGGTGCAGAAGTATCACCAGGTGGTCTGTGTGGTACATACAAGACCCTACAGAAGGAGCTGTGCAAATGACAAAGTCCCCCCCCCTACAACGAAGACCATGTTGTGATCTTGGCTGATCTGAGCATAGGAACCTTGCAACTCAGGTTGGCTTTCCATACCCTCCGAGTTGGCTTTCCATACACTTCCTATTTTCCAGGGACAGCCCTGAGTTACAAAAGCCATCCCAGCTTCTGATGTGATCCTGGAATGTCCCAATTTCCCCCACCAGTGCTGCTGCGGATGACCCGGCGCTTGTCTTGAGCAATGGCTGCAAGGAGGCATCCCATGGCCTCTCCATGGCCACCGCTGGCAGCCTCCTCCCTTGGGCAGCTCGTAGCGACTGCTGAAGAGCAGTTGAGGAAGAGGAGAAGCTGTCCCCATTGAGCCTCACATGACGCACCAGCTCTGAGGGGTAGGCAGAGGGCAGGGCTGCCCTGGGCGGGAAGAAAGGGGAAGCGCAAGCTTTGTGTGTCTGCATCTAATCTTGCCCGTTTCTCAAATTTTATTTATTGGTGTGTGCCTTTCCTTTTCGGAAATCTACCAAAGAATAAATAAAATTGGAAATACAGTGGTACCTCGCAAGATGAATGCCCTGCAAGAATCGTCTTGCGATTCTATGGGTGACTCGCAAGACGAATTCGTTTTGCGAAAAATTCATCTTGCAAATTAATGCGTTCCTATGGGCAAAAAAAAAGAAATTTCAATGCATTCCTATGGGAAACCGCAATTCGCAAGGCGAATTTTTCGCAAAACGGATTGACTCGCGGAATGAATTAAATTCTTCTTGCAAGGCACCACTGTAAGGATCTCTCTCTCTCTCTCTCTCTCTCTCTCTCTCTCTCTCTCTCTCTCTCTCCTCTCTCCTCTCTCCTCTCTCCTCTCTCCTCTCTCCTCTCTCCTCTCTCCTCTCTCCTCTCTCCTCTCTCTCTCTCTCATGACAGTGGAGAGAGTGTATCCCATTGTTGCCATGGTGGTGGAAATGTTCTGTGGGGCAGTGGGGGACAAAAAGGGAGGGGGGTTGAGGAGGGGCAGTTGTGAGGGAGTGGGAAACGTCCCTATTTTTATCTGAGGAATGTTCCATGCAGATGTGATTTTGCATCCGAGTTAATTGTGCGTCAGAGAAGCAACATTATTTCTCAGCCAGTAGACACCATGAAGGACAGGAGCTCTTCCCTCTGCCTGACCTCAACCCACTAACTGAGCCTTTGGGTCGAGAGGAGGAGAACAAGGACCGGATGCAGATGTCCCCGAGGGACAAACTTGTTACAGAGCCATCCCTGCAATCAGGTGGACGTAATTTTGGCTGGGCAACGTGGCATGGACTTTAACCCTTTGCCTCCTGCTGTGGTTCCAATCTGTGCCTGCTGACAGGGCTTCAAAGGCAGATCTGAACCCAAGACTTGATCTACTACACACACACACACACACACCCTCCCCTGCTGTGTACCCATCTCTCCATTTGACAGGTCCTGATCAGAAAAGACTTTTAAACATTGCAGGAAGGTGCCAGTCAAACCACAGAGCAGTCTTTCCCCAGCCTTTCAGACCCTTAGGACTGCAATGCTCGCTACTGCTGACCACTGGACCTGTTGGTCCTCCAAAATATCTGGAGAGCACAAGGTTGCTGCTGTAGAATATACAGTGCAATTAACTGTACCTGAGACTAATTTCGACCAGGAATCCGGCATATGATTGCTTCTCTTACCTTCTTTGCTAAACAGTAAGGTGAGGGATGTCCCAGCCTTTCCCTGTTGATCTTTTCTTCAGCCCCTGTTCAGCTGCCGCTTCCTAGGCTGTTGTGGTCCACTAGCTCTTGAATCCGCTGCCAAGCAGCTCGGGACTTTCTTTGGCATTTATGAATCAATGTGTGAGCTTAAACTGGTTGCCAGCTCATCTATATGCAATGGCACAATTAGGAGTGTGGCTTACTTTATAACCCCGCTGGAAGGAGAGAGAGAGGAGTGGCTGCTTCGAAGGGCTTAGATGCAGCAAAGGTGTTGAACTTCCAAAGCGGCACTGGCAACAACAACACCTGAGTACAGAATGATGGCCCAGAAGTTGAATGTGGCTTCCCCCAGCATGAAACTGCCCTCGCCATGGTGGTTTTCAAGTATGTTGCTTTCAAGAAACTCAACTTCAACTCATCTGCCAAGGGAGAGGCAGAGAGAGACCTTGTCTTTAAAGTACTAAAAACTGAGTAGGTCCAGGTTACTCCAGAAAGTGGCTACTTCAGATGGCCATGAACACAGCCCTCGGATGCCCATTTCTTGGTGCCATCCATATGTGAGATCAAATGGGTAGCTGCAAGAGACTGGTCCCTCTCATTGGCGACATTAATATTGTGGAACTCCCTGCTGGTGGAGATTCACAAAGCTACCTCTTGGATGATTGGGAAAGACATTTAATTTTTATTTTATTTTATTTTTTAAAAAATCTAGCTAGCTTTTAATCTGTGACCCTCTGTTTCTTTCTTTTAAGTTTGAAATTTGTTAGCTGCTGGAAGTTTTGTCTGCCTTTTCATCTTTTAATTATCGGTTCCTATTGCATTCTTTGAAATGATGTATTGTTTTCAATTTGCTTTCCCCCCCAGTTCTGATGGTTCTTGCTTCAGTGCAAGGGGAAAGTGGGATAGGAATAATAAACTAAACTCTGCTGTGAAAATGGTGTGCACGCCACATCATACTCTGGACTCCCACAATTTTATTTGGATGCCTTAGAATTTTTTCATATACTGTATAAGCAAAATAAGTGTTCGTTGTAGTTTTGTTGTGAAATGTTTGATGGTGTACAAGTCATGGGGATTTAAATTTTCAAATGTTGCATAATTTCTGATCTGAAGAAGTGTGCGTGCACACGAAAGCTCATACCAAAATAAAAACTTAGTTGGTCTTTAAGGTGCTACTGAAGGAATTTTTTTATTTTACTTCGACCCAGACCAACACGGCTACCTACCTGTAACCTGAGTTACATGCCGTTTCTCAGTTTTGTTTGGTTAGTGGTTCTTTCCCTTTGGAGTTTTTTTTAACTCGTGGATTCATCAAATTGTAGAAAGGGAAGGGACCCAAAGGGCCATCTAGTCCAACCCTCTGGAGTGCAGGAATTGCAGCTAAGCTAATAGCCTCTTCTTCTGTATGCATATAACTCACAGATGGATCGATTGTGTGAATCTGGCACTTTTAAGTCACCCAGCCATTCACATCCAGCCTTACTTAAAAGAGAGAGAGAGATTGTGTGAATATTCTCATAGCCAGGAGTAAACACTACCTAAGAAGAGCCTGTTAAAAGGTAAAGGTAAAGGGACCCCTGATCGTTAGGTCCAGTCGTGGATGACTCTGGGGTTGTGGCTCTCATCTCGCTTTACTGGCCGAGGGAGCCGGCGTACAGCTTCCAGGTCATGTGTCCAGCATGACTAAGCTGCTTCTAGCGAACCAGAGCAGCGCACGGAAATGCCATTTACCTTCCCGCCGGAGCAGTACCTATTTATCTACTTGCACTTTGAGGTGCTTTCGAACTGTTAAGTTGGCAGGAGCAGGGACCGAGCAATGGGAGCTCACCCCGTCGCGGGGATTCAAACTGCCAACCTTCATCATCAGCAAGCCCTAGGCTCTGTGGTTTAACCCACAGCGCCACACACGTCCCAGAAGAGCCTGTTAGATCAAGCTAAAGACTCACCTAGTCCTGCACCCCATTCTTACAGGGGCCAACAATGGGAAGCCACAAAGCAGGACCTGAGTGCAAGAGCTGCCGTCTTCCCACTTGCAATTCTCATAAATTGGTATTCAGAGGCATCCTGACATCAGAGGTGAAACCTGACCACTATGGCTAATAGTCATCAATAGCCTTCTCCTCCTCCATGAATTTGTCTAATCCTTTTTCACAGCCATCCAAGCTGGTGGCCACCGCGGCCTCCTGTGGAAGAGAGTTCCAAAGTTTAATGATGCACTGTGTGAAAGAAGTCCTTCCTTTTGTCTGTCCTGAATCTCCCAGCATTCAGTAGTCTTCGACCTTCTTTGAAGCCGGGACCCACTTTTAACCCAAATATGCACCCATTTCCTTTATTTCCTTTATTCTTCACCACAGATTTGTATGGCAGTGGTGCTGTTCTTATGCCTCCCCTAGATGAGGCTGTGATCCAGACCATTGATCCATTGCAATCACAAGAAATATGACATTTAAAAAGAAAACCCAACTAAAATGAAGTGAATCTCAACACAATAGTAGGGCAATAAAATAGAAAGATTAAAGAAGTAGAATATAGATGTACCTCTTCTCCCGTGAACTGCATCCTGCCACTGAGCTATGGATCTTATGCCAATTACAATGTCAAGCAAATCACCTTCACACTTCCTATTCATTTTCATCGGAATACAGTATCGAAATGCTCCGCAGAAGCTTGGCGTTCATTTGTGGGTGTCCGTGAGAGGTCTACCGCAGTGCTCAGGACTGCATGGGCTTGTGACCTCCCTCCATCATGTTCCTAGCTCAGCAAAGTCTTCTCAGCTCCCAAATTGAGCTGCTATAAATACATCTTGCAACACTATGCCGTTGCATCTGCATCTAACCACGTATTTCCAGGTGTCAGAGAGCTGCATTTGCCTATCGGCCACAGTCAAATCCCATCTCCAGATTTCCCGGGCAGGGTTTGAGCAGTGGGCCTATGAACATCAGAAGAGCTCTGCAGGATCAATCCAATGGCCCATCTAGTCCAGCCTCCTCTTCTCACAGTGGCCAAACTAGATGCCTGCGGGAGGCAGCGGTGACGCTTCTGAACCAAGCTCTGCTTCCATTCACTCTGGCTGCCCATCATCTTAATTTTCCCAGAATGCAATGCCCTGGATCATGAATCCATCAAGCTCAGTATGCCTACATTGGCTGGCAATGGAGTTCAGAGAGGAGTCCTTCCCAGATCTATCTGAAGATACTGTCGGGGACTGAACTTGGGAACCTCTGTATGCAAAGCAGATGCTCAGCTACTCAGCTACAGCCTTTCAGTTTCAAAGATGGTCACGTTACACGGAGCGAACATCTTTCCCAAAACATTGACCTCCACATCACCTTCCTTGGACTGAAACAATTTTTTATTCCTCCCTCCCTACTCCAAGAGCTCTTTTGCAGAGAGGTTCTGAAATGGGGGGGGGCATGGTTGATTGTTGATTTTGGAGACATTTTGGACTCGAAACATTGGGAGCTCTTGAAATGAACGTCCTCCTTTGTTCACAAATAAACACAAAAGTGCCAGCTCAATGCAAGCCAGATGCTACTACTCTCTGTTGCAATGACAGGGCAAAATGGACACCAATCTGGATCTCTCTCATTCTGGAAAAGATCAAACAAAAATTAGGTTTGAGGTCTTCTGTATATTGCTTTACAGGGCACATTTCTATTTGAGAAGAACATGTTGGAGACTTTTTGAGTGCCTTTTGGACCACATGGAACACATTCAGACTTGTGGGACAACGCCATGGCCATGTGATTCTTTAGCGACCTCTGCTGGCATTGCCAATTATCACACAGCATCCTTCCCCTGACTGTTCATGCCTCTCTTTCCCTCTTTCTCATGTTTCTTTCCTGTGTGTGTTTTAGATTGCAAGCCCCTTGGGGCAGGGAGCTGTCATCGGCACACAGGCAAAAATATATATTCTGGATCATCGCAGGCAGTTGCCTGCAGCCCTAACAACATGCATCAATATTTTTTTTCTTATGTGTGCATGCTGCCAGGAAATGAGAGGGATGCAACTTTTCATTTGTATACCTTTGAATACCTCTGTTTTTATTGGCTTGACCAATAAAGGATGTAAGAAAGAAGATGCTCCATACAACTGTGCCTTTGAATATGTGTGTGTGATCCAGATATTTCATAGAACAGAACAGAACAGAATAGAACTGTAGGGTTGAAAGGGAACCCCAAGGGTCATCTAGTCCAACCCCTTGAAAAACAAGAGCTAATGGATGACCATCCAACCTCTGCTTATAAACCTCCAATGAAGGATAGTCCCTCACATTCAATGGGAGTCCATTACATTGTCAAACGGCTTATTGTCAGGAGGTTCTTAATGTTTAGCTGGAATATCATTTCTTATCATTTGAATCCATTGGTTTGAGTCCTATCCTCTAGAGGCGCAGAAAACAAGCTTGCTCCATCTTCCATGTGGCAGCTCTTTAGATGTTTGAAGGTGGTTATCATAACACCCAGTGGTCTTCTCTTATCCTGACCAAGCATACCCACCCAGCTCCCTTAATCATTCCTCATAAGCTTTTGTGTCCATACCTTTGCTCATCATGGTTGCCTTCCTCTGCACACATTCCAGCTTGTCAATATCCTCCTTAAATCGTGGTGCTCAGAACTGGACACAAAACTCCAGGTGGGGTCTGATCATGGCAGAATAGAGCAGTAATATCTGGATACAATATTTGTGTTGATGGAGAATTGCATTTGCTTTTTTTTGGCTGCTCCATCTCACTCAGGGTAATATCTTTTTCACAGGTACTGCTGTCTAGCCAGGTGTCCCTCCCACCCAGTATTTGTGCATCTGATTATTCCTTCCTAAGTGTAGAACCTTACATTTGTCCCTATAGATGTTAGGGACATATACTCTCACTCATTCATGTCAGAGGTCTGATGCAAACTTTTACCTTCAGCCCCCATTCCTGGACTACCTGGAGCATCTTGAGAAGCAGGCTGCTAGATTTGATGGGCCATCCCCCCTTAACCCACTTGTGTTGGGTGGAGACTTGGCAAAGGTGTGTGTCTAAAATAGATAATGATGGCTGTAGTCATCCCATTGCGTTTTCATCTCTGCAAACGGTGGGATGCAAAGCTTCCCTCAAACGAAGCTGCTCTTGTCAAGGTCAGCTGGTGCGGTAGATCTGAACCTGCCAAGAACAAGATGTGCAGATGTGCCAAGAGATAGGGAAGCACACGTGGATCGCAGCCAAAGCAAAGAGGCAATAAAGATACAGATGGCGTGGTCCAAAATGTGCCTGTCAAGATCCACGTTACAATGTTTCAGCATTGAAACACATCTGCTTTGGGGAACAGAATCCTAGGTTTTCAGTAGAATCCCATTTTCTTTTTCTCCCAGTGTGATTCAGTACGACAGAGCGATGGTCTGATCGCAACACAGGGAGCAGGCTATTGATCACCCATCTCATCACTCTGCTTCCTCCTCCTTATCCAAAAATCTGCTTTCTAGAATGCTTCTGTTCCCTCTTTGCTGTCAGATGTCTTTTGTGTGCCACCCCAGAAGCAGAAAAAGAGCACACTGTGGTGAGTCTATTCTTGGGCGATGCATGACCTAATCAAACCCAGAGGCATCTTTGAAATCTTGGACCAGAAATCCGCTCTGACAAGATGTCCAACCAGGTTTTGTTTTTCTGCACACCCAGGAGATTCACACTTCATTTATTGCAGGAGGAATGAAGAGCTGGCCTGCCATCGGAAGCCACCTGTGATCTGGGAATCTGCATGGCCTTGTCATGGGCTGAGGAACGTGGAAAGTGGCAGGAGAAGAATCTGGAGTTCCCCAGAATGCAGAGGACTCAGAAACCTTGGCTGAAGCTGGTCAGTAATTGAATGGGAGATTTTCCCAAACCTTAATTGCATTGCATGGAGTTCCACAAAAGGGAGGTGGGATTTCAATGCAAGGAATCATTATTAGTAGCATTAGAATTAATATTATTTGCATTTATATGGATTTGTATTTATATGGATGGCGGCTCACAGATTGAGGTTGAATCCTGACAAGACAGAAGTACTGTTTGTGGGGGGCAGGAGGCGGGCAGGTGTGGAGGACTCCCTGGTCCTGAATGGGGTAACTGTGCCCCTGAAGGACCAGCTGCACAGCCTGGGAGTCATTTTGGACTCACAGCTGTCCATGGAGGCGCAGGTTAATTCTGTATCCAGGGCAGCTGTCTATCAGCTCCATCTGGTACGCAGGCTGAGACCCTACCTGCCCGCAGTCTGTCTCACCAGAGTGGTGCATGGTCTAGTTATCTCCCACTTGGACTACTGCAATGCGCTCTACGTGGGGCTACCTTTGAAGGTGACCCGGAAACTACAACTAATCCAGAATGCAGCAGCTAGACTGGTGACTGGGAGCGGCCACCGAGACCACATAACACCGGTCTTGAAAGATCTACATTGGCTCCCAGTACGTTTCCGAGCACAATTCAAAGTGTTGGTGCTGACCTTTAAAGCCCTAAATGGCCTCGGTCCAGTATACCTGAAGGAGCATCTCCACCCCCATCGTTCTGCCCGGACACTGAGGTCCAGCGCCGAGGGCCTTCTGGCGGTTCCCTCACTGCGAGAAGCCAAGTTACAGGGAACCAGGCAGAGGGCCTTCTCGGTGGTGGCACCTGCCCTGTGGAATGCCCTCCCATCAGATGTCAAAGAGAAAAACAGCTACCAGATTTTTAGAAGACATCTGAAGGCAGCCCTGTTTAGAGAGGCTTTTAATCTTTAATCAATTATTTTAGTCTTCTGTTGGAAGCCGCCCAGAGTGGCTGGGAAACCCAGCCAGATGGGCAGGGTATAAATAATATATTATTATTATTATTATTATTATTATTATTATTATTATTATTATTACCCACCTTTTTCTCCAAGGAGCTCATGGTGCCACACATGGTTCTCCCCCTCTGCCTTTAATCCCCACAACAACCCTGTGAGGTAGGTGAGGACGAGAGGCTTCCAAGGTCACCCAGTGAACTTGAGCAGGGGCTGAGCAAGGACTGTGACCTTGGATGCCAGCCTGCACCTTTCAGCCTGGCCTTCCTCACAGGGTTGTTGTGAGGATGCAGTGGGGAGGAGATGAACCATGGACACCACCTTGAGCTCATGGGAGGAAAGGTTGGGATAGAAATGCAACAAATAAATATGAATGAATGAATGAATGACCTTCCTGTATGAGCACAAATAGTCATGAATTTAAAAGGATGCCTGAAGGGCCCAATATATGACCACCTGCTTAAAAAAAATTCTGTTCAGGAAAGCCTCCCCAGGCATGTCATTTCATTAGACAGTTTATAAAAAACAAAGCATTGCTGAGTTTATTTATATTTTGAAAATGTTATTGTGTCTACTTTTTTGTATAGTCTGTTGATTTTATTAGCATTTTCTTGCATATAAATTATATTTAAGACAAGTGCCACAAGGGGCGAATGTGACTGTGCACTTCAATGTATTTAATTTTTTTTTTTTTGCTTTAAACAAGGTCTTCTGATATTAGACTTCCCTGGTAGACTGTGGGGCTACAAGTAAAATGCTCCCCCTACCAGTGTCCTGCTCTTCTCATCTTTGGAAATACAATAAAACAAGGTCAAGAGATCAGAAAATGGCCATAATGGCTGGGATGTGTTATCTTTTCAAACACCTTCTCTGGCACTGGAAATTGTCACCAGCCACAAAGGCCAAGGCTGAGCTGTACTACTTTCATAAGCCTCCCCGTCTTTAGGGAGATGACTTTTGATGGAGGTCCCAGTCTTGGCTCCCATTAACTCAGCTAGCATATAATTGAGGGCATGGACTCTGAAGAATCAGGTCCCTGTTGCCCCAGTGCAAATGTCAACGCAGTTATGCCTCCGGCAGATGAAGGTCATTAAATGCTGCAGTTAAAGACTGCTGGTTCCCTATAAGGAAAACCCTAAAACATAGAACAATCCTCAGACTGCCACAGCTCTTCTATCTGATTCACAAGACTAGCAAAAGGTCTATAATAAATCCCAGTATACATTTAACATCCAGAGCAAATTTTGCACAATAAACCTAGAATGTGGAAATTGTTTCAGAAGCAGAGGTTGCTATCCATGAGCCTTGCTGGTGGGCAGTGGGTGGTTTGCCCAGACAAAATAAGCTAATTTCCAAGTAATTCCTGACCATAGATTCATAGAATGGATGGGACTCCAAGGGTCATCTAGTCCAACCCCACCACAATGCGTAATAATAATAATAATAATAATAATAATAATAATAATAATATATTTATACCCCGCCCAACTGGCTGGGTTTCCCCCGCCACTCTGGGCAGCTCCCAACAGAATAAAAACATAATAAAACATCAAATGTGTAAAACTTCCCTAAACAGGGCTGCCTTCAGGTGTCTTCTAAAAGTCTGATAGTTGTTTTTTCCTTGACATCTGATGGGAGGGTGTTCCTTAGGGCAGGTGCCACTACCAAGAAGGCCCTCTGTCTGGTTCCCTGTAACCTCACTTCTCGCAATGTGGAAACCGCCAGAAGGCCCTCGGCGCTGGATCTCAGTGCAGAGGCGAAGCTACCGTAGCTGCTCTGGCACCCAGAGCCACGCACATGCTGTGCACCTGGGGTGGGGCTAGCCACCCGCAGGGGCAGGGCAAGTGTCCCAGGGGGGTGGCGTGGCGATGTCACCCCCCTCAAGGATGACACTGGGGCGGACCGCACTCACCAAGCACCCCTTCCTCCGCCAGTGCCTCAGTGTCCGGGCAGAACAATGGGGGTGGAGACACTCCTTCAGGTGTACAGGACTGAGGCCGTTTAGGGCTTTAAAGGTCAGCAACAACAATTTGAATTGTGCTCGGAAATGTACTGGGAGCCACTCGGCAGCCACTCCCAGTCACCAGTCCAGCTGCTGCAGGAATCAGAGATATGCAAGAGTCAATAGATGGCCATCAAACCTCTGTTTTAAAACCTCCAATGCACGAGAGTCCACCACCTCCTGAGGGAGTCTGTTCTGCTGGAGAACAACTCCTACTGCCAGGGCATTGGAAAAAGCAGTGCCACAGCTTCAGACTGTATGGGAAAATCCAACCGGAAGACCAATTGTATATTGAGGAGGTAGGGATTCTAACATGGTTACCCTTCCTGCCTCTGTTCCTTCCCCCCTCCCTGGCAGCTGTTAAGTTTCTGAAAATAAGATGTATAGGAAGTAAAAAGAAAGGTGGACACCATAGCTGCCAAGTTTTCACTTTTCTCGCGAGGAAGCCTATTCAGCATAATGGAAAATCCCTTTAAAAAAGGGATAACTTGGCAGCTATGGTGGACACAGTATGTAAAGGGAAGCAGTATCTAGAAAGAAATTGAGGTAACCGAGGTACAGACAAGGGGAAGTCACAAATTGGAGAGATGGATATGTTATATGTGATATTTGATTTGGAATTTATAGTTGAATGTTGTATATATTATTAGTATTGTGTTATATATATTTAGTATGATTTAATTTTGATGTATGTTTTAATTCGAATCTTAATAAAGTTTATTTTTTTTAAAAAAAATACCCCGCCCATCCGGCTGGGTTTCCCCAGCCACTCTGGGCGGCTTACAACAGAAAAATGAAATAAAATAATCTATTAAACATTAAAAAAAAGAGTTTCTGAAGGTGTGAGAACCATCTCTGATGTCCTAATCAGTTGGGAGCCCACAGCTGCCTTAATCTGTCTGGGAGGTTAGTGCTGGGAACCTTCTTTAATGTTGGAAATTGTTATTGGAAAGTGAAGAGTTTGGATATGGATTTGATATCTTGCTTTATCACTACCCGAAGGAGTCTCAAAGTGAGTAACATTCTCTTTTCCCTTCCTCCCCCCACAACAAACACTCTGTGAGGTGAGTGGGGCTGAGAGATTTCAAAAAAAGTGTGACTAGCCCAAGGTCACCCAGCAGCTGCATGTGGAGGAGCAGGGAATCGAACCTGGTTCACCAGATTACGAGTCTACCACTCTTAATCACTACACCATACTGAGGTGGCTAGCTATAAAATCAGATGGTTTGGGCAGGGTGATTTAGAAGCTTGTGCATAGATGGTTGGCTGCAGGGTTGTGCAATCTAAGGCTACCTGGGGGAGTCACTTCGCCACTTCTTGAGGGCTTCCAAGTGGCAGATAGAAGTATGTATAGGTTGCTTGCTATTTAGGAATAAAATATTCTTCTTCTCACTCCCTTGTGTTTTGCATTGCTTCTGAATCTTTTTTTAAAAAGAACCACCTTGCATTTGGCGAGACACAGACCAGCAGTCCTTAGAACAGGAAAAGCTCCAACGGTGAACCACCTCTTGATCCTTCCCATGTAGATGTGCTATTTTTCCAGAAAAAAGAGATGCTGGAACTCACCATGAACACTCTTAGAATGGCAATGGTGCCCACCTAAGAGGTGCCGGAACTGAGTTCCGGTGAGTTCCAGCTTAAAAAAAGTCCTGACCAGCACCACATCCTGTCTCCATGGTTGGAGAAATACAGTTCCCATCACCTCAGGTCATTTGTCATGTTGCCTGGAGTTCATGGAAGTCCAACAATGTTTGAAGGCCATGGGTTCCCATCCCTGATTTGGGGTCAAAGAAGTGGCCTGTAACTTTCTTGCTGCTCAGGTACATATGTAAAGCTACCCTACAGGTGACAAACTTGCCTAAGTCATCCATCAACCATCTAATTTTAAAATAACTTGATTGACTTCTTGGAAAATTCCCAAAAGGAGAATGTTGAAGGAAGGGCAATGGAGAATCCAGTCTGCCTCAGAATTATATTCGGTATTTTGCAAGAGGGAATCAAACACAGGCTGGAAATTTGCACAATGAATAGGACAACATCCAATCCCCTTAAAAAAAAAAAGGTGGGATTTCTGCAGCTTGGAAAGCTATGTGGGAATGCATTGAAAAATGTGGGATGAACAAATGAGTAACAGGAAGACAAGTAATCGCCCCACGAGCAAACCATGATGAATGCAGGATTTTCATCTAACCTCCCCACAAACAAATCAGAACTGATGTGCAGTAGAGGCAGGCATAGTCTTACCACCACATAAAGTTTGTGCAAGCAGATCAGGTCATCTGGAGGGGATGAATGTACACAGAGTCTGCAGACGTTTATTGGCCTGTTATAGAATTTACCAGACAGATGTTCTGTGGGCCTAGGAAATGCATGCCTATCAGGGAACACAGTTAATTGCCTGGTATCTGGATGTCTGATAGACTTGGTCTTGCTTATGTTCTCATCCATGTTCTCCTCCTAGCAGAGACCCAAGGAACTTGCCAATTAGCAGAAGAAATCGCTACCGGGCTTGTTGTCCACCAGGATCTCAGTGGAAGCTGGCCCACGCACTTGAACAGATTGCAGCTTGGTCCCTCAGATGGCTAGTCCGGATTCCTGCCAGGCAAGAGCTTCTGCATGCCCTTAGGGGAATTGGCTTTCATCCCCCCCCCTAGTTTGGTATTAACATATCAAAGGGTCTGGAATTGGAACTCTCCCCATTATTTCTTAAGCAGGGGGTGGATGAAATACTGAGAGCTCCAGATCACAGGAATCTGTGCATTAGCCTTCCTTCCATAACTGATTGCTCTACCTTGGATGTAAGAAAAACAGTGAGACTGGAGGCCACAGAGTCAGAATAAAATGCAGAAAAGTCCACTGAATAGTGCAGTAAGGCTTTTAAGAGGGTTCAAGGAGGGTCCATCTGGTTCTCTGATTCAGGCAGACAGATGTCTTGGGCTAGCGGTAAACTGAGCCAAAATGACTCCCTCTAAATTCTCTGGCAAGTGGCCCATTTTCTCTATCCTGGTCTCATCAAGGAGAACGAGGGTGGACAAAAATGATCTAAGAGGCCCTTCTGGATGCTGAATCCCCATGAAGACTCTTCTCCCCCAATGAGAGGCTGACAAACGGGAAGTGACATCTCCATCCCGGAGACTAACTTGCATACCAAATTAAAACATCGCCCCGAGACCCTGTCTTTGACTTCATGTCTTCCTATGGAAGGGAAGACTAGGGAAGACAGACAGAGCTGACTCAGAGAAGGCCTTGGCTCTTGTCACTGGTGGCTTCCACAAAGAGATAAATCAAATGAATGATGACTTGGAGGTAAATCAGGACTGAGTCACAGCAACTATCGCAGGATAGCCCAACCTGTCAAAGAACTAGTACAGAACAGCTAACATTGACAGAGGCAGAGCAGATTCTCATCGTTTGACAAGCAAGGGAGCCTTACCAAGTGATAAGGTTAACACCAGGAAGCTCTCTCCGCCACTGTGTACTGTATAGGAAATGACCTTAAGCACGCTTATTTGCTTGGAGTCTCTGAGGTGCAACCAGCCCAACATTGCGGTGCGTCTGGTAGAATGGCTTTGAGTAGTTGCACTTAATCACATGATTCACTGGACGAATCAAGTGAAAGCACGGCAGATATGCACTGTGAAATCAAATTTAATCCAGAGAAATCAAACGTGGCTGCTGATCTGCACAAACCCAGAGAAGGGTTTTGTTAGCAGGATGACCCAAGGATGGGGCTTTTCAGAGGCTCAGAGCTGATCAATGCATGCGTGCAGGCCATTTGATGTCCTATTGTTCACACACCTCACAGCTGGGCACATGAACTGCCTTTGTCGAAAAGCAGTGTGCCTGAGTTGATATGAAAAGCTCTGCTGGTGAGCTTTGATCTCTGACAGCTGATGAAACCTCTGTGCTGGAACTCATTCTCAGATAAAAGACACCATAGAATCATAGAATTGTAGAGTTGGGAGGGGTCCCAAGCATCATCTAGTCCAAACCGCTGCAATGCAGGAATCTCAACTAAAGCATCCATGACACCTTAGCCATGATGATTACTAGCCCATTGACAGCCATAATCTGATAATTTGTCAGTGCCTTTTAAAGCCATCTAAGTCAGTAGTCAACCTCATAGGAAGGCACCAAGGCAGATCATTGATCCATCTTGCTTGGTATTGTGCACACCGACTGGTAGCGGCTCTCCAGGGTTTCAGGCAAGTGACTCTCCCAACTGCACCTGGAGATGCCAGGAATTGAAGCTGGGACCTTCCGCATGCACAGCAGATGCTCAGCCACTGAGCTATGTCCCTTCTTCACTTCAGAAGAGTAGGAAGTTGGTGACAGACAAGATCATAGTTGGGTCTCAGTCTCATCCTGCTTGCTTTCCCAGACTTCGTCTCACTGTTTGCTTTGTAGATACTGAGATTTAAAAGCAGGCAACAGAAATAATACTTCTAAATTTGCCTGTTTCAGTTCAGTCAAGGCCTGATTCAAGCTTTTTGAAATCAGCCTTCTTGAAGTCTACAGTGCAATCCCATGATGCCCTCTGTTCATAAACCATGCAAGCAAAAAGTCAGAGTTTAATCTCGGAGTATACCTGGTGGACTTCCCATATTGAACACCTGTGAGAAGCAAATGCCAGGCTAACTGGGCCCCCTTTGGCCTGATCCAGCAGGACCTTTCTTACCACTTGCTAGAAGCTAACCCTGCACCAGGCTGATGTTCAAATCAAATCAAGGGTCATTGTAACTTTTGCAGAAGTGATGCAGGAACAGCAGAAGGCAAAACCTCCATATCCCAGCAGATGGCAGTCAACGTTAACCTCCAGATACCCTGCACAGTCTTCTCACAAATAAGGGGAAATGTCAAATGTTTTAGTTTCCTTAACTAACTTTTTGGTGTGTGTGTGATTTCAGGTGTAAATCCATCGATTCATGCTTTACTGATGACACCCACTGTGCTAGAACCCACAGAGGAGATGCTGGATACAGGGGCTGGGGGGGGCAGTTAGAAAGAAGCTGATGGACCTGCAAGAAAATGTTGCGGTGTGGACTGCTCCTATTCAGGGTTCCAGACAGCTGTGTCCACTTTCAGGATACTCCATTTCACCACCACCACCCTAATTTTCTGCCTTTGCCCTACCAGTCAGTCAACATTCTGTGTCCCAAGCAGTTGGTATCTCTTAGCTTGTAGACAGATGGGGCTGTTTTAACCACATCAGCACCTGGGAAATGAGTTTGCTATCAGTAAGAACAATGTAAGAACTTAAGAAGAGCCTGCTGGATCAGCTAATGGCCCATTTAACCCTGCATCCTGTTCTCACAGTGGCCGCTGACCAGGAGCATGTCAGAAAACTGCAAACAGGACCTGAGCCCTCTCCTGTCCCATTTCCAGATGAGGAATTGCTACCAAGTTGCATAGCTGAACTACAAAGAAATGCCCACACACTTTGTTCTGCTGTATTGCTTGGATTACAAAGTCTGAAAGCATCCTGAGAGCCATTCCCTTTGGAGACACACCTGTGGACAGGTGCTCAGGCTCCTGGCTCCTGGGCTTGGTATGTTCCCTCCCATTTTCTTCCACCACCCCCACCTCCATGCAACGCAGCTTCACTCTGCGTCAGGCTGTCGATGCACAGCTTCCGGCTCTGCTAAAAGTCGTTCCAAATCTTATTATAAAGGTTTCGCTTAAGGCGGGAACACGGTGTCTTTGCATGAAGGGGACATCGCCCTTGCCACCCTTACGGAAACTGCATCCCCTTTTGTCCTGCACCCCAGGCAGAGAAACAGCCAACACTTAGCCTCTGTTAAAAGTTCAAGGGTGTAAGGAAGCTAGTCTCTCTTCCTCAGCAACAAAAATGAGTTACTTGCAAAGTAATTTTCTTTTAGGGGTTCTCCCCCCACTTCTTCTTCCAATGAAGAATATCTCACGGAACTGGTGGCTCTGTGCTGGGACTCCCTTTGTTTCTGTTGTGTGAGATGTGCTTGCATTTAAGGTAGTGGGTAAATAATTGGAACGATCTTGATTTCTTTCTTTTTTCTTCTTTTTTAAAAAAGTATTTTTATTGAATTTTATCCATGTAACCCAAATGACAAAAAAGAACTTTGTGACACAAATGCATAAAAACCAAACCAAGGCTGGCATGGGATGTTATATTCACAAGAAGAAATGATACAGCTGGTTGTTATCTGGATATTTGCAGTTAGATACAGGCAGGTAACTGGAGAGTGCCGTCATAAGCAACGAAAGAGCAAGAGGTGAGGCGCGCATCATTCGTAAGTTATAAAGAAACAGAAGCCTATACAGTAGCTGAAACCAGCAGAGACACAAGGAGTACCAAGAATAATAGGTTTTATATTACATCAAGGGGAAAAATTCAGCCACTTAGATGTTACTCATCCCAAATTTCTTGAGAGGCTTGTAGAAGAGATAAATCTAAATTTCAGGTGATGTCTTAATTTCCAAATGGCATCTGGTCCTACCAGTTGAATTCTTATGTGCTGTTGTTGCTGTGAGATTCGAGTGCAAACAATATGGTTGGCAGAGGGGAAGAGCATGCATGAGAGAATCAGAAATCCTTTTCCTGGACAATATTTCTAAGGTAAAGAGGACACTGCTATTGCTATATTTTTCTAGAATAGTATCTGGCAATACCCTACAGTAGGGGTGGGGAAACCTCTGGTCTGGGGGTCAACAGTGATCCTCCAAGCATCTCTACCTGGCCCTCCAAGCTCTCCCCATGCCCCCACCTTCACAGGCCTAGCTTCAAACCCCAAATATTTTTGCCAGACTGGACTGTGGCCTTGAGTGTGTGCCCAGCCCATAGCTGCCAAGTTATCCCTTTTTTAAAGGGAAATTCCCTTATGCTGAATAGGCTTCCTCGCGAGAAAAGGGAAAACTTGGCAGCTATGGCCCAGCCTGCTGTGCAAAGGTAAAATAAAATAAAATAAAATTACATGTCTTGCTCTTGCCCACTTTTGCTTCTTGGACTGCCAACCACTGTCATAGGACCCTTGGAATTGAATGTGTCCCTTGGGCTGGAAAAGGGCTCCTCACCCCTGATCTATTGACTCAAAGCAGGACCATGAACATGGCTTACAGGAAAAGGGTTTTGCTTCAGTAGTTGAGCACATCCATTCCATACAGATCTCAAATGCCATTCCCGGGAGCTATGAATTGGTTAAAGAGGTTGCCATTGATTGATTTAAGGGTAAATGAGCTGATATTTAGCGCCAATAATGCCCATCACCCAGTCAAACTGGGTAGCTCAGTTGGCTAGAGCATGGTGCTGATAACATGATGGTTACAGGTTCGGTAAAGGCAAAGGACACCTTGATGGTTAAATCCAGTCAAATTTGACTATGGGGGTGCAGCGCTCATCTCCGCTTTCAGGCCGAGGGAGTTGGCATTTGTCCACAGACAGCTTTTCCAGGTCATGTGGCCAGCATGACTAAACCGCTTCTGGCACAATGGAACACCGTGGTGGAAACCAGAGCACACGGAAATGCCATTTACCTTCGCGCCACAGCGGTACCTATTCATTTACTTGTGGTGGTATGCTTTCAAACTGCTAGGTTGGCACAAGACGGGACAGAGCAACAGGAGCTCACTCCGTTGCGCAGATTCAAACTGCCGACCTTATGTTCGGCAAGCCCAAGAGGTGGTTTATACCACAGCGCCACCCGCGTCCCTGGTTTGATCCCCATATGGGACAGCTCCATATTGGACTACCAGTAGATGATCCTCAGGATCCCTTCCAGCTCTATTATTTTAAGCCTAAATCTAAGACCAGCGTTGCAATTCCTGACGATCAAAACTCCTGAGGCATCCTGCAGTTAAAGAAGTAAGTTGTCCGCGACCCAAGAACGGCATAGATGGGAGAGATGGATTCATTGCAAGAAGATGCCATTGAAGAATAGGGATGAGAAAAGTGCCAAATGCAGCAATTGCTTGATTATTGGGAAATGGCTATTGTGGTGATATCATTGACGGTTCTAATTTATCATCTCATTGCTTATCTGTGGGAGGCAAGCCAGATGAAAAGAGTTATCATTTGAACAGTAGCACACAAGGTTACATTCTTCATGTGGCTCTGCTTTGTTTGGAACTGCATGACATCAGAGAGAAGAGTTAACCAATCTCCGGTGTCAGTTTTGCAAACTTAAATTCGCTGACCTTAAGCTGTGAGAGCGACTGGAAAGTGCCATCAATCATTGGGAGATGACGTTGGAGGCCTCCATCAGTCTGCTGCGCACATTGAGCAGGAGAACTGAAGAAGAGCCTGCTGGATCAGGACAATGGCCTAGCCAGCCCGGCATCCTGTTCTCACAGATGCCCCACTGGAAAACCCACAAGCAGAGCCTGAGCCCACAAGCCCTACCTGTGGTTTTCAGCAGCTGATATTCAGAAACGTTACTGCCGCTGACTATGGAGGCAGAGCATAGCCAACATGGCTAGAAGTTATCAGCCTTCACCTCCATGAATTTATCCTGTGCTTTTCTAAAGCCATCTAGGGTGGTGAACATCACTGCTTCCTGTGGCAGCAAGTTCCACAGTTTAACTATGCTCTGCATGAAGAAGGACTTTCTTTCATCTGTCCTGAATCTTCCAACATTCAGCTTCATGGGAAATCTGTGAGTTCTAGTGTTATGGGGGGGGACTTATCTCTATCCACTTTCTCCATGCCAGGCATCATTTCGTAAACTTCTATTATGTCACCTCCTACCAGCCTTTTCTCTAAAGTTCCACATGCTAAATGGCAGGGACAGGGAGACTGTGGCCCTTGGCTATTGCTGGACAGCATCTGCCATCAGCTGTGACCACTGGCCATGCAGAGACTGATGGGAATTGGAGTCCACTGACATGTGGAGAGCCCTGCCCAGATCCTCATCTCTTGAGGTAGGTCTTTGGTTTCTAACAAGTTCTACAGAGGAAATTCTAGAGCAGGGTTGGAGAATCTGTGGCCCTCTGGATGTTGCTGGGCTCCAACTCCCATCACTCCCCCCCCCCCCCGACCATTGCCCATGCTGCCTGGGTCTGATGGGAGTTGGAGTCTAACAGCATCCAGAGACCCACAAGTCTCCCTTCCCTGGCCTAAAGATTACTGATATCTGCTAGGTTTTTATTTACAACAAGAGGTGCTCTCTTCTGAGCTCCTGGATCAATACTTTCCCATATTGTCTCACAATTGTACACACAAACTGTACCTATAGCAAAGGAAAACATCTCTGCTTCAGTTGCCAGGAAAGGTTTGGCAGAAATGGAGGTTGGCAACACAAGCAAAAGCTGAGAGTAGGAGCCAAGCATCTGAGGCCAGCTGGCTAAAGCCAACAAACTAGAAGAGGTGAGCAGGATTGAATAATGGAGAAAGATGCCATCCTTTTCTCCAACCATGGGGCATTTTGAAAGGCACGCAAGGTGAGTACGTGGATGGGAAAGAAGAAGAGTCCGACATTCTGGTTGCAACCCTCTGTACGTTTATCTGGAAGTAAACCCAGCCGAGCAGGGTGGCCCTTGCTTCCGAGGAAGCCTGCAGAGGTTCAGGCAATGCATGTCAGAGCCTCCTGCCAATTTTGAGAGACATCCTTGGCTTAGAGACCCTGTTCAAATCTTCCCTAATGATGCACGGAGCTGCTTAAGGCGAAAAACCGAAGAAAGTGCTCACGTTCATATATTTAAGTTTGACTCCTGGAGGAGGTAATTTGTCATTTGCTTTTTAATGGAGCAGATAAACATGGACATCAAGAGTGACAACATGGCTCATTAGGTATGCCTCGAAAGGGGGGGGGGAATCAGATGCCTGATCCTGTACAGAGCAGAGGAAACATTTTCTTTTTTATTGAGCCATAAAATTAGCCTAGATTGTCTTCTTTGATCATACTCTCTATTTCTGATGTTTAGGAATGAGTGCCGTTGTTTGGGAAGTTCAATTGGCATGCACACACACAGAAGAGAGAGGCAAGAGAAGGTAGGTACCGGTACTTAGGTAGGTAGGTAGGTAGGTAGGTAGGTAGGTAGGGTGACCTGATGGACAGCTAAAACAGCCCAGTAAATAGCTTAGCTGGTAGAGCGGAGGACTTAGGATGTTTGAAATCGTCATCTGTAGGTAGCTGGTTCAATTCCGGCTCAAAGGACAATGTGTGTTTTTTAAAGCTAGGATAGCTCAGTCTTGGGCAAAAGATTCCTGCATTGCAGGGGGTTGAACTAGATGACCCTTGGGTCCCCTTCCAACTCTACAATTCTATAAGGAATGCTAACCAGCTGTTGTGAGGTAGGAGGAAGCCAGGTGGAAAGGGGAATGGAATGGAGTATCCTGGGGAGGCTATGTCTGGACCCCTGAACGGGAGCAAGGGCGTACCCACCATGCGGCAAGTTAGGGCAGCTGCCCTACTCTAGAAGCAGGGCTGGTGGGCAGAGGCGGAGCACAGCCCGGCGGAGCGCGAGTTCGCCATTCCCGCCGCACCGCGCCGCACCCTCCCTCCAGCTCCCCGGCGCGCCCTCAGGCAAGGCCAAGCGCGGCGGGGAACCAGGGAGCGCGGTGCGGTGGGCGGGAACGCCGAACTCGCGCTCCGCTGGGCTGGGCTCCGCCTCCGCCCACCAGCCCTGCTGCTAGGGAGGGGCACAGCCCGGCAGAGCGCAAGTTCGCCGTTCCCGCCCGCCGCGCTGCGCCCTCCCTCCAGCTCCCCGTCGCGCCCTCTGGCAAGGCCAAGCGCGGCGGGGAACTAGAGAGCGCGGCGCGGCGGGCGGGAACGCTGAACTCGCACTCCGCTGGGCTGGGCTCCGCCTCCGCCCACCAGCCCTGCTTCTAGGGAGGGGCACAGCCCGGCGGAGCGCGAGTTCGCCGTTCCCGCCCACTTTGTGGCCCCTCCCCTTCCATGCCTTGGCCCCTCCCCTTGCCCCCCCTAGTTTTGATCCTGGGTACGCCCATGAACGGGAGCACTCCACACTCCAAGGTTTTGTTGCAAGTCCCACTTATATCAGTAGAATGCAACCTTTGGGGATTTCATTGTGGTTGCTGGCTCTCCACCCGCACATCCTCCTCCTCTTCCACCTGATCTTCCTGTTCTCCTCTTCCCCCTGCCACCCTCATTCCTCTTACTCTCCACCTCCACTTGCCCCATAACCCGACAGTGTATTACCTCTCCTCTTGTACATGATAAAGGCCCGCATTGTACCCTCCAAAACACTTCAGAAACTGTAACTGGTACAGAATACCATAGCAAGCATACTGACTGGGACTGGGCCTTATGAACACATGATCCCAGCTTCTTGCCATCCATTTCTGAGTCCAATTAGTAACTGTTGTTTTGACCTCTAAAGCACTTTATTGGCTTGGGAGTCACACTATCTGACAGGCAGCCGCTTCCCCTACATGCCCACCTGTGCCCCCCCCAAACATAGATATGGCAGGTGACCACTAGACAAGGGACCTTCTTAGTGGTGGCCCCTCATGGAAGGCCCTCCCCTGAGGTTTGCCTGGCGCCTTCTGTAATGTTGTTTCAGCACCAGGAGAAAACATTTTGAAAATTTCCTCAGGCCTTTAAAATTTAACCCTTTTGCTATTGCTTTACCTCTAAAGTGTTGAAGCTGTGATTGTATATGATGTTGGGATGTTTTCTTGTTTTTTACATGGACGCATAGCTGCCAAGTTTTCCCTTTTCTCGCGAGGAAGCCTATTCAGCATCAGGGAAAATCCCTTTAAAAAAGGGATAACTTGGCAGCTATGCATGGACGGCTGGCAGGCTGCTTTTCAGAATTGCATTTTGCATGCTGGAGTTTTGTCAGTATTACTAGACACTGTGCAGGCCACCCAGAGGATGCTGAGAAGCTAATTGGGCAACTAATAAATACAACAAAGTACTGTAGCCTCCTTGGATTCGCCTGGTCTCGGCACAGACAACAACACCTCCACGGCCTCTTCCCTTCTGAGTTCCATCCTTGAACCCTCCTTCCTCAAACAGACCCCTTTGGTGGGTGGCTTGTCTGTCTGTCCCTGTCACCGTGTCCCTGTCTCCAGCATTTCCTCTGCCCGCTGCCACTTTCTGGAGATGCATCTGCCGAAGAAAGAAATAGGAAGCCCAGTTCAGAGAGGCAGAGATATCCTCTCAGGCTCT
This sequence comes from Zootoca vivipara, assembly GCF_965207765.1. Classification (NCBI taxonomy): domain Eukaryota; kingdom Metazoa; phylum Chordata; class Lepidosauria; order Squamata; family Lacertidae; genus Zootoca; species Zootoca vivipara. The sequence continues at coordinate 29,026,262 of NC_142597.1, read as the reverse complement.
CTTGCTGTGCGCTTGGAATGAGAGATACAGAACTGTCAGCCAGGCAGCCTTGACAGGGAGAGGACGGGCATCTGTGTTTTCTCAAGGCGACTGAGGTTTAATCTCTCGCGCACCCCGCAATCTCTCCGCGCCCCACATCGGTCCTCCTCCTCCCCTTCTCCGTGCAGCCTCTGAAAGGCACAGTCTTGGCACACAAACCTCTCCTCTCTCCTCCCCCCCCTTCCCTTCCTTTTCCCTTCCTGCTCATTCAGTACAGATGATGCTCTGATCACATGGATCCACCTCCCTCCCCGCCTCGCCTCCCCTCCCCTCCTCTCCACCCCTTTAAATAGCTATTTTACCCAGATAAGTCATTTGTACTATACACAGAGAGAAAGAGAGAGGGAGAGGACTGGAGGAAGCAGCAGCAGCAGCAGGCATGGAGAGGGAAATTTAACAAGTCAAAGTGGCAGCTGGGGAGGGGTGGGGAGGGGCAGGTAGGTAGGTAGCAGAAGGCAGAGGTGGCTGAGAAGGAGGGGAGACAGGAGCTGCGTGGCTCCCTATGCATCTTTTGTTGTAGCAAGCAGGAGGCGAGAGAAGGAGGTTCCCCAGCATGGCCGAGAGCTCGCCAGCGTGCAAGTAAGTGGTGATGATGGCATGGACTGGGCAACTGTAGGAGCGGCTGCCCCCTTCCTCCCAGCCTTGAGGCAAGCGGCAGCCGTTTGGCTTCAGGAAAGGGGGAGAGAGAGAATCCCAGGAGAGGACCAGCCTACCCACACACCTCCCTGCTTGCCTGAGGACATCTGGGGAACCCGTAAAAGCAAGCTAAGTTTCGGGTGGGTGTGGGGAGTTCTGCTCCATTGTGGAAACTAGCAGGGCCCAAATGATGCAAAAGTATCACGAAGTTGTTTTGGATGCTGGCCGTGTGTGTGTGTGTGTGTGTGTGTGTGTGTGTAATGAAAAAAGATGGGTTTGGAACTAAACCGCTGTGTAGTTGGTAATGCACCCTGGAGGCATGCATTTCAGCCTCAGAAATGTTGCGTTTTAAGAAAAGGAGACTGTAAGCTGCAATGAACAGTAGGGACTTGTTAGCAGGAGGTGTGACAATGGCCAGTAGTAGTCAGGGATGAGGAGAGTTGTAGCCCAACAACATTTTGAGAGCACCATGTTGGAGAAGGCTGGATCAGATGAGTCTAGGAGGATAGCTAAGGGGGATCTCCAGGTGCCGTATATGCTTTGAATACAAAGTGCTTATGGCATTCAATGGCGAGAAGCATCACCTTTGTGCCCTGCCTATGGGGCAGAGTTGGAACTTGGAACCATACTCCTGCTGTATGTTGGCAGGATCCAGCAGGGCTCTGCTTTTCTGCTAGCATAGGAGATGATTTGGGAACTAACTGCTTAATAATAATAATAATAATAATTCAGCTTGCTCGTTGCTTGCTACCTAAGAAGGTCTCCAAGTGACTTCCATTTGAAAACAGAAATGCACATCTCGCTCCAACAATCCGACTGATTCCATGGATGAAATGGATTGGAAAAAGTGTTGGGAACATAGAATGTGTGTGTTTGAAGTGAGCAGACGGGTGTCAGAGGCAGTGGGAGCCATTGCGATCTCACAGGACTACAGAATGTGAGTTGGAAAGACCTGGATTCAAATCCCTCTTCAGCCAGAGACCCATCAGGAGGCCTGTGACTGAACTCCCATGATGGCAGTTGGCACCACGTTGGGGGTTACAGAAAGGGCTTTCCTTACATTCCTTCCTCCCAAGCTCTCCTGAGAACTCACCTTTCGCAGGATGCCTTTGGTTTAGCCCAACCTGGTGCCCTCCAGTGTTTTGGGCTACAGCTGACATCAGCTCCCTTGCTGGCTGGGGCTAGTGGGATGTGCAGTCTGATACATCTAGAGGGCCCCAGGTTGCGGAAGGCTGTCTAACTGAAGTCTAAACCCATGTCCACATTCTTCACTCATATTTATCCCAGGAGACTTTTGCTTCGCTCCTTCATCTTTTCCTTCCCCCTCTCTTTCCTTGCCCACAAGGAGCCAAACTTAGATGGGGTGGCAGCAGTCCTGTTTCTTTAAGCCAGCCATGTATAAAAGGGGGAGTTACAATTTTTAGAGGGGGGAGGGGTCCAAGATCAAGGGAGCTGATTCCTAGCTAACTGTAGGTCTTCCAGGTGAGGCTCAGAGCTCAGCTGAGGGGTGTGTGGCACAGGAGCCAACTTCTGGGGGCAGAGGTCCCTTTGCCCCCCCATAAAATATTTGAGGGTGCCAGGGCCCCCAAAGTTGATGGGCATTGCCATTCAAATGGTGTGTGTGTGTGTGTCACATCTTGTGGGATGGGGCTTACCTGGGAACTCTACTTTGTTAAGGGTGCTGGGAATTGTACCTCAGTTTACAGTTCCCAGAATTGTTTGGGGAAAGCCTAATAATAATAATAATAATAATAATAATAATAATAATATATTATTTATACCCCGCCCATCTGGCTGGGTTTCCCCAGCCACTCTGGGCGGCTTCCAACAGAAAAATAGAATAAAATAATCGATTAAACATTAAACGCCTCCCTAAACAGGGCTGCCTTAAGATGTCTTCTAAAAATCTGGTAGCTGTTTTTCTCTTTGACATCTGATGAGAGGGCGTTCCACAGGGCGGGTGCCACTACCGAGAAGACCCTCTGCCTGGTTCCCTGCAACTTGGCTTCTTGCAACATGCAGCCATTGTGACTAGAGAAGACCCAGTTATCACATCTAATATGTCTTTGCCTAGACTTTGATTGCAAGCTTTTAGGGGCAGGGATCTCCCATTTTGGGGGTGGTCATGTACTGCTATACATCAATACCACTAAACACTTCTTCTTCTTGCTGTTGGTGTTCACAAAGCCAGATGAAAACTCTAAGTCATTTTGTTAAATTCCAGCAAGACCTAGTCGTGCGGACAAATAATGTCACCATTCAGGCCATCTAAACTTTCTGCTGCCGCAGAAGTCACTCTCTCCCTGGCAAAACTGAGTCCAATAAACTGACTGAAAGCCAGTGAAGTTTGAATCAACCTGAGCCAGAGGTCAGGGCTGGCACGACGCCACTGGACCTGGCTCAACTGGGCTGGCATGTGCCAGGAACTTAAGGGCAAAACTCTGTCCTGCATGCTCAATATAGAGACAGGAGCTGATGCCTCCCACCTCCGAGACCTGGCCAGTGAAGGAAGCAGGGCCTGGGTGCCCCCTGTCTCCCAGCAGAGGGCAAGGTAAGCTCACCAGTGGGTGATCCACAAGGACCTTCTACTGTGCAAGTCCTACTGAAATGAATGAATGAATGAATGAATGAATGAATGACCTGCAGCTGAGCAGGTTGCATTTGGTGCAATGAGGCTTGTGCAGGAAAATATTCTAATGGATTGTGAACTTGCACGGATGCAGGAGGGGGGTCACTTCAGGCCAGGCGAGCGGGACCTGCTTCAGCCCAGGAACTGCATTCCCTTATCGAAGGCGGCGTGGTGGGAGATGCATGCCTGTGCTGTGGCTGCAGGATCCAAAGGCAAAAACAGGCAGATGCAACTTTCATCTTTGTGCGTGACGCTGCATTCCAGCTGTGCAAAAACAGGGTTCTTTCACACACACACACAGAGAGAGAGAGAGAGAGAGAGAGAGAGAGAGAGAGAGAGAGAGAATTGGTGAAGTCCTGGGAGAGGTAAGTTTTTTTTCTCTGTATTATAATCCCTGTTGGCTCAAGCCATAGTTGTGGCAGTTGTGGAGTGACAGATGGGGCAGCCAATATGATCCAGATGTTTTGGATGCCAATTCCCATTATGCCTGACCATTGGTCATGTTAGATGGGACTGGCCCCCCCTTGGCCTGCATTCACTGGCAGTGGCTCTTTGAGCTTTCAGGCGGCAGGTGTGTGTGTGTTTGTGTGTGTGTGTGTGTGTGTGTCTGTCTGTCTGTCTGTCCCTCCCAGCCATACCTAGAGATGCCAGGGATTGGATCTGGGACCTTCTGCATGCAAAGCAGATGCTCTGCCCCTGAGATACAGGGCCTCCCCAGTCCCATAATCCAATGAACTGGCTGATAATTTCATTCATGAGATTCTGTGCCCTTAACTCCCTCGGAACAAGAATTGACAGTCTCCTTATTATTGCATCCTCCCTGTTCTCTGAAAAGATTTCTTCCTGGTCTATGATTTTGTCTTAATTATACCCCTAACGTGTAAACAGTGAGATGGCATCAATCAGCAAATATTGATGTACGGGGGCGAGGAGGTGCAGATTTGGGGAGCTTTGCATTGCCATTCTGATACTGACAACCTTGGGTTTGGAACTAATTAAACTCTACAGAGGGCAGGTCAAGTAGCTGGCCTCATTATTCCGGCTGAATCTCTGTCTGGCTTATATAGAGTAAAGCATTTGTTAATTAATGCGCTTGGTAGCACCACCAACACTGGCATTTATGCTTAGAAATGATAATATTGGAGTTTCTCTCTTTAACTCTTCCATTGCCACTGCTGCTGCTGCCGCCGCCGCCTGTCAACAGTGCTTCTGTCACACGTTTAATTGCACGCACACTGCAAAAAGCCCTTAACCAGCTTACCTGAGAGATCACCTTACTCAGTGCTATTTTTCTAGAAAAAGAGGTGCTGGAGCTCACTGTGAACCTCTCCCTTGTTCTCTGAGAATGGCAATGGTTCCCACCTGAGAGGTGCCAGAGCTGAACTCCTGGTGAAAAAAAAGCCCTGACCTTATCCTATATACCATATGTCCATTTGATTACTTAGCTCTCACTGTTACAGGTGCCACCTTTGGAGGAAATCAATCTTTTAATCTTTTACACTTTGGAACTCCCTACCTATTGACATCATGCCAGGAGCCTCCCCTGTACTCTTTTTTTGGCACCTACTAAAAAAAATAAATTGTCGTTTAGACACGCCTATCCAGACATGTAGAACGTTGACGTATGCTTTCATCTGTCGTTCATTTGTTGCTGATTTTTAAAAAATGTGTTTACTGTTTTATTCTCATTGAGTTTGTTTGTTTTGCAATCAAGTGGCGAATGCATTTTATGAAGGAAATAAATAAAAGCCGGGTCTTGGGAGAAGGTTTTGGCCTCTCCTACCCAGAACAAGCAAGCCTTAGGGTCCCTCATTCATGCCTGCAGAAGTGAACCACCGTGACATGTTCTACTTAGGGACAGTGCTTAAAATTGTCAGGGGCTTCCTCATCCCAGTTTCAGCCAAATTGTGCCTTCTAAAAAGAGCAGTTATGCAAGCATTGAGGACGCAAGAAAAGACCTGTTGGATCTAGTCCAGTATCCTGGTCACACAGAGGCCAACCAGATGCCCATCATGGAATTCCAGCAAGCAGGATTTGAGTGAACAGTGCCCTCTCTGCTTGGGATTCGCGACAACAGGAATGCAGAGGCATACTGACTCTTTCAGTATAGTATGGCAACACAAGAACGGGGCCTTCTCTGCAGTGGCTCCCCCCGTCTGTGGAATGCTATCCCCAGGGAAGTTCTCCTGGCACCTTCCTTATGCACCTTTAGGTGCCAGGCAAAAACGTTCCTTTTTAACCAGGCCTTTGGTTGATTGGATTGACATCCTACGCCCTTTTAAAATGTGGGGTTTGGGGGGGGGAAGGAGATTACTGGGTTGTTGTTTTTATTTTGATTATGGATTTTGTGATTTTATATTTTGATTTTATTCTGTAAACCGCCCTGAGACCTGTGGGTATAAGGCAGTATATAAATTCCAATAATAATAATAATAATAATAATAATAATAATAATTAATAATAATAATAATATAGAGAACACAGTCATCATGTCTAGTAGCCATTTATAGCTTATCCTTGGGCTTATCCTTATCAATTTATAGCCTTATCTCAGAATTCTCAGAATTACTCAAGATATTGGAGCAGAGACAAGCTTGTTTTCTCCTACTCCGGAGGGTAGGACCCGAACCAATGGCTTCAAGTTACAAGAAATGAGATTTCGACTAAACATCAGGAATAGCTTTCTGACAGCAAGTGCTGTTTGAACAGATTCCCTGTGTACAAAAATGTGCTTACATAAGGGAGATTTGCGCTAAAGTTCTGAAGAATTTCCCTCAGGATTTAAAAAAAGGAAATTCAAAAATTGTGGCTCAAAAGTGGAGAGCTGAATCAATGGGGGTGGTGATGGGAAACTGGGAGAACCAAAACAGACAGGTCTTCCCATCCCTCCTGCCAAGGAATTCCCCCCCAGGGGCTGATGGGAAATGTAGTCCAAAGCATCCTGAGCATCCAAAGCATCCTGAGCATCCAAAGCACCAAGTTAGGAAATGAGGCAGTAGGACCATCTTGTTCAAGACAGCTTTTTGACAGCCAGGACTTGAGTAGGAGCAAGCAGAGTGGATTTAACCATTATTTTTAATGTCACCCCCACACACCACTACTACACACATGCAGGGATTTAATCCTGCTCTTTCTGCTCCACTTTCTGTTCTAAACTGTTCTGGCCAGTTCTCCTCCCCGGAGTAGAAGCAGGATAAAAAAAAAATGAACTACATCAAAATCAAATCAGAGAAAGAAATGGACATCTCTGCCTAGGTTTCTGTGACTTCTTGGCATCTGAATTGGCCCACTGCCTGTCCAGCTCTCACGGAAAATTGATGTATTGTTTTAATCTAATCATTCTGTTTTAAAGACGGGAAACTATATTTCAGCCAGTACGTACAAACCTAAGAACAGCCCTGCTGGATCTGGCCCATCTCAGGGGGCCCATCTAATCCAGCACCCTGTTGTCACAGTGGCCAACCAGATGCCCCAATGGGGAGCCCACAAGTGGGGCACAGGAACCCTCTCCCCTTCTGCGGTTTCCAGAAACGAGCATTCAGAAGCATCTGACTGCGGAGCCAGAGCTGAGCTGTATAGAGTAGGCAGCTTCCTGAGAGCCCCAATGCTTTCCACCAAAGCTAATGGAGAAAGCAAGAAATGTTCCCTCCTTCCACTGCCCCAATTTCCCTCAATCATCGCAGTGTTTCCAAGAGGAAGACGAGGCGCCCAGCTGCCACCAGCTGGAGTCCCATTGTCAGAGATAGAGAGGCTACCTGGCTGCTTTGCTAAGTAACTCTCCTCCATCAGTTCCCTTTGTACTTCTGGAGGTGGGCATCTCAACAGCAGCCCATAAAGGATTCCATTGTGAGCCGGCATTAATTCCCCTCTCTGCTGTTCGGAAGTGTTCGTGCCAAGGTAACAAGAACCACAGAAGATGAAATGCAATTTTCATTACTTCTGCACTGAGCCCAGATTACAATTTGAATGGGAATTACTCCCAGAAGATGGGGAAGATATCTAGAGATCCATTTTGTCGTGCTGCGGAGGGCACATCATTGCTTGTCTTGCTCTGTGCTTCCTGAGAAATAATAATAATAATAATAATAATAATAATAATAATAATAATAATAATAATAATAATGCTGTGTAGGCTAACCAGATGCAACAGCAAAGTGGTTTTCACATGACACATTAAGTTGTCAGGAGTTCCTAAATGAAAAGATCAATAATGATAAATGAGGTTCCCTGAAAGTCGGCTTTTGTGCTACTAATGTTTTCCCCGTAATAAGCAGCCACAGGGGAGGGGAAGCTGCATTTGAGCACAGAGACAGACGGAACAAAGGTTGGCAGAAAGGAAGGATCCCCGAGGCCCAAAGGGAGCAGCGGAACAGGGGCTTTGGGAAATCCTTTTCCTCACTCAAAGATAGAATGCAGGTCAAATCCCTGTTCCAAAGAATCTTCGGCAAGGAGGGCACAGCAGGAGGGGGGCTGCATTGGATGAATTGTTTGCAGCTCTTAAAGGTGACCTTTTTAAAAAAGGAAGAAAGCAGCAGTCTGCGATAAGGGGGTGGGAATGGCAGAGGAGCAGATTTTGGCTGAAGGTTTGGAGACACTTCCTAATTGGAAGGGCTGTTCAACAGAGGAACAGGAAGGGCCTCAAGAAGAGGGGGGGGCTCTCCTTTGAGGGAGTTGCTCAAAAAGAGGCTGAGGGGCCTTTTGCCAGAGATGCGGAAGTTGCGCTCCTAGATTGAGCAGCAGGTTGAACTAGATCAGGCACGTCCAACAGGTAGATCGTGATCTACTGGTAGATCACTGGATGTCTGTGGTAGATCACTGGTAGATCACTGGCTCCCCCAAAGAAGCTCAACAACTTTAGCTCCCCTAAAAAAAGCTAAACATTTTCACCCTGCACCCCCCAAATGTGGCTTTCCTCCCTTAAAAAAGCTCAGCAACCTTGACCTGAACCCCCCAAAAGGGGGTAGATCACTGCCAATTTTTAACTCTGAGTAGATCGCAGTCTCTTGGGAGTTGGGAGTTGGCCACCCCTGAACTAGATGATCCGGAATGTCAGGGATTCTTTCGCCATGATTCCTATGTTGCAGGGGGTTGACTTGGTGACCCTTGGGGGTTTCTTCTAACTCTACACTCATATGATTCTATGATCTCCCAGGTCAACAGCCAACTCTTTGATTTTACACACACACACACACACACACACACACACACACACACACATCCCATCCAGTAAAAAGGTAAAGGGACCCCTGACCATTAGGTCCAGTCGTGACCGACTCTGGGGTTGCGGCGCTCATCTTGCGTTATTGGCCGAGGGAGCCGGCGTACAGCTTCCAGGTCATGTGGCCAGCATGACAAAGCTGCTTCTGGCAAACCAGAGCAGCAGACGGAAATGCCGTTTACTTTCCCACTGTATTTATCTACTTGCACTTTGACGTGCTTTCGAGCTGTTGGTTGGCAGGAGCTGGGACCGAGCAATGGGAGCTCACCCCCTCACGGGGATTCGAACCGCCGACCTTCTGATCAGCAAACCCTAGGCCCTGTGGTTTAACGCACAGCGCCACCCGCGTCCCTTGATCCCATCCAGTATAATGCCCTTAATAGCCACAGGCCAGTCAGCAATATTTAGAGTTGCCAACTATCCAGAATTGAACGTTTTTCTCTTAACTAGTTTCCAGATCAGGAAGATGGAAGGTCAACATAAAATTGTATGGTCAGCTGGCTTTGCTGCTTCTGAACTTTCATTATGGTTTGAAATTTTAAAAAGAATACGACGGCCTTCAAAGTGTGGTTTTCTGCACATGCACTACGGCACGTTGTCCTTGCAAATATTTTAACTTTCCTTTGACTAAAGTATTCTGCAGCACAGTCAATAAATCTTTGTGCTTAAGAAAGATGTGTCTTAACAAAAGAAAGGAATTGTCAGAATGAATTCTGCACATGCTCTGTGACACCCAGTCCTTGCAGTTTCACCGCTTCCCATCTGAAGGAGAAAAGCACTTTATTTTGCACTACTTTATACTCCTATCATTTTTATGTGTGAAAGGATAAGCATTATAAACTTGTTGTGTATTGAGTCAAAGGATTTTATACTGTATCTGTATTACTATTGTATGTATTTGCATTAGGGTAAAGTAACTGCCTTTTGGTTCCAGAAGGTACAGCTACTATTGGTTCATTTAAACTGCTGTCTTTGGATCCTCTGTCTTATTGGTTTCCCCCAAAAGGCAGCACTGTGATTGCTTGATATTGTTCCCACCAAAATGTCTCCCTTTCTAGCTGGTCCCCCGTCCCTATAAAAGTAGCTTTCCTCTCCTCAGAGCTCAGTCTTGTTTGCTTTAATAAAGAAGTGTTACTAGAGAACTGTCTCCAGCATACTGTAGTAGGTCGAGAGAGCTGAAATCACGAACCCCACGTCACAACAAAACTCACCCAGACCTTGGAGGACAGAGAAGCCAACTCGCTTAGCACAGGGACAGGGAAACCTTTGCAGCCAGAGGGCTGTATTTGCTCATGGACAGCCTTCCAGGGGCCACATGCAGGGGGTTAGACAAGATGACCCTTGAGATCTCTTCCAACTCTACAGTTCTATGATTCCTCCATCTTGGCAAGCAAGGGACATCATCCCAGTTCAAAGTTGCATTCTGGAGCTGCAAAAGCAGTCGTGGAGGAGGGGAGGGGTGTGGACTAGCAAGGGGTGTGGCCTGTGGAGAGTCCTGGGGACCTGGTAGAAAGCTCTGAAGGGCCACATTTGGCTCCTGGGCCTGAGTTTCCTAGTCCCCTGCTTTAAGAGATACTGCCCCAAGTCATGCACATTCTTTGCTTTGCTCTTATCTTTGTAGCCGGAATGCGGAGGCTGACAGAGAAATGGTGATGATGCCAAGCCTGCCTCGAAGGTTCGTGCATGAGATGGAATTTGAACACAGGGCTCCCAGGATCAAAGCCAACCTCTTATGTCTTGTGCCACACTGCCTCTCATGCTGAGGTAAGGACTGCATGACAGATCTACTTGAGTGAACTTCACAGGGCTTCCTCAGAGGCTTTGACTTCTTCTGTGGAAGCCATGGTGGGAATGACAAGTGGGTAGAGTGCTCTTGCCCTCGAATCCTTGTGGGCTTCCCCAAAGCATCCGGTTGGCCACTGGGACGAAAGGATGTTGGACTAGATGGGCTGTCTTTGGCCAGATCCAGCAGGGGTCTCCTTATGTTGATTGGTACTTATAAGTTAATTTGTTAGTAAAAGCTGAGACCTCACCATGTCTGCGCAGAGGTCAATCTTATGGAATTCAATGTGGGCAATTCAGTGTCAGAGTTTGGAGCCAACTTTAGTTAGTTAACATGTTTGACTCTGGCTCCACCCAGATGTCATATAAGTGGTTTATAAAATCAATGCATTATTAAAATACACAGTAACAATCCATTAAGTCATAGAAGCACCCTTAATTAAAATATACACTAAAACAAACAATTAAAACAAGGGGGGAAAATTCAATTCTGGGAAATGTTTAAACAGGCGTGTGTATTCAGTAGCTGGTGGTATGCCAATGGTGATGGGGCATCTCATATTTCAGCAGGCAACCCTGGTGACACCAGTCATTACAGCATAATGCAGATACAGATCCTTAAGGCTAATCTCAAAATGTCTTCACCTACCAACAGACTAAGTACCAGGTGAGCTTACCTGGGCAGAACATTCCATAGCTTAGGCGCTGCAACAGGAAAGACCCTTCCATGCGGTTAACATTTTATATGACAGCTGAATTATGTGTTTTTTAATAAAAAAATTGCAAAAAGGATTATCTAGTGTACCTCAGCAACCTCACATGTGTTCAGGAGAGTTGCTTTGATCTCCTCTTGTGTTTCTTGTTCTTTGCTGTAGCCCAACCATGGCTGGAGATTCTAGAATCTTCATGAACCAGGACATGGAAATTGGCGTTACTCCGAGAGAGCATAAGAAGATTCCCAAGCAAGTCCGGGATGATGTTCCCATCGCCACTGACCGAACACGTCTCCTGGCTGCAGAGATCAAGAAGCCAAGGCAACGCTACATGGAGAAAAGCGGCAAGTGCAATGTGCACCACGGGAATGTCCAGGAGACCTACCGATATCTCAGTGACCTTTTCACCACCTTGGTGGACCTCAAATGGCGCTTCAACCTTCTTGTCTTCACCATGGTCTACACCATCACCTGGCTGTTTTTTGGTTTCATTTGGTGGCTCATTGCTTACATCCGAGGAGACCTGGATCATGCAGAAGACGAAGACTGGATCCCTTGTGTCGACAATCTCAGTGGGTTTGTTTCGGCATTCCTGTTCTCTATTGAGACGGAGACCACCATTGGGTACGGCCATCGAGTGATCACTGAGAAATGCCCAGAAGGCATCATCCTGCTTTTGGTCCAGGCCATCCTGGGCTCCATAGTCAACGCGTTCATGGTAGGGTGCATGTTTGTAAAGATCAGCCAGCCCAAAAAGAGAGCCGAGACCCTCATGTTTTCCAACAATGCTGTGATATCCATCAGGGACGAGAAGCTGTGTCTCATGTTCCGGGTTGGGGACCTGAGGAATTCCCACATAGTAGAGGCTTCCATTAGAGCAAAACTGATCAAATCCAAACAGACCAAAGAAGGGGAGTTCATCCCTCTAAACCAAACGGACATCAACGTGGGGTTTGACACAGGGGACGACAGGCTCTTCCTGGTCTCGCCTCTCATCATCTCCCACGAAATCAATGAGAAGAGCCCCTTCTGGGAGATGTCCCGTGCCCAGCTGGAGAAAGAGGAGTTTGAAATCGTGGTCATTTTGGAGGGGATGGTGGAAGCAACTGGTAAGCTACAGTATATGCATGATATTTGTGCTGTCATTGCTAACCCTTGCCAATGTCAAACATGTTTCTAAATGATGTGTTATCCAGGTGTGTGGGACAGATACTCAAGACCTGTAAGGCACAGAGAGGTTAGGCAAATCCTTCTGCTGATCATTGCTAGTCTAAATTGCAGACTAGGAGAGGAATAGTCCAGGATGGTTGTCACAGGATGGGTATCTCGCATTCAGTCCCGCTCCCCATTCCATAGGGTCGTACAATACCTGAAAGTTATGGGAGAATAAAACAGCTCTGCATGCACATAAGTAATGACTAAATTAAGTGAGTAGTGGTGAGTAGTGGTTTGGAACGGATAAATAATTTTAGGATTTGACCTCATGATAGTATATTGGGTGGAAGAGGACTCAGGTGGTATTGTGTATTCCTTCACTTACTTCAAAATGTGGCGAGCCAGTCCTGCTGTTTGCGGAGAGGGTTCCTCCTGCCCATTCTGTTGATTGGGAACCTGCATCCAATGGGACCCAAAATCCTGACCTGAAGTCACAACCTCATATTTTACTGAAGAGACCAAGGCATTACAGCCAGTATATTTTAATTGAACTCAGGAGTGTGAATAACTGCACACAAAAGCCACAGTGTTCATGCGTGTCACATGCATTTTAACCTGCTTCACTTTAAAATATACATGAGCAATGACTGGAACAGAGTTAGTCATCAAACCAAAACAAATGTTTGTTTGTTTTTTTGGTTTAAAAATCCTTTATTGATATATTCAGATAAAAAATACATATGCACAAACAAATCATACATATACATCTATGAAGATTGATTACATAACAATTACTTATTGCATATAAAAGAAGAAATCTGGGAAAGAAAGAGAGAAAAGGAAATAGAAAGAGCAAGAAAAAGATAAGACAATAGAAAAGGAAAGGAAAGAAAGTAAAAAAGCAAAAGAGGAAAAGGAATTTAAAAGAAAAAAGAAGAAAGAAAGAAAATTGAAAGGTTAGGAAACCCTTATACGGCTTTTTCGACTTCCACCGCTACTCCATACAGTAATTCATCTAAACACATATATATATCTGTCTTTTGGTATTGTCTTCATCTTAAATTGTTTTTCTATATAGAATTCATTTTCTCCCATTTACCAATTCCAGTAGGGTTATTCTAGACACAACCAGACTTTTGCCCCCAGACCTTGTTTCCCTAGGTATTCATTTAGACACTCCCATTGTTTTTGAATTTTATCTTTAGATTTATGACAAATTATATCAGTCAATTTTGCTAGCTCTAAATATTCACACATTTTATCTATCCATTCTCCTTTTGTCGGGATGTTTACACTTTTCCACTTACTCGCAATTAACAGTCTTGCAGCTGTTGATGCATACATGAAGATATTTACTTTCTCACTGGGTATATTGTTATTTAGAATACCTAGAACCAAAACAAATGTTAAAATTCTCAAATAATTGCTCGTTTTCGAGTTTGCATGTGCAGATCCCAGATCTCACAAACGAAGCAAGTGGCTGGATTCTGTATTTCTGTGGCTTGCAATCAAAGTTAGTCCTCCTCAGAGCAGACCCAGTGAACATAATGGGTGTGACCAACTTAATTTAATGTTAATGAGTCTCATAGGCACTGACTCCCACGGGCTGAGGCAGATTCGGCCCCTCAAATGTATTTTTTGAGGAGGCTGGGCCCCCTCAACTTTCTGTGGGTTCTTGGCTCCCTTCCCTGGCTCCTTGCATCCTGATGTCATGTCAAACCTGCCCCCCCCCAGTCCTCTGGAGAAGCTGGCACCTCTGATGCATCTGCTCTGAGTAGAACCTAGTTGGATACAACCTTATGAAACTTGGGCATATATTGAATGTTAGTCCTCTGCAAAGAAGACCCACTGAAATTAAGGAACATGACCTTATTGTGTCTGCTCTCAGTAGAATTAAGTTGGGTGCAACTTTTCATGATTCTTGTGTGTTCTCATCTCTTAGGGCTCAGCCACATTTCTATGATTGCCATTTGTTCCGATTCAATGGTAAACAGTGGATTTTCCTAGGGAAAGCAGTGGGACCCCCCAAAATTGCTGAGACATGGACCTGGAGATTTTGGACCTGTGCCTGGAAGTGTGGATAAGGATAGGCCCAAAGATTTGCCATACAACAGAGAAAACATGGAATGTGTTGTGTCTTTGTTAGATCTACCTGCATTAAGAATTTAATGGCTCTCTCTGTTGTTCAAAAAAACCAAAGCACTGATGATAGTTCCTTCAGGCACAATCCATCTTTCTGGAATAAAGCTAAGAATGGTCGGCAGAAACCTGATTTATCTCCTTCAGGGATTGGGAACCCGTGGCCCTCCGGAAGTTGTTGGACTCCAGCTCCCATCAGCCCCTGCCAATGGTCATGGACAATGGGAGTTGTAGTCCAACAACATCTGGAGGGCCCCCAGAGGTCTCCCTTTCCTGATACTCCGTGGACTTTGCCTGTAGGAAGCAGCATTATAATGAGTCAAGCAGTTTGTCCTTAAAGGCCAGTGTTTTCTACTCTGAGTGGCAATGGCTTTCTTGGATCTCTGGCAAAGGTCTCTCTCATCTCCTGCTACCTACCTCGGTCCCACCCAGGGCCGTCTCTAGGCCCGGGCTGGGTGGCGCAATGCGCCAGGGCGCCTGGCCACCAGGGGTGCCAAAGGGGCGCCGAACGGCTGGTGTCCAGCTGAGCTCGGCAGCCAGGAGCTCCATGCGAGGCAGCAAAAGCAACGGCAGTAGCAGCGAGTTGCAGAACCAGCAAGACTCCTGCCTAGAGTGGCAGCAGGCGCCTGCTGCCACTCTAGGCAGGAGTCTCGCTGGTTCTGCAAGAAGAAGAGAGGACCTTGACAAAGAGGCTCCAGCAGCTCCCCGCAGTAGCGAAGGTTGAGTGAGTTGCCTTCTCCTTGGGCAGCGGGTCATCTAGTCTTCTCCTTGGGCAGCGGGTCATCTAGTCCAACCCCCTGCAATGCAGGAATATTTTGCTCCGCATGGGGCTCGAACCCACGACCCCGAGATTAAGAGCCTCATGCTCCGCCGTCGGAGCTCTGTCAATAGCACAGTGGTTGCGCTCCTGTTGCGCTCCATCGAGGAGGCGGACGGTGGGGGGCGCCCGAGGGATCCCTGCACCACAGTGCCAGATAGGTTTAAGACGGCTCTGGTCCCACCCAACTGTCCAGATGTCATTGGACTCCAAGACCCATCATGACTAGATTATGGGCTGAGATTGCGAGGGTAGTTCAAAACATCTTAGAGGGAACCTGGTTTTGGAAATGCTAACTTAATTGACTGCTAAGGACTGAGTTTGAGGCTTCCTGCATGCAAAGCAGATGCTATACCACAAAGCTGTGGCCCTTCTCCACTTAGACTCTTCTATGAACCTTCCGTCATTTAGATATTCAATATTTATAGAAAGAGGGAACTGTTAATCTGCCTGTGTGGGGTGGCTTTGAATTCCTAGCAGCGCTGAGAGCAGTGTGGCCTGTGTCGTGTTTTAATAAGGCTGTGTTGGTTCTAGTCTTCTGAGGTATTTAACCACCTTCTGCAGAGAAGCTCACAGACATCCTTTGATTTTTTTAAAAAACAAATCTGCAGCAAGGGCTCAGTCCAGCCAGCCGGGAAAACAAAACTTTCAGTGTTAATTAAGCCCCAGTGGGGGAATTCAGGGTTGGCTCAGAGAAGCTCACCCAGCTGGGAAGTGGTTGGGCACACCTGAGACAAGACGGATGCTGGACTTGGTACAGGAGAAAATATGGGCCAGCTGTAGGTGTGTGTGTGTACACACAAACACAGTTCAGGGCAGAAAGCTGAAATGGTGAAAAGAGGCAGCGATAGCAACCAACTTGGACGGCTTTAAAAGAGGATTAGACAAATTCATGGAGGAGGAGGGAGCTATTGATGGTCACTAGCCATAATGGCTATGCTCTGCGACTCCACAGTTGGAAGCCACAATGCTTTTGAATATCAGTTGCTAGACACCCCAGGAAGGGAGAGGGCTCTTGTGCTTGAATCCTGCTTGCAGGTTTCCCACAGATTCTTCTAATGCTCTTATGTCTGCAAGCATGACATTTTTGGACCGAATGGCCACAATTATGGGGCATGAAGTTTTTCTCCAGAAAGCCATGCTATACACAGGTTACTGGGAGATAGGAACTCCATTTCTTCTTGATTCACATGGAGCTGTCAGCAATTCAAACAAATGTCTGCACAGACTTCATTTAAAGAGCATGGGGAGCCATGTTAATGTTGTCTACACTGACTGGCAGCAGCTCTCCCAGGTTTTAGAGCAGGCATCCCCAGACTTCGGCCCTCCTGATGTTTTAGACTACAATTCCCATCTTCCCCGACCACTGGTCCTGTTAGCTAGGGATCATGGGAGTTGTAGGCCAAAAATCTGGAGGGCCGCAGTTTGGGGGTGCCTGTTTTAGAGTCTCCCTCTGCCCTACCTGGAGATGCTGGAGGTTGAAACTGTGACCTTATGTCTGCAAGCAGATGCTCCACCTGGTTGACTCTAGCAGCAGATCCATCCCAATTCCCACTGAGATCCTTTAACCAGAGTTGCTGTGGATTTAACCTGGGCTTGTAAGCAAGAGAAACACAGTCTCTGCCACATCTACTGAATTAGTTATTCTGAAATAATTAATTGGTGTCAGTGGTCCATAGTAACAAAGGAAGCTGCACTAAACTGAGCCAGCCAGGTCACAGCATCACAGGTATGTGTGTGCGTGTGTGCGCGCATGTGTGTGCATGTGTGCAGGATTGCACCACTTTCCCGAGCTGCGCTGGGAAGTGGGCAATACTTTGTCACACATCGAGAACCCACCATGGGCTCACTTTTCAGTGCTTGCCACTGGGACTCCTGAAAAGCAATGATTTGGCCCCAAATCCACACAACCGAGCCAGTAATTTGAGCAGGAAATGAGTTTCAGTGAATGTATCCAGCTTACCTTGATGTGTCTGGCCAGCGCCTGCTCTTCATACCCTGGGAAACTGGGGGTGCTCAAAATGTACCTAAGAGGTTCTGGGAATAGTCCAGAGTAATGCAATAAAAACTGACTTTGCCTAGGTTGGAAGACATCAGCAAGCAACAACCAGAAAGGTCACTCAACAGCGCAGGGAAAGGTCACCCTGTGTTTTCACAGCAGTTGCCTCTGTCTGCTCCCCTGTCAGTCATAGTTGCTATGGCTGAGCACAGGAAGGCAGGAGCAGGCTGGATTTCACCTTGCGTCTCTGGTTTTACAAGGACGAGGGTGTTGCTTTTACAAAACTAAGATATGGGATTCTGGACAAGGCAACGGGTCAAATGGGCACTGGAAAATCTTACACTTGTTGATCATACCCACACACCATACATTTAATGCACCAGGCCTCCCCACCAATAACCTTGGGAACTGTAGTTTAGCCCCTTCATATATCTACAGTTCACAGTACCCTAAAAAAACTATAGTTCCCAGGATTCTTTGGGGGAGAGATCCAGGAGCTTTAAAACATATGGTGTGGATCAGCCGACTTTCCCTTCGGCTATCAGAATTAGGCACTTTATTTATTTGTTTTCAGAATGAAATCTGGTACATTTCCCCACCCCCATTGGATGCAGAAATCTGATGCCAGACTTCATGTTTCTAAAGCCACCACACAACAGGAGGTGTGGCAGAACCTCAGTGCCTTACTAGCCTGGAACCCAAGAGCATAGCTAGAGCACTTCCATGTCAGACCAAGGTTCTACCTGGTTCATGGATGGCCATGATGAAGACCTCCAAATGTTGGGTTGTGGACTACAACTTCCACAATACCTGGCCATTGGGCACACTAGCTGGGACTGATGGGAGTTGTAGTCCAAAACATCCAGAAAGCAGCACATTGTCTATCCTGGGTCTAGATCAATAATACACTTCCTATTGGGACGAGGAATGAAGCATTGCCCATGATTGCCCTGCTGGCCACTGTTAATCTGTGACATTCTAGCCCTATGTACATGGAGGCTCCATCATGACTAACAGATGCTGATAGACCTCTTCTTCTCTAGGATCTCCCTGTAAAACCCTGAATCTAGTGTCTTTCTGAATGGAAAATAAAAAAATTCCTTCAGTAGCACCTTAAAGACCAACTAAGTTTTTATTTTGGTATGAGCTTTCGTGTGCATGCACACTTCTTCAGATACAGTGAAATGGAAGTTTCCAGGCACTTATGTAGAGAAGGGGTGGGGAGGGGTGGGGATGGGGAGGGGGGATCACTCAGAAGGGTGGTGGAAATGGGTGATTGACTGACTGATAGCTGTTGATGACCGCAAACGACTGCAAATGGTTTTGCATGAAAAAGCAAGGGTTGAGATGGCTGAAGATCGCTTATCATGTATAATGAGATAAGAACCCGATATCTCTGTTCAAACCAGGTCCCTCCATGGTTTTGAGCTTGGTGATAAGTTGCAATTCAGCAACTTCTCTTTCCAGTCTATTTCTGAAATTCTTTTGTAGTAAGACAGCTACTTTGAGATCTTGTATAGAATGTCCTGGGAGATTGAAGTGTTCTCCTACTGGTTTTTCTGTCTTCTGGTTCCTGATGTCAGATTTATGTCCATTTATCCTTTGGCGTAGGGTTTGGCCTGTTTGTCCAATATAGAGAGCTGAAGGGCACTGTTGGCATTTGATGGCATACACAATGTTAGAGGATGAGCAATTAAATAGTCCTGAGATGGTATGTTGGATGTTGTTGGGGCCAGTAATGGTGTTGTCTGGGTGTATGTGGCAGCAAAGTTGGCATCTGGGTTTATTGCAGGCTCTGGTACCAGTGTCCATGTTAAGTCTGGTGGTTGTATTATTGTGGGTGAGGAGTTGTTTAAGATTGGGTGGCTGTCTGTAGGCAATGAAAGGTCTTCCTCCCAGAGCTTGAGAAAGGGAGCGGTCATTGTCCAGGAGAGGCTGTAGATCTCTGATGATGCGTTGTACTGTTTTAGCTTGGGAGCTGTATGTGATGACTAGTGGTGTTCTGTTATTTTCTTTTTTGGGTCTGTCTTGCAGCAGGTTCTCTCTAGGTATCCGTCTGGCTCTGTTGATCTGTTGTTTAACTTCATCAGGTGGATATTTTAGTTCTAAAAAGGTTTGCTGTAGATCTCTTAGGTGAGATTCTCTGTCTGTAGAGTTGGAACAGATGCGGTTGTAACGTAAGGCCTGGCTGTATACGATGGATTGTTTGGTATGTTTGGGATGGTAGCTAGAAGCATGTAGATATGTTTGTCGGTCAGTTGGTTTTCTGTATAAGGTGGTGTCTATACGTCCATCCTGTATTTTTATAGTAGTGTCCAAAAAATGTATTTCTTGCATAGATTGGTTCATTGTTAGGTTGATGGTGGGGTGAAAGTCATTGAATGTCTGGTGGAAGGTTTCCAGGGTCTGTTGTCCATGTGTCCAGATAATAAAAATATCGTCAATGTATCGCAGGTACAGGAGAGGTTTGAGTGGGTAGGAGTTAAGGAAACGTTGTTCTAAATCTGCCATGAAGATGTTGGCATACTGTGGGGCCATGCGGGTGCCCATGGCTGTGCCGCTGATCTGGAGGAACAGGTCATTACCAAATTTGAAGTGGTTGTGGGTAAGGACAAAGTGGCAGAGTTTGGTAGCAAAGTCCGCTGTGGTTTTATCTGAAATGGTGTTCCTTATGGCTTGTAAACCATCATTGTGTGGGATGTTGGTATATAGAGATTCCACATCCATAGTGGCTAGTATAGTATTGTTAGGAAGATTGTTCAAATATTGTATTTTCCTCAGAAAATCTGTGGTGTCACGTACATAGCTGGGAGCACTGATAGCATATGGTTTCAGAACAGAGTCCATATAGCCGGAAACACCCACTGTAATGGTGCCAATACCTGAGATGATGGGGCGTCCTGGGTTTCCTGGTTTGTGTATTTTGGGTAGAAGATAGAAAGTTCCTGGCCGAGGTTCCGCTGGTGTGTTTGTGAGGATCTGTTCTTGGATGTGTAGGGGTAGTTCTGTAATGGATAGCATATGGTTTCAGAACAGAGTCCATATAGCCGGAAACACCCACTGTAATGGTGCCAATACCTGAGATGATGGGGCGTCCTGGGTTTCCTGGTTTGTGTATTTTGGGTAGAAGATAGAAAGTTCCTGGCCGAGGTTCCGCTGGTGTGTTTGTGAGGATCTGTTCTTGGATGTGTAGGGGTAGTTCTGATGAACACAGATTTCTCCTATTTATTTGAATAACTCAATGCAACACAATGGTTGTTCTTAAGGAATTCTCTCCCCTGCTGAAACTTCCATTAACTCTCTCTTGGAGGCTCCACAAAAAAGCCACTTCTGTGACCTTCGTACTGCTGAGTGCAAGAAGATACACAAAGAAAGTGCATTTGCAAAAACTCTCCTCTCTTTTTCAATTCACTTTTTTTTTAAAAAAAAGGATTAAAAGCAAACCTTGAGTCATTGTGTTCAAGATTACTGCCTGAAACTTTCCGGCACTTGTAAGATTTCAAAAGGAGGCAGTTTGATCCGATTCCCTGCCTTGTCTATTAGGCAGTCGTGTTATTTATAGAAAAGGAGTGGCTGTGGTGCCTCCACAAGCAGTGGAGCAGAAGGAAAACGGCTCACTGTGAGAACGAAGGACATCAGAACATCTTGGCTGCTGGATTGGTCCCATCTAGTCCAGCATCCTGTTCTGACAGTGGCCAGCCTGTTGCCTCGATGAGAAGCCCACAAGCAGGGCCTTGCACACAGCAGCCCCCTCCTCACTTATGAGTCCCAGCAGCGGCGGGTCTCTAGGGGCATTTCCTGCCTCTGGGAGTAAAAATTTGAACTGACAAACTTTCCCATTGAGGCATCTGGTTAGCTGTTGTGAGAACCAAATGCTAGATTAGATGAGCTGTTGCCTATTGGGCTGATCCAGCAGGCTCTTGCTATGTTCTTAAGTGAATGGGTGGCGATGGAGAGCAGCAAGAGGGGATGAACCAAGACAAGAGGAGCGGCGGGGGCCCCTGCAGGGATGAAGCCCTCAGCAGGGGCCAAAGAATGTTCCCCCCTCCTCACTGATGGCCCTGACCATCAGCCGTGCTTTGAAGCTTAAGAGTAAGCAGCAACAGCCACCCCCTCACTGGCTCCTCATCATTTTAATTGCGACTAGCAGGTCCCAGACACTGCTTCGAGTGGGTGCTCAGACAGCCAATTAAGACCGCGGTTGTTGCGATGATTTTTGCCGTTGCTTCGTGAACTCCTGTCAGCAGGATTAAGAGCTACAATATAGTCTGCAATCATAGGGGGGGGGAATGAAGAATATCTAAGCAGTGTCAGGGTAGCGTCAACTGGATCCTAAGATTCAGCTGCATGTGTGAAGTTTGTCTCGCCCATTCTTTGACACATCTATCCAGCACAGCGGTGACGGATAGATTTCAAGTTTTGCAGGATCAACGCTGCTGCTTTACTGCAACCCCCACCTCCTCTGTTGTCTGCTAAATAACAAGGACCAGCAGCAAAGCAATGCCCCAGGTGTGAGGCCAAGCTACACCTCATGCAGCTCATCTGGCCAGTTTTATGCTGAAGTAAAAAAGGAGTCATGAGGGCCTCATTATGAACTGGTGCCCTGCACCACTTTCAGCTGAAAAGCAGTCTTCCTCTCCCTCAGGTGACACACGGTTGTTGGCACCCTGAGGTGCCAAACAGCACTCACTGCAAAACAGCACTGCCTTTATGGGCAAACAGCACAGCAGGCAGGGGAGACTTTTTGAGGTGGAAAACACTGGGGGGGGGGCATTCTGAGGTGGGATCATGTTGTAGACAGGGGCCTCAAAGCTGCTTTATTATTTTTATTTCCCTTTAACATAAAAGTGGCCATTTTAAGCAGAATGAGAGAGAGAAAGAGAAACCTGAATAATGTGCTGTGCAGTCCAAGCCTTAAAATTAAGGAACAGAGTTCCTCAGGATACTATGCTCAGTCCTGGATTTATTTTCAGATTTAGGACTAAATTCAGGACAGACATGGACCCAGGTGGCGCTATGGTTAAACCACTGAGCCTAGGGCTTGCCAATCAGAAGGTCGGCGGTTCGAATCCCTGTGACGGGGTGAGCTCCCGTTGCTTGGTCCCAGCTCCTGCCAACCTAGCAGTTCGAAAGCACGTCAAAATGCAAGTAGATAAATAGGAACCGCTACAGCGGGAAGGTAAACGGAGTTTCCGTGCGCTGTTCTGGTTCGCCAGAAGCGGCTTTGTCATGCTGGCCACATGACCTGGAAGCTGTACGCCGGCTCCCTCGGCCAATAATGCGAGATGAGCGCGCGACCCCAAAGTCGGTCACGACTTTTACCTTTACCTTTACAGGACAGACAAAATTCTTTTCCTTATTTGCCCCCCAACTTTCTTCATTTCAGCTTCCAATGTGTGTGTGTTTTCATAGAATCATATAATTGCAGGGACCCCAAGGGTCATCTGCTCCAACCCCCTGCAATGCAGAAATCCCTGACAGATGACCACCCAACCTCTGCTTGGAAATCTCCATTGAAGAAGAGTCAGCTGCCTTCTGAGGGAGTCCACTCTACTGTCAAACAGCTCTTACTTATTCAGGGCAGATTATAAGGACTTCATACAGTGCATGGTTAAAGTAAGGAACTCCCTCCCACAAGAGGCAGCGAGGGCCACTGACTTTAAAAGAGGATTGGGCAAGTAGCCACAATGGCTATCTTCTACCTCCACAGTCGGAGGCAGCAATGCTTCTGAATACCAGTTGCTGGAACCAGAGGAGAGGAGAGGGCTCTTCTTATTCTCAAATCCTGCTTGCAAGTTTCCCACGGGCACCTGGCTGGCCACTGTGAAAACTAGATGGGCCATTGGTCTGAACCAACAGGCTCTTGTTACATTTCTAGTGGGGAAAATAAAGTCTGAAAAAGCAAGTGGGGCTGCCCCTGCGCTGAACATGTTCTGCTTTGTTCCAGTTACTTGATGAATGACTTGGCTGATTCAATTAGATAACATTAGAAAGTACCGTTTTGTCACCCTTAAGTCATCATTCCATAGGATGAAGCAGTCTGCACATTGTCTCAGACTTTCTGGCAGATACTGACTTCCTGCCAAAACTCCCACCCAACCAGGGTCTTGTTGACAATTAGCCAGCCGTTATTTTTAGTGATGCTGACAAAATTCACAACCAAAGGGCTTGAAATATAGGCTTGAAGTGCAGAAATGTTCGCTGCCTGGAAATCCTTATTCTTATTGCAAAAATTGATCAAGCAGAAATGTGATGAGATCTTAATTATTTGCAGACTACCTTATAGGGTGATATCTTTTTGCAACGGCATTGGTCAACATTCATCAGATGAGCCTGGAGACACTATGCTCAGAACCGGGTGATGGAGCCTTTCCTTTTAGATGAAAATACTCCCCTTTGCAAAAATTAGCTTGACATGTTAATTGACGGGGACAGAGGAGTGGATCCATGCTGTTTCTTGCTCCACCTCGTGAGCCCTGCTACAAACAGTTTTCCAGAAGTTTCTTGGGAACATTCTTGTGTGTTTAGTAACTCATTTTATTTATTGTGTGCAGGGCCGGCCTGCCCATGAGGTGGGTTGAGGCAGTTGCCTCAGGCGGCGGAACCCTCTGCCACCGGTAGAGAAGCGGTGGTGGCGGCAGCAGCTTCTGGTGTGATCTTGTGCGCTGCATGAAACCTTGCCGAAATCTCACTGAAATTTTGCAAGATCTTGGGTACCCTGCAAGATCTCACGTGAGCTCTGTAAGATCTCGCCAGATCCTGCCACTGCCACCATTTCGGTCCTGTATACCTGAAGGAGCGTCTCCACCCCCACCATTTAGCCTGGACACTGAGATCCAGCGCCGAGGGCCTTCTGGCGGTTCCCTCGCTACGAGAAGCCAAGTTACAGGGAACCAGGCAGAGGGCCTTCTCGGTAGTGGCACCCACCCTGTGGAATGCCCTCCCACCAGAGGTCAAAGAGAACAACAATTACCAGACCTTTAGAAGGCAGCTCAAGGCAGCCCTGTTTAGGGAAGCTTTTAATGTTTGATGGATTTCTGTATTTTAGTGTTTTGTTGGAAGCCGCCCAGAGTGGCTGGGGGAACCCGGCCAGATGGGTGGGGTATAAATAATAATAAATTATTATTATTATTATTATTATTATTATTATTATTATTATTATTATTATTTCATCGGTGCCACTATGCAACCCAGGTGGATGGACTTGATACCTTGATTGTGTGCAGGTATGAGTGTGACCAGGGGTGTAGACATGGGAACCTCCAGGGCCACTCCTGGATTTGGTTTAGGACCTGAGACTCTAAGGCAGTGGGAGACGTAGAACCTTTTCCAGCCCATTGTCAGTTGTTCCTTTCCTTTCCCACACAGCAGCGGTAGGACCTGTGAGGGCGTGGCCTGGAAAAATGGGTGTGGCCCAAGGCGTGTTCTGAGGTCCATATTTCAAGGCCCGTAGGGCCACATTTGACCTCCAGGCCTGAGCTTCCCTTTCTTGCTCTAAGACTCAAAGAGCAGAAGGCAAATCAGGGCCTACAAGTAGATCTCAAGATGTGTTGCTGTAGACGAGCACTTGTCCACGTGAGATGTGCAGAATTACCGTAATTGGAAGCTGAGCACCAATTACTTCCCAACATCTGTTTAAAGTGAAAAACAGAGGAACAATATTGACTTTTTCCGAGTCTGAGATCTCAGTCAGATAAATCAGTGGAAACGGGATACGGTTGCAAGCCAATTTGGAACTCTTGAGGGAGGGAGAGAAGCAAGCTTATTTGTTTCTGTGCTCAGTGATGACCGTTTGCTCATCACTATACAGTGATACCTCTACTTACGAATAACTCTACTTACGAATGTTTCTACTTACGAACGGAGCTCCGTCCGCCATCTTGGATGCAGTTTAGATAGGATTTTTTCTACTTACGAATTTTTAGATAGGGTTGCTTTGACTTACAAATTTTTTCTCCCAATGCATTCCTATGGGATTCGACTTACAATTTTTTTTGACTTACAAATGTGCGTTCGGAACGCATTAAATTCGTAAGTAGAGGTACCACTGTATTAGCAAAGGCTTGGGGTTGCAGCCAATGCCTTCCCTACTCAGAGGACAGAAAGCTGGACACTAGGTGGTCCTTTGGCCTGATCAGGCAGAGCTCTGCGCCCTGCCATGAACTCCCTCGCTGGCCTTTAGGCAAGCTACATTCCCTCTGCCTCGGCCCCTCCCTCAGCTGCAATGCAAGGCTAATTATGCTGACCTACTTTGAAGGGTTGCCAGAAGGATTACTGAGATAATGAAGGTGAAATGCATTCAAAACTCTAAAGTGCTATATAAATGTGAACTCCTGTGTGTGTGTGTGTGTGTGTGTGTGTGTGTTTTGAGAAGGAGGCTGGCAGGAAGGTCATTGGCCATACCAATCTATTTTAAGAAATGCCAGGAAGGCTGTTTGTATATCGATCTGGAGTTACCTGGGGGACAGATGAGGCAGCCATAAGTTCAGGTTCTTAATTGCTCCATTGATTACATCCTTTTAAAAAAAGAGGCGGGGGGAGCAGGGAGCATTTTGCTCGTAGTGCAACAAGTTACTGATAAGAGGGATTATGTCAGGAAATCAAGGCATCTGTTCACAATGTAGGATATGATCTGCACAGGTGTAATAAACTCTGGGTTATGTGGTGTTTCAACCTGGTTTCGAATCTGCACGTGGGGGAAGGACCTGCAGCGAAAAAGTTGGTTGTGTAATTCTAAAACAGTAGGTTTAGAATTCTTTCATTTTTTTTAGGAAGATAAATAATAGGTTTAGAATTCTTTCATTTTTTTTAGGAAGATAAATAATAGAAAGATAGAATTGTAGCGTCGGAAGGGACCCCAAGAGTTATCTAGTCCAACCTCCCGCAAGGCAGGACTATACAGCTAAAGAATCCTTAACAGATGGCCATCCAACCTCTGCTTAAAATCCTCCAGTGAAGGAGAGTCCACCACCTTCCGAGGGAGTCTGTCCCACTGCCAAGCAGATCTTACTGTCAGAAAGTTCTTCCTATCTCTGAGCTGGAATCTGCTGCCTTGTCAACTGAATCCATTGGTTTGGGTCCTCCCCTCTGGAACAGGAAAAAACAACAACAAGCCTTCTCCATCTTCCATGTGACAGCTCTTCAGATATTTGACGTTGGCTCTTGACATCCCCTCTCAGTCTTCTCTTCTCCAAGCTAAATGTAGCCACTTCCCTCAACCATTCCTCATAAGGCTTGGTTTCCAGGTCCCTGATCATCCTGGTTGCCCTCCTCTGCACACCTTCCAGCTTGTCAATATCCTCTTTAAATTGTGGTGCTCAGAACTGGACACCTGACTCCCGATTTCTCTCAATATTAGTGCATTGTACAACTCTTTTTTCCCCTTTATGGAACATTCCACAGAAGGGGAGCCTATCTCCTCCATCATGGAAATCAAAATGAGCCAAGTACGGACAGTTGCACAGATTTAATTGGTAACAGAGTCCCCAAAAGCTCCTGCTTTCTAACACCCTTTTGATGTAAGAAGCTGAACAATATTGACATTTTCAGAGGCTGAGGTTTTAGTTAGATTAATTAGTGTAAATGGGGTACTAATTTTTACAACCATGCAAAACTATATTTCAGAGACTTTGATGCTAATGAAGGGCACACACTGCCTAATTAGAGGAGCGATAGTTAGAATATTTATGACTCTTCCACTCGGGCAGGACAGCAGTGTCCACAGCGCCATCCCATCAGAGACAAGTCTCTTTGATCATCCAAGTACCCTCTATGAGGGGAAATGGATTCCTATTTGAAGGACTAGATAACTTTTCGGCACACTTTTTTTAAAAAATGCACTCGGCATATGAGTAGACAGAACTTAGAGTTAATAGAATCATGGAACCAAATGGTTGGAAAGGATATCGGAGCTCAACTTAACCCAATGCAGGATCCACAGTACAGGATGCAACCACAGGGATTTGCTCCCACAAGAGGCAGTGATGGCTATCAACTTGGATGGCCGTAGAAGAGGATTGGATAAATTCAAGGAGGAGGAGGCTAATGCGCATAATGCTTCTGAATACCAGTTGCTGGAAGCCACAGGAGGAGAAAGGCCTCTTGGGTTTGGGTCCTGTTCGAGAGTTTCCCACGCACATTTGAGTGGCCACTATGAGAACCTGGACTAGGCATGGGGTGGTGGCTTCAAGCCTAGGGGACACATGCCATTCTCCAGGTCTACCTTTCCTTCAGAACTCTTCCCAGGCCACACCTCTCAATTTGCATCCAAAATTTGTCCTTGAACTCTCATCATAAAGAGGGGAGCAAGAAGGTGTATAGAAATTAGGATAATGTGCAGTGGTAAAATGGGCATCCATTGCCCCTCACACTTTTG
This sequence comes from Zootoca vivipara, assembly GCF_965207765.1. Taxonomy (NCBI): domain Eukaryota; kingdom Metazoa; phylum Chordata; class Lepidosauria; order Squamata; family Lacertidae; genus Zootoca; species Zootoca vivipara. The sequence goes on along the minus strand of NC_142597.1, from coordinate 28,998,760 downwards.
CTTCTGACTCCACCCGCTACTGGCATGTTGCCCCCAGAAGGTTGCAAAAAGGGGGATGAGGACCTCAGGCTGAAAACTAGGACCAGAGGGAGCTGGGTTCAAATTCACACTTAGCTATGAACAGTGGCGTAGTGTGGGTCGCCAGGACTCTGGGTTGTGCGGAGGGGGGCAGGTGGGAGGGAGGAAAATGGACGGAGTACACATGCACATTCCACTGCCTAATGGCATCCGCATCACCCAGAAGAGTCGTTCCATTGTCTGGGAAGGTCACTTCCTGGTTGCATGGAGAAGCTGTTTTCAATGGAGCCCAGCAATGGAAATGTGCAGTTGTATTTAGGCTGCACTGTGTGTTGACGTTTTGTTCCTCTAACAATTTTGTGCCTAGGGCAACTGCCCCTGTGTGCCCCCATGCTACACCATTGGCCATGAAGCTGACTCTGTGATCTTGAGGATGATGATCAAGTTATCATCCGCACAGACTTTTCATGTATCTGACCCATGAATCTTTCACTCCGTGTGGTTTTTAACTTTTGGTGTCATGTCAGCCTAGCACATACATGCATTGCTCCCAGAGTGTTCCTGCAGATGGAAACTGCACGTCAGACCTGACCCCTGGGGTCTCCAGTCCACTGCTGCGTGGGTTTTTGAAAAGGGGTGGGGGGTGGGGAGAAAAGTCCCAAATAAGGTGTTTGCACTGCAGGCAACCTCGGTGTCCTCAGGGAAGCAAGCACTTCTCTCTTAGCACCGCCTCTCGCTGCCTCCGTTTTGTTCGGGGAAACAATTAACTGGGAAAATAACAATTAACTGGGAAAATAAGAAATGCTTTGAGGAGCTCAGGCTGGAGAGAGTCGGCAGCTTCCAAAGCCAGGCCCTTAATGGAATCTGGAGCTGGCGAGGACACGGCTGTGCTGCTTTTGGAGGGATGTTGGGGTTGCCAAGCGCCGCATCCCTGTGCGATTAACTCTGATGCACATGTGCTAAAAAGGAATATCTGAATGACATTATGGAGCAATTACAACTGCTTCAATTGTGCTGGCTCCGGGTCCCCCTGGGGTTACAAGGAAGCAGGCTTTGGCAGAAAGGCAGTGTTCAGGGCGGTGAAAGCTCTCCATTGTTCCCATCGTGAATGAAGGCTTAGGGCCGGAGGGAATGGCAAATGGGCTGTGGAATTCCAAATCGGGATAAGGATCTCCCTTTGGGGCAAGAGCTGTTCCAACACCTGGCTGGAAGGCAGGCAGGAATGCCCGAGGATGCTGAAGAACTTGGGAACCCTCTTTTCCTTTTCCCCTCTGTGATTTTATCTCAGGGTAAAGGAGCCACACCAAGGCCACAGGTACAGCAACTAGAAAGCTGCCTTATATCGGGTTAGGCCATTGAGCTCAGTGTCACCCATACTCACTTGCCAGTGGCAATCTAGGGTCTCAGGCAGGAAGTCTAGTCCCAGCCCCACCTGGAGATGCCAGGGATTGAAGCTGAGACCTTCTGCACGCAGAGGAGATGCTCTGCCACTGAGCTACAGCCCTTCACTGCCTGTCATGGAATGGGAAGGCCCAGGCATGTAGGTATGGTGTCAACAGGCCAGCCCTACCATTAGGCAGAGTGAAGCCATTGCCTCAGGTGGCAGATGGAGGGGCACAGGAATAAGGAGCTGTGTACTGCTGGGTCCTTCTTGATTGATTTGATTTATTGTATTTCTACAATTACACCAACAAGGGGGGAATAATGGTTGTTAAAATTTAGCTGAGATGGTGAAGTTGACATGTTTGATCAGAGAAAAGTCATTGTCAACATTTACTAAAGATTGAAAACCTCTTATAGACTTTATGCGTGAAAAAGGAAAGGAACTTACGATATTTGGATTTCAGGATTGAAGGTAATACTGGTTTATAGAAAGTGGCTTTCTTGGGTGTTATCTTGGAGGGGATGTGCTGAATAATTTTCTATTTTTAGCTGACAGATGAAGAATCAGAAGTTCTCTTTTTATTGTTTTATTCTTTATCCTTTCTTCTTTTTCTTCTCCTTTGCCTTTTCTTCTTCACTGTTTTTTATTTAGGTTAGGTTTTTTTTAGCCTTGACAAAAAGATATTTGATATTAATCTTTGTATTCTTTCTCAGATTTCAATAACATCTATTTTTAAAAAATAATAATAACAAAACAATTACAGTCTCTAAAACCCTATTAGCAAACAAGCAAGTAAAAATAATAATAAGCTAAACACTATTATGTTGATACACACGCTCCCCATCCCCCTGCCCAATGACTCATAATATTTTACTCTGTTCAGCCTTTTCAGTTCATTAGAACACACAAACACATCTGCTGTAAAAAGGAGGGCCCTGATCGAACATAAATACCAACAGCAGAGGTGTACTTTAACTTATTAGTTATCAAGTTAAACCTGTGCCCCATCCTCCCAACAGGTGATGTTTGAGGTAGTCAGCAAGAGCAGCACAAATACAGAAGAAATGCAACAATCTCCTTGTCCTTGGGCTTCCTCAGCTGCTGCCCCCGGGGGCCTCTGCTGCTGTTGCTGCTGTTGCCAATAGCAATGCATGTTGGGCGGGCGGCAGCTGCAGAAGCTCAGGCTCGATGACCTGGGTCAACACTAAGAGATCTGGTGCCAGGCAGAGAAGCAGACTGGCAGAAGTATCGCAGACTGGCAGTGGCACTCCAGATTGTTAGAAAAGGAACTTTCTCCCAGCCCTACCTGGAGACGCCAGGGATTGAACTGCTCTAGCACTGAGACATGAAGGTATGGGCGTAAGACGAGCCTTCTGGATGAGGCCAAAAGGGGACCATGTTTTCCAGCATCTTGTTCTCCCAGTGGCCACCCAGATGCCTATGAGAAACCCACAAGCAGTATCCAAATGCAAGAGCAACACCATACCTTGCAACATTTATCTGATGAAAATAGGGGTGTCCTATTTAATGATGATGATGATGATGATGCCCCAGCCATTCTGGGCAGCTCCCAACATATAACAACAACAACAACAACAACAACATTTATACCCTGCTGGTTTCCCCAGCCACTCTGGGTGGCTTCCAGAAGGATATTAAAATACAATAATCTATTAAACATTAAATGATTCCCTTAACAGGGCTGCCTTCAGATGTCTTCTAAAAGTCTGGCAGTTGTTTTTCTTTTTGACATCTGCTGGGAGGGCGTTCCACAGGGCGGGTGCCATTACCGAGAAGGCCCTCTGCCTGGTTCCCTGTAACCTCACTTCTCGCAGCGAGGGAACCGCCAGAAGGCCCTCGGCACTGGACCTCAGTGTCCGGGCAGAACAATGGGGGTGGAGACGCTCCTTCATAATAAATCATAATAAAACATTAAACATTAAAAAAAACCTTCCCTATACAGGGCTGTCTTCAGATGTGTAGTTACTTATCTCCGTAGCCCAGGGTCATATAACTCCATACCTTGCAATGTTTCTGCAATGAAAATAGGGAGGTCCTGAGGAAAACTGGGACATTCTGGGATCAAATCAGAAACTGGGTTGGCTTCTATAAATCCAAGACTCTCCCTGGAATATAGGGACACCTGGAGGGCCTGGCAACAACCTCCCCTCCTACAAAAAGATAACACAAGAAAATCAAGGAGAAATTACAGCAGTATGTTAAACCATGCAAAAGTTAAAATACTAAAACAGCTTAGAATTCCCTCAACTTCCTGGCTAGGCTTGGCTAAATAAGGATGTTTTTAGCAGGCACCGAAAAGCTCATACCATTTATTCCATCATTACCCTGGTTGTGCCGGAATACGGATGTTGCCTTGACCTACTTATTAGGTGAAGAACCCCGATTACCAGCCCAACCTCCTGCTTCCTGAGCAGGGCCCACTCGCCCGCTTCAGAACATCCTGGGCTTCCTTCCCTCCTCTAGCACATTATTTTTTCAAAGCAGCCTCTGCACTTCCTGGTTCCTGAGCTTGCTGAGAGCCAGAATGCCATGACTAACACTGTTCGTGCCCAGAAGTCTGCTGTAACAGAAACCTCCTCTGCCAGCCTGCCGAAAAGCGGTCCAGCTCCGCATCAGACAGGGAGCCGCATCCTTCCTTTTCTCTCTCCCCCAGCATGTTCTCTAGAAGTGGCTTCATCTGCTGAGTATATGCTTATTTCATTGCTACCTGGCTTTTTATTCCCGTCATGAAATTCAGAGTGAGGCTGCACACTGGCTTACCTGCCTGCGAGATCACCTTACCTCATATATGCCCACACAGCCACTTCGATTGGAGGAAATGGCGCTGTTACAGGTGGCACAGAACCTCCACTCCAGAGATCATGTAAGAACTCAATGTTTCAGTGTGGCGGCAGCTACACTTTGGAACTCCCTGCCTCTTGACATTTTTTTTTTTTTTTGCTTAGACAAGCCTGTCCAGATGTTTAGAATCCGATGCGAGTTTTGATCTATATTTTTGGTCTATTGGTATTTTAACTTTGTGAAAGTTTTAAGTTATTGTTGATCTTTCTTATTCGTAATTTTATTGTTCCATCCTTTTTTGTAAACCGCTTTGGGGGGATTTTTTTTATAATTTTATAATTTTACAATCAAGCTGTGGATAAATGTTACGAAATAAGTAAGATAAATAATATATACGACCCAATCTTGAATCTGAATTGGGCCAATTTGGGCTTTGGCTGAGTCAAGTTGAGGCAATCCTGGATCGCTCTGGGTTGGGTTGGGTTGGATTGGGGCCGTCAGGTAGTGAGGGCACAGGGTGGAGAGAAAGAGAGTCAGGCAGCCTCTGCGAGCAACACTGGGCTGTTTGCAAACAGGCTTTTAAACAGCTCTGCACTGTGCTTTGGCTGCAATCCCTTCACTCTGCCCCTGAACATGCTACTGACCAAGGCTACCCCAATCCATGGTGCTGTTTGAGGCAAGCCAAGGGGGTGCTCCCTGCCATTCCATGGAGAGAAGCCAACCAACCTGGAATAATAATAATAATAATAATAATAATAATAATAATAATAATAATAATAATGTTATTTATATCCCACCCATCTGGCTGGGTTTCCCCAACCACTCTGGGCAGCTTCCAACAAAAGATTAAAAGTACAGTATGTTAAAACATCAGTCCTTAAACATTTCCCTAAACACAGCTGTAAGTTAATCTTGCTTCTATGTTGGTGATGGGATAATGTCCTATGACCTCCTGATAGATAGATAGCTTGGGGTGTCTAGCCATGTGGCTGCCACCCATCATATCTGCCACCTGAAGCAGTTACCTCAAGAAAGAGAAGGAGAAGGACCCCACCCCTCATGAAGTAGTCACAGAAAATATATGTGTTTGTCCAGTGAGAAAATAGCTAGTGCACTTAGAGAGGAACCAAGGGAGAGATCCTGAGATTTTGCAGCAAAGGGAGCCTTGGCCATTTAAGTCCTTTGTCTTGTCCAAAGCATTGTATGCTATTAAAACAATCTTATTGTGCAATCAGATGTCCTCCTTTTGCTTGCCAAGAGGCATGGTCAGTTCACTGATGCTTGTGCTTTTTGTTGAAACATTGGAAACCTTTTAAAATATACAATAATAATAATAATAATAAGGCTTGTTAAGCAAACTTTTTTAGAAAAGGAGGGAAGTGTGAATATCTAATATTGATAATATTAAGTCCCCTCTTGTTTCTTCACCAAATCTCTCTCTCTCCTCTCTCCTCTCTCTCCCCCTCCCCCTCCCCCTCCCCCTCCCCCCCCCCCCTCTCTCTCTCTCTCTCTCTCTCTCTCTCTCTCTCTCTCTCTCTCTCTCGTCTGTCCCCTTCCTCCAGGAATGACTTGCCAGGCTCGGAGCTCCTACATGGACAAGGAAGTGCTATGGGGCCACCGCTTCACTCCTGTTCTGACCCTGGAGAAGGACTTTTACGAGGTCGACTACAACTCCTTCCACAGCACCTACGAAACCAACACACCAGAGTGCTGTGCCAAAGAGCTGGCAGAGTCATTCCGGGAGGGACACCTGCTGAGCCACCTGTCCAGTGCCAACCTCTTGGGGGGAGAGGAGCTGGAGAAGTCGAAAGAGGAAGAGGGGGAGGGGGAGGAAGAGGGGGTCGTCCAGGAGAAGGACATGAGCAAAGAGGAAGGCCAGGAGCCAGCTGAGTCGAATGGAGCCAATGGAATGGCAGGGGAGCTGAAAGACAGCATGTCCTTATAACACAGATTTGGGTCGAACTATTGAAAATTCAGGTGCATCTACCAGGGAAGGGGCCCAAGGAGAGCTGGGAGGGTGGACTTAAGACTATGGGACCATGCTCTCATTTCCAGCTGTGTGACTGAACTCAGACGGGCTTGAACATCTGTTTGGGCTTCTCCCCCTCTTTCCTGCAAAATGCAATTACTACAGGGACTTACTCACCACTTTGAGATCCATGGACACCAACAAATGTTCTAGATGAAAAGGACGGTATTATGATTGTGATGACCTTAACTAATAGCGACGTTTCACAAGTGTGTGCTTTGAATGCCTCTCTTCTGGCAGAGGGAGGGCATGTATTGTGGGGGGACGGGACCCTCTTTGGGGAATGGAATGTAGCTGCAAATCTTCTCCTTCATTAATCTGGTGGATTGTAGACACTAATTTGCTGAATAAAAAGAGAGGAATGGAGTGTGGGGGATAGAGATGTTAATCTAGAGACAGCTAATGTGTGACTTCCCTTTGGAACTGATTCATGAGGTACACAATTAAACTGTGGAACTCACTGCCACAGGAGGCAGTGATGGCTACCAACCTTAATGGCTTTTTAAAAGAGGATTGGATGAGTTCATGGGGGAGAGGGATAGTGATGGCTACTCAGCACCATGGCTTCACTCTCGGTGGCTACCTTCGGAGGGAGTCCATTCACCGTTGAACAGCTCCTGAAAGAAACAGCTCAGAAAGTTCTTCCTAATATTGAGTTGGAATCTCCTTTCTTGTCATTTGAAGTCGTTGCTTCAGGTCCTCCCATCTGGAGCAGCAGAAAAGAAGCTTGCTCCATCTTCCATGGGACAGCCATATCATCCCTGAGCCAAGTGACATTAACAGTCCAAGCAAGACACTGTTGACACCATCTGAGTACTTTAACCCCATTTTTCCCCTTTAAATGCCACAATGTATTAATGCAATTTCACTTCATTTAGAACTTTCTCACACCAATCCAAGGAACGCCAAACAGTGACCTGCCAAACATGGTTAGCCTCAATATTTCCTCTCCGTATATTTCCTCTCCGAGAACCGCTGCACAAATCCTGCAATTGTCCAGATTGCAACTTGTTTGTTCAGGCTTTTCTTTCCCATTCTTCCTCTGTGGTTGCCCCCTCTTCTGCTGTCCAACTCTTTGAAATCCAAGCAACAGTAATGTTACACATAGTCATACAAATGGGATTCACGGGGTGAGGAATGCATTTATGGTCAGAGAGGTGTCATGCAACATCTATTCTCTAGTGATCTGTTATTCTCTTCCTCTTTGAAACCTATTTCTCTATGCAACAGAAAAACTGTGACAATGGGAATTGGACCATACAGGGCACCCAGCCTAGTGCATTTTTATTCAGAAGTAAGCCCTGCAGAGTTCATAAGAGCTTATCCCTGGTAAGTGTGCCCAGGATGGCATGAGGGAGGGAAGTTGGTGCTGAATTCTACACTCTGGCTTCCATACATTTAAAGGAGCATATGGGAAGTGAGTGTGTTTGTGTGTGTGTGTGTGTGTGTGTGTGTGTGTGTGTGAGAGAGAGAGAGAGAGAGAGAGAGAGAGAGAGAGAGAGAGAGAGAGAGAGAGAGTGTTTAAAGCAGGCATCCCCAAACTCTGCCCTCCAGATGTTTTGGGACTACAATTCCCATCATCCCTGACCACTGGTCCTGTTAGCTAGGGATGATGGAAGTTGTAGTCCCAAAACAGCTGGAGGGCTGAGTTTGAGGGTGCCTGGTTTAAAGGGTAACAGGAATTATGACCCGTATGAATCAGTGTGGCCACAGATGGATATTGACAAGCTGAAAGGTGTGCAGGGGAAGGCGACTGAGATGATCAAGGACCTGGAGACCCAAGCACTATGAAGAACGCTTGAGGTAGTTGGGTATGCTTAGCCTAGAGAAGACTGAGAGGTGATAGGACAGCCACCTTCAAATATCTGAAGGGCTGTCACATGGAAGACGGTGCAAGCTTGTTTTCTCTGGAGCAATGGATTCCGATTGCAAGAAAGGACATTTTGGCTAAACATTAGGAAGAATAATAGAATTCTAGAGTTGGAAGGGACCCCGAGGGTCGTCTAGTCCAGCACCCTGCAATGCAATGCAGCCACCCCTGGGTGGGCTTGAACCACCAACCTTCTGGTTAACAGCCAGACGCACTGAGCCATTATGCCTCAAGTAAGACCAGTATTATTACCCCCATATTCTGTGTGATGTGCTGAGTGTTGGCGGTTTCCCTTAAGCCACTGAGTAAGTAACATTTGAACCCAGGAGTCTCCTAGCTTGCATTCTGATAATACCAAGGTTGCAGGTTCAATCCCCATATAGGGTTAGCTGCATATTCCTTTATTGCAGGGGGTTGGACTAGATGAGACTCAGGGTTCCTTCAGACTGTACAGTTCTATGATTCTTGGCCACTAAACATCAACATCACTAACTTCTGGCATAGCAATTAGAGTAGACTAAAGACGGGGCCATATTCACACCCAGCCATAAAGTTCCCTGGGAGACCTGGGGCCAGCCTAACTCAGCCTCACAGGGTTGTTGTGAGGACATAATGGGAGGGGTGATTCTGCACACTTCCCTGAACTTCTTTGAGAAACAGAAGGATAAAAACATAATAAATGCCTCTACATGAGTGCTGTTGTTTGAGGGCTGAGCAACAATGGCCACAGAGTACCAGGTCATGGGAGGAGGAGTTAAGATAAACCCGGCAGGAGGCAGAATGATATGGAATATCTCGAAGCAGAGCACTGACCAGGAACACCCCACACTGCAACATTTTGTTGCAGCTTCCTCTTTTTTTAAAATAACCCCAAAGAAGCTCTGTTCTCATTGGGATGCCCTTCTCCTGGGCATACAACACTTTTGAACAAGAAATCTTTTCCCAGAAATAATTGGCAGGGATAAATCTCCAGTGCCAGGTGGTGTGGTGTTCAAACAAGCCCATTGCATCCACCACTGGGTGTATATCACAAATGCGTTTTTAAAAATCCTATTGCCAAACCCCAGGTGTTTCTGGAAGGAGTTTAAAAGATCTGCCAAGAAAACAAATAAAGCACAGCAGCCTCCTGCTCCTTCTCTGAGATCTCAGGGGCACGGGACTTGTGCGTTTGGAGACATTTCCAGGGAATTTGAGCTTGCACAGAAATGTCCTAATTGGCAAAGCACCGGTTCGTTGCTTCCAGTTTCCAAGAGCATCTGAACTGCTGTGGGAATGGGAGTGAAAGGAGGTCAATGACGGGGCCGCCGCCCTGACAAATAGATCTGGAACCTTCCCCACCCCACCCCACCCCCCCGGAAAGGTGTGTGCATGGCACAGTTTGCATTGTTCTCATCAAACTTAAGAGACTTGGTGAAGCCATCAGAGGGACATGTGTCTCTTATAGCGATGGGAACGAAACCAAAGCTGGATTTTACATACTGGGGTGGGGTGGGGCACTGAGAGCTAAATCTGGATGAAAAACAAAAGGGAAGCTTCCTCTGCTTTCGACATAACTTTCTGGGGAAATGTTGGCTTCAAACCCTCTCCCCGCCCCCAGCCCAGAAGCTCTCGCGGAATAATGGAGTGTGAAACAAAAGCCAACCTCTGCCAGGCAAGAGGGAATTTGCAACTACGGAAAGGCATAGCTAAGCGCTGCAAGAAAGACAGGCTTGTCTGCACAAGAAGAAAACTAAAAATGCCCCAGTGATTCCGGGAGGGAGGTGGGCTGGCTGTGTGATCCCAGGGAAGGTGGTTTGGGAGGCTGCACCACCAGGCAGTAATGGGTGGAAGAAGAAGAAGAAGAGGCAGAAGAAGAGGCTGCTGGATCAGGCCCAAAGGGACCCACTTAGTCACCATACCCTCAACATTCCTCAGATGAAAATAGGGACATTTCTCACTCCCCCCCCCAACCCTCATTTTTGTCACACCCCTCCCTGGCAGAGCATTTCCTATCACCAAGAGAACACAGCACACACACCCTCCACCACCCTGAGAAAGCCTCTTAATTCCAATTTTATTTTATTTTATCCTTGCCCTCTGCCTGTCCCTCAGAGCCGGCGTGTCGCGTGGGGTTGGGCCTCGGCAGCAGAAGCCTCTCCTCAGGGTTCTGTCTTGGGCCCAGTCTTATTCAACATGGGCTTGAGGGCATCCTGAGCAAGTTTGCAGATGACACCAAATTGGGAGGGGTGACTAATAGGAAGAACTTCCTGACAGTAAGAGCTGTTCAACAGTGGAATTTGCTGCCAAGGAGTGTGGTGGAGTCTGCTTCTTTGGAGGTCTTTAAGCGGAGGCTTGACAGCCCTCTGTCAGGAATGCTTTGATGGTGTTTCCTGCTTGGCAGGGGGCTGAACTGGATGGCCCTTGTGGTCTCTTCCAACTCTATGATTCTATTATTCCTCCTTGCCTGCTCTCCAGCAGCCACGACAAGCTGCCCAAAGGAGGAGAGGCCACAGTATGGTACTTTGCAGCAGCCACTGTGGCAGTGGAAGGGAAAATAGGAGCATTCCAGGATCAAATCAGAAGCCGGGATGGCTTTCACAATTCTACAGGTCTGTTCCCTGGAAAATAGGGACACTTGGAGGGTATGCTAGCCTAGAGCAGAGATGGGGAATCTGTGACTCTTCAGACATTTCCGGACTGCAACTTCCATCAGCCCCTGTCAACACAGCTGATAGTCAGGGATGGTGGGAGTTGCAGTCCAACAACATCTAGAGGTCCACAGGTTCACCACACCATTCATACTTTAGGGTTAGGAAGAGGAAGACAGTGAGCTGGGGGCAGCGACATGCACTTTCCTTCCCGCCCCCTCAGCACCCAGAACAGCTGATTTGCCAAGAACAGGGGAAACATTTGTGTCATGCAGTTGTCACCTAGGTGAGAGAACAGTCCTGATTCAGCTGGTGCCTTTGGTTCTTGAGCATGATCAATAATAATAATTAATAACAATAACAATAACAATAACAATAACAATAATAATAATAATAATAATAATAATATATTATTTATACCCCGCCCATCTGGCCGGGTTCCCCCAGCCACTCTGTGCGGCTTCCAACAAAATATTAAAATACAGAAATACATCAGACATTAAAAGCTTCCCTAAACAGGGCTGCCTTGAGATGCCTTCTAAAGGTCTGGTAATTGTTGTTCTCTTTGACCTCTGGTGGGAGGGCATTCCACAGGGTGGGTGCCACTACCGAGAAGGCCCTCTGCCTGGTTCCCTGTAACTTGGCTTCTCGTAGCGAGGCAACCGCCAGAAGGCCCTCGGCGCTGGACCTCAGTGTCTGGGCAGAACGATGCGGGTGGAGACACTCCTTCAGGTATACTGGACCGAGGCCGTTTAGGGCTTTAAAGGTCCACACCAACACTTTGAATTGTGCTCGGAAACGTACTAGGCTCTAGCCTATTTAGCAATTTCTGAAGTCTGTTTAGGGTGGAGAGGATCTAATAACTTGTTCCAGAGACAAGCTCTGCCACTGAATCCCCCAGCCCACGTATCTTGGAGTTCCTTACTGCCCATTTACTACTGAGCACTTTTCTTACCAACAGGAAGACTGAACCACTGAACAGTGAGGAATAGAGAGAAAACATTTGTGCTGCAATAATTGATACCTTACGATAAGCTTCAGATGCTACCTGGCTGGCTGTGTTAGCTACACGATGTGGCAAGCAGGCACATTGCCAGAACAGAACAAATAACACCAGCCATTGTCGATGGTTGTGAGGCTGTCTTCATCAAGGCGGAGATAAATTTGACAAGCTGTGAATAACATCGCCTCCACTTTGGGACAGCAAGGCCATAGCAAGGATGAACTAGCACTGCTACAGGCGCCAAATAATACCCGTTCCGCATTTGTAAGAACACGGAATTCGCTACCGACTGTCTTCCACTGATCTAAAAGGAAGGAAGGAAGCAGCCTTGTAAGCACACCTGCAAATCGACGGGTGCTGATGGACAGCACTTTTGCAGCTCTTTTGCACAGGAACCCTAGTTCTGTCCAATTGTGCTGTGTGCCACTTTTGATGCGAAGATGGATGGCAGGCAGGGCTCTGTAGCAGAAGGAACTTTAAAATAATTGCAAGGCAAAAAAACACAGATTAATAAGCAGAAGAGAAAAGGGCCTCTGGCTGGGCCGGATGCCCGAGCAGTTGATAAAGAAGCATGAAGCCAAACAAAGGAGCTCCCCACTCACCATAACAGCTCTGTGGTGTTCATTTAATTAAGCCGTGTGTGTCTACCCAAAGAGAAAACAGCAAAGGCCAGGTCAGGGTCAGGAACAAAGGACACTTTAATTACTGGCAGTGCATTAGGTTAGTATTGAATGTTGCAGAGTCTCATTTGAATGGGAAAGAATCCATTTCAGCTGCAATTGAATAATAAAAAAAGGAAACAAACTGTTCTGTTTTGCATGCTGGAGACCTGTCTACATTTCAGGGTCTTATGAGCTCATCTCCAGCATGTTGACGGGCTGAGAGTGAATGCAGGAGCTGCTTGGATGTTCCTGTTTGCATCTTCCACATAATGCCCAAATGCAGAACGTCTATCTTTCCTTCACTGCCAGTCATTTGTGCTGTGCTTCTCAGACACTTGCATTCAAATCCCGGCTCAGCAATGAATTCATGAAGCAGAACTCATGCCTTGCATTTTTGTAAAGTGTGGATGTGACAAACAGATGCATCATTACTGCAAACTCCCCAGAGAGCTGTGATTGGCTTCACCCCCCTGCTGAGCATCTGTTTAGTGGCAAACTTGGGTTTCCCTCTCCATGATACATGAGAGTGGCCCCCAGTGGCCTTTGATCTAGCTCTGGGCAGCCTTTGATCAAGGCACTCTCATTTATAAAGTTGCAATAAATCATCGCCACCATCATATCCAGACCGCACACTTCCACAGATTCTGCTGGCCAATTACTCAACAAGCCATTTAGTTGTGATACATTGACTCCACCATTCCTGTAGCTAAATTAATGAAAAAGAAATTTAACTTTAAATTTGCATCTAACTAACTCTCAGGTGTTTTGCATTTGAAGGTAAATACACTATAGCTGCTCTTCTATTTTAAAAAGTCACAGTGTTCTGTTGAGGTCAATGTACCATAAACCTGGATCTTCCTGATGGAGTTTAATTTTTGAAGCTGTTGTTCACAGATGTTTGAGTACTGTAAGCCTTTTCATCTACAAAGCATTCATGCAATGAACTGAATAAATAAAATGTGGGCCTTGGAATGCAGGGGACCCAGGTGGCGCTGTGGGTTAAACCACAGAGTCTAGGGCTTGCTGATCAGAAGGTCAGCGGTTCGAATCCCTGCAATGGGGTGAGCTCCCGTTGCTCGGTCCCAGCTCCTGCCAACCTAGCAGTTCGAAAGCACATCAAAGTGCAAGTAGATAAATAGGGACCGCTCCAGCGGGAAGGTAAATAGTGTTTCCGTGCGCTGCTCTGGTTTGCCAGAAGCAGCTTTGTCATGCTGGCCACATGACCCGGAAGCTGTCTGCGGACAAACGCTGGCTCCCTCGGCCTATAGAGCGAGATGAGCGCCACAACTCCAGAGTCGGACACGACTGGACCTGATGGTCAGGAGCCCCTTTACCTTTACCTTTGGAATGCATCAGGGTTAATCAGTATCACCATGATATACAATATTATATATTATATAAGAAAGGAATTTGCATCTGTTACGATTTGCTTGTTTGAAACCACCCCCACATCAAAAATTCATCCTACAGATGGAAAGTGAATGTGCCAGGCAGAAAGCTAAACTAGACGATTTCTCCTTGACACCTTAAGTTGTAAAGAGATATCAGTGTGGGGACACTTATAAACCTGCAGTTCTTTGCATGTGTGCAGTTGTGGTAGAGTCCCAAGAGAAGAGAGTGCCACAGCAGAAACTGTGAGAGGAATCAGCTTTGACTTTCACACACACACACCCGAGGGCACATCAAACATTGCATGATAACTAGGCAGACCAAAATTTTGAACCAGGTAGTATTGCTGACCTGGAGTGAGGTCTTGTCAACATATAACACCTGTGCTCAGAGGTCTGCACTTCCTGCTGATTTGCTACCAGGACAAGTTCAAGGTGTTAGTACTAGTTTATACTGTCCTTAACACCTTGGGACCAGTTTACCTGCGAGATGGCCTTACCCCACATGTGCCCACCCAACTGCTTTGGTCAGTGGAGCTGGCACTTCTGCAGGGGCCACATAACAAATACCCGTTCCACATTTGTAACAACCCAATCTCTAAATGTGGCAGCACGTACATGTCAGAACTCTCTGCCTATTGATATAAAACAGGAGCCTTCACTGTACTCTTTTGGGCAGCTGCTAAAAACATCCTTGTTCAGACAAGCCTGCCCAGAGGCTTAGAAGGTTTTAGTAACCTGTTTTAGTATTTTAGCTTCCTGCATGTTTTAAACTATTGCTGTAATTTCCCCCCCTTGGTTTCCTTGCTTTATCTTTTTGTGAGCCACTTTGAGGGTTTGTGTTTTTACATTCAAGTAATGTAGAATTTTTTTTGATGAAATGAATTTGACACAGATATGTATATAGGAATGACTGTGGCTCCATGGGAGAGCAGCTGCTTGGCATGCAGAAGGTTCCCAGTTTGATCCCTGCTCCCTGCCCAAACCCTTAAGAGCTTCTGTTAGTTAGTGTTGAATCCTAGAAATACTAAGCCAGATGGATGATCTAAGAAGAACATAGAATTGGTGTTCATATACAAGCAACCATGTACTGTACAGTACTGCATATATATATCCTAACCAGTTAAATATTCTCAAATTTCCTGACCAGATTTTTTTTTAAGCAGGTCTTTTTAAAGGCAAGATGTATTACTTAAGGGCATAATGCCACACTTTATTATTATTATTATTCAAGGGATTATTTCTGTATCCATGGAAACTTGGGCAGGAGCAGCCTTTGCATGATATATCAGTTGCTAATAAGGAATATATTCCTATTTCCAGGAAATGACTGCATGAGATATTTCCAGGCAGGACCTTTGTGGCAAGCCTGAAAATTACCATAATGACCACTTATCTGGCAACAGACATATAGAAATTTACCTGCTGCAGGTATTTTATTGGATGGATCAATCAATCAATCATTCCAGACAGCTGATAAACCATATACTGGTTTGCCAGAAATGTAAAGCCATAAAGACATAGTTCTAAGCCCCATGATCCCAACATTTGCTCATTTCATTTCATGCATTCAGTCTCCCTCGCCTGTTTCATTGCAGCCAGACTCCGGCTTTTCAGCACCAAGGACAGGGGTCATTCGAGCTAATTCACTTCATATCCTAGAGTGCGTAAAGCACAGGAATTTACACAGTTACTAGATATCAAGTCCCATTGAACACAGTAGGGTGTACTTCTGAGTAAACCACAGTAGGGTTTGAGTCCCACATTGGGCAAAATATTCCTGCATCACAGGGAAACTGAACTAGATGACCCTTGTGGTCCTTTCCAACTCTACAAATTCTATGATTCTATAAAATCAGTAGGGGTGTGCATTGCCACACACACCCACACCCCGAATTACAAAGTGAACTGGGGAAGGTTCTCACATTTCCAAGTCAAATCATAGCATTAACAAGCCTTTTTGGGGTAGACTCTCCAAGCTTCTGAGTAGCTCTGTGGCTTTGGCAGTCCATTTCAATCAATTATTCTTTTGCAAAATGAAGCTGAGCTAACTGGGTCAGCAAGGAGCTGACCCACATCAGAAGGAGCACCCAGCTCCATACTGGACTTGATGCCACCTGGCCTCTCCTTCTCTACCTCCTGGTAAGCAGCAGTGACACAAGCGACCAGAGGTAAGTTGTGTGCTGCTGGGCCACCATGCCACTTGCTACTCATGGCCGAACCTTGCGGAGCAAGGAGCTACAGTTGCATACTTTGCTCAGCATCAATGCCCTTTTCCTTCTCTGCTGAGCAGCTGGTGGTCAGGAGGAAGCCCACAGGACCAGATAAAACCTCAATGGAAGTTCCTCAAGCCTGTTGTAGATTGGGGGGGGCTAACATGTGGCTGGTAAAATGCGGGCTAGACAATGCTACCATTCAGTGGATTTGTAACTGGCCGACTGGCCGAACCCAAAGGGTGCTCATCAATGGCTCCTCCTCATCCTGGAGAGTAGTGACTAGTGGGGTGCCACAGATCTTATTCAACATCTTTATCAATGACTTGAATGATGGGCTTGAGGGCATCCTGAGCAAGTTTGCAGACAACACCAAATTGGGCGGGGTGGCTAATACCCCAGAGGACAGGATACACTTCAAAATGATCTTAACAGATTAGACAACTGGGCCAAAGCAAACAAGATGAATTTTAACAAGGAGAAATGTAAAGTACTACACTTGGGCAAAAAAAAAAATGAAAGGCACAAATACAGGATGGGAGACATCTGGCTTGAAAGCAGTACATGTGAAAAGGATCTAGGAGTCTTGGTAGACCACAAACTTGACATGAGTCAACAGTGTGATGCAGCAGCTAAAAAAGCCAATGCAAATCTGGGCTGCATCTATAGGAGTATAGCATCTAGATCTGCTCTGGTCTGCTCTGGTCAGACCTCACCTGGAGTACTGTGTCCAGTTCTGGGCAGCACAGTTCAAGAAGGATACTGACAAGCTGGAACGTGTCCAGAAGAGGGCAACCAAAATGGTCAAAGGCCTGGAAATGATGCCTTATGAGGAACGGCTTAGGGAGCTGGGTATGTTTAGCCTGGAGAAGAGAAGGTTAAGGGGTGATATGATGGCCATGTTCAAATATATAAAGGGATGTCATATAGAGGAGGGAGAAAGGTTGTTTTCTGCTGCTCCACAGAAGCGGACACGGAGCAATGGATTCAAGCTACAAGAAAGAAGATTCCACCTAGGCATTAGGAGGAACTTCCTGACAGTAAGAGCTGTTTGGCAGTGGAATTTGCTACCAAGGAGTGTGGTGGAGTCTCCTTCTTTGGAGGTCTTTAAGCAGAGGCTTGACAGGCATATGTCAAGAATGCTTTGATGGTGTTTCCTGCTTGGCAGGGGGTTGGACTGGATGGCCCTTGTGGTCTCTTCCAACTCTATGATTCTAAGATATTGCTGGGCTCCAGCTCCCATCAGCCCCAGCCAACATGGTCAATAGTCAGGGTTGTAATCCAGCAATGCCCAAAGGGCTACAGAGCAACCCATGGACTATAGGTCAAAAGGGGGGCACAGTGTCTTAGTGCCATTTACTTTTTGCCCGCCTGCCATCTTTCAGTGGCAGGCACTGCATCCCACCTTAATATCTTCCTGCTAACCAGCATGGTGTGCAGAAGATGTGTTCTCCACAAGCAGAAGAAACCCACCTGTTGTGTAACTTTTGCTAACCACTGCCTTTGGACTGGCCTCAGGGCAATTGAGGTTCGTGGCTTCTAACAGATGAGAACAGATTGTCTCCAGTTCTCAAACTCTCAAGCTGACATCAGGCCATCAACAAAGTTTGTTGCTTTTATATTTCAGGCTACCGGTTCCTCTAATTAAGAGTAGTCTCTGGCTTAATTCTGACTTTTCTTGACCTTTTCAGAATGCTGCATTTATCACTGATTCCTTCCCCAACGCATCTTTGCCACATCTGCTTCTGCTCTAAATTCTAATTTTTCTTTCTGTTGTTGCTGCAAAGCTGGATTCTCAGGAGCTCATCTCACCAGCTGCCATACTTCTGCCTAACACATACAAATTCCTCTCTTGTTTTGAAGCCCAACCAACATGTCCCTCGCACAAGCCTTTGCAGGGCTGGTTTCTTCCCACACAAGCTGGGCAGAATCTGGAAACTAGTTGGGAGTTTTTTTAGATATCATCACTAGGATCTGTCCATTTTGGTTTCTCTCAGTTCCTCATTTTTCCAGTCTTACATTCAGTTTGCCGCATTTGGTTTGCAAATGTCTTTTTCTTCATGAAAATATATCAGGAGTTTAGTGTGCATTTCTCCTAAGTACATTTTTTGTGCAATTTGGCATAATATGTATATACCATTTTGGCAAGCAATTGGCCCCTGATATCATGCATTTTTTCCCCTTATTTTCACTTACATGAGTTTTTATCCATGCATTCTTATTCCAAATATACACATTTTTCTCCTTTTTTTGTTAGAGAACTGCACCCCAAAATTCAGAGAAATGTGAATTTCAAAGAATAGTCACCTTTTATTCACACACTGTTCCAGAAGTTGCAAGTATATTCTCCATAAAAGATGAAATGAAACAAATTTCTCCCCTACCCCTACTCATTGCCCATGCCAGAACTCTAGATCAGGATTGAGTTCACTTGAATTTTTAGCCACTATTCTCAAGACCAGGGGTCCCCATACTTACCACGCTTCGGGCCGGTGCCCAAAGGACTGATTGCACGGCGGGCCGGAGGGCGGGGGAGCGCGTGCCCATACGCGTGCGCACACACTATTTCCGGCACCCTTCCAGGTTGAAGGAGGACCAGAAATACCTTGTGTGCATGCGCACGGGCCTCCTCTGACCTGAAAGTGTGCTGGAAATGACACTTGCGCATGTGCACAAGCTATTTCAGGTCCTCCTTCGACCCGGAAGTGGGCAGCCGCACCGCACCAAGAGCGGGTGGTGGCAGTGGGTGGCGGGGCTGGATAAATGAGGCCTTTGGGCCGTATGCGGCCCCCGGGCCATAGTCTGGGGGACCCCTGCTCAAGACAGTGTGTTGGGCTGGAAGGTTATTTTGCCCCACAAACCACCCTCCCCGGGGTGGATGTATAATCAGCTCAACAACAACAACAAAATCTTCCATAGCAACTTAAAGGACATTTCCAGATGGGCTATTTATTCACACAAAATTTGGTTGTTATCCTGCACTTTGTAGAGAGCCGGTGTGGTGTAGTGGTTAGAGTATCAGACTAGGACCTGGGAGACCAGGGTTCAAATCCCCAGTTGGACAAGAAGCTTACTGGCTGTGACCTTGGGCATCTTTTCACTGCCTCTCAGCTTAGGTTGTTGCAGGGATTATTTGAGAAAGAGAGAGTAATGTATGCCACCCTGAGATCTTTGGAGAAAATGGGTGGGATATAAATGCCAAAAAAGAAAAAGAAATGCAACAAATAACTAGTGCAAATATTCCATCACTTTTCTAACTGCAAAAAAGTCCACTAAGAAAAGTGATAGGGATTTTCACTGGTGAGAGCTCATGAAACGGTGGATAAGGACCAAATGCTGGTTATGTCATAAAACCAGCATGTAAACGTAACAGAATGAATGCTCCATTGACAGGCAATTCTGCAACAACTGTGTTGGTAATGAGGAAGGCACATTCTCAGGTACTCTGCTCCTATTTCAGGGCTTTCTATCCTGATAGTGAAGTTACACTTTCCAAGGCCTACAGCTGCCCACCTGGGGCAACACAAAGAGGGCGTCTCAGGACACGGTGAGTTATAGAACAAGTCAATGCACCAAAGCTATGAAATTAGGTCTCCATAAGAACTGTATTCATGGGACCCAGGTGGCGCTGTGGGTTAAACCACAGAGTCTAGGGCTTGCTGATCAGAAGGTCGGCGGTTCGAATCCCTGCAACGGGGTGAGCTCCCATTGCTCGGTCCCAGCTCCTGCCCACCTAGCAGTTCGAAAGCACATCAAAGTGCAAGTAGATAAATAGGGAAGGTAAATGGCGTTTCCGTGCACTGCTCTGGTTCGCCAGAAGCAGCTTTGTCATGCTGGCCACATGACCCGGAAGCTGTCTGCAGACAAACGCTGGCTCCCTCAGCCTATAGAGCGAGATGAGCGCCGCAACCCCAGAGTCGGACACGACTGGACCTGATGGTCAGGGGCCCTTTACCTTTTTAAGAATTGTATTCAAATCCCGCCTATCCCTATTTCCTCAGTGGGTGACCTCGACAACCCTCAGCCTCAGTTCCTTCTCCATAAAATGGAGACTAAAAATGATCTAAGTCAGGCACCCCCAAACTTCGGCCCTCCAGATGTTTTGGACTACAATTCCCATCATCCCTGACCACTGGTCCTGTTAGCTAGGGATCATGGGAGTTGTAGGCCAAAACATCTGGAGGGCCACAGTTTGGGGATGCCTGATCTAAGTCAAGAGGTTACCGTCAGAACACCTGTAAAGCTCTTTTGACAATTAAATTGCCATACAGAGAAGAATCCTATTACAAAGGCTGGTGTTCTGTAATGTATGAATCATTGCATTTCCTCATGAATGGTCCAACACAGCAAATGCTCCTGAAACATTAGTGTGCAAGAAAAAGAGTTTCTCTCTAATCAAAAGAGCCTGTGGTTCTGAATTCTGGCTCTATATAGGTGGGCATTGGGGCTGTCCATGCAAGTTGTTGGGATGACGTTAAGATCTAGCACATCAAGTGGATATCATAAATCATAGAATCATAGAATGGTAGAGCTGGAAGGGACTCTGAGGACCATCTAGTCCAACCCCCTGGTGCCCTTGATGCTCACAGCCCAGAACACCTGCCCCCTAAGGTTGCTGTCCCACTCTGCCTAATGGCACAGCCGGCCCTGAACCTAGAAACTGAGGGTGTTGTGTCCCTCATAAAACAGGCTTTCATTAGAAGGGAGGAATCGAAATGTCGGCATTCTGTTGCTCTGCACTTCTTGCCTTCCCTGCTTCCGCTTGTAAAAAGCTGAGGGTGGTTTAGTTAATACATCTGTGTGCATTTAATTTGCAAGTAGGAGGTCGAGCACAATAGGCTTCTGGCTTACTCATAATATCTTTATTATTGTTTTTGTGGCTTTCTAATACAGCTCCTGAATTATCTTGCTACTGCAGTTGCTAGGGCTTGTTGGTGTAATATAATACCCACTGCACGCTCATGCAAACTTCCTGATTAGTCTTCCAGATGAGGAAAACAAACAAACACACACACACAGAGAGAGAGAGAGACGTGCCCTCCTAGTCTAATTAATCTAATACTCTACAAAGAAACTGATTTGTGATTGGGAATCGGAGTGGCTTGCATTTCATACCTTCGTCTGAGCTGAGTTCCTCTGTGTTTCCTGCCATGCAATTTCACCTGGAAAAGAGGAGCAAATGAAGATGGGGACACACACCCACACCCCCACGCATGATTCTGCAATAAGCATGGCAACATTAGAAATGGAAGGATGGAGCTCACTCAAAATACCTTATTGCTAGTCTGCAGATTCTTTGAATTGGGAGTAAAGATTTGTAGGTGGAGGAAGTACATTTCTGCCTCAGGGGGTGGAAGCCCCCTGAGGCAACACCTCTGCAGGCACCCCACTTCCTCTGTCTCTGCCTCTGCTGCAACCCTGGTATCAATTTCTGGCAAGATCTCGCCAAAACCATGCAAGATCTTGCAGAGTATGAGAGAGCATGCCAGAAATTGGCATTGAGACCAGCGCTGCTTCTCAACCAGTGGTGGAGGGGGCAGAGCGGATGGCACAGGCAGCAGTGGCAGAACAACACCTCCCATTTTGCTTCAAGCAGTGGAATAGGAGGTGCTTACCCTGTCGAGCCAGCATGGCCAATGGTCGAGGACGCTGGGAATTGTAGTGCAGCAATGTCTGGGAGGCCAGAGGTTAGCCTCCTCTCTTTGGGCTCCACACAGAACAAAGCTGGTGTGGTGTAGGAGTTAGAACAGGCATCCCCAAACTGCGGCCCTCCAGATGTTTTGGCCTTCAACTCCCATGATCCCTAGCTAACAGTACCAGTAGTCGGGGAAGATGGGAATTGTAGTCCAAAACATCTGGAGGGCCAAAGTTTGGGGGTGCCTGAGTTAGAATGTCAGACTAGGACCTGGAAGACCAGGGTTCAAATTCCTGCTCAACCATGAAATTCATTAGGTCACCTTGGAAGCCAGTTACTGTCTCTCAGAGCCTAGTCATTTTGTTTATGCCACACCCACCCACACCCACTATGGCAGACATGTTGTTTTATGCCAAACACCCCATGGCAGCCATTTTGTTATATGCCGAATCCCCCCCTTGTGGCAGCCATTTTGTTTTATGCCACCACCACCCCACAGAAGCCATTTTATAACTGCCACACTTTCTTAGAACTCCAAATGTGCCCACAGGCCCGAAAAGTTTGGTGAGCCCTGAGGCATAGCTGCCAAGTTATCCCTTATTTTAAGGGATTTTCCCTTATGCTGAATAGGCTTCCTCGCGAGAAAAGGGAAAACTTGGCAGCTATGCCCTGAGGGAGTCAAAACTTGGCCAGGAGGGCAAATAGTCTACTCTGGAAGAAGGCATCTTCCAATGCAAATAGCCTGGGGTCCCATCAAGAAAGGAAAGAAGATTTCTGCTCTTCTCCCACTTGTTCGTTCTCGCTTTGATTTTCCATTTCCAGACTCTGCCATTCTGTCTGCAAAGAGTGAACCTGCTGCCCTCCTCGGTCTCCATGCCTCTTAATGTTTGCCTTGTTAGCTCTTTAAAACAAATGATCTGAATAAAAGCCCATGCAAAATGGAAGGCTGGCTGGAAATATTCAGTGTAAAATAACCTCTCTGAAAAGCTGTCCTCTGCAATTCCACACAATTTTGCATTATTTCGGGGGGGGGGGGAGGCAGAAGAGGAAATAAGAGCACTTAGGCTTAATTCTGCTTGGCATGGGGTGAGAGTGGAACATGAATACAAAATGGACTTGGAGGAGATGAGCAGAATACCCTCTTGTTCATTACTGCCAAGATGATGGGAGATTTCGTTTTCTATTTCTTTTTTTAAACCCACTTAGGTTCATCCTAGTTATAGTATCAAGCCAGTAAAGGACTAGCACACCCAGGTTATATTTCCTCCAATTTGTTCATTAAAATATCAACAGCCCACCTTTCTGATCTAAGACCACCACTACGGTTGACTAACAATCTGCTTAGAAATTAAGATTAAAAGGTGACATGCAACTGGAACAAAAGTAGGACAGAATACAGAACAGCAGGAAACCAGGAAAATCCAACAGCTATCATGCAAATTGCTGCCAAATGAGCCTTTCCAATTATGTTCTACAAAAGTGCCAAGCTTTAACTGAATGGCTGAAAACCAGTGGTGAAGCAGCCAGGCCTCCCACTGCCATAAAAGATCTTCCGCAACTGGGAGGAGGCATTTAACAACTCTCACCTCTCTCTTTCTCTTTTTAAGAAAAAAACATATATTTTGTTTATCACTCCATATAGAATTGCAAAGCCCCTTCCAGTATAAAATGAACAGAATTATCCCCGCCCATCAACTAGTCGTCTCGATCCATTCCTGCAATGAAGCTTGTTGGCGAACGAGCATTTCAGAGCTCTCTTATACAGCGATGGGAATCTTTTTCAAGCTGAGAGATGCATTCCACTCACGCAATGCTGTGGCAGAGTGCACTCCACTAGTGGGTGGGGCCAAACTCAAAAGTGGGCAGGGCCAGACCCACATAGAATCATCCATTCTTAACACAGACAGAGCTATTCAACATGGAAACAGGGAAGTATTTTGAATTCTCAGTAGCGCCAATCAAGTTTCATCTTTATACACTTTTCAAAATTTGAAAGATGGGGGTGAGATGTTGGGTGAGCAAAAAGAACTCGATAATCCCAGCAGACGAATGCAAATAACTTCAATGTAGACCTGAATGGCAAGCACTGCTTTACAGCTGTTCTCTTCAAAATGCAATTGCATCCTGAATTCGGTCCAGTATACCTGAAGGAGCGTCTCCACCCCCATCGTTCTGCCTGGACACTGAGGTTCAGTGCCGAGGGCCTTCTGGCAGTTCCCTCGTTGCGAGAAAACAAGTTGCAGGGAACCAGGCAGAGGGCCTTCTCGGTGGTGGCGCCCGCCCTGTGGAATGCCCTCCCACCAGAGGTCAAAGAGAGCAACAATTACCAGACCTTTAGAAGGCATCTCAAGGCAGCCCTGTTTAGGGAAGCTTTTAATGTTTAATAGATTATTTTATTTCATTTTTCTGTTGGAAGCCGCCCAGAGTGGCTGGGGAAACCCAGCCAGATGGGTGGGGTATAAATATTATTATTATTATTATTATTATTATTATTATTATTATTATTATTATTTTATTTTTAAAAAATGCAATTGCATCCTGAAAATAATTTGCTTGCCATTGCAGATGCATGACCCCTGTTTGCATACAGTGTTTGCAAGGAATTCTGTCTCGCATTTGGCTTTAATCTTCTTGTAGCAGATTTCCTTGCAGGGAAAGGAGCTGCAACTCCCACACACCACTAGGTATGTATGTATGTATGTATGTATGTATGTATGTATGTATGTATGTATTTTCGTGCCGAGGTACCAAGACATCCCCTCAATAACTCACACCTCACACAATATTTTAAGTTTAAGGTTTTTGGCATAAATTTGGCCACAACTTTATTTAAATACAACTGAATGTGAGTGGTTGCTTAGGCATTGGTTCTTGCTATCTGTCCCCCGCCTGGGACAGATCTGACTCCCACTAGCCTAGTAGGGGAGCCAGTAGGTAAGCACCCTCTGGGAGAGATCAGGGCAGGGCCCCCGCCCTAGACCTCATCCCTCAGATGCTCCCCGAGGCTCATGCATGGCCCTGGCCGCTACCAGGGATACACGGACTACATGTAGAGCCCCAGGATTCCTTTAAAGGAATACCCCTAAAGGCAGCAGCAACCATGAGGGGCAGGCCCAACCAAAATCTGTACCCCTCAACCATCCAATTTGAACCAATGCCTAACTGCCAACCTTACAAGTTGTGACTTATTGCAGTGTAGTAGGCAAAAACCACCTGGCACCAGCCAATCAGCCAAGTAGCAAAATTCCTACCAGGCCCCTGATCCAAAACAGGCGACCCCATCAGAGGCGCAGCAGGGTCAATGCAAAAACACCTAAAATTAGAGGAGGGCGGGCGGGAGATTCGTTGCGAGCAGCAAAGTGGAACTGAAAGCTGCTCTCTAAGCATATATAGGGTTAAGGCTGTCAATCAATCATTTGCTACAAGCAAATTTCCCCAGCAACGACACACCCACCAATCACACATGTGGCCATCCAAACTGATCCACCTCTCCAACCCTGGGATGTTTTGTTAACCCTTCCGCAACCCATGCTCTCCTTTATGAGGAGAACCCTGTTTTTCTACAGGGACTGCAGACTGTATATTGTACATTGGTACCTCTACTTACGAATAACTCTACTTACGAATGTTTCTACTTACGAATGGAGCTCCATCCGCCATCTTGGATGCGGTTTAGATAGGATTTTTTCTACTTACGAATTTTTAGATAGGGTTGCTTCGACTTACAGATTTTTTCTCCCAATGCATTCCTATGGGATTCGACTTACAATTTTTTTCGACTTACAAATGTGCGTTCGGAACGCATTAAATTCGTAAGTAGAGGTACCACTGTATTAGCAAAGGCTTGGGGTTGCAGCCAATGCCTTCCCTACTCAGAGGACAGAAAGCTGGACACTAGGTGGTCCTTTGGCCTGATCAGGCAGAGCTCTGCGCCCTGCCATTCCTATGGGATTCGACTTACAATTTTTTTCGACTTACGAATGTGCGTTTGGAACACATTAAATTCGTAAGTAGAGGTGCCACTGTATATTGTATATTGTCTGTATATTGTATTAATCCCCGAACAATAGCCTGCCCTCTATTGATTTCAAAGGCAGGTGGGGAACAACCACAGTTTGTGGAATGCCAGGCTCTGCCCTGCACGGTGCCTTGATGCTAATGCACCTGCATTTTCAATAACCCATGTGGGACACACCATAGGAAAACATGCTTTTATAGCGAGTGTTACCAGTGGTTCTTTTAGTCCAGCACTAAGTACTCACTGACTGGCAACTAACTTCAACAGGGAGGGCGCTAGACCCTAATAACCGACAAAGTCAGGGACTCACATTGACAACATCTTAAGAAGGCATCTCCAAAGGGATAGGAAAGGATCCCCCTTCGAAACAGAGATTGAAACCATTTCCAGTCAAGTTCCAGTTGTGGCATCTTAGAATACCCAAAGAAAGCAGCACGTGGATTTCAACAACTTTTGAAAACAGCTCGGGGCTGGCCTCGGAGTTTCTGGCAGAAGCCAGTGTGTTAACAGGACCCCTGTTTCCTGTTCATTTCGCGTCTTCTTATCAGGCCACGGGGGCTTCCAGGGGAAAGTAGTTCACAGCTATTGCAGGAGGCGTCAAAAGATGTCAAGAGCACATTAGGTAGGAACAAGACCGCAGCACCCACAACCACTTGCAAGTGTTAATCCTTTACTCAGTAAAAATAGAAGGTGGCAGCGGGGGTGGGGGTGGGACAGGCAGTTCGAAAGCATGAGAGCCCCCATGCTCAGCCCTTGCTTAGTTCACCTTACATCTCTGCAAGAAGTAGGTTAGGTCAGCATGTGGTCAACACCCACTTAGATGGCTTTAAAGGGGGGGGTCCAGCAAACCCATGGAGGATAAAGCTATCAGTTGCTACTAGTCATGGTGGGTGGGTTCCACCTCCAGAATCAGAGATGACATGCCTCTAAATACCAGTTGCTGGGGTGGGGTGGGGGCATCAGGAAGGGGCTCCTTTGCTTGGTCCCTGCTTCCTGTGGGCCCTCCTGTAATGCTCTCCTGCTAGAACTCATAGCAGTCTGTCTAAGCTGAATGATGAAAGGGAGAAAAGACAGGATTCAGGGGCACTATCTAGGTGGGGCTGTGGGATCTGAGCCCCCCCAAAAAAAATCAAGGAGGGGGACAGCCCCCCTCAATATTCTGCAGCCATGGTGGTGATGGGCCTCAATAGGCCCAACCCACAGCCCTGCCAGGTCTACCCGCAGCTATGGCGGGCCTCGAGGGACGCAGCCGCAGCAGGCCCTGGCTGGCCACCTCCCGCCACATGACCTCACACACACAAGGTGGGCAGAATCCAGCACGTGTTATTCACACAGAGCATCGAGAAACTACTGAATTCGCTCCCACAAGAGGCAGTGATGGCCACCCACTAGGATGGCTTTAAAAGAGGACTGGACAAATTCATGGCGCAGAGGACTACCAGTGGTGATCAACAGCCATGATGGCTAGGCTCAACCTCCACTGTTGGAGGCAATAAATGTGTCTGAATGTCAGTCACTGGGGAGAGTGGTGTTGCATTCAGGACCCGCCTGTCGGCATCATCCCTGCAGGGCATCTGGCTGGCCACTGTGAGAAGAGGAGGCTGTGTGAGATGGGCCTGATCCAGCCGCAAGTTTCTCCTTGCATCTGGTCAGCCACTTGCCTACAGAAACAGAGGGTGTGTTTGGAGGGGAGGGAGGAGGGATGTGTGGTTGGAGGCTGCCCTCTTCAGAGATCAGCCAGGGTGTTATGTACTGAGCTGAATCATAGACCAATAGGATCCAGAATCAGCAGTCTGATTGGTCCGCAGGAGCCACCCAATCCAACTCCAGGTGGAACTGAATCCGCAACCTGATTGGCCTGCAGGAGCAGCCAATCAGGCGGCTGACAGAAGTGAATCCGCAACCTGATTGGCCTGCAGGAGCAGCCAATCAGGCTGCTGGCAGAAGTCAATCCACAAACTGATTGGCCCACAGGTGTAGCCCTGAAGTAGCCAATCACGCAAAGCCCATTGTGTAAATAATGTATATAAGCAGATGGTTTTGGGGAAAGGGCATTCTTCTTCTCTTCTTCTCCTTGATGGCTACGAGCTGAATAAAGAGCATGAAATTCACTCTCGACTCCGAGTATATTTCACAGGGGTAGGTGGCTGGGTTTTGCTGCATCTGAGAAGGGATCCCCCCACCCACCCCCAATCAGTTCCTGCCGTCTCTCAGCTGAGAAGAGGCCATGTTGGAAGCAAGCAGGGGTGGAAGGCATCCTTTCCCAGGAACGGAAAATGGCTCTCATGGATTAGTGGCCTGTGGTGCAAGACGGCTGGCAGTGCATTCCGATCCAGCCAAGATCTATTGGGAATCCCTGCTTCCTGTCACTGTCACTCCCTGTGCTATCTCGTCCATTTGCTTTCTGATAAACCTACAGAGTCTCTACAGACCGCTGGTAACAAACCCCCCCCCCCAGTTTTCTTAATATTCTCCCAGTGGGTTAGCACACATACACGCAGGCACAAATCTGTGTCGCACGTGAATAGGGTGAGAGAAGCTGCTTTGAAGCCCATGTCACTTGCTGGATCTACCAGCAAATGTTTGCAGACCTCCGTGTGATTTACACAGCAAATGTCTCTCGCCTTTTGCTTTGCTGCCTCCCTCGTGCTACGCCAGCTTTTGTCTTTGCCTCACGTGGGTAGGGGAGGAAGTGGCAGGCTGGTATCTCTCGGCTACGCAGGTTGCGGACTCCTGAATGGGCAAGAAAGGAACGGACCCGGGTGGGCATGATTGAGACACTGAGCCCAAACACCATTCCCTTTGAAGTTTGTGGGCATTTTGCCACAGACTTCAATGGGATGCACATTTGGCTGGGGGAGAATGAGCACTGAGAATAAAATTTCAGACACCCTCTGGCTATAGATGCACTTAGAGACTTTAAAAGCACTTGCACAGCATCTAAATTTAGAAGCCGTGTTTCCCTTTCATTAAAAATTCTCCATATACACATATCTATATATTCAGCTTCCTTATCACCAGATGCAGCTGATGCCTTTAAACTACTTCTCTTCCTATGGGCTTGGCCTAACCCACAGATTCCCCAGGCTTATCACCCTTCCTGGTACCTAAGAATAGAACATGAATGGAATGAGATCATGAGTAAAATGCAAACCTCAGAGCATGTCTCTTCCCGCCCCCAGTCTCCATCCTCCACCCTCAGCACCACCACCTCCCCCCCCCCCCTAGTTATGGGAAGAAACCACACTTACACAAGGCTGAGAGAGGATTTAGGGCAAAACAACAAACAATCCGTCCCAAATCCAAACCTGAGCAATAGCTTTCCTAGGACCAATCAAAGGGTCACAAAACAGAGGCAGATTTTCTCCCATTGTTCATCTCTTTTGCTCCTGGAGTCCAGAATCACTGCAGCCCTCTGGCTTCCTTCTGGTTTCATCCCTTTCTTCTTTTCCCCGCTGTACTATAGCTCCATCTAAGCTCTCTTTGCCATCACCCACCCCAAACACTTGCCCAGTTAGAAGAGCTCTTTCGAGTTCTGATTCCTATAATGTTCTTGGTTTCTCCCTGGAGCAATTTCTGCACTGGGCCCTTATGATGGAATAGCCACAATTTGTTCACTCTCTTTTTACAAGGCATTTGCATAACGTCATTACCAAAGCATCTATTCTTCATTTTTCTCCATTTTGGTATCCTTAAAAAACAAAACAAAACAAGAGAAAGAGAAAATCTGGCTTGTTAACTTAGGTAGAATCTACGCATATGTAAAAAATATTGTGAAAATGCTTTTTTTAAAAAACATTTTGAAAAATATATTGAATTTACCATAGCTCACAATCACCATCTAGTATCACATTTGCACATCTGTATAATGCACTTTACAACACACTTAAAATGTTTTATTTACAGCTGTATAGCTGAGTCCTTAGTAGAGTAGCTGTG
This sequence comes from Zootoca vivipara, assembly GCF_965207765.1. Lineage (NCBI taxonomy): Eukaryota > Metazoa > Chordata > Lepidosauria > Squamata > Lacertidae > Zootoca > Zootoca vivipara. The sequence continues at coordinate 28,969,172 of NC_142597.1, read as the reverse complement.
CCATTTTCCCAGGTGCCGATGATCCATTGCATTGCTCTTCTAGTTGGGTTCTGGATTCTGTATACATTGCTCAGCCATTTCCTGGATCATGCTCTAGTCATTTTCCTTCTCTGTGGCCCCCTTCTCCTCTCTAGGCATCAATCCTATCACTTTAACCCAGGCATCCCCAAACTGCGGCCCTCCAGATGTTTTGGCCTACAACTCCCATGATCCCTAGCTAACAGGACCAGTGGTCAGGGATGATGGGAATTGTAGTCCAAAACATCTGGAGGGCCGAAGTTTGGGGATGCCTGCTTTAACCCTTCTTTTTCCACATGTTGTTGTTGTTTAGTCGTTTAGTCGTGTCCGACTCTTCGTGACCCCATGGACCATAGCACGCCAGGCACTCCTGTCTTCCACTGCCTCCCACAGTTTGGTCAAACTCATGCTCATGTTCGTAGCTTCCACATAGCATTGCCCTTATGTCAACTCTTCACATACTCTTCCTATTCCATCACAATCAGGAGTTTGGCGAGAGGGTGAAGAAATTTTTTTTTTTTAAATAATTCTTTATTTAATTTGTTCAAATTGTACATCACTTTAAAACACTTCAACAATAAATCAATAGAAATAAAATACACCTATAACTATGTGTTACAAATGTCTTATTTATATGTTCAAACCCTTCCCTCCCTCCTCCCCAAAGACCCTCCCTCCCTTCCCCAACGACTTCTCAGCCGTGGTTGAGTTTTTCCCTGTATTGTTTCCTACATAATCTCTACATACCGTTTTTCTAAATTACCAACATTTACAATTATATATACCATAACTTCTATTATTTTCATTCATTGCATATAATAAAACTATAATTTGTCCAGATCTTTAAATTAATTGTAGAGCTGTTAGATATCTGAAATGAGAATTGGTTTTTCGATTTTGCCTTTTATGTAATTTAAAAAAAGTTTCCAATTGTTATTTGATTCTTCTGATTTAATCCCTTTAATTTGTTCATACTTTGATGCCATTTTGTAATAATTATATAACTTTTGTTGCCATTCCTCTAATTCTGGGACAGTTGCTGACTTCCAGTTTTTCGCGATTAATATTCTTGCAGCTGCTGTGGCGTAGCTTATACAACATCTGTCTTGTACCCTGATGTCATCTGGTATCATTCCCAACAAAAACAATTCCGGCGATTTCTTAAATGAATATTTTAGGACTTTCTTTAATTCTCTATAAATCATTTCCCAAAACACCTTGATTTTATTACACGTCCACCACATATGTATATGGGTACCGATTTCTATATTGCATTTCCAGCATATATTACTAGTGCCCGGATATATTTTAGCCAATCTGGCAGGTGTTAAATGCCATCTATTTTGCATTTTTAATAAATTTTCTTTTAAGTCATAATTTGGTGTATAATTTGCGTCAACCTTCCATAACTTTTCCCACTTTTGCATTGTAATTGGATTTCCTAGATCTTGACTCCATTTAATCATGGAGTCTTTAGTTAATTCTTCTTCTGTGTTCCATTTTAATATTATTTGATAAAGATTTTTCATATACTTATCCTTTCTTACCAATAATATTTCTTCCAATTTAGATGCTTCTTTTTCAAAACCAATTTTTTTATCTATTTGCAATCTTTGGTTAATTTGGAAGTGTTGTAGCCAGGTACTTAAATGGGGTTTTATTTCATTATATTCTTTTAGTTTTAAAATTCCCTCTTTTTCTTCTAATAATAATTTATATGTCGGCCAATTATTTCCCATATTCGTCCTACGTACTGCTACAATTTCAAGGGGTGAAATCCACCGAGGTGTCTTGGGTTCAAAAATTTTTCTATACTTTAACCATATTGAGTATAGAGATCTTCTAATTATATTTAACATAAAAACATTCTTTCTTTCTATTTTTTCCCTCATTAGGTAATGATGCCATCCGAAACCAAGCCCTTGACCTTCTAGGTCCAACAGATCACTATCTTTAAGTTCCATCCATTTTTTGCACCATATTAAAGCAGCTGCATCATGATACATTTGCAAATCAGGCAACCCATATCCTCCTCTTTCTCTGTGGTCAATCATGATCTTGTACTTTACCCTCGGCTTCTTGCCATCCCATATAAATTTAGTAATATCTCTTTTCCAATCTTTAAAAATTTTACTCGTCCCCAATATTGGCAAATTTTGAAATAAATATACCATCTTGGAAACTACATTCATTTTTACTAGGGAAATTCTGCCCATTAATGACAGATTTAATCTCTTCCATGACTCCAAATTTTTCTTAATTTTTTTCCAGATTTCGACATAGTTCTCTTGTATCAGATCGATCCCTTTGACTGTTGTTTGTATCCCTAAATATTTTATTCTTTTAGTAATTTTTAATCCCGATTTTTCCTGGAGTTCTATTTTTTCGTTTGTTTCCAAATTTCTTACAAGCATTTTGGTTTTTTCATAATTTATTTTTAGGCCCGCTACCTTTCCATATTCCTTTATTCTATCAAGTGCTCTGGGGATGCAATTTACAGGGTCTTCTGTTGTTATAATTATATCGTCCGCGAAGGCTTTAGTTTTGAATTTTTTCTTGCCAATTATGATTCCTTTGATGTCCTCGTCCTCCCTTATGTTTCTTAACAATATTTCCAGAGTAATTATAAACAAAATAGGGGATAGAGGGCATCCTTGCCTAGTGCCTCTATTTATCTTTATTTTCTTTGTTGATCTTCCATTAATTACAATATAAGCGCTCTGGACTTTATAAATTGCCTTTATCGCGTTTTCCAATTCATCCCCAATTTTCATCTTTGCTAATATTTTCAACATGAAGGGCCACGAGACCCTATCAAAAGCCTTCTCTGCGTCTATGGAGAGTAGAGCTGCCTTTTTGTCCCTGCGATTTTCCAGACATTCCAGGATATTTATTACATTTCTTATATTATCACTAGCGAATCTTCCTTTGATAAACCCTACCTGGTCTTTATGTATAATATCTTCCAGTGTTATTCTCAATCTATTTGCCAATATTTTCGTGAAGATTTTATAATCACTATTCAATAGTGAGATCGGTCTGTAATTTCCCGGGGAGTCTGTGTCTGTTTCCGATTTGGGGATCAAAATAATTTGTGCTTCGGTCCATGATTGGGGGATTAATCCTTTTTTTTAGCATTAAATTCATTAACTCTTTGAGAGGATCTAATATAATTTCTTGTAGTTCTTTGTAGTATTCTACTGGTAATCCGTCAGGACCTGGTGTCTTTCCTTTTTTCATAGATTTAATTGCTTCTATTATTTCAGGGGTTGTTATTTCTTTGTTTATTTGTGTCAATTTTTCTGCTGGGATTTGTGGTACTCGATATTGTTTTAAGAAATTTTCAATTTCCTGTCCGGGGGTAGCTTCTTGCTGATATAACTTTGCATAAAATTTTTGAAATACCTCCATAATTTCTTCCGTTTTACTAACATATTTCCCATCTGATTTAATTCTGCTTATTATTTTCTTGCTCTTTCTCTTTTTTATTTGCCAAGCTAGTAATTTACTAGGCTTGTTGGCCCACTGGAAATTTTTATATTTCCAAAGTTGTATTTGGTGCTCAATTTCTTGATCTATCATTTTCTCAAATTCCAATCTTAAAATTCTCAATTCCTGTTCTATCTTTTTTGAATATTTCTTATATAATACTTTTTCCTTTTTCTTTATTTCTTGTATTAACATTTCTTTCTTAACTTCTTTGGCTTTCCTCCAATTGGCATTTTTTTGCATAAAATACCCCCGCATTACCGCTTTACCCGCGTCCCATACGGTTCGCGGGTCAACTTCCCCGTTATTATTCCACACAAAATAATCTTTTAAATGTTGTTTTGCTTCCTGAACTATTTGGGTATTATTTAGAAGGAAGGTGTTTAGCCTCCATCCCTTTTCTGTTAATTCCTCTCTTAATGTTAAAACCATTGGGTTGTGATCTGATAGCGTTTGGGGTCCTATTTCTATCTTCTGGGTTTTAATTAATAATTCTTTTGAGATCCAAATAGCATCAATTCTGCTCGCCGTGTGGTGGCGAGCCGATATGTGTGTGTATTCTTTTGTGACTGGGTTCTTGTATCTCCATACATCTATTAAATTTAAATTTTCCATTATTTGCATGAATTTTTTGGGGAGTGTCTTAATCTTTTTTCCCCCACCATCACCCTCCCTCTTTTTATCGAGTTCAGGATCAATGATTCCATTGAAATCTCCCATTATTATTAGCTTTTCTCCAATGTATTTCATTAATTGTTTCTCCAAATTTTGTAGGAACCCCTTTTTATTTCCGTTCGGGGCATAAACTCCCACCCATATCCATTGTTGTCCTTCGTATAATGTTTTTACCATTATTATTCTACCTTCCTTATCAGACCAAATCAGTTCGGGATTCCATTTTTGTTTGATATAAATTACTACTCCAGCGAGAGGGTGAAGAAAATATTTAACACAATACACAATTATCCCAATGCAAATTGTCCCCTTCCCAACATCTGGGGCCTCTTGGTAAAAGAGGTGCAAGAATTTTGTAAGTGGAGTCACTATTCCACTACTGAAAACAGAGCAACAAGGATCAGCTGCAGCTAAATTGCCTGTGTCTCTAAGCAATTGTGGGTCTTTAGGTTTCATTTTCCTTTAAATGTCAGGTTCCTGGGCTGAACCTCTGAGCTTCAGGTGACTTTTTACAACCTCCTGGTAGAAACAGAGGCTCTAGGGTTGGGGGTTGGCTTTGGTAGCCCCCGAATTTGTGGAACTCCCTCCCCACAGAGGTGTGTCTGGCAGCTTCCTTGTACAGCTTCGGGGGAAGGCTGATGTTTTGAATCCACCTTATTTCTGTTATTGTAAGTTGATTTAAATTGTCTTTAACATTTTTTATTGCTTGAACCTCCCCAGGGACCTTAAAGTGAAGGGTAGGTGAAGAAGAAGAAGAAGAAGAAGAAGAAGAAGAAGAAGAAGAAGAAGAAGAAGAAGAAGAAGAAGAAGAAGAAGAAGAAGAAGAAGAAGAAGAAGAAGACATTTTGCAACAAATAACAGGACCAAAAAACACCCAGTGGGGGGATATTTTTTCATTTGCATTTGGTGATATTTGTTCAAGTCAGAGCATCCTTGCAAGAAGTCCACCTGCCATAGTATGAAAAGCGTTTTCTGCTTTTCACACCACTGACAGAACCCAGATTAACAAGTCAGGCTTGGAGCAGGCGAGGGGAGCTGAGGTAAGTCTCGTCTCCCATCGAACTTTCCCACACAAAGCATCCAACTTTGTGACCTCCACTAATAGGGCTTTGTGGGAGATGTAGCCTCACTTTCACGATCTATCTGGAAAGGTGGCCCCAAGCACACACCCTGAAGCTATCACAGTGTCTGTCAGAAGCTGGTGACCTCGCGAGAACTCTCCTTTTCCAACTCGAAACTTTCCCTTAAAATAAATGGAAGGGAGATAATGAGAAGGCAATGCCACAACCTCACTGGAGACAGGCTGGCTGAGATGCTTGGAAGTAACAGTCTGACGTCTATTAAACAGGGGGGGGGACAACAACAGCCTCTGGGTTGTGGACAGAACACTTTCTGGGCAAGATCAGACAAAGAAAACCTCATTAGCTCTTAAGGTCTCTCTCAAGCACCCTAACAGCCGCTGCTTGGACTGCAGAAAGGTTTGTGTGCTTCCCCCCACCCCCTCCCTTCCTAAATGCTTTGGGCTCTTTATTTCAGCAGTAACTGAGGCAGCCAGAGAACAAAGCATGCTGGGGAAAGGAGTGCAAGAGTATGGATTCTCAGCCAGGTCGTAGGTGGCGTTACCTGCTCTGTTTGCAGAGCAATTCTGGGAAAGACACTCAAGAGGGTTTTCAGTTCAACACAGTTTCAGCCACCTGAAGGACGGCTTTCAGAGGCAAATTAACCAACCACCTTTCCTACAGCTCAGGGCATGGAGAAAGTGGATAGAGAAAAGTTCTTCTCCCACTCTTGCAACACCAGTACTCCTGGATGTCTAAAGAAGGCGAATGTCAGAAGATTCAGCTCAGATAAAAGAAAACTCTTCTTCATGCAGAACTTGCTTCCACAGGAGGCAGTGATGGCCACCAACTTGGATGGCTTTAAAAGAGGATCCAAAAAATTCATGGGGGTTGGAGATGGCTAAGGATGGCTATGAGACAGGGTGGCTGTGCTCTGCTTTCATAGAGGCAGAATGAACCTGCGCTTGTGTGGCCCTGCTTGGATTCTGACATGGCCACGGAGGTCCTGCTCAAGGGTCTGCCCCCAAGATCCATCAGGTCCTCAGGAAAAGGAGCAGGGCCTTGTCGGGGGTGTCCCCACCCTAATAATAATAATAATAATAATAATAATAATAATAATAATAATTTTATTTATACCCCGCCCTCCCCAGTTAAAACCAGGCTCAGGGCGGCTAACACCAATAAAATTACAATAAGACATAAAAGAAAACAATTAATTAAAATGCAGATTAAAATACAATATTAAAATGTAGAATTTAAAATTTATGTGCCTTTGCTATTTTTAAAGAGGCCTTGAAGGCTTGTGTGTTTTAGTCCACTTAGTTCACGATACTGCTCTTCCTTTCTGTGAGCTTTACAGTCACAATTTTTTAAAAAATAGTTTATATTGACACTGCTGTTTCCATTAATCCTATTTTATACTTCTATTGCTCCATCTCTCAGCTGCCTTGAGAGGGCTTCTGCATGGAAAGGTTGTATAAAATATCATTGTTATTTGTTTATTTTGATTTTTGAAATTCTTATCATTATTATGATTGAAATAGTTTTAAATCCTTGTCTAGCCATCCACATTTTGGCTTGCAGATCGGTTAAAGTTGCATCTTACCTGGGAGTTAAGTCCCTTTAGGGTAAACCTGCAGAGGACAGAGCTGGGGGTGGGGGAGTCTGTCAATATCAGTTCCTCTCTGGCCCTGTTCATTGAAGGCACTACGATACCATTTTAAACAACCATAGCTTCCCCCAAATAATTCTGCGAACTGTAGTTTAAGGGTGCTGGGAACCATAGCTCCACGAGGGGCTAAACTACAGCTCCCAGAATTGTTTTGGGAAAGCCAAATGTGACCTTCCAAGAAAGGGGTACATTGTTACGACTCATTTAGAGGTAGGGTTTGATCTATTTATTTATCTATGTCCCACATTTCCTGTAAGGAGCTCAAAGCAACATACAGTGTTACTGTATCTAGTGACTGGCCCAAGCTTGCTCAGTGAGTGGGGATTAGACCTAGGCCTCTGGGACTGACCCCTGGGGCCAGGGCCGGCTCTAGGGGTAGGCTGGGTGGCGCGGGGCACCAGGGCGCGGGGATGGCAGGGGCAAGAAACAGGGCGGAGCAGGGGGCGCCGGAGCGATCTCCACACCACGGCACCAGGGCGCCCGACATGCTTGAGACGGCCCTGCCTGGGGCTGATGGGAGTTGGAGTCATACAGCAACTGGATGGGGAGGTTGACACAGTTGTCCTGTCCCTGTTTTAACCACTACACTATACCCATGTTTCAAGAGCTCATCCGAAGGCTACCCCCATATAAGCACCGTTCCTCCCTGTTGAAATCTGGATGTCCTTGGACAAGGGATGAGACGGGAAGGGTGACGTGTCCCTATTTTGTCTTCTTTTCCTAGTTCTTTTCGGTGTGCTCTTGAGTTGTTCAAGGATGAGCCTTCTTCAGGCTCAGAGAAAGACTTGTTGGTCTCCATCATTTATGAATAAGGTGCTGGCAGGCTGATTCAGAGCTCAGCCTCTTAGTGATAACACTTCAGTTGACTCTCGGTATAAAATATTCAGGATACAAAATATGCTCTCATCCATGGGAAGAGTGGGACGTATTTTTTTAAAAAAATGCTACCTGGGCAACTGCTGGGGAGATGGTTCCTGAAGGGTGCTTCACTGATAGACAAGAGCTATTCTATTTCTTTCATTCTATGTTTAATGGCCAGGTAATAAAGTCAGGCAGATGGGACAATTGACATATCATTGGACGCCTGCCAGATCCTACTCCCCACAACCACTGCTTCAGACCACTTCTCTATCAGAGGAGCAGGGGCAGAGGAAGGGGGTGCGGTGGGGGTGGCCAGCCACGGGTGTCACCACCGAGGGGGGGTGACAAAATGCCGGGCGGCACTCACCACGGGGCCTGCAGTGCACTCGAGCCACACATTTCTCCTGGGAGTGACGCAGTGGCTGGGGCACCCGCAGGCTCCATGCTGCCCCAAGCTGTAGGGTGGCTGAGTGGGAGGAGGCAGGCAGACTCCTTGGAGGCCCCACAGAGCATCCTGCCCCAGCTGCCCCAGGCGCCCAATCGGCTTGCTGGGCCACTGCAGAGGAGCACTTGGTGCCAAAAAAGTTCTGGGGGAACGACCCCACCCATAACGTTAGGAACATAGGAAACTTCCTTAGCCTGAATCAGACCACTGGTCCATCTAGCTCTGTATTGTCTACACTGACCAGCAGAAGCTCTCCAGAATTTCATAGAAGAGACCCTGAGGATCATCTAGTCCAACCCCCTGCAATGCAAAAACATGGGGATGTCCCCTACGGGAATCAAGCCTGCAACATTGGCGCTATCAGCAACATGCTCGTTTGCACCACTAGTTTTAACAGATTTCAGGCAAGATTTCCCAACCCTGCCTGGAGATGCCAGTGAGGGATTAAACCAGAGAGATGCTCTACTGCTGAGCTATGAGATCCATGCCCTGTTACGACCGGCCCACCAACGGCTGTACATCGCCTGATGACTTGAGACTGGATTGAACATGGCCAACTGGATAGAATGCCTCCAATGAGAACTTGGAGGATAATCAACATTCATTCACCCCCTCACTCAGGGTCTTGACACCGGGGATTGCTGGTCCTTCCAATGAGTCTGTCTTCCAAGTAGCATCTCAAACTTCTCAAACTTTATAGACATATCTTCTTCAATTTGCTGGCACAGGTAAGAAGAGCGCCATTGGAATCCTGGCAGGGGGCAAGGAGAAGACTGAGAATGGAGAAGCTTCAGCCTGTTACCTAGGGGAGAGCTTCTCAAGTGACCCATCCCAGTCAGAGCAGCAAAGAGGGAAAGGCTCCTAAAAAAAAACTTCATTACTTTAATACATGTGTGTACAAGTTTACATACAAACCTAGAATATCACACACACACCAGGATGTTGAACACAAAGCGAAACACTTTCCATTTACAGTGGTACCTCTACTTACGAATGGAGCTCTGTCTGCCATCTTGGATGCGGTATAGATTTTTTCTACTTACGAATTTTTAGATAGGGTTGCTTCTACTTACGAATTTTTTCTCCCAATGCATTCCTATGGGATTTGACTTACAATTTTTTTTTTTACTTACGAATGTGCGTTCGGAACGCATTAAATTCGTAAGTAGAGGTACCACTGTATAGGGTTTCTCCCCAGTGCGAGTTCGCTGATGGGAAGTAAGGTTTTGTTGATGTGAATTAGGTTTTCCACTTCCACCGAAGCTCTTTCCATCCTCTATGCCAGGGGTCCCCAGACTAAGGCCCGGGGGCCGGATGCGGCCCAATCGCCTCTCAATCTGGCCCGCGGACAGCCTGGGAATCAGCATGTTTTTACATGAGTAGAATGTGTCTTTTTATTTAAAATGCATCTCTGGGTTATTTGTGGGGCCTGCCTGGTGTTTTTACATGAGTGGAATGTGTCCTTTAATTTAAAATGCATCTCTGGGTTATTTGTGGGGCCTGCCTGGTGTTTTTACATGAGTAGAATGTGTCCTTTTATTTAAAATGCATCTCTGGGTTATTTGTGGGGCTGGCCTGGTGTTTTTACATGAGTAGAAGGTGTCCTTTTATTTAAAATGCATCATCTCTGGGTTATTTGTGGGGCATAGGAATTCGTTCATATATTTTTTTCAATATAGAAATATGGGAATATAGTCCGGCCCCCAACAAGGTGTGAGGGACAGTGGACTGGCCCCCTGCTGAAAAAGCTTGCTGACCCCTGCTCTATGCACTCAAAGGCTTTCTCCCAAAGCGTCTTGGAGGGCCATTGTGACACTGGCAGCCACTAAAGCAGGATAAGGAACCTGAGGCCATCCAACTTTGCATTAGCCCTGGCCGTTGTGCCCAATGGTAATAAATAAATAAAAACGATGGGCGTTGGAACCCAACAGCATGTGGGGAGCCACATGCACTAAACTCATCTTTGGAAACTAAGAATTTTGAAACAAGAAAGTTGTGGCCAATACATCCACCCACCCACTTTACTTCTTCGTGCACTGCATAGTTAAACTGTGGAACTCACTCCCACAGGAGGCAGTGATGTCCACCAACTTAGATGGTTTTAAAAGAGGGTTGGACAAATTCATTGGAGGGGGGGCTATCAATGGCTACTAGCCACGATGGGTATGCTCTGTGTCCATCATCTGAAGCAGGGATGCTTCTGAATGCCAGTTGCTGGAAACCACAAGGAGGAAGGGTTGCTGTTGTGCTCAGTTCCTGCTTGTGGGCTTCCCTTTGAGGCATCTGGGTGGCCACTGCGAGGACAGGATGCTGGGCTAGATAGCCCCACTTGGGCCTGATCCAGCAGGCTCCTCTTTTGTTCTTGCGTAACTAAAGCCCTTACTTATTATCATTTTGCAATCCTCATTTCCTACAATTTGGTGACCATCATGCTGTTGTTACACAACCTTTCGTATTATTCTATTCATGGAGCAAGGTTTCTTCCACTTATTTGTTAGGGGATCAATGACAGCTTGAGGAAGTGCTCTTGGGCCACAGGTAAGTTTGAGCTGCAAGAGGCTCTGATGTGAGATGGACATCCACAACAAGACAGTTGTAATGAGTCCCAGGGGTTTAGCCGGAGAGATCAGCCTTTCCAGAAGTAACAGAGCAAAGTCAGCATTGCTTAAAAGGGGTCAAAAAATTGCTGATGGGAATGTAGAGGTGCCCCCAACTTAAATGTGTGATCTCAGCTCTTAAGCAACTTCAGAGCATGTAGATTTGTTGAGATGTGTTTAGGCCGTGGGAGAGGACTGCTTAGTTTTATTAAGAATTTAAAGATGTATCATGTAAAATTTATGATTATCTGTAAAATTATGTAAAAATTATGATTATCTGTAAAATTCCAGATAAATGCTCTGGACCTAAAGCCACCAGTCCAGATTTCTGTGATGCAAGAAAACAAAAAGCAAGCCCCTTCCTCCCCACAAACCTCTGGACCCTAAATGTGGTAAGCAGAATACATTGTCCAAATAAGAACACCAGTTTCCCTGGAATTTTTGAGCCGGTTGGCACCTATGCCCTTCTAACAACTGATTTGAAACTCCCAATCCAGGCTGCATTCTTTAGGTAAGAATCACCATCCCAGGTGTTGTTCCAGCAGCCTCTTGAAAACACCAAGGGAACAATATCCCACCACCTTGTTCCACCCCCTGACCTTTTCCTGTAAAATAAATCCACACAAATTTTAACACCTGGTGCTCACATGCAGCGAAGCAGGGAGGAGTGGGCTGAGACACAAATAGCAGACCGGAGCCAGGTGTTGGGGCAGATAAGGCCACAGCTCTATTGGTTATATAAAGAACAGGTTGGGCGTAGGCAAGGGCCGTGGATCCAACAATCCAGTAGCCCACATGCTGATCCATGTGCCCTGCAGCCAAAGGTCAAGTCAGGAAGTCTGAGGTTAGAAGAGGGGGGGGGGAGAGAGAGACTTCAGTCTGGTCTGCACCTAGATGCCATCCCAAGGAGCCCAATGCAGAAACAGATTAGGAGACACCTGAAGGCAGTATTGGGAAGTTTTTAAGATCTGACTTCTCCATCATTCTGCCCGGACACTGAGGTCCAGCACCGAGGGCCTTCTGGCGGTTCCCTCGTTGCGAGAAGCCAAGTTGCAGGGAACTAGGCAGAGGGCCTTCTCGGTGGTGGCGCCCGCCCTGTGGAACGTCCTCCCAACAGATGTCAAAGAGGAAAACAACTACCAGACTTTTAGAAGACATCTGAAGGCAGCTCTGTTCAGGGAGGCTTTTAATGTTTAATAGATTACTATGTTTTATTTTTCTGTTGGAAGCCACCCAGAGTGGCTGGGGAAACCCAGCCAGATGGGTGGGGTATAAATAAATTATTATTATTATTATTATTATTATTATTATTATTATTATTATTATTATGTTTTTATACGTATGTCCTGGAAGCTCCCAGAGTGGCTGAGGAAACCCAGCCAGATGGGTGGGGTATAAATCATAATAATAATAATAATAATAATAATAATAATAATAATAATAATAATAATCTCTCTCAAGCAGGAAAAGCCTGCTGCCCCCACCCTTTATGAGGCCACAAATCAGGCTCCCGGGTGAGTCAGGGAACTGTGATTTTTTCAACAACTGAGAGTCAGAGATCCTTGTTGATTTCCTGCAAATCGCCCAGCACCTCCATAAACTCCCTTATGCCCATCCCTGTCTCACACAACCTTTCTAGGCATTCTCCTGTTGCCTCTGATCCTTTATTTTTACTCCTATGAGAGGCCAGTCTTATTCCAGGGAAGCCTTGATGCGGGTTCCCCTTGGAGACATTTGTACTGGTTAGTCCTTGGGAGTGCCATTGTTTCCTGATTCAGGGGAAGCTTCCTTGCTTGCTGCATCTGAAGAAATCTGTGCAGGAGACACCAACATGTTCACAGCCACAGAGCTGGGACTTGATCTCTGGTCTACACCCAGCATTCCAGTCCATCTCAGGCCAGCAATTTTGACTCGTGATCTTCGGTCCTCCCATATAAGGTTGGCAGTGGACTTGTCAAATTAGCTCTTGGTGTGACTTCTGGGAGGGTTGCACACGTAACCCCCTGTCTCCTGCAGGGGTGACAATGTCAAAAGTGGTCGCCTGTGACTCAAATATGGCTAATGCTATCTCCGTCCTCTGCTGTTGCCCAACGTCTGACGGAGCAGAGTATACATTCTCCGGAAAGAGCAGATATTAACCGGGGGAAAGTAAGAGATGCGAGAGAAAGGGAAAACAGAGGCCTGAGTCGAGAAGCAAACACTCACAGCATGGTGCCCTGGTGGTCCCCAAGCATTGCTGCATTTCGGATGTCTGCCCTAGATCAACTCTACATCTTTAAAAGGCCTTGAGCTTTCTGAAGGGAGGAAGAAGTTCTGCTGCTTTTGGATGGCAGAACATGCCAGGAACATCCTAGAGGAAGTGCCAGGCTTCCAGCCAGCTCTGTGCTGGGGGGAAAGAGTGAATTTCTGCCAGTTAAAGGCACATCGCCCTGCCAGGATAAATCAGTCACGGTGGAAAGGTGGCAACTGGAGAAAGCCATTTAATTCCATTTGCTCTGCATTGCCACAGGAGAATGAACGACGCAGGTGCCATTAAATAGGATCGAAGAGGACACCACTGCATTGATAGGACAGAGCATGCATGTCTCAGCTAAGGCCAGGGTAGAGGGAGTAATCCAAGCAGGGGTGCAGCTAAGGATGGACCTCAGAGCCCAAGTTCAGGGGGAGCCCTGCCCAAGGGGGACCACAAATGACTGGAAGCCCCCTTCCCCACGAGAGCAGCTGGGCATCCAGCGAGGGTCCGCCATGCCTGCTGGTGGGATGTATATTGACCAAAGAGCCACAGTTCTAGCAGCAGCAGAGGAAGCCACCCAGGCACCTGGGGTGGTGCGCCTAGGGGCGGGGCGAGCCACCCATAGGCATACCTGCCAAATTGCTGTCGGAGAAATAAGGGACCGGCCGGAAGTAGCAGACCGGAAGTAGCGCTGCCGCCATTTTGGAACTGGGCGGAGCATGCTCAGATGCTGCTGTGCCCAGTTCCAAAATGGCCGCCACGCCGGAAGTCGCACTGCAGCCATTTTGGAACTGGGCAGAGCAGCATCAAAAGTCACTTCTGAGCATGCTCCGCCCAGTTCCAAAATGGCCACCACGCCAGAATAAACCGGGGGGGGGATCCGTTTTTTCAGCTAGGAACAGCTGGGAAAACGGGGATTTCCCGGGGAATACGGGAGACTTGGCAGCTATGCCCATAGGGGTGGGGTGGGGGCTCTGGAGTCTGCCTGCCTCCTCCCACTCAGGGGGGAGGCAGCACGTGGACCGTTTGGGCAGCGCAGAGCCTGCCTGTGCCCAAGCCACCATGTCTCCCAGCAGATACACGTGCAGCAGACCCCACAGTGAGTGCCACCTGGCATTTTGTCAACCCCCCCAGTGGTGAAACCCAGGGCAGACTGCACCCACCGCACCGCACCCCCTCTTCTGCCCCTGAGTTTCAGAACACTACAGATTCTGCAGTGTAAAAGGAACATTAGAAATTGGGCCTGGAGCCTTAGCATTACAACCAGGAAAACTAGCATAACATTCCCCATATCTGAATACAACCTGGGACAGGGCATTGGTCCCCTTAGTTCAGTTCATCTGCTTCCAGGACTGGGGAGGAGAGGGGGAAATAAAGAGGCAGAGCAAAGAAGAAGAAGAATAGCAACACGTTTTGTGTGTGTGTGTGTGTGTGTGTGTGTGTGTGTGTATCACAGCACAATTTCTGTACAAAAGGCTTGCGATAGAAGGGAAATCCATGCGCTTCTCTTTTCTCTTTCCTTAAAGAAAAGAAGCAGTTTGTTGCAAGGAGGGCTGCTTTTCAGCTGGTTTCCTCGCAGAGCTGGGCTCCTAATTCCTCTCTGTCCCTTCTGCTGCTGCTGCTGCTACCACAGGGAGAACAAAGCTGTAGGGAGAAGATAAGCCACAGTGGGGGGTGAAGGGACAGCCTTGACATGCTTATTCCAGCTGCCTCTCAGAGCAATCCAGCCACTGTTCAGGAAGAGGCTGGCTGATGATGATGACAGTGATGATGGAGGGAGAGAAAAACCTGGGAGCAGAAAGAAGCCCCAAAGGTACGACGGCATACACCCGCAGCCACCCTGGGGAGGCTGTGGATCTGTTTGAGCTAGCTCTGCTGTCGATTTGCAAAAGGAACAGCTGAGCTTTGATCCCAGGTGAACAGGGCTTGGGGAATTCATTTCCTTCTGGTTTCCTGGGATACCAGATATGAGTATGAAGGCTTAAAAAACCCAACCCACATAGCACAACTATTGTTCTCCCTTATTGGCAGGGCCCTGCACTGTGTGAGTGCAGGGCTTACGATCTCATATACCAAGGGTGAGGAGCCTTTCCCAGGTAAAAGGGCCACAATCCCCTTGTGGGGGAATCTTCCACAAGGGCTAGTATTGTTTTGTTTTGTTTTTTAAAAAAATCTTATTAGAAGGATTTCATTTATAAAAAGATAGAGTGAGGGGAAAAGAAAGGAAGCAAGTGAGTGAGAATGGGGGAAAGACAAAAACTACTGTTACATTACTATACATTAATATAGGTAAAGGTAAAGGGGCCCCTAACCATTAGGTCTTTGTCCATGGAGTTTTCTTGGCAGGGATACTGGAGTGGCTTGCCAGTTCCTTCTCCAGGTGGATCACGTTTAGTCAAAACTCTCCACTATGACCTGTCCATCTTGGGTGGCCCTGCATGGCATAGCTCATAGCTTCTCTGAGTTATTCAAGCCCCTTCGCCACGACAAGGCATTGACAAGGCATTGAAGAATTGATGCTTTTGAATTATGGTGCTGGAGGAGACTCTTGAGAGTCCCATGGACTGCTAGAAGATCAAACCTATCCATTCTTAAGGAAATCAGCCCTGAGTGCTCCCTGGAAGGACAGATCGTGAAGCTGAGGCTCCAATACTTTGGCCACCTCATGAGAAGAGAAGAATCCTTGGAAAAGACCCTGATGTTGGGAAAGATTGAGGGCACTAGGAGAAGGGGACGACAGAGGACAAGATGGTTGGACAGTGTTCTCGAAGCTACGAACATGAGTTTGACCAAACTGCGGGAGGCAGTGCAAGACAGGAGTGCCTGGCGTGCTATGGTCCATGGGGTCACGAAGAGTCGGACACGACTAAACGACTAAACAACAACAACAAACCATTAGGTCCAGTCGTGACCGACTCTGGGGTTGCACACTCATCTCGCATTATTGGCCGAGGGAGCCGGCGTACAGCTTCCAGGTCATGTGGCCAGCATGACAAAGCCGCTTCTGGCAAACCAGAGCAGCACATGGAAACGCCGTTTACCTTCCCGCTGTAGCGGTTCCTATTTATCTACTTGCATTTTGACGTGCTTTCGAACTGCTAGGTTGGCAGGAGCTGGGACCAAGCAACGGGAGCTCACCCCGTCACAGGGATTCGAACCATATATATACATTAATATATAGATGTGTATATTCTTATTATCCTAATATATATATATATATATATAATTGTCGATGCTTTTTTTCTGGGGGGGACGCAGGGATACGCATACCCCTAAACATTTTGTGAATCTAAGTTTGGCCTCATTGAGAGGCAGTATTTCAATATGAGTAGGAAAATAAGAGTACCCCTAACCTTTTTTTTAAAGAAAAAAAGCACAGATAATTGTGAATAACATTATGTGTAAACTCATTCCATGTATCATTGCATTTATCCAAAGAAAGTCTGTGTCTATAAGCTGTCTGTTCATATGTTGCCAATCAGGGCCATCTTAAGCATATCCGGCACCGTGTTGCAAAGATCCCTCTGGTGCACACACACACACACACACGTTTCCCAGAGTTGCCAACCTTTTTTAGGGAGCACGGCGCTGCCGGCAATGCGCCCAGCTTTGTGGGGCTGGAGGAGGCAGGCAGCAGCTGGAGGGCATCTCCTTCCCCACCAGAAGAGGCGGAGGCTGGATGCGCCAGATCCCGGCTCAGCTGGCCGCTTCATGCTGTGGTGGCCACAGCAGGCAGAGGCTCCGGGTGTGGCGCTGTTTCGGTGAAGCATGGCAGAGGCGGGCGAGGGCGGCGAGCTGATGCCAGGAGGCACTGCATCTAGCCTCCGCCTCTTCCCTGGCACCCTCCAGAACTTGGCGCCCTGGCGCCCTGCGCCACTAGCCTCTATGGGTAAGAAGCCCCTGTTGCCAATATTGTCATGTTGTCAAGCCATTGATTGGGGGAATCCTATCTCTATTCTCCTGATTCATCAGTTATCAGTCTTATGGCCACCATTTGGGTATGTGGAATCCATTTTTTGCTGTCCTGTTGTCGATTTCCATACAATGGGTATACACAGTGGTGCCTCGCAAGACGAAAGTAATTCGTTCCGCGAGTCGCTTAGTCTTGCAATAATTTCGTCTTGCAAAGCGCAGTTTGCCACAGCCAAAAAAAAAACCGCCAAAAAACAGTGGTGTCTCGCTTAACGAATGCCCTGTTTAACAAAATTTCCACTTAACGAAAGGTTTTTTCTAGTGGAGGTTGCTTCGCTAGACGAATTCGTTTTACGAAAAATTCATCTAGCGAATTGCGGTTTCCCATAGGAATGCGTTGAAATTCAATCAATGTGTTCCTATGGGCAAAATAAAAAATAAAAAAAATTCAATGCATTCCTATGTGATTCGCTAGACGAATTTTTCGTTATAAGAAAAGACCCGTGGAACGAATTAAATTCGTCTAGCGAGGCACCACTGAACTTCGTCTTGCGAAGCGCGGCCATAGAAAACTTCATCTTGCAAGTCACCAAAAACATCGCAAAACGCTTTCGTCTTGCGAGTTTTTCGTCTCAGGAGGCATTCGTCTTGCAAGGTACCACTGTAGTTCAAGAGCATATTCGCCACTGGAAATTTAAAATTTTTCCATAGTGTCTCGTTTACATAGTCAATCACTTTTTCCCAAAACTTGGTAAGTGTGGGACGCAGTCAAAGCAAATGTTTCAAAGAAGCATCATCCATATTACATCTCCCAACAAAGATCTACATTAGATCGTCCTCTTATACAAACCTTCCAGGGTCTTGTAGTGCGCAGGGCTGGAGGCAAAAGTGGGTGGAGCAATGGTTGTGACTCTCAGCTTTGAATGACAGGCTGCATTCCAGAAGTCTGAGGTTTCTTCGCCTGCACCCTGCTCTCCATCCAGGTGGACAGGCAGCGCCACCACATTTCAAGGGCAGCATCCCAGTCACACAACACACACTCCAGGAGAGTGTGGAGCAGAGCCAATGAGGGGGCTGGCCAGGATAGGTTCCCAAGGGGTGGGTGAAGACACCCAGGGGGCTAGGTTGGGCTTGAGTTTTTTCCACCCCTCCTTAGGAATTGGGGGAGAAATTAATTTCAGTTTGCATTTAAAGCCACGTTTAGTGGAACACCCTCCCACCAGATGTCAAAGAGAAAAACAACTACCAGACTTTTAGAGGACATCTGAAGGCAGCCCTGTTTAGGGAAGCTTTTAATGTTTAATAAATTATTGTATTTTAATATTTCTGTCGGAAGCTGCCCAGAGTGGCTGGGAAAACGCAGCCAGATAGGCGGGGCATAAATAATAAATTATTATTATTATTATAATTTTTTTATTATCATTATTATTATCAAATGTGCACTTTCTGAAACAACATGAAAATTTTAATACCATACAGCCATCCTCTGAAATTTGCACTTATCCAAATTCTGGCATGCAGATCTTCAACTGGCGTTCACAAAAATGCATACCCTTAGGGGGAAATATCATTGGAAAAACATCCACCTCTACCTCCTGGTGTATTTGGTACCAAAGAAGTCAGCATTTTACCTATTCCACCGTCTCATCTAAGGCTCCTTGTTGCCTCCTGCAGTAGGTTTGGAGAAGGAGATTTCATTGCACATACCCCCAATCAAAATATCCTGGATCGTCATACTATTGTCAGCTAGCAAATCTGCAGCTCTTGGTTGCACACAGATACTAGTTTGGTCAAGATTCACAGAGGAATTCACAGCGGAGAAGTTCTGAAAGCAGATTCATTCCACCTCCAGTCCTTGACAGCTTTTCCCCAGGCTGCATTCTGTTCTTTCTCCCTGGAGCGATTCCCAGAGGACCACAATTTGAAGAGGCAGAGCTTCCTTTTGAAGGCCATCTCCACCACCTCTCGCTGCCCTATTTCTCTCTCATTGGCAATTATTTCCCCCCTTCCCCATCCATCTTCGGCGTTAAGTGCCTGGATGTCCCTTTCATATCGCAACACACACAAAAAAAGAGACCAGGCATCCGGGGAATTATCAGCCTGGCTAAGTCACTAACCTTCTCGCTTTTGTGATATTTATGGAAAGGAAAGGTAGAGAAGAGCTCTTTTTTATAAAAGAAAAGAAAAGAAAAAAGGGAAAGGGAAAAGCGAGTCCCATGTAGCATTAGACAAAGACAAACACCTCTGGTTCATTACATAAGTGCTGCCAGTCACATCCAGGCAGCAGCATCAAATCCTTCTCCTTTAGTGGGAGGAAATTACTTCAGACCCACCTGCTAGTTGCTATTTGCTCAAGGGTTTCTTGAAAACATACTGAAACTGTCATAATCCCCCTCCAAAAAGAAAGGAAAAGAAAGCAGGACTCATGGATTAGATGTTTTAGTAAGGTTAAGTCCATAGTGGTCTTTTCCTATCCCTATCAATAAAGAAAATAACCAGACAAGACAGCTGTAGAATCAGAGAAGAGGTTTTAGACCAGGTGAGGCCCCAGCTGGGTTTAAGGGAGGTAAAGGTAAAGGGACCCCTGACCATTAGGTCCAGTCGTGACCAACTCTGGAGTTGCAGCGCTCATCTCGCATTATTGGCCGAGGGAGCCGGCGTACAGCTTCCAGGTCATGTGGCCAGCATGACAAAGCCGCTTCTGGCAAACCAGAGCAGCACATGGAAATGCCATTTACCGTCCCGCTGTAGCGGTACCTATTTACCGTATCTACTTGCACTTTGACGTGCTTTCGAACTGCTAGGTTGGCAGGAGCTGGGACCAAGCAACGGGAGCTCACCCCGTCGCAGGGATTCGAACCGCCGACCTTCTGATCAGCAAGCCCTAGGCTCTGTGGTTTAACCCACAGCGCCACCTGCGTCCCAGCTGGGTTTAAGGGAGATAAGGGTGCTATTTTGCAATACAGGGTTTTGCCACCGCTGCTCCTAATATGTACAGATAAACCCACCAAACTTTTTCTTGGCATGGAGGGGAGGATTTTTTTAAAAAAGCAACTTGACTACTACTGATGCAGGTCCAGGTGTCAGTTTAAAAAGTGGCGGCAGCAACTGAGGCCACTGAGAATCAATTGCGGTGGGTAAACAAAGGGTTGGCATCCATTGAATGGGGCTAAGGGCCAGGGTGGCTATATGTCCTGTTTTGTAGAAAACCAGTGCCAGATTTATGTATAAGCTAAACAAGCTATAGCTTATGGCCCCACACTCTTGGGGGCCCCAAAAAAAATTAAAGGAAAAATACTGGATGTACATTTCCAAAATATAAGATAAAAAACAAATAAAATAAAACCTACATACAGCAACAGTGTGTTGTGTTGTGTAGTCTCCTATGATGTAAGTAATGGGCCCCGCCTGCTAGCCTGCTCCCTAAAATATCACTGGTTTGCTCATTTCCATATATAGGGTGCCTACATTCTGCATGTGCAAACGGCTTTAGGTACCCATTAGGTCCATAAATTACAATTTGGCACACATTCAACAACAAAAAACAGCAACAATTTGTTGTTGACAAAGGACAGCTGGACATATAAAAGG
Organism: Zootoca vivipara; assembly: GCF_965207765.1. Taxonomy (NCBI): domain Eukaryota; kingdom Metazoa; phylum Chordata; class Lepidosauria; order Squamata; family Lacertidae; genus Zootoca; species Zootoca vivipara. Next base: position 28,948,621 of record NC_142597.1, on the reverse strand, counting down.
GCCCCATTATCTACAGTAGCTCGGGGCCTCATCAAACCTAAATCTGGCCCTATAGAAGACTAGAACGGAAGAATATCACAACCACTTTAGCTAATCCCTCCTAGATTTAGTCTTGAGGAGGCTTCTTCTGTGCCAGAGGGAGAAGGCAACCCGAGAGAAGCACCTGCTCTTGGTATAAGGTGAAATCAATGGCAGAGGCGCTTCGGCAGCATCACTCCCAAAGTCAACATTTTTTTGCAGGCAAATTGAAACTATCCGCTGGTGTCGCTGGTAATCATTAAAGTGAGTGGAATTGCTTATGAAGTACGATGGATACCCTGTACCCGCCATCTGCCAGATGGATATTAAATGTGAACACAGAAGCACTCCAGGAATCATTGTGTTTATTGGAAGAAGGATTGTGCAACACACCTCACCAAAAGATCCTCCCCGGGCCCTGGGGGAAAAATGCCTAAGAAAAGAGGCTCTAAAGCAGGCATCCCCAAACTCGGCCCTCCAGATGTTTTGGGACTACAGTTCCCACCATCCCTGACCACTGGTCCTATTAGCTAGGGATGATGGGAGTTGTAGTCTCAAAACATCTGGAGGGCCGAGTTTGGGGATGCCTGCTCTAAAGGCTGGGCAGTCCCAAAGAAGTTGAAAATAGTAAATAAACCCAATGCGGTTTTTTAAAAGAGCATTTCCGACATGCAGTCAATGCCAGATTTACATATAAGCATATAAGCTAAACAAGCTATAGCTTAGGGCCCCACTCTCTTGCCCCCCCCATACTTCTTCTTAATTGTATTTCACTATTAATATACTTCTTCTTAATTGTATTTCAGTTCAACAATTACTTTGATAAAATACATATTTTGTTATGGGCAAATGGCTTTAGATACCTATTAGGTCCATAAAAAGGTAAAGGTAAAGGGACCCCTGACCATTAGGTCCAGTCGTGACCGACTCTGGGGTTGCGCGCTCATCTCGCATTCTTGGCCGAGGGAGCCGGCGTATAGCTTCCAGGTCATGTGGCCAGCATGACAAAGCCGCTTCTGGCAAACCAGAGCAGCACATGGAAACGCCGTTTACCTTCCCGCTGTAGCGGTTCCTATTTATCTACTTGCATTTTGACGTGCTTTCGAACTGCTAGGTTGGCAGGAGCTGGGACCAAGCAACGGGAGCTCACCCCGTCGCAGGGATTCGAACCGCCGACCTTCTGATCAGCAAGCCCTAGGCTCAGTGGTTTAACCACAGCGCCACCTGGTCCCCATTAGGTCCATAAATTACCATATAACATATATAACATATATTCAACACAAAAAACAGCGACAATTTGTTGATGACAAAGGACAGCTAGACATATAAAGAGCCCCATTGCCTTCAGTAGCTTAGGGCCTTGTCAAACCTAAATCTGGCCCTGCATACAGTACAATAGATTTTTTTCACAGGTACATTATTCAGAACCAAATCCTAGAAGTGGTGGGCAGGGGGGATTTCAGTTGACATGAAATGTTCATACTGTGTAGGAAACCATTCAGCATAAAAATATAATAAAATAATAATGTAACACTAAGATGCCTGTTGTCTTTGTCCATAGAGTTTTCTTGGCAGGGATACTGGAGTGGCTTGCCAGTTCCTTCTCCAGGTGGATCACGTTTGGTCAAAACATAACTTCTCTAAGTATAAAGAAGGCTGATCGCCGAAGAATTGATGCTTTTGAATTATGGTGCTGGAGGAGACTCTTGAGAGTCCCATGGACTGCAAGAAGATCAAACCTATCCATTCTGAAGGAAATCAGCCCTGAGTGCTCACTGGAAGGACAGATCGTGAAGCTGAGGCTCCAATACTTTGGCCACCTCATGAGAAGAGAAGAATCCTTGGAAAAGACCTTGATGTTGGGAAAGATGGAGGGCACTAGGAGAAGGGGACGACAGAGGATGAGATGGTTGGACAGTGTTCTCGAAGCTACGAACATGAGTTTGACCAAACTGCGGGAGGCAGTGCAAGACAGGAGTGCCTGGCGTGCTCTGGTCCATGGGGTCACGAAGAGTCGGACACGACTAAACGACTAAGCAACAACAACAAACACTAAGATGGTAACAACAGAGAACATTAAGAACCAGGAAAAACACAGCCAAACAGTCAGGCAGGTATCACAACAAACCAAATGCTACTTGAAGTAAGAAGCCTCTGCAGCCCCTCTTTGGGTGCTACATCTGAAAAGGCCCTGCCCTGTGTCCCCACAGCCAGCCAGCCAGCCAGCCAAATGTCAGGTGGTTGGACGATGCAAAGGAAGGCCTCAGAAGGTTACTGCATCAGGCGGGCAGGTGGTCCTTTAGAGACCCTGGTCCTTGCTCCCAAGCTTGTTTAGGGTTTTGACGTACTAACAAGTAACACCTTGAATGGGGCTCAGAAACAAATGAAGCGCCAGAACGAACCAAGCAAAATCAGGGGTGTGTGCTCTAGGCCACACCTCACACCCCCATGAATCAAAGATGGCGTAGTTCAAAACAAAATGGCAGAATATGAAAGTGTTATACTGTGGACGCCTCTCTTTCAATGCACCACGCTGCAGAAGTCTGCGCATGAGTCAGAAAGTGGCGTGTGAGTCTGGTACCAAGAGCAGATGACTTCCTTGCCTCCATCTGACTCTATGCCCATGTTATGTTTGCTCTGGTGGACGCATGTGACCCTAGAGAAGGGGGTGGCTTCTGCTGCCCCTTCAGGGGGACGCTCCTTGCACAAATGCTTCTTCGTGTGCTGAGCTCTTGCTTGCATGAAAGGGGATAGGAGTCCCACGTGACAATCTGCACACCTGCCACGCTCTGCTTCTGTGAGCAAATACTGTTACGAAGGTTGCGCACTACCTCCAATCTCTGCCAAGAGATAGCAAAATCCCAGGGGGTTCCAGGCACTCACCTCGGGTTATGTTTCTGTTGGGGGAAATTGAGGCACAGCGGAGGCTAGTGTCTTTAAGAGATGTGGTTTATTGTACAAATATTTACATCTTCAGGGAGTGCAGAACATTATAACCCAAGAGTCTCTCGTTGTCCTTCTCATAGCTTCCTCCAAAATGGTTCTGCCAGCTTCCTCCTTCTTGTTCCCAGGACGCCTTTAGATTTCAAAAAGGACACATTTTCCTGTGGTGCCATGCCCCCATCATCTTGGCAGCCTGCCAATTCTCCTGTTTTTGCCCACTCCTCAGAGGAGGGGGGGGTAGTTCTTTTGCATTTTGCACTTTGTTCCGTACTAGCTCTGAACTTAGCTAGACAAACCAGGCTGGCTTGCATATGCTGGGGTTGCCATATTTCAAAAAGTGAAAAATCCAGACACAAAAGTTGTTGGGTTTTCTTGAGCAAAGTTGTTGAACTTTTCTGGCAAATCTAAAAAATAAATGAAGCTTTTAAGCTGTTTTTTTTTAGGAAGTCAACAGTGCTGATATGGTTGCCATATGCCTGGGTATCCCTGGACATTTAAACCGACTTTGAAAAATTCCTCCCGGACACCTTTTTCGATGGACAAATCCTGGCAACCTCCAAGAAATTCTGGACATATGGCAGGCCTAGCAGAAGCTAACCCAGGAATTCCTTGTCTGGCACACTTCTGCAGCTTGCATTTTACCTTCCTATCTCAAATACTATTTAAATACTACCATTTATTAATTTCCATCATTCACTAACAGGCTCTGGTACCCTAGATCTATGACAATATTTAAGTGAAGGGAGAGGTTTAAAAACTGGGCGTTTTCAGAGACAGTTATTTCAAGCTCTTAAAGATTTTATGCTTTCCTTGTTCTGTTAATTTAGCTATAGCGAAGTTATGAATTAATAATATGCCCCTGCTGGGATTGTTGTGGATCAAAGTGACATTTTCTGGATGTAACTCTTAATAATTTAGAGCCCTAAATGAGCGGCTTCCCTGTCCGGAGCAGCGTTATTACCTGCTGTGACTACAAATATTTGTCTGGTTTCATGGCGCAGCGAAATATGTACAGACACATGGAATGCACATCTGTTCAGATCAGCGGGTCATTTGAAATTAAGAGGCCATTTGGGGCAGCTCAGTTGGTGAAAGATAGCTCAGTCGGTAGAGCATGAGACTTGATCTCAGGGTGGTGGGTTCGAGCCCCATGTTGGGCAAAAAAGATTACTGCATTGCAAGGGGTTGGTCTAGATGAGCTTTGTGCTCCCTTCCAGCTCTATGATTCTCAAATTCATTGGGTGGTAAATAAGTAGGAAGCCACTCTGTAGTCCCTTAGACCCTTGGTTCATCTTGCTGAGTATTGCCAGTATTACTCTTCAGTAATTCAGAAAATGGTCTCTCGCACCCCTACCTGGGATTGAACCTGGGACTTTCTACACAGAAAGCATATTTTCAACCACTGGCCTATGGGCGGAGGGGAGTGCGCGGCAGAATGACAAGGACCTTGGTGCAGAGAAAGTGACTTGTGGTTGCCATGTTGAAATCAGATCTGGATCACCTGTAGATGATCCCAGCATTGCAGCATGGTTTAAGTGCGGCCAATTTATCAGAGAACCCCAGAGAGCATGCACAGGGCTCCCAGGCAGTCTCCGCTCCAGGTGCTGGCCAGAGTTAGACCTGCTTGGCATTAGCAAGGTGGCTGCGTCATACGCCCTCAGGCCAGGCCTTGAGGACCTTAAGAGCACTTTCACGCAGGAGGGGACAGAGAAAGAGGTTCTTGCTTCATTCGCCTTGCTGCACAGAGCCTACTTTCTAGTGTGACTACATCCCTCAGAGGTGTATGTTAGACAGATTGCTCATTCCCATTACAAATGCCTCCCTTCCACATAGGCATCATGAGAAGGGTTCAAATCAGATCATATTTCCAACCTATCAGTATTATTTAAACGAAGTCCTACTTATTATTCAGAATAAACAGGTGTGATTATAGAATGATTGGATATGAGGTTGGAAGAGAGTTCCTTCCCATGGGGGGAGGGGGGAATCTCACACTTTTATTTTATTTTATTTTTTCTGCATAGCTTTTATTTTTTATGTTTCAACATTACAAATCAGCATTACAAGTCAAAACATCACCAATAACATAAACAGAAAGAAGAAAAGACACAGAAGAAAGAAAGAAAAAAGAAATGAATAATGGTAAATCATATAAAATTATAATCATATAAGATTCAACATAATCTGTACATTGTATGTACAAACAAGGAAAGTAAAACTAAACAAAATAACACCAATTAATAACAAAACATCAAACAGAAACAAAAGCAAAACATAATGACAATTTTTTCGAGGTATAAATATTTTCTTGTATTCCTATGTTCCTACGTCCCTCCACCCTACCCACCACCCACCGTGCATGATTTGATACTTCCAGCCATATTTTGTTATGCGCCTTTCATGTTCTTACGAGCAATTGTATACCTGGGGAATCTCACACTTTATTTCTGCACCTCCTGCAGATAAGAATTGAAAAGAATCCCTCCCCGCCCCCTGCATTTTCACGGAAGTAATTTGGAGCCCAAAGCCAACTTAGGGAAACACGCGGGAATAATAACTGAAGGATGGGGAACCTGTGACCCTCTGGGTGTTGTTGAACTACAACTCCCATCACCCCTGACCATTACCCACGTTGCTTGTGGTTGATGGGGATTGGGGACCATCAACATTTGATGTTGGGTACCCCGGGGTCCGGAAATTACGCTTTGTTACAGATGAGGGAGAAATTGGATTCACACCACACTTAAATGCAAACCTGCCTAATTTGTGGTTCCTAAAACGATATGCAAAGCAAAACGCAGCTCTCCCCCACAATTCACACTTATCCAAACTTTGTGGTGCAGTTTTGCAATCAAATAAGGTGCACAAGAATGTACATATTACATACCCTCCAAGTATACTGATGTTTCCAGGGACAGTCCCAGAATTATGAAAGCTTACCCCGGCTTCTGATTTGATCCCGGAATGTCCCTATTTCCCCTGCCAGTGTTGCCAGCACAGGAGGGTGAGCTGGCACTCATCCCTAGTGATGTCGATGGCGGCATTGGTGGGAGGAGACCAAAAATGGGTGGGTTGAGGAGGGTCAGTTTGGTGGGGAGTGAGAAACGTCCCTGTTTTCCTCTGAGGAATGTTGGAGGGCATGGCATTCAGAACATAAAAGAGTCCTGCTGGATCACTCCTGTGGGGCCCATTGGGAAGCCAGCAACCAGGACTCTCCCATCTTGCAAATTCCCAGCAACTGGCATTCAGAGGCTGACTGTCTTATACAGCCTAGCATAGCCACTGTCCTCTGTTAATTTGTCCCATTCTCTTTTAAAGCCAAACTCTGCACTGTGCCTTTGGTCCGTCCTGAATCGTCCAACATTCAGCTTCATTAGATGCCTCCCAGTTTCCAGTGGGGAAGAGTGTGCAGAAAATGAAAATTGCTTCTAAAAACGGGTAAATTGGGCAAAAAACAAAAATGTGCACGTTTGGAGAAATGCTGGTGATATTGACAGATTTGCCCCCCCCCTTCTTACATTTTACAGAGGGCTTTAGTGTCAGTTCTGGCCCCAAATGTGATGAAGGTTTGAAGCTAAAACATGAAAATGTTTTCCTGACCCCTATCAAGACATTTGCTTTTTGAACTATAGGTATTGTGTTTCATCTTATCCTTTCTCGTCTATAATTCAAAACCTAAAAGTGGTACTTTACTGCCACCTTAGTTCACACCCATTGGAAGCCAAATGCTCCCCATGAGAGGGTTTATTACTTTGTTGTGGATGTAACCACTGGTTGCTAGAAGAAGGACACAAACAAGCCCAACCTTATAGTACAGGAACCTTCGGAATTCTTATCTGCAGTGAAATTTGCAGCCAGCTGCGAATCTTTGCTTCCGATTTTACATCAGAAATGCAGTTCTGCTAGTCCCATACCTGGGATCACCCTTCCTATTATATATGAATGATATGTGCAGGGAGCGTGTGATTCAGCTAGGAAAAGACGGCATAATAGATTTGCCCGGAGACACAATTCTCTGTGTAATGTGTCCTTCTAGCACAGCTTTTGGTAATGAGTAATCCCTTGATTACGTCTTTAAAATATCCATCAAAAAGCAATGCTTTAGCTAAAGGCTATTATAAACGTTATATGTTCTAATGGAAGTAAGAAGGCAGCCTACATTTCCCCGTTAGACGAATCCTTAACTAGTAATAACCCTCTTTCATACTTGGTAGCCATTAAAGGAACCCAGAGGGGTGCCTTGTTGTTTTTTTGCAAGAATGACGTTTGGTGGAGTCTTCCTGGGAGAACAGACTCCTACAGTCAACCAACTGAATATTGTTCGGAAGTGAGAACCGTTTCTTTTCTGTCTGCCCACAGGAGACTTCAAACATCTTTGAGCAAGTTAGACGTAGAATCAAAGTTGGAAGGGACCCCCAAGGATCATCTAGTCCAACCCCCTGCAATGCAGGAATAGGCAGCTGTCCCCTATGGGAATTGAACCTGCAACCTTGGCGTTATCAGCACCACGCTCTACCCAATTGAGCTATGCAGGCTTGGACGCCAGACAGCATGGTTGGGGATCATATGAGTTGTAGCCCAGCAACCCGTTGGGGACCCTGGGAGCCCCATTCCTGCCTTAGATTGAGGAGAAAATCTGAGAGGAAGAAGTGTGACAAGGAAGCGTCATGTTCATTCACACAAGTACAACCCGACCATTTCACGGCAGAATGGAGAACGTTTCGGTTTGGGATTCAAAAGTGATGGGGCTGTGGCATTCAGCCTGAATTGTGCTTGGTTTTAATGGATTCCAGCAACAAGCCTAGTAAAGCTGTTCTTTCCCCCCTCTCTTTCGAGGCCTTTCTCAGTTAATGTTGAATCACTCACAAGTCAAGTTCAACATGCATAAATATCCTAAAATGTCAGCCTGTATTGACTTTATGTCAGAGCTGGTTGCACCAACCAGCCTTCAGCCAAATTATCCCAGGGATCTCGGTGGTGTCATTAGGCATGATTACTACTTTGAGGGGCTCTCAAGTTCTGGTATTGCAAGAAAATATTATGACATTTTTTTGCTGGAGGCATCACATCCATATTGGAATCATTTAGTTGCATTAGGTGAAAGAGTGTTAAGGTCTTCTGTTAAAGACTAGGGAGTGGTGAATATACCCATCTCTTTTTTTTCAGTCTTAAATTCAGTCGTCGTCCCCCCCCCAAAAAAATCTCTGAATCCCTTTGTGATCTTTTTTTAAAGTCCTCATGAAAATTAATCAACCTTTTAGTGCAAATCCATCCCATTATACACACTTTTGTGCGTTATTTTGCCACATTGGTTCCCAACTCACCATCTGCTGGAGAAGATGTCTGCTAGAGCCACAGATCTGGAATAACCGACTGCGGTAGCTCAATACAACTTTCGCTTCTGGCATATAGAGATAGAAGTTATTTTCTTTGATTTGCAAGAGACGTTCTTTAAAAGGATATTTATTTCCCTCGCTTCCAAAGAAGCGGTTCTTGGCTGTTCTTCCAAAGCAGTCTGTGAAAGAGGGAACAGAAAAGGAGGACAGCCCTGAAATTTTCCTTTGTACAGCTAATGGGACTTTCATTCTAACTTAACCTGACAGGGAAGCCTTGATTTGCCAGAATTTTGAAACAGGACGGACGCTGGTGGTTTCTCTCAAAGGCAGAGAATGGCAAGATGGCGGCGCTAGGGGGAATCACCTCAGAGCACTGGGAACTGTTCACGCTTGCTCTTTTTTTTTACAAACCTCACTGCTTTCTTAGACCCTGAGCTCCGAAAATACCCTTCACATGAATATTTACTGCTATTATATCTGGGCCAACTGCATTCTCATCTACCCTTGGCCTCACAAACATCAGGAGAACATGGCAGAAAGTATCAAAAAGCAGCCTGTGAATCACAGAAAGGTTAAAGGGCTGTGTGGTTGGTTTAGTGATACTGGAATGCGTGTTTGTGTGTATGAAGAGAGATTGATCAGCCTATATACATATATATATATATATATATAAAATAGAAACAAACAAAAACAATAAAGAAAAGAAAAAGAAAGAAAAATAACAGACATACATAAAGAACAATCAAAATAAATACAGAAATACATATATACAGCTTGTATTTTTACAATTTGTCAACCTAGATTGATGCTCTGCCAAGTCTGTGACTTACTTCCTTCTCTACATTGGGTTTTTTTCTGTAACTTCTTTATTTCGCTTTCCTACGTTTACCCCTGTCCCTTTTGCCTTGTACTCTCCCTACAATTATTATGGTCAGAGATGTTTATGTTGATGATTGCCGGCATTATGTAAAACCTGTCAGTGTTTTCAGATCTTTACAATACTTTTTTACATATTCAATAAATTTACTCCAATCCATCCAAAACCTTTGATCTTTTTGATCTCTTATCCTTGCGGTCAGTTTTGCCAACTCCATATATTCTATTAATTTCGTTCTCCATTCCTCGATCGTTGGAACTTCTGTTGTTTTCCATTTCTGTGCTAACATTATTCTAGCTGCTGTGGTAGCATATAAAAAAATCTTTGATTCTTTTTGTTTATCTCTTTTCCCACCATACCCAATAAAAATGCTTCTGGCCTCTTGGGGAACATGTACTGTAATACTCTTTTTAATTCATTATAGATTTGTTCCCAAAATCCCTTAACTATATCACACAGCCACCACATATGATCGTAATTTCCTTCAGCTTTTTTACATTTCCAACATCTTTTATCTCTCATTCTATACATTTTTGATAATCTGACTGGTGTTAAATGTCAGCGAGGGAATCACCTCAGAGCTTGGGAACTGTTCACGTTTTCTCTTTTTTTTTTACAAACCTCACTGCTTTCTTAGACCCTGAGCTCCGAAAATACCCTTCACATGAATATTTACTGCTATTATTTCTTGGCCAATTGCATTCTCATCTACCCTTGGCCTCACAAACATCAGGAGAACATGTCAGAAAGTATCAAAAAGCGGCCTGTGAATCACAGAAAGGTTAAAGGGCTGTGTGGTTGGTTTAGTGATACTGGAATGTGTGTTTGTGTGTGCGAAGAGAGATTGTTCAGCCTCAGATATGAAGGGATTGCAGACCAAGCAGCATTGAGACACTCACTTCCACAATACAGCCATTATTTAGCCAGCTTCCGGCAGGAGAGAAAGAAGAGGAATTATCTGGCCCAGCAGTAGCCATTGCACTTGTTGCTAAGCTGTATATGGCGTGGGAGGAACTGGTTGTTGTTTCCATAAATTAGTCCTCCCGGGTTGCAAAAATGTTTTGAGAACCTTTTATTGTCGTGCTGACTCAAGTTTTACTACCTCACACCAGTAGCAGTGAATTAGTCATAAAACAGGGAGGCTAACAGTGCAACTCTCTGCAGGTCCCCTAGGAGCAGCTGCCAATTACAACTCTCTCCATATCTCATTTTTCCAATCTTCAGTTCTCCATGTTTTGCAGCATTAAAAAAAAAAAAAATCTCATGAAAATTCATCAGCATTTCAGTGCAAATTTCTCATAATAATCAAGTTTTGATATGCAACTATGATTTATGCACCTATTTTTGCAAGCAATTTCCACTAAGATAAATGCATATTTGTACATTTTCACAAATATATGGATTTTCATGTGCATCCACCCCTAATATATGCATTTTCTTTCAGTGAACATTGTTTGGTTGGAGATGCGCATTGGAAAATTCAGATAAATGCACATTTTGAATGGCAGTTCTGTTTTGGTTCGCATTTTGTTTCAGAAAATGCCAGATTTGGCTTTAAATGCAAACTGAGTGGGAAATCTCCACCCCTAATGTCTACACAATGTCAGCCCCCTTGAGTGTCATGGGACTTGTGACTAGGTTAAGTGTGTACAGGACTGCAGTCTTCGGGTTCATCCACACTTCTGCATTTGCCACAGCTTTCCCCCAGGAAAACCCTCAAACATCGATCAGATTTTCAGCAGATTTACATTTTTCCAGTTCAGCAATAAACAGTGAGTTTTTCCTGGAAAGAGGTAGGACGAATGTAAAACCTCTCGAACCCATGCTTTCTAGACACAAGACAAAAAGAAGTGTGATCCAGCCTGACTTTCAGTCCTGCAGTTGCAATTTACTCTCCCGATGAGAAGCTCCACAGAAGGCCAACCTCTGCTTCCTGTATATTAGCAAAAAGGTGAAAGCCACTTCCTCACGGCTCCTATCAGTTTCCTTGGTTACTGATCTCCAGTTACTCACCTGTGCCTTCCTGGCCTGTGCTGCAACGTTGCCTTCCGCTCACAAGCCCAGGACATCAACAGACTCTCAAATGGAAAGGCAACGCTCCGTGGTAAACAAAGCCTGTGGAAAGAGGTGAGAAGCATCAAAGTTCAGAGGTGGCATCGTTTCTGAGTGAGAAACAAGATATGAAAAGAAGCGCTTGTCTTTTTCGTCATGCTGTATCTCTCTCGGAAAAGGAGATGGCAAAATGGAGATGGCACTGGAATTTAGCCTTTGCAGTCTTGGGCTACTTCCTGCCTCAGAGCCAAGCTAAACTACTTACTATTGGTATTAGTATTATAACAGTAAAAAACAACATTATTACTGCTACTACATTAAAATATTATTATTATTTCCTCCAAGGAGCTCAAGGTGGTATGTGTGGTTCTCCCCATTTTATCCTTGCAACAACCCTATGAGGTGGGCTGAGAGACAGTGAATGGCTCAAGATCACCCCACCCACAAAAGTGAATGTCATGGCTGACTGGGTATTTGAACCCTGGTCTCCCAGGTGCTAGTCCAGCACTCCAACCACTAGGTAAAAAGGGGGGAAAGACCCCTGGACGGTTAAGTCCAGTCAAAGGCGACTATGGGGTGCAGTGCTCATCTCGCTTTTCAGGCCAAGGGAGCCGGCGTTTGTCCACAGACAGCTTTCCGGGTCATATGGCCAGCATGACTAAACTGCTACTGGCGCAACTGGACATGTGACGGAAGCCAGAGCGCATGGAAATGTCATTTACCTTCTGTTATAAATTCATATTGGGGGGGGGGGTTGCAGGACACCATTATTAATGAACAGAGAGGGGTGACAGAATTTGACAGCTGCAATACCCAGAATCCTGTTCAATGCCATCTTCCCTGTCTCCCCACCCCTCCCGCTAGGACGCGACCCTGCCTGAAGGAAGGCTTAAGGATCTGCATATGCACAACAGTTAGCATAAACTCACACATTTCCCCTCTCCACCTCCCCTCCGCCCAGAACAAAACAATGTTTCCAGAAGAAGGGGGGGGGGAAACCGCCCAAATCCAAAGTGACACTTTTCTACTCAAGTTAATAATACAGCCTATTATATGTTCTCTTACCATGAAATCTCTATCCGCTGCCTCTGTATTAGAATTGCTGTTTTATATCAAAGAACTGTATATGTCAGGACTGCTACCTTTTAATTAGAAATCCCTGTAATAGGTATGTTTTCCAGGTATATTTTCTGTATGAACCCTGTATGATCCCAACCCACCTGAACCTTGCCCTACTACCACCCTATACCCATTCAAGGACACACGGACAATAGAGGGATTAGCTGGAACAACTTTATTCAAATAAATTGCCATCCTCAACGTAGCCCACCCTTCCATGGCCTGGAGGAAAACACCTGCCGGGCGGACTTCCACCCCACGGAAATCGCCAGGAACTGCCCCACCTCTGCACCCATCTCGACTGATTGCCCCTCCTGCCAAACAACAGGGAGCACCATCAGCGACAGGAGAAGAGCAATTGACACCCCGCCATCTGAAAGAAAAAGTCATCTCCCCACCCAGCTAATCCGATCCCCCACCCGTCGCCCTTGTCTCCCCCTCCCTCCCAGTCCAGAGATTTCCACGCAGGGACAGGAGGGCATAAAAAGGGACTTTACCATTTCCCGGGGTTCCTTCCTTCTTTCCAGAGGCAGGGACCCTACAGCTGTAGCTTTGCATTCTGCAATAAAGGGATCAGTTTGTTTTTCCTGACAGCATCGTGTGGTCTCTGTCATTTTCCCGGCGGAGCTGAACTTAGTGCAAATTTCGGAGCTTCCGACCCGCGTCTGTCCTTCTTAAAAGGCAACGCATTTTGGGGTACATTTTTCATAACACTTCCCACCACAGCGGTACCTATTTAACTACTTGCACTGGCTTGCTTTTGAACTGTTAGGTTGGCAGAAGCTGGGGCAGAGCAACAGGAGCTCACCCCATTGTGCAGATTCGAACCACCAACCTTCCGATTGGCAAGCCCAAGGGGCTCAGTGGTTTAGACCACAGTGCCACCCACGTCCCAACTCAAACCACGTTGCCACCCTGGCTCACATCTGGCATTGTGTAGCTGCTGGGGTTTTTTGTTGCCCCCCCCCCCAATTTAAAGGGGGAATGTGCATAATGATATTGGCAATTTCATTTTCCTTTAATTTCCTAATGATACCTTAAAGTGATGCTAACAGCTGTTTTGGAAAAGATCCCCCATAGTCATTCATAGAATCATAGAACCATAGAATCCTAGAGTTGGAAGAGACCACAAGGGCCATCATGTCCAACCCAACTGCCAAGCAGGAAACACCATCAAAGCATTCCTGACATATGGCTGTCAAGCCTCTGCTTAAAGACCTCCAAAGAAGGAGACCCCACCCCACTCCTCATATTTTTGGTGTCCCAGGAAAAATGGAGGATCTTATACATCATTATCTTTTTACATGTCCCACCGTGTTATCAGCCCAAAACAAATTTATTCCTCAGCTGCTGTTGGGTAAGGAAAACTGGTCAGTACTTTTTTTAAAAAAGGGGGTGGGGAGGGAGATAGACTTTTTGTTAGCTAACAGATGTCAAGAAGTATTACTCAAGACAGCAGCATATGCACGAGCTTCATCTAAATCTCATGCTGCTCTGATTGAATCCTCATTCGGCGAATTCCTGCCATGATAAGTAACTTGGGTTGAGCTAACCTTTCCCCGTGGCATCAATTTGTAAGATAGGAGCTTTATCCATTCTGTTTCTGTTTCGGCCTCAGGCCAATATGGAAATCACAGAACCGTCTCAATTCCAACAAGGAGGAAACAGCGAGGAAAAGGCTAGAAAGAGTCTTCTTCATGGTTTGGTCATAAGCAAAAGCATGGTTTGGTCATAAGCATAAGCATGGTTTGGTCATAAGGAAAAAACCCATGGTTCCTAGGACTATGTCCCCATCAGAAGCCATAGGTCTCCTCATCAGTGGGCAGAAGAAGAGAGCGCTGGCCCTGGAGATGGTCCTCCTAAGTCAGATCCCCCTTCTCTGCCATTTCAGAAACTTCTGTGGTCTTTGGCCTTCCAATATTGGAGTTCTTCACAGGGATGAAATGTCTGTGCATGTGCACACCAAGATCTGATGCCCTTTCAGCTCTCCAAGGTGCCTGCACACCCCTGGAGCTGGTGTAGTTTATTTCCTTCCCATTGATCTAATCCGGAGACAAAACTGTACCAAAACTGTACCAGAACAGAGCAAGATGGAGGAGTGGGAGGTATCTCTTTTGCCCTTGCTTTCACCCAGCTGGCAAAGAGCCTAGCAGAGAATTGGATGGGGCAGATGAATGGCCTTCATCTCTTCTGCCCCACATGGGATGGCATTCTTAGAAACCTGGCACAGGAATGATGCCATCAAGGGGAGAGAAAGAGAGAGAAGACTTGGTTACTGTAATAAAGGGTCTAGAAACGATGCCTTATGAGCAGGGGTCCCCAAACTAAGGCCCGTGGGCTGGTTGCGGCCCAATCGCCTTCTAAATCCGGCCCGTGGATGGTCCGGGAATCATTATGTTTTTACATGAGTAGAATGTGTCCTTTTTATTTAAAATGCATCTCTGGGTTATTTGTGGGGCCTGCCTGGTGTTTTTACATGAGTAGAATGTGTGCTTTTATTTAAAATGCATCTCTGGGTTATTTGTGGGGCATAGGAATTCGTTCATATATTTATTTATTTTTCAAAATATAGTCCGGCCCTCCACAAGGTCTGAGGGACAATGGACCGGCCCCCTGCTGAAAAAGTTTGCTGACCCCTGCTTATGCGGAACAGTGCACGGAGTTGGCTATTTTTAGCCTGGAAAACAGACAGAGAGGGGATATGATAACCACCTTCAAATATCTAAAGAGCTGTTGCGTGGAAGATGGAGCCAGCTTCTTCTCTGCGGCTCCAGAGGAGAGGACCCAAACCAATGGATTCAAATGATAAGAAAGGAGATTCTGACTAAACATCAGGAAGAACTTTCTGACAGTAAGAGCAGTTCAATGGACTCCCTCAGGAGGTGGTGGATGCTCCTTCTTTGAAGGTCTTTAAGCAGAGGTTGGATGGCCATCTGTCATGGATGCTTTAGTTGAGATTCCTGCATTGCAGGGGGTTGGACTAGATAACCCTCAGGGTCCCTTCCAACTCTACAATTCTATGAATAACCTAATATTTTGTCTCTTGACTCCATAAGAACCCTCCCTTTCCCAGCCGAACCCCAATATCTTCATCTCTTCTTCTAGGCTAGCCTACAGACTTTCTTCTGCCAATACTGGAATAGAAAGTGAGAATTAATGGAAGGGCAGTTATTTGAGTTTTAGAAGGAAATGTCTCAGTAGAATCTTTGTGACAGGCCATAATTTCTTCTATCAGGATTTCTCATGAGAAAGGAATCTGTAGTGCCTGCCGAGGGACACTGATTCATCCAATTAAATCTTTGTAATGTTTAATTCCTTGAAGCAAGCTCTCTCAACAGGGATTGTGGAATCCTCTCTTATAATAAAACCTGATGGAAAGAATTAAAGAATTGTACCATTGGAAGGGACCCTGAAGATCATTTAGTCAAACCCCATGCAATGCAGAAATATGCAGTTGTCCCATAAGGGGATCAAACCTGCCACCTTGGCATTATTCAGCACCATGCTCTAATCAACTGAGCTAAGTTGAAGATCCCACCAAGGTATTTCCTTTTAAGAACCAGTTAACTCTCCTTCTATGCTGGTCTTCACTTCTTTGCATGCTGAAACGGACTAGTCTGTGGTCTGCAAATGCTCTTAACATAAAGCAAAATTAAAATTAAATTAAAAAATAGATTATTTTTTTTAAAAAAAGTTAAATCTCAGAGGGCCTACAAACTCCATCCCTCCACCCAATTCACCCAATTTTTAATGAACCACCACAGGCTTCAAACTTAAATTTTCCTTTTAATGTAGCTAACACCTCCAAAAGATTTGCAACATTTCCACAGATCAGGAGTTGTTTTGTAACTCTCCTCAAAACACAGAGATCCAGGTTGTGCCAGGCACAGACTTGCAACCAACAGTGAGGAACCCTGGCTCCTGAGCCAAGCAGATTACAGTTTGGAATTTGCATTGTGGAAAATGCCAAGGATCCAGCCGCCTGCACGGTTACAATCTAAGCAGGTATTGGCAAGGACTGTGCAAAAAGCACATTTTTTGGCTCATGCTAATGACAGCTTTCCCACCAGAAACCAGATTAAGAAGGCTTTTTGCCCACTCAAGTGCCTAATTTAAGGCAGTGCTTTGAGTAACGATTAAAAGATTTGCCGAAATCAGTGGGATCTAAGCTCTGCCAGCATGGTCTTAAGTACAAGCTTGGAGCTGGTCCCGTCGCTTTATGACAGCAACGTGGAGGAGCGAGAGGAACTGCACATGTGAAGGGATCCATGCAGGGGCGTAGCCAGGATCAAAACTAGGGGGGGGGCAAGCCATGGTCGTTCAGGGGCGGGGCCAAGGCACGGGAGGGGCCACGAAGTGGGAATGTGGGCGGGGCTACAGGCCAGCGGGCCTGATGACATCGTGGCAGTGGCGGAGGCAGCGGCCACCTTGTGCTTCTGGGGCTGGCAGCGTTGGTGGCTACCCTGCTTGGCTGGAGAGGACGGGAGGGTCGGGCAGGTGAGAGGGGGTGGCAGGGCGGGCGAGGGCAAGGCAAGGCATGGCCGCAGCCACGACGGCTCCGAGGCGTTGCTGCATATCAGCATAATATTTCAACCATGGTTCAAGCCCCACCTTAGGAAAAAATTCCTGCATTGCAGGGGGTTGGACTAGATGACCCTTGTGGTCCCTTCCGACTACAATTCTATGATTCTATTGATATATTACCATAGCATATGCATCATTCTGCTTTCTTGAATTGTCCTACTCCTAGGCATAGCAGCCAACTCCTAGAGGCCTAGGTGCCTCTCCCCCCCCCCCCAATTTACTGGTAAATACCATATTTGAAAGAGTCATCCCCCCATGTTGATGGGCTTTCTATGTGGGGCTTATCTCCCCCCCCCCCGTATTTTATTAAGGATGGAAGAGGAAGGGAAGGAAGGAAGAAATAGAGAGAGGGATAACTCATATTTGTGGGTGTCTCTGGATGACGCTGTGATGCTGGAACTCTGCAGCAAGAGGACAGGAGGGTCGGGCAGGCGAGAGGGGGTGGCAGGGCGGGCGAGGGCGAGGCATGGCCGCAACCACGACGGCTCCGAGGCGTTGCTGCATATCAGCATAATATTTCAACCATGGTTCAAGCCCCACCTTAGGAAAAAATTCCTGCATTGCAGGGGGTTGGACTAGATGACCCTTGTGGTCCCTTCCAACTACAATTCTATGATTCTATTGATATATTACCATAGCATATGCATCATTCTGCTTTCTTGAATTGTCCTACTCCTAGGCATAGCAGCCAACTCCTAGAGGCCTAGGTGCCTCTCCCCCCCCCCAATTACTGGTAAATACCGTATTTGAAAGAGTCATCCCCCCCATGTTGATGGGCTTTCTATGTGGGGCTTATCTGCCCCCCCTATTTTATTAAGGATGGAAGAGGGAGGGAAGGAAGGAAGAAATAGAGAGAGGGATAACTCATATTTGTGGGTGCCTCTGGGTGACGCTGTGATGCTGGAACTCTGCATGTACAGGAGCCTTGTAAGCAGCTTTCTCTCTGCTTGATATATAGCAGGCACGTCCAACAGGTAGATTGTGATCTACCAGTAGATCACTGGATGTCTGTGGTAGATCACTGGTAGGTCACTGGCACCCCTAAAAAAAGCTCACCCAAAATTTTCCTCCTCCCTAAAAAAAGTTGAACTATGACCTGAAGCCCTAAACAAAAATGGGCCTCCCTCCCTCCTAAAAGAAGCTCAACAAGTTTGACCTAAACCCCCAAAAACAGGGCTTCCCTTCCTTAAAAAAACTCAACAGCTTTGACCTGAATCCCCCAAAAGGGGGTAGATCACCCCCAGTTTTAAACTCTGTGAGTAGATCAGAGTCTCTTGGGAGGTGGCCACCCCTGATTTACAGTATACAGATGCAGGAGGAGGGGCAGACTGGAACACCACTGCTTTTTATAAACATCACTGTGTCTGTCAAAGCTACAGCCCCCCCACTTTCTTATTCACTTCCTTTTAGCCTTGCAGAGCCACCTTAGTCAAATTGAATCCTCTGAGTCTGCACCCTCATTAAATCACCAATAGAACTCTTAATGCTCCTGAATGCTCATTAACAACTCCCAGTTAAGAACAATAGGGTGAAATGGTCAGCTATCGAATCTTGCCTGGGGATATATGCTCCATTGTCTTAACTGCTTAACTACTGGTAGCCACTTTGCTTTATTTATTTGATGTGTTTTTGTTACAGCTGTGTTCCCCCCCCCAGCAAGCGGAGACTTAGCTGCTCTTGCTAAAGCAAAGCCCTTTCCACTTCAGTTTTGGGAGGGGAAAAGTGCTGGTTATGGTCTGTAAAATACATTAATTTTTTGCTTCTAGGGGGGGGCAGCTGCCCCCTCCTGCCCCCCCTTGCCTACGCCCATGGATCCATGCAAATTTAACAGCACAGAAGAAAACTTTTTTTTTGCATTGCCTTGCACAAGCAAACACTTTTGCCCATGGCTAGCTTCTCACTGAGCTCGGCTCCTGCCTTGCGATCCACTTCTGGGGCCAATCTTAAGGATGCTCAGCGTTTGCATCGCATCTTGGTGACTCCCCTCTAATGTGGCTTGTATAATTCATTGCTCATGAGCAATTTGTCAAAAGCGGGTCAGCAAATCTCCTCGCAAGCATTCCAATGGGTAAGTGGAGGGAAATTGCAAGAGCTGAAAGGGGCGAAACCTGCTGAACGCATCAGTCATCTTGTTCCAATGCAAAACGACCAGGCAGCTCTCTTAACTGCCTGCAGTTCAGGCCTTTTGACTTCATTTTCCATGCTGCTAACTTTGCACCAGCTCAGCTCATGGAAGTGGCAGCTGGGATGACCTCACAGCTAACAGCAAAGCATTTGTACAGATTTATAGCTCGCAATGTACCAGGGGTGCCTTATATAAAACATTGCCTCTGAAGGAGGCAGCTGTATGTAACCTCAGCAGCGGCAGGTCCCCCCAACACCCATTTGCAGGAAACATTTGAGAGAGGGGATTTGCAAGGGGTGTAAGCCAGGCAGGTGCTCATGCCCAATCCCCCACTCAAATATTTGCCCTTGAAGCCAACACCCCAATGCTAGTCTTAGTTCTGGATACAGAGCTTAGCTGGAGAAATATATATTTGCTAATTTCTTCTGCAACTGGGCTCAAGAGGGTGTGGGTGCATGTGGCTCTCAATTGGTCAGCCATCCAGGTCCTGTAAAGACCCAGGTAATAATAATAATAATAATAATAATAATAATAATAATAATAATAATATATTATTTGAACCCCGCCCATCTGGCTAGGCTTCCCCAGCCACTCTGGGCTGCTTCCAACAAAGATTAAAAATACATAAAAATGTCACACATTAAAAACTTCCCTGAACAGGGCTGCTTTCAGATGTCTTCTAAATGTCAGGTAGTTATTTATCTCTTTGGCACCTGATGGGAGGGCGTTCTACAGGGCGGGTGCCACTACCGAGAAGGCCCTGTGCCTGGTTCCCTGTAACTTGGCTTCTAGCAATGAGAGAACCGCCAGAAGGCCTTGGGCGCTGGACCTCAGTGTCCAGGCAGAACTGTGGGGCTGGAGACGCTCCTTCAGATATACTGGGCCAAGGCTGTTTAGGGCTTACAAGGTCCACACCAACACTTTGAATTGTGCTTGGAAACGTACTGGGAGCCAATGTAGCTCTTTCAGGACCAGTGTTATATGGTCTCAGCGGCCTACCCCAGTCCCCAGTCTAGTTGACACATTCTAGATTAGTTGTAGTTTCCGGGTCACCTTCAAAGGTAGCCCCACGTAGAGTGCATTGCAGTAGTCCAAGCAGGAGATAACCAGAACATGCACCACTCTGGAGAGACAGTCTACGGGCAGGTAGGGTCTCAGCCTGTGTACCAGATGGAGCTGGTAGACAGCTGCCTAGGATACAGAATTGACCTGCACTTCCATGGACAGCTGTGAGTCCAAAATGACCCCCAGGCTGCGCCCCTGGTCCTCCAGGGGCAATCTTCATAGCTCATGTGCCTTCACCCTTACAAGGGTGGCAGGGAGACAGGTGTCCCTCAAAATGTGCAGCTCCACCCAGAGTTAAACATACAAACAAAAAACCCCAACCAGCAATGGACACAGAGAAATTCCTTTGGGGAAAGTTTCAGAGAAAAAGCTCAAATCCTCAAAGGTTTTTGTTCTCTCCCCCTCTCAGGAATAAATCACAGAGGTTTATCCCATTAGGGCAAATGGGGCACTGGCCCACCAACCTCACCCTGCCCTCAGCCAGCCCCCACCTGCCTGCCTTATTACTTACCACTGGGCAAGGGGGTGGCGCTGGCAGGCAGGTTCCTTCTCCTGAAGGGCCAACATTGTCCTTGTAGAACTCCGCAGGGAGGAGGAAGCCAACTTAGCTGGCTTTGCCCATCATTGGCTCTGGCGCCACCTACTGTTGACCTCCCTTCCAACTGGCCACTCTCAATGGACACCTGCCACCACTGTTCACCCTTTTCATGGCAGCAGCATTCCAGGACAGCAGTGGCCACCTTGTTATCTGGGAGGGCAAGATTCTGAACCCATCCCACTTTAGGGACTGGAAAGGGCTAGGAGCTCAAGCAACTTGGGTGTAACCTCCCAGGGAAAATATTGGCCTGTAGAGCAAATTTTCATCATGAACCTTGCACGCCCGGGGTGGCTTCGTGCTTTGCACTGTGGCCTCGGCAGCACCAATCCCTGAGCAGCTTTTCTCAGGAAGACAACAAGATGCAGGTTGGCCACAGCCCATTCGACACGACTTGGGTACCAGAGTACATCTCTGCATCTTGATGTATTTCATCTTGACAGGCATCGTCACAAAAATCTCCTTTTTGCAAATGTCTCCTTTGAAGTATTCTGCAGCTGTTGCCTTTCACCACAACAGGTTCCTGAAATCCTATCATGCACAGGTGGGATTTGCAGGAGACGAGTTGCGTATAATACAATCCCCTTCAGTTCTGCAGCTTTCTCGTAAGCCAGGCAGGCAGTGGACATGTTGTGAAGCAGTGCCTGATCACTCGCAGCCATTGTCCCTTCCCCTTAATTCACTTTGCCTTCTCTTTTCATTCATTGATTCGCTAGAGAACCAGCTTCAAGTCAGGTTTTATCTCTCCCCCCCCCCCCCCGCAATGCTTTTATGTGTCAGCAGCCAGACTTCCACATCCTGCTGCATTGATAACACAATTCCAACAGCTCAATCTCTTTTACAGGTCTTCTCAGGTACTTTCGGCAGTTTCCCCCGGAGAAATGAAAATGGAAAGCCTTTCTGGCTCCAGGCTCTGATCTTGGGTCTCCTTAGCCAGACCAGAAAAACAGCAGCCTGGACAGCAGAAAAGCTCAGATCACCAAGGGCTGGTTTGTCTCTAAGACTGAATAGCAAATTTGGGGCAATCCTTTTTGACAGGCACAATTGCTGCTGCTCTTGTTTTCAGCATGAAAGGAACCGAGATTGGATTGCCACGACTGCAACGCGGAGCCCATCCGATTATGATTTGCACAAAACAAAACCCACATGATTCAAGAGTGGTGTAAAGCAGGACGACACCAGCACAACAGAATCATAGAATTGTAGAGTTGGAAGGAACCCCTTGCAATGCAGGAATATGCAGTTGTTCCATATGGGGATCGAACCTGCAACCTTGGCATTATCAGAACCAAACTTTAACCAGTTGAGCCATGTCTGCCCTGAAAGCAGGAGATGTTTTCAGCGGCACCTCTGCCAAACCCACCGCTCTCTTTAGGTGGTCAGAAATCTTGTTAAGCAGGATCGGCTTATGGGACTACAACTCCCATCCGTCCTCACTGATGGGAATTGCAGTCCAGCAACATCCAGCAACAATTGGCTACCCAATGTGGCTCATCCCAAATAAATGTCCCAGCAGCACACTTACTGATTTCATTATTCTGAATCAAGCCAGAGTACTCATGTCGCACAGGGAGTATTGTGAGAGAAATCGGAACAGGTCAGAGGAGGATAACAGAGATGGTCAGCGGAATGGAAAACAAGTCTTAGGAAGAAAGATGGACATTTTCAGCCCGATGAAGTTTTAGTGGGTCCACAACCGACCCAAAGGACTGCTGTGTGGAAAAGGGCAATGCTTGGTTCTCTGCTGCCCCCTAGAGGGCAGGACTAATCTCATGGGCAGATCACAGTTGAACATGGAACGCTTGATGATGAGTTCTAGTTATTTAGGTTGTGGTGAGTGAGCTGTTCCTCCCTGGGACTGTTTAAGCAGAGGCAGGCAGGCAGACACCTGTTTGGGATGTTGTGACCTTTGATTTCCCGCAGGATGGCCTGCTGCAGCAGCAGTGCCTTCTCCACCAAACAGTGGCCTCTCCTTCCATTGAGCTTTTTAAAGCAGAGGCTGGGTGGCCACCTGCCAGGGATACCTTAGTTTTGATTTCTGCACTGCAGGGGGTTGGACTAGATGGCCCTTGGGTGACCCTTCCAACTCGACAGTTCCATGTTTCTATGAGACAGCTGTGACTTTCCTAAGCATGTGGATCCACAGGGGCAAGAGCTTCTCTTGCCTGCACAGAGTGCCGCAATCCCACTTCGTGAGCTTCATTGAAAAGACAGCAGAAGCTGCAGGAAGGGGCTGCCAGTGTGATACGCAGTGGGGCCACAAGGTTTAAGTGGTCGGCGGGCCCTGAATGACAAAAAGCAGACATAGAGGCCTCAGACAACACACTTATGTGAAAAATGTTTCCATGGCATAAAGGAAATAGGTGCCCCTAGAGGATGGGAAGGTCCTCTAGTCTCCCATCATCCAAGCTTCATTTCATGACCCCGACTGGGTTCTAGTATTGGGAGGCATCCTGGTCTAAAAAGCCCCAGACGCTGATACCGTCCACTTTCCTCCTAGTTCTGCAGCTCTAAAGTGCCTAGTTTTCTTTCTCAGTCCAGCAGGATGCCAGCATTTCTAAATCCCCACAAAATGGACCGCTGATGTCCCCCCTCTGCAATGTGCTATGAGGAAGCTACCAGAGTCTGAAATGTGGGAGAAACCCAAAACAGGGATTAGGACAAATGCTACCTCAAAATAAAGCCGTTTATTGAAGATGATGCTGCAGCAGCAGAAGTCCCATTTGTTTGTTTAGAAAACGCTCTCACACACACTCCGTGGTATGCTTGAAATAAAGATTAGTCCAGTCCCGTGAACAAAATATGCAAGCAAAGTAAAGGAGCAAGTGCTATGGCAGTTTTCCTGACATTTATTGGTGTCTTTCCAGTTTAACAAGGATCAAAAGCAAGTAATTCCCCCAGCTTTTCCCAGCTGTCTAAAAATACCCTCTGAATCTCAGTGGTATGTTGTGGCTCCGATAAGACGAGAGCTACAGCATTCCCTGGCCATCAGCCATCTTCCTCAAGTTTTGCAGAGATGGAGGCTGATTTAATGAAATGGGAAGGCTGTCAACCAGTGAAAATCCCAGTTAGGGCACCCCTTCTAGGAAGAGACATGGGGTGCTCTTTCATCTATGTATGCATCCATCCATCCATCCATCCATCCGTTTCATCCATGATCTCCAAATATCCCCATTCCCAGATTCAGGAATTCAGGAATTCTGTATTAAAAGGAGGGAGGGGGGCATTCTGACATTTGGAAAGGGAAGTGCTTTTAATCAGATTTGCGCAAAGTTATGTAATTTGCATAGGGGCTGATGCAGCCACGCCCTTTCAAGGAAAATTGTGGAGCTGGGTAACAAGGCTGGAATGTGGGGCAGTTCTCACAACTCCTTTAGGGATGTAAAAGGCACTAGTCCCTGTGATTCAGAGGTGGTTTCCTGACTACCCTAGCCCAGAAGAAGATTGGGTGAGGTTCCTTGTCGCTACGCTTGTCAAAGGTCACCCAAATATCTGAGCAATAAAATAAAAATCAGAACAATACATCAAAGTAAGAAAGAAAGAAAGTTGGAAATGAAATTGATATCATAGGATTATAGAGTTGGAAGAGAACCCGAAGGTCTCTAGCCCATCCCCCTGCAATGCAGGGATCACAGTGAAAGACGTCCTGACAGATGGTCATCAAACCTGTTTAAAAGTATCTAAGGAAGGAGAGTCTACCACCTTCTGAGGCCATGGACTCATAGAAGTGTAGAGCTGGAAGGGACCCAAGGGTCATCTAGTCCAACCCCCTATAAACACATCATATGTATGTGTTAATGATGTTTATTGCCTTTTGTGCATTTATGCATAGTTGTCTCAAACCAGTTTGAGCTGGCTTGATAGCCTTGCCAGTCTTCTTTCATTCAATCTCTTTGCTCAGATTCTAACCATGATTTTATAACCTCCATTCACTAGAGAGATGGCCAGGGAACTTGTTGGGATGGGAGGAAGAAATTTGTAAGACTATGGATGCCAGATTTGTCCCTGGCATAACTGAGGGAAGCAATATTCATGATAATTTAAACAACAACAACAACAACAACAACAACAACAACAACAACAACAACAACAACACAGATATATTGTCCCATGTAGCTTAGTACTGCCTGCTCTGACTGACAGCCTTTCTCCAGAATCTCATTCAGATAAATGAAGCATCATTTTTCCAACAACTTTTTACCAGGTTCTTTTTATTAACTAGATCTGCCCAGGGACCTCCTGATCTGCTGCTCTGGTTCTGTCCTCCACCATCATAGTGGAACCCTGCCAGGCTTTCAGAGCAAATTACCTTTCTTGGGAGACATGAGAGGCAGCTAGCAGCAGAAACCACTGCATTTGGTAACTCAGTAATTCATGGCAGACTCAGCTGGTCCTCAACCATAGGAAGTGCTGCTTCCTGCAGGAGACCTGTTGCACTAGTTACTGGTAACTTAAGCAAGTGGGAATTGACTTAGCAGAGTAAAAGCTGTAAGGGAGGGGGCGGAGGCCTTCCATTTATTGACTCCAATGCTGGCACTATGGGAAATATCTATAATTTATTTTGCTGTGCGGAAAACATTTGCTGCCAACTTCACCCTTGAAAGAGCAGAGTAGATAATGTAATTGAACCAGCAAATCATTTCCAGTATGGTCCAGCATTTAGAGGGGTAGGACTCCAGAGGCCCATCCCTTGTCCTCTTGGAGGCCCAAGATTTTCTTTTTTTAAAAAATTAAAAATCATCACATTCGTTTCCTGCTAGGCTTAGCACTCAAAAGACACAGAGATGTGATTTTAGGTCATGTACAGTGGGAGGGGGAAAGTAGCGATACAAATACACACAGAGAGAGACACATTTCAGACCTTCATAATTGAAGAGTGATGACTACAGTATATGGAACGAGGTTTATTGATAAAAAACAAAAATGACTGCTCAGATCTAGAGTTTTCCCATTCTTATGGTTTATAAGTCTGAAGAGCAAAGTTTTCCAAGGTACACTTTTGTTGCTGTTTTCAAAATAAATACTCTCAGAACACCACAATACAATGATCTGCATGCTGCTTCTAATCCTTTTCACCCTGTGCAGAGGACATGCCACGTTACTACTTGCTAAACCCTTGAACTGCTGTGTTGTTTGTTTTAAAATAAGTTATCATGGATCACACCTCCCTCAGTTATAACAGCCACAAATTTGGCATCCGTCCTGTATAAGCAGCTTCTTTCCACCACCACCACCACTCCAAATTCCCTGGCCTCAGAGTTCTAGAATGCACAGTTCATCAGAAGAAATGGAGACAGTCCAACATCTCATTTTATGTTGTTTTGAGCCGTTCTGTGTACGGTCCAAGCTCACCACCACCCACCTTCCAGATCCTCTTCTACTTGTAGCAGGAGTATGTTTCCTGACAGGATACTGTGGATCACCAGGAAGTGCTCAGGGTTCTCACATGCTCTGCCAATCCCTTTCTTCCCATCTGAGACTCAGGTGTGCATGAAGAAGAGGTGGTGGTTCCTTTACATGACTCTTCACTTTCTGTGCACCAGCCAGAGAACTCACCCCAGTGTGCAGAACTGATTTCCCTGCCCAAACTCTCTGGAAGAGAGCTAAAGATGAAGGAGGGATGCGGGTGGCGCTGTGGGTTAAACCACAGAGCCTAGGGCTTGCCAATCAGAAGGTTGGCGGTTCGAATCCCCGCGATGGGGTGAGCTCCCATTGCTCGGTCCCAGCTCCTGCCAACCAGGCAGTTCGAAAGCACATCAAAGTGCAAGTGGATAAATAGGTACTGCTACAGCGGGAAGGTAAATGGCGTTTCCGTGTGCTGCTCTGGTTCGCCAGAAGCGGCTTTGTCATGCTGGCCACATGACCCGGAAGCTGTACGCTGGCTCCCTCGGCCAATAACGCAAGATGAGCGCCGCAACCTCAGAGTCAGTCATGACTGGACCTAATGGTCAGGGGTCCCTTTACCTTTAAAGATGAAGGAACTGATTCTGTGAATGTTGGCAACAGCGTTTTCTGAAGCAGTGCAAGAAAAGAACCAATCCTCTGGAACTGGGTAATGTAGCAGGGGAAAGGAGAGCTGGCAAACCACAACTGTCACGGATGAAATTTCATCCAGCAGCCAGAGACAAAAGTCAACCACATATCAGTGGGGCAACAATATAATCTTGAAATGGATGGAATGAGGTTGGAGGGGACAGAAGTAGACCTTCCCCAGATCCCTCTTGTTTTTCTGGACCTCCATTTGCAATTATTCCATAATCTACTGTATTACTACTTTTACTGTCATGCTGTGACATAAACAGTGGCCAGGAAAATGGCTTCTTGCCTGCTGCTAGTCCCAGTGCCAAATTACCAAATAGGCAGAGTAGGTACTGCCCTATGGGCCCCACACCTTCTAGGGCCTCTTGCTCGCCTTTCCTCTGAACTGAATGAAACTCAAGAGAGCCTCTTGTTGCTTCTTTCATTGGCTAGCTCTGCTCCCCCTTACTGCCGATAATGGGTGCTCATGTACCAACCAGATACAGAGCAAATCCTCCTCATCCTTGTGCCCCTCATCTGCTGGCTTCTCTTTGCAGCTGAGGAAGTTCATGAGCCACCACCCCATGGCCTGTGGGCTGGCAGAAGGAGCAGGGGATTAAGCCAGCTTTTCGGGCCAGGCCAAGAGATCTCTCTTGGCTGTTCTACCTGAGCTGCTGGCATCAGCAGAAAGCTAATCGCAGCCAAGATAGGGCTTCATAATGAGAAAAGTGCCAATGCAGAGATGATCTTTGGAACTCTTAATTAAGTTTACTAGTTTGGAAGAACAAATCTAGTAATTGGACAAGATTGAAAAGAAAGGGGCATGGAAGGTACTTGAAAAATGGAGTGGAGACAAATCCTTTCCTGCTTCAAATATTCCCCCCCCCCCAAATTAATTTTTATTGACTGCTTCTAACTTTTAAAGTAGAGGGCGAGGCTCTCTTTCATAGCTCAGCAACACAGAGTCTGACAATCAGCAAGGACTCTATTTTAGGGACCTATTATAATGAGAGACGATCCATAGTCTCTCTACTCCTCCCTCACACTACCAGTATAGTATATAGTTCTGGTTCCTCATCCCAGTATAGGATATAGTAGAAGGGGCCAACCAACAATCAAGGGGGATGGGCCAAAGTTACAATGCTGGAGTATATTTAGGGTTTTTTTTGAAGGGGGGGAAGGTAGATAAGGAAGGAAGATGCATGGTACAGAGAAAGTGGAAATAGGCTTTTCTCACTTTCTCACAATACCAGATCTTGGGACCATCCAATGAATTAGATTTGCAGGAGATTCAGGAGGACAAAGCATATTTTCCCACCCAGAGCGCAATTCGAGGATTTGCTAGCTGAAGATGGGAGTGGTTGCTTAAATTGCCTTAAAAGGGGATTAGATTCATGGAGGAGGAGACTGTTAATGGCTGCTGGTCACAATGACTAAATTCACCTTCCAGACTCCATCCTTTGGAGCAAAGGAGGGCATGGAGCTCGACACTTTGCAGCAGTTTGGTGGTCACATTGGGGATTTTTCAGTGGTCTCACCCCCACCCCCACCCCAGCACAGACAACTCACTTCCTAAAAAATTTATCCTTGAGAACCCTCTTCATAATTTATTTACAGAACAATTCTAGGCAAGTGTGGTGTAGCAGTTCAAGTGTCGGGACAAAGACCTAGGTGATCAGGGTTCAAATCCTCACTCAGTTATGAAGTTCACTGGGTGACTTTGGACCAGTCCCTGCCTCTCAGCCTAACATACCTCGCAGGGTTGTTGTTCGCATGAAATGCAGAGGAGAACTATGGTACATCACCTTGAACTCCTTGGAGGAAGAGTGGGATATAAATGTACCGGTAATTTAAAAAAACAACAACTCAATAATACTTGGAAGTAAATGGCACGGCAACGAAAGAGTTCCCTCCCTATTAAGTGTGCATGGGTCACAGCCTCTAGCCCACCTTAGTTCGAAGATCTGAGGTGGGGCAGTTGTATTAAGCTAAAATATACATGTGGCATGTCCCAGTTAAGGCTGCAAGCAAATCCTATACCATGGTTGATACTTGCATAGGATTGGGCCAAACTGGGTATAATACAGGAATCCATTAAAAGAACCTCTCACTGAAAATAAGTTAAAAGCAGCCAGGAAAGGGAAGGGAGTAGGTTAAACAAATATTATTTTTTTGAATATGAGTTCTCCCTGAACTGCATCTAGTTTGGACCTTGGAGCCTGACCCCTTGTGGCTAAGTTGTAGAACTGCTTTGGAGGAAGATAGCCACCTCCATGTGACACTTGTGACGAAGAAGCTGCTCGTATCGCTCAGACACCCAACGCCTCTTTGTAAACTGTGATGTTACACTCATCATCTCCAGCCTGGTTGCACCAGCCACCTCAACCGAGATGATTATTAATAGCAAGGACACGTCTGCATCCTGACAGCACCTTTCATCATCTCGCCCGGCAAGTGACACCACCTTTCTCAGCCACTTGAAATGGTTTGCTGACCCAGTGCTCAGAAATTCACTCCCTTGCAAATTGATCCTATACACATCGTCAATCCAGGACGTGGTTTTGACAAACTCCAGGTAAAAGACGCACGACCCTACACTTCTAAGATTGCCCTTCGCATTAGCAACTAATCAGGCGAGCAGACAGCAGCACTCTTTGAGATGAATGGGGCTGCGAGCACCTTTTGCGATAGAGGCTTCTGCATCTTGGGAAATGACCTTGGATCATGTGATCGCTGTGCTTTTGGCAGAGGCTGAAGTTCCCTCCATCACACACACACCCCAACCCAGATGGTGCAGATTAATGAGATTATTGTGTGTTGAACACTCTGAACAGTTGAGATGCAGCAAGTATTAACGCTGCCGTTCTGTGTATTGGGACAGGAGCTGCTTCTGTTCAGCTGGCACCTTTTGAGATGCCCAGCCGCCATGAGTCTGTCTCCACCCTCTTCCCTGTCCCGTCTTCTATACAAAACCCATTCCTGTCTCTGCACCATTCCTTTCTTCTCTCCCACCCTTCCTCAAGGTTGAGTTTATCATTATATTTTAGGGCTCCTCCATATGCCATTTATGAAGCATTCATCGTGGTTTGCTGCACAAAGCTTGTGCTGTGGTTAGATTACGTCTGCTTTTTGTTGAACATTGCTCCAATTTGTTTATGGGGGGGGGTCATAGGACAATGATGGGAGGTTACAGAACAATGAGCATTCATCCCGATTTTTGCTTGCAGGGTGTTTACATGTCATCCCATTTATCATTCGTTCACCTCTCACATTTCAATGCATGCCCCCATCACCTTCCAAACAGCACGAAGTCCGTTCTTTTTAAAAACAAAACAAAGTTGATTTATTTTGCTAGGGCAACGGAGCACTTTAATTGCACAAACTT
Organism: Zootoca vivipara; assembly: GCF_965207765.1. Lineage (NCBI taxonomy): Eukaryota > Metazoa > Chordata > Lepidosauria > Squamata > Lacertidae > Zootoca > Zootoca vivipara. The sequence goes on along the minus strand of NC_142597.1, from coordinate 28,918,504 downwards.
AGTGTTAGGTGCTTGAATCCCTCCCACAGAATACTGAGTCTGGAGGCACCCATAGAGAGGTGTGTTGCGTGGCTATGGTGGCACAAAGTTAACAGCATTGCTTGGGGGCATTTATCTATTTTTTGAAGATGCTGTGCTTTAGAAGTGGGCACTGGGCAGGAGGAGTCTATGAGTATATATCAAAGTAATTTGCAATAAATCAGCATGGATTTCCCTCCCAATTTTTAAAATAGCAAATACAAAACAGCTTGCTTGTGTGCAGGAACCCGGAGTGTGTTTTTGTGTGCCTGGGCTGCAGGTTCAGGTCCAGTACTGGAAGAAAGTTCCTGGGCTGACCAGGTGCTTAGATGTGCCCTGACTTCTAAGAAGCTACCCTGTTCCCTCTCCTGCCACCATTTTGCACCTGACTCAAGTTAAAGAGTATTTTGGGGTTCTAAAGCAGGCTAGCAGTTCGAAAGCACGTCAAAATGCAAGTAGATAAATAGGAACCGCTATAGCGGGAAGGTAAACGGCGTTTCCGTGTGCTGCTCTGGTTCGCCAGAAGCGGCTTTGTCATGCTGGCCACATGACCTGGAAGCTATACGCCGGCTCCCTCGGCCAATAATGCGAGATGAGCGCGCAACCCCAGAGTCGGTCACGACTGGACCTAATGGTCAGGGGTCCCTTTACCTTTACCTAAAGCAGGCATAGGCAAACTCGGCCCTCCAGGTGTTTTGGGACTACAACTCCCATGAACCTTAGCTAACAGGACCAGTGGTCAGGCATGATGGGAATTGTAGTCCCAAAATATCTGGAGGGCCGAGTTTGCCTATGCCTGTTCTAAAGGAACCACCACCAAGTAGATTCTGCAAGCCTTAAGTCTGCCCACCCCAGTTGTAGTGAATGTGCTGAAAATAGGACAGAGATGACTCTAGTGGAAGAGCAACCTGAGGCCACAGAAGACTTCATGCAGAAAATTCCTTGTGGGTTTTCGTGAGCAGCTCTAAACATGGCTTATGTCCCAATGGAAAGAAACAAATGCAAATATCAGTAGTGATTCCTTGCTCACAGAGGCATTTGAAACTGTCTATATAACTATATATACTATATAACTATATAACTATGGTCCATGGGGTCACGAAGAGTCGGACACGACTAAACGACTAAACGACAACATATAACATAACATAACATAACATAACATGACATAAGCAACACTTCACAGCTATCACTGTTTGGGAAATGAACTTATTCAGGGTACAAAGGTCCCTTCTCATTGTTGCGTTCCAGCAGATTCTTGGGGACAGCCTACCCTAGTGCAAACACAGAGAGAACGGTTGCCCCTTTTAATGACCTTCTGGAATCTGGTCAAAACCTTCCATGTTAATGTGGCTTCTTGGTCGCAGATTGGGTTTGATCCATTGTTCTCAGGGTTGCCCCCCCCCCAAATTGCAATATTTATGTAATTTGTTTTTTAGAATTGTTAAATTAAGGTTTGCTTACCAAAGTGAAGGCAGGGCACAGGTGTTTGAAACAAATTTGCAAAGATGGGCTGTTTCGCATCCCTTTCCTATCTATTTCCACCCTCCTGGGAGAAGCCCAAAATATTCAGTATTTGCAGCAGTTTCCCACATCTATTGTAGAAACATCTAAAGCCCACCCAAATCATTCAAATGTGAATGCAGGGGTAGGAAGAATATCCACATTGCTCCTGTTTCCTTTTTCCAAGCTGACTGCAGTGAGATTGGGGTTCAAAGAACACACACCCTCTCACTCTTCTCTCTATATAGGCTGGAGCAGAAAAGTGTGCACAAAGGGGATAAACCAGGAGAGAGCAGGAACTGAGAAATGAGACTGCAGAGACACATTTCAGGAGGGAAACAGAGAAAGCAGGGGCGATGGCTCCATATACCTCGTGATACAGAGTGTTGGGAGAGTGAAAAGGGGGATAACAGTGAAAGTGGAGAGTGCAAGGCAGAGTGCAAGGCAGGGGAAGTTAGAGTAAGGGTTAAAACACACAGTTAAAATTGTAACAAATTCTGCAGAGTAATGGGCGGCTTTGGGGGTGGGTGGGTTAACTTTAAGCACTCAAAATAATGCATCTCCCAAGCTTTTAAGAGAGTAACTACACCCTCCAGTGGACATTGTGGGTAAAGCTGCAATATTTTTTCTCCTTGTGTGGCTTGCATGCTGGGAGGGATCTTTCCTTCCAGGATTTGCTTCCTACGGCTATCACTAATCTTACATGTTGCGTGAAATCTGTTGTGTCAAGCAAGGGCTTACACTGCCCTTTGCGTCAGGTTTCCATACAGTCCGCTTGCAGCCTACCAAGTGCTTTCCCCATCAAATCCTCTTTTAGACAGTTACCCAAAGAAAATAACTGGTTGCTAATGCAAAGAGCATGAGACTATTAATCTCAGGCTTGTGGGTTTAAGCCCCACGTTGGGTGAAAGATTCCTGCACTAGATGACCCTTGTGGTCCCTTTCCAACTCTACAATTCTATGAAATCCTTATGAAATATACTGTACAGTTTGGCAGGAAGCTAAAGGTGATGGTGAATTTGATGTCCCAGAAGCTAGTGCTAACTATCTAAATCACCCTTGGAGTAAACCTATTAAGTCTTAAGATGGTCATGACTTGGGTCCATTGATTTCAATTGGAACATGACTTACCGGTAGTTGGGTACCACCCACTGCATTTCATGGACCATTTGAATGGCCCAATGTGCTACAGTGGGAAACAATAGAATACCAACAGCTAGAGGCAAACTGATTTGCCTCTGCATCCAATGTTTCCCTTTCTAGATACAAGCAATTATCTTCATATGAGATTCCCTAGATCAGCAGTGCAGTGCGCATTGGGACATTATACAAAGCAAGGGTGCAAACATTAAGGAGGTGGCAGCAAGAAAGAGTTCTGGGCAAAAGGGTTCTCTGCATCAAATCAAATGAAGGGTTGAAGGACACGGCAACATAACCCCCCTTGCTTGTTTCACTTGGGTTTATTTTTCCAACAAAAATGAATGCATGCTTGTGCAAATTCTGCCCTTAGTTTCACTACCCTTCCTGTGCTGTCTCCAACACACTGAATTCTGGATGGTAAGCTTTTGAAGGTGGCGACCTGCCGCCTTTCACCTTGCAAACCACCAGATTCATTGATAGCTATATAGATCAATTGCCACTTGCATCGACATTTTCAATGCTGTGCTGAATTAAATTGGAATTGTAAACCAGATGGGACCATGTGAGGATTGGAGAGGAGGCTTGTGATCTTTGCAGAAGGAAAAGGGACAAGTGTGAATACTATACATCATAAACCAGTCATTGCCCAGTGAGGATTCGGCTGTTTGCTCCCAAGACGTACCTCCCACCAAATAGTCCTTCATTGCCAGAGCCACCTGCTGGACACTGCGAAGTAGTGCTATTTTTAAAGCCTTCCTGGATTAAAACAAGGATTGATGGGATTATAATGCTCTTCTATGAAAGAACCCCCTTGAAGGTCAAACTTACTTGAGCAGGAATAAAAACACACTGCACATGATCAACAGCTTCTCAGCCTTGCGTGAGAATTCTTGCTAAGGTGGCGATTCCAGGCAAAAAGCTGCTAGACTGGCTACTTGCTCACAAGTAGCCATACCAGAAACCAGCCAGGACAGGATGCAGGCGGGTAAGGGTTGATAAAAGGCCACAAACCTTTAAGGCTTCTCCTGAATGCTTCTGAGCATCAGAGGCTATCATGGCCGGGAAGAAGGATGCATAGAAGCCTAAAGCAGGCAGTGGTTGCCTTGGAGGAGGAAGTTACCTGTTAGGGAGTGGTGGTATGGGCTAGGTACATCCTCTCACCCAATAAACAGGGCCTCTCTACTCTGGCAGGAAGGCAGAGTGCAACCTGCTCTGGAAGGAAGGAGCAGCTTCCTTAGCATTGAAGGGTCTTTTCTAAGGTCACTGAGGCTACAGGTACACGACAAAGGTGACTCAACCATCTACCAGCAGTAGCTGTGCAGCATACCTGCATTATCTGTCATGGACTTCTGAGTGCCACTCGAACTGCAGGTCCCCACAACTGACCCCCATCCGCAGCAATGGAGTGAGAGACACACACACAGACACCAACAAGTAGGTTTTAACCTGGCTTCATTAATTGTTGAGTTGTACATCTGACTTTTGTGGGACTGTTAGTTTTGTTTGTTTTAATAGCACAAGACACCTCAACTCTTGATCATAGCATTACAGTACAAATTAAAAAATTAAAAATAAAAATAAACTGAGCACACCCACCCCTTAACAATGTGGAGAAAATGAGAATCTACCGGTAAGTATTTACAAGGAATGGGTGGGAGTGCCACAAAAATATTTACATTAAAGAGCATGAGTTCATCGGCATATACATTTTACACCAGTTTTCACACACAAAAGTGTAAAAAGAAGAAGAGAGAATAAAAAATAAGACACTATATAAATTAAAGAGAAGAAAACACTTGGAGATCACCCAAGACTTCCCTGGGATGGTTCTCTCATGTGGCTCAAAAATGACTCAAGTTTTCCACAGCAGGAAAATAAACGGCACAACAACCATTTCTTGTTCGTTTTGCACTGGAACTACGCACTAGAAAACTTACTGAAGACACTGAAGTTACTGAGCACATGTTAAACTCTTCCATGCCCATCGCCTCAGTTTTCATAGCACAAGGGTCTGGAGAAAATGTCATGCCGAAACCACCTTTAGAAAGGAAAACAGAAACCCAGAACCTACCACTCTGTTCCCTGACATATAATGTCACACTGCAGTCGGTCAACACTTTGTCATCAACGTACCTAAGGAGGTGAACTGGGGGTGGGGTGGGGGGAGAGTATGAAAGGGCCCAAAACTCGCTCTTCCGAAAGGGATCAGAGTTCAAAGTGGGTTTTGGCTTTGTGTGGCAATTTCTGCCACGTCTGTGCAATTCTTGATGAGACCCCCCCCCAAGGAATAAGCCCCCTCCCTGGTTTTGTCTGCAAAGACATAGGCACAATGTTTTCACTGTCCTCTGCATAAAATTTTAACCTGATTGTGAGGGGTGTGGCTGGTAGCTGCTGCCTCTACGTAACTACCCGGCTGGACAGGACAAGGAGATGTCTGGGCCAGGAGTGGAGCTGCGTGAGGTGGGAAACTGGGGGTGGGGGGTACAGTAGATGCAGAAGCGAGGACAGCAAGAGGAAGAACTTTACAGAGGAGGAGCAGGAGGAAACAGGTGCAGACTGGGGAGTAAGCAGGGTTAAGGAAGGAGGAGAACCAGGAAGGGAAATGAGAAGTACCTGCTAGATCTGCTCAAGGTGCCTATCATGAGCAGGACCCGATTCCCCTCCGAACAGACAGGGAAACTCAGGAGTTAAGGTGCATGCACCCTAACTGCAAGGGAAATTAAAATTCAGATATCCAATGGTGGAAAAAAGCAAGCTCCACTGAAAGTTCAGCAAATGGCAATTAAGGTAAAGGCAGTGAGTGACAAAATGGAGCAAAAAACCTACCAGGTGAGCCCAGAGGTCAAGTTGCTACAGGTGACAAAGGGCTGGAATTTATGGCTGATTTAAGTTGCATTCCTCATTTAGCCTGTCTTCCCTTGCAGGTATTCTGCTACTCTTCCACTGGTATGAGAGGTTACCTGACCACTTCCTTCCCGCTCGCTATTCCCTCTGTGGTGGGAGCAGAGCTGTGGTTGGGTTCAAACACACAGAAACATGGAATGGGGCAAGAGACTTTTCTCTAATGGTTAGAGAGTCCCAAAATTAACCACAGCACATGAGACGGACTGCATAGTTAATTTTATGGCTTTCTTAGGTGAGGGAAAGAGGGTATTGTTTTGTTTTTTAAATGTACTAGCTACTCAAGTGGCAAAAATGCACAGAGAAAGAGGGCGATTGTCACTGCTCCTTCAAGCTTAGGAAACCGTTCCGAATTTAATCGCTTCCTTTTACACTCAAGGCTGTACTGCCACACCATTGCACAACACTTTCTGGACCAACAGCCTCCAAGTCATGTTGGTGATTTAGACATAAACAGAGCCAGGTGAAGTGGATTAAGTGAGGGGTGATAAAATTCAATGTCATGATTTTGAAACTGCTCTGACAAAATGGTTTGGCTAAGGCAGGCATCCCCAAACTTCAGGCCTCCTGATGTTTTGGGGATGCCTGGGCTAAGGGGGCTCAAGTATGCTGTTTAAGTACTGTTATGGGAATTATAGAAAGTGGTAGAATTCAAAATCTAACCTGTGTGGGCACTTTATCTCTACGGGGGTATGGGATTTGTGAGCTAAGGGAAATTTCAGAGTTTGCTTAGCGCTGCCACAATGTATTATGATTTACAGGAAGTTGGCTTGGGCGGATCTTACCTGGAGGGCAGATAATATAAGGCTGATATATGGAGAGGATACAAGGAAAATTAAGGCTTTCATGAAGACAGAGGTTTGTCCTGTAGCTCTCACTACCTGAACCTCAAAATATTCTCAACATAATGGAATGTGCCTGCTGGAACTCTGGACAGAACCTCAATAGAGAGCAACACAGCCATTGCAAGAGGCTGAAGAACTTTACATGGCTGGATGCCAAAATCAAATGGACCTTGAGCGAAGTGTGTGGAGGCCACAGCAAGGCTTCTTCTGCTAGTCTGCACAAAGGAGGACAGCTAATTTGATCGCTTGTAGAAAGCAAAACAAGCTTGCTCCATACAAGTGCCAAACTGGAATGGCCCTATTTAGAGATTTCTCCTTTCAACTGCAAAACAAAAATTGTTGAACTTCCTTACCAGGGCAGGGGGCGGAGGCTGAGGTAAACCTGGTTCACAGTGAGTTTTCTGGCCACTAAATTTATATTTAACACAGTCAGGAGCGATGCCCCTAAAATAATAATTACCAAATCATGAAAATAATCAAAACCAAGAGAGACAAGCTATTCTTATTGTAACAACCCCAGACAAAGTTGGGAAATCCAAAGAACGAAATGACAAGCTGTCTTTGAGAAGTGCTTTGTGCCCTGTAAAATATTTCTCTTATCATTTTAAAGATGGAATGCTGTTGGACAAAAACTTCAGGTCCAAGGTGGTTTGATCCAATTCCTTTCTTCTGGTGCTAGCGGAAAGGGCCTAGGACAGAGAGATGCCCCAGCTGGATACTTCTTGTGGACTTCAGCCCTGCTACAGAGTTTCGTCATTCAAGAACAAGAAAACACACTGCACCTTGGGCTGGGCTCTGGATATTCTGCATCTCATTTCAAGTTCGTAAAAACCAAGCAAAACCCACTGCGTCTTGCCTACTGGAATGTCACGTGTTTCCATGGTGGCTGCATGGCAAGAGCCTTCATTGCTCTGACTCTTAAAGGTGAAGTGGGAATCCTGAGGCATCTATTGGTTCCTGTTCCAGCAAGGTCAACATGTTTAAAAAGCACTGCATATTCATATAACTTCACTAGAAAAGCAAACTAATACACTATCTTGCTTCCACAGGGATCTTTTTTAAAAAACAAAAACAAAACATGGGAGATAACAATGCACTGATGCATCAACGGTAGCGTGTGGAGAATCACCAGTCTAAATTCACAGAGTATGGTTTGCCTTACTGACATGATGAGGGAGGTGCATATGGTGGAGGACTTGGTCACTATATCCACACTTACATGCCCAGGCCCTTGTCACGACTCATAGATAACCAGCAATGATCAGGGAACAGCCAGGCAGAACTACAGATTTACTTTGTTAATTGATGGCGGAGATTAGGCTCACGGGAATGATATGTAGCAGGGAGGTTAAACAGCTTATCTCTCCCAGGCCTGCCTTGTTGAATTTCCTGGGTGGTGGGCCAGAGCCCAACTCTTCTGCCACTTCACCATTTCACTTAGACTCACCCAGCAGAAAGGATCTGCTATAGGAAACGCACTTGCTGTAAGAAGCTAAGAAATGCAGCTCTCGCTTATCAAACCAAAGCACCATTTACAACAATATCAATGCTGAGTTTCTCTCTCCCCAGACCCCCACCCTGGATTTCTCAATATTTGATCAAGTAGTTTGTTGTGGCTTTTTTGTTTAACCTTTACCTTTTAAGAAAAAAGAATTTACCTGGGTAACACCTCTTTCCCGGCTACCAGTAGGGTCACATCTTACTGCTATCAGTGGACATATTTCTTATTAGGTTGGATCTAAGAAGCACTGGAAGAACATTTTAGCAGAAAGGTACCATTGCTTAAAAAATAAAATAAAATCTGGGATTGCAGAAGGGAAGAAATAATGTGAGTCTTTTCCCAGAGTTTAGTGCATTAAGCCTAAAATAACCAAATTAAAATATTTACTAAATCTTGCCATTCAATAAATCTCTCTCTAGTGATCACATACAAGGGAAGTTTACCTGGAGAAGAAATGTCTGCATCATCCTATCAATACATACATCATGCACAGGGCTCTGTAGCAAAGTGTCAAAGGTATGGGAAATGCCACTGTTCAAAATCTAGGGAAAGTGAGAACCATTTACACCATGACCCCTGAATCTCAATCTCTGTTTCTGCTTTGCCCGGAGACTGATTTTTGTCTTCAAGCTTAACAAAAGCCCGCAAGACTGCTGTAACCTACTTTTTAGACCATGTGAGATAAAACTATACATTTACGATATAAAAAACAGTAAGCAGCATGGGGGCAGGAGGGGGGGGAGCTGAGGGGGCGCTAATGGAGAGGGAGTTGCTTCGATGGGGTACTTTGTGTGTGTATATCACTGAAAAAATAAACCAGTCCACTGTCCAGCAGAGGCTGCTTACACTCTATCCCTTCTGCCACGGAGCTCACTCTGCATGGATCTCAGTCTCGGGCCTCTGCAGGCAGAGCTCTGTGGGCAGGAATGCTCCCTGGCCCAAGGCTGTGGCGTAAGTCCTACTATGTGGATGAGCCAAGGGAGGGACCAAGCCCCCTCCTGCAGCGTAACCCCCTCTTTGGTGCTGAGGCATGGTATGGTAGTCATCCAAGTTATCGTACTGGGACACCACCGTCATAGTGCTTTGGCGCTTGCCAAGCGTTTGGTACGGGTAGATGAGGGCAGCGTCCCGCTCTATGCTCTCGGGGTGCTGGAGCCGGAGGCTGTGGCTCCGTTCCGGCTTAGGGGGTGGTGCTGCGGGCTGTCCATAGTCGCCCTCTTTAAAACAGTCCCGGGCGTGTTTCTCAGCAGTGGCAGGCGGCCTGGCCCGATGTCTCTCCATATCAGGCCTGTCCTCTGCCAGCTTCACCTCTTTGTGGTTCAGTCTCAAGGCATCGTGGCTGGCTGGGGCATACTTCCCACCAGAGTGCTGGTACCCGGTGGATTCTGGTGGTTCCTGGTGGCCCTTTGGTCGGTAGTCAGCATAAGGGGGCCCGTTTTTAGACTCCAGTGGCTGCCTGTGGCTGGCTTCATGGGGCAGGTGCATCCTGTGCTCAGACGAATTGCAACCTGCCTCATGCGGCTTCCTGCTCCTGAGGCTGCTTTGCTTTTGAGGGAGTGACGCTTTCTCTGATTGCCCATTCCCATAGGTTCCGTGGTAATGGGCTCTGTCCACATCCGGTTCTGGATGTGGCACATAATAGCGCTCCTCCCCTTCAGGGGGCACTACTTTTCCCGGATACTTCCCTTCCTTTCCATCAGCAACCGTGAGGAGTCCAGTTTTCCCAGGATCGGATTTACTGCGCAGGTGAACAACGTCCACAGTCCGCAGCTCGTCCTGCAGCAGAGGGGCAACGTTGTCATACTGGGACATGACAGGCCCTTTCACTTTCTGGCGTGCACGGCTCTCTCGGCGGATGGACTGCATCCGGTACTTCTCCATGTCCTCCAAGTCCCAGGAGACGTACATGGGCTTGGCGTCAGGTGCAGGCGGCACATCCCTGCTAATGAAACTGTGCTCCTTGCCTGCCAGGTGTCCAGCGAGGCCTCCTCGGGGGTAGGGAGGCAGGCCAGGACAGCGATACAAACTCTTGGTCTGTAGTCGGGAGTAGGACGCGAAGTCTCTGCCCGGGAGTGGGTGCAGTGGCCTCAGCCTCATCGTGCCATAAGGGTCCAGGTCATAAAACCCACCGTCGGCCGCCGAGTAACAGGAGGGGCCGGAGGAGCTGGAATAGGGGCTGTACCGGTAATGGACCCGCCCATTCTCAAAGTAAGGCTGCAGCTGAGTGACATGGTAATCTGTGTGGGGCTGATATGGCTTATATTGGTAGAGGGGCCTTGGGCAATACAAGGGCTCATCGTCAGGAGGCACCTCGGTGCGTGAGATGGGGACTGACCGGATGGCAGAGGGAGCAGAGACGTGGAGCGAGTGCACTCTCCGGATGGAGGGGTAGGGGGGCGTTTCCTCCACGTAACTCGTGCTCCTCATGGTGGGGCTCATGGAGGACATGTACTCCACTCGGCTGCGAGGCTTGGCGTGATGGACGGACGCGCTCTTCCCTTGAGTGGCATAGGTGTTGTACCTGGGGCCCATGGACGTGGGGGTCTCTGACAGCGATGGGTAGCCAGGGTGCTGCTCAGACTTGCTGTGGTAGAGGTGGGGCGGGATGCTTTCAGCCCTGTACTGGTGGGTGGATGTAGGCTTGTGATGCACATAGTTCTCTGACACAGGGGGCTCGGGGGAGCTCTCTGGCTTGGAGTGGGAGAAATAGGCAGACTGAAGAGAGGTGTGTTTCGGAGGGGGAGGTGGGGTCGGAGCTTCCTCCACGGGTGGCGGCAGTGTGGATGCAGCCACAAAGGAGTGGTAACTGGCAGCATTCATGGGGTCCACGTTGTTTGAATGCATGGCTGCTGCAATTTTACTCTCCATCGTCCTCACGGGTGGCACCGGAGGTGTAAATCCATAGGAGGGCTGAGCTGGGACTGATTCAGACCTCAGCTGCAGTGGGGGGGCCCTGGCATTCTCTCGAGGCTTTTCCGAGTGGCCTGGGTGAAGCGTGACATGAGGGGTGGCGGAAGTGCACTGGATCGTGGCACTGCCCTCGGTGACGAAAATGGGGGCTGGCTCAGCTGATCTAGGCTCGGGCAGCTTCTCAGGAGGTGCATCTCCTCGTACCTGGTATAAGAAAGAACAGCAAGCGTTAGTTGTGACCTCAGCACACTCTTGAGCAGGACAGAAACAGACTGGTTTCTTTAGCTGGAATGGAACAACTTCATTGACCCTGTTCCTTGCTGAGCTCATGGGAGTGGGTACAAGGTCTCCTTCACAAGCTGGGCAATATGGCCAAATGACTCCTTGGCTGGCCGGTGCAGTATTCTCTGCTCCCCAAGCACAGCAAGAGTTCACATCTGGATCTTAAGTAGAGCTTGCACATTCTTCGCTGCCTTTCAACAGGATTGCACCACTACCATGGCAAAGGAAATGAAACCAACTGGAGAAGAGACTGGGAAAGCTCTATCTCAAAGCACATCACAATCCAAAGGCACTAGTTGTTGTCTATGGAAGGGAAAAAACTTCCTTCCACCCCTCTGTAAGTAATTACAGCCAGCAGGCAAAGAAAGACCACCACCTACTGCTGAGCTTGGCTGCTACATGTCTGTTTCCTTTGTTATGACAACCCCAAGCATCAACCGACTGAAAGCTGACATTCTCTATGGCTGACTTTCCCCAAAACCAATTTGTCAAAGTTTTGCTATGTCTAGGAACTTCACTGGCAACTGGCAAAAAGTTCTTAACCCCATCCTACCCTGCTGGGAAAATCCAACCATTTTCTGTCTTTGAGGAGAAGAAAGCAAATTTAAAAGCCAGCAGAGACAAGTAAACAGTGGTGAAGGCTGAGGATTAGTGATTTTGCCTAAGGTTTTCCCCATTACATTAATCACGATGGGCATAATCTATTCTCCTAAGACTTTCTGGCTGGGCAGCAAGGGTAGAACAGGAACCTGTGGATTATTTACCTGACTGAAGCCACTGGAAGCTTTTGTGGCTGCAGCTGGGGCTTGCCCCACAGCTGGCTGATGGTCCCCTGGTCTGTGCACTGGAGCTTGCTGGCTGCTAGGCAGAGCATGCTGAGCAGCCATGAGGGGTGCTTCTCCCCATGTGCTGCTGCTGTTGCTGGTGACTGTGGTAGGCTGAGGAGGAATATTCAGGCTGAGTACTCCAGGATCTGTTTCTGTTGCTGCCGTCTGGTTCTTTATCATCATGTATGCCAGGACGGTTGCAGCTGCTTTCTCCCCAGCAGTGACAGGAGGGAACTGGGCTTTGTCTGCTGTGCAGACAGGAAAGTGGAGCTTGCTGGCATGAGTTTGGGTCTTGTCCAAAGGGAGGCAAGTGTGGAGATGAGGGTTCTCCATGGGTATCTCTGCTGTAGGTGGTTCTGATTGAACTGTTCCTCTTGTACAGGGATGATGGTGATGATGAGGTGCTGGTGGTGGAGGAGGAGGAGGAGGGGGTTGTTTCTGGTCCTCAGGCGTAACAGAATGAGCAAGGTGGTGGTTGTCTCCCAACATACAAGGATGGAAGTGAGTGTGGTCCCAGCTCATGTTAGTGCCACTGTGAACATCCCCAGGCATTTCAGGAGGGAGGAGGGGGTGGTCCCGATTTCCAGGTGTGCCATGTAAGTGATTGCTCCCCTCAGGCATGCCACTGATTTGAGATGCCTGGTCTACAGGTAACCCACTTCTGTGGTGCTCTCCAAGTGCAGCTGCCTGAAAAGTGAGCTGGTTCTCTGGCAAAGCAGCATAGAGGTGGAGCTTTTCTGGAGTGATGCCAGAACACGGATGGAACATTTCTACAGTTCCTCCGCTTTCAGTCTCTGCCACACCGGTACAGTCAGAATGAACGTCTGGCTTCTTCTGGGACTGAGCAGAGGCTTGTTGGGCAGACTCTGCCAGGGCTAAGGCTAGAATGCGTGCAGCGTTTTTCGGAGGAGGAGGAGGAGGGACAACAGAGACAGAATTGACTGGAACAGGATCCTGGGGGGAGTCGAGGGCAACTGCTCCTAGTGGGAGGAAGGGTAGAAAAACAAAAAGAAGAGAATGATTTACTTTATCCTGTAAGGAGAGTGAGAAATTCCTATAGACCATTATAAAAAAATAGATTCTTCCAACATTTCACAGTGGGAACTCCTTGGCGTGACAAAGTGCATCTTCTGTCATACATGCAAACAGGACAGCAGTTCGGCGTGAAAAGCGCAAGAGATTGTCTAAAGTTTCCTGTTGCATTCCTAGAGAGCTAGGCAGCAGATAATGCAGAAAGGAAAAGGTCAGAACCTTTTGATGGGATCTTGTGTACAATTTAATTTCAGGTTACTTTTGGCCAAAAAAAGGTCCCTTCTTCAAGTGTAGCCAGATTTATTTATTTATTATTTATTGTTTTTTAAAAGTTAAAAGAGTTTATCAGGTGGCATATTGATTTGCAAGGACTGCAAGAGATCATTTCATGTTATGAAAGAGTGGAAAGATATAGGGATATATAAAATATTCAAGCATTTTTTGCGATGCAAGGAGGCCGCAGAGAAGCTTTGGGTTCCTTCAAAGCTTTCTATTAGGACCCGAGCAACCTCCACATGCTCTGGAAGACACGGACTCTGGATTTCTATTACCAGATTGTTTTCCCCCCTCTCTTTTTAAAGGCACGCAGAGAAGCGAGAGAGCTGGTCGCTTGTGAATTTAAAGAAAGAATGGAGGAAAGCACACTGTACCTGACTGTGTCTGTGCAGAAGGTACAGGCTTACTCTGGCTGCTGTTCAGGGGTTGCTCCACCTCTTCCAGAAGCTCCGGCTTCTTAGCATCTCCTTGACTCTGGAACTCCAGCTGGCATCCTTCGTTTGCTCTCCCCTCAGTGGCCTTCAAGGGGGACACCACCAGGTGGGGTGGGGACCTGCTTGTGGCTTCACTGGTGCCAGACATCCCTTTGGCCCAGTCTGGAGGACCTGCACTCCCTGCTCCCCCTCCGATGACAACATCCGGCATGTGGCTGGGCATGGCAAAGGAGATTGGCTCCAACAAACTCAGTGGCGGAGACTTGAATGGCTTTCGCCCCATCTTGGGGGAGAAGGCATGGGCGACATTTTCCGAGAAAGATATGGGTTTGGAGGGTTTCTCTTCTGTTGGGCTCAAGTCCAGAGTGAAGAAGGGACTCATGGTCTTCTCCTGGTAGGGGGAAACTGGTTCTGAGCTGGTGGCGCTGCCAGGGGTGTGTGACTGGCTGCCCGAGTCTAGTTCCTTCCTAAAGGTGTTTTGCTTATCTTTATTAAAGTCCACTGACTCCAACAGGGAGGTGCTGCTGTCGAGACACTCAGACTCTGCCTTGGGCGGGCTGCACTGAAAAGACATGGGATCAAAATCCAGGCTAGCCACACCGATCTCAGGTGGGCTCAGGTCAACGTCTTCTGCTGACCTTGGAGAGATGAGGGCTGGGACGTGGATATGACCCTCATCCCCGTCACTCTCGTGGTCATGGGGCACGTTATCGTAGGAATTGCAGCGGTTCATGTTTCCCAGGAGCTCCCCATTAAAGGAAGCAGACAATGCATCACTGCTAGACCTTGGTCTTCGGGGTCGAAACAGTTTAGATTCACCTAGCAAATAAGAGAGCAGATTCCCATTAATATATTCATCAGATATATAAACTACAAGCAATGTTCTATTTTCTTCCACTTCTCTGTAACCAGAATAAAGATTGTGCTCAAAAGTTTGGTCCCATGTGTTTGGAGTCAGGATCATTTCTTCCTTTGCCACACGCCAAACTATATCCCAGTTATTCATTCTGCAAGAACTGCTGTGAAATTTTCTGGGCCGGTTTTCTGATTGTACAACAATTCCTTGGAATTGCCGTTAAAATCAGTCAGACTGATTTGGTTCATTAAGGAATGGATACAAGCAACTTCCCACCCCCAACACAAAGGCGAATCAGACCAAAGACCCTTTTCCATCTTACCATCTATAGCATGTAAAGATGAGAGGGACTCTTCACTCTTAGCTGAGCGCAGGGTCCCACTGTCTCCTCGTCCTCCTGGATAACAAAAAACATTTTTATGCATTTAATACGGTAAATGGGAACATTCTCAGACACAGATATTTGTTTCTCTTCCATATTTTTATTTTAAAAGTCCTTAGAACATTGAGGTGATCTGAATCACAGTACTGAGCAGCTTTCAAACTGTTCAAGATTAAAACTAGAAGTGTAGCTGCTCTTTGATTGACTTCCCTGCATTCTACATGAAGTCAAAGTCAACGCTGCAATAGTTTCTGGCTTAGAATCTCTGCTGCCCTGGCTAAGAGGTCCGCATACCTGCGAGGGCTATTGCCTTCATTTCGGAGGGTTCACTTGGGTTACGCTGCAGCTTCCGTTTGGAGAGAGAAGACGACTTCCCCAGGTTGAAAAAGGAGCGCCAGCTGCCAACAGGAGATTTCTTCATCTTACTGGGTGGCCTCTTTCTGAAGTGAGACAGCAAGAAGGAATTTGCACTTAACAGATTGTGAGAAATCTCTAATTGTGGCAAAGCATACCTGGCAGCAAAAAGAAGAAGAAAATCATCTACGGTAGTAACCTTGCTGCACATCCCTTACAAAATAAAAGCAAACATAAAAAGTCAATAGATAGATAGATAGATAGATAGATAGACTGATAGATAGATAGAGGCATATAAAGGTAGGAAGATAGTAAAGAATACCAGACTTTAAAACTGTGTCTGTGATCCAACTTGAGCAACTCAATGCTGCATTGACAGCACCCAATGCAAAAATGTCAGGTGAAGGGCAGGTTGACAGAAGGATCTGCTTCCCTTACCCCTTCCTGCTCTTAGACTCAGGTCTTTGAACAACCACAGCAAAGGCGCCACTACTGAGAAGACCCTATCCTGTCTCATGATATAAAAATACTAAAAGTAAGTATGGATCAGAGCAAATGCCTATCTAATCCAGCAGTCTGTTTTCACAA
The DNA here is from genome assembly GCF_965207765.1 of Zootoca vivipara. Classification (NCBI taxonomy): domain Eukaryota; kingdom Metazoa; phylum Chordata; class Lepidosauria; order Squamata; family Lacertidae; genus Zootoca; species Zootoca vivipara. Next base: position 28,902,655 of record NC_142597.1, on the reverse strand, counting down.
TGGCCACCCAGAAGCCCATTGTGAGAATCCCACAAGCAGGACACAAAGGCAACGGTTAGATTCACACCCCAGAGATGTCACACAAAGATACTGCTAGAAAGGGAGGGAGAAAGTGTTAGCATTTATTATTATTTTTGGTAGCTGCCCATTCCATGTTTGGTGCCCTCTTACTTATTACAGGTCCTATATACCTGAAGGAGCGTCTCCACCCCCATTGCTCAGCCCGGACACTGAGATCCAGCGGCGAGGGCCTTCTGCCGGTTCCCTCACTGCGAGAAGCAAAGCTACAGGGAACTAGGCAGAGGGCCTTCTCAGGAGTGGCGCCTGCCCTGTGGAACACCCTCCCATCGGAGGTCAAGGAGATAAACAACTACCTGACATTTAGAAAACACCTAAAGGCAGCCCTGTTTAGGGAAGTTTTTAATCTGTGATATTTTTATGTATTTTGGTATTTGCTGGAAGTCACCCAGAGTGGCGGGGAAAACCCAGCCAGATGGGCGGGGTAAAAATAAATAAATAAATAAATAAATAAATAATGATAATAATAATAATGATAATGATAATAATTACAGAGGAAACCAACCCCCAGTAGATGTGTGGCCCATCAAGATTAGAGCTTCAAGTGGTGGCAAAATTCATGCAAGAGATTAATTTAAGGACTTTTAAGGGAGACAAGCTTCTAAAGCCCCCCGTGCTTATGAAAAGACCCCCCCACCTGCCACTCTGTAACAGTCCCCCTTTTAAGTGTACCAGGGAAGCAACGGGCGCAGTAGTGGTGGTACACAAGCTGATTAACAATGTTTGCCCTTGAAGCCCAAGGGACTCTCAAGGACTCTCTCTCTCTCATACGAGTTTTGTGCTAACAAACTGTTATGTAGGACAGAATCTCTTTTCATGCACCCACCACTGCAGGTCCCATCATCACTGATTGGCAAAGAAGTAAAACAATAGGAAGGGTGGTTTGTGGGTAATGGGAAGGGCTCATAGCTGCCAAGTTTTCCCTTTTCTCACGAGGAAGCCTATTCAGCATAAGGGAAAATCCCTTAAAAAAAGGGATAACTTGGCAGCTATGGAAGGGCTTATGTTGATGGCAGAAGCAAGCAGTGATGGATTCTCAAATTAGCTGAGAAAAAAAGGAAATTGGAAACCAAGGGGAAAAATACCTGGAAAAGGCTCAACAACAAGAATTTTCACCAGAGAAAAAACTACCCAACCAAACACAACTATAGGCAGGGTAGCTTTGGAGGTGGGATGACTCCGCCCCCTGGGAGGGAGAAGGTTATGAAGACCCTGCCAATCAAGTTCAGAGGGAGGCATCTTCCTTTCAAAAGAATGTTCTGCAACCTCCAATCCAGGAAGAGCCCTGGAAAGCTTGCCAATATTTAGGAAAAATCAACAAAAACTCTGAAGATTGACCAAGTATAAGGCAACTCCCCCCCGCTCCCTGCAAACTCTGCTATTGATAATTTGAAAGTGATCTTTAGAAAGGCAATGCACAGCAGTGATACAGTCAGCTGCAACAATTCCCCTACACAAGTCAGTCCTGTAGCTTAAAAGCAGTAACAATGGACACACGTCTTCTAAAGAAAACTGCCTCTACCTTTCAGATGGGAAATCTATGATCGTGTGGAATTTTCCCTGCAGAGCAGCAGGTCCTTCACCCACTTCAATGTACTTGCTGTCTGCCACGATTGGGGAGTTTATCTGGGCCTGAGTTCTTGCTTGCGCTTCCTCCAAGGTGAGCAGCTTTGTGGAGGGCGAAGACACCAGCAGGGATTTCGGCCGTGACAAGGAACTGTGACCTGCGAGAAAAATGCAAAATAGGGGCAGATGAAAATAAGGCACTAGGGGAAGAAGCAATGACAAACCTGTGCAGCAGTTCAGGAGAGATGTTTGTAGAGTGCAGCAATTTGTTCCCTACATTCACACCAAAAAAGAATCTTATTATTGTTTGGTACTTTGAAAGCACAAAAACAAGATGAATGCAGGACCACAGTTGCATTAGGAAACTTGCTTGTAGAATGAAAATAGCTTTGGTTTGAGTTTAAGAACGATCAGTTGATTTTATAATGTTATTTTCCCTGCCCTTTAGATGATGCTTTAGTAGGAATAAGACTGGACTGACAACTTGCTTTTAAAGCCACAGCAAACTGGACGTTTAAAGCTCTCCGCCTGCTTCAAACACATTTGGTCAGCCTACATCCCACCCAAATGCAAACTGCCTAATGGGCGTAGAATGCTCCTTGTCACATCACACAGCAAACGTGTGTGTGCAAGTTTTATCCACAAATTAAACCTAAACCAGTACAATAATCAGGACAATTATATGAATTTCCACAGTCCATTTTCAAGTCTAACAAGCATGCCGACTACTTTGTTTTCCAGGAGAGAGATTGCTTGGAAGTTGTATAATTGAAAGCAGGACCTGCTAGAAATGAGTTAGGAAAGTCTGTGTGCAGGAGTCATGCTGGGCCCAGACGCAACCTCAGCCAACGAATCCTTTGATGGTGACCCAGACCTTCCAATGATTGACGACTCAGGTGAGTAGACAGAGCTCCCTGAAGTTAGCACTGACGCCACCTCCAGGGGATGCTCTCAAATAATCCTTGGGTTGGGTTGCCGGCAGAAGAACCCTTGGCTGAGTCAGAAGGTAAAGTTCAAGTCACACCTGAAAGCCCAATGTTGCTGCATGACTCTTGAGTAAAGGGCTTGTAAGCAACAACACTTCTCAAGTGTATAACAAATTCAGACACCTGCAGTTGGGAGGCCAAGCTGCATCAGGCTGTGGTTGGAGCCAGTTGCTAGAAGCATTGCCATGTTGTGCAGTTTTCCCTACTTGCCTTGCCCTAGCCTGCTTTCTTCTGGACCTCCTTTGTTGCCAACCTTTCAAATCCTGTGTAATACCGTGTTTCCCCCTTTTTAAGGCGTAGTCATAAAATAAGCCATAGCAGCATTTCTAAGCATTTGAGAAATATAAACCGTACCCCGAAAATAAGCCATAGTGATAGGCGCTGTGCGGAAGAGAGCACTGAGCTCCCCGAGTCAGCAGCAGCAACGCCGGCCACAGCAGTGTTTGCTGAGTCCTTTCTTGCTTTTGGGACTTGGTTACTGTGCTGGCTTGGGATGGTGTGTGTGCAATTGCTGTTGCTGCTTCGTGTTTTTCAGCTGGATTCTCTGGGTTCTAAGCACTTTCCCCCGTTTGTTTGCGAAGCAGCACTCGGGCGGCGGCTGCATGAATGCGAGGCTGGTCGATCCCCAGGAGGCTGCAGTTGATCGCTATCTCCTTTTCCATTTCTTTTGTCTTTGAGCACCCGGCCCCGCCCCCTCTCCCCTTCGTGGAATGAAGAACGGAGTTTTAGCAGCATTTCCTCATTATAAAAAAAAGGTCAGGAACTTTTACTTTAACCTCAAAAATGGGATATTTCCTCTCTCTAAAAACAACTCTGACCTGAACGCCAATAAAACGGGGGTAGATCACCTCCAGTTTATAAATCCGCAAGTAGATCGCAGTCTCCTGGAAGTTGGGCTCTATACTTTGGCTGATTGCAAGCCTTTGCATCTTTAAAAAACAAAAACCATGCGCTTCTCAGTCTTAATTTTCCTTTAATTCATCCCCCTATACCCTCCTCCAACCATTGCCTCCTTCCATTCCTTTCCCCCCTCCCTCTCTCCCCACTTCCCTCACTCCTGTGCGATCTCATTTAGTCATATACTTGCTTTTTCTGTTGTGTTGTCTATTTTATATTTAATATTATTACCCTTTATGATGTTATTTTTTCCCTTGCGATAATTATTTATTTTTTATCTTTAACTAACTTTCCTTTCCATATTTTTCCATATATAACTCAACACTTTCCCATTCCTTCTTAACTCTTTGGATAGAGTGCCCCCCCCATTATTGTTGTTAATTTTACAATTCCTGGATTTTTTATGGAACCGAACAGCTCGGGTGCTTCAGAATGTGCCTTCTGTTGCTACAGGGCTATGGGGCTTCACTATTTGACCCCCCCCCCAGGTTGGGATTTTTAAAGTAGTTCTGTGGGTCCCAGGGCGCAGAATCACCCCCGATCCTTTCCTTTGTCTAAACAGACCTCTTCCCCCCTGACTTTGGAAGGCTGTGCTTCAAGGGTGATACCAGGGGTTTTTTAAGACCTGCGCCTCTTAAGGATTGTTACGGTCCATAACTTCCATTGCTTTCTACAGGGTTGGGGGTTTAAAGCACTGCCACCCCCACCCCACCCTGCAGGCGCTCGGAACTGGCAGAGCCAACAACGCGCCCAGCAGCGCGCAGAAGAGAGCACTGAACGTCCTGAGCCAGTGGGTCCCAGTTGTACCAGCACTTTTTTTTAAAAAAAGACACCCCCTGAAAATAAGCCACTGTGTGTTTTTTTGAGGGAAAAAAGTTATAAGACGGTGTCTTTAAAAAGGGGAAACACGGTAATGCTACGAGCTATTAATTATTGGTTATCTTAAAGTTATTCTTCTCTGCCCATATTCCAGCTTTTGCCAAGGGAACCAAAACTAGACACAATACCCTAGACAGCATGTAAAATCAGAAGAGTATACGTCATGTGAAGTAAAAATTTGTCATGAGAGCTTTTAGAATTTAAAGCGCTATGATCAGCACGAATCATGACAGTTAACAGGGGTCACCTTCCTATGCTTCCATTTTATAAATTTGTTAAGCATCATTAGCTCGCAGTGGAGGGAGGGATAATAAGAGAAAACAAAAAGTTTGCCTTTCTTCATTTAGGCAGTGAAGTATGAAAATGACACTCTTTGATGTTGCTCTATACATATTTTGGAACTCTTTAAATTTTAACCTGCTGTCTCTTCCCTGGGGAAACATACCTGCACTTTCTCGAATCACAGAGCTTAGTTTGGAGCTAAAAAGGACATCCACATGATTGAGAATGAATTCCACAACCACTGACTGAATTCGCACCTCCATAAAAGCAGCCGTTCCACTGAAGCAAGCAGATTCTATCTGCTTTGATCTAAGGAAAAACATGAGAGATGAGATGTTAGCAACAACCAAGTAGGGGGAACTCTGGATCAGCAGAATAACTTGATGTACAACACAACAGGCTTCTCTCCTTCTTGCACAAGGACAAACATTGTTTGGTGACTCCCATTCACAAAGAAGGCTACTTTCTTTGAAACTGCTGTCCTGGTTCTTTCTGAATTCCTTTGCTCTAATTAGCAATGTTCATACAGTGCCCAAACTGCCCTGCAAGAAACTTTAAGCACTGCAGGTGGAGAAAGTTACTTGTCTAGGTGAGAATGGAAAGATGCTAATAGACTCATGAATTCTCCAGCTACTAACGGGAAAGCAAACTTATCCTTGCAATAAAAGATTGGAAAAGAGGGTATTTCCAATGATGGAAAGACAAATTGCAAAAGTCTAAAAAGCAACCTCACTGTGCACACAGTGGTGCAGAGCCTAGGGCCTCTGGCTTGCACACCCTCTCCTACTGCATGTTCATGCTATGTGAGATGGTGATGTATGTATTAAAAGCTCAGTTGGTCAAAGCGTGGTGCTGATAATGCCAAGGTTGCAGGTTTGATCCCTGTATGGGACAACTGCATATTCCTGCATTGCAGGGGGTTGGACTAGATCAGGCTTCCTCAACCTTGACCCTCCAGATTTTTTGGTATACAACTCCCATGATCCCTAGCTAGCAGGACCAGTGGTCAGGGATGCTGTGAATTGTAGTCTCAAAACATCTGGAGGGCCGAGGTTGAGGAAGCCTGGACTAGATGATCCTCAGGGTCCCTTCCAACTCTATGATTCTATGAATCTATGTAAATTCCTACGTGAATACTGTATTCCCCACTTGCACAATCTGCCCCTTGCAAAGGAGGGCTGCAGAGTTTACCTGAGGAGGGCTTGCTTCCATGTATATTTAAAAAGGCTGTATGTCTGAGCCTACACGCTGAACCAGCTCTCAGCAATACGTACTGTAATGGAGGCTGGCAAGCCATCCCTCAAGACAGTGGAAACCAAGGAGGAAATCCAAGTCTTGCAAGGTAAACACAGGCAAGTACCTTTTATTGATGTTACTCACAGGTTGGAACATTCAATGAGCTTAAAAAAAATAACCCTATTCAGCGCTGCCTTACAGGATGCAAGTGAATATGATTGGCTGTCCAACTGGCTAGAGGGCTAGCTGACATGTTCATTGGCTAGTAGGCAGCTTTGCTGGCAAGCTCTTGTTCCTCCTCCTCGGGGGAATAAGGAGTGGTGTGGGAAGTCATTCTCTCTTTGCCCCCCCATTTTCCTGGGTTTGTGCCACCAATCTTCTCTTCTCTCCAATCACCTGACATTTCCTGCACAATGCATCTAACTGGGCTGAGGGCACATGTCTCCCTGTCCAGCTTAGCCGTGCTCCCCAGTTGGGGAGTCCCAGGCACATCTCTGTGTATGAGGACTCCAGATTCTTCTTCACCCACTGCTTGGCTGCATGTGTACAAAAGAGTCCAATGTTGAACATGCAAGCTTCCATCAAAATCAAAAGGACCAAAGCCCCTTCCACCACCATCGTTCAGCTCAGCAGGTCCTGGATGTTGAGTGTAAACGAAACATAAAACTATCCTGGCTAAGATATATCATCTTCAATCAAATAAAAAAGGTACCTCAGTAGGTTTGGTGCCCAGACAATCGCTAAGTTCTTTGTGTGCATGTTGGTGATGGCACAGTAATCAGCGAGGTGAGCCAAATGCCTCATTAGGAACTCCAGAGTCCTGGAAAATGAAGGAGAGCTGTTAGTGGTGAAAGCAAGAGTATCACACAAGTTAGTATATTGTCCTACACTTTGCAAAACAGAAAAGAAAGAATGGCATTGATATGGGTTTGTTTAGCAGCAAACTGAAGTGCTATAAAAATGTGCCCAATATTCTGAAAAGTCCACTGACCCACAAGCTTTACTGGGCCTGCCAGAGGTCCCAGTATGGCTAGTGAGGCCATTTCCCTAAAGCCATGCTCATCTGCTCCGCACCTCATTGCATTGTGGCAGAAAGGTTGTTAATTTATCCCATTGACCAGGCTTCAGGGAAATTTTTACTGAAGCTTCATCATTCTCTGGTGGCCACTAGAGGGAGCGTTTGCAATATTCATCCAGCTGAAGTGTTGAGAAAGGAATACTGACAACCAGGTTCTTATTCTGTGCTTCGGTCATAATTAACAGAAATGTTTAACTGGGAATTTGAAGGTCTATAGTCTGTTGAAGAATAATGTGGTAGAGGGTCCAGGGATACAAGCACACACAGCCACAGGGTGTCTTGATGATCTGACTTCAGAATAAAGCGAGTATACCCCAGGTTACAGCACATATACTGAAGGCTCAAACCTGACCTGTCAAATTAATTAAGTTAATGGAGGCCAAAACCTGGCCATGCCAGGGTGGAAATTAGGCATGTTACTGATTATAGGTTTCCTATAAAATATGATGCTATGTGTAGTGGTGGAGGAGGGTAATTCTGTGCTATCTTGGTCTATGAGGTTATTATGGTAGGAGCAGAGCAAGGAGGACAGCGGCCCATAATGAGCCACAGCAACAACTATCCTCAGTTCATTCTAAAGGGCTTTCGGCACACCAAGACCTGCCAAGAAAACCACAGAGACCCTAGGGAAAACTTGAATCTTCTCCTGTTCACGATAAAACATGTACTGTACATTGTATAGCAAAGATGAACCAGCTTCTCATACAGAACAGAGAAATGGCATGGTGCCTTCTCCAAGTTACCAAGGAACGATTTCTATCTCCACCACCACCACCACCCTATATCCTGCATGCCCACAGATGCTAAAAGCAGCCAAGTGCTGTAAGCCTAGTCAGAGAAAGCCTCAAAAGGTTTTGCAGGCTTCCCAACCACTTTCCTGACTCATTTTTGCCAGCATTCCCTACTGCCCTTAATGTGGGTTGCACTGAAGCTCTACTCAGTGAGCTGTCCTTGTTCCCTACTGGCAGCTGAGCACATCTGCTGTCCCAGCTATAGTCAGGCATATTTATGCTTACATTAGCATTTTATATAGTTCACCTTAACTGGCAATCAAATTTGCAGAATTTTGCCTAAAAGGCAAGATGGCATACCTACATTTCTTGAAATTTCTTTCCATTTCACACCCTGGATTTTCCTGTTTCTACAGGGCGTCCTTCCTGCCTCCATTAAAATACTTGCAGATCTAATGACCTCTCCTTTCCTTAACAAAATGAGACAGTTCTGCTATTACGGCCCCTGTTCTTCGCCCCCTCCCACAGCACGCTTTACATAATGTCAGCAACAATTATGCAGAATATATGTTGTTTGTCTTGTTACAGATCTAATTAAAGTCGAAGTCAACTTTATGCAGATACAAATCCTTCAGCATGCACCCAACCATTTAATTCGATAGATGCAAGAATAATGCTGCTTCAATATGCCAGCCATCTTAGGGGGTATAAATCGGTAAGCGAACAGAAAATGTCAACCTTCCTTTTAAGAATGATTATATAATTGCACATTGAATGTGCAAAGAAAGGAAGACATCAACTCAGGCCCCCCCACATAATACAATGTGAATTTAGATTAGCGTGAACAGTCTTGGTCTGTCTCTGTGTCCTGGGAGAGGCAGAGGTGTGTTGCCAAAACTGCATGGAAAAGGGGGCATAGTCTTGCACAATCAAAGGCACCCAGCAGGGTATGAGAACATAAAAAAAGAATGTGCATTGAGAAAGAGCTGATGATGTGAACCTGTAGTGAGGTGGGGGTAACTGCTGGATGACATCATGGATTTTGACTAATCGTTCTTCATCTGTAGCAGCAGACACAGCATCCTAGAAAGGAACAAAAGCAAGAAACCTCAACACCATGCATTTGCTACAGGGTGCCACCTATCTGGGTGGCTTCAGAACGTTGTCCTGCTAGTATGGCAATTAGCATGGAAGTCACAGTTCAATGAGGCTGAGAATGAACGGACACTTTCAGTATCCAATGTAGCAAGCATGGCATTGCAAGGCAGGTATTGATCCTACATTAGAACGCAACAATATTATTTATTGCTTTGGAATTCCACCCTGGCTGCTACTGGTTAGGGCAGCGTATGTGCGGTTGTTCCCTTTTTTAACACTCACAACAGTACTGGAGGGCAAAATAGGGCAACAAAGACTGATTCCCTTTGAGGGTGGAAGAAAAAAGACCTATATCATTGGAAATTCCAGATATCCTTGAGGCTTTCCCCCCAGATCCTGTTTCCAGGGGCACATCAAGTGCAAAGGTTAAAGTCATGAGTTGCACCGGAAGAACTGTGAATGAATACTCATGTAACAATTATATACAGGAAGTGTGCCATGTTCTTTAGATGGGAGTTTAATTTAGCTACTGTTAAACGCAATGAAAAGGGGAGATATTTTTGAAGTGTGACTCACACTAATGCTGCCCAGGCAGTAAAAATAGGAGTCCCGTCTTGCACTTACTGAAAATTTCTCATAGAGCTGATAGGTGAGCAGAGGATTTGGGAGTTCTCGGAAATAGAGCTTACAGAGCGAGCCCACACAATGTATATCCTGAATGTATACATCTTTTGTCAAGTCAGGGATTTGCTCAGAGTCAAACTCATGCCTGGAGACAAAGGGAAATAAAGAGAGAGAAAAGAGGATAATATATACTCAAAAGATGAAAAGGACTTTGTTTACAGGAAGAAATAAATGCCTCAAACCTCAAACCACAAAAATCTGTGGTCCTACAGGTTCACATTTTTGCTAGTTGAAATAGCTTCTTGGGAGCCATTTTAGTCAGCTATAAAACCACCAAGCATGCGCAACAATCAAACTGCCTGTAATCTGGAACACTCCATGTAATTGATTTCATGATATATACTCAAAGTTCATGCAGCCAAATGCAAGCAATTCCAATTATTATATGCAATAGATTTCTGGCTAGGTAGAGCTCCCCACCTGTCAGAATGAAAGTAGCATTTCCTTTTAGTCTGAAGACCCAGAAAGAAAAAATGTGAACATGATGGGCCACCCACAGCCCTGCAGATCCAAAACACTGTGTGCAGATTCTGTGCAAGCCACAGAGCCAAGAATCACATGAGGAAAATTCTTCTGCAGTGGCCTGTCTTGATGAGAGACCCATAAAAAAACGAAACAAACGCCATCTACAGAGGGCCACAGATGGCAGTGCTTGCTCCATGCTGCATAACGTGTTTGGAAATTGCTGTTTCAAATTAGGCTTAGACACACAGGAGCTAATATGGTGAGTCAGACAACTGGGATCAGAGAAGAGGCAACTGCTGTTTCTGATGCCTGCATCCACAAGAGCCATAAATAAACTGCAAATTACTTGTTATCCCACAGACATTCTGTATTCTAAAATAATAGATTGTGGCCTCAGAGCAACACAACTGGTTTCTGTCCCAGCCAATGATGCTTTTGGATTCATGGAAAAATACACGATACTTCAAAATTTAAGTGTTTTAGGAGCAAACCAGAAATAAATTCTCAATGGCATTCAGCAGCAAAACCCAAAACTGACGTTAGCATGTTTGAGACTTGAAATCACAACACAAAAAACTCCATACCGTAGTTTCTGGATATTCGATGCAATCCCAGACAGACGGTATATTCCATCCACAATGCCATGCTTTTCAATGAATTCAGTGCAACTCTTGAGAACCTGAGGGACTTAAAAGCAAAAAGCAACAGTGTTGGTTGACCATTAGATGCTCTCAGCAGCACCTTCCTGGGTACACACATAGAAAGAAGCCCTTCGAGAAAGTTGTTGTGATTGGTGGGCTGCTTGTGGCAGCAGTGCTGGCTAGAGGCACGTGTTTAACTTGAATTGCAAGTCTATGATTTGGCTTGCTTTGAGGTATCTGCCTTCCATTTGTTTTGGGTTCAATATGGTGGATTCAGTAACAGCCCTTTCAGTTTCAGAGATTCCCATTTGCAAAATGAGCAAATATTTTTTTAAATGCTGCATATGTGTGCACTACACATGACATTTGGCATATTGACTCTGTGGCTTGGCTCATTTGCTTGGGTTATCTGTTCTACATTCAGTGTTGGTAGTTTCTTGTGCCTGAGACAAAGTTGTGTCAGGAAGCCCAATATCCTGCATAGGTGATGTTGCTTGATGGCAGGAACTTGCAAGTACATGCAACAGATGTGCACCTTTAGAGAATTTTCTGCCACTCAGGCCACCACAATGATGCTCACCACACCTGCCATGTTGTATCCTTTCGCTGCATTTGGAGGCACAGTGTGAGGTCAGGAACTACACCACATCCTTTGGAAGAGGGGCAGTTTCATGATGACCACAAAGGTCAGCCAAAATGTGTGTAACCTTGGCACCACCCCCAAGCTACCATCCTCTGTTACCTGATCTGCCATTTTTAGCTGGGCTGATCCTTCAAATCAAATTTTTTTAATGCCATTGACCAGATTGGGCCAAAGGGTTTTAGTTCAAAGGCGGGGAGCTCTATCATAAAAGTCTACCCTACTGCAGACTAGTAAACACTAACAGCAAATTCCACTTAAATTTAGTTTAACTTTAACTTTATAGACTTGTATGTCTGCAACAGAATGGAAAAACAAGGTAAATCACATCTACAAATTGCAGAGGATAACAGTAAGTGCAGTTAATCTGTAACTGAAAAACCAGAACACAGATTAGGATCAATTGCAAGACCGGTACTATTAGATACACATTAACATTCCATCCAATATACCAACCCTGCTGGCTATTATACACAATCGGTTTCCTGCTCTATATCCCTATCCTCCATGTAGGATGAGATCAGATTCTCCAGTCATAACATCAGCATCTTTTAAGCATGTGATGTTTTGGTTTAAAAAAATCACCAATGGAGTAAGGTCTGACATAGAGGTAGGACAGGATAGGAAACAGTTTAGAGTTATAAGACTGAGCAACATATTAGGAGCTGAATTTAAAGGACTCAACACAAATTCAAAGAATATGCAACATTTCCCCTTTTCTGTTAGGCTCCTATAATTCTCCTTTAACAGGAGGCTGAGGCACTGTACAAAAAATGAAGCCACACATAGCACAAGTTCCCCCTGGTCCCTGGCACTGCCAAGAACACCTGCCTGCACTGCCTAATTGAAGCACGTTGTCACAGAGAACGACCTCAGCAGGCATCCAGGCCTCTTGCCCCCCAGGGTTTCCTAGCCTTATAAACAAAGCATGGTAGTGCCGTATTTGTCATAATTAAATTTCAGGAGCACCCTACTGTGACATTTAACATCAAGCCAAAGCAGAAAACAGAAAGGGGACAGGGTGATGGGGTGCAGTCACTGCAATATGTTCAATTCACTGGCTCATTCGCCATGCAAGAATGGGAATTAACATTGAACTGACAATGGATACAACAGCCTCATTTGCCCTCCAGGTACCACTAGTTGACAGCTAATTCTTTAGTTTAATTGTCACAATGGATAAGAGGACCTTGTCAACATTCAGCTGTGCCAGAAATGGCCAACTCCAAAATTCTTCAAAACAGGTTTATCCCAACCATGTTTTAACTGGGCTTTACTGGGCTCCCTGACAAAAATTAAGATATCCACAAATATGCTCGACTGAGTAAGTAGGTTTTTGTTCATTTAAGTCTCCCTACTTTTCTTGTTTTCTATTTGGGCTCTCTCTCCCCCCTGCCCATCTCTAAGAAGGATGATCAGGCACTATCAGTTTGAGTCTATGGATCCTCACAAGTAATCAAAAGTCCATACATACCAAACAATCCATCGTATACAGCCAGGCCCTACGTTACAACCGTATCTGTTCCAACTCTACAGACAGAGAATCTCACCTAAGAGATCTACAGCAAACCTTTTTAGAACTAAAATATCCACCTGATGAAGTTAAACAACAGATCAACAGAGCCAGACTGATACCTAGGGAGAACCTGCTGCAAGACAGACCCAAAAAAGAAAATAACAGAACACCACTAGTCATCACATACAGCTCCCAAGTTAAAACAGTACAACGCATCATCAGAGATCTACAGCCTCTCCTGGACAATGACAGCTCCCTTTCTCAAGCTCTGGGAGGAAGACCTTTCATTGCCTACAGACAGCCACCCAATCTTAAACAACTCCTCACCCACAATAATGCAACCACCAGACTTAACATGGACACTGGTACCAGAGCCTGCAATAAACCCAGATGCCAACTTTGCTGCCACATACACCCGGACAACATCATTACTGGCCCCAACAACATCCAACATACCATCTCAGGACTATTTAATTGCTCATCTTCTAACATTGTGTATGCCATCAAATGCCAACGGTGCCCTTCAGCTCTCTATATTGGACAAACAGGCCAAACCCTACGCCAAAGGATAAATGGACATAAATCTGACATCAGGAACCATAAGACTGAAAAACCAGTAGGAGAACACTTCAATCTCCCAGGACATTCTATACAAGATCTCAAAGCAGCTGTTTTATTACAGAGAAATTTCAAGAACAGACTGGAAAGGGAAGTTGCTGAATTGGAAATCATTACCAAGCTTAAAACCATGGAAGCACCTGGGATGAATAGAGATATCGGATTCTTATCTCATTATGCATGATCAAGCTTTCTTTAGCACCTCAGCCCAGGACTAATTGCAGCCATCAGCAGCCATTAACACCCATCTACAGGTTTACCACTCCCATCAGCCCATCTCCCATTCCCACCCACCCCCCCCACCCTCTGTATATATATAGGGTCTGACACTTCTGTTTCTAGTGTATCTGAAGAAGTGTGCATGCACACGAAAGCTCATACCAAAATATAAACTTAGTTGGTCTTTAAGGTGCTACTGAAGGAATTTTTTTATTTTTGCTTCGACTCAGACCAACACGGCTACCTACCTGTTATATAATAGTGTATGTGTAAAGGGTTGTAGTTTATGCTTCACATGTTGCTCTTCAAACCCAACTAATGCTCTTTGGCGCTGATCTCTCCATCTAAGTTTGTCTGACCCAGTGAGCTCCCAAGTGAGGTATCTATCATACATCCTTTGCTTCTTTGTACCAAAGGATGAGGCAACCTTTGCAATGGGCTTCCTGGTTCAGTTAACTACAGTCGTACCTTGGAAGTCAAATGGAATCTGTTCCAGAAGTCCATTTGACTTCCAAAACGTTCGAAAACCAAATTGTGGCTTCTGATTGGCTGCAGGAAGCTCCTGCAGCCAATCAGAAGCCATGGAAGCCCCATCGGACGTTTGTGTTCCAAAAGAACGTTCACAAACTGGAACAATCACTTTGGGGTTTGCAGCATTCGGGAGTCAAAACGTCCGAGTTCCAGGGCATTCGACAACCAAGATACAACTGTATAGGGAAGTATTTTTTTGTCTACATGAAAATTCCAAATGGGCCATGTGTCCAAACCAAGAAAGTATGAGACTGAGGGTTGTATTCAATGAAGCGCTAAGAGATTGTTCCATAAGTGCAATCATTTCTGCTTCCTGGTATAATGATCTCCCCTTTCCACCCCCTCTCCCGCTTGCTGTTCTGGGAGTTCTGCCGACCCTCTGGTACAGAGTTGGGGAGTGCCGGGGGGGGGGGAGTCTTATTGCAATAATGGAAAATATTGTGCTGACTTCCTCTGGTGCAACAATTTAATTGAACACTCCCCCCCAAAATTGATGCTCTTCATTGCAATCATACAAATGTAGAGTTGGAAGGGACCACGGGGGTCATCTAGTCCAACCAAACTTTCCAAAAGATCCCATTTTATTTTATTTGCATATTAATGGGGCTTATTCCTCTTCAGCACAATCCTTAAGGTGACTTTCAGAACTCAAAAACACAATATCCTTGATTTTAAATGGCATGTAGAGAGAACATGGAAGCCTTCCAGCAGGTTAAGATGGCACAGATTTAAGACAAAGGAAGGGCAAAAGCACGATCACTTTTAATCTGTTGTTTTGTGTTTCCTTTTACACTCCAATAAATGGGGGAGAACTGCCAGATGCCATGTCATGTCATGACCTTATCTTATCATGATACCCAGGTAACAGAAAGTCTAAATTAGATCACTATGCAGATAGCCTGATGCTGACAGAATGACATCTGTGGTCTTCAGAGTGATTACAAAGCATAAGCATTTTTGTTACATACACAGAAATACACGGAAGCGCAATTAACAGAGCTCAAATCAAGCCAGAGGCCCGCATTACTATTTTCAGTTCCTTGGTTTCTAGGCAACATGCCATCAGTGTTTCCCAGATACTTCCCTGTCTGCAGAAACCTTGATAAATTTAAACATGGTGAGCCTGTGGGATGCTGAGCACCACAAACATCTCCTGCTGAGAGATAAAGCAATTCATTTGTGTTTTCTTTCTGATGCCAAAATGACTGTTCCTATTTCTAGAAATAGAAGTGGAAATTAAGGAATGAGGAAGAATTAAGCAGACAACAGTCCTCTCCATTAAGCTGCAAGAGGAATGTAATGTCTAAGTGTCAAAAATATCCCTGGAGGTTTCAGAGATTTTGCTTCATTTCACCACATTGTGGGACCTGAGCGTGAAATGGGCCCTGGGCCCTGGATGTAAATAGCATCAGGTGTGGATAAGGACTGTGTGGCACCCCCCAAGCTCTGGCCAAAGGAGGAAACACCAGGAAGGCAATGAACAATCATAAGTGGGTCATGTGGCATGGCACTTTCCTAATAAAACATTCAGTTCCGTTGCTCCCTGGTCTGAAAAAGCTGAGATTGTGGTGACAGGTCACTCTTTACTTCGCCCGACAGCTCTACTGCTTTGCAAGCACAAGTGAAAGGGATTGCCACAACCCAGCTACAGCTCCACTAGGTTTGGCCCAATGCACTGAGCTTGCAATGGAGATGGGAACAACCCAGTTAACCCATGGCCATGTCTACTTCCTGAAGGTCAACCTAAGGGGATAATAAGCTTCTATTAGATACTGCAATCACTGTTTGTGAGGCTTCCCTTGTGCTTCATCCAGAAGTTGCAGTTAGTGCAGAATGCTGCAGCATCATTGTTGAAAGGAGTGAGGCCTTGTCAGCATATCACACCTGTGCTCAGAGAGCTGCACTGACTGCTACTGGGCCAAGTTCAAGGTGTTACTTACTATTAGTTTATAAAGCTGTTAACAACTTAGAACCAGTTTACCTACAAGATCGCCTTACCCCGCATGTGCCCACTTCGTTGCTCTGATCAGTGGAGCTGACACTACTACAGGTGCCACATAATACCCATTCCACATTTGTAAGAAATCCATTGTTTAATGTAGCAGCAACTACACTTTGGAACTCCCTGCCTATTGATATCAAGCAGGAGCCTTCCCTGTATTCTTTTTGGCACTTGCTGAAAACATTCTTGTTTAGACAAGCCTATCCAGATGCTTAGAAAGCTAGTGTGAATTTTATTCTGTTTTTGCATTTTATCTTTTTGTATGTTTTAAAGTATTTCTTGTATTTTTTTCTTGTTTTATCTTTTTGTAAAATGCTTTGAGGTTTTTTTTTTTAAAAAAAGGTTTTTCACAATCAGTTCACAAATTTTATGAAATAAATAAATAAATGTAACTGCACAGCTGCTGCCTAAGAACATGTTCCAAATAGCAAACTAGCTGATCACACTGAATATTTCAGTTTACTCGGATCAGATTCCCTCCTCTGTTTTTTAGACTGATATGCCTCTTGCATTTTAAGAGTCCAGGGGTTCTCAGTCCATTGCTGGAATAAGAATTATTTGTTCAGCCGGGGAGACCAAGGCTGCCCACCAAGTTCTGTTGAAACAGTGTCATTTTCACAATGTCCAAGCCAGGGCCATTTGGGCAGTTAATGGACCGTGCCATACTGAAATGCTGCCACTCAGCTGAATTCCAGGCACTAGGATAAAGTTAAATGATCACTAGAAAACTGGACAATCACTGTAAAGCAAAGTGTACCTTAGTAATACATTTTGAATCTAAGTCCATGTAAAAAAAGCAAAAGGCAGAAGTGTAGATAGCCAGAAATGCTGCTCTTGAGTAAAAGGACTTAAAATAGTCAACTTTATTTGGACTGTGCTCTGTATTTAAACTATATTTTCACACAAAGCTGATGAGTATCACAGCCGCTTCTATTTTATCACTCAGGTATTGCATTTTTGTATGTTTACAATGAAATATCATCCTATTCTTTCTATTACTTCCCAGACTGAACCAGTTTAATTTCAGAAGCTTGATATTAAAAGTGCTTATGTGAATAAAACTGCCTATGTCATCTTGTCACCTCCAGCTGGTGTTTCATAAACATCCTGCCATCCTAGTGTAGATGACACTATCTATGCTGTTGTCTTATGGGTATTGGTTCCTAGTTCATTCGCTATACCTGTAATGAACTTCACAATAAGCAGTAGTAAAAAGCATTTCCAAAGCAGTAGCATCTCAAGAAAACCCAAGGCTATAATGAACATATGCTTTGGGACAAAATTTAAGAATTTGGACATCATAGCTCCTTGCTGTATTTGTTTAAATATATATGTTTGCAATACTGGGTCCTGTATTCAGGCTCAGGAAAGAGCCAAAAAGAATTAAAACTCAAGATACAAGTAAATATACAACTACTAGAGCTGGAATGAAATCTG
Source organism: Zootoca vivipara (assembly GCF_965207765.1). Classification (NCBI taxonomy): domain Eukaryota; kingdom Metazoa; phylum Chordata; class Lepidosauria; order Squamata; family Lacertidae; genus Zootoca; species Zootoca vivipara. Next base: position 28,885,071 of record NC_142597.1, on the reverse strand, counting down.
TCAGATTAATTTCATAGTACAATTAGGTAAGAATTTTGAAGGCAAGAAAAGCAGTTTTAGGGCAGTTGCCCTGCACAGTTATTAATAAGTTCTCCAATGAAGTTACTTGAAATTTCCAGACTGCTAGAATTTTCAGACTGTCTTAGAAAGGCAACACCATTAGAATGGTGGCTTCAGTTTACCAAAATCTAGAACACTTAAAAATGGGCACATTCCCATTCAAATGATTTCAAATGGTTTTAAAGCATCTTTAACCTGCTCCAGACCTTACTCCATGCCGCTGCTTCAGTTTCTACCAGAACAAAATCTAAGAGGTTTATTGCTTAATAGAGATTGCCCCACCCCTTTTAGAATTAAAATGCACACTGTTTTAAAAGAACGGTCTAGGTAACTATAACAATCACTGGCAGGAGCAACATTATGAATTCCACGCCATTGTATCTTGCAAGAGAAAAAGCTGAAATGAGTTCGTAAAATCCAAAATGACTCCGTGAATTACCACGATGCCATGTATATTTAAGGCTTCTAAATTGTAACAGAAATAATATTAGTATAAGTAAAATCCATTCAAAGACTGGAATGCTTTGTAAATATAGACTGTATATCTTTTGAAGACAAGCCTTGAACATTGCTTAAATCTTCCTAATGCATTGCTTAAATTTACCTTATCACAATTGCATACATATGGGCTTTGAGCCACATAATGCCTTCCTTTCACAGAATAAAGAATTACCCAATTAATAGTTTTCTTCTGGGTCATTGACAATACACTTTCCTATAAGCTGTGAAGCTGTTTTTGCAGTTGTTTTACATAAATAGGGGGAAAGGGGCATAAGCAGGTAAATGTTTAATATAAATTAAAGAACAAGAGTCTCCTGTCAAGCATTTTGCCCTCTGTGGTTACTAAAAACATATATCAACAATTCCTATTAACTGCAGAATAGATAAGAAAGCATCACATCTAATTCCCAATGGGAGCCAATGAACATGCACAGAGATGATGCAATACAGAATTATTGCAACACAAAGCAGTAAACAATGAAGCTGCTTTCCATTTGTAGGTGATGCTAAAAGATTCTCACCAGTTTCTTTTGGGCAAAGAGCTGTTTAACTAGGCCAATGGAAGCAGTAATTCTGAGGTGAGCTGCTGCCAACACCAGCTACCAACAAGGGGAAAGTAAAGAGACCCCATCCTAGTCAGTGGCTACAATATGCTGACAGAGGTTGCACACTATAAAACTACCAAGCATGGCAGGTGGCAGCAAAGCAGAACAAATTGGTAACCCCAGCTGAATGACGAACTGCTACTCCTCAAGGAGTCTTGGTTTGTTTCCAAGTGTTTATTCAGCACAGGGTAGGGAAATGATGTTCAAAGCCAAAGAAACCAAAACCAACTATTTCAAATAAATATAGATCAATACAATTCAAGGAAACAACTAATGCCCAGCTTAATCACCAAGTTGTTAGGATGGAAAGCAAAGCTGGAATTTAATAACCTTAGTCTACTGAAGTTCTTGTTCTCCCTACATAATTTTCAGCCTGAGACAAAATTACATGAAGACTGTGCCACAGGTATTTCATGGCACCCTTGTAGATTCCACCCACATTTGATATGTCACAGCCTGAGTTTCCCAGCCAGTGGCATATCCTGCTATACTGCAATGATCCTGAGCTTATGTGAAGACGCTGCACTTTTGACACGACCACTCCCAGAGCAGACTGCCTCCCCAAACAGCCACATCCAAACATGTTGCCTCAGTTACTTTAAGCTGTTTGTTCTGTGATGGTGATGTTTTGGGCAATCTGGACAGCATCTGAATCCAATCAATTGATTGCCTATCTTGATCAAGATGGCACTTTTAACTCCACAATTATTTGTTACGATATTTTGCTACGTGCAGAGTGGGTAAAAAGGAAAAGTGGAGCTGTGTCTTTCTGTTTGGCTATAGTTTGGGCAGCCAAATCTCCATTTACATGGCATTTCACAGAATGGCAGAGGCAACTACTAAGCCAACATGGTACAATTTAGAAGATAATCTCAGCAACCCTTCTTACTATTCAAGTCTTCAATAATCCATTAATGTGAAAATAACTGTTAGGGACAGGGTATGAGATTAATATATAGGAGCTCTCTCAGGAGATGCAGTAGCCTGGGCCTGAAATTCTGCCTATGGTGTCCTAAAATCCAGTTCCCTCTCACTTTTGCAGAGTTCTAAATTGATTCATTTTCTTCCCCTACAAATGAGGCTCCAAGATTCAAGTAATAATTCACAAGGGTGCTTTCAGACAAGCACATTTGTCATGCTGCATTTCATTTGCTCCTAGGATCATCCAGTCTCACTACCAATCCTAGAACATTGCTGGTCTGTGCATGCTTTCTCCTAGAGTTGCTTGGGTTTCCTGGTGTTATATAATCAATGCTGACATTACAACATTGCACCCATGCCCACCCAAATCAATTTGATACATGAAAACTATCATCTTTCCAATAGAAACTTTGGGAAACAGATGACTCATGTCCTGGATTCTGACACAGTGTCAAGGGAAAAAACAAAGTGCAAAATTCATGCAATGCTACAAACTGTGCCCCGCCATTTAAAGTTCAGCAAAAAATATCTCGGCAAATTTTAGTGCCTGTCATGGTGTAGGTCTTCATCCAATTAAGCACTTGAAGCACAAACTGAAATGCAAACAGGTACTGAATTACAAGAAAAGCCCAAGAAACTGCAAATACACTGCAAAGCTCCCAGAGGTATGAGATCACCAAGCAGCAATGTAACATGCTAATTGTGTAAGTATTGACACAAATATGATTAATACTCAGGACTGAGGCAAAGCACATGTTTCAATGGATGATGTAATCTTTAACTGGGTGATTTTACACTGAAGTGGCTTAGCTTCCGAAAGGAAGAAGCCACAAAAAACAGAAGCACCATCAAGATACTACAGAAAACACCCAAGAAGCAGCAATACACAATGCTTCTTCTCCTGAACCTTTCTCTGCAGGCTGAAGTCAGTATAACTAGGGTAGTGCACACTCAAATGAATGTTTTGAAAATGCTTGGACAGAATAAATGTGGATTATTAACAGATTGTCCCGTCTCAGGCAGAACTGACATCTATCAATTTCATTACAGACTATAGTACAGGGATAGGCAACCTCAGGCCAGTGGGCTGGATGCGGCCCAATCGCCTTCTCATTCCAGCCCGCGGACAGTCTGGGAATCAGTGTGTTTTTACATGAATAGAATGTGTGCTTTTATTTAAAATGCATCTCTGGGTTATTTGTGGGGCATAGGAATTCGTTCATTTTTTTCTTCAAAATATAGTCCGGCCCACCACATGGTCCGAGGAATGGTGGACCGGCCCACAGCTGGAAAAGGTTTCTGACCCCTGCTATAGTACATCAATATGCTCCTGGATTTATAAGAGAGGTGCAATGAATTATGTGTTTACCTGCCTGGAATAATTAACAGTTATCCCAAGGCAAGTTGCTGAGTGAAGAACTGCACATGCTTCTTCCCAAACTCTGCTCCGGGAAGGAAGGATTCTGCCACAGTGCAGCAGTTTGGGTCAGATAACCTTTTGGTCCTTGTTGAGCCTTTAATTCTAGCTGTCTGTGGCTCTAGTCTTTTTATCCATTCAAATGTCAAAGTACAGCTACAGCAAACTCAGATTTTTGCCCCTTTGCCATCACCTCTTAAGCAAAAGTTGGAAGATATGACAAGATGGACTTTGATGTGTGATGTCATTCAGTTGCCCAGATTATTATTTATGCCAAATATTTTTTCTTGAAAAATTAAAACAGCAATAACAATGCATCAGGGAGGTGACATTTTATCCTTGGCTATCGTTCAGATGCCCTTAACTCCTGGGAAAAGTGGTTGGCCTGATTCTTTCTTAAATCATCACCATGAGGACAACCTGCTTCTGTGAATAATCTCTGACTGGTGTCAAAATAATAAATTCATTCTCATATACTCTATGTAACACATCAAACTGTGATATTACAGAAGTGTTGGGTGCCAAGGCAGGACAAACATTATGTCCTAACTGCATGGAAATCTTGGACTGCACTTTCTTAAGAAGAATGAAGAGATAGATGCTATAGGTGGAACATTGTAATGACTCAAATAAAAGTAATGCTGGTCAGATCCAAATTGTTCTTTTAGAAGTTGCATTGTAGGACACTCTTGAGCCAAAGCATAACATTCTTCTTACTTACCATCATGACCAGAGTTGAGAAGATGTTCTCCAAGGTCGCAGCCAAATACCCTCTCTTTTAAGATTCCACGTTGCTTCAGTTTCTGTTTTGTTGGCCGAGACTTCATGAATGTGCGCAGGAAAGTAATAAGCTTGCCGTGTTTTTTTGACACTGTAAAATTGAAGGGAAAATCTCATTTTTTTGTGGGCAGATAGACAGGCAGGAAGATGTATAAGGCATTATTTCACTGAACCACAGTTCATTCTATTCAAAATCAACCCCTATTACTACCATGCACATATCCAATCAGTTTCTGCAACAGCCTCCTCCCTCTTCCCTTATATAAGTGATTCAGGGAAATCAAAATCTGTAATGGAAGACGGCGTTAAGATATAGTAGGACAATAGTTTTAATTGTTATGCTATCCCTATCTCAGCAGTCTGCTTGTGCTTGGTATTTCATAGCTTTCAGTCTAGTGGGGAGAAGAGGAAAGGAAGGAAATCTCCATAATAATGGGTAATGCTGCCCATATGTTTCCTTATGGTTTCATTTCACGCCATGCTTGCAGGGCTAATCCTTTCATGTCAATTGCTTATAAACAGATCAGTGGTGGGACCCTGACAGGTGAGAAAAGGGAACAAGCATTTCAGAGAGGTAGGAAACTCACTCTTTTACCCTGTGTCCTGCCATAGAATAGCTCTCTGGCCAGTCTAGTTACTGCCAAGTGTTGGTCTGCCTTTACACGTTTTATACATGTTTTCTTTATACATGTTTTAAATGTTGCTAAGCAGGGTGTCACATCAGCTGAGTAAGAACTCAAAACCTGAGACTGAAGGTAGGAGCACAACATCTAGGGCAGGGCCCCAAATTAGCATAACAAAAGGCAAATTAAAAGGGGGAAATGAATAAAATCACAAAATGATAAAGCCTCCTAAGGTTCTGTTATAACCTATGGAGAATAATTTTCTTTAAGAGGCATACTTGCTCTCAGCTTCTTGTACTGTTACAGAATGATGCAATCACAGAATTTCAGAGTTGGGAGGGACCCCAAGGGTCATCTAGTCCAGCCCCCAGGAATGTAGGAATTCCTGCTACAGAATCTCTGACAAGTTGCCATCTAGCCTTTCATAAGCACTCCATTTAGATTTCCAAGTGACAGAGAGGCATATTCAGTTCTGAGAGTTTGGTCATCTTGGACCCGGTAGAGTCTCTTGAGTATTCAGAAGGTCTAAAAATTTGACTTTTTGGCCTTTTCAGACACTGGTTAAGTGTTTCACAACAGCCCCCTTTGGGTTCCTATTCATTCTGGGATGGTAGTGTTTGCTTTAACAGTGACCCTAATATTATTGGTTTATTGCACTGTTGACTCAAGTACATGTCATGCATTTTATTCTTTTCTTGCTTATTGAAATATTTCTACTGCAAAGAAAGTGTGAACTTTGTATTATGCTTATTAATGAATAGTTATTTTTAATCCTTTTTATCAGTTATTTACAGCATTTTTATTTCTGGACAATTTTTAATATTGTTTCATATTTGATTTTATTGTATTTGTTTTATTAGGTTTATTGCTAGACTCGTTTGGCTTCTTTTTGTAATGAAAGGTTCAAATACTGAACATGAAATAATGAAATTAATTCAATTTTTGAATAAATACAACACTACTTTGGACAACAGTGCACTGTTGGTACAATGGACATCTAAATTACCATGGACATCTAAATTACCATCAGACAGTAGTGAATAGAAGAATGTTATCAAAAACAAAATACACCCAGTGACCAGGAAATAGGAGTACATAATTGCAACTGCTATTACACCAGTAGTTAATGACTCCAGTTTACTTATTACCACCTTGATAAGCATTAAATGATTCCACAAATGTTTCTACAACCTATTAGCCAATACAAACTCCATGTACATATGGCCAGGCAAATAGCAAGTGTCAAAAACAAAGAAAGAAGCATAAAACCCCCAAGTCTTTCCCACTGTAAAGACTGTGATGCTCTTCTTGACCTTTAATGTAAAAGGGAGTACAAGTTCTTAGTTGTGTTTTCCAAGTTCCAATGAATATTAGAGACAATGCAATTGAGATTCATACACATAGCAATTACCCCTTGATGAGAAGGAAATGGCCCTATGCCAAAAGGTGAATAAACTTACCATTAATTTCAATCTGTGAACAGGGCAAAGCTGTTCCATTTTAACTTCTTTGAGCTAAAAAGGAAAAGCTAAGCAGTGTCTTACAAAAGATGCCTGCTCACTCTTACTAAATTGCTTTTGTTTGCAAGCAATTCTCTAGAGTCATTCTCTTCAAATAAAAGCCACAACATGAAGCCAGTTGCAAAAGGACTTCCTTTATATCCAGCCTTTTCAGTCTCAGGAAGCTATAAAGCAGTAGTACTGGCTATCAGGCCTTAAGAAAGGGGCAAGTCTACCATCCCATTAAAAGAGAAGAGAAGAGAAGAGAAGAGAGGTTGGTGACAATCAAAGCACAGCAGGGTAAAATACTCTTGTGAGAAAATAGCCATGGTTTCTTAATTTCAAGTGGCAAGATATTGTATACCTGCCAGGACTCTCCAATATTAGGCAACTAACTGGGGATCCAAAACTGTTGGGTGCCAACAATTCCAAAGCAATGATACTTATATGACAGGCCACTATAATACAGCATTTCAACATATATGCATTATGACAATATTATGAAATAATTTAATACAGAACAAATGAAAATAAAAATATGCTGAAGGTTATTACAACTAGAGTATCACTCTGAAACCCGAGTTCAAAACATACACTGCAGCTTTTTTTAAATCAAATGCTGTTATGTTTTACAGCAGGCATTTACAGCAACATACCACACCTGGGTCACAAGTACATCAGTCCTTGGCTGCAGTCAAGATGCTAATCGGCAACATTTTTGTGCTAGCTGGCTGACTACAAACATTACCTTTTGCCTAGGTATTTTATGACCCTGACAAAGATTAAAAGGGAAGAAACAGGGAGATACTCACACCATCACTTCAGAAAAGCTTGAAAGCGTCTCTCTCGCTCTCTCCCCCTCCACCCACCCAAATATTCAGTTCCAGTTAAGTGTCTTGAGTACTGGATTGCACCCTTACTGTACTGTATTTGCTATTATCTAGAAACCTGTATCTACTGCATTTTAGGATATATTACCTATAGAGGCTTTTCAAGGGGAGCAGAGGATGAATGCCTGGTACTCTTAGGTTGCCAACTGGGAGAAAGTGACTCTACTAATGGTGGTGGGCTGGAGCTTAAGTTTTCCCTACCCTGGTATACTTAAATTCAGATGAATTTATATACCTGGTAATACTTAAATTCATCTGCCGCTGCCTGCCATTTGATAGTCAAAGGGACAGAAACCCTGACAAGCCCATACATGTGTCTATTTTACTTCCAGAACTCACTCCATCCCTGATGCTATTCAATAAGGCTCTAATTTTGCTACATCTGCTGTTTCTTTGCTACAAGGGATTGGCAGATATGGGCCAATGGTGGGTTTTCTTCCCATAGTAGGTCATGATCCCTTGTCCCAAGGGAGATGTTTGGGTGCTGTGCTATACACCCTCTCTTTCCTTCACATGCACATTGTACTTTGTTAGAAATGTATGGCATGATGTTGTTGTTGTTCAGTTGTTTAGTCGTGTCCGACTCTTCGTGACCCCATGGACCAGAGCACGCCAGGCACTCCTGTCTTCCACCGCCTCCCGCAGTTTGGTCAGACTCACGTTGGTAGCTTCAAGAACACTGTCCAACCATCTCATCCTCTGTCGTCCCCTTCTCCTTGTGTCCTCCATCTTTCACAACATCAGGGTCTTTTCTTTGGCGATCAGCCTTCTTTATGATCCAGCTCTCACTTCCATACATCACTACTGGGAAAACCATATGCTTTAACTATACGAACCTTTGTCAGCAAGGTGATGTCTTTGCTTTTTAAGATGCTGTCTAGGTTAGCCATCACTTTTCTCCCAAGAAGCAGGTGTCTTTTAATTTCGTGACTGCTGTCACCATCTGCAGTGATCATGGAACCCAAGAAAATCTCTCACTGCCTCCATTTCTTCCCCATCTATTTGCCAGGAGGTGATGGGACCAGTGGCCATGATCTTAGTTTTTTTGATGTTGAGCTTCAGGCCATATTTTGCGCTCTTCTCTTTCACCCTCATTAAAAGGTTCTTTAATTCCTCCTCACTTTCTGCCATCAAGGTTGTGTCACCTGCATATCTGAGGTTGTTGGCATTTCTTCCAGAAATCTTAATTCCGTCTTGGGATTCATCCAGTCCAGCCTTTCGCATGATGAATTCTGCATATAAGTTAAATAAGCAGGGAGACAATATACAGCCTTGTTGTACTCCTTTCCCAATTTTGAACCAATCAGTTATTCCGTATCCAGTTCAAACTGTAGCTTCTTGTCCCACATAGATTTCTCAGGAGACAGATGAGGTCATCAGGCACTCCCATTTCTTTAAGAACTTGCCATAGTTTGCTGTGGTCGACACAGTCAAAGGCTTTTGCATAGTCAATGAAGCAGAAGTAGACGTTTTTCTGGAACTCTCTAGCTTTCTCCATAATCCAGCGCATGTTTGCTATTTGGTCTCTGGTTCCTCTGCCCTTTCGAAATCCAGCTTGCACTTCTGGGAGTTCTCGGTCCACATACTGCTTAAGCCTGCCTTGTAGAATTTTAAGCATAACCTTGCTAGCGTGGGAAATGAGCGCAATTGTGTGGTAGTTGGAGCATGGCATAAGGGAAACCAAGCATATGCTTAGAGCTCCTGGCTGCTGGTCTCTCCCTGTCTGTGCCACAGTATCTTACACTGTAGAAGGTGTTGTGGAATCGTTGTAACTGGCAGGTTCTGTGTGGGATGTGATGATGCCTTCCTGTTAGCATGGGTGGACTGGGGCCTCCCATTTCTGGCCATGTAATTTCCACAACTTCATGCCGTGTCATTTTTACAACAATACCACCATACTGACTAGGGAGGGCGGGCACTGGTGTGTTGCCTCCCACCTCTCCATTCTCTGGGATGGATGGACGCAGGACAGGGTGGCTGTTGTGCCAGAGTAGTGGTAGAATATGTCTCCCCTTTTGGCATTCTCAGGGGTTAAGTTCCTGTGAAAATGTATTCACATATCTTTCAAAAACATACAGCAACTAAAAGCTCCATGAAGTACATGGGGACAAGCATGCCTTTTCAATCCACTTTTAGGATGGATCTAGTGACAATTTCACAAGAGTTCACAGATGAATAAAGTGACCTACACCATACCATTGCTGATTAAAAGAGCATTTAAAACATGTCCGTCCCTGGTTGGCAGTCTGATTGCTAACACAGGATTAGTAGCCTAGGAAAGAAAATCTTTCCACATGCAGAATGACCCACATTTCCAGCTCACGGCCAGCATATTGGTTGCTTTTCCTGTTAACGCGTGATTTTACCCCCCTGCTGTGAGGAAAATGTTATGCTAAGGTCAAAAACTAGAACATGTGCAACTGCAAGGATTTAAGCAGATAGTCTGTTTAGGAGCAAAGTCACAGGAGAAACAAGAAGAGGATTCAAAGTATTACTTTGTTCTAGCTTTTGCTCTAAGTGGGTGGGAGGGTGAAAATCTAGCGACTGATTTAAAGGGAAAGAGGGCCATAAATACCGGTAACTAAACATGAGCAGATCAACTGTTAACCAAGGCTGTGGGTATGTTAACATTTTGTACCAGAAAAATCTGAATTTTATACCTACTATAAGCAATTTAACATACGTGTGTGTGTGTGTGTGTGTGTGTGTGTGTGTGTGTGTGTGTGTTATAAGAATTTTGAGGTCATATATATATATATATAATAATTGTTCATAAAACATGTACATGAATGTACAGAAACATGTCTGAAGCAGCACAGGAAAACAGGCCTGACTGACACCATTTTGACTCTCTCTGACCAGGTGTTCCTCTGCAAGGAAGAAGTGGGGTGGGGGGAACCTTCTCATTGTCTCAGGAATTAAAGTGATAATCCCTGGCATCCTGATACCTGACTGCCAGACAAAAGGGTGTGATTAACTTGGCTGGGAAACAGGGAAATGTAAATATCTCTCAATTTTGTTGATTAGGTTTTGGGGGCAGGGGGCAGGGTCCAGGATGCTCAGATTACTGCCACCAGACCTCCCCGTTCATGATGTGCCTATGATGAATCTAGGGAGGGGGGGTCTTGGGCTACACCCCTTCTGTGACATATGGATGATGCTTCTGGGGGGTGGGCTGAAACCAATTTTCAAATCTCTTTTTAAGGGCAAGACATCTTTGTTTGGGGTTCCTTCCTTGTTCTCCTGTGTGAGAGGAAGGACCCTGTTGCAACAGCGAAAATAAAGGCTTTGCTTCTCAAACTTCTCTGGTTGGCCTCTGTTATATTCTCCAACCGATGGAGAACCCAATAAGGGAATAAAGGCAGATTTTTGCCTATATCAGAGTGTATGTGTGTGTGTGTGTATGTTTATTTATTAAATTTATAAAGGTAAAGGGACCCCTGACCATTAGGTCCAGTCGTGACTGACTCTGGGGTTACGCGCTCATCTCGCATTATTGGCTGAGGGAGCCGGCGTATAGCTTCCAGGTCATGTGGCCAGCATGACAAAGCCGCTTCTGGCAATCCAGAGCAGCACATGGAAACGCCGTTTACCTTCCCGCTGTAGCAGTTCCTATTTATCTACTTGCATTTTGACATGCTTTCGAACTGCTAGGTTGGCAGGAGCTGGGACCAAGCAACAGGATCTCACCCCGTCACAGGGATTCGAACCGCCGACCTTCTGATCAGCAAGCCCTCGGCTCAGTGGTTTAACCACAGCGCCACCTGGGTCCCTATTAAATTTATATGCCACCCTTTATCCAGAGAACTCAGGGCGGTTCACAAGATAAAAATACAGGATAAAAGGATAAAATAAATAGTTAAAACAAAAACAAAACAATACAATATCCACCCCTCCCCCCAAGTTATTTGCTTCTGCTAGTTGAGACATAACCAGCAATGCAAGGAAATGATGTCCCATCCCATGGCCATTGCAAATTCCACCAGCTCAGGTCTGGTTCCAGGGCTAAGGACTAGAAAACGGTCCCCAAACTAAGGCCCAGGGGCCGGATGCGGCCCAATTGCCTTCTAAATCCAGCCTGCGGACAGTCCGGGAATCAGCATGTTTTTACATGAGTAGAATGTGTTCTTTTATTTAAAATGCATCTCTGGGTTATTTGTGGGGCATAGGAATTCTTTCATATTTTTTTTCAAAATATAGTCTGGGCCCCCACAAGGTCTGAGGGACAGTTGACCACCCACTGCTGAAAAAGTTTGCTGACCCTTGGACTAGAAGTTTACTCTAAACACATATACAGCAGAGAATTCAGGGTGCTGAACTGTGCGCCCAGCACAGAGAATGAGCATGTTGTAATGTACCTGTTCCAAAACATGGTGTGAATTCTCTCACCATGAAACACATTTTGTTCCTGAGCCAGATAATTTACACCATACACAGAATCTGTGTCCTTATAATTCTACACAGCATGTGTCAATCATGACTGAAGCTACACATGTCTGTCAATGCTGAACAGGATTAGTCATGTAATGCATTTTAAATCTTTTCCCTCTGTCAGATGCCCAGCTTTGTATTGATAGGCATGTGCAGTTTCAGTCATGAGTCACATGTGTTGAGATACAGTAGACCTGCAGCTTACTCATGATTTACTCACATGATTGCAACTCTGGGCAAGTGGCAGGAAACTAAATAAATGGAGCGCAGAGGAGAAATGTTTGTTTACATGACAACTTATTTCACAACAGAGTTTTCTTTGACCCATCTTAATGTGTCTGTTTGATAAAAATATAATTATGCAGTCACATATTAATACAGTAGACTTGGGAGTTATTATTTATTATTATTTATTTTAATTATGTTATTTTATTTATGCTGCCCTTTATCTGAGTATCACAGGGCAGTTTACAATATAAAAGCACAAAAATACACAACACAGCAACAAACATAAACAATACTGGGCCCTTCAACCATTTTTGGTCCAAGTCGCTAACATCAAGGAGTTCTGATAGGAGCTTGGCAACTCTGGTTAGCCTTCTTGCCAGTTAACAGTCCTTTTTTTATAGAAGCAGCAGCAAGAAGAAATTGTGAGCTACATCCAATTCTCTTGTGGCCCGATGGGTACAGCAACTTGACTGCTGTTGAGTTAAAGGTATACCGGTAATACTGCCATAGTTTAAGCTAGAGGGAACAAAGCAGGTACAGTGGTACCTCTGGTTAAGAACTTAATTCGTTCTGGAGGTCCGTTCTTAACCTGAAACTGTTCTTAACCCGAGGTACCACTTTAGCTAATGGGGCCTCCTGCTGCTGCTGCGCCGCCGGAACACAATTTCTGTTCTCATCCTGAAGCAAAGTTCTTAAACTGAGGTTCTATTTCTGGGTTAGCGGAGTTTGTAACCTTAAGCGTTTGTAACCCGAGGTACCACTGTATAGGCCCAAGTTCATACTGACTTGTATGAATATTACTGCTAGTAATATCACCCTGTTAAAAGGTTTGGTCTTGGCTACAGCTCAAGAACTTAACCATATATGCCCAGGTTCAGATATGATGCTAGGCCAAACCCTGGATTAGTGCAGTGTGGTGCAGGAGCAAAAAAGACCGGGGTGGAGCAAGATGACCTCTGCAGTCTTGAGAAGCCATTGTTGTGTTGTGCAAACAAGGCCACGGTGTCAAATACACAAGATTTCTATTTCAATATTTTTTAAAATATAAAAACGGTATCACTTCAAAGCAAGATACTATTAATATATGGCAGCACTTTAAAAGGGGCGGATTTTGAGGTGATGCAAAAGAGCCAAACAAAAGTACCGAAGAGTTATTCAGAAAGGTGTTTCAGGGAGCATGACTGTAAACTGAATTTAAGTACATAACAGGTATTTCCTAATACTCATTAGAGTTCTATGTCCATCCCACTGCAGAAGCAGTGGAGTAATCAAGTCCTAGTCTCTCTTATCCTAGTAGCAGTTTTCTTCTACATGTTATAATCAAGTTTAATTACGCCTTCTTGCTGTGTTATTTTGTAGCTTGATAATCTAACATTCCACCTGCACCGGATCTCTAGTATCTGATTAAGAAGACCTGAATGCTTCATCTATCAGTAAAGCAGTGTTGTTCTACTATCAATTGTACTTTGGGAATAGAATCATAGACTTGTAGAATTGGAAGAGACCATGAGGGTCATCTAGTCCAACCCCCTGCAATCCAGGAATCTTTTGTCCAACGTGGGGCTCGAACCCACAAAGTTGAGATTAAGAGTCTTATGCTCTACTGACTGAGCTATCCCAGGAAGATTACATCAGTATTTAATGAAACATGCCCTAGCAAGCATGCCACTTAATGTCTCAGTTGCTCAGAAAAAGCTGTTTGGAGCCTTGGATCAACAATGAAGTCATTTCCATTACAAATGAGCACTGAGCTAAAACAGAGAGCCAATCAATATATAGATTGGCAGGCAAAGTGTGCCAGGAGGTATTACAGTAAAAGGGCAAGTATCTTTAAGAAGAGGCTCTACTTCTCTCTTAAATGTTTTTTTTAAAACCCTCTCTTGAGGTCATTTATACAATCAGCCAGCCATAAGCAGAGGGAAGAAAACATCTGTCAAATGAAACAGCTTGATTTTTTTATTAAATAAACTAATTAGTTAATTCAATGAATTAAATACAAATCAAGTGTAGAATCATCTTCAAGAGCAATATAAACCAATTCACTAAGCATAGTTGCATGAAACTTTTTGAATTTAAATTATCTGAGTTAAGACTCTACTTTAGTACATTTATATCCCATCTTCCACAAAGCTGAAGGTGTGGGCAGTTTTCTTTATCCTCATGTCCAGCCTGTGAGGTAAACAAGGATGAGAGATACGGGCTCAGTGAGCTTCAGGGCTGAGGTGAGGTTTGAACCTGGGTCACAGGCTAAAAACCGTGGCCACTACACCACATTAGGTTGGGTTCTGATACAAAACTATTGAATCTGAGGTCTGCATTCAGACAGCACTTTATTCCTTTTTCCTGATGTTTCCTTACCTGTTCATGCTTAGAACAGAGTGGTCCTTTTTGGTGGCCCTGCTAAGTACCAGAAGAGCATCACTAGTGGCAACAGCCATTCGCTTCCATTTTATCTCTATGCTCCTTCTACAAATCCAAGTGAAAAGCATAACATTGGCTGTGTGGGGGCAGTGCTGTAGAGGAAACCCTGTCTCTCATTTGGTTGGTGCCAGGCTGACAGCCAATAGGTGCAAAGAGAGGATGGCCCCCATATAAGCAGAGGCAAGCTGCAATTGGCTAAGGTCTGAGGAGCGGGGGCTAACTCTCAACAAGAGCATGATGACTTGAATTCAAGGTCATGGTGAGGCTTTGGTGCTTATCATTAGTTTTTCTTTATTGTCGGTGTTGGGCACCATGGTGGTGGCTGAGGTGACAGAGGTGAATCCCATGTATGTTTGATGTGCAGCTGGAAACTGCTGCATGTCAGCGGTCACAGTGCAAGGTGTGGGGAATGAAAGACATTTGCCTTGGCAGCTATCGGCAGCCCCACAGGAATCTCATCAGGGAGCTAGAACTATAACTCCCAGTGTGCTTTGCAGCTAAACTCAAGTGCCACCCCCCAAGTGCCTTTGGAATGTGTTGGGCTCTCCCTAGGTTTTGATTATGTTTTATTTGAAATTTATTAATTGCATTTATATCACACTGTTTCCTCGAAGGAGCCCAAGGTGATGTACATAGTTCTAAAATTATTCTTCTTCTTCCTCTATACCCTGCATTTTTATCCTGACAGGGACTCAATGTCTGTGTTATTAAGAAAAATGCATACATGTGTTTGTGCCTAAATATTGTTCAATAAATCATAAAACTAGAAAATTGGAAATAACCCTGAGGATCATCTAGTCCAACCCTCCGCAGTGCAGGAATATGCAGCTGGGATATCAGAGATTGAACCTGCAACCTTGACATTATCAGTATTGTGCTCTAACCAACTGAGCTACCTCAATTTCTTAACTAAATATATTAAATCTATTAATTGTGATATATATATTAAGTAATATTAACTATATTGCAAACACTTTAATTTATGCTATGGAAATTTAATTCGGTGAGTGGCCTGCGGGTTCTGTGTTGAAGTACTTTTGCAGCCAACTCGGTCTGAGAGGTTAGACCACCCTGGTTTAGAAGGAGCAAACAAACCAGGTTATATAGGAAACAACCCTCCCCAACTCTTTATCCTCAGCAGTCAACATTTAGAGGTATACCGACACTGAACCTGGAGCTTGCATTTACTTGTTTGAAATAATAGCTACCTCCCTGAAGCTATCAAATCTTAATCTAAAAACTTTCCTCGGTTTAATGCCATTACCAAACCTTGTGAAACTGAATTCCAGAAGTTCATTATTGTGATGAGCAGCACTTCCCTATATCATCTTTATTATTACTGTGCACCCTACAACCAATTCCAACACCACAGAAGAATCCCCATGAAAAATGTTAGAATTCTAAGTCTGCACAAACTGGGCAGGAGAGAACTGCCAGCAGGGATCTGTTCTGGACAGGGCTTCCTACAAAATGGCTTGGGAAATGGAGTGGGATTTGGTCTTAAGAAACTGCAATTGGAGACTGAGGGTGTACCGGTTCCTCTGCCGTTAATTAAATTTGATCAGCATGCTAAATAAAACGTGTGTGTGGCGTATTTCCATGGCAACCTCAATATTATAAAATTGTCTGTTCTTGCTTGTATGGAGGCATAAGCAGGTCTGTGCCTAAGAAATGAATTTGCCACCAAAGGAACAAAATGTACTGCATTTTCACATAAGTTTTCTTCATGTAATTTACTTGGCTCCCCAAAGCAGAAAGCAAGGGCAGGGGCAAAAGGATAGCTGGAACAACAATGGAAAAAGGACATAGAGAGCAAAACAGCCCTGCAAGACTGTTTCACAGGTAATGCTAAACCTTGCCTTCTGCAACCTGGACTCCTTCACTGGCCATGTAGGTTGGGACTAAACATCTTGAGGGCAGCAAGCTGGAGAAGACTGTGCTAAACTATGATTTAAGTGCTACAGGCATGAACCTTGGGGTTCATGTTCTTCTTCTTTCCATCCCCACATGAATACTCACTTCAGTTGCATAGTTTTGTCTAAACTATGACTTTTGACAACCAATCCAGTTTCATGGTTCCCTAAAACAGGCATGGGGACCCTCCAGAGCTCAGGCCAAATTAGGCCTGGCAGGGGTCTTATAATGGTCTGGTAAATTTACATTTAAGGTTCTACTCACCTGTGGGCACTTTTATCAGACCCAGACACAATTACAAATAAATTGGTTTTAAAAGCACCAACTGGCCAAAGATATTAGTTTTGCCCTCAAACAGTAGAAGCTGGAAGAGCCTTGGAGGTGAGCTGGCTTGCTAGCCTGTAGACAGTGCAGCAGGGTGAAAAAGATGGCTTTCCCCCACTTGTTGGCCCCACAGTCATGGGTGGGGCCAACAGGTGGGTCCAAAATACAGAATTATGTCAAAGCTACATGATAGTTTTTGCCCTCTAGCTACCTAAGAAGAGGATGTGATGTGTAAAGGACTTCATTGCTGAATCAGCTGAAATATAAACCCTTGGACTAAGTGGCTATAGGATTGCTTCCATTCAATGATGATTGATCTCCTTTTAATCTACATTTCACAGGGAAATGCTACTGATCTGCAACATAGTGATTTGATATTCAAGCATTCCCCTGTGTTCAGGCAGTAACTGATTAAAAACGCTGACTCAACTGGAGAAAGGAAGCCCCTGATCGGAGATTTCTGAATTCCCCATAATGGAGACAAATCAAGGAAAGCGTGGGAGAATGAAGTGGTAAAGTTTCCCCTTTTGTGGGTTTTCACCCTAAGCCTTTAAACACACTTTATATGCCTGCTAAAGCAGTTTCCGGTATCCATTGCTTCTCTAGTGGTTTGCTATGAGCTCATGTCTACTCTAAGAAAGCTTTGTTTTACCGCTATGGAATTAATAAGAGCACATGCTTAACACAGACCCAAGGCCAGACATTTTTGAAAGGAGAACAATTATCACAATCTCTATAATTAATACAGGTCATGAAAAAGAAATTGTTAAAAAGGTTTTATCGAGTCATAGAGAAAGCCTCAAAGTCAGGCAAACGGCTCCAGGGCACAGATCCAACAACCCCAACTTCTTGTCAAACAACAAGAAAACTAGTTTGTCTAGATACAACATTTATGGTCCCACACGACAAAGCGTCATTCACTAGTCTTGAGTAACAGGTTTTTACTCCCACCCACCCATGTAACGGGGGGGGGGGGGGAGATTTGGATCAGTATGTTGAAACAGCTGCTGCCCATAAAACAAACTACTTCATTCTTCTGTAGTTCCTGAAGCTTGGCTGACCAAATCAGGTTGGCACACTTGATTGTACCCCTGGAGCAAATTAGGAAATAACCTCTCCCCAAGTATCCTGTAACTGTTTATCAGAGGAGAGGGATACTTCAAATTTGTGCCGGTGTTAAGACAAATGCCTCAAACATTGCACTACATCCACGTTGGCTAAAGACACTAAGTGAATGAAGAAAATGTACAGATGTACCCCCATATTCATGAAAACAGAAGAAACAAGGCAAACCAGAGGTACAGCCTTACCTTTTTCCTCCACTGTTGCAGGCCAGGAATGAAAAGATCAGCCCCACTACCTGGCAAGGCTAGACTATCTCTGTGTAGTGGAATTCTCTAATCAGCTCAGCATAGCATTCCAGCTTCAGAGGATTATAGCAGGCAGACTGAAAGGTCAGTCGGTATGGAGGAATTTCTTCACTGAAAACACTCACAAGGAGCAATATTTTTCTTCAGCTCGATTTCCTTTCCTCCTCCAGTTCAGAGTCTCTGGCTGCCCCTCCTAGCTACCAATGCATCTAGAGGTGAGCTCAGCACCTCCCTGTGACTCTCTCCGGCTCTGCCTACAATTGAGGAGGAAGCTCCTCCCAAAGATCTCACCCTTGTGAAACAAGCTACACAAGTCTAGCTCCACCCCACAGAACCATTCCTCTGCTCAGGTGACTCTCAGACCCGAAGAAGCTGAGGATCTCTTGTACTGTTACACATCTTTTTCTTCCTTGGAAAGCTCAACGTGGAGTAATAACCTGTGAACTGGACAACATTCCTAGCCCAGCAATAAACCAAATGAATCAACAGGAAGGGGGAGGAGACAATTAAAGAGGATGACTCAACCACATATGGCAGCTCAAATGCATCGACCACACTAGGGAGTTGGAGTGAAATAATTTCTATCCATATAGCTTTGTGGGGGAGGGAGTGCAGCAAAACAGACGGAATTGCTTTGCTACTTTCAAATGCAAGTTTCTCAAGATTCTGGACATCCCCCTCATTTCTGTATAATGCCACAGATGTGACATTCTCTCCCTCCCCCCCTCCCCTCTCTCTGAGCAGTAAAAGGATTTTTTTTAATCCACAAGTGATTTTCGTATCTTAATACTGCTCTGTTTAAGCTACTTGGAAAATTGATCAAGGTTAATGGATTTAAGTAGGGTTAACTTGTTTTTGGGGTGCCAATAAATAGATCTAGTATATATAACTAGATAAATTCCAAATGGATTTAAACAACCCTAGCACAGCCTTTCTGCACAAGACAAAGGACATCTGGAATTTCCTGGAGTCCCATGAAATAGCCGTCCAGCTGTTTGGACATGTTCACTGTAAACATCAATACTGCTTGGCAGTTAACTCTTGCTAAAACAGACACATACACAAAACAGCAACAGTTAAGCTATACAAAAATTTGCAGATGGTTAAAAGGGATGTTATTAAAAAAGAATATGAACTTCATTTCATTAAGTGTGAAATAGATCTACTATTGTGTGGAATAAGAATTTGGATATATTTAACAAGAATGATCTGTTTTGCTTAAACTCTATCAGCTTCTAATGACCATTTACTGTATATAAATAACCCAGTCATAGGCAATGCTGTTTTCGCCTCAGCCTATGTAGGCATTTCTTAAAGTTAGGTAGCATGCCACTTGCAAGTCTGCAGCCTACCATGTATGCAACCACTATGCAAATTCAATTCCACAAAGTTAATGAAAATGTCTTGTGTACTAGATAGAACAGTCTTTGCCAACCTGGTGCACTATAGATGTTTTGGAGTACAAGTCCAATCAGCACATCAGGTTGGCAAAGGCTGAAACAGTGAGACCTGGGTTCAAATCCCTCCTCAGCTGTGAAGCTCAAAGCCAAACTAAATGCTACATGTAATAATTGTAATAATAGTAATTTATTATTTATACGCCACGCATCTTGCTGGGTTTCCCCAGCCACTCTAGCAAAATATTAAAATACAATAATTCATCAAATATTAGAAGCTTCCCTAAACAGGGCTGCCTTCAGGTATCTTCTAAAAGTCAGATATTTATTTCTCTGACATCTGGTGGGAGGGTATTCCACAGGGTGGGTGCCCCTACCAAGAAGGCCCTCTGCCTAGTTCCCTGTAGCTTCACTTCTCGCAGTGAGGGAACTGCCAGAAGGCCCTCAGTGCTGGACCTCAGTGTCCGGGCAGAACGTTAGGGGTGGAGACACTCCTTCAGGTATACTGGGCTGAGGCCATTTAGGGCTTTAAAGGTCAGCACCAACACTTTGAATTGTGCCCGGAAACGTACTGGGAGGCAGTGTAGGTCTTTCAGGATCGGTGTTATGTGGTCTTGACGGCCACTCCCAGTCACCAGTCTAGCTACCGCATTCTGGATTAGTTGTAGTTTCCGGGTCACCTTCAATGTAGCCCCACACAGAGCGCATTGCAGTAGTCCAAGCGGGAGATAACCAGTGCATGCACCACTCTGGCGAGACAGTCTGCAGGCAGGTAGGGTCTCAGCCTGCGTACCAGATGGAGCTGGTAGACAGCTGCCCTGGACACAGAATTGACCTGCGCCTTTGGACAGCTGTGAGTCCAAAATGACTCCCAGGCTGTGCACCTGGTCCTTCAGAGGCACTGTTACCCCATTTAGGACCAGGGAGTCCTCCATACCCACCCGCCCTCTGTCCCCCCCAAAAAACAGTACTTCTGTCTATTCAGGATTCAACCTCAATCTGTTACCTACCATCCATTCTCCAACTGCTTCCAGACATGTAATTCTATTTCTCAGTGCTATTTCTAAGTGTACCCCTGTAGCATTGAATGACTGAAGGACAGACTACTAAAGCTTTCCCCGTTAGCCAATTTTCAACTCTGTGGTTCAGCAGGAACCCTGAAAGGAGGCATGATTGGAGTGTGAGTGTGAGTGTGTGTGTGTGTGTGTGTGTGTGTGTGTGTGTGTGTGCAGGCAGTGCAGAGCCAACCTTGGATCCTCAGAATCCAAAGACATTTTGTTCCTTTAGCACCAGCTTGAAATTTGTGTTAATTCCCCTTGCCCAATTGGTTTCAATCTACTATTTTACTTCTACCACCACCCCATTTAAGATTGCTGTGTCATTATACACTTTTAATAAATGAGATTACATGGAAAAATAACAGATTTCAAGAACAGCAATTATCATTCTGGATAAAACAAACACCCATCCACCAAATGAGAAAAAGTTCAGATCTGTAAATGTGAAAAATATATTGCTATAAACAAAGACTATTTGTGCACATTATTTGCAGAATGGTGGTCTTCTGTGCACCCGAGAAACATATATTTCAGTCTGCCTCATATTAACCCAGCCTTGGTCCACCATTATACACACACACACACACACTTTTTACATTATGGGACTGTAGGTTTTTGCATTTAGAACCTCATTTGTTGCTGTCATGTTAATTTATATGAATGTATGGTGCATACAAATTGACTGTGTACCATACTTAATTTGATTTGGCACCATTTTATGTTGACAGCTTGGAAACATGTTGACCATTTGTGTAATTAATTCAAACATTGAAAGCCTTCCTTCTCACCCCCTCCATGCCTTAAATAGATCTGAGATTGAAGAGGATCAGAAGAATTACAGTTTTGAAACTTAAATATTTACAATGTTTTGTTACAACTTAATTTTCTTGGACCATTTACAAGCCATGGTTTTTCTTATGATGAGTCTCTCTGTGTGAGAAGTTACACTGATAGGCAGTGGCTGACTCACAATTAGCCAATAAGCGCTGGGACTGAACAGGGACGTCAACACAGTTTTGCCCAGTCTATGTGCCTTGGTCTCTTTCTTGGTCTATCACCACACTGGGTCTCCTTTTCAGGGTTAAAACAATCTTTTGGCAATTGTGGGGATTGCAGAATGGATTTGCGTGGAGACTGGGATTATATGACTTCTATTCTGTGATTGTGATAGTTTAGGGCTACACAATTAACTATTTGCTCACCTGGGGTGAGTAGTTGGAAAAGGAATATTGTTTTGACCGCACAGTTAACATCCTGAAGTTCAACACTGGCTCCAGAGTTCAGCACCAAGGGCAGAAATCCTGTTATATACACAGACTCTCTTAGTTGTGCCAATTATGAAGGTAATGAAGCCTATCGTCTGTTACCTGTTAAATACCTTAGCTTAGACTATATCTTCAAAGCACTAATGTTAAAGTAATTAATGAGCAAATGTGAAAAAAGAGGATGATATCAGCACTTCAGGCAATGCAGGGGAAAAGAGGCCTAAATGAACGCCTGCAAGGTGTGACAATTTAATTGCCTAAAGAAATATGTCCACCAGTAATTAGAGGTTGTGTGTAAAAAGTTGAGCTGTAACTATATTTTTGCTTTGTTTAAAAATAATCAGTTTGGATTTTACAGATCACATACATTGTAGTGTAATGACTAAACACATAGTATAATGCAGGGGTCCCCAGACTTACCGGCGTTTGGGCCGGTTCCCACCGCGCCGATCGCGCGGCGGGCCAGAGGGCGGGGGAGCGCGCACCCGTGCACATGCGCACGGCCGCTTACTGGCGCGGCGGCGTGCTTCCAGGGTGGGAAAAGCGCCGAAAATCCGTTGTGCGCATGCGTATGGGCCTCCCCTGACCTGGAAGTGCAACAGAAATGACCTCTTCCGGGTCGGGAGAGGCCCATACGCATGCGCACAAAGGATTTTCGGCGCTTTTTTCCCGACCCGGAAGAGCGCTGCCGCGCCGTGCGCCGTAAGAGCGGGCGGTGGGGGTCGTCACGGGCCGGATTGGCAGGCCAATTGGGCCGCATCCGGCCCCCGGGCCGTAGTTTGGGGTCCCCTGGTATAATGCCTAAAAGTGTCTAAGATAACAGTGTTAGAATATATTATTATTATTATTATTATTATTATTATTATTATTATTATTATTATTATACCCCACCTATCTGGCTGGGTTTCCCCAGCCACTCTGGATGGCTCCCAATAGAATATTAAAAACACGATAAATACATCAAACATTAAAAACTACCCTAAACGGGGCTGCCATCAGATGTTTTCTAAAAGCCAGGTAGTTATTTATTTCCTTGACATCTGATGGGAGGGTATTCCACAGGGCAGGCGCCACTACCGAGAAGGCCCTCTGCCTGGTTCCCTGTAACCTTACAATGAGGGAACTGCTAGAAGGCCCTCAGTATAGCTCAGCATTATTTTAAAACATAGTACCGGGAACCAGGTCCAGTTCCATGCTCACCAAGGGTGTCTGTATTGACTAAATCACTCTCTCTCTCTCAACCTCAGTTCTCCATCTATTGACCTTGCCAGAGCTTTGCAACAATGATGAACCAGACCAAAATTGTAACCAAATTGTAAAGCACTATACAAATCAAGAAGTATTTATTAATGAAAATAGTAATAAAGTAGAATCACTCTCATTTACTCTCTCAGCCACCAACTCTCTGTTTTACTTACTTAGGTAAAAGGTTGTCCTGGTAAAAAATGAATTTTACTGTTAGTTGTGATGAGTTAAAATCACCCTCTGCAACCTAGTGTTCAGATCTTTTAGACTACAACTCCCACCAGCCTCAGCCAGCCCATGGAGCTGATGGCGGTTGAAATCCGAAACATCTAGAGGGCACTAGCTTGGGGAAGGCTGAGTTAACTGCTTCATCTCTCTTGCTTGCTGCTGTTTTAGGCCAACATCTCCCACTCCTTTCCACAGAGCATCATGTGGACAGAGCTTACTTCTGCTCTTTGGGGTGAACAGCTTGTACTGAGGGAAGCTGTTGGATACCACTTTGGGGTTCCTGCACAATAGCCTAGTATGTTGCTTTGATCCAAAGCAAAGTGGAGAGAAGGGGGTGAGTAGATCCCAACAAGGACATCTTTAAGGTCAAATCAGAGAAATTGATTCTGGCAGTTAGAAGGTAACTTCTAATTTCACTTTAGCCCTTAAATAGGACTCTGATTAATTAGGCTGTTATCTTACAAGCAGAATATATCAAAATAAATACAAGGCTTCGTATTCCTACTGCTACCCTGTATCTTCCCAAATTATAAACAAACAGTATGAGCTGCACTAAAAAGTGTCTAAATGAATGGCTCTAAAAAGCTATTTTAATATAGCAAAGATTAGTCATATAACTGTGTTTTGCATAATTTTATTCCAATACATCTTATTCTTTGGAGATTCTTGCAATGTAGTCAAGACAACTATAGCAACAGCAGTTTCTACTTATAGCTTTGCAGCTGTGTACATAATATGGTCATTTGAGCTGCTGCTAAACTACAGAGTTTCAACAATATTTCTTCTTTCTTCTTTCCCCTCCCTCTGTCTTCTCAATCCTGAGCCAAAGTTTCCAGTGGCAGGCAACATATCTGCTTTGGTATGTGTTCATACACATTTGTATTTGTGTGTATGTATATCTTAAAAATGTTATACACCACATTTTACACGCACGCACGCACGCACACTTATTTATAACCACACCTCAAGGAAACAGCAGCTAAGTATAATTCAATGTTCACAAACACACAGAGACACCCAAATTTGCAGGATTCATAGAGCCTATGAATCCATTGGGGGGGGGGCATGCGGAAAATGGTTAGTGAATTGACTGATTTCCATGGCACCTGCCAAGAGAAATATTACACCATCACCTGGATGTTAGGCTCTTTCCCCAACTTTTAGATAACAAGTGTTCAGACATAACTAGAACTATAGTCTATCTTCTAACACCAAATCTATATCCATTAATAGGTATTATTGCTAGAACAGACAATGTTAGACTCAGGGTTAATACACTTAAGAGTCTACAGTTGACTGCGACATGCTCTACCTGAGCTCAGCTGGGAATAGTTCAGAGGCTCTGAAACACATGCTGAACCTGGCTTTACACTATCCATCTCCAAATCTGCATGTGGTTTGGGGGGTGGGATGAGGCAAGAAAGGACAAAAAAATAAATTTTAACATGCTGGTCAATAGCAACTTAATTTGCAAGATAGTAATAGCATAGAATAGCTTCAAATCTCTGCTGCCTATTTTAAGCTCCAGAATAAAATTGGTTTGAATTGTTTCTACATATATGCATGTAAAACAGAAATGTGACCCTTGGTCAGAACTTACTACTACAGTAAATGCCACCAAGTCATCAATCTGACTGATCATAATCTGGCAGGACTTTCCTTTACGGGGAAATGTTCATGGCCTTTTTATTGCTTAGATGTAAGAAGTGCACCCACAACAGATGAATTCAGATGCATCAATTCCCATGGCCAAAAGGATCTAAGAATATGTTACAGAGAATGAGTGTTCTGCATGACATGGTGGATAATCATGTAAGGCCTGCCAGGGCATTCATGATTTCCATGGAGCTTCTGGCAAAATTTCACTAATAATAATATGGGGAACCAAACTTTAATACATGTTTTAAAAGTACAGCTACAACCCTAACTAATCCACCCAACCAGAGTTGTGGTGGAGTATATCCACTTTAGCGCACTAATATATTTGTGCATACCCAATGCTGTGGAGTCACAGTGTGGCAACCACACACCAATCCAACAATTGTGATCCTAGTCACAGATCTAGGATCTTTGGTTGCCAAAAATAAGGGAAACCACAATGTTTAAATTGTTGTGCAGAAGTACTATAATTTACCTCCTGGACACTTCCTTTTAACAAAGTAACTTACAAAAATGATTTTTCACATTTGACTGAGTAACTGATAGGCAGTTATCTATTGACACCGAAGAAGGAAGTAATATAGGGTGGAGGTTGAGGCCCCTCAGATATTGCTGAACTAAAACTCCCATCAGCCCCTGCAGCCTTGGTCAATTACCAGATATGGTGGGCATTATAGCTGAACAACATCTGGAAGATTAAAGGTCCCTCACACCTGATTAAAAGCTCTCCCCCCCCCCCAATAATGCAATTGAGCTACATGTCATAGAGAAATAGCCCATGTCTTCCCCTCTGTCACCACAACTAAGAGATTTCAAGAAAGTCCATACTGACATGTTCAGTTTGATGAAGAGCTAGTTCATATCCCCTATCACTGATGAGGCCAGCCACTGAAAGGGAATGTGCATGTATGCACACACTTTAACCTCAATACCACAGCACAGATCCACCCTCTTGCAGTGCAACTCTGTTAGAATTGCCAATAGTGGCAGAAGAAAAGGGCTCTCCTACTCCATAGTTCTGCAGAAAACATGAGCACATTGCCAACCTGTCTTTTGTGATTTCTGCCATTGCAAAAGATTGGCTGTGTTTGAAAAGCCCAGTCTTTTTGCCCATGTGGTTTAATTTCAAATTGCACAGGCAAAAGGAAGGGCTTCATCAGAACATAGGCGTTTGACAGGTGGGTGGAGTTAAAATGGCCTCCAGAAGTTGATGGAGGTCAGGATCTGGCCTGCTGACAGGATCCTAGACCACAGTCTAGGACAAGACTATGGTCTTCCGCTACAGCCTCTGATGAAAGTAATTATTATAAATATTGTAAGACTGTTTTTCTAAAGCATTTAACAAAAATGTATTATGATGAAATCAATTCCTTCATGGTGGCAGAAGTTACACTGTGAAAAGTCCTTGAAATATGTCTGTGCAATTCTCGACCACTACTGCCTCTCCACTGCAATCAAACATTACTACAGGGAAAGAGACTGAGGCAGATGCTTTCACTCTCCATTATGAAGATTGTGAAACAAAAACAAAATTCTTATTGCAGAATACACTAAACTAGGGTTTCCAAAATTTGAGTCTCCAGCTGTTTCGCATCATCCCTGACCACTGGTCCTGCTAGCTAGGGATGATGGGAGTTGTAGTCCAAAAACAGCTGTTTGAAAAACCTGGCATTAAACTATTACATAGTTTAGAGATGGAGCCTAATTTTTTAAAAAAATCCTTTGGAAAATGTATATGACAATATAGCAATTTTTGAAAGCAAACCCTTTTGAGATCCTGAATCTCTGATTCTGGGATATAATTTCACAGATACTGATTGCATGGACTCCAAATGAGATTACAGCTGAGTACCCTAACAATCTGAGTTTTATTCTGAGAATTTGGAGAAAAAGAAGAGTGATTGTTGTTACTATTCCTGTCCTTCACACTCCAACCCGCATTTATTTTACACTTCAAAATTTTAAAGGCATTCTGTGGAAAAATAAAAGCAATAAATCCCACTCTGATGTCTCTGCACATCTCCCAAACAGTTAACGATTCAGCTGAATAATACTAAAGGCGATGAGATAGAGAAAAATGAAATAAATGGAAACGTACAAGGGGGGAAGTAGCTCCAGGACGCTGGACGAGCTCCATGGGCAGGGGAGACTGAGAAAGTACAATTCAAAAGAAAATTAATTATTAAAACGAACAGCCATTATAAAAACAGGACATTTTCATTTTAAAAGACTGGAGGGGCCCGCACACAATCTTTCCTTTGTAATCCCCTCAGGAGGACCTTTGTGTTGCCATATTGTAAACTGCCCTGAGATCCACAGATGAAGGTTGGTGTAGAAATTTAATTAATAAAGAAAATAAATAAGAGTGAGGCACTTAAAATGCCACAGTTGTCCAAATCTTTTCTGAAATCAATGGGACTTTATATGGTACAGCACTAAATTGGGAGTGAATCAACAAAACAGATGTATATCCTGGGCTTCTAAACAAAAGAATTTAAGGGATGTGATGATGATCATTCCATCAACTTCAAATGCAACATTTCCACACAAAAAACACTCAATGCTAAACATTCAAAAAATTTCATTGCATTTATAAACAAGTTCAGCCATCTGCCCACTTGAGTTTTCCCCACCAAACCAGATTTAGTGAAACTGAAGCCAACACAGATGCTTTTATTTATTTCTGTTTCTGCATTTCTTTCTGGAGACATTGCCAAATGGAGGGGGAAAGCACAATGAAAGTGAAAATTGCCACTTAGTTTGCCACAATTGCCACATGGTTTGAGCAACCACGAATTGGGCATGACAGATCAATGAATTTTTTGAATTACAAACCTACACAAAACCTCCCTTTCCTGGAGAAAGTGGTGCATCTGACAGTGGTTGTATGGTTCCAAGAGCCCCTGGATGAAACAAATCAACTTGGTTTTGATCTGGCTTCCAGGTGGGGTATCAGGATTAGAACTGCCTTGGTCTCCCTTCTGGTTGATGGTCTTCATCAAAAGGTGGTGGGGGAGACCCTCTTGATTATCCTACAGCTCATTATTACCCCATACCCCTCTGCATTTCTCTATACCCTTAACTACAGCATCCTTCTGGACCACCTGCACACAGTCACTGTGTTAAAGTGTTTACATTCCTACAGAGGTTACAAAAGTGGTGCTTCAATAGGTTCGTGTTTTTAATTAATCCATAATGGGTTTATATTGCAATATTGCTTTATGATGATTTAAATTACTCTTAAAGAGTCCAGTAAAAAAGATATATTTTAAAATAAATTAAACACACACAGAATTTAGACATTCTATTTCAGATGTATGTTAGTAACAATTCCTAATCCAGAAATAATAGCCTACTGAATTTTATTGCATCTTAGAGCACATTTAACCACCATGACATTGTCCATTTAAACCCTCACATGAACTGTCTAGCATCCGAATTCACTTCAGCGTAATACTCCTAACATTTGAGGGGGAAGTGGCCTCAAGGATTTCACAGGAGCTTCTTTTAGAACTAAAATCATACAGAGGGACAGGCTAAAGAAAACCTATGAGATGACAGAGGTTTTTCAGGAGCTGACAGTACAAAACACCCTGCAAGAGAGACTACCATGTTTGTTTGTATCAAGTACACTTTAAATTTCCCCACCCTGCTTCCTTTTGTCTATCAGAAAGAAATGCATACACATGTCTGCTGGTTTTCAGGAATGAAAATATAAATGTAGGATTATGTAGTGACAGGTGGTCATATTGAGCCAGGAAGGAAACCAGAGTTCTTACCGTAGTTCTAGCCCAGTGCCTTGCACCCCCAACCTTTCCCAATGACAACACAACAGTAGCAGTCAGCTGAATTAAAATATTTGTTTATGGACTGATTCAACTATTTGCTTCATGGGGGCAGCTTGAAATTGCTGCATATGTCAGCCAGCCATTCATGTGCAGCTGTTCGTGCCTAGGATTTAACTTTTTAACCAGTACATGGGGGGGGGGGGCGCATTTGTATGGTAATGCCATATAGGGAGCTGAGGACAACCATCTAATTACAGCAGAAAAGCTAGGTTATGTCATGATTCCAAGTAGCTATCAAGTCCAACCATCTTGGGGGGGGGGGGGAATCTCTATAAGCAACCTTGGCAAACCAATTTTAATTTGTATAAATTAATACCAACACACAAACACATATATGAACAAATACACATAAAAATACCAAATTCATTACCTCTGGTAGACAAAATGCTACTTTATCAGGTGCAATGAGGTATTAGCATTTAACTATGCACTGCAAGGATTAATTTGAATCAATACTTTATTCAAGTATTATCACATCAACATGGAATGTACAAAAAGTTTGAAAAAGGTTGAAGGAATCTCTCCTTTTCTGTACAAGGAACTCCAAGGTGCACCTTGTGACTTTGTTAATATGCTATTATTAGAATCCCTCAACTATACAAAGATAATCAAGGAACATTCTAAAATCAGTCATATTAAAAACACTCCCCAGACAACACACAAGGCAGACGTAGAATGAGATGAGCAACATGCTTGGTGTTAATAAGAATTCACATGTAGAACGTTCATACAAAGCGGATAATATGTGCTACGAAAGACAAAATAAATATGGGAAAGGAATAGAAGAGATTAAGAAAAAAGACGACACCTATTTGCACAAAACTACAGACTGGGCAAGATGAGAAGAACAGAAATGCCTTCCCCATCCTTATTTCCCACACCACTAGTAATGGAATTATACATCATAAAGGAACACATACTGTTCAGGCAAGCAATGCAAGTTGCATTAAAAGAGCAGTATTTGTATTTCCCTTACCACTTTAGAGCTATACAGATAGAAAGCATGACAGGCACTTCCTATGAGGAATAAATTTGGCACTGTCAGCAAGATTAACTAGATTTGCAGTCCTGCCTGCAATACTGGGGAGGGGGGAGAGCACAGAAGGACACCTGAACATTTCTTTCCAGGGGTTTTATGACAGGAATAAACTATGACCTCTGTACCTTCTACAGTTTGTTTTTTTCAATATTACTACTACTACCGGTACTATTTCCACCTCTTTTTTTTAAAAAAAACATATCACATCCATAAAAATGAAGGACAGCAGCTGGGATCCAGGGTTACACATGGCACAGGCACACCTTTCTTTTACTGCACCTTCCCAGAAAATGCTATACATGGCAGGACCTAAGTGAGGCAATGCTCTGCACACTCATGATTCCCAGCAACTGAAACTTCAAAGGCATACTGTCTTCAACACTAAGGGCAGAGCACAGCCATCAAGGCTAGTAGCCACTTTCTGGTAGCATCACCCATCATAGCTAGCAGACACCACACCCCTTGCCTTCTCAGTGGGGTGGGAGGGAGAAGAACAGTAGCAGGTGGAGGACACTGTCCCTTTGTAGCAAGGGTGGGGACCTTGTGACCCTCCAGATGGAACTACAACTGCCATCATCTCTGACCACTGGCTACGCTGTCTGGGGAGGATGAAAACTGGAGTCCAACAACATCTGGAGGTCCACTTGCTTTCTATCCATGTTTCATAGCATGATCATGTTACTTGCACCTAATTTTATTCAAACATTAAATCTTCAAAAACAGTATTTCTTTAGGTACCTTAAAAATGAAGGAAACTTTCAGTCACTCAAGCAAAGCAGAAGCTCCCTTGACAAAAAATGGAATCCGTACTTAAACATAACACACTGATTACTAAATCAGCATTTATATAGGAAGGGATCTGGCCTAATGCTGGGCTTTAGAACTTTAAGTGTATTTCAAAGCCAATATGTAACAAGGAGTTTTGGCTTCTTTCTGAATGCCAGTAACTTTTTCTTAGAAATAAATAAATTTTATGCTACTGTTAAGATAGTTATTAACTTTCAGTACTTTTGAAGAAAAGCCATACTTTCCATTTAAAGCATATCAAATACGTATTTAAAGCAGGTGACTCCCCAAAGCATCCTTGGAATTGTAGTTTCCCCCTTGCAGAGCCATAATTCTCAGCACCCTTAGTAAACTACAATTCCCAGAATTCTTGGGGGGGGGGAAATCATGTGCTTTAAATGGGTATTGAAGGTGCTTTAAATGTATGTGGGTGTGTCAATAATGGAAGCACATGCAATCCCACATCTATCCAGATAAAATTCAATTAATTTTTGAACTCTAAAACCACTTGGCATGTCAAGATTTCTGCACAACTGTTACCACAATTGCAAAATAAGCCTCAAATATTTGGCACACAAAGTGGAATAATCAATTTCTATAGAAAACATGTAGGAAAGTGGGCCCCAGGAACTGAATCAAAAGATGGAAGGAGGTATACTAAATTTGCCCACCAAGGATTTCTTTCTAAAGCAATGGATAAATTTAATTTGGTTTTGTAATATCTTTGAATAATCTAATCCTTAGGGGTACATCAATACCGTGCATATAAGACAGGTCATCATTGAAAGTGAATTATTCCAACTGGTAAGCCTAAGGCCCCAATCGATTTTCACATTTTTGTAAAAGACAAAACATTCCAACTCCAAAGTACTCTTAAAACTATATAAACCTAGAGCAGATACTTTAGAGCAGGTTGCATGGCTTATTATTACACACACACACACACACACACACACACACACACTATATATATATATATATATATATATATTAGTTTTCTTGTTTTTATTTATGTTTTAAGATTGGAAATAAGTTTTAAATTAGAGGGCATAAATTCACAGAAATAAACAAAGAAACCCCACTATCAGTCAGCAAGTAGGTGCATCACAGGTTAGTTTGGTTTAAATTGCAAAGCCAAGCATCACTAGAATCCAGGCTGAAGGGATCTTTTTATATGGCAAGAAATAAACATGACAGAAAATGTACATGAAAGAAGAAACACTACAGCACACTAACCACCATACCAACTGTCTAGCAGCAGTTATATGAAATGCAGAAATCTTACAAAACATATACTAATATTAAAATCAAACTACTGAGAAATTAAATCAAAACTGTGAAATAGCAGAAAGGGTATACTGAAATATACTTGTTTCATGGAATGCATACACTGGAATAGTTTTGAATGGGTGATCAATAAATATGAAAGAACGTATCAGTGGAATAAATATTTGAGTGAATGCAGTGAGACACAATAGAAAGGATTTAACATCAACATTCTGTCATATTATATGCATTTTTTTTAAAAAATATAATACACACATACCTGGTTTTGGCACAGAATTGGTCATAGACTGAGGAACTTTGTCATTAATTAGCTCAACACATTCACTAGGAAAGAATCCCACCTGTGACAAAGAGAGACAGATGGAAATTCATGTCTGCAGCATATTTAAGAACAGAATCACACGTAAAGTCATGTTCTAATGCCTTTGCAGTAAAAGGGACTATTTGCACAACACCACAATATTTAAACAATTCAGGCATAGTCCTGTAGATTATATTCTTTGTTATAAAATTTAACTGCTTTTTAAATTCATGTTTCTCACTATGCTCCCATTACATGCTTTCTGGATATACTTATGGTCCAAACCAGGCATCCCCAAACTTCAGCCCTCCAGATGTTTTGGACTACAATTCCCATCATCCCTAACCACTGGTCCTGTTAGCTAGGGATCATGGGAGTTGTAGGCCAAAACATCTGGAGGGCCGCAGTTTGGGAATGCCTGGTCCAAACACATGCAATTAAGAGATGGTTCTTAGAAGGCTAGTTCACCAAGTGTAAAGAAAGTGGTTTATTCTAACTTTTATATATATATATAACAACTAGGCCAGTAGTGTATTTCTCGGGCTAGTCACAAATGCAACTTTTTGCCATCATAAAAAAATTAAACCAGATAAAGCAACCACAGGTGACCAGGAATTCCATGCAGGTGAGTGAACAGGGTGGCAGAAGGATAATCTGCTTCATTCATCCTTTGCCAACCAAGTTGGTATTTCTTTTTCTCAGTGCATTTTGTTAAAAGCTATAATAATAATAATAATAATAATAATAATAATAATAATAATAATAATAATTTATTATTTATACCCCGTCCAACTGGCCGGGTTCCCCCAGCCACTCTGGGCGGCTTCCAACAAAACATTAAAATACAGAAATCCATCAAACATTAAAAGCTTCCCTAAACAGGACTGCTGGTGGGAGGGCATTCCACAGGGTGGGTGCCACTACCGAGAAGGCCCTCTGCCTAATAATAATAATAATAATAACACCTTTATTGTCAATGTACAACCCGTGTACAATGAAATTAACCAAGCCTACCTCCCCCCCAAACACTCAAATCTCATTGCATTCTGTGTGCTTGTCGCACAACAAACCAACCCCGAAAGTCAGTTGCACTATATTATTCTCTGTCCATCAGCCTAACAGCCCACAGATAGAAACTGTTTTTTAGCCTGTTGGTATGACTGGTTATACTTCTATATCTCCTGCCCGAAGGTAGAAAATTAAAGAGGTGCTGGCTGGGGTGTGAATCGTCCCTGATAATTTTTCTTGCTCTCCTAAGGCAACGATCCCTTGTGATGTCATCTAGTGGGCTCAGGGGACAGCCCATAATATCACAGGCTGTGTTCACCACCCTCTGTAAAGACTTTCTGTCCGTGGCTGTCAAGCCAACGTACCACACTGTGATACAATATGAGAGGACACTTTCTATTGTTGACCAGTAGAAGGAGGTCATCAATTGTTGTTTAACATTGTTCTTTCGCAAGACCCAGAGAAAATGGAGTCTCTATTGGGCCTTCCTAACCACCCAAGTTATATTGTTTTTCCAAGTGAGGTCTTCACTAAGGTAAACTCCCAGGAATTTAAAGGAAGAGACTCTTTCCACATAAACCCCGCCCCCCGGATATACAACGGGGCTGGTTCCCCTCTCTTCCTCCGAAACTCCAATACCATCTCCTTTGTCTTGCTAATATTTAGGTACAAGTTATTCTATAAGCACCATGTAGATCTTTTTGAGCCTCCCCCCTGTACGCTGATTCATCTCCACCTGTAATTCGACCCATTATGGTAGTATCACCTGCAAACTTAACAATTACAGTGGATGGATCAGATGAAATACAGTCATATGTATGCAACTAGTACAGGTAGGGACTCAGCACACATCCCTGTGGGGTGCCAGTGCTGAGCTTCAGGGAGGGAGATGTAACAGGCCCAATCCTCACTGTTTGAGTCCGATCCCTCAGAAAGTCTTTAATCCAGTCACAGATGGTAGAAGAAAGGTCTAGTTCCATCAGCTTTTTGATAAGAATGTCTGGAAGGATGGTATTAAAACAACATTCTAACATAATTCCCCGGTCTCTCCAGATGAGTCGCTGCAAGGTGAAAGGCTGTAGCTATGGCAATATCTGTTGACCTATTTCTCCTATAGGCGAACTGATGTTTATCAAAAATCCAGTGGAAAACATGTCCTAAGGTGTTGAAGGAACAATCTCTCAAAGCATTTCATCACTACAGATGTTAATGCAATAGGTCTGTAGTCATTTAGGCAGTTAGTTGCTGTTTCCTTTGGGACTGGGACAATGGTGACTGCTTTCAAACATGATGGAACACAAGCCGAGATGTTAAAAACGTGTGAATGCATTTAAAGGAACAGACTTAAATTAGAGTTTTCCACACAGCTTATTTCAGAATATGGGCCTATAACGTTAAGACTTTTTTGGTCTAACTAATCTGAGCCAGCGGGTTCAAAATGATCGAAAGAAATCCTTATCTGTGCACACCCCTGTCATAAACCAGGAACCAGGAAAATGTATTTTAATTTTATAGCTCTGATCTCAAATCTTACATTCACAGTTGCCTCCTTCTGGATTAGCTGGTTTTTGGCCAGTGTTCTCAACAGCAAAAAACAAACACCTAAATGCTTGGCATTTGGTTGCAGCAGCTCTGTATATATGATCAAAACACAACCCATATTGTGAAAAAACACAGTTAAGCACAACCATGACACACAAAGTGTACTATAAGCCGTCTGTACTTAGAATGATAACTGCTTCCTCCTTCAATGTGCAAGAGAAAACCGGTCTTGCAAATATTGGGCGTAAAAATGACAAGTGTCTTAATCTCTGACTAGTAATAGCAAAATTAAATAAGATCCAGCATGATGCTTACTGTCATGGACTGGTTTAGACTATTCCTGGCACTTAATACACTCTGTCTAATTTATATCCGTTACCTTCTTAATTTTGCTTTCTGCCTTCCTCAGTACTACTGCTGCCTATGTACATTCTATTTTAAGGTCTTTCATAACACTTCTAATTTCCCTTCCTGATGGTCCTTGGGGCTGCATGTCACCACTGATCAGTTCTGCTATTTTGCTTTTAAAGGCCTTAATCCCTTCCCTCTATACAACACACTTTCACACCAAAACACTCAAGCCTAAACTATATTTTTGCATTCCATAGTATTAACTGAGTTTTGTTTTTTAAAGCACCTTGTTTCTACATGGTATGTGTGAAACAAACAAACTGGACATAGTGATCGTTTAGTACATGTGTTATCATTCTAGAAAGAGCACCATACAATTGCTGGCTGACAAACTAGTATCCATGACTGGGCTTATGACTGCTGTCTCTATAGGGACAAATTTGCCATGTGGGGCAACCACATGTCTGCTCCATACCACATAAAAAGAGGGTTTGCACAATAATGAGTATCGGGGGACAGCAAATCCCACCCCTGTCTACCTCACTTTGCTGTATTCTTCTGGTATGACAACTGGGCTCTACTGGGGGTGGGAGGGCTACTTAAAATCAGCACACTAGGGAAAGGGAAAGGAGTGGGTTTCACTCCTATCCCCTGCACCCTTTTGCATAAAGGGCAGACCTCCCACCCAGCCCTGCTTTATATTTTAATGGGGCAAGTGCACGCTGAAACAGAGAGGCAGTTGTCCCACAAGTCCAGTCTGGTGGTTATTTTAACAGTAGTTTATTTGCCTCTTCAATAAACCTAATCTGACAAAGAAAAGCAAGCAAGCAAACTCAGGCTAAAGAAAAGGGGAAAGGGAAATGGAAAGAAACAGTGGGCACTGGGCAGCTCAGGTAATTTCCCCAGCCTCATTTCCACTCCCACACAGCAATAGAAACAAGGAGTCAGTTTCCTCGATTCTGCCATACAACTGCAAAGAATGTGGGGATTTTAAGTGCAACTCTTCCCAAAGTAGTAGCAGCAGAAAATGTACCTGTCTATACATTCATTTCTGCAAAACTATTAAAGTCAAAGGAGTCCACTCCTATGAGCAATCTTTTGACATCTCTGCCCAATCCAGTTCAAATGACAGCCTCAACTCATACTTAAGAATTGAGTTGAAATTCTTCTCCAGGCTCTGCAGAGGCAGGGTGCCATGCCAGTTCCAATCCTCTTTGAATGTATGACACTTCTCTTCTCTACAGCCAGACAGTTTTAGAAAAAAAAGGGGGCATCATGGTACCTATTTATAAAAGGGATACTTTGAGGGTCCAGCTCATCTCATATCTAGCTTTGCAGTGTCCATATTTTGCTCAGCATTCGAAGGAACGTTTTCAAGTCTTTATAGTATTTCCCAGATTCAGGAAACAGTGCATTATAATTGCATTAGATAACAGTCTATTATTATGAGTAATAATTTGACAAAATGCATCCAATAGCTTCTGAAATATTAATTAATATAACAGCTGAGTGTACCTGAAATCCATGCTTTCCCCTCCACCAAGTGGTCAATTCTTTTGGAGGCATGTCGATGACTGACACAATGTCTCCCACCTAGAAATGGACAGCATAAATAATTTTCTTACTTTATTTTGAAAAACATTTTGTTAATAAAAGTGCAGTTTCTATAGAACTATTTTTTAAAAATCACCATTATGAACATATGGCACCAGTCTCTGCCTATCTATGGCATCAACATTTACAAAATATGAGCTAATGCATCATCAATGCCATACAATGCACATTTTAACATATTTGCAAGGGTGATGTATTTAGTGGTCGTTAAAAGGCCATAGGCTGTTCTGATTAAAATGCAATTTGAGGAGGAATACACCTCAGAATCATGAACAAATTTGGGAAGAAAATTTGAACAAATGAACTTTTTTAAAAAATGAACAACTGGTACTCACTTATGTATTATCTCCTCTGCCCAGCACCAGAGCTGCCCCCCACCCACCATGGGGTTCAATATGATATGCTCCGCCAAGTTAAAGTTAATGCAATAAAGAAATGTGATGTTACATCAGCAGGATGGAAAGATGAGAGAAGGCATTTAAAAATTCCTTTGAGATGACTTGTCTAACATAAAACATTTAAAGTAGTTTGCACAAGTCACTGAGTGCTTGCAAATGACACCAGCAAGACTTCATTTATCCATGTGAGGTTCTTATTATTTGCCCTTTGAGCCTTTCAGACACACTGCACTCATCTTTTCAAGCTTATCTCTGCCACCAGGAGGTCTGCATTTCTTTTAAAAAAATGAAAGCCAAGCATTTCAGGCATTTAATAGGAATCTGTGGGCCACCCAAAGTGCTTTAGAGGGGGTTGTACAGTGGACGCTTGGGTTGCGAACATGATCCGTGTGGGAGGCACATTCACAACTCGCAGCGTTTGCAACCTGCAGCACCACGTCTGTGCACGCGTGTGTTGCGATTTGGCTCTTCTGCGCATGTGCAAAGTGCAATTTAGCGCTTCTGTGCATGCGCCAAAACCCAAAAGTAAACCATTCCGGTACTTTCGGGTTCGGCACGGTGCACAACCCGAAAACGTGCAACCTGAAGCGTCTGTAACCCGAGGTATGACTGTACCAAGTGGTGCAGCCATAAAACCAGCAGCACATTTGCAATGCGAAGCAGGGTTTGGTATGGTTTCAAATTGGATTGAGGGCCACGCGTTGAGATTCTTGCATTGCAGGGGGTTGGTCTAGATGAACCTCAGGGTCCCTTCCAACTACAATTATATCTTCTTCTTCTTCTTCTTCTTTGGCAATCACTCGTAGCCGAGTAAGATTGTCTTCCATAAACACGGTTTTAACAATGGGTCCGTAAGTGACTGTAGAGGCCAATTCTGGATCCACACGTCCTTCCACAGTTGGGACATTGGTTTTCAGGCGGGAGTTGATCACGGTGTGGATTTGCCAAGTGTGCCTTCCTCTTAGCACGTTTCTCCCTTGTGTCCTGAGATCAAGTTTCTTCAAAGCCCATTACACCTTTGGTAAAGGCTGTTCTCCAACTGGAGCGCTCGCAAGCCAGGGTTTCCCAGTTGTCAGTGTTTAGACTACATTTTTTAAGATTTGCCTTGAGACAGTCTTTAAACCTCTTTTGTTGACCACCAGCATTGCGCTTTCCATTTTTAAGTTCGGAATAGAGTAGTTGCTTTGGAAGATGATCATCAGGCATCCGCACAACATGACCAGTCCAACGAAGTTGATGTTGAAGAATCATTGCTTCAACACTGGTGATCTTTGCTTCTTCCAGTACACTGATATTAGTTCGCCTGTCTTCCCAAGTGATGTGTAAAAATTTTCAGAGGCACCGTTGATGGAATCTTTTGAGGAGTTGGGAGATGGCGTTTATAAGTGGTCCATGTTTCACAAGCATATAGTAAGATTGGTAGTACAATAGCTTTGTAAACAAGCATTTTGGTTCCCCTGTGAATGTCCTGGTCCTCAAACACTCTGCACTTCAATTGGGAGAAAGCCGCACTCGCAGAGCTCAGGCGATGCTGGATTTCGGCATCAATGTTGGCCCTTGTGTAACTGCCTAGGTAGGAGAAGTGATCAACATTTTCCAACATTACACCACTGAGTTGGATTTGTGGCACTGCAGAGGGGTTATTTTGTACTTGTTGGTGCAGCACTTTGGTTTTTTGGATGTTGAGTGATAGGCCAAGCTTTTCGTAAGCTTCTGCAAAGCTATTTAGGATGGTTTGGAGGTCATCAGCATGTCATCAGCATACTGAAGCTCTATGACGGAAGTTACGGTAACCTTACTTTTTACTTTCAGCCTATTCAGATTGAAGAGCTTTCCATCTGTTCGATATGATTTCTACTCCAGTGGGGAGTTTCCCGTCGACAAAGTGTAGGATCATGGCAATGAAAATAATGAATAGAGTTGGGGCAATAACACAACCCTGTTTAACACCTGATCCCACTGTGAATGGTTCACTTTGAGAGCCATTGTTATCTGCGATTGTTGGTGTCATATTATCACAGAGGAGCCGAATGATGTTTACAAATTTATCTGGGCAGCCAATTTTCAGAAGGACAGTCCACAGGGCATTACAATTTAGAGTGTTGAAAGCCTTAGCCAGGTCAATAAACGCCATATACAGGGATTGGTTTTGCTCTCTGCATTTTTCTTGAAGCTGTTGAGCGGTGAAAATCATGTCCTCTGTCCCCCTAGAAGGCCGAAAACCATTTTGGGATTCAGGAAGGGTCACCTCAGATATTGTTACCAGACGGTTTGCTAAGATCCTTGCAAGAATTTTGCTGGCCGCAGCTAATAGAAAGATGCCTCAATAGTTTACAATTCTATAAGCTAATTCTATAAGCATCTTACAAATCTATAAGCTAAGTTTTGGCCACAAATAAATTAGATATTTATCAAAGTTGCACTGAAAATATTTTACTGTATGATATGTTTAGTCATGTAATCTGTCTCTCACACAGGAAGATGCTATGATTAGATATGGCAACAGAAGCCTGGGATAGGGGGCATTATCCAAACTTTTAACAAGAATCCGTTGCTTTGATTTCCTATCAGTTGGCAAGCACTCCGTGGCTCAGTTTAGCTTCCTATGCAATGAAACAGGTGAGTGAACAGGAGAGGCATGGCAGGAATGGGGTTGGTGAAGATGTTGGCACCAGTGATTTATTCGCCATTATGAATGGATTCGAGGAAGACTGCAGAATCACAGATCTCCCTTCCTTGCCCTTCTCTGTCACTGAGACTATAGTCAAGAGATCACGAGTGAGATCACATGCCCTCTCCCTGGCACATGTTCACATGTCAACCCTCCAGAACCTAACTCCAATTGATATTTACATCAACTGCAACATTAATTGTCGATTATGGATTAATGATAACCAGGGTTACTGCTTACCCATTGTCTGAACTCTGGATTCATTGTTTAATAGTTGGCCTGCAAATCCTGGTTCAACGAAAACATGGCACCCTTACTGTTGATGCAACACCAGTTTCAGATTGGTGGCAGGTAAACTCACATTGGGGAGAAAGCATGCAATTCTGCTGCTCATATCTTATCTCTAAGCCATATTTAACATTCCCATTGGCATTACATTTGCACTAGTTTCAATTTGAGAGAGGCTGATAAATGAAAACTGATTTTAATGGCAGAACATTTAATGTTCCTACCAAGATAGGTTACTATTGTGATGATGGCATCAGCGATTAAACCGTTAATTTCTAATAGTGTGCATATATCTTAACTGGGAAAATAATATCCAATTTATTATGCATTTCCCCAGATACTACAAATGGAAAGGCGATGTTTTGAAACATCCAATGAACAGCTGTTTGTACATTCCTTAAGATTCTGAAGAATCCTGCCCCAGAGCATAACAGATGATAGCAGCACAGGCAAGCAAGCAATCAGAACATACGCAGAGCACCCAATGGGCATTAGCTAAAAAGGATCAAGTTTTCAAAAGCAGTCAGAGGAAGATTTTCATTCAAATACTCAGCCCAGCTGCCAGTGTGAGGCTTGTGTCCAGGGTTTAAAAGAAGCTCTAAACTGAACACAATAAGCTTCTTTGGAAGGAAGAGGGGTAAAAATGGGTCACTTATTATAATGCCTAAACACGGGGAAAGTACTTATACAAATCTGTTCTCAATGCCCATTTTCTTAGCAGACATATTGTTTAATGAGCATGGGACACAGAAAACCACAGAGGAAACATT
Organism: Zootoca vivipara; assembly: GCF_965207765.1. Classification (NCBI taxonomy): domain Eukaryota; kingdom Metazoa; phylum Chordata; class Lepidosauria; order Squamata; family Lacertidae; genus Zootoca; species Zootoca vivipara. The sequence continues at coordinate 28,844,332 of NC_142597.1, read as the reverse complement.
TATCTGGTTATGTTATATATGCAAAGATAATTGCTGCAGGACTCCTCAGTATTGATTTTTTAGAATGTTGGCTAGAGGATGTGCAAAAATATTATTATTGAATACATGACTGATTTAACATGTTCACTTACTTCCAGAAAACATTTAACATGCCCAAAAATCCTTATTAAGTAACTGCACAAGCAGACCTAGGCTAAGTTCTTCCTGCTGCATTTGATAAGGAATACGTATCTGTTAAATTGCTTACCTCAAAGGACAGTTCATCTGCAGCCTGAGCAATGTATCTTTTAATAACATGGGCAGCCGCAATAGCAGGGACATTAATGGACGATTCCTCGTGGACTAGAAGGTGATTCCCCTTGTTATCAATCTGTAAGAAAATACACCATAGACTGTGAAGCAGCTGAGAACATGTGGCTTTGTGGACTGGTTCTGTCACTGTGTGCATGGAGGGAGGTGGGGTTCATGTTGGTTGACAGACACAACAGAGCTTGAAGAGTTTCTTGTAAAAAGAAGTACATTAGAGGCAATATAAGCACGGACCCAGGTGGCGCTGTGGTTAAACCACTGAGCCTAGGGCTTGCTGATCACAAGGTCGGCGGTTCGAATCCCTGTGACGGGGTGAGCTCCCGTTGCTTGGTCCCAGCTCCTGCCAACCTAGCAGTTCGAAAGCACGTCAAAATGCAAGTAGATAAATAGGAACCGCTACAGCGGGAAGGTAAACGGCATTTCCATGTGCTGCTCTGGTTTGCCAGAAGCGGCTTTGTCATGCTGGCCACATGACCTGGAAGCTATATGCCAGCTCCCTCGGCCAATAATGCAAGATGAGCGCGCAACCCCAGAGTCGGTCACGACTGGACCTAATGGTCAGGGGTCCCTTTACCTTTTTAAGCACGGACAGGTTTCTAAAGCACAGGTTTCCTTTTCACCTATTAAGCAGGAAATGGAATTGTGTGTCATTGTTTTATTGCAGCATATTACTGTATAACCAGGTCTCCACCACTAGGCTCTGCTAGTTCAACTTCCTGTTCATATTACTTATATTCATTCACCACACTGTAACAGCTAACACTGATATATCACAGTGGCATTTGGTGGAAACGTTCAAGGCACAACCAACATTTCAAATATGAATACTAGCTTGATGCCTGCATCTGTTTTCTAAAATGGGAGGAAAACCTGATACATTGTGATAATACCCTTGAATACTGAGACATCAGAATGGAAGTTAAATCACACCATTTTCTAAAGGATAGGCCTCCTCATCTAGCAATAAAAATATTGAACTTGTGCACCTTTTTCTTTTACCACAACATGTTTTAATAAACATCTGTATAACCCTTATTGACAATAAATGCAGTTTAATAACAGGACAGCAGGTTTTATGGTAGTATGGAAAGGCTGCTCCTAAGAACTTGTATTAATGGCGGGGGGGGGGCATTCCAGCCTTTCTACTGGTAGTTCTCTCTACTGCTCACATATTACAATCTTGGTATATGACCTATGTGTACATCCACCCCAGCCTGATACTGTAATAGCACAAGTGCTGTTGATTTAAAGGGTGTTATTATCTTGCTTATGAATTTGTTTCACTCTCATAACACAGTGAGGAATTTTAGGTGTACAACTAAAATGTACAAAATAAGAATGTGATAAAACGTGTTATCATACACGTACCAAGTAGGCATCATCAGCATGTTGGCGGTTGCAGCTCTTTGCTGAGTACACATTCAGTGCAAACAGAGGATTACAGTACTTCTATTTAGGGCCCAAAGTGATTTTTTGGGGGGTTTAAATTGTGAAATGTGCTAAAAAAACCGCTCGCTCAATCAGAAGTGAGGCCAGGAACCAAGGTTGAATTTGATTTCGTTTTGTGATATCATATAGTCAAATCTGACTGACTACACTGACTCATCAATAAGCCTATTCAGAGTGACAGCAGTGCTTCCACCCTCACTTTGATTTGGCTTTGAGATGCTGACATGTTGCCAAGTCTGACCACCTGTGGCACAATATGATCCATATTGCCCACATGATCCCTGATTATCTGGAAGAAGACCTCCCTCGTTTCTAAAGAAAAAAATGCATATTGTTCATATTAGGCAAAGAAACAGCTTTAAAGAGGCAACAACAGAGTTAAGTGGGGATAAGGGAGTTGTGAAACATCACCCCCAAAATCCTTTTTTGTCCTAGCATCATGGCCCTCAGGGCACTGCTAGGGAACAAACCTAAATAGCAAGCTAATCAATGTTTGCCATTTACAAGTTGCTGTACTTATTAAAATGAATAGAATAAAGGGAATTCTTAATTCTGTTCCTCAGGGCAATTCCAGGTTCTGCTTGAGACCAGGCTACCTAAGGGATTGCCTCACTCCTTTCATTCCTGTCAGGCAAGTGGGCTCTAAGATGAGGGACTGCTGAGAATACTGTATGACCCAGGGGCAGAATTAGTTTGTACTAGAAACTGTGCTTTTGGAGTTGCAGAAGCAGTCCTCTGGAATCAGGCCCCAGCCGAAATCAGGCAGATGCCTAACATCTTCATGTTTAGGCAGCTAATGAAAATGTTTTTGTTTAGAAAGGTTTTCCCTGAACAATGATACAGTCAGCTGTGGAATATTAGCTGTACAATGGTAAACAGGTTTCCCCCCCCCATTATTTCTAGAGCTTGTCTCTTTTCAAATCTCTCGTGTTATCTTGTTATGAACTACTTCCATAGTCTCTCACAGTGAGGCAGTTTATAAATATGTAAAATAAATAATACCACCACACTAACAGGGAGTTCAAAAGATACAGAATGCATTCCACAGGCATTTACGGAACCCTCCTTTCCCTAGAGTTGTATGTTTACCTCCTGTATTACCCGAATCCTTTTTTAAAATAAAAAAAGTCAGTGTATCATGCTTCATATATTATAAAACAATTGGGGGGGGCTTAATCCTTCTAGAATATCTGCTTCTTTGATTTTAATCTTACATGGCCCTCTGCAACTATACTAGAATAGAGGAAATTGCTATATGCAGCAATATCTAGCTTCAAAATACTTGTGCCCCATTTACAATTTGCAAGGTTGTAATACAAAGCATCTGACAAGCTAGCAAAAACTCAGGCACATTATGCAACACAATGTCATATACCCTACAGTACCTCCATCCAGGTGAGGGCAGGACCACAGTTTATCTTGTTTCCAGCAATGGATGAGAGTCGTGACAGGTAAGCCATCAGCATCTGGGTGACAAGCTGCAGAGAGTGAGGAAGGAACAGTATAATTCAGCTGATGCAGAGTATCCAAGTTTCAAACTTCAAGATGAGCCAGCCGAAGCCAACAATTTGCTGGAGAAAGCATAAAAATATTTTCCTGCCTACTAGGATTCTGTGAACCAGAGAACTAGAGACATAAATAATAATTGTATGCCTTATAACCTGAAAATGTTACCAGATGAGAGACTTCTTCTCACTAGATACCTTAAAACCTAGATACCTTCCATTTGCCATTTGCCATGAATTTCATCTGCCAAAAAGAGCAGAGTATATCTCTAGTCCAAGGCATGCTTTCCCCGTTGGCACATCAAGTATGGCTCAGTGGGGGTTCCTGCTGGGGATTATGTGGGTTGATTTGCTTTTTGTTTTATGTGCATACCTGAGAATTGCTGAGCAAACCATGAGGCTCCTGTTTTCTCATAACTCGAACACCCTTTAGGATAACTTAAGTAATTTGAACATATTTTTCTGAATTGTCAAAGGAGTAATAAAATACTATCTCTTAAATTGCCTTAAGAAAAAAGACTTTCTGATAGTAAGGGTTGTTCAACAGTGGAGTACACTCCCACAAGAGGTGGTGGACTTCCTTGGAGTTTTTAAGCAGAGGTTGGATCGTCATGTGTCATGGATGCATTGGTTGAGATTCCTGCATAGCAGGGAGTTGGACTAGATGACCCTCGGTGTTCCTATGATTCTATACTGAATTAAATATTCTGAAAATTATGCTAACAAAGCCATACAGTTGTGAAGTTGCACTTGGAGAGGCAACACTTTTTATTGCCCTTATACTTGGCATATCTTAAGAACATACATTTTTATTGAAAGAGATTGCGTACAGGGTTTATTTTTTTTAAAAAAACCTGACTTTCATAACAAATTTCAAAATAGTTTGTACATGATAAACCAGAACATCACGTATCTTTAAGAAAAAGTGAGGCTATTCCCCATGCCTAACAGTTATGTTTTCCTGTAAAAGATTACACCTTTTTCTGTTCATTTCTTATTGTAAATGTTTTAGAGAAATATCGAACATTGAAATTGAATTAAACTCTAATAGGCAGCACAACTCTCTCTTTCTGCTGAAAAAGCATGATTGTAGATTTTAATAATTTGCCTACCTCTTATCTGAACTCTTTCTTCTTGTTTGAAAGCAATGAACTGCTCTCATAGTTACAAGAGCTTCCCCATATAGTTTAAATAACAATAAATTTTCCATGTTAAAAGGCAATTAAGAATAATAATAGATAATAAAAAGGCACAATAAAAAGGCAACCTGCTCCTGCCTGCCGACAGCTTCCTTAACTAGTGACAACCATAATATTTTACCTCTGGGCTGTCCTTCAAAGCATCGGAGCGGGGTAGCTCCGAGAGCTGGGAGAAGCGCCGGTCATAAATACACAGGTGAAGATGCTTATCAAGCACTCTGAAATCTTCATAGCTGCGCTTCACAATCCAGCTCTTGCCCTGCGGAAGAAGGAACAGAGTACTCAGGTGTTGTCTTTGCTTCCAATTCCCTTTAGCAAGAAATGGCACTTCTAGAAGAAACTTAAGGCAAATGCCTCTGCCGTGCTATCAACTCTCCTAAGCAAATGAGTGTTTAAACCCAGGAGGTTTTCTTTTTCCTTTCAGCTTTTAGCCTATGCCCTAATACAAAATGAACTTGGTATGTTCCTAGTGTTACTTCACACATTTCTGAATTCACACACACAGAGACCACTGTTCCATCTGGCCCTATAATGCCAGTTCCAAACAATGGAATCTCCCCAAAGTTGCAGGTAGGCATCTGGGCCTTATCTCCAAGATAAGGTCTTTTAGAAGGTGCTCTGCTGCTGACTGTGCCATACTGTATTAAAAATTTATTTCAACCTCTTGAAAGCATATAAATCCAAATATATTCTGCAAAACACAAAAAGACTAAGGCTTTGATCTGGCATTTGGTTTCAGGAGAATGTGGAACCAAAATCAGGTAGAGCTTGAAAAGGATGAAATGAAATCATTATTGAAACTTGAATCAGAATCTACCAGTTTGCAAGCCTTTAAGAGCAAATGAAACATAAGTTATGACAGCAAATAGAATATTCCAATTATTATAGACATGAATGTTTTTTGTCAAATTTGCTGTTACTGAGGCTCATTTTTATGATCTTAAAGTCAGATATCAGAAAGCAATTTGATACATTGGTCCAGGACACAAATCAACATTCACATTTGAATATCAGCTCGAATCCCGCATCTGTTTTCAAACAGATACAGCACACTGTGATATCTTCTTTGACTATTGAGACATTGGAATGAAAGTTGGTGCTCAACCCCAATATCATCAAAGGAAGCAAAAAAATTGAAAAAAGACAATGCACTAAATATCATCCTTGAAGATTATGATCCTTGAAGATTATGGCACTAGAACCAGAGGAATTGTGCAAGTTTAGGACAGCATCCTGTAATTCAAATGTCAGCTTGATAACAGCATACATTTACAAGTGGTTCAAGTTTCCCTTGAAGATTACAGCGTCACAATGAAAGGTTAAACACTATGAATTTCAAGTTCTAGGCAGTTCAATTTCTACATCCTTGGGGGGGGGGCTGTAATAGGATATCTAAAACAAGACCTCTCAAACACTTCTTTTTCTACACCAATTACTCTTTATTCAAGTATTTATAGATAAGTATATGGTGTATAAAGGTAAAGGGCCCCTGACCATTAGGTCCAGTCGTGACCGACTCTGGGGTTGCAGCACTCATCTTGCGTTATTGGCCGAGGGAGCTAGCGTACAGCTTCTAGGTCATGTGGCCAGCATGACAAAGCCGCTTCTGGCGAACTAGAGCAGCACATGGAAACACCGTTTACCTTCCCGCTGTAGCGGTATTTATTTATCTACTTGCACTTTGACATGCTTTCAAACTGCTAGGTTGGCAGGAGCTGGGACCAAGCAACGGGAGCTCACCCCTTCGCAGGGATTCGAACCGCCAACCTTCTGATCAGATACATAAAATGCCAATAAACCATTCATTCAACCAGAGAGCACACAAAAACTTTCCAAAAGGTATTGGTTGTGTAACATTAAGACTCAAACAACACAACAGCACACAACAGTAGTAAAACAGTTGTGTGTGCATGGCTGAAATCAGGTTGCTTTTCTCCCCACAACTCAGTCTCACTAAGTACTTCTTGCAAGCTATATCCATTTATTAGATAATTATCTGACCACTGTGCTTGCCCAGGGAAATTATTTTAGAAAGCTGAAGAGGAACAAGAGCATATAAACAAGTAACACAAGAATAATAAAGAGTTTTCAGCATTCAGCTGCAATGTTCTACTGTTTTCCTTGATTAAATCTGTATCTGAATGGCAGGCTGAAAAATATACAGCCTAAGTCTCATGCCATTTGAAAAGGGATTTGCTTCTTCTCTCAACACTTTATTAGATTCCCATCTCTCTTTACAGCTTGTAATTTAACCAATTCACTCTCCGTCACATCCCATGTAAAATATATGGTAAGAGCAAAAGGTCACAGAAAGGAAGGAGAAATAAGAGGAGACTCTGGGACTAGCGATGATTTCTAAATGTTAGAAAATTGAGTGCAATAACCTAGCATAAATCTGTAGAAGGCAGCAATATTTTAGCACCCCTAACACTAAATGGTGATATTTAACAACCAACCAATGAAAAGTATGAAGCAAATGAATATGCAGCTCTTTGAAGATAACTATTGAACTAGCTAACAACATAAATTAATGCTCTTAGCCTATCTCCATGAATGCATTATGTGCCAAATGTGTCACTTACTGGTATAATAGCACCTTTCACCTAGATATCCTACAATTACTCATAACAACTTTACTTGACTACTGGCATGACTCAGTTTCAGGGTGGCAAACAGGCCAACTCAAGGTCACTGAAAAATGATGCAGTAGCAGAGCTGCAATTGGCCTGATGGATATGCAGATGTCACATTCCTGCCTAGTAGGTACACTGCACTGTGCATGTGTGGCCCTAAATTCTTGAGAGGTTGGCATTAAGCAGTAAATATTTCACCTTCCTTGTACAGTAAGTGAATAACTGTTTTTGTGGTGACATGGCCTGACTCAGGTGAATTTACTGCAGAAAGTGCAGGAATGGATTCTGTTCAGAGATTCCCAGTCCATGAAGGAATCTTCCAGCAAAATATGAGGCAGAGACCTTGCTAAGCACATATTTGAAGACCTTAGATGTATTTGGTTCTATAGCAACAAGATATTCTGTGCAAAGAGAATTTGCAACCAAAACCCCACCAATGTTGTGGCTGATCCCTTTTTTGGAAGCTACCTCCAACTATTATTATTATTATTATTATTATTATTATTATTATTATTATTATTATTTACTACAAACATCCTAGCCAAACAAGTTGTAAATATGCAGAAGCAATTTTGACCACTGCAAAACATTCCCAGCCACAAATCTGATCTCATACCTGTTTAACATACATCCTGTATGCATGCCTAGATTTCCTTCAACCACTGAATACCATGTGCCTACTCTAGGTGTAATCACCTAATTTAATAATGGAACTGTAAAGTAAATCAGTGTCTAAAGTCACTAGTCTAACCATGTGCACCAAATCAAAATCTGCTGCAGCCAAACTTATTTACCTAAATGCCTGCCAGAAAAGGTACAATCAGTTTAATGTGCATGATGAAAAGAACAAAATTCAATAAAGCTAAGCAATGGGCTTTCACAGGCTTGTGGAAGTCTTATCAATTCAATGTACTACAATATTTTAAAATGTTTTCTCTATTCTTTCTAGCACCACAAAGCCTTCTATTTATTACCAAATTATTAAAATATGTTTTGTTCATCCCTGGAACTAGGCTTCTGCAGGTTTGTCGCTGATAGACTATTTAGGCTCTTATGTTAAAAATGGCATATTTCTGCATTCAGCAGCTCAAGCCAGAATTATTTTATTTACGGTAGCTTCAAATGAGTTTATTTTTGCCAGTTTTTAGTGAAGAGCAAACATCCCAGCAGACATGCAGCCACTCCAAGTCCCAAGAACATTCCCATTAAGCTGCTACACAGCTATTCAGTCAGCTATGCTCCTGTCTACTCTGTTAGCTGCATGCCAGTAAGAGGCGAGTCCCTATTATTCTAGAAACTAACACAGCTTCTGTGAGACAATTTGGACAGATGAGTTCACACCCATGAAGTGGGCAAAAACAAGAAAAATAGTAATTGCACTAATTCTGTTTCCTCTTTAAAATTCATTTTCTTTACACACATGGATTACGGTTTCCAAAACAGTTTCCAGTTTTAGAAAAACAGCTATTTAAGTAGCTAACACAATGCTTATTTTCCATTGTGAGTAATCATTTCAGTAACTCCACAGCAAGGACGACTCTGAAAGGAATCTATAGTTCTAAGAGAGCCCCGTGGAGGATAAGACCCCATGGTCATAGTTGATAGCTCAGTGAAGATGTCAACCCAGCAAGCAGCAGCTGTGAAAAATGTGAATTTCATATTAGTTTACATCTGGCCGTTAGGTCCAGTCACGGACGACTCTCGGGTTGCGGCATTCATCTCGCTTTATTGGCCGAGGGAGCCGGCGTACAGCTTCCAGGTCATGTGGCCAGCATGACTAAGCCACTTCTGGCAAACCAGAGCAGTGCACGGAAACGCCGTTAATCTACTTGCACTTTGATGTGCTTTCAAACTGCTAGGTTGGCAGGAGCAGGGACCGAACAACAGGAGCTCACCCCATCGCGGGGATGCTGCAACCCCAATTGGAATACCAAGTACAGTTCTGGTTGCCTTACCCTGCAAGGGCATTGTGATACTAGCCATTCTATTTTCAGTCCCTTTCTTCAATTGCATTTTTCACTGCAGCTATACACAGGCCCAGCCATAAACCATGGCTTTACATGTATGAGCTAATTGCACCCATTTGCTCTAGGCTTGTAAGCAGAAGAAAAAACCATGGTCCTTTGCTTAGCATTTAGTTTAAAACAGAGATTCATGACTCTTTTTTTTGCTCAAAAAAAAAAGGAAAAGGAAAAGAAACCAGGAGAGAATGTGATTAACTTGTACTAAATTGAGACTTTAGTGCAGCATAAAAACACCTAATTAGGTCACTTAAATAACAAGGTGCTTTAGAGTGTTCAAAGCACTTCATGGACAGGGTTATCCACATTGCAGAGGACAGCCGTAGCTTGTTTAAGGCCGCCTACACAGTTCATAGCAGAGGTAGCTCTACAGCTCTGCTGTAGCCACTATGTTAACATTTGGCTCTAGCTGAGGAGCCAATGTATTTTCAAGCTGTGGCCGAATGCAGCCTTGCTCCATAAAGGAGGCCTACATGGAGAATCAGAAATCCTGCCAAGCTAAGTTATTCACTGCAGCCCTAATTGATAGTTTGTCCTTTTAGATTTCAACAGAGATTTCCAATTTCCCTTCATATTTAAATGGAATACATTTGGATATAAGCTAATTGGTTTAATTCAAACTTCTCTCTAGACACACAGTGAACTGGAATTAACTGCTATCCATCTGAACCTATGATTCTACATTCAACTGCACCATTGCTTCTTTCTCTAATGCCCTTCAAAGTCCGATGGTGTCTTCATTTCTAATACTGTACTTTAACTTCATTTTACTGATGGGTGTGATGATAATGACAAGCAACAAACAGGTTGCCATCTTCAAGTCACTAATGAATGCACTGCAAGGTAATATACATCTTAAGAATGTCTCCATCCAAGTAAGGTTGAGACTAGTAGATCAGCCAAAGGTGATAAAACAAAATGATACAAGAGCTATTTGACATGAGTTAGTACTTGCATTTTGATATACCAGCATATATGGAAGTAAGAATTAATCGAATTCTGTTTCAGAAAGCCTTTCAGAACAAACTAAGGAGAAAGTGTGCATGACACCACACATTCTTGTAAGATATTGAAATGTATGTCCTTTCTAAATAAATAAATGGAATAAATATCAAAAAATCAAACGTGGAGAGAATCATTCTTTGTAGACATATCTTCCTGAAGCCATTTTAAAATAAAATTTTCCTTCTTCTGAAAACAAGAGGGATATTATAGTAGCATATTAAAAATGTGCTACAAAATGTCAAGATGATCTCCTGCATTACAGTCAAGTGCCATATCTACTTATAATAACACATTGTTTATTGGGCAACAGTGGTCATGGGAGGTGGGACCATTACCCCCTTTCCCCTTCCCACCCCCTTTCCCTTTCATGTCATGTCTTTTATATTGTGAGCCTGTGGGCAAGTCTTGATTTAATTTATTGTACGTAAACTGCTCTAGAAGCCTTTTCAGCTGAAATCAGGGTACAAACGCTCTGTGTGTGCATGTGTGTGGCCAAGCTAAAGCCACCATATATTTAAATTAAACGTAATAGTCACAATGCAATTGGATGGTGTTTGGCTTTAGACTGATGCACTTTGATACAGTGTAAAAACTTTTTAACACACAATGGCTGAATCCAGATAAGTGTGCTAAATTTCACTGCAGTCAAACCAACCTACTCGGGAGCCAACCCAATCTTGCCATGTTTCTGCCTTTTGCACTGCTGTCCATTCCATGGAATGCAGTATGTTTCCCAGCAATACTCAGGTATTTGAAAATAAAAAATGGATTTTTCATGTTAACAACTGCCTCCACCCCCAATACGATGACTCCTTAGAATAGATGTTGGCAGAAATGGATAAACTATGATATGCTGGCTCAAAAGTTCATTGCCATTTTGATACATTTGTGTTATAAATAAAATTGCAGCTTTTTAAAAATATATATATATATACTACTTTTGGGGGATTAATAATACAGTGGTACCTCTACTTACGAATAACTCTACTTACGAATGTTTCTTCTTACGAACGGAGCTCCGTCCGCCATCTTGGATGCAGTTTAGATAGGATTTTTTCTACTTACGAATTTTTAGATAGGGTTGCTTCGACTTACGAATTTTTTCTCCCAATGCATTCCTATGGGATTCGACTTGCGAATTTTTTCGACTTACGAATGTGTGTTTGGAATGCATTAAATTTGTAAGTAGAGGTACCACTGTATTGAGTTGCCAGCAGAACCCAGAATGTTTGTGTCAAGTTTCACTTGACATGGAGCACTGCATGTGTCAAATAATATATATCCTCATTGCTACAACATTATTGGACTGCTATATTAATACAAAATGAGAAACAGCTCTTCTCAAGTGAACACATCTTTTTTCCAAAAAATATATATCCTGAAAGTCATATTGCTTGAATTAGCACTTCATGTTAAACCACAGTTTATTGTCAAAATGGAAATTGCTCCTGTTTCACTCCATCTCTAGCACAAGTTTAGTATTATGTCTAAACTGAGGACAGTTATTTATCTGTTCTGTTCAAACAAAAATTGTTAAGTCAAGAACATTGACTGAATGTCATGGTTTGCTTGGAACATAGCACCAAACTAAGGATTATGGCTTGCTGTTTCTGTTTGCACTAAGGTAGGAGTGATACGGGAGCCATCTGCATGTTTATGGTAAACCATAAACTAATAAGCAAATGCTGCCATTATCAGAAGAAACTGGGTATGCTTGGTGTAAAAATGTCAAGCTACAGACTTCCCTAAAGGAACATTGCATAAGTGTTCACAAAGCTAAGTGAAGAAAGGTGAAATAATAATGGCAAAATAAAAAAAATTCCTTCAGTAGCACCTTAAAGACCAACTAAGTTTTTATTTTGGTATGAGCTTTCGTGTGCATGCACACAAAAGCTCATACCAAAATAAAAACTTAGTTGGTCTTTAAGGTGCTACTGAAGGAATTTTTTTTATTTTACTTCGATCCAGACCAACACGGCTACCTACCTGTAACCAGAACTAATAATGGCAACATAGCCTAACACATAATTCAGAGCTCTAAAGACAAAACCAAGGAGATTAAATATAATGGTAGAGTCTAACCTGGACTTCTCTAAGCTAAAGAGGAGTTTAACATATGTCAGGCATAGGCAAACTCGGCCCTCCAGATGTTTTGGGACTACAACTCCCATCATCCCTAGCTAACAGGACCAGTGGTCAGGGTTGATGGGAATTGCAGTCCCAAAGCATCTGGAGGGCCTGGCATATGTAGTGACTGCAAAAAAGTATGAATTACATGAAAGAGAAAGTGCTGGTGACGCTTTGTCCACATCTACACCCACACCCCACAGTTTCATCTATGAGGAAATGGGAGAAGATATGGAGAAAGTATATTTAGGGCAACTGTAGTATAATTTGCTAGCCAATTAACTACTGGAAGAATTTACCTTCAGGTGATTGGATTCCCAAATTCACTTAGCAGAAATGGCCTTTCCATTGATCTTTGGCCACTTACACACGGGCACGGGCGCGCGCACACACACACACACACACCCCACACACCATTATCTATAGTTCCACCCCAATTCAGTCTACCAAAGCAGAATTCAGATATATTTGTCCACCAGGGACTGTATCTGGGAAGAGATCAGAAATAGGTTAATGGTTTATATGCTCCTATTCCTCTCGCCAATGGAGGAAAGAAGCAACTGAAAAGGGAGTCCTCACACTGATTTGACCATGGGATTTGGCCTCTGACCAGTAACCATCAGGTGGGATGGGGGTGGAGTGAGGAGATGCAGAAATTAGTGGGGGTTGGAGGTTGGGGAGGAGACACTGATAAGCTCCCCAGCACTCTCACTTGACTCAAGCAACTCCTCAATTACCTGTAAAACAATATTTAACACCAAGGAAAAACCATGTCATAAAAACTTATTATGCACAACACCACCTCCTCCTTCCAAAATAAACATTTCCAGACTGTAACATGTTTAATGGGATTCTGCCAAGTCAGGCAGAGTTTGAGCTGGCCACATTAAAGTAGCAGTGCTTGAAAGTTTTTTGTCTGATTATCTGCTGCAGATTGAGTTGACAAAGTAAAGTACTTTCAACAGGCTACTCAGTGAAGGGAATGTAACAGATTTTCCAGTCCAGGAGTTCTAAACAGCAGTGCTGGGATGACTCATTTCTTTTGCTTTCCACAATGCTACTTTCATTTGCAGCAAAATGCTCCTAAACATCTAAAACTACTGAAAAGTATACAGATTTGGGCCAAGCTAACAAGCTAGCTTCTGGATGCAATCGAAACTATTACACCATTCCAACGGCTTATTTCATCTTAGAACGCTTCAAAAACTACTGCAGCAAGCCCATTTATAGTGATTATCCCATATTAATTTCCTTTCATAGCTGTTCCACCTTTTTTGACCTGATGTTGATGACTGCTTCAAAAGCAATTGGCTAGGCATATTTACACAGGCCATCAGACTTTGTAGCAGAGAGTTCAGAACACAGGAAATATGTGTTGTGCTAGACACTGCATGTATTTTAATTGTATATATTGTACTTCATTGTATTACAGTTTGAATTCCATAGATAGAACTCATATTATAATACAATAAAATTAATATAGAAAATAAAAGATGAAAATTAAATGAGGAAGCACTGCAGACCACTAATGGAGTACTCATAATCTGTGGACCACATTTTGGGAACCCCTGCACTAAAGCATCCACAAAAATTGGCTGTATGCATTGCCCAGGCTGCTCTAGTCCTCTGATGGCCCCATGGGTCTTAACGTGGTACCAAGCACAAGCCAAATAATCCAGACATTTCTCTCTTGGTTGAAATGAGCATAACTCTTAACATGTGGACATACTGGTAGTTCCTGAACTGCAGAGTCTGCTAGACAGAAAACTGGAGCTGAAGGCATATCAACTGCTCCCTGTTTAACTTGACACCACTGAGCAGGATCATTGCTGATAATGTACAGTAAGTGTACCAACTACCATGCCCAGGATAATCATTATGGATTGTCAGTTGATCCAGGGAACTAAGGATACTTCACTTTGTAGTGTAACATGCAGAGTCTAGTCCTGCTTTTCACTTTGAGGAAAGGCTGTCTGGTCTCTGCCTAATCTTTGTCTTCATGCAGGCTGTTCACCTGTGTCCCCACTACTCCCTACTTTACAGGCTGAATAGCTGTAAAATAAAATGGTTTACCTGTGTGCTATCCTCTCAAAACCTTGTGTCTTAGAACGATTAGTAACAGCATTCTGCTTTGTTCAACTCTACAGATGAGAAATATGACCTACGTACTCAACAACTGGTATTTAGTTAAAACGCCTGCACCTCATGCAGATAGGAATAACTGCCCAGGTTTTTCAAGGTGACAACCATGGGTACAGCCTAACAGATTCCACAGGAGATGGCACTAGGCAAGTAAGAGAGAATCAACAAAAGGTTAATCCACATTTTCATTTTAATCCTCAAAAGTTCTTTGCCAGGCATAGAAACAAATGCTTCAATAGGTTATATTAAGAGTCATCTGCCATCTTCAATTTCTGACATTGTTACGTCCTGCTTCGGTCCACTGAGTAGCTTTGCTCAATGCGCAAGTTTCAAAAATTAGGAAATGAGCCACAATATTCTCTCAACTGAATGCTAAATCCTGAACCATCATTTCATTGGTTCGTTTAGGACAGGCATCCCCAAACTACGGGCCCCCCCCCAGATGTTTTGGCCTACAACTCCCATGATCCCTAGCTAACAGGACCAGTGGTTGGGGGAGATGGGAACTGTAGTCCAAAACATCTGGAGGGCCGAAGTTTGGGGATGCCTGGTTTAGGAATACAAATAAACTCACTACAAGTGCAATCATTACAGAGACACAATGACACATATACGCATGAGACTGCAATTCCAGGATAAATATTGTTGCAACTGAAATAGCAGAAGTTTACATTTCTCATTAAAACCTCAGCATTTCTCTTGATTAAATCTTCAGTATTCCTCTTACCCACAACAAAGAGTGGAAATGTGAAAAAGTAGGATAGCAGAATATCATATAGCACATGTAGTGTTTCATAAAAGTCATGGGGAGGGTAAAAAAAAGTCTTAATGCTTACCTGACAAGAGATCTGTACAAGATAAACTAGTTCCTTGGATTCACAACCATTCCTTGTTACTTCATTCTGTTCCTCCGGGAGCGAAAGCTACTCCAAGCAGCAATTTGGGGGGGGAGAGGGGGGAGGGAGAGAGAGAGTGTGAGTGTCCAGGTTAATTAACAAGAAGTGTACAAAAAGAAGGAAGTTTAGATGCACCTTGCTTTATGATGTTTTGTAGATTAAGGAACTTAAAATTGTACTTTTTATGAGACAAAATATTTCACATTCCCTAGAACATAAATCTTTGCATATACTGTTTATTTTCTACACCAAACTTTTAAAAACTCAGCACAGTATGTCAATAAGACAATTCAGAGAATTCAACACAAAATATTAAATCCCCAGTTACCAAATACTGCAAAATTCATGTTCAGAGAGACATTCACACCATTTGCTATGAATATTTATGCGAATCTTGTTGTAACTAACCACTTCATTATATTTTAAAATGCTCAGGCAGTCTCTAAATAAAAGATGTCTAAATTTTAATGTAATTGGAGAAATTTACTGTCACATGATATTTTATAGCAGAAATTTATCAAATTAAAAAGGCAATAAACACTCTATAGCAAGCATCCCCGAAGAGAGCTATATAATCTCAAATTATTCTGCAGTAGACAAAGGTGCCAGGCCTCACCTTGAAAATTCACCCAATCAGTGGGACGTGCTTCCATGAGCATACAAGTGCTCAGCCTCAGTAAAGTATCCTCCCTTGACTAGACAGAATTTCCTGAATATTAACTATTCCACTATTAGTTATGTATACCATTAACTATATATTTCATAAAGAAATGAAAAATAGATTACAGCCAAAAAAACATCTTTTGCAGACATAAGAAGGCCAAAAAACAGACTATAAAAATGAAACCATAGCATTGATTAGCAAAGACTGTGAGTACACATTCCATAATATACCGGTAGGACATCTCAGTTGTGGATGATTATACCGACAATACAAGGCACACTGGAATAAGCCACTGCCTGTGTCAACCATATTTTTAAGACCTCTCATTCCTCCACCCTTCTGAATTCACAGTGTGCAATCATTCCTAACTCAGGGCTGGTCAACATCCCAGCAACATCTGGAGGGCAATAACATCCCAGGCAGTATGACCAGGGATAATGTGAAGCCCAACAATATATGGAGGCCACTATGTTAGCTAGGTAAAGGTAAAGGGACCCCTGACCATTAGGTCCAGTCGTGACCGACTCTGGGGTTGCGCGCTCATCTCGCATTATTGGCCGAGGGAGCCGGCGTATAGCTTCCAGGTCATGTGGCCAGCATGACAAAGCCACTTCTGGCAAACCAGAGCAGCACATGGAAACGCCGTTTACCTTCCCGCTGTAGCGGTTCCTATTTATCTACTTGCAGTTTGACGTGCTTTCGAACTGCTAGGTTGGCAGGAGCTGGGACCAAGCAACGGGAGCTCACCCCGTCACAGGGATTCGAACCGCCAACCTTCTGATCAGCAAGCTCTACGCTCAGTGGTTTAACCACAGCGCCACCTGGGTCCCATACTATGTTAGCTAACCATGTACTAATGCAATAACCTAGAAAAGACTGAGAAACTAAAACAAGATACTCTAAACTCACACAGCCAGGTGTCAGGAGCCGCTGGGGTCTGAACTGGGAGATTCTGGAGCCACAGAACTGTGAGACGGCCTCAGGCTGGTCAATGGACCATTCTGAACTGTAAGGACTCAAAGGCTTTCTAATCTCAGTGAAGCCCGAGCGACAACTCCTTCCAGAGTTCTGGTGCGTTCCTGTGTATCCTCTAGTTGTCCTTCATTTCTGATTTCTGGCATTGTCCTGACTGCTCCTCCTGGACTCTGGTTCCTGCTTGTTCTTTGTCTCCAATTCCAGGAGTGCTCTTTTTGTCTTCAACTCCATGGCACGCATGGCTCCCTACTCACTTCAAATTTCTGCCTACGGCTGAGCCCGACCACTAAAATGAAATAACAAAGCTACTCCTAACTACTTTAGCCACTTGCCTTCAGTAAGCATTAATTGCTAGCAGAAACATACAGGAAAAATGACGGAAAGAAGAATAAAAAGTTGTATTGAACTATAGTCAGCCACGCTTTGACAGTAAATGGAAAAGCTTATGCTTTACCTGGCAATAAACATATAATTGTATCATGGAAACTAGAAACTTCTTAAAGTTTTCCAAAATGGAGGAGTCTCAGCTTGCTTCTCTGCAAGCCAAACAAAAATCTGCAGTTGGCATGACGGCTGCATATAATCCAGTATTTTATATTTGGGGGGGGGAGAATAGAGGGAGAAAAAACATTTTAATGTTTGAGATCTACTTCATTAACTAAGGGTCAGTTCAAAAACCATTCTTCATACCTAGGAACAGTCATGGCCCTTCCAAAGTCACATGAGTATCTCTGTTTACATTAAAAGTGAAAGAACATATGAAGAATCCTGCTTGATCAGACCAAAGGCCCATCTAATCCAGCATAATGTTCTCACAATGGCCAACATTTGTCCATGAAAAGCCCACAAGCAGGGCCCAAATAGAACAGTGATTTCTACAGGTATGTGATTCCTACAGGTATTCAGAGGCATTCTGCCTTGAGCAGTGGAGGCACTACAGAGCCATCATGGCTAGTGTCCTCTGACCCTAAATATATCTACTAAATCCCACTGATTTAGCTGAAATGATTTATGCATATCATTGTGCAAACAGCACCATGAATGGAAAATGTTTCATGTACACTGATTATATACCACTTTTTGCCAATAGTGGTATGTCGAGTTACAAACGCCTCAGATTACAAACGCCTCAGGTTACAAACACCGCTAACCTAGAAGAGTTACCTCGAGTTGAGAACTTTGCCCTAGGATGAGAACAGAAATGATGTGCCGGTGGCGCAGCAGCAGCAAGATGCCCCATTAGCGAAAGTACGCATCTAGTTAAGAACAGTTTCAGGTTAAGAACTGAAATGAATTAAGGAATGAATTAAGTTCATAACAAGAGGTACCACTGTACATCCCAATTTCTCCTGAAAAGAATTCATGATGCTCAGGCCTACAGATGTCACTTAAATTATCCTCCTCCTACAGCTCAGTGGATTACATAATCCTTTTTTCATTCCATTTTCACAAGCAGAGGGGTGCAAGTGACCAATTTCTTTACATGAAAAATTGTCCAATTGCTGACTATGCTAAATGAATTCTGGCTGTAGTAGAGCAATGTGCTTTCATAAGATTAACATACTATCTAATATCAGATGTTCTGATCAAAACAAAGAAAGCAGTGAAGTGCCAAAGAAAAACTAAGGCTGCAGTCTTACACACAAAAACCTGAAAATAAGTCCTAATGCTACTTACAAACACAACAACCGTGCCTCTTTCTGAGCAGGCAGTCCTGCATGGGACTGCATTGCAATTTTGTTATTCAACGCAATATGTAATGAATAAAGCATGAAATAGATTGGATATGAAAGAATATTTACTCCATTATTTGTACTTCAGTTCTAAACCTATCTCCATGAAATAAAATCCCTTCTGTTGCAAACATGTTCAGGATCTCACAGCCTTAAAGTGCTTTATCATCCAGAAAGTTCATGAATCTCATACTTATTTACAATGCATTTTTAGGACAGCATGTGTACATTTGTTTTTGTTTTTTTTAACATAATTTTTATTGGTTTTTACAAATTACAAAAAATGGTACATACATAAACACCTTTTCCACCTTCTTCCCACCCCCCTCCATGGGTCCTCCCCTGCCACAGAAGTATCCCACGCAGGTGATCAGTCAGAAGTGGTCCATTTTATGATTGGGTTTCTGTCCTCCTCCCCCTCCCCTGCCCCCCAAGCCCCCCCCTGCCACCAGGGAGCTCCAGTGAACCAGGGCAGTACGCAGGAGTTCATCCATCCAACCATCTATTGTCATACCAAAAAAAAAAGAAAATACAAAAAGAGAAAAAGAGAAAAAAGAGAAGAGGAAAAAAAAAGACAAAAAGGAAAAAAGACAAAAAAAAAATTCATCATAATTGTTAAATTCATAATTGTTAAACCATATTTTGTGGGCTTCCCCACCCTCCCACCCTTCCCCGGTTTTCCTCCCTTATTTATCATCTTCAACAGTTTCATAGTTCATATTTTATAACATACACCTTTATATCTTATACCACTTTTAAACTATTATCATTTTCGCCTATTGTCCAATCACTGAGAAATCAAACTCCCATTTTTTCTTCCCGTGCCTAATTTTTACCCCTCTATAGGCCTCCATATTTTCACCTTTTTCCAGAATCAATTCACTTTTTAAACCTATAACTATTCCCAAACTAACCTTACTCCCCCCGAGTACCTGCTCCACCCCTCCAATCCAGCAAGTTCCATAGTCAGCAGTCCAGTTATAGTCCTATTAACCCATCCTTACAATCACCACTTCACTTTCCCTTCACCCCACCCCCTGTTTGCAGTCTTTTGCCATCCAGGCCTCCATATCAGACCCCTGAGCTTCTTCTCTTCTCTGCTTAATTTTTCCTTCTTCCCTGTGGTCATTCTGGAGTTCCAGTAAATCCAGTCGTGCCCCCCTCGAAGGGGAGGCACTCCATCCAACTTTTTGTAGAGTAAAATCATCATTTTTTTCGTGATGGGCTTCATTTTGTGTTAAATCATCACAGTCGTCATCATTGTCATTCTCACATTCATCTTCTTCAGTTTCAAAAGCTTCATCTTCTAGGAAATCATATTCTGTCATCACAATCTGGAGTTGTTGCTGTAACACTAGCCGTTGTGTCTCCTCTTGACATAGTTCTATTCTTGTTTCCCACATTAAGGTCAAAACAGTCCGCTGAAACTCAGGCGGGTACCTTTTTGTTGACATAGTTCAGTCCTGTCAAGGTCAAAACTTGTCACATGGGGTGGAATATGATCGCAGTCTATTTTCTCGACTCCATTTTAACAAGCTGGCTGCATTCTTAAAAATAAAGTTCGAACTCACATTTCAAAAGCATATAAACCAAAAAAAAATTCCCAAAAAGTCCAGAGATAAAGATAGAAATAAAATTTAACTATAAATCCTGGTCAGCTCACTGGGTTTTCTGGGCTGCCGGCTCCCGAGAAAAAGAAAGGTCTTTCTTAGTCTTAACTTCATTCTGCAGGGCAATCACAACAGTCTCTCTCCCCTTTTACCCTGCATTTAGGGGAGATTCTCTTTGATGCCTTTGAGGAATCCTTTTAAGTTAAAATCTTCTGTTTACGGCTTCGGGTTTCTGTTTACTGTCTCTTATGTTACCGTGGGGGGGGGGTGGCTTCCTCTTTTCCCCTCTCTCCCAGGTCCAAATTGTTGCCTTAATTTACATTCCAAAGAATCCAAATTACTCACAGTCTATTCATTTGCTGAATGTTCTTTGAAGAATTGGCCACCTCCACTTCCCAGACTCGCAGCTTCGCACTCTCAGAGCAGCAATGTCAGCCTGTCCGCCGCGGTTCAGCTCCTCGCTCTCGGGGGCTTAAACAAAGCCGATCCGGGGAGGAGAGAGCCCGCTTTTGGCGCCGCCAGGCAAAATCTGTCCCCAAAAAGCACGATTTGGGGCTTTTAAGGAGGTTTCGTTTCGCTGGAACGATTCCCTCCACCTCTGAAGCGCCGAGGTCCGCTCCGCTGTGCGGACCCCCGTCTGAGCAAGATGGCGTGGTCAACCGGAAGCCCAGCATGTGTACATTTGTTCCGGAATTCAACACGTTGTTTGTGAATTAGTGGTAGTGCCATAAGCAGCAAGCAACCAAAAACCAACAAAAAGAGGAGGAAAGGAGAATGAACAGTCATCTAGGTCTCCAGGACAATTAAGCAAGAACATTTTCAGTGCTGATCAAATTTTGTGCTATCACTGTATTAATCTCTCTCATCTGAGCTAGATTTTGGGCACTCTTTTATCTGGATTCAGAGGCCCGTTTCAGGCAGAAACCATGGGTGTTTACAGTGGTACCTCGGGTTAAGAACTTAATTCGTGGAGGTCTGTTCTTAACCTGAAACTGTTCTTAACCTGAGGTACCACTTTAGCTAATGGGGCCTCCCATTGCCGCTGCCGGAGCATGATTCTCATCCTGAAGCAAAGTTCTTAACCTGAGGTACTATTTCTGGGTGAGCAGAGTCTGTAACTTGAAGTGCCTGTAACCTGAAGCATCTGTAACCCGAGGTACCACTGTATTATGACACATAAGCCACCATTAACCTCAAACTGAATGAATGAGGTTCAGGGAAGTAGGGAGCTGCCTTTTACCAAATCAGAATATTGTTCCACCTAGTTTGGTTGTTCCAACACTGACTTGCAACATCTCCAGGAGGACTCTTTCCAGCCCTACCTGGAGATGCCAGACTAAACCTAGGATCTTTTACATGAGAAACATGTGCCCTACCACTAAGCTATGGGCCTTCTGAGTTAAAAGTTTCTTTTGCACTAAGGAGCAAACTATGTTGGGTTGCTGTGTTTGCAAATAGTGGTTTGTTCAAATCACAGCTGAACAAGCCAGAAGATCAGTATCCTGGGTTGTTAAAAGTCTGTGTCTTGGACAAATTACTATTTGCAGAGTTTGGAAACAGCAGCAAACATCAGAAGCAGCATATTTCTTGAAACCCAGGAAGGGTTCTCCTGCGGTTCTATAGACACGAGCTTTACCTGTTGACATCATGACTATAGCACATCGCACCCCTATTTTCACCATATTTCTTTCTCCTGTGTAGAAATGTATAGATATCTAAGTTTGTACTGGAAAAGCAGTCTTAAAAGTTGTGTGAAAAACAGCTCAAAAAAACAGGGTTAGAGGTGGGAGTGGGCAGTTAAAACTTAATTACTACTGAAACATATCTAAGGCATAACTTTTCATAAAATTTATTAACGATAGTAAATGCAAGTTCCATTAAGGAAAGACAATAGGAAGATTTAGACAAGATATTAGAAAAGGTTTTGACCACAATAGAATCAAAGAAGTGAGCTTTTCATCACTGTGTTGCTCTGCAGAGCATCTCTGGAGATGGTTTTAATAACTACTCAGAGATATAATATGTGCAATAACCTCTATGCTGTCAAACATTTAGCCTTCAAATCCTCATGATTTATCCTATGAACTATCTAAGAGGTACCAGGAAGACCCACAGAAAGAAGTAGGTCTGCTACTAAGAGATGGCACCAGCAGCCTTTTCACCCTCTAATAAATTCACTTCTTTAGGGCAGTGTTTCTCAACCTTTTTTGGGCCACGGCACACTTTTCTATGAAAAAAAATCCCGCGGCACACCAACTCTGTGCCGCCCTATATTAAGTTTAGTTTGGAGGGGAGACGTACCGGTAAAGCATGCCGCTGAAGAACTGCTGCGCGGTAGCCAGGCGGACCCACCAGGCGCAGAGCCTGCGGAGCGAGCGGGGACAGACCCCAGGTGGGCAGACACGGGCGCACAGCTGCCGCCGCCTCCCTCCCAGCCGCCCCAGGCAGCCGCCGCCGCTCTGGCCCGGCGAAGGGAAGCCCTGCGCAGCCTTCCCCGCCTGCCTCCTCCTCCTCCCCAGGAGGGCGATTTGCATTGTCACGTGCCTGGCGGCCGCCAATACACAGCACTGACCCGCCGGAAAGGAAGCCGGCCAGGTCACGACGCGGGCGCTCGCCTCGCGTCGTGACCCGGCCGGCTTCCTTTCCGGCGGGTCAGCGACGTGACAGTGCAAATCGCCCTTCTCGTCGCGGCACACCAGCCAGTGTTACGCGGCACAGTAGTGTGCCGCGGAACACCGGTTGAGAAACGCTGCTTTAGGGCACAATCTACCATACATCAGGATCTTTGCAAACTTAATTTCAATGGAATAC
The DNA here is from genome assembly GCF_965207765.1 of Zootoca vivipara. Classification (NCBI taxonomy): domain Eukaryota; kingdom Metazoa; phylum Chordata; class Lepidosauria; order Squamata; family Lacertidae; genus Zootoca; species Zootoca vivipara. Next base: position 28,821,253 of record NC_142597.1, on the reverse strand, counting down.
ATGCATCAAGGTGTCCTTCAGTCCTGCTTCTAGCACATACTGTGTGTGTGTGTGTGTGTGTGTGTGTGTGTGTGTGTGTGTGTGTGTACATTTTCACTGCCATAACTAGTAGCAGCACTTTCACAAATGCTAGTCATGCTCAGAGTAGACTCACTGAAATTAAGGCAGGTGACTAATGTAGATCCATTAATTTAAACAGGTCTACTTCTGAGTAGAAGTTAGTTGAATGAAGCTCATAATCTCAAATGTAGGTACATGCAGTTATCAACACTACTGCAACTAAAATTTATGTTACAAATTCTAAATTTATACTTTAAAAAAATTCAGCTGCTCTTATTTCTTTGCAATATAAGAATGAAGATTAAAAACAGTATTTGAGGGTGTATGAAGTGCTGAAATTCTTTTGTTAAATTACTTCATATTTTATTATAACTTAGTTTAATACATTGGTGAAATCAGTGCATATTACTATCAAGAGGTTAATCTTATAAGTGGATAAAAGAAAAGGAAATGATTTTATTACATCCCTCAGTTTTGCAGCCTAAAAAGGCTTCATTGTAAAACTTTGTGTGGTTACATTTCAAAACTGCAGATATACAGGTTAATAAAATGCACACATATTTACTTAATAACCACATTTAAATGTTGCCACTCTCAAAATGCTTCCCCAGCTGTTTGTGCAGTTAAGCCCTTACATACTGCAAAAAATTTAAAAGATCCTTTACGAGCAGCCCTTGCCCATACAGACTACACTTACTCTTGCTTGCTACAAATGATCGATTCTTTCCATGGCAGGAATCCGTATCCAAGGCCTAAGAGTTCCAAGGCTGTCCTTAGTTTCCCAGCAGCTAATTGAAAAAAACCTTCCAGGCATCAGCTCTGAGACACGGAAATGCCAGCGTAGCAAAAATCAAATTAAAATCCTCACATTCTGCTTGGTCGCCCCTCTTCCTGATTCTACTGTTCCTGTGGATGAAGGTGCCTGTGAATAGGGACAGAAATCTCCCTCGGTAGCCCTGTTAGCCTTTTCCACACTGCCCATTTCATGCTCAATTTGTGCTGTAGAGAAATCAGTGCTGTTCCTTTCGTTCGTTCTCTCTCTCTCTCTGGAAAGGTCCCACAAGACGAAGCAGGGAGCTTAACAAGTGCCAAGAGAAACAACGGAGGGAGGGAATGCATGCAAGGATAGTGTTCAAGTTAGGCACTGGGCTGGCTGCTACAACTAAGAATGCAAAAAAGTGACAGGGAGTTGCCATCAGATGTCTGCAATAAAGCACCATCTCACTCCGTTTGGTTTCCAATTCCTGCTGCTTTTCTACTGATTTTACTCTGCCTGATCTTACAAACCAGTGAAATCCCCTTGAAGTCATAAGTGCTGGAGAGAGTGCAATTCAGGCCAATATTCAGCTTCTTAACATCTATCCAAAAATCAAGCACTGCTGCTGCATGCTTCACAGATTTCTGGAAGAGAAACTAATAAAATGTGAAGGGCAAGTTTTTCTGCTGTTGAAATACAAATTGCTGCCAGAAACAGGTCCGTGCACAGCATTACTCAAATGTGCTAAGACTGCAGTGTCAGTTCATAGAAAAGATTTGTTAGGATCACATAATTAGATTAACATAAAATGCTGGGAAGGAAAAATTAGGAAGAGAAAAATTGGAAAAATCCACAGCTGTAACATCATTCTGCATGTAAGCCAGGGCATCATTTTAAAAATCAAATATTTATTTCCCATCAAGGGCAGAATTAGACCCTTAATTGATAGAATATATGTCATCAGCATTTATGTAATTGTAATCATTAGGACTACAATTAACGATTTCAAAAAGTATTTCTATTCCATACTTAAATCAAGGAGGATTTTAGAATGCCCTTTTGGAGAAATGTGAATCTACATCAATAAAACAAACAAGCATACAACAGAAATCATGAACTGCATTAAATAATCAGATCTAAGAAGTCTCAGAAGATTAAAATGTTCTCACCAAAAAGATACCAGACTTGACTGCAAACTAATTTCACTGAGGTGAAAGTCCCAGAATTGAGTGCACCACCACTAAAAAAGGTCCTTGCAACTAACAGCAGTAAGATCATAGGTGTTATCTTATGCTTTCTGCAAGAAACACAGGGTGACTTATCTATTCAACCCTACCTTTCAGAATATTATTTTCGGAACAGTTAACTAATAAAAAACATTAGGACAACACAAAACCTATTAAGCAATCCACAAAACCTATTAAAATAGCAGAAAATGTAGAATATAAATCTATAAAACAATCTTTGCAGCAGAACAAACCAGTTCACATTACATTTCAAAAGGGAAAGTTAAGAAGATGTTTGCTGAATACTGAACACGTTAAGAGAGGATGTCAGGCAAGCCTTGCTGGGGAGAGCATTTCAAAAACAGAGTGTCACACTATGCTTTGCTCCATTGGTAGCCATTGTGGTGCATTCCAGAAGTTGCTGGACTCCATCTCCCATCATTCCTGACCACTGGCTATGCTGGCAGGGGCTGATTGATGGGAGTTAGGAGTCTAACAACATTGAGAGGGCACCACATTGGCTACCTCAGTTCTACCCGATCTCGACCCATAGAGCTTTAGTGTGTGGGGCATCCAGAGAAGGGCCTCCAAAAAAGGAGCTCAGTAGACAGGCAAGTTTGCTGGGGAAAAGAAGTCCCTCAGGAACCTAGGTTGCATGCCATATAGGGCTTTTAAAAAACAAGCACCCAAACCTTGAATAGTGCTTGAAAAAGGACCAAGTGCCAGTATAGTTTCAAAATTGGCAGCATATTTTCCTTAAAATGGTCCCAGTTTGTTGTCCAACACCTCCATTCTATTTTGGGGCCAACCAAATATTTTGAGGAATATTTTTTTTAAAAAAGCCTTGCGCATATGCTTGGCATGTTCATACATGCATGTGTGCATCATCAAAAACAACCATGCTCAGACCAAGATTGCTGCCTGTATGTAAACTGCCAATTGGCAGCTTCAAAGCCACTGCTCTCCTTTCTTAGAGATCTTTAAATTAAGACTTGAACCAGAACGCCCTTCAAAAAGGGGGCTGTCCTCTATAAAGCAGAACCCACAACCACCTTATATATGCCACATTGCAGTGGTCTTATGTGACGGTTATCAAATAATGGATAACTATGCCTTATATGGGTTTATCCTATTTTACACTCACAATCACCCTAAAAAATAGGTTGGCCTGAGATACAGTGACTGGAGCAAGGGTACCAGTGAATCTGAATTCTGGTGCTCTGTCCACTGTATTAAACAGGAATACTGATTACTATTGCTAAGTCCCGCTGCTGCTTTTCATCAGGAAAAGTAAATACCGGTAAGCTTTTTACCAACTATTTTATTTCACATGGTAGCAGCAACAGGATGTTTACTTTGACTATTATGCCTCAGCTCCCCCAAAAGGTAACAAAACTATGCAGCTAACTGCTCTTCTTTCATAACCTCACAATAACAAATCCACAAGCTAAAACAAGAATTCAACAAACATTACTAAAAGGATCCTATTACTAGAATCAAGTCTTTTTCTAATGAAATCAAAATGAGATTTCACAGAATCATAGAATTATGGGGTCAGAAGGGATCCTGGGGTCATCTAGTCCAACCCCCTGCCTGCAATGCAAGAATCTCAACTAGATCACACATTACAGATGGCCATCCAACCTTTGCTTAAAAACTTCCAAGAAAAGAGAGTCCACCACCTCTTGTGGGAGTCTGTTCCACTGTCAAACAGCTCATACTGTCAGAAGGTTCTTCCTGATGTTTAGCTGGCATCTCCTTTATTGTAACTTGAATCCATTGCTTCAGGTCCTAGCTTTTGGAGCAGGAGAAAACAAGCTTGCTGCATCTTCCATGCGACAACCTTTAGCTATTTCAAGTCTCCTCTTTATCAGGGTAAACAAACTCAATTCCCTCAATTATTCCTCATTAGGCTTGGTTTCTGGACCCTTGATCAACTTGACCACCCTCTGCTGCACACATGTGCAACATCCTTCCTAAACTGTGGTGCCCAGAATTGGACATTGTACTCCAGGTGTAGTCTGAGAAAGACAGAATAGAAAGCGACTATTACTTCCCTCGATCAGGAAACTGTAAGCAGAAGTTCAGTGTCAATACCCACAAAAGAGTTAAATCAGCTCTGAAGTGGTTGCTAGGTTACCGTGCCGTCTTTGCAAGAATTTACTCCAATGAAATCATGCTTCTATCTTATGCATCATCAGAGAATGTTATCCCATGCAGTTGTGGATGGCAAAATGAGCTCAAAACCAAACAATATTGTGATCTGCAGAAGTCTACTCACATAGTTGTATCATTTCTGAACAGTTAGCAGATAACATTCAGTGACTTTCATCACAAGATGAACATTATTTCCATATACAGGTGCACACATAGGCAGTATTAGAAACGGAGATATAAAAGCTAGGAGCTAAATGGCACCTTAAACCTAAGTTAGAGGCATAACAACGGAATGTATAGGTGCACTTTTTTATAACAAGAATACAAAGCTGAAATGAATGAACTGCAGCTAAAATACTATGTTCATTTTCCACATGATCTAGTCCTCCCCCTGTCCACCCCCCTGATAAGAGGGTTTTTTCTCCAGTCTTCAGAGAGTACCTGGAAGTGAGGAGGCAGAAAAGGGTCCTCCTTTCCTTCCACTCTACAGTTTTAATCTGAAATCTTAGGCGCAGTACTGTGCCCAAAACTCAGAAACTGCTTGCGCAAATGAAATTCCTTGTCGCAAAATGTGCCTAGAACAATGGGAGTTTTGAATGCTGCACATAGGATTCACCTTCATATATCTGTATTATACAGGCGATTGTCCCAACATCTAAAAACAGTAAGTGTCTTCAGACTCTGAAATATTTTATGCTACTCTTCTAATTGCAAATTCCTTTATTCCCTGCAAAACTAGCATGACTCAGAACTGCCATTTCAGCACCAAACCTAACTTTAGCCACATCAAATCTAACCAGAATATTTCAGAATAAAACCTCAGAGCGGTGGGGAGAAATCCCTGTTCCTCCCACTTTCAGAGTTCAAACAACCTAGTAGAATTATTGCTTTCTATAATTAACTATTCTTTTTGTCTGCATGGAGTCACAACAGATTAAAGTCCTATATACACACACACTTGGTGGTGGGTTTTACTAAAAGCAGTTTTTCCTTAAAAATAAAAGTATATCAAATTAGGGTACAATTCATTTTTTTCAAAATATGAAAATCTGATCTCTTAGTAGCCTGAAGCTACAATCCTATGAAGGTTCCCCTGTGAATAAGTTCCACTGAACTCAATCAGACTAACTTCTGATGAGACAAAACTATGATCAATATGTCCATTTAATAATAAAAAAATCTTACTTCTGTCGCTAGAATCTCATTTAATTTTAGAGAAGAGTAAGTTTCACACAATGGCTATGCTCAGACAATACAGCAGGACACAAACTATGCTTTATTGTCAGCAAGAGTGCTACAACATGTTGCTAAATCCTGTCCTAGTATGAGTAGGACAACAAACCACATCTTACTTTTTATTGTATTTATTACACTTGCATAATGCCCATCTAACCAAATTCTCTGGATAGGTCACAAACTATTAAAAATACAGAATACAATCTTAAATTCAAATGATTTAAACACTAAAATCAATTATAAATAAGTAAAGCATGTTATAACCAACACAGACAGAGTAGCTAAAAGAAATTTAAAAACAGCAAAGGGAATAATTTAGCAGGAAGAGCTAAAAGCACTAACTATAATGGGTATAGCTATTTTAAAGAGTCTGAGAAAACACATGGAGATAGACAGTGCCTGAACTCAAATGCTCTTCTATATGCTATTTTCAACACTGTGCTGCAGCAGTTTCATTGCCAGAAAAGCAGGATATGCTCCCTCTCCTCCCTTAAATGTTTTTGCACTTTTCAGATTTCCAATTCACCTCAGCTGGATGAATCTGCTTTTGAAATTCCCCTTGGTTTTAAAAACATTGCCACCAACTCCAGGAGGCAGGAAAACCCCCACTATACATACCCTAGTACCCTAGTATCATCTTGAATGATCACAATTGCAATCTGTTTTGGAAAGCCATCTGACTGAAAAGCAGGGTTTATATGTGGCAGTGATGGTGTCAGAACTTACTGCAGCCATGTAGATAGATGAAGAAACTGAAGCCTCCAAACTAGACTTTTTTTAGCTGGTGAAAGTATGCAATTTTCACTGGCCACATGTACCACGTGGAGGTTCAAATGAATGGGACCTCCATGTGAATATGTCCACGATGCAAGCTCAACATCAATTCTTTGCACTCCCCCAATACATTACGGTCCCTGTGCTGCGGAGCAAAATAGCAAATAATGACTAGAACATAAGACTTTAGAGAAAGAAAATAAATGCAGGTGAGCAGACATGCTGAACACAAAACAAAATGTAGAATTAAAGAGGAGGCATGCCTGCCTGATCACCATGAAAATGATGCTCATGTAATGTCCTATGGCTACTTTACAGGTAATGCTTCCCCTCCACCCCAATCTCTCCATAAGCACACAGAAGGAGAAATTCAGCTCTAGCGTTTCTTTTGCCAGAAGTATACAGGTTAGGAGGCTATTCCTCTGGCAGTGATCTGTAAAATGGTCAGCTTGGGGTCATTAGCTTTGCTTCCCACTGCCAAAAAAGCTGCAGTTCTTAGGCTTAATAGGCTCCCAAAGCTCTTTCCGGCAAACTAACCAACAGGCTGTTGGCTCCCACTTAAGAGTGACAGCAGTCCTCCATCACTAGGGTCTAGCAGAATCCATGCAAGCACTTTCTTTAGTCTCCTTTAGGTCAAATACTTCTCTCATCACCATGGAAACCAGTTCTTCAAGCTGCACAGTCAGAATTCCATAAGCCTCCAAACTCAAACCCAAGGGCTGCACAGTAAGCAGAGACAACGTCAGGATCACAAATAGAATCAGCCTTGAGAGTTAAAGAGGGATATAATTAGCCAGAAATGGATCTAAATTAATTTCTGAACCAAAAAGAAGGAGCATCTGTATGATAACAAAAGAAGACAGCTGGGAACTTCTAACTTGTATGTTGTAACTCATCAGTGTAAAAAGAAAACGAGGAGCAATCTTTCCAACCTTAGCCTTTCCTACTGTGTATTTTGGAACTAGAAACCCACAGTAAATTTAAAACAACAAATTTACAGATTACATTATTAAAGAACACATGCCATCAAATCTTCCAACAGTCAATGCTGGCTAGAGAACACAGGTGGAGCATTTGCCTGCCTGCCTTTGTTTTATGATATGTATGCCCTGTTTTTTATGATATGTATGCCCTGTTTTTTGACTTGCCCCTGCTTGCCCATTGCTCCCAGCCATCTTAGACCTGCAGGCACTAAAACCACAAAATACAACAACCTTCCCATTCTGCTGGAAACAGATGTGGGTACCAAAGCAATGCCTCACTTTTTTTGGATGGCAGATACATTTCCTTCATCAGACAAATCAGATCTCTTCCCCACATTCCAACAGCTTGTACTCAGGCAGCAACATCCACCATCCTTCACATGCTTGCTGATGAGTTGTAGTCCAAAATTTCGAAGGTGCCAGCTTGGAGAATAGTCTTTCAGGGAACAGAACCCACAGCTATAATAGCTTCAGCAAGAGTGCCTCACACCTCATGCTCCCCAAGCCTCACACCTCATCCTCTCAGTAAGTTGTAGTTGGTTTTTGAGAGCTGCCATCATTCGCAATTTTCATATAAATCGCGTACTGTTAGACAATGTTTCAGGAGTCACTTTAAATGAATAAAATTTTAGCCCTCAGGAGATAAAGTGTTGTAGACAAGTGTTTTAAAAATTTGCAGCTTAGCATTGTTATATGGGCACACACAGCTGCAAAAGCATCTCTCTCTATCACTCACAATCCTCAAATTCCCAGATACGACAGCGAATACAACACAACAGAGAATTGCTCTGATCTTAATAAGGACAGTTGGTGTGTTTGCTTAAGATCTAAAGCTGGAGGCAGCTGGCTTTAGATTTTCAAGTGGAGAACATCCATGCTTCCATCACAGTACTCCGCTGATGCAACCTGAAATTTATTTAGAACCTTAATTAGATAAAACTGAGATAAGTGTACAGGAGACATCCTGTGATTCTATATTAAAACTGTTACAACCAGCACTTTGGGCTCAGGTTTGGTTTTTTTAAAGCATGCCTTACGACATTCCCTCACTCTTCTACCCCTGCACACCATTTTTATGGGCCACCTAACCTGAATAAGAGTTTTGGGGCACACAAATGCTTCCTTGCTATTCTGGGACATTTCAGTTACTCCTAAGGAATAAGCACTGCACAGCTGTTCTTTTTGGATGATGTTATGTTTTCTTTTTGCTACCTGCAATTTTTTTCTATTGGACATCTTTGTGGCGCTAAACACTAGGTGGCAGTGTACTACAAAAAATAGTGTTTGCTACTCTTGCAACATGCAGAATCACACATCAATATATTTTCTCAGCTATACCTGAGCAGGGGAAAACTGATAATCAAAAACATAACAAAAACTGATAATGTGCATCTGCACATCTAGATACTAGCTATTTGTCATGTAAAGAAGAAAGGAACTTTTTCCATGCCACAACATGATTTAGAGACAGTGGTGGGGCTGCTGCACTGCCCAGCCATTCAGCTTCTATTTGCGTCATTAGCTGGCCTGGATTCCCAGCTTTCTTGCTTAAAAAGCAAGTCTCTAACCCTTCTGGCATCAGGGATACAAGGCAAAATATGCAGGAACTATTCACATCATTCATTTTGTGAGAAAGTAGCCTGGGGTGTATGGGGTATTAGGGGAAGGGTAGTACCTCAGGGGGCGGGGACATGCCATGCTCCTTCTGGGGTAGTTTGTCCACATTTGGTACTCCACCCTGCACTCAGCTCTCACCTGTGGCTCTTAGAAGCTGTCAGGATGCAACAGTGGCCACACCCATGGAAATGGCTTTGACTAGCAAGCTAAACCAAGTGAGGGTAGCCTATGAGCATCAAACCAACAGTGAATTAGGGACTTCCCCTGCGTATAAAGACAGGCTCTGGCAGATCAAACAGACAAGACCGATAGTGGGTCCAACACTCATGAAGGTGGCTTCTGAACATGCTGTAGGGGGAAGTGGGGGTAATTAGGGCTCATCAATCTGGGAAGGTAGCCCAACTAAGAGAAGGAAACTCTGGTCCTAATCCTCTGCTGCCTTGCAGCATATCTGCAGGAGGACAAAAGGCTAAGGAGTAAACTCTACACAAATCCAGAGAAGATGGTTGGATGGCGCCTTGTACGCCTCCTTCTGGCAAGTCCGGCAGCCCAGTTGGCACCAAGCGTATTTCTCTGCTTTCCTTTGAAAATCAGCTTTCCTTTGCACATCAGTAAGCCCAGGATGGAGGTCCTGTTGTCTGGGCAGCCCAGGACCTCTGTACACAATGTCCAGGCCTGAGCTCCGAGGAAGTCACTTTGGTGCTGCTAATGCAACAGTTTGACTTCATCCCCGGAGGCACACTCCATTGTCTCTTGAGACAGACAGGTGCCAACAACTTCCAGATGTCATGGCTTTCTCAGCAATTTAGAACATTGTGTGATTACCATATGATCACATTAATTGCTAGAAATATGTAATACCTGAAAAACAACATAGGGGAATCCCATCTTAATAATGAACCCCATCAGCAGAAGCCCTGTGCAAGGGCTTTGACTTGTGCAATGGGACTTCACTCCATGTGCCCCCCCCAAAAAAAAAAATGATTGGAGGGATCAGCAGAATCCCCAGAACAGCATATGGGAGAGAGGACTGTTCCATCTAGAAAGCTGCTTGAACAGACAGAAAATTTCTAATACAGTGGTACCTCTAGATGCGAACAGAATCCGTTCTGGAGCCCTGTTCGCAACCAGAGCAGTGCGCAACCTGAAGCGCCAAATCTGCACATGCTCGCCGCGTGATTCGGTGCTTCTACACATGCACAAATCGCCGAACCCGGAAGTAACCCGCAGCATATGTAACCAGAGGTATGACTGTAGCACAACAATGACTTCCTCTTAAAATGCCACTTGAAATGAATTCCACTTAAATCAGTCAAGCTGAGAGTAATAAGGGCACTAGAAAGACAGAAAATGTCCATGTGAGAAAATGAAGAGGAATTTCAGTTTGTAAGCATGCAAGGTGGATAAGATCCATTAAATTAAACAGCCTAGTTTTACTGTTCTTTTCCTGCAATATCAAGTGTGGATTTCCTCATTTTTTCAGCCACTGTCTGCTTCAACAGTGAGTCTCTCTCTTGAGTTACACAACTGTTCTGTTTTCCAGCAGTCTATCACTAAGCTTAACAGATATGAAGATATGAATAAAAGCACATTTTTCCTATAATGTGATATTGTGTGTTTTAACATTTCCAGCCTACATCTGTTCAAAACTACGAAAATAAAGGTAGGTGAAGCAAGAAAGTAACTATGTCTCCTTGTCAACCATTCGTTCAGAGAACTGTACCTTTTGCAGAAACAGACCAGTTTATTTAGCTGAAACTCCTTATAGGTTGCACATTCTTCAGGCTTTTACTACTCATGCCTCTTTAGCTTTCCATACATAATGGGGATTTCAACTCCTTTGTTTTCTTGCGTTTAGTCTAGGCTATATTTCATACAAAAGGCCTAAAAAGTGATGGAAGTAAACAAAGCTCTGTGCTTTAGAATGCCAAATGTCATATAAACCAGACATTTTACAGAAGACTTTGAAATTTCAATGTGTTTTGATGGTACTATATGGGCTGCAATATTGATTTCATGAGTTGTGGGGACACTTTCAGAATAAATTCTAATGATTTTGCAGGTATTAAAGCCATCTCAGTTGTTGATTGTTTCTCTCAAGTTACAATACAGCCAAAGAAACAGAAAGTACCGTACTAGTTCAAGACACTGACTTGGCTATCATCTTGAATTCTGAGCTTCCTCTTAAGAAATCAGCCCGGGGAAAGCAGTTTTTCAGTTTCAGAACAGCCAGATTAGTCCTTAAGAGCGGGTCCTCAAAAATTAACCAAAAGAATCCTCTTGTATTTCATTTTTGGAGAAATTAGCCTAGACAAATTCATGAAATGGAGCTTTGTGTGTTGGGTGCCAGGAGGCAGGATCAATATGAGGTGCTTTACAAAAGAAACTCCCACTTCATTCACAAGAATGAGAGAATTTAGGTCAAGTGAAACATACAAAGCAGTGTCAACACTTTGCCTGGGGGTCTCTGGAGAATACCAACAACTCCACTTTTATTGCTGTTAGGCTAAGGGAGATCAGCCTAATAACAAAATTGGTCCCTAAAATGCAGAATTGAAAAATGTTCCATTTCAGATACGTTTATAAAAAATTAAAAACCTTCTCTCACACCTCACACCCCTTTTTAAAAAATCTGTGCTCTTATAATTCACAAACCAGTATATTTATACCAAGACTGCATCTGTTTATTACTTTTTGCAATGAAAACTTCTATAACAATATTCAGCCCTCTATATACTTCAGTGTGCTGTAAACATTCAGAATTTGTATCTCTGGAAACTAACATGAGTGTTATCTTTGATGTTTTCACGTGATACACACACACACAGAGAGAGAGAGAGAGAGAGAGAGAGAGAGAGAGAGAGAGAGAGAGAGAGAGAGAGAGAGAGTGTCCCCAGCCTTCATATTGTATTCTGACCAAGAAACAAAACCTGGGTAGGTAGGACCACAAAGATAGCAGTTGCTTGCATAGTTCCCACTGGCTCCCATTAACTTCTGCAGGGATGAAAATGTGAAGCAATGGAGAGTATAGTTGAGAAGGCACAGTACACCAGACACCAGATACTGAGATTACCATGGAGTAAGTTTAGCTGGAGTCCCTCAATATTACAGACCTTTCTCCACCCACCCACACCTGTCATAAAAGGTAAAGGGACCCCTGACCATTGGGTCCAGTCGTGACCGACTCTGGGGTTGCGCGCTCATCTCGCATTATTGGCCGAGGGAGCTGGCGTACAGCTTCCAGGTCATGTTGCCAGCATGACAAAGCCGCTTCTGGCGAACCAGAGCAGCACACGGAAACGCCATTTACCTTCCCGCCGGAGTGGTCCCTATTTATCTACTTGCACTTTGACGTGCTTTCGAACTGCTAAGTTGGCAGGAGCTGGGACCGAGCAACGGGAGCTCACCCCGTCGCAGGGATTCGAACTGCCGACCTTCTGATCAGCAAGCCCTAGGCTCTGCAAATTGTCGTATCAGTTAGAGAATTCAGAAGTTGTAGTGGTAGTCTTAGGTTGTGTTTGTGTATAAAACCACTCCAGCCTCTTATCACAAGTTGCAAGCTATATGTAGCTCTGTTCCCAGTGTCAGCAATACTGAATACGTTTTCTACAAAGACGGAGATAGTGTGTGTGTTGCAAAGTTGCCTTTGCCAGCGTGATGCCATTGTTTTACTCAAGCAAAGGCGTTACTTGGAGCATTAAAGGACTCTGTATGACCACCTAACCACTCTTAATCTGTGATTAAAGTTCTAAATAGATTGATTAATCAAATGAGCTTTCAGCCCTACTACTGATAATATTTATTAAAGCATGTATTGAAATGGAATGCAAATAGCATTGTGCCAAGATCAGTATTGGGCCATTTTGTTTCTTCTGTCTGTGCTCTCAGGCGTAGGAGTAAAAATGAATATTCAAACATGTGATCTCTCAGTTGACACAAATTAGCCCTTCAGGCAGTGTAGTCTGAGTATGAAAGCAAGAATCTGTACCCGCATAAAAACAGACCATTGGAGCAGATCTGAGATTGGAGTTGCATTGCTACACCAAAAAAATCCATTCCATTATTCACGGAATCCCTGGCACTGCCCACATTATATGTGTGTATTATTGGTATTAGCAATGCCAGAAATGCCTTTACTTCAGCTCAGTACTGATTTGATGTAGAATATATTTTCCAAACTTCTCAGTTTTTCAGCCAATATTTTGTTCTGCTTTTCTGCTTCTAGATTTTGTAACACTTTTAAAATGTGCTCTAAGTTATAATGTCACATTTCGCAGAATGGGTCCAAAATGGTTCTTTCTATGCTGGCTCCCAGCTGACCACAGTTAATGAACTAGGAACTCGGCTTGGGAATAGTTCTTCCACACTACAGTTAAGCAGTTCATAGAAGCCAATAACCAATAACCGGTTCGCAAATGGGAAAGGAAAATAGGTAACCTTCTGAGTCAGCTGTTGTTGGTTCTGCTGTAAAGGTGTAGTTTTCAATATACTGAGTTGTATCCAGCTAAGTTCTACTCTATCTATTGAAAATAATGGAGTTAATTAACTCTTGTTCCTTAATTTCAATGAGAAGTAGCAATGACATTGGATACAAGCCACTGTTTTTATGGACTTTTCTAGTTTTAGAATGTGAGCTGCTTTGGTATTTTCTGCAAAACGCAAAGTGTCACAAACATTCTTTTAAATAAATTAAAAAACTGAAATCATAAAAACATAGAACTGTAGATTTGGAAGGGACCACGAGGGTCATCTAATCCAACCCCCTGCAATGTAGGAATCTGAACTAAAAGTGATGTGAAGAACTCATGATGGTGCTTTTTACTTCAGATGTTACCTTGCTTTTATAGATATCTTTGCTCATTTCTGCCGCCTCATATATGTATTCTTATTAATATGGAATGTATTATATGAGATTTAGTATTGCCTCCCCAGGTATGTTGTTATACCTTTATGTTTGTTTAGTTTGTGTTTATGTATTAAAAATGCAATGAATTGGGTTTTTTTTTTAATAGCTCCTTAGAGACGGGTATTGGTAAGGAACTGGTATATGAAAACTGCGAAGCCTCACTTTTTTTGCTACAAATAAATAAATAATGTTTCAAATATTAATTACCCATAATTAAAATTCTAGCCCAGAGAGGGCAAAAAGTAATAGCCATTTTCCTACAGCCAGATCTGATAATTAGTCTTCTCCATAAGTGGATTCACAGCCTTTCTCCACCTTGCACTATGATACTGTCAGATGTTGCAGGCTAAGTGGGGTTGGAGACAGTCAGTATGTGAATTAGATACTTGGTTCTTGCTGTGATACACACTGTTGATAATCTGATCAGTAGATTTCAGTTAGTATTGATGTAACGTTTCCCTGCAGTGAAACACATAACAGTGAGAGTTCTCAAATTGTTTGGAGTACCCAAAAAATGGTTGGATTTTAGTACTACCCTTGGATTCAAGCACTAGCCCCAGACACAGTAAGATTCTGTCAGTCTGATCATACAGCATAACTGGATAGTACCAACTGCTTAGAATACTGTAAATCCAAAATGACATTTTTGGAGGTATGCCAGAGGTATTCCAGATTTCCTGTTATTGTGTTAGAATTCAGAGTCTAACCATTTCTCTTGATTTCAAATTTTGACAGCTTTTCTTGTTGTCTTAATGTTACAACCAAAAACTGGTTATAATCATGAACAGTTTCTAGGCTGAGTAGGGAATTGTATAATGTCTGTGTGTATCAAATAGTGTATCGGAGAGAGGCCAGGACAGGGGGAGTGCAATCTTTATTCCTGCTTCTTGAGCTCTCTGAAGGCCCAGGTAGCCTCAGTGGCTAAAATTGCCTTTTGTTTGGTTCACCAACTACAGCCATTCCTGAATAGGGATAGCCTGACCACTGTAGTCCGTGCAATGGTAGCCTCAAGACTGTAACATGCTCAGGAGGCTGCCCAGGAGGAAAGGAGCTGCAAGCAATCGGGAGACTGTACCTGCGTGCAACCTGTATTTGCTTCACCCATTTCAATCCTTTCCTGGTTCTGGGAGTCAGGGAGCTTGTCGCAACAGGAGAGGGAGACACCCATGCCTCTTGGTCTCCCTTTTCTCCAGCTTCTGCCTCCAATTCTTGGCTTCTCTCTGCCAAAGACTCTCCCTTCTAAGCCCTGTTACCATTTCAGCTTCTGATACCTCAGGCTCTGAGCCTTCTTCCCTTGGGGGTTCTCCAGCCAGTTTTGCCCACCACTCCTCTGTGTCCATCCAGTCCATGACACAAACACTCACCAATAGAGCAAACTTAAGTTTATCATTTGAAGAATGACCTTTCAGCACACACTGTAAAATCCACTAGCTCAGTCTTGAAAGATTAATGCAATAATAAATATAATTTACTCTCTCAATATACTGGTGAATTCTTACTCTTGACAGCAGCAAAGCACATCCTATTTCTGAAGGGATGGTATTCCAATAAATTTTTTGATCTGCAGAGCTAACTAATATTTAATCCCACAGCAGTCTTACTGAAAGTTCGGTAATTTTTTCACAAATAAAGAGCTTTTCATTTCAGAATATTAAACTAAAATAAAATACATATGCTTCATGACTTTATTGATGTAAACAACATTTTAAAGCTTGATTTTCTGAGGCCTGTTTCAACACCTTCAGTTGCAAACCTTCAGTTGAATGTCAAACAGAGTTGGGGAGGAACCATACTGTCTGATTTTCTGGAAAATATTTTTATGCATTCATTCATTCATTTGCTTTTTTTTTCTAGGCTGCCCTTCATCCAACAGAATCTCAGGGCAGTGCACAAAATTCCCAAATCTATCAAGTGTTATCATTCCTGATTTTAGAAGAGCGGAAATCATTTAACCTATACCCTTCTTTTGGTTGGGGCCCTATATTTCATTATATATTTTGTTAGTGACTAATTGTAAACATGTAAAACATCTAACAATTCATGTCTGTAAAAGTACCGTAATTTCAGTCCTACCGACTTGCTTCAAATTCAGATGTTGCACCCCAAGTGTAAGTAATCATACAAACAACAACACACAAATACTGTAGCCTTTTCCCCTCCATCAGTTAATAAAACAATTTCAATTTCCAACCCACATTTAAAAGTAACACTGAAACAATGTAATTGGCTATGCTCAGATGTCAAGCTAAACCAGTGGTGGGGGACATCCAGCCCATGAGCTTAATTAGGCCCAGTAGAGGCTGTTTTCCCAAACCACCCTCACTTGCCCTACACTTGATGCCATATGTGATGTCAGGTGTGGGACATCTAAAGACCTGGCTTCAAAGGAACAACTGGGAACTTAAACTGAAATTTTCCATTGGCAGGTGTAATTTGGACTACCTGTTGTCTTTGTCCATGCAGTTTTCTTGGCAAAATACTGGAGTGGTTTGTCAGTTCCTTCTCCAGGTAGAAAAAGCAATGACAAACCTAGACAGCATCTTAAAAAGCAGAGACATCACCTTGCCGACAAAGGTCCGTATAGTTAAAGCTATAGTTTTCCCAGTAGTGATGTATGGAAGTGAGAGCTGGACCATAAAGAAGGCTGATTGCCGAAGAATTGATGCTTTTGAATTATGGTGCTGGAGGAGACTCTTGAGAGTCCCATGGACTGCAAGAAGATCAAACCTATCCATTCTGAAGGAAATCAGCCCTGAGTGCTCTTTGGAAGGACAGATCGTGAAGCTGAGGCTCCAATACTTTGGCCACCTCATGAGAAGAGAAGACTCCCTGGAAAAGACCCTGATGTTAGGAAAGATGGAGGGCACTAGGAGAAGGGGACGACAAAGGACAAGATGGTTGGACAGTGTTCTCGAAGCTAGCGTGAGTTTGACCAAAATGTGGGAGGCAGTGGAAGACAGGAGTGCCTGGCGTGCTCTGGTCCATGGGGTCACGAAGAGTCGGACACGACTAAACGACTAAACAACAACAATTTGGACTGCCAGTCGCAGCAGGGTGGGGGGAGCCCATTCGCAGGTGCAGTTTGAATATAAATCACACCTGGAAACAGATTTCAAAAGGACTTGTAACTACTGATCAACTGATTGGCAGTTACAGCAAATCCTTTTAGCCTCGTGCTGTCTTCCTAAAGTCAGTTAAGCAGAGCACCAGACTTTGGAAAGCAAGCACGAGGCTCCATCAGGGCCCTAGTGTCATCCTAGAACCCTCCCACCACATTCCCCAAACTGGGAAAGTGCTAACTAGGCTTTGAGAAGGGGGCAGGCAGACTCTAGGACACTGTCAGAGCCCTAACACCTCCTTCCCAGAGCCTCACTTACCTAGCTTTGCAAAGGCAGTGCAAGGAATTGGGAGGCGGACATCAAATGTTGCTGAGGGAAGCCCAAAAGGGTCTTGAGGGCCACATGTAGCCCTGGACCATTCATGGGACCAGCCTGATCTAGATTCAGCTTCATTGGTTGGTTTAGCTTTAGTAATACAGTGGTACCTCGAAAGACGAATGCCCAGCAAGACAAATTTTTCGCAAGATGAATGCGTCTTGCGATCTGACGGTGACTCGCAAGACGAATTCGTTTTGCGAAAAATTCGTCTTGCGAATTGCGGTTTCACATAGGAATGCACTGAAATTTAATGAATGTGTTCCTGTGGGCAAAAAAAGAAATTTCAATGCATTCCTATGGGAAACCGCGATTCGCAAGACGAATTTTTCGCAAAACGAATTGACTCGCGGAACGAATTAACTTCGTCTTGCGAGGCACCACTGTATTAGGAACAATCAGTAATTGGGAATTTAAGAAAGCTTTTAACCAAAGACCTATTTAAGCTGTGTTTATTAAAAGCTAGGGAAGTGTTTAAAAGCTGTTAAACAAGGAGCAAGATCACAATTAAAAATCCATTATCAGAAATGCCAGATAATATTCAGAAGACTGCTTTTATGTCTTAAGACTGTGAATCAACTCCCTTATACAAGCCATTTAATCAGTCAGGATGCACAATTTTAACACTTTCAATAATAGCTTTACTGTGGAAATATATGTTTAATGCACTGGAAAGATTCAGTATTCATGTCACTTTTAATGAGAGTAGAATAAAAAAACTCAGATTTAGATTATTTGTTGCACATTCCTGAGTTACATTTAACAGTAGACACTTATTCAAAAAGGTGACAGAACTGATTTCAATTAGAAACACAAGGGCACTTTAAATGTGCTGCAGAGTCCAGTAGTCACACACTCACACCATTATTACTAGGAAAGAGATCATACTCATTCAAATACAGTATGTGGAAGCAATAAGGATTCAAAACAGGATTGCCCCAATCCAAAGAAGAATGGGAGAATGCTAAATGCAAAAACAGAGGTAGGAAGGTTGGAGGGAGGTTGCAAAACAGTCAGAAGATGCAGGTATAGGACCACCGGTGGGTGGGCGTAGACAACGTTCATAGCCTGTGGACTGTGAACATACATGTTCCCTAATAATAACATGTTTTATAATAGAGCTTGCCAAACTGCATGTCGTTAAGTAAGGTCAGCTTAACAGAGAAATGACATTGGTAGGAAACTCACCTGTATATTGCCAAAGTCTACATTTTCATAATGGAAGTGTGCACATTCTGCCATCTTTGGAAAGTGGCCCTTGGTAAAGGATAACCTGAAACACAAGTAACAGATAAGATGTGGAACATCACAGCAATTAAAGTTCACTGCCTTAGTTAGATACATGTTATACCAAAAGTATTATTAGGATACCTAATAATCCCAAGTAAAACAGAACAGGGAGTGCTGTCAATGTGACACAAGGAGGCAGTGAGGAAAAGAAGACTACAAGAAATGCAAGCTGTTAAGTTTCATCTGTCCCAGGCTTTTAACAGGACAGTGCATTGCAACCCACTGAACACCAGTGCCTAAAGGGAAGATGCAGGGACAAGGTGTTCATCCTCGAATGCCATGGGAGAGGAGGTAGTCAAGCAGCATGGGTGCCCTTACACCATCAGAACAAATGAAACCAGAATTTTACCTGTGAAAGGAATCACAGCCCATCAGTCCAGGGTTGGTAGATCTGGAGGGGCAGGGGGGTAAGAGAATTTTTAAAATCCTTTGTCTAGTTTAAATCTTATGCATCCTAAGTGCCTTTCAAGCATCCCAACTGCATAAATTTTCTGGTGTAATGAGGCTATATTTAAGCAGGTGCTGAAGCTGGTTTTACCTCCTAGAGCAAATATTCTGGTTGTGAAACAAGAAGATTGTGATCACCACTCACTCTTCCCATGGGAATTTAAGAGGGAAATGAGATTTAGCATCTGGCTTCTCCCTACTAGAAAATAGGGTCATCAGCTTTTCTATGAGAATCAGCAGATGATAGATGGGTGTTCTGAATAAATCCATCTATGTTGGACAGCCCTCTGAACCGTAAATCAACATTACAGCTAAAGAAGGGTCAAGCACAAATCCAGCTAACAGATTATACAGGCCTGCGTTCTGCTTAAGGCAGGAAAAACAGAGGAACGAGTGAACAAAACAAGGGAAAGGAGGACAATCAAAGAGACAGTTAGCATGGAATTTGGAAGAAATAACCCCCCCCCCCAACTTCTGTTAGTAAAGGCAAACCTTTTTTTCTGAATTAATGTTATAGACCCACTTCATTCTTACACGTAAGTATGGTATTTTAAGCTTATTTTAGACAACATGTCATACCACACAGATTAAAGAATGCTTATCTGTGGCCTATTTTGATGCCTCAAATATAAATCGGGGTTTGCTGCTGCAAGCTGGTCAGAAACCAGAAGGGAAGAGGCAAACCATACTTTATGCTAACCATAGTTTAGTGTTATGTATCATTTGACAAGGTCATAATTAGTTTATTGCTCCATATGAACCTTGAGTCTAGAGGGCTGAGTAGACAGAAACAAAAACAGACAAGCAGTTTTAACTAAAGTTTGTGGAGATGTAACTATTAGCCGTGGTTAATGACACTTAAGAGAAAGTACTAGGGAGAGGAATTATGGTGCTGGAGGAGACTCTTGAGAGTCCCATGGACTGCAAGAAGATCAAACCTATCCATTCTTCAGGAAATCAGCCCTGAGTGCTCACTGGAAGGACAGATCGTGAAGCTGAGGCTCCAATACTTTGGCCACCTCATGAGAAGAGAAGACTCCCTGGAAAAGACCCTGATGTTGGGAAAGATTGAGGGCACTAGGAGAAGGGGACGACAGAGGATGAGATGGTTGGACAGTGTTCTCGAAGCTACGGACATGAGTTTGACCAAACTGCGGGAGGCAGTGCAAGACAGGAGTGCCTGGCGTGCTCTGGTCCATGGGGTCACGAAGAGTCGGACACGACTAAACGACTAAACAACACTAGGGAGAGGAAGGGAGTGCATGACCCTAAGGCCCAATGGTTAGAGACTGGCAGCACCAGGTCATATTGTCGGATTCGGTTCAGTCATTATTACTCCAAAACAGCTGGTAATAAAAGATTATTTGAAGGAATTGTTGAGAAGGGAGAGGAAGTGCATAATCGCCTGTTGTTATTTCCTAGTTTTCAGCTGTAACAAGTTAAGAAGCACTGAAAGTGTGGGTGGGCTCTCAGCTAATATGAACCTATTTCCTGTTGCCTTTGGATAACACTAATTTGTTTGTTTGTTTTTAAGCACACAACAGTAACAAATTGACTGGTACCTTGGACTCAACCCCCGAGAGCCCAGAAGCTACAAACATGACAATGATGAGACAAAGCAGCTTACTTTTTCACATTCTTCACTTTCATGCTAGCTGTGCTGCCACATGTCCGCAATGGTAGTTCTCCTGAAATCTCAGGGATGTCTGCTCCTCTTGCCTGGAGGGGAAGAAAATAAAAGAGCAAGAAAAGTTCAGATGCTTTTAACAGTAAAGCCTTGTCAATTCCCAAGAGCTAGGAAACTCCTAGCTGGATCTTACAGATTAAGTAAATATGCAAAGACAGCTAA
Organism: Zootoca vivipara; assembly: GCF_965207765.1. NCBI lineage: Eukaryota > Metazoa > Chordata > Lepidosauria > Squamata > Lacertidae > Zootoca > Zootoca vivipara. The sequence continues at coordinate 28,800,517 of NC_142597.1, read as the reverse complement.
GCTACTTTAAAAACAGGTGTTTGATCCCGGGGCTTCTAAATCACATTTCAACTTTTAAAAAGCTTCCAAAGAAAGCAGGAGGCACCCAACATTTTTCACTGCCAAAAGGATAACTATGAATGGTTTCTTCACTTGTGTTGCCATGCTCCCCGGATGCAGAGCAGGAAGGTGCAGTTGAGTGTCCTAAGGTGCAGTTGAGTGTCCTGGATTTGAACCAGAAAGGCCAAAGTTCGAATGACGCTCACTAAATTACCATGGGACTGATGCAATCTCTTTTGTCTTTTTCATTTCTAAGAACAGTTTATTATGACTTTCTATATCAAAGAAAAATAAGGAAAGAAATGATAAATGCTTGGAGCACAGCAGCACTCTCTTATCCCAACTTCTTTTACAAGGCTCTTTATAGGACAAAGAGCAGAATAGCCCCGTGTTTACTGTTTTGAGCTTCTTAGAGGAAGGATGGAATATAAATTACTGCATCATCAGAGATCAGTGCACACACACAAAGACAGGAGCCACTTTCCCCTCTGACTGATAAATGTTCCAAATCAGCTGACAGTTGAAGCCAAATGTTCATTCTGGCAGGGAAAGGCAAAGCAAGCTCATTACAGCTGCTGCTTTTTTGGCCAGTGGATGTGGCCAGGGTGGTCTTCTCTTTGCTGTAATTCTCCTCCCAGGGACAGAAAGGTGTAGCCTTCAAGTGGCCCCTGGTATCCTAGCCATTAACAGAGGCCTAAAGTAATCCCTAAGAATTCTGTATGTTGCTCAGCAGCTTTCCATAAACACATAAAATACTGAACCACAGCATCTGAACAGGAATGTGAACCAGGCGAGAAATATACAATTTAAATGTAGTTGCTTTTCTAAAGAGCACTGAATTATAATTAGATGACATTATTTTTAGTCTAGATATTTCTGGGAGAGGATTTTAGATATATGGCCATTTTTCTGAGATCCTTTTGTGTGTAAGAATGGATCTTTTGTAGAAATTGGAGTTCTTGGTGAAGTCCAGAAATAAACAGTAAATTGCAAGAACTCGGGCCAGGAGGAAGATGAATTTCAAGTAAGTCTTCAAAAGGTTTTATTTATGTAATGATGAATTCAACTAGGAATCAATTCCAGTATGATAGTGAGACAAATAAAAATAAATTCCAGTGAAAAAATCCCAGGACAAGGCCCTGTTTCGACAATTCTTCATCAGCAATGTTTTAATGGTCAGAGTGTACCAAGAAGGCAAACATACTATACATACAGTATAGTATTCACATAAGCCAAATTCTTTTTAAAAAAGAAGAAATAATTTAAGTTCCGTTAGCAAAAAAAGGGGGAAATGAATGGGTAAGAAAAAGGCAGCATAGTCCTTTTATAACTGAACCCTCATAGAAATGCAAATCCAGAAGTAAGTTAACAAGCACAAAATATTATTGTCTACTTTAGTGAAAAATGTGCAAGGGGGATTCCTGCTTATGAGAAAAACACTTTCTAAAATACAAACAAAATATTTTATGAAATGTATTTGACATCCTTTTGTGTTTCTGGTAATGAAAATTCTTTTTAAAAAATAAATCTGAAACAGCTGAATTATTTAACTTTAAAAATTATCTGGCAAGCATCTGTAGTTTCTCTTTTTCACTTTCAATATTTTATGCATCAATGTTCTGTAAAACCTAGTAATTGCATAACAAATCTACTTATGCAAATTATTTACTCCAACTCTTCTCCCTTAATATTACAGCAGTTCCTAACTGTCATTCCAAACTCTGATAAACCAATTACAGCATGATCGAAGTCTGAATACAAGCAATCCCCCCCCCCACACACACATACACTTAGGAGGTGTAAACTTCTGGAGGCCTCTGCACATAAGCAAATATCCGGAACACCCTCTAAAACAGTGTTTCTCAACCACTGTTCCGCGGCACACTGGTGTGCGGCGACGAGAAGGGCGATTTGCATTGTCACGTGCTTGGCGGCCGCCAATATTCAGCGCTGACCCGGCGGAAAGCAATATTTCTCCTCCTCTTTCCCAAAGCTCAGTGCAAACGAGCCTGGCGGCCGCCAATACTCAACACTGACCCGCCGGAAAGCAATATTTGGCAAGTGTTTCTTACAGTCATAATTATAATATAGGGCGGCACAGAGTTAATTTTTTTAACCTTTTTAATGGTGGTGTGCCTCGTGATTTTTTTCACGGAACAAGTGTGCCGTGGCCCAAAAAAGGTTGAGAAACACTGCTCTAAAAAGCCTGTAAATGGCTATTTTCCCCTGCTCTCCAGTGATCTCGCCCACTCTTTCCACACAACTCTCTCTTCAACTACAGGTGAAGCTCTGGGACCCACCGGAGGATGCACAGAAAAGTGGCTGCACAGAAAAGTGGCTGCTTCTGCTATTGTGCTACCATTCGTGTCAGCTGCTAGGTGGGGAGCCTGAGCAGCCAAAACAAAGCCCTGTTGCGCCTCATGAGCCATGAGAACTTCCCAACTACCTTTTGCCATTTCCTGGTTTGAAACTTACTTACTTACTTACTTACTTACTTACTTACTTACTTACTTACTTATTTCCTGGTGCCATGCATATGCACAGTTGACTGTGTGTAAGAGGGGGGACACCTGTACCAGCAAAGAGTTGGATTCAACTTTCAACAGCTTTTGGGGAAATTGAGCCCTGTTTATTGCGAAGGTATCCAACGACTGAATAGTCTATTGCAGTTGACACCAAAATGGGAGGGGCAGCCAGTGCCAGTAATGACAGAATCAGGATTCAATATGACCTTAACAGATTGGCGAACTGGGCCCAAGCTAACAAAATGAATTTCAATAGGGACAAATGTAAGGTGCTGCACTTAGACAGGAAGAACCAGCTGAACAAATGTAAGATGGGGGACAACTGAATTGGCATTCTAGGGGGATACATTTCTCCAGTATGCTGTAGTCTACCCAGTACCCTGCAGAGCTTCAACACTGTTCCCTCTTTCATGGCTGTCATATGCCTTTATTCCAAACATCCCTATGTCCCTTCCCTTTAACCATAACTCTTTGAGGCTGTATGCCTCTTTGCTATTAAGGTCAGGCTCTGCTCTGAGCAAGTGAGACCTTATCAAACAGAAAAGAAACCCAAAGACAACTGCCTTTTAAAAATGGAAATCATTTACAGAGTGAAAAGAGTAGGTTCTAAGCTTAATCCTCAACGTAGTAGCAGCAGCTCAAGCTTCAGGGCAAGATTTGCAGAGACACAGGTGGAGCTTTCACACTACGGGGTTTTCAGCACCCAGCTTCCCACCCAAGTACCGTACTTCATGCCTCCTGAAAAGCTGCTCTGGGAAGTCAGATAAACCCTTTCAAGCAGCCTCTGATGCAGAATAAGGAGCAGCAGTTACTCTGATAAACATCAAAGGTTTTAAAAAGCCATTATGTTATTGCATTAAAGGACTGAGGATACATTCTAAATCTCTTGCCTAGGGGTAAATCTTGGAGAGGAGGGCAAAACATTAAGGCACCTGCTGCATTTCTTTTTCAAGCACTGAGACATATAGACCTCTGGTGGAGCACAAGCACAGCTGATGTTTCCAGTTGGTGCATGGTATCTAGAGGGCTTCACCCATCCCTAGTCTGCTCAGAATTGCTTTGAGGCTTGCCCAGAGAACCAAAGCGCTGTAAAGGCAGCAGCATTTTTGTCTTGCAAACTTTGAGGTTATGCTGACTCTGCCTGATATCTCCCTCTTGGGAGTGGCAGTTATTATTTTGGCTACACCCATAGAACTGAACTGGGATTAGAATATAGGATGATGTTCCTTGCACCCAATAAAGCAAACGTATCGGGGAAAGATGAGGCTCACTGAAGCTGTGTTCCCTGACATTTAGTTTTCAATGTGCATGGAATTCACATACAACTCCCTTGTAGTTTGGGGGCTACCTGACTCCCCTCATCTGCTGTTTGTGTGAATGAGGCTCTGAGTGAAGGTGGATACAATGTAATGGGCTAAATCACAGGAAGCAAAATTGGTGGAGGGATTAAGGATTGCAGCTAGAGAAACAGAAAAGAACAGAAATGGGAAATCATATTTAATTACTAAGACATTTGAACAGATTTTAACTTGCTTTGAACAGATTATAAGCCTGCTTTAACATTTTATCTGCTTTTGACAAAAGTGATTCTCAAGCAGGACTAATACAGTTTGTAGAATATATTAGAAACGAACCCCCTGCATATTTGCAATTAGGCAGGCCTCCTCATGATGCTGTTTTGAACATCTGCTGAAAAGAATTTTGTGTTTTATTGTGCATATTGTTTTAGTAAGTTTTACATTTATTTTTAATGGTATTGTTTTATCCAGCTTCTTTGGGAGGAAGGGTGGGATGCAAATTTAATAAAATAAATAAATGAAAAACACAAACAATAGCAAGACATCAACAGTCTACATTTTCTTTACATAGCCATTCTTACAGAAAAAGTCCACAGAACTCTACATTGACAACCTAGTACTGTAATAAAATTGTTTTCACTGCAGGAAGGAAAAGACAAAAACTACTGGGCTAAAGTTGACCAGGAACAAAGCAATTATGGACAGCTTTACTGTGATGGATAGATGTAATGATGGAGATTTTTCAACGGTGCCTACTAACAGAAGTGAGTACAGTACTGTCTTTTGGTAATATTGTGGAGTTGGAACATTTGACTTCTGTATGTTCATAACATAATTAAATAGCATTAGAATAATGAGCAGCCAGTTAGCTGGAAGTCTATGACATTTATTGCTACGGGTATTATCTTCCCATGATGGTATACAGAAGTGACACAATTCATGTCTAGATTGCTTATGTTCTACAACTGTCATTCAAGACAAGGAGTGGAAAAAGACAGCTGTTAGGGATGCACCATGAATACTGGACAAGTGAAAAGGAGTCAGAAAGCAACGGTGGATCAAGTAACCTGAGAATGCAATGATTCATTAAAAAGTTTTATGAAGTAAGTGGGGTTTGAAAGAGGGCAGGGACAGAGCAAAGTCATGAAGAGAAGTAAGCTACAACATACTCAAGAGAACTGTGTAACAAAATACAGTCTCAAGGCTGTGCTTTATTGTTGTGAGCTGCCTTGGGAGCTCTTTAGAGGGCTGAAAAGGCAGCATATAAAGGTTTCTAGACATAAAATTTACAATCCACTATGTTGTGAGTCCACAGGGGAAGTAGGTTACAGCAATTTCACTACAGCAATTTCAATCACTGTCCCCAAAGACCCCACAATCTAAACGATGTCTAACTCCTTGAGGAAACAATTGGCAGCAAAATAACAGTTCTGTTTAGTCTATGGTCACACCTGCAAGTCATGCTTAACCATGCCTGCCTTCCTTCCCACTTACAGTGCAGGCTCCATGCCATGCTATTACACTGTTTAACAATATCTTACATTATCACAACGTATTCTATAACATACAAGACCTTCCAGTCTCCTCTCCTATAAATAAATGGAAGGGGCTCAATGACTTTCACTTTCCTATCAACATATTAAGCCTCTCCAAGGTAACCATCAAAAATGGCGATGAACACTCATTCTAGATCTGTATGTTATTTTCTTATTTTAGATTAATTTAATAACAGGTAATAAAATGTGCATTACTTCGGCTTCAAATCGGCCTGAACATCAAATTTAAAAAGTCCTTCTTAACCAATTAATTGTGGCATTAGTAACAGTTTTTGAAGCATGTAACTCCTCACAACCATTTGCTGGACATGATTTTGGGGGGGCCCGGGGGGGGGAGGTTGACAGGCTACAGCCAATAGCATAACCAGTTCAGGTGAAAAACAATTAGAATAACCCTACATTTCAAGAGTTAAACAAAAAGTAATACATCAGCTTTGCATGAGCTGTCAGAAGATGTCAATTACAAGACTCATTTGGGAGTGAAATAAAAGCCCTCCGCAAACATGATTTTATTTTTAGGAAGCCTAGTGATGGCAAAATTTGACAGCTGCAGAAGCTAGGTCTTAATTGTCATACAGGAGCCTGCTTTTTTAAAAAAAAATTAATGCAACACTCCCCATGCTGCAACATCTGTTTGTTTTAAAAGACAACAACTCCATACAACTACAATGTTCAGTTTCTAATGGCCTTTCTGCTGTAGTTAATAGTTTGGTTCAACTAAGGATGATGAGATCTTTGAAGTGATCACTAAGGTACATACCAGAAGAGCAACTTCACGGCATAAAATCAATAGGTTTAGAAAAGTAGTATTGCTATGAAGACATTCTGCTCCTCAGTTTACTTTAGTTTCCTAATACAAAAACTTCAGAAGTTGGACATGGCTCTCAGGATTTGATAGTCACTGCCAATATTTCCATATGAAGAACTGTCTTAACTAACAGTCTATACCAGGCATCCCCAAACTGCGGCCCTCCAGCTGTTTTGGCCTACAACTCCCATGATCCCTAGCTAACAGGACCAGTGGTCGGGGAAGATGGGAACTGTAGTCCAAAACATCTGGAGGGCCGAAGTTTGGGGATGCCTGGTCTATACAGTATAGCCTACACACAGAGAGAGGTACTGTGCAGATGCAACCATGTCCCTCCTATGGAGTACATCTGACTCTCAATCACAACTGTTATTTACAGGACTCCTACTTATTTCTGCTGAACAACAAACAAATGTTTTGAGTTTTCTGTACATCACTTTAGGAACTTTAGGTGAAAGTCCATGGTAAATGAAAAATAAAATAATTATTGCCTCTATCTCAAAAGGGATCTTGACTTCAAATCATACTGCCTTTTTTGAAACACAGTAGAAGACTGGAGAGGCATGCCAAACTAACATATACCCTATATTTTTCCTGTGGTGTTATAGACTTCCTCAACCTGATGCCTTTCATCATGATCCATCCTAGATTTATTTAGCTCAAGCCTTTTTATTTAACTGTGCTCGATCTTTGCTAGGATACTAGGAACACCTGCCTGAAGTCACATGAGCAGACAACAGAACAAGTAATAAGCTTGGAAATTTTAACACTAAGAGCCCAGAAAGGGAACAGAAAGCCTCCATAAAACATTCCTCTGCAGTATACATTAACAAAGACAATAATAGCTATACCGAAATCTATTTCTAAAAGAAGAACTAAAATTCCTAGACTACTGTAGTATAAATATAAGAAAGAATGAATCTGCTTACTAGTTAAGAGAGCAGGGCAGCTTGGGTGTATTTCCTATCAACACTTTAGTTAATGTCATTTTTTTCCAGTTAACTGGTTCCTTGAGTAAATGTAAAGGTAAAGGGACCCCTGACCGTTAGGTCCAGACGCGAATGACTCTGGGGTTGCAGTGCTCATCTCGCTTTACAGTACTGGCCGAGGGAGCTGGTGTACAGCTTCCGGGTCATGTGGCCAGCATGACTAAGCCCGCTTCTGGCGAACCAGAGCAGCGCACGGAAACACCGTTTAGCTTCCTGCCGGAGCAGTACCTATTTATCTACTTGCACTTTGATGTGCTTTCAAACTGCTAGGTTGGCAGGAGCAGGAACCGAGCAACGGGAGCTCACACCGTCGCAGGGATTTGAACCGCCGACCTTCTGATCGGCAAGCCCAAGAGGCTCTGTGGTTTAGACCACAGTGCCACTCACGTCCCTTCTGGTTCCTTGAGTAAGATTCTTCTAATGGCGTCTTTTAACTAGAATTGAGTTTGATACATTTCTCCATGAGGTGACATAAACGGGATTGTTGCCTGGGATTTAAATACACAAACAGTGAGAAAGCTACTTTTTATGTTTTTGACCCCAAATACTGTCAACAGTCAATGAGATTTTTTAATCCAAATGAAGTAAAGAACTTCAGAATTTTAAGTTTTGATCATCTGCATTTCTGAAAAATCAAATGTTTAACATACTTTTGGATTTACTTATTTTGTTGTTGTTTTGTTTGTGGGAGTTACAGTGTAATGACAATACAACAATTGAAATCAATTGCCTACCAAATAATATATCTTGCATTGGAAAAGAATTACATTCAATTCACTAAACTAGGTAGGAGGTTTTTTGTGAGATATTTAGCCAAGGGTGTGCTTTAGCCAGGAAGACAAACTGCTTTAGAAGGTTCAGTCCTATTACCCCACCATAAAGCCACGCTACAGCAAATAATCTCTCCTACTTTCTATCAGTGCCAAAAGATGGGTGGGTACTTTGAGACAATGTGAATTTATGTGCAATGCAGCCTTCCTGGTGGAAAGAAATGTACAGCACTGCTCTTCTGCAACAGCCACTAGAAAGCAGTTCCCATCATTACAATAAAGAGATTGTCAGAACGATGAGGAATAGCAATGAAAATGGTCTAGTTCAAATACAGTGATTTTCTTATTAAAAGGTGAAAAGAATGCTTTAATTTTTAATTTAATCTTCAATAAAATGAAGAACTGACTCATCATAAAACAAGAACATAAACAAACAAACAAAAACTGCTGTTGAACCAACTGATAGTTGGCCCACTGTGAGCAATGCCTTGGAGTTCATCTGGGTTTCTCCTAATTGTCACTAAACACCAAGAGCACAGAAAAGTGGGAAACATTTTGACAAAATAAAATTCAGATGTTCCTTACGTTGCTGGAATACTGTTTCCATCCCAAGTTTTGAATGTGGAATTGGATAGGATAGCCTCACTTTTTACTTGCATCTACAGTGGCGATAGTGACCTTGCAAAACTTCAATAACACAGTTCTGGGCATTTCTAGACCCTTTTCAAGTGCAACTCAGTCATAAACTGGCAAATTCAAGCTGTACACAGAAAGTCGGTTAAGTGTTCTTGCACAACAAACTGGTTCCCCACCTTAACTCCTTAAAAAGCAACATCAGGGGAGCATAGCCAACCAACATCTACTTAGAGTTGACCCACTGAAAATAATGGTGCCAAGCTAGCCATATTTATTAATTTCAATGGGTCTACTCAGAGTAGGACTAGCACTGGATACAACCCAGACCTTCCTCAATGAATAAATTGACAAGAAAATGTGCTAGGAAGTACGGTTATAACAATTGCTTGATGCAAGGCCACGTTACCTTGCCATTAGAAAATCAGAATGAGTACTCAATAGTCAACATCTAACTCCTCATAAACATTATGCAGATGAGTCAAGATAAACGGTCAACCAACAGGTCATAGGGGCTGCTTTGGTGTGGTTCACTCCCATGTGTACAATTAAGCAGCTTGTAGTTGAGAGATTTTTCTTCATTAAACATTATATAAAAACTTTATATAGACAGTGGGTTATAAACATTCTTAAATAATTCCAGATCTTTCACAGGCTGCTGCTGCTCCGCCTGTGAGTACTGGGGAGGACCACTCCCCCTGAAGCCCATTTTCCATCTTGGGCCTAGGGGCAGGCCCCATACTCACCAACACAGCTTTATAAGGCTCCAATGAGGCCTCAAGTGTGTGGAGTGGGATGGATGTTTAGTCGGGTGTGGGCAGCTGTTTAATTTTGGTGTGTTTGTAACTTTTACTGTTTTTGTTTTTTATTGTTTTATTAGACCCGGAGGCAGATTCCACGGGGGGGGGGGATGCACTGGGACAACCAATCTTGGTGATCATGGGTACGAGGAGGAGTTACGCTAAGACCAGACCATGTCATTACTGAGAAGGCATGCTTAGTCGTTGTCTGAGGACTATCCCTGCCTCCGGGTCTGGTCTTGACTGGACGGATACTAGAATCAGCAAGGGATACCCACATGACCTGAAGGTTCTGCTGTGCAATGCCAGGTCAATGATCCATAAGACCACTGTCATCCATGACTTGATCGTGGATGGAGGACTTGACCTGGCATGTGTAACAGAGACTTGGTTGGATGAAGCAGATGGGCCTGTCCTTGCCACTGCTTGTCCACCAGGTTTCTCTTACGCACAGCAACCCAGGCCTTGTGGTCGGGGAGGGGGAGTTGCAGTGATTTTTAGGAAGTCATTAGTTTGCACCAGGCGTCCTACTAGAAAGACCCAGTTCTCTGACTGCATTTTCTGGAAGTTGAGCAATAGGGGCAGTACAGGATTCCTTTTGGTGTACTGACCTCCCTGCTGCACCAAGGATTCCCTGCCCGAGCTGCTTCAGGTCGTGGCGGGTGTTCTCCTAGTTTGGCTGTCCTAGGGGATTTTAACATCTACGCCGACACGACCTTACAAGGGGCTGCTTGGGAATTCATGGAAAGCATGGCCTCCATGGTTCTGTCCCTGAATAAGTCTGGGCCAACTCATAGCCGTGGGCATGCCTTGGACCTGGTGTTCACCTCTATGGATGTTGGTGATCTGACATTAAGTGAAAGTGAAACTAAAGAAGTGCCATGGTCAGATTACTTCCTGGTGCAACTGGACTTCTCCGTGACTCTTACCCTCCGCAAGGAGGTGGGACCGATTCGGATGGTCCGCCCCCGCCACTTAATGGATCCAAATGGTTTCCAGAAAGTGGTAGAGGATGTTTCATCCCATGCTGATGGCCTTTCAGTTGATTCCTGGTGGCCCGCTGGAATGTGGAATTAACCAGGGCTATTGACTGTTTGGCTCCGAAGCGCCCTCTCCGATTGCATGGAGCCCGGACAGCCCCATAGTTTTCCACGGATCTGAGGGCAATGAAACAATCGCTGAGACGGCTAGAGTGCCGGTAGTGGATAACTCATTCTGAATCTGACCGGACACGGGTTAGAGCTCAATGTCGAGCCTACCAATTGGTGATAGCGACGACAAAGAAGACTTTCTTCACCGCCTCTATTGCATCTGCGGAAAACAGCAGCAGGAGACTCTTTCAGGTGGTTCGCAATTTAGCGGAACCACCTGCTCCATCAGGGCCTAGTACAGGCCACATGATCTCCTGCAATGATTTTGCAAAGTTTTTTGCAGATAAAGTCGCTCAGATTCAGGAAGAGGTAGACTCCACCGTGGGAGCAGGGATGGGGCGGGAGAGTGCTAGAGTCCTGTCTAGTCAAGTTGTGTGGGATCAATTTCAATCTGTTACCTCCGAGGATGTGGACAGGCTGCTTGGACGATTGAAACCAACCACCTGTCTCCTTGATCCTTGCCCATCCTGGCTTATAAAAACTAGCCGGGAAGAGCTGGGCGATGGGCTCCGCAGCGTGGTGAATGCTTCTCTCTGTGAGGGAGCCTTCCCAGACCCACTGAAAGGCGGTTATCAAACCGCTTCTTAAAAAACCATCTTTAGATACGGCCAATATGGCCAACTATCGCCCAGTCTCAAATCTTCCATTCTTGGGCAAGGTGATTGAGCGAGTGGTGGCTGAACAACTCCAGGCACACCTGGAAGAAGCGGACCATTTGGATCCCTTCCAGTCGGGATTCATGCCTCATCATGGGACTGAAACTGCCTGTCGATTATCTCCGGCAGGTTAGGGACAAAGGTGAGAGCTGTTTCCTATTTCGGCTGGATCTCTCAGCGGCTTTTGATACCATCGACCACAACATCCTTCTGGACTGTCCAGAGGGGCTGGGAGCTGGGAGCACTGTTATACAGTGGTTCCGCTCCTTCCTCCTGGGCCGTGTTCAGAAAGTGGTGGGGGGGGATGAGTGTTCAGACCCCTGGGCTCTCACTTATGGAGTGGGTTCTGTCCTCTCCCCCACGCTTTTCAACATCTACATGGAGCTGCTGAGAGAGATCATCAGGGGGGTTGGGCTGGGTGTTCATCAATATGCGGATGATACCCAGCTCTACCTCTCTTTCAAATCAGAACCAGTGATGGCGGTGAAGGTCCTGTGTGAGTGTCTGGAGGCGGTTGGAGGCTAACAGATTGAGGTTGAATCCTGACAAGACAGAAGTACTGTTTGTGGGGGACAGGAGGCGAGTGGGACCAGGACAGCCTGGGAGTCACTTTGGACTCACATATGTCCATGGAGGCGCAGGTCAATTCTGTGTCCAGGGCAGCTGTTTAGCAGCTTCATCTGGTATGCAGGCTGAGACCCTACCTGCCCGTGGACTGTCTCACCAGAGTGGTGCATGCTCTAGTTATCTCCTGCTTGTACTACTGCAATGAGCTCTACATAGGGGTACCTTTGAAGGTAACCCGGAAACTAAAATTAATCCAGAATGCAGCAGCTAGACTGGTGTCTGGGAGCGGCCGTTGAGACCACATAACACCAGTCTTGAAAGACCTACACTGGCTCCCAGTACATTTCAACACAATTCAAAGTATTGGTGCTGACCTTTAAAGCCCTAAACGGCCTCGGTCCAGTATATCTGTAGGAGCGTCTCCACCCCCATCGTTCTACCCGGAAACTGAGGTCCAGCGCCGAGGGCCTTCTGGCAGTTCCCTCGCTGCGAGTAGCCAAGTTACAGAGAACCAGCCAGAGGGCCTTCTCGGTAGTGGCACCCACCCTGTGGAACGTCCTCCCACCAGATGTCAAAGAGAACAACCACCACCAGACTTTTAGAAGACATCTGAAGGCAGCCCTGTTTAGGGAAGCTTTTAATGTTTGATGGATTACTGTATTTTAATATTTTGTTGGAAGCTGCCCAGAGTGAACGGGGTATAATTATTATTATTATTATTATTATTATTATTATTATTATTATTATTATTATTATTTTCCGCCTATCCACAAGGTAAGTATCTTAAGTGAGCCATAGGAAGCAATAAATCTCTCACATTATCTCCAGTTCTTCCAACAAACCCTGTGGCACAGAACTAAGGGGTGTGGGTGTAGGTGTGTAACCATTTCACCATCAAACACAAGTCTATGAGATATCAAAAGTAAAACTGCTGTGACGCCTTCAAGACTACCTGATTATAGCATATGCTTTCATTAACTAACTGGAATCCACTAAATCAGATGCAGCAACCTATAAAGTACTGCATGTTAGCCTAAGAGGTAGTGGCCTGCCCAAGGGCACCCATTTTGCAAAGCAATGTAGAATATACAGTAGAACCTCGGTTTATGAACACCTCGGTTTACGAATTTTCGGTTTACGAACGCCACGGAACCATCTGGAACAGATTAATTCACTTTCCATTACTTTCAATGGGAAAGTTCACTTCAGTTTATGAACGCTTCAGTTTATGAACAGACCTCCGGAACCAATTACACCCATGCTTCGGGTTAAGTACGCTTCAGGTTGAGTATTCCGCGGACCCATCTGAAACGGATTAATCCACTTTCCATTACTTTCAATGGGAAAGTTCGCTTCAGTTTATGAATGCTTCAGTTTAAGTACTCCACGGACCATCTGGAACAGATTAATCCACTTTCCATTACTTTCAATGGGAAAGTTCGCTTCACTTTATGAACGCTTCAGTTTATGAACAGATCTCCGGAACCAATTGTGTTCATAAACCGAGGTACCACTGTATTCACTTTTTTAATTCAGAGAAACAAACAATCAGCTCAAATAAGGTTTACCACCACCCCCCCAAAAAAGTTGCATTGCTATGAGTTGTATTTACTATGGATACAAGTAAAAAGTGGTTTTCCCAGTAGTGATGTATGGAAGTGAGAGCTGGACCATAAAGGCTGATCGCTGAAGAATTGATGCTTTTGAATTATGGTGCTGGAGGAGACTTTTGAGAGTCCCATGGACTGCAAGAAGATCAAACCTATCCATTCTTAAGGAAATCAGCCCTGAGTGCTCATTGGAAGGACAGATCGTGAAGCTGAGGCTCCAATACTTTGGCCACCTCATGAGAAGAGAAGAATCCTTGGAAAAGACCCTGATGTTGGGAAAGATTGAGGGCACTAGGAGAAGGGGACGACAGAGGACGAGATGGTTGGACAGTGTTCTCGAAGCTACGAACATGAGTTTGACCAAACTGCGGGAGGCAGTGCAAGACAGGAGTGCCTGGCGTGCTCTGGTCCATGGGGTCACGAAGAGTCGGACACGACTAAACAACAACAACAAGTAAAAAGCATATATGGGCAGGGACTGGTTTGAGAAGGAAATGGTATAGGATGGGCCTAACTACAGAACAGAGCTAGAATAGTAGGGGTGCCCCTCACTTCAGCATGTGGCAAGCTCTTTTTACCATCGAGCCCAAGGAGAAAACTAGAACAGCTACTGCTATGGGAAGCAAGCAGAGCTCAGCATTCACACCTTTTAAGTCCAAAAATGGACTTAAAAGAACCTTCATCCCTCACTTTTCACATTTTCCAAATGCTGCTTGTGAATTAAGCATGAGTGAGGGAGAAATTTTAATTGTCGACTGGTGAGTTTTGAGGGAACTCCTGTAAAGCTCTGAAAACAGCCTACTGGAAAAAAACAGACCAAATTAATCTTATGTTAATCATTTTTACATAAGTTATGTTTCAATGACCATTTTCCACTAGAAAAAAGGAGGAAAAATCACACATTACGGATCCTAGCTTAAAGAGAGCTTAATGCAAATTCAAAGTCATTGCAACATTATGGAACATTTAAACGATCACTAGAAATGCTTCAAGGCATGTATTCATGGAACAGAATCACCAGGCATCATCATCATCTCCTTCTCACTATTGGTATACAATGGTACCTCGGTTTATGAACTTAATTCGCTCTTAAACCGAAACCGTTCTTAAACCGATGCACGCTTTCCCTAATGAGGCCTCCGGCCGCCAGTGCCCTTCCACCGTCCGGCTTCCGTTCTTAGACCGAGGTAAAGATCGCAAACCAGGACACTACCTCCGGTTTTGCAGAGTTCGTAAACCAAATTGTTCTTAAACAGGACTGTTCTTAAACAAGGTACCACTGTATATCCAAAGAATGGAATGTGTTGCACAATACTCAATTTTATAAATATGGTCTACGTGGGATGGTTTTTTTTGGGGGGGGGGGCGGAAGAGAGGCAGTAAAACAACACTCTATAAACCAGTGAACAGCATTTCAAGGACTACAGACAACAATGCATGAAAGAAATTGAAACTTTACCATTGCACTGAGAGTCTCTTCCCAATCTGGTCTTTCACGGGGATGAATGCTTCTCTGAAGTTCTGGCACAAAATCATCCTCTTCTGCATGCAAAGAGGACTTCATCATCCTGGAGTAAAATGATGTAGTCATTAGATAAATTCCACATTTTGAGCAAGTTTTGATCATTTTGAACGTTATGATACTTTAAATGCACCTATCTCTTCTTGCGAACCTGCTCTATCTTTTTTCTTTTTTAAATTTCTAAACCTGTTTGTAAACTCTAGAAAGCTCTTATCCTAATAACAGCAATCAATTTCCAGAACTACTGTTTGAAACACATTTGTTCAAGGGAAGATTTGTTTTCAGGCTGCCTAACTTTAACTCACAGATCCATTAACTACACTACCATAATTTCTGCAGATGACACTTTAAGCCAACTTTGCAAATAAATCCACAAACGTCCATGTTAGTCTTCCTCTGCACAGTACATAATACATAACTTTTGTAAAATGTTTTTGCCTACTTAGTTACCTGCTGCAGGCCATGGAGCAAATGGCTGTTTAAAGCCTGCTATGTGGCATTCTTTCACCAAGTTTCACTTCTGTATTAATCAAGGGTTTTAGACTGTTGAATGTCCTGCTATGTGGCATTCTTCCACCAAGGTTTTACACTATACACATCTCCTTACACTATACACGTCTCTTAAAGTACTTCCCTTATAAATATGAATTTTCCAATTTTCTCTTCACAATTGTGAGGTAAAAGTAGATATATTAGACTTATTACACAGTGTGCTGGGGCCCAGCCTGACAATTTAATATTATTATTTTTTTACAGTAATTTCACCAGCATGAAATGGAAAAGAGGGGAGGTGGTATCTAGGCAATATATTGAACTGTACAACAGAAACGTCAACTCTGGTAAAATGGCAACACCACATACGTTCACGCTACCACAGATTAAAGAGTCATAAGTAGGTAGCATTCACAATTTAAAAGGTTTTTCAAAGATTCCTTCATGTTTTGTTTTCTTTAGTTTTGTTCCATTTATGTACATGCATCTTGCACAAGGTCTCTCAAACCGTTTCCAACCTTCAGGGGCTATAGACGACATAGGTATATTAATCACTGCCACATATGACAGTTATCTCCATTCTGGCAATGCTAAGACTCATGTCTATCTTAGGGCACATCACAGAATGCTGACAGATTGCCCCCGTCATGGTTTCTTAATGGGTTTGGACTTTTTGTATGAATTCAAATATGGTCATTTGGTGAACTAAGATTCTCACATCAGAAGGATACTTGTCCATTTGTAAAGTAGCCCATTCCTTCATATCTTCATTTATTACATGTCATGCTTGAGCTTAGTTATACTTCCCACAGGAGTCAGTAGGTAGTTTAATCTTATTGTTCCCCTTCTGGTTCAAATATAGGAGTTCTGACTACTGTTAATTATTTAGTTATGCAATACTTCTGCAGAGGATTTTTCATCCAAATTGATGAGATTCCAAGGCAATAGTTTATCTGCATAAAATTTTCATAAAGATCTGGACCTGGATTCATAAGCTAAAACTACAGATATTAAGTCTGAACAACTTGTGCCTTTTTGTCTTTAACCCCACAAATTGCTCCACAAGGTTGGGGGACCCTACAGAGCAGGTTTTGTGTATGTTGGAACTGCTGGAGAAGAGAAACTTTGAGTGATGCTACACATGAAGATTTCAATTGAGCAAGTAGGCAGACATAATTGGATGCCACTCAATATATACTGCTGCATTAGAAGAACAGGTATGTGATTGGTGCAGCCATCTCCTAGACTCCCTATCAGCAACATAAGGCCCTCAATCTCACTCAATGAGGCCACGCCCCCCACACCCCCACTGTGCCTTCATTACCTTCCAATAGCAATCACATCACAATATGCTTTCCTATTACAACAGAGCTGTCACCTTGCAAAAAGCAAAGTAAGAGAGATTGGCAGAAGCCCAACAACAGTGAATGGTGGCTAGGTGGCTGCCATTTCCAAAAACAATATGTAGTTTTAAAATTGTGTTTTATCCTTTTTCCCATATCTGGTAATGCCACTCAATTATTTCTTCAATTTCTTAATTAAAGGAAATGGATACAATCTTGCTAACAAACATGATACATTACATTTTTGTTCTCTGTTGTCTTTAGAACTGAATTCTCTTGTGCAAGGCCACTACTTAAAATCAATGTGGCTTGTTCAGAAGTTCCAGTTTCTCTGGAGTGTTCCCATTAATTTATATTCATATTTGAAGAGGTGACCTTTAAGACTACATAACTCATTAAGTCAAATAATGAAAGGGTATTAGTCACAGCTTCCTGTGCCCACTGGCTTGCATTATAACAAAATCAAACAAGAACAGTTAAGTCTTATTTCTGGTTGTCACAAATTTCCTTGTTTTTAGAGAGGACCTACATATCACTTGCATGCTTACATCCACATTAACACTCCTTGCCACTAGCCACGTGACTATCATTTCTTTAAATAAAACATTCAGGTGTCAGATGTCAAAACACACAGGTGTGAAGGACCTTTTACCAGCTTCAGCTGGTACAACAGAGGAGGCGTCTCACTGGCTAGTTATCAGCTACTTCCCTCACCTGAGAGATGGATGAGAGATGGGAAGGGGCCTCTAAGGCAGGGGTGAGTTAACTGGGTTACTGTTGGCAGTTTACATAGCTTGCTTTTTGAATAAGTAACACTTAACATATTAACCCTTCACAGACAAAGCCATGGTGCTTGCCACTTCACTGTTGGTCTTGAGGTGTGGTAGCAAGGAATCCTGTATGCATTGCTGTATGCAAGTCTCTTGATATAGCTCTTTTTTAAACTGCTGAATTTATTTATATTTTGGGGCAGAATATAATTATTGATTCATAAAGTAAGAATAAACTGCCTCAAGGTTTCTACAATCATGCGGTATACAAACCCAGTTAAATAAAATAAATTATCAACCTAATCCATAGCTGCCAAGTTTTCCCTTTTCTCGCGAGGAAGCCTATTCAGCATAAGGGAAAATCCCTTAAAAAAAGGGATAACTTGGCAGCTATGACCTAATCACTTCTGAAGGGCCTAGACTCTAGAGCCTAAGATCTAAAAATGGGTTCTCTCACAGTTATGTAAGTCTCACTTAAAACAATGGATCTTTCCATTCAGCCATTGGCAGGGAAGAGACAATGAGCCTTAGAGTTATTCTCAATCTCTTCCTGGATTCTATCCTAGCAAATTATCTGAAAAGAGGGTCCTAGCAACTGCACTACACTACTTCCCTGAAAATGCACTCTCTTTTTCAAGTATTGTTTTGCAAAAGATGGAAACTTGTTTCAATGCCTACCAAGGAATCTATTTAAACCAACTACAGTGGTACCTCGGGTTACAAATGCTTCAGGTTACAAATGCTTCAGGTTACAAACTCCACTAACCTCAGGTTAAGAACTTTGCTTCAGGAAGAGAATAGAAATCGTGCTCCGGTGGCACGGCGGCAGCAGGAGGCCCCGTTAGCTAAAGTGGTGCTTCAGGTTAATATCAGTTTCAGATTAAGAACGGACCTCTGGAACTAATTAAGTTCTTAACCAGAGGTACCACTGTACTATGAAAGAAAGGTCAAAGCTTTCTAGGTCTGCTGACAAAAAGAGAATAACTTTCTAGGCTTTGTCCTACTCTAAATATTCCAATAAACTTTTTCTGTCCAGTAATCTCCCAAGGGCAAGTCTAACCATCTTTAAATACAGAACATGAAATAACTGCAGTCCCAAATTTAACCTTGATATGCCAATCTACCGGTAGTGAAACACAAACACTGATTGAGACCCCTGTATCAGCAAAGCTATTTTTTGAATATACTGGTTACCAAGGTAATCCTGAGAGGATCCCTTGATTAAATGATTTCAATATGATTTTCACTGTATTCTCCCTCCCACTCCTTTTGCTATCCACATTAACAAAATACTTGGCTCTAAAACTAGTTTTGAAGCAGATTTGTGGAAGCACAGGTATATTTCATCTTGAAATGTACCTTCCTTATATAGCCTCATGCATGTACTGTACTTTTTGATCCTGTAATGTTTGTTCCATTTGGCTGTCTACCATCCAGTGTGATGGCTAACTGGATATGACCAAAGTAACTAGCCTGTGCTAACGTTTGTCTGCTTATTGTTAAGTGAACACTTCTGAGGTTAACTTCTCTATGAACAGGCTGAAAATATTCAAAATGGAAAATGGTAATATTAATAAATCTTCCACTAAAGAAAATAAGTAAAATTTGCTGTCTTTTCATATGTGAGCCACTCTGTGATCTTTGGATGAGGGGTGGTATACAGATTTAATAAATAAATAAAACAAAAATACTCCTCAATCATTCCTGGAAAAGCAAAGTGCAGACTGGATGTGGGAAGACTCTGCATCCTATTTTACAATATTCTTTGTTGCTTTTACTGCAACTGACTAACACAGCAACCCCTTTTGCACTTATTTATGTCATTTATACCCCCTCTTTCCTCTGAGGAGCTCAATGTGGCATACGTGGTTCTCTAGCAAGTCCGTTTTACCCTCACAACAACCCTGTGAGGTAGAATAGGTTGAGAGATAGTGGCTGGCCCAAAGTCACCCAGTGAGAGTGCCATGACTTAGTGATATGAACCAAGGTCTCCTGGGGCCTAGTCAGATATACTCGCCACTGCAATTCACTGCTCTCAATAAGAAGAAATGATGTTCTGGATTTATCTAGATCAGGCATCCCCAAACTGCGACCCTCCAGATGTTTTGGCCTACTACTCCCATGACCCCTAGCTAACAGGACCAGTGGTCAGGGAAGATGGGAATTGTAGCCCAAAACATCTGGAGGGCTGAAGTTTGGGGATGCCTGATCTAGATGGTCATAAAAGAAAACACGTTCTTAATGTTCAATGCTGTTTGTGCACAGGGGAAGGCAATTTCAGGAGACCTATGATTACACCTGTGTCAGCCTATTACCTCTCTTAAGCATACGGTTATGCTCATTAAACATACTGAACGATATAAAAAACAACCCTGAATTCAATACCGAAGGTCGCTCAAGTTATCATCCAGTTGCTTCTTGTCATGCATGCAACTGGGTAAGAATTTAATACTAATTACTATGATTCCTTGAAATGCTCAAGTCTTTATGACAAGGTATTAAAGTTTTACTAAATTCCAATTAATAGACTGATGGAAGGGGGAGGTAAAACAATACCCTGGTAATAAATCAGTAGCTTAGTTTTAAGAGGGCAAGTCTTAATTCACATTCCCCTCCTATTGGTTGCAAATTAAAACAACCTACTTTCAAGAGGATTTGGCCATTAGCAATACGCTTAACTGCAAGCCACTAACCTGATTGCCTACAAAAGCAGAACAGACACAAATGCAGAGGTTGAAATTTCCCCTGAGCTGTCTTCCCACGCAACACAGCAAACAAACATAAGGGAAAGTGCTACTTATGAAGAAAGATGTGTAAGGTCACCTCAAAGAGATATTTGGAAGATCACTATCGAATGCATAAGTCAGTCTGTTTTCCTTCTTTTGCTACGACAAATAACCCTGAGGGTGCATTCCAAAAAGCCTACCTCAATTCAGTTCACATCCATTTGTATCGTGAACAGAAAACCTGCCCTGGCCACAAAGTGTAACACTTCTTTTCCCCCCTAATGGTCCTTCTCATTTCTATTAGTCCCACATTAATGCCATCCATGGTGCAAATAGTGCAAGAGAAGTTGGAGGGCATTTCTCTGGTGACATGTGTGAAAACAACAACACCTGGATGTGTTTTGCTAGCTAAGAAGGATGAGACCAATGATCACAGCAATGTCACAAGGCATGACATTGCACCACCATCACTAGCAGATATGCTAGCACAAATATTTGAGATCAAGATGCCAGTTAGGTTAACATTTCTCTCCAATCCACACTGCCTTGTGCTAGAGGCAGACATATTTCAATATGACCCTTTTAATTATTCTGAGTTGTACTGTGGATAATGAAAATGTTTTCCTGAGCAGAAATAAAAAACTTCAAAGCCTTGGGACTGCATATTACAGACCCAATTCACAACGCTTAAAAAAAATTTTTTAAAAAAAGTGGAGGGGGAGAGGCTAGGATCATTCTAACTGGTCCATGGGTACTTAAATAATTTCACTTGAAAGCCTGGAATGTAGCATAGAATAGTAACTGTCATGGTTGGCCCTGTTTTTATCTTTGAAAAAAATTATCTCAGAACCCATTAAAAAGTGCTAGAAGAACAATCATTTATGCTGATGCTAGTGAAGGAAAGCAAATAATGAACTGGCCCTGCTATTAGCCTTACACAAGAAATGAGGCATTGTTGAAAGCAAACTGAGGCAGTCTTCATTACTTAAAAGAAACTAAGGAAAACAGGCATAACCAATTTGTTTCAAGCTCAGGATTAATTTATTAATTGGATCAGGAAAGTTTGAGAAATCAACAAGAACAATATTTTCAGAAAAATTAACAGCTAACAATTAAGTTATGCAAATATAAATGTGCAGAAGTAATTCCTGTTCCATTTTCCCAAGTACATAATTTCTTATGGCCGCATTAAAGATTTCAACCAAAGAAGGCCCAGTTCGTAGTTCACATTCATGTTGCAAAATGGACTGGCCATTTCCCTCACTAATAGCCCTTTCAAACTAATGCACTAAAAGTTTCTGGACCACAAAAAATGTACTAGCCTGCTTACAAGACCACTAACAAATATAGTTATTTGTGACATAATTAAACGCCTGAAAGAACAGAACAAACCACTTTGCTGTTTGCAATGTGTTCCCTACTTGGTTTCACAAATTTTTACCACCCAGGGGTTATTTTATAAGCCAATTTTAATTAATTATTTTATGGCATTTATATTGTGCTTTAAAAATATCATTTCTAAGCAATGTATATACAAACATTTGCCATACGAAGAATAATAAAAATTCATCGTAAAACCAAACATAAACCCAAACCCTACAATGCAAACTGTAACTGCCAGCCTCCCTGCAAATGTAATAAAGAAAAGCAGCCCAGAAAGTAGCCTGGTAAACTAGTTTCTAAAACAGCAGAAGGAGATTATAAGAATAATGTCACAACCACTAAATTGATATGCATAAAGGAGAGTGGGAACATGTGAAGAAAAAAACAATCTGAAAGAAAAAACACACTTGACAAGAAAAAGAATGAGCCATTTTGGGTCATTCAGGCAGTCTACGGCAGGCTTCCTCAAACTCGGCCCTCCAGATGTTTTGAGACTACAATTCCCATCATCCCTGACCACTGGTCCTGCTAGCTAGGATCATGGGAGTTGTAGGCCAAAAACATATGGAGGGCCAAGTTTGAAGAAGCCTGGTCTACGGGTAGGTCAAGGAACAATTTTCACAGAATATAATTTCCCAAAAACATCGTTAGCATGTTTTATTATTTACTACAGAAAAATGGTCCACTTGCACATCAGGTTACAGGAAAACTTATTGGAACTGCTGTATGTCTAGAGCAGTTAGTGGTGATGAGCGAAGTGCCAGGACTTTTAAAATGTGATCAATTATCTATTGTAGCTTCCTGCTAAGACCAAAACCAATAGTGAATCATGAGTTAATTAATACCAGGATATCTCATGCTAATCTGATATTCACTCAACAGATTATTATTATTATTATTATTATTATTATTATTATTTTATTATACCACCACCCTTCATACAAGAATCACACGGTGGTTTGCTATATAAAACACGAAAATGCATAACATGGTAACAAACAAAAACAATTCCCCCCCGCCAGTTTCAAAGGTCATATATTGTTTAAGTAAAGGTAAAGGTAAAGGGACCCCTGACCATTAGGTCCAGTCGTGACCGACTCTGGGGTTGCGGCGCTCATCTCGCATTATTGGCCGAGGGAGCCGGCATACAGCTTCCAGGTCATGTGGCCAGCATGACAAAGCCGCTTCTGGCGAACCAGAGCAGCACACGGAAACGCCGTTTACCTTCCCACTGTAGCGGTCCCTATTTATCTACTTGCACTTTGAGGTGCTTTCGAACTGCTAGGTTGGCAGGAGCTGGGACCGAGCAACAGGAGCTCACCCCGTCGCAGGGATTCGAAACACCGACCTTCTGATCGGCAAGCTCTAGGCTCTGTGGTTTAACCCACAGCGCCACCTGCGTCCCCATTAATTAATTAATTAATTAATTAATTAGCCAAAGGCTACTTGCAAATTGCAACATACCTCAATATAATAAGCAGTTCTATTAGTAATTCACAGCAGGAGGAAAAGCAACATTTGAGAGAAGAGGGGCATTCGTGAAAATTGTTACTCCTTTTCGATATTTACTTCTGCAGTTACCGTATTTTTCCGTGTATAACACGCCCCTGTGTATAAGGGGACTGCAAATTAAGAAAACGGGGAGAGATTGCTGAGAGTTGTTGAGCTTTTGGGGGGAAGGATTGCCGAAAAGAGCTCACCTGTTGGAGCTACGCTGCCACTTGCATCCATCTCAAAAAGCCAGCTATCGTCTGTCCCCTCACCAGCAGAAACCACCAATCGCCCTCCCAATTGCTGCAGCGACAGCCAATCAGCAAGAGCCCTTGCTGCAGCCATCAATAACACGCCCAAGAGTCACAGACAATCTCTGGCTCACGGAAGCAACCAGTCCCAGGTCACTCCTATGCACTACTCGTGTATAAGACGACCCCAAATTTTAACATTATTTTTAAATTAAAAAATCCTCGTCTTATACACGGAAAAGTATGGTAGTTTCCCTACTGCAATTCCATCATTTCTATGTAAATATAATAATATATGATTTCTTCCCACACACTCCTGCTATTCTACCTGAACTTTAAAAGAAACCTAGGCCATAAAAGTACTGTAGTTGATATTCAGATAATGGAAGCACCTTATTTATAATAACTGTTTCTTGCATGCTTAGCAACAAATAGCTTGCACAAAACAAACTCAACATGTACCGAACAAAGTTTTTAAACTACTTCCTTACAGCATTAGCAATATAAGTATTGTTCCAAGCAATGATTCTGCATAAATCATTGTGAAAGATGCATTCTGTCTTAAAGGTAGGAATTGCCAGCAACGCTTCTAAGAGAGTAATTAGAAAAGAATAATGGCTATAGCTCCTCTAATGAATCCTTGATTTGATGGGGGGGGGATTATGAAGCTGTCCCCACTCGCAACCATCCATATTGATATTATACCCATAACTTTTTAATAACTTGTATATAACCTATAGGAGCAGGCCTATGAAATTCTATGTAATAACATCCAATGGTTCCAGATCTTCACAACTTAATACCAGTTTTCAGACTAAAGTCTATTCTCTCCTGTGAGTCACTAGTTCAGAATTATATTAATCTGCACTGTAACCAAGAATGAAGTGTTAGATTTAAGAAGCAGCTGCTTGCCAGCTGGCACATCCATCCATATTTTACCACACACAGTAAGTAGCTAAGGATTCTCAAATTACTCCATCCTCAACCTATTTTCTTATTATGGTGAACTATATATTCTGCCATCAGACTATTGCCTCCTCTAAAAATAATGTAGAGAATCTGTAGTTTTCTATACTCTTAAAACATTAAACTGTCAAAATTAACTGTCAGAGGAGCTCCATAGCTTTATTCTTATTCAGCTGTTTGTCACAGAGAGAAACCTGGTACAAAACCAAAACTGGACCTGATGGTCAGGGGCCTTTATGGTACCTTGGAGTCAGAAAATCAAATTTACCTAACTTCAGTCTGTTTGCCTCAGTTCCTTCTTTATACTGATTTATTTCACTTATCCCTTTGCCCAATTTACCATATTTGGAGAAATGGTCGTTGTAAATATACTGCCCCTGAGAATAAGTGATGAATTTTAAACAAAACAGTTTATGAACCTACTTTCTGTTTGCAATCATATAGAAAAGCTTTTTTGGGCTCAGAAGCTCTAATGTCTTAAACATAAGCTTTTGGAACTCCACAAGGGTTGCACACATTTGCCTTTTAATGAACTATTTCCATTATCTCAATATATTTGCTACATTCACATATCATACCATTCCACAGTTTTAGAGTGAGATGCATGAGCCGGAATGATCCTCCCATTTAGGGCTGCCATACATCCAGAATTTCCCAGACATAGCCAGGATATGACTGTCAGAAAGTGTCCAGGCGCAAATTGCCCAAATGTCCGGACATATGGCAACCCATGTCAGAAGTCTGTATTTAGGCGAATTTCCTTAAAAATAGCTCAAAAAATTAATGCTCAACAACTTTGGGCAAAAAAAAACCCTTTATGTCCAGATTTCCACTTTTTGAAATATGGCCACCCTACACCCATTGGCATGCACCCCTCCCCTGGCCAAGAGTACTTTGGCTATGTTGACTTTCAGTTTCTTCTAGCCTTGGCTTGCCTTTGCATGACAACCAGGTGAACCCCAATCTTTTTGGAACCAGGCACACATTTGGAAATCTAAAGGACTGCCATGGCCACAACAAACACCCATTTCACAGTAGAAAAGTTGTCAATTCTCAGAAGCCCCAAACAAATAAAATTCATATTTAAAAAATGAGAGGTGCAGGAGTGCTTTTTCATCAGGGCCGCTCCTACGGCAAGGCTGGGGGGCACAGGGCTGCCAGAGGGGCACCGTGCTGCGGCGCCCGCAGCAGCCACACAGCGGGCGCTGGGAAACGGGGCGGGGGGGCCGCCAGAGGGATCTTCGCACCACGGCGCCAGGGCACCAGATATGCTTAAAACGGCCCTGTTTTTCAGCATACTAGGATCTCAGGCTGATTACAAACTCTAGTCACTTTTAAAAGGAAGTCATCTTTGAATGATGAAATATAAAACTAGCTTGTTGAAACTAACTAAAGTTAGATATTATCACTATCTCAGGTTCAGGTAGGGGAAACTGAAATTAAATGTTGCCCAAGTCCTTTTCCTGACTAGGCGGGAGTGAAGTGGGGAACACAGGAGCCTGAGGCTCAATTAGGTTCTTTTCAGCTCATACATGTTGCACAAAAATGTGGCTTAGCACATCCTTCCCCAACTCAGGCTCCCCGGAAGATAATTGATTACAATTCCCACCAGATAATGAAGGTTGTAGTCCAGAACATCTAGAGACCCAAGGCTGGGAAAGGCTGCCTTGTCTTAAAGAAGCTTTCTAGTATCAATGCATTATCTTCAGGGATTCTAATGCAATCCTTTCGCCTTTAACAGTATTAAAAAAACAAATACTATGGAAGATGAGCCAGTTTTTCTATTGAATGCTCTTATGCAACTGATCCCATTTTAAGGAGTTTAGACTTTAAAGCCATGATTGGTGAGTAGTCAGGATATCTGCAGTACTGTTTTGGCCCATATTAACCTCCCATTTTTATTTATGCTTTTTTAAGATCTGAAGAAAAGGCCTTGCTATGATTCCATTCAATGCATGAAAGGAGGGTGGGGTGCCAATGGGTTATGTTATTGCCCTGTAGCTTTAGAACAAGTTATGCCAGGAGGTACACCTGTATCATTGGTTGAGTTCAGGCACAGACAAGAATACTATTCTCTCATGTATGGCATCTGTTACTAATATAGCAGTGCACAGAAGAGTAACTACAGTATTATCATTACTAGTGCTTAGTGAATAAACACAACATTAGACAAATTAGCCCGCCCTAGATGAAAGAGCAAACCTGAAGAGACTTTCGTCAGCTAGACACTGAAATCCCTGCCCAGATAATTCAATACAATGGCTTGAGATGGAGGTGTGGTAGAGGAGAACTATCTGTCATTTACATGTAGTAGAAGCACCAGTGATTCTAGGTAAAGAGATGTTCTTTTATGTGTAGTTTCAGGACATAATAGATTTCACTTGGTTCTTTGTTTCTTACTTGAAAACTGGTTTTTAAAAAATAAAAATAAAAAATACCAGTATCTGGGTGGGTCAGCTCTACAAGTAGTACATGCATTTAGTGTCTGGATTTGTTTAACACAGCCACAACAAAAACTAGAAATTGTTATCCAATTATACATTGTATACCTCCCCAAAAGGTATGGAGAAGTTGGGGGATGCATTTCTTTTCTCTGACAATTTACAGACACAAAAAGGGAACTATATTTAATTAATTTTATCCTGCTGTATTTCTCACCAGGTTCATTTTACAACTGCTTGTCAACTTCTCAGGTAATGCTGTTTGCCTTTGACCTGAAAAATCCTTGCTGGATTTCCAGAAATGTGCTGTTTCTAAATGGGCCCTTTATTAACCTATATTAACAGATCTTTATGCACTAATTGTGATATACTATATATTAAATATCCTAAGTAAGTCCAAGACTGGATCCCACTGAACATTCTGTGTTATAATATCATTAACTGTCAAAACTAATGCATACCAAAAAGACTTATTTTTATCAAACTGCCTTGTTTTCGTATCTTCAGCCTCTGGCTTTTTATTTGAAACAGACGTCTTGGCATCTTTTAAAATTTCACTCTTCAATCTGCTCTTTGGTCCAATCAACATCACATTTCTTCCTCCACTCCCCAAATTTTTTTTACCTTCTTGAGTACACCACCACCACATTTTTTTTCTTAGATTATCAAACTGTCATCTGTATTATTCTGCAAAAACTGTTTTAGTTTATATTTCTTGCTATCTTCTCCCTGCTGAAAAAAAAAAGATTGTTCCTCTGTTCCTGTTTGGCTCAATCTTTCTTCAGCACTCTGATACTGTCAGTCATTCTTGTCTTACTGAATTTCTTGCAAGTTTGGGATCTTTTTCTTATCAGAACATTCACTCTTTTTTTGTAGATCTGTTCAGGGCACGCCATTCTCCATTCTTTCCACTCCAGTGGAAAGTGTGTGATTCCTGCCCCTTATTATTTCCATTTGTATTTTCCATTTGTACTTTTACTTAATCCCCTGGTTTCAAGTGCCATTTTTATGTTGACTATATCCCATTACACCCTTCTTCCTGCTATATCTGTATCTATTTGACCGTTTTCCATGTCCAGAATTTTCATCTGAATTTTAATGTGCCCATGACAGAATACTTAGTTATGCTTAATGTATATTGTTATATTTTATTTAAACTACTTAGGTTTTATGAATAAGCTGCCTATAAATTATGTTAGATATATAAATAAAATGCTCCACTCTTTTGCTACTCTAATTCTATTACAAAACTTTGTCATTTCTGTCATCATAATATACAGTGATACCTCGGGTTACAAACACCTCGGGTTAAGAACTTTGCCCCAGGATGAGAACAGAAATTGTGCGGCGGTGGCGGGAGGCCCCATTAGCTAAAGTGAGAAATAGGCACAAATGCTGAGGATGGCACGGAAAATCCATTTTTGTTGTGCCATACTTGCTTACAAGCAGGCTTCAAGATTTGATTGCCACACCCACCATGGCAACTGTGCTACAGCCCTCCTGTGTTCATTATGAGCAAATAGGCTTTCTTGCAACTATGAAATGGTAGAGGCAAGTGCAACACAGAAAGCTGCTTTATACTGCAGCCATTGGTCTATCTAGCTCTCGAGGGTTTCAGGAACGGGTCTCTCCAGACCCGACCTGGGGATGCAAGGGATTGAACCTGCACCTTCCATATCCAAAGCAGATGCCCTACCGATTGAGCTACAGCCCTTTCCCAAAGTTCCAAAGTGGGTAGGAAAGTTGGAGGTTGTCTATTCACTCTGAGATGGGACAGATCCTTCAAGTCACTCATGCACTGTGATTGTCTCAGAGCAGCCAAACCAGAGGGGGCTGCTTTGCTGCTTGGAGGTGGGCACCTAGTGTGCCTTATCTCAGTGCACCAAGCCCTCTGCCATGCTTTCCCATGAGAAAGGGTTTGGTTCATCTGTTTCTGGATAGAGGTTCTTGGGGAGGTCTTATTGGAAAGGTTGCAAAGTGGGAGCTGGTGAATTCAGGCAAAAACTATGGACATTTGTTTTTAGACAGCATTTGAATCAAATGTACAATGTTCATTACTGATACTTGTACTGTAATGTAGTATATAGCAACTTACACTGTAATGCATTCAAGAGTTTCAGAGGTAGTGCTGGTTGCAATGAAGCTCCTGACAATAATTGACCAAGTTACTCTGATATCACAGTGCAGAATGCCTTATGAAATGAGGGCCATAGGTAACAATCATGAGAGGCCTGGCATCTAATCAATGAGGATGAGAAGTGGTCCACACTAGAGGACCAAGGAAAATAGATGGACAAAGGGGAAGTATCAGAGATTGAAACAAACTGGAAACGAGAACTAACAAAGAGGTGCAGAAATTGCCAGAAGCTACTTCAGGTCACATATTGATTTGAGATGGTCAACTTAAATCTTTGGCTGCATGCCTCTAGCTCTCTACTTATTATTATAAAACTTTCCTATCCGCATATCCTGCTACCTGATCAAAATATTGCTTCCAAGAATCATGAACCAATGTCAACCAATATTTAGATTCTGGCTTCGGTTCTCTTGTCATTCCCTAAATAAATAAATGCTAATACTAATAATTTTATTATTTGTACCCCACCCATCTGGCTGGGTTTCCCCAGCCACTGGTCTGCTTCCAGCAGAATATAAAAACATAATAAAACGTCAAATGTTAAAAACTTCCCAATACAGGGCTGCCTTCAGATGTCTTCTAAAAGTTGTGTAGTTCTTTATCTCCTTGACACCTGATGGGAGGGCGCTTCACTGGGAGGGTGCTACCGTCAAGAACGCCCTCTGCCTGGTTCCCTGTAACTTCATTTCCCGCAGTGAGGTAACCACCAGAAGACCCCCAGAGGTAGACCTCAGTGTCCGGGCTGAATGATGGGGTTGGAGACGCTCCTTCAGGTATACTGACCTGAGGCCATTTAGGGCTTTAAAGGTCAGTACCAACACTTTGAATTGTACTCGGAAACATACTGGGAGCCAGTGAAGATCCATTGGAACCATGTTATTTGGTCCCAACAGCCACTCCCAGTCACCAGTCTAGCTGCCACATTCTGGATTAGTTGTAGTTTCCGGGTCACCTTCAAAGGGAGCTCCATGTAGAGCTCCATGGTAGTCCAAGCAGGAGATAACCAGAGCATGTACCACTCTGGCGAGATAGTCCGCAAGTAGGTAGGGTCTCAGCCGGTGTGCCAGATGGAGCTGGTAGACAGGTGCCCTGGATACAGAACTGACCTGTGCCTCCATGGACAGCTGTGAGTCCAAAATGACTCCTGGGCTGTGCACCTGGTCCTTCAGGGGCACAGTTGCCCCATTCAGGACCAGGGAGTCCCAAACACCACCCACCCCCTGTCCCCACCATCCATCCTCCAACTGCCCCCAGACTGCCCTCCAACTGCCCCCAGACACTCACACTAAAACTGGTATATCAACCATGCTATGCTGCCCAGAAATATTATGAAGAATATGGATACAGTAACAAATTAACAGAAAATATTTTATATAGATCAGATCCGAATTAAACATTACGTGTCACTCTACAAAAGTAATTTAAAAATGAACTCTGAATTAATTTATAAATGTTGAGTGCTTATTTGCAGCCTCTTAAAACTTCATTCATGACCTTCTCTGAAATAAACTGAAGTCCTTCTTTTCCATGTAAACAAACAACCATGGATGAAAGTGACTTTTGAGGTCAAGCATTATAAATATGACACAGCAGGTTGTACATTATTGTACTAAATTCTGAATATTTTATGGTTTGCCAGCCAAATGGCACAAACGTTTAACATTCTATCCTGCCCTTCCTTCTGAATTTCTGAATATTTGCAATCTGATCTATCTGACTGCAAGCTAGTGGGACGTGTCCAATGACTACTCAGAGTAGACTCAATGAAACCAATAGAGCTAAATTAGCCATCTCTATTAATTTCAAGAGGTCCACTTTGAATACAACTAGCACTGGATACACCCCGATCTGTTTATTAGATTTTAGGAACCAGTTAGTATTAATGAGGAAATCACAAAATGGTTAACTATTTAAGTAATTTTAAATAGTTAATTAATTAATTAACTAACTAACTAACTATTAATTAATTTCCCACTGGCCATTTAAATGACCAGCCTACCCCACTTACAATGTATTTTCCTGGCAGGCCACACCACGAGCTCACAGCCTCACCCTTCTGAAATCTTTCCCATCCTGCTCTGCTTTCCCATTTCTCAATCCACACCATGCCCTTGCTTGAACTGCTTTATCATGTTTGATCTTGTCTGCTCCACACTGTAAGCTCTGCCAAGCAGGGGAAACTGCCTACTGAATTCTGCAAACTTTGTCTGTCATGGAAATCATTAAATAATAATTAGAGAATCTACCGGTAAGTCAGATAGTAAATCAAGTCCAAATAGCTTCTATTTACAATTTCAAAAGGCATGAACAAAAAGAGCAGCTTTAAGATCAAACACTTTAATTACAAGCTCTTTAACTGACTTGTGGAATTCACTACTGCAGGATATTATTCAGTCAACTAGATTCCTTGTGTCTTTAAAAATGATTTGTGACATAACAAACAAAGCTGATTATGCACTAGCTAGAATAAAAGTACAAGGTCTAATAATCCTTGTGGTTTGGGGGCTCTATGTGCATTTGCATTTCAGTGACAATATACACTACCATCTCCTTAACTACCTTTCATAGCTGGTGTGTCTTAGTAGGTCATGGTTTGATATGCGAAAACAAGGTTCATGTCCAAACTTCACCTGTACACATTATATCAGGTATGGCCAACCATTTCAGACCCAGGATGCACTTTTAACCCTAACATTGATTTGGGGACCCCTTTCTTAACCTTCTACCATATATTTGCATGGCAGTGGTGTTCGTGTTGCAACCCACTTTGAATCAGACCATGACCCGCTAATGGGTCCCATTCCACTAGGTGAAGATCAGTGCCCTAGATGGCTTTATCCATCTCTCTCTATTCTTTAACTGCTACTTTACAAAATGGGAAAAATAGTAACCCTACCTTGCTGGCCTGTTGCAAGAATGAATGAAATAAAAGATTAACACTCTCCAGGAGCCCTTATAATTGCATGGTCCAAGTAGGCCAAAGTCTTATACAGTCGTACCTCGGTTTACGAACCGCTCGGGTTGCGAACAGTTCGGGTTACGAACTCCGCAAACCCGGAAGTGTTTTCGGCGCGCGCGCATCCCGCGCATGCACAGAAGCGGCGCACACGCTTTGCGCATGCGCAAAAACCGCGCTTTGCGCATGCGCAGAAGTGGTGCTCGGTTTGCGGCCTTTTCGGGTTACAAACTGTGACCCGGAACGGATCGAGTTCGTAACCCGAGGTACTACTGTATACTGTGATGTGGAAACCAGCTCATAGTACGCAAGTTTTCTAAATTAAGTTCCCAAAGTATAATACTAGCAGCATTAAAGTATTTTTCCCTGTGGTTTATTAAAAGCCTCTTAAAGAGGTATAGATGGTAGGGTCCTCCAAATGCTACCTTTGGGTAAATGACCTGTTCCAAGACAGAAGATATTGCACCCCTTACTTGCAATAGCTCAACTTCGGAGCTCACAGCACTGGACTTTTCCATCCGTGCTGAGGTCACTGAAAATCTGTAAACTGTAATATCTCAGTTGATCAACAAAGCTCTAATAATTGATTACAGCTTGCAGCTAACTGAAAGAAAATTTATTCACTCTCACACTTTAATCTTATTTAGGAGTTTTAAAATGCTGAGATCTACTTTTGGCAATTATTAGAGCAAGTGTTGCCATCACACACCTCTGAAGCAGAATAGAAGGCCAGAAAAGTAAAGGGAATTGGGAGTGAAGGACATACTTGGAAATATGCACTGCATGGGGGATGGGGAAGAGAAAGAAAGAAACACACTAAATACCATATTTCTTTTACCAATAAAAGAATGCCATCTTTATTCTTTATTCTTCTTCTTTATTCTTTATTCTTCATATCTTTACCAGCTTATGTAACAAATAGCTTATGTGACAATTTGCATAGTAAACATAGATATTTGAACTCCAGGTGGTTTTCATTCTCAGAAGCCCTTCATTCTTACTTGCGTAAGAGCAAAGAACACACCAGCACTGGGAAACACTTTGATTCATATGTTTTCTAAGAGCATAAGTAAATGAAAGGCTGTAAAGCAGGGTCAGACCAGCCATTAGGCAAAGTAAAGTTCGGTAATTACCGTATATACTCGAGTATAAGCCGACCCAAATATAAGCCGAGGCACCTAATTTTACCTCAAAAAAACTGGGAAAACTTATTGACTTGAGTATAAGCCGAGGGTGGGAAATGTAGCAGCTACTGGTAAATTTAAAAAAATAAAAATAAATACCATCCTATGCCTTTCCCAGCTGTTGGTGGCAGGATGAGGGGAGAAGCGGCGAGGAAGGATCCCTCCCTTGTCACTTCTCCCTCCCCGCTGCCTCGCACAGAGCAGGCATAGGACGGGAGTTCAGAGAGTCGCAGCACAGCGCTTCTCCGAACCTCCAGTCCTGTGCCTTTCTCCGCCGCCCGCCTCACTCGAATATAAGCCGAGAGTGGCTTTTTCAGCACATTTTTGGTGCTGAAAAAGTAGGCTTATACGCGAGTATATATGGTACTTCAGGCAGCAGATTAGGGAGGGACAACATCTGCAGCTATTTCTCATACCCCCCCACCCGCCACCAATATTCTATTCCGTTGGACAGCTTGTCCCAGGCCCCACTTAACTGTCTTGCTGTACACAGGGAATGGGGAGGGATGTCTTATCACCAGTTCAGATTCAACTGGCAATCCAGTCAACTTCTGTATATGGAATGAAAAGGGGCACAATTCTGATATGTGCCTCAGATAGTAAAATGTCTTGGCCCAGCCCTAGCTGTCAGAGTGCCAGGGCAGGGGACATCTACTCCAAGCTTACCCACCCCACCCACCAGAAAAAGTCTCTAAGGAAACTACTCTGGACCATTTAAATTCATTAGCTAGCTACTGAGTCCTTCAGGTGGGTGGAGTCCACATGGTGAAATACTTGAACTTTGTATATCTGCATATAAACTGAAATAGGAGAGCTTGGAACCACCTGCTTCCTGCTCATAAATAACTGTAGGTCTTACAAAACCACCATATTTTCTTTAAAAAACCATAAAGGTGGGAGGTTGCAGTTGTTGCCATTAAGGTAAGTTTTCAGTATTAATGACAATTCTACTCCATAAAAAGTATGTCATCTTTGCCTAGAAGAACATCCCAACTAAAATTAAATAACAGGATCATTTTAGATGAACTACAATATAAATCTGAGGCCAAGGTAATGGAAAAGATTTGCCCTAAAGTTATCAGCACTAATTCATTCCACAAGAATTTTTTGCTAAACAACCAGGACTCAAACTACCGGTAGCTTTTAAGAACTACAGTATTAAATTTAGTCTGCAGTCTATATATATATATATATATTGCAGATGCAAACACTGAACAATTCCTTGTAATTCAACTCATAAGAATTGTATTTAATCCAATTTAGCAAAATTCTATGTGTCATATTATTTGTATTTTAGACATAACATTGCAGTATTACTCTACACAGACAACAAATAGTTAAACATCACCACAAAAATTAAAATTGGGGGAGGACAGAAAGCTATGATTATACTATGCCTACTTTTTAATATGACAATATACCATAATTAAATAAAGGTGTCTGAAGGACAATTTTTTTGTTCCATCCCAATAACTTCCTCCTATATGTATTAAAAGGAATCTGCATTTATGAAATAATTGCATGATTATTAATACTGTGGTTTGTATTTTATTACCAAATTATTGGCTTAAATCAAAACATGGAACAAACATTTTTCCTTAGAAACAGTTAGCATATCTGATGTTTGTTTGTTTGTAATGAGACGTGAATTTAAACATCCCTCAAAAAGCCCTTTCTCTGGGTGATTTATTGATAGTACTGACCTTTTGGATTCATCAAGATTGCCTTCAGTCCTTATCGCCCCTGCAGTAGAAGCTGCTGAATAGATATTGGTAAAAGCAGCAGCAGCGGCAGCTCCTCCAATCCCTCCCTCCATGTTGCACACACAAGCACAGACTGCAGAAGCAGAGAGAGGAGGCAAAGACACGAGAATCCAAGGAGGAAAGGGCTAAGGACCAAAAGTTGCTTTTCTTCCCCCCACCTGCCCAATAATACAACAGACAGGCTGCTTTCCCCCCTCTGTCAGGTCCAAAAATGCTAGTAATTAACAGAACCTCCTCAAACCATTTCTGGTAATAATTCTATCAGAGAACAACAACAAAACCCAGCTTGCAAACACCAGGTTCCTATTCTTTCTTCATTCAGTGGTTCACATTTTCCTCAGGCTGCTACAGGCATTTCAACTGTAACCCTTTCCAAGCTGAGGCACAGAGAGTGAGTTTGTTTTCTGCGTTGTAAAAGGACACCGTAGGAATAGGCATTCATATGGTGCGGACCTTTCCTGTGGCTAGCTGCAGATTGTGTCTAATTAGAATAAGACATTTAGAATTGAATTTGCACACAGCTCGCAACCTAACCTTGAGCAGGTCACTTAATCTCTTTGAAATTCAGCTCTTCCCCTATAAAGGTTTGACGCTGCACTGGAAAGACTATTAATATTTATGATGCACTCCGACACCTTCGTGTTTATGTCACTTTTTGAATTTGCTGCAGTGTATAAAACTTGGGTTGCAAGCTTTAATTGATGAATCAACATAAGCTATAGGAGAGGATGGACTTCAAAGCCCACAGACTGTAAATTACAAAAATGTGCAGATGTGGTAATAGCAGGATACCAATCTTAGATGCCCTCTTAAGGATGAAGATGTGAGCATTCAATAAGTTCTGTTATAGTTGTTTGTAAAATATATGTACACTGCCTTTCTGCCATAGTTGGCATTTAAACTTGTTTAACAGATCTCAAACACAGTAGTGTCATAAAAACTTTAAAAGCAATAAAATAAAATACAGACCCCTCACATGATCAGTTAGCCTGGAATGATGTTTCCCATAGCACTTCCGCATATGTCAAAGAAATATTAAATGTGTAGTAACAATTATAACCCATTAATATGGTTAATAAATGGAGAATATTAAGACCACAAAAACAAAAGAGTAGCCTGATAGATCAGCCAATGGCCCTTCTAGTCCACAGTGGCCAACCAGATGCATGCAGGAAACCAGCAAGCAGAAGTCCAGCCCAAGAGCACTATCCCCTCCCAGTTTCCAGCAACTGGTATTCAGAAGCATTGCTGCCTCCAACTGTGAAGGTAGAGCGTAGCCATCATAACTAGTAGCTATTGATAGCCCTCTCCTCCATGAATTTGTCTAATCCTCTTTTCAAGCCATCCAAGGTGGCCAGCACCGCCTCTTGCAGAAGCAAGTTCCATCGTCTGACAATATTCTGCATGAAGAACTTGCTTTCATCTGTCCTGAAACTTCCAACTTCCAGCTTCAATGGATGTCAACAAATTCTAGCGTTATGAGAGAGGGAGGAAAACTTCTCGCTATCTGCTTTCTTCGTGTCTTTCTTGCATAACTGTATAAACTTCCATCCTATCACCTCTCACTTGCTTCTTTTTCTAAACTAAGGATTCCCAAATGCTACAACCTTTCTTCAGAGGGGAGTCGTTCCATCCCCATTCTGAGGAAGAACAAATTACAACCTACTAGAAGTTTCACCTTGGAAGTTTGTGAAAGTGTTGTAGGGAAGGCAAGGGTCATCAAGCACATACCGTAGATCTTGCTCAGTATAACAGCCAGGTGAGCTTCAGCATTTGTTCATGTTGTACAACAATTTTTAGGCTGACAGAAACTTTTTTACACAGCTACACAATGTACTAAGCAGTCAACACTATGTATGTTGTGTAATATTGCTCGAATAGACCACAAAGCTCTAGCAAAAAAAATGCTATGAGCCCAAAGGCCAGTATATTTTAATTTTAGACACTCTCATATTAGAAAATTTCTAGCTAGTTTTATAAGGAAGGAGTTTACTGCAAACCTGTTTCCTTTACAGCCAACAGCCACTTATTGTAGGAAGAAGCTTTAATCACGTGGAAGTTTGCCAATCACCCCAGGATACAAGCTTTCCCACTGAATCAACGGGGCCTTTGCACAAGTAATTTTGCATAGAATTGTGTATTTAAGGTGAAGGGCCCATCAAATTTTGACTATTAATCCAACATATGTTTCCCAAAGAATATTTGCCATATGATCTAGCCAGATGCTATGACTAAATATGTTACTTTCACAGGTGTGTATTTGGCATTCTGTAAACGTCCTTCAAATGCAAGCACAATCTCTTGGACAACTCTATCCTCAATCACCTGGGTTACAGTTGTTCTTTGAGACAGGTATGTCTGATGCAACATCTTCAAATCAGAACTCTTCTTTTAAGTTTATGAACAGGTGCTTCAAGAACTGTACCCTGTATTATTATCTTCTTGCTGCCTATCTTGTATCTAGATAATCTGGACAATATCCTTTATGTCCCAGACAGCAACTCCCCAAACCTTAGCAACAAGAAAATTCATATCTTACTTTTTGCTGATGGCACATTGTTGTCATCTAATTTTGGACCTGGTTTTAAAAGGCTTTTGGTCATGTTTAAAATTGCTTACAAACAAATCATCTGAACCTAGGATCATGGCCAAACAAACCAGTATCAGGAAATAAGCAACAAACCATAATCTCTGAAGAGCAAAGCAAGATCACCTGAGTTATATGCACCAGCATGCAGCTCATGAACAGTATGTTTTAGCTAACCACACATAATGGCTTAGTACTGAATACAAATGAGGCAATACTAGGTTTCACAGGATAGCAAACATTTACATGTCAGCCTAAGTTTGCAGGAGTATATAAAATACATAGCACCAAATCAAATGGTTTGCTTTAGTCAGCTGAGAGGTCAAGATACATGGAGGACTGGATCTCCAGATTTTTAGGTAGTGGCACTTAAAATGAGTTGCAGGATAGATGAAACAGGCTACACCTTTCAACAAAAGCAAGTCCATGATATTAGCATAGTAATAGATGCTCTTATGCAAGATCATGTAGAATTCTGGGTCTTCTCAATAGCCATTTCTGGGAAATTCCCAAAGGAACTTGATCTCTTTTCATTTGAGGAGACGCTTATAGAAACCTCAAAGTAGGTCAAGATTAGTTCTGCATCCTAAATTCAAACAATGAACAAAAACTTGCAGAATGCTATCCAACCATTCTTCTTGGTGGCAGATGAAGAAAGGGTGAATTGAATGTTTACACAAGAGAAATATGTAACAATCCTCATTAGGGGTCTGGAAAATCACATTCTTTTAATACTTGGTTCACCCTACTTAGTATCAAGTAGAATCTGTATAGCAGACTTTTTCCAATATTATTATAAACTAATCATATATGATAAGATTTTTTTCCCCTTGCCCAGGCAACAGAAGTCAGGAAACAGCTCAGCCAGTCTGTCATATACAGTGGTACCTTGGTTTTCAAACAGAATGCGTTCTGGAAGTCCGTTCGACTCCCGGAACCGTTTCAAAACCAAAGTGTGGCTTCCGATTGGCTACAGGAACATCCTGCAGCCAATCAGAAGCCGCGGAAGCCACACCGGACGTTCGACTTCTGAAAATCGTTTGAAACGTCTCACTTCTGGGTTTTGATCGTTCAGGAGCCGATTTGTTTGGGAGCCAAGGCGTTCGGCTTCCGAGGTACAACTGTACATGTATATTTAGCAGCAGTAACAACACATTGAAAGAGTCTTGGTGCTGATTTCTCTAGATCAAGTACACAGAAACTTGTGGAGGCGGAGCCAGTGGTGTGCTACACATATGTACAGCTACACCCTATACTGGAGGTGTATAGTCTAAGTGCTACTTGGAACTCAATTAACCCCTGGGGGAAATCAAAAGCTACTACCTCATTAAGTCCATAGCTGCCAAGTACCCCATTTCCCCGGGAAACCCCCGTTTTTACGTATCGTTTCCCAGAGGTCCCCCGTTTCTCTTCGCCTCCCGTTTTTCTCCCTAAAAGTCTCCTGCCGGCGGCCATTTCCCCCCCCCCCTGCTTTGCCCATCTATGGGCACCGAAAATGGCCGGCGCCGGTGTCGAAAGTCACGTCTACGCATGTCCGGAAGTGCGCAGACGCGACTTCCGGTGTCGGCGGCGGCCATTTTCGGTGCCCATAGATGGGCAGAGCGACACCAGAAGTTGCGTCTACGCACTTCCGGACACGCATAGACGCGACTTCAGGTGTCAGCGGCGGTCATTTTTGGTGCCCATAGATGGGCAAAGCGACACCGGAAGTTGCGTCTACGCAACTTTCGGTGTTGCGTGGCTGCCGGTCCCGGATTCTGCAGTCCGGGACTTGGCAGATATGATTAAGTCCCACCTCATCAAGCAAGTAGCAGCAGCTGCTGCAAATGATGGGCATGTGAGCTGGTAGTAGTAAACAGAGGAGGGTGAATAGAGAAGAGGTAACTGCAGTACTGAGAAGAGTGCAGCTGCAACTGCCCAATTCTTCAACTGGGACCAGAAAACAAGAGGCGGCAACCTATGCAAGATGTTATGTGTCCTTAGGACTAGCAGGTAGTACTCACTTGCTACATAGAAGTTGCCATTTTCCCCCAGCAAAGTTTTTGTGCTGCCATCACAGGGATGGTGAACCTCAGGCCCTCCAGGTGTTGTTGGAATACAATTCCTATAACCCCAACCATCAACCATGCTGGCTAGAGCTTCTAAACACAGTGTAAGCACGCACAACATCAGGCTGCATCCTCCTTATCATGGTTCTTAATTATTTTTACTGTCTGAATCACTATTAACATTTAATATATTTCTTTCCCACCCTTCACCATGAGGTCCCAGGATGGTTACAGCAATTAAAAAATGCAATATTAAAATAAGTTAGAATATGGTTAAATGCTGGGGATGCATAGTGTTCACCCATTGTTAAAGATGCACATTCAAAATAACTTAATACTAATTAACACTTGCACTGTACTTTCACGTTTTCAGAGTGCTTCACATGCAATTCTGTCAACTGAGGCTGAGGGGAATCTCTTGTCTAAGACTACCAAGAGACTTCATAACACAGGTGAGACTCAAACTAGGAACTTCCCAATTTGTAGCTTAGCTATCAAGATATACAAGTTTGCCTAATGTGGGATTAATCACACTCCTTTAACCACCCAAAAATCATATTTTCAGATGGTAGTTACACATGGGAAGAGGGCAAATTTCACCCACCCATTCAATACTATTTATAATGTGATCAGTGATTCATATTAATAATCAATTGTCCATATTTGTGTTTGCATAACTCATGCTTGTGGGAGCATTAATGCTGGCAGCAGTGGTTCACAGGTTACAATTGTCTCATGTATGAAAAGGTAACAAAGTAGAAAATAGGAGGGGCTTTTGAACTCTGTTCTGTTGCACTGTCCAGCACATGCCAAGTTACTTGGGGTGGGGAAGAGTTGAAACATAAAATGTTACTTAGGGTGACAAAGAGCTGAGCCTGGAGATGTACCCTCATTGTCTGACTCCTGGACATCTGTTCCTCCAACTTTATCATTTTCCAGGAAAAGAAGATAGAAGGAAGGGGTTGTGGCACCTGTATTTGCCAGGCAGGAATGAACAGGTGTTTCTTTTAGTACTATCTTTAATACAGTTGACATTTTAACTAATATTTTTAAAATGTTGCCTTCCTTAATCATTTGAGGCATGGATCCAAAATATAATAGTGGCTGCTGCACAATGGGCTTGTCTACAAATATATTTTAATGCACCCATCATCACTGAAATTGGGGTGCCAAGGCTAAAAAACATTTTGCAAGCAATGAAAATACCTTGCATAAGAAGAGTAAGCAAAACACTCTTGAGGACTGCCAAGTACAACTTGCATCAATTATTTAGCTTTCATGGGGTTTACTCCAGGGTGGATAAAAATCAATGATTTTTTTAAAAAAATAAAAAAAATCGGATTTTTTTGATTTAAATCGGATTTTTTTGATTTAAATCGATTTTTTTGATTTAAATCTGATTTTTTAAAATAAAATGCTTTTTGAGGAAAATATATTACCATCCAAAGGTTATTCCATCATGAAATAAAGATTAGTTTTTTAATTATGTAGAATAAGGTTGTATATGTTTATTTTTTGGGGTAAATAAATGCCATTAATCCATTCACAATGTCATGCTCTTCCAGAGGTTTTTGTAAGATTATTGGGCAGATTCTCTGCCTACAAGATATTATCACAGATGCTTGGTTTACTTTTGCAGTTCTCAAAACTGAATTTGACTCAACAGAGATCACATGCCTCTTCTTCACAGCAAAAATGTTATAACATGAACAGAGTTGAGAAAAAGACCTTAATCCTATTGTTCTACAAACCTATGAATACAGAAACAACCCCTTCAGTGCTAAGTTTCAAGAAGTTCAGTGAATAGAATAGAAACAATATTTTTCTGATTGTTTGGAGTGGACAGTATTTAAGTTTTTCATGTGATTTAAATCGACTATGATTTAAATCAAGCCTTACTGACTAGTGATTTAAATCGTGATTTAAATCGTGATTTAAATCAATT
Source organism: Zootoca vivipara (assembly GCF_965207765.1). Lineage (NCBI taxonomy): Eukaryota > Metazoa > Chordata > Lepidosauria > Squamata > Lacertidae > Zootoca > Zootoca vivipara. Next base: position 28,759,110 of record NC_142597.1, on the reverse strand, counting down.
TGATTTAAATCAAATCCACCCTGGTTTACTCTAAAAATAAACATGGGGGATGAGAACTTCCAATAAAAACTATTTGCATTAGTGGTATTTTCTTCAGGTCTGTAGGATTCTAAAGTAAATTCCCTGATCACCAAAACAGATTATAGGCATATCATCATTCTTCTCCAAAAATTAAAATAAAAGGTAGCTGATGTCTGCAGGAAATAGACTTTACAAGGTCTATACAATAGACCTTGTATAGACAGATGCCAACTATACAAGGGTTGCAGTTCCAAAGCAGGACTACTCTTGCACTGTATTTTGTTATAAAGGGACAACCCTGAGATGGAAAAGGTGCAGGATGTTAACCTTAGTTGACTAAACAGCAATACAGGATTAGTAACAAAACGAAAGAGCACCAAATCATGATGGGATGAACACTCAATTAGAAGTTCTGATAGAAATAAGCCAGTTTTTGTGGTTTGTGGTTTTTCCAGAAAAAGGGTGGGTCTAGGGGTGTTTTGACACTTCATTAAATCTAAAAATGTACTCTTACCTGGTTTCAACAGTCACAAACAATAGCACCATGTATAAGAACTCATTTCACTCCAATCTAGAATACTTCTGTATTATACAGCCATGTATGCTCAACAGGCAGACAAACTTGGCTGGTTGGGCAGACCCTTGAGATCACCACATAGATTAATTCAGATGGAAAGGAAGATTGGGGATCATGTATACAAAACTCAGCAGTATATAAATACTGAGAGCAATACATGTCCCTATATCTGGGGTTCCCAATGGACATCACAGTAGATCAGACACTCCCATTAGCACTTGTCAAGGTCTCCTGCACTTTCCAATCATATATATATTAATAATATATAACACTAGCTGACCCGGCCACGCGTTGCTGTGGTTCTTTCCTGTGATTCCCCCACCCACCCTGTCCCGATCCATGACGTATCCTGCCCCTCCTCCCTCCACGCCGGCTCATCCCTGTGTTTCGGTAGGATACCCTTCCCTCTGTTGTCCCTGGGGGGTGTTGGACCCTACCCCCGGTATCTTCCTACATTGGCCCCACCCTTGGAGAAGGAGCTGTCAGTTTCTGGGTTCCATTTCCCAGTATTTACTTTTGTCTGAGCCCTCTGTTGGCCCCTCCCCCCTGTATCTCCATACATTGGCCCCTGCACATGCATCGTGAACATTTCTATATATTTAGATTAAGGATCGGGGGTGATGATGTGCCCTGGGACCCAGAGAACTACTTAAAGAATCCCGACCAGGGGGGGGTGTCATATGGGCCACTTGGTGCAGGCCTCCGAATCCAAAGGGGGGCAGAAACCCTGGTTCCAGGGTTTAAGGGCTCCATTCAGGATAGTATTTAAAGGGCTGTAGAGCTGAGGCCTAGTCTGTAAAATGGAGCCGAGGGAGTGGGGGCCTGGCAGGGGCCTACAAAAAACAGAGGCCGTGCTGCGGCCTATGATCCATGCACTTGTCCTCTCCCCCCCCCCGGGCCTACCGTGTTTTCTCTTTTTTTAAAACACCGTCTTATAACTATTTTTCCTCAAAAAACCACAGGGTGGCTTATTTTCAGTGGGATGTCTTATTTTTATTGCGTCAGTATGGTACGGTACAGCAATTTGCGTGCTGAGCAGGCAGTGGAGAACTCAGCTGAGAGGTGCATCCCCCCGCCTCCGTGCCTGTCACTGGTTCGCTGGTCATTTTGCGTAGCTGACCTGCTTCTTTTGTCTATGTTTTTTGTTTTGTTTCTGGGTATATGAACCGGGGGGTGTGTGTCTGAGAATCACCAGTATTTGTGAAATTGGTGTTTTATGATGTCTAGAACACTTCTTTGATCTCCAAGGCCAAAAAGACTAGGGACTCCTGACCTACATAGATTTCCAAGCCAATATCGAAAGAGCTGTGGTAAAACACAAGGCTCAAATGAATGGATGAGGGGCAGTAGCAGAACAGTTTGGGAACTGCCGGTTTATTTTGTGCAAAGGGTGTTGTTGTTGTTGTTGTTGTTGTTGTTGTTGTTCAGTCGTGTCCGACTCCTCGTGACCCCATGGACCATGGACTCCTGTCTTCCACTGCCTCCCGCAGTTTGGTCAAACTCATGTTCGTAGCTTCGAGAACATTGTCCAACCATCTCGTCCTCTGTCGTCCCTTTCTCCTTGTGCCCTCAATCTTTCCCAACATCAGGGTCTTTCCCAGGGAGTCTTCTCTTCTCATGAGGTGGCAAAGGGTTTTTACTCCCAAGTAAGTTTACATATTACTGCAGCCTTAATATGGTTAATTTCAGTGCCACATTTCTAAAGCAATAGATCTCGGGACTCTAGCAAATGTGGAAGTCACACCCTCCAGGCTTGCATGTTCTTCTTAAACTAGGAGTGTCCCTATTGCCAGTGTTCCTTAGCAGCAAAAGAAACACTTTCTAATGTTCAAAGACTTAAAGAATCATAGAATTATTTTTATGATGTCTTGTGGTCTAGGAATGAACCCTAACACTGGAAACAAGTTCAGGGATAAGGCCAAGCTCAAATTATTATCAGAATAGTTTAGTAGCTGAGCTGTAACCAGTGGCCACCTGAACAATTTCAGCTGCCCGCCCCCTGCTGCTGAACTCCATGTTTAAGCCTCAAAGTCAAACTCCAAAATGAAAACAGTGAAAATGCTAAGCAAGTGTTAGCAATATATTCAACACCCCTCCCTTCCAAGACAGATGATGCATGTTTCCAGTTCTCTGGTCTTGCAGCATAAGAAGAATTATACCTACAGCATTACTCACAATAAAGGGTTTTTGTCATCATCAGATGCCTGAGTCATCAATCACCTTCATAAGTTATTTACTGCTTTGCAGTGTTTGACCTCAATGGCAATTATTTCCTGGAAGGAGCCATATGTACCAATTCTTACACAAAAATTCAGAGCACAGGAAAATAAACTTCTTTCCTTTTAAAAAAGCCGCCACATTTTCAGTGACAAAGTCACTATTTTGGATATCTGTTACTTGCTAATACAAGACTTCTGGAGGTGGGCAAAGATGAAGTATAGATATGACCCAAAGGGAGCAAAATATTCCCAAGGTCACATAATTAATCAAATCAAAATGAGACAGAACCCTTAAGAGTTCTTAAATTTCTGCCCTCTCACTAAGCAAAGTGGACAATCAACAAAGTTGGAAACTTAAAAAACAAAAACCTGAAGCTTTGTTTACTATAAATTAGGTAAAGTTTAAAGGCACATTCCCATCTGAAACAAGCCTGTACAGAAATGAGTAGTAGCAACACAACTACATAACAAACACAAGGGGTGAGGGGTGTTAATAGAAGCTGCTGGTAATTAAGGGCACATTGGTCAAACACTGAGGTGATTTTGTTTGTGGTGTTTAGGGACTGAAAATATAAAAATTTTAGGTATTTCCTTCAAAGACCAGGTGATATTTTACCTATCTCAGAAAGGTAGAAATTACTGAAGATTTTGCAATATACACTTTGCCTCATGTAAGACATTTTCCGGCTGGCCCAACTAACATATATTCCAACCAAGCAGTAAATCGCCTAAATCTCCATTAAAATGTACACTCTGAAGCTGGCATCTTATTTAAACTATAAGCTTTCTGTTTTTCACCCACCATGAAGTGGTTGGAGAAATAGACAGATTTTCTGGCATTCTGCTCTCACACTTTTCCTACATATGTGGAAACCAATTGTGAAGCTGACACTGACTAGATGACTATTTCCAGATTTGGCTGTTCTTCAAACAAAATACTCTGAACAATGACTTTTGCTGTGTGAGGCTGTGCGTGCCCATCCGTCCATCCGTCATGCCTTCAAGGAGGCACAAGCTGCTTACTTCAGGTTCTTCCAATGCCGCAGCCTTTGCCCTTTCAAGAAGCAAATGCTGGCATTCATGTTTGCATGTAACCTTCCCTCGCAGAGGGAATAAAAACAGCAGAAGCTTAAATACCATTGCCAAATATAATTTTTTCAACTTCATATTTTTATAAATAAAAAATGACATTTTACTTCAGGTATAAAAGAAGACTAGGCCCAGTGGCACGTTGACTCCTCTGTTCACTTTTCCTGTCATTTCTCTGGCCAACTGTCAGTGATGATGGCAGTTGTAGTCCAGGAAACATCTGGAGGGTGACAGGTTCCCCATCCCTGAGTTCAATTGCTGTGCTAGGACTGGAGAGAACAAATTTCAAGAAGCTCACTGAGTGACCTCAGGAATGTCACTATCTCTCAGTCAAACTTACCACATGGGGTGGTTATGAGAATAAAATGGGGGAGGGGACTATTATTATTATTATTATTATTATCATCATCACCATCATCATCACCTCCACAATCACTTCAATCTACAACAAACCCTTCTCACCAAAGTAGCCCCCAGGCATTTCATGGTTATGGGACTTACAGAAGGATGTGGGGGCATCATACCACATCACAATGAGAGAGATCAAGGCTCCAACAACCAATACAGTACAAGATTCAAGCCGCCTTATCATTCCGACTCAATGCCTGCCTTATTGAAGACTTTAACATGCAGCCTTACACTGCGTAGGTATGACTTAAATCCCATATTTGGAGATTCTTCTACTCACAGTTTCACCCAACTGGATGGTGCAGATTGCTACGCCCTGGAAAACCTTATGTCAAATTCTGATTTTTTTTTCACACACAGAAATTCTCACATTGTACATACATGTGGAGCCCAGCATACATAAATATTCAGGAAACAATAATTAACAGAAAAGCTGTCATTGCATGCAGAATGAACGTGTGGGAGAGAGAGGGAGGGAGAGGGAGAGAGTGGAAAATATATTAAATCATATGCCGTGTGACTAATGAGATGCTGAACGTGTCAGCACACCATGGGACAAGGCTAAATTTATTGCTACAAGAAATGTATTATTAAAAGTAGTGATTTGGATAATGAGATTATGATAGCTAAGTTGAAGAAATCAGATCTCATACCTAGGCAGAAATCTTCCCAAATGAAACCTACTAAAAGGAGGCCTGTGGTTTTTCAGGAAGAACAGTAAAGTCCCATTGACTTAAAGTCAACATCTACCCAAATCCTAAGAGTGAACATACACAGAAACCTGGCAACATACTAAACCTAGCATAGCCACATTTTTAATTCTAGGTGAACAGTACTTTTTTCTTTCCTACTTGCCGCTTCTGTTTCCAGATCACCAAACTATCTGGACATATTACACCCAATCCTTTGGGATGTTACAAACATCTATTGTGTCTTCTACATTTGTTAACATCTATATGATGGTTCATGCAGGGTTGTGGAGTACAGTGCCCCAAAAATACCAGTATTACACAAGTGGCGGTTTAGGCAGGAATGCTAACACTCTGTTGGTATGCCTGCCTCATCTGCTACCTTAGCAGGGGCAGGGGCAGGGGCAGGGAGTGAGCGGGCTGCCTCTCCCTGCCTGGATGAAGAAGCAGCCCGCTTACACCTCCCCCACCTGTCCCTAAGCAGTGGAGGCAGTGGAGGCTGTATCCTCCGCCACCTTGGGATGGGCGAGACGGGCGGGCGGGCTGCCTCTACCTCGGGGAGAAAGAAGCAGCCCATTCATGCCTCCTTCATCCATCCCAAGACAGCTGAGGCAGCTTCCACTGCTGCCTTGAGACAGGCAAGGGGGACTGGCGAGGCACATCTTGGGAGCAGGAGTGCTTCTTTGAGCCTTCTCGCCCGCCGGCTGAGCAAACCCCATGTCCCTTCTCCTTCCTGGGCAGTTACCTTTCCACAAAGGCCAACATTGATGCCGAAATCCAGCATCGCCTGAGCTCTGAGAGTGCGGCTTTCTCCCGATTGAAGTGTAGAGTGTTTGAGGACCGGGACATTTGCAGGGAAACCAAAGTGCTTGTTTATAAAGCTATTGTACTACCAATCTTACTATATGCTTGCGAAACATGGACCACTTATAAATGGCATATCCAACTCCTCGAAAGATTCCATCAACGGTGTCTCCGAAAAATTTTACACATCGCTTGGGAAGACAGGCGAACTAATATCAGTGTACTGGAAGAAGCAAAGATCACCAGTGTTGAAGCAATGATTCTTCAACATCAACTTCGTTGGACTGGTCATGTTGTGCGGATGCCTGATGATCGCCTTCTAAAGCAACTACTCTATTCGGAACTTAAAAATGGAAAGCGTAATGCTGGTGGTCAACAAAAGAGGTTTAAAGACTGCCTCAAGGCAAATCTAAAAAAATGTAGTATAAACACTGACAACTGGGAAACCCTGGCCTGCGAGCGCTCCAGTTGGAGAAGAGCCTTTACTAAAGGTGTCATGGGCTTTGAGGAAACTCGATCTCATGACGCAAGGGAGAAACGTGCTAAGAGGAAGGCACGCTTGGCAAATCCACGCTGTGATAAACTCCCACCTGGAAACCAATGTCCCCACTGTGGAAGGACATGTGGATCCAGAATTGGCCTCCACAGTCACTTACGGACCCATTGTTAAAATCGTGTTTATGGAAGACAATCTTACTCGGCTACAAGTGATCGACAAAGAAGAAGAAAGAAGCTCAAGCTGGAGGGACATGGGGCTTGTTGAAGCAGAGGGAGGAACAAGGTGGACCGTGCCTCAGCAATGCAGCTGGTTTCTCCTTCTGCAGCGGTATGACGGCAGACTGCAATTACGGCTTCACACAGCGGTATATTGCCTCCTGAGTCCCTCTGCCCCCAGCGCCTGGCTGCAGCTTGTTTTTCTCTCAGTGTGCTGGGAGATGGTAGCAGAGGGACTCAGGAGGTGGCGATTTCACCAGCGATATACTGCTGAATGAAGACGTCATCGCGGTCTGCCCCCAATACCAGTCCTGGGCAATATAATTCGATTTCCAATAGCCAAATGTCTGCAGAAAGCCAAGGAGGGGGGCATGAAGGCAAGAGCCCTCAATCACTTTTGTTCCCCAGCAACTGGCATTCATAGGCACAGTGCCTCTGATCCTGGAGGAAGCCACCCTAACTAGTAGCCATTGACAGCCTTAAATACATTTGTCTGTTGCCTTTTTAAACTCATCCCTAGTTGGTGACAATCGCATCTTCTTGGTGATAGTCAACAATGAATGGCAGTGGCTATCAAGAGTTTCAGACAGTGGAATTCTCAGCTCCACCTGGAGATTGAAACTCGGACCGTCTGCATGTAAAGCAGGAACCTCACTTAACTAATGGATAAAATATCACTGAAAGGCAGCCAAGACTAAAAGACCTCACACTCATTTGCACTGGGACTGCAAGTTCTAGCCCTATCTATCAGCTAAGGATCTAAATGACTGGCTCCAATGTCCCCCAGTGATGTGTGCACATACTGGTCTGTTTCACATGTCGAAATGAGATGAAATATGTGAAATTAAATAAAAAATGCATCCTGACCTTTCATGTTCTAGAAGAGTTCCATATATAAATAAGCTGCACATTTGCAGGAAATGTTCATACACAAACTGCGGCCAGTAATTTCAATAGGCTCTCTCCCCATTCTTTTCTTTTAATACACATTTTTCTTTTTATTCTACAATCCAGGTGATAATCTAATATAACTGCTGTTAACTTGAACAAGTAACATAAACATTGTATTTTAGATTTTATACTCATTCCTAAGGGACTAGGGTTGACATGTTTAAAACGATATGCAGCAAACTTCACTCTGAGGCAGTTTCCCTCTTTCTACAAATGCATGGCAAACCTTTGAAACTGCAGCTGTACACAGGATATAGAAAGCTAGATTCTTCAAATGAGTTACCGAATAAACAGAAAACAGTAATTAGTTTTATCCACTCTAACACCCTTACATATTGTAACCATAAATAAGAAAAGCAGTTCCCTACAGCTAATTTACTGGTTCTCATGTGGCTCTATGGTTGCTGTTACCACTGCTTAAAATATGCTATTGGTATAAACCAGGCAGTTTTTTAATTCTTCATGAAATCAATACAATGTGGCCTGACCTAGCCCAACGCAGTGCTCTTCTAGTTCTACAATTGCTTTTTGTGGCAAAAACAAACTTGTTATTTGGCTAATTTATTTGTATAATAAACACGGAAATGCTTCGTGTTTTTTGAGACCAAGGGTGCAGAAATCTACAACCAAGGAAGTAGTGAAAATGAATTAACATTGTCAACAGCAACTCCTTTAGTTATAAAGTATAAACTAGTACGTTGACAGTAGAGCTGGGTCACTTTGCAAAATTGGCTCAGTATTAAACAGATCCTGTGTGGTAGTGGAAGATGTGAAGCTAAATAGCAGGAGATGCAGCAATGCACAACACATACCAAAACCAAGGAATTCCCTGCCACAAGATGTGGTGTTGGCAACAAGCTTAGATGGCATTAAAGGAAATTTGAGAAATTCATGTGGAATAAGGCCATCAACAGTTACTAATCATGATGCCTATGTGCAACCTCTAGGATCAGATGCAACATGCCTCTGGGTATCAGCTGCTAGGAACAACAGCAGATGAGAGCCGAAGCCTTCCTGCCCTGCTCATGAACCTCCCAGAGGCATCTGGTGGGCCAATGTGAAAAACAGGATTCTGAACTAGACATGTCTTTTTTCCGATCCAGTAGGACATATTGTTCTTGTATGTTTTGCACTGCATAAGCCCCTGCCCACTTATCCCTTCAGCCACCTGTTTTTTTTCACTGAGTGCTACGAATATAGTGCCACATCACTGGGGGGAGTGTATGGAGAAGGCATCTCAGGAGGAAGGCTGGGGGTGGATGAAGAATTAGGCACTCAGTCACCATTATTACACTGCAAATTTTGCTCATTCTACCTCACAGCTATTTTGAAGCTGGTCAGCTACAAACTAGGATCAACTATCACTATTTTGTGAGAGGGATTTATTTGCATATTAGCAAATTTACATTAAATTAAAGTGCATTCAAGTTCTCTCTCTCTCTCTCTCTCTCTCTCTCTCTCTCTCAACAAATCTGCTTTTTAAAACAATCTGAGTTTTTGCTGTATGGAAAGTGAAAGGGAAAGTGCACTAGAGTAGGGGTAGGGAACTTTTGGCCCTTCAGATGTTGCTGAACCACAACTCCCATCAGCCCCAGCCAGCATGGCCAGTGTTCAGGAGTGATAGGAGCTGTAGTAAAGCAACATCTGGCAGGCCAAATGCACAAGAAAGTGTGGGATAATGATCATATGGTGAAAAGTTGTATAACCTCCATGCAAAATAATAATTAAGATAAATGCTCAATAGATAAATGGTTGTCATAGAACCTTGGCACAAACAAATCAGAATGAATACTCAAGAGATCATCTAGAACAGACCCAGGTTCTCAACCACTGGTTTATTGCCACGCGTGCATTTTGCTCCCCCAAAATCAAATCGTTAAGAGTATGGACCATACTCAGTTATGATGAAGGAAATCAACTAACTGAATATTGTGCACAGAAGAGCAACAAAGATGCTGAGGTGCCTGTAAATCAAGTACTATGTAGAAATGTTGTATGTTGGAGAAAAGATTACTAAGAGGGGAAATGTTGCCAAGTAATCGATGTCCTGCCACATAGATGAAAACAAATGAGGTGTGTGTGTTTTTGCTCTTGATTTTTCTTGCATGGTGCTGTAATGGTGAGTTTCCTGCACATTTCTTCTTTTTAACAGCGTTGGGCTAATTCCCTGTTCTCAGCTCTTGTACAGAAGAGCGGCACCACCTTCAAGAGAGTTGGTGTTAGCTTTTTAAAAACACAATTAAAAATAGAAACACCACTGCTTCTTATATATATATATCTCAATGGACATGCTTGCTAGTGTTTAATAACAAAGCACATAGGTCACAAACACTCCATTAAATACTTGTGCACACTTGGATACAATGCAGTACTGCAAGGAGGTTTGAAAAACAGTCATTGTGACCAAATTGGCATGGCAGGTGAAAGTTTATGACCAAGAATGTGTGGATGGTTGCTTCACAGTTCAACACAAACCTTGATTTTTAGCTGAAAATAAGCATGCCATCCCAAGAGTACAGACTCACTATGATTCACAAGAGAGAATATGTTTTGAAGCTAAATTAAAACTGTTTTTGAATAGCAGCAGCTGAAACACCTCAGTATAATCTTTCAAACCCAACCAAGCAAATAAAATATTGTCTCAGTATGTTTTATTTGATAAGACATGTGACCTACTTTAGGCTTCGCCTTGCCTTGATTATAATTAACAGTAATTTGTACAGATTCCAATTTAATACATGAACTCACTCATTGAGAAAGGCAAACTGGCTGATTCAAAGCCAACACAAATGCTTAAATATGTTTTATGATGTTTAATTTAAAACAAAGAGAAGATATACAGCAAATCGGGCTTCCATACTACTCCCTTCTTGAAGACAGCAAGATGCAAAGTTGGAATACATATGGACAACTACATATGGACAAACCTTAAATATGCAATTAAGAGTTAACCTTATGAAGAATCCCATATACCATTTAATGGGCATATATGACTTGCTTTGAGAAAGCTTTTGATGCAGTGCACTGATAAAATGGAATCCCTTTTACTTTTGATTATTATTTTAAAATACCCATGTATATACAATGGGCTGGAAGACCACTTATGAAAGGATTTATCCTGCCCTCTCTTTAGGCTCCTACTGTCCTCACAAAGCCTCACAGGAGGGTCAGGAACTTTCCTGAACAGTATGAGCCTTTTCCATATTGTTAGGAGCAAGCCTATAGGGGGAGGGCAGTTGGGTATACTATACTTGCCCTGGACCTCAGAGGGTTAAGATGGGGGTCCCCCGCTAGGGTCCTGCAGGACTTATGCTATCATACCAAGAATGAGACTCCTGCCCCAGGCATAAGACAAGCTCTGCACGGGCCTGCAGATGGTATATTTATCTGAAGGTGAATTTTAGTCTTAAAAGTTGGTAGGTTAGGATGTATGTATGGGAATTGCCAGGGGTGGGGAAGAGAGACTAGGGAGGGGGAGCTGAAAGGAGAAGTGTGGTTAATTGCATTACTTTGTTATTTTTGCAAATAAAAATGATCAAACCATTAACAATAAAGTAGGGTTTTTGTTTGTTTGCTTGCTTTTGTAGTTAGGGGAAAAGTCGTTAGAGACATGCTTTTAAACTCATTTTTCAGCTTAAGACCACAACTGAGAGAGTTCCTAGACAAAAGAAAAAGACTTACGTTGGCTCATGCTTAGTGGGGGGTTTTCCCCCTCATACTAAACTAAAAGCTTGTAAAAGCTTCAGGAGCAGTTTGTCCTATTTCTTGAAAACAGGGGGTGGCCTAGAAAACCTCATGTAGAAATCTAGTTCACCATGTAGCCCTGTAGACTGTATCTAGAGGCTATTCATGATGTTATGCTACAAAACGTCTGATGTTCAGGCAGCAATCAAGGCAGTGTCAAATAATGTATTTTGATTGCGAGAGATGGTAAACAGCTACTATTATCCTTCCTCTGCCACCCCAACCTCGCATTCCCAAACAAACATGTGTCTCAAGTGTCAATTTGTGCTTCATCCAGACTCATTCTAGTTGCTTCTAGATGACTTGTTTATTGAGTATTCACCATAGTTTGTTTACACAAAGTTGGTGGGGAGGTTATATGATGTTTATTGAACACTCAGTCAGATTTCTTTGCATGGAAGTTGTACAACATTGCATGAAGCAATTGTATCCCACACTTTCCAGTATTTTTCCCATCACATACCACAAAATTCTGGATGTTCTTGTTTTTGTAAGTGGGTTTGTTACACAAGTGCATCAAATCCACTAATTATCTCAACTGAATTTAGTATGCAATCATTGCTCTTTTGCCGGAAAGAGCCAGCCTGGACACCTCTGTCAGGCAGAAACTGCACTCCTTTCCTTACAAGCAGTTGTATAGGAACCGGAAGTCTGCTCCAAACAAACCAGTCTCCATAGAGAAGCAAGTACAAACAATATTTCTCTCCTACCAACTCCTTTCATGGTTCTATAGCAACTCATCTGTATGATAATCATGTCCACACTGTTAGAATTGATCTCTGAATAGCAAATTACATTTCAAAGGAAAGTAAAAAGTGTGCGGTGAATGGGGAAGCATTTTGTTTATTCCAACTATGCAACTCCAGCACAGGGAAGAATAAAACAGACAAAATGTATTCTTTCAAAGCCAGAAGCAATCATTAAATAATTGCTATTTGACACTCAAGGTGAAACTTCCAGCATGGCCAAGTCTACCTTGTAATGTATCAATGAAAGCTGCTAACAGTCACACAAACAAAATGGTTGGTTTTATAGGAAACAATTGTGAAGGTAAGAGTTCATTAATCTAAGAATCACCCATACTGGTTCTACCGTGTTTCTCCAAAAATAAGACACCGTCTTATATTTATTTTTCCTCAAAAAAACAACACGGTGGCTTATTTTCAGGGGATGTCTTATTTTTTTTTTATTAAGTATGGTACAGTTTAACCTACAATGTTAAACTGCCTATCACTGTGGCTTATTTTCGGGGTATAGCTTATTTTCGGAGAAACACGGCAATACTGATACTGAGCCTTCTCAACAGGTATCAAATTACAAAAGCAGTTGATATGCTGCTGGTTCTAACATGTTAAACAGTGGCAGTATAGTGGTAGTATAGCTAAGGTCTTATGTAGGCCTACTGTAGCCTATTCTGTAGGAACTACTGCAGATATCCTTCATTCTTAAATATGTGGTAAATTTGCAGAGTGTCTTCCGCTTCATATATAGTTTCTCTGTGGTATCTGAATGTAGAGATGTGGCTTTAAGCTATTGATATTTTTTATTAGACTGAGCCAAAATGCAACCACCTCGAGTTTGTGGGTTATCCTTCAGAAAATCCCGCTAGATAAATCTAGCAGCTGCATGAGAACTATTATGCAAAATGTTAAGCATGGTTTTAATTATGAATTATGATCAAACACAGACACATTTAAAACCTTGCACTTTTCACAACAACCCTATGGATTGTATTGAGGCTCAATAAGAATCATTTTAATGAACTCCAAATCTAGCAAGGATGGTGGGGATAAAGCCTTTTTACAAAGCACCATCTGACTCTGCAACATTTGGAAATATATCAATAACAGTCAAAAGTATAATATACTGAGTAACTGGTACATACATACTCTCCAACACTTGTCATTACTGGGGAAAGTGCCAACTTTGGAATAAGACAAAACCATAGTCCACCTCAAAAAATGCTCTTCCAAAAATGCATGCTTGGTGCAGTGCTTAACAAATTATTTGGTCTTCAACACATTTATAGCATACCTCCCAACATTTCTGCAATGAAAACAGGGACATCCTATATTTATTTTATTTATTTATTTTTATTATATAAAAACATTAAACATTTAAAAACTTCCCTATACAAGGCTGCCTTCAGATGCCTTCTAAAAGTTGTATCTCCTTGGCTTGGGGGTCACACAACTTCATACCCTCCAACATTTCTCTGATGAAAATAGGGATGTCCTAAGGAAAAGTGGGACATTCCAGGATCAAATCAGAAACCGGGGCAGCTTCTGTAAATCTGGGGCTGTCCCTGGAATATAGGGACACCTGGAGGGTCTATCTAGTCTTAATGTATAACTGTGTACTTGGAACACCCATGTTAAAAACAAAACAAAAGCCCCTGCTCTTCTGAAACGTTAACCTATCTGCAAAACTGATATAACACGTACAAGAAAAAACTGGTGATAGAGTATATTTAGACAAAGACAGAAGATGACCAGATAAAGGAGCAAGCTGGTAAGAAATGAAAACATGACTAATTTCTACATATTTTAAAAGGGGAGGGGGCTGAAAAAAGTCCTTCCCTGTCACTGACAAATATGCTGCCTTGACCAACAGCCACTTGCTATCATAACAAGATATCCAGAAAAGCAGTATGTTACTGTGGCAATACTGTATATGTGAGACAACAATGGTCAGATGGGCTGTGAACAGGCTTTCTTTCATCACAGTTTTCCACTGCTTCCAATGGATTCCTCCACCAAAAGTTCTAGGAATGTTTTAAATTATCGCTCACTCTTTCTACATAATTTGTGAGTTGAACTGCTCGGAGAACCCTTCAAGATTGAAGAGCAGTATAAAAATATATTGCATGTTTAAGTTGTAACACACCCAAGAGATGTATTAAGCTTCATCAGTCTGGAAAAAAATAACTCAACGTGGCTGCAGTTTTATGTTCTATACCTGCATAGCTCCTAAGGAGAAAGATTTTCTTTAGTTCAAAGTGTTTCATATAAATTTCAATTCCTAAGCACACATACACAATACTTATAATGCAGTGTGATGCTTTCATCTTGCTCAGAGAACACCACCACCAATTTCTTTCTGGGTGAATGGAATCTAAACATCATTGATGACATACTATTTTATACCCCAAAACCCTGTTAGTGACTCCAAAACTCCCACACTACTTCCAGTGGCAGATATGTCTAAGTATTGAGTTTACCAGCTCACTACCGCCACCTGAGGAACTTCATCTGTTACCCTCAGTCACCTCAATTACGCAGGGATCATCTGGTTGCTGTTTAATCTCCCAAGATTATAGTCACCACCTAATTTTCAAGGGAAACAGATTAATGCACCACGTAGGGATTGAATATTTCTGATCCCCACTGATATGGAAACAATATATAAACATTTCTTTAGAATTATGAAAAAAAGACCACAGCCAAGCAAAGAAAGGTAGTGATGTAAGATTTTAAAGTAAACCACTAGTTAGCGTTCTGCACTACACTGAATACCTTAAATTTAGATATTGAGTACATAATCTCAACAATTAAGAATAATGATTCCATTTCAAATTTTTAAATTCTGGATTTTACAAGTTTTTACACAGGATAATCATTATAGTGGTTATTACTCTTACACAGAAAAACAAATTTTCATGTTTTCAACACCTTTAGCAAGAGAACCAAGTAAATAAAAAATTCTACTTCAGATTATTTTAAAAGAGTGAGCTGATTGAAGCAATCCAGTTTCCAGAAACACCTACATATAAGACATGATTCACCACAAATCCTAATTATCAGCCAGGACTGCAGTTCTAGTTACTATGACAATGTCAATATCTGTGAGGTGTATAGTCTTACCCTGAAAGGTAAACCATTCAGAATAAATCATGGGCCAGAGAATCTGAGAAAAGAAATTCAAAGGAAACTGTTTATCACAGTCACTTGATGGAAAGGCAACAACTGCTAAAAATTATGACAATTCATTCAATGTTGCTATTTCTAGAGACTAACAACACCTGAAAGTCTATGTGTCATCTCAAAAGTAATGTTTCATTCTATACACTGTTTAAAAATGGCACTTTTTCAAAATGCATAGGATGCCAAGGCTGTATTTGAACATCAGCTAATTTTTGCCTCGAAGCCTATGTAAGTTACGCCACTTCAGTCTTGCTGAAGACAACGCCTAAGCCTAACTGCCATTTCTAAATATGAGAACGTGTTCAGCCAGATTTAAACATGGAGCAAAAGCAGCCTTGAAAATAACCAGGGGGTGGGCGGGAGGAGATTACTAGTCTGAAAAAAGAAAAAGAAAAAGAGGGCTGGCAGAGGAATGATGAGGAGCTGCATTTTTATGCTGGACAAAGAAGAGGGCTTGCCTCCTTTAGCAGCCTGCTTAATTTCTATGTAGAGTGCAGAGGAGGAACAGAGAGTCCCATCCCTCTCTCACCAGCCCATTCATTTGCCTACACTGAATTCCTAACTCCCTGTAGTTACCAGGCTAGTGCTTAAAAACAAGGCTAAACTAAACCTAGATTCAGTATTGGTTTGAAAACTGAAAGGAGTCTACAATAATGCATGGAGGTTCGACTTCCACATCTAATACTGACTTCTTTAAAGATGTGAATCTTTTATTCCACACACACCCAGTTTCATATCTACAAACCCTAACAGTCAGGTTAGGAAACCCACCAAAGATAAAGTTTGCAAATTACACATTACAAAGTTATATCTAAAGTATGGACACACTTGATGGATCCCACCACCAACCTGGAATAAATTCAGTCTCAAAAAGTTAACCTGACAATTGAGATGCACTGAACATCCATGAGACTATTCTACTGTGATAGCACAGAATGAACTTTTCAATATTTAATGGGCCTTGAAAGCATCTTTGTTGTTGGCAAGCTGCAAGTGCCAGAGATTTGACTTTAAAAATGTGATTCAGAAAAAAGCATATACTTAGTAACACATTTAAAAGCTCCAATGACTTCAGCTGGTGCTTTATATTTATTAATGTTTACCCTACTCATCTCTTTTATTAAATTTCTTACATTTGCTCTTTGGGAGATACCACAAACCACATACCCATTAACTGCATACTATATTTTTCTCAGCACTAAACAACATTTCATTTTATGTAAGAAAAACTATTTAAGGAAACTAGAAGATGGGAAAATGCCAAAAAGGAACTATAGCTAGAAAATTGCATTCACTGGCCTGGTTCACATGATACGCTTAGTCAAACCTTTGCTTAGTGAGACCTCACCAGCTCCCTGAGAGTTTGCAGCTGCTTATCCCCTCCCAGTTCCCTTTTGCCAAATATGCCACACAAACTAAACTTGTGGAAGGGGGGAGTATTGTTTTGTTGTTTTAACTACAGTATTTGCTTTGTGAAGAACTCTGAGATCTTGTGATGAAGGGCAGTATATAAATCTAATAAATAAATAATAATAAACAAACAAACAAACTTGAGTTGTGTGAACCAGGACTTGTGGTTAAGCTCCTTTCTCACTAACCATAGCTGCAGCCAAGAATTGTTCTTGGCTAAAACTTGTGGCTAGTGACAAGAGAGATTAACTACAAGTCCCGGTTCAAACAACATGCCCCCCCACACACACACACTGAAACCCTGGGTAAAGAAGACTGTTTTCGCCTGGCGCCTAAACAGTTTAGTTGTTAAACAAGCCAACTTCAGCTGCAATGTATTACGTACTTGACAAGCCCACTGGGGGATGGGGACAGTATCAAGCTAATGCTAAGCCACCATACATAACAGGTAAGCTGTGCTTGGCTTGGTGGGTGAGAAATTGTACAGGTCTGCCTTGTAGGATGCTTTCCTTTGCACTCTTGGTACCGTAATTATCAAAATGGTTGCCAGATTTCTCAGCACACACATACTAATGCTAAAGATCCACACAGGAAAGGCAGAATAAATTTGAGACAAATTTGCAATTCACTTTTTCATTGTGTTTGAAAAGAGGAAAAATATGTGGGCAATATAAAAAGAGGGGAAAGAATAGTTAATAAACATTTAAGAAAACGGATGGCAACTCAAGGGCTGCACTTCCACATCACATTGAAATTGTGAGATTTCCACTTAATTTGACAGTCTATTTGAATCTCATGTTGAATACATTTGATCGACCTCCTTAAAAATCTTTTCCTTCCCCACCCCCAGGCATCTAGCTCATTTTCCATTTTTAAAGCTTTTCTTGTAGAATTAATAGATGCTGAAATACTGCCTGCCATAAAAGGACAACTCACTTTCATTAAAAGCTTAGTTCCCTCCATAGATTAGAAAGGAATTGTCAGCCCAAAGCACCTGACTCCATATGCTCTACTGCATATGCTAATTCATCTAAATATATGAACATTTAAATTGGACTTCTGGTTAGCTGTAAGAATGAGTCAAGAAGTAGACAGGTGGCCAAGCAAATCCTACTCACCTCTGATCCAAACTGTTTTAAAGTATTTATGCAAAGGGAGAAGTCCCAGATTCACACATTTTTACACTCATTTAATGAAAACTCTAAGAGGAATGGTCTGCTAAAACTGTGTCATTGCACCAATACTGGCATATCTCATAACAGTCCTCATGAGAATATCTACCCCATAACATAAAATGTGGCATTTTAAATTTAAATTAAAAAGTAACAGTTAATAGGCCACACACAGGATCTGTTAGCCTCACCATATCAAAACATCTTCCTCATCCCACCAGAACATCACAAACTACTTTTTAAATGTAAATGCATGGCTGTAGTATGCTAAGGCAGTTAGGAATTATAGCTCTGTGAAGAGTAAACTACACCTCCAAGGATTCTTTGAAGGAAGTCATGGGCTTTAAATGTATGGTGTGAGGCTGTGACAAAAACAGTAGCACTTTTCCCTGCTTTTCCAAGGAGTGAGTTAAAACCCAATATATGTGCAAGCTGCACACACAACTCTAGAGACACACAGGGCCATCAGAGAGCCCTGCTGCTTTTGTCAGCTGGGAAACATTGGGGATTCATGGAACATGCAGGGTAGCACCGCATCACAAAACTGGCATTTCCCTTGACTTACCTGGAGAAGGCGAAGTTTGAGTAGGGCAGAAAAAGAGAGAGGGATGGGCATCCACTCCTTGAAGTAATACACATAGAGCTAATGTTCTGAGGAAAGGAGATTACGGAAGACAGCAGCTGACAACTTTTTTGATAAGCATACCACAAATTAAAAGTCTAAGTATGCTCAAGTGCAGCTCCCAACACCTTGTGGCGTTTGCTCTTCTAGTCAACTTAAAGAAGAAGCTGTGTGGCACTGGAGGAGCACACAGGAATATTGTTGACTGAACCTACAGGCCCAAAAGCTACTACCGGTATCAAGTCTTCAGATGATCAATTGAGTACACTCTCACAATGTACTACAAGCACCCTTGATTTATTACAACAAACCATTTCACAATTGCTTCTGCTCACACAATCTTGCAGAAGTTATCAGCAATATACTGTATTGTTACTTAGTTTCTGGCATGCAGCATGTTCCTGCTGTGTGAATAATCTGTTTCACAGTCTACCCCAAATAAAGGATGTTGTTTTTCAATCTTAGAGCATATATTACTAGCCTGAGACTAACAGCTTCGAAAGGATTAGAAAATAATCTGTCTTCCAGTGAAGTATATAACACAGGAAGCAAACTTCCAGCCTTACATTGGAAATGTATAACTTGGTACTATCTTCTTAACAGTAGCGGCTGTGAAAAAGGGAAAGTCCATGTTAAGGATCATTAGGTAAATGATCAAGAATAAAACTGCCAATATTGTAATTCCTTTATACAAATCTATTGTGCAACCATGTGTTCAGTTCTTGTCACTGCCCTTCAGCGTGGATAATGATGGTCTAAAAAGGGTAGGGGACCAACATTTGAGTTTTTTTTGTAGACAGAAAAGGCAAATAAGGGAGAACATGATAATACTCGTATCAAATTATGCATGGTGCCGAGGAGTGAATAGAAAGAAATTGGCAACTCAAGGGCCCCCGTGAACCGAGCTGCCCACTCACCTAACTCTATATTTTAAATAGAAAATTGGGGGGTCGTCTTATACGCCCAATCGCCTTGTACGCCGGAATATACAGTATTTGCAAATATATTCTGGCAATTAGTTTTGCCATCCTGCACTTTGCTTAATCATTGTGAACCTGAATAAACTGCTGTCATTTCTCTATTTAAAGCAGTCCTTGGGTAAAACAAGGTGATCTGGCATGCAGCCAACAATTAATTCTTGCACCTAAACATTTTAAAATTGCTTCCCTACAGTTTTTCGTTCCCAGTGATTAAGATCAATGACAGCAAGTAGCCAAAAATATCTTCATCTTCTCATATAACAGGGGTTAATGACATTAATGGTTGTCCACCCACATTTCACATCATTTGTATGCTTTACAGTGGTGCCTCGCAAGACGAATTTAATTCGTTCTAGGACTCAATTCGTCCTACGAGTCGCGGTTTCCCATAGGAATGCATTGAAACTTAATCAACGCGTTCCTATGGGCTCCGGGGGACTGGCGGTGGCATGGGACGGGGCTTCGGAGAAGGCGCAGCGCTTCTCCGAAGCCCCGTCCCATGCCGGCTGTGTGCAAGGGGGCAGGGGGAAAAGCTCTTCTCCCACCCGCTGCCTCCCGCCTGCCTTCCCCGGCATGGGAAACGGCTTCGGAGAAGGTCTCTGAAGCTGCGTCCCATGCCGGCTGTGTGCAGCGAGGTGGCGGGGGGAAGACAGGCAGGGACAGCCACCGCACCGCCGCGCTTCGGCTCCATCCCCCTTGGCAAAGGAAGATCAGCTGTCAGCTTCCGGCACTGACAGCTGATCTTCCTTTGCCGCCTTCCCGCGCTACATTCTATGGCCGTGCTTCGCAAGACGAAGTGGCGGTCATAGAAAACCCTGTCGTCTTGCGAATGCCTCGTGCAACACAAAACTCTTTCGTCTTGCAAGTTTTTCGTTGTGCGAGGCATTCGTCTTGTGAGGTACCACTGTATATTACTTAACATTTGTGCTCTCAAAATTCTAGAAACATATTAAAACTAAGAAGCCCCTAAATTCTAACAAAAGCATAGGCTGCAACTTTCTAAAGAATGTACTTAAAAGAAAGGAGCAGCGTGATATAGTAGTTAGAGCATGGGTAGGGAAACTAAGGCCCAGGGGCCAGACTCAGCCCAGTTGCCTTCTGGATCCAGCCCACGACGGTCCAGGAGTCACCACGTGGATCAGCGTGGATCTGATCATTTGGGCTACGCCAGTTCAGCGGCACCTCCTCCCTCCCTCCTCCTGGCTTCTCCCCGCCCTGCCTAGAGCCAAGGGGAAGGGGGCTGGGCTTTGTTGGTGCCAATAGCAGCAGTGTTAGCGCTCGAGCAGCCGCCATTGTAAGCAGGCTCAATTCTGGCTTTGTTGCTCCAGAGCCCTTTTGCACGCCACTCATTGTCCCACCGCTGCCAGCCCCTGCCGCTCGCAAGACACAGGTAAGCAGCCACTGGGGCTCATCCGGTGCTGTGGAGAAGGGAGGGGAGTGTCAGTTGGGGGGCTGGCTTACCTGAGTAGAATGTGTCCTTTTATTTAAAATGCATCTCTGGGTTATTTGGGGAATTCGTTGATTCCCCCCCCCAAAAAAAATATAGTCCAGCCCCCCACAAGGTCTGAGGGACAGTGAACCAGCCTCCTGCTGAAAAAGTTTGTCGACCCCTGAGTTAGAGTGTTGCAGTGGGACCTGAAAGACCAGGATTCAAACCTCCAGGCAGCCATGAAGATCACCAAGTCCCCTTGGGCTAGACACAGTCTCTCAGCCTTGCCATCTCATAGGGTTGTTGGGAAGATAAAATGCAGATGAGGAGAAGCTTGAGCTCCTTGGAGAAAAGGTGGGATATAAATGTTATCAGGATTACATTCTACTCCCTCATCACATGAGATATTAGGCCTGGCCACAACAATCTAAAACAGAACAAAACGCGCTGAGGGGGGGGGGTCTACACTTTTTACTCGTCACCTTGACAGCACAATCCTGTTAGTCCAATTTTATTCAACAGTACTTACTCCTAGGTGAATGAGTATATAGCAGTGCAATCTAAAAATCTAATCTAGGTAGGTAGGTAGGTAGAAGATAGATACCAACAACTATTGTGAGAACCGACAACCATGCCTATGTGCATTTGGATAAGAAAAATCTAATGAGTTTAACACTGACTGGGAATTGGTATATACATATTAAAAGTGGCATATGATCTCCAATGCTCTGCTGTGCTTGATTGTGTAAAATATTGTTATATGGATCGTTTGTTATGATATTTAAAGACTGGTAAATATTTTTCCATTAATTTATTTAAATGATTATAATATTTACTGTATGACTATCTAATATATGGTTTTGTTAAATGTTCTGATAAATTTCATTCATTTGTTAAGCAAATGCCTTATAAGTTAAAAACTCTGCCCTCAATTCTAATTCTTTTTTTAAAAAACCAAATATTCACTCCCGTAATTATGTTATTGCAAAGTTCCCTAAAGGAAAAACTGAAATGGGAGAAAGTTAAGCTACAATAATAACAAGCTTATATTGTCCAAATGTGAGGGCTACTAAAATTAAGAATCTGTGACTACAAATTGTTCAAAATGGATTCTCTTCCCAAACCAGGCTGGTATTAGTACAGTAGTTTTATAAATGGAATTCTTCAATTTCTGCCCTCATTTTCTATCATACATACCTATTGATGAAAAAAGAACTAAAATGAGACACAGACAATAGATAATGTTGCTTCCCTGGTTTCCTACATTATTTGTAACCTCATTCCTATCCTGCTGACAGGCAACCTAAAACATTTTCCGATGCATAGGAAATGCACTAGTGACTGGAATCCATAAGGAATCTTGCTGACACAGATTTAGATAACCACTGGTTCATTGCATATTATGATGAAATGTTCTTAAAATGCTGACTTCTAGGAGTCATTAAACTTCTGCTTCACTAACCTTTCTGGGGAAAGAAGAACAAGAGACAAATAGTTTCTACAGTGCACTAAATTAAGACCAGCTGCTATATTCCAGCTCTGACAGCTCTGAATTTTCTCCCCAGTCAAATCATTGCATGTAAATTTTACTATCATTTTTCAACTGAAACAGTGTTTCAGAAACTAGTTCCTACCTAATGCAGTTATTTTGGAAATAGGACATTATTACACTCAGAAAGTTAAGAACACCTGGGGGGGGGGAATATACTCTAAACAGAGAAATACTTAGTTATGCATTGAATTAACTTTTTGCAAGATGTCCAAAATCTCTCTATCCTTTAAATCTCCATTTTCACCAGTCCTGCATTATCCCTTGGGAATAAACACATGCAAACCCTTCCCTTCTGTTCTGGGCAAATACAAAATACCAAATATAATTGTGGAAAGGTGACTCTCACAGTGCTCAAGTGTAATGTTTGTGAGCAAATGGCTGTTGGTTTCTTTTATCCATATAGTATTTGAAAATGGATATCAGAATTAAACTCTGGAACAGATTTTGTATTACGTATACACTACTTTGCCAAATGGAAAATGATATCCTAAAATTGCATAAAGAAAATTCTGTCATAATAAAAGACCTAAAGCTTGTAAACACATAAAGTAGTTGCATATCAGTTATGTAAAATATAGACTGCATATTTTAAGTGCTTTGACATTTTTCTTCTATGTAGTCAACAAGAATAAAAAATTGCATTAAAATCAGGCTCCAAGTACTATACGTAATAGGACAACACACTTGCTTTAAGATTCTTGGTGTTTTTTTAATTATTTTATTTCAAGTATACCTAGACATACTGTTCTGAACACCTGCCTCAGGAAAAACAGAACAAAATACAGAGAGAGTTCTTACAAAATAGTAGTAGTCAAGCCAATATACCTGCTCCAATAATTACCTCTTTGCAATGTGTTAAATCAGGGCTGGGGCAGGACTCTTTTATACTGTACACACTTTGTTTTCAGGAAACCAACACTTCAATCGTTGCTCTTCTAGGAGTCCTCATATCAAATTATCCTTCTGTTTTACTTCAAATTACCCATGACCACACTTTCCACCAAATCAGAATGCTTTATCCATGTGTCTGGAAAAAATTCTCAAGAGCCCCTGAAGTCTTCATCGCACAATGCTAAATAAAAAGTTAGAACACTAGTTCTAAAGCTTTGGCCTTCCAGCACCTGACATTGTCCCACACTTTAGTTCTATAATATTAGATCATAGAACTGTAGAGATGTAAGGGACCATGGGGGTCATCTAGATCAACCCCATCCTTTTGCCCAATATAGGGCTCAAACCCACAACCCTGAAATTAAGTCTCATGCTCTACAGATTGAGCTTCCCACAGCCTGTTTGAATTGATTTCCTGGATGTCCATGGAGTTGTGTTAATACACATCAACTCCTCCTCTTTCCCCACACCATTCTAATTTCAATTCTGGTAATTGATTTACTACTCAATGTGCAACTGTAGTGTTTTTCGGACCACCTGCATTTCATCCTAACCTGCACTCCAACAATAGCCTGGTAGTCTGACTTCTTCAGCATCAAGCCCAGCACGCTACGTAATTGCACTTTCTTGTAGATGCACCACGTCTGGGAAACAGTGTAGAAAGCTACAACAGTCTTCAACTTGACATTTTTAAAGCCTATAAAAATTATATCTTCTGGGGTCAGTTATATTGAATGAATCATAATTTAAAATAAAAGATTGGGATTAAAGTGGCAAAGTTCATCTGCTGTCTCAAAAGTATAGCTTAAAAATATTGGAGACTAAACTTTTCAAACATTCTGATTTGAGCAATCATTTCCTTCATGTATTCATTCTAGTCCATTACTGGCTATGTTTAAGGGCCAAACAACACACTGCCTTAGAGCTCTGTGATCTGAATTCCTGCACAAATTTTCACCTTCAAATTTTCACATGCCTTATGGGCCAAAGTATGCAATCCTAAACTAATAGAAATCTATCTTTCTGTTCTCTTTGAAGAGTACATACTGCTCAAACTCTAGAATTACGCTAAAAATGCTGCCAGTGCTAATGCCAGACACTAAAAACAGCACAATAGAGAGAGGAAGCCATAATGCACCTCTGTCAGGGACTGGCAGGGCTCTGAGGAGTGTGTGGATGAGACAGTGGGGCCAGAGGCTGGTCTAAACAATGGGGGTAGAAATTTATGGGGTTTCTTGCCTCCAAAGAGGCAGCAGTCAGAGGTGGAGGATGGGGAGGGGTCTGAGCAGTTGTAGATGGGGGAGGAGATGCAAAACACAAGGTAAGAGCCAGAGCTGGAGGATGGACAGGAATGGGAGAGACCGTGCCTGAAGGGAGTGGGTGGCAACATCTCCTCTGCCCCTGCAAAGTCCCAGGACCAAGAGGGGCTTGAAGAATAAGAGTGGCTTGACAACTTCCATGTAGAAGGAATTGCAGGTTGCCTGTGCTCACGCCATCGGATGAGGATACTAAAGTTTGTGGGGGGACCCTGGCCACGCTTTTGCTCCAACAGCTTAGCTCGAAGCGCAAGCCTGTGGAGGGCCACCAGCTGCCTACCCACCAGAAGCACTGTGTGTGCATGTTTAGTGCACCTTAGGAGCTACGGTGGGACGTAGGTGGCACTGTGGTCTAAACCAGCCTAGGGCTTGCAGTAGGTCGGCGGTTCGAATCCCCGCAACGGGGTGAGTTCCCGTTGCTCGGTTCCTACTCCTGCCAACCTAGCAGTTCAAAAGCACGTCAAAGTGCAAGTACTCCGTAGATAAATAGGTACCGCTCCAGCAGGAAGGTAAACAGCATTTCTGTGTGCTGCTCAGGTTTGCCAGAAGCAGCTTAGTCATGCTGGCCACATGACCCGGAAGCTGTCTGCAGACAAACACCGGCTCCCTCGGCCTATAGAGTAAGATGAGCGCCACAACCCCAGAGTTGTCCACGACTGGACCTAAAGGTCAGGGATACCTTTACCTTTAGGAGCTATGGTAAGTTCATGCTATGTCGATAAAGAATTAAAGGATGGGCATTTGTCCTCCTTGAGCTGGA
This sequence comes from Zootoca vivipara, assembly GCF_965207765.1. Lineage (NCBI taxonomy): Eukaryota > Metazoa > Chordata > Lepidosauria > Squamata > Lacertidae > Zootoca > Zootoca vivipara. Next base: position 28,733,839 of record NC_142597.1, on the reverse strand, counting down.
TGTGCTCAGGACAACTTCTGAACACTCCAAATCATCTGGAGGGTTTTCATGCTCACATTGGAAGATTACCACTACTACCCTACACAGCATCAGAAATACAAACAAGTTTGCACATAATGCAGTAACATTTCTGTGCAATCCAGGCCACCCATGTGAATATTCATGCTTGTGAAGCTTTACTAGAGTGAATTCAAATGAACCTCATCCACAAAGGCATTTTAGGAGAAAAGAGAATAAGAACATTAACAAACAGAAACAATCTTTCTTTCACAAAAGGGATCAGAAATAGGTTCAGACCATTTTGCTTCGTTTTATGAATTTTCTCCTCTATCAGTTCCATCTATTATTGACAAGTGAGAAAAAGAATGACCTAGCAATACTGTGCGGGGTTAAAGCATACAAAAATATTGTAAAAAGTTGCTTTTAAAAAGTTTAAAAGGATTTTGCAGGTGCTACAGAATCATATTAAATTATGAGTCCATGGCAGTTTACAGTGAATCAGAAAATACATTTACCTTATACCAACAGCTGGAAATATACTCTGGTCTAGTCTATACATGCAGCAGAATGAGGAGGAGGGACACTAAGGTAGAACAGTAGAATTGTAAGGGTCCACGAGGCTAGTCCAACAAGGGCCATCTAGTTCAATCCCCTGCAACGCAGGAATCTTTTTGCCCAACCTGGGGCTTGAACCTATGATCTTGAGATTAAGAGTCTCATGCTCTACCTACTGAGTTATGTGGGTGTGCTGAACTGCAGCACTTCAGAATGCAATGGGGATCACATTTTTGCAGTGTTTTTTTCCCCCAAAGGAAAAAGGTGCATGTACTCACCATGAAGTTGTTACAGTAACATTTTTACTTTTAACATTTTTAAAAAGGTACTGCATACCCTTGACCACCCCCAGAAAAATGTGCTGCATTTTGAAGGCTGGAATAGGCAGATAATGTGAGTTATTGCCAAAACCCAAGGAAACACCTTTTTCCTGAAAATTCCAAAATTTTCAGAGTGAAGCAGCTGCAGGAATTTTTCTGTTAGGGAAACTGGGACTTGCACTTCCAGTAATAAGAAAAGAGATGCTCTACCTGGTTCTGGAATTACCTGCTCCCACGGTCTCACTCTTCCACCACCCCAAGGTAATTTATTTATTTTTGCCTTGGGGAAGGGGGAGGTAATGATAGTTTCCAGGATCAGGACAAATGAACAAGCAAGCAAGCACCCCTGCTTAAAAATTCACATACATGGCAGCTAATCAAAGAGCAAAAGAGTAGTACTTTTCAAGTGCAACATGATCCCTTGTGTTACAAGAAAGATGAATTTGTGAGCACTGTAAATGCTAGAGAGAACAGCTTAAATAAGCAGGAATATTACGTGCTTCTGCGAATACAACTGAAATCACAGTACTTAATCCCTGTAGCTATTTTTATTTCATTAGAAAATGCAGATTTTAAACAACTAAATCTCCTGTGGATAAAGCTCCCAATCACACTGAAAGGGACACTGCTTGGCCATTTGGCATTATTCTTAATCTGCAGCACACACACAGTTCATATTCTTTTCTTGTCAAATGATAAAAATTTGTTTAAAAAACCCCAAGATAAATTCCATTTTTAACATGAGGTTTTAATGCATGTTAAAATCTACCACTGCACTGGGAGAAAGAGTTACTCCTTCAGTTTTCCAATCTAAAACAATAATCCATAAAATGCAACACTTGTTTAGCCATTTAAATGCAAGACCACCTTGTTTTCAGAAAGGATTTGCATAGTCTGAAATTCAGCATTCTGTCATAACTAAATGTATAGATTCATTGTTGTATTTGGGATTATCAGGGACATTGGAGATCACATGCTTATTTACTCTGATCTCTTTTCACCTTCACCCTATGTAGCAATAGCTCCAAGACCTAAATCTATCTAAAGGCCTCATTTTGCCACAATTCTGAGTTGCCAGAAGGAACTGTTCCACATGTCATGCCTATCCAATGAATAGTCATCAATGTCCAGCAACGCTGCAGCCTAAAATTGGGCAAGTGTGCCTATCTTACTTCCTCCTCTGATGGCCCAAGGAAAAGGGAACGATTAATTTTCTGTCAAGATTTTTATCACAACAGGTGAAAGGCTTTTTTTTTTAGGGCAGGTAGGCATTTGCTTTTTGCAGACCCAGGAATTTCTTAAAGATCGTTGGTGATAGAATATATGGTGTGCATGCTTTTCTACCAACAGGGCATGTATTGTGGAAAATTTAACTACAGTCTGAAACCACACTGGGGCATGTGATCACTAAACATGCAGAAATCCATTCAAACCCATTCAAAAATAGATCTAACATCACAAACATTTCCAAGCATTCTAATTTGTGGTGGTTTTTTCACCCACCCACACCCACACACCTTTCTTATTAAATAAAGGTACCACTCCACAGTTGCAGTAAAAATCTACGGCCCAAAGCAACCATTATGTATCTGAGACATTTCAGGTTAAGGTAAAGGGACCCCTGACCATTAGGTCCAGTTGCAGACAGCTCTGGGGCTGCGGCGCTCATCTCACTTTACTGGCCGAGGGAACCAGCATACAGCTTCCGGGTCATGTGGCCAGCATGACTAAGCAGTTTCTGGCAAACCAGAGCAGCGCACGGAAACACTGTTTACCTTCCCGCCGGAGCGGTACCTATTTATCTACTTGCACTTTGATGTGCTTTCGAACTGCTAGGTTGGCAGGAGCTGGGACCGAGCAACGGGAGCTCACCCCGTTGTGGGGATTCGAACCGGCAACCTTCTGATTGGCAAGCCCTAGGCTCTGTGGTTTAACCCACAGCATCACCCGCGTCCAGGTACTATTCCGCAAAAAATCAACTGAAACTGAGACCAGCACAGAAAGAAACTTCCTTTAAGTTTCTAGAAAGATTAGTGTATACAGTATCTAGAAATAAAAAGCTTTACAAAGAACCACACAATTATACATTCTTCCAGCTAACAAATCCCTTTCCTGACAAACATTAAGTTCACCATGTAAGTGAATTGAGCTCATTGTGCTAAATTATTCATAAGCTAATATTAAAGTCTTTAAAATAATAGAACTGTACATGATAGAAAGCAATTATTATTTCATTTATAGGACCATTAAATCCCAACAATTGCTGTGAGGAAGCTATATTTTAGTTCCATGAGGCCTAAATCATTTTTGATCTTTAGGTCTGGGAAAACAGAATCTGTCTTCAGAAAATTAAACTGCACATCACAACCAAAATGAAAGATTTGTAGCACTAGTACATGTTTCCTTTAATGATAGTGGTGAAACAGAGAATATCCTTTTTACACTATGCTTTATACCATGTTATTTTTTTTTAAGAGTGGAGGGTAGTTTTCAGGAATCATTTTTCTAAGGCTTTATTTTAAGCATTGTTACTAAAGTATTCACATTTCAATAAGAAAAAAATGCTGTAGTATTCAGAATGTCAGAACTCTGAACACAAAGGTAGCTTACTGTTATTAACATACATTACAGAAATGAACCTTCATGATACGACGCTGAATTATTGGCCTACATTGCTTTGTTTTAATCCTGGTAAAAGTTTCCATTTAAAGCTATGCCAGCCCTTGAAAATGAAAATGGTTTGTATAGATTCAAATTAAATCCAACTTCAAACCCTTAAGGTAGGAAAAGATAGGGCCACCACCTATGTTATGGAGAGGAAGCTCAATCATGGGGTACTAATGCTAAATCAAAAAAACAAGTATTCTGCTGAAAAAGTTATCAAATAAATGTTTAGTCAATTAAAATGCAAAATAAGGCCATCCATCCTGGTACTTTTTGCACTCATTGACCAGACACTGGAAGCAAGGAACAGATTTACTTACCGTGTTTCCCACATTTTAAGACACCATCTTATTGCTTTTTTTCTCAAAAAACCACAGGGTGGCTTATTTTTGGTGGCATGTCTTATTTTTTTTACGGTATTACGGTTTTTACAGCACCTTAAGGTCTTCTCGGCCGGGCCAGGCTGCTGGCTCGGGGCACTGCTGGGCACTGCGCGCCATGCTCCTGGGCTGTCTGAGCGCTGCTGGGCGCTTTGAGCAGCTGGGCGCTTCGCGTGCTCCAGCAGCTGTTTCCAGGTGGCGGGACGGCGGCGGCGAGGCCGCTGGCTCTGGCGCTCAGCTCTGGGGCTGCTCGGGCGCTCCGCGCGCTCCAGCAGCCGTTTCCGGGTGGCGGGGCGGCGGCCGGGTGGAGGCGAGGCCGCTGGCTCTGGCACTCAGCTCCGGGGCTGCTGGGCGCTCCGCGCGCTCCAGCAGCCGTTTCCGGGCGGCGGGATGGAGCCGAGGCCGCTGGCTCTGGCGCTCGGCTCCAGGGCTGCTGGGCGCTCTGCGCGCTCCAGCAGCCGTTTCCGGGCGGCGGCCGGATGGAGGCGAGGCCGCTGGCTCTGGCGCTCGGCTCCGGGGCTGCTGGGCGCTCCGCGCGCTCCAGCAGCCGGTTCCGGGCGGCAGCCGGGTGCAGGCGAGGCCGCTGGCTCCGGTGCTGCTGGGTGCTCCGTGCGCTCCAGCAGCCGGTTCCGGGCGGCGGAACAGCAGGCCTCCTCGGCCAGGCAGAGGCAGGGCCGCTGGCTCCGGTGCTGCTGGGTGCTCCGAGCTGCTGGGCTAGAAACTACAATTCCCAGAACGCTGTGCACGGTGGAGCTAAGGCTCTTTACACGGCAACACCCCGCCCCCTCCAGCTCTTCCCGCGGGAGTGCGAACAATCCCATGCGCCTTGGAGGTGCGGGTGGAGGACGCTGAAGGCGACGCGACTATTGGTGGCTTGTGCGCTCCGTGGGGGGAAGGGAGCGCGCACCGCCTGGCCGGCCGCGTCTTGTTACTGGCGATGCCACGCGCTCCGGGCTGCGGGCTGGTAGGCCTCCTCGGCCGGTCCAAGCAGAGACCCGACCACTGGCTCGGCGCTCTGCCTGGCGCTGCTGCGCGCTCCGAGCGCTCGGTGCTGCAGCAGCCACCGGGAGGCTTTAGAGTAAATGCCCTGAGCAGCATGAATTAATGCTACTGGCAATCAAGCAAGAGAGGGGAACATTTTGGCTTGACAGACCTGATCGTTCTTCCCACCCCACACAGTGTTTGCAAAGCAACAGAGGCCCGGCCGCTGGCTCAGCTCTCCGCCCGTGCTGCTGCAGGCATGGAGATACACTATGTCTTATTTTCGGGGTATGTCTTATCTTTCGCAAATGCTTAAAATTGCTGCCCTGGCTTACTTTATGACTACGTATTAAAAAGGGGGAAACACGGTAGTTACTTTTTGCCAAGCAACTGGGTAGAATACCTGCCTGAACAGTGTATCTACAGATCCAGGTGGCTATGCTGAAGCCCAAATTATTTTTGTATGAACTGAGCAAGCATATTATTAGCAAGAGGGGGGAAGTGCTTTAGCTTAAACAATTACAGCATTCTGTTATTCCTTATACAGCACTGTACATAAAAATTCCATCAGTTTTAGTCACTGCATCTGTTTGCAGGAGAGTTATTAAAGGATTTGAAAATTGGTTAGACATTCCCTTGATTTCCTTTTCATAACCAGCTAAATGACAGGACAATGAAGCTATTACTGGAGACACTACTCTAACAGTTTTACAGCTGAGATACTTTATTTCATGATAGAAGCTACATTTCATGATGCTGCCAACATAACAAACACACACCTTCAAATGAGTGTTGTTCATACAGAGTTTTCATGAAGCACTTGATAAGTCTTAAAAAGCCTAACACTTGTCACAATGAAATGATTAGACTATCAATAGTGTCTATGACACTCTCTTCCTCCCTCACACACCCTCTAGTTTCTGAAAAACAAAAAATGATTTCCAGATTCCAATTATATAGTCTCTACAATACATGTATTAAAATTCCAGCAGGATATTTTTATTCTTAAACTTCCAAGTCTTTCCACTTCACAAGGTACCTTTGTTTTATGAGTGAACGATCATTTAATGTACTTCAATGCATTATCGATTCAGTGGTGAAAGCTTATAGGCATTTTGTTCTAAAGCACATAATATAATTTATAGGAAAGTGCCAGGGATCAAAGCCAAAAAAATTAATGTGCAGAACAATGTATGATGGAGAAAGGGTTTCTATGAGATACATACCATATATAGATGTATTTCTGGCTTATTTAAAGGTAGGTACGTTATGTCAGGGAAGGAAAAGCTGGACATCAATGCTATGAACCAAAATATATTTTGTATGTAAGCTATATTTTATGTATCGTAAAAAAACTGAATGCTATTGGAATGTTTGCAAACTTAAATAAAGTTGACTGAACCACTGTTTCCTTTAATGTCATCTAAGCTTCCATAGTCAAAACAAATTCAGAAATAAGTTTCTGAAAATGACTAGCTTCATAATTAGAAAGCATCCCAGTTTTATAAGAGCATTTTTGTAGCATCCTTACTTTGCATTCAAACTTGTTGCCTCTGCCATAAAAGAGATTAGAATTTTATTTTATTTATTTACAGTATTTATAAAACATTTTCAATCCCCAAACAAGGAACAAAGTAATGAAAACAAACAAAGAAAAGCAATATACAAAAATGGCAAAATCATATATACAAGACCAATAATTTTCCTACCTTCTCACATTCTTCTATGGTAACAGATTAGCATTGATCCCATATTCATCTTGCATGATAATCATGTCCAAAGCTACTAAACTTTCCAAATGATTGTTTCTTAAAATTCTGTAGAAGGATCGCATTCTTAAGGATCACCACCTTATTGATTCAAATGTACAATTCCCTGCTTACTAATCATAGTTTAGCAGCCAAGAATGACCAATGGGTCCCCTCCTCACCACTTGTGATCTTGTTTAAATCTATAGTTATGTCAAAATCTTTGTTAGTAAACTGATATTAAATCATACTTCCCTAACAAAAGCTAACATTTCACCGCACAACATCTCCATGTAATGAAAGCCATACAGTATTCCTTCCATATTGTAATCCAAAGAAGGTATGGGAAATGCGGCACAAGTGCACTTTAGCTTCTGTTACACATTCAGCCCTAGTGTTCAGGAGCTTGTTTTTTGTTAAATTCAGAGAATTGTGAAACTAAAAATCTATTTAAAGAACAGAATGTTAGACTTGGATTGGAGAGACCTGGGTTAGAATCCACACACAAATACATAAAGCTCAATGGTCCACCTTCAAATCTGGGACCAATCGCACCAATTCAACCTAGCCAACCTCACAGTCTTGTTGTAATAATAAAACTGGATTCCCATCTTATTACTGATATGTGCAAGTACCTCTGGGACCCTTGATTTCCAGACCCTTTATCATCTTGGTTGTCCTCCACTACACACATTTCAGCGGGTCAATATCCTCCTTAAACTGTAGTGCCCTGAACTGGGCACAGTACTCCAAGTAAGATCTAACCAAGTAAGAATAGAGTGGTAGCAATAATACATCCCTTGGTCTGGACGTCACACTGAAGCGTGAACTAAATACATTTTAAACAAATAGTTTTTTGCCAGTGTGATGAAAATTGAAAGGACACACACACAGCCTTGAACATGAGAAATCATGTGTGAAGACTCATTTTAAACCCACCCTATCCAAGAAACAAGAGGCATCCTTATACTATTCCTACTGTATATAAGCAGAAATAACAATTGTGAAAGCATCCCCATTAGTATTCCAATTTATATTTAATTTCAAATGCCCAACAAAAACATAACAATAGTGTTTTGATTTGGCCTTGCGGGTATTTTGAGAAAGCTAACAGAACATAAAATAAGCAAGTATTAAAAGTAAGTCTTCATTAATATTTTTAAAGTAGTAAACCTTTAAAAATGCTAAACACTGTTTTATACTTAACAGCAGCAAATACAATATTCTGAGGCTGTTATCAAGTTCCATTTATACTTGCCAAACACATGGGGGCAGTTGACAACAGCATTGCAGATCATGTACAACTGTTCTCAAAGGATTTCAGAGAGACAAGTACACTCGTTTGCAATTCAATAAACCTCTCTTTCTCACGCTCAAGCGGTGACCTCTTCTTATATACACACAGAAGAAGCTACAGCTACAGCCAAAACTGGAGAATCTCCGGTCCCAATCTACATTTCAAAACCCACAAACAAAACAATAATAGGTCTTACATTATTAAACATGCTTAATATTTGCATCCATTCACATGATCTAAGTTTTTATGCAAAAGACTAATCAAGAGAAAGAGGTAGTGCATGTTAATACAAACATGGTATATCAAACTGGCTCTGAACCATTATTCACTTCTACCACTGCCCAACATGCTGGAAGATGGAAAGAGCAGAGGACAGGGCATTAAGTAAAAATTTCCTTCAGAAATATGTATGGGAAGCTGTGGCACTGTCAGACTCCCTAGCAAACAACTGTGGAAATGGGGAGTTATTGGGCCACATTCACGCATAGTACTGGTAAGCCAAACTTTCTGGATTCCTGAGGTTTATTGTAAATAAGTGAATTTCTGGTGCACCCTGACCAATCACTCCTTCTTAGCTACTCTTGTGGCACAAGCAAGGCAAACAAACCAGGATCCCTTGGCTTCCCATTGTGTCCCAACCACAGCTTCTGTTGGTTTGCTGCTGGTGGCTAAAATAATTGCAAATGTGAATATTTTACCCCTTGGCAAAACCAGGAGGTGGAAGGGACATGGTGGCCTACACCCAATGAGGCATGCATCCATGGAGGCTTTGGACTGTTTCCTGAACAGCAATCTTCTCACTCCTCCTCATTACATGATAAACTATTGTAAAAGAGAAGTGAGTGAATGAGTGAATTATTTCTTTGCCGCCCATCTGACCAGGTTACCCCAGACACACTGGGTGGCTTCCAACAAATTAAAACATAGTAAGACATCAAACATTAAAAACTTCCCTATATACAAGGGCTACCTTCAGATATTTTCTAAAAACTTTAGAAGACATCTAGAAAACTTTAGAACCTTGGATCCCAAAGTGTCACACTGATCATGGTAGAGCGGAAAGTGAAGCTACAACCTGGGGAAGCTACAACCACAGCTAGTCACTTTTGTGTGTGATCCTTATACTGTGCAAGGTCTCTGGTTCAAGTCCTAGTCGAATCCCCCATGGGGATGATTCCGCCTTTATAGGGAAGGGCTGTGATTCATCTGAAGAGCACATACTGTACAGGTCCTAAATTCAATCCCTAGCATCTCCAAGTTGAATTAGGATATATTCCTGTTTGGAGAGTCACTGTCAGACAGAGTAGACAGCACTAAGCTCCCCACCCAGACTCTCATCTTTAGATTTCATAGTCAGATGCAACAGAGCATCAGAAGAAACCTTAAGAGAGTTTTCCCAGCATAGAATTGGTCTCCAGGGCTATGCCTAATGTACCGTGTTAATTTTTTTAAGGAAAAAAACCTTAATATAGACCACATGTTTAGAAAGCTCTGCCTTGAATCAATCTGGTTTATTATAGGGACAAAAAACAACAGATTCATAATCTCTGGTAATCAAAAGCCTTCTCCTCTTTGCAATACATATCTCATTAGTCAGTGTACAGCCATTAGATTTATATGTACAGTATAATGTTTATAATTTATAATATAAATTATGGGTTGTATGCAATGTTAGCCAAACTCAGAGTAGACTCATTGAAATTAATGACCATGAGTAACTTTGGTCCATCAATTTAAATGGGTCTCCTCTGTGTAATACTTAGCTGATATGACCCAAAAATTATACTTACATTCATAATATCATTTTATATTAAAGATCCTTACTGCTTTTAATTCTGCATTCTCTTTTAAAAATCCAGGACTCTATTTGTAACAAAATGAAGCAATGTCAAACTTTTTTAAACAATCTATTCATTTGTACACCACATTCATAAAAGATTTACTCCTTTAGTTCTATTTCCTATTCATTTTGCTTCAAGTAACCTTTGGGGCTATTTAAAGAAGCAATTAATTTTCAAGTTATTTTGAAGAGATCTCCCCTACTACATACATCAAAGAAGGTGATATCCTTTAAGTGACGCTATCGCTGTTTCCTCCAGAGCCTGGACATTTAAAAGGATGACTCAAGCTTTATAAATGCAGCTTCAGATATAAGAATCTTTCCATTTATGAGACTCTACATAAGGACAAAATAGAAAGATTTTGTTGAACAGAACACATAAAAATAATAAAATGCCACACTAAGCAATGGTCTTTTTATAGTCTTTTCACTATATTAAGCAGACACAAAAGGTTATAAGAATGTCATTTGATCAACAATGACATCTTTAAAGAGATTAAAGGCCTTCATAAAGCTCAAGTAATATGAAGTAGATGACTTGCAAGAATTAATTGTCACTGCACTGCTTATTTCACCCTCTGATAAACACAAATAGCTTGCTCTTCACAAGCAAACAGTACACTAAAATATGAACATTAGCACATGTTTTTTATAATACATGCACAAAAACATAAATAAAAGAAGCCTAAATGATCGCTAATGTAGGTACCTGTGAGAAAGCTGAACGCTTGAGTATCGATGAAATTTATTCCACAGAGAACAAACACAAGACAACTCCATACTCCAGAACAAGGATTGAGCAAGACATATACAGCTTGTGCCCGATTGCAGTGATAGAGATTTTATTTCCTACCCTCCATAGCTAAAACTTAAATGCACATACTGTATGTGAAACTTTACTTTGGAACTCGGATATCCTAGTAGGTAACCATTACATTTCCCATTTCAAAGGAAGATGATTTACTTATTCATTTGATGCTTTTATACCCTGCACTTCTGCTGCTACTATTGTGAGTTCAGGGCACTTTCAACATTAAAAATTAAAGTGCAATAAAAGCAATATAAGACAGACAGACAGGCAGAAAAGAGTAACTTAAAACAGGGATTACAGTAGTCACTAGGACTTCATCAAATGTCTGTCAAAACAAAAATGTATTCAACTGGTGGCAGATGGCCAAGAGAGAGGGGGACAAATGGACTTCCTGAGGAAAAAGTCTGATAGCCTAGGTGCAACCACACAACATGATTAACATTAAAGAGAGGACAAGACAACACAGAAGGTGCCCTGGACCAAATCCATTTAGGATTTTTTAAGAAAAATACTCAACATTCAGTGTTTTGCTGTAATGTTTATAGGAATTAACCAGCCAATGTGAGTTATGGGAAGCAGTGATGAGTGAAAGTTATTTGGCTCACAATTGGGAAATAATCCTATTTTTTTTACAGAACCTTTTCTGAACCATCCATTATTCTATGACATGGATGTGCTTTTGCAATATAAAGAACTTGGCAAGCAATGACACTTAGAAGCTTATTTATAAACCATAAACTGAGTGCTAGTATGATAGGATTAAAAATTTATCAAATAATTCATTTTTTATCAACTATAGTGTTGGTCAACTAGCAAACATGAATTTAACACCTCACAAAGCTCATGTCATTTTAAAATCCTGCTGTGCTCAAGTGTATAGTTGCAGTCATTTAAACCATTTTAACATCAGAGAGTCTAAGAAAATTTTGGAAGATTTTGGTTCTGTGATCCTTGTAGTGTATCAACCAAGCACATTGTGCTGTTAAAGAACCCATTCAAATCTGGCTCTGAGCACAGTTCAGAAGTGTTGGTGCTAAGCTTTAAGGCCCTAAATGGTCTCAGCCCTGTATACCTGAAGGAGCATCTCTACCCGCATCGTTCAGCCTGGACACTGAGATCCACCTCCAAGGACCTTCTGGTGGTTCCCTTACTGCAAGAAGTGAAGTTATAGGGAACCAGGCAGAAGGCCTTCTCAGTAGTGGCGCCCACTCAGTTAATGCCTTCCCATCAGATGTCAAGAAAATAAACAACTATTTCACTTTTAACAGACATCTGAAGCAGTGTTAGAAACTGGGATAGAAAAGCTAGGAGCCAAATGGCTTCTGGGACCTGGCCTGTGGGCACCAAAACAGAATGTCTAGTCACCAAGGGGGCGGGGTCAGCAACACTTTTTATTTATCATTTTGATAAGCATGAATTAATATGCAGTTCACATAAGTGACACATTGTTATCATAAATTGTTAATACATGTTTAATTTGGTGTTGACAATTAAAATATTGGTACCATACTCCAGTTTTCAAAACACTACTCTCTACTGTTAAACTCCTTAATATATTGTCTATCCTTAAGATATACTTTGAGCCTTCAAAGCACATACATTTCAGCAATCCTTGAGCAAAAAATGGCGCCCAGACTTTTTGAGGTGCTCACAAATGGAGACTCCACTACTACTGCCCATTATATTAACAAAAACAGATCTCCAGTGTTGGCAGGGCTGTTGGCAGGGAGTAGGACTGCAAAGTTGCAGTGGAATATTGGTCACAACTTTACGAGGAAACATCATGTTTAACTAATTGGCAAATATTAGATCCTAAGCTTTCATTCTTTTTTAAAAAAATTGTGGATTAAGATAAGACTACTGCATGAAGTGTTGATCTCATTGTTAATAGCAGCAGGACTTGTTGGAACTACACTGGTATTCCTTACATTTAAGCATTTAAAATTTCGATCACCTGCAGAAACACCACCCTAAAGCAAAGGCTTTTGTTCATTACAAAATCACTTTAGGATAATTGTCGAGACAGCAATTATAATTGCTGTTTTAGGAATGCACTCCTCATGGAGGTTCACATGGCACCTTCATTATACACCTTTAGGTGCTAGGCAAAAAAACATTCCTCTTCAACCAGGCCTCTGGCTCACTAATATTCTAAATCCTTTTAAATGTTTGGGGGGGTTAGAATAACGTTGCCGCTCAAAATGGCCCCCGCGACTTCTACCCTCCTCGCTCCGGAGCTCTTATTAGAGCTAGCCGAAGGGTTGGGGAGTCCGGATTGGGACTGTGCCGAGCAAATTTGCCCCCGGGACGCCCTTCCCGAGGTTCTAAGGGGCGCAGCGTCGCTCTCGCTGCCCTCCCCACTCCTAGCAGGGACGGGCCGTCTCGGAGACGAGACGAAACCCCGCCGATCGGCGCTGGCGCTGAACCTGCTATTCTAGCAGGGAGAAGCTTCAAGCCGAAGGCGGAGAGCGCTGGATTCTTCCGAAAATAAAACGATTGGAAACAAGACTGTAAGTAACCTCACGATTTGGATTATAAAACAATTTGGATCTGGGAGAGAGGGGAGAAAAGAGGAAGCCACCCCCCCCCCCACGGCAACAAAAGAGACAGTAAATAGAAACCCGAAGCCGTAAACAGAAGATTTGCAATTCAAAAGGATCCCTCAAAGGCATCAAAGAGAATCTCCCCTTTGATGCAGGGTGAAAGGGGAGAGAGATTGTGGTTGTGAGTGCCCTGCAGCAAGAGGTAAAGACTAAGAAAAACCTTTCTTTTCCTCGGGAGCCGGCAGCCCAGACAACCCAGTGAGTTGATCAGGATTTATAAGTCAATTTTTATTTCACTTTGTATTTCTGGACTTTGTGGAATTTCTTTTTTGGTTTAAATGTTTGTGAAATGTGAGTTCAAACTTTATTGTTAATAAGACTTGAAGAATGCAGCCAGTTTGTTAAAATGGAGTCGAGAAAATAAACTGTGATCATATTCCACCCCACGTGACAAGTTTTGACCTTGGCAGGATTGAACTATGTCAACAAAAAAGTGTTCCCCTGAGTTCCAGCGGTCTGTTTTGACCTTAATGTGGGAAACAAGAATAGAGCTATGTCAAGAGGAGACACGACGGCAAGAGTTACAGCAACAATTTCAGATGGTGATGGCAGAATATGATTTTTTAGAAGATGAAGCTTTTGACACTGAAAAAGATGAATGTGAGAATGACAATGATGGTGACTGTGATTTGGAAGGAAAAGATGAAGATGAGGACTGTGATGATTCAACACAAAATGAAGCACACCACGAAAAAAATGATGACTTTACTCTACAAAAAGTTGGATGGAGTGCCCTGCCTTTGAGGGGGGCACGATTGGTATTATTGGAACTCCAGAACGCCCACAGGGAAGAAGGAAAAAATATGCAGAGAAGAGAAGAAATTCAGGGGTCCTGTATGGTGGCCTGGATGGCAAAAGACTGTAAACAGGGGGTGGGGTGAAGGGAAATGATTATGGAATTTGCTGGATTGGGGGGGGTGGAGCCGGTAATCGGGGATGTAAGGTTAAATTGAGAATAGTTATAGTTTTAAAAGTGAATGGATTTTGGAAAAATGTGAAAATATGGAGGCTTATAGAGGGAGTAAAAATTAGGCACGGGAAGATAAAATGGGAGTTTGATTTTTCAGTGACTTGAATATTAGATGAAAATGTTAACAATTGATTTATAAGTTGTATAAGATACAAAGGTGTATTTTTATAAAGTAAGAAACTGTTGCAGATGATAAAAAAGGGATGAAAACCGGGGAAGGGGGGGGGAGGGGAAGCCCACAAAATATGGTTTTACAATTATGAATGTAAGAAAAAATTTTCTGTTTTGTATTGTTTTTTTTCTCTTTTTTTGCCCTTTCTTTTTTCTCTTTTTTCCTATTTCTATTTTTCTCTTTTTTTGGTATGACAATAGATGGTTGGATGGATGGCCTCCTGCGTACTGCCCTGGTTTGCTGGAGCTCCCTGGTGGCAGGGGGGGGCTTTGGGGTCAGGGGACGGGGAGGAGGACAGAAATCCAAGCATAAAATGGACCATCTCTGACTGTTCACATACATGGGATACTTCTGTGGCAGGGGAGGACCCATGTGGGTGGGTAGGAAGGAGGTGGAAAAGGTGTTTATGTATGTACCGTTTTTTTTTGTATTTTGTAAAATTAATAAAAAGTATGTTTTAAAAAAAATGTTTGGGGGGGTTGTTTGGTTTGTTCTTCTTGTTTTTATTACGTATTTTTGTGTTTTTATCTTATATTTTTATGGTGTGAACCATCTTGAGATCTTATGGAGGAACAGTGGTATAGAAATTTTAATAATAATAATAAATACTACTGGGGATAATAAATACTACAGGTACATACATCAAGCACTGCAGACATACGGAAAAAGGAATTCCTTAAAACCTACAGCACTAACAGATCTGGACACTTTCCTTTGCTTACATAATCCAGCATTTTCTAAAGTAAGGGACAGGGTCATATCAATATATACCGTATATATAGGTATATATCCCTCTTCAGGTGCTCAGTACAAAGTTTATAACATCTCTGCCTCTCCACATGCAAAGCTGCTCCCTCCATGTAGTATCGTATTCACTCGAGTCTAATGCGTCATCGAATCTAATGCACACCTCCATTTTCAGAACCTTGAAACCAAAAAATGTATTTCCTGGTGGATGTAAATGTGCCATCGAATCTAATACGCACCTTAATTTTCGCAACGTAATTTGCCCAAAAAAGATGAGCATTAGATTGAGTATATTCATTCCACCCAACCCCACCAAATAATATCCTCTCCTACTGTGCAGCTATAGCTTAAAAACTCAGAATCTGCCTCTCTCCCTGAGAATATATTCCAAATACCTCCCAGTCAACCAGTTCTGGCCACTTTATTCCAAGAGCAGGTAGACATTTTTAAGAACAAGGAAAGCTTGCTTTGTAAGTTTACTGAGTGGAAAAGCTGGAGTGGATTACTGTGCAAGGTGAAAGAACTATGAGTTTAGCTTTGGTACCGAAAATCAAGTCCTAGACTAATAATTTACTCACCGGACAGTCTTCCTTTGTGTGTTGCCCACAAAAACAAAAACAAATTGTAAAAAAGGCTATGTCTTTTATTAAGCGAATGGGAGGAGCAGTCCCTACTTTCTAAAGAAAAAAGGTGTTGATGTTCATCTGCATGGAAGACAGGATGTCATCTTTTTAGTCCTTTGGAAGGACCAGCTGGAATTGCAAAATCATGCTGAGATCTTGTGATGAAGGGTGGTATATAAATCTAATAAATATTATTAATTGAAGTTTGGCACACACAAAAAGCCCTCTTCACATGATGGGAGGCACATAGCTTCTTAAAGAATGGAGAAGCAGGTTGAAGTTTCTTAGCTACATATGCTCAGCCTCTCTCCATCATCTGTCTGTTTGTCATGCACAGAAGGGTCCTTGTTCCTATCTGTGCAATGTTGGGAGCATGTAGGTCTCACCAATTAATGTCATCAGTTCCTCTCATTTTCCATTACCTTTCTTCCTCTGCCATGAAAAAGGTTTCCATCCTTAATCTTCCCCTGGCTCTGCTCACCCATCTCCCTTTGGAGTCACTGTGCTTTTGATTTCTTTCCTCTCAAAAGTGACTAATGTCACCAATCTTTATTGCTGACCAAACATCAGAAAATGAGGTTTGCATCCATTCCATCAGACCTAATGTTTGTAAAAAATGAATAAAATACTTAACCCTAGAAGTTCTCCACAAAATAAGAATGAGAGATATGGTTCTGGTAGCAACTAGCTTTTCCCCCCGTATCCAAACCAAATATGTGGTGCCTGGCCCAAGCTCCTTTATGAAACTGTTGGCATTTTAGAAGCCTTTTTTGCCATGCCTAACTTATTAACCTTTTCCAACTGACTATGGAGCTTTTTCCTTATAAGAAAGACACTGGGGTGAAGAAAAGGATGACTGAAGCAAGCCAGCATTGCAACTGACGGGTACATCTGTCAATGCAACAATGCCTTACATTGTTACGGGCTTGCAGTTCAGCTCCTGTTAAGTAGAAGAAACCTCAATTACTGTTTTTAATGGATACTGGACAATTCCTGAAACCCTGCACGTATTTCACATATCATATGAAGAAGGGCCATTATCTTGGTGTGGAACATATACTTTGGATGCAGAAAATCTCTGGGTCAACCCCCAGTATTCCCAGGTAGAGTTATGAGAGAACCCTGTCTCAAACCCTGTAGAGCCACTGCCAGTCAATGCAAACCAGGGGTATGAAACTGGATCCAGGCAGTGGACCAGATCCTGGGGGCCCCCTACTCAGGGTGGGGCCAGCCCACGTTAATAATCTGATTTCACCATTACAGAGCTTTAAAAGAATGTTAGGCAAATTCATGGAGAAGAGGTTTACCGATGACTACTTGCCATGATGGCTATTCTCTGCCCTTACAGCTGGAGGCAGCAATGCTTCTGAATGCCAGTTGCTGGAAACCACAGGAGGGGAGTGTGCTCTTGTGTTCAAATCCTGTTTGCTGGTTTCCCACAGGCAACTGTTCAGCCACTGTGAGAACAGGATGCTAGACTAACTGGGCCACTGGTCTGATTCAGCAGGATCTTATGGTCTTACTAGTTCAATAATGTTCATGGCCTCTGGACCAATGCAGTGTGTGGGGATACTAATGCCAAAAGCAGACATCCCCAAACTTCGGCCCTCCAGATGTTTTGGACTACAATTCCCATCTTTCCCAACCACTGGTCCTGTTAGCTAGGGATCATGGGAGTTGTAGGCCAAAACATCTGGAGGGCCGCAGTTTGGGGATGCCTGGCCAAAAGCTTCATCTCTGGCTTATGCTTCCTTTCCTATCAAAGAACAGATCCAATGTGCCTGTTTGAAATACTAGACTAGGATCCTAAGAACCAGGCCTGTGCAGTGCTTGTCCGAGGCCTGGGGCAGGAGTCTTGTTCTTAACAGGCATGTCAAACCTGCGGCCCTCCAGATGTTTTGGCCTACAACTCCCATGATCCCTAGCTAGCAGGACCAGTGGTTGGGGAAGATGGGAATTGTAGTCCAAAACATCTGGAGGGCCGCAGGTTTGACATGCCTGTCTTAGTATGACAGTGTAAATCTGGCAGGGGGCCCTGGCTGGCTTAGCTCTCTGAGGCCCAATGCAAGTGTACCCAGCTGCTACCTCCTCTACACAAGCCTGCTAAAAACTCCTTTAGACACAGTCAAAAGCTTGTGCAAATTTAATGTGTTTTGTTTTTCTTTTGTTTTTCACTTTTCCTTTGAACACATTTCTTAACCCAAACTAAATTTTGAAACTGCCTTAGTTTCAAAAGGTATTTCCCATGTGCAGGGTCAATGAACTGTGGCCATATTCAGCAGTCAATATATCTACTAGCCTGCTGAAACACAGTAAAACAGCCTCTGAGCGGATGCAGAGTGTCCTTCCTTTACACTAAAAAAGTGTAAACATGCCCCCATCCCTCTTCCACATAGCATTGAGAATAACTTATAAAATAGGCATCCTAAATCTGAGCCGTGCATAACTTTAGAAATTGAACACTGCCGTCACCGCCCCAGAAAATATTCCATACTCAACAGTAAGTTTCCCAGTAACTATACTGGTTTTTGATTTGCTTATCTTCTATTTAGGGAACTGTGGAAAAACACACCTGTCAGTCTGCTTTTCTTTCTGATGTGACACGGCTCAGAATGTGCTCATACATAATTCTGTGCATAACTGCTTGCCTGGGAAAGTTGTATATCTCCAAGTTTGTGTTCCCTAGCTCTAAAGTGAGGTTTTATGATTAAGAATATTGACACAGCTTCCCACCCATTGAAAACCGTTAACAGACACAAGAATTATCTGCCATAGACTCAACAGCTGGCCTTGAGTTTATCTCTCAACCTCCATGTTCCTTGCCAGTAAAATAGGAGTATTAGTTGGTTGCTTTTGAGCAGGTCTTTCTACACTATTGCTGCTCATGAGAGGGGGGAGAGAGAGAGTTTGGAGATAGAATCCATAGTAACTCTGATCTGAACTGGTCACTCTAGTGCAGGCATCCCCAAACTGCGGCCCTCCAGATGTTTTGGCCTACAACTCCTATGATCCCTAGTTAACAGGACCAGTGGTCAGGGATTATGGGGATTGTAGTCCAAAACATCTGGAGGGCCGAAGTTTGGGGGTGCCTGCTCTAGTGTATAGAATAGGTAACTGGCTCCATCCTCTGTGCCACCATTTTGTGTCTTGCTTTGGTTGATATATCTGTGCTCCAGTAAAAACACAAAGGAGATCATTCATTTCTGAGGTCTGTTCACCCCCGATATCACTTGACATAGCAACTCTTGCTTAGAACATTTCACCTAATTATGAACACTCTTGAAAAACAATGCACAATTGTTTTATGAAAGGCAACAATGATCAAATTCAATCCTAACTGCTACTTAAACAGTCATCAGCTAATCCAAATCAGACCATAAATACTACCGAAATGCACAGTGCAAAAGCTAAGACACTTGCATAAACAGTGATTCACACTGGGCTTTGTGTGTTTTGTTTGAGAAAATACAAGAATGAACAAATAACTCATTACTTATTTCCCTGCTGTTTTTCAACATGTGTCAATACTAAAGGGCTTCATCTTAGAAAAAATAGCAACATTCCTGCAGAAGGTCAAATATGGAATGATGGGCAAAAAATAATCTTCTTAAAATGCCCCTTACTCTTTCAAAACAAAAGTACTTCCACAACCTGGGCTCCATTACAGAGGCCTTTTCCCAGTCAATCAGATCTCCTTCGGCAACAGAGCACAATGTAAGGTTTTAGATGAGCAAAGTGAGTAGGGGGCAGGAGTCTATCACACAGTCCTGGTCCCTAACTTGCTTCCAGTGTTAAAAACTCTCGTGTGTGTGTGTGTGTGTGTGTGTGTGTGTGTGTGTGTGTGCTAGGCACCAAGTGGCTCCTTAAACCAAGGTTATAGTTGCCAAAAGGGAATGTCTAGTTGCCATTTTGGGGCAAGAGGGCTCTAAAGTTTTATTTTTTTCACATGACCAAATATGTCAAGAAAAACATTTCTCAATCTAAGCACAGCTCCTCAAAGGACTTCAGAAATCTGAAGAAACTTTTTTATTGAAAACACCCTGTGCTTTGGGGTGTGAGAATGTTGTTTATTAAAGGGCCATTCATTTTGTCCTTATGCATTAACAGTTTTTAATAAGGACATTGAAACAGGAATATGCAAAGAGATGGAAAGGATGGTCTCTTGTCTCCTGGCAGTTATTCCGATTCTTCAAACAATACATTCTTCAGATGCACAGCCACTAAGGTTCAAAGGTCACTGGAGTCTTTGTATCCAGTTGTATGGTAGTTAACAAACAAACTTTTGTTCTTCTTTTTCTCAATGGAATAAGTTGCAGCCACAATAATTGAGTTCTGCATTCAAGGCTTGCATATGCATAATTTAGCAACAGGACTCTGGATCCCATTTATACTTAACAGAGTTACCGATTATAAATGAATCTCTTATATTTTACATGCACATGAATGAGAAAAAGAACCCAGTGTGGCTTCTCTCTTGCGTCAAAGAAGTTCCTTCAGATTATTTGTTCTTTATTTTTAATGCACTATATTCTTCTACCCTTTAAATTAGAACTGACAACTCTACAGGATAATTTAACTACTGTCTGCAATAATCAAGAAAATGATTAATTCTTTTGGATGAATCCATCCCCATTATGTAATATAAACATTAAGCAAAGAATTTCAGAGAGAACAGCAGCCAAGTATGCAACAAGCAACTGCATACCTGATTTCAGATATTGTTGGTAATATATGTAAAGTACAAAATATATTTTCTATAAGTGAATATAAGTGTCTCAGAGATATATTGGTTGCCTCACAATGGAACAAATTAAGAGAAATCACACATTTTACAAAATAAAATGGGGTGGGGCATAAATGCAACTGCTTCAAAACCATGGTATATTCCAGGCATAGGCAAACTCAGCCCTCCGGATGTTTTGGGACTACAATCCCCGTCATCCCTGATCACTGGTCCTGTTAGCTAGGGATTATGGGAGTTGTAGTCCCAAAACATCTGGAGGGCGAAGTTTGCCTATTCTCTGTAGTGATGGTATCCAGAAGTCTAAAGCTCAAAATCAGCTGAGGTGGCCAAGGTAGGCTAAGTTCAACAGAAAGGACTCTCTCAGGTGTGCTTGAAGGAAGAGGAAGTAAATGGAAGGATCACTGATCTTGATCTGCAAGGACAAAGATGTGGAAGAAGCTGCATGTACTCTTATATTGTTTCCACCCTTCTCCAAAATAGGAACTGTGTGCAACCTAACTGTTGAGGGGTCAGGCTTATAGCTCAAGGACTTGATACCTATCTACCTTAAAATACATACGCTAGGTCTTCCAGGCAATATTAATTTTATCCTAGAGTACAAAAAGAACATACTAAAATGCTCTCAGAACTTACATGTTATTTGAGAAATCCTGAAGAACCGGTGAGGACCCACAGAATTGGGAAAGGCCAAACTTCCCACTCTTCAAAAAAGTGAAACGGGGAATCTGGGAAACACCATAATTCAACAAAATAGCAATGTGCATTGGGGGTGGGAAGAACCTTAATTTACAATACAAAATTGCCAATAATATGCGGAGGCTGGTTATTAAAATTTATTAAGTGGTTTCTGTGTGCACTGAGCTTCACACACCCTAAGGGAGATCAAAATAATCTCCCTTTTCACAGACGTAGAGCTGAAGCTGATGATTATTTACCATCCATAGCATTCATGGAAGTTTTACAATGTGAACCAAAGGCTTCCTGGTTCACAGGTGTGGGAGGAGTCTGTCTGCCTTTAATTCTTACTGGCCCAACTTAGTAAAGGTAAAGGTAAAGGGACCCCTGACCATTAGGTCCAGTCGTGACCGACTCTGGGGTTGCGCGCTCATCTCTCATTATTGGCCGAGGGAGCCGGTGTACAGCTTCCAGGTCATGTGGCCAGCATGACAAAGCCACTTCTGGCAAACCAGAGCAGCACATGGAAACGCCGTTTACCTTCCCGCTGTAGCGGTTCCTATTTATCTACTTGCATTTTGACATGCTTTCGAACTGCTAGGTTGGCAGGAGCTGGGACCAAGCAACGGGAGCTCACCCCATCACAGGGATTCGAACCGCCGACCTTCTGATCAGCAAGCCCTAGGCTCAGTGGTTTAACCACAGCGCCACCTGGGTCCCTCCCGTTACATGTATCATATAAAGTTGCAGGTTTCTTCCCTACCCTGCATTCATTCTTCAGTCCAATCTCTAGTTCACAAGTAACAATTAATTACACTCTTGCAAGGAAACTGGCATTGTGGCAATTTTAAAATTCCAGAATGTTTTCTTAGTTCTCCAAAACCTACTGCAACTAAAGCAGAACACTTTTTAAAACAAGCAGGGAAACTTTAAGTGTATTTTCTTTGAAGTAAAGTCCACTAAGCTCAAAAGATACTTATTTTCTAGTAAGCATGGTTAAAATTGCAACTTATGACTTCTATATCCTAATCACACATACTGGACTGTAAATCCCACTAACCACCATAGCAATACTAAATTTTTTCACATTTATATCCTGCACACTCTCCTTAAGAGCTCCATTAGTGCCATAAGATAGGATCAAGCTGTACCTGTGGTATCCTTTTCCCAACAAATCCCATGCAAATACAGCAGGGCATAGGGCAGAAAGGTTCAAACGATTATTTTTGAGGAAAACATACTGTTTCTTCTTTAAGAAGAAAGCCTTGCAAATTTTAAATGAGGATTGCACACAAGGATAAGCCAAGACTCTCTGAAAGTTAAACTAAACCCAGCAGAAGTCCGCCTTTTAGCCACATAGAAGGAAGAAAGGAGAAACCAGTGCCTCACTCAGATTCTTGGGATCCTTCTCGTATAACACTAAACTATAGTAAACAGGGCACAGTAACCTGTTTGCCCAGTTTCTCATACTGAAAAAAAATACAGTGGGCCCGCCACTTACATGCAATTTATTTACACTATTGCAACCTGTGAGAGTTCCAATGCCATTGCACAACCATCCCAGAGGAGGTGGAGGACAAGGCCTGCTCCAGACAGTTAGGAATTGTTGAGGGTGGTTCTTGTGGTTTCTGTTTTTGCATGATTTTACCTTTGTGTGTGGACCCCCAGAGCCCTTGCGTAGGTGGTGGGCCCACTGTACAGTATTTTAAAAAATCCAATACTTTCAATACTGCTTTCTTGAGATCGTAAGTGATCACCATAAATACTTTTAAAACTCAACATGCCACGTTATATTTCTGAATTTTAGCAAAAACTCTGCAAACAAGTCACTTCTGCTGCTTAATAATGTCTCAACAACAAATCTGAGAAAAACAAGCCAACTTCAAATCTTAGTTTGTTTCAATAAACCATAGCTAGGACTAATCAAAGTTTGCTTGGGTTTGGATACAACGCTAAACTGTGGTTAATCAAAGTGAAAAGCTTTTCAGTTACCGGTAGCTCTGTTGGGTTAGGGTATGGTGCTGATAACACCAAGGTTGCAGGTTCTATCACATACAGGCCACCTGCATATTCCTGCGATGGCTGGTTGAACCAAATGACCCTCAGGGTCCCTTCCAACTCTCCAATTCTATGATTCTTTTATCACAGGTGCTACAATTCTAGAGATGCAACAGTGTATCTCACTACGATCATCCACTGAGTTATCCCAGTTTTGTTATGTCATCCAACTAATTGCAATCTGCACTGAGTTCAGTTCTCTTATGTATCTGATTCCATTAACTAATCTGCAACAAAGTTCCACCTTATATAGAAATAAAAACAGCAACTACTGTACTAGCTCCTGCTTATGCAAAATCCTGGACACTTACTTATAAATGAACATGAATGGCATTGGACTTAAGCTCGACTTTGCTCAAATAGGACTTCCAAACAAGTGTACAAAGTAGTGCAACTTTAGCCATCACATCTTGCTCAGTATCCTTGCAAGTGTACAGGAAAAAAAATTGGTCCCTATACAAATAATTTGGTGTGGTAAGTCTCAAGAGCCACTCAGTTTTCTAGATACTAGAATGTATAAAGGTTCTAGTTAATCAAAATGTTTTACTATAGCTTATGTCTGCATATTTAAGGAAATCAATTACTTTCCAAGAAAATTACTTAAATCAGTCCTTTCTTAATCATTTGAGGCTGCACTCCTACACACATTTTCCTGGGGCTTACAACTGAGTAGTCATCCCTAGGATTGTGCTGTAAACCATTCTGATTTAAAATGAATACAGTGGTACCTCGGGTTACAAGCGCTTCAGGTTACAAACGCTTCAGGTTACAAACTCCGCTAACCCAGAAATAGTACCTCAGGTTAAGAACTTTGCTTCAGGATGAGAACAGAAATCGTGCTCCAGCGGCGCGGCGGCAGCAGGAAGCCCCATTAGCTAAAGTGGTGCTTCAGGTTAAGAACAGTTTCAGGTTAAGAACGGACCTCCGGAACGAATTAAGTTTTTAACCAGAGGTACCACTGTATTGGATTCTAACCACACAGCCTCTCTCTTTGCTTGGGATTATTGGTAAAGGGACCCCTGACCATTAGGTCCAGTGGTGACCTTCTCTGGGGTTGCAGCACTCATCTCGCGTTATTGGCCAAGGGAGCCAGCGTACAGCTTCCAGGTCATGTGGCCAGCAACGGGAGCTCACCCCGTCGCAGGGATTCGAACCGCCAACCTTCTGATCAGCAAGCCTTAGGCTCTTTGGTTTAACCCACAGCGCCACCTGCGTCCCTTGGTATTGTTGGTACCACATCATAAATCAAACCTTTCCTCTGGGGAAGGTTTGGCCCATGGGTCCCATTTATGGACCTTCTTTCTACTGATCTATGGTTGCTCATCATTTTTTATCTGAATTGCAATCCATAATTCCCTGTATGGCTTCTGCTTCTTTCCTGGTAGAGAGAGTCCTGCTGGTCTTTCCTACTGTTCTGCTGCTGGGATACATATGGGTGTCAAGAGGGTTTAAACTACTGATAGCTTTTAAAAAGCTTTCAAATAAAAAGCAAATGTGATCTTGATCAGGATCTCCAAACAAAAGTCATGACTTATTTGTTCTCAAGGGTGCTATTTACTGCAACCACAACCCTTGGGGCAAACAGCTGAGGAGACATGACCTCTGGGGCCCTTGCCCTCTTCACAGTAACTGCAGACCTCAAGGTTACTGTGGCAGCAACAGGGGGCAGAGTAGGCACAACTCAGCAACACATCACTCCCATGTTGCCAATACCAAAATGGCATAATCTGTAAACTGTTATTAGATGTATTATTTTGTTAACCTGTAGGCCTCCAATTAAGAAGCAATTTCTGGTAATTGTTATGAGGATTTGTGTTTATTTCAATTACTGGGACAATGAACATTTCAAGACTGGCATAATTGGAAAAGAGTTGCTGTTACTCTTACATAACATGAAATGCAGAATTACCTCTACAATGTTAGTAACTGAATGAACTTTTCCTTGATTTTTGGTGTTTAAAGCCAGTATCTGAATTGTGAAATTTAATGGGCATGCAAACTACTCTTGATGGCCACAAAGTGCTGCAGGGCCCCAACCCAGATCTCAACACATTCTAGATCAGGGACACTCTGGCTACTTTCTCTTCAAAGGTTTATCCCTCAGGGGAAGCTCAGAGCAGTTGCTTTTACAGGCATCAATTACAGTGGTGCCTCACTAGACGAATTTAATTCGTTCCACGGGTCTTTTCTTATAACAAAAAATTTGTCTAGCAAATCCCATAGGAATGCATTGAATTTTTTTTTATTTTATTTTTTTTTGCCCATAGGAACGCATTAATTGAATTTCAATGCATTCCTATAGGAAACCGCGATTCGCTAGGCGAATTTTTCATAAAACGAATTCGTCTAGCGAGGCAACCTCCGCTCAAAAAATCCTTTCGTTAAGCGGAAATTTCGTTAAGCAGGGCATTTGTTAAGCGAGGCACCACTGTACAGCCATCCTACCCATTGGGCCACAAGAGCCTGCTTTGACTATGGGCTCTGCCTCTCCATGATTTTGTGTGTGGGAAGAGGTGTGGACTAAATAAGATGCTGTCATTGTAGATTCATTCTATAACCACAGTTTGAAGGTGCCTTCTGTACATGGCTAATGTAGGAGTGTCATCCATATAAAAGTTCACAACTGGTGCATGGCAGAAGAGTTGGCAGAGGTGTTGGAAAGGTTACATTGTCCTTTGTTGCTACAGCTATTCTTTCAACGTTGCTGCTGAGAGTGCACAGGATTATAGCAATGTTATGCATCATTAGCTCTCTCTAGGGGTTTTCAGTATAAAGGAATGATAAAATCACTCTGACTATCAATTTATTAAGTAAGTAGATTTAAAGGACAGCTTGTGTTGGCTTTGAATGTCAGTTACTAAAACAACAGGTTTCCATACAACACATAGAACATGTGCATCTACAATTATTCACAAGCTCACAAAAGCATGAAAATTTCAGAAGAAATCACAAAAGATATTTCCATTTCCATTTCAAAATAAAGGCTGAGTATAAGTATTCTTTTCTTAAGAGCAAAGGTAACATCATAGCTTTACATAAGAAGAACAGTGAATGATCAGGCAAAAGGCCCATCTAATCCAGCATCCTTTTCTCATCATGGTCTCAAGACCAGAGTGTAGCACCACTCTACCCATTTGTGATCCCCAGCAACTGGTGTATATAGAGGCATACAACTTCTGATCCTTTTAAAAACTACAACAGTAGCCTTGATCCAGCAACTATTTAATTAAGTACACACACTAGCTGGAAGGGAGGGGAAGCCGGATAGTAAAGCAGAAAACTATTTTTTTCCAACCCCCATAGCGAACCAGCAGACTGGAAAAAATTATTACCTTGTGGTGCAAGGGTCTGAACCTGAAGAGCAGCCTACAAATAAGCAGTTGTTGGCCTAGCCAGTTTCACTCCTCAGCAAAACTTTAAAAAAAAAAATGTTCAACACTCTGCAGATTAGCAGTACACCATTCAAACAGGCCCCTGGCTGTTCACCAGCCAACTCTATTTACTCTATTTTTGCATATTTATTATTGTAAGTATGGTAGCTTAAGGATGGATGCTTTTGACAGAGTGAACTAAGTTATTAACATAATGTTAATACAATTTACTAACTAAACTACACAGGAAAGATACCCCAGCAAGATGCCTAAATAAATGCATTCACGGTTTCTCATAATACACAACTCTTGTCAGCACCAGAGTGACTCAAGAAAAGTACAGCTACACAATCCAAGAAGAAATACAGTGGTATCTCTGGTTACGAACTTAATTTGTTCCGGAGGCCCATTCTTGACCTGAAGCCGTTCTTAACCTGAGGTACCACTTTAGCTAATGGGGCCTCCCGGTGCCGCCACGCCGCCAGCTCACAATTTCTGTTCTCATCCTGAAGTAAAGTTATTCACCCAAGGTACTACCAGTACTTCTGGGTTAGCGGAGTCTGTAACCTGAAGTGTTTGTAACCCGAGGTACTAACAAGGAATTCAAAATCTGTTTGAAAAGTATTATTCAGACCACCTGGAAAAGAAAATATCACTCAAACTACCAACTATACAGAAGGTAATAATTAATGTAATTCTAGTGCTGCATTAACATTTTTTTAAAGGTGCCAGGTGCTGGACTCCCAAATGTCTTTCTTCAAAAATAAATGTTTCAAAAAAAAAAAATTATATATTTTCCTCTCATGTGGGCAGAATTGGCAATACACTACTTTCTTTTTTTAAAAAAAAAATAGCTGAGGAGCCACAGAAACTTAATCTTTTCTCCCCCAAACAGGTAAAAAGAGGAAGCAATGTCCACATTTGTTTGAAACAAAGAAAAACTTGGCATAACCTAGAATAAATAAAGGTGTGTAGATTAAACACTATGAGAAACAAAACAAAAAGAAAGCCTGTCTAGAAAGCAATGGAACTGTTCGCTGATTCAGAAACAAAACATGTCGATTTCTACTGAAGATTATACTGGGAATCTGAGATTTCTTTATTTTCACCTTCAAAAGAACAAAGACTATGGAGAGATTCCTAAAGTTAACTGGTTAAGGGCATTTCATTCTAAACACATACTGAGAACACAAGGAGAAGCAAATACAGGGAAGGGCACGGGCATGTGTTTTTGCAGTCTCTATCCACTGCGGCACCCACCATCAAACACACAATTTGGGAAGTACTGTACTTGCTCCCTGTCATGATACAAGCCAAGATCACAATGTGCATGTTTTATGGCTTCCCCTGCACACTCTAGAAACAACTTCTCTTTCTCTCCCAATCACTGAACCCTGCCTTGTGGGGCCTAGAACAACTTCCTTAACTGCAATTTTTAAAAGGTTTCACAGTAGCTCCCATATCAGGCTACTGGCTAGAGGTCCTTTTAATTTAAAGCAATGTCTCCTAGTTTGGAGCCTGACAGCTCTCAAAAGGCTCTTGCAAAACCTAAAGCACCCCATAGCAGTAACATCACTCTCCACAACTCATAAAGAGGTCAAGATTTCATCCACACTCACACCTCCAGATTTCAAGGAAATCTCTCCACAGGTTCTGAGAACACAGTCCAGCACGAATCCACTACAACCCACGAATCCACTACAATCCTCAACCCACTGGCTACGGTATATGAACAGCTTTAGAAAAAAACGAGTCTTTTGGCAACTTAAAAGACTAACAAATATAGCATGGTATAAGCTTTTGTGGACATAACCTTGCATCACATATAAATATACCACACATTCAATGTGGGGTGTGTGGATTTCCTCTGGAAACACTTCTACAAAGGATGTCTAAGCACAATCCTAGACATGTCTACTCATTGGGGCTTACCTCCAGGTAACTTGGTACAGGATTGCAATCCTAATTTCACATGCACCTGGGAGTAGGTCTACGTGGGAGTAGATCTGTATAGGATTATGCCAGGCATCCCCAAACTGCGGCCCTCCAGATGTTTTGACCTACAACTCCCATGATCCCTAGCTAACAGAACCAGTGGTCGGGGAAGATGGGAATCGTAGTCCAAAATATTTGGAGGGCCGAAGTTTGGGGATGCCTGGATTATGCTGTCAATGTACCTTAACAGATTCCCTTAGTATAAGAAGCAACTCTGGCCTTCAGGGAAACCCATGGAAGCATCCCAGGTTTCCCCTAACCCAAGACACCCCAATGAAACTGACCCAAGGCAATGGGTCAGGGACAGGAAAGAAAAGAGAGAAATGGATGCTTTTAGGCATGTGAGAGTGAGGGAGGTTAGGCAGTGGTTAGCAGACTGAACTCCTGGAATACACAGCCAAAATCCCAATTGCATTTACTAAGTACATCTGAAAGGCACTTGCTGAATGGAACACAATGGGATTGGACACCTATGTGGAAGTAAGCCAGACTGAACACTTTAGAACTTCCGAATAAAAATGTCTGCTAAGCATCTGGATCTCCATGTGGAGTTCCATGCGACAGATTATCAACTGGACGCCAGGAACCCCAACTAAGGAGCATTCAGAGAGCAGTCGCTCCCACACCCCCAGGCACAGATCCCAACAGGCTGGCCATCCCAACCCCCAAAGGACTTCTCCCTCTACAGAGATTCTTCAAACAAGATGCACAGACGGACCTCCACGGAGCCGCCCGTTAAGCCAGAGGGCATCCTGCACCGAGCTGGAGCTGCCATGCAGGTGCACAACATCCCAGCTCCACCGCCAAGCCAGAGCACGTTTGCTTGGGAGCAAACCCCACTTGCGCTCAAGAAGGAGCTTGCACCCAAGGCACCCTGTGCACGCACACACACACAGGGCTGCAAGACCCGGCAGTCCCACCCTGGGACCCCAGGAACCGGTCTCCCTTTTCCCCACCCGTGGGAAACACACGTAACGAAACTAGCCTAGCCCAACCCTGCAATCGCCCCCGCGGTGCAGCAGCACCCCTCTGCCCCACAGCGCGGCGCCCTTCCCGAACACGAGGCCCCACAGGGCCAGATCTGTAGAATCCACCTCCTTGTTCAATGGAGGGGGGTGTTTAAAGATGTTCGATTCTTCCAAGGAATGGCAGGGGCGCCTCCCTCCCTCTGTCAGGCGAGCGTGCCCCGGAGCGCAGCGCTGCACGCCGGCTCCGGAGCAAAGCTCCTCCAGCGCGGCTGTCTCTCTCTCTCAGGTAAGCGCCCCCTGGATCGCAGCCCTGCTGCAACAACGGCTGTGCACGCTGCCTGGGGAGGGAGCCCCGCTGGCGTGCCTGGCGGGTAGCTGCTCTCAGGTGAGCGTGGCCCGGATGGCGGGCCCCCAACCCCCCTCTCCACCCCTGGTGTGTAGGAGCACTTACCTCCTGCTCGCGGGGAGAGCGAGGGGCGGCGGCGCCTCCCAGCCCCTTCCCGCCCACAGCAGCGGCGGCGGCGGCGGCGCTGCCCTTCGCGGCGGCTCCTCTTCCTCCTGCCCGCTCGGCCGCCTCTCGCTGGAGGACCCGGCGGTGGTGGTCTTCCTCCGCCGCCGCCGCCTGCTCCTCCTCTTCAGTGGCGCGTCGTGGGGGCGTCCGCCTGGAGGGGGCATCCCGCGCCGGCCTCGCCTCGCCTCATCGTCCTCCGGGAGACCCCCGACTCCCTACCAGAGGCCGGGGGGGAGAGAAAGGTAGGGGGCCCCGCACACAACAAAAGCCTGAGGCGGGGGGAGGGGAGATGAAGGGAGGGGCGGATTATTTTCAAAAAATTAACCGTTTGAGAAGAGGGGAGGGATGAAGCGCCGCCTCTTTATTTCTGAGGAGAAACGGAATGAAAGCTGAGGTCGGTGGGGGGATGGATGCACCGCTTGCCCTCCGCTCTTTCTCTGCCCTTCTCCTCAGCGCCCCTCCCTCTCTCCCTTCCCGCCGCTCTGTCGGCGCTTCAGCACAAAAAGCGGGGAGCCCGACTGAGAGAGAGAGGCCCCGCGCCACGACCACACCGGCTCCCGCACTGGGGAAGGGTCGGCGGCGGCGGCTGCTCGCGAGGGAGAATGAGAGGAGGAGGAGGCGAGGAGCCGCAGCCAGGCAAGCGCAAGGCCCATGCGCGCCGACCAAACCACGCCCCCTTCTCTCGCTCTCTCGGAAGGTGGGGGAGAAAAGGGGCGACGGGAGTTCGGCGCGGGGCGGGGGAGGGGAAAGGAGCTCCTCCTGCTGCGTGGAGCGCCCTGGGGGGAGTAAGGGGGCGCGTTCAGTGTGCCATGTTGGGAGGGGGAGGGATCAGGGACTGGGTGCGATCCTGTACCTGGAGGGGGCGTGGGCAGAAGGCGGGATCTCTGGGCTGGATGCGCTCCGATCCCAGCTTGCAAAAGGGGTGGCTGGCCTCGTCTGGCGCTGTTGGTTTTTCTTGCAGCAGTTATAAAAGAAGAAGAAAAAGCAGTGAAATAATATAGAATCGTAGAGTTGGAAGGGACCCTGAGGGTCATCCAGCCCACCCCCACCCCAATGTAGCATTCGAACCCACGACCCTAAGTCTCATGCTCTACCGACTGAGTTACTTATGTCTTGCTGTCTTAAGTCTTCCTTCTTTGGGAGAAGTCATATGCTTTAAATGTCCGTTTTAATTGTATGGTGTGGATCTTGATTTGGATGTACAACAGTTGCAACACATAAATTCCCCATTCCCTTAAATTAGGCAGCTGAGATGAAGAAAACCTGGGCTAACCCGCAGTGGGCTTTAGTGACAAAGGATTGTGAGCTCCAATCAGATATGGTACTGAAAACCCATCCCAGACTCAGAGTGTGTTCAAGGGTACCCAGTTCTCTCATTGTGTTTGTCTTTTACAACACGGCTCAAGTTGGCAAATCTTGGGGTTCTGGTAGGTTCTACATTGCAAACCCAAAGTGTACCTACCCCAGCTATACCTTCTTAACCTGGAAATAAGCCCTGCTGGACTTGATGATGAGGCTTATTTTTGAAGAAGTGTGCATGGGGTTATGCTGTATTTTATGCTATTATAACAACTACAGTAGATAGAAAACATGAGCCCCTCTGCTCACAATCTGAAAATCAACAACACAAAAAGCAACAAAGAGATATTGTGGTACCTTAAAAGACTTAACACAAAACTAGTTCACGAAAGCTTATGGCATAATAAAAGTTGTTAAGTCTTTTTGATGCCACAACATAGACTCTGCTGTTTTTGTTGCAACAGACTAACACAAGGACCACTCTGGTTACTTGCTTTTATCAGGGGGGGGGGGCTTCATAGTGTGATACAGTACCTTATTTGACCCACAAAAGCTGTGTACACATTATTGGCTTAAATGGCATCTACGACTAGACTGTTGGGGTTTTTTTTTCTGCATTTGGACTGAAGCTGGTTTGGGTGGAAACACATTGGAAAGCAACATTTCGTAAGGAAGTCCAGAACAGACATGGATTGTGACTAAAGTTTGTACACATGATTACAGTAGTTGTGATTCCTGCATTGCAAGGGGATTGGCCAGGTGACCTTTATGGTCCCGTACAACTCTATAGTTCTATGATTCACCGCCTCCCAAACCAGAGGAGCACACTGGAAGTAGAGTATAGGGGAATGTGTACAAACCCAACGTCACCTGTAAATTTTCGAAACATGACACAAAAAGGAGAGGAGAGCTAGAGGGAATGGGTGGGGCTTTACACAAGGTGGGAGAGAATGAAAGAAAGGAAAAATTGACAGTGTCATCCTGTATGTGCTAACATGAAAGCAGGTCCCACTCTGTGTCTAAATGGGGCTTACTCCCATAACAATTTGTCTGTGGGAATAAGTCCCATTGAGTTCAGCTCGATTTGCTTCTGAGTAGGCATGCTTAGGGTTACCCTATATTGCTGAAATCCTATGTGCACTTACTACAGAGTCCGTTCTGGAGGACTAAATGGGACTTCTGGCCTACGGTATAGCACTTCAGATTGCAGATGGGAGCTTGCAGGACTGAATGCTTTTACACACACACACACACACACACACACACACACACACAGTACATAGAAAACTAGCAGGTCAGGGCTGAAACCCACCTACATAACATGCCAGTTTTCTATGTACATGGAAGTGGTTTTGTGTAAGATGTGTTGGAGGTCCAAGGGTCAGTGGAAGCATCTTGCCTAATTATTTTAAAGAGTGGTCCCAGCCTAATAAGCTGTTGCTGTGCTGGGGTCTCAGTATTTAACTCTTTACTTAGGTTAACAGGAAACAGAAATGGTTTTTTTTAAAAAAAAATACTTTCACATTATTTTTATTCTTTTGCAATCAAAAGAATGTACACACACAAACACCTTACTGCAGCCACCTCCATAAAGCCTCTGATATTTTGCCATGTGGCCACATCCCCACAATACACTTAAAGCACATGAAGCACACAAAATCCTGGAAACCTTGTGACATGGAATGATGGCCTGTGATCAGCCACCATTCAGTATAACTTGGAAGGGGGTCTCCTATCATATTTGAAGGTCTACCTTCTCAATGAGCAACACTTTCACCCCAGCACAGAAGAATAATCTGGAGAGGTATAGTCAGGTGGGAAGGAGTCATCGGGCAACCATAGCACATTTATAGCTTGGAAGTGTATGTGGCTTGGCTGAGTCAACGGTGAGTTTCATGCATGGGTGTGTGAGCTGGGCTGTTCCAGTTACTGCAGCCTAAAGCTATTTCTTCACATTGCCTTGCATCATACTGATTCCAGTCCTAATATGTAGGATTCAGAAGTTAGCTGGGGCGGGGCAGGGTGTTCAGGATAGTTATTCCTAATTTTTTTTATTTCTTTAAATATATATATTTTTTAAAACCCAAAATTTGAATATGGTGGTGGGGAGATAAAAACAAAATACATAAAATGTAACATTAATGGGGGGGGGAATACATTAAATCCACCCGTAAAACTCGCATGACCAAGCCC
The DNA here is from genome assembly GCF_965207765.1 of Zootoca vivipara. NCBI lineage: Eukaryota > Metazoa > Chordata > Lepidosauria > Squamata > Lacertidae > Zootoca > Zootoca vivipara. The sequence continues at coordinate 28,700,314 of NC_142597.1, read as the reverse complement.
AACCATGCTACATGAAAAATATTAGTGAGGTAAATCTTCAGAAGGCACTTTAAAAAGCAATTTTTGTGCCATCATAACCTCCAGGGAGGGGGAATACAGTATTTGGGACATTGAAAGGTCACTGTGTTTCTGTATAAAAGGAACTCTTCCCCTACAAACTTTGTTGTTGTTGTTGTTGTTGTTGTTGTTGTTGTTGTTGTTGTTATACATCTGTCTCGTGAGACAATGGAATGCGCTTACAGAGGTGAAGTCAAACCACTGCATTAACAGCACCGAAGTGACCTCCCTGGGGCATAAGCCTGGTCAGTATGGAGGTTCTGGACTGCCCAGACGACAATATTGCCTCGCTGAGACAGTCCAAAGGAAAGCAGATAAATACATTTGGCACTAGATTGGCTTCAGGAGTTGCCAGAAGGAGGCATACAAGGCACCATTCCACAGTCTTAGAGACTCCACTCCAGATTTGTGTAGGGTTCACTCCTTAGCCTTTTCTTCTCCTGAAGACATCCTGCAAGGCAGCAGAAGTTTAGGATCAGAGTTTTCCTTCTCCTAGATGGCCTATTTTCCCAGGTTGAAGAGCCCCATCTGCCCATCACTTCCCTCCCCAGCACATGTAGGAACTGCCTTCTTGACCATTGGACCCATTATTGGTCTCATCTGCTCAATCCACTGGAGATTGTCTTTGCATGCAGGGAAAGTCCCTAACTCACCAAGGGTTTGAGACCCATTGGCTACCATCACCTGGTTTTGCCGGCCAGTTGAAGCTGTTCCCAGGTTCTGGCTGCTGTTGCACGCTGACAGCTTCTAGGAGCCACAGATGAGACCTGAGTGCAGGCTGGGAACCAAAGGTGGACAAGACAGAGCATGACACCTCATACACCACACATCCTACAAACACTGCCATTGTAAATATGATCATTCAGCTTGAGAAAGGATACCTTGATCTTGCCAGGAGCTGCCTACATGCTCTTTCCACCCGAGTCACCCCTTAACTGTAAAAAAAGCATAAATTAAGATAGGGGATTGCTATCCCATCATAACCCATTTTGTAAACCCTATTGCAAGCATTCTTAAGAAGGCCTGATATGGTAGTAGGATATTATATGTGACTATACGGGAAGTTAAGCTGCCATGTAAAGGATAGCAAATTTCAGTGAGAAATAAAACTGGACTGTGGCTCAGCATAATATTTTCCAAGAACAGGGGAATTCTTAGCATTTGAAGACCTTGTAATGCATCCTTTTGAAATTTCTTTCCTTTTCCCATTAAAGATTTTTAGTGCTGTTCCCCTGCTGAATTACCGAGAGCAGCCTCTGTTCCCAGAATGGCTCTAAATCAACTTGAACTCGACTTAGGTCCTTGCCATTGCGTCACTGTGTGAGATCAGCCTCGGATCAATAAGTTGCTGCCTGTGCCTTTCATGAATTATGGAATCATTGATTATAGATAATTCAGTAGTTTTGGTCGCAATTGCAATTAAACATTAATATGTCACAAATCCCTCTTGCACTTGATCGTGCAATCATAACACTTTTAATTGTAAAAGAAAGTTATGCTCTTCTCTCAGATGTTGGGAGAATGCCACTACAGAAACTAACAATGTCTTAAAGATGCTGTACTCAGCAGCTGCTCCTAAGAAACTGACTACCAAAGCACCACCAATCTTTGTGGTGAACAACAGGAAGGAATCAACATTGGTTTGGGATGTTATATTTCACTGACCCAACTGTGACTGTAGCAGTGTTCGAAACTCCCATTGTTCTAGGCACATTTTGCTATAGGGAAGTTCATCAGTGTGAGCAGTTTCTGAGCTCTGGGCACAGTACTGCACCTAAGGTTTCAGATTAAAACTGTAGAGTGCAAGAAAAGGAGGACCTCCCCACTTCCAGCTACTCTCTGAAGACTGGAGAAGAGACCCGCTGAAGAATACAGTGGTACCTTGGTTTAAGTACACAATTGGTTCCGGAAGTCTGTACTTAACCTGAAGCGTACTTAACCTGAAGTGAACTTTCCCATTGAAAGTAATGGAAAGTGGATTAATCCGTTCCAGATGGGTCCGCGGAGAACTTAAAGTGAAAGTACTCAAACTGAAGTGTACTTAAACCGAGGTATGACTGTATTAGGGGGCGTAGGCAGGGGAAGGACTAGACCAGGCATCCCCAAACTTCGGCCCTCCAGATGTTTTGGACTACAATTCCCATCATCCCTGACCACTGGTCCTGTTAGCTAGGGATCATGGGAGTTGTAGGCCAAAACATCTGGAGGGCCGCAGTTTGGGGATGCCTGGACTAGACCCTGTGAAAAATGAACATAATATTTTAGATGCAGTTCATTCATTTTCAGCTTTGTATTCTTGTTATTTAAAAAGTGCACCTAAATATTCTGTTGTTGTGCCAATAACCTATGGTAGGTTTAAGGTGCCATTTAGCTCCCAGCTTTCATATCTCAGTTTCTAACACTGGAGTGTAGGGTAGGTACATTTTCATACTGTACAGAATCCTGGAGACACGAATAAGGCAGAGAGCTGAACATATCCAAAATGCAGAAAAAGCAACCTATGGGGTTTTGGAAATCCTAAACAAACACCTAGGATGAAGTCCAGCTTACGTCAGTAGGACTTACCTCCAAGTAAACTGGCTTAGGATCCAGGTACAGTGGTACCTCGGGTTAAGAACTTAATTCATTCTGGGGGTCCGTTCTTAACCTGAAACTGTTCTTAACCTGAGGTACCACTTTAACTAATGGGGCTTGCCGCGCCACCGCCACCACACAATTTCTTTTCTCATCCTGAAGCAAAGTTCTTAACCCGAGGTACTATTTCTGGGTTAGCGGAGTCTGTAAGCTGAAGCGTCTGTAACCCGAGGTACCACTGTACCTGATTGTTCCTTGCCCTGAGTAGTAGAGCTGTGTGCAGAATGCCTGCCACATTCTGTTTTATGTTCACCCCAACATAGCCCACCCCCACTGCTACTCTTCTGCAGCAGACTCTGCAAATAGGTCAGCCATATTTCTGGGGAAGATATACACAAGGGAGGCTTGTAATAGATGAGTGCTAATCTATTTTTTGCTGTTCTAACAAAGAGAAATGCTGAATCCAATTCCAGAAAGACTGTGTGACCAAGAAAACATTAGAAAAATTAGGAAGGGGTGCGTATGAAACATTTCAAAAGGAGTAGTTCCCTTAAAGCTAACGCATTAGGAATTATGCATGCAAACATTCATCCTGCACTGTTTCAGGATCCTGCTTTTTGCTCTCTAGGTAAGGCCAATGCGCTTTCTGATTACACGCTCCACAAGGCCAGTTCTTGAATTCCCAGGCTGGGCCCCTATTTGGCAGCACCAGCCACAGCACTAGGAGGCAGCTGACGGTGGTGTGAGACAATGAAGTCAAAGGCTGATATCCATGACCTTTGCAACTTGACTTTTCTTGACCTGGAACGTCTTGGCAGAGTTTTAAAAAGGCAGCCGAACAAAACAAAACTGTAGCCTAGGTTTTTTTTTTTCTTTCACATTCTGTCCTGCCTACAGGTTGCTTCTTGTCTTTTCCTATTCTGCAATCAAGAGGCCGGTAGAATCCAAGTCTTACTCCAGGCTGGAAATTAGATATAAGCTGCAATTTGAAGAATGCAGTTCCTTCACATAATGTGATCAGGAAGTAGAGGCCACAAAGTCAGTCTTTCTCTTTCCTCCTCTTCCTTTTTTCTACTATTTCCCATAGTCTCAGGTCACTTTCCCATGTGCAGTTTTGCTGTTTGCATATGCACAAAATATGAAGAGTTCAGATGGCAATAGCAGTCAAAGCACACAGCAAGACCGCAGAGTTGATCATTCTAAATCCACGAACTATGAGAGCCTACATATGAGAAAAGTGAGGTGGTTCTGTATCACAGAATTGGGCAGCTTCTTCTGCAACACAGGAACACCATGCTGGAGAGAGAGAGAGAGAGCGCCACGGCTATTTTGCATCTGTTATTTATGCATGATTGTCATTTGAATTAGAAGTTCAAGAAGCTGCCACAGGGCAGGAAAACAATCTCCATCTATTAAATATTAAAATAGCTGGCACTTAAAGCAGGTTTTGAATAACCCAATTCATTTCGGGGACTAACTTAATCAGTAGAGTAAAGGTAAAGGTACCCCTGACCCTTAGGTCCAGTCGCGGACTCTGAGGTTGCGCGCTCATCTCTATAGGCCAAGGGAGTCAGCGTTTGTCCGCAGACAGCTTGTCTGCAGACAGCTTCCGAGTCATGTGGCCAGCATGACTAAGCCGCTTCTGGCGAACCAGAGCAGCGCACGGAAATGCCGTTTAACTTCCCTCCAGAACGGTACCTATTTATCTACTTGCACTTTGATGTGCTTTCGAACTTCTAGGTGGGCAGGAGCTGGGACTTTAATGTCTAGACCAGGCATCCCCAAACTGCGGCCCTCCAGATGTTTTGGCCTACAATTCCCATGATCCCTAGCTAACAGGACCAGTGGTCGGGGAAGATGGGAATTGTAGTCCAAAACATCTGGAGGGCCGAAGTTTGGGGATGCCTGGTCTAGACCAGTCATGGGGAGTCCTTTTTCAGCCCAAGGGGCCACTTTCGCCTTCTGGGGGCCAAATGCCAGTGGCGGGCAGAGCCAGAGGGAAAAGTTGGGTGGAGCAACAGGTGTGACACCTGCTTTGCACAGCAGGCTACATTGCAGTCTTGTGAAGTCCACACACATGCACACACCACTCCCTCCAGCCTCCATCCATGCAAGAAAACAGGAAGATAATCCTGTTCCGGCCAGGCAAAAGCACACAAAGAGGGTTCAGAGTAGGGCCAGTGAGGAGTCTAGACTGAGAAGTGGATGTTGCCAAGTGCAAATCTTGAGGACTGGATACGGAGACCTAGAGGGTTCCCCTTCTCCAGCCTTGGGGAGAAGGCTCTTAAAAAAGAATTAAAAGGAAATGTTCTTGGAGATACATGGTGAAGGGAAAGTGGGGGGGGGAGAGGACACCAAGGGTTTAGCTATCCCTAGGATGTGTCAGATTAATAACATTTTTAGAAAAGACAATTAGGTTTGTTGACAAAGGAAATGCAATACATAGAACAAGGGGGGTGGGGTGGGAGGGAGTCCATTGCTTGGAGCCCAGAACACTCAACTTGGGAAATGACTTCAAATTCTTAAGTCAGTGAATTTTGTTTTGTTTTTTGCCATGACTAGGCTCTTGCCCTTTGCAATCCGGAAGGAAAGGTCATTCAGCTTTGCTCACCGCAACTCTGCATTGTTGGGGGATGTCAAAGGGCATTTGCACAAGGGGCAGTAAAGAGGAACCTGTCAGTACCATTAGTCCAATATATCAGCACAGGCAAAGCAACATCACTCGCAGAAATCACCAGGAGTGATTTGTTATCGGGCCGGCTCCATCAATAGAGATTTCTTCCCATGCACATAGCAAGGATCTCCAAAGTGACTTGTTGAAGCATTTTGGGCTTTCTTGGAAGCAGTGAGAGTTGTCTAAACAGCTCCCTTGTTTTGACTTTGCACATGGGAGCAGCTTGCTAGAGCACTCTCATGGCCAAAATATGCTAAGTATCCCAGAGAGGACGAAATATGGGACCTTTGTCAAGTGTATTCACTGATGATATTTTGGCTTGTCCCCCCTTTTCCCTATGCTCTGTCCTCTAAACTGTTTTTCATGTGTCCACAGATGGGAGAAAGAAGATTGGCAAAGGGCAGCAGGGGGAACTATCCCAATGGAGCAGTCCTGAAGCTGCTTTTGCAGAGGGAGCTGATAATAAGGGCGGAGTGCTTCATGGCCAATTGGTGAAGACTTACTATCAGGAATACATATTATTGCAGAGACTGCATTAACTCTGATCACTCCAGAGGAGCCTCTTACTAGCTGAAAAAAACAAACGTACCTTCAACCTCCTGCAGATGTTTTACAGAGCCAAGTTTTTAAAAACCCACTTGTGTTTCCTTACCAGGTAAGTATTTGCTTTTGTGTAAAGTCCCATATCTCAGTGATCCTGGAGTCACTCTTGTTTGAGATACCTCTTTGTTTCAGAGGGTGGGGACAAAAGCAGAAGGTGTTAGCTCCACCTTTCATTGGCTCTAGCTTCTCTAGCCATTTGCTCTGGCTCCCCCTAATGTTGACCTCCCAGCCTTCCACCCTACCAGTCCTAAGGAGCACCAGCCACCATTGCAGCCCCCAGTCTCCCTACTGACCATCCCTAGTACTAGATTGACCAGATTAAAGGGGGACAGGGCATGTTTCGTATTTTGTTAATAGAAGATGGCATTGTGAGCAGGGACAATTCATCAGGAAGGGATTCAAAAAGCTTCTGTTGATGAATTCCTGTTGTCTCCACAGCTGTTAAAGTGCAAGCGCCCTAATCTCCTTGAAAGAAAAAGATCAGTTCACTTTAACTGCAACTCCAGCAAAGAAAGGAAAAAACACACCAAAAAAAGTATACGTGAAATGAAGCATGGCCTTAGTTTGGCTCGTAACCAGCACTCACCTTGGGAGTAATAGGGATTTGCAAGTAGGGAGGGGACCAAAGGTTTGCAGTGGATCAGTTCCCACTGTTATTTGATCCCACCCTAAAACCTGATCGCCGTGAAGCTCCCTATTCACTCTTATATAATTCAGTGAAATTGATCTCCACTACAGGAGAAAAGGACAAGGTTCACTTTCACAATGATTGTTATGTGTCTTTATTATTCACAAACAGGCCGAGAGAAACACAAGGGGTGTGTCTGTGTTCGAAGGAGGAAGAGGGTCAGCAATGCAGCTGGGTGTAACTTAAGAGGTGCTTAAGTCGAACATTTTGCTTCCTGGTCTGAGCCCTTCCCAGAAACTGTGAACCAAATAATTGCATTTATTCCATCCTCAGTTTACACCTGTATAACAACAAAAGAGTGTTTGCTACACTGAAGACATATCAGTGCTTTTTTCCTGGGGGGCGGTGCGGGCGGTGCATACCCCTAAACATTTTGTGAATCTTTGTACTTTTGTACAAAGTACATTTACTGCATTTATTTCCCCCGATTTGAACTATAAAATGGTGATTTTCCTGAGTCAAAATGAGAGTACCCCTAAACATTTTCTTAGAAAAAAGCACTGCATACAATATAGAGGAGGCATCCTTCAAAGGTACGCAGCATTAACACGTGAGACACCTTAGCAGAAAATGCCACCACAACCAAGAGTTAGCCATAAAGAAAAGAAAAGAGAAAAGAAGAAAACCATAATTATTGTTTGCAGTAATTAACAAGAACTTCATACTGCATTCATGACCCCTATTTGTCAGAACATTTAAAAATTAACTTGTCTGAAGTTAGTTTGCTGTTGTCCAATACGCTGCCATCTTTTGCTCTTGCACTTTTTATGCCAGCCTTGTTATTCAACCTGCTATTACAGTATGTTTAGCCTCAGGATGTTCTTTGGTGCAGAAGCAGGTGTGGACTCATTACTCCTCCTGCCATGCTTTTGAGAAGCCATTATCCTGTAAATAGAATTGCAGAGATGAAGCAGTTGCGGAGCAGGGTCCCTTCTATCACCTCCACTGAAAGCCCACCTCCCCTTCTCCATCAGGCTCCTGCTGGCCCTGAACTGTTTCCATTTCAGTTGGTAATTACAACTCAAAGAAATGGTACCTGAGTTTTCTGTTTTCCACTTTCTTCCTCATCCGTTTTCCCTCTTATGACATGTCTTTAGGTCAAGCATCCCCAAACTGTGGCCCTCCAGATGTTTTTGGCCTACAACTCCCATGATCCCTAGCTAGCAGGACCAGTGGTCAGGGATGATGGGAATTGTAGTCCAAAACATCTGGAGGGCCGAAGTTTGGGGATGCCTGCTTTAATGGGCAGCTAACCTATCTCAGGCCTATGGCTAATCCTCTAGTCTAGGCCCTCAGGTCAAAGTGGATGCAGCCAAACTATGAATGTGGGTGTGGCTGAAGTGGGATTGTCTTGCAAATGGAGAAAATGATGCAAGAGCCTTTACTTTTAGGCATCCTAGAAAAGTAGCAATATTTAAAAACTTTTCAGGCCTTTAAATACCTAACGTGGCATGCAGATGTGCAAAACTGAAAGTTTGCTGCTTATCCAAACAGAAATTAAATAAGTTAATGCAATTATATTGTAAGGATGAAAAAACTAACAAAAAATATTCCCATATGTTTGGTCACTTCTCTGCTCCTGCTACTGGAATTAAGGTTAAAAAAACAGCATCTTGATTTCAATTGGGCCAAGGCTTCATCAATATAATCTTTACTCTCGGCTATCCTCTGTCTAGATATATTAATGCACTTGGGAAGTGTACTGTTCACAGTAAAGATAAGTCTGTAGATAGAAATCAAGCTCAAAGCTTTTATACTGCAGATCTTAATACCATAGCTGCCAAGTTATCCCTTTTTTACAGGGATTTTCCCTTATGCTGAATAGGCTTCCTCACGAGAAAAGGGAAAACTTGGCAGCTATGCTTAATACCAATTGCAGGTTGAAGGTGAGAGAGAAAAAGGAGGTTTAACCATAGCAGGAAATGCTCTGGAGAAAACCAATAGCAGGTGTTGTAAGTAAGAACTGAAAAGGTTTGGCAGAGATTTGTGCATTTACCCAGGACTGAGGAAGTCATGTGCCGACTGGCAGAAAAGTACATTGACAAGACAGCAATGCAATGGAAGGAAAAGAACAATATTGAGAGTACCTTATAGGCCAAGGCCGAGCCTGGGGAAGAGTTAGGAGCAGGATGGGAGCTTGAGGTCCTGAGCTTTGTGAGTCACTGTGATACAAAGATTGCTGTAAAGCCAAGCCGGTCAGTAATGCACAAGAGACATGCCCTTCAGCATTTTTTAGGAAGAAAAGTTCAAGGTGCTTCTGCTCTGTAGAGAAGTTGGCATTCCTCAATACGAGGCCGAAGATGTGTCACAGTGCAAAGCACTAGCATTTAGAAGAGAAAGGCAGGCAATTACTGGGAAGATTAAGAAAAAACCCAATCGGATTCTTTTGGCAAGACTGCTGAATCACTACAACTTTATGGGCCAATTCAGGCAAATAGTCTCTGCATTGACTTTCACTGGCACAGCCTGTTGACAATAAGACAAAGCAAATTAGCCTGAAGATGTTTAACTCCCAGTGAACACCAGCTTGTCTGATGAGCTTCGACTATAGAGTCCATCACCACATTTACAACCCATGTTTCCAAGGTTCTCCTCCTCCTTGTTTTGTCCACACAACAGCTTTGTGAGGCAGGCAAGGCTAAGAAACAGTGACTGGCCCAAGGTCTCTCAGTGATTTGAAGCCTGGCCTCCAGATCCTAGCCCAGCACTCTAACCATTACACCCCATGGACTCATCATAAACTGGACGGTTTCCGATCAGCAGATCCCACTAGACTGTCATTGCATAGCTTCTGCAAACTCCACATATGTTGAGGGCAAGCTGCTAATCTGGGTGCAAATTCCCACTCAGCCATGAAGCTATCTGGGTTGTTCTTGGGCTTGTCAAGGAGAGGGTGTAGTTCAATGGCCATGCAGCTGGACCAGCCATGCCCCTACCTGTCCCACACATTCTGGACAAGGTTTTGTGGAAAATAGCCTCGGGGACCAAATTGCCAGGATTATTTTGGCCCAGGGTTTATATGTTCACCACCACTGCTATACACAATGTAGCTTGTTAAGTCATGACATATACTGCTGATAGGAGAGCAGGAGAGCTGTGTAGCATAGGTTGGACAGACGCAGGGAGATTTTTTTGCACTGCCATTTCTGAGTAGAAGCAGCTATTGGAGTCATCATAATTTCAGCAATAGTTGTTTAAATCACATCAATGTTGTGTGTGTGTGTGTGTGTGTGTGTGTGTGTGTGTGTGTGTGTGTGAGAGAGAGAGAGAGAGAGAGAGAGAGAGAGAGAGAGAGAGAGAGAGAGAGAGAGAAAGAGAGATCAACAATTAAGGCACTATTGTGAACTATTGACCTGCAATTCTTGGTCTGCAAAATCACTGAGATCCTAACTGAAATGTACTCGGAGTCGAGAGTGAATTTCATGCTCTTTATTCAGCTCATAGTCATCAAGGAGAAGAGGAGAAGAAGAATGGCTCTTTTCCCAAAACCATCTGCTTATATACATTATTTACACAATGGGCCTTGCGTGATTGGCTACTTCAGGGCTACACCTGTGGGCCAATTATATTGTGGATTGACTTTTGCTTGCAGCCTGATTGGCTGCTCCTACAGGCCAATCAGGTAGCAGATTCACTTCTGCCAGCCGCCTGATTGGCTGCTCCAGCAGGCCAATCAGGTTGCGGATTCACTTCCACCTGGAGTTGGATTGGGTAGCTCCCGCTGATTCTGAATCCTATTGTTCTAGGATTCAGCTCAGTACATAACACTAACCGTAGGCAATATTAGGAATTCAGGGCTGTCCTGGAGAAACGCTCCCTGCCATCTGTTCTGCAGGGTCCAGCAAGCTCCCTATTTTGCTGAAGAACATCATAAATTGCTTTCTGATATGAAGCCAATGATCTTAGGAGCTTAAATAGGTGCTTCAGCCAACTGCATGAGGGGATAATTAAGAAAAGGAAGGCCTGATGAGAAGCCAGGCAATGGCAGAAGATCACACTGCTAAAATGGAGATTAGCATCTGATGCAACGAATGTTCCAAGAGCCAGAATCTAAGCAGCCCATGCACACGTACTTTGGGTAGGCAATTTCCACAGCTGAGGCAGGGAGCTAAAGATAAATGAAGTGGATGCCAAACACTTCTCCCCTTCCAATGGTCTTCTTTCCTTTGTCCTTGCCTCCTATTTCCCAGTGGGGTTGTGCAGTACCCCTGCTGCCTGGCAGTTCTTTGTTCTGGAATCCTAGCCGTTCTGCTCTCTCCGCTTCCAAGCCTTGCTGTTTCACCACATTGACGACTGCAGGAGCCCCCACGGGAGGCTGATATATGTGGCATCCAGGATGCAAAAGGATGCTGTTTTCCAAGCAAGTCACTCTTTATTATCACAGCAGGAAACAGATATCAGAGTGAAATTTGCAGCGAATGTTTATTAGATGGTGTGTCTGCCAGAGGTGGGCAATTTTGATCACCAGCCTATTATGATGATGAATCACAGAATCTATTAATCATGGAATGGCAGGGGAAAGGAGCTGTCTCCATTTGCTCACTTGTTTTTTTTTTTTCGAAAAGAGCTTCCTGACTTCATTTTATCTTATTCTTTATTGTTAACATCTTATTTATTAACAGCTGTGGAAAAATAACGTCTGTGCCTCTCTTTGGAGCAGCTACGGCAATTGCATGGTGGAGAAGCAAAGCTCCCCTCACAGCAACCAGACAATGTGCTTCATCGCTGACTTGGGAAGCACCACCATTGCATCACTGGCAAGAAAAACACTAAGACAGTCTTAGCTGTGATGCAAATACTCAGGGCCGGCTCTAGGGGTATGCTGGGGGGCGCGGGGGGCGCCGGAGCGGGGGCGCCGGAGCAATCTCCATGCCAGGGCGCCCGACATGCTTGAGGCGGCCCTGCAAATACTCTCCATGCAGGGAGGAGGATCTGTGGCTTTGAAGAGGTTGCTCCAATTTCCATCAGTCCCTGATCTCTGGCCACGTTGGCTGCAACTCAGGGTAGCTGCAGTTCTACTGGGCCAAAATTAGCAAAAGGAATTTCAGTAGGGACAAATGTAAGGTTCAGCACTTAGGCAGGTATAATCAGATTCACAAATACAGGATAAGGAACACCTGGCTTGACAACAGTACATGTGAAAAGGATCTAGGGGTCTTAACAGACGACAAGCCTAACATAAGCCAACAGTGTGATGCAGCAGCAGCAAAAAAAAAAAAGGGGGGGGGGTTGCATTGAAAGAAGTCTAGTATCCAGATCAAGGAAAATAATAGTCCCACTCTATTCTGCTTTGGTCAAACCCCACCTGGAGTCCTGTATCCAGTTCTGCCACAATTAAAGAAGGCTATTGAAAAGCTGGAACGTGTGCAGAGGAGGGCAAACAATTTTATAAAGGGTCTGGAAACATAAGAGCCAACACCTAGGGGTCAAGGTCCCTTAACATATTGGAGGGGGCCGGGGGCCCCAAAATTGATGGACATGGCATTCAATTGTCTGTCTTGTGATCAGTTGTGTGAGGTTGGTCTTGCCTGCCCCCCCCCAGTACTTTATTCAAGTAGACATCCCTGTCTGGAAACCATATGATTGTGTTATTAGGGTGTGTCCCTTACTTTGCAGTGCACAGTCCCCTAATTGAAGAGCTGTCAGTCCTCTCTTTGAAACAGTTGCCAGCTTGAAGAGCTGTCCAGTCCCAAGTCTATTTAAAGAACCATAAGGGGGAGAGCAGGGCAGGGAGCAGGGCTTCAAGTTGTCCGTCACCTGGACGGCAGGCTGAGCACTGAGCCCGCTGCCCATCATCTTCCCACCCATGGTAAAATGTATTGCACGTCTATTTAAGTCAGTAATTATTTCCAAAGTGGCATCCGTCCCTATAAATTAGCAACTGCAAACATTATGCAAATCTGTATCATCTTTTTGTCCTCTTTTTGGTGACATATTTCCTTTTCCTTTTTTTGGCCACTCTAGGCTTTAACTTGCAGATCATCTCCTTGTGCATTCATGTTGCCGAAATAGGAAGGGTTTAAAAGAATCATAAATGACAAAATAACTACCATTATTTTTAAATATTTTCTCCTTTATATCACATCATTTGACTTAATGCACCTAAGAATGCTGCTCTTTCTCAACTCAATTGCCGCCATTTGCTCCAATAAATGTCTACGTGCCCACTGAGGCTCTCTCCCCACAGTTGCTTTGGTGCTCTTGTAATAAAACACTATTTTATTTCCACTCTCCTTTTCTTATACGGTGAGAGGAAATCACCTCTGTCCTGAGCTCCCTGGGGTACAACAAAACCATTTCTCCTCAGATAAATCAAGATCTACAGTGGTACCGTGGGTTACAGACGCTTCAGGTTACAGACTCTGCTAACCCAGAAATAGTACCTCGGGTTAAGAACTTTGCTTCAGGATGAGAATAGAAATCGCGCGGTGGCAGTGGGAGGCCCCATTAGCTAAAGTGGTACCTCAGGTTAAGAACAGTTCCAGGTTAAGAACGGCCCTCCAGAACGAATTAAGTTCTTAACCCGAGGTACCACTGTATAGCAAAATAAATTACTATGGGGTAAACAAGTGTTGGTCAGAGGGCCAGTTTAGACACACAACTTTGAAGGTTTATATTCCATCTTTTAATGAAATGATTCTCAAGGCATCTAACAAATAATAGGCTAATTACACACACATACCCAAAGCTCATACATATATAGCACACAGTGGTCTTTGTGTTTTAAATTGTATATATTTTAACTTAGTTTGGCAATTTTATCTGTTTAGTTGTTTACTATTTCCTTGTACTTTTGTACACAATGCAAATATCTACACAGTATCTATCATCTATCGATTGATCGATCGCACAACGACAGCACATGCTTCCTTGAGGTCTTGCTCTCTGAGGGCAACTGCCAGCCTGAGTTGTGGATGCTTCCACCAGTGGGAAGATGTTTCAAACCGGGGCTCTCAGCAAGCAGGCTCCAGCTCCTTAGGTCCTGTGCCACCACCTCAGTTTCTATAGGAAACCTGCGAGACTTGTCTCTGCTGCAAGAGTCCTCCCTACACCCCTGCTCTCTTTTGCTGGTTGCTGTCTTGGATCTTGACTCTTGCTTGGTTTCCATTGCTACGCTTCTGCCTCTGACCTCCACTTTACAGCACAGGAGGGGAGAGATGCTCTTGTGCTTGAATCCTGGTTGCGTGTTTCCCACATGCATCTGGTTGGCCACTGTGAGAACAGGAGGTTAGACTGGACGGACCGTTGGCCTAATCCAGCAGGCTATTCTTATGTTCTTAAGTTCCTTTGTTGCTGTGCACAATATACGTGCAAACTGTGGAACTATTTCTCAAATACCTTATTGGGGGGGGGGCAGACGGTTGACCCAGCACTTTGATGCATTCCAGGTGGATGAGTTTAAGATGCAGGCTGGTTTAAGGTCACTGATTGAGCCCCCCAGCAAGGAACAAACTTTGCTGTAACCCAAGCTGGTTATGCTGGAACAGTGCATATTCTGGCTTCCCCTGACAATTGTGCGTGTGTGTGCGTGCGCACGTGCGTGTGCATGCATGCATGCACACTTCATTCCTTAATTTGCTTTTTCTTTCCAATGCAAACGTTAATTAAACAAACTGTGCGGGAGCATAAATGAGCTCTAGCTCCTGGGCATAGCTCTTGGCTTCCCTCCAGCGGTGAAGAGGTAGATTCTGAAGCACAGGAGCTTAACCTGAGAGGCTTTGCCACGCTCTCGAGGAGAGCCACCAAGGAGCTGTGTCAAACCATTACACACATACGAAAGAGAAGCAGCACATAGGCTATTGGGACCAGTATGGCTGCAATCCTATTCATTGTTTCCTGGCAATGAGCTCCCCTGAACTCAGCAATGCTCCCTTTTGATTGCCCAGGTTCCTTCTGTAAAACTTCAGTGAGATACCTTCCATCAGCTGAAACACAACCTTGAGCTTCTAACCGGAACTGCAAAACATATTGTAAAGAACTTGAACTGCTCTCTGAAGTAGGAACTCCGTCAAATATAAGTAGGGCTTGGATATTTCCCCAATTCTCTGACTTCTTCTGTGCTAATCTCTCACAGGCAGGGATAATGAGTTTTCAAGTTCTTTTCTAAGCAAACTTGAAAGACTCATTATCCCAGCTTCCCATTGCCACAGCAAGTAGGATCTGTCAATTGTCCTGACACTCCAGCAGATGGCATCGCTGCTGCTGTGCTGGAAAAAAAAGTTATACAGCTAGGCTATGATGCCCAGAGTGCTCCCAACCACCACCATTTTTAAAACCAAGCTCTCATTGTAAAACAAAACTACAATATTCTGGGGTTCAGTTAGTTTGGGAAGTTGGATACTAGACTCCTGGCCTTACCTGGTTCTGGCCTTAATGTGGTTTGATGATGCATTAAGTATGCTTTCTTAAAACCCCTCCTTCCCAGGAAAAAGAAGACCAAAATGTAGCTGTCATTTCACTTATTTATTATTAATAATTTCTATTTTATTTTTAGTGCTCAAAGAGCGTTAAAATCCCCAAAGCCTCGTGAAGAGAGGCATTAGTGGTCCCGTCTTGCCAGAGGGCATGGAAGAGGGTTGTGGAGGAACCAGGAGATAATGGTTTGCCCAAAGCCATCCAATGGGTTCTTGGATGGAGCAGGATTGTAAATCCAGACTCCTGGGTCCAAGCCTAGTACATTATCTGTTGGATCACAGTTTCTGTCTTCAGCAGTTTGTATCAAATGCCACAGGCGGGTGGGGGAAGAGATGTGTAAATGGGAATGCAATGCCCCTTGTGCTCACTGTGCAAATTGGATCTCAGTGATAGTGACACTCACACCAGATATTTAAAGCACTATGATGCCACTTCAAACAGTTGCGGCTTCTCCCCCAAAGAATTATGGGAGGTGTAATTGGCTACAGGTGCTGAGAGTCGGTAGGACACACACACTGTTTCCTCCTCACAGAGCTACAATTTCCAACCTAAAGACTGAGTGATTTTTAAACCACTCTGGGAATTGTAACTCTGGGATAGGAATAGGGATTTCCTACAGATATCTCCAGGTGGGGCTGGGGACGTCCTCTGCCTGAAACCCCGGAGAGCTGCTGATAGTCGTCATACTGAACTAGATGGATCAATGGTCTAATTCATGTTCCTACACTTGACAGCTGATAATAATAAAATGGGCCTTATGCTATGTACTTCTGGTTTTTGGTATTAATATATAATGGATCAACACAGCTGCCTGCATTTTTGGACTCTCCTTGGGGACATGGATGAGCTCTCATGATGAGTTCCTGAGCTTCATGATTTACCAACACACCGTTGGAATTACAATTTTAAAAATCTGGGTGGAAATTAATCTTCACCAAGGTCTTCTTCAGGTGAATGGCATGTGAAACTGCTCTATACTGAGTTTAGCGCATTGGTCCACCTTGGACGGTCAATCCCGATGACAACTCTCCAGAAATTCAGGCATCTTCGTTCCAAGCCCTGTTCCATGAGAACCTTTTCACTGGAGATGCCATGCCATGGGGCATTCTGCATGGAAAATTGATGGTTGGGGCTTCAAAGTGCAGCCCTGGGAGCCCCTGTGCAGCACTTTGAAGTCCTAACCATCAGGTGATCGTTGGTGCTTCAGAAGCCACTTTTACCTGCCCAAGCATGGTGCCATATACGATGCCAAGTGATTGGCAGGTGGGCATGGCTTGGCCTGGTGCTAGAGGTTCCCCACCTCTGCCATATACTGTATGCTCTATACCAACCTTCACCAACCTGGCACCCTGAAACAGCAGCCAGGTGCTCATCTTTTGAGGGCATTACTATTAACCCTTTGATTGTAAGTAAGAGCTAAATGTTGGGATTGGGAACTGACCACTGGAAATGTCTGGTGCTGGTTTCTTTTGAAAACCAGAACTTTCCTCCACATGTAAAAAAGGAGTCTTGAACCCAGGGATTTTTCTAAGCTGGAACTCACCGGAACCTCTTTCCACGGTGCTGGGGCAAGTGGTCGAAGAAGAGAAGTCCTCTCCCTAAAAAAAGCTCAACAAGTTCTGGTACCTCTTTTTCTAGAAAAATAACCCCTCTTGAACCCAACATCGGCCTGGCCTCCTCTCAGCTACACTGCCCTGCCTCCCAGAGAGCTTACATAGCCAGTCCATGTATGTATGAATGAACAGCCCCAGTGAACTGGCTGTGTAAACACCTGAGGACAGTTATTTGCACTGGGCAAATGATTTATACTCCCAGATTGCTTTCATTCTGATGAGCTCCTTGTTCGCTGTGGTCACACTTTCTGTTTCCACACTGAAGAGAGTGCTGCCACAGAAAAGCAGACCAGGCCTCTAATGTATTTTGTTCAGAGCAGCCAAAAATTGCCCCCCTCCCTGCACCATTAACTACTTACTTGCCAACACAGTGGAACGTTGTGCCTGCCATGTTAAGTCACTGAAATTGTAAATGCTTGTTTGCATTACTATGTGTTTACATTTGATTAGTTGGTAACTCAATTCTAGGGAGTTCTCTAGTAGTTCTCATGTGATTGGCTAACATTGGTCACAGGGGAGGTATCTAGCGAATGAGAGACTTCATTTTATGTGAAGCAAGAAGACTGTGTTTTAAGATCCACTGTGAACACTGCTAAGTTGAATAGAGCGTTGGAGTGTTTCTTCTCTGCTTGAAAGAAAGACAGCAAAACAGCAGGAGAAGGTAAAAGTGGAAATCTCTCATAGGAGCTGCAAGGCATGGGCTAAATGTAGGGTTACCAGACGCAATAGAGGACAGGACCTCTGTGCCTTTAATTGCCCTGCTCTCTTTTGAGTCTGGAAACCTTAAAGAGAAATCAGCAGACCCTTTGTTTAATTTCCAAGCAAAGGATCTGCTGGTTTCTCTTTAAGGTTTCCAGACTCAAAAAAGAGCAGGGCAATTAAAGGCACAGAAGTCCTGTCCTCTATTGAGTCTGGCAACCCTAGCTAAATGAGATACAGAAGGCTGAGTGCTGAGCTCTGGAAAGAGAGGAAAATACAGTTGTTTGGAAGTTAGAAGAAGAGACTGTAAGACTTGTAGTAGCATGCGGCCATTTAATTCCTCTATAAGTTTCTTCAAGTAAAGTTTTTGAATGTTAAAGTTTGGACAAGGGAGGATCACACAAAATGTCTGCCACATCTAAAACAGCAGGAAAAGAAACACAAAGTGGTGTGGGCAACTGCTCTCATGCGTCCTCAGGGAGAGACATTCTTTGCCCCACTCCTCCCTTCAAAGGAAATGTCAAAATGTGTGGAACAGAGACTCCCCCCCCCCTTGTCTCTTTGGGGCTGCATCCTTTTCACAAAAGCCCTGCAGTAAAAGATCAGAGCTACTGCAGGAACTTTCTTTAGCATTAGGCTAAGATCCAAAGAGCTTTTTAGACACACCCAAGGGCTTAGGCATGTTTCACAGGATTTTTTCACTTTCCCATTTAAACAGCAGCTCCTTCCCTCCCTCCTTGCCATTTCACAAAGTAATTTTGAAAGATGCTTCACAATCCAGAGAGGCTTGCTATGTGGCCTGGCATGCTTCTGACTCAGGACAAGGCCATGTCGTATGTCATCCACAGCGCATAGTTGAACTATGGAATTCACTCCCACAAGATGTAGTAATTAGCAGCTGACTTGGATGGCTTCAAGAGAGGGTTGGACAAATTCACGGAGGAGGATATCAATGGCTACTAACAGCCATGCTCTATCTCCACTGTTGGCGAATTTGTGGCCCTCCAGACGTTGGTGGCCAGCAACTCTCATCCTCCTTGACCATTGGCAATGCTGGCCAGGGCTCCTGGGAGTTGGGAGTCCAGCAACATCTGGAGGCCCACAGGAGCCCCAACCCTGAATCAGAACCAGTCCAAGACCACCCAATGAGATACACTAGGATTTGTTCCAACATTCTGCTCCAGAACTGGGAGACTTGTGTCCCTCCAGATCAGGCATCCCCAAACTGCAGCCCTCCAGATGTTTTGGCCTACAACTCCCATGATCCCTAGCTAACGGGACCAGTGTTTGGGGAAGATGGGAATTGTAGTCCAAAACATCTGGAGGGCCGAAGTTTGGGGATGCCTGCTCCAGATGCTATTGGACTGCAGGTCCCATCAGCTCCCAGATAACCTGGTCAATAGTCAGGAGTGATGACAGTTGTAGTCCTGGAGGGACGCTCACAGGGTCCCCGCCTGTTTTCTCAATACCAAACTGGCTCCAGCCCCTTCCTGCAAATGTTTATCCTGACAGTTGAATCCATTATCCTAGTGCTCATGTCCTCCACAGCAAAAGCAGTACGACAGTGGTTCCTGTAACTTCCTACCCAGCCGAGGAATGCTGACATATTTTTTATCATCAGCTTGACACCCTCCATCTGCAGACAGCGACTGGGATCCCTGAGCCCCTGGGCTCTGCTTTGCCGCATCAAGTGTTCTTTCACACTTGCTGAGTTGTCTGATGAATTTAAACAAGATGTGGACAACTCTAAACAGTGGCTTTAAGTGCTGGCTGAGTGTCCCTCTAAATAACTGAACAAGGAAGATCAGAACAATCAGGAGCTGCCAGCCCACTTTTGAAAAATAATTCTAAGCCAAACTAGATGGAATTGCTGACTGCGGTTGTTGGCAAAGGATAGAGCAGGCTCAGCGCATTGGAGAACTTTGATTGAAAACACATTTAATGGGTTGTCTCCAAGGTTACTCATACTCAGAGTAGACCCATTGAAATTAATAGAGAGAACTATCTTAAGCCTGTTGATTTCAGTAGATTTACTCCGTGTAGAACTTCGTTGGATGCAACCCTTTGGGTTTTTATCATCACTAGGTGATGGTCAACATTCAAAAGGGATAGATGGGTGTTTGTATTTGTGTAAAGCTTAAAACCATGTCCATCCTTTGCAACTGACTGTTACATAACTTTGAATACACAACCTTTTATATTTCGGTTTCTCAGAGACCAATGCATAATTAACCATGTGTGAGTGTCTATCTGTTTAGTCCTATTTAGTTCAGGACTGGAAAAAAACCCAAACTTTTATCTGTTCCAGATGTTCCTTAAGGTACAAAAAAGACAAGAAAGAATCTCATGGCACCTTAAAGACAAAGAGATTTATTGTAGAGGATGCTTTCATGGACCCAGGGTCCACTTCATTAGACTCTAGCCCACAAATTCCATGTTATTACAACAAATCTAGGCATGAGAATAGACAATATATATATTGCATATATGGCTCATATTTTGCTGCTGCAGTTCAAGAAGTCTAAAATAAATGAGTCTCAGCAGACCACCATAGATACAGTAATAGATCCCATGAGGATCTAGTTCATGCACAGAGGAAGATCCACAATAAGTGATGGCTCCACTCTATTTTGTGCTGGAGCCTGGCTTCCAGCTAATGTAGTGCTAAGGATCAGCACAAGGATCTAGCAAGGCAAATCTTTCATGTTCTTGTGAAGGCCAAGGAAAGGATCCTTGCTGTCTTTTTGAAAAACATATACAGTGGTACCTTGGTTCTCAAACTTAATCCATTCTGGAAATCTGTTCCAAAACCAAGGCACACTTTCCCATAGAAAGTAATGCAAAACTGATTAATCCGTTCCAGACTTTTAAAAACAACCCATAATAAAACAGCAATTTAACATGAATTTTACTATCCAACGAGACCATTGAGCCATAAAATGAAAGCAATAATCAGTGTATTGTACTATAAAATAAATAAGACAGTATCGTAGATGATAAAAAAATTTAAAAAAAATTTTCTTACCTGCACTGATGTTAGTCATTGTTTGAATTGGGGGGAGGTGTTATCCATTTCCGCAGCCACACAATCAATCAATCAATCAGTAGCTGGTCTGAGTTTCACATAGTCACAAAAACAAATTAACCGAAAAAGCCTCAAAAACAAAATAAATAGCAAAAACAAAAGCACCAGGTGTAATCCGTTCCAGAAGCCCGTTTGACTCCTGAAATGTTCGAAAACCAAGGCACAGTTTCTGATTGGTGCAAGCGCCCTGGAAACAATAGCCGACAACCACATCAGACGTTCGGCTTCGGAAAAACATTCGAAAACCAAAACACTTACTTCTGGGTTTTCTGCGTTTGGGAACCAAGGTACCACTGTATATAATTTTTATTCGCATTTTTAATACAGAATCAAAAAACATATATCCCCCATCCCCTCCCCTCCCCCACCAATTATACAACTTTCATACCAATCACAACATACAACTAAATACCTAGTGACTCCCCTTCCACCCTTTTCCTGGTTTCTTTACTTTTCTACTAAATCGCGTATCTCAAATGGTTAATCTTCAAATTTCTTCCTCTTAATTTCTATTGCAATAGCTCCTATTCTGCTGGATTTACTCAAGACCTGCTGGGTTATTTACTTGTTTACAGTGGTGGAGCTTCATGCTCCAGAACCGGGGGGCAGAGAGCAGGCGGGGGCAGGGCTGGCGTGCATCCTGGGGGTGGGGCACGCCACCTGCAGGGGCATGGCGCCCAGCGCAGGTGGGGGGAACAGCCACGATGGCACTCTACCGGGATCGCGCTGCCAGGGGCGGTGTGCTCCCCTTGCACTCCTCTTCCTCCGCCAGTGCTTGTTTATACTGGTTCTTAAAATATTCAACAAACATTTCCCAATCCTCCTTAAATTCTTTATCATCCTTTTCTCTTGTTCTATTCATTATGCCTGCCAATTCAGCATATTCAAGCATTTTAAACTGCCACTCTTCCTTAGTGGGTACCGTACTTGTTCTCCACTTTTGCGCCAATAAGATTCTATCTGCAGTGGTGGCATAGAATAATAAATTCTTTTGTTTTTTAGGGACTTCTGTTGTTACCATTCCCAAGAGGAATGTCTCAGGCTTTATTGGGAAGATAGAGAGAGAGGGAGAGAGAAAGAGAGAGATTTTTAAATTCGTTGTACAGTAAATTGCTTCCCAGAATTCCCTGATTACTTTACAGGACAACCACATGTGGGGAAAAGATCCCTCTACTTCATTGCATTTCCAACATTTGCCTTTTTCTTTTTTAAACATTTTCGCTAGTTTGGCAGGTGTTAAGTACCACCCTTGCTGTCTTTTCCTGGCAATTGCAAAAGCAACGTGGAATAATTTTTAAGAGTCAATTGCAAATATATTTACTGCCATTGTAATAGGAGTACAAACACCAGAGTCTGCCTTATTCTGAATCAGGCCAATGGAGAGAGCATGAAGTGCAATATTTGGATGATGAAGGTAACCGTGCAAACTCATCGCTGCGCCTCTCCACCTTTGCAGTGTCAGGAAGTGTTTTAATCAGCACAGCTGCTGCCTTAGGCACAGGGAGCTGATGAAAGATCCTTAAAGGGATAAATTCGCTCTTTCTTTCCCATGGACTTGGAATAAAGTGTCATAATTGTAGGGGATGGCGGTATGAGAGAGACGAGGAACAACTAAGTGCAGCATTAAAACAAGAGGAGAGGAGAGAGAGAGAGAGAGAGGCTCCTTTGGCACCAGCCTCACCTAAAAGAGCACCTGGCCCATTGGGAGAAGCTTGGTTCATGAATAATTGGGCATCAAACTTCAAAAATTTCTGTTCCATATATGGGAAACTGGACTACTGAACATTCTGGATAGAGTTGATGGGAACGCCTGTTCAAAGAATGACTTCAAAGCCACAGGTTACCCATCTCTCTCCTTCTCTCTCTGTCTTTTATGCCCTTGTGCTGAATAGCACCCCAGCACACCTCCTCTGGTTCATCATCCCCAAATATCTCGCTGAATGAATGGATAATGCCACTAGAATATCACAGGGTGAATCACCGCTGCTTTGCTGCAAGGTAAACATGATGCTCAAAAGCAGCCTGTATAATAAAATGAGCTGCAGCAAGCTGGCGATATGATTGCAAAGATCAGGCCAGAGACTGGCCTCCTTGTCCTCTTGTCTCAAAATCATTCACAGGTACAAAGCCTCTGTGTGTGTGTGTGTGTGTGTGTGTGTGTGTGTGTGTGTAATGCTTATAGTCGCACCCTTTTGTGCATTCAGCTCAGCTAAAATAAAATGCACACGCTGGAATTGGGCAGGGGAGGAGTAGACTGAATTAAAGGTCATGATGTTCTGCTGACCTTTCTCTCTGCGCGCTTTGATTCTTGGTGGTTCGATAGTGTTCTTTCATTCTCTTCCTCTCAGTAGAATCATTACACGTTCCAGCCTCTTCTCAGTCCATTTATTTGTTTTCTCATCCAGCTTTACTGAACCATTCATAAAATTTCACATCTCTTAGATGGGTTTGCAAGGAAATGATATTTTTATGCATGGTGTTACATTAGCAAATATTTTGATGGAGGGCTTGCTTGCCTAAGCGTCTGGTTTTCTGATGGCTGGGAAACTGTTATAAATTGGACCAAGTGCCTTGCTGTGTTATCTCGTAAACTTTTGCTCCTTTGTTCATCTGATTCTTTTTCCAGTTCTGCATCATCAAAACTGTGAGGTCGTAAGACTACGTTTTGTGAAGACATGCTTTGAACACTACGAAAGCTCTCTGCAGAAATACTGAGCATTATTTAGGTCCCATTTTGCCGTGGCCTCTTGCATTGTGCTTACTGAGAAGAAGTGGCTTGTCAGAGGCACTCTTGGGAAAGTGAGGTTCTATTAGACACGTCTTTTCAAAAGTCAAAATATCCTGGCTGTTGTTTCTACCAGAGCTCTCAATGGGGTTGCGATACAACCAGTAGTTCCCAATCTTTTTCAGGCCACAGCCTCCTTGGTTCCACGATCCCCATTGTCCCCTCCCATACCCTGTAATAAGCATTATTCAGAAACTGCAGTTTCTGAATAATAACATTCAAAACAGTAACAGTTAATTGCACATTCATTGAAAATCCAGTTAAAACTATTTAGTTTAGTCAATTTAACAAAACTGA
The DNA here is from genome assembly GCF_965207765.1 of Zootoca vivipara. NCBI lineage: Eukaryota > Metazoa > Chordata > Lepidosauria > Squamata > Lacertidae > Zootoca > Zootoca vivipara. The sequence continues at coordinate 28,676,824 of NC_142597.1, read as the reverse complement.
TGAAGTTGATCTAGTGATACCAGCTTGTCAAAATCCGAGAGTCATTTATACCTCCAGTTCTTGCCTGACCTCTTAACAACCCCCTAGGGAATCCCACTGCCCGTTCCCCCCCCCTCACTTGGGGGTGATACCACCCACTTAAAGGTAAAGGGACCCCTGACCATTAGGTCCAGCCATGACCGACTCTGGGGTTGCGGCGCTCATCTCGCTCTATTGGCCGAGGGAGCCGGCGTACAGCTTCCAGGTCATGTTGCCAGAATGACTAAGCTGCTTCTGGCGAACCAGAGCAGTGCACGGAAACGCCGTTTACCTATTTATCTACTTGCACTTTGACGTGCTTTTGAACTGCTAGGTTGGCAGGAGCTGGGACTGAGCCACGGGAGCTCAGCCCGTCACGGGGATTCGAACTGCCAACCTTCTGATCAGCAAGCCCTGGGCTCTGTGGTTTAACCCACAGCGCCACCCACGTCCCCACCCACTTAGGGAACCACTGTTTTAGATGCATATGCAGCAGAATTAACAAAATTTAAACAAATAACATAGTAAAGACTTGGTGAACAAACTATAGCAGTGTTCCCAAGTCTGGTGCCCTCCAGATTTAGCTGGCAGGGCATGAGGGCAGAGGGAACTGGAAAGATTGGCTTTGTTCCTTTTCCTGCTGGCAGCGGTCTCACCGGAAGAAAACAGTGCAGAATCCCACTTCCTGGTTCAACAGCATCATGGCCCTCGAAGTCAGTCCAAGTGCAAGACAACTTGGGTTGCACATGCCGCGCTTGCAATCGTTTTCACAGTCCAATTTCAGCACAAACCAATCTGAGTTCAATGTCGGGGAGATGCCCTTTCTCCCATTTCTTAAAGCCGAAAGTCTGATTCTAAGCAGCTGTCTCCAACGTTTTCCTTGGAGGGTGGGGGCAGAAGAACCAGGCTTTAAATGTTTACCCAAATCAAGCATTTTCCATACATTCAGAAACATTTTAAAAGAGTGTTGGATCAGTCTGAGCAAGAACTTGCCAGTTTCCAGTGGATTGGTTGCCTGTGATCGTTTCATCCAAATTTTTAAAATATCCCCCTCCCATCAGTTTCTGTCTTAAGCACTTGGCTCACCTCCCTGTGCACATGGCAGTCGGCTAACAGTGAATCTGGCAGCTGATCTTGTGCTTCTGAGACATTTTCTTCAAGCTATTATCCTCCAGGATTGAATATTTCAGGATTTGTAGTCCAAAGAAACCACAGAATATTGGACCCTGTTATTCCTCATTCTGTGTGGGCTCCTGGAGATATTGTCAGAATTGACTGGTATTTGAAACCGGGGGTGGGTATGGGTGTGTAAAAAAAAGGGGGGTCTCATTAATGTTGAAGTTTATTTTCCATTCATTTTTGGTTCATTTATTTCCCCCACATGTTTCAGTGGGAGACTCAGCCAGCCTTCTGCTGCCTCTAACTTTGTTGTTTTCAATGCACGTGGCATGAAATCTACAAAGATCCTGTTAGCAAGCCGTTAGTTCTGGCATATTTCAGGCGTATTGGATAAAACGCCCCCATTTTTCAAGCAGTTGTGCAAAAAGTACACAGACACAGCCTATCTGCCACCAAGTACTTCCTACCGAGCCGGGTTCAAAGTTCTTGTAGTAATTTATAAAGCCCTGAACAATTTAAGTCCCGGGTTCCTCAGGTATCACCCTTATGTGCCACCTAATTCACTGAGATCATCTGCAGGAGCATCGCGGGTTGTCCCCTGCGCTGGCGAGGCTCACCTGACAGCAATGAGAAGCTGAGCCTTTCATGTCATCATTGGCCCAGTCCGGTGGAACTCTCTGCCACTGGAGAGTCAGCAGTTGTTGTTTAGTCATTTAGTCGTGTCCGACTCCTCGTGACCCCATGGACCATAGCATGCCAGGCACTCCTGTCTTGCACTGCCTCCCACAGTTTGGTCAAACTCATGTTCGTAGCTTCGAGAACACTGTCCAACCATCTTGCCCTCTGTCGTCCCCTTCTCCTAGTGCCCTCAATCTTTCCCAACATCAGGGTCTTTTCCAAGGATTCTTCTCTTCTCATGAGGTGGCCAAAGTATTGGAGCCTCAGCTTCACGATTTGTCCTTCTAGTGAGCACACAGGGCTGATTTCCTTAAGAATGGATAGGTTTGATCTTCTTGCAGTCCATGGGACTCTCAAGAGTCTCCTCCAGCAGTGTTAACAGTAAATTGATGTTCATTTTGAATTTTTCTGTTTTTTACTGTATGTTTTTATTGCTGTAAATAAACCACTTTGATATGTTATCTATGATACAGTGCCAAGCTCCCCGTGCCTTTCCCCTCCCCCTCTCCTTCTGGTAAGCACCTCAAGCATAAAATCACCGAGGGGGGGGCTCACAGGTTCCCTACCCCCCCCTGCATGAGACACTTATTTAAAATTTAAAAAATTAAAAATGGCATTGTCTGGCTTGTTGTCGTTGTTAAAATTTGAATACCACTCTTCGCCTGTAGATCTTGGGGCAGTTTACAAGATAAAACCACAAAATACATAATAAAAACAAGACGAGAACAAAATGAAACAAAACTGCCTTTGACCCTGGAAGCCTGTGGCCAACATGTAGACTCTGCATTGATCTCCTCTCCTCTCCTCTCCTCTCCACACACACACACACACACACACACACACACACACACACACACACACACCCCGCTTGTCATGGCTTTTCTGGCTGTGGGCTCATGCCATTTTTGAAATCCCCCCTCACTCCATTCCCTACCAACCACAAGGTCTGGGATTTCTAGCTGAAAACCGCAAAACAGAGTAGCTCTCTCTGTCCTGATGTGAACTATTAAACCATGGTGGAGATTGTTTCTTGAATCTTTTATGGCTGCCTTCTCCAGTCTCTCCCCTTTCCTCCCTCTGATGCTTTTAGCAGCAACAGCAACAGCAACAGCAGAAGCAGAAGCAATTATTGAGAAGTTACTTTGTGGGCTCAGGGTAGATGCCTTCCAACATCTCCCAGCTCTTCCTTTGATAGGTCTTCGGAGAGGAGAGCAAAAGGTCTCAAATGGCCCAGCCGGAGTTGGGAGGCTGTGCACTGTCCTGCAAATGAGCACCTGTCAGTAATAATCCGCAGCAGATCTGGGCTTCGCAACACAGCTTTGGCCGAGAGGGAATAAAGACAGGTCCTGTATTTATAATAACACGGAAGGAATGCTTTTCTGTCGGAGTCTGACAAGAAGCCAACAAAATGTCAGAATCAATGGGCTGCTAATAGAACAAACCACGGCTGTTGCAAGAAAGGGGGTTCTTCGTACAGATAATGATGCCTGCTCTGGGCCGTATCGATCTGGTAGATTGATGGAGACAGGCAGAGCTTATAGCTGCTTCAGCATCCCATTCCCAGAAAGACACAATGAGAAAATGGACCTTGGCTGGCCAGGGATGCAGACCCCAGGGGGTGATTTTGCAGATAAAAGCCACGTAATGTTTCGTTGTGGGTGCTGTCCATGGTTGGAGGCAGCAATGCTTCTGAATATTAATTGCTGGAAGACACATGTGGGGAGACGGCTCTTGTGCTTGGCTCCTGCTTGTGGACTTTTGATTGGGGCATGTGGTTGGCCCCTAGGAGGACAGGATGCTAGGCTAGGTGGGCCATTAGCCTGGTCCAGCAGGGTCCTTCAACATTCCTAAGAAGTAAGCGCACACTCTGAGGTTGCTGAGAGGAACCAAAAACACCTTATGTTGTTTGGTGCATCTTATATAATTCTGGTGTCACTAGCACTCCCTAGTGGCATTAACTGTAACTGCACACACATTACAGCTACCAGAATCCTTCTGCAATGGTACCTCGGTTTTTGAATGTCTTTGTTGCCGAACATTTCGATTTTCAAACGCTGTAAACCCGGAAGTAAGTGCTTCAGTTTTTGAACAAAGCATAAACGTAGCCTTCGTATTGAGTTTTCAATTTTGAGGCTTCCATACTGAGTTTTTGGTTTTCGAACGTTTTGGAAGTCAAACAGTCTTCCAGAATGGATTACGTTCGAGTTCCGAGTTACCACTGTAATTCCCATTGGTCTTTCCAACGTGGCTTTGCCTGCTGGGGATGATGGGATCTGTGGAACAAAACATCTGGAGAGAAGCATGTTCAGAAAGGCCAGGAAAGAATGAAAATAATACCATGCCGTTTACACATGAAAGAAAAGATTAAGAAACGGAGACCTGGTTTGGTGTGTTTCAGAGCATCTGAATTAAGGTAACAGGCAGCTGACTTTGAGAACAATTTCAAGAGCATTGAATTTCCCTAAATATGTGTAGATATATTAAACAGTGACTCAGCTCCGCCGTCTGTCTTTCCCCGACACGTACCTTGCTAGAAGAGAACGTCATTTTTGACAACCACCCGCTCTGTGCATAGAGCAATGCACGCCTTCCAGGGTCTGTTTTGCATTTGGATAGTCTTTATTTAAAGTGTAAAAGAGCTGCCATCTGGTTTTATAGAGAGACATAGACATACACAAACCATAACCCATAAGAAATGCAGATGTTCCCATATTTACAACCTCTGACGATTTGGCTCAGCCTGGGAATCTTATACCGGGCGGGGGGGGGGGGGGTCAGTTAACATTTTGATACCATCGGCCATAACATCCTTCTGGATCATATAGAGGAGTTGGGAGCTGGGGGCACTGTCATACAGTGGTTCCGCTCCTTCCTCCTGGCCCGTGTTCAGAAAGTGGTGGTGGGGGATGAGTGTTCGGACCCCTGGGCTCTCACCTGTGGGGTGCCTCAGGGTTCTGTCCTCTCCCCCATGCTTTTTAACATCTACATGCAGCCTCTGGGAGAGATCATCAGGGGGTTTGGGCTGGGTGTTCATCAGTATGCGGATGATACCCAGCTCTACCTCTCTTTTATATCAGAACCAGTATAGGCGGTGAAGGTCCTGTGTGAGTGCCTGGAGGCGGTTGGAGGATGGATGGTGGTTAACAGATTGAGGTTGATTCCTGACAAGACAAAAGTATTGTTTGTGGGGGACAGGAGGCGGGCAAGTGTGGAGGACTCCCTGGTCCTGAATGGGGTAACTGTGCCCCTGAAGGACCAGGTGTGCAGCCTGGGAGTCATTTTGGACTCACAGCTGTCCATGCAGGCGCATGTTAATTCTGTGTCCAGGGCAGCTGTCTATCAGCTCCATCTGGTACGCAGGCTGAGACCCTACCTGCCAGCGGACTGTCTCGCCAGAGTGGTGCATGCTCTGGTTATCTCCCGCTTGGATTACTGCAATGCGCACTACGTGGGGCTACCTTTGAAGGTGACCTGGAAACTGCAACTAATCCAGAATGCGGCAGCTAGACTGGTGACTGGGAGCGGCTGCCGGGACCATATAACACCGGTCCTAAGAGATCTACACTGGCTCCCAGCACATTTCCGAGCACAATTCAAAGTGTTGGTGCTGACCTTTAAAGCCCTAAATGGCCTCGGTCCTGTATACCTGAAGGAGCATCTCCACCCCCATTGTTCTGCTCGGACACTGAGGTCCAGCGCTGAGGGCCTTCTGGCGGTTCCCTCATTGCGAGAAGTGAGGTTACAGGGAAGCAGACAGAGAGCCTTCTCAGTAGCAGCACCCGCCCTGTGGAACGCCCTTCCATCAGATGTCATGGAAATAAGCAGCTATCCTAATTTTAAGACATCTGAAGGCAGCCCTGTTTAGGGAAGCTTTTAATATTTAATGCTGTATTGTTTTAATATTCAATTGGGAGCCGCCCAGAGTGGCTGGATAGACTCAGTCAGATGGGCAGGGTATAAATAATAATAAATTATTATTGTTGTTGTTGTTGTTGTTGCTGTGAGAAGCAGCACTTTCAGATTTCTCAACCCTTTGTGCTTTCAAAAATTATCAGGGCCTTTGTCTGTGCAGGTTGCCAGTCCATTTCCGAATCAATTCAAAGTGTTGTTTAAAACCATTAGAGACTTTAAAAGGTTGGGACCAGAGGAATCCAAAGATCACTTCCTCCCAGCGGAATGGCACTCCCTCGGAAGGTGCTGGGCTCTCTTTCGTTGGAGGTTTTTAAAGACAGGTTGGATAGCCATCTGCCGTGGATGCTTTAGCTGTGATTCCTTCATTGCAGGGGGTTGGATGAGATGGCGCTTGGGGCCCCTTCCAGCTCTATGATTCTATGATTCTGACCTACCCAGACCCTAAGACCCTGTTGCTCAGGAGCACAATACCTCAAGGACCGCCTCTTTCTATATAAACCTACCCGAACCCCGAGATCATCTTCTGAGGCCCTTCTTCATGTGCCTCCTCCTTGAAAGGTCAGGAGGGTGGCAACATGAGAAGGGGCCTTCTCTGCAGTGGCTCCGTGTCTGTGGAATGCTCTCCCCAGGGAAGTTCATTACAGTGGAACCTCGGTTTATGAACACCTCGGTTTATGAATTTTCGGTTTATGAACGCCGCAGACCCATCTGGAACGGATTAATTCATTTTCCATTACTTTCAATGGGAAAGTTTGCTTCAGTTTATGAACGCTTCAGTTTATGAACAGACTTCCGGAACCAATTACACCCATGCTTCAGTTTATGAACGCTTCAGTTTAAGTACTCCGCGGACCCGTCTGGAACGGATTAATCCACTTTCCATTACTTTCAATGGGAAAGTTTGCTTCAGTTTATGAATGCTTACTCTGCGGACCGTCTGGAACAGATTAATTCACTTTCCATTACTTTCAATGGGAAAGTTCGCTTCAGTTTATGAACGCTTCAGTTTATGAACAGACTTCCGGAACCAATTGTGTTCATAAACCGAGGTACCACTGTATACACCTTTAGGAACCAGGCAAAGTTCCTTTAAAAAAAATTATTAAGATTTTTCAACTTAAAATTACAAATCATAACATCATATCATAATACAATAATACAATATAAAGCAAAAAGAGAACGAGAAAAAAAGACAGGGGAAAAAACTGGGAAAAAAATCCAGAAAAAAAGAAATACCACCGAAAAATAAAAACAAAAAAACCAATCTCATTTTAATAACTTTGTCATAACTTCGACTTCCCCGTTCCTCCCTTCCCGAGTCTAATTATAACTCATCTTGGCAATTTTCACAATTAAACAATTCCAAAACAATTCCCTGGATATAGGGTGGTATATAAATTCTAACAACAACAAGAAGAAGAAGAAGAACTCCTCGAATGTGGTGTGATGGGCAGTTACCAGACAAAGGGCTGTTTTGACAGGAGCACCCCCAGTTCTGGGATGCTCCCCAAAGATGCCTGCTTGATGCCTATTTTATTGGTGGCCTTTGGGGCTCCAGCAAAGTTCTTTTTATTTTCACAAATGTTTTAAGAGGATTTAAAAGATCTTCAGTGGGTTGGGTGTTTTTTGTTTGTTTGTTTGTTTGTTTTTAGCTTCGCTGTTTTAAAGTACATTTTGCTCTTGCTAGACTAATTTTATTCCTTCAATAAGGGTCCAGTCAGAACCTCTGGCCAACCTGATAGAGCAGCAGGCTACATACACAGCCGTGGAGCTTGTGCTGGTCAAGGTAGGAGGTGGGGGGGTCAGGAAGAAATGTCCCAGTCTGGTGCAGCAAAAAGGCCTGGATTGAGCCTGCTGCTGTCATGTGTCAATGGCAGGGACTGCACAGGAACCTGTGTCAGCTAACACCCCTCCCCCCCCAGCACTTCCTCAAAGCATCCCATTTGGTAGGGTGTGTGTGTTTCTTTTGAATGCTCCCTGGTAGGGGCTCGTAAAGGACACCTCCACTCCGTCTGACCCTGATTCCAGGGGTTTCGATAGCACTGTGAATTTTGTACTGCAGTTGGTTGTGCTCCCTGCTTAAGTCAGCGTGGACTAGGACCTTGCGAGACCAGGGTTCGAATCCCCACTCAGCCATGAAACTCACTGGGTGAGCATACTGCTTCTCAGCTTAACCTACCTCACAGGGTTGTTGTGGGGATTAAATGAGGAAAGGGAGAGCCACGTACGTCACATTGAGCTCCTGGGGGAGGGGCCGAGCGGGAGGGTGGGATATAAATGCAATAAATAAATAATCCTTAGAGCACTTGTTGCTCATTTCAATGGGTTTTCACTTTCACATTTAACTGTATGGAAGGCATTCTGAATTGGGCAGTGTATGGGTGATGTCAGTACTTGGAAGCGATCCCCACTGTTCGATGGGCCGCAATCCTCGTTAGGTGTCCTCAGGGCTGCAGCATCAATCTCCCATTGCTATTTAGTTTGGCCTCCTACTTAAACGTTTTATCAAGGACACATTAGGCTTTGAGCAGATAAAAAATAATTATTATACTGTGGAACAATACATCAATGGAAAACAAGCAGCTCTCTGCAGTTTATTTCATTACTGGTTGAGCCGAGGCACCAGATAAACCAGAGTTTGGCACCGCTGCCAACTCCTCTGTCTGCCTTATGGGAATGAAAACCCTTTCTGCAGGATTAGCCAGTGAATGAAAAGGACTCGCTTGTTTCTCCTGCTCGGGGTGTGAACCTGTCTGCCTCAAATTCTCCTTGAATAGGGTGGAAGAATCTGCATTCGCCATGTAAGGCCTGCAGACCCCACTCACAAAAGGAGAGGCTTGAATGAGAGGCAGAGAAAGGGAGCCTCCAAACGGGTGAGTGGCAAAAGAGAATCACTCCTCCTTTGAGATTCTTTAAAGTTTCCTGCTCCAGCAAGGACCTGCTTGCATTTCATCCTAGGACATGGAGTGGTCTGCTAATTAGGCTGCATCCTTGCTAGGCTCTTTGATAACCTTGTGCACTTTCCTTTTCAGCCCACCAGGACGAGGAGGGATTTGTTTTCCCACTTTGCAGTGAGGGAAGCCCTGAGTCACTCTCCCACAGCCGCACAATGAGTCAGCAGACACACGGTGACTCAGCAGCAGCTCCAACAGAGACGTGGCAAGCACATGAATGGACCCTGTGTGCAGTTCCGGTCGCCTCAATGCAAAAAGTTGCTGTGCTGGAAAAGGTTCAGAAAAGGGCAGCCAAAACGGTCACAGGGATGGAGCAACAGGGATGGAGAAGGGTTGCCGCATCCGATGCTTTTTTAGTTCAGAGTAAAAGGCACGTAAGAGGCAATGTGATAGGAATTTATAAAATTATGCACTGCATGGAGAAAAGCTTTTCTACCTCTCTCATGACACTAGAACGAAACTGAATGTTGGAAGATTCAGGACAGAGAAAAGGAAGGCCCTCTTCATGCAGTGCTGTGGAACTGTGGAACTCCCTCCTGCAGGAGGCAGTGGCGGCCACCAACCTAGATGGCTTCAAAAGAGGATTAGGCAAATTCATGGAGGAAAGAGCTATGGCAGGGGGTCCCCAAACTTACCCGGCTTTGGGGGAGCAGACGTGGGGGCGCAGGAGCACGCGGCTGTGCGCGCCCATGCTCATGCGCAAACGCTATTTCTGGCACATGACCTGGAAAGCGCCGAAAATAGCTTGTGCACATGTGCAGAAGCCTCCTCTGACCTGGAAGTACACCGGAAATGACGCTTGCGCGTGCGCACAAGCTATTTCCATTGCTTTTCCAGGTCGGAAGTCGGTAAGCTGCACCGCACCATGCCGGTAAGAGCAGGTGGTGGCGGCGAGGGTCCCGGGGGGCGCATAAAAGAGCCTGGGGGCCGTATGTGGCCCCCGGGCCGTAGTCTGGGGCAGGGCTGTCTCAAGCAGGTCGGGCACCCTGGCGCCGTGGCGCGGAGATCACTCCGGCGCCCCCCGCCCTGGTGGGCGGGCGCAGCGCAGCGCCCACCTGCCGGCCTGGTGCCCTGGCACCCCACGCCGCTGAGACTACCCCTAGAGCCGGGCCTGGTCTGAGGACTGCTGAGCTATGGTACTGATGTCTGCAGGCTGTGATGGCTATGCTTTGCCACCACATGTGGAAGCAGCAATGCTTTTAAATCCCAGTTGCTGGAAACTGCGGAAAGGGAGGGTGCTGTTGTGCTTGGGTCCTGCTTGTGGGTTTTCCTTGTGGGGGGGGGCATCTGGTTGGCCACTGTGGGAACAAGATGCTGGACTAGATGGGCCATTGGCCTGGTCCAGCAGGCTCTTTTTTCATTCTTGTTTCCCACTAAGGAGATCCATGCAGTGCAAGATCCCAGGGGCATCTCCAAGCACTGTCCCTGGCTGCATCAGGAGGAGCAGTGGACAGGAAGTGGGTGCACACCTGAGCCCACATGCTGTCTGTCTGCACTAGAGGTTCTGAACTTAAGATCTTATAGGGACCCACCACTTTCAATGTCAATGTGCATTACTTGGAAACATGGCAAGCCAGCCTTGTTGCATTGGAGAGCCCTTCTGCCTATCCTGTTGAGTGGGACCCTGAGCATCTGCCCCAGAGTCCTGCATGGGACTGAGCCTGGTGTCGGGCAACCTTAAGATAACACAACATCCAGAGATGACTTTTCTTTTCTTTTCTTTTTTACACAATAGGGACTAGAATCTTTGTTAGGAGACTGATGCAGAGGCTTGTAACACTGCAACCAGGTTTCCACAGCCTGGCACCCTCCAGCTGCAACTCTTATCTGGTTGGGCTGATGGTAGTCGTCATCAAAACAGCTGGAGGGCAGCAGGTTGGGGAAGGGTAGCCTAAACAACCAAACACGAAGAGAAGAAAGCAGGACGGTTGGGGTGGGGGGGAAGAGGAATGCAAGCATGGATAGCGGCAGAAACGGAAAGTTCACAGGCCAATAAACAAAGGAAATGAACTGTGGGAAATGGGCTAAGAAAGAGCTAAAGGAAATCTGCACAGCAGCACCCCAGAGAGAGAAAGAGGCTGCTGGGTCTTCAGACTCCAGCTGTGGCAGCACAAGTTGTGCAGAGCCGATGGAGGAGGCTGCTCATCATCTGCCTTTCCTCTTGTGCTTCCACTGGGAATGGCTGCTCATGATGTAGAAATGACCCCAGGACACTTCTTGGCGCTTCCTTTCCGACCGGAGTCTCTCCGGGATGCTCAGCCATCTGGCTGTTTGTTGCAGTTGGAGCATCCATGGGAAAGCAGCGTACGGTACTTGGGATCTGTCTGTCTGTCTGTCTGTCTGTCTGTCTGTCTGTCTGTCTATGTCTGTCTGTCAGAAGATCACAGAGCAGTTCACAACATAAAAGCGCATCATGAGAATGCAAAATACATAATAAAACAAGGACAAGGACAAACCAGTAACCCTGCTCCCACAAACACATTTAAAAGCAGGGCTTTTTTCCAGCCAGAACTCAATTCCGGCACCTCTCAGGTGGGAGCCATTGCCGTTCTAAGAGAACGAGGGAGGTGTTCATGGTGAGTTCCAGCACCTCTTTTTCTAGAAAAATAGCACTGTAAAAGGTCATTAATCAGCCAAAGGCCCTGGTTATAGAGAAATGTTTCCACCTGGTGCCTAAAGACTGTATTGTGGAAACCTACACTAGGAAAATGTGTATACTGTATTACTTGAAATGGTCACTAAAAAGCTGAAGAAGTTGCATGAGGACTTCTTTTTCTTTTTTTAAAGGAATTCACAAACTGAGGTGGAAATGTGGAGGGCTCATTTGAAAACACAGAGAGAAACCCAAAGGGACAGCTCCACCCACCCTGTCCTGCACTACCTGATCACTGGGGAGAAATGACTGCTCACACCTGACTGGTCAATGTGCAGAGGTGGCGCTGGGCTCTGTTCTACACGGGGCATGTGAATGATGACAAATTTCCCATGGCAAAGGCTAATGCAGATGGACACGGCCTGATTAAGTAATTGTGGTTTCCTCTAACACTATTAACAGCTTCCAGATGCTGCTATAAAGGGCCTCAGATGTGCTCCTGGGCAGTGCAGCCTGACCTGAACATCCGTGTATATTGGATGGGGAAAGGAAAACATCCTGCTCATTTGCGGCGCTGAATTCCACCTCCAGGCAGTGGAGGCTGGTCAATTCGGGCAAATGAGGCAGTGTCCCACCAGTTCCAGTCTACCTTTGGCCAGCCCACACCTGCCTGCCTTCTTGCCCACAACCAGTCCTAGCTGCCAGCTTCCTCCTCTGTCTCAGAGTCGCCTTTGTAGAGCTCAGGGGGTACTCATCAGATTTTGTTTGGACTACGATTCCCATCAGCCCTTGCCAGCACGGCTGATTGTAAGGGATGGTGAGGGCTGCATTCAAAACATCTGGAGGGCACCGTGTTGGGGAAGGACCTGGTACTTTTTAAAAGTGGAAAAGCTAGGGGTTGAACCCGGGAACTTTTATATGCAGTGTTTGTACTCTACTGCAATGCTGTGCAACCTAATATAAGCAGCCTTAATATCTGATATATAGGCCAGGCTATAGAATGCCCCACCCTATCACTGATAAACCGGCCAATGCACACCTGTGATTGAATGATGAGGTTCCAGAGCACAGCATAAGTTTCAAATGCAATTGAATCCCAGGGAATTTCCTTGCATTGCTACTATAATGAAGCTAAAAATTAAATGCAGGCCCCGTTATAAGAACACCTTTTTGTAATGTGAATGGAGCTGCAAAACTGTTCCACTGTGTGGTTAGCTCCCAAACCACACTAGTCACGAGGGAAAAGTAAGAAGACCCTTTGCTGGGTCAGGCCAAGGGGGACCCATCCAGTCTAGCACCCTGCTCTCACAGGGGCCAACCAGAGTCCCCATGGGAAGCGCGCAAGCAGGAGCAGAGCATAAGAACAGTGCATTCTGCCCAACTCTTATCATAGATTGCACACATCACATGGGTACGGGAGTGAGAGACACACTACTGTGCAGCCCAGGGGATCTGCACTGGAACACATTACCCGGGTGGCATTGGATCTGACCACAAGGGTGCAGTTTTTCCAATAATAACTATGCCACAAAATTAATGTGCAAACTAGGTTAGGGGAGTGGCAGGGTGGTGGTGGTGGAAATGAACAGAACATCAGAATGCATGTGTTTATTTATTGTGTTGTCAACCTTTAGAAGACATCTGAAGGCAGCCCTGTATAGCAAAGGGGTTTTTTTATGCTTAATGCTTTATTATGTGTTTATATATTTTGGAGGCTGCCCAGAGTGGCTGAGGTAGGATTGGCATATGTCTGGAATTTTCTGTACATATCTGGAATACTGCACAGTTGGAAGCAGTGTCTGGGCAGAATTCGCTGAAATGTCCAGGAAAATCCGGACGTATGGAAACCTATGTGGGCAGTGTCGTTTTGGCGACTTTCCTTAAAAAATAGCTCAATAACCCTCTCTCTCTCAGCATGCGAATTTGCCCAAAAATCTCAACAACTTTGGAATTAAAAAAAAAGGCCGGGGCAACCCAGTCAGATGGGCAGGTTCTTCTTCTTCTTCTTCTTCTTCTTCTTCTTCTTCTTCTTCTTCTTCTTCTTCTTCTTCTTCTTCTTCTTCCCATCTTCTGCCAATGAGCTTAAGGTAGCATAAATAGTTCCTCCTCTATCTTCAGAGAAGTTGGCCAAGTTGACTGTGAGTTGGCCAAGCTTCGTAACTGAGTAGGGATTTTAACCCGGTTCCCCGTGCTCCTGGTCCAACATCCTAAAACCACAATCTCTCACTAACTCTCATGATAAAGCCTTAGAAAAATGAATCTGATATAAGTCAAGTACCTATTCCTCAGCATTACAGATGGAGAATGTTTTCACAATTCAGGTTTCGAAGATGGACCATTGGTCTCTGATGCTGCTTTCCTTTACCATTACACGACAGGGTCAAAAAACACCTCTGCCAGCACCCAAATCTCTTCTGTTGATACACTGCCACCTGGTGGTCCTTTCTAAGCCTGAGAAGCAAAGTCCATTTATTTGTGTTCTTGGGTGATGTGCTTCTTAGACAGGCATAGGCAAACTCGGCCCTCCAGATGTTTTGGGACTACAACTCCCACCATCCCCAGCCACCAGGACCAGTGGCCAGGGATGATGGGAGTTGTAGTCCCAAAACATCTGGAGGACCGAGTTTGCCTATGCCTGTTCTAAGACATGATTTCCTTTGTTTTCCAGGCCAGGGAGCTCATCTCGTCAGCCCCTAAACAGCCTATGGCACCTGGTATTCCTAAGTGGTTCCCTATCCAGGTACTAACCAGGTCTGACCCTGCTTAGCTTCAGAGGAGATCAGATGTGTTCAGGATCGTAGGGTGTGTTCAGGGTAGTTTGGAGATGCCACCCTAGGGCAAGAGCCCCTTGATCTGAGCTCAGAAGTGGACTGCAGCTGACGTACCGTAGCTCTTTCAACACCAGCAAGAGTTATGTCTCCAACAAATGGCCTTAGATCCTTGCAGGAGAAGGATAATAGCATGCTGATGAATCATCCTCTCTGTATTTATAGAAAACAGTATTTATAGGGAACAGTCAATTAGAGGCAAACTTGCAGCAGTGTGTTAGCAGCTAAGAGGACTTAGTGATCCAGCCTGATCTTGCTTTGCTAAACAGGGTTGGGGAGAAATGGCTGCTTGTTTTGTTTTGTTTGTTTTGTTTTAGGATTGCTGTTATGAACGCAACATTATTATTATTTTTTTAAAGAAACTGCATTGCTGTTTGACCCTTAAACCAGCAGAGGGAGCTGTGGCTCTATCCTCTGCTGCAGAAGCAGTTGGCGAGCACAGCTGGAATCACTGCTGGGGGCTCACTGAAATGGCACCCTGCTCTGGAAATCCAGGCAAAGAAGAGGAGGAGGAGGAGGAGGAGGAGGAGGAGGAGGAGGAGGAGGAGGAGGAGGAGGAGGAGGAGGAAGAAGAAGAAGAAGAAGAAGAAGAAGAAGAAGAAGAAGAAGAAGAAGAAGAAGAAGAAGAAGAAGAAGAAGAAGAATGCCTGGGAACAAAAGAAGCTGCCTTGTACAAATCCAGACCACAGGTCCATCTCACAGAATAGAAGAATCATAGAGTTGGAAGGGGCCCTGAGGGCCAGCCCCCTGCGATGCAGGGATACGCAGCTCTCCCTAGCTCGGTATTACTTACTCTGGGATGCGGGTGTCGCTGTGGTCTAAACCACTGAGCCTCTTGGGCTTGCCGATAGGAAGGTCAGCGGTTCGAATTCCCATTGCTCTGTCCTAGCTCCTGCCAACCTACCAGTTCGAAAGCATCCCAGTGCAAGTAGATAAATAGGTACCACTGCGGCGGGTAGGTAAACGGTGTTTTCCTGCACTCTGGTTTCCGTCATGGTGTTTCGTTGTGCCCAAAGTGGTTTTAGTCCTGCTGGCCACATGACCCGGAAAGCTGTCTGTGGACAAATGCCGGCTCCCTCAGCCTGAAAGCAAGATGAGCACTGCAACCCGATAATTGCCTTTGACTGGACTTAACCATCCAGGGGTCCTTTACCTTTACTTTTACCTTTAATTGCTTACCTTGAATGGCATCAGCTTTCCAGGCTTTGGGCGGGAGTCTTTCCCAATCTCAATTGAGCCCAGAACCTTCTGCATACAAAGCAAGTGATCCACAAACTCCCCCAGTGCCCAATTTTCTCCATGAACAGGTGGTGGCATGGCAATAAATTCTGAAGCCCAGAAACTCATGGCAGCCACCATAGCCATAACCCCAAGGAAACTTATTGTTAATTATCAATTTTATATATTGACCCTTCAACAAGAGACCACAGCTTACAGCAGGCATCCCCAAACTGTGGCCCTCCAGATGTTTTGGCCTACAACTCCCATGATCCCTAGCTAACAGGACCAGTGGTCAGGGATGATGGGAATTGTAGTCCAAAACATCTGGAGGGCTGAAGTTTGGGGATGCCTGGCTTACAGCATAAAACACAAAATGCATCATATAATAATAGTAAGGGGGGAGAGAATAAAAAAATGCATGCAGCGGTGTTGAATCTGTCTGTCTACCTGCCTGTCCCCCCCAAAAGTAGCAGTGCATAATGCCCATTTTATTAGTATCAGTGAGCAGACAGTCATAGGGTCATGAGCTGGGAGAGGGTGGAAAGGGTCAACATGGGATGGGTGGCAAAGTGACGTTTAAAGTGATGTTGGCGTTCACTCAAGCTTAGAATCATGGATCTTGCCGTTCAACAGTCTTGCTCGAATTCTGGTGACATGACAATAGAACCAGAGAAGTTTATGGAAGGAAGCTTTTCTTTTTTCTATTTATACTTTTCAAGTTTATACATTTCACTAGTTTTATACATTTCACTAATTTTACAATCATTTTGACATTTCAAAACTTGACTTCCTTCCCCGTCTTTCTGCAGTTCCTTAAATTTATTTTTAAAATCTTCTGCATATCCAAATTAACTTAATTTACTCATTTATTCATCTTCTTTAAATATACACTCTTATAAAACTTCAGGTTTTATAATCTTGCCAGTGTTTTTATCTGTTTATAATTTATCTGTAAATATTCAATAAAACATTTCCATTCTTTTGGTGTGTGTTTTTTAAAGTTATCTTGATTTCTTATTCTTCAGGTAAGTTTCACCATTTCTGCATATTCCATAAGTTTTTGTATTCATTCTTCCTTTGCTGGGACTTCTGCCTCTTTCCATTTTGGCAAATTGATGGGCTCGGCGTGCGCACCTTCCATTGCCAACATATACATGATAGATTTTGAAAAAAAAGCACATCTTGAGTGACTCCAACCCATTTAAATCACATATTCTTCATTATTACCGTTATATTGATGATCTTTTCATGATTGTGGAAGACCGCCACTTGGCCGGGGACTTTGTCCAATGGATTAATACCCGAGACCCACATATTCATTTATCAAGCAACATTCACGATGTACAAGTCAACTTCTTAGACACCACAGTATTTCGAGACAACCATCAACTCCTCAAAGTACGTGTCTTTCACAAACCTACAGACCGCAACTCCATGCTTCATGCATTCTCTTTCCATCCACCCCATTTAATTAAGAACCTTCCGTACGGCCAATATTTACGACTAAAAAGAAACTCGTCATTACACCAAGACTTTGACTTCTCTGCTAGGAAGATGACTGCTTCCCTTGTCCAACGTGGATACTCACAGAAAAGACTGAGTGAAGCGTTAAGAAGAACGGAAAAGATAAACAGGCAAGATTTATTCAAATCACGTCCAGACAAGATGAATAATAGTCGCATCACTTCCACTTTACAGTACACATCCCGCACACCGGAGATTAAAGCCATCATCTACAAACACTGGCATTTACTGTCCAACATTCCTGGATGTCAAAAACCACCTCTTTTTGGACTTAAAAAAACACAATCGTTTAAAGATCTTTTGGTGAAATCAGATATTCTCCCAAAAACTACAACGAGAGAAGATTTTCCCCTAGGTAACTTCAAATGTGGGAGATGCAATGTATGCAAATATTCCTTACAGGTAAAGGAGTTCTTTGACCAACACTCCAAGTTTAAGTTCACCATCAAACATTTTAGCAACTGTAACACAAAAAACTGCATATATGCATGGATCTGCCCTTGCCAAAAAATGTACATTGGAAAATGCTCTAGACCCATCAAACTTAGAATAAGTGAACACCGCTCCAGAATCCGTAATCACATTTTGGAGGCGCCACTAGTTGAACACTATACTCAACACAAACATACAGAAGATGACTTCTCATTCTTTGTAATCTGGACATTGCCGCAAACCCGCCTTCAACGTATGAACATTGACAGACTCCTTCTCCAACAGGAGTCCAAATTTATTCATCTTTTCAACACTTTACATCCAGGGGGCTTGAACAATAGTCTAGACTTCACATCATTCCTATAATCGAATTTGTACTTTGAAACAACATTGAACCTAGTTATGTCCATATGCCTTTAAATTATCTCAACACTTTTAGTACGCCTAAATGCAATACTGTCTCTTTAATTTTGTTGCAACCTCGTTTCCTCTATCATTTAAGTGCTGCAAACAATTTGAGTTAGCAAAGCAAACATACTTGGTACACTTAGACCTGAGAAACCTCGGTAAGCTACCTTTGTTTTTTACAAGTATTATAACTCTGTTTGTAGAAAACTACAAGTATTCCTGTAACAAGGATTATTATATTTTGTAAGAGGATTTCTTATTTAAGTTTAGACAAGCCTTTTGTACGTTACAAGCAGTTTAAATCTTTATTGAGAAAGCAGACTATAAGGTTGAAGTTATGTTGATCACTCACAGATATATCAGTAATGTTTATTTGAATACAGTCTGTCCTTTTTATTTGTTAAAACTTTATATCTAAAGAGTTGAATAATTTCTCATTACAAAGATTTATGTTAACTTTTACATTCCAGCTGATGAAGAATCATCGAAACAGGGCCTTGTCCTGATGTTGATGTTCACTGGAAGTTATCCTGAATAAAACTTTGTGAAGATTTTTTGAAATTATCCTTTCTTTCCATTTTGGGGCAAGTAACATTCTTGCTGCTGTAGTAGCATACACAAATAAGTTTCTATACATTTTAGGTAGTTGTGTTCCTATAGTTCCCAAATGAAAAGCTTTTGGTTTTGGAAGGAAGCTTTCCTGTCCCTCTCTCCATCGCAATCATCAGTGACTCTCAACAAGCCCCTCGGGAGGTCATGGGGTCCTCCTGGTTTGCAGGTTGGTGGGAAGGGGGAGAAGTGACCCAAATTGAGAGGTCCCCATGGATTGTTTATTCTGCGAACTTGGCCAGCAATGCTCCACCAACTCTATAACCAGTTTATCTAGGCAGGGTCCTTTTTCTCCCTCCCTCCCTCTTTTCTTCATTTTCTCTCTCTCTCTGCATCAGTTGGCCAACAGAGCTGATCCATAAGAACATGGGTAGGCAAACTAAGGCCCGGGGGCAGGATCCGGCCCAATCACCTTCTAAATCTGGCCCGTGGACGGTCCGGGAATCAGCGTGTTTTTACATGAGTAGAATGTGTGCTTTTATTTAAAAATGCATCTCTGGGTTATTTGTGGGGCATAGGAATTCATTCATTATATTTTTTTTCAAAATATAGTCCGCCCCCCCAAAGGTCTGAGGGACAGTGGACTGAAAAAGCTTGCTGACCCCTGCTTAAGAACATCAGAAGAGCCTGCTGCTATCAGGCCAATGGCCCACTTATTCCAGCATCCTGTTCCCACAGTGGCCAACCAGATACCTGTGGGAAACCCGCAAGCAGGATTTGAGCCCCAGAGCCTTCTCCCCTCCTGCGGTTTCCAACAACTGGCATCCAGAAGCGTCACTGCCTCCATCAAGTCGCTCCTCGCCTTAAATGTAATGGAAACATTTACTAACGAATTAGTCCTCATTGCAGCCATTACGAGGAAATGCTTAATTCGTGGTAGCCACCAGATAACTGGGTTTAATTAATAAATCTGGGTGGCGTCTCCTAAACCACAGGAAGGGATTACAGGAGTTAATGCAACTGTCTGCTGGTCTTCTCTGGAAGAATTTGGCCGCCTGCTTTTAAACATGAAAAAGTGTGCAAATGGGGGGTGGGGAGGATGGGGAGAGAGCAGGGCAATTGGTTACA
Organism: Zootoca vivipara; assembly: GCF_965207765.1. Taxonomy (NCBI): domain Eukaryota; kingdom Metazoa; phylum Chordata; class Lepidosauria; order Squamata; family Lacertidae; genus Zootoca; species Zootoca vivipara. The sequence goes on along the minus strand of NC_142597.1, from coordinate 28,657,460 downwards.
AAAACACAGGATGTCCTTTGGGATGTTTGAATTTAGGCTGCATGGGTTCTAGGCATGGGAAGGTCAGATTCCCTGCAATTTTACTAAAAGCTCATCATGATGACCTATTTATTAAGCATGCATCCTGATTTCCTTGCGCAAAGCTTGCTCAGAGGTTAGGTTATATCCAGTTTTCATGGAGCATTTGTTCTGATTTGTTTGCAGGGTGTTTATACCCCTTCGTGTTAACCACTCATTCATCTCTCACTTTTCAATGCCTTTCCCTGACACTTTCCTAACTGCAGACGGTCCATTTCTCTTTAAAGGGGGATTTATTGTCTCAGACCTACAGAGCCCTTTAGTCCACCTTAACTTTGTAAACCTAAAGTTCTGGGGTGTGCTTCAATCCCTCCTGCAAAATAGGGACAGTCAAGAAGAACACCCCCCCAGGTGTCTCTAATATCTTATAGCTACATTTCTATTTTATTGGCGCTTTCGAAATGGGATCAGCAGGAGGTCCTCTCCTGCAGAGCTGGGTATGTAATGGGAGAGACTTTTGTTTTAATTTATTAGTTCAATGTCATATTTACTGCATGGTAATAAGTGGCGACTTGCATGAGATGGTGATTCTTTTCTTGCTTGGTTAATGAATCAGAAACCACCAGCATCCATTGCCTGAAGATCAAAGCAGTTTGTTGTGTTGTTGCCCATTCATCAGATGTTGACGCTCCATATTCCAGAAGATTGCACGCCTGCGTTCATGGCAAAGGTGTGCTGTGTAAAAGTACACAGATCTCTTGCTCGCTGCTTTGAGTCTCCTGCCATCTTTTTTTCTTTTTTGCATAACTATCATCACTGCTGAATATGTAGCAAAGAAACCATCGCACGTAAAAAAGTATAGAGAGGATGTAGTGAAACACACACACACACTTAAAAGACAGCCATCCCCAAATCTATGAGAATGATCCTTGGAAGCCCTAACTATTACCAGGAACTACTGGCGGCAAACATTCCAATAGTGCGCTATATTGTATTGTGAATAGAACATCTCAAACGTAGCCCTCGCTGCACCAACTCAAGGCAGAATAGGTTGTGATCTAGTCGCATAGCAACCCAGAGCTATGAAGGGCAGCCAAGAAAGTAATATTTCAAGAGCAGGAGGTTGCTGAGCACCCTTCCCTCTTTCTCTCCTGGCATTGTTATCGCCCACTGCAATTCATTTGCAACCTTTTTACTTCCCAGCTCACCGTCAAATGCAGAGTTCCATCGCGCCGCCATTTCCCCTGCTTTTCCTATTATAGCTGCCTATTTTCTGGGACCGTGGGTGATCATTGTTTTGCTTGGGAGATCAATTAAGTAAAGCTGTGCAGGCCAATCTTGCAGAAGTTTCATCCGGAATAAGTTCTGCTGAGCTCAAGGTGTGGGTATGTTGGGAGGAGGGTGTTACTGGTATTTGCAAGTAAGTATGTGCACATATGTGTGAACGTGCAAACACAGGGAGCTGCCAAGGGCTGAGTTTGGCCTTTGGCCCATCTAGCTCAATTCCATCTGCTCTGACTGGTAGAGGCAGTCTCTCTCTCCCAGGCCTGGCTGGAGATGCTGCCAGGGGCTGAAGCAGGCATGGGGATGCAGCACTTGTAAACAATGGAGGTGATTCTTGATCAGCTAAGGCTGATGGGCAAGGCAGGTTTATTTATTTAGGATGCTGCTGACAAGCAGATTCCTGTTCAGAAAGGCACCTTGGATGCGCCACACACAAAAGAAAAAGGCAGATACGATAACATCAGTCCAACAGAATATACAGAGATCAGTGGCAACTGTAGTCAGTATCAGCACTCTGGCATCAGAAACACCCAGTGGTTGGCACCTGACAAATTTCAAGAGGCAGACTGTTCCACAGAGCAGGAGCCACAACACTGAGGACACTCAGGTGTGATTAGCTGTGATTCCTGCTTTGCTAGAATGATGACCCTGGCAGTCCCTTCCAACTCTACAACTCTACGATTACATAAATACAAATTGGGGATGCAAGAATTTATTAAAATGGTCTTTTCTCAAGGAGCTGCCACTTTGAGTAGCAGATTTGGAGGCTTCCAAATGGCCTGTTTATTGAAGATTCATCATGATCCATTTGCAGGGAGACCAGATGGCAATGATTATTTAATGAACATTCATTTTGTCTTGCCTGCTAGGAGGTTAGATGATGATGCATCCAAGCCAGTGTTATCCCGCCTGCTTCCCAGTGCACTCCCCACCACTTTCCTTATCACAAAGAAGCCCACCAGATCTCCTGATCCACTGTCAGTTTCTTAAATGGTTTTTCTTGTATGGTTTCATAAATAATGGGATATTAGGGGTGCCATATTTCAAACAGTGAAAATCCGGACGGAAAAGTTGTTGAGCTTTTATTGCCCGAATTTGTTCAGCTTTTTGGCAACTATGCAAAACAAATAATAGAAACTGAAGTTTTTGAGCTATTTTTAAGGGAAATAATCAAAAATCAACATGGGCTGCCATAAGTCTGGATTTTCCCAGACATTTTAAGCGACATTTTTAGCAATTTCTGCCCAGGCACTGCTTCAGACCACATTATTCCAATAGGTCCAGGAAAACCATATAAATATTTGTAATAAAATAAATAACCATGCAGCTCGAATTTGCCAGTATGCAATTGAATCTCACCCACCCACCCAGATGAAAATAGCAGCAGTCCAGAAGCACCCTTTGTATGCCATGAAAGGATGACAAAGAAGGCTTGGGTTTCAAGAGGACAGGTAGCTTGAAAACAACCCAGGGCTTGCTTGCTTTATATATTTATTTGAAACCCGCCTTTTGCCATCTCGGAAAACATGGCTACAGTATATATTTTGCACGCTGTTCTACGGAGAAAAAGCTTTGGTCCAAGGAGAATGTCAAGGTTACAGAGACCAGAGTTGAACCGAGAAGGAAGGGGATACAAAAGTGAAATGCTGGAGGTTGCTCCTTCCACGCAGGGGGGCTTAGGCAGTTGTTGAGTGCAATTCCCCAAGGGTTAGCTCCACGTAATGCCCCCAAAGCTCCGGGGCTTAACCAATGGCACCAGAGCTCAAATCAGAGACTTTACATCTACATGTGCTTTAATTTCCTAATTATTCTCAGTGACAATTGGATTACTTGTCTTCTCGCTGATAATGAACATTCTTTCTCTGAAAGAGCATGGAGGGGAGAGGATGGGTCACGGCAGGGGCATTGTTAGGGGGTGGCACAGGGAACCCAAGACCCAGGGCTTGGCAGGAGGGTTGTGCTGTGGCACTGGATCTCCTCCCCCTTTGCCCTCCCTTAATTTTTCTTTTTTTGGGGGGGGGTAGTTTTGCTAACAGGAAGGGTGATAAGTGCATTGCAAATCACAGGGCACCTGACATCTTAATCTTCCCATAGGCATCTCTCTACGGTATACATTAGTCATGGGCCTATTTCCTTTGTCCTTTAAGTACAGTGGTGCCTCGCTTAACGAATGCCCTGCTTAACGAAATTTCCGCTTAATGAAAGGTTTTTTTTCAAGCGGAGGTTGCCTCGCTAGACGAATTCATTTTATGAAAAATTAGTCTAGCAAATCGCGGTTTCCCATAGGAATGCATTGAAATTCAATTAATGCGTTCCTATGGGCAAAAAAAAAAAATCAAAAAAATTCAATGCATTCCTATGGGATTCGCTAGACGAATTTTTCGTTATAAGAAAAGACCCGTGGAATGAATTAAATTCGTCTAGCGAGGCACCACTGTACCTGGCAATGCTCTGGTTCATGGGGCAGGATTGATTTTGGATAGAAAGGTTTTTTAAAAAACAACCTGAAGGTATTTTCAGCATGGAATATACTAATTCATAAGAACATAAGGGGAGCCTGGCTTCTGGATCAGGCCAATGGTCTATCTTGCCCAACATCCTGTTCTCACAGTGGCCAACCAGATGGCTGGGGGAACCCCTAAACAAGACCCAAGCACAAGAGCCCTCTTCCCTGCTGTGGTTTCCAGAAGCATTGCTGCCTCCTGCTGTGGGGGCAGAGCATAGTGGCTTGTGGCCATGGATAGCTTGTGGCTTGTGGCCATGGATAGCCCTCTCCTGCTCCATGGAAATTTGCCAATCCTCTTTTAAAGTTGGTGGCCATCAATGGCTCCTGTGGGACCGAGTTCCATAGTTTAACTATAGGCTGTGTGAAGAAGGGTGTTCTTTTCCCTGCCCTGAATCTTCAGGGATGGGGAACCTCAGAGCCGGGAGACAGGTCTTTGTTCTCCTCACACACAAAAAATATCATGCATACACTTTCTCCATACTTAGAATAATTTAATTGTAGAGTTGGAAGGGATCACGAGGGCCATTGAGTCCACCCGCCTGCAATGCAGGAATCTCTTGCCCAATGTGGGGCTGAAACCCACTACCCTGAGACTAAGTCTCACCTGCTCTACCAACTGAGCTATCCACCCCTTACTGGCCCTTGTGTGCTTTCTCCTGGCTGGAATGCAGCCTTAAACTCCGATAATGCTTCTTGCTTGCCTTGAGACGGGTGTGTGAGTGCGTGCAGAGATTAGCCCACTGTTGAAGTCCAAATCCATATTCATTGCTCCTCCTACTTTTGCCTCCATCCCTGCCCATCTGAAGGTCCACAGGTTCACTATCGCTACTGTAGGAACATAAAAGAGCCTTACTGGATCAGGGCCATCTAGTGCCACATCTTGTTCCTCACAGTGTCCCACCAGATGCCCCCAAGGAAAAGCCAAGAAGAAGGACATGAGCATAGCAGCTCTCTTCTTCTGCTTGTCACGGTCTGGTCGGCGGGAGGTAGCAGGCCCGCCTGAGGACATCAGGACTGGGGGCAAGATGGTGGTGTGGAAGCAGGAACAGGGTCTGGATGGTGCAGGGCTGAGGGTCCAGCAGCAGGCAGTCACAGGGTCATAGAATCATAGAGTTGGAAGAGACCACAAGGGCCATCCAGTCCAACCCCCTGCCAAGCAGGAAACACCATCAAAGCATTCCTGACAGATGGCTGTCAAGCCTCTGCTTAAAGACCTCCAAAGAAGGAGACTCCACCACACTTCTTGGCAGCAAATTCCACTGCCAAGGAACCGAAGGTTGGGAAGCAGGGCGTCACGGAGGCGAGGGCCCGAGAGTCAAGGAGCAAGGTGGAGGCGAAGGTCTGGGAGTCGAGGAGCAAGGCGTCGGCAAGGCGAAGGTCCAAGGAGCAGGAGGCCAGATGAAACAAGGCAGGGATCGCATTGCTGTGGCAAAGAGCTGGAGGGAAATGCTGAGCTTTTATCCCTCCCAGCTCTTGCCACCAGGTGCAGTGAGGTATCAAGTGGCCTCACCTGAGTGGCCACTCCTTGCCTCTCCAACACAAGCTGAGGCCTCACCTGAGTGGCCACTCCTTGCTTCTCCAGCACAAGCTGAGGCAGGCCCCAGTCCTGCAAAGCACTACAGGCCCCAGAGCCTGACTCCTGCCCATACTCCTGACACTGCTGTTCTCCAGTGGCTGGTGTTTAGAGGCCTAGTGTCTCTGATCCAGGAGGTGGTAGATCGCCATTGTAGCTGGTAGCCACTGATAGTCTCATCCTCCAGGGTCCTGCCTAATGTCCCTTTCTAAAATGGTGGCCATCACCACATTCTTTAACGGCCAGTTCCATAGTTTCAACTCCGCTAAAGAAAGCAGGAGAAAGCAGGGGGGGTGGGAGAGCTAGAGAAGTCAAGCTCACAGGTGTTGGGATCTGGGAGTCCACCCATGCACTCAGAGGTTGCCTCGGATAGTTTCTCTTGCTTCCACTCGCTCTTGCAACAGCAGAGCCCGTCCAGCCTGCCTCTGGTACAAATTGGTTTGCAAATTAAGATGCCTGTCTAGAAACCAGTTATGAAGACTGATGTCCGATGGTTTTGGTGAGCCTCTCACCGACAGAAGTGGTGGCAGACTGTCAAAGCCACTTAAGCTCCTGGGATGACACCTGCTCACACTCTATGAATAGACGCCTTGTGGAAAGCTAGTGCCGGGCAGGTGTCTCGGCGGATATTAGAGACCTAGACGCTGGTCCCTGGAGCCTGCAGAATGAGCCATTACAAAGCAAATGGAGTCTTTGGGCTGATGGTGCAATGAGAACAGCAACCCCCCCCCTCCGTGTCTCTTGCTCTGGGAGATCTAGACACCCTGTGCTGGGTGCAATGCCAGGCACAGTACACATTCCCACATACTTTCTAGGGACTGTGCACATCCCTAGCTTCACCATTATGAGAAATCCAGCCTTATTGGGCACAAAAGGGTCTGCCTTTCCCTTTGAGGGCACCTCCAGCCCATCCCAGGAAACATAGGTTTGCACAACCGAAGTGGATTAAAATGCCCTGCCATCCCAAGACAACAAATCCATTGTAAAAAAAGAAACTGACTAGGCGCAGGCAGGGCCAAACTTGGCCCTCCAGCTGTTTTGGGACTACAACTCCCATCATCCCTAGCTAACAGGACCAGTGGTCAGGGATGATGGGAACTGTAGTCCCAAAAACAGCTAGAGGGCCAAGTTTGGCCATGCCTGGACTATGGCTACATCGACACCACACGTTTAAAGCACTGCAATACCACTTTAAACAGTCACAGCATCTCCCAAAGAATTCTGGGAGCTGTAGTTTCTTAAGGGTGCTGAGAGTTGTTTTGAGACACCATTCATCTCCCAGAGCTGCAATTCCCAGAATTCCTTGGAAAGAGGGAAACCACAACCAACACAGGATTTAAGCCTGCCTACTGCCCATTTGATGACATCAGGCAAGAAGTTCCCCACCTCTGCATCAGGGTGTTGAGTCTATAAGTCAAGCCTAGTCTCCAGTTTGGAGAAACAAACTCCAGTTTGGTTTCCCTTCTGCACCATTAATTTGGTGCAATGTGTTTCATGACTCCGTTTAGTGAGCCACAAACTGAGCCTGATAATGCCTACCTCCACTTCTTCCATCGAAAGGCTTAATTAATTCCCTGACTCCAGAGCAAGAGTTACATTCTTTCTGACTCACCGTCAGTCATGCAGTTTTCTGAGGTGTCAATTACAGTCGTGTAATTAGATTTCCCTAATGAATGCTGATTTATGGGATGTGCTGCTCGTTTTCCATTTTCTGATGCGATAAGGACTAGAAACCTGCAAGGCAAGCAGGTGGCCCAATTTGGATCTCACTCACCTCAAGTTTAAAAACCGCAAGAAGTCAGACTTAGTCCTATTACGCAGGCAGTGCAGGCAAAATCCAAGCAGTGTCAATGAGGTGCTTTCAAAATGGGTCGCCAGTTTTGCTACAGCCCAGCGGAAGCTCCTTCAAGGCCCAGCCATTGATTGAAAGGAGAAAGTTAAGGAAGTAGTTGAAGTCATCCTATTGAAGTTAACACACCCACTCCATCATTTTGATTCAATGCATGGAAGGTGCAGTGTGAAGGTGGTGGACTCTTGGAAGGTGGTAGGCTCTCCTTCATTGGAGGCTTGTAAACAGAAGTTGGATGGCCACCTGTCAGGGATTCTTGAGCTGTGATTCCTGCATTGTAGAGGGTTATACTTCATGATCTTCGGGGTCCCTTTCAACCCTGTGATTCTATGGTTTCTCATCCTTGCTCTACACTTGGCAGGCAGTGGTTGTTCAGGATCAGGGCCGTCTTAAGCATATCTGGCGCCATGGCACAAAGATCCCTCCGGCGCCCCCCCCTCCAGCAACTCCAAAACAAGGGAGGGGGCGGTGGGAAATGTCCTCTGCCTCCCCCACCGCCCCGATCCCCGGCGTGGCGGTGGCGATCAAGCAGGAAAACCTGCTGGCAGACATGCTCTCTGGCATCGGGATGCCCGAAATGGCAGCTGCGCTGGACTGCCTTTTGCCAGGAAGCAGGAGGACAACGACCGGGAGCAGGGCCATCTTTAGCAGATGCAGAGGCTTGGGAGAGAAGCTGCGCACAGCTTCCATCCTAAGCTTCTGCGGGATTGCTCTCCTCCTGCGGAGGCTTGGGAAGGAAGCTGCACGCCCGCCAGCCATATAGTCAGTGGGGCACAGCTGGTGGGCGTGCAGGGAAAGGGGAGGCTGCTGGCAAAGCCATGCAGCTCCCCCACTCGCTAGGGTGCCCCTGAGAGGCCAGCGCCCTGGCGCAATGAACCACTAAGACCAATGGGAAAGACGGCTCTGTTTAGCATCCCACAAAGAAAGGGGCCTGCCCCAAGATCCGCTACCTAACAATAAACAAGCCTGAAGATGTGAGGGATTGAACCACAGACCTTTTACATGCAAAGCTATTGCTCTTCTCTCTGTGTACTCATTCTGCTACTCATATAAACTGATCCTCATCCTCTGTCTTCAGAACAGGTGAGGTTGGGAGTCCTGTTTCTGGTCATAGCTGCCAAGTTAGAAAAATACGGGATCAGCAGCGCCGGCACCAGAGGCCGCTTCTACGCATGTCCAGACATGCATAGAAGCGAATTCCGGTGCCGGCGGTGCCTGATTTCTGGTGCCCAGACATGGGCAGAGCGGCACCGGAAGAAATCTGGGGGGATTACGGGATATTTCGCCATTCGAGATGACAGCGGGAAGCGGCTTTAAAAACGGGGGTTTCCCGGGAAAACGGGAGACTTGGCAGCTATGTTTCTGGTGCAAGATCTGGTTGATTATGGGAGACGCTGGGAGTCAAGCTTTGCTCTTGCCTGAGATGCATAATAATAATAATAATAATAATAATAATAATAATAATAATAATAACAACAACAACAACAACAACAACAACAATAATACTAATGTTTGTTACCAACATCCACAAGTAACTACAAACATAAACATAAATGCATTGTGAAAGGGTAACTCTCCTGCTCTTGAAATAATGGCCTACCGTATATGGAAACATATGAAACTTTCCCAGGCATGTCTGGGGATATCAGTGATTCTCCCTGGAAATTTCTGCATTAACAACCTGTGTTCTGCTACCGAGGCCTCTCTAGAATCCAAGACATCACCCTGCCCTACCAGATCATTAGAACTACGTGATTATGTTTAATTAGTCAATCAATTAATGCTTGACATTTGCATGCCACTTGCTGGCCACGCTCTCAGGGTGGCTCAGTATTAACGTGTGAGCAACGCAGTGTCTACTCAGAATTTCATCCTATTTGAACCCTGTGGGACTTACTCTGAGGCAGGGACAGGGGAGAAATTCCATTCCATTCCCATTAAAAGCTGAATCCATCAAATTCAGGCTTTCAGTAACAACATGAGAACCAAGCCGTCCTTCAAGATTTGCACTTACCTGAATTTTGCAATATATATTTTGCATATAATATTATGGTGAAATATGCATTCAAAGGAATATATGAGTGGAAACAATGTGCAATAATTCATTATATTAGGGGGAAATGCTTGCAAAAATGTGCACATTGGTCAAAACTGCATATGATTCCCAGCACCCTTAGCAAGCTACGGTTCCCATGATTCTTTCATGCTTTGAAGGTGTGGTGTGAATGTGACCTAATCCCCTTTGCCAAGCTTCTTTCTCCTTTGCAATCTCAGTGTGGACCCTTGTAGAACTCAGCAGGGAGCAGGATGGGGACAAACCTAGAATTACCGTAGTTGATTCTGCCATTGGCTCTTCTGCCACCTATTGTTGACCTCCTGCATTACACTCCACCATTCCTCATGAGCACCAGCCACCATAGGCTGCTGGGACACAACAGCTGGAGAGAGATCCTGCACTCCTATCCTGCTTGTGGGCTTCCCAAAGGCATCTTGTTGGCCACTGTGGGTAACAGGATGCCGAACGAGATGGGCTTCCACCTGTTCACCACTGAACCCTGCCCAGATATTATTTAGGGTGCCAAAAAAACTGCACGAAATTGGACATGCTAGAACTGTAACCACTGACAAACCTGGACCTATTTAGAGAGATGTTTACAGGGTGGTGCACATTTTCCAAAGGGTGTTGCAGGGGAGCTGCTGCATATTCCTGACTAGGCGCCAAGAAAGGGCAGTTTCCTTTTTGGCAGGTGCAAATTAGATTTTTTTCCCCCCTCGCACTGTGAAAGAGGTAAGGAGTTACAGCAAGAAAAACAAACAAGAACGCAAATGCTTTCATAGAGATTTGGAAATTAGGCTGTACAAAGAGGATCTGTTGTCAAGGATAAACACGACTGCCACATCAGCCCTCAATGTGAACAGTATTGGCTAAGAAAGGTGTTTTCGTGAACAACTTAACGTAAGATAGCACAGATTGCTCCTTTGTTTCCCTTTCCCACTGGCTCTCACCATCTTGCTTAAGGTGTGTGGAGCAAATAGAGCTGTTGATTCTGCAACAATCAGAACCCTGGAGGCTACCAAGCCCAGCCATATCCATACTCTTTGGCCATGAGTGGGGTTGTTGAGCTCCAGCTCCCATCAAGCCCAGCCAGGAAGGAAGAAGGGAGCTATAGCCCAACAAAATCTGGAGGACCGCAGTTCAGCCATCACTACCGTCGACCTTTAGACCTCCGTAGAGGAATATACAACCCAAGACACAGGGAGAGGACATTGGTGACAGCAGCTACAGCAGGCCAAGGTATTCACCTGACTTTGCTGCTTGTATTACGAGCAGATTTTGCTAAGTTGGTTACTGAATCACCCATTGGTCATGCTCTTCTCTGTTTCATGCACACTACAGTGGTACCTCGGTTTATGAACACAATTGGTTCCGGAAGTCTGTTCATAAACTGAAGCGAACTTTCCCATTGAAAGTAATGGAAAGTGGATTAATCCGTTCCAGACGGGTCCGCAGAGTACTCAACCTGAAGCGTACTTAACCCGAAGCATGGGTGTAATTGGTTCCGGAAGTCTGTTCATAAACTGAAGCGTTCATAAACTGAAGCGAACTTTCCCATTGAAAGGAATGGAAAGTGAATTAATCCGTTCCAGATGGGTCCGCGGCGTTCGTAAACCGAAAATTCGTAAACCGAGGTTCCACTGTACCCACTTCTTTGTTTCTTCCCCATCTTTTGTCCATCATGGATAGTGTGTGTAGGGTTCTCCTGCAGCTTTCCATCCTGGCAACCTGACCGGGACAGGCTTAGCCTCATGGACATTGCTTTATAACTGGGGGAGGGAAAATGTGGTCCTCCAGATGTTGTTGGACAACAATATCCCTACCACCCCTGACTTTGATGGCTCTGAATCCATTTGGTCAGGCAAATGAATTGGCCTTGCAAGTTCATATGCAATAAGAAAAACTAGTCCAGCAGGCCAGTAGTTCACAAACATTCTATGAGTTGGAGTACAGAAAGAAAACTTCTAGCACATGCAAAGCTAAGCGGGGTCAAGTATGGTTTCAAATTGGATGAGGAACCATGTGTTGAGATTCCAGCATTGCAGGAGGTTGAACTAGATGGCCCTTGATGGATAATCTTTGGCAGTGCTTTTTTTTCCCTGGGGGTACACTGATCTTTGGTAGCATGGCACCCTGAGTAAGGCCAAAATTTGGCACCCCCAAATGAATCTTCTCAATGGTAGATTTTCTTAATTTTGCACCACCTTGGCTCAGTGCCCTGGGTGTGGGCACCACCTAAACCACCCTAAATCTGGCACTGCCCTCAGGGTCCCTTCCAACTCTATGATTCTGTCTGTGTGCATTTTGGCTGAGGCACCTCTGTGCTTTACTGATCTGGGCATTCTATAACAACACAGTGTCCTCCGTGATTCTTTGAGGGAGTCAACATGTGCCAGGACTGTACCACTTTAGTGTGCAGGACAAGATGAGCAAATGCTTCAAAACACATACATGACACGTGTATATAGCAACTAGCAGGTCAGGGAAATGGCTAGGATAACGGACTTGCTAGTTTAGTAAGTGCAGGGATTATTGATTTATTGGTAGCATGTGACTGAACCAGGACTGACAACCTCATAGGGAGATTCACCTCCCCTCCCTCCCTCCCTTCAGAGCAGACTTCTCTACCCCCTTCCCTCTCTCCACATATTGTGTTCCTGATGAAATGCTGTGGCTGTTTTTTGCCAGACAAGGAGGCCTTTGGGTGATTCCAACAGCTGTAAGGGGGACTGAGACCACATGGCAGATGTTTGCCATTCAAGCCGCTTCATTTCTCTTGGAAACAAAAAACCCACAATTCTTCCTGGCTGTTCTTGACTGACAGCCGGCGTGTGTTTCATGCGACATAAACCATATTATTTCACAGGCTTCTTAAAAAAAACTCATTATCGAAACATTTTCCTGGACCCTTTCAGAGAACTCTGATCATGTCTGTGAGTTTTGCATGAGCCTGTGGTGTGTTCTTGACCAGTTTATTCCCCCAGTTCTGGGCAGCGAAAGCAGACTTCGAGCTGATGGTAGGAAGGTCTGGGACTGAACATTAAAATAAATGTTTTCTCCAGACCTGGACCCAGGGCACTTTTACAAAGAATGTCTTGATGCTTTGTTGGAGCCAAGGTCTCCGCTTGGTTAGCCTTATGCCAGCTGTGAAAGAGCCTGCTGCAATAATGTGGGGCAAGGCACTCTGCCTATGCTCACAAGCACCTCTCTCCTTTATTGTTCCTTCTCAGATCCCATGGCTTGGTAACAGCATTAATGGCAGGGTTCAGACCTAAACCCCAGAAGTAAATAATGGCACAAAGGGTTTGAAGCACTTCACAAATACGATATTGCAAAAGACCAGTAAGGTAAGGCAGTGCAGATGTGAAACTGAAAGCATAGTGCAGCAGTTGCCAATGTGATTCCCTCCAGATGTTGTTGGATTTCAGCTCCGAACCACCTTGGCCACTGGCCATGCAGGGCTGGTGCTGATAGAGCTGCTAGTGATTTTGTGGCCAAGGTGAGCTGTGACCCAGGGATCACCTGACTCCTAGCTCATGCCAGCGTTTCCCCACAAGACATCATCAAATTGCAGAGCTGGAAGGGTAATTTAGTCCAGCCCCTTGCAATGAAAGAATTGTTTATCCAAGGTTGGACTCGAACCCGCGATCCTGAGATTAAGAGCCGTGCTCCGCCAAGAAGCATGTTTCATGCTCAAAGTATTGGGAGTGGGAAGGTGGTGGTGAGGCACTTAATGCAATTCACAGTCCTCATTCCCCAAGGCTTTTCATTTCTAGGAAAATTATGCCCTGCTCTTTATCCTTCTCAAAACAGTAGCGCAGGGATACCACAGAAGGTAACCCTCCTCCTCTGTAATTCCAGCCTTTGCTCACTTCAGATTCCCTCTCGCTTTTGGTGCGGTGTTTAGATGTTGCCAAGGCTCCTAGGAGCCAACTCCTAGAGGACGAGGTGCCTTCACCCCCCCCAATAAAATATTTTAGGGGCTGCCTCCCCCCAAGTTGATGAGCATTGCCATTCAAATGGCGCGTGTGTGTCACATATTGTGGTCAATTATGTGGGGCGGGCTTACCTGCCCCTCCCCAATATTTTATTCAAGTTGGCACCCTGCTAAGGCTGGAGGGAATGGGGGGGCATTTAGAGCAAGTTTTGTAATTCTGTTCAAAGTCCAGCTTAAGTCTGAAAGCTGTAGTTGAAAGCTTACCATATGTCCTCTTTTTCCAGGACACATCCTCTTTCTCATGGGTAGAGTCTTCATCCATAGTTAAAAGTAGAAGTTGGCAAATGCGTCCTCTTTTCTTGCTCTTCAAAATATGGCAACCCAACTTGCACATAACATATGAGCATTTAGGGTTGTCTCCAAAGCTCAAGGGACGTGGGTGGCGCTGTGGGTTAAACCACAGAGCCTAGGTACCGCTCCGGCGGAAAGGTAAACTGCGTTTCCGTGCACTGCTCTGCTTCTCCAAAAGCGGCTTAGTCATGCTGGCCGCATGACCTGGAAGCTGTACGCCGGCTCCCTCAGCCAGTAAAGCGAGGGCCAGTAAAGCGAGATGAGCGCCGCAACCCCAGAGTCGTCTGCAACTGGACCTAACAGTCAGGGGTCCCTTTACCTTTTACCAATGCTCAAAGTAGTCCATTTGAAATTAATGGTCATGACTCCCTTAGGTTAATGGATTTAAATGAGTTTAGCACTACTACTAGGGGCTGCCACCCCTTCTCCTGTGACTCACCAAACCCTCTTAACCCCACTCCATGCCAAATTCCTACCCCAACTCCCCCAACCCCCTCTACTCCTTCCAGTTGAGAAAGGCCGAATGAGGTGCCGTGCCTAAGACTCCCTAAGTTCTATTTTATTCACCCTAGAGGTGACATTTGAACCCGGGTTCTCAACATCAGTTATTGGGGCATTTCTATTGCGGCTGAGCATTCTGGTCAGTCATACTTTTTGCAGGCGCATGACACCCCCCACTCCCCAGGCACTTTTAAGACCCGAAAGCGCCCACGAAAGGACGTTTAAGGATGAAATTGAAGAGGAACCTGTGCCCAGCCTCTCATGGGCTGAGCCAGAGTCCAGCTATCAGCTTGACTCTTCGCCAGCTGCCGCCGCGTTTGCTAAAACGGATGTGCAGGCAGGGCTGAAATCCTTGCCTGAATTTGGCCCTTCGCTTGTAATTGACAAACGGCTAGCTGAAACTGGAGTCGCGGCTTGTCGATTTCACGCGCAAGAAACTGACCTCAGCTCAGAGGGGGATCCCCGCGCGCAGTGGGAACACGCGCAGAGCAGCGCGCAACCAATGCGCGCAGAAATGTTTCCACAACTCTGTTATTCCGCCTCGGTTGAGAAGTGCCAAAGACGCTGCGTCTTCTCCCACCTCAGTTTCATTCTTAAAATAACAGCAGCAGCAGCAGCTACTGCTAATACTATTAATATTTTACAACAACAACATTTAAAAAAAGGGGGGGGAATTCTCACTGGGCGTGCGAACGCCCCCCCCCTCGCGTAATTAAAAACAAAAGTCTAAATCATCTCTCGAAAACTGTCCGGTTTATTTTATTCATTATTATTCAATTTACACACCGCTTGATTGTAAACCAACAACAACTTCAAAGTGTTTTACAGAGAGAGAGAGAGAGAGAGAGAGAGAGAGAGAGAGAGAGAGAGAGAGAGAGAGAGATAAAGCAATAAAATTATCACTAAGGAAAAATTAACAACAATTTAAAACTTTCAGAAAGTTAAAAGAACAATAGATTAAAACTCGCATCGACTTCCTAAACATCTGGGGAGACACGTGGAAGTATCGTTTGGTCTTTTATTAGGTCCCTCCTTCCCTAAAACTCCTTGTACAGTGGAACCTCGGTTTATGAACACCTCGGTTTATGAATTTTCGGTTTATGAACACCGCGGACCCATCTGGAACGGATTAATTCATTTTCCATTACTTTCAATGGGAATGTTCGCTTCAGTTTATGAACGCTTCAGTTTATGAACAGACTTCCGGAACCAATTACACCCATGCTTCAGTTTATGAACATTTCAGTTTAAGTACTCCGCGGACCCGTCTGGAACGGATTAATCCACTTTCCATTACTTTCAATGGGAAAGTTCGCTTCAGTTTATGAACGCTTCAGTTTATGAACAGACTTCCGGAACCAATTGTGTTCATAAACCGAGGTACCACTGTATTTGCTGATGGCTCCCTTTGCGTCTTGGCTGTCAATAGGACTACGCCAGTGTAAATGGGAAGATGCGCGCGCCTGTGTTTTCACTACGCTGGATTCGCATTGCCCAGACAAGCGAATGTCCTTGGGCAGCAGACCCAGGAAAGGGAACTTCCCTTGCGCAAGCACCGCTGGAATGAATTCCTCATTTCTTCTACTTGGTCCAAATTTTAGGTTTTGTCTGGATGCTAGGACATTTCCGGTCCCAATTTTTTATTCCTGGAAATCAAGCTTGTGAGAGGACTGCAGCCCGGGTTTCTTCATGTTTAAAAACTTGGTCAGAGCTCAAAATTAATTCAATGAACATATTTGCACGAACACTGATTAATATTTGCAGACGTTTTCCAGCTAGGACTACTAACTTGCCCTTAGATGCAATCCTACCTTCGCGGTTCTCTTTGGTTGAACGCCAAAACCGGTTTTATGAAGGTCATTTAAAAGAACAAAAGAAATAAAGACTAGATTAACTAATATAAAGGCTCGTTCAGTGTCAGGATCTCATCCGACTTAATTTGACGGGGAGGCTGCGCGGAACCGAACTGGTATTTTCCCTCTCCCTTAAAAAAAGTTTTTCGTGGGCAAAGGAAAAAAATAGAAGACTAACGAACAAAGTTGGACTCTGGGGAGGAAGAGTTGCAGGAGGGGGTGCTTTTCAGCTCCAGGCCCCGATCCTCGACTTACAAAGTGACACGGATGTCCAGAAAGCAGCCCTCTAAGGAAGCACGCTTGAGGAGAGAGCAAAGCAATTCTCAGCGGCTCTGCACGGAAGTAAAGCTTCTCAGGGAACACGCTTGGGATGAGACAAACAAACTTTTCGGGCCAGTACGATCTGGGCTGGTGAATTCGCTTTTCCTCACGTGCTTTCCGTGTGATCTCGGTGCCTTTTGTTGTTGTTGTGCTCTATGGTGTTAGATGCGACACGTCGGGTGTTACTAGCCAACGTCAGTCCGACTCAGAGGAGACCCATGGAAATGACTGGGCAGAGTTATTTAACATTAAGGTTCCACTCATTTCAACTTGTCCGCTCTGAGCAAAAACTTCGTTGGCTGTCACCCGCTGGTTTTGGTTTGTGTGGGCGCGAGACAAGGGAGTCAGGACCAGATCCCATTGAGATCCAGTGGGGCGTTCTGTGTCCTGGGGCTGCCAGCTCTCTGGGAGAGTAAGCCCATTGAAGACAGTGGTACTTTTCTCAGAAGTAAGAGTTGGGCTTCACCTGTCCCATTCCCTTCCTACCGGAGGTGATGGTTGACTTCTGCTGGGTGACACCCCCCCCCCGGTCCTCGCCCGTACTCGCAATAGGAATAAGCAGCAGATCACGGGATCTCGCTTTATTACACGACAGGGTTTGATTTTTTTAATAAAGCTTTTGTTTTGTTTTTAAAAACAAAATGTGATGCATTTTTAATCCATATGCATCTATCATCACCATCACCATCATCATCATCATCATCATCATCATCATAATCATCATCATTTCCCCCCATTTTTTCATTGCAAGGAGCCATTATAAACCAACAGTGGTGAGTATGGCTCCTTTTCCAGTTGCATCCCGCTGCGCCCCAGCCCTGTCCCGAGCAGTTTTGATGCAACAGAATGGGACTTGGCTGATTTCCATGTGATAGTTTTGCATTTGTCGTGGGTCAGGTTGTATTGACGCTCCCTGGAGAGCCCAGTGGGGCTATTAAAAAATATGAAGGTAAATTCAGAAAAGGGGAGCGGAATTCATAGAGGAAAAATATATAAGCCCAAAACTTCACAGTCGAAGAGGACATGATTGATTAATAGGAAAAAGAATCCCTAGAGTTAGGAAATGTTATATTATAGCAAAGGACCCAAAGTTACCGATTTACTCTTTGTGAGAAGAGCTCGAAACTGTTGCTGTGAATTGATAGGTCTCTGAGTACTATTTTACGCATGGAAACCTACGGAAGACAATGGCAACTCCCCCAGTGTAAAGAGAGTTTGATTCGCCTGCAAAAGAAAAATTGCGGTGGAGGTATAGATCTATAGATCGATGGTGATATTACAACGGAGATATTACGAACCACGTTATTCCTCACTTTTGCAGACACTGAAATGTTTGGATTGCTATTGTTCGGTCAGCATAACGTTAGGGGAAAGAAAATTTAAAAATTTGCAACGTAGTCCTCTGGGATATATTCATTGCATTTAGGCGAACATGAATAACTTCCTGTCTTCCGGGGGCTCAGAGCGCTTTAAAGCAGCCCCCCCATCAATTTACGTCCCCCAACCCCCTTTACAGTCGTAGCCGTAGACTGCCATTCTCTGCTCGCTTTCCTGGGTCTAACCCCCGCCCCCCAGATATAAGGGGGGGCTCACTTCCAATTGCACATTAACATATCTTAAGAAGCTGTGCTGCAATCCTAAACGTGTCTACACCGAAGTAAGTCTCTCTGGGTTTAGTGGAGCTTCCTCCCAGGGAACTGGGATTGCAGCCTAAAGGACTTGGGGGAAGGGAAGAGACCAAACGAGTCAAAATATCCCTTTCTGAGGCATCCAAGTGAAAAGTGATCCGAGGGCTCACAGTCGATCCCATTCCTTCCCCACCAACAAAACGGAGACGAGCGATAACATCCCCGATATTTTATTTGGGTGCTATTTGATCAGCGATGCCTTGTTTCTTTGCTTGTTCACTTTGCTTAAGCCGTTTTACTCGCTCCTTGCCTTGGAGAGTTTTACACAGAAAGGCAGGATCCATCCAAATATTGTCAAATGCCTAAATTGTACAGGGCAGGTATCCTGAGCGCATCCATTCTGGAGGAGCCGGCCTCGCTGTTTTCAGCGCAGTTTACTCGCGAGTAGGCGTGTGTGCGGCTACAGGCGAAGATCGAGCACACACACTCCCGCCAGCACTGAAGGGCCTGACGCTGCGCAGACCGCAGCTCCAAAGAAAGGTTCGCAAGAGACGAAGTACTTCGCGGGTCGGAAAGACTGCGAAAAACTCGGGCGAAAAACTCGGGCGAAGCGCCCCTGGCCCTGTCCGAGCCCGGCGCGGAAGGCGAATCCGGGTCGAGGTTGCTGGAATAATGCACGCTTCTTGGGGAACAGTTTGTATACGAGTTTTTTTAAAAGGTTTTGTTTCGTTACTATTGGACAAGTCTCCGGTGAAAACACGCAGCCTGAGGGAAAGTACATTGGCTCACAGAAATAGCTCTTCTGGAGGTGTAGGTGTGTGTGTGTGTGTGTGTTTAAAAACCAAAAACAAGACATGGGCCTATATAAGGCGCCAGGCAGAAACATTCCTCCGCAATCAGGCCTTCAGCCATTAATAATCTTTGGCTTTTTAATGGTTTTTCCCCCTTCTAATTTTTAACTGAGTTTATCTGGTTGTGTTTTATATTGTTAAATCGCTTTGAAATAGTGTCACACACACAAAGTAATCGGTGCAAAGGTGCAAAGGAATGTGGTATTCAACGTTGAGCGTTTTTGGCCTTAAATGGAAAGCCTGGACTTTGAAGTCATCTTATTTTATTTGTTATTTGTATTATATTTACTGTTTTTAATTAGGTTTTGTAATTTTGGATTATGCGGAATGCTTTATCTGAGTGGATGTAGCAACCGAGTAATTTCGTTGTTCACGCAAAGGGACAATGACAATAAAGATATCTTATCTTATCTTATGTAAGGAAATTAATAATAATGATATATTCAGTAATTAATGACAGTTCGCCTTGGCACAGAACAAGGCGTGGCACGATGGTGAAAGCAACTCGGAGAGCTGCAAGGGCCCTGATCCCCGGGAAAGAAGAAATGACAAGTCCTAAACATCAAGCGGACACCCAGAGAGAAGGAAAAGGCAGAGGCTCTGCGGCTGTTCTTGCAGCGTGGTTTTTTGCTTTTTTTATTTTATTTATGCGGCGGATAGTTACAAGGAAGCCTGGAGACGACTGCAATTTTATTTTTATAATTTTTCATTAGCAAAAGGTAACGTACAGCAGCACCCTTTACAGCGCGCATAAGATTTTTTTATTTTTTGTTTTCCTACAGTTTTCTTCTTTTTAGTGGCATCTGCAGAGGTGGGTGGGTGGATTTAAAACAAATCAAACTGAGGCATCAAAGGCCCCGAGGAAGAAAATCCCTCGAGAGAGAGAGAGAGAAGAGGCCAATGAGTTTAAAAAGCTTTAATAACAAGAACAATAATTCCGAAGATGAAAATCGACAGCCTTTTTTTCTTTCTCTTTTTTTGCCAATCAGTGAGCAGTACTGAAAGAGAGGAGAAAGTGCAGGGTTCGCCACGTCTTGGGTTTGCTGCCGGTATTGGTTATTCCCCATCCCAAATAAATTGCGCCTAGCGAGCCGGAGTAACCGAGGGCAGATTCAGGGAGAAAGGGATTTTTGCGCCAAGCTGGATCTCCCTTGACTGGCTGTTTAGTTCTTCCCTGCTCTGAACCCGGCAAAGAGGGGGCGGAAATATCTTTTTAGAGACTGAAACCCTAAAACAGCCCCCCCCCGACCACCACCGCAAAGGTGAGCGCAGCAGGACCCCGGATTCACCTCAGATCCAGCTGCTGACTCCTTGTGATTTTTTAGCGTTGGGTGTGTCAACTCAGATCTAACAAAATCGACGTAAATATACTAAGAATGTTATCAAAAGGATAATATACATCTTTGCAAAATCATGTCAGCACCGCAAGTACAATTCGATGGGCTCCAGCTCCAGGAGACCGTGCAAGGATTGGAAGGGTTTTCCTGGCCCGACCCCACGCGCAAATTCCGGACGCTGCGTCGACTTTTCAAAGCAGCGAGCGATAGGATCGCAGCCGTGGTTGGAAGTCCCGAGGCTTAACGAGGGAGGGATTGACAGAGCAAGCCCTGACACGCTTACTCAAAAGTAGACCTCAGTGTGCGCAATAGAGGTTTCCACCTGTCTGCAGCCTCCTCCAGCACCCGCTCCGGGGCTGCGCAAAGCGAGTCAAGCGCCGCTTACATTGGAGCGAACAAGCGGAATGGAAGACTAGGGTTTGCAGCTGGGAAGTGCCCAGATATTTTCAGACGGGTGACTAAGCTTCCTTGGGGATCGCTGGGACCCTGTGTGGGGTGTGGGTGTGAACAAGTAATAAGAGTTCGAAGGTACACCAAGGATCATCTAGTCCAGCCCCCTGCAAGGCAGGAACCGGTGTCCTCGAGGACATTTCGAATCGTACTGCTGGTCCCGTCTAAACGCGCTTTGGCAAAGTTTCCCGGACTTCGCAGAAGGAGCGCTTCTTCCTTCCCCGAGAGAGCCTGAAAGGGTTGGAGATGTTCAGACTTGAGAGGAGGAGGAAGGCATTCACGTCCGTCCGTCCCCCCCCCGCCCTCGCCTCCACCCAGCCAGTCGGCCAGCCAGCCTAAGCTAACCCAAGGCCTTGGCGCCCTTCCAGCTGGAGAAGGGAGGGAAGCAGTCCTTAAAATAGCAAGCGCTGCCTGCCTGGGCGTCCCAGACCCGAACAATGGGGCACTGCGAAGGGGGTGGGGGTGCGCATTTGATTGACAGCCGGCTTGTCCTCCGAAGGCGCGGCGGCTTATATAGAGGCTGGAGGTGGGGAAGGCAGAGCTAGAGAGACAGAGACTAGCAGGGAGGCAGGCTGGGTGCGGGCGAGAGGGAGCCACAGAGCCAGGCGCAGCTGGAAGGCGGATCCCGGGATCTCCTGGCCAGGCCTCCTCTCTCTCTTTTTGGCTAGAGCTGCCAGCCTCCGCCTATCCCCCAGTTCCGGCCAAACTTCGCTCCCCTTCCCCAGCGCGGTTCGCTTTCCTCCGCCCTCCTCGCCGCGCTTTCCTCGGGGACTCCTCGCTCGGCGCTCCAGCCATGCACTGCCAAGCCGAAGCCCGGCTAGCTCCCCCGGGGCCGCTGAAAGCAGCCAGGCGGCGCTACAAGACTTTCATGATCGACGAGATCCTGTCCAAGGAGACGTGTGATTACTTCGAGAAGCTCTCGCTCTACTCCGTCTGCCCGGCGTCGCTCATCGTCCGGCCCAAACCCCTCCACTCCTGCTCCGGTAAGAACCGCTGCCGGGATTCGCCCTCCCCACCTGCCAAAGAGACCCTTTGCTCTTTGCAAAGTGGTAGGAAAGTTTGAGGAGGAAGGGGAAGCCTTCTCTGGGGAGCCTCACATTTATCACTCCTGTTGCTATCGGGGTTTACACCATTTCCACAACATATAATTAGCATATTATAAATTATATTTACATGTATTTTTACATATACTGTAAATTACATTTTTTCTTTTTCTTTTTTAAAAAGAAGTATTTAAAAGGAAAAACAAACTTATCAAGACATAAAGTGATAGATCTAACTATATGCTGTAAACTGCCCCGTGATCTCTGGATGAACGAGTGGTATATAAAATTAATAAATAACAATAACTAAGAATTAAAGTTGACCTACCCCCTCCTCATCTGGGAGTAAGCCTCGCTGCATTCAATAGTTAGGATTGTGCTGGTGAGGACAGCACTGTGTACCAGAAAATAAATAATTGGAAGCTACTTTGAGCAACGCAAACCCCTCGGAAAGGTGGAATAAATAACACTTGGAATACAAGAAAATAAATTCATGTTCAAAGTCAGTGAAACCTGCTTTGATATGTCCTGGAAGGAAGAAACAACGTGTTATGTCCACAACTTTTCCATAGCTGTCAAGTTCTCCCTTTTTTTCAGGGAAATTCCCTTATGCTGAATAGGCTTCCTCGTGAGAAAAGGAAAAACTTGGCAGCTATGCTTTTCCAAGCATGAACAACCCCCACTCTTGAAAAATCAGTGAAATCGGTCAGATTGGAGTTAGGCTAATTCCTCCAGTTAGGGACTGGCAACTGGAGACCCTGGGCTGAATCTGGTCCTCTATGAAAAAGTGCCAATCACTTCCCCAACCCAACAACCTATTAGTGACCCAGGTGTGTGGTGGGCAGTGGGATTTCCCAGCGGTTCATGGTGGAAGATGAGGATCGAGGTCTCATCACCATCTCCTCTTCAGAGTTTCATAGAATCACAGAATCATAGAGGATCATCTAGTCCAACCCCCTGCAATGCAGCAATGTGCAGCTGTCCCATATGGGGATCGAACCTGCAACCTTGGCATTATCAGTGCTACTCTCTAACCAATTGAGCCATGCAGTCCCATAGAATTCTTTCTGGACAAGGGCCACAGGACAATCCAATTATTTGGGAGAAGGCAATTTCTGAGTGGGCAAACACTCAGTTCCAGTTTGAGCTTCTGTCCTCAGAGAGCTGCTCTGTTGACACTTCCTGCTCATTCCTTGAAAAAAGAAGGGTTTCGTGACAGTGTGTAGTGCCACCGTCACCACCCACAGTAAGGGTCTAAATCTCCTGTTCTGCCTCCCCTTAGCACACAGCTATTCTCTTGGTCTAGCAATGTCAGAAACGATGGTATTAATTTGGTGGGCAGGTGGACTTTGCAAGCATGAAAAAGAGAGCGAGAATCTGCTCCAGATCATTGCTCCATCTAGCTCAATATTGTCTACACTGTCAGGCAGTGGCTCTCCGGTTTTTCAGGCAGGAGTTTTAACCCCCCCCCCAAGTCCTTCCTGGAAATGCCAGTGGTTGAGTCTAGTACCTTCTGCATCCGGAATAGGTGTTCTACTTTTGCACTAAGGTCCTTTGTAATCGTCAGGATTGGTTAAAATGCATTAGTTAGTTGTTTGGGGTTTTTATTTTTTTGAAATTGCAAAGATGGGGGGTTAAAAAGTGGGAGAGATGTGGATCCCCCCCCCATTTCTTCATTTAAAGCTGAAAGGTGACATGAGGTTGATTTTAAGCCATGCTGATTATTGTGAGTGTGGAAATGGAATGCTGGCCGTGATTCTGGATTAATCGAGAATAAAACGATGGTGGTCTGGATGCTTGTGTATGTGTGTGTCAGAGGGAGCTTTCTGCTTGAGCTGAATAGGAGTGTAGATAAACTCTGAACTAGGAGGAGCTGATGAGTTTATCAGAAGAATCCAATGCCCTCCACTAAACTGTTTCTTTTCTGGTTTTTAAACACTCTTTGGTAGAAACAGGGTCTCTCTCCTTGCCAAACTCTTTATTTGTGTGTGATTTGGAGAAAAGGACTCTTGCTGGGTTGTATTGGCCCAGAAAGGCACTTACTACATATACTCTTCGCCTTCTAATGGAAGTTCAAGCATTTCTTTCCACTTGCTTCTCCTTGCTTGGCAGATACGTTACGGTGCAATGACTGGAGTTAGATCAGGGATCTCATCGGGATGTTGTCTGGTAACCTTGGGCAAGTTGCTTTCTCTCATGCTAAATCTACCTTGCATGTTTGTTGCAAGGATAAAATAAGTAACGTTCAACTGGAGCTCTGGAGGAAGGATGGGAAAGCATGTACGAGGTGAGGAGTCCCATTGTCCTCCATGGTGTAATCTAATTACAAGACTATTGCTTCGGTCTATTTCCTTGTTAGGAAACAGGCTCAAGATGAGATCCCTGGGCATTGACTTTCGGTAGAGAAGGTTAGTTGCAAAGTGTCTGTACGTGTTCTGTTCTTGTGGCTTGGAGACTTCCACTTGCAATATCTTTGTAAGTAGAATGGGCACTCCTTGGATTAAAAATTGCCCCATAGGAACTCATCAATTATCTGTGCAAGCAGTGAATGGTAGAATCGCACTTGCTGATAGTTCTGGGTTGCCAATGGACATCAGAACCCAAATCCATGCTGGGGATGCATGAGTATGAAAATGCTTCAGTCACTCAGGATTTGTAAATTATATGAAATAAGGAACTGGAGAAGAGTTGATCAAAAATCTTTCAGACCCCTTTTTCGGCACAAAATATAAATCGAAAATGTGCATTGGTTGAGTCACCTGTGTCATTTTTTGATAAAGGGCGGAAGGAAGGGATTTTACTTGGAGCAAAACATACCTATCACACAACCTCCTCATTCCTCTGTGACTCGCCTAGGGTTTCCTCTGAAGTTAAGCACAGTTGCACAATGAATGTGTGATGGGAGATAAGCCGTTGCTTATTGGGTTCTCCCATAGGTATGGGGCGCTTAGCTTCACCTGTGGCAATGCTCCATTTGATGAAATTTAATAGGATGGTGTATTTTCTCCCAGGATCATACTTCCCCTGCCTTGCTTGGGATAAAACAACATGATTTTTGATATCCAACAAATCATTTTTATAATAGTTAAAAGGAGGCAAGTCAGGGGGCAGCTATATCACCGTTTCAGATTTGATAGTCATACTATGCTTTCTTTTCTTTTCTTTTCTTTTCTTTTTACAACTGAAATAATTAAGAAATTCTTATTGAAACCCAATAACATAAGAAACAAGCACCCTTTAAGCTGCCATGCACAGCACATTCGTAGTGCCACGTTAGGCTGCTGAACGGAAAATAATATAGTGCAACTGACTTTCAGGGTTGGTGTGTTGTGCGACAAGCACACAGGATTGAGTGTGGGGAGGGAGGCTCGGTTAATTTCATGGTACACAGGTTGTACATTGACAATAAAGGTATTATTATTATTAACTATTATTAGTGGTATAAATGCAGAGAAACGGCACAATAATTGCATTAGAAACCATGGGTCACTTCAACAACACATATCTGTGAAAGTAAAGAAGGGGGTTATTTAGTTCAGTGGAATTAACTTTATTTTGCTTTGTTTCAGGGGCACTATGAGATTGTATTTATTCTGGCTTTCATTTAAATCCATCTCTGTGTCCATCTGTTCGGTGCTGACAGCCAGCTAGACTTCAGTCCTAGGGATAGAAACAGAGAAGACTTAGGCTGTGTATAAACCACTGTGTATTCAGCATCCTGCATCTATCCCATTGTTCCTTGTGAAATACTGCATTTTGATGCACTGCCCCCCCTCCAACCGGCTTCTGTATGAAATGAGAAAAAGAAGGGTCTAGCTGTGCTTTAAGACAGTAATGTGGATACAGCCTTAAATCGTGCTGCACCCAGTGGGATGGACTTCTGAGTAAATGAGTTTAGGGTTAGATTTTAGAATGTCTTTCCATGACATTCCCACCATTTGGGAATAACCAATTTCATTTGCCCAGATGTTTGAACATCTTTATATCTCAGTCTCGAGAAAGAGAGTGTATACTATAAGCAGATTGTGTCATTAATTAAATTGTTAGAAAAGTGCCCAGAGGCCGAACCTCCCCTTCTCCCCACTTTCCAGAGCAACTCAAACTTGGAGATTATCTGGGTACAACATTATCTTGTCATTTGAATTTTCATATCCATTTCCTCTGAACTTTCCCTTTTACACAAGCAGAGAGCCAAGAATTTTGGATTAAAGAGGTACTTATTAAAGACCTGAAGGCAAGATTTCATCTTTACGGTTTTGGCTCAAGTTTTTTTTTTCTATAGAAAAGCCCAGAGAGAAAGGGAATCATTGCAAAAATGAAATTCCTTTTTTAAAAAGAAAAAAGAAAAAGAAAAGCTGCTGAAATTACATTTCCAGGCAAAAATCCCAAATCAACTTGTGAAAGCATCCTTAGACTTCAGGCACCATCTTTAAATGAGCATTTCTGTATCATGTGAAAGATCATCTCTGCAGAGACGATTAGAAGAAGGGGAATGATTTCCACCACTAGATTGAACTCTGTGTAAACTCTCCTTCCCACAAACTTTCCACAGGAGCAGTATGAAACCAGACCCACGAAAACTATATCCATGCTTAATGCCATCACTTTCCCCTGGGGTTGAACTTAATTTGAAAAGATGCATTTTCATATTTTTAATTAGTTGTGTTGACTTCCATGAAACTCTTTTATGATCACCCTGCCTCGGGGAGCAATGTGGGGCTACCCTCTGTAGTTTTCTGAGCATGTAGTAAACTTTGGTGAGTCAGTGGCTGCTCACAGAGTCATCCGTTACGAACATTTACACGCCTTATTTACCTGAATTCTAAATCTTTGCGTGTTTGAAAAGCAGTGAATCAGTAGTCTAGGAATTGTTCCAGTAGCCTCAGTTGTTTCCTGCAATTTGTATATACCATAGTATGCCATAGTATATACCGTAATTTTGGCTAAAACGTTAAGAATTTGGGTTGTTGTTTTTTTGTTTTTTTTGCCAGGCAGGTTAAAACCAAAACCAAAACTCTACTATGATTCGTAGCAGGGTTATTATTTAGTACTGTGCCACTAATGTGTATGCTAACTGGCACTTCACAGCATAAGCAAAAGAGAGGTCTCTGCAGCAAGGGGGCTGCAATTTAATGGCCAAGAATGGTGGGGAAACCAGGGGAAGAGAAGACCGTTATTGTAGTGGGGAGAAGGTAATTTAAGATTTTGCTAAAAGGTGGATTTTATGGGATAGAAATGAACCCATATAGCTTTTCAGGATAGATTTCTAGGCACACACACACAAAAAAAAGGCAGTATCAATTTTTCTAAACCACAGTATGTCAAATTAGAAACTTCCCACAACTAAACTTTACAGTGGATGCTTGATTCGCACCACTGTTCATGGAAAGAGAAGATAAAAGATCCTTAAACTGATCTGCAGATGAGGCTGATATATAGATATGGTTGATGTTAATAAGACTTTTTGTAACTAGAGCTCAGTTGCTGATTTAAACCCTGGCCTGTTTCACTGCTCCCAGTGTTTTTCGTAAGCAGGAGAAGAGTCTAAATGGCAGTGTAAAAATTAGCGCAGTGCAAGACTTATTTAATTTTTTTTAAAAAAAGATTTCCATTTAAGAACAACAAGAAGAAAAAGAAAGCTGTGTAATTTCCCCAGCTCCGGCGTTTAAACTGCTTACTCGGATATCCTCCCGTCTCTGAAAGCTACAAGATGAAGGAAGACGGCATCATGTAACTCTGCCCAGGCGTGACCGCCCTTAATTGAAACCGTGTAAAGTTTGCCCAGATATTACAGCAAAGGCTGCTTCTAAAATGCTTGGAATAATAATCTTCATAATTAATCACTTCATCTTTGCAGCTGTGCAGCATGGCAGACCTTTCTCACATCGGGAGTCAAATCTCCGAGTATTTGTGTTGGCCGGCATGGCGACCATCCCTCCTTTTCATCTTGGAGCCACTTGGTTGGGAGGGTCAGAGACGTCTTCTTCAATCCTCTTGGCGGTCCCACTGAGACTGGAATGAGATAAGATGTCTGCAGACTTAAGCCTAAGAAGCAGAGGAATCTAACACAAACCCCTTTATGAAAGAGTAGAAATCTTAAAAGCCCTGGGATCCTGGATGGCCAATTCTCTCAATTCCAACTCGGATCTCGCACAGGAGATTGGTATGAAGAACATAAAGGCATTTCAACATTAACTTGGAACTGCGGTGTCTTGACCTTGATTTACACGAATGCAGTCAAGTTTCTAGACCCACGGAACAGCAGAACATGTCAAAGCAAGCCTAGGCTGCATAGGAGAATATGGGAGGATGCTTCTTTCATTTCCAAAAGGGTCAGAAATCAAAGAAAAGAAATGGATTTGGGGGTCTGGGTTGAAGTAATCCCACTGAATCTAATAATCTGAGAGTTGTTGTGTGTTTTTTTAAAGTGAGATGAAAACCACATTCTTATCAAATTATATGAGAAAAATGTCAACACAGATTCTGTGTATCTTTGGCAAAGTTGTAATATGATTCAAAAGCACTCGGAACAAACTCTAGAGGTAACTGGTCAGACCCCAGGGGTCAATCTCATGATGGATCCCATTGCCATTCACTTAATAATGCTAATAACCTTTCTTTGAAGCCAGCTTTCGAATCTCTTATTAGTGGAAAGAGTTGTTTTCCCTAGGCAGGGGAAATTTCCAAGAGTTACAGCCACGATAGAACCGAAGCCTTAGAAACTGCAGCAATGAACAAATTGACTGATGGTGCTTCAGTTTTATTAGCAGACAGGTGGGGAGTTTGTTGTTTGTTTTTCGTATTTATTGGAATGCACATTGCAATGTCATTGTACTGTATCTGGTTCTAATTGAACAACAGTAATAAAAGAGGGAGAGTTTGATTTTGAACTTCTTGAAATGGATCTGTTATCTGATGAAATCTGCGTGTTTTGCAGAAATTCTTTTCACAGCCCTTGATCAGCAGCAGCAACATAAATAGTCTCCCAAGAGAGCAACCTTAGGCAGGTTAAACCCATTGTGTCCATTGGGGCTGACTTTCAAGGGCGTGTGGTAGGAGTGGCAGTGGAGTAACTTCACCATCAGAGAGTAAACATCATTCTCTCACCATGTGTGCAAAGAGTCCAAATGTTTCCAACACATCCTTTCCATAAGCACTTATGCCGTTTAGTAATTCTATTTAATGGTGTGGTAGTGGTAGCTCTTTAGATGATAATGTGTATCCTTCAAGATGTGGTCAGCCAGCCAGTCTTGCATTTTTTTGGGGGGGGGGTATCCCCTAGCTCGTTTTGTGGAATGGGGCCTTGGGAACTTGTCCTCAAAGTCTTGCCCTTATGTGTACCAAATGTGCCACAACCTGGTGTGAAGTGGGCGTTTGTGGTCATGGCTGGTAGCACTCTAGCATCTGGAGAAGGGGAAGGGCCATAACTCAGTGGTCTGCATGCAGAAGGTCCCAGCAGCATCTCCCGGTAGGAATCCTGCAGAGCTACTGCCTGTCAGCAGAGACAATGTTGAGCTAGATGGATCAAAGGTCTGGCTTGGTATAATGCTGCTTTCATTCGTTTTAGACCCAAACATCTGGAGGGCACCAGGCTCACTAGCTTGCGTTCATGTGAAGCAACAGGTTAAGAGAGAGAGAAATTTTAATAAGTGATCAGAACATGATTGCAAAACCTTGGAGGAACACAAAGGCCCTGTCTATTGACTATTGGCTAAGGAAGGCCTGGGACATTATGGTATTGTATCGAATCATAACTTATAATTATGAAGAGGAAGAACTCGGGCAACGATCTTTCAAAATAACTGGTTGCCATTTGTCTTGTATTGAAATCAGAAGAACACTGATGGGATGGTTATTAGGGATATCTGAAGTATGAGATGATTTGTTTTGGTTTTGTGAATATAATTAAGCAATACAATGAAGTTGCCCAATGGGAGACCCATAGCTATTCCAGATGTTGCCGTACTCCATCTTCCAGAAGCAGCATAGCCAGTAACCAGGGATGATGGAAACTGCACACCAGTCACATCTGGGGGGCCACAGGTTCCTCATCTCTGCTCTAGAGGGCCCCACTTGGCCGCCCTGTGTGCTAGCTCAGAACAAGCAAGCAAGCAAGCAAGCAAATTGTTGGTGTAAATGACCAGTTGCCTCAGAGCTGTGACTGTCTGCAGATTCTAAGCAATAGGAACATCAGACTTACCACTGTCCACCTTGCTGTTGGCTGCAAATGTCTATGCTTTCCTAGACCTGGATGATAAGGTGCATCTCCATGGAATTGTTGCATTTGGCAGAAGTCATGCCCCTTTGGGTTTATGGACTATCAGTCTGGAATCTTACGTATATTCAGCTTGGCCTTGCTTCCAAGTGAACGCCCCGTAGAAACAGTTGCTAAGTTGGTCAGGTTGAGTCCTGCAGGTAGACGGCTCTTTTTTATGCCTCTAATTTCAAGAGGCCCAAGGGCAGTCAACATGGTTAATGTTCTGTGTATCAGGTGGGAGAATGCAGAAACCTAGAAAAGGTTCTTCGGTTGTACAATAACAGCACGAGTGCTGATTTTTCTGAGCCTCACCCAGGCTTGTCACCGCTGGGGCAAATGCAGAGAGGAAGCAGATTTATGGTGCATTATAAAACCACCCAGTTGCTATATGGATGACCCCACAAGCACCATGTGGGATTCCATGTGGACAAGGTCAACCAAGTCCCAGCGTGGTAGATCTGGCTGGGTTTTAAATTTGATCTGGGACGCTCTTCAGAATCCGGGTGGAAACCGTTTCTGCTGGGAAATATTTAGCCGGACCGCTTTCCCCTTTTAATTGAACGGATACTGTTACGGCATTCCTGAGGGTCTGCGCGGAACTGTGGGAAAGGAGGGAGGGAGGAATGGATACAGTGTGCTTGTATCAGAGTGCGGAGGAGCATGAGATCCCCTTCCACCTAGAGCTTATTATTATCTGAAGCATAACAGCTGTATTAATCCTGTTAAATAAAGCAAACACAATGTTGTGGCTAATACCTTTTATCAGGCTCATTTACACCTGAGTCCAGCGAGGTCTCATCCTGTCAGTCATGCATTCAGCCAGGATTGGGTGGCCGACTACAGAGGCACATGGTCCCCCAGAGCTCTATCATGTGCCCAATAACGAACAGCTAGAAGGACAAATCAGATTTTTCTTTCCCTGGATTGCAGCTTTGGCAGATGTAATAATATCAGTTCAGTCCCAAACCCTTTTTGTCATGCAGACAAAATTCCGAAAGGTTCTGTGCAATAAGATCACTCTGCAAAATATGCATCTAACAATTGAAATACTGCTGTATAGCATTCACGGATCCTCACTGTCTGTTGAAGAACCTGGCTACTGTCTCCATCTTATCCCCATCCACAGGTTAAACATCTGAAAGGCTACCTTACATTCAAGCAGATGTAATATATTGACATCATTGGAACAGATGAAACTGAGCACCCCTGAGCATTCTCAGGCATATTTTGACCCACTTCAATGTTTGCTGTGGTATTAATTCAGGTGTGGGGATTCATAGGATCATAGAGGAAGGGACCCAAAGGGTAATCTAATCCAGCCCCCTGAAATCACAGCTGAAGA
Organism: Zootoca vivipara; assembly: GCF_965207765.1. NCBI lineage: Eukaryota > Metazoa > Chordata > Lepidosauria > Squamata > Lacertidae > Zootoca > Zootoca vivipara. The sequence goes on along the minus strand of NC_142597.1, from coordinate 28,626,303 downwards.
ATCCCCAACCAATGGCCACCCAACCTCTGTTTGGAAACCTCATTGGATGTCCATATATGAGGGGGGAGACTCAGCTTATGATGTGATGCCATCATGCTGCCTCTCCCTCACCCAACTGATTGCCACATACGGGAAGAAGTTCCCAGTGGGATGATTGCACACCATATGGATTATTATACCCCAGGCATTAAGGGGAGAGAAGCCAAAGGAGACATGAGGCTGCTATTTTCCTTGACAGCCCTGCGTCATTTGCCGTTCCACCCTAAGTTGCTGTTCACCTACAAAATAAGATGCAGGTCCTACCCATGCCATACATTTACTGCACATTTAAATTGACATGGCTTTCCTCAGAGAATTCTGGACCTCCTCAGTAGCTGCTCCCAGGTTTTGGAACTTCCTCCCTAGAGAAGCTAGGCTGGCTCCCTCCTTCTGTCAGCAGGTGAAGACTCTCATCATGCCGAGGGCCTTCTGGCAGTTCCCACGCTACGAGAAGCTAAGTTACAGGGAACCAGGCAGAGGGCCTTCTCGGTAGTGGCACCCACCCTGTGGAATGCCCTCCCACCAGAGGTCAAAGAGAACAACAATTACCAGACCTTTAGAAGGCATCTCAAGGCAGCCCTGTTTAGGGAAGCTTTTAATGTTTGATGGATTTCTGTATTTTAATGTTTTGTTGGAAGCCGCCCAGAGTGGCTGGGGGAACCCAGCCAGATGGGCGGGGTATAAATAATAACTTATTATTATTATTATTATTATTAGGCCTTTGGGAAATGCTTTTTCATTTCCTGAATAGATTTCTTTTTCATGTGGTTTTTAATCCTATTAAATTATTTTTAAAAAATTACCTTTTGCATTTCTTAATCTTTTTGTATTTTATCTGCTTGGTTTAAATTTTTGTAAGCTGCCTTGAGTCCCAACCTGGGGAAAGGCAGAGCAACAACAACAACAACAACATCTATAGTTTTCCTCCCCCACATAGGGAATTCCTGTCACTCTTAGTGAACTCCATCTCTTGGATTCTTTAGGGGAAGTTTTAAATGTGCTCTGAACCTGCAGCGTGGTTGTGACCCCAGGCAGAGGAGCACACGAAGAAATTTCTGCTTTGCAACAGGAGGGCCACAGCAGTGCTCCAAGGCACCATGATCCTTAAAGCCAAAAGTCTTTGCATCTAGGCATGGACTGGGAGTGATATTCTGTTTCTAAAACCTGACGGAACTGCTTGGTTTTTCTCGCCGTCTCCTCTGACAAATGCAACGGAGCGGCTTCCGCAGCTCAGCTCTCTGTTGTACACCCTGTCCTATTTTCCACTCCTGTTCCTGGTTTTCTGGTGCTAAATTTAGCACCTTAATAAGTATGCACAAGTCTCAGTGCAGTGACCCTGAATAGATAACTCCCCAAAGTTGCCTGAATGGGTGTTTTGCAATTGTCCCGTCTTCCTCCTCCACCTTTTATCAGGGCTTATAATCTTCTCCAGTTTTGTTGCTAATCTGATCTTGCACATGCCTGCCTATTATTTACCGATCTTCACAAAGGTAAAAGACTCATCAGTTATGAGGATTATGGGCTTTCAGCACAAAGGAATCAAGAGAAGGATAAAAATGTATACAGCTGCGGTTTAGGATGATTAAGCATTGTGTGGGAGCCATGCAACCATTTCCTTATTTATACTGTGGCAGGGGAACAAGCACAGATTTATTTTATTTCAGTTAAATGTCAAGGTGGTTTAAAAAAAATAACAAAGCAATAAAATTTTCAGTAAAAACAACAACACTTTAAAACAATCATTTAAAATGTTCAGAAAAATAACAATAAGCTAAAAACCAGATTGAAACACATGTCTGGATAGGCTTTGCCTAAACAAAAATGTTTAAACTGGACACCAAAAAAGAGTGTAGGTAAGATGCCTGCCTGATGTCAAGAGGCAGGGAGTTCCAAAGTTGTTGCACTAAAAAAGAGAGAAAGATTTCTTACAGGTATCTGTAACTGTTGCCAGTTCCACTGATCAAAGCTGTTGAATGGGCTCATACAGAGTAAGGGAATCTCTCAAGCGGATGTTGAGTGTGACTAGGTTCTTCCCTTTCAGAAAACGTTAGAACAATTGTAGTGAAAGAAAAACCATACAAGTGAGTCATTTAAAAGTCTATTTAAAAAGGTGCTGATAACTTGGTGCTGTAAGATCCCATCCCATGCAGTATTAGAAATAATGTCCCCACCCTCAGATCCTAAATGAAGTTTCAACCAAATTCTGCCCTATGCTTGTTTACTTGGAAATCCCACATAGCTCACCTGGACTTCCTACTTTAGCAAAGGTGAGGAGTGATGCTGGGATGCTGAGATCTGTTAATTTCACTTTCTCTGTTCCTCGTTTTCCCACTCTCAAGTTCACTTTGACACATACCTCCATCGGTTTGTAGATTATTCTTTCTTCAACACCTCCTCTTGAAAGTTTGCCAGCATTTCTTTCCTGTCACTTCTTTGGTGATGGTCTTTATTTTGGGGTGGGATTGAATCCCACGGCAGCAAACTCAAGGATAGTGGATTGTGCAACAAACCCGCTTCCCCAAAAGATCACACATTTTGTGATAAGGAAAATGTGCTTGAACGTGTGGGCTTATACATGCTTGACACAACATCACCTAAACATGTCAGAATGAATGTTCCATAAGTAGTCAACATTGTCTAATCTCCCAGCAAACAAACTTATTCAGTGAGAGATTTATCTTGTCTATGGCAATCAGTGGGACTTGGGAGTGTTTAGTGGGGATCATGCTTGTAGACCTTTAAAAAAATCTGTACTGTACTCTTTACTCCTTTTTGTTAAGAGTGGTACTGTACCACTTGGGCCATGAAAGCTGCTGGTTCAGGAGTAGGGTCCTTGAAAGACCTTCCCCCTAATCTTCCTCTAGTTACATCATTAAGGACATATAACTAGTTGGGACAGAATTTGCAGGTGTATCCCAATTTAATAAGGTGCACACCTTATTAAAATAATGTGGTTGGGATGGGATTATCGGATGCATGTCTAGAAGTTAACATCACCCAAGTTAGGATTCTCTCTCCCTCTCCCTCTCCCTCCCTCCCTCTCTCCCTCCCTCTCTCTCTCTCTCTCTCTCTCTCTCTCTCTCTCTCTCTCTCTCTCTCTCTCTCTCTCTCTCTCGTGTGTGTGTCTGTTGTGATTAATGTGACCAGTTTGTACTGATTTGTTTTTTAAAAAAACAGCTTTCAAATAAGGGTGCCTGCAGACCCCTCAGTATTTTGTTGGAGAGATTCAAGGGCATTCAGGAAATTTAGGTTTGTGTAGTTAAAGTGGATTAAAACACTCTGCCAACCTTCAGCAACAAATCCACTTTAGAAAAGAAATGCACTTTTGTGGTTTGGGAAGTGACAGGGAAAGAGTGGAACGAAGGGATGGTTACTGGGAAGATCCCGCAAGCAACTAGGGATGGATGCATTTTGCTGTATATCCTGCAAATAAATCAGAATACATGCACGGCAAAGACCGGATACAATCTAATCTCCATGAAAGCTTTGTACAAGCAAATCAAGGTGGATGCGCAACAATTTTAGGCTTCCTTTTTTGCTGACAATCTCCTTCAAAGTTTTATTGGTGTTTTAGATTATTAAAGGGGAGGCTGTACAATATCTATAGAAATGAACTGTGTTTACATCCTGGGCATGCCAGCACTGCAAGTTATGCTCAGAATACTGTGGAAGAGGTCTTTGAGGAAGGGTGTTTGGTTATCGAACCAGCTAAACTCTCTTGAAATGTTCCACAACTCAGTACATGGGTGGCTGTGTTGTCTATGGATTTTCATTAAAATCATTACAAAACGTTTACACTGCTAAGATCCCATGTAGCAAATGGAGAAGAATAGCCAGTTTTTGCATCATGTGGCAGAGTTTGGATATGGGCTCTGTGGTTATACAGTCTAGAGCAGGGATGTCCAACCAGTAGATCATGATCTACCGGTAGATCCCCGGCTGATCCTGGTAGATCACGGGATCCTTATCGTGTACACAAAGTTATGTGGAAAAAACTGTGTAATCCTCCCCCCAAAAGCTCAACAACTCCGGGCACTTCCCTCCTAAGAAAAGCTCAACAATTCTGCGCAATCCACCCACCCCACGCACACTCCTCCTCCCTCCAATGACAATGGATAGATCAGTGCAGTTTTTTAATACTGGGAGTAGATCACAGTCTCTTGGGAGTTGGCTATGCCTGGTCTGGAGGAATCAGCATGTGAGAGCAAGGGAGAGCAATTGCGTGTCTACAATGACCCGTTCTTAGCTTGGTATGACAAGCATTTGTTTTGAATTCATCTTTATAGGGTCTTCATCTGAAGTGCAGGAGCTGTATGTAGGAGGCATGTGAAGTCCACAGTAAGAATGTTCATAATTTGTATCGGGGAAGGGTCATCGCTCAGTACTACAACACCTGTTTTGCATGCATAATAAAATTTTTCCATCGTGAAATTGTTACTGCCCAAAAGCCTGAATTTCAGGTGCTTTCTGAGTGCCGGCATAACCAGATGCCAACGTTTCATTAAATACTGATACTTAACGTCAGGTATCAAAACCGTCAAATAGCAATTACCGCAGCTTGCCAGCTCCCAAATACTAATTACCACCACATGCCAACAGTCAAGCAATATTGTTACTGAATGTGGAAAAAGAACACCGACTGCCCTCAACAGTCAGATATCAAAATTGCAGTATTAATAGATGTACAAGTCATTATGTTTCTGTTCCTCTGGTGTCTAAATTCCCACCTTCCCCCTCCAATACTTACTAAGCAATGGATGGTTTCATGTAAAACTTTTGAACTTGTGAAATTGACCAAGAATTAGGAAAAACCCGTTTTGCTGTACCTATTGCATCCTTGGAGCAATAGGAGAGACAAGGAGGTGTGTGGGGGATTAAGAAGAGGGCCTCTGTGTTATAAGTGCCTCCAAATCCTCTGTTTGAAAACCTGTAATAAAGAAGGTTGTGCTTATGATTAATGAAAGCTTTTGACATGTGCACATAGGATGATGTAATCAATCAGTGTAGAAACCATTTCTATTTCGGTAACTCATCGGGGCAGTCCTGGAAATGACACGCCGTTGTCTCCACAAGCTGTTTAGCTCCTGATTAAATGATTTAGCTGAAGAGGCTATGCACAGGGGCCGAAGCAACTGCAAACCCTTTTGTTCAAGCGCCCGTAAAGTACGTAAATCAATATGTGGAGGGAGGCGGGAAGGAGCACCAGTCTGTTCACTCATTTCAAAAGCACAGAGTGGGGAACAAGGCTTTGAAAAAATACTAGATCCCCCCCCCAAAAAAACCCAACCTCCTCCTGCCTGTGGTCATGAGAGCTCTATTCAGCAACACATTCATGAAGACACAGCTGGAATCACAGTTGCAAGTCATGCACCTTTACAATATTAATATTATTATTTCATCCAAGAATCACTTTTGATGAGGCATTCCAAAGTGGTTTTCAATATAATAAAAACAAATATAAAACAGTTGCATATATAAAAAGTTAGCACAATTGCATATGTAAAGGCAATTCTACGTTTCCGAGCTCAATTCAAAGTGTTGGTGCTGACCTTTAAAGCCCTAAATGGCCTCGGTCCTGTATACCTGAAGGAGCGTCTCCACCCCCATTGTCCAGCCCAGACCCTGAGGTCCAGTGCTGAGGGCCTTCTGGCGGTTCCCTCACTGTGAGAAGTGAGGTTACAGGGAACTAGGCAGAGGGCCTTCTTGGTAGTGGGGCCTGCCCTGTGGAATGCCCTCCCATCAGATGTCAAGGAAATAAACAACTACTGGTACCTGACTTTTGGAAGACATCTGAAGGCAGCCCTGTTTAGGGAAGTTTTTAATGTTTGATGCTGTATTGTTTTAAATATTTGGTTGGAAGCTGCCCAGAGTGGCTGGGGAAACCCAGCCAGATGGGTGGGGTATAAATAATAAATTATACTACTACTACTACTACTACTACTATACTATAAAAACAGTATAAAGCACCCAGGACAAAGATCTCCATTGAGAAGGCTTGCTGAAATGGGAACATGTCCAGCAGGCACTGATGTTCCTTTGCATGCTACATTGATGCTCCTTGCAACAGGGATGCTTGACTTCCATTGCATTCTCTCAGGAAAGCCCATGTCTACATGCAGAAAGAGGAATGCAATGCCTGGGTTTCAGAGGCAAGGCTTGCTGCTGGGCTTCTCAGTCCCCTTCTCCACACACACTTATCACAGCACTTTAAGGGAGTCTGCTTTTATGAGCATTAAAAACCCAAGATCACATTGTTGCTTGAGGTAGGCAAGTCACCCCACCCCACCCCACCCCTCCGCACACAGACACACACCCCTTGTTTCATGCACTGGAGCCAATTGGTCTAGTTAGCTGTTGACTCTTGCTTCAGCACTGGCGGCCGGACAGCATTCTCCGCCACACCTGAGGGCAGCAGGCGAGTTAGAGCCATAGGGCAGGGCAGGTATCCCACAGCCCTGCCATTCAACCCCTCGCTGCTGTCGCCCAACGCAGCACCTGCCATCTGAGGCAGTTGCCTCACTCTGCCTAATGGTAGGACACACCCTGGAAAGGATAAACACAGCTGGGAGGGCAGGTGTTTCCAAAAAGGGGAAAGAAAACCACCTATACTTTGTCAAAGCAGTGCATATCACAAACGCTTCTACATATATTGTATGGTTTCTTTTTCAATCTTATATCCTTTATTGAAAAATTAAAAAAAGTTCAAAATTACAAGTGCACAGAGTAAGATAAGACACAAAAAAGAAGAAGAAACAAGAAATAGTACTCATGTAGAAAACAAATCAGAAAAAAATGGGTGCATTACAAAAAAGGGGGGGACTTGTTATTGTCGTTAAGCAGACATCTAATACGATATTTATAAACATGAATTCGATGAATTCCTTCTATATTGTATATTTATGCTGTGAACTGCCCTGAGATGTGTGGCTAAAGGACAGTATTCACATTTAATAAGTAATATATAATGACATTATGCAGTTGCCTTCACTGATGCTGTTCCCAGGGAAGGCCTACAAGATACCGAGGGGTGGCTGGGTCTTCCATTGCTTCAAGCGATGTTAAGGGGTGCATGGAGCAGAGTCATCACCGCAACGAAGAATGAGCAAGGAGTTCATGCAGTCAATGAATGGGGACTAGCAGCCTACAGGATAACAAGGGCTTCTTGTTGGTTATTGCCTTGCATCTGAGAAATTACGGTTGCCATATTTCAAAAAGTAAAAACCAGGACACCCCAAACGTTGAGCTTTCTTTTTTTTAGGAAGACTGCCTTGCCCCCACCCCTCAGACGTCAATTCCTCCTTTGAAATCCTGGTAATGTCCAGGGAAATCTGGACGGCCTCAGAGAAATGCTTTTTAAATTTATTTAAAGGGTGGCAGCTGGCCTATCCTCAGACCAATCTCTTGTGATGCCCACGTGGCAGGGAGCACTGCCGCCTTTGTTTTGTACACGGGGGCAGCTTGCTAAGCAAGGAACTTTAGTCACCCTGACCCACAAATCATTTAAAATGGATCTGGACCCCGTGAAAACACCAGGCTTCCATGTAAGCTCTCGCTTGCCTTAGCTGGCCAGGTGGAGCTGCGTGTCTTTGAGCCAAGTTCTTCCATCTCTCTGGCTCAGAAATTTACTAATTATTTATATACTTTTTTGCATTGCTAGCCCATCTTTTCCTCCAAGAAGCTCAAGTTGGCTTACGTGGGTCTCCCCACGCCTCATTTAATCCCCATGACAACCCTGAGAGGTGGGTTAGGCTGAGAGAGGCAGGGAATGCCCCCCACCCACCCACTGAGCTGTTTTATGGCTGAGTGGAAGATTTGAACCTTGGTCTCTCTCTCCCAGGTCCTGATCTGACTCCCTAAGCACTGCACCACAGTGGGTGGAACTGCCTCTCCTCTATTGCAACAAATACCTTGGTGATGATTTACCTACCCCACTTCTATCGTATCTTTTGGATCAAGGATCCCTTGCCTGCCTGGCAGTTCATAATATATAGTCATTAGGATTGTCAGCCAGCAGAAGTCTTATTACAGTGTGATCTTGTGTATGCCTACTTACAAGTAAACCCCACTGAGCTCTCTGGGAATGACTCTGAGCCACGTTGTAGGCTGTAGGCCTATATCAGTTATTCAGTTGGCTGTTATCATGGCATACCCTCCAACATTTCTCCAATGAAAACAGGGACTTCCTGTTCCATTATTATTATCATTATCATCATCATTATCATCATCATCATCATCATCATTATTACAGTGGTACCTCTACTTACGAATAACTCTACTTACGAATGTTTCTACTTATGAATGGAGCTCCGTCCGCGATCTTGGATGCGGTTTAGATAGGATTTTTTCTACTTACGAATTTTTAGATAGGGTTGCTTCTACTTACGATTTTTTTCTCCCAATGCATTCCTATGGGATTCGACTTACAATTTTTTTCAACTTACGAATGTGCGTTCGGAACGCATTAAATTCGTAAGTAGAGGTACCACTGTATTATTATTACCTGCCCATATAACTGGGTTGCCCCAGCCACTTTGGGTGGCTTCCAACATATATAAAACCATAATAAAACATTAAACATTTTTAAAAAACTTCCCTATACAGGGCTGACTTCTGATGTCTTCTAAAGGTTGTATAGTTATTTATCTCCTTGGCTTGGAGGGGTCGCATAACTCCATACCCTCCAACATTTCTCCTAAGGAACATTCTGCGATCAAATCAGAAACCGGGATGGCTTCTGTAATTGTGGGACTGTCCCTGGAAAATAGAGACACTTGGGGGAGCTGTCCTAGCCATGCCTACTCAAAAGTAAGTGCCATTGGATTCAATTATTAATGCAGTTCCGCTAAGGCCAAAATAGACTTCTAAACAGGTGGCAATAGATAAGGACCAAGTGGGCCTCAGGTGAGAAAGCATAGGAGAGCACTGGGGTTATTACAGTAAAAGCCCAGCATCAGGTCGAGGGCCACTTATCTCCTGGAAAGGATTACTCTTGGAGCAAGGCCCATTACATGTATTGACTGCCAGCGCCTGGGATGCTCACCTCACCTGGATTCCCCTGCCATTGACGTAGAGTTTTAAAGGCCAACACCAACGCCTGCCAACAAGATTTTAGCTGGCAAGCGGCATAAGTACAGAGATTTAAAGCATTGCTCGAACCATTGTGCTCCGCTACCCCTGACCTGATCGGGCCTGAGCTCCACCCTTCTCTCTGGATATACAAACTCAATAAATAAATAAAATAGGGAGGTGTGCATGGGAAGTGTCCAGCCAAACCTGAAATGAAAGCAGAACATTGACTCCTGATATGGGAAGGAGGAATGTATTTCCTGGAATAACACCTTCTCTAGGGCTTGCTGGCTAGCATTTCTGAATCTTCCTCCAGTCAGAGTCATGTCGTGCCCTAGATCTCTTGAGGACTTTGTATTATTTTAGCAGGTGGAAGGGCCAGAAATTGTCAGCTATGCATTGGGCCATTCCGAAACCAGTCTGGTGCTTGACTGGAGAGATCCAAACATCAAACGCCCACCCTATTTACCCAGAACACACTCTCTGGCCATCATAGCTGCCAAGTTTTCCCTTTTCTCACGAGGAAGCCTATTCAGCATAATGGAAAATCCCTTAAAAAAGGGGATAACTTGGCAGCTATGCTGGCCATGATTCTTATTTATTTATTATAAATTTCTGTTATTCTGTTTATAGTCCTCTTAATGCCAAAATAGGCTTCTTCTTCTTTTATTTTCATTTTTTATTTAAATAAACTTTATTAAGGTTAAAACACAAAATACATCATACACATATCACACAATTAGCCAAAACAGGCTTCTAAGTGTGTTACAGTAATTTACGGTCTATGTTAAAAATTGTAAAGTTTTTATTGTGAAAAATCAATAAATAAGATTATTATACGCACACACACACACACATCCATAGTTAAAATAGTAGCAAAACAGCCCTGTTAAAGCAGTAATTAAAACAAGAGACTCGGGTCGAGAGATCACGGGAATGTCTTCAAAAGCTAGGCAGGGCAAGGAATCTTCTCAAGGGCCGATTCCCTCCTGGGCAACCTTCCAAGGGCCATATGCCAGCGGCGGGTGGGTCAAGAGGCAAAAGTGGGAGTAGCAACACATGCAAATTTTACCTTTGTACAGCAGGCTAGGTTCTAAACTCACTCACACCCCCTTCCCGACCTTCCATTCTAGGAAACAAGAGTCGCAATCAGAGTTCAAGGACATATCCTGTCTCAGCAAAACTGGTTGGGGTGTGAAGCTAAACCAGTGAGGGGGTATGGTCTGGGGAGAGTACTGAGGGCCAGATTTAGGGGCTTAGAGGGCCGCATTGTCATACCAGCCTGAGGCTCCCGCACCCCTGCCTTAAGCTACGGATGAATCAAGCTAAAAGTCAACTGGTTAATCAAGCCAAAAATTATTGACTCTAAGTTCCACTGTGAGAGGAACGCTAAGATAAGTGCCGAAGCGAGAGGCAAACAGTTTGGCAGGAGGTCAGTCTCTCCAACTTGTGGCTTAGTTCGGAGCAGGGTGTGAGCCCCTTTGATGCCATCTCCGGGTCCCTGTCCCGGCTGCCTTGGCAAGCTCAGCAGTTAGCAATGCCTTTTCTTTTATTGGGTTGGTGTGTGTACTGTTCCAATCCCTCCTCATTACCCAGCCGTGAGAGATTTGACTGAGCTAATTGACAAAAACAAAGGTTTGGCTGGCCGGCCAAAATTCCATCATGTGTCATTATGCATCCTTCCAAATTGCATTGTTTGTGCAGCTGTTCTGCAAAACGGGCCACCGGGTTTATTTTTGTCCCCCGGAGCTGGGTGCGGAGGGAAGAGAAGGGTCTTCTTCCTATTGTGGCAGGTCTGAGATCAAAGAATTAAAATAACGCAGCTTGGGACATTCAAGGGTGCTTCGAGGCGGGGAATCAATTTGCATTGGGCTGTTGAGATATTACCAGCAGACCATGGGCAACAAGATCTTCTTTCTTTCTTAGTGGGTTTGCCCTGGAAAGGGTGAATCTGAATTAAATGGAAGTAGGAAAAGGGCTGACATTTTGATGACAAACTTGCAGTGGGCAGGGTAGCATTTTTAGGTTCCTGAGCTTCCTAAGTGAACTAATTGAATGGGTGACTTTTCGAAGGCTTTTAAGTGTGGCTCTCATGGATGAGCTGGTTAATGTCCCAACAAAACTGGAAATCTCAGCAGAGTTTCCTTACTATGCTTGGAAAGCTTGTGTTTGAATGCTTTCTAATTCTAGATTCCTGAAAAAATGTTTTAAATCAAACGTAAGAGAAATGAACATGACTGAGAGAAAGTGTTATTTACAATGAATTCTCTTAATGCTCCCATCTTCACTATATAGCTAAAGCAGTATAATAGTATCACAGAGTTGGAAGGGTCTGTGAGGGTTTTTGTAGTCCAACTCTCTGCAATGCAGGAATCTTTTGCCCCATGTGGGGCTCAAACCCATGACCCTGATATTAAAAGTCTCATGCTCTACCAAATGAGCTATCCCAGGACTGGGCCATGGCTTCACCAAAGAATCCTGGGAACCCTAGTTTGTTAAAGGTGCTGAGAGTTGTCAAACGACCTTATTCCAACTTGCAGAGTTACAATGTCCAGAGTTCCCTGGGAGGAGGGATTGGATATTAAACTGGGTTCCTGTTTATGTTCTTTTAAGTCTTTAAACTAGACCTGGAGTGGGACAGTCCTTCAAGCAGAGAACTGTCCTTTGTAAAGTAGGACACATGGCCACTATATTTAACAGTTTGTTTTTAGTTCTCCCCTCATGCCCCATTTTCTTTATTTTATAGTACTTCTGGAAGGTACCTCAGTGATAGAACATCTGCTTTGCATGCAGAAGGTCCCAGGTTCAATCCCTGACAATTTTGTATGCAATCGTTGTCTAATGCAGTGGTATCTCCAGTTGCGGACGGGATCTGTTCCGGAGCTCTGGTCAGATCCCGAGGTTTTCGCAACTGGAGGTGCCTGTTCTGCGCATGTGCACGGTGCGGTGCAGCGCTTCTGCGCATGCGGCGAAACCAGGAAAAATACTTCCGGGTTTGCCGCGTGCATATCCCGACGGATACGTAACCAGAGGTAGAGGCATAAGTAGAGGTACCACTGTATACACATTTTTGCAAAGCATTTCCCCCTAATGCAATGCATTTTGTTTGTTGTTGTCACTAATACAGGCATCGTGATGCTTTGCCCCAGTCTGTGCAGTTTTGCACACCCTGCTTTGCTGGAGAACCGCATTGCAAAATTCAGAGAAGTGTGAATGTCGAAGGATGGTTGTTTCAGTCCACTTTTTTGTATAAGTGTGAATTGAGCAGGTTTGCCCTCAGCTGTGAACTGAATCAGTCTTCTTCCCCGCATCCATGCTTGCTTCCTGCGTGGCATTTTACTCCTCAGAGAAAGTGTATCTCCTTGTAAGACAAATGCATTTCCTGAAAGTCGGAGATCTCAGCGGAACAGCAGTTCTTGGTTTGCAAATAAATAATTTCACTCTCCATCCTTCTGTGTCACTCATCAAATGGTTTTTACATGTTGGAAGCAGGAAAAAGGCAGTGGCATTTGCAACGAACGTTTTCTTGGCACTGGCCACAAGGGTGGGCTTGTGAAACCTGAAGCGCCCTTTGTGTAAGCTCTGAGTCAGCCGCCCGGAATTCATGTTTGCTTATGGATGTTGCGATAATTAATAGAGCAGGAAGCCAATGACTGACTGATTGATTTATATTTAGGTGTGCATTCACACAAACACACAGCGTTAATAATGCGCCTCTTGGAATGCAGAGGTGGGTTGGAGAGTCTGATCTCACACATGTTTACTTGGAAATTCATTAAGTGGGCGTAGAATTTGAACTCGTAGCCGGTGCCTCATTTTTCCTGGATAGTTTGTGGAGTTGCTGCTGAGAAGCTCATCGACAGAACACCTGCTTCTGTGCAGAAGGTCCCAGGTTCAGTCCCAGGCATCTCTGCCTAGGGGTGTTAGACTCTTACCCCAAACCCTAGAGAGCTGCTGCCGGTCTAAGTAGACAGTACTGAGCTAGATGGGAGGATGGTGTGATTGTGTGATAACGAGGCTTCCTGGGTTCCTATTTAACATCTCAAAATTGAATCCAGATACCAACCTGCCTGCCTTTGCTGTTGATGGATCCAGTTTCCTTGTCAAATCTGGTGCTGGTCAAATGATGGAGGCCCATTAAGTCAGCTGAGCATTGCAACAAGGATGCAGTCTTGGAGGGTTGCACAGAGCCTTTGGACCTGAGGTTGCCCAGGTCCGATCTGTGCAGGATGAGCTCCTGACCAGGACTGATGCACGAATCCTACGTGCTGTGGGTGGAGTTTGGATGGGGACTTGTTAAACCGGGGTTATAAATTGCTTTTGCATAAAGGATTATATGGGCAGGTCTCCAGGGCTGCCTTTATTAAACCCTTTTGCATTTCCAAAGCTTGCAGGTCGTCACATATTTTTGGAGCTAATTAGTTACTGTCAGGGCATTTATCTTGAAGTTGTAAACAGCAGTGCAGAGAAGTGTCATCATCATAAAGTGTTAATTATCCCCCTGATTAGTTTTTACTAAAACTTCCCAGGGCCTTCGGGCATGGGAGCTTTGAATTCAGTCAAATTTATTAATTACTGTGATTATGTCTGAATTATACTGCAGCGTTGAGAGGTGGCTAATAAGAGAGGGCTCCGATACTACTCATCGCAGAGGAACCAGAGGGAGAAAGTTTTAGATTAACGAGAATCATGGAATTTGAAGAACAGGGAACATAGAAGGCATTTCCATTTCACCCTTTAGCCGAAAAGGCTTTCCAAGCTGCTTGCAAATGACTTGCAATCCAAAAAGACACGCAGGGGAAAAGGAAGAAAAAGCAAACTCAATCACAGGCTGTACTACTCATTTTGGCACTCGCTGAAAACATCTTTGTTTAGACAAGTCTACCCAGATGCTTAGAAAGTTGATGAAAGTTGTAATCTGTTTTTTTAAAAACTTTTTTTTGGACTATTGTTATTTTAATTTTTCAAAGGCTTTACATTATTATTGTTAATTTTTCTTAGTGATAGCTTTATTGTTTTATCTTTTTTTTGTAAACAGCTTTCAGGTTCGTTTTTGGTTCGTTTTTTTACAGTCAAGCAGCTTACAAATTTTGTGAAGTAAATAAAATTAATAAGATCTTAGTTACAGTTCTTATGATGCAGTTAGGAGGAGGAGAAGCTCCTCACCGGTGCCAGTGGAGGTTTTCTGTTGATAAAGAGAAAGCATTCTTCACACTGGAGGGATCTAAGAGCAGATCCTGGTGACAATTTGCAGGCCAGAAGGACAGGGCAACTCTTGCCATGCACTTCTTCCCTTGGATAGCTGACTTAGAAGCCGCAGTGACCGGAACTTCAGTTCCATATCTAGAAGCTGAAAATGCACTCAGAACTGACTCCTCCCACTGTTAAGCACTTGATCAATTATTCGAAAAGTTGTTTGATTTTTTTTAAAAAAGGGGCTCTATAATTGTCAAGTGAACTTATGATAATTCGGACAGCTTAGCTGAGCAATTTAAAGTCGTGCAGTCAGCAGGCTGGAAGCACAGAGGAGTGACCTAAAATAGTTTCTGCCCTCTCCTCTGATTTGCAGTTCCACTTCCAAGGATGGGTGCAAAGGCTTCTTCTGGGGGCAAGTCTGGGCCATTTGTTCAGCTTGTCCACAGGCTCAGTGTGTCACAAGTTGTTGCACCTCCATTATCCCACCAATAATGACTGGCGGTGCAGCAACCCTCATCCCACTATGCATTGGTTGTGTTCAAGATTCTATCCCGCCTCCCTGATGCCATGCTTGTTGTTTTTTTCAGTAAGAGCCTGTTGAAGTCAAGAGGATAATGCAATCAGAACTGTAGAGTTAGAAGGGATCACAAGGGCCATCCAGTCCAACCAATGCAGGACTCGCAGCTAAAGAGAGCACGGTAGCCATTTGGGTTGCCGTGATCTTGCACAATTTCGCACCACGGTCCCCCCCTCCCCCCAAAAAAGCACTGTTTCGGGCACGGCAGCCAAAAACACATGTCTTGGAGTGCTGTGCAAGATTGTGGCCCCCCAAAAAGGCTTTTTTCAGGGGGGAAATTGCACCGCAAAATACTGTGAGATCGCGGCAACCAAAATGGCCGCCGTTCTCTCGCGATAAAAAACGCGATGCCCCGATTTTTCTGGGACATTCGCAGGGCATGCTGTTCTGTGCATTTGTCCTATTTGCAGGAGGAGACTCTGATTGAGACAGGAGAGGAGTGGAAAGCAAAGAGGGATTTGCTCTTAAATCTGCCATTTTAATGTCAACCATTCTGGTATGTGATCTGGTGCCTGTGTGTGTGACTGACCCTAAGGCAGGCATTCCCAAACTTCGGCCCTCCAGATGTTTTGGACTACAATTCCCATCATCCCTGACCACTGGTCCTGTTAGCTAGGGATCATGGGAGTTGTAGGCCAAAACATCTGGAGGGCCGCAGTTTGGGGATGCCTGCCCTAAGGCAACCTTTCGCCATCTGGTGCCCATCAGAAATTTTGGACTACAGCTCTCATCGGCTCTGCTTGCTACACTGGGTGGGACTGATGGGTGTTGTAGTCGCTCAAAGGGCTTTCGACTTTGGGAAAGGCTTGCCCTGTTCATTTGAAACATTCTAGGGATGACAGCTTGTTTCTATCTATTGAGAGGCATGAAAAGCAGGGACATCTGGTTAGTGGCCTTCCATGTATCCATGGGAATCCTTTCCCAAAGGTTATGTGTATGCTTAAAAGCTGCCTAGATTGCCTATTTCCATCTAGGTGCTCAGTTTCTGAGTGTTTGAGGGCCCAGACTGTGTAGGAGAGGGTAGCCAACTAGCCAACTACAACTGGCGGCCCTTCCCCATGATGGGTGGGACTGAAAGGAGCTGAAGTCAACCAAAAGCTGGAGGGTGCCATGTGGTGCTGGCCCTGAGCCCTCCATGCCCACCCTGTGTGTGATCAGACCGTGGTATCTAATGTGCAAAGGTTGGGAGTCAAAGGAAGTAGGGGCAGCATGCTTGGCCCCAGCACCCCCCACGTCAGAGATGGCGAAACCTCAGGCTTGGGGGTCAGATGTGGCAGCCAGGGCCTTTCTATTTGGCCATTGGGACTCCCCACAGGCCACACCTCCTTCTCATGCACACCCCCTCTCCCCAGGCAACACCCCTCACCAGTTCTGCTTCATCAGGGATCTGGAAACTAAGCCTGATGAGGAACGGTTGAAGGAGCTGAGTATGTTTAGCCTGGAAAAGAGGAGACGTAGAGGAGATAGGATAGCCATCTTCAAACACCTTAAGGGCTGTAATGTGGAGGGGGGGTGCAAGCTTGTTTTCTCCTGCTCTGGGGGGTAGAACCACTGGCTTCAAGTTACAAGAAAGGAGATTGCGACTGAACATTCGGAAAAACTTTCTGACAGTAAGAGCCCTTGGACAGTGAAACAGACTCCCTCAGGAGGTGGCGGACTCTCCTTCCTTGGAAGTTTTTAAGCAGAGGTTGGATGGCCATCTGCCATGGATGCTTTCGCTGAGATAGGAAAAAAGACTGGGCAAAAAGATTCCTGCAATGCAGGAGGTTGGACTAGATGACCCTTGGGTCCCTTCCAACTCTAAGATTCTATCCCTTTCTTGAGTGCTTTCCCCTGGCTTGAGCTCTGGATGGAGATGGCTGTGCGTGGATGTGAGCGTGCAGAAACTAGGCTAGTGTACCAGGTAATCGATGCATTTGTTGCCCTGCCCCCTGCCCCACCACTGCCATGTGGCCCCCATAACATTACCCTGAAGGGTATGTGGCCCTCAGACTGCAAAGCTTTCCTATCCTTAATCAAAAGTATCTTTTCTTTATCAGTCCCTTCCTTAGGCTAGTTGGGGACCCAGGAATGTGCATGCGCCAAAGGTAGCAGCAGCAGGGTGTGTTCCGAATGGTCAGTGGCAGTCAGTTCCGCAGGTCATTGCTCTCCAGCACTGCCATAGGCCAAGCCAGAAGCAGACGGAGCTCTCTTCAGTTCCCCCCACTGTTTTGACGCTCCCCAGCCGGCAGATTTACAGTCCTCCTGTCTCAAGTTCATTCATTTTCTCCTCTTATTTACCTTTGTGCGCCACACGGTGTTTTCAGCAAAGATCACATTTCTGCCTCCAAGCGGAGCCTGGCATGCCAAGAAGGCGCTGATCCATAAATCTTTCCTTCCTTCCTTCCCCCTTTTGTTCCATTAAGAGATTTAGCTGA
The DNA here is from genome assembly GCF_965207765.1 of Zootoca vivipara. Taxonomy (NCBI): domain Eukaryota; kingdom Metazoa; phylum Chordata; class Lepidosauria; order Squamata; family Lacertidae; genus Zootoca; species Zootoca vivipara. The sequence goes on along the minus strand of NC_142597.1, from coordinate 28,609,008 downwards.
GGTTTCGGAGGGAGGTGTGTTTTTTTTGTCTTTGTTTTTGCCTGGGAGGAAAAAGTGTCCTGCCATTGCGAGTGTTCAGACAGCGCAATTAATTAAAGCTTCATTTTCCTGCTCGTCTCTGTCTCCTCATTATAACATCTGCCTTGTGAATCCATGTCGTGGGGATCGGGCAGGCGTGGAGAAAAGGGATTCCTTTGAGGCATTGGATCTTAATTGAAACTTTTGAAATGGGATCTTGTTTGAAGGCTGCGTATAGGTAATTGTGTCACGTCCAGCGGGCTTGAGGAGTTCAGTCAAAGCTTCCCAACAGATGTTTTTGGCTGACTTTAGCCTCGTGTGATGGGAAGCATGCGGGGTTTGGGAACTTTCCAAAAGACTTGAAAGTCTTTCTTTACCATTTCTGCCTAGAGAACGAGTGTGTCTCTCTCTGAAATTCTGGACTGGGCCATAATCAAAGGGACTCAAGGGGCTTTGCATGGCTACTCACCCACCTCATTTTGGTGGGTTAGGGCAGTGATGGGCAACCTTTTGAGCTTGGTGTGTCAAAATTCACCAAAAAACTGAGCATAACTCGGGTGGTGTGTCACTTCAAGAAAAATCATAATTTTGCAAAATTTATAGTTTAAATAACAAAAATGTATCATTGTAATATATAACTGTATTTAATAAACCAAAAACTAATTATTTAACCAAACCAAACCAAAAACCCCTTATTTATCACAAAGTGCCCAGAGTTGTTGAGCTTTTTTTGGGGAGCTTCTGACCAAAGTTTTGGAGGTTTTTTTGGGGGGTGCAAAAGTTGCTTTGCTTTTGGGGGGGGGATTCCCCAAAGCTGCTGCGCTTTGGGGGGGGAGAGAGAGAATAGAAATAAATGACAAATAATACCTTTGCTGGAACTAACACGCAGCACTGACATAGTCTGCCAAAGCGCCAAAAAAAACAGCACCGAACGGGTTAAAAAACGAACGCTGTTACACCCAATCATAGTCTGCCAAAGCGCCAGGGGAAAAAACAGCACAGAAAAGGTTAAAAAACCCAATCTCTGGCTACCAGCAACAACAACAAAAAAAGGATCTGGGTTTTAACAGCGGAGACAAGCTCTAGCGGAGACAAGCTGTAGGAGGAGCGGGAGAACAAATGGGGGGGGACAACAACAGCGTGAATGGGCCGATGGGGCGCGTGCCAGCAGTGAGGGCTCTGCGTGTCACGTCTAACACGCGTGTCATAGGTTCGCCATCACTGGGTTAGGGCTACAAGGATACCGTAGAGAGTCTGAAAAGGTTCAGCAAAGGGCAGTCAAAATGATCACAGGGTCTTTCAGTTTAGAAAAGAAGTGTGCATATGCAATAGAAATACAGGTATATGATATTATGCATGCCATGGAGAAAGTGGATAGAGAGATGTTTTTCTCATTCGCTCATCAACCTACCGGTAGGACACCAGGGTCATCCAATGAAACTGAGGGTCGGAAGTTTCAGGACAGGCTTTTTCTCTTCTTTTGTGAGAATTCTTTTAAATTAATGTAGGGTCAAAGATACAGATGTGAAAGAACATAAACAAAACCACAAAATGCAGAAGTGTGCATTTTGATCTGAAGAAGTGTGCATGCACATGAAAGCTCATACCAATGACAAACTTAGTTGGTCTCTAAGGTGTACTGGAAGGAATGTTTTTATTTTGTTTTGACAAAATGCAGGAACAGTGCAGAGATTGTTCATGCAAATTAGTAGAAATTAGGTAGTATAGGATGTGAGTTTTCATCTGTTTTTAGTTTTATTGTTATTTTAACTTGGAAAGTCTTAAATTATTGGTAATTCACCTCACTGATAATTTTATTGTTCTCTCTCTCTCTCTCTCTCTGTAAACCATTTTGAGGGTTTTCTTTCTTTTTAACCAACAAGCGGTGTATAATTTTATACATAAATAAATTGTTGTTGTTTAGTCGTGTCCGACTCTTCGTGACCCCATGGACCAGAGCACGCCAGGCACTCCTGTCTTCCACTGCCTCCCGCAGTTTGGTCAAACTCATGTTCGTAGCTTCGAGAACACTGTCCAACCATCTTGTCCTCTGTCGTCCCCTTCTCCTAGTGCCCTCCATCTTTCCCAACATCAGGGTCTTTTCCAGGGAGTCTTCTCTTCTCATGAGGTGGCCAAAGTATTGGAGCCTCAGCTTCAGGATCTGTCCTTCCAGTGAGCACTCAGGGCTGATTTCCTTCAGAATGGATAGGTTTGATCTTCTTGCAGTTTTTTTAAAACCTTTTTTTTTTTTTTTAGCACATTGCGATACACAAATTTTGCAATTTGCTATGGGGAGAGTTTTGCCTGTCCGAGTTTAACTTGTAAGAAATAAAGTCCCGCCAAACAGTGGAAATGTTTTGCCTCTTCTTTGCTTTTAGAAACGCAGAATTTGCAAGTTATTTTCCCTGCCCTAGCCAGAGTCTGCATAGTTTTGTACCGCTGAAAAATGTCTCGATCCTGTCTTGTCTTCCATTTCTGAGCTTTAGAGATCCTTGCTGCATCCAGGTAAAGAATTCTTTAGATCAGAAAGACAGGGTTTTTCACACAGGAAGTATTTTTCTTCTTCCATGCGGCTTAAGCACTTGGAGTCATTGCCACAACTTGTAGCAATGGCCACCACCTTTAATGGCTTTAAAAGGGGATTAGAGAAATTCATGGAACAATGGCTACTACCCATGTTGGCTATGTATTGCTTCCTCTGTCGGACACAGTATGCCTCTGACATATCAGAGATGGGGAGCACAATGGAGGAGAGTGTTGTTCTGCTTGTGGGCTTCCCAAAGGCTTCCCATGGAAACAAGATGCTGGGCTAAACTGGGCCCTGCCATCTTAAAGCTCATGACTGGCCCAGGATCGCCCAGTGCGCTTCAGGGCTGGGTGTGGGTCTAAATCAGGTCTCAGCCTAGTGCTCCAACCACCAAGAGCATTAAATAAAGGATTTGCAAGTCAAGAACCCCTCAGTTTAAATCTCACCCAGCCATGGACTCACTAGGCAGCCTTTGGCAAAACATCCTCTCTCTCCCCAAAGTGTAGCACAAGCCTACCTTAAAGGGTTGTTGTTGTTGTTGTTGTTGTTGTTGTTGTTGTTGCCATGGCTGAGAACGCCATATCTGGGACACATAGGGAAAGTGCTTTCAGAGTCAATGGGGCTTCCTTCCAAGTAACTGTTCTTAGAGATCGGGGTGTCAGTAAATGAAATGGAGATAGAGACGTAAAGTGACTTGTGAAAGGTCATGGAGTGAGTCAGAACTCAGAATAGAACTTGTGCCATTTGAGTTTGTGGCCAACCTCTTATCTGCTGGTCTCTGCTGATTGTTTAGTTTTTGAGTTTTGTCTTCGTTTTTAAGTTTGTTTTTAATGTGGGAAGCTTGTGTGAGCTTGCAGCGTTCAGGGGTGGACCACTTTCATTTTCTATTTATCCGTTCAAACTGCTTACAATAGTAGGAAGCTGCTCTGTGCTGAGCCAGACCAGTGGTCCACCTGGGTCAGTCTTCCCTGACCAATGGACCTCCAAGGTTAGGGTCTCTTTCCAAGTCCTGTCTGGAGATGCCAGGGATTGAACCTGCAAAGCTTATGCTCACTGTGTGGAGCCACAACCATTTCCCTAAACAGAACTGAGCCAGGAGCTTGCAGCCCTCTTCTCTACCAGCTGAGCCATCAGCTCAAAGCAATTCACAATATTCTTTTTTAAAAAATCACAATATAAATGTGTCCAAATAAAAACTGCAAATTAAGCCACAATACAGAAGATGACCTAGCTCAGCCAAATGCCTGTCCTGGCTTGCACTACATCAGTGTGGCGTAGTGGTTAGAGTGTCAGATTAGGACCTGAGATACCCGGGTTCAAATCCCGCACTTGTCCAGGAAGCTCACTGGGTGACCTTGGGCCAGTTGCCACCTCTCAGCCTAACCTACCTCACAGGGCTGTCATGGGGATTAAGTGAGGAGTGTGAGAACTATGTATTCTGCCTTGAGCTCCTTGGAGAAAAAGGTGGGATAGAAATGCAGTGGAATAAATAAAGTAAAAACAGAAAGTCTTTGCAACTCCTTTGAAAACCTAACATGGAAGCAGCTTTCTTAGCCTCTTTAGAATAGGATGGTCAGTTTAAGCACAGCTTTAAAAAATATGAGGAAATGCCTGGCCCCAAAATAAGGCAAATGAAGGGACACATAATATTTGCATATGCTGGTTTATTTGTAGTGATGTGTATTATATGATGTGAATTCAGAAATAATTATTAGAATTTAAATAGCAATGCAATTTGTCTCACCATAGGGGAAAGATAAGATATGGCAAACTGTATTAATTAACACAGAAGCAAACTAAGCAGGAGACTCAAGCCTTAGAGCTTGGGAATGTGGGTCTTTTTAAAAGATTCAATACACATTTAGGAACATCACCAGAACTGGTGCAGATATATTAATATTTCTTTCTGATTTCCGTTCATGGGTGCAGCAGGGACTTCAAGAGCAATGAAAGGAGACTTGTCCTGGGTCTCCATTGCTGTTGAACCGCAGCCATTGCTGACTGAAATGTGATGTTCTCAGGCTGGTCAGGAGGACGTGGCCAGCTGCCCCTTTACCTTGACATGATCTCCCACCAATTTCAGAAGCAGCACAGGAGCATGTCAGGAGCAGATGTCTGTCTCTCTTCGTTCACACAGAGAAGGGTGGCGGAGCGACAGCCACTTCAGTCTTGGCTCGAGAGACTTGGCATAATGCGTCCAATTTTCACGCGTTCTGGTTGTGGCGGTGGCACTTTTTATAGAACTTCTTTTCGGGGACATTTGAGCAAAGCAATGAGCTCACACATCTGTGAGTAAACACAGTGGTGAGGGCTAGAGATGTTTGTGCAAAGCTGGGACAGGAGCTGAGCTTTCAAGCCTTGGGCTCCATTTGTGGCTGTCAAACGCTGGCCTGGTTGACGGGCCAAATAGTCTCAAGGCTGTCCATGCCAATATGGTAGCAAGTCCCGCTGAGCATAATTTTCAACCAAACAGGCGTAGGGCAATCAGCAGTGGCGTGTAGTCAGCCAGTGGGCACGGGAGACTAGGCTAGTCCCCTAAATGTTTTCCCGTAAATTACAGCATTGCAGTATTAAAGCCTGGCGCCTCCATCCCGAAAGCCGGGAAGCTTCTGCCTGGCTTAGGGAGAGAGGCGCAATGTTCCTGCATGCAACTTCAGGATGTCCCCCCCTCCTCGCCCAATTGCCCTTGCTCTGATTGGGTGGCTCTGAACCCTGATGATTCAACCTCTCCTGCAAAGGCCCTAACCTGTGGTGTAACCCCTCTCCTTCTCTGATGCTTGTTCCCCAGGCTCCCCTTCTCTGAGGGCCTATCCTCTCATCTCTGTCATCACCAGGCAGCCCTCGGCCGTCTCCCACTTCATCCCTGCCGCCGGCACTTCCCGCGTCCTCTCGCCACATCCGACGCCGGGGAGCACCTGCTCAGAGACCCAGGCCAGCGAGACCCATGGGAGCAGTGAGTCGGAGGCGGAGCAGTCCGCACCCCGCTTGAAGAAGCCTCGCCGCAGCCGCACCATCTTCACGGAGCTGCAGCTCATGGGGCTGGAGAAGAAGTTCCAGAAGCAGAAGTACCTCTCCACTCCAGACAGGTTGGTCGAGGGGGCTTTGAACTCAGAACTGCTTCGTATCGTGCTGTAATATTCTGATTTCCAGAAGCTAACACTGAATTATTATTATTATTATTAAAAACTGCAACCAACAATGGGTTGTCTCCATTAGTCAGAGGAGAGAGACCTGTTGAAATTAATGAACATGGACAAGACACATAAAAGCATCCACACATCTGGGAAGCCTGACCACTTGAAAATCTTAAAAATATTTCCCCATATTTATTTAGCAATGAGCAAGTTAAATGGAAAGGAGGTGCCCTTTTGTCCTGCTGATTCGTAAAACCTAAAAAAATATATTCTACACTGGCCATCTGAAAACGAAATACATTCTGTGTTTAATCTTCCTAACTTGTATGTAAGGTGTCATTCCTTTCAGTTATATCAGGGGTCAGCAAACATTTTCAGCAGGGGGCTGGTCCACTGTCCCTCAGACCTTGTGGGGGGCCAGACTATATTTTGGGGAAAAAAATGAACGAATTCCTATGCCCCACAAATAAGACAGAGATGCATTTTAAATAAAAGGACACATTCTACTCATGTAAAAACATGCTGATTCCCGGACCGTCCGCGGGCCGGATTTAGAAGGCGATTGGGCCACATTCGGCCCCCGGGCCTTAGTTTGGGGACCCCTGAGTTACATCTTCCTATTTACACATGAATAAACAAGAACCCATTTGCTGCTATACAAACCAGAGAGAGTACCAATAGGCAGATCTTTGCCATTTTGAATTCCTGCAAATATCCCCACTTCAAACCTCCACACTTTAGCCCCGCCGCATCACTTGCAGAAGCAAACTCTCTGCAGGCTTCCGTTTCTGGACAAACGTGTTTCTTGAGCTGGGGTTGGCGGCCGGGTCCTCCTCCCAGCCTCACCAGGGTGCTGGCTTGTGATGTTCCTCTCAGCTGTTCAGGAGCTGAGAGCACAGCCATGATGCCTGGGCACGTGGAGATGAGCTTGCTCCCAGTGGAGTTCTCGGTCACATGGTCGGGTCAGATTTCAAAGCACCCTTGCCTTAAATTTAAAAAAATCAAAAAAAAAATCAAAGGAGACATGAGTAGATTGTATCAGTGGAAAATGCATACCAGGGCTGTGGGAATGCTTCAAGCGCGCACATGCCAGCATGAATTGATGTGCAGTGATACTTATGAAGAAGAGAGAAAGGCTCCTTCCTTCCTTCCTTCCTTCCTTCCTTCCTTCCTTCCTTCCTTCCTTCCTTCCTTCCTTCCTTCCTTCCTTCCTTCCTTCCTTCCTTCCTGGTACCCCTTTGAAAGGCTGAAAGAGAAGAGATGCTGGTTCAATCAGAAGGGAAAAGAAAGGTTGCTTGTTTTTATAGCCCAGTAGAGAAAAGTCTAAGATGGCAGCCTCTGCACCAATTCATCACATTACCGGTACTCAAGATTTGGGGTAAAGAAGACTTTAATTACCATACTTTTCTGTGTATAAGACTAGGGTTGTTTTTTTCTTTAAAACTTATGTTAAGAAAAGAGGGTTCATCTTATACATGGGGCAATTTCCCCCTATTTTCTTAATTTGGAGTCCCCCAAAATAGGGGGCGTCTTATACACGGGGGTATCTTATACACGGAAAACATGGTATATGTTTGTTTCAAAAGTATTCAATGATTGCATGCTGATCAGAAATGCTAGGCGAAAATTCTGGTTGCAATTGCGCATGTTAAATCTGAGTGATGTGGAGAGCTTAAAAGCTCTTCAAATGCCAGGTCCATTTAAGAACATAAGAAGAGACTTCTGGACCGCATCCTGTTCTCACACTGGCCAACCAGATGCCTCTGGGAGACCAGCAAAAAGAACATGAGCACAAGAGCACTCTAGCCTCCTGTGTTTTCAGAAGCGTGGCTGCCTCTAGCTGTGGAGGTAGCCATCATGGCTAGTAGCCATTGATAGCCCTCTCCTCCACTTGGGGTTTCCCCTTGTGGAAAGTGCTTTTAAGCTCACCACCTCGGTTGGAGGACAGGTCCCGCTCAGTGCGGTCCACTCTAGGACACACTTGCAAATTACTTACGGTAGTTCTGGCACCCGCTGCTGTCAGGTTCCCTGGCTCCTGCCCTACCAGTGCCCCATGGGCCAGTGTTAGAAACGGAGATATAAAAACTAGGAGCTAAATGACACCTTAAACCTAAGTTATAGGCACAACAACGGAATGTATAGGTGCGCTTTTTTATAACAAGAATACAAAGCTGAAATGAATGAACTGCAACTAAAATATTATGTTCATTTCCCACATGATCTAGTCCTCCCCCTGTCCACCCCCCTGATAAGAGGGTTTCTTCTCCAGTCTTCAGAGAGTAGCTGGAAGTGGGGAGACAGAAAAAGGTCCTCTTTTCCTTCCACTCTGCAGTTTTAATCTGAAATCTTAGGCACAGTACTGCGCCCAGAACTCAGAAACTGCTTGTGCAAATGAAATTCCCTGTCGCAAAATGCGCCGAGAACAATGGGAGGTTCCGAACACTGCCAGGGGCATCAGCCGCCGCTGCCTGTAGATCCACTGCCATCCAGCATAGGCCAAGGGCTCTTGCCCACAGTGCTCAGCACCAAGGGCTCCTTCGACCCTCTGGTAAGGGGTCCTGATTCCATTCAAGGGATTGGGTGGCTAGTGTGGTGCCAGCTCCGAACCTCACATGACTGGTTGGGCAACACCATCAATCACACACACGACTCTCTTGGCACTAATAAGCCTTGGCATCCTACGTGACTGAGCACGATGAGCCAGCGCGGCTCTGGCAACTCCTGCCCCTTCCCTCTGTCCCTCCCTCTTGTTTGTTGCTTTGGTTTCCTAGGCAGTGCCTGTTGTTTCTAAACAGGCGCAGCAACCAGTTTGCAAAGGGTTACAGGTAATCTTGCCGCGATGAGGCCCCTGCTGCCAACCAGGCGCCTTTCCCGTGTGAAGATTGAGATTCGGTGATGGCAAAACCTCCGCCAGGCTCCCAGCATCTCCTCCCAAAGATGCAGCAGACGTTGCTATATTTTCCTTTCCTGGTTGAAAATTCAAGACGCCCTTCCCTCGAAAAATGGCCATGCATGCATGTTTTTCCCCCCTCCTCCTTGAAAACTGGTGGATGGCCTGGCTGATCGTTCCTTCTGGATGAGGAATAAGGAGGAGAGCCGTCTTGAGCATCACCTCGGGTAGCAACAGGTCTTGGGGCAACCCCAATGCATCCCGTTTGATGCTAGATGTTTTCATGGCCTACTTCAGTCCACCTTGTGAAGCTAGAATCATAGAATGGTAGAGTTGGAAGAGGAACGCCAACAGTTCTTTAGTCCAACTCCGTGCAATGCAGGAATTACAACTGGAGTGGTTATTTATGTGTTGCCAAAAAGAAGAAGTCGTCTTTCGGCATCAGAAAAGGAGTTGCAGATTTGCATTAAACTTGCAAAAAGGTTAATATATATATCTTAATGCTGGTTCAGAGGTCACTGCTTTCATGGAAATGGAAATGCAATGCACCTCACTACTGTCAAGAAGACCATATGGCAAGGTGACCAGTGTTCCTGCTCGGGTGGCCGTCCAGCTTCGTGACTCCTTACACTCCCTCCTTAGGGCTCTTTATTTTTAAACTGGACTTTGGCCAGAAAGCCCTTCAAACATAGGGCCTCCCGCTACGAAGTGGAGCACGTGGTCACCCTATTCCTCACACCGGTGTGCCCAGCAGCAGCACACTGTTCAGGAGTCTTGCCAACGGCTTTGGCCTTGCCCTTGCTCCCTTTGATGTGGGTCTTAAAGAAAGCCCGCAGAGAACCGTTGAAAGACAAGGCTCGCTAATGGCAACATAGGGCAGATGGGCCTGATAAGCAGCAGCCTTGATGGGCTCTGCCCTGCCGATAATAACACTCAGTGTTGCTATAGCAAAGCCGAGTGTTCAAAACACTTCGTAGAGAGTTGATCTCAGCAATGATTACAACAGCCCTGTAATGCAGGTTAGCATTAGAATGAGTCGGTGGTGCTGATTGTAGATGGAGCATCAAAGCTAGTGGTTTTTCTGTGTCCAGGGCAGCTGTCTACCAGCTCCATCTGGTACGCAGGCTGAGACCTTACCTGTCCGCGGACTGTCTTGCCAGAGTGCTGCATGCTCTGGTTATCTCCTGCTTGGACTACTGCAATACACTCTGCGTGGGGCTACCTTTGAAGGTGACCTGGAAACTACAACTAATCCAGAATAAGGCAGATAGACTGGGAGCGGCCACCGATATCACATTAACACCAGTCTTGAAAAACCTACATTGGATTCCAGTACGTTTCTGAGCACAATTCAAAGTGCTGGTGCTCACCATGAAAGCCCTAAACGGCCTCAGCCCAGTATACCTTAAGGAGCATCTCCACCCCCATCATTCAGCCCGGACACTGAGGTCCAGCGCTGAGGGCCTTCTGGCGGCTCCCTCCCTGCGAAAAGTGAGGTTACAGGGAACCAGGCAGAGGGCCTTCTCGGTTGTCGTGCCTGCTCTGTGGAACACCCTCCCATCAGATGTCAAGGAAATAAACAACTATCTGACTTTTGGAAGACATCTGAAGGCACCCCTGTTTAGGGAAGTTTTTAATGACTGATGTTTTAATGTATTTTTAATATTTTGTTGGAAGCCACCCGGAGTGGCTGGGTAAACCCAGCCAGGTGGGTGAGGTATAAATAATGTGTTGTTGTTGTTGTTGTTGTTGTTGTTGTTGTTGTTGTTGTTGTTGTTGTTGTTGTTATTATTAAAAACCTTTAAAGCATGATGGATAGCTCAGTCATAAAGCATGAGACTCTTAATCTCAGGGTCATGGGTTCGAGCCCCACATTGTGCAAAAAGATTCCTACATTGCAGGAGGTTGGACTAGATGATCCTCGCGGCCCCTTCCAACTGTATATTTCTGTGTATTTTCCCTTAAAGAATTCTGAGCACTGCAGTTTACCCCTCACATTCTGCCCAGAGGTAGGAATGCCTCTCAAGTTGGGAATGGTAAGGGGTGTGTGTGCTCATGCCCAGCTTGCAGGTTTCACGTTGGGGGCATCTAGTTGGCCATTGTGAGAACAGGATGCTACACTAGATAGGGCATTGGCCTGATCTGGCAGATTCCTCTTATCAGCACCTTGCTGAAGCTAAGCAGGTCTCGGTCTGGGCAGTGGCCTGGAAACCCCATGCATGTAGCCTTGGGTTTCACAATGGAAGAAAAATGGAGAATAAAACCCCCCCAAACAGAATACCCCTGGGGGACTGCAGCCTGTGGTGTAAAGGTTGCAGACCTCCAAGCGTCCCTATTTTCCGGGGACAGTCCCAGATTTACAGAAGCCGTCCTGGTTTCTGATTTGATCCCGGAATGTCACGCTTTTCCTTAGGATGTCCCTATATCCATTGGAGAAATGCTGGAGGGCATGGGGTTATGCGACCCCTGAGCCAAGGAGAGAAATAACTCTACAACCTTTAGAAAACAGAAGGCATCCCTGTATAGGGACTTTTTTAATGTTTAATGTTTTATTATGTTTTTATATATGATGGAAGCTGCCCAGAGTGGCTGGGGCAACCCAGTCAGATGGGTAGGCTATATCTGAATTATTAATTTATTAATTAGGATGCCCCTATTTTCATCAGAGAAATGTTGGAGGGTACGAGGTTGCCCATCTCTGATGTAGCGAGTGGAAGAAGTAGGTCACCTGTTGTCGCTCTTTAAGCCAAGTCCTCTGGGCCTTTTGGGGCTGCAACCAACTGGTAAAACGATTGCCATGTGAACACAGCTATTGGAAGCCCATTGCAGAGAAAACGACTTGGCAAATTTCAGGGTGATTCAGAGTCATCTACCGTGCAGCCGGTGGTGCGTATGAGACGTGACCGAGTGCATCAGGCTTGGCTTAGGCTGCCCTCGCACCTTTTGTGTTTCTGGTTCGCTGATGCTAATCATGGCAGAGGCATAGCGAAGATGTCATGCCGGCAGGTCTCTTTCAGATTTCTTTGTTCAGCAAGTTTCATCTGAGGAGATTAGTCTTTCACTTGGTCCTTAACCAGCGGGCCTTACGTAAACACAGTGGTGCTTGGCTGTGTGTTTGTGTGCGCCTGGTCAGGGGACCGTCCCATATTTTATCAAGGAAATCTCAGGTGAAACCCAGTTTGATGTGAGTGCTATTGAGTTCTGAATCCTTAGGAAGCCGAGTTCCGTCTGGCTTTCCAGCCTTTGTGGAAAACCAGACCAGCAAATCCACCTTTGTACAAGAAGGTCAGTGAGAGGCTGGCCAATTTATTTATCTATTTATTGCTTTTATACCCCACAGTTTTCTCTCTCCAAGAAGCTCTGGAGGCTGCGCATGCTTCTCCCCTCCATTTAATTCCCACAACAGCCCTGTGAGGTAGGTTAGGCTGAGGGGCAGTGACTGGCCCAAGGTGGGGATTTGAAGCCTCATCTCCCAGGTCCTAGTCTGACACACTAACCACTAATAAGAGGTCCTTCAATGCAATGCTCACGGGCAACATGGTATGCTCAGACACACACACACACATCAGAAAGGTTGGTGGCCTCTGTTTTAGCATCACCCAACCCATAACATTGTTTTTGAACATGCATGAAACAGACCACAGGCCTGCAGAATTGTGCAGCCTGAACTTGCGGATGTTTAAGTAAGTCTCTTCTTGGGACCGTCACTTTAAGGAGCAATTAAAGCAATTTAACTGTCCAGTCCAAGGCATGCTGACTCAGAGAGAAATCCCACTACGTTCGATGGGGCTTCTTTCCAAGTTAGGACTTATTTAGGACTCTGTTTGCCCTGCCACTGCCCCCTGGCAAAAGCTGCGGTTTAGCAGAACAAGCAGTGATGGGGTTTCCCACAGATTGCCATTTGTTCTGATTTAGCGCTAAAGAGCGGGTTTTCCTGAGGAAAGCAGTGGGGGCGGGGCAAAGGCAAAACTGCTTGGACCAGAGCATAGAAAGGCACAAGACAAGCAGAAGTGTGGATGAGCTCTTAGTGCACCGACCATCGCTGCCTCTGTCTCTCTCCTATATATGCCCCACAAGAAATTACTGTGTAAGTGAAGCTGTTCAATCTGAAACAATCAGCTAAATTTGCATCCCAGGACTTATTATTGATGGCTCTGTTGTGCTTCCGTGGCATCGTGATCTTATTATTCATAACCAGGGGCATAGCTAGCTGCTCTGGCACCTGGAGCGGTGGGGGCGGGTTGAGTCGCCCACGGGAGTGCTGTGGCGATTGGCCCACGGGGGCATCGTGGTGAGCTACCCACAAAGTCCACCTGGTGGATGCAAGCCCCATACTGCTGTTCTGGGCATCGCAGGGCCCTGTGCCACCATGTCACTTCCAGGAGAGACGCGTGCCTCGGGCGCGCTGCAGGCCGGGCCCCATGGTGCCACCCCCCGCGGTGTGCCATTTTGTCACCCCCTCAGGGATGACACCCGGGGTGAACCACAGCCCCACACCCCCTTTCTACGCCCCTGTTCCTAACATATCTCTCTGCATTTATCTGCTCTGCATAATTTTCTTTCTTAAGTCGTGAACCGTATGATATCAGACAAACAAGTCATTGCTCGTTTCTGCATCTCTCAAATGTTTGCATTGTTATTTGCAACAAAAAGTGTTTTTTTGGGGGGGGGGAGAAACCTTCCCGCAGTTAATTACACCAAAGGGGGAATTACGACTTCTCTATAGCTTCCTTTAGTTGATTTAATTGGACAGGGCACGTTGTCAGTAGATGATGACTATCTACCTGGCTGTTGGTGTTCCTCGGTTTTCCCCTCCAGTGTCTGTACAACTTGTTCGCTTTCTGCAGGATGTGAGCTAATCAGATCTTGGCCGTGGATGGAGCGTCTTCCTTTCTGTCATTGATCTGGATTGATTTGGATCTCTTGTTTTCCAGGCTGGATCTGGCTCAGTCGCTGGGCCTAACTCAACTTCAGGTGAAGACTTGGTACCAGAATCGCAGGATGAAGTGGAAGAAAATGGTAGGTACTGTGGTAAACAGAGGCATGCGTACAGGGTGTGCCCAAGGCAAAAATGAAATAAAATGAAAAGGGGCAAAACATTTGTGTTTCATTTTTTAAGATCGCATTTTTAATGTAAAACTTAGTTGTTAATTTTGTTAAAAAATTTTTTGTTAAGTTGCAGTTTCTTTAGGCAGTGGGACTCAGTTCAAAGTAAACCTGCATAGGATTGAAGTGTAAGACTTCTTTAATAGGGTGACATCCCTAAATGTGATTTAATAATAATAATAATAATAATAATAATAATAATAATAATAATTTATTATTTATACCCCGCCCATCTGGCCGGGTTTCCCCAGCCACTCTGGGCGGCTTCCAACAAAAACATTAAAATACACTAAACAACATCAAACCCCTCATCCAAGAATCCTCCTGCTTTTCTGACACTTGGGAAAGCAGGCTGGGGTCTTCTCCAGTCTTTTATTAATGTCTTTCGGCATCAGAGTAGATTGCCTCCACTATCATTGCCTTAAGATTTATTTACTTAAGAGCATTTCTAGCCCTCCTTTTCAAAAATTTAATTTAATCAATAAAAAGTTCCAAGTGGCAAGAAAAAAACCCTCTGACTCTTTTTGTTCTGATTGAGTACTGCAGAGCAAAAGATGAATCAGTCCCTCTAACAATGAATTCAGCTGCAGAGTGCTGATAGAATCCTAGACAAAACGGGGAAACAAAAACAAGGTGTCTTCAGGCCTAGAGGAAACCCCTAAAAACAACAGGGGAAAAAATCAGTAGGGTGGGAAACTCTAAAAACACCCTATTGAGGACTGAGCATGCTCCGTGGGCATGGAATGTTGACTGACTTTTGGGAGGAGGAATGGAAAACTCAGGGATGGGGTGGAATATCCTGGGAGAGGGCAGGGCAGGCTGGACAGGGCACAGGAACTCTCCGTGCTGTAACATTTAGTTGCTGGTCCAACTTAACACTTAAAAAACAAACCCATGAAAGCAGCAATTAGACACTCAGCATGTTGGTTTTTTTGTTCCAGGTCCTGAAAGGTGGGCAGGAGGCCCCCACAAAACCCAAAGGCCGCCCCAAGAAAAACTCCATTCCCAGCTCCGAAGAGATCGAAGCAGAGGAGAAGATGAACAGCCAAGCTCACCAGCCGGCTTTGGAGGAAAACCAGGCCACGGAAGAGTGTGGGTTGACTGGGGAGCCATTGGATGCCCCCTCAGAGACAGAGGAATCTCCTAAAAACACAACTGAAACCACCCCTCTGGGAGAAACTGCATCGAGTTAAGAGAGAGAGAGAAAAAGAGAGAAAGCTCCCCACACTTCCCAAAAGGACAATGTACAAACTGGAGGCGTGCACACTTTGTGCCTTATGAAATCGAACAGTATGGGTGGGTCGCTGTGGAGCAAAGAGACCCCTTGTAGACAGCAGCGACAGTTTCCTTCTTTCCAATGCAGTGTGTACATCCTCCCCACAGATAGTGGGGCCTGAGCTCTCCTCCCAAAGAGACTGCATGCTTGCAAATCTGAGACTTTGGAAATGCCCAGGGAGCTGGGAGGAAGAGGCTCCTTAGCGAATGGCTGCCAGAGAAAACGGTCCCTTTTTGTCTTCCTCCTTATTATCCTCAGCTGTGAAATGGGTTCGGAGCAGTGACTGCCAAACAAAGCAAGAGGTCCTTTGTTGTTGTTGTTGTTGTTCCAACATGGCATCCTCCTGCAACCAGTCCTTAATTGGGAACGGGCGAAAGCAAAGGTGTTTTTAACAGGGGTGTTTGGGAATCTGGGATGTTTACGCTCCAGCGCCACAAAGATCAGAGGTGGGTGAGGGAGATGCAGGAGCAGATTCTCGACTTCCTCGAGTTGCTCTCTGACTTGGAGGGCTTGGCAGCACCAGTGGCCAATAGGGGCAAGAATGAAGTGGTGGCAGGGGGTGGGCAAGAGGCTGGGGGAGCAGCAAGAGTTGTGGGATGTTTGGTTCATGGTGGATGTGGAAGTTGCACTGGCTGAGGCAGGGGCAAGCAGGTAGCCCTGCCTGTAGCCACCCAGAGCTCAGTGGTGGCAGTACAAACCTCTGGCGCACATGGAAGGGAAGGTGGTAGCTCAGTGGTAGAGCATCTGCTTTAAAGACAAAAGGCCTCGGGTTCAGTTCCTGGCAGCATCTCCAGGTAAGGCTGGGAAGATCCATGCATGAAGCTCTGGAGTGCCACAGATAGTTAGCGTAGGAAATCCTGACCTCAATGAAGCAACATTTGAACTCTCGGTAGAAGGGTATGTTCCCATGGCTGGCTTCCTTGTCGACATCAGAAGAGGAGGCATATCTAAGATCGGGTTGCCATGTTTCCAAAAGTGAAAATCCGGACACAAAAGTTGTTGAGCTTTTCTTTTCTTTCTTTCTTTTTTGCCCAAAGTTGTTGAGCTATTTTTTAGGAAAGTTGCCAAAAGATCAGCACTCTTGATATGGGCTGCCCCAGGTTTCCCCCGGATGTCCCCCCCCCCCAAAAAAATTCCACCTGCATTCCATTTTTGACAGACGAATCCTGGCTATGTCCGGGAAATTCCGGAAGTATGGCAGCCCTAATCTAAGGACTTCCGAAGAGTGCTTTGCTGGATCAGGCCCATGGGCCACCTAGCCCAGCATCCTGTTCTCACAGTGCCCAACCAGATGCCTGCAGGAATCCTGCAAGCAGGGAAAGACCACAAGAGCACTCTCTCAACAGCACAGCCATTATGGCTAGTATCCATTAGTAGCCCTCTCCTCCTCCATGAATCTGTCCCACCCCCTTTTAAAGCCACCCAAGTGAGTGGCCTTCCTTGCCTCCCGTGGGAGAGAGTACTCAAGTCAAAGTTTATTTGGCCATTTCATCCACACATAAAAAGGAAATAAAAGTATTCTGTTGCATACTGTACAGATTATACAGAGCTACAGGGACCACCAATTTATACAAATATACGTTGAAATGGAGACCTACACACATAAGTTTCTATATTACATTGCTGATCAGATTTTACAGTCCACCGTATTGTCTTGGAGGAACGTTCTTCTCTGTTTTGGGGCTGCAGCTGCCAGACCTAGCTGAGGGAGTGGTTTAACTATGTGCTGCATGAAGAGGTGTTTCCTGTGCCCTGGAAGCATGCATGCACCAAGATCTGGGCCACTACCAAAGACCAGCAATTCGGGGCACCTGCCAATGCCTGGACCTCTTCTGGAGGCCCACAACCAAACCCTAGCCTGTTCCTTCTGCTCTCAGTTGCCTGTTCATCTGCCTTCTGAGTGTAAAAGCAGCGAGGGAGGGAAGAAGGGTCTGTTTCCTCTACTTGGCAGTGGCTTGGTTTGGGCCAGAAGAAAGAGGACTAGCAAATGTGCCTTGGTGAATCCGACAAGTCGAGCTCAGTATTGTTTACGCTGGCCAGCTGTGGCTCTCTGGGGTTTCAGGCAGAGGACTCTCCTAGACCTACCAAGGATCAAACCCAGCACCTTCTGCATGCTAGGCAGCTGCTTTACCACTGAGCCGGGAGTGGAGCTGGGAGTTTGTGCATTGAGACTCATATAACTGCAGTGAAAAGAGGGGAAAGGGCCAGGGAACTACAGGAGGGCTGTCTGCTGGCCACCTGTTCTTTGATAGAACGCTGGGAGGATGATGGCAGGAGGTTTGGGGAGAAGAATCTGGAGCAGCTCTTGCATCTCCCTAAAGACACTGGGGCAATAAGTTGAGTTTAAGTTGCCATAACTGAGGGTTGATTCACACTGTTTCATGCTTGATCATTGAGCCTGGTCCACATCAGGAATGGAGAATCAAGCTATGTGCACACCATAACATTAAAGTACTTCCCCCACCCACCCAAAGAATCCTGGGAACTGAAGTTCACCCCCCACGGAGTTATAATTCCCAGCACCCCTAACAAACTACAGTTCCCAGGATTCTTGGGGGGGGGGGAAACCCATGGCTGTTAAGATTTTACATGTTGGAGGTGGGTGTGACCTGCCCCTTCCCCAGGGTGGTTTTTAACAATTTGCTCCTTTTCCCTCAGGGAACTCTGGGAATTGTAGCTCTGTAAGGGAGATAGGGGGAATCTCCTAACAAATCTCAGCACCTTTGAGAAACTACCATCCCCAAGATTTTTGGGGGGGAAGCCATGTAGTTGGTCCAGGAGATGCAGATAAAATCAGTTTGCATTGAAATTTGCAAAGACCATTTCCCTCAGTTATCTGCAGTCTATTTCTGCGGCAGAATGAGGCAGGTCAGACATGCTCGGAAAGGATTTTAAAGTGCAATCCTATAGATTTTTCATTAGAAGTAGAACCCCACTGAGGTAAATGGTACTTACTCTTCAGTAGGTGGGTATAGGAATACAACCCAAGTTTAACTAATTTAGTCAGTTGATTGACTCACCCACAAAAGTCTAAACATGTTTAGTCAGCAGTAAACTCCATTGAGTTAAATGGGTTTCACTTGCTGATGAGAAAGGGTTGCAACTTGAGATGGGCAAATCAATCAACGTCACTTTCCCACTTTTCCAATCTGATGTTCAGTTCTTGACATTTTCACATCAGTTTGCAATTATTATTATTTTTTTAAAAGTCCTTATGAAAATTCATCAGCACCTTAGCATAGATTTTTTCTAACATATGCATGCTTCTGCATGCAGTTTTGCCTAATACACACCAGCAGTTTCCACTATTAGAAAGCACTTTCGCATGCGGTTTTCACCAACGTATGCATTTTGATGCACACTTTACCTTAGTGTACACATTTTAGTACATTTAGAGAACAGGATTGCAAAATTCGGAGAAGTGTCGAATTCAGAGGATGAGTGCCTTTTTGTCCGTGTATCATTTTGAGATGCATGCATTTGATAAGGGCTGCCTTTAAATGCAGACTGAACCAAATTTATCCTTCATCCCTCCTTGTGGACCTAAATGTTGCAGCATCAGTATTTAAAGACCAGTCTTTTTTTTCCCCAACTGAAGTTTCCAGAAATAAGGTGTGAACTGATTCTTAGCTCGAGCCCTTTGTGAAGCCTATATCAACCCAAGGGGATTTTCGATGTCTACAGCAACACCAGTGTTTTTAGCGCTTTGGATACGTTGGTCTCCAGATTTATATGGCACTTACTGTAGGAGCACTGAAATATCTGGGGGTGGCGGGGAGGAGAGCGAGCCACGGAAACCAGAAGAAAACTTTGCAGGAGGAGCATTGCGTTTATTTTCCAACCCTGTGTGCCAAGATTAGATAAGCATCGTGTTTCCTATAGTCTTGTTCGAGGGTGCATTTTTGCCCAAAGGCTGCAAAGAGATGTATCAAGATAACCTTTATTTTTTAATTAAAAATAAAATATATAAATAAAGGAATTCAGCGGAATCTCTCTCTCTCTCTCTCTCATCCAAGGTTCTGAGAACTGGGTTTCTTCCTCTGCATTTTGCTGTCGCGGGGCCAAAAAGCCTGGGGGGTGGGGAATCGAAGACCCTGCGCTTCCCAGGGACAATTGCAACAACAAAGCCCCGAGAGAGCACACCAGCTCTTAGATGTGTCCCTCAACCAGAAAATTTGCATTTAGGATGGTTTAGGACCTGGCTCGGTCATGGGAACACAAAAAGAGCCCTGTGGGATGAGAATGAAAGATCCTCACAAGGTGGTGGGCTGTCTTTCATTGGAGCCTTTTAAAGAGAAGTCGGATGCCCGTCCTCTGTCTGGCATTCTTTAGCTGTGATTCCTGCACCGCACGGGGGTTGGACTTGATGACCCTTGGGGGACCGTTCTAACTTTACCGTTCTATGAATCTATGATCCAGTTTGCACAGTGGCCAAGGGTTACTCTGGACAACTTATTTACTGAGTGCGTCACACTGAGCATTCTGATTTCCTTGTGCAAAACCTGCACAGAGGTTAGATTACATCGAATCTTTCTGCTTTTTTTTGTGTGAAATCACCCCGATTTGCTTCTCAGTAATCATTCCTTCAATACACACTTTTCAACGCTTTTGCCCTTCACTTTCCTAACCTCAAGAAGTTGGTTTCTTTTTAGTTCCTTTTTTATTATTATAAAAAGCCAGTTTGTTGCACGAAGGTGGCAGAGTTCCTTGATCCAGGTGAATTACAGGAGCCTAGATCTTTTCCTGCAAGCCGCTGGCAGTCTTGAGGTTTCCTAGCCAGATGCCCACAAGCGGGATCTGTATGTGTGGCATTTTCACAGTGCTAATAATAATAATAATAATAATAATAATAATAATAATAATAAATTCATTTCATTTCTATATTGCTTTGTATTTTTAAGGAGGGGAATCTCAAAGCAGTTTACAACCTACATTAAAACAGCATATAAAACAATCCAGAATAAAACCTTACTGAAGAAAGTAAAATATAAAGTATACATTTAAATACAATTAACATTCATTCAAACATAATTAACAGGAAACTAAAATAAAAAAATTCCTTCAGTAGCACCTTAAAGACCAACTAAGTTTTTATTTTGGTATGAGCTTTCGTGTGCATGCACACTTCTTCAGATACCTGAATGGTATCTGAAGAAGTGTGCATGCACACGAAAGCTCATACCAAAATAAAAACTTAGTTGGTCTTTAAGGTGCTACTGAAGGAATTTTTTTATTTTACTTCGACCCAGACCAACACGGCTACCTACCTGTAACCAGAACTATGGAAGGCACCACATTGAGCCGCATGAAAGGAAACTAAAATATTATCCTAAACTTTGAATGTGGGTGTAAGCACAGCTCTGCTTGAGATGTGGCACATGCACCCTCTGTCTGAGTTCTGCCATGTGGGCAAGGAAGGTGGGTGTGGGCATAACCCTTCTTTTGTACTCTCAATCCCAAATGTGGATTGGAATTCCTGCATTGCAGAGGATTGAACCAGATCACCCTTTGGGTGCCCTCTGACTCTACGATTCTATGGGTCGATAAACCCCCACCCCCATTGACTTGAAAGCATGAATGTGAAAGTGTGGGAACGAAATGCATCCCTTTATCATTCTTTACCCTCTGGGGCTGCCAACTTTTATTCCTGGCAGCGCGCCTGTTGCCCTTATCAGCTCTGCTAAAAAAAGGGGGTTGGAAATATTGCCTGCCATGAAAGTCTTCGTAAGATGGTTTGCTTATCTGTGGTGCGGTTGTTAAAGGCACTGGAGATCTGGCAGGAGAAAGGCAGGTGACTACTGCCTTATCAACTCCTGGAAGCCCAATACTGTACTCCAATTAAGCGTTTCTATATGTTGGATCTGCAACAAAATGTTACAGCGCCGTGTGTTCCCTTTTTTGGGACACACCATTCCATTCCATTCTCCTCCCCCACCCTGGTTTGCATTTCTCTCTTTCTCCACCCCGCAACAGTCAGCATTCTACACCCACTGAGCATCTTTCATTTATTTCATTTATGGTTTGTTTTTGTTTACAGTAACCCAATAATTTTTTTCCCTAGTGCATTAGACTCAGATCAGATCTAGGCACCCAGCTAAGCTAGTCTGCAGCAGAGGATCCCAACAGAACAGCATCTTAAAGTAGTTACATACTGATAGAAATCCCTTCTCTTGTGGCTGAACTAAAAGGATGCTGGCTCAGCTACAAGATCTTGGAGAAGGAGTCTGGGAGGACAAGAGTTAACATCCGCCTGCCCTAAAGAAGAGTCCATATGTGCATATTAAACAGTTTAATAAATTGTTCTGTGCACACTTAAGTTCACAAAGATGTGAACATGAGCCCAAATACTTTCATGTGGCAAGCGAGGGAGCAATATTATTAACTTTCAACAACAATTATTATTTTGTTGTTGAAAGTTAAGAACATTGCTACAAGGAATATACCATAGCTTCAATATCCTACATATAGTTGAGGTATCTACAGTAAAATGAGAGTCGTCTTTGCGATCCATAGTTAAAAGGAGAAGTTGGCAAATGTGTCCTCTTTTTTTGCTCTTCAAAATATGGCAACCCTCAGAAAACCAATGTGGTACCCTCCATGTAATGCTTCGTAATGCATCTGGTCCTACTTCCCTCTGTCATGTGGCCCCCGGAAGGGAATGTGACCCTTGAACCCTGAAAAATGTTACTCACCCCTGAACTACAGTAAGCCATGGTTTTGTGTCATGTCCAAACACAGCCCAGAAAACAAAAATGCCACGAAGTCTGAAGAAGACAGAAATTCAAGAAAGCCACAGGACAGCCCCCCACACACTCTGGGGTAATCCTGTCTTGTTGCCATCTGGACTCCATGAAGGAGGGAGCCCAGAAAGATCTCCTAGTGGGTGGCCCCACCGTAAAAGGCTAGCGTCTTGCTTAGTTGCTCATTCAAGTAGAACAGACTCCCCACTTCAGAGATTACCCCTCCAACTCAAGGAGGATGGTGGTCTGACAATGGTGGGCACTCTCATTCTTATAGAATCATAGAGTTGGAAGAGACCCCAAGGATATTCTAATCCTACCGCCGCTGCCGCCCCATCATCGCATGAGATTTGGAATGACTGATTCAGGATACAGTTCTTATGCCGCTGGTAATAATAGTCTGAATTGGGTTGCTGAATTGTGATATTTCACAAGCACACATCCTTAAGTTACCCCCTTGCAAATAATCTTATTTTTGTACTATCAGTTTTCATTGACTGTCAGCTGCCATGGCGACCTGTTGGCAGGCAGAAAGGTAGGATATAAACATTGTTAATAAAAGAAGGCATTTATTGGCCTCAACCCAATTAGCTTCCGCAAGTCTTCCCTTCTGCCAGTTGTACTTTTGGGCTTCCCACCTTCTCAGCTGCAGCCCCTGGTTTGCATTCCCTGCTAGTCATTGGTCCATTAAGAATATACAGACATAAGAAGAGCCTGCTGCTGGATCAGGCCAACGACCCATCTAGTCCAGCATCCTGTTTTTGTAGTTGCCAACTATATGCCTGAATGGGAAACCCACAAGCAGGATTCAAGCACAGGAGCAACTCTCCCCTCCTGCGGTTTCCAAGAACTGGTATTCAGAAGCATGGTTGCCTCCAACCGTGGATGCAGAACATAGCCACTGTGGCTTGCAGCCACCGATAGCCCTCTCCTCCATGAATTTATTTCATCCTCTTTCAAAGCCATCTAGGCTGGCGGCCATCACTCCCTCCTATGGGAGTGAGTTCCATAGTTTAACTGTGTTGCATGAGTAAGTACTTTCTTCTTCATCGTCCTGAGTCTTCCAACATCCCAACATCCACCCACGAGTTTGAGTATTATGAGAGGTAAGGTAAAGGTAAAGGGGCCCCTGACCATCAGGTCCAGTCGTGTCCGACTCTGGGGTTGCGGCGCTCATCTCGCTCTATAGGCCGAGGGAGCCGGCGTTTGTCCGCAGACAGCTTCTGGGTCATGTGGCCAGCATGACAAAGCTGCTTCTGGTGAACCAGAGCAGCGCACGGAAACGCCGTTTACCTTCCCGCCGGAGCGGTCCCTATTTATCTACTTGCACTTTGATGTGCTTTCGAACTGCTAGGTGGGCAGGAGCTGGGACTGAGCAACGGGAGCTCACCCCATTGCAGGGATTCGAACCGCCGACCTTCTGATCAGCAAGCCCTAGACTCTGTGGTTTAATCCACAGTGCCACCTGGGTCCTGGTTATGAGAGAGGGAGCATTAATTAATTTCAATGGATGTACTGATCACAGAAGCTTGTTAGATGCAACCCAAGGATGGCCCTCTTTCCTGCCAATGTTCTCTGTGGAAACTTGATCAAACTCTCCTAAAAGTCTAAGAGAGCCCTCGTCTACCAGCTATTTCAGGTCCTCAAGTTTCTCCTCATTAGCACCCGAGATTAACAATTGGCCTGGGCCCAACTCTCTCCCCTCCCTGCACCGAAACTTCTTGAGACTTAGACAGAT
Organism: Zootoca vivipara; assembly: GCF_965207765.1. Classification (NCBI taxonomy): domain Eukaryota; kingdom Metazoa; phylum Chordata; class Lepidosauria; order Squamata; family Lacertidae; genus Zootoca; species Zootoca vivipara. Next base: position 28,585,579 of record NC_142597.1, on the reverse strand, counting down.
CTGCAGGTGCAGTCTTTGGCCTCAGAATATCATTTAGCCCTTGGAGAAAGCCAGCAGCTCTGTTATCGGGTGGGAACTTTCCAACAAGCCTGAACAGGGATGAGCTGGGCGGTGGGGGGTAGAAAGCACCGATTATCAGAACAGTTCCATGGAAGACATAAGCTCTCGTTCAGTTCCTGTCCCTCCGCCCCCCACGCCCATGATGGCTGTTCACTTTGGGGCAGGAGCTTCTACGTACAATCCAGCAGGATCACATCGTAAATATTTCCCGTTTCCAGTTTCAGGGAGGGGAAGGGGTTGCATGTCTGGAAGCTAAAACGAAAACCAACAACCCAAAAGAGCTTCTCTCGTTAATGTACAAAATTATCACGATAAGAAGAAGAAGAAGGCGGGGCTCAATGCTTCCCTCTGAAATGCTAGGGTGCATGGGCGTAGCCAGGATTTATGTTAGGGGAGGGCAGGACACCCACCTGTCGTCATCCTCTGTCTGGCTCTGTCCAAGCTACCTGCGCCACAATTGGTCAGTTTGTAGAAGTCACGCCTATCGCTCAGTCGGCTTAGAACCATAGAATCATAGAGTTGGAAGAGACCACAAGGGCCATCCAGTCCAACCCCCTGCCAAGCAGGAAACACCATCAAAGCATTCTTTTTTTTAAATAAATTTTTATTCCATTTTCCAATTTATCAAATTAAAATAAAAAAAACAATCTTTTATACAAAACATCTTATACTTTCATCTTACATCTTGCTCTGCCGAGCTGTGACTTCCCCCCCTCCCTTCAAGCGGGTTTCTTGTTAACTCCAATTTTTGCAGTTCCTTTTTGACTTTTTTTAGTCAGTTCGTAGGATTTATTTCAATCCTGCAAGTGTTTTTAAAGATCTACAGCATTCTTGGCATATGCCTGTCAAGCCTCCGCTTAAAGACCTCCAAAGAAGGAGACTCCACCACACTCCTTGGCAGCAAGTTCCACTGTCTAACTTGTCTTACTGTCAGGAAGTTCTTCCTAATGTTTAGGTGGAATCTTCTTTCTTGTAGCTTGAATCCATTGCTCCATGTCTGCTTCTCTGGAGCAGCAGAAAACAAACTTTCACCCTCTTCTATATGACATCCTTTTATATATTTGAACATGGCTATCATATCACCCCTTAACCTTCTCTTCTCCAGGCTAAACATACCCAGCTCCCTAAGCCATTCCTCATAAGGCATTGTTTCCAGGCCTTTAACCATTTTGGTTGCCCTCTTCTGGACACGTTCCAGCTTGTCAGTATCCTTCTTGAACTGTGGTGCCCAAAACTGGACACAGTACTCCAGGTGAGGTCTGACCAGAGCAGAATACAGTGGCACTGTTCGACAGTGGAAATTGCTGCCAAGGAGTGTGGTGGAGTCTCCTTCTTTGGAGGTCTTTAAGCGGAGGCTTGACAGCCATCTGTCAGGAATGCTTTGATGGTGTTTCCTGCTTGGCAGGGGGTTGGACTGGATGGCCCTTGTGGTCTCTTCCAACTCTATGATTCTATGAACCCAGCAAACAAAAAAGCAAATAAACAAGACAAGACCGAGGTGCAGATCAAAAGTAATTAACCAGGACATTATCTCATGTGTACCTTGCATTGTGTAACATAAAAGAATGCATTTTAGCCATTGTGTAACTAAAAGCAAGCATAAGGACTGTATAGAAGGAGTCCAAGACAGGAATTACATCTTCCAAATGTCTGTGGAAGCCAGTGAGAGAGATTAAGGGGGATGTTCATCATTAGTATATGAGACAAGGTCCCACCAAGCAGCCAAAAAGGAATCCGGCTTTGCTTTTCCAGTCAAAAATCTAATGCACCAGGTATGATTTTTTTTTCTCTTGCAAGACAATATTCCGTACATTATGCCACCAAGTGGAATTACTAATATTTTTCAATGTTTTCCAGTTTTGTACAAGTGTAATATGGGCCCTGACCGATTTTAAAAGGTGAAACTGGTTGCTAGAGTTGAGTAGCTGAATTTGATCGAATTAGCTCCTCCTTGAATAGAAAGCAAGCCACTCGAATGCTGATCTGAATGACAGAAACGATTTCATTTCTCCGCTCTGGCACTCAGCTTGAACTCAGACCTGCCTTGGCTGCTGAAGCACATCAGTACTGCCAAGAGGGAAAGGTGTGCTCCCAGGTTGCTGCCAGACAAACAAGGTGAGCTAACCCCTCTGGTCTGTTCCGACATGTCCATTACCCGGTGGAAACACTGAGGCTATTGTTTCCTCGAACAATCCAGCAGAGGAGGTGGCCCAGGCACCTGCAAGTTTGCTCCCAAGCTCAGGGAGCCTCATGGCAGACTTCGCCAACTCTGGTTTGGTAAGACAACTCATTAGGTGAAGGAGTTCCCTCATACAGGAGGTGAGTTAACATGCAGGGGCAATTCCCATATATATGCGCCTGTGCATAAATCAGAAATAACTAGTCTACAATAGATAACAATAATATCCACTGCAGGTACAGAGGGAGGGGTAAATCTCTCGGTTTATGTTCACCTCAGTTCCCCATTTCCCCCCAATCTTAAACTCGGTTCTCCACATTTCCGCATCCGTTTGCAGTTTTCATTTTTAAATAAAAATGGAGTCCTCGTGAAAATTCATTTTCATGCTAATTTTTCCTAATTATGCATCCATCTTTGTGTGCAATTTTCCCAAATAGATCTCTGTATTCCCCCCCCCAATTATATGTGTGTTTTTATGCATGCTTCACCCTAGTAATAATAATAATAATAATTTATTATTTATACCCCGCCCATCTGGCCGGGTTCCCCCAGCCACTCTGGGCGGCTTCCAACAAAACAAATTCTAAAATACAGAAATCCATCAAACATTAAAATACAGAAATCCATCAAACATTAAAAGCTTCCCTGAACAGGGCTGCCTTGAGATGCCTTCTAAAGGTCTGGTAATTGTTGTTCTCTTTGACCTCTAGTGGGAGGGCATTCCACAGGGTGGGTGCCACTACCGAGAAGGCCCTCTGCCTGGTTCCCTGTAACTTGGCTTCTCGTAGTGAGGGAACCGCCAGAAGGCCCTCGGAGCTGGACCTCAGTGTCCGGGCAGAACGATGGGGGTGGAGACGCTCCTTCAGGTATACCGGACCAAGGCCCTCCAGATGTTTTGGGCTACAACTCCCATGATCCTTAGCTAACAGGACCAGTGGTCAGGGATGATGGGAATTGTAGTCCAAAACATCTGGAGGGCCGAAGTTTGGGGATGCCTGCCCTAGTACATGTATCTCTGAACCCCATTATTCGACTGGAGACCTGCGCTGGAAAATTTGGAGATGCACGAATTTCGGAGAGCGGCTGTGTTTCAGGGCTCATGTTGGTTACTGGAAAATGCAGATTAGGTGGGTTCGCCCTGAAATGAGAACTGTTATCACATTTCTGATATATCGGGTCCTTCCTGCAAGAGAGGGCATGTTTTGCAGTGGGTCCCAGCAGACCAGGTCTAGGTGCTGGGGCGGGACAATTGGAGCAGCCACAACACCCTATTGGTGGTCCATCTGATGGGGTGCAATTGGGCTGAGGGCTTGCCAATCAAAGAGTCAGATGGACCAATATTTAAACGCTGCACTCACCGTAGAGATCCTCCTCCTCCGGTTGAGCTGCATCGGAACACCCGCCCACCGCTCCCTAATTTTAGGGCTTGCGCTTGACCTTGCTATGTCGTCATGTGTCGTCTGCCGTTGTCGCAGGGGCACGGCAGGAATTTCCCCCACTTGGCTGATTGGCTGGTGCCATTTGGGTTTCGCCTGCCGGGTAGCAAATCGTCACAACTTGTAAGGTTGGCGGATAGGCTCTGGTTCATGCTGATAGAGGGGTATGATCCCTTACCACCCTATATTTATATATTCGGGTAGTCCTCTTAAGGGAATCCATGGACCGATGGTTGGTATTCCCCCAAGCGGGGTTGCCCTAATCCAGTGTTCTGGGCACATGTGGGGAAATTAGGGCCCAGCTGGCACGTGCCAGTCGGGTAACCCCATCCCAGGGTTACCCCCGTCCCATATAACCACTGATTGAAAAGATTAATGGAGAGCTTAAGAAGAGTCCTGCTGGATCATGTAGATCCAGCAGTCTGGCATTCTGGTACCAGACTGGCATTCTGGTACAACAGTAGTAGTAGTAGTAACAGTAGTAGTAGTAGTAGTAGTAGTAGTAATTCATTTATACCCCGCCCATCTAGCCAAGTTTCCCCAACCACTCTGGGCAGCTCCCAACAAAGTACATACAGTGGTACCTCTACTTACGAATAACTCTACTTACGAATGTTTCTACTTACGAATGGAGCTCCGTCCGCCATCTTGGATGCGGTTTAGATAGGATTTTTTCTACTTACGAATTTTTAGATAGGGTTGCTTCTACTTACGAATTTTTTCTCCCAATGCATTCCTATGGGATTCGACTTACAAATTTGTTCGACTTACGAACGTGCGTACGGAACGCATTAAATCCGTAAGTAGGGGTACCACTGTATTGAAAACACGATGAAACATCAAACAGTAAAAACTTCCCTAAACGGGGAACTACCTTCAGATGTCTTCTAAAAGTCAGATAGTTGTTTATTTCCTTGACATCTGATGGGAGGGCGTTCCACAGGGCGGGCGCCACCACCGAGAAGAGCCTCTGGCTGGTAACTGAAGGGGGGGGGTTGGTCATGGGGCCACCTGGAGTAGCCCTGCTCTCACCACTGACACATGTCAGTAGTCGCGCCTCCCACTGCCAGCACCACATCTCCACCACGATCTGTGTGTTCAGACTGGGAGTGAAAGGGGCTGCCCACATTTAGCTGTGTGTAGAACTACTCTGGCCAAATAAGGGTCCCTTTGTGGGGAGAGGAGGCATGGAGGGGACTTTCTGCTCTATTTGAATATGTGGGAAGCATTTCTGCTCCCCCCCCCCCCCCGTTCACAAGCATGAGGATCCGTGAATGTTATACAACAGTGTTTTAATTGTTAGGTGCAGATTTTGCTGAGTGATTTTATTGTATGGAACCTTTTTGGAATTTTGTCTATGTGCCAGCAAAGGTTTGAGGTTGAAATGCAAGCCAATTTGAACTCCCTGGAGAAAAAGCTGGGAAAGCAATATAACACAAGGCAATCAATCAATCAATCAAGGGGAATGAGACGTCTGCAACAAATGTCTGATTTTTAATTGGTTATACTGCTGCTGATTTTGCGTGTGGAGACCTTTTAATCACCCCCCAGAAATAAATTCAGACAAGACTCAAATTTTTTGTTTTTGTTTTTTGGCAGAATTTAGGCCACAACTTTATTGATTACAATCAAGTGAGTGGTTGCATAGGCCCTGGTTCGACTAGCTCCCGGCACCCTTGCAGGCAGTACTGACCCTGGTCACCAACCATAGGTCAGCCTCGGGTGAACACCAGGGACAGACGGCAAGCAGGGGGGTCTGCTAGGCCTCCACCCAGGTGTCCCCTAGACTCAAGCTCAGGGCACAACCCCTCACAGGGAAGACCAACCATGAGTCCGTGGATTCCTTTTAGAGGAATACCCAACGCATAGGGAGGGCTAGGCATCCTGCCTCCCCTATCACCTGAACCAGAGCCTATCCGCAACCTTACAAGTTGTCTGACAATTTGCTACGTGGCAGGCAAAACCCAAGTGGCACCAGCCAACCAGCCAAGTGGGGAAAATTCCTGCCGTGCCCCTGTCCCAATGACAGACGACACACGACGGCATAGCAAGGTCAAGCGCAAGCCCTAAAAATAGGGAGGGGAAGGCAGGTGTTCGGATGCACAGAGCCCAAAAGAGGAAGCTCAGGGGCACGTGCATCGGATAAAATAGAGGTCCCTCAATCGCTTTTACTGGCGTCCCTCTAGCCCAATTGCACCCAAGATCGAGGGACCACCAATAGGGTGTTGTGGCTATCCAAACGTTCCCACCCAAAACACAGGGTCTGGTTGCCAGGTCCCACTACAACACATGCCCTCTTGTTAGGGAGGACCTGATTTAAAAAACAGTCTCCTCTTATATGGTTTCAGCTATTTCTATATGTGCGTGCTGCTGCATTGCGATGTTTTGAACTGTAGCTTTAATAGAATCATAGAGTTGGAAGAGACCACAAGGGCCATCCAGTCCAACCCCCTGCCAAGCAGGAAACACCATCAAAGCATTATTGACATATGCCTGTCAAGCCTCTGCTTAAAGACCTCCAAAGAAGGAGACTCCACCACACTCCTTGGTAGCAAATTCCACTGCCGAACAGCTCTTACTGTCAGGAAGTTCTTCCTAATGTTTCTTTCTTTCTTGTAGTTTGAATCCATTGCTCCGTGTCTGCTTCTCTGGAGCAGAGAAAGCAACCTTTCTCCCTCCTCTATATGACATCCTTTCATATATTTGAACATGGCTATCATATCACCCTTTAACATTCTCTTCTCCAGGCTAAACATACCCAGCTCCCTAAGCCGTTCCTCATAAGGCATTGTTTCCAGGCCTTTGACCATTTTGGTTGCCCTCTTCTGGACACGTTCCAGCTTGTCAGTATCCTTCTTGAACTGTGGTGCCCAGAACTGGACACAGGACTCCAGGTGAGGTCTGACCAGAGCAGAATACAGTGGTACTATTACTTCCCTTGATCTAGATGCTATACTCCTATTGATGCAGCCCAGAATTGCATTGGCTTTTTTAGCTGCTGCATCACACTGTTGACTCATGTCAAGTTTGTGGTCTACCAAGACTCCTAGATCCTTTTCACATGTACTGCTCTCAAGCCAGGTGTCACCCATTCTGTATTTGTGCCTTTCATTTTTTTTGCCCAAGTATAGTACCTTACATTTCTCCTTGTTAAAATTCATCTTGTTTGCTTTGGCCCAGTTGTCTAATCTGTTAAGGCCATTTTAAAGTGTGATCCTGTCCTCTGGGGTATTAGCCACCCCTCCCAATTTGGTATCATCTGCAAACTTGCTCAGGATGCCCTCAAGCCCATCATCCAAGTCATTGATAAAGACGTTGAATAAGACTGGGCCCAAGATAGAACCCTGTGGCACCCCACTAGTCACTACTCTCCAGGATGAGGAGGAGCCATAGGCTGCATGGTTTTGAAATTGGCTACTGTGGTTTATCTGCTACACGTAAGATGCCTTTGGAGAGCTTTTATCATAAAGGGTGACTTTAAAATTACCGTACCTTAGCCAAATTAACAAAGCTTCATCACTTTTCCAGCACTCCAATCTCTGTTCCAGAGGTTCACTCACCAATATCCACATACTCTCAAGGCCCACCTGGTGCCTAGACTTCCGGATGATTCAGGCGATGAGCCATGAATTCAGGAAGCTTCCAGAATCAGCTCTGCGGCATTCATGTTGATGCTTGATCTGTGCACATTGAACCACCTGCGAGTTCTCACTGTTCCTGGATAAATAGTAAATAATGCAAACCAATCTCCACCCAAAAGTTGATTCCAACAAATCCAACCTGAAGTGGGATCCACCGCACCACCACCCCTTTCTAAAGGCTCAGAATGGACATTTCTTCTATAAATTCATTTATTCTCTAAATTTATACCTCACCCCTCCACCCAAGGGGGCCCAGGGTGTGGCAAACAACAAAGGAAAAAACAAAACTATGATTAAGCCAACTTATAAGGGGGGGAGAGATACATACAAACCAGCCTATCAGGTTTATGGGGGGGAATTTGTTTTTTGGTAATCTTTTGGAACAAATAGTTCAGTGAGAATATTCGACCTTATGCTGCTTTCAACCAGCTTTAACAGTATTTCTTTATGCTCTTTATTTTTGGTTTTTGGTTTTTGGTTTTTGGTGTGTGTGTGTGTGTGTAAAATAAAATCTCTACATAGTTCCAGCCCTTCCCCCTCTGAGCATCTAAAGTTCAGCCCTGAAAGAGAGGAAATCCTTCTCTCTTACAATGCATGCCAGTGACAGTTTCCCTCCATCCCTTGAAGCCATTATTATTTTATTATTATTGTTAACTTCCTGTCTCTCCTTTCATTCCTGCACACATCCTCCCTCCCCTCTCTGGGTCTTGCCTGTTTGTTTTGCTTGCAGATTGATCGGACCCACAGTTAAATGCCATTTCGCTTTGCAAAACTGTCATCGCCTGCACTTCATTAATGGGATAATTCACCGGCAAACTTTTTAAACACCAAAAGGATGAAGCCGGGGGGGGGCAGAGGGGAGAAGAATTTACTGCCTCAGGTCAATATGAAGGCCAAGATCAACTGAAACTCAGCTGTGTGTACCTTGAATGTTATAAATGCCACAAGGAGCATCGCTGTTTCCTTTCTAATTACCTTCACATATCAGACTGACTGTCACTTTCTCTGCATTGCTGTTTGGCATTGAGATGGTTTCTTTGTGTCGAGCTTCAGGTGAGTGAAGGTGGGGGTGGGGGGTGGGCAGAAAACCCAAAGAATAAAGATGTAATCATGCACTGCTAATAAGGTCTGTGATTTATCCACGATCTGTCTTGTGTTTGATGCCTCGGTGATGCCCTCCTGTCCACCCAGCATGCTGATGCAGAGGTAGGAAAGAATGTTTTCTGCAATACTGAGGGAGGGTTGTGGCTCAGCAGCTCAGAGCACCTGCTTGGCATGCGGAAGGCTCCCACTTTGATGCCAAGCACCTGCAGCTAGGGCTGGAAAATGCCCTGGAGGCTGGAGAGCTGCTGCCAGTCAGTGTGGACATTCCTCAGGTAGGTGGGCCAAGAGGTCTGACTGTGGCAGCTTCTAGCATTCCTATATATTTCCAAATGATGACGACTAGAAACACACCTTTTTATGCATACCTGCCAAGTTGCTGTCAGAGAAATAAGGGACCGGGCCGGAAATAGCAGACCGGAAGTAGCACTGCCGCCATTTTGGAACTGGGCGGAGCATGCTCAGAAGTGACTTTTGATGCTGCTTTGCCCAGTTCCAAAATGGCCGCCGCGCCAGAAGTCACACTGCAGCCATTTTGGAACTGGGCAGAGCAGCATCAAAAGTCGCTTCTGAGCATGCTCCGCTCAGTTCCAAAATGGCCGTCGCGCCAGAATAAACCGGAAAAACAAAAAAATCCATTTTTTCAGCTAGGAACAGCTGGAAAAACGGGGGTTTCCTGGGTAAAACGGGTGACTTGGCAGCTATGTTTTTATGGGACCACGGATCGCTCAGTGACAGAACCCCTGTTATGCACGTGGGAGGTTCTTGGTTTCTCCAGCATCTCCAGGTTAGGACTAGAAAGGACTCCTGCCTCAAATGAGGAAGGGTCACCATATCACAGTGACAGAACATCTGCTTGTCATGCAGAAAGTCCCAGGTTCGAACCCTGGCAGCATCTCCAGATGTTGTTGGGAGACACTCCTTGCCTGAAACCCTAGAGAGCCCTGACAGACAAGAGGAGGGAGCAGTTAGTCTGGCTCAGTGTAAAGCAGTCTCTCATGTTCTTATTGAACTAAACCCACAGTCATTTCCAGAGCCTTCAACCTGATTTGTGTGCCCACAAAGTTTTCAGGGTAGTCAGGTGACAATGGCTATTTACATACCCTCCAACATTTCTCCAATGAAAATAGGGACGTCCCATTCCATAATGATAATTTTACTATTTACACCCTGCAAATCTCAGTGGGTTGCCCCTACCACTCTGGGTGGCTTCCAACATATAAAAATAATTTTAAAAATTTTTAACATTTTTTAAAAAAACCTTCCCTATACAGGATTGCCTTCAGATAGATAGGGGGATTGGATAATTTCATACCCTCCAACATTTCTCCAGTGAAAATAGGGAAGTCTTAAGGAAAAGAGGGACATTCCAGGATCAAATCAGAAACCGGGACGGCTTCTCTAAATCAGGGATGTACCTAGAAAATAGGGACACATGGAGGGTCTGTATTTATTGAGGATTCATCCTGACTCGCTTGCAGGAAAGTTGAACGAACTTGCATGCAGCAGTTATATAAAATTTATTACCGTATATGGTTAAAAATGAGTGTAATCTAAAGGACTTCCGGCCACTGCAAGCACTGAAGCCGGCGGGGTTTGCCTCGAGCTCCGAGGCAACCCGGCTTCGCGAGGGGGGGGAAAGGTGAGATAGCGCCTCACCTCCCCAAAAGAGCCTCAGGTCGAGCTTCCTGGGGACGAATAAGCTCAGCGGAGTCCCGAAAACGCGATCCCTCAACTCCCCGGCAAGCCTCAGAGCCCCGGAGAGAGTCGGAGTGGAGTCGCGGGGGCCATATTGAGCACAACCGTCACCCTCGTGAGGAGAAGCTATGTGCTGGCAGCGGAGAGCGGTGGATTTCTTCCTTTTATTTTCAAGTAAGGATTTTATATTTGAACCTGTTAGCAAAAAGCTGCATTTGGAAAAATTATTGAAAATATCAAGAATTGGCTGCAGGGGGTGATTTAAAAAGGGAGTCGATTACCCCCCCTTTGAGAGACTGCAAAGCAATGAAATAATCCCTAGCTGATAAAGTGGGAGACATTGAATTTACCGGAAAGTGGACATAAAAACCCTCCTCTGTTGCAGGCACAGGGGAGAGGATTGAGCAAGTGGGAAATCCCGCAAAATGACGATTTATTAAAAGAAAGCCCTTCAGGAAGCTGGTCCCGGGTTCTCAGATGTGTCAGTGAATGGTGCTTAGATTTTGGCAACAACAAAGAATGATTTAAAAATAATAATAATAATAATATTAAAAGGATTGAGTAAGATTTTTAGAAATCATCTGGAAAATGGTGTTTAAGGAAGAATTTATGCAGTTCGGACTTAAAAATGGCGTTAGAGAAGATGAAATTTGATCCCAGCCATTTCCGGCCGCACATTCTGCTGGACTCATATGAAATTTGAGATGACAAAGATGGCTGTAGCCATAACAACATCATCACAGGACCTGGCTTGGCAAAGGATCTCTGGGTTACTGTTGGAGATTAAACAAAAACTAGATGAGAATAACAAGCAACTGAAAGAGACCACCAAAGTGTGGGGAGAAAGTAATGACTGCTGTGATGCAAAAAATGGATCTGAAAAAGATATGAATTTAATGAACAAAGAGGATTTACAAGATGACCAAACACAAATACTGGAAGAAGAGGGAAAAGACGAAGGATACATTGTTCCACAAGTGAGAGATGTGGAACAGGACTTTGGTTTGATACAAGGAGGCCTCAAAAAAGAAACAGTGTATACTGTTGGACTCCTAGTGAGAGAGGGAGTCCAAAGTCTGCACTGGGAACTGGATAAAAAAAGGAGAGAATTTGAAGTTGTTCTGGAATTGGACATTGTAAAGGACTGGTTTCTTCCCACAGAATCAAAAAACAATGTAAAGTCAGTGGAAAGGGATTGGGCAACAGGTGTAGCATGGAAGAGACGGCTCAAGATCTGGAAACAAACTCGAGGGGTTTGGTGGGAAAGGGTGGGAATGGGGTGAATTATAAAGGGATATTGGATTGGATGGATTTAAACCAGGGGTCCCCAGACTACGGCCCGGGGGCCGGATGCGGCCCAATTGGCCTGCCAATCCGGCCCGCGAGGACCCCCGCCGCCCGCTCTTATGGCGCGCGGCGCGGCAGCGCTCTTCCGGGTCGGGAAAAAAGCGCTGAAAATCCGTTGTGCGCATGCGTATGGGCCTCTCCCGACCCGGAAGAGGTCATTTCTGGTGCACTTCCGGGTTGGGGGAGGCCCATACGCATGCGCACAACGGATTTTCAGCGCTTTTTCCACCCTGGAAGCGCGCCGCCGCGCCAGTAAGCGCCCGCGCGCATGCGCACATGCGCACACTCCCCCGCCCGCCGGCCCGCACAGGCGCGCGCTCCCCCGCCCTCCGGCCCGCCGCGCGATCGGCGCGGTGGGAACCGGCCCAAACGCCGGTAAGTCTGGGGACCCCTGATTTAAACGGTCTGAAACTGGCTTGATATTAGGAATTCGCTGAGGGGTCTGGGAAATTTGGTTCCAGCAAAAGGGGGGATGGTTCTAAATATGAATAATTAAGAAAGGAGAATAGAATTTTAAGATTTGAACACAAATTGCATTTCTGGTAAAATATTAAGCGATGGGAAGAAATCTAAGACAAGGAAAAATTGGTAAGATTAGATATGGATAGTGGAGTAATAAAAAGGATAAGATTGTAATGTGTAAAGGAAAATAGTAGCGTTAGAGAACATTGCATATATGGTTATTACAAGGGACCCAGAGCGGGGGGAGTTGGGGAAGTCCAAGATGTTATTGCAAAGACTACAAATAAGATGTTTTTCTTTTTTTTCTTTTTTCTTTTTTCTCCTTTTTCTTTTTTTTTAAAGTCTTTTTTGTATTTTTGTATTTTCATTGTTGTTTTGGCTTTTGTTTTGTCCCTGTTTTCTTTTTTTTAGTTTTTTTTTGGGGGGGAGGGGAATACTTTTTCTTTTTTTCATTTTGGGAAGGGGGGAGGGATATGTGTATTTCATGTGTTATTCTGTAAAATCAATAAAAATCATTTTAAAAAAATAAAATGATATGTAAATCCCACGATTCATCAAAAAAACAACAACGAGTGTAATCTATTTAATACAACGAATACTAGTATGGATAAAATAAAGTACAATGGTAAGTGTAAGGAAAATTGAAGACTTAGTAATTTAAAAGAGAGAGAAATGGTTTGTGTGGATCCAGCAGGTTAAAACGACTGGCGTATTTTGTAGGCTGCCGTGTAAAATTTTGTGACTGATGCTACAATCTCTGGCTTTCCATCTTCTAGAAGCAAACTGGACCATGCCAATGCTATTTCTCTAGAAAAAGAGGTGCTGGAGGTCACCACGAACTGGCTGGGCCACGCTTCAGGAAAAGCCTCCTTAAACAAGCCTTAAGCGATCATCTTGCAACTTACAGAAAACCCTGGCTCCTCGAATGCCACCATTTCCTACCGCCTAGTGAAATCTTTCTCTTCACCTGATCCTGGAGATCTCTCGGCTGGCTTACAACTCATTATGCGTGGGGGATCAAATTGTCCTGTAAAGTTGACGAAAATGACAAATTTTTATAGATATCGGCTCTCCCGCCCCAAGATTCCAAATCACCGTGCAAAGCTCCTTGGCTAATCCAATCCGATTTAAAGCTAATCCCTTGCCGGCCTAGTATAGTTGAGTGAAGGTATTTGAGAGATTTATATGGACACCATTAGCCTCTCGGGGGCCTTGCTTCTTCGCATACCTCCGAAACACAATCTGATGGAGGAAGGTGAGACCCAGAGGCCTCTTTCCCGTAGCAATGGCTTTTCGTTCCATCCCCTGAGCTGTGTGAAATTGAGGAGGGCAAGGAAAGCGGGGCGCCCTGGCGCTGAAACGAGCCTCTTGAATCATGGAAGCATAGAATTGCTGGGTTGGAAGGAACTCAAGGGTCATCTAACCCCCTGCAATGCAGATATCTCAACGAAAGCTTCCCAGAAAGTTGGTCATCCAACCTCTGCTTAAAAACCTCAACCAAAGGAGAGCCCACCACCTTCTGAGGCAGTTCATTCCATGGTTGAACAGCTTTTTACAATTAGACAAATTCAAGGACAAGAACCACAACGACATCTGCAATTGAAGGCAGCACTGGCTCTTGAATGCCAGTTGCCGGAAATGAGAGGTTGGGAGAGGGCTCTCGTGCTCAAATCCTGCTTGCAGGTTTCCCAGGTTGGCCACTGTGAGAACAGGATGCTGGGCTACACGGGCCTTTGGCCTCACCCTGCAGGCTCTTATTATGCTCTTACAGACCCTCTAAGTGTCCCTATTTTCCAGGGATATTCCCGAATTTAGAGGAGCTGTCGCAGCTTCTGGTTGGATCCCAGAATGCCTGCTTTTCCTTAGGACATCCCTGTCTTCATCAGAGAAATGTTGGAGGGTATGGTAGGATGTCCCGATTTCCATCAGAGTATGGAGTTATGCAACGCCCGAGCCAAGGAGATAAGTAACTGTCCAACCTTTAGAAGACATCTAAAAAGCATTCTGCTTTTATATATGTTGAGTGGCTGGGGCAACTCAGTCAGATGGGCAGAGTATAAATATTATTATTATTATACAGGACATTCCTATTTTCATTGGAGAAATGTTGGAGGGTATGCTCTTATGTACAGAATGTTTACAGTGTTTGCACTGTGCAGGTGCCAACCCACCACCCCATGCCTGCCTTTGCTTGCTGTCTCTCGCTCCTTGACTGCGGCATAGCGATGTGGTTATGGAATCCTGAAAAGGTTCACCTGATCCCCGAGATTAAAGCCACCTGGACAGGCTCCAAACAACAGGAGCCATCCCCGGACCAAATGCAAGCTGGGCAATCTACATGGAAGGCCTGGCTCCGTTCTGCGGCTCCGGTTTGAAACCCAAAGTTTGAAAAGCTCCAGTTGCAATAAAGCAGGTCACCTTTAACGGGCCACCAGCCTCTTTGTCGGTTTTCATTTCAATTTTGTGTGACTCCCTGCAACCTCGGGATGCATCTAACAGCCAAACCAGGAATGGCTGTTGCGTTTGGCCGGGTCATGTTTATTAATACAAGCTCTATTTTAAGCGTGGCTTTTGTGAGAACGTTGGGTAGTTTGGCATAACAACTCGCTGTCCTTTATTAATGCATGTTGTTGGACAAGACATTGATCGCCCTGTTACCGTCAACAGGGTGGGCCTTTTCAAAGGAGAGAGAGAGAGAGAGCTGACAGCCGAATCTAAGAAGAATTTGCCAATTCACACCAATGGCCCTGTTCTCACAGATGCCCGTGGGAAACTGGCAAGCAGGATTTGAGCACAAGAGCCCTCTCCCCTCCTGTGGTTTCCAGAAACTGGTTTCCAGAAGCATTGCTGCCTTCAACTGTGGAGGCAGAAGATAGCCATTGCATACCGTCTAACATTCCTTGGATTAAAATAAGGACATTTCTCACTCCCCCCCCCATAAGTGACCCTCCTCGACCCCCCCATTTTTTTGCCCCCTCTGCAGAGCATTTCCTATCAGGAAAAGGGCAAGTGCCACCACACCAATGGGACACGGCACATGCACCCTCCACCGTCCCGAGAAAACCTCTTAATCCCTATTCTATTCTATTCTATTCTATTCTATTCTATTCTATTCTATGGTAGATTTACAGAAAGAGAAACACACACCAATAAATAAATTTTGGAAAGGGGGCAAGATTAGACTCCTTGCGCTCTGCTCTGCTCCCCAGGGAGAAAGAATGTTTTCTGCTGCTCCAGAGAAGCGGACACGGAGCAATGGATTCAAACTTCAAGAAAGAAGATTCCACCTAAACATTAGGAAGAACTTCCTGACAGTAAGAGCTGTTCGGCAGTGGAATTTGCTACCAAGGAGTGTGGTGGAGTCTCCTTCTTTGGAGGTCTTTGAGCAGAGGCTTGACAGGCATATGTCAAGAATGCTTTGATGGTGTTTCCTGCTTGGCAGGGGGTTGGACTGGATGGCCCTTGTGGTCTCTTCCAACTCTATGATTCTATGATTCTTTCCGCCCAGGGCAGCCCTGCTCTCTGATCTGGTGTGTCACAAGGGGCTAGATCACAGAAGCCACAGCCTCTCCTCCTCTTTGCCCATTCTCAAGCAGCTGCTACAAGCTGCCCAAGGGAGAAGGACGGTGGTAGAGGCCATGGGGAGGCGACGGGATGCTCCCTCAGCCGCAGCCGCTGTCCTCACTCGGAACAAGCACTGACTCATCCTCCTCCCCACATTCAGCGGTGGCAGCCCTGGTGGGGGAATTAGGGACATTCCATGTCCAGACTGGGCAGCAGTGACTTTCTTTCCAAAGGACTAGATTATGATGGTCTCCTGTAGCCTTTAGCCTGAATTTGGGCCTCACACAGAATGCGGCTAACTGTATGGAGAGCACTTGACTGCCATGTCGGAGTTTGCCAGCTCGGATCCGTGAGGCCGTTGCTGCTCTTTCGAGAGGTGGCACATGCAGCGCGCCAAAGCGTTCTCAGCTGGGGGCTCTTGGTATCGCTGCAATGCAGTTAGTGATAATCCTCCCTTGGCAGGATAGCGTGTGGGCTGCTACCCAGCATGCCTTGCAGAGCAATTTTGCTTTTATAAATAGAAGGTAGGAGAGTGCAGAATGGAGAGAGGAGGTCACGGGACTTTTATGCCGTGCAAAGGAGAGGTTTATGAATTTATTTTAATTCCGTTCAATTTATGAATCGCATCCTATAAAACGCCTCACAGCAATGTAGCAAGGAAAGCATCCATTTCATTTATAAAAGCATATAGAAGCATTTCATTTATTTATTTTTATTTTTATTTTTATTTTAAATCACTGTAACAATTAAAAAACAATTAAAACTTCGGATGAAAATAGGATGAAAAATTCCTGTGTTGTAGGGGGTTAAAGTAGATGGCTTGTTGAGTCCCTCCCAACTCTACAATTCTGTAATTCATATTGGCAAAGAGAATGAGAGTGATTTCCTATACAAAAATGTTTTGAAACCATTTCATCTGTAAAAGCAATTTCAAATCCAATACGCATCCAAAATGGGATAAAAATGTCCACTGAAATGGCTTGTTGAAAAAGGAAGGTTTTGAACGTGGTGCTTGTCTGATCTGCAACAGGATGAAGTTCCCAAGGGCAGGGGCCACCACACTAAAGACCCAGTTCCTGCATCATAGGGAACAGACCTCCTGATGAGATGGTCTCTCCTGTAGAACACAGTGATAGGTTGAGTATGGAACAGACAGTATTTTAGACCTGCGCTTCCCAAACTTTCCCCCTCCATGGACTGCTTGAAAATTGCTGAGAGTCTTGGAGGACCACCTTAATGGTTTTCCTGGCAGATTCTGCCTGATTTTTAATTAATTGATTTTTATTACTATGGTTCCTGTATTGTAGGGGGTTGGACTAGATGGCCCCAGGGTCCCCTCCAACTCTACAATCCCAAGATCCTTTTATTTATTGTGTTGTATTTTATTACATTGCTTTTTGATTGCCATGGAAGCAAAATGGTAGGTGTCCTTCACAGATTGGGCTGAGGACCACCTGAATGAAGCTCATGGCCCACTGGTGACCCACAGGGCACAGTTAGGGACCCCCTGTTTCAGACAACATGGCAAGGATCGTGGCCTTTGGCTTTCTTGCCACTGTTCTGATTTGACTTGTCTCTTTGGTTTCTTCAGAGAAACAAACATTTCCAGGGAACTCTGAGGTTCCCCAGAAGCACAAATCGAGAGTACATTGGTAATGGCACTTTGAAAGAGTGCTTGTCCAAGTCTAATTCTCTGCCATTTGGATATGAAAATAATGTGTTTTAAAGTAGGGTTGTGATTTTTTCCTGATTTTCTTCTCTTTTGTAAACCCCTTTGAGGTGCCCCCCCTTTTTTTAAAAAAATCAAGTCCTATGAATGTTATGAAAACAAACAAACCAACACTGTGTTACCTAGTTACTATGAGAAAGCACATAATGTCACCTCTTTACCTGGTGGGGAAATTCATGCAGGATAGTGGCAGAGCAGTGACAGTATGAACTGTTTGCTCTAACACCTGATGGAGAAAACGAATGTTTCATTTTTCTTTCTTTTCTCTCTTTCTTTCAAAATGAGGGTTTTTTTGTGGGGGGTGGGGTAGGGTGGAGTTGCAAAGCAAAAACAGCCATCACTCAGTTCCACTGTCACATTAAGCAGCCTGAAATCTGCTTTCAGGTAAGAGGCCTGGGTTCAGCTGAGGGTCACAGGTAAAAGTGCTCTCATTACAAAAATAAAGGATTCTTGTAACCCACAGAGCTTCCAGCTCGTGACTCCAAAAAAACAACCCTGTCCTGTTCTTCTAAAATCCTTGGAGTTCGGGGAAAGTGTGTCGGATAGGCAGTGGCAGATTTACATACAAGCTAAACAAGCTATAGTTTAGGGCCCCACTCTCTTGGGGGCCCCAAAAAATATTAAAGGAGAAAATTTGGATGTACATTTCTAAAATATAAGATAAAAAACAAATAAAATAAAACCTACATACAGCAACAGTGTTTTATGTTATGTAGGCTCCTATTGGTTGTGTGCAAATGCCTTTAGATACCTCTTGTTGTTGTTTAGTCGTTTAGTCGTGTCCGACTCTTCGTGACCCCATGGACCAGAACACGCCAGGCACTCCTGTCTTCCACTGCCTCCCGCAGTTTGGTCAGACTCATGTTGGTGGCTTCGAAAACACTGTCCAACCATCTCGTCCTCTGTCGTCCCCTGCTCCTTGTGCCCTCCATCTTTCCCAACATCAGGGTCTTTTCCAGGGAGTCTTCTCTTCTCATGAGGTGGCCAAAGTATTGGAGCCTCAGCTTCAGGATCTGTCCTTCCAGTGAGCACTCAGTCAGGGCTGATTTCCTTCAGAATGGATAGGTTTGATCTTCTTGCAGTCCATGGGACTCTCAAGAGTCTCCTCCAGCACCATAATTCAAAAGCATCAATTCTTTGACGATCAGCCTTCTTTATGGTCCAGCTCTCACTTCCATACATCACCACTGGGAAAATCATAGCTTTAACTATATGGACCTTTGTCGGCAAAGCGATGTCTCTGCTTTTTAAGATGCTATCTAGGTTTGTCATTGCTTTTCTCCCAAGAAGCAGGCGTATTTTAATTTCGTGACTGCTATCACCATCTGCAGTGATCATGGAACCCAAGAAAGTAAAATCTCTCACCGCCTCCATTTCTTCCCCTTCTATTTGCCAGGAGGTGATGGGACCAGTGACCATGATCTTAGTTTTTTTGATGTTCAGCTTCAGACCATATTTTGTGCTCTCTTCTTTCACCCTCATTAAAAGGTTCTTTAACTACCATATAGCATATATTCAACACAAAAACAGCGACAATTTATTCCTGACAAAGGACAGCTGGACATATAAAGGGCACAGCTCATCTGATTTTGCTAAGCAAATATTCAAGAATAAGCAAGCAAGGGCATGACAAGAGCCCCAAATTGAAACCCTGGTGTCTTCAAGGGAGGCTGGAAAAGCTCCTCCCTGAAACTCTGGGAACCAGTGACCCGTCAGAGTGCAGCACTCGGCTTGCTGGTCCAATTGGTGTGACCCAGTTTAAAACAGCTTCCTAAAGCACCCAGTCCTCAGGGTTACAGAGAAAATCCTAAATGTTTAACTAAATGCCTATATTAAGGGTTTAGCACTTATTTCCATATTATTTGAAAATGGAAGCAAATAACATGGTAATGAACAATGAATTTGCTCTATATTCCCCTATAGGACCGGCTTTTACATTGCGTGAAAGCTCAAATATAATGTGAAACTTAACTGTCAGGGGACAGTAAAGAAAATGGAGTAAACTGTCTTCTGAATGCCACCTGAAAGTCTGGGGTTTTGCTGGGGAGGGCAGAACACAGGATGTAGTTGAATGAAATAGAGTATCCTGAAAAGGGGAATAGATGGCTGAATGTCCTTTAGAAAGGCTCAGTGGAAGAATATCTGTTTTTTCTAGGTAGGGCTGGATATGTCCGCTGTATGAAATCCTGGAGAGCTGCTGCCAGTCAGTGCAGGCAAGGCTGAGCTAAATGGACCAATGCTATGAGGCAGCTTCCTATGAGCCGGAGCACTATACCGTACAACATGTTGCATCTCCTGGGATGGGCTTTGGTGCAGATACAAAAAAGCCAGGAAGGAAAAAGTACTTCAGCAGAACTCTTCACCCCAGCAGTCCTTGACACGAGCACAGAGGGAAGTAGTCTGAGTCCTTGGGCGATAATGATAGTGAGGAAGATTTATGGCAAAGTTGCTGGTGTTTTGCAGGTAGATGTGCAAAGCTCTTAAAACATAGCCAGGGGTAGAAATCCACCAAGATGACAGAGAAGTCTTTATAGGAGGGAACACAACACAAAAGGTGGTTTGTTTTTCCGAAGATTATTCTCAGGTAGTAAGCCTTCTCTCTCTCTCTCTCTCTCTCTCTCTCTCTCTCTCTCTCTCTCTCTCTCTCTCTCTCTCTCTCTCTCTCTCTCTCTCTCTGCCTCCACCCTTCTTCTCATTCTTTGGCACCAAGTCCCAGACAGAAACATCACCAAATTGAACCCTTCACTTCTCTGCTTTTTAATGGGCAAACGGCGGCAGCTGCCAGCAGCGCCTGAACTGCTTCTTCTTCACCGTGAGCAATTCAGAAAACCAGGTGAAATTGTCTGCTCACAATAGCAACAGTAGTTTGATCAGGGCCATCAGTTCCAGAGCAGCTACAGATGCTTCAAGGAAGGTGGCAGAAACGGGCTCCCCTGGCCCCTTGCAGCTTTAAGGCGATGCAAGGATCTCGCCTGCTCTGAAGCATCCCTGACTTCTGCTAACCCTCAGCCTGAGCAGAGTGAGGTCCCTCCTGTTAATTCACTTTAACAAGGCCTCTCAACACTTTGATTTTGAAAGCATTAGGGTGAATTAGAGTCACTCCTCCTTACCCTTTTCAAAGACTGTACCTGCTTTTGAGTTGGTATGTGAGATGGTTCATTCATGCATGTTAGTCAACAAGTGATGAACATGGTTGTGTGAATCTGCAGTGTGTGTGTGTGTGTGTGTGTGTGTGTGTGTGTGTAGGAACACCCAACTGGCTAAAGTGTGTCAAGTAGTTAATTAGTCTGCTTTTTGCTAATTAGAGAATATTCTAATATTATTTTCAAAGTAATGGCTCATGATATTTTGAAAGACATCAGTTATTCCCTGAATAAAAATGGAGTGAAGCTGAGACTTGAAGCCTTCTTTAATTTCAGAATCTCTTTTGGGATACTTCCACCAGCTTCCACAAAACCTATCAATGGCCACTTCATGACAATCACTTGAAACCACAAGGCAAATCAGGCACATTTGCAGACTTCTGCATATTTTTTTCCTCCTGAGTATTTCACATCATTCCTGTGGTTGCAAGGATCCACCAGTCTATTATATGACTGGAAACAGTTGATTGTAAAGGAAACAAAGGAATTTTAGCTGCAATTGCTAACATTGTATGCAGTGTTTATCTAGCAGGGTGGAAGGAATACCACAATCTTAAGCCAACCAAAAGACAAAGACGCATTTCAATTCATTGCCAATCCTGCATTATTTTCTCCCATGCATCTGCCTCCTGGCTGAGCCAAAGTTGATCACCGCATTGACCCTAATAATTAAAGAAGGGCTCAGCTCAGTTAGTTAGAGTGTGGTGCTGATAATGCCAAGCTTGCAGGTTCGATCCTCATATGGGACAGCTGCTTATTCTGGCATTTCAGGGGGGTGGACTAGATGATCCCCAGGGTCCCTTCCAACTCTGCGATTCTATGATTCTATTATTCCTATGCACGGAATAAATCAGAGGTGCAGAGACTTCAGGCTTGTTGGAACTGCCTTCTTTCCCTTTTCTCTAGAACTCCAAGATTTACCAACCAGATTCAGGTGCAAACAACCCAGTTAGAATTAATCAGCAAGGCCTTGCAAGGGCATGTGAAAGGATGATGGCATGTGGAACTTCGTGACCCTGTATCCTCACCTCTGAAAAACCAACCTGAAAAGGCAAAAAATATTATATTTCTTATCATTCTTAATTCGAATGATATATACAGTGAAGGCAGGTCTGTCTTCCCCCAGATGCCTGCTTTCCTACTTACACCCAGTCTAGGGGGCGGCTCTTCCTGCCAGCTTCCTCCTCCTCCTTAGTCTCGTTGTTGCCCTTGTAGAACTCAGCAGGGACAAGGAGGATGGGGACAAAACTAGAATGAGTTGGTTTAGCTCTGGCGCCCCCTACTGCTGGTCTCCCTGCCTTCCACCCTACCAGTCCTGGTGGGCAGCAGCCACCATGGTTTATACCCCTCCCCTTCCTCCCGAAGTCACCCAGGGCGGCATATAATACTCAGTTTACGATTCTCTGTTACAAAGACCAAAATACTACATAGAATTTCACAAATATTTGATGCTACGTTTTGAAAAATGAAATAAAGCATATACAGTGTATGTGAAAGTTAGGATCCACAGAAAAACAAATAAGGCAGAACGATGTGCAGATGCTCCAGTGTAAATCCAGCCCTGAAGCACTATCATAACGCCAGTGACATGTTGCAAAATCCACCTGCAAAGAACATCAGTCTGTAAATTCCGCAAAATTAGGTGCATAGCCTAATCCTAGGCACATTTGTTTGTTTGTTTGTTTAAAATATGATTTTCATTTATATACATTACAACAATTATTTAACCATAGTTTTAACATTTTCAACTCCGACTCCCTTCCACCTCTTTCTCTAGTTCCTTGCATTTATTTTTGGTCCTTTACTGCATTCTCCAAATTGCCCTAACCTATTTCTTAATCCCAGGCACGTTTATTCGGAAGTGAATCCCACTGGATTCAATCTGGTTGAGTCTCCAGTAAGTGTATGGTTGCCTTATTGAGTATTGTGCTGGGGAGATATCACAGCTAGTCCTGACTGTACAAGATCCCAAATCAGCGCAGTTGATCTATGCTCCCTTTCTGGTTGCTTCCAGCCTGAACGAAGGGCTCTTTGATAAGGAGTTTTGCTGGGATGATCTTCTTACGATGCTCTGGAAGCAGCACTTGGGGTGCACCCAATGGGGACCCTTGATGGTCTGTGGCTCTCTGCCACATGTCTCCTGTACAGATTGCATAGTTGCTACAGGAGACAGCTGTGGAACGCCAGCTTAGCCACAGCATGGCGGCAAAGGCAGGAATAGCAAAAGATTGGAGAGGAAAATTCCAAGACCAGCTGGACATCTGTGGTTTTTTAAAGCAGAGGACATATTGCTATTATGGAAAAACTTGCTCATCTGCTATAGGTTCAGCTTTCAAAGGGCTTGGCAAATGTCTCAGGTTTATTTTATTTTATTTTTTTAAAAAAAGAATGCAATTGATACACTGTGCAAAGCCTAGGTAGGAAGAAAATGATGGACCTCTTTAATTATAGATCAATAAGCATTTGCTGATTTAAGTCAGGGGTGCAAGGGCCACCTTCCTTTCTGGGCCACTTCCTGAGGGCCACATGTCAGTGGTGGATTGTGCCGGATGCTAACATGTTAATTTCACTTTTGTGCAGTAGACTAGTTTCTACACACGAGCACACAACCTTTATGTCTTCCATCAATCCATGCAGAGGCATTATTAGAGTTCAAGGGAGTTGACTTGGGGGGTGTTACCTAGGAAGAGTCCCAAGGGCCAAAGAGAAAGGTCTGAGGGCTGTATTTGGCTTTCAGGCCCATGTTTCCCTGTCTCTGGTTTAGGCAAATGGAAACAGTGGGAGGAAGAAGAAGAGGAAGAAGAAGAGTTTGGATTTGATATCCCGCTTTATCACTACCCTAAGCAGTCTCAAAGCTGCTAACATTCTCCTTTCCCTTCCTCCCCCACAACAAACACTCTGTGAGGTGAGTGGAGCTGAGAGGCTTCAGAGAAGTGTGACTAGACCAAAGTCACCCAGCAGCTGAATGTGGAGGAGCGGGGAGGCGAACGCAGTTCCCCAGATTAGGAGTCTACCGCTCTTAACCACTTCACCACACTGGTGGGCAATGCAAATACTTAGGAAAGGAAGGATTTGCTGAGTGCTTAATAGTCATTTGCAGCAACCCCATTAGTAATAATTGCAACAGGTTCCCAGACTCACCTGGAGCCTGGAGCAAGGAGGGGAAGGGAGCTCAGAGAGGCAATGGAGGACCATAACTTCACCTCTAAGTGGGCACCCCAAGAGACACACAATTCTTCTTGAAAACATTTTAATGAACTTAATATGAAAATTGTTTATTGGTGATTGGCCATATTCATTTCGCTGCAACTGATTCTGCAGACACAGACTACTGTTAATTATTCACTTGGGATAGTAATGTGAAAGCTAGGGAGAGAAAAACAATCTTAAACATTAAAAGAAGAGGAGCAGGATTATTGTACAGACCAGTTGTTGTTGTTGTTGTTGTTGTTTTATATATAAAAAAACACAAGTTCATTTATTTGATTCTGTTTATAAATTACTTTCCTGAAGCAACTCTAAAGTGATTTCATAGTAAAAACATCACCAATAAAATGAATTAAAAACAATTCCATATTGATTGAAAGACTGGGTCACTACAATGTGCTCTGTGTGCCTGAACTTTTACCTAACATAATGCATTTTCGTATGTTATTTGCAACAATATATTATTTTTTATGCACGTTTTCCCCTAAATATATGTGTTTTTGTAAACACTGGATGGATAACTGCACTGCAGAATTTGGAAAACTGCAGATTTCGAAGGGCAGCTGTGTTTGAAGGGCACACAGTATAGGCAAGGTTCTGAAAAGAGTCCACTAGAACGAAACCAGCGTCCATGCTAGCTGCTACCAGTAAATCTCAGCTTCGCACTCAGCCACGCTTGCTAACTCCCACCACTGCCTGCCCTGCCCATGGTTTCTGTGAGTACTGTGACCACTTGCAAATCTCCCAGTCTGCATTTTCCTGTATTGAGTTCTGCCTTCCAAATATTTGCTGATCAAATTTCGTGTAGGACACAGGCCAGGACTTCTCTCCCTCAGGCATGGAAACCCTGAGCAGAAGGGCTGATCCTGCCCAGTCTTGGATGCTTGATGGGGGAAAAAATAAGGTTGATTTTTTTTTTAATAAGAGATCCGTCAGTCATACATTTCAAGATCGTTAAATAAATACACAAAGAGAGAAAAGAATAATTAGATTCCCCCTTCAAGCCAAGCAGGATGATGTAAAAGCAATTAGGGTGGGCGAAAGACAAACCCCCTCCCCCACAACTTTAGATGAGACATACAAATCTTTAGGGAACCGATTTGCATTTTTAAAATAAAATCTCCAGAGGCATTTATGAGTCACAGACCAATCACATCCTGCAAAAGCAACAGCACAGATTTTGCAATTGAGACATAACATTCACTCTCATCGATTCCGTTCTTTCTTTCTACCTCTGAAGACGACTTCAGCTTAGTTATGTGTAGTCAGCTAAGATCCCATTGCTTTTCTTCAACCAGGCATTCGGTCGATTGACATTCTATATGGCTTTTGAAATGCGTTTGTGGGTGGGGGCATTATTGTTTTGTTTTTGTTTTATTATGTATTTTGTATTCTCGTTTTGCATTTTTCTATTGCAAAGCACCCTGGGATCTTTGGATGAAAAGCAGTATACAAATTTAATACTTTAAAAAATTAAATTAAATTAAATTTGAATAATTCGTTAATCCTATCAGTCTTCATTTATTTATTTCTCAAATAGATCTGCATACATTTCCACACACAAAAAGCAGCACACTACTTCTGAAGCACATGTTGCTGGACTATCTGCACTATAGAGTTAAACCACTATCATGCCGCTTTAGGAGTCGTAACATCAACCAAAGTATCCTGGGATTTGTAGTTTGCTACAGGGGCTAAGAGTTGTATGAGATGCCCTGTTCCTCTCACAGAGTTAGGACTCTCAGAAGAGGGACTGGTTGTTAAGCCATTGAGAGAACTGTAACTCTGTAAGGGAAAGGGAATCTCCTTAACAACTCTCAGCACCATTATGCCAATAAAGGCTGAATGAATGAATGAATGAAAACTCTCAGCACCCTTAGCAATGTCTAAAGGACTGCAGACCAAATGGATTCATGTGGATTCTGATCCGGGCCAGGGGTGCTGAATTTAACTCTTTCCTCCTATACCATTTATCTGGTCTAAATTGCTGCTATTTGCCCTGCATGTTTAGCCCAGTAGAGCAAATAATACTTTCAAGGATCACAAAAAAGGCATGTGGGGAAAGAGTTGACTGCCCTATCGTCCAGCACCATCTGAATTAGTCCCCTCCCTTTACGGTGATCATCATCTGAGGCCCTTCTTTGTGTGCCTGCTCCACATGAGGTCTAGAGAGTGGCAACACAAGAACAGACCTTTTCTGTAGTGGATCTCTGTTTGTGGAACACTGTCTTTAGGGAGGCTTGCCTGCCAGGGGTGCCATCTCTAGAAGACACTGAGGGCCCAAGCACACACAAAAATTTTCTTGTGGGTGCTCAGCACCCATACCACAGGGCCTCTGATGCAACTTGCGGAAGTCAGATGCAACTTGCGGAAGTGCCACTGGAAGTCAGGTTCTGAGGCCGTGGGATGCATGATGTTATAATTTCACATCACAATGTGGCATCATGACATCATGTTGCACACGCTGGGCACCCATAACCTGGGGCCCAAGTCAGCGCCCCTGTTGCCTGCTACCTTCACTACATGTCTTTAGGCAATAGGGGAAACATTTCTCTGGTTGGCTAAACAATATAGGGCCTTTTAAATGTGTCTGTGGAAAGGGGAGGGGTTATTGGTTTGTTTGTTTTTGTCATGTATTTCTGTGTTTTCATACTGTAAACTGCCCTGTGATCCTCAGATGAAGGGCAGTATATAAATGTAATAAAAAATAGTAATCAGTACTATTTTTCTAGAAAAAGAGGTGCCGGGATTCACCATGAACGTCTCCCTTGTTCTCTTAGAATGGCAATGGCTCCCACCTGAGAGGTACTGGAGTCATAGCTGCCAAGTTTTCCCTTTTCTCGCGAGGAAGCCTATTCAGCATAAGGGAAAATCCCTTTAAAAAAGGGATAACTTGGCAGCTATGACTGGAGTGTTCTGGCTGAACAAAAGCCTGGATAACAATAGCAGCAGCAGCAGCAGCAGCAGCAACAACAACAACAACAACATGCAAAATGGAAAATGGTTAAATTGCATACAAAATTGAGTATAATAGTGAAGGTTGCATGGAAATGCTGGTGGTTTTTCATGAGAACTTTGAAAATAAATACATCACAAACTATGTGGAAATGTGGAGAGCTGGACTTAAGAGTGTAAAAATGGAAACCGAAATGGACAGATTCACCCATCCTTAGTGAATGAGAATGAACTTCAGCTGGATTGGGGCCAATGTGCTTATCCAAATGTACAGAGACGGATTAGCATCCGCATCAGCTCAAGAGAGAGATATCCACAGGGTGGCCACCTGTCCAGCTTTAAACCACCCAGGCTGGCTCCAGAAAGGGTTGTGAAACCAAATGCTAAGCAAGTAGCATTTAAATCCTTTTAGGAAAATCTTGCAAAACATCAAATGCTGGCTTCAAAGTGGTATTTTAAAAGGTATCCTGTGTCATCATAAAACCGTTGCCTTGAAAGCACCCTTGCACAGAGAGAGGGGGGGGGCTGCCATATCCCTTGGTCCATTTCAATCCCTTTCAGAAATTTATTTGTTTTTGTTGTTGTTGTTGTTGTTGTTGTTTAGTCGTTTAGTTGTGTCCGACTCTTCGTGACCCCATGGACCATTACACGCCATTTGTAGAGGCTCACCAAAAAAAAATGTATTTGCAGGAGCTACATTATTCCCCATAGCAACTACTAAGAGATCATGGATAATTGCAAATTCAGCGAGTTTTGGACCCAAAGTTTGTTGACAACTTTTTGGGAAAGGTGGGCTCTCTCTCTCTCTCTCTCTCTCTCTCTCACACACACACACACACACACACACACCAAACACCCCAACCTGTCATTTTAGGCTATGCCATGCCATTACTGTTTGAAAGCGGCATTTGATAATAACTAATAAGGAGATCAGAAATTAATTGTTTGGAAAGTATTGTCATTTATTAATTAACAACATTTCTGTTCTAGTGGAAAACGAGCATTCTTTGGGCAGTGAAAAATTCAGATTAAAAGCCATTGTGTGTGTGTGTGGTAAAAGGCAAAACCAAATAACCACAGTTAAGAAGTAGAGCAGCCAACAGGGAGAGAAGAGGTTAAGATTGTTTCAGCAACGTCATTAGCCCTGAGCACCCAAGAGAAAGCTGCTGCTCACATTTCCAAGTTGTAGTTAATGAATTGATTCATTAATCAAATCTGGTTAAGTGATTAATGCTTTAAGCGCTAGTAATCAGGCACTGATTCAACAAGATATTCAAAGATAGAATTAAATCAGGATTCACCAATCCAGCTCCACCATAGCGGAGTTTGTGGAACATTCTGCTGTCTTTATTAATTGATTATTCCTTTACTTCAGCCATTTATAACCCACCTTTGAGGATAATGAAACCCTCCCAGGTCACTTGTCAAAATTAAGAAACTGCTGTTGTTGTTTTTTGTAATATTGAAAAGCACAATTTAAACCAATCAGCTTGAAGCACCTACAAGATTCCTGGAAGAGGAAAAAGCAGCAGCGCCGAACCTACCAACTTCCATGGAAAGTTAATACAATAAAGTATCAAGGGCCAGATAAGAAGGCGGGGGGGGGGGCACTTTCAGCCCCTAGGCTTGAGACCTGGTCTACCACACAGGAAAATCAAAAAACAAGCAGAGGACGGGGCCAAATGGATGTCATGTGGTAAACTCTGGAAGGTCTGGAAAACAAGCCTGATGAGGAATGGTTGAGGGAGTTGGGTATGTTTAGCCTGGAGAAGAGAAGACCGAGAGGTGTTGTGATAGCTGTTTTCAATTACATGAGGAGTTGTCACAAGGAGGATGGAGCAAGCTTGCCAGAGGGTAGGACCCAAACCAATGGGTTCAAATGACAAGAAAGAAGATTCCAGCACAACATTAGGAAAAAACATACAGATGGCAAGAGCTGTTGACAGTGGAACGGACTCCATCAGAAAGTGATGGACTCTCTCCTTTGTTGGAGATTTTTAAACAGAGGTTGGATGGTCATCTGTCAGGACTGTGTCAGGGGGGTGGTCTTGAAGACCCTTGGGGACTGTTCCAACTGTACAATTCAATGATTCTATTATTCTAAGGTATTCCACAATCTGGATGTCGCCATGGAGAATCTCTCTCTCTCTCTCTCTCTCTCTCTCTCTCTCTCTCTCTCTCTCTCTCTCTCTCTGGCATCCCCTTGGTTTTTTTTTTGATGTTGAGCAGGCATCCCTCCAGATGTTTTGGATTACAATTCCCATCATCCCTGCACTAGTTCTGTTAGCTAGGGATCATGGGAGTTGTAGGCCAAAACATCTGGAGGGCAGCAGTTTGGGGGTGCCTGCTCTTTCCCCACCCCCCAGGTTTTTCATTTTCTGGGTGAAACTCCAGCTTGTGTTGCAAAGGGGGGGGGAAACAGAGTTTGCTTTCCAACCCCCCCCCCCTTGTAGTCTTGCCATAACACCCAGCAATTAATCAACACCGAGAAGACACAGGAACATCGCTGGGTACTCTGCATGCCTTGGGCGCAATTCATTGTCACTCAATTTTTATCCGAGCTCAGTGCAAAAAAAACCAGCCTGGGTGGGGCTTCCCTTTTCACCCCTTTGATTGTTCATCTGGAATCTCCTCGTGGGGCTGGAAATGAAACACATTAACTTGAGCAACGTGCTCCACCTGAGCGCTGGGAAGGTTCCCCCCGGGGCAATTTCCACCAGGTGGGGAAAGAGATTGTCTCTCAGCAGCGCTGGCCCTTGCTTCAACAAGCACGCAGGACATACCTCAGTCATTTATTTATTTTTAATCTTGTGATTTAATGCAACAGAACGTTGCCATGATGTTCCCCACCTCTTGAGCCCTGTGCACTGGAGGGATATTCGTTCTTCAGCCCGAGACAGATTTGTCCCAGGGTTGTCCCCTCCCCTCCCCCCCCCGCCGGGCTACTCGCAGAGAAGGCGTCTCGGGTGTGCCTGCCCCCAAATGTTTTTCACACTTTAAAAATATGAAGTGGGAATGGGGCAGGTAAAGGTGGGGTGCATCTGACGCTGTGTGTATGGAGCTCCGTTTGCATAATGGGACTTAGAACTGGAAAGTGGGGGGGGGGGGGTCCCCAACATAGCTGACAACTTTTGGATTTGAAAATAAGGGATCAGCAGCAGCCTCACCTGTCCTGGGGACAGTATACGGTATATCTAACAATCCAGGATAGCAGCGGGAAACAGTGCTAGAATAAGGGAATTTCAAGCAAAAAAAGAGAAGGCTGAAAGCTGTGGCTTGGAATAAGGGTTGTTGTTGTTTAGTCATTTAGTCGTGTCCGACTCTTCGTGACCCCATGGACCAGAGCACGCCAGGCACTCCTGTCTTCCACTGCCTCCTGAAGTTTGGTCAAACTCATGTTCGTAGCTTCGAGAACACTGTCCAACCATCTCGTCCTCTGTCGTCCCCTTCTCCTAGTGCCCTCCATCTTTCCCAACATCAGGGTCTTTTCCAGGGAGTCTTCTCTCCTCATGAAGTGGCCAAAGTATTGTAGCCTCAGCTTCAGGATCTGTCCTTCCAGTGAGCTAGAATAAGGGAGTTTCCCGCAAAAAAAATAAAAGGGAGGGTTGACAGCTATGGTCCCCAAGGGTCATCTAGTCCAACCCCCTGCAATGCAGGAATCACAGCCAAAGTACCCCTGACAGATGGCCATCCAACTTCTCATTAAACACCTCCACTGCTTCCCAATTTCCCCTTCTTCTCCACACGTGTCCCCAGAATCTCCTCTAGAGACAGAAGCAAAGGAACCTGCCCCCACCCCACAAGTCAATGAGCATTGCCATTCAAATGGTGTGCATGCGCCGCGTCATATGATTGACTTTGTGGGATGGGTCCCCCCGATATTTTATACCAGTTGGCACTCCTAATGGGCTCACCCAGTCTGCCCTTCTTACATGATCCTTTGTGTTGGGCATGCATCTGAACGACTAGATAAGACCATGTATGGCCTCTCTTCAGTACGTGTCTCTCTCTTGAATAGGCACCCTCTCCTTTGCTGCTGCTTAATGTGCGGAACAGCTGCAGGATTGACTGGTGGCTGAAGCATTTGCACCTCTCTATTTCTTTCATCACCAGAATTTTCAGCTCTTCAAGGATGGGGGCTACGGAAACTCAGGGCAGCACACACCGCTTTAGCTTTTCGTCTTCACCACAACCCTGCAAGGTAGGCTCGGCTGCCCAAGATTGGAGGACACTTCGCATCTCAGTCTCTCTGCAACCTGAGTCTGAGACTCTTGCCCCAGGGTACGGCCCAGATGTGTTGTGGGCTACAACTCCCATCCCTGGTCATTGTGACTGTGTCAAGACTGTAAAGTGGCTCAGAAGTGTTATGAACTAATTCATCCATCCCATTAAAGATCATTAATATTGCAAGGGTTGAACTAGATGACTCGTGGGGTCCCTTCCAACCAGGTGTGCCGAGTTGGACCCAACATTGAGGGGGCTGCCATGACGTCACACACATGGACCCCCCCAATTGGACCATGCCTGCTGAGATGTTCAGGCACCTGCTGGGATGCTCTGGCAATCGCGGGAGGGGGGCGTCTCAGAGGGCAAAAATCACCCTCCAAGGCTCCCACCCCTGCCTGGTGTGCCGGCGCTTGCCCAGGGGCAGCGGGGGATGGCGGCCCCCTCAATATTGGGAGTGGGGCTTGGCTCCTTGCCTCAAAATATTGAGTAGACTGAAGCCCCTTCTACCCCTTATAGCTGGCATCCCTGCTTTGAACACTACAATTCTATGGTTCACAGACTCTCCTTCCTCTCAGCAGATCATGAGTTGGGATACAAAGCTACACAAAGGTACAGATATCTCATGTATACAATTACATCAAAAAGACATCCATCACAGCAAGCTTAACAACAGGAGCAACTGAAATAACAGAGATGATGATGTACCCCCATCGTTCAGCCCAGACGCTGGGATCTAGCACCGGGGGCTTTCTGGCGATTCCCTCGGTGCAATAAGTGAGGTTACAGAGAACCAGGAAGAGGACCTTCTTGGTAGTGGTGCCCGCCCTGTGAAATACCGTCCTGTTGATAAACAACTATACAACTTATAGAAGACATCTGAAGGCAGCCCTGTTTAGCGAAGTTTTTATTGTTTGATGTTTTGCTGTGTTTTTATATTTTTCTGGAAGCTGGGGCAACCCAGTGAGATGGGCGGCATATACAGTAAATAAATCATCACCTCCCACTTCTGTTAAAAGCAGCAGTCCTGAGAAAGAATAACAGAATAACCCCAGACTATGCCTGTTGTGCCAGTCAGTAATTGAAAAGGATGGTCGTCTTCATTAGCAGTGGATTCTACAAGGCTTTCATAATGTGTGGATGTTCTTCTAGCGAAAGCACACCCACCTGACACACGCACACATGCACACACACAAAATTACTTTCTCACTCTGCCTGGCTTGCTCTGTCTCATTGAAACCTTGAGGGTTTGTTGTAGAGCCTGTTGCTATAAACACCCCAGGTATTTGCATAAGTATGTGACATTGTAAAGTTCCTGAAAGATTTTATCAGGTTGATTTTGGCTTGGCGCCCCATATTCACACTGAGCTGCCAGGGAGCGAGGCAGAAAGTCTGTACACATGTGAACATTTTCAACTTCCTAAACTCCATCAGAGTAAAAAGTAATGGGATTACTTTAACCAAACAATCAAACAGAACCGCATTTCACCTGACCCACCTGTGCATGATGGGAATTCACAAACAACCTGGTGCTGCTTGCTTTTCTTTTTTGGTCTCCAGGTGAACTTTTGCAAAGCATTTGCTTAGTTTGTGCAGGATCTCCATCTGGAAGGTGATTTCATGGCAGCTTGTTCAGCGATGTCAGCGACAGCAAATGCGCCTTCTCCGAGGAACCACCAGCTACACCATATTTAATAGTCTGGTCTAAAAGGGCCTGGACCACAGACATTGCCATATGCAAAGAGAGTAAACAGATATGCATACCTTTCCCCTCAAAAAAAGGCTGAGAAACAGGTTTTATTCATGGAACACTCGACTACTAAGGCCCCGTCTGCACTTCACAATTAAAGCAGTGTTATCCCACTTTAAACAGTCTTGGCTTCCTCCAAAGAATCTTGGGAACTGTAGTTTGTTAAAGACACCAAGATTTGCTGTTAAAGGTGCTGCAAATTTGCAACTGCGTTTCTTTTTAATTTTCCTAAGAAATAAGGCAAAGCAGTAAATTGTTAAAACAGCAGCAGTTTAATGCAGTATAAAGCAGACAGCACTTAACCAGAGGCGATAATTCAATAGCTAGTGCAGCATAGTGGAATAAGACATGACACAAAAGGAAAAGGGGATTGGGAGGGAAGAGGGGGAAAGCACATTCAGGCATCATGGGTTGGTTACAGAAGTCTTGTAAAGATGAGCTGGAATTGAAAGAGGGGCAGGAGCCCAAAGCTGCTGGTCTTTTTACAGAACTGATGGAGATGAGATCTCTCTCAGGATATTTTTCTCTGTGTCTCTATCTGGCTCCCACTGTCCATTGGAAAGAGTGATGTGGGCAGGCAAACTTCTCTGAGGAATCATAGAACCATAGAAAACGGCTCCATGGCTTGTTTCAAGCCTACTTTAAGCTTAGCTGGTGGCAAGTCCTGGAATGATCACAAACATTCTAGCTTCTCGCAAAACAGCAATACAGCTTCAGAGAGAGAAAGAAAGAGTCTGTTTGGATGGGAAACAAAAGTCTCTTGAGGCCAAAGGGAGACAGAGACAGGGGGCTGAAAATTAACTGTGGAGCGGCATGATCATAAAATGTCAGAGTTGCATATAACATGGTAAAGAGTGCTTAGAAATGCACATATCAACATATATCAAGGGGAATTTGCTATGCAAAATAATATGTATATTGAGCCAAATTGCATACAGAGATGTGTATATTAGGAAAAAGTTCACACTAAAATGCTAGTGAATCTTCATGAGGAATTTCCTTTTTTAAGCAAGCTGATGTGGAAATGTGGGGAATTTAAGACCAGAGAAATGAGAAACTGAAAGAAAATGAAATGAATGAATTTGCCGGCAGGAGAAAATTTAATTCAGGAGGGCTGAGGGCCAGGATGGAATTTGTGCTGTTGATAGAAAGAGCGAGGACAGGCAAAAGGAGTTTGGGAAGGGGTTCAACTGTGAGCCAAAGGGACACAGAGGTGGAAAAGATTTTTGGGAGGTGGTGAGTGGGGAATGTTGATTTGAACTGCTCCATCCCAGCTTCTGGCCACGGGCGTCTGGCTGGTTATGAATCACCTGGGACCCACCAGGATGAAATTATAAATCAGGATTGACATGCCATTAAGTGGAACTCATAAATCTCAGTGAGAACATGCGCCAGGCATCGAGTATCGAGACTTTTAATTAACGTAAACTAATATTCGGGGATTAGCTGCAGCACGTAAATTGGGTGGCAGATTACAGCTAATAAACCCAGGGATATGCAACACCATTGGACATTGCAACTGAAATGTTCTGTTCCATGCTCTGCAAGATTAGTGGCAAAGTCTACTGCACAGAAGCGAATTTAGGGCAGCAAGACTGATTCCACTGCACTGGGCGCCAAGCCTAGGGGGTGCCGCAGGGCATCACAAGTATGGCATAGAGAATTGAGCAGAACAGAAAGCGAGAGGTCGGGGGCAGGCTGAATTCTGTCCTCACACAGGGCACCACTGAAATTTGAAAGACCAAATTCCTCCCCTGTATTGCAGCAAGATCGGGGCGGCTGAATGCAAACCGCACAGATCTTTCAATGAAAGAGCAATGGAGCCTCAGAGAGAATTGTTAAGCCACAAGTACTAAATCAATATTTGTGGTATGAACGTACTGGGATTCACATATGCATAAATGTATTTCCCTCTTGTGGTTAATTAAATTAATTAAAGTTGCTTAAGTCAACCCTCTCTCCAAGACAATGAGTTGATGGAGCATGACATGACCTTTCCGACTTCCTTCCTCGAACAACCCCATGAGGCAATCTGGGCGGATCCACCACATGCTATAAGATCTGTCGGTGAGAACCAGCACAGAGTTCCATCCTCTGTGGACACCAGGTGAACACCCACCAGGAGCAGATTCTTTTCAGTAATCGAAGCTGTGGAATGCTTCCCCCACTCGCATGAACCAAATACTTGTCTCCTTTAGGAAGAAAGCAACATTCGTATTGCTCTATAACAGGGTTGGGGAAAGTTTGGCCCAGGGATCAAATGGCCCTTGCAATTCACCCCAGGCGATGGCCCCTTTCTTCTCAGGCCATGTCCCTCTCTGGACCTGCTTCACTCCTGAAAGACTTTGGCCTGCTGCACAAAGGTGATAATGGACATTTCTTGCTTTGCCCATTTTTGCCTCTGGCCCTGGTCACCACTGACATGTGGCTCCTGGAAGGGAATGCGGCCTTCAAGTTGAAAAAGGTTCCTCACACCTTTTCTCTAGGGTAGACCTATGCCCAGTGCTATTTTTCTGGAAAAAGAGGTGCCAGAACTCACCATGAACGCCTTTCTTGTTCTCTTAGAAGGGCAATGGCACCCACCTGGGAGATGCCGGAACTCAGTTTCGGCGAGTTCCGCCTGAAAAAAAAAACCCCTGCCTGTGTCCATCTTTACAGTTCAGAGGACAGTCCTCTAACTGAAGGAATGTCTGTCCCAAGTCCAGTTGCCAGGATAAAGAACCCCAAGAGGAGAAACCAAGTGGGGCCTTGAAGTTGCCCATCAACTTCATTTTAAATTATAAAAACTCTTTCCAATTTTGCATCCATGTGTATAAATTAGCATATGCAGATGTTATGCACACCCACGCCCTCTTTTCCAGTGATTCATTTCCTCTTTGGGGAGGTGACGCATGAAGTGTCAATCCTGCGGTTCTTTAAATGCAAGGGAGTGGTATTGTGCTCCTGCTGGGCTTGTTCTCTTTAAAATTGTGGTTTGATTATTTCATTACCATGTCAGATGATCTGTGTTAGAAACCCTCTTGAAAACATCTGTTAGAAAGCAGTATCTAAAATGTGTCAAGTAAATGCAACGCTGTGTAGTTTCGTCAGCAAGAGAGATACAATATAAATTGCTGCGTTGATGGTATTTTCAGACCAGCTGGATTTAACAGGATACTTTCCACGGTGCGTTTCAATGTTTCGCGAGGTGTATTGCTCCCCACATAGATCTGATATGGTGAGACGCCAGATGCTATATTATTGGAGGCAGGTTGCAGAAATCAGATTACAAAATATAGGTTATGATCTTGCTGCTAATATTTTAATGATTTTTCCCAAAGTAGTAGAGGATACCATTCTCAAGATTCCAAAATCTATTGTGTTGTATTTAGTAATGTATTGACAAGTATATTTGAGTATGTCCCGGGGGGGGGGGCAGTTGTTCATGATACAGAAATGGTTATTAAAACGACTTGATCTGGTGGAAATGGATAAACTGACAGATGTTATTCACAGCAGGATCTGAGCCATCAAAGAACTGCAGATAAATGGTTGTGATTTACTGTTTATAGGAATCAGCATTTTGAACACATCACCATGGATAGAAATCTCTCTCTCTCTCTCTCTCTTGAGTTTTACTGCATTTATTCTTTTAAAATGATTTTAGAAGCTTTAATTGCATTTCAAATATTTTGTTTATTCTTTAAAAGAAAAAATGCATTGCATCACTGGTATGTTTACTATCTGGAGCTCCTTTGGGAGGAAGGGTGCGATATAAATTAAATTAATAAAAGTAACTCTCTTCCTGTGGTATTTTTGCACTCTCTGTGTTTTGTAATAGCCACCTCCCACACAGCATTATTCAGGAATTCTAAGAAACTAAAAAAATCAGTGCTGTTTTGCAAGGCTTGGTCTGCCATCTTGATTCCAAATGGTTCCATTGTATCCAAGCATAGATGAAAACCTGCTAATGGTTCTCAGGAACCATGATGCAAAATTTGGTTGTGATATCCTGAAAGGGGTCCAAAAATGCACCCAGACAACTTTCCAAAATATATTAAGAGATCTAGCATGGACAAATGATTTAAAAAAATGTTTAAAAATACAAAACTTACTAAAAGCATAAATAGAGACTTGTCCATGACCACCAAGTGTACTTTGTGGTTAAGACATATGCCAACCTGTGTTTCCTGTGTTTTTATTTTACTTTTCATGTCCACAAAACTAACACAAGCTTGGTATCATATAAGTGTGATTCAGTAATATGGCAAGAATGCTTTGATACAATGGGAGAAGGATTGTCTAGATCAGTGGTTTCCAACCTTTTTTAGCCACACCCCACCTAAAGGTAAAGGTAAAGGGGCCCCTGACCATCAGGTCCAGTCATGTCTGACTCTGGGGTTGCAGCGCTCATCTCGCTCTATAGGCCGAGGGAGCCCGCATTTGAAAATAGGGACATCCTAAGGGAAAGGATGACATTCCGGGATACAATCAAACTGGGACAGCTTCTGTAAATCTGGGACCGTGCCTGGAAAAAAGGGAGACTTGAGGGTCTGGATAATGACCACCCTAAGGTCACCCAGTGGGCTTCATGGCTGAGTGAGGATTCAAACCCTGGTTGCCCAGTTCCTAGCTTGCCACTCTAACCACTATGCCACACAGGCTCTCTACGCTCAAGACATTAATAATAATAATAATAATAATAATAATAATAATAATAATTTATTATTTATACCCCGCCCATCTGGCTGGGTTTCCCCAGCCACTCTGGGCGGCTTCCAACCGAATATTAAAAACAGTACAGCATCAAACATTAAAAACTTCCCTAAACAATTTCTCCTAGTCCTCCTGCAAAACCTCATTCTCATTCGATCTTGCCCTCCCTCTGGGGTGGCAGAGAGCCTGCCTCTGCCCCCTTCTGCATGACAGTCCTCTCGCAATGTGACTGTCATCACACCTCATGTTTCTACACCCCTGTTTCATATCAGTGTCTGTTTCTGGTGGAGAGTGAAGAAATGCAGTATGTGAAAACATTATGATGCAAGAAAGCGAAACCACGTTTTACAAGGAGAGGGGAGACAAACCCAGCAGACATGATATTTCACAGCTAGTCTGGTTTGAAACCTCATTTGGCGCTCATCGTAACTGCAGGCTTCTGTGTTCCTTTGGGTTGGGGCCAGAATCCCTGCCATCTTTCGGATCAAGCTCTTATAGGAAGGGAAGCAGGAAGAAGGAATCACACAAAAGCAATCAAGCTGACATTTGGCATTTAGTTATCATGCCACCAAGCACATATAAAACAGGCTGTCTTCCGAGGGAGCGATTAGTCCACATTTTGAGCACAGTAGAGAAACCAAGCAACCTGTGCAATAGAAAGGCAATCTAAAAATCAGCTTGTTCCCACTCTTGTTCTTTTCTGCTAGAGGACAGCTGTATACTGTAATTACGACAGATGAGGCTTGTGACAGGAGTGAAGAAGTCTTGTGCAGCACTCCAACAAGGAGGCTCAGTGCATCCTGAAGGCAAAGCCTAGGAGAAGGAGAAGTTGTCGCAGAAGCATGGCCTCCTCCATGTTTTGAAGGGAGCCACTTCCCTCACCTCTGTCACTTGGCCTCCCTGAGTGTGACAGTGGAGAAGAGAAGAAAGAGGAAAGGAGATGGGATCATGGCAGCTCACGTGGGGCAGAGAGCACATGGGGAGCTGGCGAACTACAGAGATGGAAAAATAGTTTAGAGGAAACGCAAGCAAGAGGTGACATGATAGACGTTTATAACATTATCAGAAAGTGGGAAGGGGAAGTTTGCATGGAGTTGGACTAGATGACCCTTGGGGTGCCTTTCAGCTCCTCAGTTCTATGATTCTGTGAACATTACAGGTAGGTAGCCGTGTTGGTCTGAGTCAAAGCAAAATAAAAAAATTCCTTCAGTAGCACCTTAAAGACCAACTAAGTTTATATTTTGGTATGAGCTTTCGTGTGCATGCACACTTCTTCAGATACACTAGAAACAGAAGTGTCAGACCCTATATATATACAGAGGGTGGTGGGGCTCAGCCCAGGACTAATTGCAGCCATCAGCAGCCATTAACAGCCATCTACAGGTTTACCACTCCCATCAGCCCATCACCCATTCCCACCCATCCCCACCACCCTCTGTATATATATAGGGTCTGACACTTCTGTTTCTAGTGTATCTAGTGTATCTGAAGAAGTGTGCATGCACACGAAAGCTCATACCAAAATATAAACTTAGTTGGTCTTTAAGGTGCTACTGAAGGAATTTTTCTGTGAACATTTTTATATGTAACACTGAATTTTGTAACGTTTTGTTTAAGCTGTTGCTTCAGTTTTTTGTACACCACTTAGATATATTTTTAATTTATTAAGTGGTATACAAATTAAAGAATCCAATCAAAGAATGCAGTTAAACAAAACAGTGTACCCAGAGGTCAGCAGGAGCAACAGGATAGTGAATTGCCCAGGTGACCTCTAAATTCAGTCCCAGCGTCCCAGGATCACATTAGTTCCATAAATTCCAATAGATGGAATTGGCTGAACAGAAATGTAAAGTTGACTCACTAAAATGCATATTGGGTGTGGGTGGAATCAGTTAATTTCGGGTTCTCTCAGTTTCTTTTTCCCAACCTGATGTTCAGACCTTTCCATTTCCCCATCAATTTGCAAACTCTGCATTTTTGTCAACAAATCTATGATTGGGGGCGCGCGCGCGCAACGTTGCCTAATACAAGTGTTCTTGCAGTCGACCTTCTCTTAACACAATGCAGTTTGTGCATGTTTTTAGCATGCGTTTTGGTTGAACTACATCACAAAGTTCAGAGCCACATTTGACCCCCAGTATGGGGGTCCCCACCTGCATCCTACGAGTTTGACCCCTGTGCACCATAACCTCCACCCTCTCGAACATGGGAAATTTCTGACGTTGCCAGGAATGGCAAGCTCTTAAAGATCACCTTTGGAAATCACAAAGCTGCGATGAAATGTGTGAGCCCTTCGATGACATGAGGGAGCTTTTCAGAACAGAAGAAATCACTCCCCCCCCCGCCCCCTGCAAAGGCTG
The DNA here is from genome assembly GCF_965207765.1 of Zootoca vivipara. Taxonomy (NCBI): domain Eukaryota; kingdom Metazoa; phylum Chordata; class Lepidosauria; order Squamata; family Lacertidae; genus Zootoca; species Zootoca vivipara. The sequence continues at coordinate 28,546,028 of NC_142597.1, read as the reverse complement.
TTTTGCCTGTCAATCTACAGCGGTCTAACCACAGGAGCGTTTGTTTTGACAGTGCATACAAATCGGACACGGACGTGTAATAACATCAACATATTTCGCTTTCCCCCCCCCACCTCCGCCTACCTTTTTTCTGTCTTTCTCGTTCACCTTTCTGCTGAGCTGCTCCACCAGCCCTCTCGCCTCAGGGGCAGAGAGGAACAATTAAGCTTTGTGCGGTTTTCGAAGATGACTGTCAGGCCTCCATGGGACAAATGCTTTTTGAGAAGAAGAAGAAGAAGAAGAAGAAGAAGAAGAAGAAGAAGAAGAAGAAGAAGAAGAAGAAGAAGAAGAAGAAGAAGAAGAAGAAGAAGAAGGGGACCAACTTTGAGGGTGGGGGCAAATAAATATTTACCTCACATTTCTGCACATCTTTGTTGGGTTTCTTAAGAGGCTGCCCCCCATCCCGAAAGAGAGGCTCATCGCCAGCGGTCTTTGAAACCTCGGCCCCACCTCGGCCCCTCCCTCAGCGCCTTCCCTGTCAGCCTCTCGGATGATAGGTTCTGGGTGAGAGAAAGGTGAACAGCATTCCACTGGGTTGTGATAAGTAAAATGGCTTTGCGTGGAAGAGGAAATGAAGACTGCTTCACATTTTTCTTTTCGCCATCGCTACACAAACACACATACACACCATGCTCAGAATACTGCGCTTTGATGCTGTCAGACCCTCAGCCCTCAATCTAAGTTTTTTTTTTTAAAAAAAAACCTATGTGAGTAATCGGTTTAGGTTTCTAGCAAGAGCAACCCGTGCCTTCAGAGAGAGAAATAACCTGCTTTTCATTGCACCTTAGCCCACTGCTCAGTGCCGGATTTACGCATAAGGTAAACAAGCTATAGCTTAGGGCCCCACTCTCTTGGGACCCCCCAAAATTTAAAGGAACAAAAAATTTAAAAGAACAAAAAAAGGCACCTTTGGAAATGTACATCGTTTCCAAAATATAATATAAAAATCAAATAAAATGAAACCTACATAAAGCAACAGTGTTTTGTGTTGCGTAGGCTCCTATGATGTAAGTAATGGGCCTCGCCTGCTAGCCTGCTCCCTAAAATATCGCTGGTTTACTCATTTCTATATATAGGGTGCCCATAAATTACCATACAGTATAGCATATTTTCAACACAAAAAACAGTGACAATTTGTTGTTGACAAAGGACAGCTGGACATATAAAGGGCCCCATTACCTTCAGTAGCTTAGGGCCTCATCAAACCGAAATCCGGCCCTGCCACTGCTGGCATATGTCCCTCAACAGTTTGCCTCCTGAAGGAATGTGGCCCTCAGAATAATAGAATGGCAAGGGACCGCAAGGGTCGTCTAGCTTAACCCCCTGCAATGCAGGAATTCACCCTTCTTTCCCTCTTTCTTCACAGTCTGCCACCCAATCTATGCTTATCTCATGGCGCTCATTGTCACTGGCGGAGGAGCCACCTGACAAGAAGCAAAATACCTCTCCACACTCAGAAAGTTACATGCCATGGAAAGGTGTTCTCTAACCTTTTCCTGAGATGCTCAGTTTTTGCATGCTGAGATTTGGGTGGGGTGGGGTGGAGTGTTCACTGCAGAGTTGCCATATCTTGAAGAGCAAAAAAGAAGATGGTGTGAGCCGCTGCCAGCCTGAGCCAGGGAATGAGGCATGCAGGCTCAGACGCCTCCTCTACACCCACACACCTCTTTCCCCGGCTTGGGCTGGCAACAGCCACAGTGTGAGCAGACCAGCCCAAGCCCAAGCCCCCCCCCCAAGCCCTCCTAAACCCAGACATTTCCTTTAAAATGTAAAAATCCTCCCAGATGGGCATAGGTTTTTCCGGACGTATGGCAACCCTAATTGAGTATGCTTTCCCCACTGCTTGCCGTCTAAATTGGTACCGTCTCAGATTGCACCTCTGCATTCACCATGATTCGCGACAGTACAGCCTGGCAAGAGATTATGGAGCCTTATGCATTTCTTGTCGAGGAAATTGTTGTTTGCAAATGTAATTGAGACGGTGGCTTTTGCAACAACAGGAGGTATTAACCAAATAGCCGATCATGTTTCAGCTCTTTCGAAACATCTTTTATTAAGCACCCGATTCCCCCGCCCCCCCAAACCCTGTTGTGTAACAACTTGATTGAGATACTCAGCAAATAAATTGTTCCACCTTTGTCTCAGTTCTTTTCTTTGCGGTGGGGGGGGGGAGGTTTTCTGGGTGATGCACCCTGACAAGAAGCATGGATTAGATTCCTGTGGGTTTGGTTTGTGATAGACTTCGTAAGTGATCACTCATTGTGGAAGGAACTCCCTGTGGAACTGGCCCTGTTACAGGTACCACATAATGTTCATTTCCCATTTGTAATAAATCTATCTTTCAGTGTGGCACTATTTGCACTTTGGAACTCCCTGCCTTTTGACATCAGGGAGAAAACCTTACTCTACTCTTTTTGGCACCTGCTAAAAATGTTTTTGTTTAGACAAAGCCTACCCAGACATTCAGAATGCTGACGTGTATTTTGATCTGGCTTTTAGCTTATCATTGATTTTAGTTATTTTTGACTATTTGAACTGTTCTTACTAAAAATTGAATTGTTTTATTCTTTTTGTAAACTCTTTGCTATGCTTGCCCTAAGTAAAAAAACAAAAACAAAACAGCGTTCTTCACACCCTATTTATTTCTGCACTCTGTGATAATGCATACAGAATGAGCTCAGGCTTGCAAGAGAGGTTAAAAATAATTTAAAAAGGTTTCTTTGACTATGTTTGAAGCAAGAGGAACAATTCCACTGCATGGAGAAGACAGAGTGGATCTACACATGGGGTGGGCACTATAAATAAGTTATAAAACAAATCATTATAACAAGGGGGGATGAAACCCTGTGTAAAATCACATAGAAAAGTTTTGTGCTCTGCAGCACCATCTGGTGTTGCATGTTTATAATGCATTTAAAACACTGTTTTTTGACTAATGTAGCTATTGGGTGACAGAGAAAAGGCAAAACTGCCCAACACCTGCTTTTCACTCAAAAAGAAAGCAGTGCCCAACCTGGTGATAACAGAATAAACGGTGCAAGGAGGGAGCTACAGCCCAAGAAAGGAACACCTAGCTACTTTAAATTAATTCAAATCTCCAGGGCCTATGAGCTGCACCCAAGGGTACTAAAGGAGCTTGCAGATGTAATCTCAGAGCCTCTGTCTATAATCTTTGAGAATTCTAGGAGAACAGATAATGTCTCTGCAAACTAGGGATGGGCAAATTTTGTCCCCATCTTCAAAAAGGAGGAAAAAAGAAGACCCAGGTAACTACCAACAGGTGAGCTTGACAGCCAACTTTCAGAAGGACAGTCCACAGGGCATTACGATTTACAGTATCGAAAGCCTTAGTCAGGTCAATAAACTCCATATACAGGGGTTGGTTTTGCTCTCTGCATTTTTCTTGAAGCTGTCGAGCAGTGAATATCATGTCCACTGTCCCCCTAGAAGGCCGAAAACTGTTTTGGGATTCAGAAAGGGTCACCTCAGATATTGTTACCAGACGGTTTGCTAAGATCCTGGCAAGAATTTTGCCAGCCGCACGTAGCTAATAGAGAGATGCCTCGATAGTTTCCACAATCAGTTCTGTCACCTTTTTAAAAGAGATTTATAACAAAAGAGGTTTAAAGACTGTCTCAAGGCAAATCTTTAAAAAATTAGTATAAACTCTAACAACTGGGAAACACTGGCCTGCGAGCGCATGGGCTTTGAAGAAACTCGATCTCAGGACGCAAGGGAGAAACGTGCTAAGAGGAAGCCACGCTTGGCAAATCCACACCGTGATCAACTCCTGCCTGGAAACCAATGTCCCCACTGTGGAAGGACATTTGGATCCAGAATTGGCCTCCACACAGTCACTTACAGACCCATTGTTAAAACCGTGTTTATGGAAGACAATCTTACTCGGCTACGAGTGATCGCCAAAGAAGAAGAGCTTGACATGAATATTAGGAAAGGTCCTAGAACAGATAACTAAACAGTAGGTCTATGGCCACTTAGAAAATAACACCGTGATTACTAAGACCCAGCATGGATTTCCCAAAAACAAGTAATGCCAGACAAAACTCATTTCTTTTTTTTCTTTTCTTTTTAAATCAATTTTTATTGAATTTTCACTTACAAACCAATCATATCATATCATATCAATTGTTCCAAATTATACAAATACATATCTATTATACCAAATATTATACCGAATCATAAAATCTTTGACTTCCCATGCTTCAAAATCTGAGGATTCTGAGTAACGATTCTTGCTGCCATTCTAGTCCAAATTTCAAATTCTTTCCAAAACTCATTTCTTTTTTTGATGGAGTTACAAGGTTGGTGGATCAGGAGAATGCTGTAGATGTAGTGTAGCTTGATTTCAGTAAATCATATGAGTTGGAAGGGACCCTGAGGATTATCCAGTCTAACACCCTGCAATGCAGGAATATGCAGCTGTCGCATATGGGGATCGAACCTGCAACCTTAGTGTTATCCGCACCATGCTCTAACCAACATATAACCACACCTGGAATACTTTGTCCATTTCTTGGTGCCACAATTTAAGAATATTGACAAGCTAGAACACGTGCAAAGGAGAGCGACCAGGATGATAAAGGGACTGGAAATCAAGCCTTATAAGGAATGGTTGAGGGAGTTTGGAATGTTTAGCCTGGGAAAAGGGAGACTGAGTGGTGATACGAAACTCAATATCTCGGGGGCTGCCACATGGAAGATGGAGCCAGCCTGTTTTCTCCTGCTCTAGAGGGTATGACCCAAACCAATGGATTCAAGTTACAAAAAAGAAGATTCTGACTAAACATCAGAAAGAACTTTCTGATGGTAAGAGCTGTTCAACGGTGGAACAGAGTCTCTCAGGAGGTTGTGGACTCTCTTTAACTGGAGGTTTTTAAGCAGAGGTCGGATGGCCATCTGTTGTGTATGATCTAGTTGAAATTCCTGCATTGCAGGGGGTTGGATTAGATGACCCTGAGGGTCCCTTCCAACACTACAGTTCTATGATTCTGTGAACCTTTCTGCAATTGGTTCAGTATATTATTATTAATAATAATAATAATAATAATAATAATAATAATAATAATAATACCCCATCCATCTGGCTGGGTTTCCTCAGCCACTCTGGACGGGTTCCAACAAAATATTAAAAATACAATAAAACATCAAACATTTAAAAAACTTCCCTAAACAGGGCTGCTTTCAGATGTCTTCTAAAAGTCAGATAGTTCTTTATTTCCTTGACATCTGAAGGGAGGACGTTCCACAGGGCGGGGGCCACTACCAAGAAGGCCCTCTGCCTGGTTCCCTGCAACCTCACTTCTTGCAGTGAGGGAACTACCAGAAGGCCCTCGGAGTTGGACCTCAGTGTCCAGGCTGGACGATTGGCAGCAGATCCCTGATTGGCAGTAGATCTTCAGGGTTTCAGACAAGAAGGGGACATTCCCAGCCCTATCTGAAGTTGCTCCCATTGCAGGATTGAGCTTGGGACCTGCTGCATGCAAATGAGGTGCTTTGCCACTGAGCTACGGCCCTTCCCCTATATACTGCTTGCATGTGCATTACAGGTGCTGATTTGATGGCTCATCTATTTCCTCCCCCAGGTTTCAGTTTGGTTGCAGCTCCTGCTGCTTTTGCTGGTTCCATCTCGGGGGGGGGGGGAGAGCTTCATTTCTGAAGTGTCGATTTGTGAAGGGCTAACTGAGGCACCGCCCTCAGCCTTCAATCATCGCGGGCAGGCAATCAGTGATCAGGAAGAGCATTCTGGGTATTATAATCAACATGCAAATCAGGCCACTAAGCAACCTACTTTGCCTAAGAAAAACATTACAAGATCACGGTTGGGAAAGAGGATTTCTGGGCAGTAATGAGATGCAAAGAGATTTGGCGTGTTCCTTTCTGTGCCGATAATAATTTACAAATATCAATTTGACTAGCGTCTCTCAGGCAGGCCTCTCAACAGCGCTTTGCAAATGCTAATTAAGTCTAGCTCCTAATATCCTAGGACTGTTGTGGAGACGAGGCAGTCTATAGAAAGAGACACTGTATCCTCTCAAGGCAAACTTTCAGTACACTGTGCACAAGGGATGTATTCCTCAACATCTCCTCGTTCTGCAAGAATGTAATTGCTTTTTTAATTGCTATAATGGAGTTGCCAAGAGACACAGTGTAGTTTCTCCAATGTCTTCGTCGTCCCCTCCTTGCACAAGAATGAACTCGGGAACTGAAATCAGACAGAAAAATACCCTTCAGTTCTTAAGAGAATTTATTTACTTTTTATTTGTCATACAAAAATATATTACAGAGAAGACAAGGGAGCATTTCCATAAAACAACATTGCATGAATTCTCTGTACAGTACATGAGGTAGTGCTTAGTTTCAAATAACTTATTTGAATGGATAGTGAGCTGATAATTGTAATAATTCTATATAAATATATTAAAGCATGGATGTGTTGAGATATGCAAAAAGAGAGAAATTATGAATCACACTATTCATGCTTGTTTGGAATAAGAATAGACAATATAATCTGCTGTTAAGCAGTGTAGAATTTCACAATATAGTAAATATGGATCCACCTGTTCTTGCACTTTATTATTCCAGTAAAATCTAAATAAGCTCAATTTTTAAATACAGTTATTTTTTATTTGCCTGCCTTGTCTTACTGTCATTTGTAAGTTTATTATTAAAAGCCATTTATTCCCCCCCAAATATGGTAGTTGGCACTACCTTAGATGATTAAAAAAAAATTTAGGATCAAATGAATTCACATATGATACATTTTTCGGTAAGTCAGTATGCAAATGGAATCTTTGTTATTCAAAGAGGTGTACCTTCTTATAAGAGTATGTAATTGGGAAATGATCCATTCAGTCTACACACACACTTGTTTTCATTCATTTCTTTTGCAAGTCATTCATTCATTTGTCCATCTCCCTTCCCACTTATTGCAATGGGAGGGCCAGCCAGTCTTCCACTGCCAGTAACTTCTGTGTTTTCCATCCAGACGACATGAAATGTGCAGACGTCCTACCACCCCCCAGATAATCACAACTGCAAACTAGTCTAATATCAACCCCCAGGTAATCAGACCTGCCAATTCACAGTCAGATTGGACAATGGGTTTCTTCTGCCTTGCGGGCAAATGATGCAAACGAGCTAGCAAAACTAATGAATGAATTTTCATTTGGTTTTATTGTCATCCCTCCGAATCATCATTCCCATAATAGTGAGTGAATGGGGCTCATTTGTTCTTCGAATGAACGCATACCTCTCCCTTCTCTTAATTGGCAAACATGAACATGACCACCATCCCTTTCCGATGAACTTCTGAAGGCATCTGGCTGGCCACAAATTCATGGAGGAGAGGACTATGGATGGCTACTAGCCATGCCGGAAGCAGCAATGCTCCTGAACACCAATGCTAGGAAGCACAAGTGGCTCTTGTCCTTGAACCCTGCTTATGGGTTTCCCACCACAGGCATCTGGTTGGCCACTGTGAGAACAGGACTCTGGGTGAGATGGGCCATTGGCCTGATCCAGCATGCTCTCCTTGTCTTCTTACTTTCTTCTGAAAACAAAATGCCGGATTAGACAGACCAGTGATGAGGAACCCGTGGCCCTACAGAGATTGCTGGGCTTCTAGCTCTCAATAGTCCTGTCCGGCATAACCAATGGCCAGGGATGATGGGAGCTCAGGCTCCCGATCCCCAGACAGATCCTTTGTCTGATAACAGCAAGATTTATTCTATGGCCTTTTAAATGTGTTTGTGGGAATGGGGGTCATTGACTTGTTTTTGTTTTACTCGGTGCTATTGTTCTAGAAAAAGATGTGCCAGAACTCACCATGAATGCTTCCCTAGTTCCCTTACAGCAGTGTTTCCCAACCTTGTGCCTCCAGCTGTTTTCAGACTACAATTCCCATCATTCCTGACCACTGGTCTTGCTAGCTAGGGATGATGGGAGTTGTAGTCCCAAAACATCTGGAGGCACATGGTTGGGAAACACTGCCTTACAATGGCAATGGCACCCATCTAAGAGGTACCGGAACTGATTTCCAGCAAGTTCCAGCTGAAAAAAAGCCCTAGTGTCACTATTTATTTAGTGTTCTCTTTTTGTATTTTTACGTTGTGAACCTCCTGTGATCTTGGGAAGAAGGGCAGTATACAATTTTAATCAATCAATCAATCAATAAAAACAAATAATTCTAGACTTATGCAAGGAACTGATGGCCCTAACAGAGAGTGTTTCCTGTGTTTTGAGCAGGCTTAGGAGCTACAAGAGGGACCCTAAAAACAGAATGTGTTGTATGTGGTGGTGTTCTTGCCTTGTTTGCCTCCCTCCTTCAGGGGGTCCTGGCTGCTCTCTGCCAATTACCAGCAGCGTTAAAGACTCCCTGGCTTGAGCTGCCAGTAACCAAGGAAGGATGTCAAACTGTGTGTCAAACGTTTTGCACCATCTGCAAACCACAGGCAAGTTGGAACTCCTTGGATTATCGAGGGCTTGATGGCATTTATCCTTTTGCATGTCAGTGAAACAATGCAAAGGTGAGGCTGGCTCTCAGCAGTGGTTCCTCTGAGTCACCTTTTTGTTAGGCCCTCTGCTGCTCTGAATAACAGCATTGGAGGTGAAAAAGAAACAAACAGCTTTGTGCCTCTGGCAGGTGTGAAGTGGGATGTTTTGCTGCAGCTGCGATGGAATTGCACTCAGAGGTTTATGCAGGTATCACAACAGAAGGGGGTCACGCTCAGAGGATGTTGTCAATAAACTGTGGATAGTGCTTTCCCCAAAAAAATGCTTATCCAATTAGCCGGTCAGATAATAGAATCATAGAACCGTACAGTTGGAATGGATCCCAATTGTCATCTAGTCCCATAGGTGCCAGGTTCCGGAACGGAAGTCGCTTCTACGCATGTCCAGAAGTGCGTAGAAGCAACTTCCGGTGCCGGTGTGGCACCAGAAGAACATGGCCGCCGGCAGGAGCTCTGTAATCCAGGGGAATACGGGGTATTTTGCCATTCAGGACACCTGCGGAAAACGGTAAGAAAATACGGGGTTTCCCGGGGAAAACGGGGTACTTGGCAGCTATGTCTAGTCCAACCCCCTGTGATTCAGGAATCACAGTTCAAGAATCCCTGACAGATGGGCCATCCAAACTCTTGTTTGAAAACCTCCAATGAAGGAGAGTCCACCACATCCTGAGGGAATCCATTCCACTGTCAAACAGCTCTTTCCATGAGGAAGTTCTTCCTAATAGCTTCACATTTTAATGTCTTAGTTAGAACAATAGTACAGCCAAGCACAGAGAGAGTTGTGATAGACACAAAAAAGAATCCAGTTGACCTCTCCACAGCAAATGCAAGAGACTCGGTGGCATCCCGGATTCCTGGGCACTCCGTGTTCTCCTTCAGAGATGCCGCAATGACCTGCAGGCCATCTGCAGGCTTAATGAAAGGGCAGACACTCCCTGGAGGAGGTTTCAGGGCAAGAACACCTGATCCTGGATGAAGATCGTGTGACCCGGCTTCCCGAAAGGTTGGGGAACAATCGGTTCCCACTCCTGTCATTGATATCAGATGACACAACGCTACCAGGGTGAGGTGCTACTCATGCAAAAGTGTTCTTGAATGCAAGGAAAATGAACATCAATAGAGCCCTGCCGGATCAAATCAAAGGAAAAGTATAGTTTTAAATGGTTCCATTGTACAGTTTCATGTTTCTTTATGGCTGTAAACCACTTTGATATACATTTGTTTATGATACAGAATATGCAAATATTTAAATAATTATTAATAAGGTTTTTTTTATAAAGAAGAAGAAGAAGAAGAAATGTGGAGAACTGAATTTAAATTTGGAAAGACAAGAAGCTTGGGGAATGAAAATGGACAGAGCCATCCATCTAACAGGGGGCTGCCTGCCACAGCTGCCCCACTGAATCTTGTGCCCTCAAACTGCTGAGTGAGAGGGTTGGACTAGTCTTGACCCAGACCGGAGTGAGCAAAGATGATTTTATAGCACTGTCATTTGAGTTTATAAATTTATGCTTCCTACCATACATACCGCACAGAGACAGAATGCCCTTTTCCACATCCCATTCTTCCTAGAAGGAACAGAAAGAATAGGTACTAAAGCAAATAAACCTGTCGTAAGTTTGATAGCAATTAGCAGAACTTGCATAATTTCTGCTTGCAATATGGTTGGCTGTGCCCAGCCTTTGTCAGCCTTGGACATTTCATCAGCGCCAGGCTTGCCTCATTTTCATAGAATCGTATACAGTAATTGTTTTAAATAACAACAGTAAATAAATATTGCTATGAGGTTTCTTTGGGCAGGGGAGTAGGCGGTAAGCAAAATCTCTCTAGCCCAGGGGTCAGCAAACTTTTTCAACAGGGGCCGGTCCACTGCCCCTCAGGCCTTGTGGGGTGCCAAACTATATTTTTTTGGGGGGGGGATGTGGACGAATTCCTATGCCCCACAAATAACCCAGAGATGCATTTTAAATAAAAGGACACATTCTACTCATGTAAAAACATGCTGATTCCCGGACCGTCCGCGGGCCGGATTTAGTAATAATATATAATAATAATAATTTATTATTTATACCCCGCCCATCTGGCTGGGTTTCCCCAGCCACTCTGGGCGGCTTCCAACAGAAAAATAAAACACAGTAATCTATTAAACATTAAAATCCTCCCTGAACAGGAATGCCTTCAGATGTCTTCTAAAAGTCTGGTAGTTGTTTTCCTCTTTGACATCTGTTCGGAGGACGTTCCACAGGGCGGGCGCCACCACCGAGAAGGCCCTCTGCCTAGTTCCCTGCAACTTGGCTTCTTGCAACGAGGGAACCGCCAGAAGGCCCTCGGTGCTGGACCTCAGTGTCCGGGCAGAATGATGTAGGTGGAGACGCTCCTTCAGGTATACTGGACCGAGGCCATTTAGGGCTTTAAAGGTCAGCACCAACACTTTGAATTGTGCTCAGAAACGTACTGGGAGCCAGTGTAGATCTTTCAAGACTGGTGTTATGTGGTCTCGGCGGCCGCTCCCAGTCACCAGTCTAGCTGCCGCATTCTGGATTAGTTGTAGTTTCCGAGTCACCTTTAAAGGTAGCCCCACGTAGAGCGCATTGCTGTAGTCCAAGCGGGAGATAACTAGAGCATGCACCACTCTGGCTAGACAGCCTGCAGGCAGGTAGGGTCTCAGCCTGCATACCAAATGGAGCTGGTAGACAGCTGCCCTGGACACAGAATTGACCTGCGCCTCCATGGACAGCTGTGAGTCCAGAATGACTCCCAGGCTGCACACCTGGTCCTTCAGGGGCACAGTTACCCCATTCAGAACCAGGGAATCCTCCACACCTGCCCGCCTCCTGTCCCCCACGAACAGTACTTCTGTCTTGTCAGGATTCAACCTCAATCTGTTAGCCGCCATCCATCTTCCAACCGCCTCCAGGCACTCACACAGGACCTTCACGGCCTTCACTGGTTCTGATTTGAAAGAGAGGTAGAGCTGGGTATCATCCGCATACTGATGAACACCCAGCCCAAACCCCCTGATGATCTCTCCCAGCGGCTGCATGTAGATGTTAAAAAGCATGGGGGAGAGGACAGAACCCTGAGGCACCCCACAAGTGAGAGCCCAGGGGTCTGAACACTCATCCCCCACCACCACTTTCTGAACACGGCCCAGGAGGAAGGAGCGGAACCACTGTATAACAGTGCCTCCAGCTCCCAACTCCTCTAGACAGTCCAGAAGGATGTTATGGTCGATGGTGTCAAAAGCCACTGAGAGATCTAGCAGGACTAGGAAACAGCTCTCACCTTTGTCCCTAGCCCGCCGGAGATCATCAACCAGCGCAACCAGGATTTAGAAGGTGATTGGGCTGCATCCGGCCCCCGGGCCTTAGTTTGGGGATCCCTGCTCTAGCCCCTGGATCCGGGAAGTGTTAAAACACAAGCCAGGCTTTCTTCCTGCATTGACGTGATAAGGCTGAGCAATGGGCCATTAAGGGAAACAAAGGAAAGTGGCTCTGTGTGAGATAGCAAATGAGTGGGAAGCCTCCCTCAACTCACAGACAGAAGGACAAAGCCAGAGTTTAGAGTTGAGTTGCAGTGATGTGATCTAGAAGTAAAATAGCAAGCTACAGAGAGTCAGAGCAATGTTCAAGCGCAATGTTTGATTTCTGTTTGAATCCAAGGCTGCAGCTAGGGGAGAAACAATACCCTCTTGGGTGTTAATTCTGTGAACCCCTCTGTCAGGCTTCAGGGACTCGGCTTCCTCCCATTCTTTGGCAGTAGATAAGCAGAGCAAAGTGAGAGGAGTCTCTTACCAGTTTGAAGTTTTAATGATTGCAGCGAGAGGACAAAGAACCCATTCCTAGGAATGAAGGTGCTCCCGGTTAAGGGTTCCACCCACATTCCTAGGAATGAAGATGCTCCCAGTTAAGGGTTCCACCCACTTCCCCCCTAGTCACCCATGTCACTTCCACATCTTGCAACCTGATCTTGAAACCACTGCGCTTTCTGTGCTGCCCCCTTATCTGCTCTCCTTGACCTTGGGCTGAGTGGATGAACCGCTTTCCACAGAAAGTGAGTCTGTTAACTCTCCCTCTCCCGGTTGTTCTTCTAGCTGTTCACCACACAGTTCTTCCCAACTTCTGCCTTCTGTACTATGTCCCTCTGCAAACCACTGTTCCAAATCTATACTGTCCTCCTGCTCCTGGGAAGAGTCAGGGCTCTGATCAGGAGCAGGGAGAGGGGGAGGTTCCCACCATTCCTCTTCAGTGCAGCCCTTCTCAGCACGGTCCCTGACACCCTCCTTCGCAGGCTTGGGGTGTATATATGTGTAAATAAGCCATATATCACAAATATGCCACAGTTTCCGCTGTGCCTCATTCCAAAAGGAAACACAAACCCTGAGTAAACGCCTGGAACCCCTGGAATCTCGTACCACTTGGAGATTGGGGTGGCGTGCAACCCTATCTCTTAACAATCAGTTGTCTCCAATTAAAAGCACAGAAAGCCAGTTGTCTGTCCCTGTTGCACAACTGTTGCCCATCCTATGGATACCAGTCGATTATTAAAAGAAAACATTTAAGCAGATGCAAAAAAAAAAAAACCAACTCAAGATGTGCATCTGTTATTATTACATAATGACAAATGATAAATGGAAAGTCGAGCTGTGATCCTCATTAAGCTGGCAGGGGGGTGGGGATATGGTGTGAAAGAGATGAATGTTTTGCAAATGCGAAATGCGCCCCTGGTTTCTTTGGGTGTTTTTCTTTTTCCCAAGGCAGAAGCAGATCCTTCCACACATAATAAAATAAAGGAGACTCGAGGTGCTTTAAACAAGAATTGAGATGAGTCCTCTGGATTACTTTGGATTAGTCTGTTGCTAGTGGCAGGGAATCCTGGCTCCTGGCCAGGCATTCACCTAGAAAATACAGAGCTAATTGGAAAAGCACCTGTGATGAGGTGTAGCTCACCACCTGCACTTTACCGAAATAAAAGAAGCCTACATAACTGAGAACATTACATATTAATGTTGTGAAATCACCTCCAGGCATTTTTAAATTATTATTCTTATTTTTAAACAAACTCTCCCCCCACCCCACCCCACCCGTATACTCCAAATGGTGTCTCTTTTCACCTCCCTGGGGAGCTGTAGGCAGAGTTAGGGATAGCAGCAAAAGAGGGGGTGTAAATAACAGCACCCCACTAGAGCAGCGGTAGGGAACCTCTGGCCTGTGGCTCTCCTTTGTCCCATGACGTCTCTCCATTGGGCCTGCAAGGCTGCTTTGGCTCAGTCCTGCCCATCTGACCTCCAGGTAAAAGGGCAGAGCAGAGAAAGACACAGCTGGGCTGGAGAGAGATTTGCTGTGGTGGCTGCAATTCCCCATGCAGAGCCCTTTTGCAAGTGCCGACGGTTGTCCGATACAATAAAAGTCCTTCTTCAAACAGTGCATGGTTAAACTTGCTCCCACAGGGGGCAGCGATGGACACCAACCTGGATGCCTTGAAAAGATGATTGGACCAATTCATGGAGGGGAGGGCTATTGATAGCCACTAGCCACCATGGCTATGCTCTGCCTTCACGGCCAAAGGCAGCAATGCTTCTGAATACCAGTTTCTGGAAGCCACAGGAAGGGAGAGGGCACTTGTGCTTGGGTCCTGCTTGCAGGCTTCCCACAGGCATCTGCTTGGCCACTGTGAAAACAGGACGCTAGATTATGATGGGCCATTGGTCTGATCCAGAAGGCTCTTCTGATGTTCTTATGTCAGAGCATGCAAAGTGTGCAGCATGGTGCTTTGCAAGCCACGATAATTGGCTGATGGTTAGGGATCACTTGCAGGTGCAATGGATGCCCTGATGGCCACTGACTGTGGGGTGCAAGGTGCATTGCAAGCCCCAACAGTGAGCAGATTGTCAGGGCTTCCAAGCACAGCACTAGGCAGAAACAGGCCCCTGGCAGCATTGTGGGGTCAGGTGCTTAACAGGTGTGCAATCCCAGCCACCTACCTAACTTGGCCCATGGGGGAGATATGGATCTAGCCAGCTGGATCCAGTTCCCCAGCCCTGCATCAGAGTCAGTGAGGATACCCTTGAGACACAAACACTTACCAGGGTCCTCAACTAAAAAACTGCTGTTAAAAAGCAGTTTCACCTAAAACTGGTAAAGCCAACTGATTAATCAACTAAAGTTCTCGTTGATTTAAACCCATTAAAGTTTTCAGCCTCGTTTAGGACAATAGCCAAGACAACCACCTGTAGTATAACGAAGATGAGAGATAAGTTGTCTTTCTCTTTTGGGCTGGGATTGTGCCAACCTGATATCTAGCTGGAAATCTTTCTCTCTGATACCAGTTTCCTACCCGAAAATCATCTGTTTGGCAGAGCGCAGCCTGGCTCCATGGGAAGCCAAGTGTTCTGCCCTTCTGTCTCAAGATGGGTTCCCCATTTTCAGTGAGACCTGCTCAGTCAAGTCTCTTGGAGACTTGACTGGGCCTGTTGCCTGTTGTGCTTCCCTGAGTCAAATGTCTGTGTGCCAGCCACATCTTCCAGACAGTTGTTTGTCTCCAGATTCAGCCGCCTCCATTTTGCTGATATCACAACATCGCAAGACAGACCCTGGAAATCATAAGAGTTTAATTGTTCAGAGCTGCAACTTTCAAACTTTTTATCCCCAGGGATCTTCTGAGGAACCCCTCTGCTCTCTGGGGGGCAGGGGCTTCAGAGGGTGAGAAGTGCACTCCTTGCACCTATTCATTATCTTGATCCTTTAAGGAGACCAACATCCTAGGTCAGGATGTTGCCAGCACTCCGTGTATTAGCATTGGTGGTCACAGGCTTGAGGTGGCAGACCATTTTGTCTAGCTGGTTTCCACTATAACCAGCAACCTCTCCATTGATGATGAGCTGGACAAGCGTATTGGCAAGGCAGCTACAGCAATGGCTCACCTCTCTGAAGAATGGGAGAATGTGATGCTAACATCCAATACCAAGATGAAGATCTACCAGGCTTGTGTGTTGAGTGCATTGCTTTATAGAAGTGAGTTGTGGGCAACTTACAACCACCAGGAGCAACACCTCAACCCCTTCTACATGTCCCGCATCAGGAGGATTTTGGGGTATCACATGGCAGGGTAGAGTCCATGGGCGTACCCAGCAAGGGGCGGGGGGGCAGCTGCCCCCCCAGAAGCAAAATTTTTAAAATATGGTTCTAAAGTGATGAAACAAAACAAAATTAGGTAGGGCGATGGCGAATAATCAGTTGTTTACCACACTGAAATGGTGTAAAAACCGAGAAGTATCTAGAGCCACCTAGCAACTGGTAGAGGAATCTGTCAGCCAGCCATTGGGATTCAAGGGAGGGAGAGGTCTCTAGCGGGCTCTAGCAGAGAGAAGAGGGAATCTTCTAGAGGGGTTTAGTGAGTTCCGCGTCACTAAACTGAGCCGCCCGCCGCTAAACTGAGCTGCCCGCTATTAGTTTACCTTCTTATTTACATTTAGAAGACATCGAGGCTGCCTAAATGGATATAAGAAACTGGTTCCAAAAGGGTAAGTTAAGTAATTTCTATAGAAAATTAAATTTTAAAGGGTAAAGACCTGGCTCAGAAGTACAATGGGAGAGGACAGACTGGCTGGGTTGTGTTTGATGAGCGTCCATCGGAAATTCTTCAAGGAAAATCAGGACTGGATTGAAATGAAAGTTTTGAACAAGTTTTCTTCAAACCCAAGAAAAATGATATTAGTATAAGACATGTAACTAGAATAAAAATTAAAAAAAATTCAAGCAAATAATTGTAATAAAGCACTGCTATAATTATATATAATTTTCTTAAGATTTTGGTTTCATTTGCCTTTTCCTTGCTGAAATGTCACAACCTGAACAACCATGGCTTGCCCCCCTCCCCCTAGTTTTGATCCTGGGTATGCCCCTGATAGAGTCTCAAAGAAAGATGTGCTCTCCCAAGCCCACATTCTCAGTTCACACTTCTGTCTCAGTGATGTCTGCACTGTCTTGGTCATGTCCACAGAATGGACGATGGCAGGATTCCCAAGGATGTGCTCTGTGAGGAGCTGGCCTCAGGCACCAAGCCCATTGGCAGACCAATTCTGCATTACAAAGATGTCCGTAAACATGTCGTGAAGGCTGGCATCATAAACCCTGCTGTGTGTGTAGGGATCCAGCCGTAGTGCCTGGAGACAGACCATCAAGCCATGTATCCAGATCCGTGACCAGAGAAGGAATCACTTCTGGGAGGAGCACAGAGAGAAGAAACGCCGTGGTGCGTCTGGAGCAACCCAACCGGGTGCCTTCATCTGCCCCTGTTGCAATGAAACATTCCTCTTCCGTATCGATTTCTACAGCCATAGCAGGTGGTGTGACCTTTCAACTGTTTAACCTCACCCCCAAAGGCACAATGCTCCCTTGTCTCCTGAGACAGACCAATGCCAACCAATATTTTGAAATGTCTCTCAAATGCCCCCAGTACCCATGCATCACGAGGGCAGCCTGTAACTTTTAAAACCACAATGCAACGCCAATGTATTAAAATATATACAACCTCTCTCCCCTGTAAAAACAAAACAAAAAATGCACAACATTAAAAAGCAACAATGGCAAGGATCACAGCTAAAAATGACCATCACGGGTAACACTTAGCAGGCAGAATAATGGAAGCTGCTCCAGAGGGCAGGGGCCAAACCAACAGATTCAAATAGCAAGAGATTCCAACCAAATATTAGGAAGAACTTAGTGGAAGAGTGGAACTGACTCCCTCAGAGGGTTGTGGGCTCTCCTTAACCAGAGGTTTTTAAGCAGAGGTTGGATGGTCATCTGTTGTGTATGATCTAGTTTTGCTTTCTGCATTGCAGGGGGTTAGTCTAGATGATTCTTGCAACCCCTTTCAACTCTGCCATTCCATGATTCTGGGAAATATTCCTAGGCCAACCAGAAAGAGGGCCACCTGCACTTCACAGGGGAAGTTATTCCACAATATGGGTGCAGCCACCAAAAAGGCCCTATCTCTTATTGCCTCAGGTGAGACACAGAGGACCCCTCCAGATGCCCTTTTTATTGTGGATTCATGAAGATGTGTGCTCATGATGATATCAAGGTCATTATATGTGGTCTTGCTTTCAGTAACCTTTGCAGCTGGGAATGTTTCAGGGTAGACATACAAGTTCAGGGCATGGCCCATAGCTTCCAATTGAAACACTCTTACTTTTTATACTACTAATGTTGTCCAAATTTTGTCGTGCTATATAGGTTTGGAGTGCCTCTCCAGGGAGCAGTGACAAGGAGTAAAGCAGAATGGTTCGCCCAAGTCCTTCTACTTCACCTTGCCAGCAAGAAGCAGCCAGTGAACGCGCTGCTGTTTCAACACAGCTGATCAAGGCTGGCCTGCTCTTGCTGAGGGTCATGCCGAGAAACAAGACTCCGAGCTCTGAAATGTTGAAATAGCGAAAGTCATCAGAGCAGAAGCTCCCTTAATTGTTCCAATTAATGAGGAGATTATTTAGTGCCGTCTGTTACTTTAGGGGGAAGGCGGTGCTGTTGCCACCAGCCAAAAATAATATCTCCACCGAGGGATTTATCGCATTGCCGGTTGATAAAACCTCACAGACAATGTCAACATCCTCCTCCTGACCCCTCTGGGAAGGAGACATGAAAATTATTATTGCTCCCATTTCGAAGGTGTTGACTGGGATTGAATGTTGAGCCTGCTTGCATCAAGCCATTGTGGAATGATGTGGAAATGTGCAGACAGGAGGGTGTGCAGTGTGCCAACCCTACCTGGGCAAAGGGGCACCGTATCAAAGATAACATGGCAGCCACCAGACGGCAGAAAGATAAGGGGACTAGGAGCACCCAAGAATCTTGCTTTTGCAAGAAATGGGCCAGTTTAAAACAAGCATTCTGATTGAAGATGAGATGCACAATACAGTATACATACCATCTATGTATACTGGATCTGACAGTTTAGGAAGGATGTTGACCAAGAGGAGAGTGACTAAGATCATCAAGGGTCTGGAAACCAAGCCTTGTGTGAAACGGTTGAGGGAGTTGGGTATGTTTCATCTGGGAAACAGGAGACTGACAGCCATCTTCAAATACAGTGGCACTTTAGTTCTCAAACTTAATCCATTCCGGGAGTCCGTTCAACTCCTGAAACCATTCAAAAACCAAGGCACAGCTTCCAATTGGAGCTTCCTGCACTCAAGCGGAATCCACATTGGACATTTGGTTTCTGAAAAGAGTTCACAAACCGGAACACTTACTGCTGGGTTTGTGGTGTTCAGGAGCCCATTTGATCGGCAACTAAGATGTTCGGGAACCAAGGTTCCACAGTATCTGAAGGGCTGTCACACAGAAGGTGGAGCAAGCTTCCTGACATTCAGTCAGAATCTCCTTTCTTGTAACTTGAATCCATTGGTTCAGGAGAAGGAGAAAACAAGCTTGCTCCATGTGACAACCCCTGGAGTCTCTTCATAGAACCATAGAATTGTAGTGTTGGAAGGGATCCGAACGGTCATCTCAATTCTCTGAATGCCAGTCCTTAGAGTGATGACTGGTGCACATTGGAATGGGTAGGGTGGAAAGCAGGGAGCCCAACAGTTGATGGCGCCAGAGCCAATAACAGGCAGAGCCAACTCATTCTCCTCCTCTTCCTTGCTAAGCTCTAGAAAGGCATCGCTGAGACTGAGGAGGAGGAAGCTCACAGGCCATGCTGCCCCCTGGGCTGGTTGAAAGCTAGCAGGCAGGCCCATTGATTTCGATGGGACTGCTCTGTGTATGGCTAATATTGAATATCAGGCCTGTTGGGAAATCATCCCCTACCCAATAACCAATGAGGATCAAGCATGCACCAATATAAGAAGGGGAGGGCACCTGGCTTCCCAAATATTACATGTGAAAAGGGTCTAGGGGTCTTCGTAGACCACAAGCTGAACATGAGTCAACAGTGTGATACAGCAGTGGGAAAAAGCTAATGCTATTCTAGGCTGTGTCAACAGAAGTATAGTGTCCAAATCAGGCATCCCCAAACTTCGGCCCTCCAGATGTTTTGGACTACAATTCCCATCTTCTCCGACCACTGGTCCTGTTAGCTAGGGATCATGGGAGTTGTAGGTCAAAACATCTGGAGGGCCGCAGTTTGGGGATGCCTGGTCCAGATCAAGGAAAGTAATTCTTCTCCAGACCACATCTGGAGAACCTTCTGATGGTAAGAGCTGCACTCCCTTGGGAGGTGATGGACGCTCTGTTAACTGAAGCCAGTGGCAGTAGTAAGAATATTGGGATTGACACCCCAAATATTCTAACACGCTCCTTCCTTGGAGGTTATTAAGCAGAGGTTGGATGACCATCTGTCATGGATGCTTTAGTTGAAACTTCTGCATTGCAGAGGGGTTGGACTAGATGACCCTCAGGGTACTTCCAGCTCTACAATTCTGTGAACCTGGGGGTGGGTGGAACGAGGAACCACAGGGAGAGGAATGCAATGGAGTGTCTGGAATCTTAAACAGAAAAGCCCACTGCAGCAATTTGTATCTTCTAATTTGTATCTTCTAATAGTTTTTCTTGGGTACATTTTGGATATTGTTTTGCTCACTATTATTTCCCTAATTTTCTTTGATGCAAAGTCTGTATAAACAAGCTTTCAGCTGCACCAAATCATGGGCTGTGCAGTCCTCACTGATTGCAATGGGATGTTGTCTAGGCATTGAATCCCCTGGGATTTCTCAAAGACCTAGAAATGCTTCATTCATTGGTGCTAATCGACAGCCCTGCACCCCCAAAGCTGCATATTCAAGCTGTACGAATGGATGTTTTCCTAACGGCAATGAAAACCAATTCAGAAATTGTCCCTGCGTATAAAGAAAAAAACCCAATAAATCAAAGCTGAAATACTGTGAAGACTGATGTTTTCCATCGCCCTACCGAAGTATTTTAAACATTTTTCCTTATTATAATTTAAATTGACCTTGGAGCCAAGAATGTTATCAAAGCAAGAGCTCAGATTACTCAAGTGATTATCTTGCCACATACTGAGTGATATATTTTTAATCCCTGCTCTTCTTCATCTTTTTTTTTTTTTTTTTTTTTTGCGGAGGCAGCAGTTCAATAAATAATTAATGTGGTTTAATCCTTTGGCTGTTTTCCCTCTTGTAAAAAAAGAAAAAGAAAAATAATTGGTCTTCAATCATCGATTTCACTACAACCCAATATTATTACCCTTCTAATCATCCCCTTGCCCCTGGTACAAAGCTTGGAGTATGAGTGAGCTAATGTTATACACTGCCGTCACCTCAAGGAAGGTTTAGTAACGGCAATTTTCCCCATATCAGATAGAAGCACCAACCTAGCTTGAAATGGTGAGGCCTCACAACCTCCAGCAAGTCTGGGATGCAAAGTCTTGAAGCTTCCAATGGCATCCGAGGAAGGTTGCTTATTTTAAGTCGTCGGTCTAAATGGAGGTTGGGTAACGTATATATTAGATACTAGCTGGCCCAGGCACGCATTGCTGTGCCTGACTCAGGGTCCTTGTTTCCCAGGAAAGGGGGAGGATGTGTCCCCCCCTCCCGGACTATGTGTTTTCTCCCCCCCCCAGTTGTTGTGTCTTATCCCTGTGATTCCTCCCATCCTGTCGCGAACCATGAGGTATCCCGTCATCCCTGTGACTCCCCCCCCCCACCCTGGCTCAACCCATGACCTATTTGGGCCCCTCACCGCCCACCCAGGGCTCCACTCGGCCTAGTCTGTAAAGTAGAGCTGAGGCCTAGTCTGTATGGCACTGTATGTTATATTTCAGAATTGGAAAAGATTCGGAAAAGGGCAATCAAAATAATCAAGCGGGTTTGGCAACTGCCATATGAAGACTAGTCGCAGCATTTAGGACTTTTGAGCTTGGGGGGGGGAGACGAGTAAGAGGCAACATGGGCAAATCATGGAGGTTAAGGCTATCAACAACAACTAGCCACCATCAGGGCAGTGTCGAGCAGGTCGGGCGCCCTGACGCTGAGGGGCGGAGATCGCTCCAGCGCCCCCGCCCTCGCAGGGCGCACCGCGCCACCGGGAGTCTACCTAGAGCCGGCCCTGGCCACCATGGCTAAGCTCAGCCTCCATGGTCAAAGGCAGTAATGCTTCTGAATACCAGTTGCTGGAAACCACAGGGCAGGCTAAATCCTTGCACTGATGGGATGTGTTAGTTGTAGGCTGCCCCTTGGGTTGTGTTGAATGCTAGTCTCACTCTGAGCAGGTCAAATGGAATTGAATGGACATGACTAACTTAGGTTCCATAATTTCAGTGGGTCAACTCTGAACCTCCATTGGATGAAGCCCACATATGTGTCCTAGTGGGAAACAAGTCAATTGCATAGCTCTTCCTTCCGCGTAGATAAACAGATTTGGAGCAGTTCTTAAAAGCCTTAGGAAATTTATGGAACTTGGTTGAGCCAGGACAGGGCAAGTTCCAGTTTTGCCTTGAATTAAAATAATAACCAGTTTCTCAACATTTACAATGCACAATAACATGTATAGATTTCTTGAAAGATGTCCAATTTACTCAGAGATGAAATGGATATATTAAATGTTGCTTTTTGCCATTGGTTTGAATACCTACAGCTGCCGCAAACACTCAAGCGGTGTACAAGTTTTATGAAACAGTAAGTTACAAAAGTATCAGAAGAAAAGTAGAAACCAGGATATTCCTCAGCCTTTGAAGAGAAATACTGTATTTATCCAGTGATAGAATACATATGTGATCAAAATCACATAAAATCATATCATATGTTGCTTTGCTTTTACTGGTGAAAACATACAGCATGAGTTGGGGCTGAGATTTAGGAGAAACCATAAGGTTTGATGTTTGCAAATACGGTTGGGAAACAGGATTTTTTAAAAAAAAAATTCATCAAGTACGGTATGTGTAGGGAGGAAAAGGTGTGGATAACCTAACCAAGGGGAAGGTTTTCAAATTATTATTATTATTATTATTATTATTATTATTATTATTAATTTATTTATAGCCCGCCCATCTGGCTGGGTTTCCCCAGCCACTCTGGGCAGCTTCCAACTGAATATTAAAAATCGGTACAGCATCAAACATTAAAAACGTCCCTAAACAGGGCCGCCTTCAGTTGTCTTTTAAAAGTAAAATAGTTGCTTATTGCCTTGACATCTGCTGGGAGGGCGTTCCACAGGGTGGGTGCCACTACTGAAAAGGCCCTCTGTCTGGTTCCCTGTAACCTCACTTCTCGCAATGAGGGGGCCGTCGGCGCTGGATCTCAGTGTCCGGGCTGAATGATGGGGGTGGAGACACTCCTTCAGGTATACAGGACTGAGGCCTGTATATTGGGTAACCCCACCCACTTCTGCGGTAGCAAGATCTAGAACCAATCTAGATTGAAAGCAACAGGTTGAAGATTATCGTGAATTATTCTGGATTCGGGGAAACTACATTTTGTCTCCTTGATCCTTGCCCATCCTGGCTAATAAAAGCAAGCCAGGAAGGGCTGGGTGATGAGCTCTGTGAGGGAGCCTTCCCAGACCCACTGAAAGAGGCGGTCATTAAACCGTTTCTTTAAAAAACATCTTTAGACCCAACCAATGTGGCCAACTATCGCCCAGTCTCAAATCATCCATTCTTGTTTTTTTAAAATATATTTTATTAATTTTCCAATTAAAACCAATTATATCACATTCATTATTTCAAATTATACACATATATATATCAATCAAACCGAATGTTATGCCAAATCGTCTAAAGAATTTTTTATTTGGGTTCCCATGCTTCAAGAAATTGGGGATTCCTCGCAACCGTCCACTGCCGTCTTTTTTCTAAAGTTCAAATCGTCCTCCAAGTTCATAATAATCCAGATCTTCCCCTTACAGTCACATAGATGTTTTCCACTTTCAACCGATTGTTTCCCAGCTGCTGAGATAAATATCAAACAAGGTTTCACAAATGTTCTTTCTCCTGTGTGGGTTAATCAGTCCAGCCTCCCCATAAATCTTCTTAGTCTGGAGCTCCCTGTTGCGTCGAAGCAGCGCCATCTTAAAAAGCTCAAATCACTTTCGTTTTCTCTCATAGCCATGAAGATTAACGATCTTTATAAAATCATCCATTCTTGGGCAAGGTAATTGAGCGGGTGGTTGCTGAACAACTCCAAGCACACCTGGAGGATGCGGACCATTTTGATCCCTTCCAATCGGGATTCAGGCCTCATCATGGGACTGAAACTGCCTTGGTCTCGCTGGTCGGTGATCTCCAGTGGGCTAGGGACAAAGGTGAAAGCTGCTTCCTACAGGCCTGTCCTAGCCATAGAGGCTAGTGGCGCGGAGAACCACAGCGCCGGGCGCTGGAGGGCGCTGGAAGGGCGCCAAGTGAGCGCAGGGTTCCGGCGATCTGACCAGGACTGCGCTCCACGAGCTGAGAGGCTGTGCCGCGTCTCTCTCCTTCTCCGAGGACTCCGTGCTGCGCCTCCTTCTCGTTTCCCCAGCACTGGGTTTCGCTCAGTCGAACTTCGCCACCAGTGCGCGCACAGCGCCCAAGCAGCTCTTGCTGGTCCCGTGGTGCGCGCGCTGGTGGCGAAGCTTGACTGAGCGGAACCCAGCGCTGGAGGAACGAGAAGGAGGCGCAGCGCGGAGTCCTCAGAGGTGGCCTCCCGCTGCTGCCGCGGTCCACTTGGCATTCCCGGGTCCTTGGAGGGGCTCTGGAGGGGGGCGCTGGAGGGAACTTAGCGCCAGGGCGCTGGATGGGCTTAAGACGCTCCTGGTTTCCTAGTTCTGCTGGATCTCTCAGTGGCCTTAATGTCCTTCTGGACTGTCTAGGGGAGCTGGGGAAACAGTGATACAGTGGTTCCGCTCCTTCCTCCTGGGCGTGTCCAGAAAGTGGTGTTGGGGGATGAGTGTTCAGACCCCTGGGCTCTCAGTTCTGGGGTGCCTCAGGGTTCCGTCCTCTCCCCCATGCTTTTTAATATATACATGAAGCCGCAGGGAGAGAATCAGGGGGGGTTGGGCTGGGTGTTCATCAGTATGTGGATGATACCCAGCTCTACCTCTTATTCAAATCAGAACCAGTGAAGGTGGTGAAGGTCCTGTGTGAGTGCCTGGAGGCGTTTGGAGGCTGGATGGCGGCTAACAGATTGAGGTTGAATCCTGACAAGACAGAAGTGTATATTTCTGCGTATAAGACTACTTTTTAACCCAGGAAAATCTTCTCAAAAGTGGGGGGGTTGTCTTATACGCTGGGTCGTATTTCTTATACGGCGAGTATATCCCAAACTCTATATTTTAACTGGAAAAGTTGGTGGTCATCTTATATGCCCAGTCGTCTTATACGCCGGAATATACGGTACTGTTTTGGGGGGATAGGGGGCAGGTAGGTGTGGGGGACTCCCTGGTCCTGGATGGGGTAACTGTGCCCCTGAAGGACTGGGTGTGCAGCCTGGGAGTGATTTTGCACTCACAGTTGTCCATGGAGGCACAGGTCAATTCTGTGTCCAGGGCAGCTGTCTACCAGCTCCATCTGGTACGCAGGCTGAGACCCTACCTGCCCATGGACTGTCTCACCAGAGTGGTGCATGCTCTAGTTATCTCCAGCTTGGACTACTGCAACGCGCTCTACGTGGGGCTACCTTTGAAGGTGACCCAGAAACTATCCAGAATGCAGCAGCTAGACTGGTGACTGGGAGCAGCTGCCGAGACCACATAACACCAGTCTTGAAAGACCTACATTGGCTCCCAGTATGTTTCCAAGAACAATTCAAAGTGTTGGTGCTGACATTTAAGGCCCTAAACGGCCTTGGCCCAGTATACCTGAAGGAGCGTCTCCACCCCCATCATTCAACCCGGACCCCGAGGTCCAGTGCTGAGGGCCTTCTGGCAGTGAAGCTACAGGGAACCTGGGAGAGGGCCTTCTCAGTAGTGGCATCCGCCCTGTGGTACGCCCTCCCATCAGATGTCAAAGAAATAAACAACTATATGACATTTAGAAGACATCTGAAGGTAGCCCTATTTAGGGAAGTTTTTAATGATTGATGTCCTAATGTATTTTTAATCTTTTGTTGGAAGCTGCCCAGAGTGGCTGGGGAAACCCAGCCAGTTGGCGGAGTAGAAATAATAAATTAGTAGTAGTAGCAGTAGTAGTATTACTGCTACTACTACTATAAATGGGTCAGTGTGCTGACAGCCTTATAAAATTGTTTTGGGAACAGATACATGCTGCAATGGAGGGGAGGACAGAAGAATGTTAGAACATTTTGTTGAATTGTACAAGGAGTGTGTCAATTATTTATTGAGAAACCATTTCTTACATCATGGGTGCTGAAAAATGGCGTTGTGCAAAAGGCTGTAATCAGATACTAATCCTATTGATTGCAGAATGGGAATCAAAACAGTGTGATTAGGCCATTACGGAACCTGCAGGAGGGAAGAGTGTTCTTGTCTTCGAATCCTGCTTGCAGGTTTCCCACAGGCACCTGGTTGGCCACTGTGAGAGCAGGATGTTGGACTAGACTGGCCAGTGGCCTAATCTAATGTCACTCGACTTATGTTCTTAAGTCCCACCATCCCTGATCACTGGCTATGCTGGCTGGGGTTTGTGGGAGCTGCATTTGACTATTGTGCCATATTTCCAAATTTTAAAAGGAGCAAGGCCTTCCTCGGTGTTGTTCGGGTTTTGCCATCAAAAACAGCACCACAGAAATGGCATGAGAGGCATGGGCGTAGGCAGGGGGCAGGAGGGGGCACTTGCCCCCCCAGAAGCAGGGCCGCTGGCCAGCCTGCCCCGCTGCCCGCCACCACCCGGTGCTGTCTCCCTTCTCCCTGGCTGGCTGTGGGGCAGGTGGAGGGAAAGCCCCAGAGCCGCACAAAGCGTTTGGCTGGCTTTCCCTCCGCCCGCCCCACAGCCAGCCAGGGAGAAGGGAGACATCCCTTTTAGCCAGCTGGCTGTGGGGCGGGTGGAGGGAAAGCCAGCCAAACGCTTTGCGCAGCTCTGGGGCTTTCCCTCCACCCGCCCCACAGCCAGCCGGCTAGAAGGGACGTCTCCCTTCTCCTTTGCTGGCTGTGGGGTGGGTGGAGGGGAAGCCAGCTTTCCCTCCCACCCACCCCGGCGATCGTGGAGGGGGAGGAGGGGATTGGAACAGCCCAATTTCGGGCTGATCCTGGCGCCCCCTCGCCCCTGCCTGTCGAGGAGGGGGAGGAAGGGGTCGGAGCAGCCCGATTTCGGGCTGATCCTGGCGCCGCCTCACCCCTGCTGATCGTGGAGGGGGAGGAGGGGTCGGAACAGCCCGATTTCGGGCTGATCCTGGCGGCCCCTCGCCCCTGAACGACCATGGCTTTCCTTGCCCTACTGTGGCCCCTCCCCCCACCCCTTGGCCCCGCCCCTTGCCCCCCTAATTTTGATCCTGGCTACGCCCCTGATGAGGGGCGAGCACTAAGATGTGTCCATCTTGAAAGCATCTCCATCCACTACTTTGAGCTACAACTTTGACATGCACCTGGGTTTCGAAGTGCGCTACCAACAACTGCTGGCACTGAACTGAGGTTAATTCGTTAGTTAATCAATTCATCTAAGTACCTGACAACACTGTGCTTGGAAACAGTCAATGGGTGGCATGCCTGAAGTCTTATCTGCCATGTGGAGACAGCATTTTCCCAAGTACAAACCCTTGCTTGGTTGAATGACTCTCTGAGGATAGCTTTGGTATGAGCTATCTCTGTGCAGGGCATCTCCCGGGCAAATTCGTCCCCTGTGATTCCTAATCTGCTACCATCCCTAACAGGCACCTCCCACACACACACACACACACCCCTTTGCACAGAACAGCCTCAATACCTACACAGTCAAATGGAGAGACGATGGTTTGCTTGGCATGGCAGCGGCCTGAACTTCTTGAGAGCTTCAGGTGAGCCATGGGGTGTGTGTATATACGGTAATCACATTCTGCATAGTTTTCAGCATGCAAACATACATATCAAATGATTGGGTGCTTGGAAATTGTAATATAGAATGTCACCCACTCAGCTTACTGTCATTGGTGCGGATGCAATATGAGGCACCATCTGCCCACCAAAGCAAAGAAGGTCTTCTGTTTGTCGTTTGTACAGTGTACATTTGTGTGGTGACTAGATTCCAGCTGCAAAGACGAAACCAGGCACTGGTAGAGAAGGATGAGCAAGCAGAGATGACTGAATGCATGGGGAGCAACAAGAGAAAACTGGAAAAGGCCCTAAACTCTATCAGCTGATGCAATCAGCAGCTACTACAGTTACCCAGAGGCTCCTTGCTACATGGAGCCCTGTTTGTGGGCTCTTGTGTGAACCGGAACATAACATTGGAAGGAAACTAATGGGCCTTCTATCTAGTTCAACCCATTGCCTCTGGGCATGATGATCTAACAGCCCCATAACCCATCCCAGACTCTCCTGTCCTTGAAACTCTCCTGAGCCTTCTTTTCTATCACTGAACTGATTTTATCTTATCCCCCCCCCCCCCCGTTGCTTCTTAATTTACTTCCTTTTTAACAGTCATGCCTGTTTTGCTCCTATTGAATTTTTCTTCTTCCTGAAAACGTCAGGGTGGCAAATATTTTTGGGGGAATGATGAAAGAAAAGAGGATTTTAATTTAATTTATTTATTTGCAATTAAACGAATGGATGCATTCTTTAAAAGGAACATGACTATTTTTTTATGCACCATGTTCTTTCAGCGTCTCCTATGCGATCAGGAGTCCATGTTGCATATCACAGAGCAGGGCTGTTTATGCATGCCTGTAAAACCGCTTCCCAAGTCTTTAAGCAGTTTGTTAAATTAGCTCCTGGCATTGTGTTAAAAAAATACATAGTCTCCAGGGCATGTGCATCTGATTACTCTCCTGAATGTTCTCCCGTGTTCACAAGACTAGAAAAGCACGTTCAAAATGTAAATGTGCATTTTATTTTATTTATTTATTTCATAAATTTTATACGCTGTTTTATTGTATAAAAAACAACCCCAAAAACCTCAAAGCAGTTTAGAAAAAAAAAAGATAAAACAATAAAATTATCAATAAGAAAAATAAGATTAAAACTGACATCAACTTTCTAAACATCTGGGTAGGCTTGTCTAAACAAGAATGATTTTAGCAGGCATTAAAAAGAGGGCACTGAAGGCATCTCCCTGGTGTTAGTAGGCAGGGAGTTCCAAAGTGTGGGTGCCACCACACTTTACGATAAGAGTTATTGCAAATGCGGAACAAGTATTTTAACATGGCTCATAGAAACGCCTTCACTTTTCCTTTTCTTATTGGATTTTTGTTGTTTAAACTTATTACCTGTATTTCCTAGTTTGCACAGGAATCATAAACAGCACCACCTTTTTTTTTTACCAGAAGCCTCTAGCTGCCTGTAACAGCAGCTGGTTTTAAGAGGCACTATCAGCGGCCCCAGGTCCCTGTTCCTCTGCCTAGAATAAATCTCCTGCTCATTCATTCACTCTCAGCTTACGGAGGCATTTTTATTGCAGGATCAGAGTGAAATAGGAAAGTCACGCAGCCCTATTTATTTATTTGTTTGTTTGTTTGTTTGTTTGTTTGTTTAGCATGACAGTCTGCAAAGAACAGGTCCGATGGGTTCCTTTTTCAAGGGACTGGCAAACTATAATTGGCTAGAGGAGACAACAGAGAAAGGGGAAAGATGGAAGCATGGCCTTCCAGGGGAAGAATACGTGATTATTTCAATGTTCAAAGCATCGTGAATACACTCTTCTTAAAATACACACACACAATTCATTGAGCCACCTTTAGAGCATGAATCCTAGGTCCTGTGAATCGACCCTCAGTATTTCTTATCACTCCACTAGATAACGATAGGCATGATTAAAATGGAACAGTCATGGCTCAGTGGGAGAGCATCTGCTTTGCCTGCAGAAGGTTGCAGGATGAATTCCGGGAGAGATTACTTGCCTGAAACCCTGGTCAGCCGCTGCTGGTCAGTGTAGACAATACTGAGCCAGTTGGACCAAAGGCCTGACTCTGGCAGCTTCCTATGTTCCTAAAGGTTGAGATGATCGCCATCACTGTTTGGGGTTCTTGTGGATTATTCTGCTTTTATCACCCCGTCAAACTTTCATCCTCTTCTTCCAATTCTCCAAGACAATGAACCTGTTTTGACAGACATCACTTGTTCATGTGACTACAGACGGAGGCATCTCAAGGAGAGACACCAGGGGAAAGGACAGTGAAAGGAGAGCAGAAACAAATAAGCCTGTTCTTTATTTTCTGTGCTTTTTATTTTTACACCAAAGGATTGAGAAAAGAAAACATCTGAAGGGCCCAGAGGGCACCCAGCTCAATGGTTGCATTCCAAAAACGCTATGTCATGTTTTAAAGATTTTCAAGCGTTTCTCAAAGTGTGCAGTGGCATTTTCCCAGCAATTAAAAGAGAAGGCACTGATGGGGAGAGGGGAATAATTTTGTAGGGCAGGCAAACAGTGGCTGTTGGCTCCTACCTTTTGTAGAGAGAAGAGCTGTTGCTTAGCTTTGTGGCATTCACTCAGTATTAAAGAAGGAAGGGAAATGCTAAAGCGATAAGCAAAAGCTTGCGCCTCCAAGGAAAACGTCAGCTTCTAACCAGTGGCGTGTGGTGAAATGTTTCGTAGGAGAACAGCTAGGGCCAGAGGCACCAGCTTGCAAGGGCAATTGGGGGTGGGGTAACAGTGTGTGTGTGATGTTGTGTATGTGAGCATCGTGCCTCCCTCCCTAAGCTGGGCAGATGCTTCCCGGGCTTTGGGAAGGAGGTGGCAGGCTTAAATACTTTAATACTCTAATTTACCGGGAACATCTTGGGGACTAGCCTAGTACCCCTAGTCCACTGACTGCATGCCGCTGCTTCTAACAAAGGTTAGCACTTGCACAACAATTAAGGTTGTGCCTTGTGCTTAAAAACTGTAGCCCAGGCATGCAGCTCGACAAGGGAGCATCTGCCTTGCATTCAGAAGGTCCTGGACTCAAGTCCCGAACTGTGGAGGGCTTCTGCCAGTCAGTGTAGACAGTAGTGAGCTAGATGAACTGAGGGTCTGACTGTGTAAAAGGGAGCTTTCTATGTTCCTAAAAGCACACAACGCACCAGGGCCTTCTTGGTGGCTGCTCCCAGACTTTAGCTCTCCCTAGAGAAGCTAGATTGACTCCCTCCTTATCCTTCTGCTGGCAGGCAAAGGCTGTTTTATTCCAACAGGCCTTTGGGAACTTTTATTTAAAGGAAAGGGTTTTTAAATGGTGCCGTGCTGTTCTTACTATCTGTATTTTAACAGCTCTGCTTTTATATTGTTTTAATTCGTGTGTGTGTGTGTGTGTGTGTGTGTGTGTGTGTGTGTGTGTGTGTAAGCCTCCTGTGTTTTATCAGTGTTGTTTTTATTTCTGTAAGCTGCCTTGAATCCTGTTCTGGGAAGAAGGCAGGATATAAATAAATTTAATAACAAATAATAACAATAATTCCTGCCAACCTAGCAGTTCGAAAGCACGTCAAAATGCAAGTAGATAAATAGGAACCGCTACAGCGGGAAGGTAAACGGCGTTTCCGTGTGCTGCTCTGGTTTGCCAGAAGTGGCTTTGTCATGCTGGCCACATGACCTGGAAGCTATACGCCGGCTCCCTCGGCCAATAATGCGAGATGAGCGCACAACCCCAGAGTCGGTCACGACTGGACCTAATGGTCAGGGGTCCCTTTACCTTTACCTTTAATAACAATAATAATAAGCACATAGACTTAAAGCATATCAAGCACACATTTAAAGGATGTGACTTACCCAAAGTGTCCTAGGAACCAAAGCTTCTCCCTCCCAGATCTACAATTCCCAGCACCCTGGACAAATTACAGCTCCTGGGATTCTTTGAGGGAAGCCATGTGCTTGAGATGTGCATTGGATGCACCTTAAATGAATGTTGTGGGTCTGCGCTAGATTGATATTAAGAGCAGTTTGGGAATGGAACCAATGACCAGGGGGGGTCTTCCTGCTGATATTGGACAGCCAACACTCCAGTGCCGGACTAGATGAAGTCTAATTCCATTACTGTATTCAATAGGTTGTACCCAACTAAGACCTCCTCAAAGTAGACCCATGTCCACTCACTTCCATACGACAAGCATTGGATGCAACCCAAAGGGTAGGGTCCAACTGACGCATCCTGCCCGTACAAGGATTTCCGCTTATGCAATGGATCTTCTCCCAAATCTGCTCCGGAGGATTGGAGGATCCCTCAGAGCAGATTTAGCAGTGTGGGATGAGAGAGAGAAGTTGCATTGCGCAAGCAGAAATCCTTGCCTGCAGAACGAGCTGCTTTGGACACAACCCTACGACTCTTAAGTATCTCCTTCTCCTCTAACTGTGATCTTGCACGCACACAAAAAATGCACAGTTTCCTTCTCAACACGTTGCGTGTGTAGACCTTTTAACCACCCCCAAATATATTCAGACAAGACTCAGAATTTTGGTTTGGTTTTGGGCAGAATTTAGGCCACAACTTTATTGATTACAATCAAGTGAGTGGTTGCACAGGCTCTGGTTCGACTAGCTCCCTGCACCGTTGCAGGTAGCGCTGACCCAGGGCACACCATAGGTCAGCCTTGGGTGAACACCCGGCAAAGTGGAAGGCGGGGTCAAGCTGGTCCACCAGCCTGATGCCCCCCAGGACTCAGGCTCAGGGCACAACCCCTCACAGGGAAGACCAACCATGAGTCCGTGGATTCCTTTAGCAGAATACCCAATGCATAGGGATGGCTAGGGCGTCCTGCCACCCCTATCACCTGAACCAGAACCTATCCGCAACCTTACAAGTTGTGACGATTTGCTACGCGGCAGGCAAAATCCAAATGGCACCAGCTAATCAGCCAAGTGGGGAAAATTCCTATTGTGCCCCTGTCCTGACGACAGGCGACACATGACAGCATAGCAAGGTCATGCGTGCAAGCCCTAAAAATAGGGAGAGGTGGGCAGGTGTTCCGATGCACTGGCCCAAAAGAGGAAGCTCAGGGACACTTGCATGGGCTTATATAGAGGTCCCTCGGTAGAATTTAGCTGGCAACCCATTGGTCTGATTGCACCCAGCATCGAGGGACCTCCAATAGGGTGTTGTGGCCATCCAAACATCCCCACCCACAACACAGGGTCTGGTTGCCAGGTCACACCGCAACACTTGCCCTCTTGTTAGGGAGGACCCGATTTATCAATGCATTCATGTTCTAGTTGAAATCGCAGTCCATCAGCATCTTCACGCAAATGTCGTGTGAAGGAAAAACCTGCCAAGCATCTCTTCTCCTCTCGGTCTCATCAGGACAACCAGCAGCTCTTTTGGCAGAGCTGGCGAGGTTATTCCAGGGCAGGCTCAGTGTGGATGGGAGGAGAACATGGCCCTAGGTAGATCTGATTTCTATTGGATTCGGCTATCAAGTCGTTGTTATGTCTGGCTTGGCTTAGTTTCTGCTGACATCATGTAAACGGAGGAGAAGTCAGGCTGGATCCACTTCTGCTACTTAAATTAATTACCCTGGCTGGAATTCAGTTGCTTCGTTAGCAGTCACGACAGCAAGGGTGGGGGGGTAATGATGGAAACTGTTAATAAATTGTCGGGCACTTTGCATACAAAGGAGCTGATCTGCCATGACCTGAGGGGAGCACTGCTCAAACACCCCTTTCAGCTGATGGGAGAAAATAACACATCTATTTTTACATGCGAAGAGGTTACAATACTGTACAGGGCGATTAAAGGTAAAGGTAAAGGGACCCCTGACCATTAGGTCCAGTCGTGACCGACTCTGGGGTTGCGGCGCTCATCTCGCATTATTGGCCGAGGGAGCTGACGTATAGCTTCCAGGTCATGTGGCCAGCATGACAAAGCCGCTTCTGGCAAACCAGAGCAGCACATGGAAACGCTGTTTACCTTCCCGATGTAGCGGTTCCTATTTATCTACTTGCATTTTGACGTGCTTTCGAACTGCTAGGTTGGCAGGAGCTGGGACCGAGCAACGGGAGCTCACCCCGTCACAGGGATTCGAACCGCCGACCTTCTGATCAGCAAGCCCTAGGCTCAGTGGTTTAACACCACTTTAAATGTGAAGTGCAGACAGGGGGCCTTAGTAGTCGAGTGTTCCATGAATAAAACCTGTTTCTCAGCCTTTTTTGAGGGGAAAGGTATGCATATCTGTTTACTCTCTTTTCATATGGCAGTGTCTGTGGTCCAGGCCCTTTTAGACCAGACTATTAAATATGGTGTAGCTGGTGGTTCCTCGGAGAAGGCGCATTTGCTGTCGCTGACATTGCTGAACAAACTGCCATAAAATCACCTTTCAGATGGAGCTCCTGCACAAACTAAGCAAATGCTTTGTAAAAGTTCACCTGGAGACCAAAAAAGAAAAGCAAGCAGCACCAGGTTGTTTGCGATTTCCCATCATGCTTTGCCCAGATAGTGCAATGCACAGGTGGTCAGGTGAAATGTGGTTCTGTTTGGTTAAAGTAATCCCATTACTTTTTACTCTGATGGAGTTTAGGAAGTCATCTTTTTCTTTTTGAATTAATTAAACTAAATACTTCTAATTCGATGTTGAATAAATGTGCAATTAATTGCCACTGTTCTGAATTCTGTTGCATTATTTTCCTCCTTAGTGGTTCATGCAAACAACTATTCTAAATAATGCTTTTTACAGAGCAGGGGGCACTGGGGATGAGTTTACGGAACCAAGGGGACAATGACCTGAAAAAAGTTTGGGAACCACTGCTCTATTTTATTATGCCAACTTTTCTGATGTTGTGGATCTCTTTATTGGTTACAGTGCACTCCCCCCGCACTCCTCTTCCTCTGCCAGTGGGGACAAGGAGAAGGGGACGTCAGAGGACGGGATGGTTGGGCAGTGATTCTTGAAGCTACCAACATGAGTCTGACCAAACTGCGGGAGGCAGTGGAGGACAGGAGTGCCTGGCATGCTGTAGTCCATGGGGTCACGAAGAGTCGGACACAACTAAACAACTAAACAACAACAAGTAATCTCACCACCTCGCAGGGGACTGTACCATCCACTTTGGGAATGAGTGAAATAGAGGAACAACTAAAATAGTAGCAGCTACAGCATACATTAAAAATGTCTACCAGAGGGTGGCGATGCGAGGTTGAGCCTCTTTAGTGGTGGTACCGCATTTGTGGAATGAGTAGCAAATTTGGCGCCATCATTATAAGCTTCTAGGCACGAGTAGAAGACCTCCACGTTATCCCAGACGTTTTGGTTGCTAATTTTGGACCACACCTTATTATGATTCTGGCCTCTTAGGTGCTGGTCGTCTTTAAATAGGGTGTGTGCTAAGATTTGTCTTTTTCATAGTATTACTGGATGAGCACTTTCGGAAGTTTTGTCAAATTTATTATTGCTGCTGCTGTTATTTTTAAAAACTGATTTGAGCTGTTTTTGCGTTTCATTATGTTGTAAGTCACTTTGAGACCTTTCGTCTGCGCAAAGGGACAGATGAATGCAAATAATAATACAAATATTATATAAGCTAATCGAAACACCTCATATATGTTGCACAAAGGATTGGCAATCCGTGGCTAATTCATACCAAGGACTAA
The DNA here is from genome assembly GCF_965207765.1 of Zootoca vivipara. NCBI lineage: Eukaryota > Metazoa > Chordata > Lepidosauria > Squamata > Lacertidae > Zootoca > Zootoca vivipara. The sequence continues at coordinate 28,510,895 of NC_142597.1, read as the reverse complement.
CAATAGAAATACAAGGAAGCAATGCAAATGCCCTGAAACAAGAAGGTTTAAAAAGAGGATTAGGCAAAGTCATAGAGGAGAAGGCAACCAATGGCCACAAACCACGCTGGCTGTGCTCTACCTCCTCTTTTTGAGGCAGTATGGCAGGTGATAGGAATCACAAATGGGTAAAGCACTATTGCACTCAGATTCTGCTTGTGGGTTTCCCACTGGAGTGTCCAGTAAGGTAGGTAAAGGTAAAGGACCCCTGGATGGTTAAATCCAGTCAAAGGGGTTGCAGCGCTCATCTCTGTGGGATGGAACACTGGGGCAGACAAGTCACAACAGTTCCTAGAGTGTCCACTAACAGGAACTCACCTGGAGGGACACCTGACTACAGGTCAGTTCCTGTTCCCTCAGACATGCAAATGAGTTGGATTAGACAAAAGCCCTAGCCTGCAATCACTCTCTCTCTCTTAGCTACTTCCTCCCTCGATGAGGACACATCTTCAGAGAATCTCTAGTTAGCATGGTTCTCACTCTAGGCCTGCAGCCAAGAGTGAGACCAAATGGAGTCTTACTTTACTAAGTAGTCTCTAGATGTATATATACTTGTAACTTTTCTAAGCAAGCCTGCCTTTCTGAGATTATGCTGTAACTCAGGATGAAACTGTAAGTAAACTCTATCTTATTTTATAAACACTGTGTTGTGTATTTCTTTTAAGAGGGACAAAGGGGACCTTTGCCAGGAAGTGTAATATTGAACTATAAAGTGTAATATTGTTATAGAGATTCTAGCGAATCTAACGCACATGCTTTGCTGCGCACAAAAAGGGAATGTCACTCTGCTAATATTGGAAGCTTGCTAACACAAGCTTGGATAGGATCTATCTAATAATATATCCTAATCCACATCCCTAACATTCCCATAAAGGGTTGTTACGGCCCAGGACTGCGTATTTTTGTGTATTTTTGAAGGATTGCTTTGGATTGTGATTTTGAACTGAGTAGGATTTTTTCAGTTAGAACTTCCTGGTGAGCACATGGTCTATTGTTCTCCAGTGTGCCTAGGGGATTAGCTACCCCTCCCCTCCCTCAGAGTTTACAGCACTGAGAACTCAGAGGCAGTGAAGATTATTTTGCATTTTGAGATATTTTTAGAGATTTTGATTTTGGAATTTTTGAGAAATTTTTAGAATTTTGAGATTCCAAGATGGCTTTTGCAGATTTTGATAGTGGAGTTAAGCCAGGATTCATGGCTCTAGATGATGACAATTATGTATTTTGGAAACAACGCCTGATAGCATTTTTAGATGCAAGGAATGTTTTGGATGCCATTGAAAAACCTATGCCTACTGGCACAACAGCAGAGGATTTAGCCAAGATAGCAAATTGGAAACGCATGAACAGCGAGGCCAGATACATAATTTTGAGTGGACTTCGCAACAGGCATCTAACATCAGTTAATAGCAAAGATGATGCAGCTAAAATCTTAAAAGATATTGAGCGCAGGTATGGAGCATCTACTAAGAACTCCTACAGGAATTTGATGAGCAAATTAACTGCGCTGAGGATGAATTCAAGAGAAGAATTCACTGACCATATCAGCAAATTTAGTGAAATTGTTCAGAGGATTGATCTTACTACTAAAGCCCTTGATGAAGAAACAAAGGTTTCATTTTTGATAGCATCTCTAGGACCAAGCTTCAGTTCATTCAAGAGTTGCATGGATCACAAAAGGGACCTGACTTTTGAAGAACTGATTGATCATTTGAGAGAGGAATGCAGAGATTACCTTGATTCTTCAGAAAGGAATACAGGGAGAAAGGACACTAATTATGCTTCCAAGCATTTTCAAAGGTCCAGACAAACGCCAAAGGAAATAATTTGCTTTAACTGCAATTTAAAAGGGCACATGGCAAAGGAATGCCGGGCACCTAGGAATAAATCCCGCCCCTTTCCACCTAAAGGCGAAAAGAAGGGGGGTCGTGGGCGTGCAATGATATTGCAAGAAAGAAATGTAGCTTTCCAGAGCTGTGAAGGAAAGCGCAATAAGTGGCTTCTGGACAGTGCAGTAAGCAGCCATTTCTGTTATAAAAGGGAATATTTCAATGAAATAGACAATAATAAACAGTCTGAGATTGAAATTGCTGATGGAAATGTTATAAAGTCAATAGGTGCAGGATCTTTGAACTTGAATTTCAAAGTGAACAATGAGTCTTTTGATACTACAGTGAGTAATGTTAAGTATGCACCAAAGCTGAACTGTAATCTAATAAGTGTGTCTAGCTTGGACAAGAAAGGTTTTGAAATTATATTTAAAAATGGACAATGCAATGTGATAAAAGATGGTGAAGTGTTTATTCAAGCCAAACTAATCAATGATGTGTATGAGATTGATATTTCAGAGAATGAGTCTGCAAGGGTTGCACAACCCAGCAGAAAGGATCAACCAGATCTGGAACTCTGGCACAAAAGGCTTGGACACAGGGACACCAACGTTATCCTGAAAATGCAGAAGGAAAATCTGGTAAAAGGTCTACAGGTAAAGAATTGCAGTACACCAATGCCAAACTGTACAACTTGCATAACTGAAAAGGCAGTCAAGCCTTCCTTCCCACGTTGTACAGAGAAGAGAAGCACAAAAGTCATGGACACTGTTCATACTGACCTATGTGGTCCGCTGAATGTACCTTCCCTAGGAAACAATAAGTACATTCTGATATTTATAGATGACTTCTCAAGATATTGTGTTGGATATTTTCTAGAAGAAAAGAGTCAGACACCGGAATTGTTCAAACTGTACTTAAACATGGTGAAGAACAAATTCCAGAGAGCTCCTTCCACCTTAATTTCGGATAATGGTGGAGAGTTTTGCTCACGGCAGATGAAGGCCATCATGGCACAAGAAGGCATAGCACATGTAACTACAGTTGCTTACACGCCTCAACAGAACTCCATTGCTGAGAGAAAGTTTAGGTCTATTATGGAGATGACAAGGTGCATGTTAAAAGAGGCCAACTTGTCACAGAAGCTATGGGCTGAAGCGGCGAATACGGCGATTTATTTGCAAAACAGATTGCCTACAAAGGGTGCAGAACGCACACCATTTGAACTTTGGCACGGGAGAGTCCCAAGTCTGCAGCACATACGTGTGTTTGGAAGTGTCTGTTATTACCACGTGCCCAAAGAGCGCAGACACAAGCTTGACTCCAGAGCAAAAGCAGGTATCCTGGTTGGATATGCTCCTGGAGGAAAGGGATATAGAGTTCTAGATCCAAAGAGTGGCAGAGTAGACCCATATCATGTGATTCATTTTGATGAACTAGGAAAGTTTGATACAAAGAACACTGTTATTGACTGTTCTAGAGAGTCACCAGATGAAGAGTTTATAAGTTTTCCTTTAGCACAAGGAACTAATATACCTTCTAGTGTCACAACACCCCCTACAGGCGACACCCCAGAAGACGCAGAGGTCCAGACCCCTGGCGGCACCAGAGACGAAGAGGAGGAGCTGTACGTGGACATGCCAGCGTTGGAGGAGGATGAGGATGCTGATGCGGTTGCACAACCAGAGGTCAGATGCTCATCCAGAACCAACAAGGGCGTTCCGCCACTACGACTGTCCTACTTTGCAGGGTCGGCGTCTCCACCAGAACCTTCCACTTGGGAAGAGGTAGAGCAGATGCCAGCCACCGAAGCCAGTCTCTGGAGGAAAGCCGCGCAGGAGGAGATTGACGCACTGCACAAGAACAAGACCTGGACACTCACAGAATTACCTGCTGGTAAGAAAGCAATTGGGAGCAAATGGGTGTTCAAGGTTAAAAGGGGTTCAGAAGGGGAGGTGCAACGTTACAAAGCAAGACTAGTGGCACAAGGCTTTTCACAGCAATATGGCCACGACTATGACCAAGTCTTTGCACCGACAGTGAGATACAGTAGCGTAAGATTACTTTTAAGCATCGCAGCATCTAAAAGGATGGAGGTGAAACACATCGATATAGCTACTGCGTTTTTGCATGGGGAAATTTCTGAAGAAATTTACATGAAGCAGCCTAAAGGTTTTATAAAGCCAAATGAGGCACATTTGGTTTGCAAGCTTCAAAAGGGACTGTATGGTTTAAAACAAGCAGCCAGAGCCTGGAACTTGAAATTGCATGGAATGCTGGTGAAACTTGGGTACAAGCAAGGTGAAGCTGACAAGTGTTTGTACACTAAGCAGAGTAATGGACAATTTTCTTATATTCTTGCCTTCGTTGACGACCTTTTAATCGCAACGTCAAATGACAGGGATTATAAAAATGTAGTCCAGCACCTCAACAAGGAAGTGCAAGTGAAGGAATTAGGACCAGTTGAGTATTACCTCGGGATTCAAGTGGAAAGAGAACAGGATGGTTCATTTCTACTCAATCAGAAGCAAAAGATAATTGAACTGTTGGAGAGTATGCAATTGCAGGATGCAAAACCCGTCGACACCCCGATGGCTACAGACTTCTTAAAGAACCAAGAGGATTCGAAGCTGCTGCCAGACAACACAGAGTACCGGTCAGCGATTGGTAAACTTTTGTATTTAGTTACCACGTGCAGACCTGATTTAGCCAATGCAGTAGGGATTCTCAGCAGGAAAGTGAGTAGTCCCACTGAGCATGATTGGGTTGGTGTGAAGAGGGTGGTTCGATATCTTAAGGGTACAATGGATTGTAAATTAAAGTTACCAGCTGTCAGTGACCCTAAGCTCATTGGGTACACTGATGCTGACTGGGCGGGTGATAATTCTGATTATAAATCCACAAGCGGGCATGTCTTTATGTATGGGGGCGGAGCTATTACATGGGGCAGTTATAAACAGAAATGTATAGCTTTATCGTCTACAGAATCGGAATATGTTGCGGCTACAGAAGCGTGCAGAGAGATTTCCTGGCTGGACCAACTCCTAACAGACTTTGGCGTGGAGAGAAAGGAACCTATAAGCCTGCTGGAGGACAACCAAAGCTGTCTAAAGCTGGCGCAGAATGAGAAGTTCCTAGCACGCTCAAAACACATTGGGGTCAGGTACCACTACGTTCGCCAGATGATACAAGATGGACTTGTCGAACTGTCGTACTGCTGCACATCGGAGATGACAGCAGACATCCTAACAAAACCCCTGCCAAGACAAAGTTTCCAGAACCTGCGTGTCAAGCTGGGACTCTTGGGTGGTTGAATAAAGTTGCTTATGTTTTGTTTTGTATGTAATGAATGTTGTGAATTGCCTGAGAAGGGGTTTGTGGGATGGAACACTGGGGCAGACAAGTCACAACAGTTCCTAGAGTGTCCACTAACAGGAACTCACCTGGAGGGACACCTGACTACAGGTCAGTTCCTGTTCCCTCAGACATGCAAATGAGTTGGATTAGACAAAAGCCCTAGCCTGCAATCACTCTCTCTCTCTTAGCTACTTCCTCCCTCGATGAGGACACATCTTCAGAGAATCTCTAGTTAGCATGGTTCTCACTCTAGGCCTGCAGCCAAGAGTGAGACCAAATGGAGTCTTACTTTACTAAGTAGTCTCTAGATGTATATATACTTGTAACTTTTCTAAGCAAGCCTGCCTTTCTGAGATTATGCTGTAACTCAGGATGAAACTGTAAGTAAACTCTATCTTATTTTATAAACACTGTGTTGTGTATTTCTTTTAAGAGGGACAAAGGGGACCTTTGCCAGGAAGTGTAATATTGAACTATAAAGTGTAATATTGTTATAGAGATTCTAGCGAATCTAACGCACATGCTTTGCTGCGCACAAAAAGGGAATGTCACTCTGCTAATATTGGAAGCTTTCTAACACAAGCTTGGATAGGATCTATCTAATAATATATCCTAATCCACATCCCTAACATTCCCATAATCTCGCTTTCAGGCCAAGGGAGCCGGCGTTTGTCCACAGACAGCTTTCCGGGTCATGTGGCCAGTATTACTAAACTGCTTCTGGTGCAACAAAACACCGTGACGGAAACCAGGGTGCATGGAAACGCCGTTTACCTTCTTGCTGCAGCGGCACCTATTTATCTACTTGTACTGGTGTGCTTTTGAACAACTAGGTTGGCAGGAGCTGGGACAAAGCAACAGGAGTTCGCTCCATTGCGGGGATTCAAATTGCAGACCTTCTGATTGGCAAGCCCAAGAGGCTCAGTGGTTTAGACCACAGCGCCACCCGCTTCCATCCACTGTAAGTACAGGATCCTGGACTAGATGGGCTTATCTAGCAGGGCTCTCCTCCTCCTCCTCCTCCTCCTCCTCCTCCTCCTCCTCCTCCTCCTCCTCCTCCTCCTCCACTTTTTGTTTTTAATTACTGTTGCTTTGGACAAAATAACTTTTTATACACACAAGTCAGCTAGATCAGCATTTCTCAACCACTGTTCCGCGGCACACTAGTGTGCCGCGAGACGCTGGCTGGTGTGCCGTGACGTGCGGCGACGAGAAGGGCGATTTGCATTGTTACGTGCCTGGCGGCCGCCAATACTCAGCACTGACCCGCCGGAAAGCAATATTTCTCCTCCTATTTCCCAAAGCTCAGTGCAAACGACTGGAGGGTGGTTTTAGACAAACTTAAAGAAGCTGGCTGGATGAGCTCAACCTGAAACTTGCTGAGCAAAGGATTGTGCTGGCAGAGAAATCAGCAGCTTGTGAAGCCTTATTACAGGAGATTGCAACCAACACAGCAATTGGCAAGTGTTTCTTACAGTCATAATTATATAGTCAATATAGGGCGGCACAGAGTTAATTTTTTAAACTTTTTTAATGGTGGTGTACCTCGTGATTTTTTTCATGGAACAAGTGTGCCGTGGCCCAAAAAAGGTTGAGAAACACTGAGCTAGATTACTGTGGATTTAGGAGACACACAAGATGACAACAACATAATGATGGTTCAAGGTGGTGATTGTAATGGTCACACAGATTTCTTGCACACGCCTGTCATTCTCTATGGAAAAATAACTCGACGGAAAAATATAAAATCCGTGATCTCTTTTCTGGAATTCACAAGCTTAAAAGGAACAAACTTCCACACTCCCAGCAGCCACAGATGCACACAGAAAATTCCAAAAATGGGTATATTGTTTTCAGGCAAAGACCACCATGGAATAGAAACCCCTATTTTAAAAAAAGAAATCTAGCAGGGGATCTTTTCAATGGCCAATTCAGCATCAGAAACTGGAATCATAGAATCATAGAGTTGGAAGAGACCACAAGGGCCATCCAGTCCAACCCCCTGCCAAGCAGGAAACATCATCAAAGCATTCCTAACAGATGTCTGTCAATCCTCCGCTTAAATACCTCCAAAGAAGGAGACTCCACCACACTCCTTGGCAGCAAATTCCACTGTCAAACAGCTCTTACTGTCAGGAAGTTCTTCCTAATGTTTAGGTGGAATTTTCTTTCTTGTAGCTTGAATCCATTGCTCTGTGTCCGCTTCTCTGGAGCAGCAGAAAACAACCTTTCACCCTCTTCTATATGGCATCCTTTTATATATTTGAACATGGCTATCATATCACCCCATAACCTTCTCTTCTCCAGGCTAAACATACCCAGCTCCCTAAGCCGTTCCTCATAAGGCATCGTTTCCAGGCCTTTGACCATTTTGGTTGCCCTCTTCTGGACACTTTCCAGCTTGTCAGTATCCTTCTTGAACTGTGATGCCCAGATGGGGAGGTTCTTAAGACTCCAGTTTGATGGTTTCTAGGTACATCTGTTCTAGCAGCATCTGTAGCTGGAGTCAGGCAGGGCTCCCCCATCCTAAGCCAGATGGAAATGATCAAGGAACACATCTTGCAGGACTCACAGCTGGCTGGTTTTCAGGTAACCCAAGGAGCAACTGCAGCAGGCGGGCCCCACATTGGGGATAGGAGAAAAGTTCATCCAGTTTGCATCTTAATATGAACCTACCTAGCTTCACCTTCTCAAAGCAAACACACAAACTGAAGCACAGCTGTCCTTTGGAAATCTGCATTTCCCTTTAGAAAAATGGAGTCATCTGTCAAAAAGGGATGATTAGAACTTTCCCAGGTGCTCAAGGGAAAATAGAGAGTCATAGAAATGGACCTGGTTTTCTGTTCATCCTTGTACATGTCTCAGTGCACACATGCACAAACCGATTAGTCATTGATTAATGTGCATTACTCGTGGGAACCCAAGGAAATGAATACACCTTCTCATAGATCTCCTCAGCCCACAAAGTGTCCTTCATTTAAATCTAAATAAAGCAATTATTCCCCGGTGATTTAATACCGCAGAAATACTTAGCCCATTAAACGTCAGTTAGGTAAGACACTTTCCCATCCTGGTTACAAAAGAGTTAGTCATCGATAGGTGTAGAGAAATAATCATTTGTGGTCGGATTTACGAAGGAGCATCTGCCAGACAAAGGCTTTCCTTCTTCTTAGTCCTATTTGTGCATAAATTGATGGGGAGCCGCAAGCCAGCAGGGTGACAGCCGCTGTCGTAAGTGCAAAGAGAATCTCACGGAACTGGAAGCACATGGGGAGGGAGTGGATTAAAGGTATCAGCCAAGGCACTCAAGAGTTTCTGCAGAGGAGAAGAGCAACGTGGATCCATTGCAGGCAAAGCAAGACACTTAGCCTCCAGTGGAGGATGTGCAGATTGCAAGCTAAGTGCAAGAATACCCTGTTTCCCCTATTTTAAGATGTAGTCATAAAATAAGCTGCATGCAGCTGGTAGCTTCACAAGGCAGAGCTACACCAGTGGTGGCTGGTGCCCATTGGGGACGGGTAGGATGAGAGGAAGGGAGACCCACAGTAGGGGGCGCCAGAGCCAATGACCAGACGGAGCCAACCATTTCTAGTTTTGCTCCATGATCCTCCCCGCTGGGTTCTACAAGGGCAACCACGAGACTAAGGAGGAAAAGGAGGAGGAGGAGGAGGAGGAGGAGGAGGAGGAGGAGGAGGAGGAAGCTGGCAGGCAGGGGCACCCCCTGGGCTGGTTGGAAGTAGGAAGGCAAGCAAGAAGGGATGGGGTGAGGGCAGGCTGGGATTGGTGGGGCTGTGCCCCTTGGCCCTAATGGACCAACCTCCACTGCTCAGAAATAAGACCTACTGAATTCAGGGGGGCTTACTCCCAGATAAGCGAGGTTAGGATCGCAGCCTAGGGGTTGTCTCAGTTGCTAGTACAGTGGTACCTCGGTTTAAGTACACAATTGGTTCCGGAAGTCTGTACTTAACCTGAAGCGTACTTAACCTGAAGCGAACTTTCCCATTGAAAGTAATGGAAAGTGGACTAATCCGTTCCAGACGGGTCCACGGAGTACTCAACCTGAAGCGTACTTAACCCGAAGTATGAGTGTAATTGGTTCTGGAAGTCCGTACTTAACCTGAAGCGAATTTTCCCATGGAAAGTAATGGAAAGTGGATTAATCCATTCCAGACGGGTCCGCGGAGTACTTAAACTGAAAATACTCAAACCGAGGTGTACTTAAACCGAGGTATGACTGTACTACCCAGAGCAGACACATTGCTATGAATAGACATGGCAAACTTACATCCATTAATTTGCATGGGTCTACTCTAGGTCAATGTTAGTTGGCTACAACCCCCAAGTTCTGATATTAATCCAGGAGGTGAAGACCAAGTCCGTTCATCTCAGAATTCACAAAGATCAGACTCAGCCAACACCCTTTGCTGCTGTTCCTAATGTAAGCCGGTCTCCTATGCTCTGGTTACCTCAAGAATGTAATGCATGGCATGTGGTTGCCCTTCAAGATGACTTGGAAGCTTTGATCGGCACACAGTGTCGCTGTCAGAATAGTCACTAGTTCACAAGAGCATAAGAAGAGCCTTCAGCCGGATCAGGCCAAAGACCCACGTAGTCTAGTATCCTGCTCTCACAGTGGCCAGTCAGCTGCCTATGGGAAGTCAATGAGTGGAACCTGACCACAAGAGCATCTTCCCCACCTGCGATTCTGAGCAACAGGAATTCAGAGGCGTAATGCCTCTGATAGCGGAGCTAGAGCATCACCCATTTTGGTGTAGCCAGATGGGATCACAGAAACCAATTCTGAAAGAGCTACATTGCCTACCCATTTGCTTTCAAGTCCAGTTCAGGGCGCTGGGGCTTCCCTCTTAAGACCTAATGCCTGAAACAGCTCCTGCTAGGGTGGGGGACATCTCTGGCCCTCCAGAGGCTGTTCTAATTGTAGAGTTGGAAGGGTCATCTGGTCCAACCCCCTGCAATGCAGGAATCTTTTTGCCCAATGTGGGACTTGAACCCACGACCCTGAGTTTAAGAGTCTCCTGCTCTACCAACTGAGCTATCCTTGATCATTGGCCATGCTGTCTGGGACTGATTGGAGCAAGAGTCCTGGGATTTCTGGAGGGCCCAAGTTTCTGCATCCCTGCTGCTGCAGGGGAGCGTAAACAATGATACTGTAGAAAGTGTTTATTTATTACAGGCATAGGCAAACACGCCCCCCCGGATGTTTTGGGACTACAACTCCCATCATCCCTAGCTAACAGGACCATTGGTCAGGGATGATAGGAGTTGTAGTCCCAAAACATCTGGAGGGCCGAGTTTGCCTATGCCTGATTTATTACATAGTGCAGAAGTTAAGCCCCAGTGCCTTAACTTGCAATTGCTGTGCTTTCTGATATACATTAGTGAATTTTGACGCAGCCTGGCTCCTCTCTTAAACTGATTGCTTTTAAACTTTGGAATGCAGAATCAGCCACAACAGTGAAATTAATTTGGTCTGTCCAGAATGCGCATGGTGCTGCATAAGCACCCAATAGCATTATTTAGAGTCAATGGTTCCCATTCAGACCAGCACAGAGGCAGCCAGAGGTGTTCAAATTGCTTGGAACACATTTCATCCATTTGCTAAACTTTAACATTTGACCCAGTGTGGAAAGTGCTCTAACTCTCACTCATGATTGTTGAAATCTCTGGTTTATTCTTACAGTCATGAATCCAAGTTCGGGTTAAAACCCAGAGCACAAACAACAATACAGTCAAGGTGCCATTTCTCCAGTTTAAGTATTGCAACCAATCAATTGAACTCTTACGCAAACGACACTTAGGAAAAAGTTAGCCACCTGTTCGGTGATTTATGGGACTTTGCCTAATAAACAGGGCATTACAAATCTTCTGGATGCCGTGGCAAACTAGTCAGAAGAGGGTAAGTTACATGACAACTCAAGTCAAAGTAGAAGTTACAGTACAAAAAAGTTCACATGGGTTTCAGGGACTCCCACCTTACATGGGCGCAGCCTATTTGGAAATGTGATTTTCCTGAAGTCCTGCTATTAGTAAAACATTAAATCTTGGAAGTATGAATGCTTTACAAACTTGTATATTTTAAACAGAAACAAGATAGGAAAGTGAAGTGCCATAACGGCAGAATGCCACAGATCGGGGGGGGGGATATATAGATTTTTTTCTCTCTCAATATAATACAATTGTTGGATCAAAACTTTGACTCAGCTTTGTTGTTGCTTAGTGCTTGTTTGTATGCGGGTTTGTTTGTTTGTTTTTGCTTCCTTTTCTCTCTCTCTCCTTTTCCTATTATTCTGTTCTCTTTAGATATTAGCTTTGTTTGACTTTCATTGTATTATATGCTGAAAACATCTCATAAAATTGAGTTTAAAAACAATAACAACTTTGACCCAGCTTTGGTTTTGGGTCAGGCATTAAAGGGGATTCAAACGAAACGCCAACCGAAGGATTTTTTATTTACAAATTTCATGGAGCCGTTTACTAGAATAGGACTCTGCTAATGTCAGGTGTACAAAGCTAGATACTGACACAGAAAAATGAAGGTGTAACCGAGATTTTAGTCTGTGCTTTAAATGCCTTTCCATCTGCAACCAACAGGAATGTTCAAAAAGAGAGCCAGTTCCTACTCTTTGATGAGCAAAGAATGCCTGAACTCCCCCTGAACCAAAGCAGGGTCTCAGCCGGCTAATTCGCTGTCAGATACTTGATTTCCTGAGGATTTGCTGGTTTATTTTCTTGTATCACCTCCTGTTCAAGGAGACATTTGCAGGTGTTTTAAGCTTCCCATAGCCGAGGCTCACTGGTTTCCTATTGTCATCAGTCCTCCCTTCGGAGCGAAATTAAAGAACCAGAAAAACAGGAAGCTTTTGTGGCAGCTATTAATGAAACTGTATATTTGGAAAAGATTCTGAAAGCTGCTTCTCTTAGATCCATCAGCAAATGGCAGTTTGCAATGCCAATCCTTACTGTTGAAGAATTCCAGTGGTGAAGAATGTTTTCGTTCATGCCAAGAGAGCTTGTGTTGGGAGATCCTACAGCCCAAGAAAATGCGCCTTTAATCAGATGGGTTGCGTTCAATGCTACTCCTACTTGAAGTAGACCCATTAAAATTAGATTTTTTAAAAAAATCTTTATTTGTGCCAGCCACAAACCACAGCAAAGGAATCAAATACAATAAAGTGCAGTCAGTTATAACTAAGCGGTTGGCTTTACAAAATACATTCTAAGAATTTACGCCTATACAAATGAAAGGGTTAGTGACTGTCCTTGACCACAAATAAAGCATATGAGCGAATGAACCAAAGCTGCTCGTGCCCATTAACTTCAGTGGGTCTACTCTGAGTAAAACTAGCGTTGAATGCCACCCCATGTGTTCGGTACCACCCAGCTTGACATTTGAGGCAGGCATTGCAAATACAGTACTGATATTTGCATTTCCAAGCTAGGAGGGTGCACATTTTGGTAACAACCCAGGTCACTGGAGAGGCGTGATGGAGGGGTGGGTGCCCTGGCTGGGGAAGAGGCTGTAGCAAGCAGATGCTTCTTTTAACATGGGAATCATTTCTCAACCTCAGCCCCTGTCTGCAATACTGATCCACCTTACAGGTTTGTTGTAGAGATAACTAAGGTAGTCTCTCTCTCTCTCTCTCTCTCTCTCTCTCTCTCTCTCTCTCTCTCTCTCTCTCTCTCTCTCTCTCTCTCTCTCTCTCTCTCTCTCTCTCTCTCTCCCCTGCTGTATTATACCCATGGTGTGAAATCCCCATTTAGTCTGCAATTCTACACCCACATAAATGGGAGTGAGCCCCGCCGAACTCAGAGAGGCTCCCTTTTCAGTAGACATGTACAGGCTTGGATAGAAAATAAGGAAACATACATGCATTTCTGCAAAATCAGTCCCAGGTTGGTGAACAAACTCAGGATGAAATCAGATGTGAAGCAAGGGAGATCCGTTGACAGGATAGATCCCTTTTTAAAAAAAAACGTGTAGCAGCTTTTGATGGCAGGCTGAATCAGATTGGAGACATGGCTTGCAGGAGAGGATTTTAACTCTCTCTCAATTTTCCCAATCTGGATCAGCCTTCTGTAGCTGTTGTTTACCCTGCAGGGGGGAAACAGACCCATTATCCAATCTTTTAATTTGCCTGTTATCCCATCTTTTAACAAGAGTATTGTTGTTTGATTCCGACTAGACTTCATAGTTTTTCTCTGCCTAGATCTGCAGAGCTGTTAAACGAAAAATGTTTTGTTTTTTAAATTTTTACATTTTAACAATCTTCTGTCTGTCTGTCTGTCTGTCTGTCTGTCTGTCTGTCTGTCTGTCTGTCTGTCTTTTAAGGAAAATGAGTTGGGTGCCACCTAAGATAGCAGGAACCTAAGGAAGCTTGCGGCTCCTAACATAAACCGTGCAGATTGAGTTATAAATTAAACGGTGACACCTCATGTATAAAAGTAATTTTAAAACACAGAATATATTAAGTCATTCGCATTCTCCACAGTTAATTCATCTGTCATCGAGTGACTCATAAACTATTTGACTCCATGACAGCTCCAAAGGAGAGCAAGCCAGGAAGTTTTCTTGCAGGTGTGCATCTGGGCGGAAGGGAAAGAAGTTTTGTACGTGCGTCAAGGAGGGGTGAAGACGATGGCGGGGAGGGGAGGCTGTATGGAACTGTCGAGAGCCCTGTAAGGGAGGGGGAAACTCGGGGGGAGGAGAACAATTCAATTTTCTTTGCATTTAATAATTTGTGCTTCTCAAGCAGCAAAGGTACCTCTATGCAGAAGGGAGTGAGAGCGCACCTTCTCTCCTGCAGGTCCAACCGTTAGGTAGGCTGAGGCAGCTGCTTCAGGTGGCACTTACCTGGAATGGCAGAAAGTTCCCCTACCATCCCTCCTAAGCTTTGCCTGCTGCTTTCAGGTACAGTGAGGGAAACTACCTTACTGCTGGTACTGAAGGGAGATTTAACAACACGTCCGGTCAGATTCTATCCATGGAATGTCAGAACATTAGAAGAGCCTGCTGGATCAGTCCAATGACGCATCTACAGGGGTGGACCTTGTCAAATGTCAACGGTGCCCTGTGCGACGCCAAAATCTGGTGCCCCTCCGCCTCTTGTGCTCCATTCTAAATCGTAGTTGTGGCATCTCTTGCGTTCTCTCTGCATTCAGTGTGACCAAATTGGTTGCGCTCTCATAAATCTGTCTCAACCGTCTAGGCCTGCGCCCTATTCTCACAACGGTGATGTAGCGTGGTGGTGGGGGCACCGGGGGAGTTGCCCCGGGTGCAAAATTGCTAGGGGCACAAAATGTCAACACCCTCAGTATAGCCCTACCTCACAGGGTTGTTGTGAGGAGCCTCATACACTATGGATGAAGGGTGGGACATGGGTGTCATTTGCGACTCAGCACTTCTTCTCCTCACGCCGAATCGCTGTCGCCTGTTGTCACACAGACAAGTCTAATTGGCAAAGGCGGCACTCTGGCATCCTTATCACTGGTTCTCTGATTGGGCTGGGATGACTCAAGAAAAGAGGAGAGCAACCAGCGGTGGAGAGGGGAAAGAACGAGTGCAAGTAATGCTGGGGTTGGGAGGAACAATGAAGAGGTTTGAGGAAACATTTTGAACCAGGCATCCCCAACCTTCGGCCCTCCAGATGTTTGGGACTACAATTCCCATCATCCCTGACCACTGGTCCTGTTAGCTAGGGATCATGAGAGTTGTAGGCCAAAACATCTGGAGGGCTGCAGGTTGGGGATGGCCTGGTTTAAACCTTAAAATTCTCCTTCCTCCTCCCTGCAAATTTTATTTATTTATTATATTTCTATCCCACCTTTTCCTCCAAGGAGCTCAACGTGGCATATGCGGTTCTCTCCCTCCTCATCTAATGCCCACAACAACCCTGTGTGGTAGGCAGCAACTCAGTGAGCGCCGTGGCCCAGTGGGGATTTGAACCTTGGTTTCTCCAAGATCCTAGTCCTTATTTAATCCCCACAACGACAACCCTCTGAGGTAGGTTAGTCTGAGAGAGGCAGTGACCGGGCCCACTGAGCTTTATGGCCGAGTAGGGATTTGAACCTTGATCTCTCCCAGGTCTTAATAGCCTGACGCTCTAACCACTACAACCAGTGTGCTTCTCAGTTTGTGAAATCTCTTTAACTGTCACAGGCACATCATACCAGGCCAGTCTTCCTCCATTCCTCCTGCAACATTTTCCTCTCTTCTTTTTTTTTGCAATGTGTCAACAACCCACCATGATTTACTGCTCATTCTGTGTGTGTGTGTCCCCCCCCCCTCCATCCCTTCCTCCTGACTTTCCATTTTAAGATACTCAGCTATCATCAGTTCGTGGGGGCCTCTTTTTTTTCCGACCGCAGAACTCAAGTGCTTTGACCCTTCCAGGGCTCATTAAGCAACAGATGAAACTCTGTACGAGCAAATTGCCCAAGAGGCTGCTCACGGCCTGGCAGCCCCCATTACCAGGGAAATATTTCAAAGCCGGCCTGGCTCTTGGGTTTAAAAGAGGCATTGCTTTGGCTCAAGTAACCCAGCTGTTCTGTTCCGAGATAAAGACAAAAGACCTCCAGTCGGGAGAGGAGCACACAAGGGATCGCTTGTGTGGTGGCTCATCTCCTGGGCTACAAAGTCAGGGTCATTATCCAGACAACACACCCCTGAGAGCACTTGCCTAACCCCCTTCCGAGCCTACTCATTTGTTTACTGCTCATAAAGATGGTGTTGTGGGGGAAAGCACAGCCTAGTTTGCCTTACTTATATTTGAGGTACTTCGGAGGAAGTGATTCGTAAGTGAAAATAATTGCAATCCCAATCATAATTTCTTACTCAATTGCATAATCACAGGGGTCAGGAGGGAGATGAATTTCAGGAAAGTCTTCAAAAGGTTTTATTTATGTAATGATAAGATGAATTTAAATAGGAATCAATTCCAGTATGAGAGTGAGGCAAATAAAGATAAATTCCAGTGAAAAAATCCCAGGACAAGGCCCTGTTTCGATAAACAGTCTGAGCTAGCAAGGCAAACATACTTGGTACACTCTGACCATTAAAACATTGGTAAGCTACCTCTGCCTATTATAAGCAATATAACTTTGTATTTAGAAAACAGAATGTAATTTTGGTGTAAGGATAGTTATTCTTAGATATACCTTCAATGTTCATTTAAAACATAGTTATCTCTGTCTTTTACAAACGATTAAACTTTGTGTTTAGAAATCAGAACGTATTTTTGTTATAAGGATAATTACTCTAAGATTTATTTCTAATGTTCAATTTTTCAGCATTCCAGCTGATGAAGAATTGTCAAAACAGGGCCTTGTCCTGGGATTTTTTCACTGGAATTTATCTTTATTTGCCTCACTATCATACTGGAATTGATTCCTATTTGAATTCATCTTATCGTTACATAAATAAAACCTTTTGAAGACTTACTTGAAATTCATCTTCCTCCTGGCCCGAGTTCTTGCAATTTACTGTTTATTTCTGGACTTCTAATCACAGGGGTCGGCAAAGTTTACCTTGCCTGGGCTGGATCAGTCCCATGGAGCCCCCTCTGTGAGCTGGACAGCTCACACGTGCACCTGTGATTTCTGGCGTCTGTGCGAGTCGGCACATGCGCAGACACAATTTCTGGCGTCTGCATGAGTCTGCACATGCGCAGATGCGTTTTCCGGCATCTGCATGTGAGCAGACGTGATTTCCAATGCCGTGGAAGCGAGTCCTACGCCATGCTGGTTACAGCCAAGTGGGCGGCTTGGTTCTTGGGCGGCTCATGGCTGGTTAAACAACCTCCACAGGCCGCTTCCAGCCCGTGGGCCGCAGGTTGCCAACGCCTGGGTTATCAAGTTACAAGCTTGCAGTTTTGCATGTGTGCCCTCCACTCGCCAGCATCTCATCACAGGAGAGCATGACCTGGAAGCAGAACTCAGGACAGAGCCGTGTGGTTCCCAGAGTGGGCAGCACCTGGGAAGGTGCTAAGAGGCAGTGGTGTAGCTTGGGGGCACAGGGGCAGTTGCCCCAGGTGGAAAATTGTTAGGGGCGAAAAAGTTCAACGCCTGGTGCTGCCTCAAATCAGCTGTATGCTTCCGTCGCTGGGCTCCGTTGAAATCGGCTTCTCCACGCAAACCAGACAACAGAATGACTCTTCTTTTTTTATCTCTGCGGCTGAGATCTCTTGGGTGACACAGACGCCATTAGGCAGTTGAGTGCTCATGCATACACTGTCCATTTCCCTCCCTCCCACACACCCCTCTGAGCAGCCCGGGGGCACCGGCAACCCATGCTATGTCACTGCTAAGAGGCAAGGGGGACGCTGACTATCAGAATTCGAAAAACTGGTATCACTGGATCAAACCCATCCATTTTGCTGAATTAATTAATCTAAACAGTTTAAATTGGATTTGGAATAAATGTGCAATTAATTGTTACTGCTTTGAATTTTGCTGTGTTATCTCCTTTAGTGGGTCGTGCAAAACAAATAATGAATAATGCTTTGTATAGGGTAGGGGCACTGGGAATGGGTTTGTGGAACTAAGGGGCGGTGGCCGGAAAAGGTTTGGGAACCACTGGGATGGAGCTGAAAAGAGCTGATCTTACCAGGGCCATCCCCAAGCGCACCCCAGCATTTTCTCCCATGTCTTCCTGGTTAGTGGCACCCAGCTTGATCAGTGACACCCAGCCTTGTTGGTGACACCCAGGCTGGGCATGTTACAGGAGATCCAGATGGCTCCTTCTCTTTGTTAATTTAGGCCAGTGATGGCGAACCTATGACACGCGTGTCAGCACTGACACGCATAGCCATTTTCGTTGACACGCCTCACTCCCCTTTTCCCTTTTTTTTAAAGGGGAAACAATTATACATTTTTGTTATTTAAACTATAAATATCGTGAAAATATGGTTTTTTTCTCGAAGTGACACACCACCCGAGTTATGCTCGGGTTTTTTGGCGAATTTTGAACACCAAGCTCAAAAGGTTGCCCATCACTGATTTACCGTAGGCATTAACTAAAACCAACAACATCAACAATCTTCAGATATACTTTTCAGTAAGGGTGTTCTTGGATAATTTAATATCACTTGTGTCTGCTTTTACAAGAGATAGACAAATCTGTCCATTTTGGTTCCTGCGTTTCTCATTTTTCCAGCTTTAGAGTTCTTCACATTGCGGACGTCAGTTTGGGATTTACTTGTTTTTTTAAATGTGCTCTGGAAAATTCATTCAATTTTTAGTGCAGATTTCCTCAGATATGCATTTTCTCTTAACATACATATTGTCTGTCTGTTTGTTTGTTTGTTTGTTTGTTTGTTTTAGAAAATGCATTTTATTGAATTTTCATTACATATAGACAGGGGGGAATGAAGGAGGTGACAAAGGAAAAGGAAAAGCAATACGGAGTTGCAGAATGAACTAACAAGAGCAAACCAGTACACCAAATTACAACCCTGAATATCAGAAAGTATTTAAGTACTCCAACAAGATTGAAGAATAAGAAGCCAGAGGGAAACATACACATTGCTGTATTTCCCCAAATAAGATGCATTTTTGGTGCCTTATTTTTACTACATGCATTGATAGACATTCTTTCCCCTAATATAACT
Source organism: Zootoca vivipara (assembly GCF_965207765.1). Taxonomy (NCBI): domain Eukaryota; kingdom Metazoa; phylum Chordata; class Lepidosauria; order Squamata; family Lacertidae; genus Zootoca; species Zootoca vivipara. The sequence continues at coordinate 28,492,045 of NC_142597.1, read as the reverse complement.
TTTTCCGCACATGTCATTTAATTGGAGAACTGCATTGCACAAGTCAGAGGTGCAACTCTGAAGGAAAGGTGTTCCAGTTATTGTTTCAGGACGTGTGAATCGGGGGCGGGGGAAAGTATTTAAATGCAAACTTAGCTGAATTTCTCCCCTATCCATAGTTATTCCAGCTGCTGGTTTGATTGGTGTGTGTTGTTCACTGTTTCTTAGGATGGTTGTTAAGCTGCTTTGGGTCTGGATATAAATATTTCCATCAGCCAAGTTAAGCCATGTCTAACTATCTACTGCCTAATTAAGTTTAATGCATTTTTAAATTAGGCAATATATATACATATACGCGTGTGTGTGTTGCCTAATTAAGATATATACCTTTTTGGAGACATGTGTTCACCATGCCTCTGAAAAAGGAGAATCCTAGAGGTGGTAACCTTGCTATGGTTACAAAGAACATGCATGATGAGTCAAGACAATGTGTGCCTCCTGGAATTCAGAAGAGCTGGAATCATATCCTTAGAAACAATACAACTGAAAGACAAGAGGAAACAGCTAGGATTTTATTGATAGCCAATTCATAGACACAACTCTGAGGTAACTTACAACCTCCTGGCTCAACCCATCTTTCCAAGGATCCAATACTATAAGCGTCTTATGCAATGCTATTTTTCTTTTAAGAAATTAAAAAATGTGCCGGAACTCACCATGAACACCTCCCTTGTTCTCTTATAATGGCAATGGTGCCCACTTGAGAGGTGCTAGAATGGAGTTCCAATGAGTTCTGGCTGGGGGGGGGAAGCCCTAGTCTTATGTCAGTAAGATGTCAAAGAATTCCCAAGACCACTCACTATACATACAGTGAATAATAAATACATCTTCTTACATGAATATTCCACCTTTCTTCCGAGCCCAAGGTGACATCTATAAGTGGTTCTCAGGAGATATTCCATTCAGACACTGATTTCCCACTTAAATTCAGCTGTTGAAAATAAATAAATAATAATCTACCAGCACTGCTGGTGAAAACAAAATCCTAGGCTCAGAATGTTCTGAGAGGCTTTAATTCTACTTATATGTACTTTGCACATGGCTCTGGTTGGTAGTTCTTGGGGTTCTAGCGGAACACAAAAGAGATCCAACAAGCCTAAAATCTGCTTGCTTCTGCTTTAGGTCCAGACGAAAATCCTCCCCATGGCCACTTCGTGGTGTATTGCCACGTTGGACAGGAGTCCCATCTCACACATAATGTTGTTCGATTTCGCCTTGCACATCGTAACTTCAGAAAAATAGCATCAATTTTTATCCTTCCACAAACATACGTTTGATGCAGTGAGTGGCTTTATGACCTCTGTAGTTGCCTCAACACTTTCTGCACACTTCTGCTCAAGAACTGTGCATGGCTTTCCCCCCTACACAGAGATTCTCACTTGAGCAGGAAAATTGGATCCATGTCCTCTTCTTTCCCCAGTCGCTGTGCCCTAAAAGTGTATTCTGTGAGTGTACAGGTACATCTGGTGGCTGAATGCTGTACTGCAGATAAAATACCTGGTCCTTATAGCACATCATCTCCAAAGCCAACATGGTGCCTTCAATATGTTGTTGGACTCCAGCTCTTGTCATCCAAGACTGTTGACTGAGCTGGTTAAGCCTGATGGTGCTTGGAGCACAACAGCAGCTAGGCATTTGGTGCTTCTGGTCTAAAGCTCCCACAAAGCACAGGAAGTTCCTGAACAGATCCTGGTTGCAAGGAAGGTGGATTTATTTATTTGCTTGGAAACACCATTTACACCAAGATCTGCAAGGATCTTCCATATCTTGATTTGGATTTGAGTACATATATGTGCGGGGACGTGGGTGGCTCTGTGGTATAAACCACTGAGCCTTGGGCTTGCCGACCAGAAGGTTCGAATCCCCGCGACGGGGTGAGCTCCCGTTGCTCAGTGCCAGACCCCTGCCCACCTAGCAGTTCAAAAACATGTCAAAGTGCAAGTAGATAAATAGGTACCACTCCAGCAGGAAGGTAAATGGTGTTTCCATGCACTGCTCTGGTTCACCAGAAGTGGCTTAGACATGGCGGCCACATGACCCGGAAGCTGTCTGCAAACGCTGGCTCCCTCGGCTAGTAAAGCAAGATGAGCACCACAACCCCAGAGTCGTCCACAACTGGACCTAATGGTCAGGGGTACCTTTACCTTTACCTTTACATATATGTGCAGAGGTCTATGCTCAGACATTCCACTCATTTGGTTTGGAACTCTCACCAGCAGAACTAGTAAAAAAAAAAAACCATAAAATTCCAATGCTAAACTACAGGCTAGGCCTCTGCAGTTCCATTGGTCAGAAATAATCACAAGACGTGCCCAAATGTAGTTACCCATAGGGAGAGCACCCCAGTTTCCCATCCAGCCTAGTTGGATACAATACTGGGGTGAGCCAGGCAATGTCCATCAACTTTGAAGGGGCTGGCCCCTCTCAAATATTTAATTGGGGGTCCGAAGGAACCTCAGCCCCTAGGACTTGGCTCGTAAGGCTGGCTTAAGGCATTCTGCAGCCTGAGGTGAAGGACAAGATAGCACCCCCATTTCAGATACAGAAGCTGATTGGATCGGCAGCTGAATTTTATTTTGACACTGCAACAGCATCATCCTGAGAGCAGTAGGCTAGCTTAGGGGCCATGGGAAGGCTCTCTTATAACACCTCGCCACCACACTCATGCAACAACTGCCACCTGTCTTGGCCTATCAGTGTCCTGGTTTCTACTACAGCTGGGATTATTACCAGTAATTTAGTCGAGGGAATAGTATCACACCCTTGAATACAATTTCCAGGGCAGCTCACAAAATTTAGAAAGACAATAAAATGAATTGAGAGCAGGCAAATATACTAGAAGCAGAACGCAAGCTCCCGTTTCCTCTCTGAGGGCAGCAGAAGCTGCTATGTTCAGAGCTGCAGAAAATGTTTAGCGTGCTTCTGCAAGAAGCATGGCAGGTGTACATTGCAGCATGGGAAACCACCTGAGTCGGGGAGCCTTGCTCTGTACATTCCTGAGCATCATGGTGGCTCCAGCCCTGGGCAGTTCTGTCCTTCAGAATCACAGACAGATGTAGTTGCCCCTAAATACTACCAACTTGCCCACTCTGCAGTTTATACTGGGATGTGCGCATCCATGTTCCAAGGTCACCGCACCCATGTGCACCACTGCCAGGAGACTCTCCAAATATTTCAAAATGTCCCCCCCCCCAAAAAAAAACTAATTCACTTCCATTTAAAGGGAAACAAACAAACACAGGATGTATCCAAGGAGTTTCAACTTTGCAAATATGTAGATGTCTCCAACTTGCCATCAGCATGTTGCAGCAGACAGGCCAAGCCAAGAGGAAATTCTTTGGCAGTGACATCAATTCAGCACTAACTAATGTAATGAGATTTGATTGAAGGGCTCTTTGATAAGCAGAGCGACTGAACTGTGTTGGGGAAATAAGCAATCAACGCTCTTAATACGAAAGCGAGGCTTCTCCATCTCTCACAGGATTCTTCTCTTCTTCATTCAGCCAATGGGCAGGTGTCATGTTTGGACCCAAATAGCCAAATAATAACATTATTATTATTAGTAGTAGTAGTATTTATTATATTATTAATTATTATTATATAGCACCACCACTGTATTGCCCTCCAACATTTCTCCGGTGAAAATAGGGGCATACATTCCAATAATAATAATAATAATAATAATAATAATAATAATAATACCCTGCCCATCTGTTTGGCTATCCCCAGCCACTCTGGGAAACTTCCAACATATATAAATACATGTTAAAACATTAAATATTTTAAAATTTCCCAATACAGGGCTGCCTTCAGATGTATTCTAAAGGTTGTATAGTGACTTATCTCCTTGGGGTTTTTTTTTGGGGGGGGGTCACATATCTCCATACCCTCCAACATTTCTCTGATGCAAATACTGTAGGAACATCCTAAGGAAAAGTGGGACATTCTGGGATCAACTCAGAAACTGGGACGGCTTCTGTAAATCCGGGATTGTTCCTGGAAAACAGGGACACTTGGAGGGTCTGATGTATATGGAGTATCACAAGCAAAAGAGAGGGGTGGAGGGGTCAGGTCAGAAGAGCTCAGTTTTGACAGTGGGGAGAGAGCAAAGGGAGAGATAGCTAACCAGGAACCTAGAAAGTGGCTTTATACAGAGTCAGATCCATTGGTCCATCTAGCTGTGCACTAGAGATGCCAGCAGCGATTGAGCCTGGGGCCTTCTGTAGGCAAAGCAGGTGTCCTCCCACTCAGTTACAGCCCTTTCAAGGGACGGATGTGAGCAAACTTCAGCTTGGTTTAAGTTGGAGATGAGAGCTGAGAGATCAGGACTCAAGCAAACAATCAAATATTTGTTTTCAGAATAAGAACCCTTTGGATCGCGTTGTATGTCTTTTTTTGCTACAGGCAGAGCCTCATCCGTTATATCAGTCTCGGTGGTTTCTAGAGAAAAGGCCAAGGTGAGCTGTATCCAAACCTTCCCAATCTTTGCAAATCTGTGGTTGGGTTGCACTGTAAATCTCTGCCTCTTGAAATGGATATAACATGGTGTCAGTTGCCATGATGTCTATTTGTCAAATTAAATTAAAGTTCTCCAGAATAAATAGCATTCCCCCCCCCCTCGCTCTTTCTCATCCCTCCGGTCATGGGCGCTTCATGAATTCATACATGCCAGAACATTATTATTTATGAGTATCCTTCTTTCTGGGGAAGTTGTTTGCTTAAAAAGTGCACATCTCATATCCCAGGCTGCCGAGCCCCAGGCCTTGATCAAGTCTGGCTTCATCCTCTCCCATGAACGAAAGCCAGTTGTTCCTGATTCTCCTCCTTTCTGGCCTGACATCCTGTTCCTAGCCTCTTCCCTTCCTCCTCTGGTCTCTGCTAAGTATTTCCTTCGTTTGATAACCCATAAGCATGGGCGTAGGCAGGGGGCAGGAGGGGGCAGTTGCCCCCCCAGAAGGAGGGCCGCTGGCCAGCCTGCCCCGCTGCCCGCCACCGCCCGGTGCCGTCTCCCTTCTCCCTGGCTGGCTGTGGGGCGGGTGGAGGGAAAGCCAGCCAAATGCTTAGCGCAGCTCTGGGGCTTTCCCTCCACCCGCCCCACAGCCAGCCGGCTAGAAGGGACGTCTCCCTTCTCCCTGGCTGGCTGTGGGGCGGGTGAAGGGAAAGCCAGCCAAATGCTTTGCGCAGCTCTGGGGCTTTCCCTCCACCCGCCCCACAGCCAGCCGGCTAGAAGGGACGTCTCCCTTCTCCCTTGCTGGCTGTGGGGCGGGTGGAGGGAAAGCTAGCTTTCCCTCCACCCGCCCCGGCAATCGCGGAGGGGGAGGAGGGGATCGGAACCGCCCAATTTTGGGCTGATCCTGCCGCCCCCTTGTCCCTGCCGATCGCGGAGGGGGTCAGAGCAGCCCATTTTCGGGCTAATCCTGGTGCCCCCTCGCCCCTGCCGATCGCGGAGGGGGAGGAGGGGGTCGGAGCAGCCCGATTTCGGGCTGATCCTGGCGCCCCCTCGCCCCTGAACGACCATGGCTTTCCTTACCCTACTGTGGCCCCTCCCCCCGCCCCTTGGCCCCGCCCCTTGCCCCCCTAATTTTGATCCTGGCTACGCCCCTGCCCATAAGCCTACGCTCTTAAAAATGTATGAGTGAATGAGTGAATCTTTATTTGCATCAGCCACCAGCCATAGCAATAAAACAAAATGCAGTATACATGGGATAAAGGTAAAAAGTTAATATTATAAAATACATTTTGGGGGTTTGGATCAATAGTCAAATAATGGATCTTATTCTAAATGCCCCGGTTAAAAACCTTGCAGCTTTTGCTGTCATCTGTTCATCTTGAGAAAGGACACTGTGACCCTCTTAAAAATGTTGTTTTTACAAGGCCATTATTTCAATGGGTCTGGGACTTGGAGGTGAGGATTGGTGGGGCAATCTGATTCCATTCACATTTAAAGGCAAACCCACTTTGAAATTTGCACTTCCCTGAATTTTGCCATGCAAGTCTCCAGCCAAGTGATACCTACAAAACTGTGTGCACTAGGGCAAAGTTTGCACCCACTGGGGGATGTAGCATATTATACATAAATGCATTACGTTAGGAGAAATAGCTTTTCCAAAAAGATGTGCATATTTGACAAAAATGTGCCTGTTAGAAGAAATCTGCACTAAAATACTGATGAATGGGGATTTTTTAAAAATTCGCAAAATTCAATGTCTGGCAAAGACCAGGGGTTTTCAGCCATTTAGTCTACTGGCGTTGGGTGACTCCTAGTTTTAGGTGCTCCGATTGGTTGGAAGGAATTCTAATGGTCTTGTCCTTGCATATTATGTGAATTTGTGGGTGTGATTTCCAGCCTGGTATCTGCTCAGATCAATAAAATGAAGATTTCAGTGGCGAGAACCTTCTTCCTCAGTATATAGATTTCTATGTAAAATAATATTTTTTTTAATGGAGGAACTTTTAGCTAAATTAGTTCCCCCACCTCCATCGTGGGCTCAGGTTGTATGTACGGTATGTGATGAACTCTATAAAGACACACAATTTCCTCTGTCCCTCATTCCGAGGAAACCAGAGATTGGTACCACTCAGAGATTGGGATAGCATGCAACAATATAGCAGAAGAGGGTATTTTGTTTTGTTTTATGTCCTCACTTTCAGAGATGATATTATTATTATTATTATTATTATTATTATTATTATTATTATTATTAAGCAAGTTATAATTTTTTCACAAATGAAAAAATAAATGAAAACAAACCCCAAAATAAGAAAAAAACCCAAAGCCTTCAACATTTGTTCTTGGCTGACCGAATCCACTTCCCGTGAGAGTCCCCTTTCACAGCTCTTCCCTAATCCTCTAGAAATCGCCTGCTCTCTCTCTCTACAGCTGTCGATTCTCCCTGATAAAACTATTTGTTCAATTATTCTTGGCAGAGATATCATGGCCAGCCTCAAAGGGCTCCAAGCCCCAGAACTCGGCCAACTTCAATCGCGCCAGACCCATGACAAGGCAGCCTGTTTGGACTCAGGCCTGTTTGAAGCCTGCTCTGTCCATCGTGGGCCGGGCACTCTGCCGCTGTCCTTTACCTTTGCTAACACACCCAAGTGCCCCGAGGGGCATTTGTGGCTGAGTGGGGTGGGTGGCATTGGCGGGAGGGGGGGTGGGAGAGGAAGAAAGGAAATGCCATGGTAGCACCGCGAGAATGCTTGTGTGATAAGATAATTACAAATGAAAGAGAGATTAGCAGAGGCTGTCGGGACAAATGCTTCCAAAATGGTTTCTGAGGCGCTGGCGGTTTGTTCTAACAGGGAGAGTCAGCTGCAGCTGCCGTCTCCATGGTGACCCCGGGCAACAAAGGCCCCGCCGGGATCCCCGCATGAAAATGGAAGGCTAGTGGGGGGGGGGAGAAGAGATGACAGACTGAGCCAGACCTGCGTCACACAAATGGACTGGTAATTAACACATTTTTCCCCCTTCCCCACACTTGTCTCTCTCCCCTCTGCCCACCCAACAGGGCTTTTTCGGAAACATTAAAACCCAACTAATAAATGGCTTACAGCTGCTGAAAGACGAGCCCTGTCTGGCTGAGACTCCAGCGGTCACCTGCTTCCCACCCCCTACCCCTCGCCGACACCCTCCATTGATCTTCCAAGGGGTCCTGCCTGAACTTTTTCCTAGACGGAGACCAGCATTTCAACATGGCACAGAAATCCACAAATGGCCCAGATTCCAGGCAGGCACACCACGGCCCAGACCCCAGACAGCACAGCCCCCGGGCTTAGCAACAGGGCAACCAAACTCCAGCCGCGGCTTTGCTAATAGCTCACCTGCATTCTGTGAGCCGTATTTCACCTGGGCTGTTTGGTTGGTACCCACCTGGTCACTCATTTAGCAGCATGTCAAAAGCTGACCTAGTTCATGCCTAAGGGAAGGCAGTTGAGGGAGAGAGGCTGCAGAGGGGGTCAGGCACTTGTCAGGCTGTAGCAGACCTTCCAAGTGCCCCTATTTTCCAGGGACAGTCCGAGATTTACAGAAGCCATCCTGGTTTCTGACTGGATCCTGGAATGTTCTGCTTTTCCTTAGGATGTCCCTATTTTCATCGGAGAAATGAAGGTATGGAGTTATGCGACCCCCCGAGCCAAGGAGATAAGTAACTATACAACCTTTAGAAGATGTCTGAAGGCAGCCCTGCATAGGGAAGTTTTTAGATGTTTAATGTTTTATTATGTTTTTACATTTGTTGGAAGCTGCCCAGAGTGGCTGGAGCAACCCAGACAGATGGGTGGGGTATAAATAAATAAAAATTATTATTATTATTATTGAACTAGTGGTTTTCAGCCCGTTCAATAACGGGCGCTAGTATCCTGGGGTTCGGAGAAGCGCTTGCGCATCGCTTCTCCGAACCCTGGGACCTGTCCTTGCTGTCGGTGGCAGGGGGACAGGAACGGAGGAGGAGAAAGCGCTGCTTTCTCCTCCTCCGTTCCTCTCCCGCAGCCGCCGACAGGAAGCAGACATCCCAGGGTTAGGAGAAGCGCTTGCGCAGCGCTTCTCCGAACCCTGGGACCTGTCCTTGCTGTCGGCGGCAGGGGGACAGGAACGGAGGAGGAGAAAGCGCTGCTTTCTCCTCCTTCCTTCCTCTCCCCCAGCCGCCGACAGGAAGGACGCGCGCACTCCCCCCCCGCCTCCTCCAACCGCCGCTCCTCACGGCCAGGGAGGGTTGTGAGGAGGCCTTTGCCGGCCTCCACCCTCGCTTCCCTGACGTGCCCTGCAGTGAGGCGGTGTCCGGCGGGAGCGGCGGTTGGAGGAGGCAGAGTGGGGGGAGAGTGCGCGCGCGCAGTCTCTGCTGTCCAATCCCTGTATCCCTGGGGCACATGCGCAGTGACCCAGGGACACACGGGACAACTGGACGCAGGGACATCTTGGACATTATTATATAGGATAGAACGTCTCTATTTTCATCAGAGAAAAGTTGCAGGGCATGTCATAGCTCAGTGATGGAGGATGTGCCTTGCAAAACCCCATGTTCCAACCCTAGTATCTAATAGGTAGGGCAGGGGAAGCATCCTGCCTAAGAACCTCGAGAGCCACTGCTGGCCAATATAGACGATATTGAGCTGGATGAGGGGCTATGTGTTGTGTGAAGAAAGTGAGCAGGGAGCAGTTTTCTTCCCTCCCTCACAATATGAGAATTCGGAGAAAGTCAATAAAGTTGAATGACTAGAAGAATCAAGGCAGACAAAGGGAAGTAATTCTCCATGCAATGCATTAGTTAAGCTATGGGATTTGCTTCCACAAGGTGCAGCCAAGGCCACCAACTCAAATGTTTTTTTGAAAAGAGGATTAAAGAAATTCATGGAGAATAAAGCTATCAGTGGCTACTAGCCAGGGAGGCGATGCTGTACCTCCACTGCCAGAGACAGTATGCCTCTGAATACCAGCTCCTCCTGGGCATCCCAAGTTGGGAGAGTGCTGTTGAACATTGAAGAAGCTTGTTGCATCAGGCTGATGGCCCATCCCCTCCAGCATTCCATTCTCGTATGGCCAACCAGATGCCCTCTCCTCCATGAATTTTCTAATCCTCTTTTGAAGCCATCTAGGTTGTTGGGCGTCACAGTCTCCCGTGGGAGCGAGTTCCATTGGTTAACTATGCGCTGCATGAAGAAGGACGTTCTTTTATCTGTCCTGGATTTCCCAACACTGAGCTTCATTAGATGGCCACCAGTTCTGGTGTTATGATAAAGGGAGAAAAACTTATCTCCATGCCACGCATAATTTCATAAACGTCTACCATGTTGCCTGTCGCTCGCCTTTTCCCTAAACGAAGAGGTCCCAAATGCTGCAATTCTCCTTCATAGAGGAATTGCTCTGCCCTCTTGATTGGGATAGCTCAGTCAGTAGAGTCTGAGACTCTTAATCTCACTGTTGTGGGTTCGAGGGAGCCCCACGTTGGGCAAAAGATTCCTGCATTGCAGGGGGTTGAACTAGATGGCCCTCACAGTGCCTTCAAACTCTTCAGTTCTATGCTTCTTATTGCCCTTGGTTGTTGTGCTCAAGTCTTGCTTCCCAGCTTCCCATGTAGGCATCTGATTGGCTACTGTGAGTACAGGATGCTGGGCTAGATGTCCTTCTGATGCAGCTCAGGGTCCTTCTTACATTCTTAATGTGGATTTCGAGGCAGCTCTTCTCCATGACTTTATGACCTTGAACCCTTCCTCCATTCATCAACTCAGAAGACGTATGGATGTTAACACATTCCATGTTCGTCTGAGGAAGACCCAGCAGGAGCAAAGCCAGCGATCTGGTTTCCTTCTCCTCTTGCTGAGCTCCGTGCTCAAACGGCCCATTTCTTGTGGGGAGGAGGGGGGGGAGACACTCTGATTCAGAGGCTCCCTTTTTCCAACAGGTTCTGCATCTCTCTGTGTGTTTGTAACATCAACAGCCGCCCAGCCAAGCTTGTGGCATTTGCCGATGGGGAAAACAGGCTGAGATCGGGATGTTGTGTGTTGACGCCATGGGGCTACGCGGCGCAGATTGTTCCACCTGGTGAGGCGAGCGGCTGAACGGGACTTCAACTCTCAATGACCTCCTGGGAGCACAAGCAAATCCAAAGCCACCCCCTTTTCCCCTTGTTGTAATGCAAAGTGGATAGTGATATTCCTTCATTTGTCGCAGGCCTGGATAAATTGCCACTTTCCTCGCCAGATCTACATGCAGGCCCGACTCTCAAGGACCACCTTTGGGGGGGGGGGGAATATAGAGGCATTCTAGAGGCTTTTGAAATGCAGAGATGGCATTAAGTGTAGGACTCCCCCCTCCCATGCTCAAGCTGCCTAAGGGATATACAGACCCAGCTCCCATTAAAATTAATAGTCCAGATCTTCCCCTTAATGTTCTAAAAGGTTTTCCTCCTTTCAACTGGTCTTGAGCGAGAACATTATAGCAGATAAATAGAAACTCTTTCCTCCGCATCAGAAGAGGTAAAATTCAGCTCCTATTAAAATCAAAAGAGCAACCCGCAATTTGGGGACTGTGGGTTTAGAACAAAGGCACACAGCAATTTCAACCCTGATTTCGCACATGGCCCAGGAAAACAAACAAAAACACACACAAAAGCAACGAAAATGTGTACACCAACCTCTGCCAAGCTGGCTGGGACTGATGGAAATTGTAGCCCATAACTTCTGGAGGGCACTAGGTTGATGAAGGCTGAAACAACCTTTGCTCATATTATTATCTTAGCCCTTTCGCTTCTACATATGCACAGATGGGGTGATCAGATATTGGTGGTTGGACTGTAAGCAAAGGCACTAAAACGGTGTGGCCGACAGATGTCCACAGCTGCCAAATATAACTACTAGGGGTGTAAGAAGGCAACTTTCCCCACTCCACCCTGTACTCTTTGCATGCAGCACTGTTTGCATTCCATTGCAGGCCAACTTCCACCAAAAATGAAATTTTTGCTGGGGCAAAATTATGTAACTTACGTAAGTTACATAAATCACTTTGTTGTTGAATTGTTGCACCCTGTTCTTGTCTGTGCAAAGGAAATGCTGTGCAAATGAGGGGTGGAAGCAATAAAGCATGTATGGCTTGCAGGCTGAAAGCAGCAACGGTAGCGAATGCCGGATTGATTTCCAACACCACCCAATTACCGCTCCCCTTTCCAAATTTGTCAGCATTCTCCAACATCCCTGACAAACACAGATTGCAGACTGAAGGAAACCCAAATAATGTCCCTCTTCCTTGTCTTGGAACAGTGATGGTGAACCTATGACACGCGTGTCAGGCGTGACACGCAGAGCCCTCACTGCTGGCATGCGCCCCATCGGCCCATTAGCGCTGTTGTTGTTGTTTTTCCCCCATTTGTTCTCCCGCTCTTCCTACAGCTTGTCTCTGCTAGAGCTTGTCTCCGCTGTTAAAACCCGGATCCCTTTTTGTTGTTGTTGTTGCTGGTAGCCAGAGATTGGTTTTTAACCCTTTCTGTGCTGTTTTTTCTGACGCTTTGGCAGACAATGATTGGGTGTAACAGCATTCGTCTTTTAACCCGTTCTGTGCTGCATGTTAGTTCCAGCGAAGGTATTATTTGTCATTTATTTCTGTTCTCTTCCCCCCCCCAAAAAAAGCGCAGCAGCTTTGGGGCACCCCCCAAAAAAAAAATCAAAGCAACTTTTGCACCCCCAAAAAAACCTCCAAAACTTTGGTCAGCAGCTCCCCCCAAAAAGCTCAACAACTCTGGGCACTTTGTGATAAATAAGGGGTTTTTGGTTTGGTTTGGTTTTATTAAATAATTAGTTTTTGGTTTATTAAATAAAGTTATATATTACAATTATACATTTTTGTTATTTAAACTATAAATATCGCAAAATTATGGGTTTTTTTTCTCAAAGTGACATACCACCCGAGTTATGCTTGGTTTTTTGGTGAATTTTGACACACCAAGCTCAAAAGGTTGCCTATCACTGTCTTAGAAGATAGATGGTTCCAGGGATGCGGCCACCAATGCCATTCCGATCAGTTTTCTTGAAGATAAGATTAATCTTACGGATGATGGCATGGGGTGGGGACCTTTAGAAAAGAGAATTGCACAGAAAGCCCTCCTGCCATTTCTTTTCACAGGCCAATCCATCACCAAGAGCCCTTCCCATGCTGCCTGTGCTCAGAGCTCCGGCTGGAACAAAACTTCCTTTCTCTCCGTGCCACCTGCACAAACGGGGTCCTGACCCAACCAAGCTGGAACTCTTCCTCGTCATGTCATCGCCGGCCTCTGCATTTTTACAGCGTGCAGTTGGTTGCCTGAAATCTGGACGCTTTCTTGGCATCGGGGCAAGAAGTCTGCATAGTTCAGCATCACATTCTCCACATGCACGGACCCCAAAGGCACAAAACAGCCCATGGGATTCAAAAGTTGAGATGGGAGCTCTCTCTACAGTTGATGGACAAACCCCACAGGTCTGGCTATGCCTGCAAAACAAACTCTGTAGGGGCACATGTCATGGAGAAGGTGGATACATAGAGAAAAGATTGGGGCATCCAATGAAGCCGAATGTTGGAAGATGCAGGGCAGACAAAAGAAAGGAAGGAACTCCACAAGAGGCAGTAATGTCCATAGACTGGAATAGCTTTTAAAGAGGGTAAGGCAAATTCATGGAGGATAAGATTACTGATGATGATGATGATGATGATGATGATGATGATGATATTAATAATCTATTATTTATACCCTGCCCATCTGGCTGGGTTTCCCCAGCCACTTTGGGCAGCTCCCAACAGAATATTAAAAACACAATAAAACATCAAACATTAAAAACTTCCCTAAACAGGGCTGCCTGCAGATGTCTTCTAAAAGTCAGATAGTTGTTTATTTCCTTGACATCTGGTGGGTGGGCGTTTCACAGGGCAGGCGCCACTACTGAGAAGACCCTCTGCCTGCTTCCCTGTAACCTCACTTCTCACAGTGAGGGAACTGCCAGAAGGCCCTCAGTGCTGGACCTCAGTGTCTGGGCAGAACGATGGGAGTGGAGATGCTCCTTCAGGTACACTGGACCAAGGCCATTTAGGGCTTCAAAAGTCAGCACCAACACTTTGAATTCTGCTCGGAAATGTACTGATGGCTATGTTTTGCCTTCGCAGGTGGAGGCAGTAATGCTTCTGAATACCAGTAGGTGAAACCAGTAGTGGGGAGGGAGGGCTCTTGTGCTCGGGTCCTGCTTTTGAGGGATCTCGGTGGCCCCTGTGAGGACAGGATGCTGGACTGGATGGGCCAGTGGCCTGATCCAGCAGGCTTCTTGTTATGCTCTTAATGAGGATGAGTGCTCAGTAAACAGGTCAACTGGAAGCCACACCATATTCCAGCATTAAACAGTTTCCTGAGAAAGAGGAGTGCAGCAGCAGAAAATCCGATCTTTGCGGTGGCAAAAAGTTTGGGGAGAGTATTGCTGGAATTGAGGACTTTCTGGAAGCCCCTTTGAAATCGGCCACTTGGCATGATTTGCCTCTCTTCCTCTCAACATCATCTCATCACGTACTGCCTGAGGATATATAAACCGTTCACCCGTAGCTTTGAAAACCTGACATCTTCCTGTACTGCACATTCAGGGAGCCTGTGAATTTCAGGCTGGGCTGTGGAGGGATGATCTGGCTCAGAAAATGGAATTAAAGATGGATTATGTGAGGGGGAGAAACGAGCAGGCAAGTTACTGCCTCGATTTCTCCCCGGAGTAGGTTTTGCTTCACCATACTGACGTTTAAAGCACTCTTATACTGCTTCAACATATATGGTATTTCCCAGAGCATCCTAGGAAATGCAGTTCGTTCAGGGTGCTATGCAATATTATGAGACCCCATCCCTCTCCCCACCCCCCAAGCTACAATGCTTAGAATTCCCTGGGAAGAGGGAGGGAGGGAGGGAGGGTTAAACCACTCTGAGAATTGTAGCTCCATGAGGCGAATAGGGGTCTCCTAACAACTCTGCACAAACTACATTTCCCAGGATGCTTTGGGGGGGAAACCATGACTGTTTAAAGTGGTATCATAATACGCCCTAACATGCTGCACAGGAAAATTAAGACACATGTCTTTCGGGGCCAGGAACCAACACAGGACAGCCTGGGATTCAGGATGGCCTCTATAATTCCGGGATGTCCCACTTAAAATGGGACAGTTGAGAGGTATGTGTCACAGTGCTTTAAAGGTATGGTGTGAATGTAGCCTAGCTGAGTGGAGCAATGCACTAGGGCACCGCACCGCCAGGGGGCACCACGCTGCTGCGCCTGCAGCAGCCGCTTTGGCCGAGGAGGCAGAGGTGGACCACAGCTGGCAGCTTCCCCACCTGTCAGGCCAACCCCTCCAGCGGCCCTCTGCGCCTGGCCTTGCCCGGCGGAGTGTGAGTCCAGCATTGCCCTTGCTGGTCCTACTTGCGGCGGGCAAGAAGCAGAAGGCACGATGGTGCATCGTCGGGGGGGAGCGGCGCCTTGGAGGTGCGTGAGGCGCAGTTGCTAAAATGAAGCGTGCACATGCGCGCATGCGCCCCCAAGACAGTGTGTGGCTCCGGCTTTCCAGCTGGGGGAGCGGGGGGGCAGGGCGCTGGATGGGGTTAAGACGGCCCTGCCTAGGACTGCAGCCTAGGATGACTTACGGGGGTGCTGATCCTGATCTAATACCTCTTTTAACACTATGCCCCCTCCCTGCTTTTGCAGTAGTAAGGTAAAGGTAAAGGGACCCCTGACCATTAGGTCCAGTCGTGACCGACTCTAGAGTTGCGGCGCTCATCTCGCATTATTGCCCGAGGGAGCCGGTGTACAGCTTCCAGGTCATGTGGCCAGCATGACAAAGCCGCTTCTGGCGAACCAGAGCAGCGCACGGAAACACCGTTTAGCTTCCCACGTATTTATCTACTTGCACTTTGAGGTGCTTTTGAGCTGCTAGGTTGGAAGGAGTAGTGTGCAGCAAAAGAGCCTTACTTGTAAGTTTAAGGTGACTAGGTGGGCCCCATCTGTACCTTACGTCCAACAACTCACCTGCTCCACCCAGTCACAACCGACCCATTGGCCATTCTGCTTTGAACAGTAAACATTGTTCCCTGTAGGTGAAAACGTGGCAGGGGGGGTTGCTGGGGGGCAATGCAGAGTGGGAAAATGGCAAGAAGGGAAATCTTGACGTGTCCCCATCCTCAGTGCTGCTCGTGAACTCACCTGCCGAGGCTGCTTTTCTGTTCAAAAATAAACCAGCTGGGATACTTTCCCAGGTAACTTCTGGTTTGGCTCTGAGAGGTTCCCCCCTTCCTCTACTCTTAGATTGTTCGTCCCAAGCCTCCTTTCCTGAGGAAGAGCAGAGGTCCCAGAGCAGCTGGTTTCCTTGTGCCCCACTTAGCAGCCAAGGGAAAAGCAATCATGAAAAAAATGGATGATTTCACCTGTTTGGTCTGGCTTCCTTTCATTTTGAGCGAGGAGTAACCTGGCCGAGGAACCCCTGCAGTTTACAAACAAATACAGTGGTACCTCAGTTGTCAAATGTAATCTATTCCAGAAGACCGTTTGACTTCCGAAACGTTCGACAACCGAGGCGCAAAGGGGCGGTCTGCAAAGCCAATGGAGAAAATTGGGGGGGGCACAGCGGAAGCAGTTCGACTTCCAAGGCACGTTAAAAAACAGAAGCATTTACTTCCAGGTTTTCGCCATTCGAAAACCGAAACATTTGGCTTCGGAGATGCTCGGAAACTGAGGTACCACTGGATGGGTGACTTGGGGCCTTTGAATACTTTAATTACCATATTTTTCTGTGTATAAGACTAGGTTCCCCCCCCCCAAAAAAAATAAGGTAAAAAATCAGTGGGACACAGTAAGTGCCAATGGTGGACTGGCGATTGGTTGTTGCCAAAAAAATAGGGGGCGTCTTATATATGGGGGCATCTTATAGGTGAAAAAATACGGTACTTTCCCTTGGTATAATAGGGTTTATGTTTTGTAGCCTTGCCATGTTTAATCATGATGTCTGCGCCATCCGTAGTTTCAGTTACCACCACCTTCCATGCATTCGCATACCTGTGGTTTATTTACTTTTGTTTTGTTTTATGTCTGCATTTGATGTATAATTGGACACGCAGAGGCAGATTTAGGGGAGCTCAACCAGTTCCCCTGCAGTGGGTGCCGAGCTGAGAGAGCGCCACAGAAAATGCTGCATCAATAGGCAACAAAAGACGAGAGGGAAGAGGAGCTGAATTTTGGCATCACACAAGGTGCAGCTGATATATTAAAAGCCCAAAGTCTGCCACTGGTACGTGGACTGTGTATATTGCCATCAGGTCCTGTCTGATAATGCCATACCCTCCCACCAGAGCCGTCTTTCCCATAGGGCTTAGTGGTGCGTCGCGCCAGGGTGCCGGCCTCTCAGGGGCGCCCCAGTGAGTGGGGGAGATGTGTGGCTTTGCCGGCAGCCTCCCCTTTCCCTGCACACCCGGCAGCTGCGCCCTACCAACCATAAGGCTGGCGGGCACACAGCTTCCCTCCCAAGCCTCTGCGGGGATAGCTCTCCTCCCATGGTAATTTGGGGGTGCAGGGCAGATATTTGCACCTCGGCACCACATTTGCTAAAGACGCCCCTGCCTCCCACATTTCTCTGATGAAAATAAGGGCAACCTATTCCATACCCTCCAATGAAAATAGAGACGTCCTAAGGAATGGAGACCATCCCAGGATCAAATCAGAAACTGGGATGGCTTCTGCAAATCCAGGACTGTCTCCCTGGAAAACAAGAGTACTTGAAGGGTCTGTAATGCTGTATTTTGCATAATTTTGTATAACACACACACACACACACACACACACACACACACACACACACATGGAAAAGGTTAGACCTCCCATTAATTTCCACCTCCAACCTCCGTCTCACCCTCCTCTCTTCCATCATCCAGCATCGGGTTCTGAGCAGCTGTTTCCGAGCGGCGCAGATTGTGCTTGAAGTGATACGTCAAAACACCATTAGCAAGGCCTGCCTGCTCTTCTCAGCCTCCCTGCTCTCCCAGCCAGGACAGTCTGGCGCTGAGACACCCGGCCTGGTGCTTTGAAGAGCCCAGTTTGTGCTGCACTCAGACAGCTGGGCCTTGCCAGAAACTGCCCTACCCTCCCTCCCGAACCTCGGGGCTAAACTGGCGTTTTAAAATAGAGCTCTGCTCAATGACGGGGGTGACAACTGCGCAATTATTTCCAACACTTGTTTACCGACTTGCTTGGGAAGTTGAACTTCCATCTGGTGCAAGTACATGCAGTGGAGCATTGACACGGCTGGCAAGGAGAAACTACCGGTATCTGAAGAACTATCTGAAGAAGTGTGCGCACACACAAAAGCTTATACCTAAAACTACTCAGTTGGTCTATAAGGTGCTACTTTTTAATTTTTCATTTCTTCTGGAAGGATTCCTTTAAAGACTTTCTTAGATCATATAACTTTTTCAAAGACTTGAAGGGAGTTTTTATGTTTTTAAGAAGAGTCTTTTTAACTATCTTTTTTAAAAAAATGTTTTAATTTATTTTGACTATGGCAGACCAACTTGAATCAAGCAGAAACTGCGTATTCATTGTTTTATTTATTATTGTTTTTTAAAAATATCTGTATACTGCTGTGTCTCACAATTTACAGCGATTTACAGCCATGAGAACCATACAATAAAACGCCATGCAAAGTATTTTTTTAAAAAAACAGACATCAGTTAACCGTGGTGGAAGGGTGTAATCTTAATTGCCTGCTTAGGCCTGGTGGAATAGAAGTTTTTCGGCAGGCATTTAAAAGTTCACCTAGAAGGCACCTGCTGAATCTCAAGTGGCAGAGAGTTCCATAGGACTGGGCAAGTGGCAATAAAGGCTTGGTGTTTTTTTTGTTTTTTGTTTGCCAAATGAGCCTTGACAACTTGGGGAATGACTGACAGCGTCCCAGCAAATGATCTCAGTGATCCAGCTGGAATAGAAGGGTTCAGGCAATCCCTTACCTCAGTTGTACAGGGCTTTTTAAATTAATACAAGGACCTTGAACCTGGTTCGGCAATCAGAGGCTGGCTACTGCAAAGGCCATCTCTTTCTGATGGATGCCTCTTCCGCTTTTTCAGGTTAACTGCCTTTAGACACAATTTTTTAAAAAATCTTACCTATGAGATTGATTTGCCCTATTCAAGCCTACTGGACCACACTGATCGGCAGACCCGATGATGTCCAAACCTATGCCGTGTTTATCTTTGGTTGGTTCATGCCAACCCAGATGGGGAATTGGGGGAACCTGTGGCCCTCGTTGCTGGATCCACCTCCCATCCAAGGGCAGCCAGCAGGGAAGGAGCTGGCCCCTTGGCTCAGCAGCATTGTCGCCAAGTACCAGGGAAGAGAATGGGCAGGGATGGGGCAAAGGGAGCACTAGATTGAATCTGCCAGTGCATTGCCCGAACCTCACAGTTGCAGTCCCAAAGTGCCACCCCCTCCCCCCAGCCACTCCCACTCCCATCAGTTCCACCCAGCATGTCCAATAGTCCGAGATGGTGGGAGTTGTAGACAAGCAGCTGTCAAGCACAGTTCCCCCGTGGATTAGACAGACAGATAACCTATATAGGAAGCCTGAAATCAATACAGTGGTACCTCGGTTTATGAACACAATTGGTTCCGGAAGTCTGTTCATAAACTCAAGCGTTCATAAACTGAAGTGAACTTTCCCATTGAAAGTAATGGAAAGTGGATTAATCTGTTCCAGACGGTCCGCGGAGTATTTAAACTGAAGCGTTCATAAACTGAAGCGAACTTTCCCACTGAAAGTAATGGAAAGTGGATTAATCCGTTCCAGGCGGGTCTGCGGAGTACTCAACCTGAAGCGTACTTAACCCGAAGCATGGGTGTAATTGGTTCCGGAAGTCTGTTCATAAACTGAAGCGTTCATAAACTGAAGCGAACTTTCACATTGAAAGTAATGGAAAGTGAATTAATCTGTTCCAGATAGGTCCGCGGCGTTCATAAACCGAAAATTCGTAAACCGAGGTGTTCATAAACCGAGGTTCCGCTGTAATTGAGCACGACAACCAAGGGCAATCAAAACCATAGAATTGTAAAGTTGAAGGGGACCACAAGGGCCATTGGGAATCTTTTGCCCAATGTGGGGCTCGAACCCACAACCCTGAGATTAAGAGTCTCATGCTCTGTCAAGTGAGCTATCCCAATTCAACAGACGGGAGTTACATTCTTCCCTCTTTCCCTACTGTTGGGACTTCCCCGAGGCACAGCATTTGACCAGGTTTCATTTTCTTTGGAAAGAAGCCACAGGATACTGTTGCATTTTATATACAAATGTACAGGATGAGCATGGGTAGAGGACCGATACTCTCCAACAGCAATATGTACATTTCTGTGCTGCATCGTAACATTCAAAGGTAACTGCAAATTTCGGAAGATAATCGTGTTTCGCTTCATCTATTGCTTCGAAGAGGGCTAATTAGGTAACTTTGCCCCACCCCCCACCCTGTTGCTTTCCAGAAGGGTGCCCTTGATCTCTTCCCTTGCCTCCAAAATGGACAAGAATACTGTAGCTCCTTTCAGCTCCTTTGGGGGTTTCTGAAGGCATTTGTGAATTCAAAGCCCCCTCTAGTGTTAATCTCAATACCAGCAATTGCATATTCGCAAATTTCTTAGGGGAAATGAGCATGAAGGTTTGGTGCTGTTGCTTTTATTGTGAGTGGCATCAAAAGAATCGTTTTATGTTTTTTGTATCTGTATGGTTATGATGTTGCTCTTATGGTGAAGGGTTCGTACATAAATAAATACTAGAACTATGTCATTTTTTTCTGACCTTTCAAATAAGTCACAACAGCTTTCTGGGTTCATATCCTGCTCTCTCTATCTCATCACAACCCTGTTTCACATGTTCTGTTTCACAGTGTTCCCAGTAAATGACAAGACAGAACCTCACCCGACGCTGTACTGCTCTAAAGCATAACAGAAATGGTCAATTACTCAACAAAGCTTTTGTTTCCCAGTCTAACTTCAGCGATTGCAATAGTGTTTGCAAAGTTTCCACACAAGCAGCAGATCCCAAATTCTCATCATCCATTTCGTCAATGAGATGCCTTTGAATTTCAGTTTGTAACTCATTACAACTCTAGCAGCTGCTAATTAATTGCTCTGGCTTACAGTAAATACATAAATGTTTTGCCAGACGCAAGAGTTCTTCTGGAGTCGGTAGCAACAGTAACACTAGTGGAAAGAATTTCAGTGCTCTTATCAGGCTTGAATACGGACTAAAAAGCAGTGAAACAATCTTTAAGCAGAATGATATAGCATAAGGTGTTGGCGGCAAGGAAAAAGTATCAAACGAGAATTCCTGGATGCCAAGATCTCGGTTTGTGGCAAGTATTCTTTGGTGAGAGAACCCCAGCAGAGATTTAAAATCACAAAACATGCAGCAAAGTAAAGCATGGAAATACAGACCATTAGACCTTTTAAACTGCCCTTTCAAGTTCCTTCCAAAGTTCCCCATTTTCCCTAAAAGGCCACATGTTTGGTAAGTTAAAATCTGGTTTACTTACAAGCTCTTAAAAGGTCAGGTTCATGTGCTTCTCCATACATCAGTCAGAAAGCACAGGCTGTAAAACTTGACATACCCTGTTTCTCCTAAAATAAGCCATACCCATAAAATAAGCCGTAGCAGGATTTCTAAGCATTTGCGCAATATAAGCCATGCCCCGAAAATAAGACATAGTGATAGGCGCAGTTCTAGAGGGCGCCAAGGAAGAGGCATCCCCTGAAAATAATCCCCTGAAAATAAGCCACCGTGTGTGTTTTTTGAGGAAAAATAAATATAAGACGGTGTCTTATTTTTGGAGAAACACGGTAGTTACAGTGGGGCAAAGATCAGATCAAGAGTGTGCCCTGCCTGGTGTGTTGGCCTGATGACCGCCCGAGAGAGACTTATGGAGGCCATGAAGTCTCGAGGTGGCCCAAGAGCAGGCTCTGTGCAGATACTGAAGTCACCCTCTTGGAAATATATTTTCTTCTTAAGGCCATCTGGAGGGCCACAGGTCTCCCATCCCAGCATACACTCTTCCCACTTTCACCACTGCTTAAAGATTTTGGATACCGTTTCAAAAATTTAGCAAACCTCATTTAACTAGGAGTGATAGGCAGTGAGATGAGAGTACTGCACGCATGTGCACTTCTTGGGATCATCTCTCAAGCCTCTTCAAAACTGTTGCCCATCTCTACCCTTCATGACAAGTTATGCACCGCCTCAACCTACACTTTTTCCTGCACGTCCAAATTAAACATCTTTATAGGTGGCATATTTCACTAACTCGGTAAGTAACTTCAGCGCTGAGAATGGGGCAAGCTCCTCTGTCCTAGCTGTGGGCAGCAGGCCAGCTCAGGTAGTACAGGGGTGGCTATGTGGCACACACAGTCCCACCCCTCAAAAGAAGAGAGTGCTCAGGGGGTTCAGAAGAAAGAGCCTGGGTGTGTTGTGGCTGCCACAGCACACTCATGCGCGCGCACACACACACACACACCAGCACCTGCCAACAGAGGCGGCTGCTCCGCTCTGCACAATGGAAAGGGTTGACACCGTGTTCTTACTTTCAACATCTGGGGACCCAAGATTGAGAAAGGCTGCTCTAGACTGATGCAGTGATGTAAAGTTGAGGTCTAGTGCCGAGGGCCTTCTGGCGGTTCCCTCACTGCGAGAAGTGGGGTTGCGGGAAACCAGGCAGAGGGTCTTCTCCTTAGTTGCGGCTGCCCTGTGGAACGCCCTCCCTTCAGACGTCAAGGAAATAAACAGCTATCTGACTTTTAGAACACAACTGAAGGCAGCCCTGTTTAGGGAAGTATTTAATGTTTGATGTTTTGTTGTGTTTTTAATATTCTGTTGGGAGCTGCCCAGAGTGGGCAGGGTATAAATAATAAATTATTAATATCATCATCATCATCATCAGGAAGCGGCCTGCCGCGTCGGGGCCCAGCACCAGATCGAGGAAGTTTCCCAGGGTGGTGGTTGGGGGGCGGGGAGAAAGAGGGAAAAGGTTTGTCGAAGAGAGAGAATGTGTGAGTCCTCTCCCCTTTCTTTCCTGCTTAGCCGGCTTGCGGGCATTTTACAGAAACAAACAACGTGAAAAGAAAAAAGAGGCAATGAGCCTGGTCAGCGGCGTCTCCCTCCCTCCAACTTCCCCCCCCCTCGCCAAATGGAACTTCCAGACACACACACCCCTTAAACTTTTGGCCAGAGGCGTCCTCGGGCCCCGTTCCCACCTTCGCTGCTGGGCGCCTGCAGGTAGACCTATGTCTTATTTTCAGGGTATGTCTTATACAGTATTTTAAAAATCTAAAAAATCTTGCCATGGGTTATTTTATGACTATGGCTTAAAAAGGGGGAAACAAGGTATTAAGGGAGGATTTGCAGCAGTTCAAACAAATGTTTTTCCGCAGGTCAAGTCGTCGATGCCTGATTTTTTTGCCTATGAGAAAAACACTACTGTTTCCACTGCCAAACGTATCAGGGGAGTCTTTGCAACAGTTTGGCACCATTTTTGAGTGAATTGGAAAACTTCAGATTTTTGGTGAAATTCTGACCCGCGGGGGTCAGGGATTTTTTCAAAAAAATGCTTTTCCGCAGGTCAAGTCGTCGAGGCCTGATATTTGGGGAATGATAAGAAAATCTGATAAAAACACTTCTGTATCCACTGCCAAACGTATCAGGGGAGTCTTTGCAACAGTTTGGCACCATTTTTGAGTGAATTGGATAACTTCAGATTTTTGGTGAAATTCTGACCCACGGGGGTCAGGGATTTTTTTTAAAAAAATGTTTTTCCGCAGGTCAAGTTGTCGAGGCCTGATTTTCTTGCCTATGATAAAAAAAACCCTTCTGTTTCCACCGCCAAACATATCAGGGGAGGATTTGCAACAGTTTGGCACCATTTTTGAGTGAATTGGATAACTTCAGATTTTTGGTGAAATTCTGACCCGCGGGGGTCAGGGATTTTTTTTAAAAAAATGTTTTTCCGCAGGTCAAGATGTCGAGGCCTGATTTTTTTGCCTATGATAAAAAACCCTTCTGTTTCCACTGCCAAACCTTTTAGGGGAGAATTTCTAACCGTTTGGCAGCATTTTTTAGTTAATCAGATGTCAGATTTTTAGTGAAATTGTGACCGAACAGGTTAGGGATTTTTTCAAAAAAATGTTTTTCTGCAGGTTAAAGCATCGAGGGCTGATTTATTGGCGTATGATAAAAAACCCTTCTGTTTCCACCGCCAAACATTTCAGGGGAGAATTTGCAACTGTTTGGCACCATTTTTGAGTGAACTGGATAACGTCAGATTCTTAGTGAAACTGAGTCCTTCTACACACAAAATCTGCTCCTGACGATACTTAAGCCATTCACCTGCACCAGCTTCCTTCATGTTACTAGTACTACAAACGCCTCTTGACCCAATATCAATTACAAGAACTTCAGGTGATCATGAAGATGGATAAGAAGCCCTTAAGTTATTGTCTCTTCAGGTCCAATGCAGAAAGGGATTTAACCACGATTGCCTCTACCAAAAGTTCACCATGGTTCCCACTTATCAAAACGGAGCACATTCGAGCTAGTTATTTGACAAAGCTGCCACTTGCCATACTAACAATCGCTTTTACAGAATTATGATTCCAATCGATGCCCTCGGCGGTGGTGGATGGTCGGTACGGCAAAGTACAGTACAAGGAGAGACTTTGTCTGCGTGGGCAACCTTGTGTAGAGGACCTGAACCATTATTTATTGCTATGCCCGCTATATATAGAACCAAAAGAGCAATTTATAAAACCCCTGCTCACAAATGGAACACACTCGAACAGGGTGGAAAGGGTGAAATGGCTGCTGAATGATACTGATGACTTCGTAACTTATAAAGTAGCACTATATGCAATATGCATTGAGAGCTAAGAAGATCAGGATAAAAGAACTAGATAAGAAGCAGTCAATTGCAAAGGTGATTCAGAGATTTAAGCTGTCACATTCTACCTGAGAACCCCTTGCTATTCTATTGTATGCAACAAATAATTCTTAGGAGACGTGATCGCGGTTTATTGTATTTGCAGTGCCTGATTTTTTTTGCTTTTTATGGTTATTGTTGCTTTTCTTTTTGTTCCCTGTGTGAATGAAATGCCATGGCCTTTGGCTAGTGCAATAAAGTTGATGATGATGATGTTACTGGTACAAATTTGGTATGTGTGTGCAATTTTGTTTTTACAGTGGTACCTCGGGTTACAAACGCTTTGGGTTGCAGACTCCGCTAACCCAGAAGTAGTACCTCAGGTTAAGAACTTTACTTCAGGATGAGAACAGAAATCATGCGGCGGCGTGGCGGCAGCGGGAGGCCCCATTAGCTAAAGTGGTACATAAGGTTAAGAACAGTTTCAGGTTAAGAATAGACCTCTGGGACGAATTAAGTTCTTAACCAGAGGTACCACTGTATCATAAAACCCAGAGATCTGTCACATCGACCTTCTGCCTCTCCCATGCTCCAGTTTCTGTTTTTGAAAAGCATTGCTATTTTAATGTGATGAACACGACTCAAAAGGTTCTCTGAGTGCAAAAAAATAAAAATAAAAAATTACAGGACCAAAAGAGGGCAGCAGAGCCTCAGTAAAGACATACTGTAGATTACTGTACCACGCCATACATTGAAAGCGCATGACATCCCCTCGATGCAGTCCTAGGAACTCTAGTTTCCCCTTTCACAGTGCTACAATTCCCAGCACCATCAAGAAATGACCCGTTCCTTGGATTCTTTGGGGAAAGTCATGGGCTTTGAATGTATGGGATGAGTGCAGCCATAGAGACTGTGGCGTAATACAGGATACTTCTTCAGACTTGGTCTTCATCTTACCTGAACACACCTGTCCATCTCTCTCTCTCTCTCTCTGTCTTCCTCCTGGTCTGTTCCTCCTCCTCCCACACCATCAATCTTTCCCCTGAAAAAGACTGCAGCAGTTCTCTCCAACACAATCTACCGTTGGAGAGGCCTCATCAGAGAAGGGTTCCCAACCAAGAAAGAAAGGGGGGGAAACCCAGTCTGATTGGGCTTCTATGTTTCAGGCCAGCCCCACTGAATATAAGGCAGGGTTGCTAATTTCATAAGCCCAGAACAAGAGGCTGTTTATCGAGGAACAGGCTAACATACTACTACACAAGAAAATGGAAGGAACTGCAAAACCAAAGGGTGGGGTCTTAGTTCCAACCCATAATAACCCATGCCGCTTTAAATAGGCATGGCTTCCACCAAAGAATCCTGGGAACTGTAGTTTGTTATGGGCGATGGGAGGCCCCTCCTTCCCTCTCAGAGATACAATTCTCGGTGTTCCCTGGAAAGACGCTTCAGGTTACAGACTCCGCTAACCCAGAAATAGTACCTCGGGTTAAGAACTTTGCTTCAGGATGAGAACAGAAATCGTGCGGCGGCAGTGGGAGGCCCCATTAGCTAAAGTTAAGGTTAAGAACAGTTTCAGGTTAAGACGGACCTCCAGAACGAATTAAGTTCTTAACCCGAGGTACCACTGTACTCTGTAAATTGCAGCTCTAGGTGGGAGAACAGAGGTCTCCTAACAACTCTCAACTGCACTTTCTAGCGTAGATTCTTTGGGGGGAGTCATGACTGTGTAAAGTGGTAAAAAGAGACTCTTTTAAATATACCTTGCAGATGGGGGCTTTATTTCATTTAATCAATCTGCACTTTTGAGTCTCTGCGTCCATTTTCCTGGTTAAAACAATCTGCAAATTTTCTTAAAAGGGAAACAGAGTCCAATTTCTTCATGATCACAAGCCCATATACCCTCCATGACTCCAATAAATAAGGAAGCGTGCAGGAATAAATGGCTGCATCACCATTGTTCGCACCTGCTTCTGAGCTTCCCAGAAGCAGCTAACAGGATGCAAAATAACGGACTAAGTCAGGGACAGAGAACCTGTGCTGTTGGACTCCTATTAGTCCCAGCCAGCAGGGCCAATGGTGAGGGATGATGGGAGTTTGTTTATTTATTTATTTGTTTGTTTGTTTGTTTGTTTGTTTGTTTGTTTGTTTGTTTCATAACATTTAGACACAGTTTGATCATTTGTTTGTGTTTTTTTAAAGAGAACTCTCAAAGTGGTTTACAAAAGGATAACATGATAAAGAAACAAATTACAGCCAGACTTTAAAACATACAGAAGTTAAAATGCAAAAATAGATCAAAATTACCTCAGCTTAATAATAATAATAATAATAATAATAATAATAATAATAATAATTTACTTATACAAGAACGCTTTTAGCTAGTGCCAAAAAGAGTACCGTGAAGGCAGCTGCCTGATATCAAGAGGCAGGGAGTTCCAAAGTGTAGCTGCCGACACACTGAATGACCAAGTTCTTACAAATGTGGAAAGAGGATTATGTGGCACCTGCAGCTGTGGTCGTTCCACTGATCCAAGTGGTTGAGTGGGCACAGGTGGGATGAACATATCTCGTAGGTTAAGCTAGTTCCCAAGTTGCTAAAGGCTTTTTATACTAATGGTAACAGCCTTGAACTTGGGCCAGTAGCAAATCAGCACAAATAGCGCAGACCACTGAGCTCTAGTGTCAGCAATGGCGCTGCAGCATTCTGCACCAACTGCAGCTCAAGTGCGAGGGAAGCCCCCCACAGAGCACGTTGCAGCAATCCAGTCTTGAGGTAACCAACGTATGAACTAGTACTGCGGCAAGGTTTTCGCGGTCCAGGAATGGCCACAGCTGTAGAATTAGCTGCAGCTGATAAAAGGCACTTCTAGCAACTGAGACTCCAGCAACCGACCTGCACCAAGAAGCACCCGCAAACTGCGAACCTGCTCCTTCAGGGTGCGTGAAACCCCATCCAGGGTAGGCAACTGACCCATTTCTAGGATGTGGGAGCTACAGACCCACAGTGCCTCCATCTTAGCAGTATTCAAGCCAATGTCCTATATTGGCTTGGATGCAGAGGAGGGGTGGGAGGGACCAGCTGGGGAACCCCCAAGTAGAAGAAGGCTCAGAGCCAGGGGATTGGTAGTGGGACAGCAATGAGTGGTCAGTAGGGTTGCCAGACTCAATAGAGGACAGGACTTCTGTGCCTTTAGTTGCCCTGCTCTCTTTTGAGTCTGGAAACCTTTAATGGTTTAATTTCCAAGCAAAGGGTCTGCTGGTTTCTCTTTAAGGTTTGTGGAAGAGAGCAGTCCAGAATTGGAGGCAGAAGCGGGAGCTGGAGAAAAGGGGGGGGACAAGAGGCAGAGATGAGTCAGGCTGCTGAAGAAGCCAAGGGGTCTCCCCCTCTTGCAGTGACCAGCTCCCCTCCCCCTAGTCTCCCAGGAACAAGAGAGGTATGAAGAGGGCAGAGCAAAGAGAGACAAGGTGACACAGCATTAGGCTGTTAGGGAAG
Source organism: Zootoca vivipara (assembly GCF_965207765.1). Taxonomy (NCBI): domain Eukaryota; kingdom Metazoa; phylum Chordata; class Lepidosauria; order Squamata; family Lacertidae; genus Zootoca; species Zootoca vivipara. The sequence continues at coordinate 28,464,100 of NC_142597.1, read as the reverse complement.
GAACCAGGGGAGGAGCCTTAGACAGTGGTGGGAAGGTGGAGACCTTCAATTCTCACAACCGGCTCACTGGGACAAGACCTACTGGGAAGAGTTTCTGTGATCACTAGGTCTGAGCTGTTTGGGTTTCTCCGAATAAAGAGTTTACTCTGGCTCCTGACACTTAGCAGGTTTTTCCTCTTCCTCCTAACCTTCCTACCAAACTCTTACCTTCCTACTGGTTCCTCCACTTCAATGCAAGATGTTTTGCAAGACGGGATAATGTGATTCAGAACCAGCCCTGCCCACACACAGGTCCCCTGCCTCCCTCTGGATTTTCATGCAGATTAATAATGGTCATTGCCAACGAACAACAGAACCCCTCAATCTGCTGCTGACAAAACTTTAATTAAATGCACGCGTGCACACAACTACCTCTACCACATCCTTCTCTGCAGGAGGAAAATGCCATTAGCAATGCAGGCTATTTCCCTGTGGTTGGGAAACCAGGCAGTTGTTTGAATCAGAGCAATTAATTGGGGCTCCTGGGTTTATTACCTGCATCATCTGATGGCACTGAAGCGAATGCAGGCAGCCATTTGCCAAGTGGGGGCAGGAACTTCCAGCAATGGGGGTTGTTAATTGGGATTGAGGGACCCCATCACAACCACCACTGTGGGGTGGCTAGGGAGGGAATCCCTGTTCCTATTGGTAACTGCCAGGAGAGGATGGCAAATACAGCATGATGATTATTGCTGCTGCTGCTCTTCCTGTTATTCCACTATTCTGAAAAATCACTCAGAAACACACACGGGACACATTCCCATCTGGGAGAAGGAAAACAGCCGCTTGATGCAGCTCAGAGAAGGGATGGAAATTGCAGGAGGAAGGACAGGTGAGAACTTTATTGGAGCCATGCCTGTTTTCCAGGAATTGGGTGCTGCTATGACGTGTTGTACAGTGTGTAAAATGTTAGAGGAAGCCATTGAACAACAACAAAAATGCTGGGGTGACTGTGTGCCTGTGGTCTCCTGAGAAGTTGACCACTTGGCTTCCAGAAGGCATATCCAATTACAAATGTGTGCCAACTGGTTTAAATGATGTATAGCAGGGGTCACCAAACTTACTGTGCTGTGGGCCGGTGCCTGCAGCCGATCATGCGGCAGGCTGGAGGGCGGGGGAGCGCACACCCATACGAGTGCGCACACACTATTTCTGCCGCACTTCTGGGTCGCAGGAGCACTGGAAATAGCTTGTGCACATGCGCACGGGCCTCCTCTGACCTAGAAGTGCACCGGAAATGACGCTTGCGCATGGGCGCAAGCTATTTCCGGTGCTCCTACGACCCAGAAGTGGGCAACCGCGCTGCGCTGGTAAGAGCAGGCGGCGGCAGCGTGTGGTGGGGGTTGCCGTGGGCTGGGTAAATGAGGCTTTCGGGCCATATCCGGCCCCTAGGCCGTAGTTTGGGGATGCCTGATGTATAGGGTGGAGAGCTCAGCAGGGCAGCATCTTCCTTCCCCTGCCCCCCCCCTTGCCTGCTGTGATTTACTCCTACACAGACCTGCTTGCCACAGTTCACACTTGAGAGCCTGAATTTGGCAGGATCAATTTGGCAGGATCTGCCGGGGGCCTAAGCAAAAGAAACATCCGCCGCACCAGTAAGTACCACACTGTGACCTCCTGAAAGGGACGTTTTTCATTATGTACATACGTCCTTACGGAGCAAGTATTTCTGAAACAGAATCTGGTAGAGAAAAGTAGGGGAATGCATAGGGGGGGACTGAGGTGGTGGGTTGTTGTTTTTTAGATAAAGAGGTGCTGGAACAAACCATGAACACCTCCCTTGTTGTCTTATAATGGCAATGGCACCCACCTGAGAAGTGCCGGAACTGGACCCAGGTTCAAAACCACCAGCAGATTTATGCACAAACTCGGGAAGCTTCAGCTTGGAGCCTCTAAATACAAAATGAATGACTGAATTTGAAGTTTTGCATAACTCGGGAAAGGAAACAGGAAACAACTTTCAAGGGTTTCCCCAAGCAGAGTGCCCTGCAGTAGTCCAGTTGGAAAATAATGTTACAGAGGCTAAATCAGACATTGTTATTCTGATGTGGAAGAAATATTTACTTTATTATTTCTATTTTCATTGTCCATTCCCTTTTTTGATGCTGCTATGGGGGATCTTTAGATTGGCATAGTTTGGGACCTCAGTGTGTCTTAATCCAGCCCTCTTCAAACCCTACTCAGCCGTGAAGCCCACTAGACCAGTCTGTCTCCCTCTCCCTCTCTAGGAGGGAGACCATTGCATGCCACCTTGAGCTCCTTGGAGGAAACTAGTGGGACTTGCAATAGAATGTTGCAGCATGGAATGATAGAAGTTTATAAAATTACGCGTGATTTGGAGAAAGTGGCTAAAGAAGTTTTTCTCCCTCTCTCATAACACGGTTTGTTGTGATTGTGGTTGTGGTTGTCGTTGTGGTTGTGGTGTGGTTGTTAGACCCACTTTAAAATGCCATATATTAACAGCCAAATGCCTAGTTGAAAAGGAATGTATTCCTGGCACCCAAAGAAATGCAATAAAGGTGCTTGGGGAAGCTTCCCTGGGGAGAGCATTCCACAAACAAGCTGCAATTATTCATGCTCATCAACTTGAATAGGTCTACTCTGATTAGGACTATCATTGGCTGGGCTTTTGACTCTGCAGCTCACTGGTTGGTGATATATACTGAAGACATTAAATGGGTTCTTCAAAGCTCTGGCAAAGCTACATGGAGCCTGGCTCTGGTACTGGTCCGCCAAATTAATTGCCACATTGGAAAGGAAGTGTGCCGTCCTCCTTGCACAACAGGGTTATTTTTTTCCTGTTGGGAAATGTGTTGTATGTAGACTCCCTATGCACTTCAAAACCATGGCAATTTTCCTTCAGCACAGCCCTCATACTTTGCCAAATTATGTTGATGCTATGTGTTAGAGAGCTTTCATGTGCGTAAATTGGCTTAGCGTTTTGGGTGCATGAACGCAGAGGAAGTGCCATTTCAGGGCGGGCAAGCAAATTTATGCACGGGGAGGAACAAGGTTCTTTCAGGAAGGGTTAAAGCCTCCCCAGTCCCTTGAGTGGAGCTGAGCAGATGGAAAACATGCAGACCTTGCTGTGGAAGTAGTTATCCACCTGGCAAGCATGCAGATATATACAGTTAGGCTTAAATTGCAGAGAGAAGCAGAGTGAAAGACGGTGTTGCAATTATGCTTATAATAACTGCAGTTGAAACAAAAATAAAATAAAAGCTCAAAGCAAAAAATTCAGGGTACGAAATTGCAGGTTTGTGGGTTGACAAATGGTCTCTGGAAAACTGCCAAATGTGCCTGATGTTTGCCTCTGCATCTATATTGTTTTGAGTTTGTGGGTGCAAGACCTCTCTAATCCCTGGATCCAGTAAATGTGGCGATTTAAGCTGGGTGCCAGACTTGGATTCAGCAGGTATTAAAAGCTAATCAAGCCAGGCTAGCTTCTTGGTGAGGCATAAGCAGACCAAAAGAAGGAGCTTTGTGAGAGATGCAAATCTCTCAGCTCACAGACAGTGAGAATGAATAAAGGCAGTGTTGAGAGTTAGCAGTTATGTGACCGAGAAGCAAGGTAGCAAGCAGAAAAGCCAGAGAGGTAGAGAAATGGTGGATCTCTGCTTGAATCCAAAGCTGTGGCTTTGGGCCAACAACCTAGATGGCTTTAAAATTCAGGCAGGGGGAGGCTATGAATGGCTATTAGCCAGGATGGCTGTGCTCTGCCTCAGTGGTCAAAGGCAATAATGCTTTGAAATACCAGTTGCTGGAAGCCAGAGTGCTCTTCTGAAATAAAAAGTTCTAACTAGGCATCTGAAACTCAGTAAAGATGGTGTCTGCCTAACCTCTTGTGGCAGGGAGTTCCATGGAGTTGGGCCCACGAAACTGAAAGCATGCGCCATGGTTGCTATGAGCTGCGCTTCTGCAAACCACAGTTTCCCCAGTGCCTGCTGATACCTCTTCTCCTGCAGGAGGGTGATGCCATTTGGACTACGTAAGAAATGGCACTCCTACCCTGAGCACCAGAGCACAAAAGCCTGTGGGCTATGACCATTGTGATTTATTGACGTTGATATAGGCAAAAATCTGCCTTTATTCCCTTATTGGGTTCTCCATCGGTTGGAGAATATAACAGAGGCCAACCAGAGAAGTTTGAGAAGCAAAGCCTTTATTTTCGCTGTTGCAACAGGGTCCTTCCTCTCACACAGGAGAACAAGGAAGGAACCCCAAACAAAGATGTCTTGTCCTTAAAAAGAGATTTGAAATTGGTTTCAGCCCACCCCCCAGAAGCATCATCCATATGTCACAGAAGGGGTGTAGCCCAAGACCCCCCCTCCCTAGATTCATCATAGGCACATCATGAACGGGGAGGTCTGGTGGCAGTAATCTGAGCAGTCTGGACCCTGCCCCCTGCCCCCAAAACCTAATCAACAAAATTGAGAGATATTTACATTTCCCTGTTTCCCAGCCAAGTTAATCACACCCTTTTGTCTGGCACTCAGGTATCAGGATGCCAGGGTTATCATTTTAATTCCTGAGACAATGAGAAGGTTCCCCCCCCTTCTTCCTTGCAGAGGAATGCCAGGTCTGAGAGAGTCAAAATGGTGTCAGTCGGGCCTATCTTCCTGTGCTGCTTCAGACATGTTTCTGTACATTCATGTACATGTTTTATGAACAATTATTATATATATATATGACCTTAAAATTCTTATAACAATATCCCCCATTTGGGGCTATAATTTTTCTTAAAAATTGTTGCCCCACAAAAGAATAACCAGATGTGTTGTTTTAGTACTTTGGGAGAAGCATTTCTCAAAAATGGTCTATGTATTACACTTAACAGGATGGTCCACCAATATTGACTGGAAAGTGCAGTTTGTTACTAAAATTACTTGTGACATTCTAGCACTTTGTGATAAGCATTTTCTCGGTAGTGGTTTATGCTTTAGAGTTATGAGGAAGGTTAAGCAAAGACTGAAAAATACATTCTGCTTTGTTTCTGTCTTTTTTGTGTGTATCTCAGGTGTCAAAAGCTAGCTCTCCTCTGGTTGCACACCTCCATTGTGGCACAGCAGCAACAATCCCTGGTGAATCCCCTTAGGGCTTTCATATTGACCATGTCGCCTGGCACTCACCATAGCTGCCACAGGTTTGGACATGTCATGAGAGAGATGCCTTTGCCTTGGGCTTCCTATGGGCCTTTATTATTATAGGCTCTGGCCTTGCACTGTAGGGAGTTGCCCAGTTGCTCTTAAAGGAAGAAAGCTACTTGCACCTTGGATACACTTGCCCAATTAGAACTGAAGCCAAATTAAAATTTATACAGCCCCATAAAACATGTCCAAATTAGTCAAATTTAACTCTAAAAGGGATCATTCCTGTTAAATCAAGACATAAATACCTTCATTTATCTGGTGTTTCATGGATCTTGGGGCTTATTCTTGGTAAAATGATTTAAAACAATCTAAAATTGTGTAAGAAGGCTGGCACACTGCAGAGTGCCAGGTGGGACAAGAAAATGTGGTCATAATTTGATCTAATCTAAATACTGAACTATGCAATATCCTGATCCTTTAAAAGGCATACAATGCATGGCAATAATACAAAAAAAAACATTGGGACACTATACATTAAACATTAAAAAACAATTAAACACAAAATTGGTTCACCCCCCCCCCTCCTTGTGGAAATAACATACTGTCAGACATAGTTCAATGTTTCTGTCGAATATCACACAACATAAAACATAATCATATATCAGTTGTATGTCTTGAGGCCATCATGATCTTGAGACAATTCCGGCTGCTTTTAAATCCTAGGGCACAGAGTCTTGAGGTCAAGGAGAGAGAATGTCCTTGCAATTCACTTTCCCCCTTTGTCCCAAAGTCATTTGACACATTTCAGTATTCCTATATAACACATAATGCACAAAACCTTCAAATTATTAATTATACGCCACTTGTATATCTTGAGGCAATCAGGTGAACTTGAGATAATTCTTGCTGCTTTTGCATGTATCTCCAACAAGGGGGTTTTCTTGTCTGCCTTCGAGTCACTGGGAGGAAGCTAACAGTACTTCTATAACAGCACTTCTAACCTTGCTGAAACGTTATAGCTTTCTAGGTCCTCCTTCTTAGGTTGTGATCAAAGAGATAAAATGTCAATTTGGTTTCCTGTAAAACATCCTTTTGAAAATAGGCCTGCAGGGGGTTGGGGCCTGAAGATATAATTAGTTAAAAAATAATAATGATCAATAGTATAATAATGATCAATAGTCAAGAAAGGGGAGAATATTCTAGAAATTTCTTCTTGGGAAGCTGCAAAGAATATAAGATCATAGTTATTTAATTACTGCTGTTATTGTCTACTCAGTCTGTTTAATTTACTTCACCTAGTTTGGCTGTGGAGGAAACAAAGGACAAAAATTTTGTTAATTAGGACCCAATCGATAAGTTATTAACATTTTCCTTATGTGGTTCTGAATTCTCTTTGAGGTTCACGTATCTTGTTTGAAAGGGATTAATATTATTATTATTTACAGGAAAGAATGACTTAGATGCTACATTTGTATGTACAGAAAGAAAAAGTAGAAATACCAAAAAAGATACAAAAATAAAATAATAAAATTTAGATTACCACTCACACAACAATTTTTACCTGGTTATTGTTAGAATAATTTCATAGACATAATGGAAAAACTGATATAATAAATGGAAGCAGATTATTTATAAGCTAAAGAGAAGCGCCAAAGAGAAATGAAATTACTGTTTGTATCTCCTCACTCCTCACTTTTTTTTTTTTGCTGTGGAAGAAAAGAATTGGCAAAACACTCAATCATTGCTACATTAGAAAAGGGAGGGTTATATTAACATAGGGTAATGCTTCGGGGTGAAATGCAAATGAGAGATAAGTATCCATCCTGAGTACCTGCTAGGAAAGAAATGGAGCCTTTTGTTTGCATAGTCTGTCAACTGGTAGACAGCAATTTTCTATGAATTTCCAAGTGTGGAGGGGGCTTGTTTAGGTGGCGTGTCCCCCCCCCCCATTGGGAGATAATTTTGCATTAAGGTCCTGAAAGAATTTCTGCACCCTGAATCTCAGCATCCTGCTGGAAAGGGAAAATTATTTCATGTGAAAATCAGTCAGGAAATGTTCCTAAAATGTATAGGTATACAGTGGGAGAACTGTGAAAAGTTTTGCATGTTGAACTGGAATTGGCAGCTTCTAAACAGTTGATGGTTCAATGGTTCTTTATCTATTTATTTTTACATAAGGAAATTAAAATTTAAGTTTCATGTGCAAAGCATAACCTTGAACCTCTTAATTAATTTATAAAGTACTCAAGAGACAGACATATAGTAGGAGTACTCTGTTATTTATACCTGTGGAAAGAATCTAGCATGTTAGATTTTTGGAACTTGGCAACCACTTAACCTTGATGGACCAGTAACACACATGAGGTTGTTTTCCCTCAGTGGTTCAGAGCTTTACATTAAGTAATTAGAATATTTCATGAGCAGATTATAACTTTTTCGCCCCTTAGTTAAAACCTCCTTTTTTCTCCTCTATTTTCCTCTTCAAGCTGACATAGCCTCTGTGCATGTACAGAGTTCATGATTCGGCAGTCTATTATACCATTTTTTAAAGTGCTGCACCTCTTGACCAAATTACCATCTGAATAAAGGAAGGGAAGGGGAAAGAGTAGATTTTAAAGTAGGGTTAGGTTTCAAACAAAAGATAGAAACATAGCAGTGTTTTTTGTTTTTGTTTTTTTTCCAGAGCCAGTTTAAATTCGTTTTCCTAGTTTGGAGTCTTAATACAATTTGATACATTGTTTCTTGTTTCTTGCTGCTTAAGAAGCAGGCTTAAAAATATTAAACTAACTTGGAAGCTGCAATAAAAGTTGGGTCAGATTAAAGTCCTAATGAAGTCACCAAATAAACACCTCATACCCCAGGCAAAATAAATCTTGATTTGCCCCCTTTATCTACAGGGTTCGGGGTGAATTCGTAATTGCAAATGTTTTCGTTTGTTTGTTTTTAATTAATTTATTACAGCCATGGCAGACTAAATTCTCTGCCCCTTTATCTATGGGTAATATGGCCATAGAGCCAGAATTCATAAAATCCTTTGCATTCTCATTGATTTTCAGCCTTACCAATTCCAGACAAAATTTTCTGGCCCTTTATTTACAGGGATGGTCAAGGCTCATTCTGCTTGATTATGAATTTGTATGTGCTTGAACTGTTGGCTGGAGTTTTGCAGTTAAAAAAAAATAGCTGACAATATGGTGGAAAAAATAACACCAGACATTCATTTTCAATGCATGATATACCATCTCTACCTCTTTCTGAATGGCACCTCAAACTCTTCATGCCAAACTTTAAAAATCTATCTTTCCATCCTTCTCCACCAAAGAGTAATGCTTGACTGAATTCAGGCCATTTCACTATACCACCAGGGTTTAAACTCACTTTTCAGTGCTTACAAACACATTTTCTCTCCCTCCTTTTTGCAAGTTTGGAAAGGGTTGGAAGGGATCTTGAGTAATCTAGTCCACCCCTTCTGAAATATGGGGATCTCAACACTATCACTGCCCTTAGGATACACATACATTTGAGTACAGACGCCTGACTGGGAAGGAAACACAGGCTATGCCCTATCACGGAAGCACACGTGTGTACTAAGGGAAAAATAAGGAAGGGGAAGATTAAAAGTACCAACGTTATATAGAAGCCTTTAGCAAACCTTAAGATTGGATAAACAGTTTTAGAGGGAATTTACTTCCTTACTAAAACCATTCTGTCCATTTGAATCAAGGTTAAAGTGACTCGGATAGACATTTGCTGGCTATGGAGCCTCTACTTTTAATAACATTTCCCTAGAAGGAACACCATATTCCATAGTCACATGGTGAAACATTACATACAGAGCACATGGCTCCCTTGTGACACAGACCTTAAATATTGTGAGTTCACAAACAGATTGGGAAATGTTGAAGACTTTCATATGTGCTTAGACTTTAAACCTTAATAGAGAAAGTGATAAAAACTTATATAATCACTCCATAAAAACAACAATTACACTCTTGTTCCAACTCTGAAAACCAATAATCCTTCCTTGCCAGAAAGCAGAGCTGGGCTGAATTTCAACCCATCACCACATCAGACACATTGCCTTTCACATAGCTCTAAAATGGGAGTTAGAAGGGACCCTGAGGTCATTTAGTCTAACCCTCTAAGATACAGGATTCACAAGATTTGAATGAAAATACCAACTTTATACAGAACCCTTTAGCAGATGAGTTTTTTCCTTAAGAGACTGATATTAGGAGCCCAACAATAACCCTTCTGTCCAACACAATTGAAGTTAAAACTAGACTCAGATAGACAATTCCTGGCTATGGAAGCTCTACTTTTGACAAACAAATCACCTTTATTGGAATAGCTGTTCAATTTTCCTTTAGTCAATATTTCATCTAGTCACTTGGAGAAAGACTCCCCTTTGGAGCCTCTCTCAATAACAAACATTTGCACACCTCATTCTCATATTTATAATGTTTAAGATTGATCGGTTCAACATTGTTTCTATACTAGAAATTTAAAGAAGTTGGCAGTTTTAACTATGCACACTTAAGAAGGCAGTCTATGGATGTTGTAGCCAATTTAAACACACCCCATAACATTCTAAACCTTGAGTACATCTCTTATCCACTTATAGCTGGAGTTTATGAACATTTTCAAGTTTAAAATATTTTCAAGGCATTGAGCAAGCATTTATTTTCCTTCATCCTGCCCCCTCTTTTTACTTTTGGAAAGGAAAAAATGGCCTTCTACAGCCTCTTTAAAACAAACCTTTACACACTATCTATAGCAGACACAAGGAACAGACGCACATACACGTAACAGACAACACAGACAACATGTAACATGCAAACATTCTGAAGGGGGTACTGGTCTTCCAGGGTCAATTTTAAAGTGGAGATTCTCTGTATGTTAAAGGAACCTCCTGGTAGCCATTTCCCCTCATCTGGGTGGTCCATGGTAAAGCGGACCCAGTGTTTTTTGCAAAGTTTTTGCAAGCGATTTCTGTCTAGCTTGTCCGCTCCAGGGATATCACTCCAACTTTGGAGGACAAATTGTAAAGGGGTTTCTCCCTCAAAGTCCCTACCAGAGCCAAGCTTCCACTGTGCTTTGCTCCGGTTGGGAGTTTGGGGTAGGAATTCCTTAGAAGATTGGGCGCCCATGTTTAACTCTCTGGCCTATTTATACTGCAGTGCGGGTAGAAGACCCTCCAATCCGGGACACTCTATACCTTAAACTCCTGAGTCTAAGACTCACTCAACAGACGATACCGTCTCCTGCCTACCTGTTGCGTGCACTTGCTAACTAGGTGGCTGGTGTGGCTAGATACCTAAGGACCCCCTCCTGGTCATTAATTGCCTAGGGTCCTGCAGCAACTTTCCTGCCTCTTACACACTAGGCTCAGATCCTACTGAACGCTTGCCTACGCAATGTCAGGTCGGAACTGAGGAATACAGAGTAGGAAAGGAACAGGCGCACTTGCATTCCCTGGTCACGGGTCCTACCCAACAAGGGTCGCTGTGGCAGGGGGGCGTCTTCACCTGAAGATTAAGAGCAGAGGAATACGGAATAAGGTTGGGTAGATTGCTCAGAACTCCTGCGCAGATTGGCAGGAGCGAGCTGGGTCCGTCCTTCTAGGGATTTCGTTTTAACGAAAGGACGGATCCCAAAAGGCTCCAATTCTTCTTTATCCCTTATGCCTTTACAGCTTAGCTGCAACTGGAGCCCAAGATAAGAAACAGAAAAGGAGAGAACAGTGAAGAGTGAAGTTTTAGATTTTTAGTTGCTGCAGTAATAGCCCACCTGAGTGTCCCTATTAACCTATTAATACTATACTCACTTCCGCCATCACACTCTGTTTCTGATGATTCCTTCTTGATTCTTGATTCCTTCTTGATTGGTTGTTTTAAGGCCGGCCTGATAAAACTTTGCTTCCTCTGGTTAGCCCCGCCAGAACTCCAGTTATTTCCAGACCCTGGGATCGCTGCAGGAGTGCTGCTCCTCCTGGCAAAATGCCTGGTGCGCGCTGGAGCATCATTCCCTCCTCGCCCCCAGAATCCGGGTAACCGAAAAGTCCCTCAAGTGGTCGCCATCTGATATAGGCAAAAATCTGCCTTTATTCCCTTATTGGGTTCTCCATCGGTTGGAGAATATAACAGAGGCCAACCAGAGAAGTTTGAGAAGCAAAGCCTTTATTTTCGCTGTTGCAACAGGGTCCTTCCTCTCACACAGGAGAACAAGGAAGGAACCCCAAACAAAGATGTCTTGTCCTTAAAAAGAGATTTGAAATTGGTTTCAGCCCACCCCCCAGAAGCATCATCCATATGTCACAGAAGGGGTGTAGCCCAAGACCCCCCCTCCCTAGATTCATCATAGGCACATCATGAACGGGGAGGTCTGGTGGCAGTAATCTGAGCAGTCTGGACCCTGCCCCCTGCCCCCAAAACCTAATCAACAAAATTGAGAGATATTTACATTTCCCTGTTTCCCAGCCAAGTTAATCACACCCTTTTGTCTGGCACTCAGGTATCAGGATGCCAGGGTTATCATTTTAATTCCTGAGACAATGAGAAGGTTCCCCCCCCTTCTTCCTTGCAGAGGAATGCCAGGTCTGAGAGAGTCAAAATGGTGTCAGTCGGGCCTATCTTCCTGTGCTGCTTCAGACATGTTTCTGTACATTCATGTACATGTTTTATGAACAATTATTATATATATATATGACCTTAAAATTCTTATAACAACGTGTAACTGTCTTTTGTACACATAATTAGGGACATGGGGGGAAAGGCTTTATTCCTCCGTCTTTTTAGCATGCGTTCAAGTGTGGAGCGGTAATTCTAATGTTTGCTAGCCATTATAAGCACAGAATCATGGGGCGTTAAGTACTTGAGGCTTAGCAAGACTCTATTATGTGATCTTGAATATACATGCAGATCACCTAATCGCAGCAAATAGGCACTGGAGAATTGGTGAGCAGTTTTTTTACATAAAATGGCCACTAGGGGGCAATTACGTTTTATGGAAGAGGCTAGTTTATTTTCCATTATAGTTTCCTACCCCAGCTTTTAAAAAAATATTTTGAATGTACCCTGATGTATTAATTTAGCAATAACCAGACACACAAAGCTGCCTTATACTGAGTCAGACTGTTGTGTTTATCTAGATCAGTACTGTCTGTTCTTAGCAGCACCTTTCCAACACTTTTCAGGGGGTATTTCTCCCCCTTCCCCCCACAATCAGCCCAGCTGCTCTATATCCTTTTATAATTTAAGAGTGCAAGAACCAGACACAGTCTCTTCTGCATGCAAAGCTGGTGATTCCCCACCTTCAGTGACTGCTTTTTCCAAAGGCTGTCTAAGCAAAAAGCCTCCTGTGTTGCAGATCTCCACCTTAATCGGTTGCTATCGAATGAAAATGTTAGCAGGGTGGCAAGAAACAATCCTGTTTTTAAGGGATGAAATCTGTTCAGCTCGCAATGTGATGTGAACCTACCCCTTTCGTACTTCCCAAATCCGTATGTGAACCACAACACAGCTACTTTTTGTCTTTCGCACTTCTCTGAAGCACCAGAACCCTCTCCCTTCTTGTGATTTCCAGCAACAGCCTCTGACTGTGGAGACCAAGAACAGCCACCAGGAAGAGTAGCCATTGATAGTCCTCGCCTCCATTTGCAATTGTCTTTTAAAGCCAAGTTGGTGGGCACCACTGCCCTACTGAGGCAATGAGTTGCATGCTTTAACTATGCTCTGCGTGAAGAGATTCCTTTCTTTTATCTGCCCCAAATCTTCCAGCATTCATTTTCGCTAGACATGCCCTAGTTGTAAGGAGGGCGAAAAACATTTCTCTGTCCACCTTTCTCCATGCCATGAATAATTTCACAAATTTTCCATCTTGTTGCCTCTTCCTTGCCTTTCCTCTAAACCAAAAAGCCCCCAATCGCTTTGAGAATTATGCAACGCACACATCAACAAGTAAAGTGACCGCCCTATGACAGCTGTTTGGTGCTAGAGACACCATGATTCACAAATGCTCACATTCTGCAGCCAAGATCATCTCAAAGCTCGAAGAGCTGCAGTGCAATGAGCAATGCTCATTGAGTAAAAACGCCACATCCGTTTAGAGTGCAGCAACCCCAGGATATATGGAATGAGGAGCTTGGGAGACATGCTGAAAATATATTCCACCGCCAGCCAGGGACAAAATGGGCCAAAGCTTGAAATGGTCTTTGGCTGCCCACACATAGAAAGCAGAGGGGAAACACCTGCTTAACATGCAGGCAGGCTTCCAAACGCGTATTGATTAAAGAATCCTTGAAGGTCCAATTTTGCTAATGCTCTTGAGTAATCGTTCCCTATGGTTTGGATTCTGGCAGGCTTCCTGTTCCATTTCCATGACTACAAGGATGCCGCATTGACGGTGTCATCTCATGAGCATCGCTGTGTTTGGAGCTGCCCTCTGTGCCTCACTGGAGGTCTTCCAACGAGATCACAGCCTCCTGGAGCTCTTCATCCTCCAAGGATCCTGGTTCTGGCAAGTTAGTTAGATCCTGGGAGGAAACGATGCCTTTGCTTCAGATTTAATGTCCAGGTCTGTGAAATGTTTACGGTAATTCAATAATCCCCAGACAACATGTGTGGGAGTGCAAGTGTGTGCCACAAGAAAAGTGTTGCCCTGAGAAATGCACTGGAATAATAAAAGGTTGCTGTGAGCCAGTGGCACCATCAGGGCAGGACCTTAGGGCAGAAGTCCAGGGATCCACTCAGCAAAATGACCAGGAGGGGCCTCAAGTGCAGCAAGGCAGGCTTATCACATACATTGCCATCTAAAAAGAGCAGGGAGGAGAGCATTAACCCCATCCTTTTAAAGCACTATGGGAGAACTTTAAATTAAGAGTCATGGATTTCCCCCCAAAGCATTATGGAAGCTGTGTTTAAGGGTGCTGGGAGTTGTCTCCTATTTCTGTCCCAGTACTGTACTACATTTCCCAAGAGTTTGCTCTGGAGAGGGACTGACTGTTAAACCACTCTGGGAACTGTGGCTCTGAGAAAGGAATAAAGGACTCCCAACACGGGAAGGTAAACGGCGTTTCTGCCAGAAGCGGCTTTGTCATGCTGGCCACATGACCTGGAAGCTGTATGCAGGCTCCCTCGGCCAATAACGCGAGATGAGCGCCGCAACCCCAGTCGGTCACGACTGGACCTAATGGTCAGGGTCCCTTTACCTTTACCACTCTTAAACAACAGCCCCTTTTTAAAAAATGGAGGGGAAGTCCTGACTGTTTAAAGTAGTATCATCACAGGGCTTTAGAGGTTTGGTGTGAATGCAGCCTAAGATTAGCTAACAGCACCACTTCTGTGAACCAAAGTACCTTTCTGAGTTTAAGGGTTCATTTGCAAACTGGAGAAGCATTCTTGGGCGCCACACACACACACACACACACACACACACACACACAAAATTTAACTGGCTGCAACAAAACACTTCATTTGAATTTCAGCAGAGATGGGGAAGAGGAGGGGATTCTGAGGGTACCAGGGAAGGCCTCTGTTGGGCACCTGTATGCCAGTGGGTGCTATCCTGGCAACTCCTATATTATACTTCTGTAGTTCTGGATGATATGACATCTCTCTTTGCAACCCTCAGATTGGCTTTGTTCTTTATCCACCATGGGGATGTCCAGGCTGGAAACAGGAGCATGGAAACAAGAACTTCCTGATCATGGACTTCTGTTTGGCAATATGCTGTTGGCCTTCTAGTGATAGCAGCCAATGGTTTCATCAGTCAGCGGTGAGTGTTGGTCATCAGGTGGATAGTGGGTGAACCCAAAATGATCCAGTGGAATGCTTCATGTGGGAACAGGTAGCCACGGTTGGCTAGTGGTAGTCCAAGGATGGACATTACTTATGTCTTGGCCGTGTTCAATCTTTTCTACTTAGGGCAGGGATGAGCAATCTGTGGGCCCTCCAGGTGTTTCTGGAATATATTAGTGGCCCATCATCTGCCAGGAGTTGGGAGTTCCCGACAACATCTAGAGGGCACATATCCTCTAGCCTCAAACAGCAGTGTAAAAAGTTGTGGGAAGAGGAGAGAAACAAGTAACTTCTCTCCTTTTGTCACTCCTGAAACATACTCCCTCCCCACTTCAGGCCTGTGATAGCCAATAGTAAGGTAAAAAAGGTAAAGGACCCCTTCCAGTGCTGACTGGAAGGACAGATCGTGAAGCTGAGGCTCCAATACTTTGGCCACCTCATGAGAAGAGAAGAATCCTTGGAAAAGACCCTGATGTTGGGAAAGATGGAGGGCACTAGGAGAAGGGGACGACGGAGGACGAGATGGTTGGACAGTGTTCTCGAAGCTACGAACATGAGTTTGACCAAACTGCGGGAGGCAGTGCAAGACAGGAGTGCCTGGCGTGCTCTGGTCCATGGGGTCACGAAGAGTCGGACACGACTAAACGACTAAACAAAAAGGTAAAAAAGGTAAAGGACCCCTGGACGGTTAAGTCCAGTCAAAGATGACTATGGGGTTGTGGCACTTGTCTCACATTCAGGCTGAAGGAGCCGGAGTTTGTCCACAGACAACTTTCCGGTTCATATGGCCAGCATGACTAAACCATTTCTAGTGCAACGGGACACCATGATGGAAACCAGAGCGCATGGAAACGCCATTTACCTTCCTGCCACAGCGATACCTACAGTGGTACCTCGCTAGATGAACGCCTTGCAGCATGAAAAAATCGCAAGACGAAAACGTTTTGCAATTTTTTGGCAGACTCGCAAGACAAAGTTTTCTATGGCCGTGCCATGGAAAACTTCGCAAGACGAAGCAGGGTGCCGTGAGGAGAAAGTCAGACCGAGCCTCCTCCGGGGAGCCCGCCCGCCTCACGCTTCCGCCGCTGCCCAGCTTCCGCAGGGACATGGTGATTGGTGGCGCCGCACCAAAATGGCTGCCGGGAGCCGAGCAGCAGCCGGATCCCCCCTCACTCTCCCCTTAAGCCACCTGCGCGTGAACGGGAGAGGCCAACCAGACAGCCTGCTTGCCTGCGCGCGAACGGGCTGGCTGTGTGGTTGGGTGCAAGGGTCCAGCTGCTGGGGGAGGGAGGGAGGGAGGGAGCCTCTCCCTGGCCCTCCTCTTGCTTCCCCCTCCCCAGAGCCTTAAAACTTCCGGAGCGGCCGTGGCGCTTGGGGGCAATGTGGCTTCTGTGGCTGCTCCTGGGCTCGGCAGGTGAGTCGGGGTTTGTGAGCGCTGGATTGCACCTTAAGCTGCTTTGCTATGGCGCCATTTCATTGAAAGGAGAGCTTTTTTTGCCCATAGGAATGCATTAATTAAATTTCAATGCATTCCTATGGGAAACCGCACTTCGCAAGACGAAATTTTCGCAATATGAAATGACTCGTGGAGCGAATTTATTTCGTCTCGCGAGGTACCAGTGTATTTATCTACTTGCACTGGCGTGCTTTCGAACTGCTAGGTTGGCAGGAGCTGGGACAGAGCAATGGGAGCTCACCCCATCGCGGGGATTCCAATTGCCGACCTTCCAATCGGCAAGCCAAGAGACTCAGTGGTTTAGACCACAGCATCACCCGCGTAACTGATCTCATACCAATACTGATGAGTCATGCACATCAAGCCAGTGCATTGCTACACACTGACAACATCTGTGGCACATTGTTCCTATAGCAGTTTGAAAAGGAGTAACATCCATTCTTTGACACAGTGTGTGGCTCAAAAATACGCCCCCCCCCCCGCCTGCCAGTACTGTGTTTTTAAAATCCCTCCTCCTTATCCACCCTTCTTCGCACTCTCTGAGAAGCTCCCGTCAATATAAAACAGTTCAATATTTTTTAAAAAGCTGTTGTAAAAACGTAACGGAATAACTACCAAGAACAGTAAAAAAAAAAAAAAAGGATCAGGTGGTAGGCAGAGAAATGCAGACAAAGGAACCCCGTGGAGTAACAACAGCCAGACGTCAAGCAATGCTCAACAGCTGGCGTCATGATTGCACTGTGTGCCAGCCTGTGTCGCTTGACCATTGCTTTGCAAGCTCCATGGGAACAGGGCGTGAGGTCAACAATTATGCTGCTGTCAGTTCCTTAGCACTTGCTGAACTGGGTTTTGTTTCTCCCTGTTTGCGTCTATCAATATATTTGGGGGTTTGCATTCTGCAGCTGCAGTAACGGATGTGGAGTAAACTATGGAAACGTCAAAGTGGAACTAGACTTGGCATCTTGTCTATGGACCCTGTCCTCAAACCAAAGAACATCTCAGATGAAAAATGAAGGGTCTCATTTTCCCCTAATCTTCAAGATTTATTTTTTAAAAAAACTGTGAAGTTTCTAGTTCCCATCTGACATAAAGGGTGCTCCTTATATTAAAAACAAGCATACCGGTAGTAATCAACGGCAAAAGGGAAGAAGCTGTATCCTCTTATGTAAGTGTTCACAAAGCCTTTAGCTGCAAGCACACTCACCTCAGCAACTTCCCAAAAAATTATATCCGAGGGCCAAAGTGTGCCCTGGAAAATGTCCTGCTAATGAACTTTGTGGCTATTAAAAAAAAAACATCAAATCTTGTGACCTTTTGAGGACTTTGTGTTTACACTGCATGGGACATGCAATTTGTAATTAGATTTAGTTGTAAGCAATGGGTTGGATGTCAAGCTGCCCAGTTAAATGAGTGGCAAAACCCTTTAGGCATGATCATTATAAAAACCACTCTGGAGTCCATTAGAGCTACAGCCACATCTGTAATGGCAGTTGTCCAGATCGTGATTCTGACTGGTACATTTGATACTGTATTGAAATTTCTGCATGCAGTTTAATTCATCTATATGCATATGTGTACATATGTGTATTGCCAATAAAGGGTGGTTTTCTGCAGAGACTTTTCAAGGGAGCAATCTATATGATGTCTATTGAACATTGATACCTCATTCACCTTCCACACATGTATTGGAAACATAACAACAGTGTGATATATACAGCTTCCTGGAACATCAACATAACCAAGTATCTTCTAGGCCACATCAGCACTATCCATTTAAAGCAGTATCATGATATTATAAACTGTTGTGGCTTCTCCCAAAGGATACTGGAAGTTTAAGGGTGCAGAGCTATAATCTTCAGAGTGGTTTTAAAATCAACCCCTTTCCCCAGGGAATTCTAGGAACTGTATCTGGGGGGTGGGATAGGGAAGTCTCCCAACACTTCTCAGCACACTGAACTAGCAAGCGAGGGCAAGGAGCAAAAATGGGAGGACCTTCCCAGTTCCTGCTGCCACCCAGAGTGAAAATGTGGGCTGGAATGAGAGAAACCACAAGCACAGGTTCAAGCACAATGGTAAGTCAAAGTATGGCTTTACTCCTGGTGGTGAAGTAGCAGAGGGAGAAGTGACATATGGTACACAATACACAATGTTTGCTCCAAGCACTTGCATACTTGCTTGGCCACACCTAGCCGCAGTTCAGCTTGCAAACCAGGCCTCTGTGTGTAAGTGCAAGCATAGAATCTCCATAACAACTTTGGCAGAACCACATAGAAATCCATGGATAGATAGCTTCACTATTAATTTCACAGGACTTCCAGGCGTACAGCATCCTTCTTTTTGGGTAACTGAGAAGTTTACCTATTTGGGGACATTTTAGTCTTGTTATGGTCAGTGGCGAACGGTGCTGCTTGGCTGCCCAGGGCGGCGCTCCGCAGCGCGCATGTGTCATGTTGCATGCATTTTGACGTCATGACGCACGCGCCAGGACACAATGCACATGTTCACACATGCGCAGTCCGTCCGGGTTGACGCTGCTGCTCTGCTGGCGCACTCTGAAGCAGAGTGCGCTACAGAGCAGTTTGCCGCCGCCACCCGGCAACCTGCTCCATAGCGCACTCTGCTGCTTCCTGCTCAGGCGGAGGAGGCGAGGGGTGGGCTCGGGGCCGGGGGCGCTGTCCCCGTGTGCTGCCCCCGCCAGACTGGAGCTAGGGGCGGCGCGCCCCCTACGCCCCTCCCTTGCTACGCGCCTGGTTATGGTTTCAGGTAAGCTTGTGGTTACGTTCTTTGGATTCACATTTGAACACAGTGTTTTCAGGTATTTTTAATCTATCCTAATCCCCTGGATAATAATACAGTTTAGTCGCACACGCAGCTTTGGCATTCAGTTCAAATTTGCCTCTTGGGCACCTGCAGCATTAAACAAACTCCTCCAGAATTGCAGTTAAAGATGCTTAATCTTGGGTGTTTCCAACTGCTCTGTGTCATTCCACTGTTCATGGGAAAGAATTGTTGGGATCCACAGAATGCTGTGTGAAATAGTAAGTCTGCAGGCCTGAGTGTACTAGTAAAGTGAAACTGGCTAATGCAATACTTTATGTAGAAGTGCTGGGTCAGAATGACTCAGCAGTAATGTGCTGTCAGTGGTTTAAAAGGAAAACCTTTCCTGCAATGATGGTGGTGTTGTAGAAGGGTGTGGTCAGTGAGAGGTTTAGAGAGAGTGTATGAACTGCCTGTAGATATTTGTATATAGCTCACAATAAATATACTCCACTAAAGAAACTGGAACTCTTAACATCTCTGCTAAAGCGCCGTGAAGGAATTCGCGACAAGAATAACCCGAGATAAAAAATGTCAGGATGACCCAATGGGTCTTAGTGGCCTCTTGTCACTTTTTTATCCCTTACACCAAGCATTAAATTTTGTATTTATGATCGGTCTAGCAAAGTACAGTGCCTTCTGGGAGCAAATCAATTCACAACAGAGCAGCTGCAACTTGGCAACACAGCCATTACAATAAACCCAACCACTTCGGCACTGTCATTGCTCTGTAAGGAAATGTTAATGAAAAGCTAGAGGAGGCCAAGGCAAAGAGCCTCCTCTCGGTAGCAAGAGACTCTCGAGAGTCCTTGAGGTTTATGGCAAACCCAATTTAAAGCTATGGGTTACATTTACAACTTCCCAGAGCTCTGGCTAGAAAATATGAGAGACCACCAGGCGCCTTTATGGATAGACACAGGAACCGATCTGGAAGTTAAAGTGTTTATTGATGTGATTCCAATTTTTTACATTCCCCACAGACCACACTAAGGAGTTTGCAGGTTAAGTAAATCTGTGCATAGTGGGAAGAGACATGGTAAGGGATGGAGGGTAAAAGAAAGGTCACAGAAAATAAAATAATACACCACAGGTTACCAGAACCTCCAGAATTTTTTTTAAAAAGCTGTGAGCATTAACACCAACTATACAAGCATTACAAAGACATGGTGGTGAACGGATCGGTGTCCGTGACGCTTCACAAATTCCCTTCCCTTGTCCATCGCTCAGACATTATCCCCTCTACCCTCCCTAACCCCACCCATAATGGAGAGCAAAGTGGCAATAATTCATGGGCTCCCCCAAATGCCTGGGCTATTTGAAGACACCCCAGTGTCGACTCCAGCTTCCTTGGGAAGACACAGCAGCCTCCCTAATCTGTAACGGTCATGATTTACCAGGAAGGGAGTGGGCCTGGGGTACATTAACAAAGATGGGCTCTCTTGCAATAGTGGCTGCCAAGGGAGGCTGGCTGAGGCAGCAGGGAGAGGATTTGAAGTCGTACATTGCAGGCTTCCAATTCTACAAGGACCAGGTTCAGAAAGTTGGCAAAGTATGCAATCCCCATCTGCACAAACCAGGTCCCAATATTTCACTAAGGCAGAAGCATTTCCTCTCCTTACCTCTACAGGGTCTAGGATTTTTGAAAACCAAGCCACACAGCAGCAGAAGACGACGTGCACAGGTCACTGGCATCTGAGAATTTATATAAGGTTTCCATTACTGTGAATTTGCTTCCCTGGTTATTTGTCTCCCAAAGACCCTAAACCCCAATATTTCAATTTTTGGGGTGACTTTTGGTGAAAACTTTATTTTAAAAAAAGGAATACTGCTTGTGTGTGTGTGTGTGTGTGTGTGTGTGTGTATAAAAGCCAGAATGACCAAAGAGCCACAAATGTCTTGTTTATACAATGCGGTTGGTACATGACCTTGAATATATAAGTGGTATATCAGAAATAAAACAACATTTCTCATTTATACAGAGAGTTTGTTATCAGACAATACGACAGCACTGGGGTTTTCTCTCATTAGATTAAGTTTCTTTAAAAAAGAAAAAAAACTACATCTCAAATATCTGCAATAGATCCATTTTCCCATTTAAGGTTTATATATCATATATTGTTATATTATCATTTCCTCACCCATTTAAAAGAATGGAATTTGCAACTCTACAGTAGTAATTAAGTCTTAAATGATCCAGGAGCTCTGAATGTAATATGAAGTCCTCTCCAAGCAAAAGTTGGTCAGCAGCTGATCCAAAATACTGGACCATTTTTGGCCCTTCCTACCCTGATCCTTTACTGGTCAGGGCTGTGGTAGTTTCAACAACTTCTAAATCTGCATCTGCTCCAAGTATTTGTAAGTTGGATTCTCATATCCATGGTTTTGCATCTTATTCAGATGCCGCTCTTCTGGCGTGAGCATCGGGTCAACCTTCAAAGAAGAGAATGAACAGTAAGTGAATAAAGAGGAGGTATACAAGCATCTTGGGCTAAACACATTTGTGGGGCCTGTCCCTTAGATAAAATTTAAGGGTATTAATCTCTGGATATCAAAACTGAGGTCTTCGTTGCAAGAGATTCAACTTCCACCATCTCCCTAAGAAAAGCAGCCCCAACTCCCGTCTGTATGCTCTTTCCCACATGCCTTATTGCACATGATCAAGCCAATGGCTAAAATGACAGTGGCTACTCTGAACTTGATGATTTGTATGTTCTGTGCATGTGTGAACCGAGAGGATATTAGAAGTCCCCTCTCTCTCTCTCTCTCTCTCTCTCTCTCTCTCTCTCTCTCTCTCTCTCTCTCTCTCTCTGTAAAGCTATACCTTTAGAGAACTGCTTTGAACCACATAAGACAGGCATGCCCAAAGTCCGTTTTTTTGGGGGGGGGGCCTAATCCGCCAGTTGGTTTAATCCAGCCCCTGTGCCAGTTTATTTCCTGGGGTAGAATCCTAAAAAAAATCTCAACAACTTCAATCCCAAAAAAATCTCAACAACTTTGGGTGGCTCTTTGGTCGGCCCTCACGGCCCTTCACTTCATCAAATCTGGCCCTCTTTGGAAAAGAGTTTGGACACCACTGACTGCCAAACACTCAAATCAGCAGAGAGCAACTGCTGCCACCCCATTCCCCCACCCAGCAGGCTGAGCCAATTCCCCCCCCTCTTAGAGGCAATGCATCTTGAGAGACCCTCTCACCTCTACGATCCCATGGCTGATGGTTCCATACTGCCTCTTCCTCAGCATCACCAAACTGATGACGATGACTGTGGCTATGGCAACAGCGATCACTAGGAGACCAATGAGAGCGCTGCTGCTGAAGCTGAAGTCGTCACGGAGCGCGTTGTCGTTTTCCTGCACAGGAAGAAAGTGATGTGGAGGGGCTGAGAGCTGGAAATGAACATGAATAAACCAGCTTGGGAGGCACCTTCTTTTGGCCAACTGCCACAGCAAGCATGAGATGCGCCTGGTCATGGGTCTCGCCCTGATCCCTCTCTCTGTGATCTGGCTGGCGGGGGGCACCTTGCAAAACACCTTCTCAGATAATGCGACACACACATGGGACCTCTTCTGCTTACGTGTCTCCTACGTGGCCCATAACAAAACATTTCTTCCGGGAAACTCTGGGCCTCCTGCTCTTTGCAATGCTCATGGCATATTCAGAACTAGAAGAGGTATACACAGTGCTACTTAACACCAAGGTCAGGGCATGAAATCCCCTAACAGCAAGCCTGGGGTGGTGGCTATATACATACCGGCTCATCCACCAGTCCACCGACTCGCTCAGGATTGAAAATCATTTCCTTCACATCAAGGGTTTCATCAATTACCTGAAAATAGTCATGAAGGAATTTTACACAAGGAGCTAATGACAGAAAGGAGGAATACTGGGCAGAGGTGTGCATAAAAAAATCACCTTGGGCTTGCAAAAAGGAGCGGCTTCTACTAAACTAATAGCTAGCAAAACTTTGCTAAGTCATTAGACCTGTCTCTCGGGCTCAGATTTCATGTGCTTAGCAAAACCCTACTAGCTTCCAGGGCTAAAAAGGTACAGCTTTTGCAAAACCAGTAAAAGAAGGCATCAAACACACAAACACAAGAGAAAGGAATCTGGCCCACTAACTATGGTGGCTATGCACCACATATTCAGTGTAAAAGAGTCGCACATACATACAATTACACGTACCCAGGGACTCCTCCACTCAAGCAAGAATCCTGGCTAATCAGGCCTCCTGTTCCCAAATAGAAGTCCCTACGTGTGTGCATGCAGGGCTCCTTCACACTAAATATGCATGGCTGCCAGGGAAGCCCAGCAAGATGCTTGTACAGCAGCCAGCAAGATGTAGGAAGGTTCAAGTGACTATCTCTATCTACAGTGAGGGGGGTGGAAGTATTTGCCCCCTGACAAAGAAATGACCAGTCCATAATTTTAATGGTAGGTTTACTGTAGCTGTGAGAGACAGAACAACAACAGTCAGAGATGAATGTGCATTATAATGAGTGAAATAAGTATTTGATCCCTTTTGCAAAAGATGACTTAGTACTTGGTGGCAAAACCCTTGTTGGCAATTACAGAGGTCAGACGTTTCTTGTAGGCAGTCACCAGGTTTGCACACATCTCAGGTGGTATTTTGTCCCATTCCTCTTTGCAGAGCCTCTCCAAGTCAGTAAGATTTCGAGGCTGATGTGTAGCTATTCGAACCTTCAGCTCCATCCACAGATTTTTGATGGGCTTAAGGTCTGGAGACTGGCTAGGCCACTCCAGGACCTTAATATGCTTCTTCTTGAGCCACTCCTTTGTTGCCTTGGCCGTGTGTTTTGGGTCATTGTCATGCTGGAATAACCATCCTCAACCCATTTTCAATGCCCTGGCTGAGGGAAGGAGGTGCTCACCCAAGATTTGACGGTACATGGTCCTGTCCATTGTCCCTTCGATGCGATGAAGGTGCCCTGTCCTGCCCCCTTAGTAGAAAAACACCCCCAAAGCATAATATATCCCCCTCCATGTTTGACAGTGGGGGTGATGTTCTTGGGGTCGTAGGCAGCATTCCTCCTCCTCCAAACACAGTGAGTTGAGTTGATGCCAAAGAGCTCGATTTTGGTCTCATCTGACCACAACGCTTTCACTCATTTCTCCTCTGGGTCATTCAGATGTACATTGGCAAACTGCAGATGGGCCTGTACATGTGCTGTCTTAAGCAAGGAGACTTTGCAGGCTCTGCAAGGTCTCTGTCCTTCACAGCATAGTGTGTTACCAACTGTTTTCATGAGGACTATGGTCCCAGCTGCCCTGAGATCACTGACAAGTTCCCCCCATGTAGTTCTGAGCTGCTTCATCACCGTTCTCTTGATCATTGCAACTCCACGAGATGAGATCTTGCATGGAGCCCCAGACCGAGGGAGGTTGACAGTTATTTTGTGTTTCTTCCATTTGCAAAATATTGCACCAACTGCTGTCACCTTCTCACCAAGCTGCTTGGCATTAGTCTTGTAGCCCAGTCCAGCCTTGGTCTACAATCTTGTCCCTGACATCCTTGGACAGCTCTTTGGTCTTGGTCATGGTGGCTACTTTGGAATCTGCTGGATTGATTGCTTCTGTCAACAGGTGTCTTTTGTACAGGTACTGTAATGAGCTGGGATTATAGGTAAGATCTCTCCCTTATAGCAGGTGCTTCTGATCTCAGCTCATTACATACAGTGAAGATACCAGGTAGCATGACATCTGGCTGGTTGATAGGGGATCAAAAACTTATTTCACTCATTATAATGCACATTAATCTCTGACTTTTGTCTTCTGGGTTTCTTCCTGTTGTTATTCTGTCTCTCACAGCTACAATAAACCTACTATTAAAATTATGGACTGGTCATTTCTTCGTCAGAGGGCAAATTTACTTTCCCCCCCTCACTCTATCTATCTATCTATCTATCTATCTATCTATCTATCATCTATCTCTATATCTATCTATCTATCTATCTATCTATCTATCTATCTATCTAATCTATCTCTATATCTGTCTGTCTGTCTGTCTGTCTGTCTGTCTGTCTGTCTGTCTGGTTAGGTTATATTTAAAACTTTCCCTGGTGGTGGTGAATGCTTGTGATGCTACATAGATGTCAGTTGGCTACATTTTAGTAGAATAAGCCTGGTTTGCATTCCATCAACGAGTAAAAGTAATTTGCCTCCAAAGAAGCTCCTATTTACAGTTTTCAACAAGGATGTAGACAGGCGGTGCAAACACAGAGTACATCTGAGCATCAGCTCTAAACACTACAGCCTGCTACACTTGACAGAAGATGCTGCCACTCAAAATAGCTGACAAATCTGTCAGTGGAGCCTGTGCCAGAGCATCAAAGGGTTCTGTTCCGCCCTCCCACATCCATAAAGCTGTCCAGGGCGAGGATGCTAGCTCTGCTTCCCTCACACTCCTACCCTTCCATCTCTGACACATGTGGAAAGCCTGCGGGAGCTGCAAGTCAGTAATCTGCGCCTCCCCTGCACCATATGGAATGAGTCTAGTGACTATCAAGCAAGCAGCGGGCGACATGAAAGCAAGCCACATCTCAGGCTCTGTGTTATCTGCAAAAAAAATGCAAAAGGACGTACCACATTCTCATCCAGCTTGTTCTTGCTGTTGATTACTTTCTCTTCTGCCCCAATCAGTCCATCCAGGTCAGCCATGCCAGATCCTGTGCAGAAGAAACAGAGGAGGAGATCAGACAATGGGAAAGGCCATTTTGTGCTGTCTGTATGGCACCCGGTCTGTATGGCACACTACGATTCCTAGCTTCTTGTATATATACATATTATATCTCTCTATTATGCACTTGTTAGAAGGACACCAAAGTGTTATGCTAGCAAGACAAACAATGAGGGGGGGTGGCAAATGGGGGAAACATGATGGAAGTTTTTCCAGAAGGTTCAAGCACACACCCATTCTACAGTCAGCTAGTATGATATGGCACAAAGCAATGGGGGTCCAGGGGAGATGTCCCTAGAGGCTGCTATAAATGCCCCATGAATCCAGGATGTGAGCCAGCATGCAAGAGATATTCTTGCCACAGCAAAGTCAGCACTGTCCCTTTGGAAAGCCTGCACATCAGCAACTAACCAAGGAACGAGCCTCAAAGTCATTCCAAACAGCTCACCCACTGAGCAAACTTAATGAGTTCCTGTCCTGTGTCTGGCTAAAGTCCAGAATCAATTTCGAGGGAGGAGCAAATGAAGTTCCAAATATCAGTCAGCCTGTTCCCAATGAAACACTGCAAGTGTTAATGGAGGAGGATATCAACAAGCCCGCTCTGCATTTCCATTAAGACCTGAGCTTTCATACATTGATCGGGAGGAATAGCAGAAGAGACTGATGCAACAGTCAAACCTCTTGAGTCACAAAGAGCACCTGATATCTGAATATTGCAAAATGTCGCCATGCATTATGGGTTTGCAGAAGGAACTAAGGTAGCCACTGGATTCTTCTGAAATGCTCCACATATCCAAATTTTGCATAGTAGGGTGCAAAGGAAATACAATATACACCAGTTAAACACCTCATAACTGATTGCCTGTCTTGCCCTACCATTTGTTGTGCTCAGGGACGAGTTCATGTATTCTGTTAGCAAGGTTCTTTGAGGGCATGTGAATGATTAATTGTGTTTTGGGGCATCTGTCACAGTGACTTTCTTTTGTTTTCACTGCCTGAAAATGCCAAATAGTGGCGCAGTCACATTTTGCCTAGAGCATGTGGGCAGGTTAGACATCGTATAGGATGCCCACACCAAAGGAAGTCTAAAAACAGCAAGCAGAAAGAGACAAAGCGTTGTGGTGGGGGACTGATTCTGCATCAAGGGTGCCAAGTAAACTGACACAGCTCCCTTTGTGCCTATTCCATCTGCTGGTGACACGTTAGCTCATTTTAAAAGGCAAACACCTTCATGGTTCAAGTACAGTAAGCCTGCAAACTTACATAGGGGTTACATTCTGGGAACCACACCTAAAGCCAAAGTCACATATAGCGAAGGAAAACACATTGGGTTCAATGGTGGGTGGGATTGCAAAAGTTGTTTTTCCTCCTTTCCAAATTTTGTTAATTTTTGGCTATGCACATAAAGCTGAATGTGCACGAGTTAAGTGTGTGTAAGTTGCAGGCTCACTGTATTCTGCTCACCAGGGAGGCGTAGGACAATAGGCACACTGAGGTACGCTCAAACGAGGAAGCCAATACATGTCAAGATGCAGAACATGGCAGCTGGCCAAAGGTCATGGCCACGAAAGCCAGCACAGATGTGGCACTCGGCGCCAATGCATCTTGCCTGTAACACATCCCAATGACTGAGGTGTGGGCAACCAGATCGTTCTTGGCCAAGCTCAGGACAGGAAAGGCTATCTGTAAGAGGGGATGCAGAGACCTATGCAGGTGCTACAAAGCCAGCCTTAATTGACCGCAGCTCTTTGCCACTGTGAAGGAAACTGTTTTAGAAAAATCCATCTTGGCTAACTGTTGTGACATACTTCACAAAGTGAACGTAAGCCATGCTAGCTTCCAAACTGATATATAAATATAGTACACTGCTATATTCGTGTCACATAATACATTGTCAATTTGCAGACGTGATCAAGAAGTCTGCAGGTTTATCTGGGGTGGGGTGGGGTGGGGGGTTATGAATGTCTGGCGTTAATGTCACACCACTGATTAATATGAAATTATTTTCCAAAAACAGTATCGTTGTTGACATTTCTATCCCCCCTTTCCTCCAAGGAACTCCAAGTGGCATGCATAATTCTCGTCTTCCCCATTTGTGGCTGAGCAAGGATTTACACTGTGTAACCTTTTCAAGTGAACTGCTTATGTACATTTATTTAAAGAGATGCTAAAGGATTTCAAATTACACTGTGGACATGCACGTGCCTTGTTCTGCCTCCATTGTCTATATGCATCCATTTTATATTTACATTTGCCATCTATTTCTACTGGGACCTCACTAACACCTTTAGGAACATTTTCTCGAAATTGAGAATATTAGTTTTTAAGGAAACAGTGTAAATATTAAAAACCCATTTATTCAAAGCTGGAGCAGATATGAGGGGATATCCATATCAGAATGTATTTATTATTATTTTTTTATTATTATTATTTACATAAGCACTGAATTGGTTGCATTTAAACCAAAGTGCTTGATTTGGTCAAAGAACCCAGCTCACCTGTTCCACTAAAAGCAATCCATGACGACAAAGTGTCTGATTTTACTGCCTCTGCCTAAGTTGCTCAGGAAATGCTATTTCAGATTCTGATCACGCTCCAGGAAGTCCACCTTGCTCACTAAGCCTGGTAGCTTTTTGTGTGTGTGAAAGTCAATCATTGATATTTTCTAAAGACTTTCAGCCTAACCATTCCAGGTTAGTCAACCTCAGGCCTTTATCTGGCACTTCCAGTTCTCAGGAGCCAGCACAGCAAAGGCTTCAGGCACGGAATTCGGCAGCTAAGAGAAGTACCATTAGATAGTTCTGCACCATTTAGCAGCCTTAAGTGGAATAGTTGTTGGAGGAAAAGCTCTTTATATCTCACATACATCTCTGGGTAAAAAGCAGCACTAGCTGGCAGGCACTGTGCTAAAAA
This sequence comes from Zootoca vivipara, assembly GCF_965207765.1. Lineage (NCBI taxonomy): Eukaryota > Metazoa > Chordata > Lepidosauria > Squamata > Lacertidae > Zootoca > Zootoca vivipara. The sequence continues at coordinate 28,435,296 of NC_142597.1, read as the reverse complement.
CAACAACAGGAAAGGAAAAGAAGGCAGAAACAAATGCACCACACTTCACAGCTGCCTCAACTCAGCTGAGAATGGACTGCAAAATTTTCCATTTCCTCTTGGTTTGGGTCAGCCGTGTTGACCCAGTGAGGTGAAGCTCACTCCAGGGCAGTTATGAAGACAGAACAAATCAGTTTCAAGGGACAAGAGCTTCCATTGTATTCAGGGTTTGGAGGTGGCGATGGGCTGGATGTGGGCCAATAAATTGAGGCTGGATTCAGGTAAGACAGAGGTGTTATGTTTGCAAGGAAATGGCTTGCTCTGTACAGGGTTGCTGCCCACAAGGAGGAGCAGGTGCATAGCTTGCAAGAACTCCTCAATCCATCATTTGTTGCTGGAGGCTCGGGTGGCCTTGTTGGACAGGAGAGACTATTTCTAGCTCCAGCTGATGCACCAGCTCCTGCTCTTTTTGCACAGGAATGTCTTGGCCACTGGATTCCATTCTCTGGTGACCTCCAGATCAGACTATTACAATGCATTCTATGTGGGACTGCCCTTGAAGTTGGTCTGGAGTAGAACATCTGTCCTAGCCAAGGCAGCTCTCAGAATAAGTATAACCCTTTTCCTGAAGCAGCTGCAGTTGCTTATTCATGTTGAAACTTGATTCAAGGAGCATGAGACTTGCTAAGATTTTTGTAGTCGCTTCAGAGTCAGTAATTATAAAACAAAGCCTGATACACTATAGAAAATAGTAAAGAGTGTCAGTTCCTAATACCACTATGAGGTGCTGAAATGCAACACAGCCCACATTGAGAAGAGGACAACCTCTAAGCAGTTGTTGCACCTTTTGTTTCAAAAGAAGCTTTTGCTACAAAGCAGGACTTGGAATAAATAAACACACCAGAAGAGAAACTGAGGAAAGGATCTTGCACATGGGTCTCCAACCCGAATGAAGGAAGGCTTATGGAATTTGCAGCTTGGAATTTGCATTTTGGCAAATATGCCTTGTCCATTGGAAACACTGTGGGTCAAGACGCCTTGCAAGGCATTTCATATGGAATAGCAGCATTCTGTCTTTCTGTGCAGAGCAGGACATTCAAAATGTAAGATAACATATTTGAACCTGTAGAATTCCAAAAGATCTGCCCAACTCAAGCTTTGCCATTCCATATAAAGTTTATGACGCAGAACAGATGGCAAAGGGCTATTAAAATAAAACTGATATTTCACCCAAGCAGCTCTAAAAACAAACTGATTTAGCATTCACAGCACTATGTTCCTACCAATGCTAGAGAACACCAAACTCTCACATCTAAAGCCAGTATTACATTGTTGCCAACACTGTATGTATACCATTTACCATGATTGGAACATTAGCCAACTAATCAGGGGCAGCCAAACTGACTCATTCTGCACAGGGGGTGGCTGCTTTAATCTCTGAAGCTTTATATCAGCAGAAGGAGGTGGAAGTTGATGTTATGAAACTAAAAGCAAAAGCTATCAGAACACACTGGAAAGGCTGGGGACATGACAGAAGGCGTTTTGAGGGATCAGCTTAGAACCAACCTTTTTTCACGGGATGGTACAAATCCGGCTGAGAATCTATAGCAGGCAGGAAAACACAAGAACAAAAAAAAAATAGCAGAGAAAGGAGATTAAGAGGAGAGATAAGAAAAAGGCTTGTGTACGATTTCTAACTCAGATCCTGGGCAACATTTAGATTAGCGATTAATAGCAAGTTCTAGCTTCTTTTGTTTTATTCCAACGTTTGAACACCAGAAAGCAAGCAACAGGTGCAATGAAACTGAGCTTGGGCAAAGGGCCCTATGAAAGAAAATGGGAATTAATTCACAGCCAAGTTTCAAAATAAAGTAAGCAAAGCATCCGGGGAAGAAAGCAAAGCTAGATCATTATTGCATTGTCTTGTGGACAAATTAAAATCAGCATTCTAAACTTAAAAAGGAATACAGAATTGGAGGTGCCTCAACATGACGTCTGACACAAAACTAGTTTCCTACTTGCTCTTTTGTCAGGAGCTACTTTTAAAGCAGCTTTGGCAAGAAAAATATCCAGAATAAAAGTGAAGACAAGTATGTTAACCTGATCTATGGTGTCAGCTCAGGCCAGATACAGCAGCACTTTCACAATTCTACATACCTTCATTTTCCAATGAGGCTGGGAAAGTTTTCACCTGGAATGGACGGAAGGGCTTGCCATCAAAAAGGGGAGACTCTTCACTCTCTTCAGAGCTCACATGGACGTCCACAGGGGATTCGGAGATGGAAGATGTAAACTGGTCCATGTCAGCCCGCTGCTCTTGAAGGAGCTCATCTGTAAGCAGTAGTGCTCAGTTAGTTAGAAGCGTTGTCCTAGAAGATGTTTCCAAGAATCTCAACACAACCTCTTGAATTTGAGTCAGGATTATTTTCATTCATCTATGGAGGAAATAATTTGCTAGATACTCGGGGTGGAACTTTTCACAAGTACTGTATATACTCTGTTTGTACTACTATTTTGTTGTTGTTGTTGTTGTTGATCTCAGGTGCCAAAATGCTTTGGCGCTTTTGGCGAACTAGCTTAGGGATCGTAAAAAGAGGTCAAAGGTACTAACCAATCTCACTTTGGATTTCTTCTGCCACATAAGGTACCTTGTAGAGCAGGGACAGACTTTGATTCATTCTCTCTTCAATCACATGGAGATGCGTCATCACCTACCAAGAGAGAGGGCAGAGTTCACAAAGAGTATCAATTCTATTTTTACTTAAACAAGTAAGTCTGCTCTAGAGATAAACCTCATATTTGCTGCCATTGGCTACTAGCCAGGATGGCTATACTCCACCTCCACTGTCAGAGGCAGCTTCTGGGATTCACAAGTGGGGAGAGTGCTCTTGCGCTCAAATCCTGCATTTGGGCTCTCCAGAAGTATCTGGTTTACTGTACTGTATTCTGCATGGTAGATGTTTTAGTTTACTGTATTCTGCTGGACTAGGTGGGCCTTTGGCCTGATCCAGGAGGGCTGTTCTTAATCTTTACATAAAAAGATACAACACAACCTCATAAAACCAGTCTTAAACGGAATGGCAAAAACCTAACTGCCATATCAGATCAGGCCAGTGCATCTGCCCAGAATACTATCTCTAGGCAGATGGCACACAAATATCTCTGGAATAGCCTAAGTATGTCAGGAAAGGAATCATGATCTTTATTTGTCTCATCATCTGATATTCAAGGCAGCTAACTCAGCCATTTAATAGGGCTAAACACACACTTGGAATATTTTTAGGCAATCTAAGCTAGTGTTCATCACCACATGCTGTGACTGAGGAACCCATAAGATAACTATGTGCTGTGCGAAGCAATGCTCTCACCTGTAGGTCACCTTAATTGGGCAACCCAGGCATTGGGTTTCACCCTAATATAGGATGTAAGAAAACCTTTGTTGTTGCTAAAGCAATAGTGAGGAAAAGGAAAAGGAGAACAATAGCAGGTTCTCTACAGTGAGAGAAGACCCAGTTTCCCTGCAATTTAAGCCATAACCCTGAGAACCTCAGAAGTTTGTCCAGTTGCGTGCCTGGCAAGGGAAGACTCCTTCCACACCCAGCAATAATTTCTATTATGTAGCAGAAGAAAAATCTGCATGAATCTATGTATATAGATCTGAAGGGTCTATATAGATCTGAAGGGTCATGCTTACGCTTCCGATAAAACTAGCATAAAATAATACTCCCCCACAGGACATTACCCTAAGCAACAGCTTTTTCAGGAGAGGTTACGTAGCTTAACAGCACTTTGTTCAAAGCAGAGGCAGTGACATTCTCTTACAATGCTGGCCTTTGTTCAGGGAGACTTGCCTGGACAAAATGGCCGGGTGTGGTTTCATATCTACAACCCAGGTTCCTGTTTCTGTACACAGGCACAACCTTTCCCACTGGCTTCTTGAATTTATGGCTACCATGTATTTGACCTGCAGAGGGTGCTGCACATTAACGGATTCTACAGAGCTGCATTAATATGGATAACCAAGCTGGAACACTAATGAACTGCTTCTTATGGTCTGAAGTGTATCTGACTTTTAAAGGGAAGAAGGAAAGCAATTTAATTTTCCATGTGGCAGCCTGTCAATCTCCTGGATCGATCGAGGAGCTTTGACGTGAATCCAAAATGTAAGGAATCAAAAGGGATCACCCATGTCCCTTGCATGTCAATTGGTCAATGACACAGCCTGCCCACCGTGGCCTAAGCCTCCAGTTCACAAGCAGGGACACTGCTCAATCAAGTGAGCTGGCTGTGTGAAGACAGGACTCCATCCCCTGGGAAGACAAGTTTGCATGACACAAAAGGTATCCGAGTAGGATGGGCCAAAACTAAAGAATAGGGAAACATTTGCCAGTCAAATGACTAAAGGGAAAATATTCAGAAAACTGCCCAGCACTTGAGAGTACAAATATGAATACACTTAGATCTGCAGCATCGATTTCAGCATTACCAAACTAAGCAATCTAAGCAAATGGGAAAGCATTTTCCACTGCTGCTGGGTGAAATTGGGTTCATGCTCCAGTCCTGCTTCTCAAGCAGACAATGCAAGTTACTGAATTCAACGCAAAATAACCACTTATCACCTTTGGCAGCTATTTTCTTTGAAAGAACATCACTTGGCAGAGCTCAGAAGCAGCGCTGTCTAGCAGGAAGGCACCCATCTTACAGAAAACTGGCTTCCAGCTCTGCTAGTGACCTTGTTTGACCTTGGCAAGGCCTTCTAATGCCTTCCCCCTTTTTTCTTCTCACCCTCTCAGTCACAAAGAAGAATATCCTGGCTATGAAACAAAATTTAAAACAGGAACGCAAAATTGCTCAGAGAAGTAGCTTGGTGGATAATGCATGATAGAGTTGTTGCAATTTCCTTTCCCTAAATCGAAAAGAGTGAGGAAAATTTGCTCCTCAAAAACGAAGCCTCAGGTAAGCGATCAAATGCATCTATGCTTTACTCAAGCTATACTACTGCTAAGAAGGGGAGGTAGTTTTGGCAAACAGTAAAAGCAAAAGACGCATGAGAAATGCAAGAAAGTGATTACTGTCAACAAGCTGGCTGGACAAGCGCAGAGTCAGTATGGACACAACAAAATAAATGATGCATCAGGGATGGGTGCTGTCAGTTTAAGAAGTGGCCATGTTTCATATATGTTCCAGCTGGCACCCAAAAGCTGTGTAACTCTGGTAAATGTAAATAGGCACTATTTTTGTTTAACAGGCACAGCCCACGTTAATACCAAAAATGCACAGAAGGACAATGGCTCATTGTGATGTCCAAACCAGCTCAAAGCCTGCACATTTAGGCAGAAGAGATAAACTGCAACACCCAGCTAGGAGTGGGTCTTAAAACGTTAGACAAAAATGTTTCCCGGGGATTACTCTGCACCTGTGATTTCATCTGCGCTGCCTTTTCTGGATCAACAGCCAAAACGTGCTGGTAATGGCGGATCGTGTGCAGGCGGTCTTTGTTCTCTGCCCGGACATAACGCTTCAGGGCTTGCAGGATACGGTGAGGCTGTAGAAGTTAAACCAAACTGGTGAGCCAATAGAGAATGGAAGACTGTCCAATGATTTCAACTGTGCCCCTTGAGGTTCATCTGCTTTATATGAAAAGCAAGACAAAGTACACTTGTCTTAAAATATTGTGATATAGCGAGCACAAGACACATGAGCTGCTGCAGCACCACAGGCAAGAAGCTGGAGCTAGGCCAGGTAAGACATATCTGGACAGGATTCAGATTTATAGGAAAATTCAGCAGCCATTATACTAATGCTATACGCCCAGAATGTCTGCCTTACAGCTGCTCAATCAGTTATTGCCTCTCTTCCCACCCACCCACCCTTTTCTTCCACTAGCTGTCAATGTTTGCACTTCTTCCAGACACTCCTGGCCTTCCCTTTAATGCATGTACTTGAAACATCCCAAGGGGAACGTACCCGCGGAGAATCGGTCTGCAGAGCAACTAGGTAATTTTCCAGGGCAATGCGACGGCGGTCATCCAGCATGGCTTCCACACGAGCGAGGTGAGTCTCCACCAGCTGCTGCTTCTCACTGGCTGCTTCCTTCTCTAGAGATTTAGCCATTGCCTGGAATCGCTGCAGAAGGAAAATGGTGCAGTAACACATGTTAACAGGTGGCAAAGAAATTGATTACTGCTATTCTGATTAGCTACTTTCAGATGCATTTAGTCAGACAGCACCTGAAAGACACCTGGGAGACAGATTTGGCTTCTTAATCTATGGTAGGTGCATTCTGCAGGTGGAGTAGCGGTCCTTGCAACTTAGTCCAAAACTGGTTTTGGAGCAGAAAATGCAAAAACCCTTGCAGTCAGTTGAACAGGAGCAGTACTGGCCCTGGACAATCTAACACCGCAGTCACTCTCAGGATACAGAATTGAATAACTATTTTAGTACTGGTGACCATTTGCCTATTTAGTGACAGCAAACAGGTTGAGGGCTTGCCAAAAGCCTGCCAATGGCTCAATTCAAATGTAGTCCGAAGCCAAACCATGGCTTAGTGCGAATGTACAGACTCTCAGAGAGGAAGTGGCGGTCACAACATTGGGGAAGCAGAACAGCCACTTTATCCTCTCCAGGAACCCATGCATTTCTGCTAAGGTACTAGTTACAGGTAGGTAGCCGTGTTGGTATCTGAAGATACACGAAAGCTCATACCAACGACAAACTTAGTTGGTCTCTAAGGTGCTACTGGAAGGAACTTTTTTATTTTGCTAAGGCACTGTTTTTCAAGACCCTGAAGGATCCTGTCTCTACCAGCTGGTAAGGAGAAGAAAGATGGGGTAGGCCAGAAAATCCATCCGAATATCACTACCTGGCACCCATGCTGACCTTGAGGTCCATATTTTGTTAAATTGGAAATATTAATTTATGTTACTGTAAGTTTGTTTGTTTGCCTTATAATTGAATTATTTAGTTGCTTATTTGTCCTGTTTATATGATTTTGTAATTTGTGTACAGTGGTACCTTGGTTTGCGACCACAATCTGTTCCGCGGAGGCGGTCGCTCACCGAAGGCACGCTTCTGCGCATGCGTGAAGCGCCGAAAGAGCGCTTCTGCGCAGATCGTGTCTGCGCATCCGACACCGCGGAACCCGGATGTAAACACTTCCGGGTTCATGGTGGTCGCTTGCCGAAGCAGGCGTAAACCGAGGTTTGACTGTATATTGTTTCTCTCTGTTCATCTTTATTAATGTGTTCTCTGCTCTGGGATTGAAAACATTCAATGAAGAGTGGGCTACAAATACTGTAAATAAATAATGTCTGAATTGAGGGTCCAGCACATTAACTACTTCCTAAGATTCCAAACCTCAATCTTACAATCCTTCAGGATGAAGTGATTGAGCAGTTTAATTTTAGAAGAATAGGAGGCTGGTGTGTGTGTTTTTGCTAGTAGCTTGTATGAAACTTTGCATTTTTTGCTAGTAGCTTGTATGAAACTTTGCATTTTTATAAGGCTAAATTAGAAAAAAAAATGCTTGTGATTTTCTGCCATGAAGAGAAAACAAATTTGCTTATGCCACTGCAAACCAATTTAAAGGCAATAAAGGCAAACACAATTTTAAAAAGATAATAGAAGAAAATCAATTTGGAATTGTTCATTTGCAAAACGTTCTGTTCTCTACATGTTTCTCGGCTGGTATGAACCAACTTCCAGCACACAACTAACAAAAAGTCACAGCAGATTTTATTCTCAAAACTATTTTACCAGGAAGCTGGTTTCCTCATCCTCATGGCTTTTCACCAGTTTTGAACAAACAAGATCTGTGGGTTCTTCAAATGGGCCACATCTGAGCAGTCTCAGCTGAAGCAAACATGGCTGGTTTTCTACAGTTCTATTTTAGCAAGCCACCAACATGCTCAGTGGTTGATTTCATCTTCTACTACCAGCCAGAGGAGCAGTAGGTACTACGGAGCACTGAATCCAAGAATGGGGGGGAAACCCATGAATGAGAAACGAGTCATCCCTAGGTCAACAGCTAGATGGCAAAAACAATTCAAGTTTGTGGTCTTATTCTGACTGTTGAGAAACTGTAAAACCCACCCATCCATTCATGCTCTGGGAGAGAACAACCCTCTTCACTCCGATAGTTTACCTCAGGGGTCCCCAACCTAAGGCCCGGGGGACTGGATGCGGCCCAATTGCCTTCTCAATCTGGCCCGCGGACGGTCCGGGAATCAGCATGTTTTTACATGAGTAGAATGTGTCCTTTTATTTAAAATGCATCTCTGGGTTATTTCTGGGGCATAGGAATTCGTTCTTTTTTTTTTTTCAAAATATAGTCCGGCCCCCCACAAGGTCTGAGGGACAGTGGACCGACCCCCTGCTGAAAACGTTTGCTGACCCCTGGTTTACCTGCATGAGAGTTTGCCTCTCGGCCTTTGGGAGATTCTTAGCCTGGCGCTCTGCTTCTTCCCATTCCTTCTTCACCTAAACAGGTCAGAAAGAGACACAAATCTGGTCCGTGAGGACAAGCGTGGCTGATCCACATGTAACACACCAACTTCATTTAGGTTATTTAATACACCACTCAATACAATTTCCACAGCTGTTTCAAATATAAACATTTTTTTTATAAAAAAACAAATAAAAAGAAAAAGAAAAGAAACCTATTTGTTAAAGGTTTAACAGAAAGCTGCAGAGAAAAATTCCTGTTGTGGAAAGAAAATTCTAATTTAGGCTCTCAAAGGAGCAATTTGGCTTGGAGGGTTTATTGCTTTTACTATCCAAAAAGATAGCTTAAAAAAAATACTTGGCCCAACTAAAAAGCAAAAGCCTGAAGTCGATGGCTTGGAAACAGCTGGCTAGCCACAACGAGGTTGCAGAGTTGAATTTGTAGAACAAGGGCAGCCCTGCTACAGTTTAAGAGGAGGCTCACCCGATCCATGCGGTTGTGATGTCGAACCTCTAGCTGTTCTTTTGCTTTCTGGAAACGCGCATGCTCATTGTCGTCGGCTGGTGTTTCAAAGTAGACATCCACATCATCAGTAGGCACAGGAGTAGGAGGAACTGGGGAGATGACAGAAGGCAGGACCCGTTGTGTCAATGGCCCTGGATCAGTCAGCTGCTGCTGTAACTAAGGGTGCCAGGGCAGGGGGAACATGCTGCCGGTGGTTCCCCTCTCAGAAACAGGCTTTAACAATCCCTTCCAGAACTCCTTTCTCGCTTCTATCACTTGACAATTTTCTACAGCACCTCACACGGTATTACGGGAAGACAAGCAACATACTGGGATATCTTTAAAACCACCCCATTCTCCAACAGTAAGGCAAGTATTATGCAGGATCAGTAACCAAACCATTGCTTAGAATGCTGCTTTTAATCTCGCAAGAGGTTTATGCAAGGCTGCATACATTTGTTGCTCAGTGAAACTACCCACAGATCGTTAGTGCAGAAATGTCCAGATTTTTCAGATATTCAGTCCCCAAGGAGAGATTTACACACTTCAAACTTCATTTACCCCAATAGCTTTATCAGGTGATATGGCCTCTCTCTCTCTCTCTCTCAAACACACACACACACACACACACACACACACACACACACAGAGAGAGAGAGAGAGAGAGAGAGAGAGAGAGAGAGAGAGAGAGAGAGAGAGAGAGAGAGAGCTATGCAGCACAAAGAGGCATAGTAAAAACAATGACTTGTGCAGCAAATTGGACAGCTTTTCAAAGTGGAAAGGATGAGACTACCATATTTGTGCCATTAGGACACAACAGTTGTTCAGGCTACAGTATTATCTTTAAGTGACAGGTTGTTGGTTATGCCTTTTCCAGCTTATCGCTGGGGCATGGTCTGCATCCTGACCCATTCTGCAGCTAAGAGCAATTAGTGCTAGGAATCATCAAACCATCTAGGACCAGGATATCTGAAGGACTGCTGTCTCTCATATAAACATGCTTCTGTGCAGAGATCAGTGGTCCTGCTCCTGGTGCCCATGCTACCTGAACCAATACAGTGACTGGGGAAAGGACTTTTTCCTGTTGTCGCAACCAATGCTTGCATTCCAGAGTTTGAATTCCAATATTTTTTTCCCCAGAAGATGAGTAACAGACTTATATCTTGTTGGGCTTTTATCTTCTTCCTCCAGAAGCATTTTAAGCTAGTCTCAAAATATTGTTCTTATTCAATTATTTGGTTAGCTGCATTGCCTACATTTGGTAAAAAGATGGGGTACTAATGTCTTAAGGAAATAAAAATATATTTTAAGTAAATGAGAGCCATCACTCAATATCTCTGCAAGAATAAGTTCATCACAAATCCTGATCACCTGGATCAATCCATTTTGAAGTCAATAAATCTCATATCAAATTGAACTGCTTTCAAGCAGAAAGATTTTGTTCATAGAACTGCACATTTCATCCAATACCTTGTATAAAGCCCTGAGCGGGAGTCGCAACACGGCACTTGAACCCACAACATTTTTAGTTCAACATGGTAAGCATTAAGTGAAACAGTGGCAAGACAGCACACATTGCACATGTAAAAAGGCATTCTCTCTCTCCCTGCAGATGGAAGCCAAGACTGGATGTGTCGCATACTGTTTAGTGTTTCTGAATCAGGCTTTGATATGGAGGCTCCAATTTCCACCCCCAAATCCTCCTCGGATGGGATGAACTTTTGTCCAAAAAGCTCCTGACATCCACATCTTTTATTCCACCACTTCAATCAGATCAACCTAATCAAAAGCATTTGCATGGAACCCATTTTGTAAACAGGATTACTGCTGTATAGACAGACTGCCAAGCCCTAGAAAGCACAAAAAAGCCTTTCAAAAGGCCTCTGCAACAGCCAAAAAGGAAAGTGCTGGAATTTAACAATAACTTAATTTGGGGGGGATATTTTATTGTGAGAGCAGGCAAAAGCCTCAAGCTATCAAATAGAGTCATCAAGCTGTAGCTCATATTTCTAATGGTGCAGAAAATGAAGCAGTATCTTCCATACAAAAAAAGAGGGGGGGATAGAGGGAGAGTACCAGTGTGTATCTCATACCAGTAGCGACATATGAAGGAAGTGTTTGAAAGGATGCAGGATTCCATGGGATGGGAGCAAGAAAGGAGGTCGGCTGAGGTGAACAGGGCAGAAGTTTTAACAAACAAAAACGTTCAATTCCAACTACAAAAAGTAGAAAGAGATCAATTGAGCCTTCATTGACCTTGCAAAGGTGAGGTGCGTTTAGAGAAGCAGACCTGTGTGTGAAGGGGAAGCCAGTCTTCCCAAGCTGCAGAAACGTAAGCTGGACCTAAAACCTAAAGCAGCACAGACAATAAAGACTACTGCAGGACAGACAGCGTTTCAGCAGACACCAGGATTCATAGAACAAGGCTACACACAGCTCTTTCCTTGACCTGGTCAAGGATGAGAAGACAGACAGGACAACAGCTTGCTGCAAGAGGGCAGGTGGGAGGCAGGACTTACTCATCTTTTTACACACAGCCATACAATAGTCCTCTGACTCAAAATTGTTCCTGTTTCCTCCGCAGCCTCCATATATAAAGCGAATGCACTTTTTCTTGTACATGTCGAAGTACCAACGAGGCATCACAGACCGGCAGGGACCTGTCATCGCCTCCTGGGAGCAGACAGCTGTGTGGGAGATGGTTAAAGCATCAGCTGGTGACAAGCACAGCTTAGCTAAGCTATTACAACAGCAGCGATGGCTCTAGGTTAGTCTTAGCTGAAGAACTGACATTTGCCTGGGGTGCTACAGATCCAGCTTTCCCATCACTGAAAAGAAAAATCTGTTTACTAGGGCCAAAAGTAGGCCCAGCGATGATAACGCTATCCCACTCAACTTCATCTGTGCCACTTCCACAAAGGGGAAGTAGGAAGAAAAAAATATTTTGTAGCACAGAAACATCTAGGCCACATTGCACCATGCAAACAACTGTCCCAAAGCTTCCATTCAGTTCATGCATAAGATGTTCTGTGGTTAGCAACCAGGTTAGGCAGGTTATGTGGCGAAAGATTTTATTCTTCCTGCTTCCCAGAAAGGACAATATTGGTGGATGGGGGATTTCCTTTGCTGCCTCAGTTCCTTCAGCTTAGCCTTTCCCTTTCTCAACCACAGCTAATGCTTTGTATCTGCCACCTTTCAGCACCTTTCTTTGGAAACTAGGTAAATTGTGCAACTTGGAAAACGGTCTGAAGAATCCACAAATACTGCTTTGGGCATATGAAATGGTCATCTACTGTGGAAAGTAAGCCCATAACCTCATTCAGAGGGGGAGGGGGTGTCCTAAATGGCCAGGCCACACTGGTTAAAAGCAAAGAACATTGTAAGAAAAAGACCTTCAATATGGTAGCAGATTAGGTAGCTGCAACCATGCCCACCACCTTTCCCTTTCAAGGGACCTCAGGAGAGTGGAATCATTGGGTTAGAAGTTCCTAAAAACTGAGGCTCTGCCCTAGTTCTCACTTATGGCGATAAACCTGGAACGGACACAGTAAATTTAGGAGGGGAGTATGAATTTGAGACCATTTCTCTCTGAAGCATTGAAATACATCCACATAATATGGATGGCATTCTGTACTCCCAATATACTTGAATGGAAACTTAGAAACAACTTGACTATTAACGCTACGCACGTAGAAGAAAGTTACTTTTGGATTTAAAGCCTACTTGCTGACAATGTTATAAATTTCAGATTGAGAATTTGCTCTTCTACATAGCAAAAGTGTATTTGTCATAAAGTGTACTTTGTCATCTGAGGAACAATTACAGAAGGCAGAAGCAAGGAGGCTAAAGCATTTCTACATTCCTCAAGAGCATTTCCTACTGCATGGCTTCCTCTTGGCTATGTATTTGCACCATGTTGAGAAGTCCAAAATTTGGAACTGACATACATCAGTCACAAAAACTGGTGCACCTTAATCCCTTTTGCTTCACATTAAAGAGGCTTTAGGAGACACTGTTTGAGTCAGAAAATGTGTGTGTGTGTGTGTGTGTGTGTGTGTGTGTGTGTTTTCCCCAAACCCCACCCCACCCACCCACCCACCCAAAAAACCTCTGACTACTCAATTGTAGTTTTCAGGTTGTTGTTGTTTGAGGAAGAGTGCTTACTTGGTGCAATTTGAAATATTGAAGGTATCATACTGAAGGGGGAAAGAGTAAGCAGCTGGAAAAGCATGAAGATCCCAGGTGGCCCTTCCACACATACTAACTAAGCTTCCAGCAAGTGAAATCACAGTATTCTGGAAGATTACCAAAGAGTTTGTACCTGCAAGGTTACAGGAGTTGCTGGCATCTGTTTGACAATCTGAATTTATCTACATTTTATGCCGATGCCGTTAACTGGCCTGCTGTAAATGTCACTATAAGAGCATGTAGCCAAAAGCAGAACTGCTTATACTAAGCTTGCCCCACTTTGGGATAGATGGGCTGACTGATGGATAAACTGTAGCATACATAAGAAATGTATAAATGACAAACCATTTCATCATTTTTGATAGTATTCTTCCTAGTTTTTCTATGAAGGAGAAAATCTGAACAACTTTTCACCCAAGTAACCCATATTTTAAAAACAACAACGTTTTGATTTGCAATGTTTTCCAAAATTAGATAGCAGAAAGCTATTTCCAGGCAGTCTCAAGAAAGAGTGCCAGAGGTTAAGAGTTGCCAGTGATACAGTTGGCAAGAAGGCACTATATGTCCCACAATTTGGGGCCAGGAAGAGACTAGTCTCTAATGAATGGCATACAAGCTCTTCTCCACTGACCTATTTGGCAATTAAAACATCTAAATAGGAAAAAGGCTACTAGACTAGAAGTGGAACATTCAACATATGGATTGGCAAGATCAATTTGACAGCTACTGGAATAAAGAAGAGCCGAGTGAAGCTGCAATGTGGCTGTTTACCTTTCACATCACTCATTATTTCCTTCTCAGCAAGCGATTTCTCATTGCTTGGTTCTGTCGGAGGCTCTTCGTTGTAATCTTTATAGCCATCGTAATAGTAATCCCGATCTACCACCACTTCTTCCTCATCTTCTTCCTGTTCCTCCTCTTCGTCATCCATTGTTGCTATTGCCGCTGTGAACTCTTCTGTATTTGCCTCAGTGGGGAACTCACTAAAAAAGATACATACAATTAGAAGGCAAACCAACTGCTATTTGCAGGCATGAATGTGCAGCGATTTGGCTTTGGGTCTCCTCACCTCAACTTTAAAAGAACTGGAAGAAAAGAATGGAAGCCCAACCAACTTCAGTTCTGGAAACTACCCTATTGCATCTACACAAGCTATTGTAGCAGTGGCTCCAAGATGGGCTCTTAAGTTTTATTATATGGGTCTATTTCCAAAGACTCACAACAGCCAGCACCTCAGTAGTCCATGACCCTCAACCTGCCCAACCACACTTAAGGGACCCAGGAGCAGGCAGGGGGAGAAGTAAAGAGGAGCACAGAATTTCAAAACATTGAGCTCAACAAAAATAAAACCCATTTCTTGAACCAGGCAGACACCCCATGCAGTAATGCTAATGATCTATGGATCGTAACAAGCTAGCATGATTCCATCCCATGTTTATGCTCTTAAGGTGGCCCTTAATGATCCTCACAAAGCTTTTCTCTGCCCAACCAATGGGAAGAAAACGTTGCAATAAAATGTGGAAAGAGCTTGTAACGATTACCTTTTGTAACTGTCATAGTCTTCGTCCTCCTCCTCTTCCTCCTCCTCCTCTTCTTCCTCTTCCTTGGAAAGAGCTTCATCAACAATTTTGGCCTGAGGGCAGCACACATACTCTGTGCCATGGAACTGGTCTACTCCACAAGGAAGCAGCATGCCATAGCTGTGCAGGATCATCCCCTCAGTCAAACAGGCCTGGAATAAGTATTAAAAGCAATGGGTCAGAACAGAAACTCTTGGCTGTTTTAATGCGTGAACCTCTTCCATCACACACACACACACACACACACACACACACACACACACACACACACACATTTAAAGGATGACACACAGATTTGGTATAGCGTTGCATCTTAGCCTAGGTTGCAAAGGGTCACTAGAATCATCTGCAATAAAACTGCTGATTGTTTAGAAGTAGTACTAAGGATAGGGCAGTGAATGTCGAGGAAGGTCCATGCCTGGAAGCTGAAACTGCACATAACATCCAAGAAGTAAGATACCAACTTGTTGCTGACTCAATTAGACCTTCCAGCAGGGGTTGGGGCTTTATAACTTCAACAGCCTTGGTGCAAAGTTACATATTAATGCAATGCACAATTTAGCTTGAAACCAAGTTGTGCAATTCAACAGTAATTTTATGAAGAGCATATACTACTTCTGCACTTTAAACCAAGGAAGTGAAAGGGTGAACATTCCTTATCATTCTAGGAATCACGCTTTAGAAGCATGTTAAGATGATGCTCAAATAAAAATCTGAAAATAGATCTGCCTTCCAAAAACTTGGACCAAAAACTCCAGTGTTCCAAATTGAGAACCCTGAAGCCCCAATTATGCTACTCTGTCCTAGCAGCAAGGGAGTCAAATGTCAACAGAACTCCACAATTATGACAAACAAAGCCTGCATGAAACTGGCACAAACTGGAGTTCTCAAACGGCTAACTTAGTGAAATCATGACTCTGTGGAAAACAGGTTGTTGTTTTGCTTAGTAAATCAGGCTGAACAATGATTTACACCCAGGATCTAAATTGCTTCATTTTGGTGGCTCAGTGTTAGTCAAAAACTTTGTAACTTGAAGATATTCTTCAAATTCTCCCCTCTATTACTCCTTGAAAGAAGAAAGGCATTTCTAATTCTGTATTTCAAGCTTTCTCTCAAATACCACTTCATGGCATCTTATGGGAGAAGGCCTGAGCATTCCTTCTCTTGCAGCCAAGGTACCGTACCTCTTTTGATATTGTGTGCCAGTACTGGTGACTTTTACACACATCCATCCGCTCCCTGTGGAAGAATCGGCACTTTTCTGGAACCAAGAGGACATCACTGACAAACTCACCCACTGTGGAGAAGGAAAGAGCACAAGTCAACTGCAAAATCATATCTCTCACACAAGTCCCAAGCTTTACTTTCTAGTTAGAGACATTTACTTCCATCTGATGAAGTAGACCATCAACCTTAAAAACTTATGCTACATTAAATTTGTTAGCTTATAAGGTACCACAGGATGCCTTGTTGATGCTACTGAAGTTTCATGTCTCAGAAAAAGGATGCAACTGGATCCATAGCAATGGTAAAATATCTCTATATTTAGAAGGCCTCTCAACTGTCAGGATTTTCAATTTTATCTAGGAGCTCAGGATATTAAATTAATTGAAACAGGGAGAGGACATGACTAAGGCTTTTAAAACATGCATTTGAAGATAATTGGAAACTTGAGATTGACATCAAAATCCAATATGTCTCCTCAGAAGTAAGTCACACAAATAGGACTTACCTGTGAGTAAGCCCGGTATGAATAGGTCTGCACCCTAAGCTACTTCAACTTTTTCTTTGAACACCCAATACAATAAGAAAGTTAACCAGAAAGGAACAATCAGTACTCTGTTCTCTAATAAAGGCTACAGCCACTGGCCATGTTCACATGCCACACTAAGCCATAGCCCATCTTAAACAATGAACATGCTTCTGCTCCCATACCCATCTCACAAATACTGCATGGGCAGTACAGCCAAGCCATATTATGGCTTGTCATGTTGTACAAACACAGATTGTTTTAAGTCAGAAATAAGCCACAGTTTGTTCTTGATTGTGTCACATTCGCAATTAAGCCAGGGGTCAGTAACCTTTCGGGGCATGCAGGTATATGTACAAACTGGAGAAACTGTTGCCAGAACCATACACACACACACACACACACACACACACACACACACACACACACACACTGCATACATACTTCCCTCCCTCCCCACTCAGTAATTAATTAGAAAATGATATTTTTGCTTTTATTACCAAGCCTAGTTTGGTCCGGGGGGGGGGCCAGACCTTCCTGGTAATCGTGCGTGGTTCTGTTCTTGTTTTATTATGTCTATGAGCTTAAAGCTGAAATAAAGTGATTTGGATTTGGACCTTCCTGGAGTGTGCAGCTGGGGAGGAAAGAGTTAACTTTCCTTTGCCAGCTTGCACACTCCAGCAAGCTTGTACTACCCCCAATAATTAGGCTTGAAAAAGTCTTGTTGGAGCCATTATGACTTAGCCTGACATGTGAACCACTTCACTGTCCAGTATCCAAGATGGACACGGCTATTATTATTACTAATGCTATTTTTTAACACTTGTTTAGTGCTAACAGCATGCCAAGTCCTACACGGAACATTATGTCCTCTGGGCACTACTAGACTACGCAAATAGTATTATGCCAACTTTGCACATGCAGGGAGATTCTGAGTTGAGGCCCATTTAAGTGTGCTGCTCAACCTCATGCATTTGGGAGTCCCAATGTTGCATGGGGCCTATATCATGTGTTCCACTAATCTAAGCTGGGTTTTAGATGAATCAAGGGAAAGGGAAAGGGAAGAGTGACAAAAGTTAGAAGAAGTTGAGACTAAATAAAGAAGCTGCACAACAGATGAGGCAATAAGCTGTTGAATAAATGTTTGAATAAAAAGCAAGTATAGCAGTCAGTTTATTTATATATGACATTTTTCACAAATTCACTGGGTTGCATCCAACAAAGTCCTACTTAGAGCAGGCCAATTAAAACTAAAAGGTCTAAGCTAGTCAAATTTATTGATTTCCGTGGGCCTACTCTGAGTAGGTGGGTCACAGAAAATAGACAATTAAAACACAGTAGCACAAACACAATAAAAAGCATAATAGGTTGCAATTTAGCATTGACAAATGAATTAACAATTTATTCAAATCATATAAAGTTCAAATAAGCATAAAGCATACTAATATGTCAATTAAGAGCATTTAATACTAATAATATCAACAACATTAAAACCATATCAAGCAATCTGTTCAGGAGTTCATTTAACAGCCCAAATCAAGTACCATAACAAGAGGAAAAGATACAGCAGTCTCCAACCAAGGCAGCTGAAGCATTATTTATTTATAAAGTTTTTATGCCACTTAATAAATATCTAAGCAGTTCAAATAAAAAATAGAGGTTTCAATAAAGTGTAATAAAGGCTAGATAAATTAGATAGATGCAAAATACAACTGTGTATCACAAATAAAACTGAGCAGGGTATAAAACAAAAGCAAAATGAAAAACCAGCTTGGTCCAGGAGAGCCAATCCTGCTTAGGTATCCTGGTCCCAATTTGCTTTAAGGAAAACACTGAATTAGGCTCAGTAGCTAATAGGAAGCAAGTTGTTGAAATACAGGTGTTTGCTGGGCTACAGCTCCCATCATCCCTGGCCAGGGGTGATGCTGGAGGGCCACCAGGTGAGCCACCCCTGCTATACATAAACAGTGATGTGGTGGCAGCTATTCCAGCAACGGGAGAACTGGGAAGCAGAGCTCACTCCTCTCCCTCAAACTGTCATCTGGGGGCAGCCATTCCATCAGACTGCCTCAGTGGGAGAGACAGGAAACAGAAGGCTCAGTCCATCAGCTTTTCTGGAGGCCAAGCTCCACCAGGTGCCTCCTGACCCTGAACTTCGTCAACTGGTCCATATAGGAACAAATTGTGTATCGTGGGTTTTGGTTTGGTTCTTTTTAAGTGTAAGCCTATGAGTATGTATTGTCTTGTTTTGATTGTATGGCGCTGTGGGTTAAACCACAGAGCCTAGGGCTTGCTGATCAGAAGGTCAGTGAGCTCCCATTGCTCAGTCCCAGCTCCTGCCAACCTACCGGTAGCAGTTCGAAAGCACATCAATGCAAGTAGATAAATAGATACCGCTACAGCGGGAAGGTAAACGGTGTTTCCATGTGCTCCTCTGGTTTGCCAGAAGCGGCTTTGTCATGCTGGCCACATGACCCAGAAGCTGTACGCCGGCTCCCTCGGCCAATAATGCGAGATGAGCGCGCAACCCCAGAGTCAGTCACGACTGGACCTAATGGTCAGGGGTCCCTTTACCTTTACCTTTAAGATATTCTTAGAGCCTTTTTGGCTGACAAGTAGGATATAAAAATGTTCTAAAGAAATAAAAGGTAAAAACCGGTAATTAAAAATCCTGCTTTCGTTTGAGGTAAGACTCCCACCCACACTGGGATTCCAGCTATACTCCCAAACAGCAAGGTGAACGACAAGGCTCTTTAGGCATGCTACCAGGGGTGCACCTAAGGGATGGCAAGGTTGGCCCCCACCAAAGGCCCAGGCTCAGGGGGACACAAAAATTGTACCTCTCCACTCTGGCTGTTCTAGGAGCCTTGGTGGAGCTCCTTGCCAAGAGCATGGGGGGCACCAATAAAGCTCCTTGCCAAGGGTGCAAAGGAGCCTAGGTACGACTCTGCATGCTACCCCCTAGTGACAGAATGAGCTCCTTTCACTGTGATTGCCAGCCAAGAAACTGTGTCCTCACTACAACCTCTCCTCCCTCCCATGCCCATCTCTAGGCAGCAAAGCTCTGTGAGAGGCAAGATGGGAAAGGCCTCTGTCTGGGGTGATGCCCTCATTGCTAGTCCTGTTCTCATTAAAGCATACAGTGCTTAAGGTAGCACAACACGCCTCATGCCCCAAAAGCAGACCTGAGGCTGACGAAATGAGCCCCCTGTGATCCCCCCACAAGCTTCTGTGCAGTTTCATCTCACTTCAGGTGGGGCAAGGGAAGTGGAAGCAAGAGTCCCCTGATAACAAATACTATCTGCATCACCACCCTGTATCAGAAGTGGCAGGATAAGGGCCAGAGAAGCTATGCCACATGTAGACGTGTGGCAGAAAGCACAGCAGTGAGGGGTAGAATTAAGGAGCAAGGGCGTGAGGGTCAATGGGTATTTCCTGCCATAAGCAGAAGCAATTCTGAAACCAACAGTATTAGGCAAGTGTTCCTATATTATTCCACAGCACCAGAATGACGCAGCTTGCTTGGATGAGCCAGTGTGGTGATAGAAGGGAATTCACCCTTGGCTTCCTTGAAATGGAGAAGTGCAACAACAAAGCCCAGAGAAGGAAGCACGCCACCACCAAGTAGCCAAAAGGCAACCACGGCCTAGGAAATATTTATTTATTACTGCATTTATTGTATTTTTAGCCCAACTTTTCTCCCTAAGGAGCTCAAGGTAGGGTACATGGCATCTTCATTTAATCACAACAACCCTGTGAAGTAGGATAGGCTGAGAAGCAGTGACTGGTCCAAGATCACCAAGCTTCATGGTCAAGTGGGGGGATTCAAACCCTGGTCTCTCAGGTCCTAGTCCAGCAGACTAACCACTACACCACACTGGCTCTGTAGAAGCTGCTTGTGCCTCTCACCCTCCTGGTCTTAATCATGACACAGAAGTTCACAGTGCAACATGCAACACTGATTTCTTATTTATAACGTTCTTCTGAAGAAGAAAAAAACCTGCAAGGAGGAGTCCTTTTTGAAGGAGAGGTGGGATAAACGCAATAAAAAGAAACTTATAGATTCCAGTGCAGTGTTTCTCAAACTTGGATCCCCAGTTGTTGTTGGATTACAACTCCCATCATCCCTGACAACTGGTCCTGCTAGGTAAGGATCATGGGAGTTGTAGCACAAGAGCTGGGGATCCAAGCTTGAGAAACACTGCACTAGTGTTTTTCACCTGCTTTAATGTACAGGAAAGGCATCCATGCCAAAAAGCCCAACAATACAGTATTTGCCACTACAGTTTCATTTAACTTGCTGCCAACTCTAAACTGTTCCAAAGTCTGCTTTGACTTGGTATCAGAGCCAAGAACAAGGGCTTGCACATCTACACAGTGAGGACAATGAACCTGGAAAGAAATATGTCTCCTCTATATCTTCTTATGGATTCATGGAAGCCAGAATACAATGTGAATGAAGTTAATTTTAGAAAGGGCACACATGAATTCCAACTCAGCTGTGCAACTAAAGAAGTTTCTCGTTCCTGTTAAAATGATCTCCTATATATTGAAGGATCAGTAGTTTTTAAGGAAGTAACCCAAGCTGCGGTATGCATGTCTATCCTTCGAGAACACTGCTAATAGAGCTAACACTTCACATTTAAGCCCAGACAGATGAGGCATTTCTAGTCCACACAGCAGCTTAACCAAACAGTCTACATATAGTCTGCTTTTCCTTCTTCACCAAGCCTAGCTCTGCTCCCACTCCCATCAACCTATTGTCTCACATATTTACAGTTCAGCAAGAGTGCCAACTGCGCCTCATTCTCCACAGCCATAGGAAAAGGGAAACTAGAGGAAAAGCAAAGCTAATTATCTACAAGGTGTATGAGGTTAAGTTTCCACCTGCATCTGAAATTCTGTAAAAAAAAACAAAAAAACTGAGGCTGCACAGAAGATAGAGAAGGAGCACAATCACAGTACACAGTAGTGGCCTGTTTTCATTGAAACTAGACCTTTCACAGGCCAAGTTCATCTAGAAGCACATCTTATGCTTACTGACTCTGCAGAGAATTTCAGAAATCTCCCACAATCTGAGCTCACTTTAATTTGTTTTTTTTTCTTTAAAGGATATTGGTACATGTGACTGACTTAGGAAACTGGAGAAAGCCTTTCACAATATGGCCATGCAGAGACAGACTCTGTTTGCATGACATGCTCCAGTGGCAAACCATTGTGTTGCTTGTCAGGGGTCACCCAGTAAAGATTCTCCACAAACTCTTCCTCCCTCGGATGCCATAAAAATGATGGCCACTACCTGCCTGCACTGGTACAAGGGAAAACGCCCCATTTTGTTCATTTTCACCTTTAAACCACATTTCACAACCTAGGACATCGATCTGAATAAACTATGATCAGGTATGAGACACAAAGGATCAGCAAAATAAATACCACACTAAAAGGAGCAGTCTTAACACAGCCATTCACAAATTTGGAGAAGGTGCCGCAGAGGCAGCTTCAGGTGGCAATTGTGAGAGGTGCTTCTCATGAGACTCCACAGCAACAGAGACAGGACTTTTCATGCTTATAAGGCAAAGGACATTCTACTGGCAAGACTGAGCCATCCAGCTTAAGGAACATAGGAAGCAGCCTTATACTAAGTCAGACTGGTGGGCTTTTCAGCATTACTGTATATACTGACTGGAAGTGGCTCTCTTTGATTTCAGGCTGGTACACTATTCCTCAATTCTAACAATATGCCTATCCCACTCTCTCTCTCTAAGCCTGTACTTGGCCCCAAACTGGTGGACCTCGGAGTTCTAGGAAAAAACTAAGGAGAATTCCTAAGCTTGAAATATGCCCACCCTGACAAAAAACAACAACAACCAAAACTCCTTTCTTAGGTAGCTCTTAAGTATATGAAAGATCCACTGCACTTTCTTAAAATTCCAGGGTTCATTTTATGCCCAAAGATTCAATGCAAGTAACAATCAACTAAACAAATCATAGTTAAATCAACGACATGAGCCTTACCATATTAATTCCATTAAACCAGCCAGAATTAAAAAATATAGAAAAGGTGTTCTATGCACTCTCTGCATAAATATTTTTAACATTTGCTACTGAAAGAACATTTGCTACTGAAAGAAACACCATTGGCATGATCAATATGCACAGTCAATGTTGTTATGAAGTTTCTACATGCAAATATGGGGGTGGGGCGGTAATAACTAAAAGAAATAGACACTAACAAAAGTCAGGCATGTCAACGGAAGTACTTACCAAGACACTTGAAGGGAACAACAATGTGGGTGTGGCCTTTGCACTGCTTCTTGCCTGTTTTACACCAGTTTTCAATGCTGACTGGCTCATTGGCTTCCACCACATTTGTAATCTGAAGCTCTGGATAAATCTATTTTAAAAGTGAAAAGAAATACTATACACATGGAGAATTGATAGACTCTTGGCAGGAGACAGGAAAAAACAACATTTTAAGAAGGAAAGATGACTCCTTGAGGGACACAAAATGTGCAAAAAGCCTGTTATGTTTATCGAAATAAGAAACTAGGTCAACAACAAGCCAGTTCACATGTAATGCCAAATCCAAATTTGGCATTACATGAACGACCCTTTTTCTCGCACATTCCCTTTTGCCTCCTCCTTCCCCCTTCACTTCACATATTCTGCTTTCCTAAGTAATTCTTTATTTAACAGAAACCATAACTTACTTCTACACTTGAATAAGCAAACTATAGTTTGCATGAGTGAATTCTGGTTGTGTCTTGTGGTGTTTAAATTGATATTTAAATGGTAGATATTTAAATTGAACACCACTCAGACCTGACCATCTCCTATACAGATGAGGAAATTCCTGAAGGTAGTTATTCTGGGCTTGAAAATACTCCAGCCTTGGAAGTTGCAGAAAAATCAAATTTTATCATGGGTAAAACAGACCTGTCAAGAAAAAAAATCTCCCAAAATTCACAACTGCCAACACAATGCTGCTGGTTCTTTGCTTCCTAAGCACAAAAACATATGCATGACTTACACATATGCTGAAATCTTCCTCCTCTATTTGCTTGGGTGGGCACTATCAGATTGTTGCTACCAATGCAGCACCTTAAAGAAGCTGAAACGTGCTGCTGTTGTAACACCAATCGTCTAGCACAGCTATTATGATGGCTTTGGGGTTAGTATCCTGGTTGGCATGGCCAGGTAAAACACAGGAAATGCGATTGTATCAGGCCAGAATCTGCAGTTTACAGTCATTCTTTGTCACTTCTTCTTGTTGATGCACTATCACTGAAGTTAGCAGTCATCAGGATCTAAATGATGGTTGAACTATCACTATTTACCTCAGGTAACAAGGCAATTAGAGATATGCAGTGTGTGTGTGTGTGTGTGTGTGTGTGTGTGCGCGCACACACACACACACACACACACACACACACACACACAGAAAATGTATGTCATTGCAAATACTTCAGAATAGCTAGACAGAGAAAGGAATGCAATCCCCAAACCTTTTACAATGGAAGCCTTTGCAAAATGCTGAACAGACAAGGGCAACACAAATCTAGTTTTCATGCACAGGGGAACTACGTCACAAGTGGTACTTCCTCATGATCTCTACATAAACTGTTGTGGCAAAGTGCTTTGCGGAAGGGACTGCACTGCAGTTGGGAAATTTAGCTGAGTTATGAGTCACCAGGATCTAAACAAAGGTTGCACCAGCTACAAAGAATGACTGCTTACCTCCTGGCAGTACTGCAGAATCTCTTCTTTCCTTTCAAAACAGCTCTTTGTCCCAAAAGTATCAGGTTCCCATTTTCCAGTCTGGATATTGACATGCATATTAAGCTTACCACAGAACATGGCAATCTGAGGCTCAGCCACAGCAAATCCTGTGCCGGCATTGGCAGCAAGTGCCTATGGAGAAAAAGAAGTTGATGTTACACACAACTAGCTTTTCCATATTTTTATTTAAGAAATTTATATCCCACCTTTCATGGCAAAGATCTTCCAAGGGAGGTTATAAACAGAATAGAAGTATAAAACGTGTTAAAAATACATATAAAACAATCCAATTACAAAACTAAAAACAGCAACAGCTAGAAGCCCACCACACTTGCACCATGTTGAGGAAAAGAACTTTGGAAAGAAAAGAACTGAGGAAAGAACTTTGTACTTCATAAAAACTACCCTCTCTTGCACCATGCATATGATGAGCCTTCAGAACTTGAAAACTTCCTCTCACTGCAATGCAGCATGACAGACCAATCCAAACCTGCTACTGGTACTAATAAACTAAGCTGCATGGCCACACTTCCAGGGGGCTGTTGCTCCTTCTGCCCACTGGAAGGCGAATACAAGGCAAACTGGTCCTTAAAGCCACCTCTTAATTCCTTCCACTGATGTGTGTGTGTGTCATGCATGTCTTTCTTTACTGATAAATGTGACCCTTCTGCAGCATTTCAAAACAGACAAAGGAACTCAAAACACATTTCCTTAATCAGGAAAGTAAAGTGTGTATACGTCCAAGTATGCATATCTAACAGCCACATTTGGAGCATCATATCTAAGATTATTAAACTAAGATATGTGCAAGTCTTTTGTTCATGCATAGACCTCATGCCATCAAACCTATTTTACTATAACTACCGTATTTTTTGCTCCATAAGATGCACCTTAATTTTTAGAGGAGGAAAGGGGGAAAGCCCTGTTTTTTGGGATCAGCTCACAGTTGTGCAGCTTTTTTGCAAAGGGGGAAAGCTCCAATTTTTTTGAGTATCAGCTCAAAGCTGTGCAGCTTACCTTGCAAAGGGGGAGAAACCCTGTTTTTATGGAGTTCAACTCACAGTTCTGCAGCTTCTTTAGGAAAGAAAATGAAAGGGAGCCATTTCTACAGTTTCCAGACAGATAATCTAATCAGCCAGTCACATGTTGCTGGGGAAACACAACAATGGAAGCCTGGGCAAGGGGGTGGGGCCGGGAAGGGAGCTAGCTTCTCTTGTCTCCCTTCTGATCTCTTGCAATCAGCTGAGTTCTCTTTCCCTCTTGTTAACGCTTTTTTTTAAAAGAAAGAGCTAAAGGCTATCTGCTTTCCGCCCTGGGCAATTCGGCTCCAGGGACCATGCATTCGCTCCATAAGATACACAGACATTTCCTCTTACTTTGGGGGGGGGGGGGTTGCGTCTTATGGAGCGAAAAATACGGTATTTAGCTATTTCTTCCAGACTGAAAAAGAAGGTTGCAGGTTCAGAACAAGCCAAGATACTAAACAATGGTTTGAATCTGGTTTAATTTCCTGGCTTGTACTGAAGCTACTAACCTTGTTTTCCCACTTTGGGTTAAATGTGAAACTACAGTATAGTTAAAAGGAAAGCAAGGAACCAAGGGGCTCCATGCACAAGCAAGACTTGCTGCATATCTCAACTTAACAAGGCAAGATACAATTGCCCGAACCAGTTCAAAAAGACAAGAAATTTTCAGGCTAAATTAAGCTGCCCCTGAAGAAAGAGGACTCGATCAGTAAAGATGCAATGGCATTCACTGTCAATGCCAGAAGTTATGAATTAGCAGAGCTGAAGAGCTTCACTTATAGCAGCTTCACTCTGCTGCTGTTCCCCAAATAAAATCAACTTGAGGGGTACAATTTTAGATAGTGAAGCAGAATCTCATCATTACTGTTTGCCATTTTCAACCTTCATTACAATTTTCAGTTCCCTTTGAGAATCCAATATCAATAAACCTAGTATACTTGGTGACTAATCATTTAATAATATATCCCATGATGGTTTCAGTGTTTTCCATAACACATTCTAAAGAAGATGACAAATATTTAGTAAGGCCAACAAATTATTCTCTGCCTAGGGCCTGAACCTGATGCAAGGAAAGCCAAAAACTTCGGCTTATACGACATACTACAGGTACAAAAGTTTGGAAACTCAACCTAAACCAGACATCAATACACCAACTGGACCAGTGACCCAAATGGAGAATTTGTGATTTACTACTTTGTTCTCTCAGAAGAGGATTCCTTCCAATACTTTGTCTAAATTAGGAAGAAAGTTGTTTGGCCCCAACACCAGGAACATTCTTAACACTTCTAGAAAACAGCCTCATATTCTCTTTGGGAAGGGAGGGACAGCATATTCACAGGAAGGAAAGAAGAAAACACAATGGCACAGAGAGATTCGTTTATAAAGGCTCAATATTTGGGATAAGAGACTTCTTTCAGGGGCAGCTTGGCAAATTTATTGAGAGGAATGACTTCTGTCTTAAACAATCTTGCACATTAACTGATAAATGGTTGACTTTAGCCTCAATAACCAGCCTGTTATGAGTGTGTTTTGTCCTCTGAACACATTGTTAAGTCACTGTACAAACAAGTCAAGGGAGCCTGATCCCTTGAATTGAATTCTTGCAGGCAAGTCTGAGAATCCACACCATAAACCTCTTGTTCTCCACACTTGTGTAGCTTCTCATTTGTACTAACAAACAAAGCACCAGCTCCCTGTGCCCATGTCCTCTGGAAACCCTTCCAATTGTTATAAGAATTTTAAGGTTCATAACTGTATATATAAGACCACATGTTTGAAACCCCACAGTTTAGGTCCTGAATGAATTGACCTCACTATTTCTCTGAAAGGTCAAAGTGGGAAATCTCCCCATTGTCTCTTTCCTCACAAAATCCTGTCCTCACAAATCCTGTCTTAAGGGCACATTCAAGATATGAGCAGGGTGTGAGTCTGTGACCTGTGACCTAGATTCAGGAATTAAGTAGTTATAATAACAAAAGAGTGGTCAAGCCAAATAATGCAATCAGGTAACTTGCCAAAACAACGCACTCAGATTTCTGCTGGAGACCGCCTTTTTAAAAAATAAAAAAAAATGTATCTATGATGTTTCTGGGAGTGGTCTTAGACTCCAGGGCGGGAATTTAAATTGTCTATATAAGGGCTTGCATGCATGGCTCTGGGTCTCTCCCACCCCCCTCCTGTGTGTTGGGGGGGGGAATACCCTGTTGCAACAGCTTTTAATAAAGATCAGGCTTAACTATCTGCCTTGCTTTCCATTAGACCTCTGGTCTGGTCTCTGTTAATTTTGCGCTGGCAGGGATTTCTAAAACCGTCTTGCCAGGGTTCAGGATTCCACCCGGAATCGGACCCTTTATCTAGATAATTCTCTTAAATTCTTACAACACAACTTTCCCCTCCTTATCACTTTGGGCTCAAAGGCAGTCTTCCATCTACTGGGAAGCCAAATATTTTTTCTACCCTTGAGCTATGGTATCCCACTTTCAAAGTACCTGCTACAGACCTGGAACGTTCAGTCTTAATTGCCTTCCTAGTCTACAGAATCCATTTACTGTACTACAGAAAAGTAAAGGGAGTCTGAAATGAATATAAAATAAAGGTTGTACTCCCTTCTTTGCCTTCATGTAGCTTCTCCATTAAGCAAAATCTGTTTACAACTGACAAAAGTTGCATGCAGGGCACACTGATTTCTAGTCTGTAGGCTGATTAAAACGAGCCTTTCTACCACACACTATGGTATTCACATACAGGTCTTGAACAACCTGGAATTACTCAAATATCAGGGGAGGACAAATGCAAATGCCTGTCGTTTGAAGACCATATTAGCAAGCAAATGAAACGTTTCAGAAAGAGAGGGTGGAACAGTGTTCAGTGCCAGGAGAAACAGGAGACAGGGCGTGTCTGGAATGTTAACCTTGGGTGTTCACATGCTGCATTGTGCAAAAATAGTCCTGGACTTTGACTTATAACATGCAAAGGATTTATAAGGTCTATCCTACTGTGAGCCACTGTAATTTTCTTTCTTAGAATGGTACTAACAAATGTATACAGCAAAATCAAGTGCAAGAAGCTGCAAAGTCAGCTATGCCTATTAGAAATTCATCCAAAATATGTTCTGAACCAGCATGAACTTTGTTCAAACAGAGATCTTAAAGTCAAGAGGATGCTGTGTTTAAACATTAATGCTGAAGTGTTTATTTTAGCCATCTTTTCAGCTTATCGCCACATTACTAAGGGAAGCATATCCCATTACTAAGGGAAAGGTATCGCTCCTCCTTGGATTGTTTGCATATCACTGGAGACAGGTTGCCATAGAGACATTTAAAATACTTATTCACAAGTGAATAAGCTAAATGAGTCACTCACCCTCAAGATGTTCCTGTTACCTAAAGCAATTTCAGGTAGATATATGAACCACAGAAAAGAACATTTCATGTCCAGCAGTACAGGTCAGTGCTTAGCCAGTACCATGTACACAACATTTTGAACATCAGAGTCCAATCAGGCTGCTCAAAGCATTCAATTGTCTTATGCGCGTGCGCGAAGCGCCGATAGCTTCTACGCATCCACGTGCCACGGAACCCAGATGTAAGCACTTCCGGGTCCGCGGCGGTTGCAAACCGATCGCAAACCACAGCGATCGTAAACCGAGGTATGACTGTAGCAGGTTTCACTCTCATATGTGGCTGAGAAACCTCATACTAGGTTCATCTGTGACATCCCACTAGTTGCTCTCCCACCACCACTGCAAAAAGCCTTCAAGGCTTTTCTTTAGATGTTCTGGGCAATTTCTGCCAAATTCTGCTGCAAATTTGCTTTCCACAAAGACATATTCTGCTCTTTAGTAACTTCATTGAAATGGACAGTATGTGCATTTTCCCAGTCTAGGGCAAAGCTGGTGAAGCTTGTTTTTTTTTTCTTGAACAAAGTCAATTTCAAAAATTTCCACTGGGTTGCAAAATAAATGATCAAGAATCGACATTAATCTGAAGGCTGGAATGGGGCACGGATGGGAGGAAAATTCCAGGATGCGTTGTGTTTTTTTCAATGTCTTTGCATCCAACCACAATATTGATTTATTTTTCATTTTTAATGTCTAGCTGCCTTAATTGCTCCACTTTACAACAGTTTCTATGCCACCGGAAGCCAGTGGAGATGAAAAGACTTTTAATCATGTCCCCTGGAATGGAGAGAATCTTAATCCAGCCAACAGGCTGCTAAACTATGTGTTTCCTTCAAAACAGCAGCAGGTTCTACGATGGCATTTGCACAGCTGAGGCAGGTCTCTGAAATTTTCATTGTCCTGGGTGGGGGCCTAACTGCTCTTTGTTTTACTTTATGCAGGATGCAAAATTTGTCGTGAGTGCTTGCTCAAGTATTTATGGTGATTATTGGTGCAATCTAAGTACACATGGAAAGAATGTTTACTTAAAAGCACATTAAAAGGTAAAGGTAAATGGACCCCTGACATTAGTCCTCATCATTTAGCCTCAAAATCAACCAATACTGAGACCAGAGCTTTTACATCAGCTTTTAACCAGCCCCACCCCCGCCTGGTGGTTCATATGAGGCAAGTGATGTGAAATCTCAATTTTTTAAAAAATTGGAAAAGGTTCTGATGCCCTAGGTGGATCCTATTTAGTACGTTCATTTGACTTGTTAGTATTGTAAACCGAACAGGGGGAAAAATGTACAATTTACATACTGTGCATGGCAACCCATGCCAGTAGTGTAGATTTTGGCTCAACTCTATCCCCCCCCCCCCAAAAAAAAAGCTCAACAACTTTTGAAATATGGTAACCCTAGAGTTAGAAGCTAAGTTTTTGGAAGGGGGATTAATGGAGGAACAAGAGAACAGCAGTTTGAATTCTCCCCAACAATCATCCTGATTCCCATCTGCATTTGACTTTATTAGTCAGCAGGCCCCAGACTCCACTACAACAAAAACTAAGTAGAGAGACTAATGGAAGACCTCTGAATGCAGGATGCTGTGTGAACAAGTTTTTACGTTAGACAATAGCAATAAACTCCTGAGATTAGTATGCATTGTCACTCTGCAGAGCACTTCTAACAAAACTTGGATTCAAGTTCACCCATGAGACACCAAAGAGGATTTGTCAAAGCAAACACTTGGTGTCACATCTTGTAATTGCAGCATGAACTAACTGGAAGAGCGAGACTATTGGTTCTAATATTTAAGAAGGCACACAGCAGGATCACAGACTTGTGCACATTAACTTGGGTTGGAATAAACTGAAATAGATTAACCCAAGGCACTAAAACTGGGACAATTTATATAAGGCTATTCGGAACAGAAAGACTTTTGTACAAACAACTGCACAGTTAAGCAATATAGGAGGCAGGGGGAGATTTGTTTACTTGTAATTCTACCAACATATTTACATTATTTATAGGCGACCCTAAAACAAGAAATTATCTGGAAGGCTCACATAATAAAAGCCACAGACTTCTAAAAAGATTTAAATCAGATCTAAAAACTGGATAGTGAAGAATAATAAACAAGGTCACACACACACCCATCTCCCACAAAGGCTATCCAACAGAGTGATCAAGGCTATTTCATTATTAAAAGCAGGTAAAGGTAAAGGGACCCCTGACCATTAGGTCCAGTCGTGACCGACTCTGGGGTTGTGCGCTCATCTCACATTATTGGCCGAGGGAGCCGGCGTATAGCTTCCAGGTCATGTGGCCAGCATGACAAAGCCGTTTCTGGCAAACCAGAGCAGCACATGGAAACGCCGCTTACCTTCCCGCTGTAGCGGTTCCTATTTATCTACTTGCATTTTGACGTGCTTTCGAACTGCTAGGTTGGCAGGAGCTGGGACCAAGCAACGGGAGCTCACCCCGTCACAGGGATTCGAACCGCCGACCTTCTGATCAGCAAGCCCTAGGCTCAGTGGTTTAACCACAGCGCCACCTGGGTCCCTATATTAAAAGCAGGACTAAACCTCAATTTAAATGGATCTATTTCATCCAAGAGTGCTTGGATTTTGCTAGCAGCCACCCACTCCAGCACCTTGCCCAAGGAAGGGATATTACCTACCACCCTGTTGCTGCTCAGATATTCTGGGTTCCATGGTGTGACAGTCTGAACAGCCTAATCCTGTTCCCATTTCAGCCTTATGGCATTCAATCAAAGGTCCCATTCTGTCCCATTTTGCGGAAAGACAAGTTCACATTTAAACTGTACACATTGTGAACATACTTGCGTAAAATGTACCCTTTTCAGTGTATTCATCCATACAATACATATTAAATAATACATGTGCACATACTTTTTGTTCACCAAATGCTACAACACAATTTTCATGAAATGTGTAATGTGACTTTGAGTTTTACTCTGATCCATAAGCAATTTCTGGTCATCAGATTACTGCTTTGTAAAATGTGGACCAAACAAATTCCTCTTCTATTACCGTGTTTCCCCTTTTTTAATACGTAGTCATAAAGTAAGCCATGGCAGGATTTCTAGGCATTTGCGAAACGTAAGACATACCCCGAAAATAAGACATACCTCGGAGAGGCTTGAGACCATGTGGGAGGGGGTGCATGAATTGAGCGCGTTGCCAGGCGAGCCGCGCTGGGAGCCTCCCCGCTCTTCCCAGGACTTTTTTCCACTCGGGCCGAGCGCCCGGACAGGGAAACCCCCCCGCGTCAGGAGCGCTGCTGGCCCTTTTCGCGCTGCCAGGGCAACGGACGGCGGCGGGAGCGCTGCTGGCCCCTTCCACACCTTTAGAGCGTCGTGGGCTGCATGGCCCAAGGGTGAGCGGCAACGGGAGGCCTGCGGGCCCTTCCGCGCCGCCGGGGCGATGGGTGGCGGCGGGAGCGCTGCTGGCCCCTTCCGCGCCTCTGGAGCGTCATGGGCTGCATGGCCCAAGGCTGAGCGGCAACGGGAGGCCTGCGGGCCCTTCCGCGCTGCCGGGGCGATGGGTGGCGGTGAGAGCGCAGCTGGCCCCTCCCGCGCCTCTGGAGCGTCGTGGGCTGCATGGCCCAAGGCTGAACAGTGACGGGAGGCCTGTGGGCCCTTTCGCGCTGCCGGGGCGACGGACGGCTTTTTTTCTAATCGCTTTTAAAAACAAGGCGCTGGACTGGAGGGACCTTTGGTTTGGTCCGCCTGGGCTCTTTCTGTTTAAGCGCGTGCCGGGAGAACAGTTCTTCAGAGAGGCTCTCCCGGCTTCCGCCTTGGGCTCTGTAGCACCACCTCCCACACAGAGGAAGCATGAGAAGCGCAGCTGCCGAGGGCCCCGCTGACCCCCGCAGAAGCCCTCACGCCCCTCCCTTAAAGCCATGTTGTGCCGGAGCAGCCCGGCAACGTCTCGCCCCGCTCCCAATCCGCCTTGCCACCCACGAGTGGGCCATTTCAGATTCCGCCCCACTCCCGCCCTGCCTCCTCAGCCGCTGTGCGACCTAACCCCCGCCAGCCAGCCAGCCAGCCAGCCGCCCAAGCCTGGCTCCTTGAAGGCTTTGCCTTAGCAAAATCCCTGCCTAGGCTGGAGCTGGGGGAGCCTCGCGCCATCGCTTCACACGCCCGCTCACGGCGAGCACCAAGCTCCCCCGGCGTGGAACCTGCCCGGTTCCCGCGTGCGCAGGTTCAGGCCGCGGCTTCGGCACTGAACGGACAGCGGCGGGAGCGCTGCTGGCCCCCTTCCGCCCCACCGGAATGTTGTGGGCTGCATGGCCTCGGCGCCCGCGGAGCACCCAGCAGCGGATAGACTTTCCTCCCTTCCTGTATTCCAAGAGCCAGTCTCTGCAAATTCCACCCTTCCTGCCTGCCTTATAAGACCAACGAGCAACAGAAGGTACCATAATAAAATAAAATAAAAACCTAATGAAAAATTAAGACATCCCCTGAAAATAAGACACCTTGTGCTTTTTTGAGGAAAAAAAGTTATAAGACGGTGTCTTAAAAAGGGGGAAACACGGTACTAGTTCAAGGTAAGCTTTTCCAGCAGCTGTACCAATTTTCTATAATGAAGCCGAGATCACTTCCCAGACCCAGCCAGCCAGCCAGCCACCTAATCTTTGCTAGAGATAATAACCCAAGCCGGAAACTGATTTTACCAGGCTGGGGAGACAGTAAATATGTGTAAGTAAAATAAGAAGTGTTCCAGAAAGCACGATGTCACTGAATGTAAACTTCCAGCATCAAAAGCACACTGTATGCGCCCACCTGGAAGCTTCAGTTTGTTTGCAATTAGATAAACCAGAAAGGCTCAATGTGGACACAGGAGTTGTCCTAACTGCTACTAATAATTCAGCTGTGGCTCCTTGTTTTGAATTGTATTAAACCTCATGTCTGGCAAGAACGCAAACAAAAGGGCTCCTGTCCTGCGGTTCTCAGTCAAGGATGAGCTGTCAAGAGTGTGAAAAGCTGCCCAGTAAGATGTCAACTGAGCAGGTCAATGTGCTGGTTGCAAAAGAGAGAGTGACCACTGGTTAGCTGCAATAGTTATCTCCTAAAATAACACTAGGTGCTGGGACCTAAGAACTGAACTATTTCATGGGAAGAGTTTGATCCTTAAAGGAAGTTGGGGGGATCATTCATTGAGTTTGTAGGTATCCTATCAACTTCCTCCAATGATGTCATGAAAGGAGCACATGAGGCTGCCATGTTTGTCCAGCATTGCCTTCACTATTAGTAACTCTTTAGGGTTGTGGGCAGAAGCGTAGGAAGGTCAGGTGGTACCCGGTGCGGAAAATTTCTCGCCCCCCCCCCAACTTCTTTTGCCTGCAAAAATGGTTTTACATTATTTCGTATTTTCTAACAAAGGAATGTGGATTCTGGGCCTCCGATAACAAGTAGGTGACTATGGACAGATACTTAAATCTACAGGATGGATTGTGTTTTTGCTTGTATTATTTTATTTATATTTATTGTTTATTTACAGTATTTAATGAAATTTATTTTAAAAAACAAAAAAACACCACAGCAGTAAAATCAAGAAAAATTAACAATCCTACTTTAAAACATACAAAAGCTAAAATATTCAGATTAAGATTACTTCAACTTCCTAAGCATCTAGGTATGCTCGTCTAAAGAAGAATGCTTTTAGCAGGTGCCTGAAAAGTGTCTAGCAAAGGCACGTGCTTTGTAGCAATAGGTGGGGAGTTCCAAAGTGCAGGTGCTGTCACAGTAAACAATGCAGTACAGATATTATGTGGAACCTGTAGTAGTGCTTGAAACTACTGAAGGGGAGGTTTTGTTTTATTCATTCAGCTCCACTGAATTGAAATTTCAGCCTTCACGACATAGGAAAACGGCCAAGTAAACAGCTATTTCCGTGGAGGAGGGTCAAGGTATTAACTGATATGCATGAAATTTAATATATAGCTATATAATCCCAAAGATAGGACCTTTGGAGCAGGCATTTTTTAAAAATAAAAAAAAAGCTATTTATGAACCGCCCTAGTAGGGCAGTAATTGTTCCTTGATAATTTGTTTTGGGGGGAACCCCATGATGGCACCCGGGGCACCCCCCTTCCTACGCCCCTGGTTGTCGGTCACTACAGTGGTGCCTCGCTAGACGAATTTAATTCGTTCCACAGGTCTTTTCTTATAACGAAAATTTCCTCTAGCGAATCCCATAGGAATGCATTGAATTTTTTTTTGACTTTTTTTTTTGCCCATAGGAACGCATTAATTGAATTTCAATGCATTCCTATGGGAAACCGCGATTCGCTAGACAAATTTTTCATATTGTCTAGCGAGGCAACCTCCGCTGGAAAAAACCTTTCGTTAAGCGGAAATTTCGTTAAGCAGGGCATTCGTTAAGCGAGGCACCACTGTATGCCTTTTCTTCAAAGCATTGTAACAGGCCACAGGCATAATTTCAGCACTTCTTCTTTAATGTTGTGCCTAATTTTTTCCTGGATATTTAGTGTATTTTGCTGTTATGTATCGATTCACTGCTTGTGGTTTCAATTGTAATTTGTGTAACCACTTAGATTTTTTAATACTTAACTAAACTAAAACAAATGAGTGAAATTAATCAAACTGAACAACAATGACTTGTGCCTTAATTAGACTGAGAATAGCCGTAGATGCAAGAGCATGGTCAATGGTTGGGGATGTTGGGAGTTTAAGTCCAGCAACAACTGAAGAGTCACGGGTTCTCTGCCCTGTCTTAAAGTCACAACTACTTCATTACATCAAGAACTTTGACCAACCAGCTTTTATGATCCATCTTCATTTAAGCTAGATGTAAAAAGAATTAATCACTGCCATTACTTTTGATTTAGCCAGGAAAAGCTGTTACATGAAGCAAATGCTGCAAATAAACCAGCCAAGTGTAGTTTGAGCCAGTCTGTAGTATGAAGTACGCTTACATTACTCTTTAGATCTTATGCAGACTTAGCCATAAATTTCAGTGTACTCAGCCCATGGGAATGTCTGTTCTAGAACTATTCAGAGGTTGAATAACCTTTCAGTGATCCATTAGCTCTCACTTTACTTCAGTGTACTGAAAATTCCAGCAGTTTCTTTGGAGCACTGATGTAATTCACTCTCTTCAGCAAGGACAAAGAATTTGTTCCTAGGAAATTGATCCTTAGAGATAGTATGCGATCAGGAGCTAGCCTCAAGTATTCCCTTCCGCACCAACTCCCCAGCACTTGAAAAAACACTGGGAGGCAGAAAGAACACACAAGACTACAAACCTCTACTGGCTGTAGACTTTAATCTCTGAGGTCACAGTCATACATTCACTGGATGGTATTATTATTAATAATAATAATAATTTACACAAATACAGTAGATCAAGTTCACATATGATTCAGGTTCATATATGGTTCACCTGTGATGTGCATGCCTTTTAGGATGAGACTAAGGAGGTAGATGTAGAAGGTTTTTAATCCATCAGTTTTCTGAAATTATTGTTGGCGCGGAAAGAATTCTGCATTGTGCTTCAAACTGTTTTTTCCTAGTTGCTCTTCCTGCCTTTATTCAGCAGCTAGATGGCTTGAGCTCAGGAAAACTAATTAATGCCTAACATAACAAGCCATAGATCTAAAGATGAGCAACTCTTTTAAGCTTTAGTATTTTTTAGCTTTTTAAAAGCTAGTATTTGCAACAACATACTCAGGCAAGAGGAGAATAATTATTGCTTGTAGTCATATCTGGTGCACCTAGATAATACCAGCCACTCAGTGACTCTGAATTGAAACGGTGCATAACAGCATACCGATACTTCTCTGGTTTTCTGGAATTCGTTTCACCTGATTTCTATAGGAAACCCTAGTGCACAGATCTACTCTACGGCCAACATCAAGGTTCAAGGGAATATGCTACCATCACCCAATCTTAATGCCTTTTAGGAGGCAGCACAGTCATGTGTAAGCAACTCAGCTTATTTTATTTTGTAGTCTTGGACAGAAAAATACCTTGGAAGAACGCATCAGCCTTTCGAATTTTTACATTTCAGAAGTGGATGTTGGGAACATTATGGCTGCATTTTTCTTCAATATAGTTTATCAATATGGATACTAGTACTTCTAATTATAATTGTTATAATAAAGTTGCTGTGGATATACACTGCACTGTTTGAATAAGTTTTGCTTCCTCAGCATGGACACAGTACATAATTAGGACACATTGAATTTTTCATCCAATTTCAAATTCCCAAAATGAGGGGTGCTAAAAAGTTGCAACATGACTTGGGAATTCAAAAGATATTGTGTTTAAATATACAGTAGTTTTGTTTTGCTTGGTAAATACATACATAATATTTACTTTTGAACGTTTTTGTGACATTTCCAATAATTTTAAACTCGACTTAAACTTGACTAAAAAAAACTGATGAAACTTGTTTATACTGTATATCTTATTAACTGATGTACTGTAATTACTTCCTAATGTTGTTTTATGATGACAAGCTAATGTTGTATGCTTATCAGGATATGTTTTATGCAGAGAAACTATTTTTTAAAAAACATTACCTGACATATTTAGAAGGTAAAGTAAAAATTCTTTGGTTTTTTTATAGCAATTTATGCACTTTTTAATCAAACATAGATTTACCAAGCTAAATGTTGTCCAATCACAAAAAATAGCAGTTTTGAATTCCTCACACCCAAAAAAAGACCCCCCACTGAATAAATTTGCAAAAATTCCCCTAAAATGACATTCAGATCATGTACTGTATATCATTGACATGTTTATATTTTGTTTCTCTTGCCTGTGTGCATGAGTGTGAATTGTGTGTACCAAAACATTTGATAAGGTAGGCTCTTGTTCACAACAGCTTATGCCACCATAAAACAGTAATTTAAACAGTCTGGAACATTACTTATTTAAATGTAAGCAAAAATATATTTTTCTTTGAATTCCTCAATCTTCTTGGATATCCAAGGAATATGACAGTACCAGGACATCAGATACAAGATTTGTCCCAAGACTAATCAACTAAATTAACTGTCAAGCCATGGTATTTTTTATCTCGAATCAAAGTTAGTGATACTCCTTTAAATGTGGTGCATGTTGCTACTGGAGTTTATTTTCTTTTTGCATGCATTTAGATGACTCCTGTTTTACTGAAGCAATGTCAAATCTTGATACATATGTGCATTAGATAAACAGATCAGTTTTACTGGTAGAATTTAGTGCAAAGCCAGAGGACTCATTCAAGGTCATGGTAATTACTGTGACTGGATTAGTACCTATCCCTCCTCCTCCCACTAACCTCTGTAATTAGTCTTATAGGATGATAAATTACCGCTTTCCCACAGGAATTATGAAAGTTTAATCCACAAAGAAAGCTAAAGAAGTTGCCTTTGTTTTAGAGTTACGCACTTTTTGGAAGGCGTCTGCTCCCTGCTCCCCCCTGCAATGTAATAAAACATTTAACAATCGTTCAGCATCCCCAGAAACATTTTTTTACAAGGAGTTCATAACTTCCTTTAAAAAGGTGAGCACCAGGAACAGTCTTTAGACTCCTAGGTATTCCTTGCTCCTGACCTAGATTATTTCAACTGTGGGCAACCAGCTTCAAAAGTAGGACTTCTCTTTTGCAATGAGAACTTTAAAAAAAAACATTACTAAGATATGCTGCAGTTCTGCTTGATCTATGTGGATAATATGAGTCTGTCTGTTGCTGACACAGCAGGCACTAAAATCTAACCATACAAATTAATAACAACAACAACTATTATTGCTATTATTATTATTACTACTACCATCACATTACACACACATTCATCAATTGGGAAAGATCTTGGGATCATCTTTTCCCCCAACAGCCAGGGCCAAACCATGATTTTCAACATCTTCGCCCTTACCAAGTACTCAAGAAATATTTGCTCATCCAGTGGTTCTCTCATTCTCACACACCTGTCATCCTACCAGTGACTATGCACCCTCAATTCAACCCAATTTTTAAAAGGAAAACTCTACTCTTGCAAACTTTAGGGTTCCCCCAAGCCCGTTAATAGCCCCCTTAGGAATAGTACAATGAAATATAAAGGCAGCAGAAAAATACACATAATGCTGCACCATCATAGAAACAGCATCTAGAACATGGGTAGGCAAACTAAGGCCCGGGGGCCAGATCTAGCCCAATCACCTTCTAAATCCAGCCCACAGATGGTCCAGGAATCAACATGTTTTTACATGAGTAGAATGTCTCCTTTTATTTAAAATGCATCTCTGTGTTATTTGTGGGGCATAGGAATTTGTTCATTCTCCCCCCCCAAAAAAAAAATGTAGTCCGGCCCCCCACAAAGTCTGAGGGGCAGTGGACTGGCCTCCTGCTGAAAAAGTTTGCTGACCCCAGATCTAGAAGCTTGCTTTAAAGGCTAGGGAAAAGCAAGCAGTACAAGGCAGGCTCCCTCAGGAAGTAATTCAAAAAACACAATGCTACAACTGAAAAGAACCTGTCTCATGTCCACCCAGTTCACTTCTAAAGGTGGGAGAATAAATAAAAGACAAGCTTTTTTAATTAAAATGCCCAGCACCCCGGGATTTCAGCGAACTCTTATCCTTAACAGGAACCTAAAGGCAAACACTGTGTAGCCACACATCACCCCCAAACTAACAAATTCAGTGGTCACAAAGTAGTGAGATCAAGCTATGATGGAAGAGTAAAAAAGCTATCCAGCACTTAATATAGCCATAAACACACACACACACACACCCCACTCAAAACCAATGGAAAACTACAGGTGCCCAACTCTATTCAACAATTATACATATTCAGTGCTGGAATTAACATCTCTGAATATTTACATGTTTAGTTACTGATTAGAGGTCATATCCTCTTTGAGACTATGTCCAGGTGCATGAGGCAGTTAATGAGGAAACACAAAATAAGATATCTGATCTGCAAAATGGTGCTGAATTCGCATATCAGTCTTTCAAGGATAATTGTAACTGGCACAGGCGTATAGAAAGTCATCACCCAGTCTACCATAGCAAGGGATTATCTTATTATGGTAAGCATTGTTTGCATTTCAGAGATAACACATCAAAACCATGGCCTAGAGAACCATGAGCTTTTTTTCCCTAGCCAAAGGTGTGTTTGCCAACCACTGCTCCAGACTACAGTATAGATGTCTCCTTTTTACTACATGAAAGAGGACTAGAAACAGTAACTCAAAGTCATGGAGCAGATATTGCTTAGGACCGTTCAGCATGGATGGATAAACCCTAGACTGAATTTCTTGCCATTGCATCGACAAGGTGCATCTTTGTCCATTTCACTTTGATAATGCTTTTGATAGCTTGGCAACTTCAACTGAAATATGTTTTTGTTACAAAATGACACTTGGTGTCAATATATTCATATATTTGCTGGCACCACCACCTACATTACACAGGAACAAGTTATATTGGTATCATATAAGGCTTAACTCTTGCTTTGAATTGATTAATACAATGATGAGCCTGTGACTCAGTATTTACTTGCTAGCACAAAGCACTGTCCCTACGTTCAGTGAAAATGCAATAAAGGTGAGGGAAACAGCCATTCATTTATACTTAAGCTGAGGGAGGGAGGGCAGGAACACCTTATGAAGTGTGTTATGCTTATTTTGCCTTGAGTGCAGGGGTCATGAATCAACAGCTGCTAGCTGACCCATGCATTCCTGGCAAAATGAAGGCAACACATTTCACAAATGAAAAGGATATTATTATTTCCTATACAGCAACTCCATGGACAACATTTATAAAGTATGAAGCAGCCCATACAACTGATTTTAGTGTACACTCTCCAGGTGCCAGAGTTTTCGGAATATATCCACAGAGGCAAATCTGCGTGCTCTCACACATACAAAAACTGGAAAACCTGTGCGCATGTGTTACACTGGGAGTATCTGCTTTGTTCTCCTGAGGCATATATATATATATATATATATATATATATATATATATATATATATATATATATAAAACAGGGTTTCACAAACTTGGGTCTTCAGCTGTTTTTTGAATTACAGTTCTCATCATCCCTGACCACTGGTCCTGAAAGTTAGGAGTGATAGGAGTCGTAGTCCAAAAACAGCTGGAAACCCAAGTTTGGGAAACACCATTTTAAAATCTTGCCCACAATGTCAGAAGAAGAAGTTACGAAAAGGGGAAGCTCTAAAGAGCAGTGATTCACTACTTCCCAATTCTTGGCAAACCACTTTCTGGTTCTTTCCTACAACCCTATGAAATTTCTCTCTGCAATTATAAAGGGCTTCTAGATAAAAATATATTTAAATTTAACACATTATATTAAAGTTATAGATAAAACTTTAAATATCATGCTAAGAACCACAAAGACAAGAGGAACAAATACAGCCCTGATTGCAACTTTTTATTTAAAGAAATAATGCAAGTATGTAGAGAAGAAAAGGAAGAAAGCGTCAGGTTTACTTCCGCAAAGAGAAACATCTCGGAAAGAACAGCAACTTTATTAAAATATATCAGATTTGCAGTTATTTGAATAGCTTGGCTGTAAAATTGCATTCCCACCTGAACAGGAAGACTACAGTCCTTCAATTAGTGGTTTTATAGGCTCCAAGGTCCAGACAGGACCTTAATATCTATTGAAATGCAGAGTCCTATAACTCCTGCATCTCCTTCCACCACTAATAAATCTGCCGATAACAAGAATTAACCTTTCATTTACACCTGCATGACCAAAGTAAAAAGTGAAGAGGATTTGTTTCTTCCCTCAGACCCACTTTTGTTGATGCTGAGAGAAAGAGAAGTCTCAACAACATGATGGTATTAATATCATCACTAAGCAAGCCAATCCTTTAACAAGTTTCTGAATCACATATTGGTATCCATACTTAGTTATGAAAATTGTATACCAGGGCAACAATGTAACAAAATTCAAAGGATGGTTCAGCCAAAGGCAACACAAATCTATGCTTAGAAAAAAGCTTAACGGTAATATAAAATTAAGAAGTAAATTACAGTGCTTGGCAAAGAGAATCTGCCAGTTCAACTGGTTTTGTTTGATCCTGAAAAACAGTCTATACATTTTCAGCAGGCACTCTTGTAATCATTACAAGAAACTGCCAAGTGCATGTGCTGTGAGCAAATTTGTTAAACTTTTAAACTCTAGATGTGCATGCCTTCTTTGATGTCTCTTAATTCTTTCCACCATGGCAGATTATGGTTTGTTGTTAAAGAAACTCTAAAATGTGAGGTTTACATTCTGCAAGAAGAATTGCCCTACTGCTTCCTGCTTCAAGTGGAGAAACATGACATTT
Source organism: Zootoca vivipara (assembly GCF_965207765.1). Lineage (NCBI taxonomy): Eukaryota > Metazoa > Chordata > Lepidosauria > Squamata > Lacertidae > Zootoca > Zootoca vivipara. Next base: position 28,393,335 of record NC_142597.1, on the reverse strand, counting down.
TCTTTGAAGAATTTTACCTCTGGATTGCTGTTCTATCCTGACTGCAGTAGGCCTACCACAGTCTGTATGGTTAACCACAGAAGCTGTTAGCTCCCTTACAAATTGTTAGATTTAAGTCACTAAATTAAGAGACTGGTTGTTACATGGCAGAAGTCAGACTAGAGCTCAAGTTCACCAGAAAGAGGCAAAAGCAGGACAATGGCCTTCCAAGATCATCTCACCCATCCAACTAGCCACTGCTGTGCCTACATGTGGACATGAACCTATTTTCCAGCTGAACATGCAGGAAGTGATGCCATGGTAGGAAAGAATACTGTGCATGCTAGCCCTCAGTCTCTTAATACTCAGATGTTTCTAAATTAGCAATTACAAAATAAAAACTGCTACAAGCTTACAAGAAGACTTTCCTGGACATCTTGCCAAAAATACACTTTCCCCAAAATGCAGGCAACAGAATTAATTGTAAACCAATTTTTATAAGAATGAAAAAGCATACCACCAGTCTTAACTTCCTTCCACTATGAAAGAGACTCAGACATCAGTCAGTGTGCTGTCACCATGCATTTTTATCCCATCAATGATGAGCTGGTCTGAAGGGCAAATTGATTATAGCACTGATGATCTTGAGGCCTTGTAGCCCATGGCTAGGAAAATGATGAATAATTTTAAAGATTTCCCCCATGAGCAAAAGCATGAAGACACTGTACTAAACTGGACTGTTTTCCAGTTTAAGATCAGAAATGGGGGATATTCATGTCAGATTTGATTAGTTTAGACATGGACCACTGAGAAACTCAAAAGTATGCATGCCAACCACAAAAATAAACTGTCTCCAATGAATTAGACATGAATTATGCCCAATAGTTACACTTGCCAGTTATCAAACGTAGCAAATTACTTTCAACACAAAAATACATAAAGCTTGATTACAGTTGCCCAAAAGACTGTACATATTGCCACTGCATTCCCAGTGTCCACAAATTTAACAGACCACAGCCTTGTTGACAACCGATACTAAATGCTAACAGATTATAGCATTTGGATAACATAACAAAACAAAGATTTGTGGGGGGGGCTTTGCAAATGAAAAGTAAACTTGCTAAATACAGATCCTGATGGCCATGTGCCAACTTCTATTATCAAATCCAACATACTATCTCCAATAATACCATAATTGATCAAAATAAATCAAATGTGGAAATACCAAGAAGAGGGACATGAACAATACCGGATTAAATACGTACTTTTTCAAAGGGGAAACATAAAATATTTGGTAGCTAAGTATTACCTGCAAACTGATAGTCTTTTGAAGCACATCTAAAATTGATGTTCAGTGCATTCTGTTTGTGATTGCACTTAATTGGGAATCTCCAGCTGCAATTTCTAGTACTGTACCTTTTTGTTTGCCAGGCATTTAGGGTGATTTGCAATACTAGACTATATCTTGAAGCAGGGTTAAGAAAAATTAACACACTTCCATTGCCACAAAGAAAAAACATCTTATAGCATTTTACATAACAGTTTTAGGAGGAAACAGATGATTGTGTCTAAATAGATTTTACACTCATTTTTATTGTGTTTTGCTGTTTGCAAACTATGCTGTATCAATATAAGAATAGACAATGTGTACTTTGCTGTAGACTAAAGGTTATAGCGAGCAACATAAAATGTAATACATCAGTGAAACAACGCCAACAGACCAAAAACAAAATCATCGTCCAGAAAATATGCCACCTGAACAGGATAAAACAGCATAAATCATCCATACCAGGGTTACAGAAGCAAGCAGCCAGCCTGGAGGCTACAGTTCTGTCTCCAATAGGTAGGTATGTGGCTTTTGGCTTTAAAAAAAAACAGAGCTTTACCAATCTACCAAACATAGATCTCAACTCTTCCTATTTCACCTCTACAGGCCACATTTTAGAAGACAGAAGGGTTTTTCTTTCACCACTTTACCTCCATGGACAGTATCTTAAGCTGTCAAAACCACAGCTGTTAGCAAGCATTACATGCTGGCCGACAATTTGCACTACTGCAATCATGGAGGAAAATGTGGTGGACCTACTACTGATAACCCATTATCATATGTCAAGTCTGACTTCAGCTTTTAGTTTTCAACTCTGGTCAGCAAGTACAGTGGTTCTCCAAGAAAACTGCAATTCAGGGAAGGGTTGTGGGCAGCACCTAAAAATGTTCTAAAGCAGTATGTCAGTAAGCTCTGCTACAATAAGTAGTTAAGAACAGCTAGCTACTAGATCTGCTTGCTATTCTGTGCACAATCCATTTCACAGGCACATACACAGTTTTAAACAATTACTTTAATCTAGCCAACCAGCCAAGTCTATACATGCTAGAATACAACTCACGTCATACAACAAACATGGGCTAGACTGTGCCCATAGTCTTCAACTGCACATCATGCAAATCTCTATTTGCATGATCCATTAGTTTTGCCTTCTAATTCCTACAGAGAAAAATAAATCAAGACATAATTTCAACCTCATCAATGAGCATTCTTGTATCTGCTAAGATTTAAATAGTTACAGATAGGTGTGATAAGTACTGTAGCTTTTGCATACCTGCAGTACTAGTAATAAGTTTTGCCATAATGCTGCACCAAAGCAGAATGAAGTATATGAGAAAAGGTAAGCAAGCAAAAACATTTAGAGCAGATCGCCTGTTCAAGACCTTTTCTGTTTCATGACCTGAGAAAGCTGTGCAGAGAACAAAAGATGTGAAAGGGAATATTTTAAGAACAGGGGCTAAAGTTAATGCACACTTGAAAATGGAACTAATGAAGCAGTACATAGAAGCTGTATATGCTGCTTATAAGACTTCAAGGGTAAAGTTACTAGCTCAAAACGTATTGAGCAATTGAGCACAATGAGCTGTGTACTATAAAAAGGTTGAATGCATAGAGTGTATAGCTGAAGGCTATAAACAAATTGCAAGTTCTGATTTAGAAGACACTATTAAAGCTGGAAGTTGCCATTTCCAGAGGATACCATAGTTCCTCAAAACTAGATTTTTGTGTGACATCCATCTTCTGTCCTTATATGTACAATACCTTCCAGAAGGCAACTCATCCATAACAACAAAAATTCCAGCTGTAGAAATTTTATTGGAATGAGTAACAACTAGAAATGTAAATGTGCAAAATCAATTCCACAATGAAACACCAACAGGGTCAGAATGTTAATTCAAATTACTCCAACTATTACTCAGAATTGAGTGCAACAAGTTCTATTTCTTTCATGTAACTTGATCTGCAGTGAAGACAAGCAATGGACAAAGTTGTATTATAACCTTTAATGTTGTTTAAAGTTCATTGTTATGACTTGTTTTAAAAACCAATTTTTTTAAGTTATGTGCCTGCTGCAGCAAAGAATGTCAAGGTAAGCTATATGAAGCATAGCTTCTATGTTTTCTCTCTCTCTCTCTCTCTCTCTCTCTCTATATATATATATATATTTGATTCATGAGCTGCTATATCCAATTTGGAACCTGACATAACTTTGTTCTTTAATGTGTAGGTGAATTTACAGATCAGAAACCATGTGCTAAATTAAATGAAACAGATAGTTTCAAAAAGCGTGTATACAGAATGCATTAACAGACAGAGCTGCAGCTCAAAGTCAACAATCTTAATTTCACCCCTTCAAAGAAGGCACACTAATACTGTAGAGTGATTTGTTTCAGTGCAGCCAGTTTCCATTTCAGGGCAGCTCTAAATATATTAGTAGTCCAGCAGGTAAGCATCTAGTTTGAGTTCATTTCATCTCTTCCTGCATGCCAGTGTGCAAAAATACCATTTCGTGCTAATAAGATCATTTAAAAGAGGAAAACAGCATGCCTAGTTTTCTCTTCTGACCCTTAGATAAATTGTCAAGAAGTTTATTCCACCAAGCCCTTAGAACCATTTCCTCCTTGCTATAGATATTTTTTATAGATTGGATCTTTGATAATGGCCTTTTTATTCATTGTAAACTACCTTAGGAACCTTTGTGGCCAAAATGTAGGGCAGAAGTGTCTAAACAAGTAGAACCCAGCAAATCTGCCCTGTCTGGGAAGAGACAGCTAAGAAGTAGTGATCAATTTTCTTTTGCCATTCCATTGAACGGCCTATGAAGAATGCCTTACTCAACATTCTGAACTTCACATACATGCACATCCAAACATGAGGCACAAACTGAAAACAGGCATGTCGTAGATGTTAAACAGATTAATGGGTGTCCTGGGGACAGGGACTGGTTATCTGAGATAATTGAGTGAAAGAAAATCCACCTGACAGATGCCAAATCTACTGTTGCGTTGTTTTTTCGGTGATAGAACTAAACTTTATTAAGCACTATTAAGGCCTCTTATGGAAGGCAAATGGGCATAAACCAACAAAAGTTACTCTGGGCAATATGTTTTCAGACCCAAAGTACCCCAATTTCTCTCTTTATTCTCATGATTAAAATAGCAACACGGATGTCTAGAACTTAGACGGCAAGGTCCATTGCTAACCTACCACACAAAGCTGTAAGCTTAGATGGCAGCCTTCTGTCTAGCTACAGCCTCCACTTCAATGGCTGCTACGTAATCAATACATACTTGAGATTTTGCTTTGCATATATAGCTCTATACTGGAAGGAAGTAAGGCAGGCCTTTGCCACTAATTCCTGCACATGATACAGCTTCCAGACAGGATACAAACAAGCAGCTGAAGTTGTCTCGGATATGCGAGAGGAAGTTGGAAGAGATTTTAACAGGTGTGAGGGATTAATCCCATAATCAGGAAGCCCCCCCTCCATGCCAAGTAATCTGAGAGGGGCTTTAGCTGGAATCCCAGCCTCATTGAGTCTTGCTATCAACCTGGTAGAATCTTGGCAGGTTTTTCAAGATCAGTTATTGTCACTGAACTGTCATCACATTGCAAACAATTGTTGAGGAATCTGAATAATTTTCATATAAGCAAAACTTGAGAAGCCAATGAATTTGGGAAGCCTCATAGTGAATTCTGAAGGGCAAAATATGAGATACGAGTCTATCTTTTTGCTCAAGATCATATTCTGTAGAATTTAGCAATGTGAACAAGGCAATTCCCATGTAAACAGTATGATCTTCTTTTAAAATAATCCATGAAAAATTATCCCTGCAGGGCTGCTTTGAAAGCTGAGTTAATGTCTGAAATATGTTTCTGAACACTTTTGAATATGTTATTGATGGGTATATACATCTCTATTTGTGTAAGGTAGACTTACTGTAGTTCTGCTGAACTACCTATGTGCTATATCCTGCTTCTCTAGCTAACTTCTGCCCAAAACCATCCTACAGTGCAGAAATTTCTGTATTATGTTTTAATGTGGACCTTGAGAATTAAAATAATGTTGATGGGAAGGCAGGTCTTCCATGTCATCTAAGAAGAGGAAGTATTTAAATGTTTCATAAATACCCATTATGCTCTGATAAAGCTTGAAACTGAAAGACAATGAAATAGGCAGTTGAAACCAGAAGATTTAGAAAGGATATATTAAGCAGATAACAGAAAACAAATGATTTTTCCCTACAAAGTTGTCCTCTAAGCTTCTAGACCAATCTGACACTCACATTTCTTGTTACTGTGCCAAGAATGCAGAGGTCAGTTCTCATGCATTTGCAAGCACACATCCAGGGTAAAACAAAGACTCAGAAGATAGGTTTCAGACTCAATCTTAAGATAGCAATCCAAATTCTTGGCATACCACTACAGCATCCCTTCTTGAACTCCTACAGAAAACCATTTGTTTTTATCCCATAAAGGTTTGGCAAAAACCCATATTCATTTAAGCCCCCAATGCCTTACATATCAAGAGCCCTGAAATGCTTTCACAAACACAGGCAAAATCCTGTTATGAAATGGCACCAGAAGAGGTAAGAGCTTGCTAGATTTAGAATATAAAATACCGGCAACATCGTAAATTAGTTTTGCAGCACTGTTTTCTACCAAGTCGTTATCTTTGGATAAGAATACTTAAAATGCTGGATGAAACCGGACACACTGATCAGCTTCATATCCAACACAGAAAGACTGTCAAAGCAAGCAGGTAAGGAACACCTCAGCTTGCAGAACAACAGACTTGAGATCACTACGCTTCAAGGAAAGTGGAAAACTACAGTATCCAAGGAGGCTCAGGAAGGGGCTGAGTATGACACACCCTCTAGCACAGCAGTGTTTCCCCCCAGGTTGAGAAAGAACTGAGAACAACACCACAAATACAGCAGAAGCAAGGTACTTTCCACACACAAAATATACAATGCAAATCCGAAACCAATGCTGGAAATGGTTAAGTGAGACATTTTGCCATGCACTGCAGAAATCTCAGCAAGGGTTCTTTCTGGGCCTTTCCCTCCTTATCTCGTCATGAGAGCCAGGTATGCCAGGAGAAGGGATAGATTAAGGACAGTGGAAAATGAGGCACAATCTTCTCCCCCCCCCCCCGCAGCTCTTTTCTCTTCTTTTGGGAGGGGCGGGGAAGGGGGGGGCAAAAACCTCCAGAACACTAAAATCTCTGATTGAAGGGGTTGTTGCTTAAGGCAGATTGTACAGAAAGAGACAGGATTTCTCATTGTGGGAGTGTTGAAGTGGCAGGGTGGGGGAGAGAGAAAGGAAATGGCTGTAAGCAAATGGAGGACACAGAGGTGGAAGTAGGAAAGCAGGGCGGGCAAGAGAAATTCCTGGAAGACTGGGGGGGAGGGAGAGAGAAAGCCATAGGCACTGAAGGGCAAGGTATGGTAAGTTACAGAATCTGGAGGAGGAGGAAGTAGAGTCATAGAACTGTAGAGTTGGAATGGACCCTAAGGGTCATCAAGTCCAACTCCCTATTAAAATGTTTAGCTCAAGTATCCTAATTGAAAACAACCCAGTCCTTTGAAGTCTTCAGATTTAAAGGGCATGAATGCTACACTGGAGGAACTGTCCTAATGAAATCTTGATGAACCTGTACGCAGCAGCACCAAGAGGCACCACTGCCTTGTTTTTACCCGTCAACATATTACACAAGGTGAAATCCCGTATTAAAGACAAGTCCTGCTGGATCAAAGTGGAGCAGAGCCCTACCTTGCAAGGGGGTTGTAAGGGTAATCCTGGAGAACTCTGGCGACACAGAAGCATTCCATATACACTGAATACAGTACTATGTTGTAGCACTGATCCCCTATTTACCCTGGCTTCTAACATTGGAGGTGTATATATTTCGGACCTGTAAGTCTTTTTAAACCATTACTAGTACCTGTTTCAATGTTGCAACCCTGGGACCTTATAGTGAAGGGCAGAAAAATTACAACGACAATGATAATCACTCGCTCTCATTACTACTGTGAGGAACATCACTGATGTTGATGATGATAAAACATTAATTATGCTACATACTTGGGTGGGGGGCAGTGGTCAGTGGCTAAGACTCGGAAGAAACCAGGGGGTCCAAATCCCCGGCCCCACTCAGCCACCATGAAGCTCACTGGATGCGAGCTTTGCTGGTGATGGTGATGTGTGCGTCACTGCCCCTCTCAGCCTGACCTACCTCGCAGGGTTGTTGTTGCGGACATGGCAGCAACAAGAAAAAGGTTGGGATACAAATGCAATAAATAAAATAAATACCAATAAACCTAGTTTATAATCACTCATCCTAGGATTACACAATGAATCAATAGATAATAAGGAGGATTTCTGGAAGGTGGGGGAATTAAGGCTAAAAATGAAATAGATCTGAGGGGAGGGAAGGACGAGCCTGGCCGGAGAAGGACCCTCCCAGGTCCCCCGACTGAGGCGAGCGTGGTCGGTGCGGAGGAGGCGCGTGGTGAGGGGAGCCATGGAAGCGCTCTCGGCTCCCTCAGCGGGTGCTCTCCTCCTCCTCCTCCTCTTCCTTACCTCGATGTAGCCGGCCAGCGTCGCCGCGGGGCCGGTGAGCCCCAAAAGCAGCAGCAGCGACCATCCCAGCCGCTCGGTGGTGCCCGTCCTGCCCCCCGCCGTCACCGTCTCCATCCTCTACTTCTGAGGCTACCCTTCTCCGCCGCCGCTTGGAAGCAACTGCCGCCGCGCCAGCCTCAGCGCCGCCTTCGTCACCCGCGTGGGAGGAGCAACAGCCCCTGCGTGGGCCGGGCTTGGAGAAGGGAAAGAGCTTCTTCCCCTCCCCCCCCCCGCCCCGCTTTGAATAGACTGATCTCTTAGCCAATAAGAGAGATCGAGGCGCTCGCTTTCTTTTCTTTCCTTTTTTCATTTTCCTCCGCTCCAGTTCCGCCCCGCCAGTGTCGGCCAATCGAGGGCGAGAGCCAGCACAATGCGGTGTTCGGAGGAGGCGGGGCTTGCGCAACCTGGCGCTGTCGTTGAACTACGACTCCCAGCAGCCTAAGTGGGCGTTGCGCCACTCTCGAAGGCTAATGGGAGCTGTAGTTCCAACTGTACCTGGCGGGTGTCTTTGCGTTGAGAAAAAATGAGAGGCATAAATTCATCGCAGTCAGGGCGGGTGGGTGTATATGGGGGGGTTGCTAAGCGTCAGAACACGGCAAATGCTGCTTTTCATGCCGTCTCAATTGAAATCTCCATTCGCATCGTTAAACTATGGAACTCCCTCCCACAGGAGGCAGTGATGGCCACCAACTTTGAAAAAGGATTGGATAAATTCATGAAGGAGAAGGCTATTCATGGCTACTAGGCCTGACTCCACAGGGGGAGGCAGCAATTTTTCTGAATACCAGTTTCTGCAATCGCATATTAAGAGAGATCTCTTGTGCTCTGGTCCTGCTTGCAGGCTCCACAGGTATTGTTCAGCCACTGTTAAGAGCACGATGCTGGACTAGGCGGGCCGCTGACCTGACCCAGCAGGCACTTTTTATGTTACAGTATTATGTTCTTGTTGTCTTTGTCCATGGAGTTTTATTGGCAGGGATACTGGAGTGGCTTGCCAGTTCCTTCTCCAGGTGGATCACGTTTAATCAAAACTCTCCACTATGACCTGTCCATCTTGGGTGGCCCTGCATGGCATAGCTCATAGCTTCAAGCCCCTTCGCCACGACAAGGCATTGATCCATGAAGTCCCATGGACTGCAAGAAGATCAAACCTATCCATTCTGAAGGAAATCAGCCCTGAGTGCTCACTGGAAGGACAGATCGTGAAGCTGAGGCTCCAATACTTTGGCCACCTCATGAGAAGAGAAGACTCCCTGGAAAAGACCCTGATGTTGGGAAAGATGGAGGGCACTAGGAGAAAGGGACGACAGAGGACGAGATGGTTGGACAGTGTTCTCGAAGCTACGAACATGAGTTTGACCAAACTGCGGGAGGCAGTGGGAGACAGGAGTGCCTGGCGTGCTATGGTCCATGGGGTCACGAAGAGTCAGACACGACTAAACAACAACAACATTATGTTCTTGTGACAACCTAGCTCATACGCTTCTCATGAGGATGGATTAGCTAAGACCTGCAGCTCTTTGGGGTTGCAACTGCCATTAGCCTTGGCCAGGGGCACCAACCCCATTAAAGGGCAGCAACACAACTGTGTGATTCCTGATCTGAGGATGAATGGAGACCCTGCCATAGGGCTCCCCTTACTAGGGGAGCAGGCCTCACTGGAAACAATGTTGCTCCTGAACAGAAAAGGGCAATGGGGCCACTAAAGAATCACCTTTCTAATCCAGACATAGGAACATAAGAAGTTGCCTTATATAGTGTCAACTCATTGGTTTACCTGAGCTCAGTATTGTTCCACACTGACTGGCAGCAGCTCTTCAATTCCTCAGATAGGGGTTTTTCCCCAGCCCCCACCCCAGAGATGCTGCAAGGGATGGAATCATAGAATCATACAATTGTAGATTTGGAAGGGGCTACAGGAATACTTTGCCCAATGTGGGCCCAAGTTCCATGACCTGGAGATAAAGAGTTTCATGTTCTAGCAACAGAGTTGTCCCAGCACCAGGGACCTTCTTCATGGAAAGGATGCTCTACCACTCCGCTATGCTTCTTCCCCATTGCTATCGTCCTTCGAGGCTAGAGGAATTGTGTGTGGTCTAGGACACGCTTTCTAACTGTAAAAGCGGTTTGGTAATAATAAAAAAGCTGCCAAAGGAGGCCGGAGGTCCTTTTTCATTGGAGATTTCCAGGGCATCTGCTTTCGGAACAAACTATTTTGCTACAACCAGCAGTTGGGAGTAAATGGACCATTGTGTCTTTTCCAGCTCTCCAGCTCTATTATATGAGCCTCTGGCACCCTAATCCTCAGCGTTTATGCCAGCGTGCAAGCCTGCAGCACCACTAGAATGCCGCTCAAATGCCAGGCTCTCGTCATGCTTTGCAACACTGCCCTGGCACAGCCCTTGGTACACCCCAAACTAGACATTAATTTCTTGGTGCTGCTAGTCCTAGGAAACAAGGTTTGAAAGGAGCAGGTTAAAAGGTTTGCATCTGAGCAGCACACTGGCCTGCAAATGCACCTGTAACAGCAACTTGATTTGCAAGCATTAGCAAGCAAAAGCACTTGCCTTCCTGCCACAAAAGTGTAATGACTTGGCAATGCCTGCAGATTCAGCTGTTATGAAAAGCACAGGAGCAAGGTTTGCTAAAAAGCTGGCCACCCTCTTTCCGCCTCAGTCAGTCACTTGTTGCAACAGCCTTATGCTTCTGGAGGGATGTTGCTTTTAGCTGTAAACCTATTAAGGCGCACCTAGAATTTTACAGCAGGTATGATAAGCTGGTGCTTAATGGTATTTACATGCTTTATATATAGCACATTTGAAATTTAAAAGCATTTGAGACTCATTATGCCAGTAATCACTTCAGCATATGTGGTTTGAGGTAGGTCTGCAGTTATTATCCACACTGGCTGCATACCTACGGTAATTTGTAGTTGTTGTGAGATGTAATGCAGGAAGTTTGCAGGTTAAAAAGTCACATTGCTAAGGCTGCAGTCCTGTGCACTTTTACTTGGGGGAAAGAGCCTATGATCTTAAGTGGAACTTATTTCCAAGTAAGCATGCATAGGATCAGCCTTCATGTGTCCCTGTGCAGGAGATTATAGAGTCATACCTTGGCTGTTGAACGCCTTGGTACTCGGACGTTTTGGCTCCCAAATACCACAAACCCGGAAGTCAGTGTTCCAGTTTGCAACCGTTTTTCGGGAGACGAATGTCCGACATGGCTTCTCCAGCTTCCAATTGAGTGCAGGAAGCCCCTGCAGTCAATCGGAAACCGTGCCTTGGTTTTTGAACCGTTTCAGGAGTCAACTTCAAACTGACACCTGGAACAGATTATGTTTGACAACCAAGGTACCACTGTATAAAAAAATTACAGTATATATAAAGTGCAGACCCTCCAATGTCCCTATTTTCCAGGGACGGCCCAGATTTACAGAAACCATCCTGGAATGTCCTGTTGTTGTTTTTCTTAGGACATGCCTATTTTCATCAGAAAAAAATGTTGGAGGGTATGGATAGGATGTCCCTATTACCGCTGGAGAAATGTTGGGAGGGCATGAAAGTGTCACGTGCTTAAGGCTGCAATCCTACACACACTTGGGGTAAACACCCTTGAACCAAGTGGGACTTATTTGTGAGCAAACATGCTATATAGTACTATAGAGTTGTAGTGTAAAAACACTGTTTGGAATTCACAGGAGACCAGGGCCCATTATGAAAGTAAAGGAAAAATGAAGCTGTTGCTTAAGAACATTGATCCAAAATGAGGAAGGCATTTTGGCTTTCCCAAGCAACTTGTAATATAATTATCCATGGATTTTTCTCCAGATGCAGTTTTCAAGATGATATTTGCCGAGTTAATCAATAACTAACTGTGATGGTGCTGGTTACTTAAAACTCAGGATGGCTCCCTTTATTTTCACGGCAGCCAAAGTTCAAGGAGGAGCCCTTGGTATGATGCAAACAGGAAACGCCTATGGCCACAATTGTTTGCATTTCAGAGTCAAGACTGCAAAGGTGGAGCTGGAAGGGAGCTGGAACTGGGAAGCTGGGGGTGTTTCCAAAGGGTGTCTTGTGTAAGTAGCTCAGGCACGACTTGTTTAAGCCCAAATCTGACAGTGAATCAAGTTTTTGCTAATAAGGCAGAATGGGGTTGTTGTGCTGTGCAGCACCTCTTCCCAACATCTTCCGAAGCAGAAGGAGCGCTGATCTTTAAAGCCATAGAGCAGGGCTGGTTGCTGAACTACAACTCCCATCATCCTTGACCATGCTGGCTGGGGCTGGTGGGAGTTGGAGTCCAGCAACATCTGGAAGTCCACAAGTTCCCCGCCTCTGCCTTAAACTGGGTAGGACCAGATTCTCTGAAGGAATACCAGAACCCATGTTAACCCATGTTAAGATCTGCCTCAGAGTTCCTAATCTTTGGCCCACCATTGGTGAAGATGACCGGGGATGGAGTCTTCTCGGTGGTGGCTCCTCAATTGTGAATTTTTCTTCCCAGTCAGCGCCAGCGATGCTTCTGAATACCAGTTGCTGGATACCACAAACTACCAATCCTACTTGCTAGTTTCCCACAGGCAATTGTTCAGCCACTGTGAGAACAGGATGCTGGACTAGATGGGCCACTTGCCTGATCTGGCAGGCTCTTCTTATCATAGCTGCCAAGTTATCCTTTTTTAAGGGATTTTCCCTTATCCTGAATAGGCTTCCTCGCGAGAAAAGGGAAAACCTGGCAGCTATGCTTCTTATGTTCTTTTCAGACTCAGACTGCTGCTTGTAGGGAGGTCTGTGAGTGTGAAGAAAAAAAAGCAAAATCCCTCCATTCTCTTTTTAAGCACTTCAGTTGAAAGGATGTAATCAGGTCAGCCTTCAGTACATTTTTTTAAAGTAGGAGCACTTTAATTAGGCCCCTGATTGAATATTGAAATGGAAGGTGAGATCATTTGTAATAATCCGTGCAGACGAGACAGTTCGGAGATGGAGCCAAAATTGACTCCAGGAGTTTGAAATCAACTGGGGGGGGGGAGGCGCAGGAGTAATGGGAGGCTTATCTGCGAAGCTTGAGAACAAAGTTGACTTTGCTGACAATGGGAGGATATGACCTAAGCAGGGTTGCTGAATCTTCCATTTGGATATACTATAGACAAAAAACCAAAAACAGTCTGTACATAGAATGGCTTTGCTTGCCACAACTAATACGTAAATCTGAAGTTTTCCTTCCTACCAGACTCTTTTCTTTCCATACCCAACTGCAATATATTTACCAAACTCCAACATCCTATGAAACAAAATAAAAAAAATTCCTTCCAGTAGCACTTTAGAGACCAACTAAGTTTGTCATTGGTGTGAGCTTTTGTGTGCTTGCGCACTTCTTCAGATACAGGAATTTAAAAAAAAAAATTGTTTCGACTACGGCAGACCAACACGGCTACCTACCTGTAACTACAACATCCTATGATGCAGCCATGAAGAATTGCCATGTTATATCATTGGTCAGTTCCAATGAGAACTACCTGTGAGATCTGCACTTGGGAAAGGAGCAGATATTTGGATAGAATCCTGACCACCTGAATTACCCTTGAAAGCTTAATTTCAGCTCTGGTTCTGGGGGATAATTTGGAGATAAGGACACTTGGTTCATAGGAGACAGACCACTGAGTGCGAGGTCAGAGGGATAATTCTAATTAAAAGTGATGGTTCAATGGCAAGGCAAGATAATAAAAGGAATCCAACTGTATGCAAGGTTGTAATAAAAGTGTAATACGTGAGGTGAGGGAGCTGAGCCTTTCCATCACAGAATCGCAGAGTTGGATGGGTTCCCAGTGATCATCCAGTCCAACCCCCTGCAATGCAGGAAACACAGCGGAAGGAGCCCTGGCAGATGGACACTGTGATAAGAATTTTAAGGTCATATATATAAAAAAGATAAATGTTCATAACTGTATATATAAACCACATGTCTAAAACCCCACAGAAAAAAAGTCCTGAACAAATTGACCTCAAATATTTCTCTGCAAGGTCAAAGTGGGAAACCTCCCCATTGTCTTTTGTCCTCACAAATCCTGTCTTAAGGGCACATTTAAGATATGAATAGGGTGTGAGCCTGTGACCTGGCTCAGGAACTAAGTATTTATCATTACAAAAGACTGGCCAGGCTCCCTAGGTAATCCAGTCAAATGACCATTAACAGGTAACTTGCCAGACAGGATAAAAACAATGCACTCAGATTTCTGTTGTAAAAGGTAAAGGGGCCCCTGACCATCAGGTCCAGCCATGTCCGACTCTGGGGTTGCGGCGCTCATCTCGCTCTATAGGCCGAGGGAGCCGGCGTTTGTCCGCAGACAGCTTCCGGGTCATGTGGCCAGCATGACAAAGCTGCTTCTGGCGAACCAGAGCAGCGGACGGAAACGCCGTTTACCTTCCCGCCGGAGCGGTCCCTATTTATCTACTTGCAATTTGATGTGCTTTCGAACTGCTAGGTGGGCAGGAGCTGGGACCGAGCAACGGGAGCTAACCCCGTTGCAGGGATTCGAACCACCGACCTTCTGATCAGCAAGCCCTAGACTCTGTGGTTTAACCCACAGCGCCACCTGCGTCCCTCTTCTTTTGCGATGTATCTATGATGTTTCTGGGGGCGGTCTTGGACTCCAGGGCGGGCAATTTAAAATTTCTATATAAGAGCTTGCACACCTTTGTTCTGGGTCTCTATTGCAACAGCTTTTAATAAAGATCAGGCTTAACTAGCCACCTTGCTTTTCACTAGAATTGTGGTCTGGTCCGGTAAGGGGATTTCAATTGTGCTCTGCTGGAGGTCCAGGCTCCCTCCCGGAGAAGGACCCCTTTTAACTCTTATAACCCAACCTCTGCTGAAAAACCTCTGTTATAAAATAATATTGGGGGGGGGTTGCAGGGCACCATTACTAATGAACAGAGGGGTGACCGAACCTGACAGCTGCAGTTACCCAGAATCCCTCGCAACACCACCTTCTTCGCCTCTGCTCCACTCCAGAGACCCGCACCCCTCCCGCTTGGACTCAACCCTGCCTTAAGGAAGGCTTAAGGATCAGCATATGCGCACATTTCCACATGACTAGCAACTTGGGAGCCATAATTCGCTGTCAGTGGTATCTCATTCACAATGGAAGACTCCTCTGAACAAAAGACAGTGATCAAATGTTAATTTCTCTTTGTGTTTAGGAATTCACACCTGGGATGGGTGATAGGAGGACTAGGAGAGGTGTCAAAAGTGCTCAGATTTCTACCTTGAACCCTCCTTTTTTGTGAGGTATTGATTACATAGCTGTGATATAGGAATGATGTATTGGGGGCGTTTCTTGGTGATGGGGAAACTGATAAAAGTGGAGGTTCTCTTTTGTTCTGGATTCCTTCCTTGTTCTCCTGCGTGAGGGAAGGACCCTGTTGCAACAGCAAATAAAGGCTTTGCTTCTCAAACTTCTCTGGTTGGCCTCTGTTATATATTCTCCGACCGATGGAGAACCCAATAAGGCTCTTGTGTACCCCATAAGGGAATAAGAGCAGATTTTTGCTTAGAACACCTCCAATGTAGAAGAGCTCACCACCTTCTGAGGGAATCTGTTCCTCTGTAAAACAAACAAACAAAAAACTCTTTTTGGAAGCTGCCTTCCTCTGAGTCAGACCATTGGTCCATCTTGCTTAGTATTATCTAAGATTCTAAGACACCGTGGCTCTCTAGGGTTTCTAGACAGGGGTCATTCCCAACCCTACCTGCAGATGCCATGGGGGACTGAACCTGAGACCTTCTGTATGCGGAGAAGATGCTCTGCCATTGAGCTATGGGGGCAGCCAGCTTCCCTCCACCCAGGCTGGCCTCAGTCCAGCTGGAAACAAAAACCTAAGAAAAGTCCTGCAATTCAGAGCAGAGGTCTCTCTAATCCAGCAGCCATCTTCCTACGGTGGCCGAGCAGATGCCCCTGG
The DNA here is from genome assembly GCF_965207765.1 of Zootoca vivipara. NCBI lineage: Eukaryota > Metazoa > Chordata > Lepidosauria > Squamata > Lacertidae > Zootoca > Zootoca vivipara. The sequence continues at coordinate 28,377,450 of NC_142597.1, read as the reverse complement.
GAAGTCTGCAAGCAGAATGTCAGGGCAGTGAGAGACGCTCTCCCGCTGCAACTGAAATTATAATATAGACGCATGATACCTCTGGATCTGGCAGATTAACCCATGGCCATTGCGACTTTGCTTTCTAAGTAGTTCTGCTTGCTAGAGAACAAGCCCGATGGAGTCCAGCAGGGCAGTTCTAAGTAGGGTCCTTTGAGGAAAGTAAGCCTCGCCATAGGAAATGTGTGTGGACCCCTACCCACATTTGATGGTGAGATATTTGTAAAGGGGAAACAGATGGGGGGAAAACCTGTGGCTCCCTGTATTATTTATCTATTGCTTGCATTTATATCCCACCTTTCCTCCAGGGTGCACAAGGTGGCGTACTTTGTTCCATTCCTCCCCATTTTATCCTCACAACAACCCTGTGAAGTAGGTTCGGTAAAGCGCCCAAAGCTTCGAGGCTGAGTGCAAGAGGTTCGAACCCTATTCTCCAAGATCCCTACTCCAGCGCTCTAACCACTGCACCACGCCGCCTCTCATCTCTTCCAGATGTTGCTGGACTTCCAAGTCCCATCATCCCTAACCCTCTGGTCATGCTGCCTGGGACCTGGCCACATCTGGCCACATCTGGAGAGCTGCAGTACATAACAAACTACATGCCTGCCATCCATAGTGGGGGCCCCGCAGTTTCAAAACAGCCCATTTGCAGAAGATGATTGGCAGGGGGAGGGGGCCTTAACACCTCCCCCTCTCCCCTGCCTGTTGATTATCCCTTACAAGAGCAGGACCTGCCTACAATGTGCTCAGGATTACAGGATCCAGCCTGAGATGGGTGAGTGTGGGAGGCAGCTTTAAAGCAGCCCCAGGGATATTTACAGAGGACCACAAGATGGTGAGGGAAAGTCAAGCCCTGCCCAGCTCCCAATTTTGCTCTGTCAAACGTCCTCATGCATTTTCCTTAGGAGGAACATGCAGTACTGGGAACCCTGGGTGTATATATATATTTTTTTCTGGGTGCAGTTAAATTTTGAAGAGCAGGCTCTCACTATGACAACCCACACCGCCACGTCCCCAAGGAGAGTCAGAAATGCAGGCTGCTGTGTTGCTCCATATTTTTTCACATGCACACATCAGATAGATTTCTGAGAATCAGGGTGACTGTGATCCAGGGCGTAACTTCCTGGGGCTATGCTCCATTGAACTCAGTGGAGTTGACGTCTGGCTGCACAGGACCCAGGTTCGAATCTCAGCATCTCCAGGTAGGACTAGGAAGGATCCCGGAGACCCATGGCCGGTCAGTGTGGACAAGGCAAAGCTGGGTGGGCCAGTGGTCTGACTCTGCATGAGGCAGCTTCCTGTGTCCGTGTTGTAATAAAGCATATGGACCTTTAACAAAAGGTCTTCAGCCAGCTTTAATGCAATCTTGAGTATTTAATTAGACAGGTAAGGCATCTTGCACAGAAGTAATACCATTTAAGCTTCCTGGAACCCCACCAAAGGAAAGAAGAAGTATTCAGCCTCTCTTGGATTCTTTTCCCCATTCTCTGACTTCCTGTATGCTAATCTGTCGCAAATGATAACTAAAACTTGAAAGACTCGTTATCACCTCATTCACTTGCCAGAGCAAGGAAGGACCATCAATTTCCCTGCTGCTACAGCAGATGATAGCATTTGCTTTTGCTCTGAAAAATAGTTCTGTAGCTGTTCCTTGCGGTTCGAGGACCAGCCCCCCGCGATAAATGAAGACACAGTGACACATGGTATTAGGGTTAATGGGTAGAATAAGGCCACAACTTTATTGGTTAAAGCAAGTGAGAGGTATTGGCTTAGGCATTGGACTCACTACCAAGCGTGACTCCACCCCGCTCTGCCGGGGGGGGGGTCATATCAGGTTAACACCCCAAGGAAGGAGCCTGTTGATGCAAATACAACTGAAAGCTCCCCCTGGTGTCACTGGGGGTCATGCCATGGCCCTAGCCACCCGCAGGGCGTAGGGCGGGATCCACGACCACCGGATCCCTTAAGGGGATACCCCTATAAGAGGAGGGTTGGATGATGGCCACAACCAGTCCTCGAACACACCAGACAACTCCATATTCCAATGCCTACCGCCAAATACCGAAGAAGTTGTGACGAATTGCTATGAGGTAGGCGGAAAAACCAAGAGGCCGGTGCCAATTAGCCAATTGGATAAAAAACTCCTACCAGGACTCTTTGGGCAACCAAAGGCGACCAACCGAAGTCCATAGCAAGGTCAAAGCGAACATCCTAACTAAGGGAAGACCTAAAGGGCGGGTGGGTGGGAGATCCGATGAGGCGCAGGGGCGAAAAGGGGCGATCTGGAGCCTGCCACACTTTTTTAAAGACCTGGTAGCCCCGCCCCCCAGCTGGCCCTATTGGCCAGCCCTGAGTGCGGCAGGTAAAGGTGGAGCAGGGGGCCGGCCCCGCCCCCTGCTCGCAGCGAGGAGCGGGTCCCGCTCGCAAACTCCCCCCTCTCTGAAGAGGAGGGATCTTCCTACATTCCCCCTCCACATCACCACTGTTTCATTTTATAGCCAATGTGGCATAGTAGGTAGCCCCCCATATGTTCCCAGACTACAACTTCCATCATCCTTGACCACTGCCCATGCTGGCTAAGAATGATGGGAGTTGTAGCCCAACAGCATCAAGGGACCCATGGTTGAGAAAGGCTGGGTGAGAGTGTCAGACTAGAACCCAGAAGGCCAGAGTTCATATCCCCACTCAGCCATGAAGCTCACTGGGTGACCTTGGGCCAGTCGCTTTCTCTCACCCTCACCTACCTCACAGGGTTGTTGTGGGGATTAAATGAGCAGGGGAAGACCTTGGGCTCCTTGGATAAAAAGGCGGGATCTGAATGCAGTCAATAAATCCATTTTCCATGTAGCACTCCCCTAGGCCAGTGTTTCCCAACCAGTGTGCCTCCAGATGTTTTGGGACTACAACTCCCATCATTCCTGACCACTGGTCTTGCTAGCTAGGGATGATGGGAGTTGTAGTCCCAAAACATCTGGAGGCACACTGGTTGGGAAACACTGCCCTAGGCAGTGGTGTCTTGTGCCCGTTGCAACTGGTAGGATGGAAGGCAGGGAGCCCAACTGTAGGGGGCGCCAGAGCCAATGGCAAGCAGAACCAACTGAGTCTAGTTTTGTCCCTGTTCTCTGGCCTGATGGGTTTTGCAAAAGCATCATTGAGACCGACGAGGAAGCTTGCAGGCAGGAGTGACACCCCCTGGCCACGTTGCAAATAAGAAGGCAGGTGTGTCTGAAATTTTGAGGTTGGTGGAGCAGCTCCCCATTTGCCCTGTAGGGCAGGTCTGTAAGTGGAGAACGGGGCATGGTGCCAAGAATTCTCTGGGCCCCCTGACACCTGAAGACCTTTTTCCTACTGTTTTGCATTCTCACTCTAAAGCGCACCATTAATCTGGCTTTCAAGCTGGCAACGCCAGGCAGGTATTTTAATTAAAATATTTTCTTAAAGGCTAATAGTGGCTTATGTTATCTATTATGCTGATGGATTACGATGATCCTGTCGCGGGGAGCAGGCTCCTTATTTTCTACGTATCGCTTCTCGAGCGGAATCTGCGATACTTTTGCAGAAGCACAAAGAACTCACCTACGGACGCATGAGGGGGAGAAGGGAAATTGAGTCTGGGCCAGCTCCCTAGCAGAAGCGACCGTGGTCTGGCCTTCAAAGTGGGCCGTAATGTATGCCACATGAAAAATAGCACTTAGCCAGCAAAATCATGACTCGCTTCTTAATGAGACGGGAGGAATTCTCTTTGTTCGGCCTGGGTTTCTTCGTGAGGCAGCTCTTCTCACTGCCTGGCAGTTCGGCAGCCCTGCTCACGAGGAATACAATGCATGGAAGTAACTGAAGGAGTAATAGTATGTGGAACAGCGACGGAGCAACAGCCTGTGGGCACACCTGTGGAAAGAGCTCACCCTCACAGCCTCTGCCTTTCCCCACACTTTCCTCTATCCTCTTGCCTCTTCCCTACCCTGCTGAGACACACACACACCAGAACATAATACGAGCCCGCTGGATCAGGCCAATGGCCCCTCTGGTCCAGCAACCTGTTCTCACACTGGACAACCAAATGCAAGCAGGATTCGAGCACAAGAGCACTCTCCCCTCCCATGGAAGCAGGACGTAGCCATTGTGGCTAGTTGCCCTCGATCGTCCTCTCCTGCAGGAATTTGTCCGGTCCCCTTTTAAAGTCATTTAGGTTTGGTGGCGATCACTGCCTCCTGTAGCAGGGAGTTCCATAGTTCGCTGCACGACGAAGTCCTTGTGTTTATCTGCCCCGAATCTTCTAACATTCTGCTTCATTGGATGTCCATGAGTGTTGCGGGACAGGGAGGAAAAACATTCCTCTGTCAACTTTCTCCATGCCGTGCGTAATTTTGCTTCCCGCATTGTCAAAAATTTTAATTGTAAGCTCCTTGGGGCAAAGCCTTACCTTCCTGTTTGTGTCATCCTGCAGAGAACAATGTGAATTGGTGGCTCTATCCAAATCAAGTGGGAGGCTTTGCTCAGGGGGTGGGGCGGGGCAGGGCCCTACTATTGGGCAGAGTGAGCTGGCTGCTTCAGGTTGCAGAGTCTAGGAAGCGGCGGTGAGGTGTTGGAAGCCAAGCCAGAGATGTCTGTGCCACACACGGACTGAACCTTCGCCTCCTGAACTAACCTGCTGCTGCTCCCAGGTGCAATGGGAGATTTATTTATTTATTTATCCAGTTTATTTGCCTCCCTCCCTCCAAAAGGAGTCCAGGGTGGCAAAATGATGGTCTGTCACCGGCTCCAGCAGTGATTCAACAGTCTAGTCAGCTTCTGAACATGGGAAGGTGCTGGACGCCATCTTGGGGTTTTTTTGCCCCCCCCCCCAAAGAGGGTACAGATTCATATAACATTTCCCTGGGCTGATTTACAGTGGTACCTCGGTTTATGAACACAATTGGTTCCGGAAGTCTGTTAATAAACTCAGGCGTTCATAAGCTGAAGCGAACTTTCCCATTGAAAGTAATGGAAAGTGGATTAATCCGTTCCAGACGGTCCGCGGAGTACTTAAACTGAAGCGTCCATAAACTGAAGTGAACTTTCCCATCGAAAGTAATGGAAAGTGGATTAATCCGTTCCAGACGGGTCCACGGAGTACTCAACCTGAAGCATACTTAACCCGAAGCATGGGTGTAATTGGTTCCGGAAGTCTGTTCATAAACTGAAGCGTTCATAAACTGAAGCGAACTTTCCCATTGAACGTAATGGAAAGTGAATTAATCCGTTCCAGATGGGTCCGCGGCGTTCGTAAACCAAAAATTCGTAAACCGAGGTGTTCATAAACCGAGGTTCCACTGTATATGCATAGATGCATGCTTAGAAAGCTTGGGTGAAGTTCAATGTGGCACTAATGGAATCATTCCATCAATTTCTGCTTGCCAAACAGAATGATCTTCCCTGCATGCTGTTCTGGGGGTTCTCCTGGCACTCCAGAGCAGTTTGGGGTGGGAGGTTGTGCATGAGGGGAGCAGAGGAAATCCCTGTTGCACTAGCAGTATCCTTACTCTGGCTTCTGCTAGTGTGCCGGATTAGTTGAGTCTAGCCCTATTACTATAAACCAGGCACCCCCAAACTTGGCCCTCCAGATGTTTTAGGACTACAACTCCCATGATCCCTAGCTAACAGGACCAGTGGTCAGGGATGATGGGAATTGTAGTCCCAAAACACCCGGAGGGCCAAGTTTGGGGATGCCTGCTATAAACAAACGAACACTGCATCTCACCCATTGAGCTGTTTGTCAGCCCTTATTACTCTCTTTTCTTAGGGTTCTTTTTGTTGAAACAGGACGTGGGACCAGGCAGCCCTACAAACAGAGGTCCTCTGCAAGGCAGGACAGATGGCCACCCTACCTCAAGCTGCAAAATACGTTAGGGCAGTCCTCTCCTCTAAGGAACGCGGTAAGCACTGCAAACTTCTCAAGATCAGGGTGAGGGGCAGAGAGCTCAATGGAGCTATGCAAGATGTCTGGGGTGTCTGCCGGTGTGGTTTAAGCTGTGAGCCTCCACCCACACCCACCCCATAAACTTGTAAATAAATGCAGGTCTTGCCAGAGATGAGCCAGTCTGCAGTGAGTGCACTCTGCAGGAAACTGAACCCTGGTAATACAGCACTGGAATCCCTGGGCCATCGCCTGCTGGGGGACTTGAGCCATGCATCGTGATAGATAAATAAAACCCAAAGTTCCTGCTCACAGAAAGTTACTCCATAGGCCACAGAACTTGGAGGCGCAATCGTACAAACCCAGGTTTTTTTGGGGGGGGGGATTTGTTTTGTTCTCTTTCTACCCGCTTTCCGGAAAACCAAGTCCTTTGGGGCCTGATTCACCGGCTGTTCATCCAGACACTATGAAATGAACCTGTGCCGACAGGCCTTTTTCTTAAGGCATCCTGAAGTCACCTTTTTATTGTTCCTCATCATTTGTTTGTTGTGGTTACTCATTTCATGAGCGGCAAGGCTGTGATAACTGAGACTGTATGACGCACAAACGTTGCCTCCCGAAGAAACCTAATTGCTGCCACCCATCCAGTAGGCAGCGTTTGTAAGGCAGTGTAAGGTTTTTTCCCCGTAGATACAAGGGATTCATCTCTTTATGTAGGCCATATCATCTAGAGCATTTTTTCCTCCTTGCTTTCCCTGATCTTCCTCTGCTTCTGTTCCCCAAACCATTCCATTTATAAGTATTTTTAAAACCACCTAATATTTTAATACCTCCAAGTCGCCATCATCATCCATTAATAGCCCTACTCACAGTTGACCCATTGAAATTAATAGACATGGCTGGCTACATCCATTAATTTCAGTGGGATGCAACATAATAATAATAATAATTTCAATTTCCAACATGAGGTCCTGGGGCAATTTAAGAACACAGTATTAAAAAACAGTTTAAAACACATTACCGTTACAAGAAGAGTCAGAGGGTCATAAAAAACAGGCATGCAGACAAAAAAACAGCAAAACGTTATTATAAACACAGAGATTCGGTAGTAGCAAGCTCTGATCTTATGGGTCATGGAAAGCCCGCACCAAAAGGGTTGTCTTTACAAGACCTCTGAAACAACTGGTGGATGATGTTTCACAGAAGGCAGAGGGAAGAGATCCCTAGAATGCCACCCGGGCAACGGCAGAAAACATCCATTTTCACGGCACCACCCTGATATTTATAAAAATATCCGTATACTGCTACGTCATTAAAAATATATATATCAAACCGCTTTACAGCAATAAAAACTTAAAACCGCACAATACAAATTCATATTAAAAGGCTAAAAGCAGACATCAGTTAATCACTGTGGGATATGTGTTCTAAATTGCCTGGCAGAACAGTAAAGTTTTCAGCGGGTGTTTAAATGTGGGTGCTTGCTGAATCTCTAGTGGCAGAGAGTTCCACAGGGCTGGGCCGATGACATCAAAGGCTTGGTTCCTTGTTGTTGTCAAATGAGCCTTGCTAACTCAGAAGACGCCCAGCGACGCTCTTGCAAATTATCTCAGTGCTCGAGCTACAATAGAAGGGTTCAAGCGATCCGTGAGGTACCGCGGAACCACGTTGTTCAGGGCTTTGTGAATTTTAATTCAAGAAGCTTGAACCTGGCTCAGCAGCAAGCGGGCTTTGTAAGGTATAGAGTACTGGGAGTAAAAGTTCCCCCCAGAGATGATCTAAGTCCATCAGGGAACAACAGTGTCACATCAGGGCCAACCCATTCCTGGGACAGATGCTGAGAAGAATGACTACCTGAGGATTTTGTGGCCAGACGCCAACCCCCCACTGTAGTTCAGGCCACAAATCCACCAGTTATATAGACCCCTTTCCTGTGGTCTCTTGGGGCCACAAGAATCTGCCTTACCCTGAGTCATAGGTTGGTTGATTTGACTCAGGGTTGCCTACAGGAACTGCAGCACCTCTCCAGGGGTTCAGGCAAGGGGCAATCCTAGCCCTACCTGGAGATGTTGCCAGGATTGAACCTAGGACCTTATGCATGTGCAGCAGATGCTCTGCCACTGAGCTATACAGCTGTACAGAAAGGAGAGACTGAGGATCTGGCAATGTCTCCAGGCTGAAGGCTGTCGGTGGCAGGGGTAGAACTCCTTCCACAAAGGAACTTTTTTCCAAGGGAAAACAAGGCCCAATTATTATTATTATTATTATTATTATCCCTGTTCTCCATCAATGCAAAGGTCCTCAAAAGACAGCCCCTGAGCTCCGCCGGAGTACACAGCACCTCCTCTCGCACCCGCTCCTTGCTGCTGCAATGTCTGCTTTGAAACCTCTTGTGTTAAAAAATATAAGCCGTATGTGTGTGTGTGCGCGCAGGCTGAGTGCTTTGCAGCTCAGCGCTTCCAATTATGAAAGAAGCTTCTGCCTCGGGGTCTTCAGGAACAATTCACTCCTAGATATCTGGGCTCCAAGTCAAGAACACCAGTTAGAGCAGCAGCAGCAGCAGCAGGGGATATAGCAGGACACAGAAACAAACCAGGAAGGAAAAGCGACAGCTCAGAGGCCCATGTGGTGTCAGTGAGATGACTCTCTTTTTAAGAAATGAATGGCAGGGCAGCTGATTCTAAATTTCATGGGCTTGTTTCAGTCATTTGTCAGCACCCCAAAGGTTTACAAGCAGAGATGGAGATAGCTGCTGGGTATATATAGAGGCCTGTGGAGATGTTCAAGTTTCCTTTAGAATGCAAATTGCTGGTAGTTAATTCTTCATTGGAGTTTGAAGGGAGGAGAGAGTTCTGCAAAAGAATAATCGTGTGGGGAGGAAACACTGACTTTTGATTCAGGAAGCGTCAAGATACTTTACCAGTGACTGGCACACCATAGTCCTGGCTGCAACTAACTACATATTATTATTATTATCATCATCATCATCATCATCTATATTCCTCCCTTTTCCCCAAAGGAGCCCAGAGTTGCAAACTGATGCACATTTTAAAAACAAAGCAAAAACGTTCTAGAGCAGTTAAAATATTCTGGGCAAAGGGAAACCAGTTACAACATTCTAAACATGCTCCACCTATTGATTCACCACCATATTAGAGACAGTGGAAAGTTCGGTGTGGTGTGGTGTGGTGTGGTGGATGATGTCTGGGTTGAAGACTGGAGAGGTCTAAATCCCTTCACAGCCACATCGTTTCCTGGGTGATATTGGGCCGCTTATTGGTCTCTCAGCATTGAGCTACCTTACAGGGATATCAGCTTACACTTCTGCTGTGGTCTCTCTAGCACACTTTATTAATGTAACAACATTCAAATATGGCACAGTCACTTCTAGAAAGGCCCAGGGGTGCTTTTGGGCCTAAGGTGTTCAGCCACCATAAAAAAAACCCTATTATAAATGGATGAAAAATTCATATTGTTCTCACATGGGGAGAGCTTGAAAAATTGCTGGACGACAAGGAAAAGGAAATTGTTTTGTCTGCTTTTATTGCCGCGCCGAACTGTCTCCTCAGAACACAACAGGCTCTCCCACTGGAGACAGAAAGTTCCTGGAGGCAAAGGCAAGTCACTTGCAACGTGATCCCTGGAGAGATGGAGAGGGCAGGGATTTAAACCGCTTTTGCAACTTCTCTGTACAGTAGCTTCAATTGGTCAAAAGACCCCACAAACGCTGTCAGGTCAAGACATCTTTGTTGTGGAGGAAAAGAAAAGAACAAACGGGATTTCAGCTTGCTAATTCTCACAGAACCGCATCTATTCTTCCACCTGTGGTTACTGAAAGGAAGATCTAACACTAATTGAAAAGTAAGCAGGAAGGAAGTAAAGGCTGAGAGAAAAACAGCCTACAGGTTGTTCATAAAAATGAACTACTGTAGTGAGAGAAGAATAGGCTGCCTTTCTCTCTGTCGCCCCCACTTGTACAGGTAACTTATTACAAGCATTGTTACTTTGCTTCCAATGCCATGAAGGGTGCCTTACCCCAAACATTTGAGCTCTCATTTTGCCCAAACACTGGAATTCCCTCCCTGAGAAGATTGGAGCCATTGTTGCCATTTTAGAGGCACCAAGCTAAGTCTGTCCTGTTCTCCTGAGCTTTTATTAGCAACTGAAGAAAAGGAGGAGGTGGTAACTGTTTGTGTCCTGAACTGCGAGTCGCTGGTTCGGCTTAGGCCACCAAGAGGCTACTGGCTGCTCCCGGCTCCAGGTCACTCTCTTCGCCAGGCTTGTGTTTCATAACAAACCCATTAAAAAGCTTGCTTCTTTTTTTTAAAAAAAGTAATGAATTCCACACCTGCTGTGCAAGTGAATGATTCACCCAGGCCCTTTTAGCTGGCGAATGTCAGCTACTTCGTGACTATTTATGGTGTGTTATTTGGGTGTCGTTTATGGAAAGATTATTTCTATCTGACAGATGAGACAAAGAAATGAAGAGGGCATCAAGCACCACAACCCCAGATGAACCCGTGGTTCTTGTTGAGAGACACACAGAAAAAGTCCAGGGCTGTATGTAAAGCTCTGGAACACCCCCCCCCCAATAATAATCCTGGGAATTGTAGTTTATCCCTCCAGAACTATTATTCCCATGGCCCTTAGCAAAGTACAGTCCCCAGGATTATTGGTGTGTGTGTGTGTGTGTGATATTTAAATATATGGTGTGAACCATCGAGAGGGATTCATGGTTAAACCACTTTGGAAGGAGAACAGGTACCTCATGAAAACTCTCGGCACCCTTAAAAAAAATAACCACAGCTCCTAGAATTCTTTGGGAGAAGCAATGACTGTTTAAAGCAGTATCATAGCACTTTACATTCATGGTGTGAATGTGGCCGTCGTCTTGCTTCAGTCTGAACTTCACGTCTGAACTTCGCTCTGGACCCAATTTGAGTGTTGCATCGCCTCACACCAGATCCTGACAGGAGAATTCTGGACCAAGTTGCAGGTGGCGGTTATATTTTGCTCCCACCAGGCTCCAGGGGTGCTGCATTACAACATCAGTATTTAGTCCGGGAAATGATATGCAAGGAAATAACTGCCTATGATAACAGAGGAGGAGGAGGAATATGTTTCAAATGAATTTATACATAGGATTTGGCAGCTCTGAACCTGATAGAGCTGTCCTTGCACTGATCTGCCTTTTCTTTCAAGGAATCACTTGCGTTCAAGACTCTCATGTGTTCTTGCTGATTAAAAAAAAAAATTCTTGACTAATTGCTTGCACTTCAAATTACATCCCAGCATCACTTTTACACATAGCTCTTCTCCACCTTCCCCTTGCTCTGCTCATCAGACATGTGCTAGGAAAACACAGTTGCTCTGAAGCTGGTTTATCAGAGATACCTGCCCAGCTGCAGTGTGTGATGCTGCCTTAATGCCCATGCGCTGGATGCTACCTTAGTGCTCCTGCGCATGCACTGACAATGGAGACAAAGTGTTGGCTCTCCAATGCTTGTCCTACTCCCTAGGACAGTGATGGGCAACCTTTTGAGCTTGGTGTGTCAAAATTCGCCAAAAAAGAACGAGCATAACTTGGGTGGTGTGTCACTTCGACGATATTTCACGATATTTATAGCTTAAATAACAAAAATGTATAATTGTAATATATAACTGTATTTAATAAACCAAAAACTAATTATTTAACCAAACCAAAACAAACCAAAAACCCCTTATTTATTACAAAGTGCCCAGAGTTGTTGAGCTTTTTTGGGGGAGCTGCTGACCAAAGTTTTGGAGGTTTTTTGGGGGTGCAAAAGTTGCTTTGCTTTTTTGGGGGGGGATGCCCCAAAGCTGCTGCGCTTTTTTTGGGGGGAAGAGAACAGAAATAAATGGCGAATAATACTTTCGCTAGAACTAACATGCAGCACCGACATAGTCTGCCAAAGCGCCAAAAAGAAGCACAGAATGGGTTAAAAAATGAACGCTGTTACACCCAATCATAGTCTGCCAAATCGCCAGAAAAAACAGCACAGAAAGGGTTAAAAACCAATCTCTGGCTACCAGCAACAACAACAACAACAACAAAGAATCCGGGTTTTAACAGCGGAGACAAGCTGTAGGAGGAGCGGGAGAACAAATGGGGGGAAAACAACAACAGCGCGAATGGACCGATGGGGCGCATGCCAGCAATGAGGGCTCTGCATGTCACATCTGACACACGTGTCATAGGTTCGCCATCACTGCCCTAGGAGACCTATTGAAATTCAGGAAGGTTCGACTGGTGCCTTCATTGTACACCTTTAGGCACCAGGCAAAAACGTTTCTCTTTGACAAGGGCTTTGGCTGATTGACATCTGGTGCCCTTTTAAATGTGTTGTGGGTGGCGGTTATTGGTTTGTTGTTCTTACTTCTATTATGTATCTTGTGGTTTTTATATTGTGATTTTATGATGTGAACCATTCTGAGATCTAAGGGTATAGGGCAGTTTACTTACTTACTTACTTACTTACTTACTTACTTACTTACTTACTTACTCCATCCATCCCACTCTTTTCCTCTAAGGAACTCAAGGGGGCATCCATGGTTCCTCCCCCCTCCTCATTTAATCTCCACAGCAACCCTGTGAGGTAGGCTAGGCTGAGAGGCAGTGAGCGGCCCCCAATGACGCCCAGTGAAGTTCATGGCTGAGTGAGCATTTCAACCTTGGTCTGCCAGCTCCTAAGCTGACACGCTAACCTCTCCAAACTTAAGGGAAATCAACTTTGTGAAACAATCCCTGAAGCAAAACACAGCCAATTTTGCAGTGCAGCACTCAAGCCAAGTAGTGTGTACTAGTATCAAGTGTGGGCGGGCCTACTTGGAATCAAAATTAGTTGCATGCCACCCCACGCATTTAAAGCACTTTTATATACCACTATGGGACCCAGGTGGCGCTGTGGGTTAAACCACTGAGCCTAGGGCTTGCTGATCAGAAGGTCTGCGGTTCGAATCCCTGTGACGGGGTGAGCTCCCGTTGCTTGGTCCCAGCTCCTGCCAACCTAGCAGTTCGAAAGCACGTCAAAATGCAAGTAGATAAATAGGAACCGCTACAGCGGGAAGGTAAACGGCGTTTCCATGTGCTGCTCTGGTTTGCCAGAAGCAGCTTTGTCATGCTGGCCACATGACCTGGAAGCTATACGCTGGCTCCCTCGGCCAATAATGCGAGATGAGCGCGCAACCCCAGAGTCGGTCACGACTGGACCTAATGGTCAGGGGTCCCTTTACCTTTACCTTTATGGGACCCAGGTGGCACTGTGAGTTAAACCACTGAGCCTAGGGCTTGCTGATCAGAAGGTCGGCGGTTCGAATCCCTGTGACGGGCGGGGTGAGCTCCCGTTGTTCGGTCCCAACTCCTGCCAACCTAGCAGTTGGAAAGCACGTCAAAGTGCAAATAGATAAATAGGTACCGCTCCAAGCGGGAAGGTAAACGGCGTTTCCGTGTGCTGCTCTGGTTCGCCAGAAGCGGCTTTGTCATGCAGGCCACATGACCTGGAAGCTGTACGCCGGCTCCCTCGGCCAATAATGCGAGATGAGCACCGCAACCCTAGAGTTGGTCATTGTAAATAAAGGGTTAAATAGTCACGACTGTACTTAATGGTCAGGGGTCCCTTTACCTTTATATACCACTATAACAGTCATGGCTGCCCTCCCCACCAAACCCTGGGAACTGTAGTTTGTTAAGCGAGTCCCCATGCCTGTTAAAGTGGTATAAAGGTGTTTTGCGTGTATGGTCTGAATGAGACCTAAGAGTCTGTGCATGTCCCTAGAAGAGCCCCCTCTGTCGACAGCAGCCTTCTAAAGACCATAACTAACTGACTTAACGAAGAAGAGAAGTAATCTGAATATAATAGAAAATGAAAGCCTTCTAGTGAGAGCTAAAGCTGGGATTTTTTAAAGCACCTAAGCCACTCAGAAGCACAAATCCCATTTACTTTGCTCGGCACGTACATGTCAAACAGGGAAGGCCTGAATGTGCAATTGTACAATTTGTTGGCTTCAGTCAGTCTGAGTGCAGCCCTCTTCCAACCAAATGCGACTGTATTTATAAATAGGACTGTTGCCTGATCTCAAAAATCTGTGTTGCTTGAGTTTTAATTGATTATATCTGCATACATTTGCATATTAATAGAACGAACAGGCCTTCTTGCCTCAAAACGCTGCAGTGTGCCCTTTTCAAGTTACTTCCTTTCATCCTATTCCAGTTTTCTGTTCTGCTCTAGAAGGGCGTGTCAAAAATAAAATAAAATCCAAATTCCAAAAATGAGAGGTGCTAAAAAGTTGTAATGTGACTTGAGAATTCAAAAGGGTATTTTGGTGAAATAAATATAATTTAGTTTTGCTTGGTAAGTAAAATGTGTTTAAAGTTGTATCTACTATACAGCATCAGTCAGTCAGTCAGTCAAGACAACATCTTAGAAGAAGCATCCCTTTCTGTGTGCACGAATGCAGACACTCCAAGCGTTCCTATTTTCCAGGGACAGTCCCAGATTTACACAAGCCATTCCGGTTTCCGATTTGATCCTGGAATGTCCCGCTTTTCCTTAGGACATCCCTATTTTCATCAGACAAATGTTGGAGGGTATGGAGTTATGCAATGCCCGAGCCATCTGAAAGCAGCCCTGTGGGTTTGGGGTTTTTTTATATAAAAAAGCTTAATGTTTTATTATGTTTCTATATATGTTGGAAGCTGCCCAAAGTGGCTGGGGCAACCCAGTCAGATGGGTGGGGTGTAAATGTTATCGTTCTTCTTGTTGTTATGGAATAGCACGTCCCTATTTTCGTTGGAGAAATGTTGGAAGGTATGGGAATGCCTCTCCTAAGATGGCTCCTGCCTGCCGTGTTTGTTGTGAGTGCTCACATTGGAAATACGGCTACAAAAGCCCGTTGCCTGCCCCCTCTCTCTGCCAAGCAGTGGCAAGAGCGCATGGGATCACAGGAGCCCCACATGGTCTGTTTTCCTTTGGAGAACAGAAGACGCAATGGAGGCAGTCGTAGCTTTAAGAAATAGGGTTTATTCACCTATTTACACCCTCAGTCTGCATGGAGGGAGTCCAGATCTTACAGCATGGCCCAAAACATTGCAGGCAGCTCTTCCTGTTCCCTTGCCAAAATGAATCTCCCCCTTTCTTCTTCCCAGTGTTATAAGAAAAAACTGCTTCCTTTCCCTCATGGGGTATTCCAGAGCCCATATAGAGGCTTTGACGGTTCCCTATTTATAGGAGGAAATAACAGAGGCCAACCAGAGTGTATTTGATAAGCAAAGCGGCTAGTAAGCCTGATCTTTATTAAAGGAAAATAAACTGTTGCAACAGGGTCCCCCACTCACCACACACAGGAGGGGGGAGCACCCTGAACAATGGCGTGCAAGCCCTTATATAGATTCTTGAAATTGCCCACCCTGTAGCTGAAGACCACCACCCCAAAACATCATACATACATCACAGAAGGAGGCGGTCTACAACAGAAATCCTGTCTGCCGAGATACCTGACAATGGTCACTGATTGCATAACCTGGGCAGCCTGACCATTCTTTTGTGATGGTTAATACGTTGGTTCCTGAATCCAGGTCACAGGCTCACCCTATTCATATACAAATACAGGTAGACCCTTAAGACAGGATTTGCAAGCAAAAGGACAATAGTAAGGCTTTCTCCATTTGCCTCCCTTACTTCAGAGGAATATTTGAGGTCATTGGGAGAGTCAAAATGGCTTCAGGATTGCTCTCCCATACTATTTCAAACACATGGTTCATATATTTAGATATGTGTACATTTATGAATATTTATTCTATATTTGAGACCTTAAAATTCTTATAACAGCAGAAGCCCCTTGCCCTCCCCCAGAGCAGTTAGCCTGGCAACCTTCCAAATCTCCAGTCTCTGGTCACACCTGGGCAAGAAGTTACGTTGTCTTGTTGGCGACCCTTAATGGTTTTCTACTGTAATGCTAACAGGTCCGCTCTTCCCTAAGCCAGCCAGGCTGGCTTGCATAAGGCAGCCCAGGAATTCCCTGCCTGGCACAGCCCTGCAGTTCATGTTTTAATCCATTCCCCAATGAATCAAAACCCTGGGATTTGTTAATTTCTAGGGTTTACCCCGAATCTCTAACAATACTTTTAAAAAAATTAGAAAAAAGAAACCAGAGCATCTTTAAAAATTGAGTAATGGGTTTTAACTGATTAATGGAACCAATTCATCAGCTAAATGTTGCAGCCCTGTTCACAAGCTATGAGTGGAATTCAGTGTAGCACTAAAGAGATTGTTTCATCATCAGCACAAGAATTCGTGCATGCGACTGAACAACCTTCCTTCTCTCTGTCCCCTCCAGAGCAGATTTTGGGGGACAATGTGGGGAGGAGAGGCAGGAAAGCCTCATTGGGCTAGTGGGAGTCCTTGCACTGTAGCTGAATCTGACCCTGTGCATCCAGAATATCACCCCTACATGTGGTTATGTAGCAAGTGACAAACCTTATTTGGGGCAGTATTCTGATGTGAGCAGCTTTTTTATGGCTCCCACCTCTGCACATAATTTTGTCACCTTTTAAAAACAAAGTTCGTTATAAATAAATGTTGCCCCATCTGAGGGTTTACGGCAAAGAAAAATGAACTGATTGGAATGGAGTTATTTCCCCAAACTGACTTTTCGTATCTAAACCTAGAGGGACTTTTGTTTAAGCAAGGTAAGAGTTTTGAGGGAATTAGCTGGGGACTATTAAACTGCACATTCAGCCGTAACTCCTTTAATGATGTTTTCTGATTGATAACACTAATATAATTAATATTCCTTGCCAAGAGGAAAGATAAGTACTTTAGAGAAAATTTGAGAACCGATCCAGGAGAAAGGCTTCATTTGTTTTTATAGTCTTTTGTCATAATATTCTTTTTATTCGAAAAGTATGATGAACTTCTCCAGCTGAAGTTCCTGGCACTGCAACAAAAAGGAGTGGGGAGGTGCAAGCAAGCCTTTCGCTGCAACAGCTTGTTTCCAATTCATTTCTCTAATATCTTGATAATATTTATCATTTATAAAGCACTTTAGGGAAAGGGCTGCAGCTGAGAGCCAGAGCACCTGCTTGGCATGCAGAAGGTCGTCCCAGGTTCAGCCCCTAATGACACCTCCATCTTCTAGTAGCAAAATGGAACTTCACCTCCCTCTCCCTTCCAACTCAACAATTCTATGATTTCTCTGCACACACCCGATATCTATTCTGGGGTTACCCCAACCCTTATAGGAATTTTACTTTATTAGATATTTTAGAATGTGACCCCCCCCCCAATATGCTCCCACAGGGATCCTCCTACCCTCCTTGAAGAGTCAAACCTGGAACTACCAGTAATTGGAGTCTCCAAACCTTCTGAACTAAGCAGTGGTGGGTCAGACAAGCTCAAATGATTTTAAAGATTTGTTAAGCTAAAACTGTAATGGAATATAAAGTACAATTCATACAAAGGTTCTTGCATGTCTGAGACCAAGTCCTTTTTGCTTGCTTAGTTCCTCCATTTCAGATCTTTCTTGCATCTATCTGACCGTGTTGTTGTTTAGTTGTTTAGTTGTGTCCGACTCTTTGTGACCCCATGGACCAGAGCACGCCAGGCACTCCTGTCTTCCACTGCCTCCCGCAGTTTGGTCAGACTCATGTTGGTAGCTTCGAGAACACTGTCCAACCATCTCGTCCTCTGTCGTCCCCTTCTCCTTGTGCCCTCCATCTTACCCAACATCAGGGTCTTTTCCAGGGAGTCTTCTCTTCTCATGAGGTGGCCAAAGTATTGGAGCCTTGCCCCATTTCCATCCAACTTGGGGTGTCTCTTTCTGATTGGTTCCCAAACCTGCCATTCGTCTCCAGTTCATTGCTTATTACTGTCCTGGGCAAGAACATGACTTCATCCTGTCTTACAATACACATGATCTGGCCTCGTTCCACTCTTCTCTCTGAGACAGTCATCAAGCTAGAACGCCTTAGCTAAGCAGTTTATTGCTGAAATCTGTAATGTAAGCATATTAGCTATTGAAATCCCGTGTTCATCAGTTTCTACAACTGGAATGTTAGAAAAATGTTTTGCATGTTCCTTGGTATGCTTCTGCTTTTGTCCTGAATTCCTATTTGCTTTTAGTTGAAACTTGATGCTAATTTCATGATTCCATGTCCTCATAATCTTGAACCTTCTTGATTTTCCCTTAATCATAAAATTATCCATCACCTATATCAGGCATCCCCAAACTGTGGCCCTCCAGATGTTTTGGCCTACAACTCCCATTATCCCTAGCTAAGAGGACCAGTGGTCAGGGATGATGGGAATTGTAGTCCAAAACATCTGGAGGGCCAAAGTTTGGGGATGCCTGACCTATATCAATGTTTCCCAAACCTGAGTCTCCAGGTGCCTTTAGGCTACAATTCTCAGCATCCCTGACCACTGGACTTGCTAACCAGGGATGATGGGAGTTGTAGTCCAAAGACAGCTGGAGATCCAAGTTTGAGAAACACTGACCTAGATTAATATGCACATTCTTTTTCTCTTACACCAGCTATGGGGCAGGTGTGTGGGGAGCATAGCTGCCAAGTTTTCCCTTTTCTCGCGAGGAAGCCTATTCAGCATAAGGGAAAATCCCTTTAAAAAAGGGATAACTTGGCAGCTATGGTGGGGAGACGAGAAGTAAAGGAAGTTCCATTGTGCAAGCCCTTGTGCTAATGGAGCTGCTTGGTTGGATATTGCACCATTTTTCCTGGTATAAGGCACCCTCCTGTGTTGCTGTCTAAACTCTAAATGATAACTGGTGCAGTGATGACTACAGCTGAGATGGCATGAAGGAGATGAAGCTATAACAGTTTAATTATTAAGGGAGGAAATGCTACAACACGGGTGTTGTTGTTGTTTTTAGAAAAAAGGGGAAACGGGGAGGGGCATGACAAAGGAGTATCAAATTATGTACGGTGCAGAGAAAGTGGATAGATCTCATATTATCTATCCCTTTCCCTCAATTTTCTCTTTTTGGACTTCCTCTTTTGGAACTCTACAGCTCCTGGCTCTTCTTAGCCAACCCCTGGGCTCATCCATTACACAGGAGGCAAGCCACACGTGTTGCGAGTCTGAGATTTGGCTCAGACTTGTTTTCTCTACGTGTTTTGCCCTACAAATGTGACTGTAACCACAAGATGAAGCCTGCCTTCAGATTACTGCTGTGAACTGAGTAAGAGGGGAAATAAAGGGGAAATTGCCAGGAAGAACCCCAGTCTGCACAAAGGCATCCTTTCCTGGATTGCTTAATTAAAAGACTGAAACCATCAACAGCTTCCTACAAGCTGCAAGGGAATGTGCTCTGCTGTTTGCTCACTAGCTGAGTGAGGAGGGATTATATTTAATCAATATACACTGGTGCCTCACTTAACGAATGCCCTGCTTAACGAAATTTTCGCTTAACGAAAGGTTTTTTCTAGCGGAGGTTGCCTCGCTAGACGAATTCGTTTTCGTCTAGCGAATTGCGGTTTCCCATAGGAATGCATTGAAATTCAATTAATGCGTTCCTATGGGCAAAAAAAAATTCAAAAAAATTTCAATGCATTCCTATGGGGTTTGCTAGACGAATTTTTTCGTTATAAGAAAAGACCCGTGGAACGAATTAAATTCGTCTAGCAAGGCACCACTGTATCATCTCCTACCTTCCTAAACATTCCCACATTATTAAATTTTTTTGGGGGGGTGTTGTGTATTTGGGGCAGGGTTGTTTTAAATTGTTTTTAAGTATTATGCTAATTTGAACTGTATTTTGAATTTGTATTTCAAATTTTGTCTTGTTTTGTAAGGCTGATTTAATATTCTACTGCAGGGGTCCCCAATCACCTTCTAAATCTGGCCCGCGGACAGTCCAGGAATCAGCATGTTTTTACATGAGTAGAATGTGTCCTTTTATTTAAAATGCATCTCTGGGTTATTTGTGGGGCATAGGAATTCGTTCATATTCCCCCCCCCCAAAAAAATAGTCCGGCCCCCCACAAGGTCTGAGAGACAATGGACTGGCCCCCTGCTGAAAAAGTTTGCTGACCCCTGTTCTACAGCCTTTTAAATAGGTTTGTGGAGTGGGGGTGTTATGTACTGAGTTGAATCCTAGAACAATAGGATTCAGAATCAGCGGGAGCTACCCAATCCAACTCCAGGTGGAAGTGAATCCGCAACCTGATTGGCCTGCTGGAGCAGCCAATCAGGCGGCTGGCAGAAGTGAATCTGCTACCTGATTGGCCTGTAGGAGCAGCCAATCAGGCTGCAGGCAGAAGTCAATCCACAATATAATTGGCCCACAGGTGTAGCCCTGAATTAGCCAATCACGCAAGGCCCATTGTGTAAATAATGTATATAAGCAGATGGTTTTGGGAAAAGAGCTATTCGTCTTCTCTTCTTCTCCTTGATGAATATGAGCTGAATAAAGAGCATGAAATTCACTCTCGACTCCGAGTATATTTCACTGGCGACGAAGGTGGGATTCTTGGCAGGTCTGGCAGTGTTGGACCCAGGACCCAGTGTATGCAAAGAATTTTGGGGCAGGCCCAGCATGGGTACCCGCCACAGTCACCAAGGTGACCGGTCCCGTGTCGTACGAGGTACTAACGGAAGGGGGGCAATGTTGGCGCCGCCACTGCGACCAGCTACGGCGACGATTCCCAGGAGGAACCCGGGAGGAGAGCGGGACAGAGGGGTCCCAAGGGGACAGCAGGGCAGTGAGGCCTGTAGAGCGAGAGGGGTGGGCAGGGGAAGCAGAAGCAGTAGGCACAGAGGGGCGCCCCGAGGCTGGAAGGACACCGGAACCAGAGTCACAACCTAGTGGTTCAGTGGCGCCAGACCAGACAGCCCCGGCACAGCCAGCAGCCTCGGAACACGAGCCAGAACCAGAACCCCTGACCAAGGAACACCCCAGGCCACAACGCACACGGAGGCGGCCAGCAGACCTTGGGGACTACGAATGCAACTTCCCGGGCAGGACTGGAACTTAGAGGGGAGGGGTGTTATGTACTGAGCTGAATCCTAGAACAATAGGATTCAGAATCAGCGGGAGCTACCCAATCCAACTCCAGGTGGAAGTGAATCCGCAACCTGATTGGCCTGCTGGAGCAGCCAATCAGGCGGCTGGCAGAAGTGAATCTGCTACCTGATTGGCCTGTAGGAGCAGCCAATCAGGCTGCAGGCAGAAGTCAATCCACAATATAATTGGCCCACAGGTGTAGCCCTGAATTAGCCAATCACGCAAGGCCCATTGTGTAAATAATGTATATAAGCAGATGGTTTTGGGAAAAGAGCTATTCGTCTTCTCTTCTTCTCCTTGATGAATATGAGCTGAATAAAGAGCATGAAATTCACTCTCGACTCCGAGTATATTTCAGGGGGGTTATTGTTTTGTTGTTTTGAACTATTTACTGGCGTTTCAACCTTGTATTTTCAACTTGTGAACCGCCCTGCGATCTTGTGATGAAGGGCTGTACATAAATCTAAATAAAAATGAATAAAATACTAGAAGCTGGGGGTGACCCAAGACAGACAAAAGGAAACACTTTTCCCCCACTTTCCACACAGTACAGTTACACTACAGAATTTGCTACCACAAGTTTTAGTGCTGGCCACCAATTGGGTTGGCTTTCAAAGGGGATTATACAAATTCATGGAGGGATAGGGCAATTGGTGGCTCCAGCATCAAAGATGGTATGTCTCCAAACATTAGTGGCTGTGGAACACAAGTGAAACATGTTCTGATTGCTTGCTGCCCATAGGATCTGGTTGGGCACTGTAGGAACAGCATTATGGTTGAATGGGCCTTTGGCCAGATACAGGTCTGATCAAAACTCATGGTCTTAATGGAAACCAGTTTTGGAGTCAGTATGCCAGTGAACACCAGTCACTTGGGCGGCAACAGGAGGAAAAGGCAACTGCCTTAAGTCCAGCTTCCTCAAAACATCTAGTCAGTCACTGCAGAAAAACAGAATGCTGGGCTAGATGGAACTCGGGTCTGATTTAGTTTGTTCCCTGTTGTCTATAAGATGATCAAATAGAAAGTCATTTGCTTAAGACACCAGAAAGCCTTGGCTAGTCAAGGGTAGACAATATTGGGCTAAACAGACAAGCGTTTCATCTGGTGTGCATGTGACCTTAAAGTGGCCCAACTCCACTTTGGTTGTAACAGAGATGCAGTGTGCTTAACTGAACCCAGAGGGCAAGTGTAGCAAGCGAGATGGTTCTGGCAGAGTTAAATGTGTTTATTGTTTCAAATGTTAAGAAACAAGACTTGAACCTCACCAAAGGAAAATGACAAACCAATGATGGATTATACAATTTTAATGCTCAAACTCCAGAACTTCCTTCATACAAATAGCCATTATGTACATGAATAGTTCCAGTAAAGTTAAATTTTTCATTGTGCAATTATTCATTTAAGGACCTGCAGGATCCGACATACCATTTCTTTCAGGAAATATTTACCCCACCCACCCACTCCACTCCACTTACAAATTCAAGGCCAGGATTCTGCTAGAACTCATGGTGGGGTTTCATTATATACAATTCCCAGTACAGAAAAAGAAGCCATTTTTAATACCGGTATCAATCCGTATCCTTGCCAAGGTGTTTGCTTTCTGCTTAGTGCCCTCTAATTGATAAAAGCCTGAGAGCAGATGGTAGACCCAAGAAATCACTGTCACACATATCATCTGATACCACGACAGAAATATGTTATTAAATGCTGGTAAATTCAGCTTACATTTTGCAAGCATAGATGGATGTTCCTGGCTGCTGTCAGAAATACAACGGTTCCCAGTGCAAACAGGAGAGGGATAATGGAACTCCCAACAGCCCAAATTCCTCTCCACATGTGACTTCATTTCTTCTGCATTGGAACACTGACTTTTATGTTAGCAGGAAGAAGCTGACTGAGTGGATGTGGGGAATGGTTTATGCTTCTTTGGGGGAGAAATACTGTATATGGTACAGGTTGTCATGGATGAGGTGATGCAGCCGCTTCTTAAGAAGCCCTTCCCAGATCCAGAGTGTGACATATACCACCCTTTTTACAAATATTCCCGTCAGGTGCAATGCTCAAGAGGGTGGTGGTTGTCCAACTTGAGATGTGCATGGAAGAAACATTACCTTGATCCATTTCAACTGGGCTTCAGCAGAAATGCCAAAGCTGGAAGATTTTTAGCAGGACCAACCGAGAATGCTGACACAGTGGAAGGGTGGGTGTGTCTTCTGTTTGGGAATTGGGAGTGGGCAACCTCTTTGTGATAGGATTGCAATCGCCTTGAAGAGGATGTGCGCAGCTTGGTAGTAATCCTGAATCCAGTACATATTGTCATTAGAAGTTCAAGTGGCTAGGAGTACTTACCTCCAGCTCTAGCTGGTTCACTAGCTACTTCTGGACCAGAATAGCCCAGCCACAGTAATCCATGCCCTGTCAACCACCCGGTTTACTCTAAGGCACATTATATGGAGCTACCTTTGAAGATGGTCTGGACCAAGGGGAACCAGTTATGCCAGATTGATTAACGCAACCCTCAAGCTTTTCAGCACGGTGACAGCAACATCTGTGACAGCCTAGGTAACTCATAGCTGTATTTGCTAAACCAGAGATAACTGTTCACACGAATGTGGTGGCCTGGGGTGTTGCTTTCCTGAATTCTGATTATACCATTTGCAGCAGAGAAGGATGGGCAAAGGAGTATCCTCTGCTCCTAGTTCTGAGCAAAACCAGAGACGTGCAAGATGCTGTTTTAGAGCATGCATGTGCGCGCACACACACACAGCACTGTTCTCCTCACAACTAGAGTCCCAAGATTCACAGCAACATTTAAAGGCCTGCTCTTCAATTGTTACTTGCAAAGGAAGAAATTTCCTTTTTTAAAGCGCTAGTTGCAGGTTCTCTTTGGAATTGCCAATGTGGCACCTTTGATATATTGGACATGCTGGCTGGGGCCGGTGGGAGTTGTAGTCCTAGGCTATGTGCCTCTGACAAGCATACTGAGTACGGGAGCTCATTCAGTTACTTAGAACTTTAGTCAGTGTGCAGGACTAGTGCACTGCCGACAGGTATAGGTGCTAAATATCACAAGAGGAGGGGGATGAGACTACGCCCTGTTATTAGGGTAGCCACTTAGGCATTACCCAAAAAAGGCACAACCAAAAGAGGAAATTGATCTACATGAGCTAAAACATGCAAATTTTGAAATGTAATTTAAATAGGACTGCATCTCTGTGTGGAACAAGACTCTGAACAAGTGACCTGTGTATTTATTTGCTCAGTCTGCTGCCCATGTGATATTTATTGATGTGCACCTTCAGGGCCCCTGCTGCTCTCCCTTCTTAAGGTTTTATAGGTTTGCATAGGACTTGGGTATGAGAGGCTTTCAAATAGAAGACGTAAGGACCCTACCTGCCCGTGGACTGTCTTGCCAGAGTGGTGCATGCTCTAGTTATCTCCCGCTTGGACTACTGCAATGCGCTCTATGTGGGGCTACCTTTGAAGGTGACCCGGAAACAACAACTAATCCAGAATACGGCAGCTAGACTGGTGACTGGGAGCGGCCGCCAAGACCATATAACACCGGTCCTGAAAGATCTACATTGGCTCCCAGTACGTTTCCGAGCACAATTCAAAGTATTGGTGCTGACCTTTAAAGCCCTAAACGGCCTGGCAGTTCCCTCACTGTGAGAAGCAAAGCTACAGGGAACCAGGCAGAGGGCCTTCTCAGTAGTGGCACCCATCAGAGGTCAAAGAGATAAACAACTACCTGACATTTAGAAAACATCTGAAGGCAGCCCTGTTTAGGCAAGTTTTTAATCTGTGACACTTTAATTGTATTTTAATTTTTGTTGGAAGCCGCCCAGAGTGGCTGGGGAAACTCAGCCGGATGGGCGGGGTACAAATAATAAATAATTATAATTATAGCAACAGCCTGCTGGATCAGGCCTATGGCCCATCTAGACCAGCATCTTGTTTTCACAGTGGCCAATGAGATGCCTCCGTAAAACCCTGCCATCATGGCTAGTAGCCGCAGATAGCCCTCTCCTCCCTTAATGCGCCTAATCCTCTTTTAATATCATCTAGGTTAGATCCCAATGGGAATACAGTAATCATTCGGGAAGCAATGCGGCTTTTCTTATTCCTCACCAGCAGGTGTCGCTTCCCACTCCCTGCATGCAGCCATAACCCTTTTGTCGCCACCCCACCTGTAGGGGGCACTGCTAAACGCGCCCCGGTCGCTCCCTTTTTCCTACAGGGGGCGCTGGCCCGTGTCACGTTTACCGCCGCTAGAAACGCTCGAATTAAGACGACGTTCGCGATTGGTGGGCGGCCCCCTTGCAACGATGCGGCAGGATGAGAGCTTTGCCGTGATTGGCAGACCGAGGTCCCCGAGTTGTGCTGGCCCAAAGGCATATAGAGAGTGGGGTCTCTCTCCCCACAGATTTGAAGCCTCCCTCCCTGAAGTTTCCGTTTTATTATGTAGCATAGTCATCCCGGAGATGTTTTCGGCGTCATCCCTTAAAATAAGCGTGGCGGCGTACCAATCAGCTCTCGGCCCCGGCTGCGGTTGCTAGGCAGATTATGGTAATAAGTCTGGGCAACCTCTCCCCCCCTCCCGCTCTGCAGCTACCATTGTGAGGTGAGGACAGGTGGGCGGGTTTGGTTTGCGGCGGGCCCTGGGAGACGGTCCGGACACGACACCGCCACTGAACCCCCTCAGGTAATGCGATGGGACGGCCCGAGTAGGGAACGCGTGCCGGGGCTCCCGCAGGGCTCCGGCAAGGGTTTTGGGGGTTGTTGTTTTAGTCGCACCCAAGATGGCGCCGGGACCGGGACAAACCGTTCGCTCCCGCGGGTGGGGGATAAGGGCTAGGGCGCTGCCATTCCCCCCTCCCTGCCGGAGAGGTACAGTCCGCTCCCCCCTCCCCGCCCTGATCGGGATACCCCATCCGCCCCGGACGTGGGGAGAAAGGGCTGCCCCCGTCTGCGCCTCTCCCCCCTCCCCGCTTGGTATAGTCCGGGCCCCAGCACCTCACTGGAGCAGGGGGGGTGTCGAAGCCATCTTAATACCCCCTTCCCTCCCCAACACTTCCACCCACCCTACCCGAGGCAGCTCTTTCCCCCTCCCCCGCGGTTGGATTATTCTTCTCGGCGGCTTGTGCAACACGTTCCCCACTTTAACAGCTTCGCACGGTGCAGGCTCGATCTCCTTTCTATCTCTCTCCCCTCCTATCGCCCAGAGTGGTTGGGACGGCTGTGGGTGGCCGTTGGGCGCGAGCGGATGGGCCTTACTGACGCCCTCGGCTGGGGGCAGGCGAGGGGGGGTAGCCGGAGGCGCCCGAGGCGCGGAACTGATTCTTCCCTTTGATTGGCTGGAGACTTTTGCGCGCCTCTCGCGCCTCAGGCTGCGCGGGGCAGGGGGGGGATGCACGAGGGGCAAAAACGCCTCTCGTTCAGTGTCCTCTTCCCGCTTTTTTTTGCCACTCGTTGACTGTTGATGTATGGTAAAAAAAATGCCCCTCACGTATAATACTGGTTGAATGACGACGTCCATTTCGTTTCTATTTGACAGCAGGGGTGGTGTTGGTGTTAAAAAGTGGTCAGCTATATGGCTGGCAAAGGTACCCATTTTACCGCAGTTCTAAGC
The DNA here is from genome assembly GCF_965207765.1 of Zootoca vivipara. Taxonomy (NCBI): domain Eukaryota; kingdom Metazoa; phylum Chordata; class Lepidosauria; order Squamata; family Lacertidae; genus Zootoca; species Zootoca vivipara. The sequence goes on along the minus strand of NC_142597.1, from coordinate 28,350,844 downwards.
AACAGTTTGAGGCTGGGTTGTGGTAAAGTTTCCCTGCTACCTGTGTGGTTGGTAAATCTGCCCATTAAAACATTTTTTTGCTGTCCAATAGGGTTGAAAGTGATGGCTGTTTTACCACACATCTCTTTACACACATTGGCTGTGGTCATGCTATCTGAAAGGATTGATACAAATCCCATTTTAATGTACCATTGCTTTCACATGCTGGCCATTGGCACATGGTAAAAGCTTACCTTTCCATTGTGAATTTGAATGAGACAACCGTTTTACCACACATTTCCACTGCACGTGGGCAGTTGGTGTGTGGCAACAAATTTCCTTCCCATTTGTTAAGGATGAATTGGACATCTGACTTGCTCCCATTCTTTTGTTTATTTTAAAGTGTTTACACAATACAAGTCTCTGAGGGTAGCTCACCCAAGTGATCAGGAATATGCCATGTTTGTTGGTCCATAGTATAAATAAGCTGTTCTTCAACAACTCCTTGGGCTTTCATCTGATGTGGCAGTTGGTATGTGTTTTAAAAGGGTGGGGCAGATGACCAAACCTTTGAATCTCATAAAGGCAGCTGATATTTGGGGAAAATTTCCTTACCATTCAGTAAGGGTTAATGCAGGTGGTCAAATTCTCCTCAGTATTTTATTACACTTTACCCCACATTGCCTATTATGCTCCCACCAAAACCGAGTAGGGCTGAGTACTGTACATATCTGGATCTCACTCCACCTGTGATGAAAGCCATCTTACCTTGATGGTAGTTGGCAGGCAACATAGTAATCCTCTATTTGACACAGGAAGCAGGGAGTATAAAACAAAAGATTGGCACACAGAGGTTAGTTATTCTCTCTGTGTGTATAAATATAACCTGTTGATAATGAACAGGTTGATTTTTGACCAGATGATGTCAGCTTCTGTGATGTATGGTTGCTACAGCAACTGTGCTACCCCATGGCAACCACCTGACAACTTCCACAGCAGAAACGGGGGCATTCAAGTCAATGGCAGTATGGAATTGCTAACGAGCTATTTTGTTCAAATATTCCAATACTGTAATTCATTATCAGCTTGTTAGTACTTGCAGTTAGGGTTGCCAGACTCAATAGAGGACAGGTCTTCTGTGTCTTTAATTGCCCTCTCTTTTGAGTCTGGAAACCTTAAAGAGAAACCAGCAGACCCTTTGTTTAATTTCTAAGCAAAGGGTCTGCTGGTTTCTCTTTAAGGTTTTCAGACTCAAAAGAGAGCAGGGCAATTAAAGGCACAGAAGTCCTGTCCTCTTATTGAGTCTGGCAACTGCAGTCCCTGTAGTATTGACATAAATTGGGTGTGTCACCACCCACAAAGGATACAAGTCATCTTGGGAGGGGGGGCAGGTGGTCCTTAAAAGCTGCAGCAGGGTGGCATGAGTTGTGGCTCTTCCATGGAACCGTGTGATTCAGTTGCACAATGCTATTTGGGGAGTCGGGGAAGAGCTTATGATAAAAAGGCAGAGCTAATATGGCAGGTACAACAGGCCAGTTTTTTAAAAAACATAAACCATGTGTGGAGTGCAAGATGCAATTTCACCAAAGGGGTCCATTCTCAATGTCATTGTGATTGACACTGAATTGGCTGGTGCCAAAGAACTGTACAGTGGTGAGTTGTAGCTTCATCCATAGATCATCATAGCCAATGATTGCTTTCTGTTCATTACCTGAAGCCCAGGTTATGCGTCACTGGAGTGACTTTGGTCACATGATTTTCCAGTTTGTCTTGGGCTGTAGCCATACTTGGTATGTTTTTACCATAAGTTCCTCCACCACCCCTGATTTGTTCATGTTCTACCCCTGCCATTGCCCCAGTGGGCTTATCTTTCTCATTCCAGTTTCCTTTATCTTAAAGTGATAGGATGCTTTCTAAACACCTGGATATTAAAGAATTTTATAAGTGCATTCAGAAAGTGAGTGATGACCTATGCCATCTATCTATGTTAAGTACCCCATTATGTTCTTAGTTCCAAGTCTCTTTAATGGAAAGAGAAATTACGTTGATTTCAGCATCTCAGTTTCAATCACTAGCTGCCACCACGTATTAACCTGCATATAGTGAATATACTCAGAATTGTTCTGTGTCATTTTACTTTTTGGATATTTTTGATCATTTTGTGAAAATAAAGCCATTATTGGATCTGCCGTATTTTGGGATAGGTTGAATGCTTTTCATAGAATTGTCTTGAGAGGGGGAAAGTGAACCAGAAATTACCACAATTGAAATGTATAGATAGGACATTTCCCCCCAGTGCTGAATGCGGAAGATGCATCACGATTAATACTGTATATTCCTGCGTATAAGACTACTTTTTAACCGAGGAAAATCTTCTCAAAAGTCGGGGGTCGTCTTATACGCCGGGTCGTGTTTCTTATACTGCAAGTATATCCCAAACTCTATATTTTAACTGGAAAAGTTGGGGGTCATCTTATACTGTACAAAAAAAGTACATGTTCACTACAGTCAGTTTATTTTAGTTACAAAAAACCAGTATCTGTTTGCTACAAATGGCAGTGATGAAAGTTCTTGCTCATTCTAATCCCCTTTTATGTAGGATTACATGAATTTGTACCAATACACTGCAAGAAGCAAGACTCTTGTGTACTAAATTATGCATCAATGTAACAGAAATTGAGTCAAGCAAACCCATGTGTCACAACTAGAGCAGTGTTTCCCAACCTGGGGCTATATGGTACCTGGGGACCCCCAGAATATTCCGAGTGTGTGTGTGAAAATCATGTAAATGGGGGGGGGGGCACAGCACAAGGCTCGGGGGCCACAGAGGGAAGTGATGGGGGGAATCATTTTTTAAATTAAAAGATATCCTGACTGACTGGTTATCTGCTTGGCCAATCACAAGTGGATAAGGGGGTGGCCCACCAGGGCCTAGCGCTCCTTTTTGCCACATGCATTTTATTTGAGCACTCCTGGTTTGTTTCCTGAGGGAGTGGGTGATTGCTGAGACTCCCATTTTGACCAGTAGAGCCCATGATCCAGAACCCCCAAGTCAAGTAAGTGTGGTGGTGGTGTGGCAAGGGGTAGGGCTGGGCGAGCCAGAGCTGCTTGTTGCTGCCGTGAGTGCTGGGTCTGGTGGCAGCCTGGGCCTAACTCACTAGGCGCTGCAATCCACCCCAGTGCCAAGTGGATCAGGCCCCTTGGATGTTGCCAGGGGGCACAGGGCCTGTCGGTAGCGTCAGCTAGGCTCTGCAAGGCGCGGGGTGAAATCCACCCCAGCGTCTAGCTGAGTGGGGTTGTTGGGTGCTGCTGACTTGCATCTAATAACTATTCAGAAGAAAGCCGCACTGAGTTCTGTGGGTCTTACTCCTAGGTAAGGGTGTGTGGGACATAGTGTTTTATCTAGGCAGCCAGGGCTCCGCTGGATGACAGGGTCTTTTAGTACCAGGTCAGTGAGGACCACTTGCTTTTTAAAATTCTCCCATATATGCAGAACTCCCTGTGAGCCTTTTGGAATGTATCTGTAGGTTCCCCCCTCTGTGTGAAATAAATGGGGTAAATTAAATGGTGTTTACTTTTTATAATACATGGAAGATAGATCTCCCTTGGGAGGTTCTGGACTCTCCTTCCTTGGAGGTTTCTAAGCAAAGGTTGGATGGCCATCCGTCATGGATGCTTTAGCTTTAGTGTTGGTGCTGACCTTTAAAGCCCTAAACGGCCTCGGCCCAGTATACCTGAAGGAGTGTCTCCACCCCCATCGTTCAGCTCGGACACAGATCCAGCGCCGAGGGCCTTCTGGCAGTTCCCTCATTGTGAGAAGTGAGGTTACAGGGAACCAGACAGAGGGCCTTCTCGGTAGTGGGGCCCGCCTGGTGGAACGTCCTCCCATCAGATGTCAAGGAAATAAGCAGCTATCCTATTTTTAAAAGACATCTGAAGGCAGCCCTGTTTAGGGAAGTTTTTAATATTTAATGCTGTATTGGTTTTAACACTCGATTGGGAGCCGCCAGCTAGATGGGCGGGGTATAAATAATATATTATTATTATTATTATTATTATTATTATTATTATTACTACTACTACTACTACATTGCAGGGGGGTGCACTAGAAATATGACACTTCCAGCTCTATGATTCTATGTTTTTCTGCTTCAACAATATTTCATTATGTTCCTATCATTTTATGTAATTGTATTTTGTATAAATGATAAAAATTATGAATAAAATATGTTCTGTTTACAAAAAAGCAACAACATTTAAATAGTTTCCTTTCTACTGGTATGACAGAGTGGGGGGGGCACAGGAAGGAAACAAGGTCGGAAGGGGGCCAAGGTTGGAAAAAGGTTGGGAAACCCTGATCTAGAAGAGTATATTGTTATGAGTGGGGGTGGGTGGAGTGGAAGTAGGCTGTATGTGAAATCCTTCTAACCCTTGGATCCAGCAAGCATTAAAATATAAGACAGACTAGCTTCCTGTGTTGTAGTGATAGGCTGGGTGATGGGACATTTAGGGAAACAAAGGAAGGGGGCTCTGTTTGAGAAGGTAAATGTGTGGGAGACATCCCACAACTCATAGATAGAAGGACAAAGCCTGAGTTTAGAGTTGAGTTGCAGTGATGTGACGTAGAAGTAAAGTAGGAAGCTAGAGAGAGTCAGAGCAACATTTGAGAGCAATGTTTGATTTCGGTTTTAATCCAAGACTGCAGCTGTGGGAGAAACAAGACCCTTTTGGGGTGTTAACCCCTCCATCACAGGCACAGGTTGTACTGTATATATTTGTAAATAAACCATGTCATAAAGACACCCCACGGGCTCCGCTGTGCCTCACTCCTAAAGGAAATACGAACGCCTGTTAAGCACCTGGAACCCCTGGAATCTCACGCTGTGCAGAGATTCTGGTGGTGTGCAACAATAAACAAATTAAGCAAACATGCAAATGGCTACGAATACTGGATAATTTATTTTGCTATCAAGATTCTAGATTTTTCAATAATTTGGAATAGTGATTAGTACTATAGGAAGTATAATGGGGGAATGCAATAGGAGAGCTCTAGGAACAGAAGTCAATGTATTTCGTGCTAAATGAGAAACAGCTATACAGTATTTGAGGCACTGAGTACAGTATCTCTGTTCAGGAGCGATTTGGCACCTCTGGCTGAAAGACTTCAGCAGAACAGGGAGAGACGTCTACCTAAAACCCCTAAAGAATTACATCCAGTCTAGGACTACATAGATCTTTGGTCTAGTTGGAAATAAGGCAGCTGATGCCACCCCCCCACCCCCATTATGGGCTGTTTTCAGGCTAATATGTACTCATTGAGCATACACAGTTTTTAAAAAAGTTATATATAAGCAAACAGAACAGTACTTATTGCAGGCATCCCCAAACTTTGGCCCTCCAGATGTTTTCGACTATAATTCCCATCTTCCCCAACCACTAGTCCTGTTAACTAGTGATCATGGGAGTTGTAGGCCAAAACATCTGGAGGGTCGCAGTTTGGGGATGCCTGACTTATTGTCAAGACAGTGACAATAACATAGCAGAGACTTGGGCCCCCAAATTTTAGCTTAACCTGAGGCCTTCTTTTCCTTCAATAGTTTATTTCTGGATAGAATCTAAGAATGGTCAGGGGCTTTTATGTTGCTGGTATTACTTACACACACACACATTATTTTTTTTGCTATTGTGCTGTTGCTATGTAGTTTTACCCTGAGGTGGGCTGCAGTCCTATACACACATGCTTCAAAACTCATACCTGGTTACAAACATACTGAATTCAGTGGGGATAACCTCTGAGGTGACACCTGTAGATTGCATTGTTAAGCACTGATTTGCTATAGTAGCACGTTTGAAAACTGAGAATGACTAGGGCAAAAATACAGTATACAGTTTGTCATTTACATAATGCAGGTGGGTGGTGACATGTCTGTATTTCCCCAGATATATGCTTTATATTAAATTGTGTAAACCTGCTGGTTGTTGTTTGGATCCATGCAAAATAAACCCATTATGATTTCCTTCACATTAACTTACCCGGTAGTAGTCAAGCACATTTCTAATGTGTTTCTGGCTACCTGCAGTCATTGCCAGCTGTGCAAACCAAATTGTAACGAACTTGCAAAGGCAGCTGCAGTGCAAGGCACTTTTAAGACCAGGGATTTATTTATTTTTATCTGTGGAGAATGTTAATAGACCTGCTTACCAATTTTGTGTGCTGAATAAGTAATAAAAGGAGGAAAGAAGTTGTTGGAGAGTAAATTAAAAATGTGGCTTTCTGTACTAAATAGTTACCTTTCTTCTTTGGCAAATCCTGTGCAAATGAGATAGTTTAGCAGATGTAATTATTTTGGAATCATTGAGTGTGTCTGCTTCTTGCAGGGAAATTGTTCCCATCATTGCCTGTTCTAGATGTTCAAATGACATGAGCTGAATCTCTTGCAGTCATGAAATTGTGTGAAAGTAATGAGGGGATTGGAGAGGTGGGAAAAAGTGACTAGCAATTTGCTTTTCAATGGAACTGAGCAGAGCAGGAGTATGAATGTCCTAATCATGCATTGCATTATTGGATTTGAAGGCTTTTATTGTATAATATATTGTTATATAACTCTAGCAGCAGTCCTAAAGTTTGCTGGGATAGAAAAATGGGCTTCCCTCTCCATTCATTGATTTTAAGGGAAGCTCAACAGAAGTTGGTACCTTTTCCTTGTAATCTTGAAGTGAATTAGAGAAAACAAGTGAGACCTACAACAATAAAAGAAATTTTGTGGTACAGTCTGTGAAAATCTTATTCATTTGGTCCAGTGTAATGGTAATGCAATGATAACACCAGTGTGGTGTTAGCTAGCCTATCATTCCTTCATTCTAAATACTTCATTCCATCTCACCAAAGATACTTAACTTATCCTCAGTCATGTCCATAGCTATCCCTGCCAAGTTTTCCCTTTTCTTGCGAGGAAGCCTATTCAGCATTAGGGAATTTCCCTTTAAAAAAGGGAGAACTTGGCAGCTATGGTCATGTCTGTACTATTTGCGTGTTCAGACCTTTAAACCTCCCCCTTAAATAAATTCACACAAGACTCATAATTTTGGTTTGGTTTTTGGCAGAATTTAGGCCACAACTTTATTGATTACAGGGACCCAGGTGGCGCTGTGGTTAAACCACTGAGCCTAGGGCTTGCTGATCAGAAGGTCGGCGGTTCGAATCCCTGTGATGGGGTGAGCTCCCGTTGCTTGGTCCCAGCTCCTGCCAACCTAGCAGTTCGAAAGCACGTCAAAATGCAAGTAGATAAATAGGAACCGCTACAGCGGGAAGGTAAACGGCGTTTCCATGTGCTGCTCTGGTTTGCCAGAAGCAGCTTTGTCATGCTGGCCACATGACCTGGAAGCTATACGCCGGCTCCCTCAGCCAATAATGCGAGATGAGCGCGCAACCCCAGAGTCGGTCACGACTGGACCTAATGGTCAGGGGTCCCTTTACCTTTACCTTTTATTGATTACAGCAAGTGAGTGGTTGCATAGGCTCTGATTCGACTAGCTCCCTGGCATGCAGGTAGCGCTGACCCAGGGTTCCAGCATAGGTCAGCCAAGGGTGAATACCCGGATAGATGGAAAGCCAGGGACATGCTATGTCCACTACCCAGATGTTCCCCTGGACTCAGGCATGGGCACAGCCCCTCACAGGGTTGACCAAACCATTGTGTCCCTGGATTCCTTTAACGGAATACCCTTCAAATAGGGATGGCGAGAGCATTCCCCCATCCCTATCACTTGAACCAGAGCCTATCCACAACCTTACAAGTTGTGACGATTTGCTACGCAGCAGGTGAAACCCAAATGGCACCGGCTAATTAGCCAAGTGGGGGAAATTCCTGCCATGCCCCTGTCCCAACAACAGACGACACACGACGGCATAGCAAGGTCAAGTGCACAAGCCCTAAAAATAGGGAGCGGTGGATGGGTGTTCCAATGCACACACCAAAAGAGGAAGCTCTGGGTCATGTGAATGGGCATATATAGGTCCCTTGATCCGTTTAGCTCACTTCCCATTGGCCTGATTGAACCCAGCATCAAGGGACCTACCAATAGGGTGTTGTGGCTGTCCAATCCTTCCCACCCACAACACAAGGATTTGGTTGCTAGGTCTCACCGCAACACGTGCCTTCTTTAAGGGAGGACACGATTTGGGGATGATTTCCACCCGCACTTAGATTTTCATTCTTAAATATTTTCTTCTTCTTCTGCAAACTTTGGCCTTCCCCTGGGCACACTGATACATTCCTCTCTCTTTTTCTCCAGGAGCCCCATTTTGACTACATAGAAGTCATAGCACCTGAGTTTGCTATTAGTGTAGTTGCTTCTCTCCCATCCTGTAGAATAATAATTTAGGCACTTTTATAATACTGATATGAGCAATATGTTTCAACATCATAGTAGTGCTCTGCATCTATAATTGCCAGGTCCCTAGCATTCCATCCCAACAGAATGCAAGTGGGACTATGCAGATCTGATCTGATTGGTATGGAATATCTTTTAGGACACCAGACCATACCCTGATGATGCACACTTTATTTATGACATATAAATTAATAGCTGCTTGGCAAGGGGGTTGGACTGGATGGCCCTTGTGGTCTCTTCCAACTCTATGATTCTATGAATTGTTCTTACTTAGGCATAAAAGCAAAGTGCTGCATTTGGGGGACAATAGCAATGGGTCTGAAACCTGCCCACCACTGATACTGAATGGCCTGGACACTTAAGCAGGGGTGTTGCCTGGGAAGTTTCAGTGCAAAATGGTACACAGTTCACATATTGCTCCTTCAGATCTATAAATATATACACTATATATTGCTCTTTGCAAATATGTACACTATGAACACCTATCCTGTGGCAGCACCAGAAAAACAAACAAACCGGGAGGCACAGAAGGGGCAAAGTATATTTCTAGGTGCACAAGTTGTGTCCCACATGTTAAGATCTCTGAAAGAAAAGAATATATCAATAATGAGTCCAGCAATGGGTGGGCAGGGTGTGTGAGCTTCTGGTTTGGGGAAGTGTTTACCCCCCTCTGGTGCCACCAACAACTCTATCTGTACCTTACCTGGCATAATTTTGCTAGTAACTGTTAGTATTTGAGAGGTGGGATGGAGAAAGAATTTTGCTAATGGTTAAAAGAAGAAGAAGAAGAAAGAAATCCGTTTGTGTTGTCACATACAATAGTTCAAAAATAATCTCTGCATGACAAAGGAGGGGTTTGTCCCACTAATCTGCTAAACACATATGGATAACAATTGGCTTTACCTGGAAGCCATTTCCTGCTATAGCCAGCCTCACCTGTTTCAATCTTGTGTCCAAATTCTCTTTTTGCCCCACTAATGATATATAATTTCTGTGGTCGTAAATGCCTGATTTCAGCCAGCCAGCCAAAAAACCACTACCGCCAGTTTCTTGAAATACTGTAATAGGTGTGCTTGATGAATGACAATGCAGAAAGGAGACAGCAGTCATGACCCAGTAGTCAATGAGGCTATAAACCTATAGCACTTTGCTGCCATATCCTTGTCAAAGGCTCTCAGGAAGTGCACTGACTTCCCCTCCTGTACATACTGTGATAATTAAGCTAAGTGTGGGATGTAGCTTTTTGCAGGCGTTCGTGGTGCTGCTTCTAAGCACAATGAACCACTTTGATGTGAAAGTCTGCACAATGACCTGGAGCATAATTCTATACAAAACTTGCCTCGCGCGGTAATCTTGCAGTCTTTGCATATGGCTTGTGGTAAAAGAGCATTCAGGGCTTGGCAGCAGCAACATAAAACAAATAGCAATTGCTGAAGTTGCTTCAGGGAGCTCCAACCTGGGTGTCTGCTCCTCTGTATCCCAGGGCTAAATCAAGTACAGTGGTACCTCTACTTACAAATTTAATGCATTCCGAACACACATTTGTAAGTAGAAAAAAATTGTAAGTCAAATCCCATAGGAATGCATTGGGAGAAAAAATTCGTAAGTCGAAGCAACCCTATCTAAAAATTCATAAGTAGAAAAAATCCTATCTAAACCGCATCCAAGATGGCGGACGGAGCTCCATTCGTAAGTAGAAACATTTGTAAGTAGAGGTACCACTGTAAATCCTTCACTGTGCTGATATTGTGAACAGGCTTTGACATAAAACAGTGGCTTTATGACATTGGGCAGAAGACTGATGATCTGCATTGTAAAGTATTTTTCCAAACGTATCTGCATGCACCAAATGTACCAACATGATAATAATAATAATTTATTATTTATACCCCACCCATCTGGCTGGGTTTCCCCAGCCACTCTGGGCGGCTTCCAACAGAAAAATAAAACACAGTGATCTATTAAACATTAAAATCCTCCCTAAACAGGGCTGCCTTCAGATGTCTTCTAAAAGTCTGGTAGTTGTTTTTCTCTTTGACATCTGATGGGAGGGCGTTCCACAGGGCGGGCGCCACTACCGAGAAGGCCCTCTGTCTAGTTCCCTGCAACTTGGCTTCTCGCAATGAGGGAACCGCCAGAAGGCCCTCGGTGCTGGACCTCAGTGTCCGGGCAGAACGATGGAGGTGGAGACGCTCCTTCAGGTATACTGGACCGAGGCCATATGATTTTCATATATGGTGATATGCAGAAGTGCACATTGCTTTCCCTCATACAGATAGCCCATGCCTTTAACATTCCATATGCTTTCTTGTGGATCACTGCCTTGTCGTGGCGAAGGGGCTTGAATAACTCAGAGAAGCTATGAGCTATGCCGTGCAGGGCTATCCAAGATGGACAGGTCATAGTGGAGAGTTTTGACTAAATGTGATCCACCTGGAGCAGGAACTGGCAAGCCACTCCAGTATCCCTGCCAAGAAAACTCCATGGACAAAGACAACAGGCATATAAAAGTTATGACGCTGGAAGATGAGCCTCTCAGGTCAGAAGGCGTCCAACATGCTACTGAGGAAGAGCAGAGGACAAGTACAAGTAGATTCAGAGCTGATGAAGTGGCTGGGCCAAAGCCGAAAGATTGCTCAGTTGCGGATATGCCTGGGAGTGAAAGGAAAGTCCAATGCTGTAAAACAAATATTGCATAGGAACCTGGAATGTAAGAACCATGAACCTTGGTAAGCTGGATGTGGCCAAAAATGAGATGGAAAGAATAAATATTGACATCCTGGGCATCAGTGAACTAAAATGGATGGGAATGGGAGAGTTCAGTTCGGATGACCATCATATCTACTACTGTGGGCAATAATCCCGTAAAAGAAATGGAGTGGCCCTTGTAGTCAACAAAAGAGTGGCGAAAGCTGTACTGGGATGCAGTCTCAAAAATGATAGAATGATCTTGATACGAATCCAAGGCAGACCTTTTAACATCACAGTAATCCAAGTTTATGCACCAACTACCGGTGCTGAAGAAAGTGAAATTGACCAGAAAGATACAGAGGTCTTGTACACCCCAGGTAGTGTGGTTGCTGATCTTGAGCCAGACATCCTGGAGAGTGAAGTCAAATGGGCCTTAGAAAGCACTGCTAATAACAAGGACAGTGGAAGTGATGATATTCCAACTGAACTATTTAAAATTTTAAAAGATGATGCTGTTAAGGTGCTACACTCAATATGCCAGCAAGTTTGGAAAACTCAGCAATGGCCAGAGGATTGGAGAAGATCAGTCTACATCCCAATCCCAAAGAAGGGCAGTGCCAAAGAATGCTCCAACTACCGCACAATTGTGCTCATTTCACACGCTAGCAAGGTTATGCTTAAAATTCTACAAGGCAGGCTTAAGCAGTATGTGGACTGAGAACTCCCAGAAGTGCAAGCTGCATTTCGAAGGGGCAGAGGAACCAGAGACCAAATTGCAAACATGCGCTGGATTATGGAGACAGCTAGAGAGTTCCAGAAAAACATCTACTTCTGCTTCATTGACTACGCAAAAGCATTTGACTGTGTCGACCACAGCAAACTATGGCAAGCTCTTAGATGAGATCACCTCATCTGTCTCCATTCATAGCTGCCAAGTCTCCCGTATTCCCCGGGAAACCCCCATTTTTCCAGCTGTTCCCAGCCAAAAAAAATGATTTTTTTGTTTTTCCCCGGTTTATTCTGGCGCGGCGGCCATTTTGGAACTGGGCGGAGCATGCTCAGAAGCGACTTTTGATGCTGCTTTGCCCAGTTCCAAAATGGCTGCAGCGTGACTTCTGGTGCGATGGCCATTTTGGAACAGGGCAGAGCAGCATCAAAAGTCGCTTCTGAGCATGCTCCGCCCAGTTCCAAAATGGCGGGAGCGCTACTTCCGGTCTGCTACTTTCGGTCCAGTCCCTTATTTCTCAGGCCGGAACTTGGCAGGTATGTCTCCATTGTCTCTATGTGGGACAAGAAGCTACAGTTAGAACTGGATATGGAATAACTGATTGGTTCAAAATTGGGAAAGGAGTATGACAAGGTTGTATATTGTCTCCCTGCTTATTTAACATATGCAGAATTCATCATGAATGGATGAATCCCAAACTGGAATTAAGATTGCCGGAAGAAATATCAACAGCCTCAGATATGCAGATGACACAACCTTGATGGCAGAAAGTGAGGAGGAATTAAAGAACCTTTTAATGAGGGTGAAAGAGGAGAGCGCAAAATATGGTCTGAAGCTCAACATCAAAAAAACCAAGATCATGGCCACTGGTCCCATCACCTCCTGGCAAATAGAAGGGGAAGAAATGGAGGCAGTGAGAGATTTTACTTTCTTGGGTTCCATGATCACTGCAGATGGTGACAGCAGTCACGAAATTAAAAGACGGCTGCTTCTTGGGAGAAAAGCAATGATAAACCTAGACAGCACCTTAAAAAGCAGAGACATCACCTTGCCGACAAAGGTCCATATAGTTAAAGCTATGGTTTTACCAGTAGTGATGTATGGAAGTGAGAGCTGGACCATAAAGAAGGCTGATCGCCGAAGAATTGCTGCTTTTGAATTATGGTGCTGGAGGAGACTCTTGAGAGTCCCATGGACTGCAAGAACATCAAACCTATCAATTCTGAAGGAAATCAGCCCTGAGTGCTCACTGGAAGGACAGATCCCGAAGCTGAGGCTCCAATACTTTGGCCACCTCATGAGAAGAGAAGACTCCCTGGAAAAGACCCTGATGTTGGGAAATATTGAGGGCACTAGGAGAAGGGGACAACAGAGGACGAGATGGTTGGACAGTGTTCTTGAAGCTACCAACATGAGTCTGACCAAACTGCAGGAGGCAGTGGAAGACGGGAGTGCCTGGCGTGCTATGGTCCATGGGGTCACGAAGAGTCGGACACAACTAAATGACTAAACAACAAATGCTTTCTTGTTAGTGTTCCTTGCTGAGACTCTCTGTGTCCTGGGAATACCCAATTTAGGGACAGTTTTAGGCCACGTGGTTACATGTCTTGTCTTTTCTATGATTAGTGCAAAGTAAATTATATTTTCTTAGGGAATTGCCTAGGAGAATATTCCAAAAACATTTCCAGACAAATTGTGAAGCAGGTTTTCATATATTACACCTAGCGGTTTTGCCAAGGGCCACCCACTGTGGGATTGGAACAAGGCCTAGAGACAGATGCCTCCACCACGTGGCCCAACTTGGAAGGCGTGATAAGGGATCAGTGCCCAGATTCTTATGATGGTTATGGAATCTTCATGGCCGTTATTGACTGAGACCCCCTAATAGTGTCCTGAGCATTCTGTCTGTGAGCAGAACGAGCTAGCACGCTAGAAAAAAATCCTGCGACAATTTGATCGCCCTCTCTAGCCCTATCTTCCCTTGTTTATTCCTCACCATACCACTGGTCTGCCTCATCATCATTGTGTGGATCCCACTGAGACCACCCCAACTGCCAACTGCTGAATCTTTGGGGAGTTCTTGGTTGTTGGCCCAGCTTATGAAAGGTTCCTTCTTTTATACTTGTGTGGCATCAGAACAAAGTCATCTACAACCCTATAAAAGTAATTTCCAGGTAGGGAAATTAAGTGGACATATGTATACTGGGGAGTCCATTGGCTATGGCCCCATGAACATGCCCACTGCATGTAAAGGTAAAAAAAGGTAAAGGGACCCCTGACCATTAGGTCCAGTCATGACCGACTCTGGGGTTGCGCGCTCATCCCGCATTATTGGCCGAGGGAGCCGGCGTATAGCTTCCAGGTCATGTGGCCAGCATGACAAAGCCGCTTCTGGCAAACCAGAGCAGCACACGGAAACACCGTTTACCTTCCCGCTGTAGCGGTTCCTATTTATCTACTTGCATTCTGATGTGCTTTCGAACTGACGGGGTGAGCTCCCGTTGCTTGGTCCCAGCTCCTGCCAACCTAGCAGTTCGAAAGCCCACTGCATGTACTAGCATGCAATATCATACCATACTGCTCCGTACAGAATTGTGAATTATCCCTAAATTGTAATAGAAGACACAGGTTTCTATTAAGGAGTAGCTGGCCCTGCCACGCGTTGCTGTGGCCTAGTCTGTGAAATGGGCCCTCAGAGTCCCCCTTCTGACTCCCCTGTAGGTCCTAAATGGGCCCTCAGAGTCCCCCTTCAGATTCCCCTGTAGGCCTTAAATGAGCCCTCAGAGTCCCCCTTCAAACCCCCCCCTGTAGGCCCCACTGTGGCTTAGTCTGTGAAATGGGCCCTCAGAGTCTCCCTTCTGACTACCCTGTAAGCCCCACTGTGGGTCAGTCTGTTAAATGGGCCCTCAGAGGGTTTGCGGATACTCTGGGAGGCCTTCTCCTTGTACGGGCCTGGTGGTTTCTCCCTGGTGGGACCGAGATGGGGGGGGCGGCGGATTGTGTAGCGGCCTTGTGCCTACGGGGCTTGTCGGTGGGGAGATATCTGCGGATCGCGGCCTGGTGGTTGTTCCCTGCCGGTCGCGAGTTGGGGTGGGCGGATGGGGGGGTGCGATTGTGGCTATGGGGTGGGCTGTTTCGTGTCGGTGGGGAGATCTCCGCCGAGGGCAGGGATCGTGGATTGTGTGACATATGAGTGGAGGGCATGGATTGTGGATCGGGTAGGATGGTGAAGGCCGAGACCTATGGGGGGATATCTGGGGAGTGGGGGGATCTCTGGGGTAGGTACCTCCATGGCGGGAGGGGGTCCTTGGAGAGCGGGCTACTGTTGGGGTGGCCTGGTCCCTGGCAGAGGTCTGTTCTCCGGGGTGAGCTGTGTGGGTGGTGGGGTGGATGGAGAGTGGCGTTATTTTGCCAGTGGGAGGGATTTTGGGTGTATGTTTAATTTTTTTTAGGTGGGGTGGGTGGGGAGTGGGTGGGAGTTTGGGTGTATATTTGATTTTGTTTTGTGGGGTTGATGGGGAGTGGGCGGGATTGGGTGTATGTTTGATTTTGATTGGTGGGGTTGATGGGGAGTGGGCGGGATTGGGTGTATGTTTGATTTTGATTGGTGGGGTTGATGGGGAGTGGGCGGGATTGGGTGTATGTTTGATTTTGATTGGTGGGGTGGATGGGGAGTGGGCGGGATTTTGGCAGTATGTAGGATGTTGTTCGTAGGATGTCCACTGGAGGGGGCAATTTTGGGGTATACAAATCCAGGTTTCTACCTGTCCTAGGTGTGTGTATGGACAATGTAAGTAGATAGAGACACTCTCACATGGGGTCCCGATGTTGTGAGCAAATTTGAGGACGATCGGGTAAGCGGATGTGGGGAAAGGTTCGTTGGAACAAAAAGCACCCTCTACATTTTTATATATGTAGATAGCAGGATTATTATTTTTTACTGCATCATACTTACCCCTGTGCAAAGCAAAGCATTACATCCTTTCAATTACAGATTTATTTATTTTTTTAAACCAGAATTATCCACTCAAGTATATTTTAACATGAATCAAATAGACTCACCATAGTACTGGTTTTCTAGTTCCCACTGGGATTAGGTTTCGAGATCTAAGCTCACAGTGAAGGTTTCTTTATTTATCACTTGTGAGCTGTGACTCTTTGAAAGAGAAATGGTGTTTCTGTATAATTGCTATTTGGTGTGCCAAAGGGTCCATTTTTCATTCTCCAATTCAGACTCTCATCAGTTCAATATATGTCTGAGCAAATTTATTTTCCAACAAAATTTCACAAAAATAGAAGATTGGTTAAGCCTGCACCTGAATCACTCTAAGAGCAGTTTATTGCCTAGTAGGTGCTTTTGAAAAGGAGCTGCCTAATGCATTTATCTGTTCACCAGTATCTGCACTGGAGAGAGAGGTCTTTTCTTTCAGTGGTCCTAGTTTATTTATCACTGAAACAAATAGTACACTTCTGTTTTTGAAGACATAGATGGATCTTTGTTTACTACATCAAAAGAGAACTTTAGGACTTCATTGTCATCCACTGCAATGTAGCAAAGCTTCTGCTGTTCCTCAATTTCAGTGTTTCTGTAATAGACCAACTTCAAAAGCCAACCTGTCTTGCCATTCACAATGTAAGTTGACAATGAAAGAAGCCATATTGAAAAGGGAGGGGCAACACCTTTTGCCTCGTAATAGTACCTTTGGGACAGGTATTTTAGGAGAACATGGCAGCCCATTTGTAGAAGGCGTTCTATACCACTGGAAATGCCAGGAAAAGTGGTTAAATCCAAGGAAGGGAGATATTGCTGCTTTTACCATCCTCACACTACTTTTCACTTTTTCCTATCACCCTAATGCAGCTTTCCACTCCCACCCCCACTTGTATAATCAATTTTTATTAAAAGTTTTCCACATAAGATACAATAAAAATCACACTAATCTAAAAAAGAAAAACAGAAAAAAGATGAAGAAAGGAAGAGAAGAAAGAAAGAAAGGAAAAGGAAATTGCAAAGTCCGGTATCAAAATTAACACTGATTCCGCACTCTTTCAGTCCCAGCATCCACATCCCATTTGCTGGGTAGGTGTCCAATGATAATTAAAGCTTTGGCTTAGCACGACACAAAACAGACAACTGCTGGTAATTTTACAGTACAAGGCCTAGAACTCTACAGAGATTTTCTGCCAGAGCTAGACTAGGGCTGTGGGTGGCTGTGTCTTACTCTAGGGCAGGGGTCCCCAAACTAAGGCCCGGGGGCCGGATGTGGCCCAATCACCTTCTAAATCTGGCCCTCAGAAGGTCCGGGAATCAGCATGTTTTTACATGAGTAGAATGTGTCCTTTTATTTAAAATGCATCTCTGGGTTATTTGTGGGGCATAGGAATTCGTTCATATTTTTTTTTCAACATAGAGTCCGGCCCCCCACAAGGTCTGGGGGACAATGGACCGGCCCCCTGCTGAAAAAGTTTGCTGACCCCTGCTCTAGGGTTCTAAGCTTACACCTGCAGTGCAATAGTCAGAAGCTGTTCCACAAGGCAGAGGCAAAGACAAACTCCTATTACGGTACTCTATCAAACCTGGCCAAATCAAGATGACACACATCTTCCGTTACTGAAGAAGGGCCCGAGGGCAGAGCACACGCAGTCCGAGATGGCTCACAAAGCTAGGTCCAAGTTCAAGCACTGCCTCACCGGTACTTCCCGACTTTGAGGTGCTCTTTTGGGGAAGACGAGGAGAAAATTCTATTCACTTTTTGTGTCTTTGGATGCAATCAGTTTTGTGCAGTATGTATGTTGAGATGTTTGTACCTAGTGCTAGAGTTGTCTGGAAGGGTGATTTTGGATGGTTCCATTGGGTGTAGAATCTTGAATCACTTGCAGTTCAGTTAATGAGGGCCATATTGTTATACATGTTATATATCACATATGTCCAGTATCTTGCACATGTGTCATTTCCAGAGTAGAAACTGCATCTCACATGTATACTGTGAGATACATGTGTCATTTTGCAGCAGGAAGCCCTGACTGGTGGAGGTCTCCTATGGTGTGAAGCTGTGATGAAACACTTGTGTGTGTTGATTGACTAGGACATATGTTGTTTCCAATATGGAAATTAATCCTCGTGTTGGAATTTTGTCGTATGTGAGGTGACCCAGAGATAGCAGTGTAAACCAGGGGTCAGCAACCTTTTCCAGCCGTGGGCCAGTCCACCGTCCCTCAGACCATGTGGTGGGCCGGACTATTTTTTTGGGGGGAAATGAACGAATTCCTATGCCCCACAAATAAGCCAGAGATGCATTTTAAATAAAAGCACACATTCTACTCATGTAAAAACACCAGGCAGGCCCCACAAATAACCCAGAGGTGCATTTTAAATACTGTAAAAGGACACATTCTACTCAAGTAAAAGCAAGCTGATTCTCGGACTGTCCGCGGGCCGGATTTAGAATGCGATTGGGCCGCATCCGGCCCACGGGCCTTAGGTTGCCTACCCCTGGTGTAAACTATGTAGGATCATTGACAATGAACATGAACATGTTGTTTCTGGAAACGGGTAGCTGTATCTCCACTGTGCTTGACTTCTTGGTGCATTTTTGCACTGTGATACTGTAATACAGGGGCAGAAAACCTTTTCCAACCTAAGGGCCACATTTCCTTCTGAGCGACTATCTGAAGGCAGAGTGGTAGTAGTAGTAGGTTCTGTATTTTGCAATTCAATTTTTCAGGTTTGGAATCTTGGTATGATTACACATGCTTCTTCCTTCTAACTGAATTCGAAGAATTTAGTAACATGGTTTTTCCTTAAGCAAGCCCTTGGAGCTGGTAATATGGGATCCAGTTAAAAGGAGAATCACAGCACAGACAGTGTGTGTGAAAATAGATGATGGGGAAGCATCAAAAGAGAAAAGATGACCTCCTCGCATAATTTGGAAGGAGAAGGGAGGATAGATTAAAGAGAGCTTTATAGAGAACATTCTGCCAACATTAAAATAAAAAAGTGGGTGGGAGGTTAGAGTGTGAGAATAATAATTATTTTAATCCTTAGGTTGGTTTAAGAAAGAAGCATAGTTTGCTCTATATTCTGACAACAGCCAGCCAGTGAGGACATGTTCTCATATCACAACATCATGTACAGTATTGAATGTTGATGTTGATATCTGTTTCAAAGGGGTTTCCCCCTCGTAAGCGCTCCAGAAATTTCCTGTATATACTGTACTACCTTAGTAGCTATTAACAATATAGCCCTGTAAGGCAGACCAGTATTCAGACTTGGGGCTCTCTAAGAGACCCAGTGAGTTAATGATTGAGGTGAGATTTGAAGTGTTCCTGCTCTTAACCCCCTACATCACACTATATTTTATTTAGTGAAACTTACTGTTGTGTGAGAGACCATTAGGCTTAATTTCAAGGGCAAGAATATAATGCCGTAACATAATAATGCAAATACTGTACTGTGCTTGCATATTATGTTACACACAATATAGTGCAGCAACAAGAGTTTTAGATTTGGAAGGGGGAAACACAGATTTAGTTCCCCCCCTTTCTTCTCTTTCCCTTGGCTATGAAGCTCATTCTGTGGGTTTGGGAAAGTCACTACCTACATCGCACTGTGAGGCCAAAAATACTATGAATTCTTTGGAAGAAGGGCCGGATACAAATGTCATTAATCACTGAAAGGGATGTTAGGGAACGCTCCCGATATGGCATTGCGTTGAATTTAAAACAAAGATTTTTCTTGACGCAAGGGAACTGTGTGGGCTTCCTCTGGTGCCCTCATGTACTGTTTGCACTGCCTTCTGTCAGCGTTGCGTTGCTTTCCCACTCTAGGATGATGACACAATGCATTTATATCCTCCTGCCACGCGCCTGGCTTTCTTTGCAGCTGCTCTTAGTGGCATAGCCTCCTTTCATGCAGACATACTGCTTGCTCTCGTCACACCCACACTGCTACCTTGCCTTAAGATGCTAGCCTAGGGGATGTTGCAGACATGCAAGGGATTGGCTGATGTCCTTGCATCAGTCTCGCAATGCAGCAGACTGCATTTACTCCCTCCACCCTCCAACACAGGCTGCCACAGACATGCTGTTGACGTTCCTTGTTTTGCAGTGGTAGCTGTCAAGTGTCTGTATGCTATGTGAAAATAATAAGGGAAAGAAACACAAATATTCTATACAGGGCTGTGTGGTGATGGGGAGGGGGAATTCTTCCACTGTGCCTGCTGTGGAGGAAGAGACAATTCTAACGATTTTAGAAGCCCAAGGAAATCTTTTTTTGTTTTTTTGCATAATAATAATAATAATAATAATAATAATAATAATAATAATAATGTGTTTCAGCTTATGAAAAAACAATGTAATTCTTAATTTCTTCTAATTATTGTTGCTTGCGTGGACTTACCTTCAACCCTATGGGGTCATGTCACAGAATAAAAACAAGGCTGAGATCAATGTCCTTGCTTAACACTATCGCTCTGTGAAATAAATTTTGTTTCTGTATGCTGTCATCTCCCTGGAAACCTACAATGGGTAGGTGGCGGAGGGGGGAAGAGCCACACTCTGGTAGCTACGTATGAGATGAGTAGAACTAGCACACCAGTCATTTAAAAAAGAAACAACAAGAACACCAGAATTGTGTGCACAAAAATTATCCATATTCTAGAGCAGGCTTCCTCAACCTTGGCCCTCAAGATGTTTTTGGCCTACAACTCCCATGATCCCTAGCTAGCAGGACCAGTGGTCAGGGATGATGGGAATTGTAGTCTCAAAACATTTGGAGGGCCGAGGATGAGGAAGCCTATTCTAGAGGCTGTATCTTCTGCTAAATGTACACAAAGTAGGTCCATTGAAATAGATGGACACGACTAGCTTAGGTTCATTTATTTAGATGAGTCTATGGTCCACGGGGTCACGAAGAGTCGGACACAACTAAACGACTAAACAACAACTCTCAGTAGTAGACTGAGTAGCAGGCGTTTCCATGTGCTGCTCTGGTTCGCTAGAAGTGGCTTTGTCATGCTGGCCACATGACCTGGAAGCTGTACGCCGGCTCCCTTGGCCAATAACGCGACATGAGCGTCGCAACCCCAGAGTTGGTCACGACTGGACCTAATGGTTAGGGATCCCTTTACCTTACTCTGAGTAGAACGTAGTTGGATACAACCCTGGATGTTTCAACTTGAGCAGAGTATGCACATTTAGTTAGTGTTTCACTTGTCCATTATAAAAATACCGAAGGTGGCTAACAATAGAATTTGCAATTTAAAATAACCAATCCATATAAGATGATAAGGAACAATATAACAAAACTTTATAAAAATAAGTTATGAACACACACACACACACACACACACACACTTTTGGCTTGTTTGGCATAATTAATTGTGGTTCTGTGCCAGAGCTCCATGCGGTGTCCAGTGCTGTGTGTTCTGCACAGCCTTTTTTCTTTTGGAAATTATTTCCAGTTTTATCAATATATTTCTAAGCTTATTGGCTCAGAGTTGCAGCAGAAGAGCTTGCATTATGAAGATGTTTCTCTCATAGCTTTGCTCAGATACAGTCAGAGGTGGGGACCCAGGGGCAAGGAGGTGGTTCAGCAGGCAGCCCAGTCTGCAGCAGCCTGACAGGTTGCTCAGATGGAAGAGCCAGGTCAGGCACAGAAGCTTTATAGGATCCAAGAGGGCACTCTATTGGCTCTGTGTGTCATCTGATCCCTTTTGGCCTAGTAGTGGCAGTAGCAGCCTCCAGCCATGTGAAGCGGTGCTGCAGCACCAGCATAGATCAGGTGAGCTGCTTCCTCCATACTACCTCCAAGTTGCCAAAGTGACAGAGGAAATAAAATGCCTGGAACAGGTATGAGAAACCTGGGGACATCTTGTTGCCGGACTCCAACTCCCATTTTCCATGACCATTGGCCAGGTTGGCTGGAGCTCATAGGAGCTGAAGTCCAACATCTGGAGGGGCACAGGTTCCCCATCCACAGCTGAAACTCTTGAACACGTCCTCCGTTTAGGACCCCAGCATCTCAAAGATGCCCCTGAAATAACAGTCCTAACATAATTGCTGCACTGAGCAGAGTTCAGCCCAGATATTGAACAAAGTAGTAGCTGCTGTTATTATTATTGCTTGTTATGCATCCAGCACAGGTTTTTTTTGTCGTTTTCTCCTCCTCTCAATGCTTGGTTGTGTATTTGTCGGTTGGACTGTTTTCTGGGTGTATAAATGGAATACTGTAACACCCCAAAGACTCAATTGGGAAGACAACACTTCCCGACTTAGCCTTTGATCTTCTTCCCTCCCTTCCCTCCCTTTGTAGAATCAGAAGGGACCATGAGCGCCATCTAGTCCAACCCCTCTGAACGGCAGGAATCTTTTACCCAATGTGGGGCTCGAACCCATGACCCTGCAATTAAGAGCCTCATGCTCTACTGACTGAGCTATTCCTTCTTTTTTTAAAACACACACACACACACACACACACACACACACACACACACACCTTACTTGGGTAAGCCACATGCCTTAGAAACAATTCTGTCCTGAGGGATCTTAAAACTATCCCCTTAGTCCTCTTCATTCCCCCTCACACAATTGCATAGTTGGAAAAGCAGGGTTGCGCCTGATATTTCCGCCATTGCACACCGGCCGCTGGCTGTCCATGCGCAGGAAAAGGGATGCATAGAGGGCATCCGCTCTACGCAGATGAGTTCTGAAACATGCTGCTGGAGCCTACATACAGAGAACAGGCTCGCCTGTACAAATATCCTGCAAACATCATGCAGACTTGTCTGCTAACTGCATTTTTATTTTCTATCCCACTGCTTTCTCCAAGGAGCTCAAGGGGGTATCCTCATTTAATTGGGTCCTCATTTAATTGGGTATGACTGAATTGGGTTCTAACTTCTGGGCATACAGTGCTCAGTTGAAATCCCAACAGCGTTAGTGAGGAAGGCAGGAGTCGAAACATTTAACTTGCTAAAGAGTGTTAAATCTATCTCTGTTTCATCATTCACTTATCAATATATGCCCATGGAGACTGTTTCTCAGCTGCTGTATATATAAAAAATTGGTTTGGAAACTCAAGAGCATTTCTCATGTAGTCTGTGATATGACACAGGGGGCTTTTGGTCAAAGGATTAAAGTAAAAATTATCGAGGGTATGTGGAGTTCCTTAGGCACACGTAAAGTAGTTCTTTGGATCCTAGCCATAGGAACACTTGTGGATGTTTTCGTCTCACCATGTAATAATAATGTATTAAGATCAGTTATCCTGGGGTTTGCTTGTGATGCATGTAAACTTGCCAGATGTTCCTTGATTCCAAGGGGGTGTTTCAACTGCAATAAATTATTATGGATGTTTCTTATTTACCACTGCTGCAGCTCTCCTGAACCTCATAGCACAGAGTGCTCTATTTTTGCAGTGTCTCTTTACCGTATTGTCATGGTGTGGTGGTAGGGAGGAGAGAGAGGTTTGGCAGGCTGGGATCTTGCGCTAAGCCTGAGAGGGAGGCACTGTTTGGCCTCTAGAGCATTATATGCAGTCCGATAAATGTAGAGAAGGCAGTGCCGTGCTGCGTTCAGATGCAGATACCGTGCTGATTTTTCTACTGTTCCACTGAGGGACATTATTGTTCGCCTTTCCTGCATTATTGATTTGAGTCTTCTGTAAAAAGTCATGCAGGGGGGGAAATGTATCGACTCAGAGCCTGCAAGAGTTCTAAAATGCTAGCAAGCAAGATGAATGGAAGGGATGGTATTCACACACACACACACACCGTGCTTAATTTACAAGCCAAATGCCATTATAGGGGCATAAATTATGTCTAAAAATGATTTGCATTTAAAATTGAAATGGGTGGAGCAGTCACCGAGGAGCCCTTTGCTTTCTTTCTTGTGCATTGGCAAGGGTTAACAACTATTAGATCAGCTCAGCCAGCCAGTCAGTATAAAATAAAGTTAATTGGACTTGCCGAAAATCAAATGGCCTCAGTCTTGCACTAATTCCTAAGTCTCTGATTTAATAATGACACGGGAGACGAAGGACTGGAAAGGTGCTGAATGACTGTCTAAACCAATCAGCAGAGCTGTAAATTACACTTCTGAGATTCCCAGTGGCAGATTGAGACGTGTGGTTGAAATCGCAAGGGGTGGATAAAGCTGTACATGGAAGCAATTTGTCAAGATTCCCCAGCTTACGTAAATTGGAATTTAAGCTTCATTTTTAATTCTCTCTCTTTCTCAGCATTTCAGCTGCCAAGAGGGACCACACATTTGGGATCAGGAGGAAGAGACGCCCCTGAGCGGAGGGGCTGGTTAAACGCTGGACTAGAAAATAAAAACAAGTCAATTAGGGACTGAAGGTTTTTTTTTTATTAAAAAACAAAACAACAACAACAACAACAACAACAACAACAACAACAACAACAGACCAGTGTCAATGTAACATTTCATGCTTACATGATGACTCTTCAACATCATCTAATGAGCACATATGAGAGGTAGTTATTTTGGAAGGTAATCTGCATAACTTCCAAATGTCATTCATGAATGTGAAATGTTGCATTGAATGAGCTCATTTGAAACAGGATAACGCTAGTTATAATCAGATAATTTGCTCAGTGAAATACCACCGAGTGTGCGAACAAGTCCACTGGTTGTTTCCTCCCTGCAAATAAGCTGCAAAGTTTGTTGCTATGGAGCACCCCCTCCTGGACAGCATGAAAGCAAGTTCAGTGTCTTGACTTTCCATGCAAGTCTGGCTTTCTGTCTGCTGGAGATTCACTTTGATTTGGGGAATGCAAATGGGTAGGAACAACTTGTTTGTAAACTCTATTGCCTCCCTGTTAGGGGAGTGCAGCATCAGTCAGGGCAAATAATCGAATCGAGTGTCTGTCACTGTCAGGCCTAACATCACTGTTCAATATGACAGTTTGTGCTCCTCTTAAATGTATGCTGCATTCTAAATGCTTCAGGATTGAATAACCGAATAAACTTTCACAAGTGGCACCAGGGGTGTTTTTTGTTTCTGTTCTTGGGACTAGCCAGCGTTGTATGTTTGCTGTCAGTTGCCAATCATCCTAACTGGCCACAGGGAAACAGCACCATAGCCTTCACATACTGGAAGGTGGTTGATATTTCCAGACCCTTCAGGTGTCCCTATTTTCCAGGGACGTCCCTGATTTAGACAAGCCATCCTAGTTTCTGATTTGATCCTTGAATGTCCCCCTTTTCCTTAGGATGTCCCTATTTTAATTGGAGAAATGTTGGAGGGTATGGAGTTATCCGACCCCCAAGCCGTCTAAAGGCAATCCTGTATAGGGAAGGTTTTTGTTTTTTAAAAAAATGTTTAATGTTTTATTATGGTTTTATATATGCTGGAAGCCACCAGAGTGGCTGGGTCAATCCAGTAAGATGTGGGGGGCTATAAATAGTAAAATTATCATTATGGAATGGGATGTCCCTATTTTCATCGGAGAAATTTTGGAGGGTATGTATTTCTAAGAACACAAAAACATGAACATTCGAGCATGCTCAGTCTGGGTTTGCGTGACACCATATTCAAGATCTAGGACAGGGATGGGCAGACTTCAGGCTTGCAGGATCTGCTTCAGTTTTCTCTCATTCATCACACACACACACACACACACACACACACACACACACACGGTCCATCACCTAGTGCCAGGTGCAAAATACATACACTACACTGAAAATTAACGAAACCTAAACCCAGGCTTTTGTTCTGAGTACCAGAACTGAATGGAGCTCACAGTCCTTGCATGCAAAACCCCACTCCCAAGTTACCCTAGGATTTCTTCCTTTCAGCAATATTTGGTGGTGTCAAGTTATTCTGTTGCTGTCATTATTGAGTGTTTGAAAGTCAAAATCCTTGCTGATCAAATTATCCAGAGATGTACTTATAGATCTATCCCGATCCCTGCCCACTACTGATACAGGAAACTGACACTGGTATGAGCATCTCTTGGGAAAGGTGCCAAAGCTCTGATTATATTTACGTAAATAAGGATTTGTATTGTTATGGTAGAAGCAAGATGCCCATCACTGTGCCCGCCAAAGGTGGTGTGTGTGGAAAAGTGCCTGTATAATTCAGAAATTCTCAGGGTGGAGACACTATTGCAGTGTTTCCCAACCTTGTGCCTCCAGCTGTTTTTGGACTACAACTCCCATCATCCCTAGCTAGCAAGACCAGTGGTCAGGAATGATGGGAATTGTAGTCACAAAACATCTGGAGGCACAAGGTTGGGAAACACTGCACTATTGCAGTGGCAGCTAAACCAGCTCAGCTGCTCATGGTGACTGATTGCAGCATCTAGTTTTGTGCTCTCTCTCTGCTGTGACCCAGATTGCATGTTCATTTTGTCCCATAGAAATCAATGGGAACCATGGACAACTGAGCTATTCCCTTTCTGTATAGCTCCACACTAGAGCCCAATGAAGCCTGGGGAGCTGGATTTTTAATTGTATAGATTTAAATACATGGTGGGTGGTCAAGCTTCATGGTTCCCTTTGTATTACTGTAATGTATGCAGTTCTTTGATATATGTATATATATATATATTCTCTCCCCCTCTCTTTCTGTATAGCTATGGTACAGAAGGTTACCTTGTCTCGAGATAAAACAGCCAGATGAATCTTTTCAGCCAAGCTCAGTTTCGATAATTAGTTATCACACTATGGAGCCCGACAGCAGGGACGACATCGACTTGAAAGAGGAAACCGCACAGGTGTGGTCTGAATCGGCTGAGCAGGAACAGAATACTGCTCAGGTGACTAGTGCTTATCGCATTTTTTAACTGCTGATGTTCATGAAGTCTGAATAGGGCATCCCTGCAGTAGTTCAACCTGCTTCTTAAAGGGATTTGTGTGTGTAAATTGTTATTGGATATATATGAAACTGTCTTGAGGGTTGGATTTTTGCATGATACAGAAATTTCCCTGGCTATAGATTTTGTTCTATGAAGTTCTCCTAAGGTTTCAGATACACCAACTAAAATATGTTGGGTTTTTAAAATGTTTTTATTAAAGGGAAAAAGTGACTATAACACAAGAAAGAAAAGGGACATTATCATTTGTGTTCCAGCTTATTAGAAATATCACCTTTCCCATAAATCTTATCAGTCTCTACATTGCTTTTAAAAAGTTACGTTGTATTTCTTATACATATATAATGTAATGCAGACTTAGATAAGAGAGGAAACAGAGGGTTTGAGGATAGCACATTCTGTCATTTATAACTTAATAGCTGTACTTCACAAAACAGTTGTTGGTAACTGTTTTGTATTGGTAAGGCCATTGAAGATTAACAATTAGGCTCAACTTTCATTTGGTCCAGGTATCCTTAGGGTTGTCCCCTTTTCCCTTGATACAGGATTTGTACTTTTAACAGCAGCATAACAGATAGAAATCCAACAGGCCAAGTTTCTTTCACTGCACCTACCTGCCTGCAAGTATTACTGTATATGTAGTGGATCCATATGTACTATGAAGCTGATAGAGGTGCACAGCCTTTTAGGAAACAAGACGGCTGTAATTGACCTCAATGGTACTAAACTGATTTCATTCATAGTATCCCAGTTGAACTGGGTCTTGGGATTGAACTGTTACTGATTTCAGTGGCCAGTTTCCAACAAAAGTGGCATTTTAGGTTAGACTTTCTTATTCACCTAGTTTTGGTTTTTTTCTGTGCTGATTCTGTATGAGTTGCCAATGTAGTCTGGAATATTACTAGGGATACACAGGCAACTCCCCATTTATGTGCCTGCAATTGACACGCAACCACGCAAGCGTGCATTGTGCTGAACCAAGAAGTGAATATAAAAGTGCAAAAACGGCACTAGAGGAGCACAGAAGGGGCAAAAAAGGCGCGGAAACAGTGCCTAGTAAAACCAGGAGCCCTTGCACTGACTCTTGAGGCTGTGGAGAGTTGCTGTTTGAACAAGGAGGTTTGGAAGGAGCGATTGTGGAGTTTAACCAGTCTGGTAAGTGCTACTGGTTTTTTAATGTTTTTATTCAGGGGTTTTCAGAGGTTTAGCGTGTGTGTGCAGGCTTTTTCAATGGTATTTCAAATATACATGATTTCACTGACAAACACAGTGCCTTGAAATGTAACCCCCACGTGATCTGGGAGTAGCCTGTACGTATGTAAGTATTCCCGTACATTCTTATGCACAGCTTTGTGTCTGGACACTTCCTGACATTTCTTCTCTGCCCCTGTTCCCCTTCCCTTTCTCCAGGTCCACTTTGTCCCTGAAGGTGGAACTGTGGCTCAGATTGTGTACAGCGATGATCAGGACCGTCCTTCACAGCAGGTGGTCTACACTGCCGACGGCACATCTTACACCTCTGTGGACACCTCGGAGCATACACTGGTGTACATCCACCCCGTGGAAGCCACTCAGGCATGTGACATCTCGCACCCCCCCCCCAATGTCTCTGTCTACTCATGGCTGCAGAGAGCAATAATTTCATTCAGAACTTGGGCCAGCTGCCTGCAAAGCTGTGTGAATGCCTAATAGTCCTCAGCTGTGCATAATCATCTAGTCATTGGCGAAGGGGGAGTTTGGACTTTTCATGCTAAATGAGAGTGCAGATGTTGTAATCAAAAATGCTGGGAGGCTATTGAGTATGAAGCCCCATCCATTGCGCTTCTCTGAAACTGGAATAATTTAGCCTCCCTCCCCCCTTCAAAAGAGGACACGAGTAATCAGTGCAACAATATCAGCCATCACAGTGTTTTGTAAAACAAGGGGGTTCCTAATCCATTCTTTTCAGATTCCTTATTTGCATAGCCAAGTTTAGGTAACTACTAATAATTTGGGCATTGGAACTTCTATTTTTTTCTATCAATTGTGCTAGTCCGTAGACTTGAACTGGACAAATCTATTGATAGGTTTTCAAACTTTGTGCCTTTACGAAATATTTTAAACAGTGATTTGTTTGCATGCTCTATGCATTACTTGTGCATTGCGGAGGACCTTGGATCCTCTTCTAGGGTGTGCATTTTTTTAAATGCTTTATTTTTATTTCAATATATATAAACATATTACAGAAAATAAAACGGAAAAACAGAAAACATGCACATCCATACAAAAGACAAAGTACATTGGCCCAAGATAAAAAGGATTTTCTCCCCCTCCCCCCACCCCGCCCTCTTCTTTTTCTCACTTTAAGGTGTGCATTTATAGGGGGGGAACACAGGGAGCTGGCTGCCTTGACATAAGTCAGACCACTGGTTAGCTAGCTCAGTACTGCCTATACTGACTGGCAGCAGCTCTGCAGGGTTTCAGATGGCAGTCTTGCCTAGAGATGGCACCAATTGAACCTTGGACCTTTTGCATGCAAAGCATTGCAGTGCTGCTGAGCAACAGCCCTTTGCATCTTTACTGATCAGACTTGTTTGGATTCTCCAGTGGCTCATGTGGGCGAGAGACCGCAAACAACTTGGTACACTTTGGAATTTGTGTTAGTACTTCCTGGATGGAAATGCAACCTCACACTCTACACTTCTGTGTTTGCACATTGCTGAGGAAGATCAGTAGTGGTTGGAAAGCTGTCTTTCAGGAGAGCGTTTCTATTGTTACTGATCTTCTCATTGGGAGACCTCTAAAAAGCTTCTAACGAACCACATGATTTAGAAACCACCGTTCTAATTTAGACAAACCATATAGCTGCTGGTAACAGTACCCTACTAAATTCCCAAATCCCAGTCCATCCTCCATAATATCCTTACGCTGCCCGTTCCTATCCCCCCTCCCCCCTAATCTTCATTGCACTCCATTTTGGTGCTTTACTGTTCCTGTTTTAATCAGGTCCTTCTACTTCTTTACCCCTTGGCTTAAATTGTCAAGCAGGATTTTGCTTTTAAGCTTTGATGTGAGCACTCTTGAGTCTTGACGCAGAGAGAGAGAAAGCACCACGGGCAAACAACCTGCTACAATTTGGAATTCGTGTTAAGTACTTTCGAGATGGAAGCTGTTGTGTCAATGTAACACCACCACCTCACACTTTATAGGTGGACTGTTGGCACTAAGAGTGCATTTCATAAATATTCTGTAGTGGCCAAGGTATTTGGCCTTATGAAAATTGAATGAAACCAGCCATTTTTCCACTGTCACTTTCCTTTCAGCAAGTTTGTTCCGTCACTGTGAGCTTCGCATAACCAAGCGTTACCAAGACCCTCTTAACCATTCTTCATTATTTTGTTCAGACTTTGTTTACAGACCCGTCCCAAGTGGCATACGTCCAGCAGGATGCAGCGACACAGCAGGTAAGGTTCAGGCCTTTCAGTTGAGCTTTACGTGTGTCTTTTGACGGGCTATGCATTTATTTTGTCCTGTTCTTGTCTCTGCAAAACCTGTTCCATGAGAGATTATAGTGGGATTGGCGTGAATGAACATTCACCTTTCTGAAGGAACTCACCTTGGTAGCTCAGTATCCACCTTGGTAGCTCAGTTGATAGAGCAGGAGACTCCAAATCTCAGGGTTGTGGGTTCGAGCCCCACGCTGGGCAGAAAATTCCTGCACTGCAGGGGGTTGGACTAGATGACCCACAGGGTCCCTTCCAACTCTACAATTCTATGATTCTATGATTTGTTTCTTGCCATAGTCATGCAGTTCTAGCATGGTGGCAATAACAGAGAAACCTAAATTTTTAGTTTAGAAAAATGGTAAGTGAGTGGATAGCTCAGGTGGTTAGAGCGTGGTGCTGATAATGCCAAGGTTGCAGGTTTGATCCCCTTATGGGACAACTGCATATTCCTGCACTGCAGGGGGTTGGACTTAGATGATCCTCAGGGTCCCTTCCAACTCTGCAGTTCTATGATAGTTCTGTATAGAAGGTGTGGAGAAAGCTAGTGGAGCTGAATGTTGGAAGATTCAGGACAGACAAAATAAAAGTACAGTGGTACCTTGGGTTATGAACTTAATTTGTTCTGGAGGTCCGTTCTTAACCCGAAACCGTTCTTAACCTGAGGTATGCTTTTGCTAATGGGGCCTCCTGCTGCCGCCGCACCGCCAACACGCGATTTCCGTTCTCATCCTGGGGCAAAGTTCGCAACCCGAGGAACTACTTCTGGGTTGGCAGAGTTAGTAACCCGAAGCATTTGTAATCCGAGGTGCCACCACTGTACTTCTTCACATAGGGCATAGCTAAACTACGAAATTCACTCCCTCCCGCAAGATTAGAAATGGCCACCAACTTGGGTGGCTTAAAAAGGTTGGACCACTTCATAGAGGATAAGGCTATCAATGGCTGTCAGAGGCAGCATGCCAGTTACTGGCAATCCTAAGTGGGCAGAGTTGCTGCTGCACTCAGGTCCTGCTCACTGGCGGAGGAAGAGGAGTGCGGGGGGAGTGCAACGTAACCAGCAGCGCAATCCTGGTGAGGTGCCATTGCGGCTGCTCCCTGCCCGCGCTGGGTGCCACGCCCCCACAGGCAGCGCGCCACGCCCCTGCGGGCAGTGTGCCCCCGCCCCCAGGACACGTACCAGCCCCGCCCCTGCCTGCTCTCCGCCCCCCCGGTGCTGGAGCATGAAGCTCCGCCACTGGTCCTGCTCATGGACTTCCCACTGGCATTGGGTTGGCTACTGTGAGAACAGGATACTGGGCTAATAGGTGGGCCTTTGGCTTAATCCAGCAGGTGTCTTCTTAAATTGTTGAGGTGCTCTTGGGCCAGCTGACATGATGAAAGGCCACCTAGTGTCTAAAGCAGGGGTAGTCATTCTTTTTATACCTACCGCCCACTATTGCATCTTTCTTGATGGTAAAATTTCCTTACCGCCCCCCCAGTGCTCGATGGAAGGAGGATTCGGCTTGTGGCGTAGAACCCCCTACCGCCCACCTAGAATCCTGAAACGCCCACTAGTGGGCAGTAGGGGCCAGGTTGACAACCCCTGGTCTAAAGGATGTCCTGTAAGGTCAGTTTTAAGAATGTTAAGAGGACTGCTTAACTAAGATTTCCTGTTCTGAAAACATACTACTATATCTTTCATTTAAGCTATCAAAAAACAAACAAACCCCCCAACCTGTTTTATTGTTTTGTTTGTACACCCACATAATTGGGAGATAACAGCATTTCCTCATTTATACAGGCAGAAGCTTTTTCGGGTTTTTATTTGGGATATAACTGTAAAAGCTAAAAATTCCAATTATTTGCTGCTGTGTCTGATGTATATAGTCCTAGTTTTGTGCTTGATGTGCTCACTAGTGTGAAATTGACTAGGAGTAGCATGAAATTGAGGACTGGGGATGTGAAGATTTGAGGATGCAAAAGGAAGGGGGGGAGGCCTGTATTTGAAAAGGACTAGCTTCTCATTTAATCTCCCATGGCACAGGAAACTGGATGGTTAAGGTCCAAGGCTTGAGATCCTTTCAGTCCTAAGCCACTATGTACAACACAGGTTTGTGGAAGTAGCCACTTGAAATGATTTGATAGCTGTGTTATCAACTTATAAAGTGAGACGATACATTTCAGTTAATATTCCGGAAACCTCTGGTAATATAGGTGTGAACCCACCACTGATTTGAAGACACTAGGGTGTTTTTTTTAGATGGGATTCCCCCAAATTAATGGCTTGATGCTTTAGTGCTTGGCTTCAGGCTACCTACCCTCACCAAGCAAAAAGCAGCCGGATTCTGGTGGCTCTGAATTTTCCAGCCTCCCTCCTGACAGTTAAGGGAGGGTTTTGGCTTATAGGTATTCATACTGAGAGTGAAAGAGAGGTAGCTACCTGGTGGGCTTTTGTGGTTCTTTCTAATCTCTCTCATCTAATCTCCCCTGCTCCCCAACCAGCTGGGGTGATTAGCTGAATGAGATAACTAGAAATGTCTCTTTCCTTTTTAGTATGACTTCAGGTGAGGTGCCTTCAGCTTTCCTTGACTGCCAGCTGTTGGGAGGAAGCCTTCAAAGCTCTCTATAGCCTGGCAGTTTTCTATTTGGTGAGTGTAATGTGTAGCCAGGCTGTTTGTCCAAAGACAAAAATATGAGAAGCACAGGCATTTTCATTTTTATTTTTAATGGAATATTGTATCTCTATCTCATATCCAGTAACGCCCAGAGCTTACTTGTGGGCAGTGAACAGGTAAATTGAATGGACCCAGTCTCTGTTTCAGATCAGGTTCGTTGTCATGGGCCCTGCAGGGAGTGGCCTGGCCAAGTCAGGGTGAAGGAAGGAAGTGGTTAGCCAATGATTCTGGGGAGAGATCTAGTGGGCTGGGAAGGTCCTTGCCTGGGATAGGAGGGCCCAAGGTTAGGATCCCATAGAGGGTTTTTGTGTGGGTGGGTGTTCGTCCCTGTCATCCTGTCCCATCTCCCTGCTAGTCCCAGGTGGCTCTTTTGATTTCCAAAGTAGTTTCTAGCAAAAGCTTCACGTATACCCTAAAAAGCATCTTCAGTTCTACTGGTGCTGTGGGGCTTCTGCCAGAGCCCATCAGCAAGCAGATCTCAAGTACTGTACAGGATTGCATCTTAAGAAACACATAGAGCAAGGTTAGCTACAAAAACAATAGGAAAATGCCAGCAGTGAAGAAGAGAGGATGTACGGTACGTTAGCAAACTGTTTAGGAGCATAGTAAAAAAAAACAAATAAAAAATACAGGTTTATTTTGGAAAAAGAACAGCAAAGGAAAACACGCTTAACAGATGCATGTTCATTGAGCAGAAATAAGAAAGACAAATTTAGAGAATTGCAGCATGACAGGGTTTATTAAGGCAAGTGTCATGAAGAATTATTTTGAATTTGAATCCTTTTTGCTTCAAACACTAAAAAGGCAAATGGAAGCAGTGGAAGGACTGAACAATAAGCTGAAAACTATTAATGATGTTTTAAAGGAAGAAAAGATGATGGGAAGGAATACATGTGAATTATTGGCAACATACACCTGCTGTATCAATGTTTGATAAAGCTTGCATGTCTTTAAAATGTTAATGTAAGTTTTGAATGTTTTTTTGGTCCAAAATAGAAGAATTAATTTATGGAAAAAAAGAAAGGGGGCGAGGTAATAAACACCTAGCCTGGACATGAAAAAGATTGATAGATTGATAGCTCTTTCTTCTGTTAACCAGAAGGTTGGTGGTTCGAGCCCATGCAGGGATGGCTGTGGACAGGATTCCTGCATTGCAGGGGGTTGGACTAGATGACCCTTGAGAGTGGCTGGGAAATAAATAAATAAATAAATAAATAAATAAATAAATAAATAAATAAAACAATAATCCCTTCCAACTCTACAAATCTATGCTTCTATGAAGTTCTTTTAATAAAAAATATGCATAGAATGTTCACTATAAACAAGAATAAAAAAACAATATTCAGGATCAAAAGAATGTTGCATTTAATTTGTAGTAAATAGTGATTGGGGGGGTGGGATCAACACAAACCGTAGGGACAGAATATTCAAACAGGCCAATTTCCCCACATTTTTCCTAAACCTATTATTATTAGAATCATCATTGTATATGGTGCTTTACAGAGCAGTAAAACCGAAGGAACTTGGAACAATACAATAACTCTGAATTTCCCTGTGAAACAGGAGATGCATAATGAGTGGCCCAAAGGAATGAACATCTCTCTCAGACCTTTCAAAGTCGAGACACAGGAGTCCACAGAGTCCAATGCCATATATTTGACATTAACCAAATTCACAGTTTGATCTTTGTGACATTAACCAGCATGAAGCGAAGGCTGCAACATACTACATTCCCTGTTCTGTGGTAAAAACAGGATGGCATCCAAGTCTTTCCATCAGTCCCTTTTCTTTAGGCCAGAAGAAACAAATTGCACCCTGCCCTCTTTCTCGTGGTGCGCGTGTGTTATTTCAGCAGGCTGGCAGTGGCCAAGAGTAGCAACAGCCTAAACACACACATCCCCTCGTATGCTATGCAGGTCGTGTATATTTAACCCTGGTGCACGCATGCCTTACGCAGACTGATGATAATAGGAAAAGCATGCAAGTGTCACAAGTGTGTTATCGCTGTATCCTCAGTCCTCTTGCTAAAGGCCCGGCGCAGCCTAGACAGCAGCCCTCTTGGCAAGCCAAATGTTCCCATGGAGAGATTTCCAGTTTGTTTGTGAGTGGTTATCATTTTATTAGAGCAGCTGCTAGCCCTGCAGGTGTTGCATGTACCCTCTCCCTGTGAGAATTCCCTGAACTACTATAGCTGCTAAAATAATAATCGAGGACCCTGCTGTTTTTTGGGAAAGACCTATTGAAATCTTAGCACTTCAAAAGCCTTTTGTGTATTCGTGTCTTGGTTTTTCCCAGCATATGTAACCGGGATGAAACAAGAGTTCACTAAGGGTGTTTTTGCTTGTAAGTTGTGTTGATACCCTGCCGCTTTGCGCTGACTCCTCCCTGCCAGCACACCTGGAAGTGTGCTAATGATGCCTTGTGGGTGTGCCTTGTGGGTGTGCCTTGATGCCTTGTGGGTGTGCGCCTGGCAACAGGGAAAAATCACTATGTTCACGTCAGCCCCTTTCGACTTGCCACCCCCCGCCCCCTATTTGTGGCCACTTTATTCCATAAAGCCTTTTGCGGCCATGATTTCCAGCTATTCTGGAGATAAAGCTGAAAAGGCTAAGGAAGAACAGCTATTCAACGCGTTAAGGGTTGGCATGTTGGAAGGATTAAATATATATCTTGCAATAACAATTTTCCAGGGGGGACACACTGGTACCGTCTTCTGGAATGGGGTTCAACAGCAGCACAAGGTTTCTTCTAGTCGAAATCAGGCTCTCTGAGCGGGGCGTTGCCATCCCCCTTCCCCAGTTATCAACCCAGAGGGAGAGGAGGATTTGTGGAATATGAGATTTGGCAACATGCCATTGTGCACGCCTCGGGCAACGCCCTCGCCCTTCTTAAACTGGCATCCCCTAGGCTGCTTTGGGAAGAAACATGGGATACACATTGAAGAAAATAAATAAATAAAACTTGTTTCTGGCCTGTACTGGATAATTTTAAAGGCCCACGTTAACTTCGGGAAGGGTTGTAGCTCAGTGGTAGAGCATCTGCTCTGCATACAGAAGGCCGCAAGTTCAATCCCTGGCATCTCCAGGTAGTGATGGAGAGCCACTGTCAGTGCCAGCAGTGCTGAGCTAGATGGACCAGAGGACTGACTCAGGATAAGGCCACTTCCTCTAGTTCCTAACTTACAGCAGTTGCACAGGCAGCTCCACTGTATTTCTATAGCAGAAAAGATACTCGCATAGGGATTGGGGGGGGGGGATGTTATATCTGCATTGTCTCTCGAAGTTTTAAATAATTACTGACACCCATTCAGACACCTTTCGGATACTGTATTTTGCAACCTAAAAGACCTGGCTTGCAGGACTTGCTGTAGCCAGACAAATCTGAATGGTGGAGATGCCACAGGACTAAAATGAGTGCCTGTGATTTTAGGTAACTGTGCTCTTGCCTGCTACTCCTCCTCCTCCTCCTCCTGATGCTGCTGCTGCTGCTGCTGCTCAGAGCATGAATCCCACCCACCTCTCTGTGCTTGGCAGCGTTGCCGACCCCTCAGCGGCTCTGGAGCAGGACCCTCAAGCAGACAGAGTAAGTTGCCAGTTGCCCTATTGCTTTTAAATTTGAGCTCTCGATTTCATGCCCCCATTAAAAGAAACCAGGACCCAACAAAACCAATAGAAATTTGAGGATCGGCTTTTGTTGTGTTTGTTAAAAGCCACCTGGAGCCAGGTGTAAAATAGCAGGGGGAAGGGGGTTAGCTCAGACATAAAATAATGGCTGCAAGGGCAGCACCAGTTATGTACCGCATCACATCAGCAGTGAACCGTATATTAGGATAGCCCACATCACCCTACCTTAATGTTACTACCGTGTTTCTCCGAAAATAAGCCATACCCCGAAAATAAGCCACAACCCGAAAATAAGCCATAGTGATAGGCAGTTTAACCTTGTAGGTTAAACTGTACCATACTTTTTAAAAAAAGACATCCCCTGAAAATAAGCCACCGTGTTTTTTTTTGAGGAAAAATAAATATAAGACGGTGTCTTATTTTTGGAGAAACACGGTACCTGCCTCAATGGCTCTGCTCTCTCACCTACTACTGGTAGAGATTAGATTTGCAGGGATTAGAACGCGGCTTCCTCTGTGGTGGCTGCAGCATTGCAAAATCCCTGCCAGTCCCCTTTTTATCAGCTTTTGGATGTTGCTTGAAAACTGTTTTATTTCACAAGGTCCTTGTAGTTTGGTTTTAATTTGACTTAAAAAAAATGTCTGCTGCATCTTTTGTGTGCTGTACAGTGGTACCTCTGGTTGCGAACGCTTCTGGTTGCAAACGCTTCGGGTAACGAGCTCTGCTAACCCGGAAGTACGTGCTCCTGGAAGCGAAGTTTGCCCCTGGATGTGAGCGGAAATCCCGCACCGGAGGCGCCCTTAGCGAAAGCGCGCCTCAGGTTGAGAACAGTTTCCGGTTACGAATGGACTTCCGGAACGGATTAAGATCATAACCGGAGGTACCACTGTATTACTGTTTTATTCCTTTCCTTTTTTTAGTTAGCCTCCTTGGGGGAACTTGTTCTTAAAGGTGGATATAATGTAAAAACAATCACACTTGTGTAATTCATATGGACTAGATAAAATAATATGCATATGCAGTAAAAATCTACCTCTGAGTGGCTACAGATCAGGGAATTGAACAGAAACTCTAAAACTGCTCAGCACAGTTACACCAAGATCAGGTCAAAAGCAACCAAGCAATATTAATATTTTACAATTAAAGAATAATGAGGATAAGAGTAAAGAATAATGAGGATTCATTCATGGCCAGTCATGGTAGATTATTTTTTTTTTAAAAAAACCCAACAACTGATAATTTAACCAGAAATTATCACCCTGTAATTTATGCTCAACTGTCTTTTGAACATTTACCTGCGTCAGTATAGAAAGGATTGACAGTGGTAGGCAAGCTGGATTTCAGATTGCCTATCTGCCATTGAGGAATTCCTATAAGCTTTCTCAGAACATGGTTTGGAAAATGCTGAAGTGCATTCTATACTTTTGCAGCCATGCCACACCCTCAGGGAGTTCTGTTATTTAGTGCAAAATTCAGCATTCCGATAAGCTGTTATAAAAAGCAATAACAGCAAACCCCTGCAGGTTTCTAGTCCTTATTGTTGACTGTGAAGATAAACTTAAATAGACATCTGGCAATGCCTTGTGGAATCTCAGAAGCCAGCGTTCCTGCAGCTAGCCTGTGGGGACTTCATTCATCTGCATTCCACTTTATTCTCCAGCTAGGCCTAGAAGAAGTATAATGAACCAGCATAGGCAGATTTTTATTTTCACCATGTATTCATTCGGATTGAAGAATTTTGCATAATTTATTTAGCTCACAAATTCATTCATTTGTTTATTTGAAAAAAGCATCATTTTGGCTACCTTGACCCAGAATTTGGGTCCATTTTATTCAAAATGGCAAGTATACATAGTTCTAAGCATGCCTGGCAACCAGGTTTCACTTCTAACTTATTGAAAGACTGTAATGCTTTGTGACACACGTGTGTGTGTGTGTGTGTGTGTGTGTGTGTGTGTAGCCTGTTCCTTAAGCTCTCTTACAGCAATTCCCTTCCCCCTACACACACACACACATTATACTGATTTCTGCCTCATCTGCAGTGCACTATGGGCATTTAACTCTTCTCTTCATAGAAAATAAAATATAACACTCTTTAAAATTAGAGCACCCATTGCCCTTAAGCAGTTAGGAGGTTGCTTTTTGTTACAAAGTTTTTAGATTTTAATTAGCTAGTTTCTTAACCCGATCCCTGTATTTTGAGTGCATTGGTGTTCTTTTCTCTTGCTTCCATGGAGTGAGAAAATTATAGGCAGGATCATTTTGAGGGCATATTTTAATGTCAAACTAATTAAGGCAGAAAATGGAGACCCTGGGTGACTTCATTTGGAGATGGAATAAGGAAAGGGGTAAGCTGAGTTGCAAAAAGCCTTTCTGGGGAGCCAAAGGTTTTTCTGATTTAATGCCGCCTTCTTGCCAGTCTCCATCATTATTAGTGTGCTAAATACTTTTTGCAAGGCTAAATAATACGTTGGTCTTGTGAAAGCAGGTAATCATACCCATCAACTCCTGGATTGAAAAATACGGGATCAGCAGCGGCGTGGCACCGGAAGTCGCTTCTACGCATGTCCAGACATGCATAGAAGTGACTTCCGGTGCCGCGCTGCCCGATTTCTGGTGCCCAGACATGGGCAGAGCGGCACCCGAAATTGGTTCTGCCCATGTCCAGACATGTGCAGAAGGAGCCTCCCTGGCCGGCAGGAGCTGTTTTGAAAATCCGGGGGGAATTACAGGATATTTCGTCATTCGGGATAACAGCGGGAAACGGCTTTAAAAACGGGGGTTTCCCGCGAAAAACGGGAGACTTGGCAGCTCTTAATATTCTCTCACTTTACAGCAAATAGACCTGAGATGGTGGCTTGGCTCAAGATGCCTACTGTATTCATGGTTGCAAAAGCATTTGAAGCCAGCTGTTCTAGAATCAAGTGTAACACTGTCTACCAGACCCTTAATTGATATGAGATATATTTTCAAACACTTAGTAAAGTTCCCCACCTGGCAATTGTCTCCTATGCCTGAACAATGTGGAGAGCGAACTATATGAGATTTGAGCCCACCTGTAGTCAGAAATGTGGCAGTGTCCAATGGCAGCAGGGCAATTTAGGGAGCAAACGGAAGCCTGTGTGATCCACTCTGCGCTATCCTCCAACACTTCTCTCTCCTTCCCCTAGTTCCCCCCGCCCAAGGCAGCTGCTTCCATCGGCCTGATGGTAGGGCCGGCCCAGCGTGCATCCCTTTCAACATTCAACATGGCAGTAGAGGATTCAGCCCCCATGCTGCCTGCCACCCGTCACACCACCCAGTTGTCCTACTTGCTATAGGCAAAAATTGAAGTCCGGCTTAGGTTCTCCAAACTTGGGTCATCTCCAACTAACTTCTACTGGGAACAGACCCATTTAAATGAATGAACCTAAGTTAGTCATGCTTGTTGTTTAATTATTTCATAAATTTAGCACACTGCTTGATTGTAAAAACAAAAACAAAACAAAACTCAAAACAGTTTGATTTCACTGGGTCTATTCTGAGCAGGGCTAGCAAGGGGTACAACCCCAGATGCCACTGGTATTAGCTGAGGTATGATTACTATTATTTTCTGGTTTGCTGTTCTGGATCACAGCACATCTTTGCTGATTTCCGCTCCCTAGGTATCAATACCAGTGCACAGCCAAGTTTTGCCTCCTATGGAGGCCGTGGATGAGTCTGGTCCTCTAGAACCTTTGCACAACCCAATAAGTGATACGGAAGCGAAAGAGGAAAACGATGAGGATGATGACGATGATGATGATGACGATGACGAGGATGAGGAAGATGAGGAAGAAGAGGGAGAAGATACCGACATGGATGAATGGGATCCAGATCCACCTCATCCCTTTGACCCAAATGACCTGTGTAAGCATTCGAGGGTGTCTTGTTTTTGCTATGCCTCTTCTCCCTTTCATTGGCTTACCACTGCAATATTGGAATGAACCCAAAGCCATTTCGTTTGAATTGCACTCCAGGAATCAGTACTTGGAAGCAAGGGGAGTGTTGAAACTAGCATCACTGAGCAAGAGAAGTAGGGTCCCTCTTGTCGGATTTACTTTGTTTTTAGTTGAACCCTGAAATCTTATCAACCAGTGCCGGGCACCAAAGACAAACATTTAGAATTAGAGAATATGGGAAGGACCATAGCTCCATGGCAGAACATCTGCAGAAGTCCCAGGTTCAGTCTCTGACATCTCCAGGTAGGAATGGACACAGATCCATGTCAGAGACCTTCCTAGAGAAACTGACAA
Source organism: Zootoca vivipara (assembly GCF_965207765.1). NCBI lineage: Eukaryota > Metazoa > Chordata > Lepidosauria > Squamata > Lacertidae > Zootoca > Zootoca vivipara. The sequence continues at coordinate 28,310,177 of NC_142597.1, read as the reverse complement.
TCAGTGCAGACAACACTGAGCTCCTATGGCAAGTTGTTTCTGAGCACATTCTGACTCTAGGAATAGATTTTCTGTACTGGAACCGAGTTCACAGTCCAGTCCACATACTCCTGGTTAGCTTTCTGCATTTTAACAGCCAAATAAAGATGGGGAAAGTCATTTAGTTGCTACTGTTGTTAAACTATTGGGAGTCAAGAAAACCTTGGCAATCTACTACAAATCACCCAGAGATCTACAAATAGATCTGTCTACTTAGTCAGCTGCTCACAGCTCCCTGCTACACAGGATCTAGTGCAATGCTACTAGTGCTGGCACAAGCTGCCTCTTCAGCACCAGTGGGTGGCGCGCCAAGAACTGTTTGTTCATCTGAATTGTGCGGGGGGAGGGGTTGTGGAGGGCAGAGTTGAGTGGAAGGCAGTGGAACAAGCAAAGTGGACTGGGCCACTTTCCTCTGAGCTTTTCTACAACCTTTCCCTGTTGGAATCTTTAGGGCAAAGCTCTCTGCATTAAAAGTCAGCAGCCAGGTGCTGCTACCTCTCAGGAGAGGAGGAGAATCTTTCCTCCTCCAATAGATCCAACTGATCTGGAGATGGATTGAGTTCAACTAAGCCCATGAGGTTGAGGATTTGTGCAGTGGGGACAACCCTTTCAAACAATAGATGTCCTTTAGCTACTCTGAATGTGGAGGCCTTCGTTGCTAGAATTTGGTTGAGAGTTTCCGGGTTCTGTGCCTCCTGCTTTTAGTATATAAATTAAGGTTACCAGATGTCCCCGTTTCCCGGGGACAGTCCCCATACAGAACCCATTGAAGTTGAAAAGTGTCAGCGGATTCATTGAAAAAAAAAATCTGGTAACCTTAATATAAATGGGATGGGGGACTGTGTCATGTATTCCTGTCCTTTCCAATTATGTCTTTCAGGGTGTGAAGAGTGTAATAATGCACACCCCTCAGTTTGCCCAAAGCATGGACCCTTGCACCCGATCCCAAACCGGCCTGTACTGACCAGAGCAAGAGCCAGCCTTCCTTTAGTGCTTCACATAGACCGATTCCTGGGAGGAGTCTTTTCCAAGCGGCGCATTCCCAAGCGCACACAGTTTGGCCCTGTGGAAGGACCCCTGGTCAGGCAGTCAGAGCTTAAAGACTGCTATATCCATCTAAAGGTAAAGAGGCACCATGCATTTGCCGTGCGACCTACACGCTTTGAGACACACATTTTGTGCAGAAGAAACTCCAGGGACTCGCAAGAAATGGGATCAACATAACTATGTGATCATACAAGACATTTCATGTAGCGCCAGAAGCATCTTGGCATTCAGTATGCAGGAGTCCCACTTCCTTATGGAGAACTAGCTCATAACAATCAGGAGCAACAATAAGTCTAGTGCTAAATAAAAGACTGATTATTGTGGCATGAGCTTTAGAAGACAAGAGCCTACTTCGTGAGACACACAAAGTGAAAACAATGGGCATAAATTTCTGTCTGTATGTAGATGCATGGGTCACTGACTCACAGAGGTATTGAAATCGCTCTGGTACTTGGAAGTGAGAGTTCTATAGCCTCTTTGGGTTTCAATTTTCAGGAGGGGGGGGGGACTCGCAGGAAGCATAGATCTCTGCAGACGGAATTCAAGTTTCATTTAACAGCAAATGTTAGTGATGGGACTGAACTTCAAATCAAGGGGCTTCAAATTCCAGCTGTTCAAAAACACCTCCCTTGCAAAGCTTATGTCAGGTCAGGGCCAGCCCCTTCCAAAATTATTAGGGGCCACCTCAACTCGCATTCATTTTTGCCTCCTCACCATAGCTGACCCCATCCATGACTTAAACTTGGGGAGGACTGATCAAGCAGCTTCCATCAGGCCTTCCATGGTTGTCCCTTGGGTCATGGCCCTAGCTGTCAAGTTCTCCCTTTTTTAAAGGGAAATTCCTTTATGCCGAATAGGATTCCTCGCGAGAAAAGGGAAAACTTGACAGCTATGGTCATGGCACCCTTGAAAGTGTTTGTGTATGGGTGTGTGTAAATACACATACATATTATTATTATTATTATTATTATTATTATTATTATCATTATTAATTTGTATGTGCTAACTTGCCAGAATTGTGTGTTTATGTGTGGATAGATGGATAGATAGTTAGACATGCATATATGCATGTGTGCTCACACAAGCAGAGGCCCGGTGTACTTAAAAAAGGACTGTTTCGCAAGATGACTCCAAAAAGTTGAAAGCATAGATTGCATTCTTGAATCAATCAGCTGAAATAAATGACTTGAGATAAAGTATTCTATGCTAAGCCCATATATGTAAATGGGTCCAGGTATACTCAGTCCTGCATGTTGGTGCTCAATTAGCACAACATCACCTGTGAGATAATAACTCTTTGTAATGACTTCACCAACCTAGACTATGATGCAAGCTAACAAAAGCTGCTGACAAGTCTGCCAGTCTTCAGCAGCTTCATGCTCTATCTGCCCCATAAACCTTTTTTCTTCTTCAAATTACCTGGATTCATGATGCAGACTGTTTCTTCCATTGTGGACACAACAGCCACATCTCACCGACCTGCTCTGTTTGTGCCTGTACGTTTATAGATAATATATTTTATCTTGCCTTAGGTGTCCCTTGATAAAGGTGACAGAAAAGACCGGGGTCTGCAGGAGGATCTCTGGTTTGAACTGTCTAGCGAGGCTCTTTGCAACTGGATGATGTTTGTGCGGCCAGCCCAGAATCACCTGGAGCAGAATCTGGTTGCCTACCAGTATGGCCACCATATTTATTACACAACAATTAAGAATGTGGAGCCCAAACAGGAACTCAAGGTATGGGGCAACCTGCATTATATAGCTTCTTTTTGCTGAGTCAAACAGCACAGCTTCGCAACCTGCTAGAAGGGCTCCCTACTACTCAGCAGAGAGATAAAGCCTTAGGGCTTGATTTATTCATTCATAATTCCCATGGTTCTTGTTCTGAGATGTCTTCCCTATCTGTACAACCATGGCATTCCAGGGTGTATGGGCGACATGTTTTGTTGTCTGTATTGAATCACTATAGCATAATGAACATTGGTCCTCACCTACCAGAAATAACAGCCCATTTGATCACTTATGCTGGAAATGTAGGTCAAGAATTATTGATCTTGCTTGGCTCTGTTGACTCTCAGTTCACTCCAACCCAGGGCAGTCTCGAGCAGGTCACGCGCCCTGGCGCTGACGGGCGGAGATCGCTCCGGCGCCTCCCCTCGCAGGGCGCAGCATGGCTTCCGCGCGGCTTTGCCGCGCAGCGCCCTGCCTACCGGCCCGGGGCCCTAGCACCCCGCACCGCCGGGACTCTACCTAGAGCCAGCCCTGCTCCAACCACTGGTTCACCTTGAACGTGTAAGCAATTTGGAAGTTGAGATTCGTCTGATATCAAAGACCTCCTGTATGCACTGAAGCATCTTGGTTTACTTTTAATTCTCTCTCCCTTTCCCCCTTTGTGGCACTTTCCCCTGCCCGCCCATGAATGGGATTGGCTTTTCTCCATGACAAGGGCTTTGACAACTAATGAGGTACCATTTACTTCAATCAGTGTACCTCCGAGGTTTGCAGTTTGGCCTGTGCGTGTGATAATCTGACTTCTCTGCTTGTGATTCCAATTACCGTGAAGTTATTTTTATCCCATGCTTAAAACAAATCAAGTGGAACTTGGAACAGTTGGGAGAATAGCTTTTTATATTAAGCTTACAGCTTGAGATCTGGAGGACAGTCAAAAGATGAGTGCCACCATCTGGGCTTTTCCTGTTTCTTGCTTTCTCCACTTCCTTTTCTGCCTTGTGCCCTAATCCTGCAAGTCCTTGAAATGTTCAAGATCTTGACAGGACCGAGAAGGAATATGTAATGTGTGATCCAGCATCGGCTCTTGACTTAACAACTCTCGTTTTGAACCCTGTAATGCATTACACAAGCGCAGTCACTAGAATTAGTTAGTACTGTTTTATTGCTTCCAACTGTTTTTAATGGTTTTACCAGAGAACACATGAAAGGTGTAATCCAAGACACAAAAGAGAATAATGTATTCTCCCCCTCCCTCCCCACAGTATAACTTGTGGCATTTTGGAAAGTGCTTGCCCCTCCTGCCATACTTTCACAATTGTGATAATCAGTGAATGAGGATTTGTGATTAGAGTCGAACCACTCAGGCACACTGCCTGTGGAATAAGATGAAATAAATTGCTATAGGAACAGCCTCTTCAGAATATTCATGGCTCGGCACACTTATAAGGCCTCTTGACACTTGTACCAAAAAATAAAATAAAATCACTTTTGGAGCTACTAAAGTACTTGAATCTATCTCTTTCCCTTTCATGTCAGTGTCACCCATGTATAAAATGAATAATAAAATGCTAGCTGATTCAAGTGACAGCCAGTGTGGTGTAGTGGGTAGACTTAGTTTGTTACTAGAAAACCCCAAGATCCACTCACTGGAGCCTAGTGCAAACAGCATATTTGGAATTATATAATCCTGAGCCTGTGGATTTTCTTTGAGTACCAGAAATGAACTCGTAGTCCTTCTGCACAAAAAAATTACTCCTGTTTACCCTCATCCCAGCTTTTCATTTAATTTCAGCTGTATAATTTGGGCAGCAGGGGTGGGTGGAATCATTTTGTTGTTGTCATTGTTCAACAATTGGGAGTCTTAAATCTTTGCCAGTAGATCCTATTCCACCATCTGCCCAGACATGTTGTAGTGAATTGAGGTGGGACGTGGGTGGTGCTGTGGTCTCTTGGGCTTGTCAATTGGAAGGTTGGTGGTTCGAATCCCCGCAACGGAGTGAGCTCCCGTTGCTCTATCCCAGCTCCTGCCAGCCTAGCAGTTCGAAAGCATGCCAGCGCAAGTAGATAACTAGGTACCGCTATGGCGGGAAGGTAAACAGCATTTCCGTGCCTTCTGGCACTCATCACAGAGTTCCGTGTGCCAGAAGCGGTTTAGTCATGCTGGCCACATGACCCGGAAAGCTGTCTGTGGACAGACACCGGCTCCCTCAGCCTGTAAAGCGAGATGAGCACCACACCCCATAGTCACCTTTGACTGGACTTAACTGTCCAGGGGTCCTTTGCCGTAGTGACTTGAGTGTCAGACTTGGACCAGGATGACATGGTTTTGAGTCACTGCTCACCCAAGAAGCTTTCTTAGGAATGCTGGGAGGCCACTATCTCCCAGACAGGATGGCCTCTGTATATGCTGCCCCCAGTTCCTTGGTGGAAGGGCAGGATATAGCTGTGATAGACAAGCAGTTAATTTTTTAGATTCTCCCGTGAAAATTCTAATTAATCCCATGTGAATTTGCTGCAGGTGTGGTACGCTGCTTCATATGCTGAATTTGTCAATCAGAAAATCCATGATGTATCCGAAGAGGAAAGAAAGGGTATTTATCTCCTTTTTACTTTTCCTGTTGATTGTTTAAATCATAGAGTATATTGCAGCACTGAATTAGCACTAGCAGGTGGAATTTTTCATGCCTAGCCCCAGCTATACTCAAATAATAATTAGATCTAGGTTAAGGCTGCATTGCCAAGTTTTGTTTGTTGTTAAATATGCTTCTGCATAATTAGCGGTACACATTAGAAGAGGTTGCCTTTTATTGATGCACATGGTAATAGCTGCTGTTGGCAAACATGGCCTGCAATTGAAGTACCCCCCCCCCCAAACCCTTTTTGTTCCCGTCACTATGATGGATGGTGCACAGCCATTATCAGATCAAGTCCTATGCAAAAAAGGAGCTTGAAAACAAATATGAGTTCTTGTTGCTTCATGGAAAGATTCTGATAGAAACTAAACCTCAGAAATCTAGTCTGATCTACAGACTGAGCTCCTCATCGTCTGTGATGCACTGTGGCGCAGAACTTGTACTTATTTTAAAACAAAAATTCAAGCATCTAGTTGTCATGATTGAGATAGGTTTGAAAATGTGCTGATCATGGGTTCAATCCGTGCCGTTCGTATATATTTCAAGCAGTTTGTGCAGTAACCATATTCAATTGGCTGCTAGGATTTTCCAAAGCTGCAACAGACAGGAGCAAAGACCCTGCTTGGTTTCCTAACTTTCTTTCTCTCATTCCAGGCACGTCCCTCCCCCCCCATTCCCATTCCTACTGTCCTTGGTAGTCTTATACATTTAATTCCTGTCCTCTCCTAGCCAAAAATCCCATGTTATGCAAAAAAAAAACAAAAACAAAAAAACCCACCATTTAATTCAGAGTAAAATATTCAAACTGAGTGAGTTTATACAAAATAAATGTTGTAGGAGTGAATAACTTATGTGGAGTGCAGAATTTAAGTTACAGCAACAGCCAGAAAGGCTTTTTCCTGTAGGTAAACTACAGAGCAGCTGAGCATTTCTGCACTTCTAGAGGGAATGTAGATGTAGTATTCCCTGTCTTCTTATCATCTTCCTGTCCTTCTGTGCCTAACCCATGTTTAGAGGGGAATAAAATACAGACTACGAGCAAAAGGTGTGTAGAGCATATTCCTTAGTCATTCTGATCTCTTTGGCCCCCTGAAAGTACAGAGGATTGGGGGGAGGGTCTTTGGTAGAAAACTGAAAAGCTTGGTGGCGTCTGAAGTTTTCCTTATCGATTGGTCTAACTTGACAATGCAGTTCTCCGAGAGCAAGAAAAAAACTGGCCATGTTATGAGTGCAACCGACGGTTCATGAGCTCAGAGCAGCTCCAGCAGCACCTGAACTCCCATGATGAAAAGCTGGATTTCTTCAGCAGGTATTTATTTATAAGTGTGCAGAAGCTCAGCTTTTCAAAGCTGAGTTGTTCCCTGCAGGTTCTTGTTTGAAAGCAGAGAGAGAGAGAGAGAGAGAGAGAGAGAGAGAGAGAGAGAGAGAGAGAGAGAGAGAGAGAGAGAATGTACACAGACTATTTTCTCCCGAAGGTTGTGTACCACAATCTCCTGAGCTCAAAGGTGAGAGCCCCTTTCTCCAGTAATGGGCCGGATTGCTCTTGTGCCACGTAGAAGCAAGTGGGGCACATTTATGTATTGCAGAGGTTCAAAAGGTCAGGACCACAACCAGTTAACTAAATGGCAGAATGGCTCTAATGTCCACATGGAGTGTGTTTCAGGCTGGTGCCCTCCTTGACTGCAGGAGCGCTATTGTATTTGTTTCCTTCTTTCAGGCCTCTCCCCTTTGCCCAAGGTCCATTTGGGTTTCAGAGGCTAGTATGTTGCAGCTCACCTCTGGAATCCCCCATGCTGAATAGCGGGAGATAGGGGAGGTGCCTGGGGATCATTCTAGGGTTTCATAAGTTGACCCATGTCCCAAACGATTGAAAACCAGAAGTGAGTGTTCTTTTGGAAGCCGAACATCCAACCGGGCTTCTGCGGCTTCCGATTGGCTGCAGGGGCTTCCTGCAGCCAATCAGAAGCTGTGCTTTGGTATTTGAATGTTTGGGAAGTTAAATGGACTTCTGGAACAGATTCCGTTCGACTTCCAAGTACGACTGTATAGCCTCCAGTTGCCTCCAGTGCTAGTCATATTCAGAGTAGCCCCCTTTAAATGAATGAACATGGCTAAGTTAGGCACATTAATTCCAGTGGGGCTACGCTGAGTAAAGCCAAATTGGATACAAGTCTTTGATGGAATAGAAGAATGGGGCAATTTCAGGAGATATTTGGGGCCGCATTAAATGAGGATGTGACCCTGGGGCTGCAGGTTGCTCACCCATGTTCCAGGGGAAGCATACCCCTGGATACCAGATGCTGAGGGCAAACAAGAGGGGAGGGTTATTGCCTCTGGCTGTTCATTTCTGGAAGCCCCATTGTACAGCCTGTTCCCATGTTTCTATCAACACAGGAATATGTGTCTTTGGCACCTGATAGAAGGATGAAAGACTTTTGGTAAATTGACTGGACCCATGAGACTTAGGAATACAGATCGCTCCCCTCTCTAACGCAGTTTCCTATATATTTTGCAGAGCAAGAGGCCGAGGTCGTGGACGCGGAAAACGAAGATTTGGACCAGGCAGGCGACCGGGTCGCCCTCCTAAATTTATGCGCTTAGAAGTAACCAGTGAGAATGGAGGAAAATGTGTGGAGGGGACACAGGTATCGTTTGGTAGGAGCAGGCAAAGGAGTTTCCAGTGAAATTGGGGCATGAGTCTGCTTAACTGTGTTCCTGATCATCCCCCCCCCCAGTTCAGTTGACTCAGAACTAGCCTGGGAAGGGGTATCTCGGTAGCTTCTGTCAGCAATGAATTTCCAGGGCTGAACACATACAAGGGATGTTGAAGTAGCACCAGATATATCCTCAGCAGCATTTGCCCATCAGCAATTCTGTGCTGCAAAAATTTAGCAGAACAAGGAGGACAATCTTGAGCCATCCTGCAGTATACAAATTTAATAAACAAAATATAAAACCATGCCCCTACTTTTTCTGGTATGAAATGGACCTAGTTCTGCAAAACCAGCAGAGCCTAACCGTCATTGCTATGCCATAATACGGTGGGTGGCGATATGACCACCATCCATTTGATTTGCAATTTCAGGACTTGCTGCATTTCTCCAGCAAGGGGCAGTTTGATGAGGCTGGGCAAGCCACGCTGAACGGACTGGACCAACAGGAACAAACACCGGTGCCACAAGAGACGCCATCATCCTTGGATCAGCAGCCCGAGAGCCACCCTTTACAGCTCCAGCCGCATGAACAGACTGTGGTGGCTACCCAGAGCACAATGACAGCAGACGACATGCGGAGAGCTAAGCGTATCCGGGTAAGCGAAGAACTCAGCAGCTGGCTGGGGCTGTGTGTGCTCCCTGCGTGCCTGTGGGTTTACTGTTAAGGTCATCACCATTTTTACTGGTTCTGTTTGAACCCCTTTAGACAGCAGACTGATATGCAGAAGTGAAGCAGACCAATATCCCCCACACCCCGCCCCATAATTATATTTCCATGCTTAAAAGGTTTTGTCTCCTTAATTAATGCATGTCAGGCTAATCTCTTAAAGAAAGGGTTGCCAATGTGCTGTGCTCCAGATGTTGCTGGACATCAGCGCTCATCATCTGTGCTGATGGTTTATTTACTTAGATCATTTGTACACCACTCTTCAGCCAGAAAAGTTTCCCAGAACGGCATGCATACAGTCTGTTAAAACCAGACAATCCCTTCCCGCAGGCTTGCTATCTAATAAACACCATGGCCATTCTGGCTGGGGCTGATGGGAGTTGTAATCTGACAACATCTGTAGGGCACCATATTGACTGCCCCTGCTCTAAAGGCTCAGAAGCAGGGCTAGTAAAAATAATTGGGAGCCTTATTTGTAAGTGTGGAGTCGGGCATTTTGTGGAAAAACTGATGCCTCGAGAACCTCAGATTTCACGTTGTAAAACAAAGAGCTTTAGCAACTTTGTGGCACAGACTCAGAAGGTAGAAGCTGATAGACCTAGCAGTCAGTGGCTGGAGTTTCAGTGCCCCCAATAACTTCCATAGCCATCTATGTTGGTTTATTTACCATACTTTCCCGCCCTATTCCTTTCATTATTTGCCTTCTCTTGCTCTCCTGCTCCAAAAAGAAATTATATGAAAATCTGTGTCTTCTAAACAGTAACTTTTGCCGGATAAAACATACATATTTAATATTCATACTTAATTTACATGGGGTATAGAATTGGTGTCCTTTATTCAAAATTGGGGAAGGATGGTTTGCTGTAAAGTATGCACAGCCCCTCATTTGCCATTTCCCACTCGAGGTTTGATTTGCCTCTTAGTTACTGCTGACCTTTTACCCAAAATTGGTGTCAGCTTCTAAACTTCATACACCCGACATTTCAGGCAGAGAACATCTCATTGCTCATAAAAGGAAGGCAGACTTCGCGCTAAGAAGTTGTTGCCTCTTTGCGGATGCTTGATTTGCCTGCTGGTTACTGCTGACCTTTTTACCTCAAATTGGTGTCAATCTCTAAACTTCTTGCATGACATTTCAGGCTGAGCACATCCCACTGCCCCTGCAAAGACAAACTTCACACAAATTGCTCGGTGCCTCTTGTGATGCTAGGAGGAACTGGGCAGCAATTGAAGTTGATTAGATTCATGATGCTCAGCTAGTCCTTCCTGGGAATCTAGTGCTTCCAGTCTGGCAGGCAGGCGTATTCCAATCTGCTGCATGAAGTGGGGTGGACTAGCAGGCTGCTCGCAGCACCATCTGTGTGTATGTCGCTGTGCTCTTGGTGTTGGAAGACATTGGCAAAGAGGCACCATGACCTTGGCCCATATCCATTTTTCCTTTGAAGGCAAAGATTTCATTTAATGATAAAGTTCTTTTGCGGGGGGCTGCAGACCTTTGCGATATTAAAGCCTACATTGAGAACTCTGTACTGTATACCAAAACCCCGTGCTTTCTGGCAGCTACATGCTGCTCTTCTGTCAAGTTTAAGAGGGAAATTATTCAGACAAGTAATCCTCCAAACTGTTCAGTTGGGAGATCAGTTTGTGTAGCTTAAATACTTCTTTCCCCACCCTTCTTTCTGTGTGTAAGATTTTGGTTGCAAAAAGAAACAGCTGCAAACAGGTTGAGCTTTCATTCGCTTGTAGCTTCAGAGGGCTGGCTTTTCTTTCCTTTTCAAAAAGTGTGTGGATGCCTTAAAGAAAGAGATTGAGCAAGATCTAAGGTAATTGCACTGGGGTGAATTCAACACCATCAAAGAACTTGCTCCACATGCAAGATGGCATGTTAAGAGTACACCTTGGCAATGCTTCCTTATTGGCCGAAGAACATTCACCTCCCCCAATACAGAAGTAGCAATGCATATCAAATAGGTTTTTAAAATGTAATTTGTTCTACAAGAAGCTTTCTTGCATACAAAAGTGTATTTTTAAAAATCACTCGTTTTCTGTCTTTAGGGTTTTTTTTGCATAGCAATGTGGAACTAGCTTGGGCAAGAACTGTTTATCAACATTCTCTGAAAATCTTTTGACTTCACCTTCAAATGCATTGGGTTAGAATCTCTAATGGGATGTTGTGAGAAGTATCTGAGTATTCAAGACCGGGTGTCATTTTTAAATGCATCATTTATGTGAAAACGTTTTGGAGGACTACATTATATAGGCATCTGTAGTCTGGTTGTGCATTTCGCATTGCAGCATGATTAAACTTTGCTGTATGCAGTTTCCATCTTCTGCTGTGTTAGGTGAGGTTTATTTGCTTGAGCTTCTCTGCTGAGCTTTTTCCTTGGCAGTTTTGGCATGCCACATCTCGCTGTCTTCTCGCTGGATCCTGACCTTGCTTCCTCGTCATTCATGTTAGAAGATTCAGGGCAGACAAAAGAAAGTACTGTATATTCCTGCATATAAAACTACTTTTTAACCCAGGAAAATCTTCTCAAAAGTCGGGGGTCGTCTTATACGCCGGGTCGTATTTCTTATACGGCGAGTATATCCCATACTGGAAAAGTTGGGGGTCGTCTTATACGCCCAGTCATCTTATACGCCAGAATATACGATACTATCCACGCAGTGCATAGTCAAAACTATGGAATTTGCTCCCACAATATGTTGTGTTGGGCACCAACTTGGATGGCGTTATAAGAAGATTAGACAAATTCATGGAGGAGAAGGCTAGCAAGGTCCACCAACCCTGACGGACAAATTCTCCCTCCATTGTATGTATGCTTCTGAATACCTTTTGCTGGAAACTTCAGGAGGGGAGAGTGCTGCTGCAACCTGCTGAGGCTCTTCGGGCTGAAATTACAGAGATACCTATGGGACACAGCAGAGGCACAGAAAAACAACAGCAGCCACCAGCTCCTTAGTTCTGAAAGGCCCCATTCTAGGAAAACACTTCTCTTGGGCCCCTACGGGGTTGCATTCTGCTAACCTTTACCTGGAGTAGACCCAGCACAGTCTTTAGCATATGTGCAGCCGGGGTGCAAAGATCCGCCCAGCGCCCCCAATTTAGTTTTGCCCCCAAATTAACTTTTATTATGCTTATGTCAGACACCACCCTTACACCTTATTTCTTGTTTATGAGTCACGCTGGCACTGCACGTCTTTGGTAAATGAGCACACAAAGTCAAAAGTCCTTTAGTGAAACAGCAGGTATACATTTTGGTAATACCTAGGTACCGGTACATACGTATTTTGTTTTTCTAGCTTGATCAAAATTATTTATTATTTCATAACAGGTTAAGAGCTTAGGTGGCTTCCATAGCGGGCGCCCCCCAGAATTTGGTACCCGGGTGCCCTGAACCCCTTGCACCCCTGGGTAAAGGCAGCCCTGAGTAGATCCATTGAAATGAATGACCATGACTAACTTCAGTGCGTCTGCTCTGAGTAAACGTTTGTTGAATACAACCCTAAGTGTCTTGATTCTAGAATATCAGGCTACAAAAGCCCTTTTGTAATGGTTTCCTGCATAAACTTCTGTTTTACAGTCTGTTTTGTAACAGATATTTCCCCAATCCCACCCCACTTGGTTGGGTTTTTTTTTGCTTGGTTTTTTTTAAGCCCCTCCCTCCCTCCACCCTGCATAACTTCATAAAACTGCCTACCATGTCACTTCCTGTTAGCTTCTAATGGATTTGCCTGTCCCATTTTTCCTCCTGCTATTAGGTAACAGATTTCATCAGTCATTTTGTGGCTTGTAGCATAGACAGCCTGTTGTCTTTGTCCATGGAGTTTTCTTGGCAGGGTTACTGGAGTGGCTTGCCAGTTCCTTCTCCAGGTGGATCACGTTTAGTCAAAACTCTCCACTATGACCTGTCCATCTTGGGTGGCCCTGCATGGCATAGCTCATAGCTTCTCTGAGTTATTCAAGCCCCTTCGCCACGACAAGGCATTGATCCATGAAGGGGAAATCTCTATGTGGGCCTTAGAAAGCACTGCTAATAACAAGGCCAGTGGAAGTGATGATATTCCAGCTGAACTATTTAAAATTTTAAAAGATGATGCTGTTAAGGTGCTACACCCAATATGCCAGCAAGTTTGGAAAACTCAGCAATGGCCAGAGGATTGGAGAAGATCAGTCTACATCCCAATTCCAAAGAAGGGCAGTGCCAAAGAATGCTCCAACTACCGCACAATTGCGCTCATTTCACACGCTAGCAAGGTTATGCTTAAAATTCTACAAGGCAGGCTTAGGCAGTATGTGGACCGAGAACTCCCAGAAGTGCAAGCTGGATTTCGAAAGGGCAGAGGAACCAGAGACCAAATAGCAAACATGCGCTGGATTATGGAGAAAGCTAGAGAGTTCCAGAAAAACGTCTACTTCTGCTTCATTGACTATGCAAAAGCCTTTGACTGTGTCGACCACAGCAAACTATGGCAAGTTCTTAAAGAAATGGGAGTGCCTGATCACCTCATCTGTCTCCTGAGAAATCTCTATGTGGGACAAGAAGCTACAGTTAGAACTGGATATGGAACAACTGATTGGTTCAAAATTGGGAAAGGAGTACGACAAGGTTGTATATTGTCTCCCTGCTTATTTAACTTATATGCAGAATTCATCATGCGAAAGGCTGGACTAGATGAATCCCAAGCCGGAATTAAGATTGCCGGAAGAAATATCAACAACCTCAGATATGCAGATGACACAACCTTGATGGCAGAAAGCGAGGAGGAATTAAAGAACCTTTTAATGAGGGTGAAAGAGGAGAGCGCAAAATATGGTCTGAAGCTCAACATCAAAAAAACCAAGATCATGGCCACTGGTCCCATCACCTCCTGGCAAATAGAAGGGGAAGATATGGAGGCAGTGAGAGATTTTACTTTCTTGGGCTCCTTGATCACTGCAGATGGTGACAGCAGTCACGAAATTAAAAGACGCCTGCTTCTTGGGAGAAAAGCAATGACAAACCTAGACAGCATCTTAAAAAGCAGAGACATCACCTTGCCGACAAAGGTCCGTATAGTTAAAGCTATGGTTTTCCCAGTAGTGATGTATGGAAGTGAGAGCTGGACCATAAAGAAGGCTGATCGCCGAAGAATTGATGCTTTTGAATTATGGTGCTGGAGGAGACTCTTGAGAGTCCCATGGACTGCAAGAAGATCAAACCTATCCATTCTTAAGGAAATCAGCCCTGAGTGCTCCCTGGAAGGACAGATCGTGAAGCTCAGGCTCCAATACTTTGGCCACCTCATGAGAAGAGAAGAATCCTTGGAAAAGACCCTGATGTTGGGAAAGATTGAGGGCACTAGGAGAAGGGGACGACAGAGGACAAGATGGTTGGACAGTGTTCTCGAAGCTACGAACATGAGTTTGACCAAATTGCGGGAGGCAGTGCAAGACAGGAGTGCCTGGCGTGCTATGGTCCATGGGGTCACGAAGAGTCGGACACGACTAAACGACTAAACAACAACAACAACAAGCATAGACAGCTAAGATGTTGGGCTAGAGCCCTTCTCCCTGACATTATGCTTTTCTGTTTGCAGGAAAGGTACGTTGTTATTTTCTCACATATGGCCTTAAATAGTAATAGTCCTTGAGGAGAGTAGGCTGCATCACCTTATGTTTCCAAGTGTGTAAGTGCTTTTTCAGTCCAGTATACTGGAAAGAGCGTCTCCACCTCCATCGCTCTGCCCGGACACTGAGGTCCAGTGCCGAGGGCCTTCTGGCGGTTCCCTTGCTGCGAGAAGCCAAGTTACAGGGAACCAGGCAGAGGGCCTTCTTGGTAGTGGCACCCACCCTGTGGAACGCCCTCCCACCAGATGTCAAAAAAGAAAAATAACTACCAGACTTTTAAAGGACATCTGAAGACAGCCCTGTTTAGGGAAGCTTTTAATCTTCAAGAAATTAGTGTATTCTGATATTTCTGTTGGAAGCCGCCCAGAGTGGCTGGGGAAACCCAGCCAGATGGGCGGGGTATAAATAATAAAAAATTATTATTATTATTATTATTATTATTATTATTATTATTATTATTATTATATTTTTCTCCAATTATTAGGCTTCTGATGCAAATAATGAGCTGCCAGATTCTTTTCCAGCATAGCTATTTATAGCAGTATAACTTTACCCTTTCTCATATCCACCTGTTCAACAACCCTTTGAGGTAGGCTGCTTATTATTCCCCTTTCCATTCAGGAGATAAAAGCTGAGGGGGGTAGTGGCTGCCTTAAAGACACACAGGGCCGGTTTACACAAGTTATGTCTACAAATGAGCTTCCTGACTATTCTGGATATGCATTTCCATGGGGGAGGTTTTTAGCAAGCAAACTGATCAATCACAGATACAGCTGGCAGCAATTCCTGCGATTGCAGTGGCAGGAAAAAAATGCTGCTGGGATTCCAAGAACCTGCCAGATCTAGTTGTGATTGCTGTATTCAACATTTTCCCACGCAAGCAAGTGGCTGTGGAACATTAGGATTATTTGTAATTAGGGAGGGAAAAGCCATATTTGACTCGGGCACCATCTGCACTACACATTTAAAGCACTTTTCTTTAAACTAATGGTCTTCCCCCAAAGAATCCTGGGAATGGTTGTTTGTTAAGGGTGCTGAGAGTTGTTGGGAGCCATGGAACTATTTCCCTCATGGAGCTATCATTGCCAGAGTTCCCTTGGAAGAGGAATTGTTCGTTTGACCCAGTGATGGCCAAACATGGCCCTCCAGCTGTTTTGGGACTACAATTCCCATCATCCCTGACCACTGGTCCTGCTAGCTAGGGATCATGGGAGTTGTAGGATCCTTAGCTGGAGGGCCAAGTTTGGCCATCACCATAGCTGCCAAGTTTTCCCTTTTCTCGCGAGGAGGCCTATTCAGCATAAGGGAATTTCCCTTAAAAAAAGGGAGAACTTGGCAGCTATGGCCATCACTGGTTTAACCAGTCTGGAAATTTTAGCCTTGGGAGGAAAGCAGGGGTCTCCTAACGACTCTCAACACACTTAACAAACTACAGTTCCCAGGATTCTTTGGGGAAAGACACAGCTGCTGAAAGCAGCATCACGGGGCTTAAATGCATAGCGCAGATGGGACTGTGAGCTCAAAGACTCCCTTGTGTACGGCTCGGGTGCTTCTATAGGTAACCCAAAGGGAGTCTAAATTCTCCTTCTGACCATATCCCCTTGGGCAGCATCAATTGCTATTCCAGTCGGTGCTCTAACCATTGAGAGCAGTGGGAGGAGAGAGATGTGTAGGAATGAGAGGGGGAAAACCAGTTTCCATGTAGCCCTTTGGATTGCGGCTATGGCATGCTGTGCAACAGCTGTCCCTCATATAGCAGCAGAGGTAAATACACTTTCCTTTTTGTAGCCAGCACCGAAGGAGCCTAAACTGATTTCAGCAAACATTTACGACCATGAGGAATCTTGCAGTGCTCTGTGGTGCCCTGCACCTTCTTTAAGAGGCTGGGTAGGACACCTGAAGGAGAGACCCTGGCGGGTGTTTCTCAAGCCCCAGCTCTACGCATCTGACAGGCGCTTTCCAATTCCAAGCAGAGTTTCTGTCCATGTGGCATTAAACTTTCCTTCACCACAGCTTAGTTGCAATGCTAACTTGGGAATGTGAAAGCGTTTCCCCAAGCCTGACGTGTGGGGATGTGCGGTGCATACTAATAACTTACGTGGTTAAATACAATTGCTCCCTCTGTCTCGCCCTGCAATTCCCCCCCCCCTTGTTGGTATGGATCAGAATTAATATTTAATGTCTGAGAAGTAGAGTGGAAAACAGACAATGGTTAATAATAGAAGAGAAATTGCAGCCCGAGAGTGCAAATTTCCTTTGCTGTTTTCTCCCACTCGGTGGGGGTATATGGAGTCCTGCTGCCTTTTCAATCTTCTGCTGGGCTGGTGTCTTGTAATTGGAGATCGCATGTACAAAAACATAGAAATGGCTCCCATGCCAGCTACCTGCCAACATCAAAATTCCTCTTTAATTACTGAAGCACGCAGGACACTTGGAAGCAAGGCTGCAAAGCCAGCTGTGACCTGTTTCTACTGAAGCCAAAGCAGAGATTAAGAGAGATGACTGTTGCAGTGGGTTAATCTAGAAGGACATAAGTGTGCGTGTTGGATTTTGTTTTAGTGAAAATGAACGTAAGTGGATACTAAGAGTGAAGGTACACATAGCATCTGAAGAGCAACAGAGGTGTGATAGCATCTTCACTGCCCTTCAAACACACATGCATTATTATTATTATTTGTCCTAGGCTGAGCTGTGAAGAAATAATGAAGTGGTTCTACAACGTTTTGGGTATAGGCAAGGTTGAATCAAGTGAAAGTCATTTCCTTTGTTTTAGGGAAACAAATGCTAATTGTGGTGGGTGCCTATTGGTTAGCACCCGTGGCATCATAAATACCCTTCTCTCCCTTTCCCTTCCTGCATCTCAGAAAAGTCAACCGTTTTTGAAATTATTCTGATACTCTTTGGAATGCAAAAGACAGACACATGTGTCTTTCAATTAAACAAACAAAAATATTGCAAGGTTGTGTGCTTGCCCACACAGAATTGCCCTGTGATATATGTGACTTATTTTCTTCTTCCATCTAAAAAACAACAACCAACCTTTTGCAGTGGATGCAGTGCATTTTTGTTTTCCACTATGTAGCAAACATCTGAATATTATTTTATTAAAAGAGCACTGAGGCTTTTATTGCAGTAACAAAGCTAACACCTTAGCAGCAAAGTTCCCATTTACCTTTTGGTTGGTTGTTTCAGTTTTGAGACTGAATAGGAGCCATGGTAACTGAAAGACTTTAGAAGAATTAACGCTGACTATTTATCCTAATGTTACATCTATCTTTACTGAAGATAATTAAGCATAATTAAGATCTTGCACTAGCAGAAGACAAGGTGCATTTCTCCCCAGTGTGGATAAATGGTTAAGTCCAAATCTGCAGTGTTGTTTGTGAGCATAGATAATGTAGAGGTTAGTTGTTCTAGATCAGGCATGTCAAACTTGCGGCCCTCCAGATGTTTTGGCCTACAACTTCCATGATCCCTAGCTAGCAGGACCAGTGGTTGGGGAAGATGGGAATTGTAGTCCAAAACATCTGGAGGGCCGCAGGTTTGATATGCCTGTTCTAGATTAACTCATTTGTGATGTGAAATCATGCATGTACCCTAAAAATTACACACAGGGTGGGAAGAAGACTACAGTATTGTGGCTCAGTTCAATCTATATCCCAATTAAGTTCATGCAAAAATTCCCCTTGAATTAGTGACTCTAAATCAATCCTGAATATTATACTGGAGGCATTAATTTTTACCTGCTGCCCTTTTTTAATTGTGATTCCAGGCTTGGTACAGTAAAATCTCCCTTTATTGCTATAAAATAGATGTTACAACCTGCATACAGATTAGTATAGCAAGTATTTGTAATTGTATTTAAAGAGAAAGAAAAGCGACAAAGTGGCTCCAAGAAAGGAGAAAGTTACAGACAAAAAACTCCATAATTACTTACTTTAATAAGTTTTTGTCACATGTATTAATGACAGCCAATTATCGTTAGTTTTTCTACTACTAAACACATTTTGTTCTCTGTGACTAAGTTTGATTTGCCTGTGTTTTCCCAAGTCTGAATAAGTAATGTTTTGTTTGTAGTTACAGTGGTACCTCGATTTATGAATTTAATCCGTTCCGAACGGACCTTCGTAAATCGAAAAATTCGTAAGTCGAAGCCAATGGGGGGAATTTTTTTAAAAAATCGTAAGTCGAAAAAATCCTATCTAAGCCGCATCCAAAATATGCGGACGGAACTCTGTTCGTAACTTAAAACATTCGTAAGTCGAGTCATTCGTAAGTCGAGGTACCACTGTACTGTAATATTTTGCCTCTCACAATTTCCCCATCCCTGTGCTAGGCCAACTTGTGCTGGTTGGAGAGCCTCCCCTCCTGTTAATCTGTAATTAAGGAGACCACAGCTCAAGTGGAAGCAATGGTCATAGAAGGTCACAGGTTCAATCCCTGGCAGCTCCCAGGGAACAGGAGTCACCATGCATTTTCTGAGAATTACTGCCATTTGTTTTTCCGCCATGGAAGCATTTCTTCCATAATGCAATGGGCCTGGAATAAATTGCATTTCAAACACCTGGGGGTTCTCTTTCTTTCTTTTGATTGAGATCCTCAAGTGTCACTGCCAGTCAGAGCAGAAATTATTGGGCTAGATGGACAAATTAATCTGACCTGGCATAAAGTGACATCCAGTGTTCCTCTGATGTGATGTCTTCACACATCTGGGGTTTCCCTTACCCAGTTTCACATTCTTGCTTGCAAGGGGGGCGGGTTGCTAGGTGAGGAGGAAACACTTAACATGATGATGCCGCCATGTGTTTCCTTAATAGAAATAGGAGGGGGAACCTGACACAGGAGAGTCGCTTTGGGCAACAACCCAGTGATCTATGTGTGATGAACCAGTGCAAATTCAACAAACATTGCTCACCAGAGGTTCTGTATGCAGATATAACCCTTATAAATCTCCACATATAGCCATACTCTTGTCAGGTGTGGCTGGTCTCTAGGTGCAGATCCCTCCTTTGGCCTAGGCTGGATGGTTGTGTTCAAGCTGGATCCCACCCCATATGCCCCAATGAGTGTGCATGTGTGAGCTTTTGTGCATACGAGCCCTTTCCATTCATTTCACTGGAGGGACCCTTGTTTTCCTCATCTATTTAAATGAACGAGGCAGGCCTTGCAGGCAGAAAAGCACCACGATGGCAATAGAGATACCGCAAATTGCTGGATCAGGGCAAGAATCTGTCAAAATGTGTCTTGGTGCAAATGATAATTCAAGCACTAAAGAGCCCTGTGTCTTCCTAGGCTCTGCTGCCGACTCAACATTGTGTCCCTAGGCAAATCCATTTACCTCTCTTTCTGGTTCTCCGTGTGCAGACTGCAGATAGGTGCTTTTTTATGGAAAGACAGCTAGCTAGAATCTTAGCTAGTTGACACGGCTTGTTTTTTTTAATGTATCTTTTCAGAACGCAGCTCTCCAGCACTTGTTCATCCGAAAGTCATTCCGTCCCTTCAAATGCTTGCACTGTGGGAAGGCGTTCCGTGATAAGGAAAAGTTAGATCAGCACTTACGGTTCCACGGGCGGGAAGGAAATTGTCCTCTGACCTGTGACATCTGCAACAAAGGCTTCCTTAGTACCAGTGCCCTGGAGAGTCACATGAAGTTCCACTTGGACCAGAAGACCTATTCTTGCATTTTCTGCCCCGAGTCCTTTGACCGCTTGGATCTGTTGAAAGATCACGTGGCGATCCACGTCAACGATGGTTGTTTCACCTGCCCTACCTGTAAAAAGCGCTTTCCAGATTTTATCCAGGTGAGTAGTAGGTGAATCAAAAGCACTGACTTCCAAGGCTTTTGCCGGCTTTGTTCTTAGTTGAGTCTCTTTGTTGTTTTGTTTTCTCACAACTGAGAGTTTGTAAGGAGTCCCAAGCTGCAAGATTAATTGAGCCCTTTCCTTTGCACAGTAATTTCTGTGCGTAGGAAAAAATGTGCACACAGTCATTTATGAAATGCATTTTGAGAGTTTACACTGCTTTCAGTGCAGGCGTTTGAGAGCTTGACTTACTAATTAAAAGAAGGGCTAGAAACCAGTTACATTGTTTTAACTCAGGCACCCCCAAACTTCGGCCCTCCAGATGTTTTGGACTATAATTCCCATCATCCCTGACCACTGGTCCTGTTACCTAGGGATCATGGGAGTTGTAGGCCAAAACATCTGGAGGGCCGCAGTTTGGGGATGCCTATTTTAACTGATTAATCATCTGCCTTCATAGCAATTAATTGAATAATAAATTGAATGCATTTAGGGATATTTACAAAAATGCAAAAACACAATTTAACAGACAGAAGCTATTGTTTGTTACTGGAAAGGAAGTCTTTAATTCCTGCACTGCAGGGGTTTGGACTGGATGACCTTTGGGCTCCCTTCCACCTCTGCACTTCTCTGATACTTTTATTTTATTCTTCATTACAGTAGAAGTTTAGAAACAAAATAGCTTCAAAAACAGACAAACTGTGCCCTTCACTCCATCTCGCAAATCAAAATTTGATCCTGGAGAGAGTGACTGGTCCAAGCTCGTGCTGTGAACTTCATGGCCAAGGGGGGATTCGAACCCTGGTCTTCCAGGTCCGTAGTCTGACACTCTAACCATTACACCATACTTGCCACAAGTAGATACTTGCCATCGCTGTCAGATGTTTACAAGGTGAGCACAGAAGAAACTGAGCCTCATTGTTGGAGAAGGCCCTTCAGGTGTCTGACAGGGTCCAGTCTAAGATCTCAAAAAGGTTTAAGAATTATTCCAAAACAGGTCTGGCTTCAGCTGTGTTGAAGGCTGAGCCTTCAGCTCCTGTTGTTGTGCCATCATTGAAGGAAGAGGATTCCTTTTTGGAGGCCCATGGATCCAAGCACCAGGAATCTGCTCCCCACCCAACTGGTGGCTAGCCTAGGCCAGCCTCCCCCACAAGGAGGCAACCACTTCTTTGGTATTGAAGCTAGAGAGATCCTTGGATTCAAAACAGCCAGCATCTTCAGGCTCTTTTGGCCTAAGAAACTGGCTAACGATAAGCTAATTTTCAAGACATGCCTCCACATCCTCCACATGTTACTGGTTTGCTGTGGGAACGTTTATGGTGCTACAGCGCTGTAAATATATGATCCGAGCAGCTACATTTCTTGTTTCTGTTTTGGAATTTTTTACTACCCCATTCCATGCAGTTTTGTGTGCATAATTAAATATGTTTTATCTGTGAAGTGGCTATTACTTTTCAACTCCCTAAGTGCTTGCTTTGAAAAGATAAAGTAACAAAATCCCTCTGCGGTGTCATTAGCGCTGGAAAAAAAAAGTAGGATCTGTTTTATCTTTAGTGCTCAGATGTTGAGGTTTCACTGGATGTTTTATCAGAGATCCTGCTGCGACTCAGATGAAACAAAGGCAGGATTCTTTCTTGGTACCACTTAGTACCTTTTTTGGGGAGAGAGGTGTGGGGGAGACTTCTCTACTCCCCAAACGCTGAACAGAGCTGGATACAATTCTCAATCACAGCTCTGTTATGTAGTTGTTTGCTTATTGCAATCACTTGAGAGGACTCTGGATGAACGTGATATTATTGCACCTGAGCGTCCAGGGGTAGGGGCAGGAAAGTTCCCTGGGGCAGAATGTGCACTGGCAAAGGCAAGGTCAGCCTCTGTTCCCCACAGTCCCAGGCTCTGGAGTATATATGGTATCTCAGGCATATTTCCAATGTCTGGGCCATTGTCTGGCAAACAAAGTAGGAGGAGAATACACAGGTAAGCCAATTTCTTAATTCCGGAAAGTACTCGAAATGAATGAATGCCACCCTTGATTTGTGTAATTGAGAACATAAGAAGAGCTCTCCTGGATCAGACCAATTGCTCTTCTAGTCTGGCCCAGATGCCTGTGGGAAACTCGTGAGCAAGATTTGAGCACAAGAGCACTCCCTCCTCCTGTGGTTTTCATCAAAGTGGTATTCCAAAGCATTGCTTCCTCCCAACTGTGGAGGCAGAGGAACTGGACTCAGGCATGGGGCAGCAATAAGACAATAAAGCACCTGACAAAACAGCTCAGTCCTAGTGGTCACAGCAACCTTCCCAGTAGGTCTTGCCCCAGTGAAAGAGCTGCAAGGACTGAAGGTTCCCACCTTCCCACTGGTCTCTAAGACTGCTCCCCAGTTCCTTCCCCAGCAGTCTAAGGCTTCACCGTCTTGCCTCTCATTGCTCCACCTGATTCATTTCTCTGTGAGTTCTGGGAGACTAGGGGGGAGAGGAGGTGGTCACAGCAGGAGGGGGAGACAGCCTGGCTTCCTCACCAGCCTCCGCTTCTGCCTCTGGTTCTGGACTCCTCTCTGCCAAAACCTCTTCCTGCTCACTAAAGCCTGCTTCTTCTTCAGCTTCCGACACCTCCTCATCCCAGTCTGCTGCCTCTTCTCCCTCTCACTATTCATTGTCACCCTACCACCAATCCCCTGGCTCTGAGCCTGCTTCCCTGGGGGGTTCCAACTGGTGCCTCCTCCCTCCTCTGCATCCAGCCCGTCCATGACATCAGCCATCATGGCCAGCCATTCAGATCAAGACCTTTTGCAAGCGACAGGAAGGGGAACAAATGAACTCATTCAAATTATTTTATTTCAGTGACCAAAGATACTTTTGTCATCATACAAAATAAATATTCTTTCTACTCCCCATTTCTCTCAAATAGCTCATCACTCGTTTTGTCCATTCTCTGAATCATAAACTCTTGATAGATCTCTGGATCCGATTATAGTTCCCTAATCATTGTATCTTTTTAAAAAGACAACTCAGTCATGCAGTGTCATCAGTCCTAATAATTACTGATGAATGTGCGGTGGAGGATCATTTCCCCAAAGCTTCAAAACTCAGTCTTTTGGCCAGTAATGCAGCTATCCACAGCCAGCATTTTTCATGCTCATCATTGGCCCAGATTAACTGGATATATCCTAGATAGCAGCATTTGCCAGTTGCCTGTTCCTCTCTTCCTAAGGCCACAGACCTACACAGTGGGCCAGAATAATCCATGCCACTAACAGATGATCGAGTTATATACTATTACTACTACTGGTACTTATAATGGGACCCTAGTGGCACTGTAGGTTAAACAACAGAGCCTAGGGCTTGCCGATCAGAAGGTTGGTGGTTTGAATCCCTGCGACGGGGTGAGCTCCCGTTGTTCGGTCCCTGCTCTTGCCAACCTAGCAGTTCGAAAGCACATCAAAGTGGAAGTAGATAAATAGGTACCGCTCTGGCGGGAAGGTAAACGGCGTTTCCATGCACTGCTCTGGCTTGCCAGAAGTGGCTTTGTTATGCTGGCCACATGACCCGGAAGCTGTACGCTGGCTCCCTCGGCCAATAAAGCGAGATGAGCGCCGCAACCCCACAGTCGTCCACGACTGGACCTGATGGTCAGGGGTCCCTTTACCTTTACCACTTATAATAATCATAAACCACCTAAAATCACTAACCACGGTACTAAATTTAAAACAAAACAGGTCTTGCCTGCAGACTTACTGTTTTTAAAAATGGCATCGCCTAGCAGACAGGACTTAATAGGAAGAGAACCTGTGCATTGAGATGGTGTGAGGTCATCAGTGGGGATGGGATTGAGAAGCAAACGTGCTTGCGAAAGAGCCCCTCGAGGATTTGATTTGCTCTGTGCCTTTCCAGCAATGCAAAGAATAAGTTGCAGTATACTCGTTGTATGAAGTACACAATGTCTCACTTGTTTTCATAATAAATGAAAGTTTGAGCACTTTTTTTACATACACATCTTGATTAAAATGTGGTGAGACTACTGGCAGCTAGATAAAGTTCATCTGGCGACCATATTTGGGTATTCCTGTTCTGTTATTATTTTTTTAATATCATTTTTTATTAATTTTTCAAAAATAGAATATAGAATAAAGTACAAACAAACCATAAAAGAAAAACACTCTACAACAAAGAAATACAGATAAGAATATAACAAAAATAGGATAAAAATATAAAAGCTTCTTATATCCTTTACTAATTCCTTTCTTGTATTTGGTGACTCCCTCCTTCCCTCCCTCCACATTTCTAGTATTAACTATATCAGCGCTCTCGTTTTCAACATTCTTTACTTTTTCTAATACCAACCTATGATTATTATCATTTCCATTCTTCTCATCATTCTTTACTCTTATACATTGAATCTTATATACTTATAAAAACAAATATCTTCCTCCTTACTTCTTATATACTAGTGCCTCTATAGCATCTTCGTACTTCCACTCCCTTACTACTCAGTTTTAATCTTATAATTATTTTCCAAATATATCTTAAACTTCTTCCAGTCCTCTTCTGCCTTCTCTCTTCCTCTGTCGCGGATTCTCCCAGTCAGTTCAGACAGTTCCATATATTCTATCAACTTCATCTGCCATTCATCAATCGTCGGGAGATCTTCTGTTTTCCATGTCTTTGCTAATACAATTCTAGCAGCTGTTGTGGCATACAGAAAAAGTGGTATCTTTCTTTGGTATCTCTTTCCCTATAATACCAAGTAAAAAAGCCTCTGGTTTTTTAACAAATGTGTTTTTAACACCTTCTTCAACTCATTATAAATCTTATCCCAGAAGTTTTTTACTCGAGGGCAAGTCCACCACATATGGAAAAAGGTCCCTTCCGATTCTTTACATTTCCAACACTTATTGTCTTTTTTATGATAAATCTTTGCCAATTTCACTGGCGTAAGATACCATCTATACATCATCTTATACAAATTCTCTTTCAACACATTACAAGCAGTGAAATTCATGTTACATTTCCATAACCTTTCCCAATCCTCTATCATAATATTATGACCTATATCCTTTGCCCAATCAATCATCACCGATTTCGTTTGTTCATCCTTTGTATGCCATTCCAGCAACAATTTATACATTCTTGACAGATTTTTTTAGCTTTTGGCTCTAGCAATTCTGTTTCCAATTTAGACTTTTCTTGTTGAAAACCAATTTTCTTATCCATTCTATACAATTCATTAATCTGATGATACTGCAACCAATCACACAATTGATCTTTTATCTGGTCATATGCTTTTAACTTCATCTGTTCATCTTCAACTATTAATAGATATTTATATCTTAACCATTTTTCTTCCATATTCAACTTTTTCCTAGTTTTTACCTCTAAGGGTGAAATCCACCTGGGTGTTTTCCTTTCTAGCAAATCTTTATATCTAATCCAAACATTGAACAATGATTTCCTTATTATATGGCATTTGAAACCATAATGGGCCTTGACCTTGTTGTACCTTTGGTATTCCTGTTCTGTTAATCATGATAATTTCAAGATGCTGGTTTGGTAAAATGCTTTCCATTTATTGGATGCTGTTCTGCTTACAGTAGTAGACGCAACACTTTGGATGTTGTCAAAAACTATTCTGAGCAAGCTCACATTGTTTCCCCAGTTAATGGATGAATATTCATTCACATTGCTCCTTTCCCTTCCCTGTGGGTGCTGTGAGCAACCCCTACACTGCCACTTAAAGATACAGTGTTTTGCTGGAAAAGGCCAAAGAGCTCTTCACAGTTGTCGTCAGTTGTCGTCCTTTGTTTAGAACTGGATTGCAAAGAAATCAATTGGCATTGTGTTTTCTTGAATGGTTCAAGGTTTCTTTTACCGTACAGTATGTGCAGATGGATACAGTACTTAGCAAAGGAAGAAACTTGAGCAATAACAGCAGTAGAGTCTCCCACTAGTGACACTAGGTGGAATTGCCTGTTGGTCTATTTGCTGGATGTTTGAGGGATGACGTTTTGGTTTCCCCCATTGATAATCTCTCGCAGGTGAAGAAACATGTACGGAGCTTCCATTCAGAAAAGATTTACCAGTGCACTGAATGCGACAAGGCTTTCTGCCGCCCTGACAAGTTGCGACTCCACATGCTGCGGCACTCGGACCGCAAAGACTTCCTGTGCTCTACATGTGGCAAGCAGTTCAAGGTAATGTGGTCAACAGGTTTGGCATGTGCTGTTACAGGCAGGGATAGAGCGACAGCTTTCTCTCTCTCCTCACCAGAACTGATTTTTCACAAACAGACATAATCTGCCAGCACAGTGTCACACTGTATTTGGCACACACCAACCCACACTGTGAAGATTTTTTTTGCAATGTGCACATGTGCAAGCATGTGGGTAGTGCTTTACCTCAGCAACTTGTGAGCAAGTGGCTCCTCATGAAGAGCCACGTTAGAAATATATTGCAAACTAACGAGTCACAAATGCCTTCCTTTTTATTCCAGCATAGTACACAAGTCCACGTAGTATTTCTGTTACAATTTCTGCTTAGGAGATGAGACCAGCCTTTCAAACAAATCTGTAGCAATCACTAGACCACACAAATTTTTACATGCTATCGTGCCATAGCGTGCCTATGCTAGGGAAGAAAAAGAGACAAGTTTTGTAAATCTTTTCTGCCCGGTAACCTGGAGGTTTTTCTTAAATGCCACAAGTGACCGGGTAAGTGGCTATTTACAACCCAGGATGAGATTTTCTGGTGTGAAATTAGGCCTGCTGGCAGTGAACTGAAATCTGGAATGTGTCCATTTCTTATCAACATTAAATTGTAAATTCCTTGGGCCTGGAATGTGTCTTTTCAGCTTGTGGCACTCTGCAAAGCACCCTATACCTTGATTTGTTTAGTCGTCTTAGTCGAGTTCAGCTCTCCGTTACCCCATGAACCAGAGCATGCCTTGGAAACTCTCACTTTCTTCTCAAAGCTTCTCCTTTTTTTTTTAAGTCCATGGAGTTTTCTAGGCAAAGTACTGGAGTGGATTGCCAGTTCCTTCTCCAGGTGGATCACATTTAGTCTAAACTCTTGGCTATGACCTGTCCATCTTGGGTGGCCTTGCACAACATAGCTCATAGCTTCTTTGGAGTTATTCAAGCCCCTTCACCACAACAAGGGAGTGATCCATGAAGGGGATACCTTGGTAGAGCTGTGAAATAACAGTAAGAATCTCAGTTTGCACTTACTAGTGCTCAGCCACACAAGTAACATGGAAGAAAAATATTAATTTAATGTACATGATGCATCAGGTTGACCTATTGTAATGGGCCTAAATGCTGGTAGGACCACAGTGGTGAAGAATTCTTTCTCTTTCGTTGTGAGCAGTGCTGTTAACAAGCAACTTCAGTGACTCCCGGAAACGTTTTCCATTTTCTGCGTTAGAAATCCTTCCTTCAAGTGCCAAAGTGCTTTCTCTGCTTTGCCAACCTTATTTTTTGACCCTGTGATTTGCCCAGCGTTCTGTCATCTTACAGTAACGTATAGGTAACTCGAAGCGTAAGTATTTTCCCCATCTGATTGTTGTGATTTTCCTTATCCACCCCTCACCTCTCAGAGAAAGGACAAACTTCGGGAGCACATGCAGAGAATGCACAATCCGGAAAGAGAAGCAAAGAAAGCCGACCGAATTAGCCGCTCCAAAACATTCAAGCCCCGGATAGCCTCCACAGACTATGAGAGCTTCATGTTCAAGTGCCGCCTGTGCATGATGGGGTTCCGGAGGAGAGGCATGCTGGTTAGTGTGAGGATGCTGGAAGGGCTGCGTGGATAGCTCAGTTGGTTATGTTGTAAGAATTTTGAGGTCATATATAAAAATTAAATGTTCATAACTGTATATATAAACCACCTGTCTGAAACAATACAGGAAGACAGTTCTGGAACCATTTTGACTCTCCCAAACTGACCAAATGTTTCTCTGCAGAAAACCTCCTCACTCTCTCTCTCTGTGCTCACAAATCTTGCCTTAAGGGCACATTTAAGGTGTGAATAGGGCGAGCCTGTGAGGCTGTCCTGGCTCAGGAACTAAGTACAGTGGTACCTCGCAAGACGAATTTAATTTGTTCCACGGGTCAATTCGTTTTACGAAAAATTCATCTTGCGAATCGCGGTTTCCCATAGGAATGCATTGAAACATAATTAATGCTTTCCTATGGGCGAAAAAGCACAAAAAAAGGCACTGACTCACCCGCCACGGCCGCTCCGAAAGTTTTTAAGGCTCTGGCGGTGCCAACGACTCCGAGCTGGCGAGATACAGCGGGCAGCAGATACGGCGGGCGGAGGGAGGCAGGGAGGGAGGGCACTTTCCCGGGAGGCAGCAGTGCTGAGGGGGCTGATCCGGGCCGGCCAGAGGGCGAGCGCTGCACACTTTCTCCCGCTCGCCTCGGCGGTGGCGGCACTCAGGCAGCCGATCCCGGGCCAGCCATACGGCGAGCGCAGCGCAAGCAGCACCCGCCATGCTTCAGCTCGGAGCTGAAGCGCGGCGGGCACTGCTTGCCGGGGCTTGTCGCTGCCTGCTTGGCAAGCCCCGGGGAACCAGCTGCAGCGCGGAAAGAAGGCAAAGGAAGATCAGCTGTCAGCTTCCCTTTGCAAGACGAAGCGGCGGTCATAGAAAACCTTGTCATCTTGCGAGTTCCTCGCGCAACGCAAAACACTTTCGTCTTGCGAGTTTTTCATTGTGCGAGGCATTCGTCTTGCAAGGTACCACTGTATTTATCAATTACAAAAGGACTGGCCACAGGTAGCTGACAGACATGGGAAAAACAACGGACTCAGATTTCTGTCTTAGACCGTCCCTTTTCTGTAATGTATGATGTACCAGGGAGGGGTGGTAGTCCTGGGTTACACCCCTTCTATGATGTATTATGACGCTTCTGGGGGTGGCTCTGATTGGAGGTTTTTTTTTTTAAATGTCTATATAGGGGCAGGTGGGCTTTTGTTCTGGGTCTTTCTTTCCTCCTATGTGAGAGGAAAACACCCTGTTGCAACAGTCAATAAAGATCAAGATTACTAGCTGCTTTGCTTCCCAATATTTTCTGGTTGGCCCGTTATTTCCTCCTAATGATGGAGAACCTACAAAGGACTATGCATGAGCTCTTATGTACCCCATAAGGGAATAAGGCCAGATTTTGCTTAAAACAGTTAGAGCAGAGGTTTTCAACCTTTTTGAGTCCACGGTTCCCTTGGCCAACTACATTCTTTGTGCAGCCACCCCATGGGGCTCAGGAGCCCAGTTATGTCACCCCTTCCCTGCAGATCTGGCAGCCTCTCACACCTTGGGGAGTGTTCCCTCAGCCTCCTCTCCTCTCCCCTCTCCTTGGGAGTCCTCTGGGCAGCCACTGCTTCCACCCCTGGTCTCTTGAGCTGCACCCCCTGTGTCAAAGAGAGGTGCTTCCTCACACTGCCCCACGGGGCCAGGGACTTGTATGTCCATTCCCAACAGCAAGGACTGGTGGACTGGCTGGCTGGGCTTCCTTGCCCACTTGCTTGCTTACTCCGAGGCCGCCTCAGCTCCTGGCAACCAGCACCCCCTGGCCAGCCCCAGAGGCACCATTAGCCTGCGGAGTTTGTAGCCAGGGCTGCTGCAACAAACAGCTGCACAAGCCTTTGGAAGGCAGAGTTGTGAAAGGGCGTCAGAGGAGGGAGAGAAGGAAAGAGAGACAGAGGCCAGTGTTGCCCATAGCACCCCTGACCAGCATTCGAGGCACCCCAGGGTGCCACGACACACTGCTTGAAAACCACTGGGTTAGAGCATGGTTGTAGGTTTGAACCCTGTATGGGACAGCTGCATGTTCCTGCATTGTAGGGGGTGGACTAGATGGCCGTTAGGGTCCCTTCCAACACTGCAATTCTATAATACTATGCCCCAGCTTCCCTTGAGATCTTAGCCAGTCAGTCGCTGCCTATTGGGGATTGGTTTCACTAGGCAAGAAATTTAGAGCAGGGAACACACAGGTGCAGAGACAACTCACTCTTCACCATTCCATTATTTTGTTCTTTCAGTTCTTCAGCCTTGTCCATATCATTTATCACATTCCTATCCTCCGAGGAACTCAGGGCACTTCCATATAACCTTTTTATGGAGCAACCATCTTGATTTGTTTTCAGGGACCTTAGGCAACGCCAGCTATTTAACAAGCATTCATTCTGATTTGTTTGTGTGGCACTTAAATGATGTGCCCGTGCCCAAGCAAGTGCTTTTATTCCATACTTTCCAATGCATTTTCCTGCCACTTCCCTTATCACAAAAAGTCTGATCTTTTAGGGAAATGGCTTTGTTGCGGTCTAGCGCCAGATCACCTTTCATTGCACAACCTAAATTTGCTGAAAAAAGTGACAGTCTGGAAGTACCTCTCAGTTTAGCATGTGTGATTCTATGCTATGTTATCCTATGAAACGGTGGGTGGCTGCTCAAGACTTACCCATTCAGCTGAGTAGGGGTTTGGTCTCCCAGATTCAGGTGCTACACTCTGCCCATTCGTCAGAGTGGTTGTCAAATATGGGGCCTCTTTGCACGAATGTTGTTGTTGTTTAGGCAGAAAATTCAGTGTGCAGTGGTTTGTGAAACTACTATTAGTAGCGATATGAGCCCCCACAGTTTGCAGAGAAAAATTAAGCAGCTGCCACGAGTCCAGGAAAAGTGTTTGCCCTCTCTGGACAGGCCGATACTGTTCTGTGGCCCTGTAAATTTTGCCAGCACATGCTTAGTTTATTAGCCAGTTTGGAATTATTTGGAAATGGTGCCAGGGAACTTGTGTTTTCCTAACTCAGTGGATTTGATATGGCTGAGCAGTGTGTAGACATTAAATTACACCTGTGTGGACAAGCTAGAGCAGTGTGAATCTGGCTTGTGTGGGTTTGGAAGGTGCCTGAAGATCTATGGCTGCATCAGCAGGTGCCCACCTGACAGCTCAGCTCGTACGACTCACTGTGCTAGCACCCACTTGCTTTGCAGTGGCACAGTGCAGGATGAGTTATAAGCCGAGCACATGTTGAAAAAAAAATCACACAGCTGCTTGGGCATGTGCTAAGCATACTGATTCACTCAAGTTCTATTCACAACGCTCCTGTTTGGTGTTGTGAGTTGGCCCTGCGGCACATGACACCTTCCTTAGGCACTTTAGTAAATCAGACTAGGCTTTCAGCATTTTCCATTCCCATACTAGAATAGTGATAATAACACTTAGCTTTTATACAGTTCATTCCAAGGAGTTAACAGTGATTCACATGCATAATCACAATGATCTTTACAAGAGCCTTGGAAATCAGGTCAGGAGGGAGACTGAAGGTGAGAGAGGGCTGCTTGGCTTCAGGCTTTCTTGTGAGGGAGGTGAGATTTAAACCAGGGGCACCCAGTTTTACAATTTAAGACTGTGCAAAAATTAAAACATGATCATTCACCATAGCACATATCTTCTAGTGCCATTTTGTTTGCCTTTTCATAACCTGCTAATATAGAAATAGGTCTATTAAATGGCTGGTTGATAGCTCAGTTTCATTGCTGATATTATGGTATCTGCAAATGAATGCCAACCATCTTAAACAACAGATAGATCTGGCACAATATTTCCCAAACTTGGGTCTTCAGTTGTTTTTGGACTTCAACTCCCATCATCCCTAGCTAGCAAGAACATTGGTCAGGACTGATTGAAATTGTCCGAAAACAGCTGGAGACCGAAGTTTGGGAAACACTGATCTAGCACTTCTGAATAGGTCTGTAGTACTGAGCAAAATCTATTTATTCATGTCATTGTTACTCTGCCTTCCCTCCAGAAAGCTTAACAGTGGTGTGCATTGTTCTACACATACATATTTTATCTTTATAACAGTAGATTAAGCTGGGAGGTGCTTGGCCCAAGTCACACAGTGAGCTTCATGACCCGAGTGGGGTTTTGAACCTGCGACTCCTTGGTCTAGTCTGACCCTCTGGCCACACTTGTTCTTAACATCTCAGTGGCTTGAAGCACAGGCGTTCCTGTTCCTCACGGCCACATGAGCCAGCTGTTTGCTGTAACATATTTTTTATTCCGCTGCTTTTTCATCTTAGGTGAATCATTTATCAAAGAGACATCCAGACATGAAAATAGAGGAGGTGCCAGAGCTAACATTGCCCATCATCAAGCCCAACAGAGATTATTTCTGTCAGTACTGTGATAAGGTATGAAATGAACCTACCTATTCCTTGGTGCATGCATGGAATCATACTCCATGTATAAATCTGTAACAGATCTTGCAATTTCCCCCTTTTCTGATTCATTTCTTTTCCTGTTGAGGAGAGGACCAAAAAATATTTCTGCCACTCTAATAAATTAAATGGAAAGCACTTGAAGAAGAGAAGTTTGGGTTTGAGCTCACAGCCTACTTCCAGGAATCTAAATAGCACATTTCCATAGAAGATGTTCCAAGGTGCTTTACAAATTGGGGGATTTGTTGTATTGTGCTGTTGGGTGGTGTAGAAGGGTCTTGCTCTTAACAAGCAACAAGTCATTTTCCCACTTGGAATTTGTAGGATTTGAATAAGTTATAGTTTCACGTTGAATGCCTACGTTTGTCAAAGTCGATGCATGTTAATCAGAAAGATTGACCTAGTGTCGGACAGGGGAGCACAATCAGGAAAACTGAAAGAACTAAGGATAAAGTATTTACCTAGCATATTTCCTAAAACTGAATTGTATTCAAATAAGCTCAGAATACCAGTCACAGACCTAAGCTCTGTTCTGTAAGGTACTCCATAAAGTTTGTATCAGTAAATATTGTGTAGAATCCTAGAACTAAAGTCTGCAGCAGTGCATACTAGAGATTTATGTCATTTAACTGTTGTATTTAGAATCGGGATGGTGAAAGAATAGTAAAAGGGTAGGATGATGATGATGATGATGATGATGATGATAATTTATATGCTGCCCATCTGACTGGGTTCCCCCAGCCACTCTGGGTGGCGTCCAACAAATCAAAACACAACACAATATCAAATATTAAAAACTTATCTGAGCAGGGCTTGAACACTAGATTTCAAGTGCTTGCTACTTTTTCATGCTGATGTGGTAGTTGATCTATATCAGGCATCCCCAAACTGCGGCCCTCCAGATGTTTGGGCCTACAACTCCCATGATCCCTAGCTAACAGAACCAGTGGTCGGGGAAGATGGGAATTGTAGTCCAAAACATCTGGAGGGCCAAAGTTTGGGGATGCCTGTTCTATATTCATTAATATGGCATAGAAATGTGTGATCTTGCATAGCGATGCAGAACGCCAGACGAAAGGCTCAGTGATGGGACACCTGTGGCCCTTGGATGTTGCTGGACTTCAGCTCCCATCAGCCCCAGCCAGCACGGCCAATGGTCAGGAATGATGGGAGTTGTAGTCCAGCAACATCTGGAGAGCCTCCACAGGTTTCCCATCCCTGGGCTTTCCAGCTCTGTAACACAGATAACAATCAAAACCTGCATATGTGAGTTGTGTGCATATAAGAAAACCATGCATCTGATATGGCACTCAGCTGCTGAGAATGTTTACTTACAGAGGATTGCATATTGTGTGGTTGGAGATAGATGCCTGCTTTCAGCAGAGCGTTATTTATTCACGGCCCAAGTCTTCGTCTCACAGGTTTACAAGAGCGCCAGCAAACGCAAAGCCCACATCCTGAAAAACCACCCAGGTGCTGAGCTCCCTCCGAGCATCCGAAAACTACGTCCAGCAGGCCCAGGAGAGCCAGATCCCATGCTAAGCACACACACCCAGCTGACGGGCACAATAGCAACGCCGCCAGTTTGCTGTCCTCACTGTTCCAAGCAGTACAGCAGTAAGGTACTGTGGGACTATTACTCCATCCAAATGTGTGTCCTGCTCATGGATACTTTCAGCAATAATAAGTTTTAATGTATAGATGCAGTATGTCTATTCTCGTATCACATGTTATCAAGCATCAGAGATGCCTAAATGTACCTCATTCATTAAATGGCGGACTAGACTAGGGGACTGATAGTCATGACTCTCAGATCAGATACTTCCTTGGTTTTGCGTCGCGATTGTGATGATCACCTCACTAACTAGTGCTTTTACTACTAAAGCTCCTGTTTAGGCATTAGCTTGCTATACAAGTGCCCTTTTGAGATAGGCACCTCTTAAGGGCATCCCATTTGCACCCTTCCAGGACAAGTCACGCATTCAGGTACTAAGGAAGAGTAGATATCACCAGTTGTCACACACATAGCTGTTCTATGCAGTGATGCACCTGCAATTAGTAGGTTGCGCTACAGCCGTATTGTTCCTTTTCAGGAATGGTTTAATGGCTAGATTATAGAGACTGGCCTTGTACCTACCGTAAGTGCCATAGCTTTTTATTCACAGTGCTGAATAGCTAATCATTTTCAGTTGTATGCCACCCAGGTACCATCTGGCGAAGAGCGGGTTTTAAAATCCCATAAATAAAAAACAATGAAAGTAGGGTTGCCAGACTCAATAGAGGACTGGACTTCTGTGCCTTTAATTGCTCTCTTTTGAGTCTGGAAACCAGCAGACCCTTTGCTTGGAAATTAAACAAAGGGTCTGCTGGTTTCTCTTTAAGGTTTCCAGACTCAAAAGAGAGCAGGGCAATTAAAGGCACAGAAGTCCTGTCTTCTATTGAGTCTGGCAACCCTAAATGAAAGGCTGTGGTTTTGTGCTACCAGCCAAGCCACTTGTGCAAAATGACCACTCGGTGGTCAGTACTGATTTGAAGGTGGTATAGGAATTTAATTCATCATCATCATCAAACTATCCTGTCCCTATCTACTTTCCACCTCTCCACAGACCAAGATGGTGCAACACATTCGCAAGAAACACCCTGAGTTTGCTCAGATTCCAACTAACACGATACATGTGCCGTTGACAACAGCTGTAATCAGTGCTACCCCTGCAGTATTAACTTCTGACAGCACTGCTGGGGAGACCGTTGTGGTAAGTATTTGAAGGTACATAACAAAATTATGTAAAGAAGTAGAGCTATCATAGTACCATTGGGAAATTCCAGAAGATGATGGCCCAGTTCTGACCAAATGACAAACCATGGTTCCTTGTGACTAGTTAAAACAAACCAAGGTATCATATCACAGTGCGGCATCCTGGTTTGCTTTAATTAAGAACAGTCAGAACAAACCACAGTTCCCTGAATCTGACATAATGGGAAAACATAGTTACTTCAAAAATGAAAGTTGAAGCTTTCAGCCTCCTCTCATGCATGAAGAAGTGGGAGCAGGGGAGTGCACAAGTCCCATGTTGGGTTTTCTGAGAACTCTAAAGGCTGCCTGAAGTGGAGCGTGATACAGTAATCCAGTCTCCCACAAAGTATGAATTAGGCTCTCCCACATCAGATGTTTCTTAGCAGACTGATGAATGTGAAAAGTGGTTCCTTGAGAGCAAGAAATTTGGAAACCATTGTCCTGCAGATGGAACTTTACTTGCATTCCCTTCTGGGCAGCCTTCTGAGTGCCACATGCTAGTGGAGG
Organism: Zootoca vivipara; assembly: GCF_965207765.1. Taxonomy (NCBI): domain Eukaryota; kingdom Metazoa; phylum Chordata; class Lepidosauria; order Squamata; family Lacertidae; genus Zootoca; species Zootoca vivipara. The sequence goes on along the minus strand of NC_142597.1, from coordinate 28,274,423 downwards.
GCAGGAGCAGGCAGAGCAAAAGCAGACAGGGCAACAGATGTAAAATTAACCTTTGTACAGTAAGCTTGTTTCTACCCACACACCCCTCTCTGTTTTCCATTCAGACAAGCAAATGGCATTCTCAGAGTTCAAGGACATATTCCAGCCAGACAAAAACACTTAAGAGTGCGAGAAGCTGGGACTGTAAGGGGTTGGCCTGTGGAGAGTGTAAAGGATTTAGACCTGTGGTTCCCAAGGTGGAACACACACACCACAGGGGGGCAATTTGATTTTTAAGGGGGCATTTTGAGAATGAGTTATTAACAGTTAATAGCCTTTCAAGCTTCCTCCATTTGAATAGGAGTTCACTTTTTGAATAATAAGAATTATATGTCAGGGGGGGCATCAGGATTTTAGAGATGCTTAGGTGGGGCATGGCCAAAAAAGGTTGGGAACCACTGATTTAGACAAAGGCCTGGAGGGCCACATTTGACCCACAGGCCTGAGGTTCCTCACCCATGCCCTACAGAATGTGGCTTAGGGTCTTTTGCAGAAGACACCTGGAGATGTTTGCTTAGTAGGCCCATTTTTTTCTAGCATACCTCTTCTGATTGCAGCACACTGTCATCTGCATAGCCTAGGCCAGGCATCCCCAAACTTCGGCCCTCCAGACGTTTTGGACTACAATTCCCATCATCCCTGACCACTGATTCTGTTAGCTAGGGATCATGGGAGTTGTAGGCCAAAACATCTGGAGGGCCGCAGTTTGGGGATGCCTGGCCTAGGCCTCACCTTTGGGGTAGAGGGAAGCTGGGACAGCCTGTGAGTAGGGTTTTCTTTTAACTATTCAGTGATACGTTTCCGCTAGTTATGTCCCGTGCAATGAAATAATGACCAGGTTGCCAAGCGTTCACCTGTCTATCCCTCCGCCTATCTTCCCCTTCTTCAGACAACAGATTTACTGACCCAAGCCATGACAGAACTGTCGCAGACACTGACCACCGACTACAGAACTCCGCAGGGCGATTTCCCGCGAATCCAGTACATCCCCGTGTCACAATCCACAGCCGGCTTGCAGCAGCCTCAACACATACAACTGCAGGTTGTACAAGTGGCTCCGGTGAGTGTTCCCGTCTGGTTTGCTTTTGTCTTTCTCGTTGTCACGGATGCCTCTACTGTGCCTTTGTCTGAGAGGCACTCCTGAGAAAACTGACCATCACCTGACGATGAACTAGGGAAGAAAGGTCCACCAGAGGGTTGGGGAAGATTCATGAATTGCCCGCCAGTTGGGTGTAATGGATATGTTATTGGACTTGGGCCAGGGAGATCTGGATTCAAATATTTGCTCAGTCATGAAGCTCCCCGAGTGTACTTGAACCTATCACTCTCTCTCAGCTTCTAGTGAAGATTTTTTTAAAAAAAAAATGCAAGGAAAATGCCATGCACAAGCTCCTTGGCAAAAGGGTGGGAGACAGATCAGATTAGATTAATGGTGGCAGTGAGCATTGGGCATAGTGCAGGTTAGGAGGTAAAGTTTGGCCTCTGCTTTGGAGGGATGGAATTGACAGGTGGTCCCAATGTAAAAGCAAAATTCTCAGCGACTAGGAGGCAGGGAAGAAATCACCTTGCAGGATTGATGGGAGAGTGAACTATGAAATATATTGTAATTAGTTGTGAGCCTTTTAGGTAGGCTGTGAGACATCGAGATGTATAGATTTGAAAATGCAGAGCAGACAATCTTTTCAGGCCTATAATTTTAGTTGCCGCGGATAACTGGCTAAACAGTGCTGTCGTTGAATCAATCTGAACATTGATTGAGTCCATATTATCGCAGTCTTGCATTTCCTTTGTGGTTATTTCTCATTAAATTGCTAAAATTAATTAGGCTTTGTTTAGCAAGTAATATTCTAGAAATGTTTTCTGTTTCCCTGGTGTAAGATTGTGCACCTAATCAAAATGTTAAAAGCATTTTCAGATACATGAACAAATCAAGATAATTACTTCTTGTTGGTGGTAAATTTCTTGTTTAGCTTTAAGTGGAGAGTTTGATTTTTTTAAAAAAATGGTTTATTAATCAGCAGCCCTGCCCTGCTAGACCAGTGATGGCTCATTATTACTTGATGTATTCATATCATGTTAGTCTCTAGAGGCAGTATGCCCAAGGCATTAGGCCTCTGACATTAGTTTCATTACGGTAGCAGTGTGGTTGCTGTTGCCTTGTGACAAGATTGCACACTGTTCCCATAACAGATGAATGAGAAAGCACATGAGAATCACAAGAGGACAATAAGAGCAGCCCTAGCATTAGGCAGGGCAATGTGGTCTGCTTAGGTGGCTGGTTTAGGAAGTACTTTCAAGGTCAGCAAATTGCTATTTAGTTTATTTTTGCCATCATTTGGATTTTCATCCCCAGGCACTACAATTTGGGGGGCATTGTGAGATTCTCAGTGGCTTGTCAGCCTGGGTTATACTGAAGCAGGCCATCTATCCCAGCACTCTCCGCTCTGATTGGTAACTTCCCTCCAAGGTCTCGTGGCGCCCAGCGCAAGTGGGCAGGGGCAGCTGCGATGGCACTCTGCCGGGATCACGCTGCTGGGGGCGGTGCGCTCCCCCCGCACTCCTCTTCCTCTGCCAGTGTCTGGAAGGCTTTTATTTCAAATAGTTTCTGTGTTCTTACATTACCAGACCAGTGTGGGATAAAGCTACAGGGAAGCTATAATTGTGCCCCACAATAACATGTGAATCCAGACCCTGGTACAAATGCCATGAGTAGCAATTCTGAACTAAATGCAGCCGCAGCCCTATCATATATTTATTGTTACTGTTATTGTTGCTGTTGTTGTTGTTGTTGTTATTATTATTATTATTATTATTATTATTATTATTATTATTATTATGCCACTCATCCGACTGGGTTACCCCAGCCACTCTGGGTGGCTTCCAACAAATTAGAACACAATAGGACATCAAACATTTACAGGACGGAGTTGTGCTTTTATGTTTCTTTCCTCCCAGGCTACCTCACCCCACCAGTCTCAACATTCCACAGTGGACGTCGGACAGTTGCAGGACACTCAGACATACGCCCAGCATGCCATCCAAGTGCAGCATATCCAGGTCACAGAATCAAGCCCAACAGCCCCAGCATCTTCACAGGTCAGCCATATATACACTATGTAGTTATTTCTTACAGCGACTAACAAAACAGAAATGTTAAATTCTTTATTTTAGCTTCTGCCTTCCTCGGTCTGTCTGATGAAAATGAAAAAAAAGGCAGCTGTTATAGAGGTTTGAGGATGTAATAATGCTCAGAAGGGCTCCACTCACTGAAGCAAAGTAGCGCTGGTCCTATCTTCCGGGCTGAAGCCATATTGTGTTAATGTGTCCGGTGTGTACATCCAGACACACTCCCTTTTTGCTAAATCTGTTGCAAGTATTGATAAGTAAGACAGGCTGTAGTTGCTTTTTATGACCCTTGTTGTGAGAAAAACAATGAAAAGCCTTTAAATGCTGCTGTGGCTGAGGTTTTTTGTTTTTGTTTTTGTTTTGGCTTTACAACCCAAACCAGTGTTTATAAATTAGAACTGTGTACAGGCATACCTCAGAGATATTGCAGGTTCAGTTCCAGACCACCGCAATAAAGCAAATATCGCAATATAGCGAGCTACACTTTTTAAATGTTTTGCTTCCCAGTGCTTATAAAAGTCAAACTATACTGTAGTCTATTAAGCCAGCACCCCCTGGCTGCAGGGGTGGGAGGGGAAAACCCCATCTCCAGCCCTAGCAAGCTCTATTCTCATGGCCAGAAGAGGGGCGGTGGTGGTAGCAGGGGGCCATGCTGCCTGTAGCTACCTGCGTCCTTGTAAGGGACAGTACCTGTAAAGTGCAATAAAGCAAAGCACAATATGAGGTATACATGTATTGGCCTAAATTGTGTTTATTAGTTCCAATGTAAAAGCACTGAAATTAGAGGTGGTGTTCTTAGCTCAGTTGTGAAAGTACTGTAGATTTAGTCACCGCAAATCGGAAAGTTATTGCTGTAACTTGCTGTAGGTGAAAAGTGCTACATTAATAACTTTTGTCTTGCCTTGTGTTTTCGTTTTTCACTGATTGAGAAGATTAGTGACAGGACCTTTCAACTGGAGATAGTGTAACTAATAGAGTATTGAGATCCTGAAGATCTATGCTGCAACTGACACTTCTTTTATTCCAGGTGGGAAGTCAGCCCTTAAGTCCTTCATCCCAACCATCTCAGCAGGAGCTCAGCCCTTCCCAGATGCAGGCAACCAGCTCGTCACAAAGCCAAACTCTCCAATCACAGCAAGGTTCTTCGGTCCAGCAAGCATATCTTCCCAGTTCATGGAACTCATTCCGCAGCTATCGTAAGTATGCAAGAAGGCTCTGCTACTGCTTGCTCTCAGAGGTGTTAGAAAAGCGCCTGCACTTCATTTGCAGTTTGCAAGCTGTGATTTAATAAATAATGGTTGAGAAGCCCCTTAAAGAAGAACAACAGCTGTAAGGCTTCTTCGTACAGTCGTACCTCGGGTTACGACCCGCTTGGGTTGCGAACACTTCGGGTTACAAACTCCGTAAACCCGGAAGTGTTTTCGGCGCGCGTGTGTCCCGCGCATGCGCAGAAGTGGCGCGCACGCTTTGCGCATGCGAAAACTGCGCAGAAGCGCGCGCTCGGTTTGCGACCTTTTCGGGTTACGAACCGCGATCCGGAACGGATCGTGTTCGTAACCCGAGGTACTACTGTATTACATATCCAAGCCTTTTATTTTTCAGGTTGAGCTACAAGCCATACATTTTTGACATCTTATACAAGCAGGCCAACTTCTTGTTCTAATTGCATTGCTTTGAGTAGGGTGTTGTGTAAACTGAAAACAATGTTCATAGCAAGACACAGCTGATAAAATTTTGTAAGCATCAAAAGATGCTTATGTTAATACACCACCACAAGAGAGGGTGGGAAGGCACATTTTCCTTGCTTCCTTTATTAGAAGGCCAATGATACTTCAATTGCATCCATAGAGTGTAAAAAAATCACAATTAGGACTGGAGGGGTTAAGCTAGGAGGTCCCAGGTTTAGCTCTGACAAGTCACAAAAAGAGTTTACAGAGATCTCAGAAGGCACCTTTTGTTTTTTTAAATGCACTTGTAGCCTACAGATGCTAGGGCCATGTGTTTTCAGACTTGGATCTTCTCAATATATTTATATTTAAGAGCCATAGGCTGAAATGTAGACTTCAGCGAGCTTCAGGTAAACCCACAAGGCTTACTTTGACCTTCTGAATGTTTTCTTTTTGTATTGATGGTGTTTAAATGAGAGTCCAGCTCTCCTTATATGGGAGCAGGCCTGAGACTAAATTCAGTGGGGTTAGGGCTACATCTTAACTCTATTTCTTTATCTTCTGAATTTCCCCCTCTAGCCTCTGATATTCAGATGATGACCCTCCCACAGGGCCAGTATGTGATTGCGGAGGCAGCTGTAGGAACTCCTGTCACTACAGTGAACACAGGGCAAGTGAAAACAGTCGCCCAGGTAAGATGACTGAGGAAATATAAGTGAAGCACTTTGAACATTTGGAATGTGTTGCATGCATCCTAAGCAGAATTATTATGGGTGGTCAAAGAAACATTCAAAATTCTTGTTAATAATAACTGGAGGCTATAGTATAGGGCTTTTTCTAAATGTTCCAGGATTAATCCCATATTTTGGATGTGGGGACTGAGAGTGCCTAAGAGTGAAATTATTCTGGCAAAGTCAGATCACATACTGTATATGCTTAGCAGAATGAGTCAGTTATGTTCATGAAATCTGTTGTTTTAGAAATATTAATTCGTCCCTTTTATATATGCTAATCCCTCATCTTGGTTAAAAGATGTGTATGTGAAAATGGCATATAGTTAAAACACCCCCGGCATTCCCAGAGCTGGTGCACAAAGCAGACCTTGCCCAGCAAGCAAGGTCAAGAACTTAACAGTTCTTTTAGCGCCAGGTGTGCTTTTTAGCTCTTGGGTTTGCTTGTGGGCAAGGCCCACTTAGCACGCTGGCCCTGGAAGGCTAGGGATGCTCACATTAACTTGTGAGAGCATCCCAGATCCTTTCACAGTCAGTGTGCCGAGTGGGCCTTGCCCAGCAAGCAAGGTGGAGCACTTAAAAACCATTTTCACACCAGGTAGCCCCTAGTGGACCTGGTGCGAAACGAGCTTTTCGGCTCTTGCTTGGGACTTGTGCAGTTTCAGCCAGCCCACCTTCAGCTACGTATGGTTGAAATCAGGCAAGTCGGATGCATGTAAGATGAGGGATTACATAAAAAATCACCTGTGTGCCACAGGGTGTAGCAAACACCAAGATAGTTTACAGTTCCTACTTTCATTGACTTAACCTATATTTTTTGTGTATTCATAACATGCAACAACCAAAGTTGAGGCAGAAATAAGTTATTGAGGATATGAGAGAAAAATATTAAAAACCGGATAATATAACCTATGTTGGTTTCTTTTCCTGTAGACACATTATGTATTAGCTGAAGGTCAATCTGACTTGGATGTAAAGCCAAACCTCTCGCTTTCTAGTGGCATAGAAGTGGGTCTGTCTCAGTCATCGACACATTCTGACTCCTTGGAATCACAAACGGCGAATCAGCAGCAAACGACGCAATACATCATAACCACCACAACCAATGGCAATGGAAGCAGTGATGTGCACACGGAAAAGCCATGAATTCTCCTTTGTGGCAGAGAAAGGAGGAAATCCAGCCGCATCTGCTGACTTTTTAGATTCATAATCCTGAATATCTGAGACACTAAGAGATGTTTTAACAAGTTTGTTTGTATAACTTGAATTTCCTTGTCTCGTGCTGAATTCACAGAATTTCAGGTCTAAATGATACCTAAAGTAGTTCACAGCCCTGTTAGGATGCCAGCAATTCCCAGAGCTCTTGAACAAAGAATGGTGTAAAACAAAATGGAAACTAAGATTCTTCTGGACCCCCCTCCCATTTTTAATTTATTCCAGGGGAATCCTTATTTTTCATTTGTTGAAGCCTTCGCAACAACGAAAGGAAAGGTTTGCTGAACACGTAACTGCTGGCAGAATATGTCTCATGTATGTGTTTCATACCTGCAGTTTTAAAAAGCAGTCTGTCTCACTAGCTAATTACATTTCTTTTGGCTCAATTTCTTGTGTAGCCATGGACGAAGGGAATATACCAGCATGGGAAAGGAGGAAGGGAGAAATAAACAAATAAATAAATAAATAAATAAGAAAATTGCCTGAAAGGAAAGGAACAATTACTGACCATTGTTTCCCACAGCATTTGGGACAGTTGGGACAGTGAAACTGTGAAGCTGTGCAGAAGCAGTTAAGTTATTTTTCTTTTCTTTTAAATTTTTTTAATTTTTGGAATCTTGTGAACTGTTTACATGCCGTCTGCACTGTCCTGGTACTCAATTCTGGAGAGTATGAAGGAAGCTATCTTGGAGCCCTCCCAAGTCTCAAACCTATTCAAATCACAGGAGCATTTAAGGTAACACTGAGTTTCAACCTTCACCTTGTTGACTGTGTTCCTTCTGTGCAAGGGGGAAGATTCCTTTTCTCTAGTAAATAAGAATAAAAAGGCTCAGTGATGTTTTAATGCGTCCGGCAGCTTTCATTGTATACGTTACTGGGGTTTGTATTAGGGCTGGGGTTTGAAACCTAAGTGCATTTTATTAAAAGAGCTGCTTTGAACTTTGTTCCTTTTATACAGCTGCTGTTCGAGGGAACCCCTTTACTTCACAGTAAGGTAAAGGGACCCCTGACCATTAGGTCCAGTCATGACCGACTCTGGGGTTGCGGCGCTCATCTCGCTTTATTGGCCGAGGGAGCCGGCGTACAGCTTCCAGGTCATGTGGCCAGCATGACTAAGCCGCTTTTGGCGAACCAGAGCAGCGCACGGAAACACCATTTACCTTCCAGCCGGAGCGGTACCTATTAATCTACTTGCACTTTGACATGCTTTCGAACTGCTAGGTTGGCAGGAGCTGGGACCGAGCAATGGGAGCTCATCCCGTCGCGGGGATTCGAACCGCCGACCTTCTGATCAGCAAGCCCTAGGCTCTGTGGTTTAACCCACAGCGCCACTCGCGTCCCAGTTACTTCACAGTATTGGATGATAAATCCCCAACCTTCAGTTCAGCATAGCTGGAGATCTTGTATTTCTGCTGCCTGAAATATTTAATTCATTCCTCTCACACCCTTGCTAGGTGCTGTATAAAAACTGCTAATAACTGGGCTGTTTCATAAAATGACCAACCTTGCACTCAGGAAAATGAACACGAAGACAGCAAACCACCATTTCAGGGCAGCAACAAAAGACATTAAAAACAACAACTGCCTGACTGAATACGCCTGGGGCATCCAATGGGAACATCCCTTGTGAAAGGCATATTATTGAAATTCATGGGGTTGTGCAAGAGAGCTGTTCTGATCTTGTGGGTCCCCCCCCTTCATTTCCCTGCTACAAGAGGCATTCCAGGTGAGACAAGGATAAAGTTTGGGACCAGATAAAGGAGAAGCTGTTTCTTTAAGGCACTTTATTTGCGTGCTGGTCCTATTCAGGAGTCTGTCTGCTTTTGAAACCAATTGGGAGGCATCATTTCAACAGCAATATTAGGGCAAACAGAAGCTACAGATTTCTTTTTACTACTGTTGGGAGATATATACTACCTTGGAGTGCGGCTGTGTAATACACTGCTTTTATTCCAGGCCTCTTCAACCCTCTGGTGCTGTGATGAATTGTATATGGAGCACCTTCATCCTTTCGTTTTGAAGTGTTAAGTCGTTTAAATAGGAACAGAAGTTGTTCGGGCCATCTCAGCCATCACAAAATCAGCCTGGCACCTCAGTCATAAACCTATTACTTGGAAGAAAATCCAATTAATTCCAGTGAAATGGACATACATATACAGTAATGCAGACAGGAGCAGGGAAGGAGGGAGATGCCTTCCTCAATAAATGGCAAATGCTCCACAGCTTGATTCCATGATAACACAATATTGTTTTTTTTAAAAAAAACCAAAAAACCCCACATGGCTACCTTTATTAGTTCGAGGTATCCACTCTGGAAAGATGTACAGCAATCACCACATTGAGCAAGTAGGTGCTCTGTGATTTGGCAAAGCAGAATGTGTTCACTAGACCTCACAAACATACAAAAACAAACCCTAAAGGGCATGCAAGGCTCTTCCAAGTTGTTGCTAAAAGCAGAACAATGTTACATTACTGCAGGGCAGAAACTTGTTGTTCTTTGTCTTCTCACCTACATCACTAGGCCACCAAGTAACAAGGATGGTGGTGACCAATGTACATGAACAGATCTGCAAGGGGCAAACAGAGGAGAGGCAGAGAATCTACTGCATGAGTGGAAATCCTTGTACAAATAGGACCAACTTCGTTAGATCCAACCTAATGTCCTTTTCTTCTTTAAAACTGCTAAAAGCTGGACATTAAAATCACAACATTTAATGAAAGAAGAACCTAGGACAAGTTACTCCAATGTGCTGGTCTAGTCTTATTTAGTAGTGTTATATTCATTGTACACTCAGTGACTGATGTAGCATGCTAATATTCTTGCACTACCTTCCCAGGTGTAAAAAGAAACACCCCCCCCTAATATATAAACTATATTGATTTGTTGCTAGTGTTACTTTGCAGGGCTAGCATAACCCACACTCTGACCAGTCATGCCTGCTGCAATATGGTTATAATAACAAACTTTATCTGCCCTGGGTTAACAGTGTGATTTTTTAAATCTTCACCTCTTTTTGATATAATGTACCTGGGAATCTAAGAGGGACGCAGGTGGTGCTGTGGGTTAAACCACAGAGCCTAGGGCTTGCTGATCAGAAGGTCGGTGGTTCGAATCCCCGCAACGGGGTGAGTTCTTGTTACTCGGTCCCAACTCCTGCCAACCTAGCAGTTCGAAAGCACCTCAAACTGCAAATAGATAAATACCAGTAGGGAAGGTAAATGGCGTTTCCGTTTTGCTGCTCTGGTTTGCCAGAAGCGGCTTTGTCATGCTGGCCACATGACCTGGAAGCTGTATGCCGGCTGCCTCGGCCAATAATGTGAGATGAGCGCTGCAACCCCAGTCGGTCACAACTGGACCTAACGGTCAGGGATCCCTTTACCTTTTACCTGGGAATCTAGGGATGCGGGTGGCACTGTGGGTTAAACCACAGAGCCTGGGAATCTGAGGGTTATAGTCTGGGGATGCCCCATGCACTGCAGACATCGATGCTCACTCTTCATGAGACTACAGTGCTGCACCTGATTTCTTGGAAGTAAGCCCCAGCTGAACTCAGTAGGACTTACTTCTAAGTAAACAGAGGATCCGTCCATAAGGTCTTTTTGCTTATTTTGCTCATGCATACATTCTCTCATGATAGGAATTATAACAGGTACCATTTTATGCATGGGAAATGTGTTAAAGCAGTCTAGTTGTTTCAGAGCTATGTTTGAACCTGTGTATTTCAGAGTAGAATTTAATAGGATCCCTGTGCCTTTATTGGCACAGCTGCATAAATCAGCAGAATCAGCAGGCAAAACTTGTTTCAGTATACAGTAAACATTCAGTGATGTGACAAGCCTTAACTGCTGCTTTTCTCGGTGTCAAAAAGCACAAGAGCCGTGCCAGAAAAAAAAAAATCAGCCTTGGCTCCTGTTTATTTGTATGCATTATAATTTCCAGATACGGCGATAGAAATATAAATTGCGTGTTGGGGAGGAAACAGTCAGAAGCCCCCCCCCCCCGCAATTTTACTTGATGCAAAGATATATAGAGTTGCACTTGGGAGGGAAGCTGCGCGCCCGCCAGCCATATAGTTAGCGGGGTGAAGCTTCCATCCTAAGCCTTTGCAGGGATCGCGCTCCGCCCCCCAGGCTTGGGAAGGAAGATGCCCGCCCGCCAGCCATATGTTTGATGGGGAGCAGCTGGCGGGCGTGTAGGGAAAGGGGAGAAAGCCACGCAACTCCCCCACTCGCTGGGGCACACCTGAGTGGTCGCTGCCCTGGCACAACGAACCACTAAGCCGTATGGGAAAGACGGATCTGCCTGCGTACCTCAGAAAAAAGCACTGTGTGTGTATATATATATTTATAAACACATAAAATTTTACAATCATAAAATTGACTGTAAAACAGAAGCCTCAAAGCAGTTTACAACAAAACAATAAATTTATCAGTTTAAACACTAAAAACAGCTGTTTAAAACACTCCAAAATTAAAACCATGATTGCACTAAGAATTCTACATGCTCTAAAAGGCATGCTCTCTAAATAAAATAGCCAAATAGATCATATATGTTGAAATCTGACACGCTGACCCAGAAATAGCCCCCTGCCTTCAATCAATCAATGGGCTCAATCATTCCAGCCGCTGGAGACGCAAACGGAACACGAGGCGCACCGCACCGCCGCTGCGCATGCGAAGAAGACGACGGCGAGTGCGGCTGCGCGCTTTCGCCCGTCTGGAGGAGGAGGAGGAGGCGCGCATGCGCGACGTTTTGTTCCTTCGTTCCTTCCCTTCCTTCCGCGGGAGGCAGGGAAGGATCAAGCTTGGGCGCGCCCACGCGCCGCTCTCTCTCGCGCGCGCGACTGAAAGGGGAGGACTCGCGTGCTTCGGCGCATGCGCTCTTACCACCACCACCACCACCACCTCGACCTGGAAACGGAATGCCTGAGCCGGGTGCAGGTGAGTGGGGGTTCGGGTGGGGGGCGTCTGTTTGGAACGCGGAGGGCCGGATCCTCTTACTCGCCTCAGAGGCCTCTGAGGTAAAAAACGGAGCAGGCGCGTGTGGTGCTGAAGGTCTCCTGTGGGTCAAAGTTTGGGGGGGGGCATTGACAACTTTGGGGAGGGGGTGCGAATAGATATACCTGGGGGCAGGTAGGGACAGGATAGGGAGGCGGGTTTGTGGGGGGCAAGGATGAGGTGCGTGTGTGTGGGGGAACTGTCTTTGCTCGTGGGCCCTCCCCTCCCCTTCTCCCCCCCGCCTTTTTTAAGAGTGTAACTTCCTCGGGGGCAGGGGGCTGTCTCCTCTTGCGTGTGCAAGCTTGTAAGGCGCACACCCTACCCTTGCTGTGCAGACAATAAAGGCTGTCGCTTCATTAAATTGTTGGCAGTGGGAATAGATTAACAGTGTATTTGACAGGCTAAGCTTGTACCATGAGGGAAATTCTCCCAAAGGTAGGTTGGGTGAGGAAGCATGTGTTTTAAGGGTTTGGCCACAATTATTATTATTATTTGTGCTGGCTGAAGACACATCTATTCGTGCAAAATTGGGTTGCCCGCTTCCCACTAACCAGCCATGCAACTCCCAAAAGCTGCTCCTATGAGAGTCAGGTGACCTTCCAAAAATAATATACGGTAGATGAAGGGTTATTGTTGTTATTATTTATAGCCTGCCTTTTCCTAGACCAGGGCTCAAGTTTGTTTATACAAATTAAAGCAGGGCAGGTGGAGTACGGAAAGCTAAAAATACATACAAGGTAACGGTTCAAAAGTGATTAAACTATAGGAGAATTAAAACACTATAAACATTAAAATGCACGTGAAAGTTGGTCTCTAAGGTGCTACTGGACAATTTTTTATTTTTTATATATTAAAATGCAGATTATCAAAACAGTACTACTAAAAGCCCTTTTCTTTAAAACAGAAAAGGGTAATTTTTTCATCAGAACATTTTGGAATGTTCTGAAGAGTGATCTAATTTAGCATGTCTGTTTTATTTGTATTAAATAAACAAAGATCCATTCATTGTTACTAATCAACTTTAGAAGTGGAAAGCATTAATTGGAGAAATACAGCTCTGAAAAATTTCCCACCCCAAATGGTATGACGTTTAGAGTGTTGGACTAGGACATGGGAGCCTACAGTTAGAATCTCCACTTGGCCATGCAGTTCATTGAGTGACATTGGGCCTGTTACTGTATCTCAGCCTAACCTACCTCACAGGGATTTTGTGAGCATAAAATGTTAAGGGGGAGAACCATGCACACAATCTCGAGCTCATTGATGGAAAAGGTGGTACATAAATGTAATAAATTACCAGAAATTTGCCATGTACAGTTCTTATAAGTACTGTATTTGTGCTAAACATAACTCTTAAAATCTGTTCCTTAGTAACTTGGCAGCATATAATATTAGAAGATTGCAATGCTTAAAATTGGTTACAGATCTAGATTTTGGAGATGCATTACTTTTGCTTTTTGGTATTTTATTTTTGTATTTTATTGTGGGGTCTTACTTGGTTGTTTAATTTGATTATACTGTATGTTGCTCATCGTAATCTTCTGTTAATTTGTGTGCCGCTTTCCTGATGAAATTATTCCCAAAATATGCAGACTGGTCAAACTAGCCATACTTTGCTTTTTGACAGCAAACCACAATGTGAAACCAAGATTTGTTGGTGGTTTATGAACTGTGGCTTGTTTCAACCATCATTTGGTGTCATGTGTGAACCAAACAGCCTTATTGAATCTTGGTTTGTTCCGTCACTGCATCTCAGATGCTTACCAAGCTGCACGAGGTAAGAACAGCTGGAAAACAAGCTAGTGAAATGCACTGTAGGTTGTGTGCTTGACTGTGAGACAACTCTTGATTTGTTGAGCAAACCATAGTTTAGATAGAGTCAGTGACTCTTCCTAATAAAAGTAGAAAGATGCATGACCACAGAAACTGAAAGCCTTATTGTTCTCATTGAGTTCCCCAAGTTAATGAACGTTAACCTAAACTGACCAATGTTACCAAAGACTAGCCAAATGGCAACAAGAATCCCAGCAATGTTGGCAACCAAATGTTCTTCTGGGGCCAAAGTGCAAATTCTCTGTTTGACTAGAAGGTAAAACTTCTCATTGAAGTCTGGTGCGTTGCAATTTTTATTGCTGGCATAGCAGATAAACCTCTGGTTCCCCTTCCCTTTTTTCTTCAAAACATTGATGAAGACAGAGACTTCATTTTTTATTGTCTGAATTTCTATCAAAGATAAGTGAGGTGTACTTATTTTGATAAATTATTTTTTGTAATGGGGCACTAAGAAAACCCACCACTCAGTGGAAATTTATTTGGTTTGGCAGTATTAATTAATAAAATACACTGTTTTAAATGTGACTCTTGTTCATTTGAGAATAAATCTTTTTCTCAGGACCAATATATTTCAGATGGCAGCTATATGTCTGCTTCCATCCTCTGTAACTGATGTTCCAAGTCCCTAGCTGGAGAAGCTTTGTGTTCTTCAAATAAAAGGTAAATATCACCAGTTGCAAGTAATGGACTTTCCTTTTTAGTAATTCCTCAAGACATGGCACTATAATTATTTTGGAACATGAATTACATTATTTTGCCACATAGTCATGTATTTTTATTATTTCAGTTAAATGTTGCTGTTGTCACACTGAAATTGTTCTGTATGCATAGACGTAATTCTTTAGAAGCGGTTCTATAATAGTTACACCTTTTATTTACTCAATCATAGAACAGGCTTGCAAAAAAACACATCTTGCTTGGTTACCTGTAACTAAGAAAGACCTCCTGTTGACCAGGCATTCTCTGGCGGCAGTTCACACTTTGTATATTGTGTTTTTACTTCCCTTCCACCACACACAAATCCTGAGGAATTCAGCAAGGCTTCTTTTTCTGCTTCCTGGTAAGCATATCTGAGCTTTTTTTGCAAGAGCTTTTGTGGAGAAGGACAGAGAACAAACTATACCATACTGTAGCAGAACAATATATTTTAAAGTGTGAGGTGTTAAACTGGGCTATCTTTTCCAAGAGCAGTAAGAGCTACACACACAAACATGATTTTCAAATAAGTGCCAACTGAGTTGGTCTATAACAATAATTAAATTGTTATGGTTTCTAGTGTATCTGAAGAAGTGTGCATGCACACGAAAGCTCATACCAAAATATAAACTTAGTTGGTCTTTAAGGTGCTACTGAAGGAATTTTTTTATTTTGCTTTGACTCAGACCAACACGGCTACCTACCTGTAACAATAATTAAATAAACTTTGTTTAATATTAAATCTGCTTGTACCTGTAGTGGAATTGTGAAAATAGCTTCTTGGCTACAGTAAGTTTCTTTTTGTTCTAGGGTTTCATTAGGGCATGAACAATGGATTCTTTGGATCACATGCTCACCGACCCATTAGAGTTGGGGCCACCTGGAGAAGGAAATGGCACACAGATTATGGAGGATTGCATGCTGGGATCCATTCGAATTAGCTTGCCAGAAGATCTCTTGGAAGATGTAAGTAGAACTGGAGTAACCTTTTTTCTTCCACATAGTGTAAAACAACAGTGTGATCTGAGAAGGAACCATTGCTATCTTTTGGAGGAATAATTCAAAAGTGGTGGAATCTCAGCAAACATTTGATAACTAAATTAGGTAGGAACAGCTTCAGAAACAGATACCTCTGAAAAGTTCGCAAGTAGGGCGTGAGAGAGGCAGCAGGGTTTTGTTACTTGAGCAGCATCCAGTCCTTGGGTATATGGCAATTGTTGTGAAGACTTTGTGAAGGAAACCCAAATAATGTGTCTTTGCTTTCATTGTCTGTAAGAAACCATTAAGTAACCCAATTTGCATGTCCAGATAAGCCAAAGATAATTGCTCATCTCAGTTCTCATCATCCTTGACCATTGGTTGTGTTGGCTGGGGCTGATGGTAGTTGGAGTACAACAACATTTAGAGGGCCAAGGTTCCTGACCCTGGACATAAGAGTGATTGTGAGACATGTTAGTGCATGCTACCTGATCGCTGCCTGCTTAGTTCCTCCCTTGCAGCAAGCAGGAGCAACAAGTTATGAAACATGGATTATCATTACATCCTATACCTGGGATCATGGTCTTTTCTCCCAAGCAAACAACGCTCATGAAGCCTTGTTCATCATAGTTTGTTCAGGAGAATCATAAATCTTGGGTTCAGATCTAATGACAAGCCAAGCTTCAATGAAGCATGAGTGATTGCGCAGCATGCATAAGATGCTGCCTGTTCACAGTAAGTCATTATACAGATACTTCAGGTACCTGAAGAAGTGTGCATGCACACGAAAGCTCATACCAATGACAAACTTAGTTGGTCTCTAAGGTGCTACTGGAAGGAATTTTTTAATTTTGTTTCATTATACACAGCTAACCTTGATGTGCAAACTAGGCCATTGGGTCTGTAAACTCTTCAGAGCCTTTCAGTGTTTAATGGAACATACTGTAACTTAACAGCTTTTGCTGCTAAAGAACAGGTTTTCTTAGTTTATCTTATTATTAGTCCATAACAATTTTCATTTTGTTCTTTTTTGTATAAATACAAAATTGTGGAGCTTTATATGACTTTCTCAAAAGTGGAATTTTTGGATCACATTTGAAGGATTTTATTTCATTCATCTCTCTCTCGCCCTCCCCCCTTCTGTAGCCTGAAATCTTTTTTGAAGTTGTCAGTCTTTCAACATGGCAGGAGGTGCTGACGGACTCGCAACGAGAACACCTGAAAAAGTTTTTGCCTCACTTCCCAGAAAGCAACACTGAACATCAAAATAATCTTATCCTGTCCCTGTTCAGTGGAGAGAACTTTCGGTTTGGAAACCCCCTGCACATTGCACAGAAACTCTTCCGCGGTCAGTGGCAGCTTTGTCTATATTTTAATCTGGCTTCATGACTTTGCTATTTAAGGTGACAAGTTGTAGGTCCTGAAAGTAGAAGTCACCTTTTTTCTAATTATGTGCTGCTGTATGTGTTGTAGTGCTGCACATTTGTAAGTGCTCCCATATGCAATACATTCACACTCTGTGTCTCATCCAATCTCTGTTCTGTCCTGCAGTTTGATGGGGGCGGGGAGAAGGGAAGGGAAGGGGATGTCTATCCCATTTCCTTCTTTCCTTGTGTGTGTTGAAATTATTCAGTCGTAAGTCTAGCATTGGCAATTTGCATTATCCCAGTTCCCTATTCTATGTGGTCAGGGTCCCATTGACAGGGTAAAAGCTAGATATTCAATTTCTTCTCGATCCTTTGTAATGTGCCTTGTACTCTACCCCAATATACATGATTATTGCATAACGGGGTTTTTTTTTTTGGGGGGGGTGGAGTGCCTCCTTCTCTTGAGATCTGACATGTGGCAGCTTTTGGATAATAAATAAAAAATAGCTTTCAGGCAGCAGGACGCCAAAACAGCAGTAACCATAGTATATGTTCTTTTTGCAGATGGACACTTCAATCCTGAAGTGGTGAAGTATCGACAGCTTTGCTTCAAGTCTCAGTACAAGCGCTACCTCAGTTCCCAGCAACAGTACTTCTACCGGTTGCTGAAACAGATCCTTTCCTCCCGGAATGTAAGCATTTGAATAAACTAAAATGTTCTGTAGAATATAAGATTTAGTGCAGTATTTGTCATTGAGGCTGGAGAAATCTCTCATTTGGTTGCCCAGGTGTCTTCACACAAGGCTGGGATTCGAAGAACTATGAAACTAACTCTCAGCGCTTAAGGGGTCTGTATGCTTGAGGTTTCTTAAAGAGCACTATTGTAACTATGAACATAGAAGCTGCCTTTAATGCATTCGGTCATTCTGCCATCTAGCTTGGTTTCTTTTGGTGGCAGTTGTCTGGGGTACAGAGCACTCTGAGAACCATTTCATGGAGGTGCTGCCAGGAGTTAAAACATGTGCATGCAAACCATATGTTCTAAGTCTGAGCAGTGACCCCTCCCCTATGCCACATACCAAAGTAAATAATATTAGAAAATGAATGGACTTCTGAAAGCAGCTTATGATGCAGCATGGGAGTCTCCTTTTAAAAGTTTTGATTTGCTTAAACCTTTTGGGAATGTTCAATCCTTTCTGCATACAATTATTAGCTTTTTGGATCCCAGCCTTTGTGGTGGCATGCATTGTGCAGGGACCAGTGCCTAAATGAAGTAATGTTGGTTCCTAAGGCTTTGATTTTGGTCCCTGAATATTAGAACTCCTCCATCCTTGCATATCACTCATTAAGAAGTTTGTGTATCTTGCCCCATCCACTTGGTGACTTACATGATGGGCTTTTGTTTAAACGTTACAAAATTAATGTATATGTTTCCTGCAAGTCATTGGCGCTTAGATGGAATTCAGTATGTTGCTATGCATATGTCTGTTTCAGCATCTGTTGGAGCTTGCCAGGAAAGGTGGTCCAGATCTGGTCCTGAAGAGGAAATACTCAGCAGCTGCTTGTGCTGCTGAGGAACGGGACCGGAGAACACATCGACGGTTCCTGAAAATCCTCAAGGAAGTGAAAGAGGAATGTGGAGACACCACCTTATCCTCAGATGAAGAAGGTAATGGCGGGGTATTCTTTAGAATAAACAAAAGCTTCTTAAGTGAAGAGTAGATGGAGAAGTCCCTAATGCTGTATCAGCTAAAAACCCCAACATGGAAATCAGTGCTGATATACACTTGCATATATACCAGTTGAATCTTGTTGGCCACTGTGAGAACAGGATGCCGGACTAGGTGGGCCATTGGCTTGATACAAGAGACTGTTACTATGTCCTTAATAGTGGGGTACCCCAGACATACCATATGTCCCTATAAAAATGGAGCAATGTCATGGATATTTTTATTTGTACTATATAATAGTATGACTTTAATGGAAGGTGCACATTCAGCCTAGCATTTATAACACATTTCCTGATACAGGGAAAACATATTCATGTCTAAGGTTAGGCTAATAGTACTTTTAAACATCTGTAGGACTAATGTCTTTCTAAGTATGGGTTAGAACTTTCTAAGTTCTGGGTGATCTTTTCTATCAATGTAGTCCTCCTCTTGATTCCCCTCTGATGTCCTCTTCTTAAACCCTGTTCTGCTTGGGAACAGAGCAGATCTTATATCCAGTTTGCCCTTCTCAACATTTTTACTATCCTTTAACTAAAATTGTGCTCACTGAGCTCTTTATTTTGGGTGCTTTCTAATAAACCTAAATATTTTTCTCATACTAAAACATCACGGCTGGCTTTATAAGTTTTAGAGCTACAATTAGGAAAATATCCTGATTAACACCTACTTCCCCTTTCTATGGACTTTCAAAAGAGCCATGCCTTTTCAACTCAGTTGATTGAAAAAGCAAAATTACTAAATAACTTGGATGTATGCGTGCATCTACTGCCTAGAAAAATGAGCCTTGTGCTCAGGTTTGTTGCTTCTGTTCTGCTACTATCCCTGTAGAAACCTCACTATTGTGTTGCATTTCAGATCTGAGCTCCTGGATTCCAAATTCTCCAGCCCATTGCCCAAGCCCCACTGTTCCTCTCAGAGTAATCCCCACATTATCAACCCAAGACATGAAAACAGCAGGTAAGCTCAAGTGGTATCTTGAAAACTTTATACATTAAAAATACATTTTCGCATAGGATTTTGCTTCTTAGTTTTAGAATTTAGAGATCTCCTTCCATTTTATAAAGACCATTTTCTTTTCCTCCTATGTTGGGCATTATTGCTCTCAATCCATGATCCAATCAAGTTTTCCAGCCAGGTTTATTGCTTGTTAGCCAGTCAGGGCATTCACATACACAAACAATAAAGAGAACAACAAAATAGGTACATATAAAATACATTAAACCAGGCATCCCCCTCCTATGGCCCTCCAGATATTTTGGACTACAATTCCCATCATCCCTGACCACTGGTCCTGTTAGCTAGGGATCATGGGAGTTGTAGGCTAAAACATCTGGAGGGCCGCAGGCTGGGGATGCCTGCATTAAACCATACTAAAATACAATTAAAATTGTACTGTTACAACTGATTGACATATATTGCCAACAATACACATTTGTATTGGCATTTTTCTTGTAGTAGCTGCCACTATATTAATGCACATTGACCTACTTTCTCTTTTTTTGAAGTGTCAAGGCTCATTTTATATCTGCTTAATTAACTATGCATCTGCATTATGCCACCAAGTGAAAATGACTTTGTTTTACAAAATAAAATATTTTAAATTAGATTTATGCCAGTCTAATATGAGATGCTGATTTATAAAGGCTTATTGCTTTGAAAGGAAAAGTATAAGACCCTGTTTCCCCGCTCCAACTTATAGCAGAAGATTTCACAAGCTGTAACTGATGGGCTGTAACTGATGGGAATTTATAGTCAATTGAGAAAAGTTGGTTGTAAGCCCTTAAAGCTTGTTGAAGATGGAAGCATTTCAGTTAAATGTGTTATGTAAATAGATTTACAGCAAACTTTTGATAGTATTGACTTCATTTTCCCCTAGATAAACTGGAATTTGGTGAGAATGACCTGAAGATGATACTGAAAAAACATCATGAAAAACGCAAGCGCCAACCTGTAAGCAAACCATGAAGAGGCCACTACTTCTCAGTATTCTTTTGCTAGTGCCTGTTTCTGCAGCAAAGGACCTAGAGAATAAGGCCCTCCTCCTTCCTTGCTAGCAGTCCTATCCTAAAGCATGTTTACTTGGAAGTACATTCCACTGTGTGTAGTGGGGCTTACTCCCAGGTAAGTGTGCATTGGGTCACAGCATGAATTCGTCATGAGAAGCAGATTTTCAGGTTTTTTTTAAAAAAAAAGTCCAGGGAGCTTGAGAGAGAACTTGATCCTCTTTCCCCTGGAGCCACAGTAATATTTGCAAGCTGATCTTATACTGCAGACTCAGTACAGTATGGGAGTGAAAGGATTCTGTTGAGATTTCAGTTGCTTTTCATTTGTAGGTTAAGTTTGGGCTGTTCAGGTGGAAGAGGTTGCAGTGGCAAGTTGGGAATCCAGCCTATATCCTGGACAGGGCTTGGGATACTTGAGACAATTTGGAACCTGCTGGAATGTTGTACCTTAGCTGCATGATGGTGTCATTTGGTTTTTATTCTGCCTTACAGAAAGCAAGACTGAAAGTTTAAGCAAGGGGTGGGGAACCTGTGGTACACCAGTTGTTGTTGGAATCCAGCTCCCATCAGCCCCAACCAATGTTGCCAGTGGTCAAGGAAGATTAAGGAGTTGTAATTCAACAACATCTGGGGGGCCAAAGCTTTCCCATTCCTGGTTTAAATAAGATGTTGCACGAGCCTAAGCATGTTTACTTAGAAGTAAGTTTCATTGACTTAAACGAGGCTTACTCCCACTGAAGAGAGTTCAGGATTATAGCCCAAAGAGACTTGGTGTTGTGATTTCTGAGTACAGGGGAATCCCTGCTTATGTGAGGGTTCCATTCTGGGTCGCTGTGCACATCAGTGGGATGCGTGCAGGTCCGTTCTGGCCCGCCCTGCCCCCTTTCAATGGCAAAAACAATGCACGTCAGTGGTCGCACACGAGTGGGGAGGTGCTCGTGTTGTTTTAAGTAGAGATTTTCTCTAGGTATATCTGATATAAATAATAGTTTTTATTGGCAAACAACAGGAAAAGCAATGTATGATAGTTCAGTCTCAACAGGTGTCTTTCATTCCCCAGTTTTGCTTTATGGTTGCCGTTCTCCTTGTTGAATCTCTTTTTGTCCTGTATAGAGCCATCCTGACCTCATGACTGGGGATCTGACTCTGAATGATATCATGACGCGTGTGAATGCTGGTAGGAAGGGATCCTTGGCAGGTATGTGAATCAAGTTCCAAGGCTGCTACATGACTGCATTTTTACTATTTTCTTTAGCTGGAGTTGTTAGCAGATGAACATCTGTCACTGTATCTTTCAGGTTTTACTACCAATGGGAGCTAAAACTATAAGCAAATAAAATGTGGCAAGATTTGCAATGTCACTTAGTGATAATCAGGAAGAGTCCACAATAACTTGATGCTTTCCATGTTGGGGATGCCCTTTGCGTCTAAGCAACCATTTCTCAGACAACATAAATTTGGTTGAAAGATTCCTGCATTGCAGGAGGCTGAACTAGATGACCCCAAGGGTTTTCGGAGCTCTCCATATTTCATTTTTGTTTCAAAAGGAGACTTGCTTGCACATCTCTTGAAAATGTGTCTAGGAATCAAAATACTATGTATTTATGTAAATGCAAAGAACATTGGGTTGGCTTGATCATATTTGCTGTTTTGGTTAATTATACTTGCCTGCCACATCCTACAACTGGGTTATATTTCATTTCAATTCATGCAAGAAATGCTCTGATTCTAAACCATATTGGTTTAGATTCACAGAGGTACATGTTTTTAAAACCATGTGCCTAGTTTTGCTTTTTAGCTATTTCCTGTAATGTGGCCAAACCATTTCTGAATTCCTTCAGCAGCAGCTCTTGAAACAGTGTCAGCAGCTGTAACTGTCATAAAATGGAGTATTACATCTTTTGCATTGAGAGCTTTTTGTTATTCTTGACATGGCGGAAGAGGTGGTCACACCTGCACTTCTGTATTCTTCTATAAGCTAAAGTCTGGGCAAATGTACCTCTTGGCTAATATTTGATACCCTACTTAACCTGTAATGTGCAACTTACAAATTCTTCCTCTTTTTAAACTGAAGCTTTGTTTGACCTTGCTGTCCTCAAAAAGAAAGTGAAGGAAAAGGAAGAGAAGAAGAAGAAGAAGCTAAAAGTGATTAAATCAGAAGCAGAGGATTTCTCCGAGTCCCTTGGCAACACTGAAGGGATGCCTTCAATGTCTCAGAATCCATCCCCCATCCCGCCTATCTGGGATCCCCCATCTCTCTCATCTGTTAAAGAAGAGTAAGTTCCTTCCAGAAGAGAGTGCACACAATGGATGTGATCCACGAATTACATAATGAGGCATATTTACAACGAAGCCAGTTCTAGTCATACTGGAATGAATCAAAATAGAAAAGTTCAGCACAAAGAAGCTTTTTTTGTCCTGGTAGAAGTGATGCAGCATAGTTAATATATAGCCCATATAAATTGCATGTATGAATAAGGTGTCTGTCTATATTCTGTGTTGCATAGTGGTTGAAAATAAAATGCATGATGTGCAGTAATGCAGTGATGTAATTTAAAGTCAGCCTGCAGGGCACACTGACACATGAAAGATGGCAGGAGGAGAGAGTGTAATTTGAAAATATAAATGTAAATAGACTCCAGGTGAGGAATAATGATGTTGTATGTTCCTCTTGTCAAAAAGTGGAAGACCCATCAGCGATTAGTGCCTTTTTGCTGCCTTCTGGTGGAAGATAGATTCATAACTTGCCTCAGCTGTAAATTCATTAGATAACCTTAAGCTGATCAACTCCATCTTGGCTTTAAACCTCCCCTTTAAAAACTGTATCATGAAAATAGGTCAGTATTACTATCTCTTACAGCAGGTGTTGGGGAACCTGTGGCCCTCTAGATGTTGGTCTCCAACTCCCATCAGCTCCAGCCACCATGGCCAGTGGTCAGGGATGATGGGAGTTCAGCAACATCTGGAGGCAGGCCACAGGTTCCCCACTCTTGTCTTACTGGTTTGTTTGTAAGATTGCTGAAATATTGTACATGAAAGTACTTTGAATACAAAGAAAGAAACAGGTAGCTATGCTAAGCTACTCCTCATTCTCATAATTCAGTTAAGCAAATTCAGTTAAAGCAAATTCATCTTCTATCAAAGGCCTCTTGAAGATATCAAGCCGTGTCTTGGAGTAAATGAAATCTCCTTCAGCTTCTTTTCTCTGCTTCTGGAGATTCTGCTTCTAGAAGGCCCTGCTAGTCTCTCAGTGGTAAGAGTTTTTCCTGGACATCTTTCTTCAGTTGGGAGTTGAATGAATTAGGATGTAACCCTATTTATACAGTTAAGTGGGAGTAAGTCCCATCAAATTCAATGGGCCTTCTAAGTTGACATGTTTAGCCAAAGAGTGTTTAGATTTGTTGCCTATTCATTTGTTAAAACAATCTGTTGTTTCTTTTTTGTATTTGTTGTCCTTCCTTTTGTCCCCACCAAGAGATCCTTCCAAAATGATGGTTTTCAACCATCATTAGATAGTTCATTTCTGTGGATTTGCAGTCTTTTTGATTTCATGTGCTGTGCTTTGATTTGAAAGTGCTTTATTTATATTTATTGATTAAAATATTTCTGTCTCAGTTGTGAGTTCCAAGATGGTTTGGGATTTCACTATTAATTCTCATTATCACCATCCCTCCCTTCTTCGGCTCAGCTTGAGGATAAAGTCATGGATTGGCAGTCTTCCCCTGCCAGCACATTAAACAGTTGGTTCTCCTTCGCCCCCAACTGGTCAGAACTCGTTTTGCCTGCACTGCAGTATCTCACAGGTGACAGCAGAGGTAAGTCCCACTTTTTCGATCAACAACCAAAATAACATTTACTTTGAACCCTATTTCCATCATTTCAAGGTTTTTTCTTCTTGAGCTGTGCCAAGAATGAAGTAAGTTGGCTGTCTGTCATGGCCAGTGAACAGCTATTGCTTATAAAATTGCATTGTGTCATAGATGGCTTAGATCCAGCCCTTTCTTCCTGTTCTCTTTATTTATGATGGTAGCCACTTGATGTGAAATGGTAATTTTTTGCAGAAGGGATACATTTCTTGATATCCAAATTGTCATCTTCCAAATTTGTTCCCTTTAACCTTGATGCAACATCCGATTCTGTTCCTGAAAAACTGAATTCAAAACCGTTTAGTCAACAAAAATAGCCAGCAACCTGTTGTATCTTTGGGTTGAATCCAGTGAAGTAATTGCTTGAACGGAATGAGTTCTGCTTGCACAACAGAACTCCTTCTCACCTGCTCCAAATGGTATGGGGAGCCCTCTGAACAGATTATGTGGGTGCATAGGGGAAGGAAAAGGGAAAGTTCCATTGCACAAGTGAAAGTTGTTCCACTTGCACAGTGACTACATTGATTCCAGCCCCACATCTTTTGTACCGTCATGGCGGCTCTTGGAGACGATAACTTGGGTTCAGATATGCCCATCCACTTTTGTACATGGAAGGGTTATTTCCATCTTAGCAAAAGAGCATTGCATAAGAAAAGTGAACTGAAATCTAGATGTGATAATTTTGTGAAAACCCTTGTACAAAGCATTGCACAAGAGCATTTGCTCTCCTCCGCCCTGACTGCTTCTGCAGAGGGGAATGCAGACACTCCATGGATGGATGTGACAGAGCTCTAGGTACCTAGCTGCACAAAGCCTTCTGGTGGTGCATATCACCAGCACTAAAAACTGAAACTGCACTGAAACTTATTGGGTCCAGTCCCATACTTTAGAATAAGGTGTACCAATAGCCAACAGTTGACTATCTCATCCTACAGGAGTCAAATTAGAGACAAAGGGTATCCCAATAATGTCTTTTATTACAGATGCTCCTTCCAGTTTTTCTCCATTTGTTGAATTCAAAGAGAAAACTCAGCAGTGGAAGCTGATAGGTAAAGTAACTTCGCTTCTCTGTGCCCTCCTGTTAATAAGTCTTGACTGCTGTTCTCTTGAGGCATTTAGCTTCCATTTGGAGCTGGAGTGACTGAACATCTTCTGTTTCATCCTCTATTACTACCTTTATAGCTGTATAGTCCTATGTGTATAGCAGACTCTTGACTATGTAAAATCAATTGTGTGTGTGTGTGTGTGTGTGTGTGTGTGTGTGTGTGTTTAAATTCTCTTTCATGGATCTTGCATTATGTTACCATCCCAGTTGTCTACTAAGAGGCAAATAAATATTGCTTTCCCTATTTTTTCACCTCCTTGGTCATGGCCGAGCCTTTATATCAGCTTCAAGGACTGGGAGACTTCTTTGAGATGTATCAGTACAATCCCAATTCCAACTGTATGACAGGGGAGAGTGAAGGCACACTTGCTGACCACTCCACTGTGCTCCTGGCTGCCTCAGTGCACTGGAGTTATGTCTATGCTGGGATATCAGTTCTACTGGTGGAGGCTCTCTGTGCAGTTTAGGACTCTGTGCAGTACAGGGGGCTTCCAGGAATCAAACAAGGTCTGTGCTGCAGACATTCAGCCCTCCAATAAGTGGAAGGCAACTGGGATGCAGCACAGCATGTGAATCAGCAAACTGTAGTCACACTATGCCCCCCTATCACAATTGGAATATTGCAAGGGGGAATGCATTGAAAGGCCTTTGCTTCGTGTCCTTTTGCATAAAGGCCCTGGCTAAGGTGGGTGCACCCCACGTCATCTTTAGTACAACTACT
Organism: Zootoca vivipara; assembly: GCF_965207765.1. Taxonomy (NCBI): domain Eukaryota; kingdom Metazoa; phylum Chordata; class Lepidosauria; order Squamata; family Lacertidae; genus Zootoca; species Zootoca vivipara. Next base: position 28,248,348 of record NC_142597.1, on the reverse strand, counting down.
GTAGCACAGATAGCAGCTGGTAACAACTCTCCTCTTTTTCGGTTCTCACCTTAGGCTCTTCACAAGACCATGAGAAGGAGCTGGCAGCGCTCTTCCAGCTCTGGCTGGAGACAAAAGACCAAATCTTCTTCAAGGTGAGAGAGGATATTTGTAGGAATGTGGCAGCAGCCCAGCTGGCTTGTCCAGTGTGCTGACAAAAATCTTTCTTTCATTGGTAGGACAACGAAGACAGCTCAGATGCCACCACGCCTAATCCCCGAGTGTAAGTATATATTCAGTTCAGAAATCTGCTCAAGTGTTAGTTAGGGTTACACTTATTTTTTCCTATTTTGAATTTTATTACAAAGATTATTCTATCAGTTACGTAATGCGAAACAGACAAGTTGTCTAAAGAGAAAGCTCAACATTAACTGTTACCCAAATGTGTGAATTAGATTGTTCTGTGTGGTTCGTTTTTCCAGTCAATAAATAATTGAGAAATTAGCTAGATTCTGCTCCTTTCTCTTGCATCTGTCTTAGTTTATTTCTGACTGTAAAATCTTGGCTAGCACTGATCATGCCAGAGGCAGAAGGAAGTTGGCAAGAATACTGAGTGTGCATTGGACAAATTACACTCTTCCCATATATTCTCCCTATAATTTAAGTGTTGGGCTGCCTTCTACTTCCAAATATTAACTGCTGCACAGGGTAGCTAGCTGTACTTTGCTTTAAAAAGCTTTCACCAAAAGAATTTCAGCATTTAGCAGCAAATGAATGCATACTTGCCAAGAAGTGTTAACCTCCTTTCTACATTACATTTTATCTTGCTCAGATCCGAATAACATGCTGCTCCTTACATCTTGACCTTTTGTCTTATAATGACAAAAGGTAAATCCTAGAAAGGTGATTTGTAATTTTTCTGAGAAGTGCCGCAAAAACAGAACTTGTGAGGTAATCCAGGTTGCTAGATTATTATTTTTTCTTCTGTTACTTGGACAGCCCCAACACTCAAAAATATGTACCTTCTGGATAAAATTTTTCTTCCTCCCCGCTTCTCTCTCACAACCATCTTTTTAGTTGGTTTGGGGATCTGACTCTGAAGGGTTCTGATCAGGTTTGGAGTGAACCATGTTGGGGAAGGTGGATGTATGCGCTCCAACCTCATGCTGTTGTTTGTTTCAGAAGGACTGACTATGTAGTCCGGCCTAGCACTGGGGAAGAGAAACGTGTTTTCCAGGAACAGGTGAGGGTGACGCACATTTCGTCCAGTGCATTGCCTATGCTTTGCCAGGATTGGATGGGGAAGTTTTATTTTATTATTTGTTTATTTAATCAATGGATACACTGCTTAACTGCAATAGTCTCTAAGTAGTTTACAAATATACAACGGGGTGGGTGGAAAACACTTAAACCTATAAAATCAGTTAAAATGCCTGCCTTCCAATTTATACATATTTTGCTTTTCAGCTTAAGGAGTCCATTTTCTGAGTAAAATATTCATCTGCATCAGTAACAGCCAGAAGAAACAGAAATTCCTAATGACAAAGAACTTTATTTCATTTCAGTTTCTCTCCTTTTTTCAACCTGTTTTCTTAAATGTTCAAAAAAAGGAACTAGCACACCATTTGACAAGAGGGTGCTTAAAAAATAGCTAGCAGAAAATCATATAAACATTTAGACAATCCTCATACCAAAATAAAAACTTAGCTCATACCAAAATAAAAACTTAGTTGGTCTTTAAGGTGCTACTGAAGGATTTTTTTTATTTTACTAAAAACACACAGAGATTGTGTTTTATGTTCTCATGTAGCATTAAGGTGTCAAATACTAATGTCCCAGTAGTTGCATTGTGTGTGCTCACTGCATTACATCACCTAGCTGAGGCTTGCTCTTTACTGTAGGCTAAGCCCTGATATTTGCAGCAATAAGAGATTCCACATGAGCTGTTGGGCTTTATAACTTATTATGCAGACATTAGATAATACTGGCGTGTAACTAGAGATGTGGAGGCTTGGGGGGGGATAATAATAATAGGGCTGAAAGATATACACATTTCTCCTCCATTTGTCTTTACCAATATTATCAGTATTATATCTGACCAGCATTGATCTTTGAAAATGCAAAACTGAGAGATGCTCGAAACTAAGGGATTAATGCTTAGTATAAAGAGGTTTGCTGCCTATATGCTCCTCAGTATACGTGACTGAAATATAAGCAGTTGCCCTTCCTAATCTTTGCCTTCCCCTAAGCATTTGTTATTAAGTCAGTTCACATTAAGTGTTAGCCATAGATGCTTATCTAGAAACCTGCCCTGTTCTTTTGCCCTTTCAATCACTTGCTCATCTGAGCACTTCTCTTTCTCCGACATGTGCAGGAACGTTACAGGTACAGCCAGCCCCACAAGGCCTTCACCTTCCGCATGCATGGCTTTGAGTCGGTGGTCGGCCCTGTGAAGGGTGTGTTTGACAAGGAAACTTCTCTGAACAAAGCCCGAGAACATTCTCTGTTGCGATCAGACAGGCCTGCATATGTCACAATCTTGTCTCTTGGTAAGTTGACATTCTCTCTCTCTCTCTCTCTCTCTCTCTCTCTCTCTCTCTCTCTCTCTCTCTCTCTCTCTCTCTCTGTGTGTGTGTGTGTGTGTGTGTGTGAGAGAGAGAGAGAGAGAGAGAGAGAGAGATTTCAACATGTTACAGTCTTATTTAGGTTCGCAGTGACAATAGATTGTAAGAAGAGAGGAAACACAGCAGTGCAGCGGGGTCAAGCTTTAATTGTTCACAATGATAAACTGTTATGTTAGTCACCTTGAGAATTAGACACTGAAGAGGGGGAAAAACTATCCTAAATAAAGGAAGGTCCCAGGTTCAATTAATGGTGTTTCCATTTAAAAGACCCTTGCAAGTAGGACTAGGAAGACTTCCACCCAAGACCTTTGTGGCCACTGCTGGCAATAGTGACCAAGACAGGTAATAGCACTCTGTTTCTTGTGATCCTCTGATACTGGAGGTAATTAAGACATCGCCACCATGTTCAGTGGGTGCTGCTAATCACGATGACTATATATATCCCCAGTATTGGGCAAGATGCCTCTGACTGCCAGGTGCTGGGGAATGTGAGCAGAAGGATATTGTTGCGCTCATGTGTTGCATTGTGCTTCTCATAGGCATCTGGACACTGAGAACAGAATGCTAGATAGGCCTTTGGTCTGACCCAGCAGGGCTCTTCTTATGTTCTGACACTGCATAGGGCAGCTTCATGGTTTAGAGAAAAAGATTGCAGTGAAGAGGCTGAAGATACGAAGCTCCCTTATACCAGGTCAGAACATTTGTCCCTGTAACCTGGTATTGCCTACTTTGAATGCCAGTGGCTTCTTGGAGGCCTGTCCCCTCTCCTGCTGCCTTTTTGGAATGGGAGATGCCAGGGGTTCAGCCTGGTTGTTCCATCTAGGAAGCACAGTCCATGAGGAATTTCTGTAGCCAGGATTAACAAGGGACCGAGTTACAGCATAACACAGGAAAGGAACAGAGGGAGGAACAACCTGTCGTGTGGAATAAGCATGTCCTTGGAAAGCATGCAAGTAATAAAAGTTTGTTAAACTTGCTTAAAATAGGTAGAAACATTTCAGTCTACAGTCATACCTCCGTTTAAGTACACTTCGGTTTGAGTACTTTCAGTTTAAATACTCCGCGGACCCGTCTGGAATGGATTAATCCACTTTCCATTACTTTCAATGGGAAAGTTCACTTCAGGTTAAGTACGGACTTCCAGAACCAATTACACTCATACTTCGGGTTAAGTACGCTTCAGTTTGAGTACTCCACGGACCCATCTAGAACAGATTAATCCACTTTCCATTACTTTCAATGGGAAAGTTCGCTTCAGGATAAGTACGCTTCAGTTTAAGTACAGACTTCCGGAACCAATTGTGTACTTAAACCACTGTATTTGAGGGAACGATTACACACAGTGTGTGTGCCCTCCCATCAGATGTCAAGGAGATAAAGAACTACACAACTTTTAGAAGACCTCTGAAGGCAGCCCTATATCAGGAAGTTTTTAATGTTTGATGTTTTACTATGTTTTTATATGTACTGTAAGCCGCCCATAGTGGCTGGGGAAACCCAGCTAGATGGGTGGGGTATTATTATTATAAATATAAATATAAATAAATAAATAAATGTGGAAGAATGAGAGAGAGAGGAAGAGAAACAGAAACAGGAGACATTCTTATTGGACTGGTAGAGAGCCATACTGCAGGGTTTGGGGCTGTAGCCCAAGATGAAATGAGAACACTGGCAGAAGATGAACAGCAAGGAAGCTCAGATTTATTCTTAAATCTAGCTGCTTTTCTAAGTTATAAGTAGCCAATGACCTTGAGGATTTCTTCAGGGTGTGGGACTGCTATCTAAAGCAAGTGTTCAATTGGTATAAAGCCCAAAGTTAAAGTTAGAAACCCACACAGTGAGTGGAACCTGAATGGTTCAAGTGTTACTTCAGTCTTTGTGTCAGTTGAGGTCTTCACGATGCTTTGATCTTTTTTGCTGTCTCAGTTAGGGATGCTGCTGCCCGTCTTCCTAATGGAGAGGGAACTCGTGCTGAGATTTGTGAGCTGCTTAAAGACTCTCAGTTCCTCGCTCCTGATGTCACCAGTGCTCAGGTAAACTGGGAGAGCACAGAGGCATTTTCTTTTCAGCGTTCCTTTCTGATGAGAATTGCTCCTGTTGAATGGAGAAGCACCTTGTGATTGATTTTTAAGGTCTACAATTCCATAGCTTACGAGAGTGATAAAGCTATAGACCAGGGGTCCCCAGACTTACCGGGCTTCGGGCTGGAGGGCAGGGGAGTGCGCGCGCAGTGGGCCGGAGGGCGGGGGAGTGCGCGCCCGTGCGCATGCGCACACGGTCGGAAAAAAATCGCCGAAAATCGCTTGTGCGCATGCGTATGGGCCTCCCCCGACCCGGAGGTGCATCGCAAATGACCTCTTCTGGGGTCATACACATGCGCACAAAGGATTTTCGGCAATTTTTTTTGTCGATTTTGAAGATTGTCGCCGCGCCGCACGACGTAAGAGCGGGCGGCGGGGGTCGTCACGGGCCGGATTGGGAGGCCAATTGGGCCGCATCCGGCCCGGGGGCCGTAGTCTGGGGACCCCTGCTATAGACCAACTTATGGAGTTGGCAGTGCTTTTTTTTATATAATGAAGTCTGAACACTGAAACAACAGTTTTTGGTAGAGATGTGTATAATACACTACAGCTTGCCGGTGCTGTCATCTTTGTTGTAGAACTACAGCACTCGAGGAAGCTATACATGGTAATGAGCAGAGGTCTGTTTTGATCTAGGTAGCCTGAGAGCTTGATGTATGTTTCTCAGACGATTTACCATCTCAGTATGGGGCTATTTTAGACATCCATTTTGCTTCTAATTGTCATGCCCCTTTTCTTCCTTCCTGCATGTGCAAAATATATTTGCTATGATGATTCTGAGCTGATCGGTTTTGCACCCTCTGTTTAATTGTGAATTCTGTTCTCAGGTTAACACTGTGGTGAGTGGTGCACTGGATCGATTGCATTATGAGAAGGATCCCTGTGTGAAATATGATATTGGACGTAAGCTATGGATATACCTACATCGAGACAGGAGTGAAGAGGAGTTTGGTGGGTGTTCGCTGAAGGGCCTTACAGCAACCAGATTGCAATATAATGGATAGAGGTGGCCTTGTCTTAAATGAAGAAGAAAACTGGTGCTGAATTTTTAAAATCCCATTTCAAAAACCCACAGCATTCTACAAATTCAGCAACAGGGTGGGGGTTAGGTGTAGTTCCAACTCCCAGTCCTGGAGAAGGATCCTATATCCCCACATGTGTTACTTGGGATAACCTGATTGTGCAAGGATATAGGGTGTTGTTCATGCCTTAGGGTACCCACATATACACACACACAGATACATATCCAATTTTAGTATAAATTCCCCCCAAAAGGTGTATTTAATCCTTGCCAGCTACTAAAAATGAGATATAAACAAGTTTTCCCCTGTTTACTGTAAATTCTGCCATTATGGAGATGGAACATGTAATTTGCCTCTTGTTCCTGACTAAACAGCAATCACTTTCTCTTATTCATCATTCAAATTGAAAGGCATAAAAGCCTTCTCCAGGGGACACATTTACAGAAAATGTCATAAACATGCATTTCATGCAAGACCTGCCTCTTCATGGCTAACAAATTATCTAGTTTGGTATGTTTTCTATTGATCACAGAGTAGGAATTCTTGGAAGAAGAAGTGTACTTCAAGGAAAAAGAGAAGCTGGCTACATAGGTGGGCAGCCTCATTCTTAGCATCTGTTTGAGAACCCTTCCTTATTCTTCCTTGCAGAGCTGATTCATCAGGCTCAGGCGGCTGCAGCTAAAGCTAGAAAAGCCCTTCAGCAGAAGTCTAAACCTCCTGCAAAGATAGTAAGTTGCTCAATGTAAATACATGAGGCACAGATTTTTAGACTGTCAACTGTTTTGGTTGAATAGGCTTGCCACCCAATCTCATCTCAAAGGTTTATTTAATTATCACCAATAGACTCAAGGATAGCTCTGGTCTATCCCTAAACAGCCCTCTTCCCACTCACACAGGGTTGTCCGGGCTTAGTGCATTTCCACCCCCCACCCCACCCCCATTGATGTCCACTATTTTGTTGCCTTTGCAGAAGTCCAGTAGCAAGGAGAGTTCAGTGAAAGTGGCTACTAGTGGCACCTCTGAGCCTAGCCAGCTGAGCCTTAGTGATTCCAGCATGCCACCAACCCCTGTGACTCCAGTGACACCCACTGCCCCTCCGCTGCCAGCAATGCCCATTTCACCACCACCAGTCTCTGTGGTTAACAAGAGTTTGCCAAATGTTGCATCAGAGCAAGCTAAACCCAACCAAAGGTAAGTCCTTTTCCTGTCTTTGCAAAAAGCAGGGGTTCACAGGATTTGGGTCATAGATATCTCTAGTGAGGAGTGGAAATACTGTTGGGGGTGCTTTAGGACCATCTGGAGTTAAGAAAGAAGTTCAGCCAGTCTGCTGTCCTAAGCAGAATCTTCCACAAGTGAACCTTCCCCCAAGTGGTACAAAAAAGGAAGACTATATTAGAAAAACCATTCAACTTGGATTACTTGCCTGAGTGGGGCAGGGAAGGTGAAAATCACATAGATATCGCAAATCAGTTGTAAAAATCTGTTTATGTAGTCTTGCAATGAATTATCTGTTCAGTGAGCTATTTATTGCTTGGTTGCAGCTAGAATTATTACCTGTTAATAACCGTTTTAAATGCTTGATTGATTTTGGTAGCTTAAGGCAAAATAGTGAAAACTTTGCTGATTGCTGGACTGTTCTAGAACAGACTTGTGCTTTTAAGTTAATCAACTTACTCTTTTCAACTTATTCACAGCATCCTTCTGGTGTCGTCTCCCACCATGCCACAGCTGGGGACTTTGCTCTCCACAGCACAAAGTACCCAATCACAAACTGGGCCTCAGCAAACCCCCCCTCCTCGGGTGGCCAGCCACACATCTTCCTCAGGACTCCCACAGGTTCGAGTGGTTACAACACAGTCCAGCCTCCCACCTGTGTCTCAGCCAGCCCCACCAGTGATCCAGCAGCAGCAACAGCCCCCACCAGCACCTGTTCCTCAGGTCCATGCCCCTTCCACTTCTGCACAAACCAAAGCACTGCCTCAGGTGAGGGATATCTCTGTGGGAAGTTAGCCAGAAGGATTAGCAGTCTTCTTCCCAAATTGTCATCTGAATTATGGCCTATGGTCATCTCTTAGACACATCACATACTTTTTGCAAGCAGTTAAATCCCATGGGCAGTTTATAACTGAAGGAAAGCCATGCAAGTGTACAGAGAGAGCGTGATTGGAAGAGAGAGCATTCCTGAATAAAATAGGTTTTAAAGGGCATTTGGAAGAGAAGCATTTGGAAAGAGTATCCTCAGTAGTTAATTCTGCAAGGGTGAGGACTGTTGTCTCAGGATTTCTAATAATGTTAGGGCATCATGAAACTGAATAGAAGGGTGTTGCACCAAATAGGCAAAAAGACAACCACCTTGACGACATCTACTTTTTCTTGTCCCTAGGCTGTCAACACTGTCACGGTGAAAGCTCAGACCAGCCCAGTCCAGGTGCAAAGGCCAACAGTTTCTGTCACAGGACCAGTCAGTGTTGCTGGGACAGGGATCTCTGCAGCCCTCAGCCCTGCCCCAAAGCCAGTGACCAGTTCTCCAGGCAGCTCTGCCCCCAACTCCTCCTCTGTGTCTCTGTCGTCATCATCCTCCTCCTCCTCGACTTCTTCCTCTTCATCCACCACAGTCCTCCAGAACGTAGCTGGCCAAAATATCATCAAACAGGTGAGGGGCTGTACCATACTGAGAAATGGTTTTGGAGTATAAAAGCCAGCCTATGCTGATCAGATTGAGTTCAGTGTTCTGGCTCCAGCTGTGGCCAGCCAGATGCCCTTGAGAAGCTGACAAGCTGAGCACGATGACTTTGTGCTTTTAAATTACCAATGGGTCCCTGCCCAAAATGCTATGGCTGGCAAAATATACATGGGCATGTGAGCACTTGCTGAAAATCTTGCCCTTTCCTAGTAGCTTAGTTTGGCGTGCCTTGTCTCTCTTTAATGGAGCATGGTATTCATCCATGCACCCAGTGCTGTATAGCATTCTGCCTTGGAAATGGTATGTGTCTCTGTCTGTGCAAGAGAGATATTCAGCACAATCCATTTTTCCTTACAGGTGGCTATTACCGGACAGCTAGGGATGAAAAGCCAGCCTGGGAGCAGCATCCCGCTTACCGCCTCCAACTTCCGCATCCAAGGCAAGGACGTTCTGCGCCTGCCTCCCTCCTCCATCACCACTGATGCAAAGGGACAGACAGTTCTCCGCATTACTCCTGACATGATGGCCACCTTGGCCAAGTCCCAAGTCACCACCGTCAAACTGACACAAGACCTCTTCACTGCTGCAGCCACTGGAAACACTTCTGCCGGCAAGGGCATCTCGGCCACTCTGCGTGTGACTTCCAGCCCCATCCAGTCTTCTGACTCTCCCGCCAAGACCAGCACACCCACCTCTGCCTCACCGGGCCCAGCTGGGCCCACAGTGGTCAAAGTGACTCCTGACTTGAAGACTGTGGAGTCCACTGGCTCTGCGTTCCGGCTGATGCCGGCTCTGGGCATGACTGTAGCAGACCAGAAGGGCAAGGCCATCACTACAGTGGCATCCACCGAAGCCAAGCCAGCTGCCACGATAAGGATTGTGCAGGGGATGGGGGTGATGCCACCAAAAGCTGGGCAGACCATTACAGTGGCCACTCATGCCAAGCAGATGACTGCTGCCTCGTCTGTGAGCGTCCCTGGCACAGTCCACACCTCCGCTGTTTCTCTGCCAACCATGACTGCTTCTGTGTCCAAAGCGGTTGCTGTTGTGTCAGGGGGGGCAGGGACACCCATAACAATAGGAACAGGGACCACTATGCGACAGGTTCCAGTGAGCACCACAGTCGTCTCCACCTCCCAGGCAGTAAGTCATCCCTGCAGGGGATAGATAACCCTTTGGGTCCCTTCCAACACTACAATTCTGTGATTCCTGTTTTTTGGTAGGATAAGCTTGATTGACAAGCATCCGTTTCTAAGTGGGGATGCCACCCTGTCTGTCATAAGTAGGCACTGACTTATGGAAGAGCATTGAATGCCATTAGCAACAACTGTGTATGTATTTTGGGAACCCCTCAGCATCCTGAAAACTTTAATTTGGGGGAGGGCCTTTCCCCCCGTTCTTGGTAACTGTGTGGCAGAGAGGTGGTTGCTGAACCTCTATAATTTCTGTGTCTGATGCTTCTTTTCCCAGGGGAAGCTGCCTGCCCGTATCACAGTGCCCCTCTCCGTCATAAGCCAGCCTGTGAAAGGCAAGAGTGTAATGACGACCCCCATTATCAAAGGCAACCTTGGGGCCAAGTGAGTAACACAGGAGGATTATGTGCAATCTTCAGGACTGCATTTGTGTATGATGAGCGACTATTGCAGATCACAATTAGATCAATGGAAGGCCTAGCCAAAAGGACTTTAAAGCAATCAAATTTGCAAATTTCCTCTTAGTCACAGAAAATGAGTCAAACAAATTCTGCCTGTAGGAAGTGCTAATTCACACTACTGAGTCTTGCTTCCCAAATCCAACTAGTGGCCGACGAGTTTACCAGTGTTGGTGGTGTTTTGATTTGGATACCTCACATACCCACCTTCTGGGGTTGCCAACTTTTCAGCCTGCCCTTTTAGGTGTGGCTTTGACAGTTGCTTGGTTTACAGATGTTGGCAGGTGGGAGTGTTTCATTTCTAAGCATGGAAAATCTGTCCCGGCTGGTTTTTTACACAAATTCAAGCTGCCCTTTTAAAAGCTCAAAAGAAGGCTTGGTCGTTTTTCCTACTCATTAGGCAGTTCCCCTCTAAAGCAGCATGGAATTGTGCAGATATTCTGCAGCCAACCCTTGGAAGGCGAAGGGTAAAAAGTGCAGCTGTTGGTTAATCCTGAGCACAGGGTTGTGTTTAGACACATTCTTGTAGCATATTCAGAGCCTGATGGTGGTTCTGACCAATACTCAAGGCCAATGTGGTACAAACACACTTTCTAAGTTCTGCTATTATGCAAGAAGCACCTTAGCAAGATCCAGCCCCACTGTGTCACCACTAACTTCTTAACGGGTTTCTTCCAATAGTATCAGCGGACTGGGTAGAAACATTATTCTCACCACCATGCCAGCTGGGACGAAACTGATCGCTGGGAACAAGCCAGTGAGCTTCCTGACCGCACAGCAGCTACAACAGCTGCAGCAACAAGGCCAGGCCACACAGGTAAGGCCTGCATCTCATTTCTCCCCCTTATCCTCTGCTGCATCAGGACTTTGCATTGACATGGCACACTCACAGTCCCAACATCATTGTACCACACAAATGTTCTGATTATTTTTCATTTTTGACATTCAAATAAGAAGCTTAGATTTGGTTGGGGGGGGGGTCCCTACGAACACACTTGCTTAAACATTGGAACTGGTAACCTGAAGACAAGGGCAAGATGGGAGTGGAGGGCTTTGCTTGATTACAGTTCAGCTCCCAGTAGTATTTATGTTTCTGCAACGTGGCAGAGGGTCAGCTGAATGATTAAATGTATTTTCTTTCCTTCTGCATGCCGTTTTGCACAGGTGCGAATTCAGACACTCCCAGCCTCCCATCTCCAGCAGGGAACGGTGTCTGGCTCTACAAAAGCAGTCTCCACTGTTGTCGTGACAGCAGCGCCATCTCCAAAACAGCCACCAGATCAGTAAATTCAACGGCAAGCTGTAATTTTGCAAGAGTTACTCCAGCCCTCTTATTCCATTTCTGCCCAACTAGGGCTTGCTAGAGTCAGACTCTACTTACCCGCAAGTTGGTTCCTGATCTTTTGGAAGCACTTGTGGGAAATGCCCGTCGTTTGGTTTCTGTTAGAATAAGCAGAAACCCTAACACAAGCGTCCTGGAGTGCTGCATTTTAATAACCTTAACACCTTCATGTTAAGTTGCTGGACCCAGCCATCCGCTCAGAAAGTCTGGTCTCTTCTTTTTTTAAATTTTCAACCTAACAGAATACAAGTTTCAAAGAAACCTGCTGAATTAAGGCAAGAAGGTCTTAGAAGAAATGGACAAGTTATATTGCACCGGACTTCAGTTTTATCATTTCCAGGGTGGTTCTTATGGACGTTCTGATGCTGGATTTTAAATATTTGGTGCCTAAGCTTTCACCTGTTTATTTGATAATTTTATTCAGTTTTTTTAAAAAAAACTAAGTTTCTTGGCAACTTTCCTTCCCTCTCTGTGCATAAACTTCACCTATACTGCTTTATCCTCATCAAACTAAGTGTTTATATAAGGTGGTATAAAATTGACCTTATGTGAAATGCTCACCATAGTTGAAGAAAGCCTAGAGAGAAAGAGAAGAGGGTATTCTAAGCTGGTTGTGAAAAAGAGCCAAAAGCAAACCCTTCCCCACGAAAAGCTTAACACCTTGGACTTTATGTGACGGGGTAGTCACCTTTTGGAATGAAAAGCTAAAGAAAGCTTGACACTGTGTACCAAGCTATCTTCATATAAATTCATTTTACTGATGTTGATTATCACTATTGACTTTCCTATTCTTAACTGAATCTCTTATCAAAATGCATTTTATCCAATTAAGAACATTTACACACTAACGGGGGGGGGGGGAGGAATTATTGTTCGACACAGCCACACATGCACATACTTTTTTATATGCTATCTCTGCCACAGCTGCAGCATTGGAATAATAAACAGATTGTCAGTTTCCGTTTTCCCCTTTTTAAAAGTGAGCAAATTGTGCTTATTAGAACAAAGTAGAGGCAAGATTCCAGGGCTGCTATTCATGCACAAAATGACCGTTTTGAGACAACTGGGGCAAAATACAGAATAATATTAAAGGAGTTTAAACCCGTTATTTGGTAAGGCCTTTCAGTTGCTGAGGTAACTACTCTTGGGTGTCCCCCCCCCCAGTAAATTTGACAAACACCTGCTATTTATCTTTTTTAAGGCCAGCTAAGTTTATAGCCCTCTTGATTAACAGCATCTGCTACATTCAGAATCAAAGAAGGAGATACTATGTGCCGTCTGCTGGTCCCAAGCTGTGACTTACTATTTCCTCCTCCTATTTTACAAAAAAGCAGTGTAATGATATAATGCTGTAAGTTACTTTACTCAGTTTCCAGGATTGCAAAGTACTGGTTGTCTGTTGTCTAGTTCAGGAGTGTTCTGTGTTGAGGTAACACGGCACAGCTCCTTTGGGACTGACAGAGGGAAGTTTTGGCCAGTAGAAGCTGAAATTGTGTATGTTTGAATTGACCCTGATTTCCTGGTTAACTAATTAAAGGATATTTTTCACTGGAACCTGACTGGGCATTTAACTTGGCCTATCTCTTCCAGTCCAACTGCCTGAAGCAAAAGTGGACAAGCTTAGTCCTTTCTTCTGTGGTTTTTTGCTGTCTTTTTAAACCCACATTTACTTGTCAGGTGCATTTATACCCCTGACTTTCCACTGTTCTTAAGTGCTGTTGGTTACTTAAAAAAAAAAATCAAACAGAGAACAGTTGGCAGGTAAAATTAAAAGTGGATCAGTGCAGTAAAATTCCCATCAGCCCAATAAGTGTTCTCAGGAACCAGAAGACAGAAAAACCAGTAGGAGAACACTTCAATCTCCCAGGACATTCTATACAAGATCTCAAAGTAGCTGTCTTACTACAAAAGAATTTCAGAAATAGACTGGAAAGAGAAGTTGCTGAATTGCAACTTATCACCAAGCTCAAAACCATGGAGGGACCTGGTTTGAACAGAGATATCGGGTTCTTATCTCATTATACATGATAAGCGATCTTCAGCCATCTCCACCCTTGCTTTTTCATGCAAAACCATTTGCAGTCGTTTCCGGTCATCAACAGCTATCAGTCAGTCAATCACCCATTTCCACCACCCTTCTGAGTGATCCCCCCATCCCCACCCCTCCCCACCCCTTCTCTACATAAGTGCCTGGAAACTTCCATTTCACTGTATCTGAAGAAGTGTGCATGCACACGAAAGCTCATACCAAAATAAAAACTTAGTTGGTCTTTAAGGTGCTACTGAAGGAATTTTTTTATTTTATAAAGATCCAAGAAATTTAACAGCAACAACCCCACCTTCAACAACTCCCCCCCCCCAAAAAAACCCCCAATACCTCATCCCAAGATTCTGTTCAGCAGCCTCAGCTTTTGTAGCTGGAGTCAGGGCCCTGCCCTCCCAGGCCAGGTGGAAAATATTTGCAATGCAGAGAGTAGGTCTTCCAGGACTCCCAGCCATGACGGTCCGGTGACCTCTGCTTCCTAGTGAAAAGGAACCAAAACCCAAGGAAGACCTTGTAAACCTGAAATGCAGCATCAATCACATGCTGTTAATAGTATTCAGCATCTGTTAGGGAGATCTTCATTTTATTTTTTCTTCAATATAGCAGAAGGGAGACTGAGAGAATCTAGAGGCTTATCTAAATTTATCTGGTGTGTGTGCATAGCAGAGATCAGAACTGGCCACTTTTTCTTGGCTACAGCTGTTTATATATCACTATTTGCTGTGGGACTGTGTTAATTTAGATATGGTTAATGATAACAATATGTGGGTGAACTAAGATAACTTGGCCCTTGTGATGGCTGTGACTTCAGACAAACAAATATCTGACTCACTAATTTGGCTTGTGATCAGAAGTTGTGATTGACTTTCACTGCTAGTGAGCGGCACTTCCATTTGTACCACCCCAAAACAGCATTTCCACTTAATATTTACAGAACAGTGGGGAGGTTTACAGGCTCTACAGGTGAAAACAGCCACTCTCAGGAACCCCATTCTGCTGTGCAAAACCATAAGCAAAACCATTATATATAGCAGGGAGCAGGAACTGAATGCTTTTAACAGCACTTTGTCCGTACAAATTTTCCTGTGTCTCCTAGCTGTTATGGAGGCTGGAGAAGGAATGAACTGGGCCTAGCAGTGTACCAGAGACCTCCTGAATGTATTAATGCACAAATACTGAACACCTAAAAGGAAATGAGGCAAACACCTGTCTCCTTTAGCAACTGCTACTTTTTCTGGAGTGCCAGCTCTTCAACAGCCTTGGCTTCTTTTTTACCATGCTCTTTTGTTCTGTAACACATTTCTTTGTTGCATATTCTTACTGTGCAGGGTAATTCTTGATTATTATTGTTTTGGGCTGCCGCTCCCAATGATTCACTCTTTCGTGTGCTCTTTGAACCTGAAGCCATCTTGCTGGCTAGCACACTGCCTCGCTAAGATCCCACTGGGATTTTAACACTGTTGGGAAATTACTCTTTGCAAGAGGCACATGGTCGTAGGTGGGCTGTGGGGCTGGTCCCATCAACAGACATCTGAGATCTGCACTGAGAACGCAGGGCCTTTATTCTGAAGTGCGTGCCACATAAACCACATCTGCACTATATACATCTAAAGCAGTTTCATACCACTTTGAACAGCCATAGCTTTCCCCAAAGAACCCTGGGAAACTGTAGCTTGCAAAGCATCCTGGGAACTGAGAGTCGTTAGGAGACTCCCTCAGGGCCGGATTTAGGTTTGATGAGGCCCTAAGCTACTGTAATGGGGCCCTTTATATGTCCACTTGTCCTTTGTCAACAACAAATTGTCACTTTTTTTGTGTTGAATATACGCTATATGTGGGGCCCATTACTTACATCATAGGAGCCTACACAACGCAAACACTGTTGCTGTATGTAGGTTTGTTTTATTTTATTTGGTTTTTTATCTTATATTTTGGAAGTGCACAAATTTCCTTTAAATTTTTTTTGGGCCCCCCAAGAGAGTGGGACCCTAAGCTATAGCTTGTTTAGCTTATGTGTAAATCCAGCACTGGCTCTCCTGCGTAGGATCAGGCAGCAGGCCTGCCACTGTTAGCACCAAGTTGTAAAATGGGCTTTCTTCCCAGCATACCTGCTTTACTCTGAGCCAGATCCCACTCACCCACTGGTCCATCTAAGTTGCTTACACTGGCTGGCAGCGCCTCTCCACAGTTCCAGGCGGGAATCTCTCCCAGTCCAACCTGGAGATGCTACTTGGGGGCTTGAACCCGGAGCCTTCTGCATGCCAAGCAGGTGCTCTCTTCCTCACGCCGCCAGCCAATCGCCTGCCCCGCAAGGATGCCGAGAGAAACCGGTGCGGGGGGGAGGGGGGACAGACACTGACTTCCTGCTCAGTTCACCTGCCGGGAAGGCGGGGCCAAGAGGCCCAGGTAAATCTGAAGCGCGCGAGCGAGCGAGCGCGCGCTCTTCCTGCGGCCCCACCCTTGAAACTGGCTACCTGCGGCGGAAGGGGCGACCCACAAGGAAGTTGCTGAGCGGGAGAGGAGGAGGGGAAGCGAGTCACCCAGCGCCCGGGAGAAAAGACCCAGCCAGCTGGGGAGAAGGAGTCACCATCGAGGCTGCAAGGGAGGAAGAAGAACACGACGCCTTCTCTTTTCGAAGAAAGTTGCTCGCTGCTTTCGACTCGCCGACGAGGATTGCTCCGGCCATGGCTTCTGGCTAAAGCCCCCACCCCCGCCCTTCCCCGCCGCGATTCTTCTTTTCTGTTTCACTGATCTAGCCAGGAAGAGATTGGGACATCTCCAAAGTGGGGATTCTCTCTGGAAACTTTTCTTGCCTTGCTTTCCTCTCGCTCTCTTCTCCCTCCCCCCCCCAATCGCACTTCATCATAAACTTTCCGTAAAAAAGAGAGAATAAAGCGGGGGGGAAATCTAAATATGAAGGATTACCGGCTTCCCAGCGAAGGAAAAATGAACATTTATCACCCACCTTCCGGGGCTCCACCGAAGGCGTATGTTTCAGGCCTAAAGTACAGCAGTAAATTGGAGGTAAGTACTTGTTTGGGAGATTTCGGAAGGGGGGGGAGAGAGAGATTGGAGTGGGTCATCTGTCCTCCCTTTCCAGATCTTGTGGATCATTCCCAGAAAATTGTACGGGACAGGAGTCTTTGGTGGCCAGTCTCTTTGCTGCTGTTGTCCTTACCTTTTCCCCAAGCTGTATCATGAAAAGTGAGAACGTTTAAGAGTTAATGACGGGGCCAGGATCGGGCCCCTTAAACGCGCGTTTCAGTGGGGCTTACTTGCGAGGAGTGGTGTGTGTGTGCGTGCGTGTGTTAGGATGGCAGCGTTTCACTAGAAGGGAAGAAAAGAAAGATTCCTCCTTTAGGGGGCTAGGCTTGTATCAAGTTCGGAGGATGAACTGCCTTGATCCTGTATGGCAGGAGTCAACTGGAAGGGACCGGCCATCTCTCTCCAAGAACTGTTAAAGCCTCAGCCTTTGCATGTTCTGGGACAGAGTAAGGCAATTGCGTTCATACAAGCTGGCTTTTGGTGGCCAGGGAAAGGGCAGACCAACTTTTATGAGGAAGAAAGAAAGCCATTCTATGGCCTTGGAAAGGATGCCGAGGTGCCACACTTTGAGCTCATCCTGGTGCCTGACATCACCTTGTTTTGAAGTGAGCAGTTTGGCAGTGGACCCTCTTGGGTTCCCCCATGTTGGGTGGCCAAACTTCCCCAAATGCAAAGAGGTGTTTTGTTTTTGTGCTGGAGATTTTGAAAAGCAAAGCTTGATGTCGGCGGCTGTGTGCTCAGCCTCAGATTCCATTTTAGTGGAGTGTCAAAAGCAGATTGTCCTTTCTTGGTCAGTTTTTCAGGGTGGCTTTAAAGTGTAGGTGCTGTAGATTAAAATTTGAGGTCTCTGCTGCAGATTTCCTTCCTGTTATGCTCTTTTGTGTAGCGCCAAAAAGGGTTAATTTGCCATCTCTTAAGGTCAGAGGCCTGGCTGTTCTTATTCAAGTAGACTTTCCAGTTGAGCCAGTGAACTGAGGACACCCGGCTGGTGGGTGAGGTCTGTGGAGGCCTCTCTATTATGTGGGAAGAGTGTGGGCTTTCCTTAATTAAAGCTAATCCTGTTTTTAAATGTGTAATTTTTTAAAATTAAAACTTGAACTTGGCTCCATTCAACCTTGCTCTTAAAATGTGCTGCGATGATCTGGACGAGACGAAATGTACTCTTTCCATTTGATCAGACTTTTAAAGATTATTGTGGATGATAAATGTGGAAGCCCATATCTCTCCTCAGCGCTTAGAACTACAAGACAAAAATGCAGGGCCAGTTCCAGGTGGGTTTTTGCTTTGAGGGGGTGGGGCTCAGTAAAATCGTCATCTTACATATGGGCCCCCGCCTTTCAGGCTTTCCGGGGGACAACGGCTGGGTTGATAAACCACCATTTAACATTTCCCACCGTGCCATGGAGGGCAGATAAATTGGGGAAAATCCATATACATATTATTATTTAGCTGTGATTCCTGCATTGCAAGGAGTCGGAATACGTGACCCTTGGAAATCCCTTCCAACCTTGCAATTCTATCATCATTATCATCATCATCATCATCATCATCATCATCATCATCATCATCATCATCGTTTTAGAGTATATTCTTCCTTTCTCTTCATTGCACAGTCCCAGGCCCGGTTTCAACTATTTAAACATACAGTCTTAAAAGTGATTAAAACAAATTGCAGTCAGTATACATGGTAGGTCCTTATATATACACACCGTGTCAAGGCCAGAAGAAAGGGTTGTATCTTTAGGGAGGAGATTGCAAAGCCCAGGGGCAGCTATAAATAATGCCTCCCCCCCCCAATTTCTGATGCCTGAGAAAATACCAAGCAGAAACTACCATTTGCTGATCTTAACACCTGTGAGGGGCTGCTGGGGGGAACTCAAAATGGCAGCTGCCCAACCTAAAGATGGGAGGTGGCGGCAGCAGCAGCAGCAGCAGCAGGGAAGATACCTTTAAAAAATGGGGAGCTGCCATCTTGGCACCACCACGATCAATATCCCTTTACACTGGATTCCCCCCCCCCCCGAAACGGTGGGAGGGAACAGATAATCTTTGCAGAAGCCTCACTGGATGCCTCTGGTTTCCTTTCTCCTCTTCCTTCCTCAAAACTCCTACTGCTGTTGGCAAACCTCCCCTCCAATACATAAAAGCATCCCAGAGGACTGTAGCAGCTGAGGGTACATCCTCTCTGCTTCTTCTTTCTTAAAAGCAAGCAACATACCTGTCCAAATAAAGTCAATCCCTGTGGCCTGAATGAATTGTGTACCTGAAGCAAACTTGTGTCGATGGCTTGCTATTTTGGCATAACCTATGATCAAATGCTATGCATATTTACGCAGTAGTAAACCCTACAATATTAGGGGACTTGCTCCCAGATAAGTGTGCAGCCTTACTGCACAATCCTGTGTTTTACTCAGAAGTAAGCCCTGCTGAGCTCAATGAAGCTTACTCCTAGGTAAGCAGGTTTTAGGATTGTATATGAAATGTATGAAGTGGCTTTATACTGAATCAGACCAATGGTTAATCTAGATCAGTACGGTAGTGTCTGCACTGACTGGCAGTGGCCCGCCAGGGTTTCAGGCAAGGGAGTCTTTCCCCAGCCTTAGCTGTAGATGCTGGGAATTGAACCTGAGGGCTTCTGCATGCAGGACAGATGCTCTACCACTGAGCAACACTCCCCCCCCTTAGCTGTAGCCCTTCCCCCATACTTTAGGAAGAGGCTAGAAGCTGTTCCTTTGCTTTGATCTTACTGTATTTCCTGTCTCATTCCTGACTCTGCTTTCATTATAAACTTGGAATTAGGTTCAGTTCCTTTAAAAAAAAAGATGTAACATTAAATGCAGCTCAAAATGTTGTTCTGCATTCCAGCATAAAACCAGGAAGGGGCTCATCTCTACAGCACAATTTATTTTATAAAATTATGAACACATTCAGCTTGAGATTTTGCTGAAGCTTGAAAAGCCACCTGATGAATTTCTTGGTGCTGTGGCCAGTCCATTTTTAAAAAGGAAAAAGAAAAACTTGGTAAAAAATATCCTTCAGGCTTCAGTATATTGAGAGAGATAGCTCTGTCTCTCTTTTGCCCCCTCTCCAGTTTGTGCTTTGTGATGGTGAGTCATTGATGAAGCAGTGATGAAGATCCTTCAGCTTGATGACTAGGGATGTTGACACTTTCTTTTCTCCTAACTGGGTTCTTACAAAATTCCCCTTCCCTTATGAAAGCCAGCAGGGAATTTTAGTTTTCAACAGCATCTCAGTAAGATGTCAGTTTTAGTTGGCCTAGTGAAGCCCAAGGGATTTGATCTTTGCAAATCCCTGTCCAGAAATTACCTGATTTGTTCAACTCTGAATGGGGTGAAGATTGGGGCTATCCACCCCAAAGTATCAAAACACATACCCGGTATTTTGAGGGGCATTTTAGTTTGGTAGATCATAGTGGGAACAGAACAGATTTATGGGGTAAAAACAGACTAAGGTCACCTATGCAATATACATTTAAAGTATGCCCACTCCAAAAATCCTGGCAACTGAGATTTACAGAGCTACAGTTCCCAGGAGTCTTTGGGAGGAAGAAATGTGTCATGGAACAGATTTCACCTCTTCCCAAGTTTACTATGCTTTTTTGAGTGTTTGGTTTTAATACATTTTATTTCTTTTTATTTACTCTGCCTTTACATTTAAAATTGCTTAGTTATTGCAAATGAGCAATAACTAAGAAGAAGTCTTCTAAAATAGCCACACACAAAAACACCAAGTGGCAAATAACTTGAAGCACTTTCCTTCTGTGTTTTTTTACTTTGCCCTGTGCTGTTAATTATTCACCTTTATATTCTTTCCTTCTTCCAAGATACACAAGCTATATATACACAGGAGCCAGTGTGGTGTAGTGACTAGAGAGCTGGACTAGGACCTCTGAGCCCAGGGTTCGAATCCCCACTCAACCACAAAGCTTACTGGGTGAACTTGGACCAGCCACCCACTCTTAGCCTGACCTATCTCATGGGGGGGAGAATGGGGCTTTGTGAGGATAGAATTAAGAGGAAGCGATGTATGTATGCCACCTTGAGCTCCTTGGAGGAAAGGTGAGATATAAATGCAATAATTAAATAAATACAGATTGCCCTCCTCGTCTTCTCAACAATCCTGGGAGGTAGCCTAGGCTGAGATGAGGTGATTGGTCCAAGGCTACCCAGTGAACATCATGCCCAGGCCAGAGATTTTGGGTCTCATCCTAGGCAGGGCTGTGACCCAGCTGCACAAACTGCCTTTTTCTAAGCTGAAAGAACCAGCAGGCCGGCTGGCCAAAGTATTTAAATGCAAAATACCTTTACAGTGCTGCAGAGCATCTGTCTTCTCATAAATTCTTACAGCCACCCTGTAAGAAAGGCCAGTATTATTACTGGGCTTGTGTTGCAAATGCAGAGCTGTGTCTGCAAACTAGCAGCATGTTGCTGATCACCTACCGGTAACCAATGGAGACCTTAGGCAGCAAGGACTTTGTGGCCAGTGGAAGCACATTATTTACAGCTGTAGCCCTGTGATACCTGGAAGTAAACCTCATTGGACTAAGTGGGATTTCCTTTGGAGTATAGAAGAACAACAACAACAACAACAATAATAATTTGTTATTTATACCCCACCCATCTGGCTGGGTTTAAGATTGCTCTGTGTGCAGCACACAGCCCTCCAGATCTCCCCCCCCCCACACTCTTACAGCACGTTCTGCAGAGTCCTTTGACCTCCTACACACTGTCCAAAAACACAGAGCTTTCAAATGCGTAGACGGAGAGCCTTGATGGTGTCATTTTTGATACTCCCTGACCTGCCTCATCTTGTCTGCCATGGGGAAGGGAGGCTGGCCTTTGCTTAGTTCCGCATTGTAACTTGCACACCCAGAATGTAAACAGACTCTTCTGCAAAGTAGAGGGGGGCAGGGAGGACTGTTTGCTTGCAGAAGATGGATATGGATTGCGATCAGGTTTGTTTGGGGCTCTTTAACCCTTTATTTACATATATATATATAATCTCATTGCGTTTGGGAATAATAATAATAGGTAAAGGTAAAGGGACCCC
Source organism: Zootoca vivipara (assembly GCF_965207765.1). Classification (NCBI taxonomy): domain Eukaryota; kingdom Metazoa; phylum Chordata; class Lepidosauria; order Squamata; family Lacertidae; genus Zootoca; species Zootoca vivipara. The sequence goes on along the minus strand of NC_142597.1, from coordinate 28,226,807 downwards.
TGACCATTAGGTCCAGTCGTGGCCGACTCTGGGGTTGCGGCGCTCATCTTGCGTTATTTGCCGAGGGAGCCGGCGTACAGCTTCCAGGTCATGTGGCCAGCATGACAAAGCCGCTTCTGGTGAACCAGAGCAGCGCACGGAAACGCCGTTTACCTTCCTGCCAGAGCGGTACCTATTTATCTACTTGCACTTTGACATGCTTTCGAACTGCTAGGTTGGCAGGAGCAGGGACCGAGCAACGGGAGCTCACCCCATTGCGGGGATTTGAACTGCCGACCTTCTGATTGGCAAGCCCTAGGCTCTGTGGTTTAACCCACAGCACCACCCGCATCCTAATAATAATAATAATAATAATAATAATAATAATAATAATATGTGTTAACTACTGGTTAGGATCAAAATCTCCTGTTGGTGCCTGGGCACTTTTTAATGCGTTGTTGCATTAAAGTGTACACCATCAAATATAATGTGTGAATGTGACAAATGGGTGTTTAAAAAGCCATGAGTTGATCTGCATGCTTGCCAGAGAGCCAGGACTGGCCCCTAACTTCCTGTTGAGTGTACTTGCTGTGGTAAACCCAGGTTTGTTGCTATGTAAGTGTCGAGAGTGGGCAAACCCACACGCTATGTGCAGCAAAGAATTGGAGGAAGGACTTTGTTCATAAGCACCTGTCTCTAAGTCTGATCAGCCTTATCTAGAACGAGCAGAGGGAGAGAAGGGGAGGAGGGCCACTCCATCGGTCCTATAGAAATATTAGCTCCTTTATGGTTTCTCCTCTGCTTGAACTACTTCCACCCTAGCTGGTTGTTTGTAGGCAGTGCTTTCTTTTCTGGGGGGACGCAGGGGTACACATACCCCCTACCAGGCATGGCCAAACGTGGCCCTCCAGCTGTTTTGGGACTACAGTTCCCATCATCCCTGACCACTTGCCCTGTTCGCTAGGGATGATGGGAGTTGTAGTCCCAAAACAGCTGGAGGGCCAAGTTTGGCCATGCCTGCGCCTACACATTTTGTGAATCTTAAATTTGGCCTCATTGAGGGGGCAGTATTTCAATATGAGTAGGAAAATGAGAGTACCCCTAAACATTTTTTTAAAGAAAAAAACCACTGCTTGTAGGAATTCTGACTCAGAACCTGCCTGTTTGCTTCTCCTCCTCTCTGTCTTTATATTTGTTATGCAATCTGGGAACCCTTTTGACTGAACAGTACAAGTGCATTCATTTTTTAAAATCAAAACAAAACAATTTCAACAATCCTTAGAATAAATCTGGCAGATCAGTATTTTATGGCTACAGGGAGAGGGCTCCGAGACTTAACACAGCTTCCCTGACAAGGCAGTTCTACACATGTTTACTGAGAAAGTAAGCCCCGCTACGCTCAGTGGGGCTTACTCCCAGGTAAGTGTACATAGGGAGTTGTGGGCTGTAGGCCTGATGAACTCGTGTTGGAGGTGAGGACTTCCTTGGTCCAGAGTACAACTTTTGCTGCTGGCACAGTCCCTGAAGTAGGATTATCATGGTTAATCTTTACAACAAACCAGCTTTATGATCGATCAAGATTGCACTCTTTGTATTGCAGGTTGGGTGGTGCAGAGTCTGACCGTAATTGATTTATTTATTCAATTTCCAGAACTTCACTTCTTTACTGCCCAATAATAACCGAATCTCTCTTGACAGATTCCAATAAAGGTTAAAAATATTAGAGTCATGGGAGATGGAGGGCACCACGTGGGTCATCTAGTCCAACCCCCTGCAGTTCAGGAATCTTTTGCCTAATGTGGAGCTTGAACTCACAACCCTGAGCTTAAGAGCCTCATAATCTGCTGACTAAGCTGTCCATTTTAACATGGAATAAAAACAGAGCAATGCAAAACCAGAATAAAAACAACATGGCAGGTCATAAACCTGCAGTGAGATTTGAACTGGATAGCTGGCATTTTTGACTCTCTTTCTGTCCCCCTGTCCTCCCCCCCCAACCCCCCCTAAATTCCTGGCATTATAATCCAATGCTGCCATGGGGATTTCTATGAAAAAGTGATGGACAAACTTCCGTTTCTCGGAACTTGCTCTTTTCCTCCTCTCTCCCAACTCCTTTTCCTTTTGTGTCGTGCCTTTTTAGATTGTCATCCCAAGGGCAGGGACTCCTTTATGATTGTCATAATACTTGAAATAAACTTGCTGACTGCATATAGAAACAGTGATGTCAGCATTCCTCGTGTGTGTGTATCGATTGCTACACCCCCTGCCCCTTGTTTCGGGATGCCTGCAAAGAGGCTGGCACAGTCACACGCTGGATAGATCGGAAACTGACTTCTGCGTTTGCCGTTTCCCTTTTCCCCTTTAGGAAAGAGTTGAGCAAACTTTACACCTCAGTTTGCTTGAGAAGTACTAGCCCGAACATGATCTGTCCTCTTCACCCCTCTCTGGCTGTAGTTGGAATCTCCTAAATTCTTTGGTTCCTTCCTCCTCTGGCCTCTTCCCTCCAACAACAACAACAAAAAAAGCAAATAGAAAGTTTTTCACCCTTTCTACTCATGGTCATCCAATGGTGAGATATTCAGAACAGGCAAGAGAAAATACTTATTTAGCACATAGTCAAATTATCGAATTAGCTACTGCACAATGTGGTCCAACTCAAGACAGCTTTGAAAAGGGCTTAAGACGAATTCATGGGGGATAAGGCGGGTGGCGCTGTGGGTTAAACTACAGAGCCTAGGGCTTGCCGATCAGAAGGTCGGCGGTTCGAATCCCTGCGATGGGGTGAGCTCCCGTTGCTCGGTCCCAGCTCCTGCCAAGCTAGCAGTTCGAAAGCACATCAAAGTTTAAGTAGATAAATAGGTACCGCTACAGTGGGAAGGTAAACGGTGTTTCCGTGTGCTGCTCTGGTTCTCCAGAAGCGGCTTTGTCATGCTGGCCACATGACCCGGAAGCTGTACGCCGGCTCCCTCGGCAAATAACGCAAGATGAGCGCTGCAACCCCAGAGTCATCCGTGACTGGACCTAATGGTCAGGGGTCCCCTTTACCTTTTTAAGGCGACCAGTGGCTGCTAGTCATGCTGGTTGTACATAGTATCCAGAATTGGAGGCAGGATGCTTCCAAATACCAATTGCTGAGTGATAGAGGGCTGTTGCTCTTGGAGTCTTGCTTATCGGCTTCTCATCAGCACCTATGAGCAGGAGGATGGGAGAAGGGATAATACTTGCCACAATGACAAGGCAGGATGCAACATGCAAATGATCTGAAAAGTCAGAATTAAAGAGCCTGTGCTCTATCTCAGGACCTAGAGAAATGAGAGCAGGGATAGCCAACATTGCTTCCTCCAGGCATGGATGGAACTGCGTCTCCCATCGACCCTGACCATTGGCTATGCTGGCTGGGGCTGATGGGAGTTGTAGTTCATCAACATCTGCCAAGGCACCATCTTGATGATTTTGACTCTCACCCCTCTAGGTACTGAGTTGCCATTCTGGCTAGCCCTTTGTGGGTGGCTACCCAAGGGGCGTAGCATGGGGGGCAGTACCAGGGGGGTTGTGGCCTCGGGCTCTGACAATGGGTGTTACACCACTGAGCTACTCTCATGCTTTTTTCTAAGCTAGAGGATCTGAAACTGTTGTCTGTGGACCACGAGTGGCCTGTGAGCTTCAATAACTTAGCCCATGACATAAAATCCTAGAATTGTTGGGTCATCTAGTCCAACCCCCTGCAACACAGGAATCTTATTTGCCCAACGTGGGGCTCGAACTCACAACCCTGAGATTAAGAGCCTCATGCTCTGCCGAGCGAGCTGTCTGTGCATTTGTGGCTGAGTATGGGAGACCACTCACCCATCTTATTAAAAGTTTCTAATGATTTTTAGGAACTTTCTTGGGAAAGATGGAGGGCACTAGGAGAAGGGGACGACAGGACAAGATGGTTGGACAGTGTTCTCGAAGCTACCAACATGAGTTTGACCAAACTGCGGGAGGCAGTGGAAGACAGGAGTGCCTGGCGTGCTCTGGTCCATGGGGTCACGAAGAGTCGGACACGACTAAACGACTAAACAACAACAAATGATTTTTAATTGTCTTCTCATTGCATCTTTTATTTCTTATGTTGCATTCCATTGCATTACAGTTTGAATTCCTCGGAATGCAAATTGTAATGCAGGATAAGGAACAAAAGACACGGCTACACAATTAAAAATCTTGCTGCACCTAGCGTGGCGCGTTGCAATCATTACAGGGGGCAGGAAACCCATTCAGTGGTCTGTCAAGACCTCCAGTCGTTTTCAAGTGGTCCATACCAAGGGGTGGGGGAAAAGGTTTGGGAGACCCTGTTCTAATTCAAGCAATATCAGCTGGGTGACTCTGTGGCTGGAGACCTTCAGTTGGCCTTGGGTGTCACTGAATCAGATCCTGGGAGCAGCATGGAAGAAGAAAAGGGCAGTTCCTTCCCTCTGGCTAAGCCTCTAAACTTGTCTGGAATGGCTTTCGCTGACCAACTTACCGGTGCTTCACATATGGCCTAACTTGGACATATTTCCTCTGTGTTTCATTTGAGGTCTGAGTCATCAAAGGGATAAGTAACAAACAGGGTTGAATGAAACCAGACTTACGCAACAGCAGCGTGAGAGGACTCTCTCTCTCTCTCTCTTGGAGAAGGAAGTGAGCCCTGAGTAAATGATTAGAGGCAGTGAAAGAGGAGAAGAGGCAGCTGCCTTATGCAAAGTTAAACCCCCTGTCCCCATCTAGCTTAGTGTTCTCTGCTCTGATTGGCAGCAGCCAGCCAGGATTTCCAGGGCCATCCCAAGCATGTTGGGCGCCTTGGTGCGGAGATCGCTCCGGTGCCCCCGCCCCATTTCTTGTCGCCACCCAGCCTACCCCTAGAGCCAGCCCTGAGGATTTCAGGCAGGCTTTTTATCCCAGCACCTCCTGCAGTTGTCAGCAATTGAACTTGGGACTTTACTTCATGCAAAGCCCTTCCCTGATACTGTACTTTGATTTAGGCAGGGGATACAGTCTCCCAGTGGGCTCTGGCCAGTGGCAGAACAGAGGCCAGGCCTGTTTTCCTTCTGCTTTCTTGCCGACAGGAAGATGCCTTACATTGAGTGAGTCCATTGATGCACCTAGCCAAGTACAGTATTGTCTTTCCCCAGATATAAATTGTGAAGGTTCCCAGGTGGATTATATTCTCTCTAAGCCAAAACCAACCTTACAGGCCGGTAGTGCTTTCAATAAATAATAAAAAATAAAAATTGGCCGTGCTTCCAATATTTATTGTACAATGTAGGGAAGGCTGAAACAAACGATGCCGGTAAATTCAAAAACAACCATTTGGCAGAAACTGAATAAATTCAATATTGCAAGATAAGTCAATAAATTTAGGCTCAAGTATATAAATAACAATATATATACGTATATAAATAACAAAGGGATGCGGGTGGCGCTGTGGTCTAAACCACAGAGCCTAGGGCTTGCTGATCAGAAGGTCGGTGGTTCGAATCCCTGTGACGGGGTGAGCTCCTGTTGATCAGTCCCTGCTCCTGCCAACCTAGCAGTTCGAAAGCATGTCAAAGTGCAAGTAGATAAATAGGTACCACTCCAGCGGGAAGGTAAATGGCATTTCCGTGCACTGCTCTGGTTCACTAGAAGCGGCTTAGTCATGCTGGCCACATGACCTGCTGCCTGCGGACAAACGCCGGCTCCCTCGGCCTATAGAGCGAGTTGAGTGCGCAACCCCAGAGTTGTCCGCGACTGGACCTAACGGTCAGGGGTACCTTTACCTTTATATATAAAAAAGAGTAAACCGAGAGTTCTGGTATGGTCCCCTGAAAGTTTCCCCAACCTGGAACCTTCCAGCTGTTGTGGATGGCATTTCCCATCAGATCCAGGCAGCACAGCTGTGCTGATGGGTGATGCAGTGCAAAACATCTGGAGGGCACCAGGTGAGTGTGGAGGGGGAAGGCTGCTCTGCCCTTTCAGTGGCTCCCAAGAGCAGTTCTGTGCTCGGAATGGCTTTGCCACGGAGGACAGTTACGCAGCTGTGGTTTGGGAGCCCAGTTCCTCCTTGATCCCTGCATGCTTCCTCCTCTGGTTTCTTAGTGGTGGAAGAAACACACGGCCCTCCGTATGCTTTTGAACCACAACCCACACCACCCCCAGCGACTGATCATGCTGCCTTGAGCTGCTGGGGGAGTCCAACCACATTATTATTATTTTATTTTTATATCTATAGCCTGTCTTTTTCAGGGACTTGAGGCGGCTTACGGATCAAATAGAAACAGTTAAAAACATAGGAAAACAACAGCAATACCTTTATAGAACTAAAATGATATCTAAGTATAAATGATGGATTAAAAGCGTCCAGATAATTACAATAAAAACAGCACGGTGAAGCATCTGGTCGGCCACAGATTGACCTGTAAATCAACCATTTCCTGTAGCAATGCTTGGCCACAGCTGCAGAACCCTGGCGGCTTGCCTTGTATTCAGGTCCGTTGGTCACAAGCTGCGGACAGACAGAGCAGCCGAAAATAAAGTCATTGTGCAAGGCCCGGCTGCTGTTCTTGCTCATCCGGCGCTGAATGACTTGGTTTTGCATGAACAGCAGAGGTCTCAGTTCACTAAGGCACTAAGTTTTGCTCAGCCACACAGCTCCGAGTGAGGATTAAGGCGTTCAAATCCGAGTCCTCAGGGAAAAAAGGTGGGATTGAAGAATGGATTTAAAAGAAGAGATAGAAATGGGAACCTGCCAAGAGAGCAATGCTCTGCCTCCACGGCCAGAGGCAGTAAATCAACTGAATGCTGGGAGCTGGAAACCACCGGCAGTGGAGGGGAGAACGCTCTTGTGTTTGAATTCTGCTTGTGGGTTTCCCTTGGAGGTACAGTATGTGGTTTGGCCGCTGTGAGAGCAGGGATGATGGACTAGATGGGCCATTGACTTGTTCCAGCAGGCTCTTTGGATGTTCTTAGAAAGGAGGATGTAGGGTTCTGTCTTGCTTCTAAGAAAGTGCACCGGGCAAAAGGGGAAGGCAGGGAGCGGGGAGAGACACTCTGATCTTTTTCAGTCAGCTGTAAGTTGCTGACTTCACAGGCGGAAGTCTGTCACCTTGGAGCTGTGGACGCCAAAAGTGCAAGCCACGAGTGAGGCGTGACACGCCTGGCTGAGCCGGCCTGACTTGGTTCTGCTCCACAGGTGCTGCTTGAACAGGGATGGGCAGGAGCAGCCCAGAAAAGGAACACGGAAGTCCCCGAAACTCTTGCAGAAAGTGTGTGAGCAACACGTTTTGTTCCGCCGCACTTTCTGGGGATGAGTGTGTGTGCCTTCTGGGGGCCAGATTCTTTGTTCACAGTTTCAAGGTTGTAGACATGAAAGGGGAGTGGTTCCCCCCCCCCTCATTTGACGGCTGTTTTCCTGTAGGGTTGCTGCTTTTTAAGCCGGTGTGGCCTAGAGGGATGCAGGTGGTGCTGTGGTCTAAACCACAGAGCCTAGGACTTGCCAATCAGAAGGCTGGCGGTTCGAATCCCCGCGGCGGGGTGAGCTCCCGTTGTTCGGTCCTAGCTCCTGCCCACCTAGCAGTTTGAAAGCACATCAAAGTGCAAGTAGATAAATAGGTACCGCTCCTGCGGGAAGATAAACGGTGTTTCCGTGCGCTGCTCTGGTTCACCAGAAGTGGCTTAGTCTTGCTGGCCACATGACCCAGAAGCTGTCTGCGGACAAACGCCGGCTCCCTCAGCCTATAGAGCGAGATGAGCTCCACAACCCCAGAATTGTCCGCGACTGGACCTAATGGTCAGGGGTACCTTTACATTTACCTTTAGCCTAGAGGGAGGAATGAAGAATTGGCAAGCCCCAAGTTTGTTTGTTTTTGCTTATTTGTCACGAGTTTAATGTGGCCTTGGTCAAACGGATGGGTTCTCTCTTTGTCCTCCTCCCCTTTACAACAGGTATGGGGTGGGGTGGTTTTTGCAGCTTGATGGCCACATTCCCTTCTGAGAACTTCCTGGGGGCCACATGGCCATGGTAGGCAGGGCCAGGGGCAAAAATGGGTGGAGCAATTGGTGTGCATTTTACCTTTACCTCTACTCTCTCGCACGCCTTTTTCTCTGGCACAAGCCAGAAGTTCAGGGACATTCCAGCCAGTGTGGTTGAATAATCGGACTTAGCTCTGTGAGGGAAATAGGGGCTTGCAGTTTCTAGTTTTCTAGTAGTGTTCCCTGAAAAGGGTCCCGTTCCTCAGGCTGGTTGTAAAAAAGGCAGTCAGGTAAAGCCTGGCTGATGGTAGACTGAGCATCCATGTACTCTAATGGAACAGCCTCGGTTGTTTCTAATGCTTATCAAAAATTTGGACTGTTTTTCACGATCCTGGGTCAACTATTCACTACACAAAGGTGATATTACTTCCTCTTTATCTGCCTTTTCTCTGTCTGCTGTAAAGCTAGAACTTCAGCCGGGTTGAGGGCTGGCTTTAGCTTTAGGGCACACAAAAGGGAAGAAGTCATTTTTCAAGCAGCGCATGAATAACCTGCGGAACTCCCTGCCATTTGATGTGATGGGCGCTGTCTTACATCGTTTTCTATTTCTTGTTTTAATTATTTTTGGGGGAGGGGGATGAAAGGAAAATAGATTTGTCACTGTTTGTACGATAGCTAGATGTAATTGTTCCTTTACAGTTTTTTACTCTGACATGTCTCTTAGGTATTTCGTGGACAACGATTCATGAATTGAATCAAATTTAATTTAAAAAATGGAACTCACATGGGCAAGGGCTGTATACCTTCTGGTTTCCTCCCTGCCGCACTTCAAGGCACTTTGTTGCCTTCTTGCCTTGCTTGGGAGCCTCGAGGATCGTGCTAGGAAAAGGAATTTCGACTAGTCCCCGGCCCTCTCCCCAACCTCCAGATGTTTTGTCTGGGTCTGCTAGGAGCTGTGGTTCAAAACAACTGGATATCTCTGGATTTGGGGAGAGATCTTTTAGCCCAGGCATCCCCAAACTGCGGCCCTCCCATGATCCCTAGCTAACAGGACCAGTGGTCAGGGATGATGGGAATTGTAGTCCAAAACATCTGGAGGGCCAAAGTTTGGGGATGCCTGTTTTAGCCGGATTTCCACAATGGTATTCCTTGCATGTAGGTAAAAGTAAAGGGACCCCTGACCATTAGGTCCAGTCGTGACCGACTCTGGGGTTGCAGTGCTCATCTCGCATTATTGGCCAAGGGAGCTGGCGTACAGCTTCCAGGTTATGTGGCCAGCATGACAAAGCTGCTTCTGGCGAACCAGAGCAGCGCACGGAAACACTGTTTACCTTCCCGCTGTAGTGGTACCTATTTATCTACTTGCACTTTGACATGCTTTCGAACTGCTAGGTGGGCAGGAGCTGGGACCGAGCGATGAGAGCTCACTCCCTTGTGGGGATTCGAACCGCCGACCTTCTGATCAGCAAGCCCTAGGCTCAGTGGTTTAACCCACAGCGCCACCTTGCATGTAGAGAGATTCATAAATTCAATACACAGTAATGATTGGCTGAGCTCCCCTATTCCAGCAGCGGAATATATTGGGCTGGCCCTGTCCTTGGGTTTGGGGACCTGCAGGAGTACATGGACACCTTGTTGGGATGGCAGCCTGATTCTGTGTTTGCTTCGCCCTAGGATATGAACGGCCTGGAAGAAGGCTTGGAGTTCCTCCCCACAATGAACGCCAAGAAGGTGGAGAAGAGGGGTCCCAAGCGCTGCATAGTGGCGTTAGCCATCGTCCTGGTCTGCCTCCTCCTCTCCCTGCTTGCCGGGTTCCTGGTTTGGCACTTTAGATGTAAGTGAGCCCTGGTTTACAAGGTGTGGGGTTGCCATATCGTATTATGATTACTGTATATTTATTTAGATCTTGGCTTTTTGCCCAGACTGGGATTCAAGGCAGGCTTACAAAAATGAAGCAAGACAGCTAAAATGCAGAACGCTAAAAACATATAAAAGATCATCATTAAGGGAAAAAAACAATTCGACGCTGATAGAATCAAAACAATATAAAAAACTAATCTACTGAAATACAGGTAATACAAACAAACACAAACAAACAAACAAACAAACAAACAGACAGTGCAGCGCTATTAAAAGCCCTTTCCTTCAAAAAACAGTCAGTTATGAAAACCTCCTGCCTTTTAAAGATATTGGAAGAAGGAGAGGAGAAACCACAGTTCAATAAATAAAGCTTTTTGCCACCTTTAAAATTTCCACTCTCTGTTACAAGGACACATCGGAGCAGACCGGGAATATCATCTGTCCTCAATAGGCAACCCCACCAATTAAAACATTTCCCTTGGTGGATCAGTTGGCCAAAGCTTTAGTTTATTGACCTGTTGACTAAGCCAATTTAAACTTAAAATCCAGCCGAGTCACTGCGTGAGCAGAACAACAACTGCTCATGCTGTGGAACTTCCACCCCCTTGTGTCCCCCATGGGCCCCCAAACCTGCTATGGAGTTTTCCCCAACACTTCAGAGTGGGATTCAGATGTATATGTCCATTGTATATCTGATATACAGTTAGTTCTAAAAACAATTACGGTTGTAAAAACAAGTAAAACCATACTAGCCAAAGCAGAAGAACGTAGATTCAATCACCAGGCATGTGTGTGTGACACACAAAATTAGGTGACTGTTGGCTGCATGTGGCAGAAGTTGTATAACGCCACAATTTGGGAAAGAGAAATGTAACTTGAAGAAGACTATTGATTTTATTATTCATAAGCACCAGCAATGTGCATAAGCTAATAGTGGTCTTCGCCCCAAGGAGCTTGCACTCCAGATTAGTGTTTCCCATCCTTTTCCAGGGCCCTGCCCCCTGGGTTTCAGAAATTCATCCCCAATGCCCTCCACTCTACCCTATGAAAAGCACGATTCAGAATACAGTGGTACCTTGGAAGTTGAACAGAATCCGTTCCGGAAGTCCATTCGACTTCCAAAACTTTTGGAAACCCAGGCGTGGCTTCCGATTGGCTGCAGGGAGCTCCTGCAGCCAATCGGAAGCTGCGCCGGACGTTCGGGTTCCAAAGAATGTTCACAAACCAGAACAGTCACGTCTGGATTTGCGGCGTTTGGGAACCAAAACATTCGACTCGCAAGGTGTTTGGGATCCAAGGTACGACTGTAGTGGTTTGCGTGACCCTCTAAAGAAGAGAATAACACGTTGAAATGAAAAACATTAGCAATTAATTGCACATTTATTTGAAATCCAATGAAAACAATTTGGTTTAATCAATTCTCCAAAAGGGGTGAACTTGATCCAGTGAGACCAGCTCTTCAAATTTTGATAGTCATTGACACCTCCAGCTGTTGCCCCCTTGCCCTCTTAGCAGCCCCCTAGGGCAGGCATAGGCAACCTTGGCTCTCCAGATGTTTTGGAACTACAACCCCCATGATCCCCAGCTAACAGGGATCATGGGAGTTGTAGTTCCAAAACATCTGGAGAGCCAAGGTTGCCTATGCCTGCCCTAGGGAATCCCACTGCCCACTCTGGGAACCACTGGCCTAGATCTTAAAAGCTGGAGAAGTGAACAAGTGGAATTGCGGAAATGAAGAGGCCAGGACTGAGTGTGATTGAATGCAGTTAACCATACGTAAGCTATGGGTTGAATCCAGTGCTAGTCGTACCAAGGAGTTGACCCACTGAAATTAATGGGCATGACTACCTTTCCTCCATTACATTTATTCTGAATAGAACTTTTTTTTATTCAGTCCCTTGATTCTCTTGATGATGGAGACACGCAAGCAGGGTCCTGGCTCTCCCTACCTGGTGCCGTTACATTTTGCATCCAAAAAGTTACATGATATCCCCATGGAATAGTTCTGCCACTTGTGGGGTCTTTGGGGAAGAATGGTAATAAAAAAGGTAGATCCCTGAGTGCAGATCTTGGGAGCCACCCACAAAACCTGCCGGATTCTGTGTGTTGAGAATGCCTCCTTGAAAACCAGATTGCAGAGCTGCAAGAACGGAAGTGAAAGGAGCGTGTTGCCTCTTTTCTGAAGCTTGACGGAAGGTCGCTTGGTTCTATTAATGGGCACCCAAGAAATAAAAGCCTCTCTGGATTCAGAGCAATTGGACTGGGGCAGAACTGTCCAAATAAAAATAATAATAACTGGAGCCCATTTGTTCCAGGCACCTCTAGACCTGTAGGTGTAAAGCAGGCTCCATTAAACACTGTTCTTACCTTTCACCCGCAATATGGCTTCTCTTAGACAGGAATGCCCATGTGCAGAAAGTCTACAATGGCCACCTGAGACTGGTGGGGGGCCACTTCATCGATGCTTACGAGAATTCCAGCTCCCCTGAATTCGCTGACTTGGCCAGGGAGGTGAAGAAAATGGTAAGCAGCTCCTGAACTCATAGGGCAAACTTGGGGAAGTGTTGTTGACTGTGTAGCATGTGCGTCTCTGGTGTGTTGGGCTGGAGGCACAGGACTGAACTAAATGACGCCAGCTCCCATCGGCTCCAGCCAGCATGGCCAGGGGCCGAGGATGATGGGAGTTGTAGTTTGACAATGTTTGGAGGGCCGCAGGGTTCCTCCTCCTCCCGGTTTGCATGCTTCTGGGCTCAAGTGAGGTGAACCCCACCCTCTCTCTTTTCAACCTTGAATCTTACTTCTGTATACATCCTTTCAAACCCAAAGATGGTTCTGGTTTGATTCTTTATCACTTGAACTGCTTTACTGTGAGACTTACCCAAGAGAAGCTCAAATGACTTAAATGCTCTTATTACTTAAATGTAATAAAGCCACCCTCCCATTTGCTTTTCCAATCAGTGGATTCCACATTTTGAAATCCGCTGAGATTCCTGGAGACAAGCTCAACTTGCAGCCCAAAGCAACTTCCTGGAAGGGCAATATAGAAACATCCTGAGAACAGTGCCTCTCCATCTGTGTCAGTAGAGGACACTATTCATTCTATGTTGTACTGTATTTGAAATTCCGAGGGCTAAATACTTAAAGAAACCCCTCGGGATTGGCAGCTTTAGTGACATCGATAAAATAAATTACCTGCTGTCTAGCTCGAACAAACCGGTTATGTTTAGCACAGCGAAGTTTGCACTAAAAGCCTCTCAACTCAGGAAAACCCTAGAGTCTTGCGTCCAGAGTTTCTCGCCATTCTCCTCCATTTGTGTATATCTGTGAAGTGTTTTATAATGTTTTAATCATATGTGCTATGATACGTTTTTGAGACCTGTCTGTTTTAGGCTATAACCTGTATTTGGTTGACCTATAGAATGTGATGACGATGACAAAATGGTTATAGCCAGAAAATGTAGTTCCCTTCTGACCTCTGAATTTGGTAGTCATCTACCTGTTCCTTTATTTAAACTAAATTGTAACCTCTTTTCTCACCTTTAGCTCATAAACATCTATAAAAATAATCAGGATGTCAGTCCTTTCCACAAGGAAACTCAAATCGTCGCATTCAGGTGGGTAATGGCCAAGTTTAAGAAAAATCGCTCAGAATTATTGTTTAAAATGTCATTTAAAATGATTTCTAGTAAGGCGGGGGGGGGGGGAACCCAGCTATGTAGCATAAACAGTGTCTGCAAACGACGAGATGTGCAAACTCATACTTGCTCTTCCGAACATGGGTTTGCCACGGTAATGGGGCAAAAATCCCTTAAATGATACTCCTTTGCAACATGGCCTCTGTTATCCTGCTAGTATGTTTGAGAGAGTCAGGCCTTAAGGAAACCAATATTCACAATAGATTATAGCAGAGCTTTCCAAACCTTTTGGACGTGCATAATTTCATTCAGTTTTCCTAGCAAACTGGAGGTTAAACTAACCCCTTTCCAGCCCTGGGAGGAGTGTGGGGAGCGTTTGCGCGGCACATCTACACACTGCAGCCGACACACTAATGAGTCGCGACACACAGTTTAGAAAGCTCTGGATTATAGTGATTGGGGCAGTCAGGGCTGGCCAAGGCTTCCTGCATTGCAAGCAGTTGGGCTAGACGCCCCTTTGGGTCCCTTCCAACTCTACAATTCTGTGATTCTCTTTGCAAACCTGATGGTTTGGTCCAGATTCCTAACCTGCCTCTTTTTCCTCCTCTCCGAGCAGCGAGGGCAGCATTATTGCCTACTACTGGTCAGAGTTCAGTGTCCCTAAACACAATGTGGAAGCCCTTGACAAGGCCATGGCCAACATCCAGGCTTCAAATCAAGCGGGGATGAAACAGAGGGGGAGCTATGAAATGCGAGTTGAGACGGTCGTTGCTTTCCGTAAGTCTCTTTTCTATTCTGCCCCCTCCTGTTCAGTCACCTCAGCCTTGATTGTGAGAATCTGAGCTGCCTATTTGGCTTCGGAAAATGAGACCCAAACATATGTGGGGTAAGACATGGCTAGAAGTGGCTGACTAGGGCTAGATCTGCACAGCTATAAAACAAACGCTCTGAAAACAATATGCTAAAAACCACTGTAAAGCTCACAATTGGAAAGATCATTTCAGCTCTACAGCACCATCTGGTGTCACAGTGTTATAACACATTTATAACGCTGTATTTTGACTAATGTAGCTGAGTCCTTGGGCTGTTATGGGCAGCTGGGTTGGGGACTCAGCCATTCGGAAGGCCCAATTCACCCATGCCCTGAGTCCTAACTTTTTGCAGCTGCTGAGTGGTTAGGAACAGTTTGGAGAACTTTCCCTTTTAAAAGATCGGTTCTCCAAACTTGTCCTAACCGCTCAGCATCTGCAAAAATTAGGACTCGGGGCAAGGGTTTATTGGGCCTTCTGACTGATTTGGTCAATAGCCAGGTGCAAAACGCCCGAGGCGCTTGTGCATTTCAGAGCATTGTCAAGGCAACCATGTAGCGGGAACTGTAAGAAGTGTCTTTTATTTAGAGTAAGACGTGAAGGCTTTTCTTTTGTTTAAATGTTACAAAAATGTTGTTTTGTTTAAAGGCTATGCTATTATAGGTGCCACATACCTGTTCCATGCTTGTAAGAACTCAATTTTTCTGTGTGGCGGCACCCGCACTTTGGAACTCCCTGCCTATTGATTCAGGCAGGTGCCTTTGCAATCCTCTTTCTGGCGTCTGCTAAAAACATTCTTCTTTAGACAAGCCTACCCACATGTTAAGAAAGCTGATGCGAGTTTTAATCTGTTTTCAGTCTTATTTTTATTTTAGCTTTCTGAAAGTTTTAAAATTATTGCTCACTTTTCTTATTGACAATGTTATTGTTTTATCTTTTTCTGTAAACCCCTTTGAAGCGTTGTTTTTGTTTTTTTAACAATCAAGCAGCGTATACATTTTATGAAATGAGTAAATTTAAATATTGCACCCTTACAATGAGGGGGAGAGAGGCCTGGGGTTGGCATATAAAAGGGCCAGAAGACATTTGAACTTTCTCTTCAGAATAACGGATGTAAAGATTGCCTCTCCTACCCCCACTGCCCCCCCCTCGGGTGCTCTGATTCTGATGGTAACATCTCCCTGCCAAAATCATCCTAATCAAAAATGTTCCTGCAGCAAAACTTGTTAACTGAGGAACTTACAAGAATGTTACTTAATTCGTACTTCAGAAGTTTATTTATGGGTGTGCAGTACAGACTGCAGCATCGGGTGGATTTTTGGGGAGGGAAATCCACCAAAATGAAATGAAATACATCTTTTTCTTTTTTTCAAATAATTTTATTCATTTTCCAAATACAAAATCACAAAAAAAACAAAACAAAAACTCAAAACAAAACAAAAACTCAAAACAAAAAGAACAATAAAGAACAATAAAACAAAACAAAAAGAACAATAAAACATAAAAAAGAAAAACATCTCAAATCATATATTGTTTCCTTAACATTGTTGACTTCCTCAATTCCCCCCTCACTGGGTCCATTTTATAATTCCAATTTCTTAAATCTTAAATTAATCTAACACATTTTATCATTAACACTCGAATATTCTATTCTAAAAATATCATCTGTTCTCCACCAATAATTAATTTATCCAAATCAAAAGTTATTTTCCCTTCCTTCTATCTTCCGTTTCTCCCCTTAGCCTAGAATTTTTTTCCAAGAACTTTCCATAAATTTAAATATTAATTCTTACATATACTAACATTTAAACACATTATAACAAATTTAACCCCCCTTCCCCAGAACTCAGGGTCTCCCAGATTCTTCAGCGAGTTCCATAAGTCACTCCAGTTTCAGACCATCTAAATCAATCAAAAAAGTTGCATCCATTACTACCCCTCACCCCACTCCCACCCTGTCCCAGCCTACCCACCATTCTTCCTCAATCATCCCCTGATGCCTCCCCAATTCTTCAAATGCTGTAGTACAAAACCATCCAGCAACAATTCCATTTTCCAGCCCTTTCTCAGTTTATGAAATACATCTTTTCGGCTGAGTCATGGTGACTCATCCACTTCTGCTGAGGACTTCAGCCGGCATTCTCACGAAGGACTCTTGCATTGGAGTCCATCAAAGTAGGGGGAGGGATGAGCCAACCTTTGTGTCTCCAGGGCAGGGAATGCAGACTGGTTGGGTTCCCCCTACAACGGGGCCTGCACAATTAATGTATTTCTCTCTCTCTCTCTTTAACTCCTAGCTTCTGATCCAGATATCATCAAGGCAAAACGGGACAGTAAGTACTCAGTTTGGTTTTGTGGGCCAATAGCCATACAAGACTCATTGGGTCGTCTGTACAAGGGGGCCTGTTCCTCCTCCTCCTCCGTTTGGGAGACATAGGAGCGTCCAAGTCTGGGGAACAAGGCTCTGCTAAGTTATGAAGGGGAACGTACCCAGAACAGCCCCTGCGGAGTCCAAATCAGTTTCGTGGCTGGGTTGGTTTTCTCAAGCGAAGCTTCCTAAGATGAATTTGCTTTGGAGACATAGAAGCCGCTTCTTAATGCCTTGTTTTTGACATTTGGGGTTTTTAGAAGTGCAACAGAGCTGGACAGACTTCAGCCTTGCACGACCGACTCTTACGCATTCTTCCTTGCCCACCCAACCTGGTTTATTTAGCAAGCAAAAATTGGGGAGGGGGGGGGAAACCAAAAGCATGCCCCAAGCATTGTGAAAATGTCCTCTTCTTAACACGAGGGGAAAGAGTTTAAATTGCGTGCCAAAAAAATAAAATAAAACCATGCATGTTTTAGGAGCGTTTATTTTCCCCCTATAATAGCCAAGGATATCGGTGAACATGGTGGGTTTTTTTTTTAACTATTTGGCCTCAACTTAGTACCCTGCCCCTGTTGGACTCTTTCTTGGGGCTTTGTTTGAAATGGACCGCCTGGTCCTTCATTGCTTTTGCATTCTCCCTATTGAGAGCCCCTCCTCCTCCTCCTCCCCCCGCTCCTCCCTCCCTCTCTCCCCACCTACTCAGACAGCTGCAACTATGCCCTGCATGCGAAAGAGGGTGTGGTCACCAGCTTCACCACGCCCGGCTTCCCAAACAGCGCCTACCCGTCCAACACGCGATGCCTCTGGGTCCTGAGAGCCGACGCAGATTCCGTCATCAGCCTGACCTTCACGACGTTCGACTTGGAGCCCTGCAACGTGGGGAACGACTTTGTCAAGGTGTATGACACGCTGAGCCCCGTCGAAGCCCGGGCGCTGGTGAAGTAAGTCGGTTGCCCTTCCCCATTGAATGAATCCTTTGGAGTGCAGGGGCAGCCAGCATTCATGGCACGCCTGGGAGGAGACGGTGGGCTCGGCCTCTGCTCTTGCCCGCCTCTTTTAAGTTTCAAAGGCTCTTCACGAAACAGTGGTACCTCTGGTTACAGACTAGGGCAGGCATCCCCAAACTTTGGCCCTCCAGATGTTATGGAGTACAATTCCCATCTTCCCTGACCACTGGTCCTGTTAGCTAGGGATCATGGGAGTTGTAGGCCAAAACATCTGGAGGGCCGAAGTTTGGGGATGCCTGGACTAGGGTGATGACTTTTTCATTTTTTTTCCTCTCAAAAATTATTTCCTGTAGCACAAATGGATTAACTTTTGCCTATTAATGACTAAAATGAGGTATATTCCATTGGAATATTAAAAAAGGTTACGCACAAACCGTTTTTATATTTTTTTGTATGCCGTTTTACCATTTCATAAAATGGTATTAACAATTCTGTATATATTTCATATCAAATTTGGACACAACGCCACATTCCACAATGGGGAGTGTTCTTAGCAACATAGGGTATACAAATGTCACACCTGAGCAAGGTAAAAGCCCCTTTTTTGGGACCTCAAAACTCAGCCAGCAGACCCTGCCGGGCATGCTGGGAAAAGAACCTACAGGAGAGGTAGCAAAACATCGTCCTCTAGTGGCGTCTATACTGTTACTGCAGCTAAAATACGCTTCCTTGTGTGTTTGATGACCCTATATAATGTTGTATATATGTGACTCTAAAGCTTGGGTTCAATTTTATATCTGCTTACAGTGACTTCAAAAATGGTCAAAAAACTGATAAATAAATTTTTTAAAATGATTTTGTGCGTGAGGTTTTTTTTAAAATCAAATCTCTTTGAAAGTAAGATTTTATCTAATCTTTAATGAAAGCTCATCAAATTATGATACAGGGAAATGAGGTTGTAAAAAAGTCACCACCCTATTACAGACGCTTCGGGTTGCAAACACTTCAGGTTACAGACTACGCTAACCCAGAAATAGTACCCAGGGTTGATTCAGGATGAGAACAGAAATCGTGCGCCGGCAGCGGGGCGGCGGTGGGAGGCCCCATTAGCTAACGTGGTACCTCAGGTTAAGAACAGTTTCAGGTTAAGAACGGACCTTAAGTTCTTAACCCGAGGTACCACTGCACAGAGAGAAGGGCCATAGCTCAGGAGCAGAGAATGTACAAGGTTCAAAAGCAGAGCCATACCAGCCTGGCACCAGCTTGGCTACAGAAAATGCCCGAAGGAAGGGTACAAGATGCCATCCGACCATCTTAGGGACTCCACTCTGGATTTGTATAGGGTTCACTCCTTGGCCTTATCTTCTGAAGGCAGCCCTGTTTAGGGAAGTTTTAATGTTTGATCTTTTATTGTGTTTTTAATATCCTGTTGGAAGCTGGCCAGAGTGGCTGGGGAGGCCCCGCCAGATGGACAGGGTATAACTAATAAATTATTATTATTATTATTATTATTATTATTATTATTATTACTATTACTATTATTATTATTCCAAAGATGTCCCGCAAGCCAGCGGAGGTTTAGGATCAGAGTTTTCCTTTCTCCTAGCAAACGGATTACAATGCAGTGTGCCAATGGCTCGATTAAAACCAGCTAATGTTAAAACATTGGAGCTTTTGTTTTTTTTATGCGGCATCCTTCTAATATTTAAAATGCAAATGGTTGCAATGCTGAAGAAGAGCAGCTTTTTCCTGGTGCCCCCCCTCCCCCCAGATCCAGTGTCAAGAGGTGGAGGGGCCAATCACAAGGACTGTGGTGGGATTTGGATTCGTTGGGAGCAACCGTAGCTCTCCTGGCTCGTCTCCCGAATGAACTTTGTGGTTCTTAAGCCCACTTCCAATATGGCGGAAGAGGAGTCGCTGCAAAGAGTGGCTGTTGGGGGGGTTGGCTCTCTTTTCTCTTCCCCTCACCCACCACTTGGCTTTTTCCTCCCTCCCAGGCTGTGTGGCAGCTATGGACCATCCTACAATCTGACCTTTGTCTCCTCTACAAATGTTCTCCTGGTCATGCTGATCACAGATGCCACGGAGCGGTATCCCGGGTTCAAGGCAGAGTTCTTCCAGATGCCAAAGAAAAAAAGTAAGAGCCCTTGGCAGCCACTTCTTGTCTGTCTGTCTGTCTGTCTGCCTCTCTTTCCCTCTTCATTCATTGTAGAGTTGGAAGGAACCCTAAGGATCCTTTAGTTCAGTGTTTCCCAAACTTGGGTCTCCAGCTGTTTTTGGACTACAACTCCCATCATCCCGAGCTAGCAAGACCAGTGGTCAGGGATGATGGGGACTGTAGTCCAAAAACAGCCAGAGACCCAAAAGTTTGGAAAACACTGAACTAGTCCAACCCCCTGCAATGCAGGAATCCCTGCTAAAAAGCAAAGGCCACTTGCGTGCATGAACATATATAGTATAGTCTTTTTCTAACCCAAGGGCCACATTCCCTTCTGGGAAACTTACCAAGGGCCACATGCTGTTGGTGGGAGGGTCTAGAGGCAAAAGCAGGCAGAGCAATGAATGCAAATTTTACCTTTCTGCAGTAGGCTAGTTTCTGTGCTTCCGCACCTCTCTGTCCTTGAGCAAGAGGGCACAGTCCTGCCAGGTGAAAAGGCCTGGTGTGGGGCAGTGGGGGGGGTTGACCTGGGGAAACTTCAGGGGGCCAGATGCAGAAGCTTGGAGGGGCCACATTCTGCCCCCGGCACCTGAGGCTCCCCACCCCTGATTATGAAAGATTGAGTTATAGCAGAAGAGGAGAAGGTTGGGTTAAAAAACCTTGTGGGTAATCCATCCTTTCATAAGAAGGAAGCTGGGGCATAATTTCCCCTTTTTTTGTCTTGGAACAGCCGGGCAATAAATAGCATCCCTCTTGTTGCTACTCTAACGATGCCTTCTAACAAGAGATGTGCATGGGGCTGAGTCAGAGGACAGATGTGAACAGGTGAGGCGTAATTGGTCTCCCGAGTCCAATCCAGGCCTCAGAGTCCGCCTGGTACCTCCGGAGACCGGCTTACCCTCATTAAGGACGTTCTGCCCACGTCTCTCTTCCTGTCGGCTTGTCCTTGCAGCCTCGTAAGTAGGGCTCACTTTGTTTGCTTCCACCCCATTTATTCTAGGTTGTGGCGCAGATTTGACGGGAGCATCCGGAACCTTCTCCTCCCCTTATTACCCAGCCCACTATCCTCCCGGTACAGATTGTGTCTGGAATATAGTGGTAAGAGCTCCTTCTTTCTTACTTGGACCTGACTTAGTTTATCTGCTGCCTTTCCACAGCGAGGTGGGCCCAAAGCAACACACAGCTCTGTGTGTGTGTGCGTGTTGGGGGAAGAAAGCAGTTTGCACGCCGCGCCAATAAATTTTAAAAACCACCCAAAACAATTTAGCAAACAAAAGAAGGCTGCTTTCACATGGGGTATCCCATTCCATTTTCTCGACGTTTCCCTTAACTGTTGATTTCCGTGTTATATCTGAGCTTCCACAATGTGAAAACCACTTCCAGAATTAAAGCGGAATTGATTGCCGGGATAGCGCTTGCTTCCGTGTTACTGGCTTCTAGTTTACAAAGCATGTGCTCAGGTGGGCTGCTGTGGGGAAACAAGGGGGCAGGAGTCTGTGCCCCATTGTTCTGGTCTGGCAGGCTGCTCTTATTTATTTATAAAAATTTCTATACCACTTTATATTTTTAATAAAAATCTCAAAGTGGCTTACAGCCTATTAAATCAACAAATCAATAGCCGGGCAATGTTCCTCTAGCCTCATGAGGAGCCTCTTAAGTAGGACTGGTGAGTCTGGCCAGGTGAAAAGGGCCTTGCGGGGAGCGGCCTTCGCACTCGCAGCCGGGCGATGTTCCTCCGGCCTCACTGAGCTCTTAGGCCCTGGTTAGATTCCACCTAAACATTAGGAAGAACTTCCTGACAGTAAGAGCTGTTCGACAGTGGAATTTGATGCCAAGGAGTGTGGTGGAGTCTCCTTCTTTGGAGGTCTTTAAGCGGAGACTTGACAGATATCTGTCAGGAATGCTTTGATGGTGTTCCCTGCTTGGCAGGGGGTTGGACTGGATGGCCCTTGTGGTCTCTTCCAACTCTAGGATTCTGTGATTCGACTCCCAGGAAAGATACATGGTGCTGGTGGTTCTTTTTAATCTGATGCTCTGTTACCAAAGTAGCTCGGGAGCATGAAGGAAACGAAAAACTTAGCTTTGTAAGAAATCACAGAGGCGTAGAGTCGGAAGGGACCCAAAGGGACATGTAGTTACAGGAACGTTACAAAACGTTGCAGGAAAATGTGTTCTATTAAATTGAGGCTCATACAATAAAAAATAATATTTTTTACGTTTGTTTTAAAAAGGGCTATCCAAGATATCCAACAGTTGGAGATGCAATAGGGATAATAAACCTCTAAAACATATGTTTTTTCATGGTCCTATATTGAAAGATTTTTGGCAGAAGGTAACTGAAAGTATCAACAGAACTGTACAGAACAACCTTAACTTTTACAGAGCAAAATATCCTTTTGAATTATATGCGCCCCCCCGCCCTCCGAACCTTACAAAAGGACAATATGAGTGAACTCTCCATGCCCTTTCCATGGCAAAGAAACTAATACTGATGAATCGGAAAAATAAAAATTCAGCTCCCTTCTATGATTCGATCGAAGACTTACAGGTGAAACTGGAAAATTAAAATGTCGTCAAAAAGTGCATTTATTTCAGTAATGCAGCTTATTTTAATTTTAATTTTTACAAATGCTTTCTTTTGGAAATTCCACAGTAATAAAACAAACAGTTACAATAATACAAAAATAAACATCGCTATTACATTTCATTAATTACATTCCATTTATAATTGACCCACCTAACAACAAATAATTACAATTATAACAAAGGCTTGACATATCTTGCTTTGCATGTCATGCATCTATCTCATATATTGCTTTCACCTTTTAAGTTGCGTTCCTGAAATAAATGCGCTTTTCGACAATATTCTAATTTTCCGAGTTTCACCTGTATACAAACTCGCAGCATATGAACAACTTGCATGGTAACACAGACTTGCCATGGACAAATTCAACGATATTTGGAATCCGTTCTTACAAATACTGTAATAGGTTAAGATCTGGTGAAGTACAATAACAACTTTGCAAAGTTAAAATAGAAAGAAAAAAAATGCGTTCTAAAGCTCATAATGAAAAATCCCATAGGGCCTTTGGGCTGCTCTTCTGCGCCCTCTGGTGTCAAATGTTTGTAATGCAGTTACAATGATATAATTGACTAGGTGTAGCTGAGTCCGTCATCTCTCTTCCCCCCCCCCATCTTGTCCTCAGGTCCCCACGGAGAAGAGAGCGAAGGTGCGCTTCAACAACTTCTTCCTTGCCGAGCCTGGGACCCCACTCAATTCCTGCCCCAAAGACTATGTGGAAGTCAACAACGTCAAGTAAGAGAGCTAAGTGCCAAAACTGGTCTGGGGGGAGAAGGGGTGAAACTAAAATCTGGGACATGGTCTGCATGGCTAGGTTTACACAGATGGTGAGAAATAGAGAGGGCAGACAACAGGGCGATGCCTTTATGGAGAAACTGAGCCTTTATATAATGTTTTGGGGTGGGGAAAAAGTGCAGGATAATGTAAGCCCATTTGGAACCTGGTGGTATTAATTTATCACATTGGATTTTGGTATGGAATTTTGTTCCGATGTGCTTAGGTCTTGTTTCTGCTTTTGTTTTATTTGGCACCTGTTGTTATGTTATAAATAAGCACAAGTGTTTTTGGTTTTTTTAAAAAGTTGTAGCTAATTATTGGATCTGGGGACCCCCAAGTCCTGCAGCTGTTTTGAGACTACAATTCCCATCATCCCTGACCCAATGGTCCTGTTAGCTAGGGATCGTGGGAGTTGTAGGCCAAAATCATCTGGAGGGCCGAGTTTGAGGAAGCCTGCCCTGAGGCTGTGATTTCTTAGAAGGAGCTGGAATGTGAATGTTGTTAGGAAAGAGACCTGGCTTCCTGCCTAAAAGGCATCAGGGTCCCATCCTGGGGCAGGGCAGGGTCAAGGCCAGCTTGGCTCAGGGGCACTGCTCCTCCACATGGCCTCGGCATCCCCCGGGATGCTGTTGTGGCACCTCTCTCTCCAGCTGCTCCTCCTATTGGCAGTGGGGCTAGACAGGGTTTGCATCCTGAGTTGGAAAATATCTGCAGACTGCTGCAGCTCTGGAATAAATGGGCATTAAAGACACCGGTTCCAAAAAGGGCTCTTATGAACTGAAAGCAGAGACGCTTTGTGCGTACTTTTGTAACCCAAGAAAGTGTTTAATAAAAGCAATTAGAAAAAAAGCAAAACAAAACGTAGTTTTTTTTAAAGAGGAATGGCAAACAGTGTATTAAAACAGCTTAAAACGGCAAATACGGTAGTTTAACATAAAGAGCACTGCTTTCATCTAAAAAGCCCAAGACGGCATGGCCAATGATTAGGGATGATGGGAGTCATAGTGTGTGTTGGCAAAGGCATATATACAAATAGGTTTTCAGAGAACCTGGCTGTGGGGCTACCACTAAAAAGCTCCCGTCTGCTATGCTTTCCATTGAACCTCTGATGGCGACAGGATGGAGAGCAGAGCATCTGAGGCCGAGATCAATGCACAGGCAGGCTCAGATGGGGCAAGGAGGTTCTGGAGAGAGCCTTAGGTTCCCACACTGTTCAGGGAAACAAGCTCCTTAGTGCAGCAATTCGGTCACTGGGCAAGACTAGTTTTGTATATACTGTATTGTGCAATGGGCTTGGTCTCTTAAGGTGGGGAGGAATGGGGAGACCCCCGTCCACCTCAGTGTCTGTGTTTGGAATGATGTTGTCTTAAAAAGAGGACCACCTCTCCTCTCATTAGCTCCCTGCCTCTGTGTGATCCCTTCAGGTACTGTGGCGAGAAGAATCAATTTGTGGTATTGAGCAAAACCAATAAGATTTCCGTCCGTTTCCATTCGGATCTTTCGTTTGTAGACAGCGGCTTTTCGGCAGAGTTCATGTCATACCAATCCAACGACCGTAAGTGGGAATTCTGTGAGGTTGGGGGTGAGGTGCTGGGAGTGGGGTGGGTGGGTCAGATGTGGGGTGGGGGGGCGAGACAAAGCATTTGGACCTTTTAAATGACGAAGGAGGGCATGGAAGAGGTTCATCGCATGGAGCACTGCTTGGAGGAAGGAGAAAAGAAGGGGTCTTGACCGCATTCCCTTTGCATGTTCAGAAGTAACTTCTGAGATTCCTTTTCCAGCTTCTTGCATCCAAGGGCGGCCTTAGCACTTGCAAGGGGAAGAGACTTTTCCCAGGGGAAAGAGACCTCCCGTGGGGCAGACTGAAAACATCCCATTGAAAAAGGAGGCAGGGAATTGGTACTCTGCACTGTTTGCAAGACTTAATGCACCTCTCCTCTCTCCCCTCACCCCAATTTCTGACCTGTAGCCTGTCCAGGCAAATTTGCCTGCAACACCGGCCGCTGTATCGCCAAGACGCTGCGCTGCGATGGCTACAATGATTGCACGGATGCCAGCGACGAGAAAAACTGCAGTGAGTCCTTCTTCTCTGCTCAGCTCCCTTTAGAGAATTTGGAAATGTGGATATGGAACGGGGCTATGCATGTTTTATGCCTTGATCTTGCATTATAGTGGATCTGGTTTCTGCCACCAAGTGAAAGTGTGCAAATTGGACTATGCCTCATACGGTTTGCAAAACTGTTCCAAAGATGAGCTGTTGGGAGTGCCAAAAAAATATATGTTTCTGTATAAAACCCCTGGAAATCCCAATTTCCACACCCCAACCTACCTGCCGACCTAGGAGGTTTTGGCAGGCAATGTCTTCTACATCCTTTGACGGGTATGTTTGCCATCATATGGTCTAGAAACTTGCTTTTAAAATAAAGCAAATTAAAGCCATGATTCTCTGGGTGGTGAATTCTGTGGCCAGCACCAAACTCAATTGCTATGGTGAAGGGTAGCTTCTAGACCTTTTGGCACAAAAGATGAATGGCATAGCTTCGCTGAAGGGCAAGTCCTGATCTGCCATAGAAAGAACATAGAGAGGCCACTGCCTTTCATCTAGGACCTGGGAGACCAGAGTTTGAATCTTCACTCAGCCATGAAGCTCACTGAGTGAGATCTTGTGCCTTTCACTGCCTCTCAGCCTATCCTACCTCACTGTGTTCATTGTGGGGAATTGAATGTGGGGAGGAGCCATGTATGCCACCTTGAGCTTCTTGGAGGAAAAGGTAGGGAAAATATGTGATAAATAAATTAAAAGGCTCCAGAAACCTGAGCCTGTTGAGGAAAAAACCCAAGAGGATTGTCTCTAATGCTGGTCCTCCTCAGAGCAGACCCATTGAAGTCAATGGACTTAAAAAAACCTCTTTTTCTTTTTAAAAGCAAGCTATACAAAATTCTGCAAAACAGGATCTGAGGACGATCTACATAGTCGATATAAAATTATTGATTATTGTAAAAACGAAACAAAAAACCAGACATAAAATAACTACTCATGCTCATAGATTTCAATGGGACTACTCTGAGTAGGACAAGCACTGGACCAGCACCAGTGTATTTTTCCTGCTTTTTGCATGCTTCCCTTCATGTCTCTTTGTGGAAGCGTTGGGTTCTCCCAACCTTTACTTCAGCCATCCCATATCTGACGCTCTGTGGGGCCCTGTTGCTCTGTAAATCCACCAGGTTGCGCTGCGTCTCTTAACTGCTTCTCTGTCTCCTTCTTCCCAGCTTGCAGCGAGAAGCAGTTCAGATGCCGGAACGGTTATTGCAAGCCGAAATTATGGTTCTGCGACGGCATGGACGACTGCGGGGACGGCAGCGATGAGGCCGAGTGCAGTGAGTGTGGATGCAGGGTGCCTGGGGAGGGGGTCTTGGTCACAGTGATGTGAGGCCAAGGGGGGCCTGTCCCTGTGCCAGGGACCTGTGCGGGTGCCTTATTCTATGTTTTTGCAATTTTGACGTGTGGCTTCTCCTTCTGTTGGGCAGAATGTCCGGCAAATAACATCCGGTGCGGCAATGGCAACTGCATCCCGGAGAGCAAGAAATGCGATGGCAAGGATGACTGCGGTGACGGCAGCGACGAGGGGAGCTGTGGCCGTGGTATGAATCTTAGCACCAAGGGGAGCTGTAGGAAATCATTGGGTTAGGAGGGTCTGTTGGCCCAGCTCCCTCTTTCTGCCCTCTGCCAGCCCCCAGACGCCTGCCTTCTCCCTTCCAGCCAGTCGAGGGTGCGAATCCCTGCCCATCAGCTTCACTCTTGCCCTTGTAGAACTTGGCAGGGAAGAGAAGGAGGGAGGCAAAACTCAAATTAGTTGGCTCTGCCCAGGGCCGGCTCCAGGTAGAGTCCCGGTGGCGCGGGGCGCCAGGGCTGGTAGGCGGGGCGCTGTGCGGAAGCCATGCTGCATCCTGCGAGGGTGGGGGCGCCGGAGCGATCTCCGCCCCTCAGCACCAGGGCGCCCGACCTGCTCGAGACTGCCCTGGCTCTGCCCATCGTCAGCTCTGGTGCCCCCCCTACTGTTGGTTTCTTTGCCTTCCACCCTGCCAGTCTCAGGGGGCACCAGCAACCCCCGCTACGCCAAGGTCCTCAGAACAGGACTTGCAGTCAGTTGCTAGGGACGGCACCGCTTTGGCCTGGGAGGGAGCAGGGTTCAAATCTCCCCCACTTGGCCATGAAGCTCCCTGGGTATGACCTTGGGCCATTCAACATTTCTCAGCCGAACCTACCTCCCAGGGTTGTTGTGGGGATACATTGGTGAGGGGGAAAGAACTGTGTACACCACCTTGAGTCCCTCAGAGAAAAAGGTAGTAAATAAATGAAAGGAAATAGCCAGAAAACTGGGGGAAATTTGCTTTATGCACTATGCATAAAGCACTAGTTGAGGTCTGCTTTTAGAATCCAGAGGCAGAGTGCAGCCTTCCTGTCCTTCCTGCGATTTGAGGAGGGGGTTTCATTGGCAGCAGGGGAGACAGATAGGCAACCCCCCACCCACACACCAGTGTCCCAGTATTTGTTCTGGTTTTCTGAAATCCCAGTGCCTTAGCTGTATAGGGGGCAGAACTTACCCTTGGAACTCCCTGCCTCTTGATATCAAGCAGGTGCCTTCACTGTGCTCTTTCCGGTGCTTGCTAAAAACATTCTTGTTTAAACAAGCCTACCCAGATATGCTTATAAAGTTGACATAGCTTTAATCTGTTTTAGCGTCTCAATGTTTGTATGTTTCAAAGTAGGGCTGTGAAATTTTCTATCCTTTTTTTATTTTTTGCAAATCGCTTTGAGGGTGTTTAAAAACAAGAACAAAACAGTCGAGCATTGCATAAATTTTGTGAAACGAATAACAATAGAAACATGCACGGCAGCAAACAGCCTTTCCCCACGAGGAGGATGGTTGTTTCCAGGGAAGCCCCTCTCCTCTGCTCTGCTCTGAATTTCCCCAGCAGGGAGATTCTTACCGGAAGCAACCAAGATCCTCTGTGGACGT
The DNA here is from genome assembly GCF_965207765.1 of Zootoca vivipara. Classification (NCBI taxonomy): domain Eukaryota; kingdom Metazoa; phylum Chordata; class Lepidosauria; order Squamata; family Lacertidae; genus Zootoca; species Zootoca vivipara. Next base: position 28,198,695 of record NC_142597.1, on the reverse strand, counting down.
GGATCTCTCTGTGCTTAGCTCAGGGAATGCTGCTGTGCTAGTGGTTTCCTGGCGCTGAGCCTCCTTGCCTGTGGTTTGCTTGCAGCGGACACCGTCTCCTGCAAAACGTACACCTACAAGTGCCGCAACAACCAGTGCTTGAGCAAGAAGAACCCGGAATGTGATGGGATTAAGGACTGCAGTGATAACTCGGACGAGGACAGTTGCAGTAAGTTATGGTTCTAAGCTGTCAGATTTTGGGAAGCCGGTGACCTGAGACGCACTCTTGCATGTCTAGCAGAGGGCCAGCAGCCCAAGAGTACTTGACTGGAATGTCACTCACACCACAAATTTAACAGAGAACAGCAGCAACAACAAGAATAATATTTATACCCCTCCCATCTGGCTGGGTTTCCCCAGCCACTCTGGGCGGCTTACAGCACATCAAAAAATTGTAAAACATTAGACGTTAATGTTTTAACCGATACAGGGTTGCCTACAGATGTCTTCTAAAAGCCAGATAGTTGTTTATTTCCTTGACATCTGATGGGAGGGCGTTCCACAGGGCGGGCGCCACCACCGAGAAGGCCCTCTAGTAACCTCAGTTCTTGCAGGGAAGGAACTGCCAGAAGGCCCTCGGCGCTGGACCTCAGTGTCCGGGCTGAATGATGGAGGTGGAGACGTTCCTTCAGGAGCAACAATAGGCTGCCTTCTAGGATTGTTGTAGCAGTATGATAATGCATGTGAAACCCTTCCAAGGGTTCAATCAATATATAAATGCTAAACATTCCTGCTGCAAGCCTCTTTCGCCTGTTTTGCAAATGCATGCAATGACAGCCCTCTAGCTGCCAGTTAATTTTGCAGAAGCATTTGGAGGCAAGGCTGGGAAACCTGTGGCTTTCTGGATATTGGTGGATTACAACTCCCAACCCGTGTGGCCGATGAGCAGGGATGCTGGGAGTTTTAGTTCAGCAGCACCTGGAAGGGGCCAAGGACTCCCTGCCCCTTCTATTAGGGTCTAGAAGCAGGAGTGATGTGTGATGTTGCTTGGGGATTGCAGGAGGGCAAATGTACTAACGCGCTGGTGTTCTGAATCTTGCTCCTTCCAGACTGCGGCAAGCGCTTCTACAGCAAGCAGTCACGGATTGTTGGTGGGGAGGACTCCGACCAGGGCGAGTGGCCGTGGCAGGTCAGCTTCCACACCAAGGACACTGGTCATTTCTGCGGGGCCTCCTTGATCTCTCAGAATTGGGTGGTGTCTGCTGCGCATTGCTTCCAGGATGACTGGAAGAGGTGGGTAGAGATCTAGGATTTATCCAGTAACGGGCTGGCTTACGTTCTCCATATACGCTTGAACCTGAGGGTGAGGCTTCTGGGTCCTTTGCGCAGTGTGCTGGGAGTATATTGAGTCCAGTGGAGCATGGGGTGGTGCCGTTTTAAGGTTGGGTCTCTGTTCAGACCTGAACAGGAGCTCAGAACAAGATTGAGAGGGGGCCAGCGTGCATTGAGGCACATGTGCTGTTATGAGCGTGACACGTGTTGCATGCACACAACGTCATGCCCCTGGTGCGTGTTGTGCATCTGTGATGTCATGCACATGTTGCTCTCCTGATGCCAGGAGGAGGTGGAGCATGGAGCTCAGCGCAGCTTCCTCTCTCGCGCTCAGGAGGAGCTAGCCACTGAACCACACTGCCCCACATTCTCTGCCCCTTCAACATCAAGGGGGCCCAGCCTCCTGCTAGCACATACTGAGGGGGCTGAAGACACCTGCCCCCTAGGAGCTGGCACCCCTGAACCAGAAGAAACTGTGACCCAGGAGATTGTCTGCTTCCAGTTTCCCCTCCATTGAGGGCTTTGCAAATAATTTTGGAAAGCTACCGTTCTCTTAAGACAAAGCTTCTTCTGCAATGTACCATGGGTGCATCTTATCCGGGGGTTTGGTTTGAAGGGTTCAGTGTAGACACGAAAATCATGCATACCCAAATAATTGGAGCCACCTCCGCCAATGGATTGGGGGGGGGAGAGGAGAGAATTTTCAGCACACCGACAGCCCCTGTGCCAAGGGGACCTCGTCCGGCAAGCAAGGCGGAGAGCTTCTAAGCTCTTTTCGCACTTGGCAACCCAAGCAGACCCAGCATAGATAGAGCTTCTAAGCTCGCCGCCTTCCTTGGATCTAACTTCTGTGACTTCCACCAGCCGTGTATAGTTGATGTCGCACAAGTTAATGGCATACAAGATGAGATCATGCTTTACCAGACTGGCTATACTTTTTACCACCGGCATTATTGGAATTACCAAAAGGCCATAGGTGAGGTGCTAGCAATTCTTTAGATGAGTTTTAGCGCTTCTTGCCAACCTTTTTGGGCCAGTGGGCACATTTTTTTGGGGGGGGGGGAGTCAGGGGTGTGGCACAAACTTGAGTGCTGCAGCATGCGTGGCATAATGGTTACCCCCTCTAAAAGAACAGAGCGCCCTCTGATCTTCTTACCTGGCAATTCCTCCGCAGGCATTTGGACCACAGGACGATAACAGCCTACATGGGGCTTCTCGACCAGGGGGACAGGAGCAACAGCAACGTTCAGCAGCGGGGCCTGAAGAGGGTCATCCGCCACCCGTACTTCAATGACGCCAGCTACGACAACGACATTGCTGTAGCAGAGCTGGCCAGCCCGGTCGAGTTCAACAAATACATCCAGCCTATCTGCTTGCCTGATGTCACCCATGACTTCCCCGTTGGCAAATCCCTCTGGGTGACGGGATGGGGAGCCACTCAAGAGTCAGGTGAGTTGGGGTGTGTGTGTTTTAAAGTATTTTTTATTAAAGATTTCTTGAATTACAAAGGTGTGTGCAGTGTCTCTCATATTTTTACATGTATCATTTTCGCAAATCAGTTTCATTTGTTAAGACACTAAGAAGAAAGAGGGAAAACGAGGTGGATAGGGGGTGGATGGGGTGGGTGGGATTAGGTGACGATGTTTCTGTTTTGCTTAATATATGTAGGGCTTGATGTCAGCTTTGTTTGTGTAGGTTCTCCTTTATTTGCTGTGAAGGGGGGGGGTGTTGTATGTCTTTGGTCTAGACGACTCTTGGTGCCCTCCAGTTCTATGATTCCAACTCAGAGGCGGTGGCGAGGGGAGTAAAACAAGGGCAGATCTGCAGTTTGGTGGAAGAAGGCAACATTACACACACACACACACACACACACACACACACACACAGTATTTTCTGTGTATAAGACTAGATTTTCCCCCTTAAAATTAATGTAAAAAATGTGTGTGGGGGGGTCTTATACACGAAGGCCATCTCCTCCCATTTTCTCATATCGGAGTCCCCCAAAATAGAGGCTGTCCTATAGATGGGAAAATACGGTGTGTGTGTATGTGTAATTCAGTGTGTGTGTGTATAAACAAAGATAAAACGAGAGTCATCTCCGAATCCACCCCAGTGGTGGGTTTATCAAGAGTGTATATGCTAAAATCATGACAACCTTAACAAGCACAAAATGATACACGATAACCTCTGTCGCTTGGACTCTTGTCCACAAGTGAAAATATATATTGTATCAGCAGCAGTAATGGTCTTGCAGGGTTTATATAAAGACAGGAGGAAAGAACCAGCAAATGCTAATTAAAATATGTGTTTCGTGCACGGCAAACTACGCTGGGGACCAGAGTTCCCCCAAACTTGGGTCTGCAGCTGTTTTCGGACTACAGTTCCCATCATCTCTGACCACTGGTCTTTGCTAGCTAGGGATGATGGGAGTTGTAGTTCAAAAACAGCTGGAGACCCACGTTTGGGAGGCCTTGCTGGAGACCATAGGCACCATTCCGCAGTATGCCTCATTGTTTGTATAATCTTACAAAGTTGCTCCAGACTACGTAAAAGTTATCGTAGGCAACATTTTACGTTAAAGGGAGCAGCAGCTTCTGAGTTCTTCCACCCTGATGCAACTAGAGGGCCAGAACCAGTGGCATCTCTTAAGGCATTTAAGAGTTTTTTGTGGGGGTTGTGTATCTGGGTGACTTGTAATCGGAGAATCCATTGCACACTTAGTAGGGCTTGTTTTACTTTTACCTTTTTTTTTAATGCTTAAAAGAGCATCCTGAATAAACGATATCCCTGCTCCCATGTAACTCCTCTGTGGTCCTCCTCTGCAGGAAACGGGGCCAGCATCTTGCAGAAGCTGGAAATCCGTGTCATCAACCAGACCGTGTGCAAGTCCCTGATGGTGCCCAATGACGTGACGGAGCGCATGATGTGTGTCGGGGTCCTCACAGGCGGGAAAGATGCCTGCCAGGTAGGAATGGTCCACAGGGAGAGAGGGGGGGGCGTGGCTGTGGAGAGCTCGGAATACAGCCCTGCCGACTTCTTTCTTACTTTAACTAATCAAGGGAGGCTGCAGTGAAAAGTCTCAAGGCGACTCGACGAAACAAAATGCAGCACAGGAAGGCCGTTTAAAACCAGAAAAGCTTGAAAACGGGCAACACAAAACATGCAATGCGCTGCAATTAAATAGCAACCTATTTAATAAGAAGAACTGCACTGTGATATCGGTAGTTTTATTTTCAGTTTCCCCACCACAGAATTTGCCTTTTCCCTAGCTGCCCCCACACTGAACTATCTACTACAGGCATCCCCAAACTGCGGCCCTCCAGATGTTTTGGCCTACAACTCCCATGATCCCTAGCTAACAGGACCAGTGGTCAGGGAAGATGGGAATTGTAGTCCAAAACATCTGGAGGGCTGAAGTTTGGGGATGCCTGATCTACTACGACTTCAGGGTCTCATCGCTGGTCAGTTGCTGCCAGTTCAGACCCTATGAATGCATATGTGAAACTGAGATTTATTTTATTTTATTATTTTTGCTGCATTCACAAGGCATTCACCCCCGGCATTTCCATGCCATGCATAATTTCAGTGCGCATACTCTTGAGTAGAACTTGGTTGGCTGCAGCCCACAGGCTCTGCTGTCCGCAGTGACACCCCTGCCTCATTGCCTCGCCTTGCAATCCCAGCTTCTTCTCCCTTGGAGATGCCCAAACCCAACCGAGGGGCACAGGAACCCCACCAGAGCCACAGTGCACCAGAGAGGCCATTTGGTGCAAATGCTGGTCTCTCCTGAGCTACAGCTGGACAACTTTCACACTTTCACACAGAGTGCGAAACCTAGCCAAAGAGGAGGTAGACCGAAAGGCGGCATTGCTCTATTTATTGCAACGCAAATACAGGCGGATATCATTCAGCTACCCTCGTACGGTGATTGGGTGGTCGCAGCAATGCTTGATTTCTGGAGCTTTAAGTTGTTATGCATAAACTTCTACCTACCCACCCACCCCCTGCACATACAAATCAACCAATTGTGGAAAGAGGTGGAAGCCTATGTTCTGAGCATGTGTGCTCTTGTCTCTTTGCAGGGAGACTCCGGTGGGCCACTGGTCAGCTTGGAGGCCAACAACACATTGTTCCTGGCTGGTGTGGTCAGCTGGGGGGAAGGCTGTGCCCAGAGGAACAAGCCAGGAATGTACACTCGTGTTTCGGCACTGCGGGCCTGGATCAAAGAGAACACTGGCGTGTAGGTGGCTGCGGCCACTGGGACGGTTCATACGACTCTCCTTTTTTCTCTGGGTCTATCAAGCTTGCAGCTGAAGACATTCCCCTGTGATATGGAGGGGGTTCTGCAAATCTTGTTCGCTCCTCTAATTCCTTCTCGCCCCCCCCCCAAATGAAACCAGTGACACTCCTGGATTCACTGTATGCGGCCAATTGGATGGGCAGTTGCCACTTTGAGAGCTCCCCTCTGCTGCTCATGCTCTTCGGCTCCAGAGACTTTCTGAAATAAGTTTAATGTGAACCTGCTTTAAATCTGCAAGGGAGCTGGTACCTCCAGTGCAGGCCGCCTGAGGCAGGGGCCCGGTAGGTGCGGTACCCCTAAATGACCACTAGTTGGCAGCATGAGGGCCAAGTAGCCTTAAGTGAACACCAAGTGGGCACTTTGTGTGTGTGTGTGTGTGTGTGTGTGTGTGAGAGAGAGAGAGAGAGAGAGAGAGAGAGAGAGAGAGAGAGAGAGAGAGAGAGAGAGAGAGAGGATAAAATGACGTGTCGTTCTGTGTTTTTAGGACCCATCTGGTCTGCTGTAGCATGTGTGATGTCTTCCCTTTTCTCCTCTTCTCCCCCCATTCCCGAAAAACCCCACCAGGATTCCCGCTGTGAATAGGATAGTTCCCAGAAAGTTGTTTGTTTTTCAAAGCAGCTGATAGATCGGAGAGGTTGCCTGTCTTCTGTGCTCTTTCCCCAGACTTCAAACACACCCAGATATATTAATATTGCAGGCCGGTGTATTTATCCATCACCCCCTGCCAGATAAGACATTTGTTAACAACACCCCATCTCCCAAAGGTGGCTGGTTTGATGGAAAAATGCCTTGGCTAATAGGATCAAATCTGCTATTTCATCTTGGTATTGTGTCGCCTCCCCCGAAAAGGTGTGCTTGATATTACGACATTAAGTGCAGAGTTAACTGCAAAGTTCTCCAGTTATAAAGGTAACTGAGATATAAATGGGTGGTCTTACCTCCATCCAGTCCTTTCCCGTCTGCCAAGTTTTAATTTCCTTGTTGCAGTAGGTTGTCTATTCAGGCAGGCTGCCTTCTGCACCTGAAGCCCCATCACAGGTCCCATAAAATGTGTTCAGGGGCTTAGGATTAGGGTATCCAGCACCTGCCCCATTAAGCTTTGCCTACCTGGGGCACACCTTAGACTTCATTCCCTGCCTGCCTGCCTTGAGCTCATTGTGTCTCTTTCCTCACCTGACTCCCTGGGATAATGGCTCTGGCTGCAGATGTCTCTGCCCATCGGCTAGTTAAAAGGTATATATATCTTTGGGTCAGTACTATTCCCCCCCCCCAACATCCTGCAATACTGTTTCTTCTCCTTGCAAGTTTATGTAACTGACACCGCCTTGACTTCTACCTTGTCTAAACCTGCACTGATGACTTTGACGCGGAAAGCCTAAAACGAAAGATGAGACTGTTGGGCTCCTCCTACGGAAGACCTGTTGGAACATCTCGCAGCCCTAAGTGGGCAGCAATAGCTCCGAAAATATCACAAGGGGGATCCTCTCTTGCAAAGCAGTTGCTTTTTGCAAAGGTTAAAAACATCCCTGTTCTAACTGAGGGTGCAGGTGTTGAGAGTGAATAGAAAGGAGTCTCAGACCTCAATATTTCAGATATTGGCTTTTTTTAAGAACCGAGGGGCATTGTCTGTGTCTCAGAATCCTGTATCCCCCCCTTGAGCAAGAAGGATTCTAAACCAGGTGACTGCTGGGACATGCAGGAAGTTCCAGGTGTCCTGATCCTGCACTGCTGGATCCCAAGAATGACCTTCTGGGACTTGTAGCCTCCCTCCACTGGGTTATTCTCAAGGATCCAGCTGGTGCAATACACTCAGACACTATAGTTCAGTGTTTCTCAACCAGTGTGCCTCCAGATGTTTTGGGACTACAACTCCCATCATTCCTGACCACTGGTCTTGCTAGCTAGGGATGATGGGAGTTGTGTAGTTTTGTGGGGAAGCTGTGGCCTTCCAGATGTTGCCGAAGGACTCCAACTCGGCCCCAGCAGGGCCAGTGGTTGGGGATGATGGGAGTTGGGTCCATCAGCACCCAAGAGAGCCATACCTTCTCCACCTCTGCCTTAGGAGAACATTCTGAGTCTGGGTTTTGTGAAGGGTTGGGGGGGAAGATACTGGCTTCACTTTTCAGTTCACCCCCCTGCTTTGTTTTCCTTTTAAAATAGGGTGGATGTCGGTAGAGCCATAGAGTGTGTGCGAAAGTGAGAGAGAACCCATTTGTATGCGTGCATGAATGAGATTTTTCTGGCCTGTTATGGGTCAGAATGGCATTGCCAATATGTGCCTTAAATGTATATCGTTGTTTAATGTACGGATCTCGGCATGTGATGCTGAAGTTTCGTTTCTGTTTTTGGTGTCGGTGGGTGACTGTAGGGGGTCCTTTTTTCTGTCTGCGGGTGCTGTATAGCAATGCAGAGAACACCTTTTAACATGGTGGAACCCCTGATTGTGTAGCAGCAGTACGGAGCAAAGGATATTGGGGTGGGGGCCATGTGCCCTGCACATTTAAACCGGCGTCTTTCCACTTTGAACATTCATGGCTCCCCACAAAGGATCCTGGGAGCTGTAGTTTGTTAAGGGGGCAGCGCGGTGTTTGGAGACCCCCCTGTTCTCCCTCCAGAGCTACATCCCTCTGGGAATTCCAGCTCTATGAGGGGAGAATAGGGATCTCATAACAGCTCTGCCCCCTGAACAAATGGCCGTTTCCGGTTTTTATGGGGAAGAAGCCATGACTCTTTAAAAGTGGTACATAGTTCCTTGAATGTGTGGGGCAGGTGGGGCCTTGGGTAATAAGCACACAAAAGTAGAGATAGATATGGGGAGAGGAATATAGAGGACGCTATAGGGAGAGACTGTCTTTCTCTACACTCCCTAAGCAGGTTTCCCCTTTTTTGTGCCTAATTGTGTTTTTGTTTTGTTTTTATAATGATAAAATGTTTTCTCTATGAACCTCTGCTATACTCGCTCCATATATCTGGTATTTCGCCCATTGTTGGTCTAGCTTATAGATGTGGAAAAAATAAGCAGGGAACAAAAAAGGAGTAGTTTTCTAAAATAGGAAAAGTGTCTATTTGCATTTTCAAAAGGGTATTTAATAATCTAGGAAATGCACCGGTGATTTCCATTTTTTGCAAAATGAAGCCACAAGAAGGGACAGATAAGGGGACCCCCCCCCCGCCAATAATTTATCTTTTATTTTTTTAAAGACAATGTAGAATTATTTTTAAATGAGTTGACTTTCAACTTTCTGTTGTTTATGTAAATATTGTACCTTTTAAAAAGAAAATAACACTGTAAATACATCTAAATGGAAACGTGACACCCTTTTTGCTGTTGAAGGTCTGAACTGAGATTGTTATGTCTGGTGATTTTTAATCTGCATTAAAACCCAACTTTTTTTGTACAGAATGTTAGTCTCGTTTGATAACATCAAAAGGTGTTGAAGTGTTTGTAACAAAAAGGATCTCAATACAGTACATTGCCCTTTCCTTTCCTTTTTTTTAAAAGCAGAACTTTTTAAATGCGAGAATGGGAATCAGAGAAGTGGGAGAGAAACCTCAAAGGTCATTTAGCTCAACCCCCTGGTTTAGGGACCTATATTTGTTGACCATGGTGGTTTGTCACTGTGAGGGCGGAGTGCTGGACCAGATGAGGATTTGGCCTGATCCAGCAGGCTATTTTTATGATCATACAAGAATAATGATTAAACGTTAAGGGGGGAAAACAATAATCTATCCTGCTGGTGCTTCCCCCTCCAGCAGATGGCGCTGTGGTCTTGCACAAAGCTAGGAAACCACCACAGCTTGTTATAATAAGGATAGCAATTGAAGCAAAGGATTTCTGCATGAAAGACCCATCCCATCGTGGAGTTAGCTGAGCTGCCTGTGAATTGGGGTGGCGGGGAGGAGTGGGGAACCTATTACCTTCCTGCTGTGGTATTCCCAGCAGACCCAGCCAGCACGGCCCAATGGCTGGGAGCTGTAGCTCAGCAGCGCCTGGAAGGTGACATGTCCCCCCACCCCGCTGCAGTAGCATGACACTTTAAACAGCTGTGGCTTCCCCCATAGACTCCTGGGAATTTTAGTGCAGTTAAAGGTGCAGAGAGTAAGTAAAGGTAAAGGTAAAGGGACTCTGGGGTTGCGGCGCTCATCTCACGTTATTGGCTGAGGGAGCTGGTGTACAGCTTCCAGGTCATGTGGCCAGCATTGGAGAGTTGAGAAAATCAAATGAAAAGATACCAAGAGCTCTGGCCAGGTAAAGGAATAATTTGTCTTATTATTATGAACTTAAAACTTTCTAAAAATCATTCCTTTACCTGGCCAGAGCTCTTGGAATCTTTTCATTTGATTTTCTCAGCTCTCCAAGGAAGGACAGGAAAAACATGAATGCTATGCTTTGACCTTGAAACTATGAAACTAGAGCTGATGAAGAATAATCCGAAACAGGGCCTTGTCCTGGATTTCTAAAAACTGGATTGCTACTGGAATTTGTCTTATTATTATCAACTTAAAACTTTCTAAATATTATTCCTTTACCTGGGCAGAGCTCTTGGAATCTTTTCATGCGGCCAGCATGACAAAGCCGCTTCTGGCGAACCAGAGCAGCACACGGAAACGCCGTTTACCTTCCCGCTTGGAGCGGTACCTATTTATTTACTTGCACTTTGACGTGCTTTCGAACTGCTTGGTTGGAGGCCCCTATTCCTCTCCCAGAGCTACAGTTCCCAGTGGTTTAACAACCGGGTCCTGTGTACGAGAAAATCTAGAAAAACATTGTTATGTTGTGTTCCGATTATGCAGAGTACAAAACGAGCCACGGTTGCTGCAGCAGGTGAAATGGAAGGCTGTGGATTGTGTTTGAAAATGGAAGCCTGTGGGTTGTGTTATGCTTTAGGATTCAGGTGCATCAGTTTAGAGCAGGCATCCCCAAACTGCGGCCCTCCAGGTGTTTTGGCCTACAACTCCCATGATCCCTAGCTAACAGGACCAGTAGTCAGGGATGATGGGAATTGTAGTCGAAACATCTGGAGGGCCAAAGTTTGGGGATGCCTGGTTTAGAGCCATGCTGTCAAAAGATGCTTGTGTGTGCATGCATAACACACACACCCCCAAATGCATGCACGTACACACACACACACACACACACACACACAGGCGCACATTTTAAGAGGATCAGAGGCAGGCTCAGGAAGCTCGGAAACGACACCAAGCTACTTTGTATTCTTAAAAGGCACCCCTCAAATTACCCCAAAGAGACAAGTCGGGGACAAAACGGACTGAACTTAATGGGGTTGCATTTAGAGCATTTTGTGTACTCTGCTCTCCAGGCAAAAAGTCTCCAGGAGTGGCTTATGTATAATCAATTTAAAACAAGGCAGCCCCTGTGTGCGCTGGATTACAATATTAAAAAAGACACACAAAGGGACAGGGAGGGAAGAGGAAAAACCAAAACCCAGGTACCAATTTCTAAGCAATTGGTTTTTGTTTTATAATGACCAGCTGGCACAGTTCAGGGGCAGGAGGTGTCTGATGGAACTGGAACTCCAGCAAAGTTGATGGACTTCACCCTGTTTCCTCTTCGTCCTACTGAGGCATCCTGGTGGAATGGCTGGTAGCCAATGTTGCTCTAATATAAGCAGCAACGGTTCCCCCCCCCAATCCCGGGTGGAATTTCTCCCTAATTTCTTCCTCCTTAACCTGCTTGGAACGAGTCTGCGAGAGCTGCTGCCTTAATCTCCCCCTCCGTGACTTGCAGGCTTCCCCTCCTTGGGTCTTTCCCCATCCTCTCGGTCACCGAAAAGAAAGCAGCGGATCTTAGGATTGGCACAAGAGAATCCAGCTAATCTTAGGTAAAGTTTTAATAACAACAACCCGCCCGCCCGCCCCCCCCCCCGGTCCACCCGCCAAGGTTCCACAAATCTGATGCAGCAGCAATTAAATGTAGACAAATCCATATGCAATCCATCCCCTTTAATTGGCTCGGAGTAATGGCGGTCCTGTCACTGCTAGGAAGGATTATTGGAGCTGCTTAGCCTTTGGAGGCAATTTTGCTTAAGACAGCCAAGTGCTGGTGTGCCTTGCACCTAGGCTGAAAGCTGGAGCTGCCCTGACCATAAAGCAGGTGTGGGGAAGGTTTTTTGCAGCCTAGGGGGCCAAATTCCCTTCCAGGCAACATTCCGGAGGCCACATGCCCAGTGGCGGGCGAGGGCAGAGGGAAAGGCACACAGAGTAACACATGTAAATTCCACCTTTGCATAACGTACTGGTTCTCTCTTATGCCAATTTTAATTTATGGATATGTTTACTTTTACTTGCAAGTTGCCAATAAGCTACTTATAAATTTAATTAGTAATAATAGTAGTTTCCTCATGCACTCACATGCTGCTCTTTGCTGTCCATTCAGATAAGCAAGAGGTATTGTCAGTGGTCAGGCACGCAGTCCAGCCAGGCACAAATTCTTGGGGCGCAAAGAGGAGCCCATGTGGGGTGTGGCCTGGGCAAAGGGTGTGTGGCCTGGGCAGCATTCTGAGGGCCACAGAGAGAGGACTGAAGGGCTGCATTTGGCCTCCATGTGTGTGGTTCTGTGTCCTAGAAACTGTATCTTTCAACTTTGAAAATGGACGCTCCCAGAAGCATTGCAGGAACCTGCATCTCCCCCCCCCCTCCAAAAAAAGAAATAGCCCTATGCAAGAGGTTCTACGATGTGGGTATGAATGTGCTGCCCCTGTAGATAATCACACGTTGACACATCTTTGTTAGAGTGAGCTGCTCTGATTTACTCCACGCATTTTCCTATTTTACACCGGGTCTTAAATTGCAGCGCTTTCTGAGATTTTGCAAGGTTAACAGCGCAATCTTCAGAGCCGCTGGCCTTTGGAGCGTCACGGCGAAGGCCATCAAGGTTTCAGCGAGTATCTTGCTGTCCCCGTGAGGAAGCTGTAAACACGGAGAAGCCCTTAAAGGCAAGTGGAGATTTATTCCTTTCACTGCCAAGCTTGCTCTTTCACCACCCGCAACATCCCCTTCTCACGTAAAGCAGGCTCTAGATGCTTGGAGGGGGGTGGGAATTAGCAAAGGGTAGCAGATGCTGCCAGGAAAACAGACCTTAAGCAGAACTGACAGTCCAGAAGGGAAATTCAGGTCTTGACTCATGAGTCACATAACATGAAAGCTGGTCCCTGCATTCCATCACAATCTAGTGTGACCAAGAAGCAGTCCTGACAGTGAGGTCACGCAGGTGAGAGCATAGCTGCCAAGTTATCCCTTTTTTACAGGGATTTTCCCTTATGCTGAATAGGCTTCCTCGCGAGAAAAGGGAAAACTTGGCAGCTATGGGTGAGAGAGCAGGTTGGATGCTCAGAAACCCCCAAGTTGTCTATGGGAGACTGTGCTTGAGACAGGCCCTTCCAAACTGGGGCTTTGTATTTTATTTTTGCGGGGGGCAGGTGTGCATATTATTCTGCAACATGTCATTGATGCAATAATAGCGCATTAGTGACGGCTTTGTACTGGGCCGTCCATACATAATTTCCTTTTTCCGTTGTTGTGTGATGCTTCTCCAGAGCTATCATTTTACTGGTGTCTGGAGGGGCACACACAAAAATACCCTGGAAGCTTTGCAGTAAGAAAAGCACAGCTTTCCGCAGGAAATAACAAGACCTGCACGGATTGGAAATGGAGTATCAGTCCTGAAAGCTTTGCGGATGCAGACAGTATTGCAATTGGGATAGTGTCTGCCCAGATAATATCATAAGTACTACTAATAATGAATGTACAATAAAAAAATAGACTCTGGAGGGCCTCTAGGGCTATTTGGGAATCGGGGGGGAGAACACCACTCCTCAACTGTTGTGCAGTAAGGTGTAGGTCCTTGGGGAACAAAAGTATGCTTGCCTCCCCTTCCGATTCTTTTAAAGCCCCACTCCCAGTTCATTCTCTCTGGTAAATGAGACCCCAGACTCCCTTCCATTCCCCACGAATCCTGCCCTGAAGGAACCGCACAGGGCTGGCTCTAGGGATAGGCTGGGTGGCGTGGGGCACCAGGGCGCCGCACCGGCAGGAGGCGCCGCACGCTGCGCCGGCCCACCAGGGCGAGGGTGCTGGAGCAATCTCCGCACCACGGCGCCCGGGCGCCCGACATGCTTGAGACGGCCTTGGAACCGCAGTTCACCACCACTTAAGACTCTGGTCACCAGGAGGAGATTTGTCACCCATTTAGCGTTCCTCCAGCAGATTTTCACCAGCGACCTGTTGCTTCGTGCTAGACACTGGGATATCTGGGCCCAGACAGAGTCTTTGTGTTTTGCGTTAGTATTGGAGAAAATGGTAACTTGCAAATCCAGTTCCAAGTTCAGATAGGTGCAGGGACTCAACAGGGCAGTGCCCCCCCTGAATGCCAAATGCATTCTGGGAAATGTCCCAGAATGCTCTGCAAACATGCAAGCGCTCCATGGTCAAGGCAAGCTAATGAATGCGGAGAGGACCCGAGAAGCCCTGGTCTGGCTCAAGGCAATGAAATATACCCAGGTTCTCTTGGGACAGAGCTGAAATCCAAGCCTGGGAATTGTTTATGCCGCATATCCCGTAGATTCCTCATCCTGCAGCTCCGTTGAGAAAAGAATGTTCCCCCCCCCTGCACTCCCTTGGCCATATAGCCCTCGGTCTGCGGATCAGCCTGTGTGCAGTTTGTTGGCGAAGGGGTTTGCTATGCCAAGAGTGGGATTTCAGCAACAGACAAACATTAAATCTAAAGATTAGTCTCTGCCTCTGGAGAGCCAGGAGATTACAGGTGGGGGTCTGTGCTGGTACTTGTGTCAAACAAGCAGGGTCTGTGTATTATCATAAGCTGCTTCTAATATCACAAATCATTCCCCCCCCCAATCGCCCCATGTAGACGTATCAATTCCCTCTCTTACAGAATAGCCCCATTTTAAAATAAGAGTATAACAAAATCCATTGGCAACAATAATAAATGTTAATAGACACTTTTGACTCGGAACTAGGGATGGGAGACTCTTCCAATTTCTCAGTTTCTCTTTTTTCCAACCTTAAGTTCAGTTCTCTGCATCTCCACATCAGTTAACAAATCGTTTTTGTTTTTTAAAGAAGCCCTCGTCAGGATTTTCACCAAATTTCTCCATTATATGTACACTTTTTTGCCTGCAATTTTGCTCAACGTGCATGTTTTTGCACAGTGGTTTCCACAACTATAAAATGCATTTCTGTGCCTTATTTTAGCTTATGTGTGCATTTTAAAGAATGCACGCTAGGCTATGCATGTTTGTACCATTCCTTGGCTGGAGGGCTGCATTGCAAAATTCAGAAAAGTGTGAATTTCAAAGGATGGCTGTGTTTCAGTTTGTGCATCATTTCCAGAAGTGCAGATCTGCCTTTAGATGCAAACTGAATGGAATTTATTCCCCGCCTCTACCGGCTCAGCACTATTTTCAGTAATCTTAAAGTTAGAGTCTGCCATTAAAATTGAGACATAGAGTTCATCTGAGTTCCCCAAGTGTAGAGAGAGCACTAGGCAGATAAACTGGATCTTATAACTGTATAAAATCAATAGTATAAGAGAACATGAGCTAATGGTTTGGCTGAATCCCTTTCACAAGCACAAACTCTGAAGTACTGATGGCAAAGCATTGGGCCTAGCTATTACAAATTCTTTCCTGTATCTAGGAATATGTAATACAGTCGTACCTTGGAAGTCAAACGGAATCCATTCTGGAAGTCCGTTCGACTTCCAAAACATTCAGAAACCAAAGCGCGGCTTCTGATTGGCTGCAGGAAGCTCCTCCAGCCAATCGGAAGCCGCAGAAGCCCCGTTGGATGTTCGGCTTCTAAAAATAGTTTGCAAACCAGAACAGTTTGTGGCATTCAGAAGCCAAAACGTTTGAGAACTAAGCTGTTCGAAAACCAAGGTGCCACTGTATTGCTAAATTCTTAGCAGGCTGATAGCCACTACTCAATTGTAGACCCAAGTTTAGCAACTCACTTTTCGCAAAAGGTAAAGAATATTGCAAGATCTAGATGCCTTTGTTTAGTGCAACCAGTGGCATGTATAAAATGGTCCAGCACCCTCCGGACGCCACTAGATGTCACCCTTTGATAGGTGATGGTGGTCCCCTGTCTTCCAGCTGCAGAACATCTGGAGCAAAAGAGTTAGCCTGCCTATTACTGCTCTTGCTTCCATTTTCCCAAAGCCAAGCAGGCTTACTAGTGGCCCTGGTAGGGCCAAACTCTCAAATCAAATTAGGGGCCTCACAGGAGCACGCTGGACCCCTGGCACAGTTTAGTACAGGTGGTGGTCGGAGGGATTTCCCGGCAAAGTAGGAGGCGAGGCAGTGGCAAGAACCCTCTCCTCTTTTGCGGTTTCCAGCAACTGGTATTCAAGAGCATTGCTGCCTACGACAGTGGCTAGTAGCCATTGATAGCCCCTGAGATGGATTTAGGGCAGCATGAACATTCCCCCACACTGGGTGCTGAGCCTTAGCAGGTGCCGCAGACCATTGCAACTATGGCGTAGTGAATTGAGAAGAACAGAAAGCAAGAGGCAGGGTTGGGGTGAATTTTGGCCTCACACTCGGCACCGCTGAAATTTGGAAGCCCCAAATCCGTTCCTGAATGACCCTCTCCTCCAAGAATTTGTCTAGTCCTTTTCAAAAAGCCATCCAAGTTGGTGGCCATCTCTGCTTCCTGGGGGCGGAGTGAGATTACATTCCAAAACCACAGAGGGGTCATGGCCAGATATCTTCTGCATAGAGCAGACCCACTGAAATCAATGGATCTAAGTGAGGGGGTCTACTCTGAGTAGGGCTAGGAGTGGGTGCAACCTAGCGAGCCTTGCGGCACACACACACACACAACAGAAGGCTGACACCTTCACTGTGGCAACAAATGCACATTTCCATATTTCTATGCAGGAGTGGGAGGGATTCTAGAGAACTGATGTCTCAGTTTATCCAGGAAAGGACATTCCCATTCCAGGATTCCAAACTGCTGCCTGTTTTAGCCCGTCTCCATTTCTCAGGTCTGTGCAAATTGCTTCCAAATGGAAAGTCACATGTTGGGTACTTGATGCTATTTGATTCATTATGTGTCATTGCTCCAGAGGCCCTGTGTGTGTGTGTGTGTGTTTCTTGCCATCTCCTGCAATCCATTTGGGGTTGGGATGGGCAGGGGTCCATGTCCTCCGCTCCCCTCCCAGTCAAAAACACGGCATAATGAAAAGTTCTGGAATTGTGCACTAGGAAGTCTGAAATATTTTCGCCAGAAGAATCCCCTAAACGTTCTTCTTTTGAAATGAGCTATTTTGAGAAATAGTGTTTTTTTAACAACAACAACAACAACAACAAGGTTATTTGGATTGCTTTGGGGGGAAATGTTTATTCTTGTCTGTTCCAAGGCTTCCTGTAAATCAGAAAGATTCATAACAGGACAATAGATGTATATAGAGGCACAGAGAGTGTTGGTGGCCCTGGGAAAAGACTAATTTATATGGCCCAATGAATCTTCTTTACCTTCATGTGTTAGAATCATAGAATCGCAGAATTGGAAAGGGTTCCCCAAGGGCCACCTAGTCCAAACCCCCTGAAATGCAGCTAAATAATTCCCGACAAATGGCCATTCAAAACCTCTGCTTAAAAACCTCCAAGGAAGGAGAGTCCGCCACATTCCGAGGCAGTTAGTTCCACTGTCGAACAGCTCTTACTGTCAGAAAGTTCTTTCTAATGTTTAGTCTGAATCTCCTTTGTTGTAATTAGTATTCGTTGGTTTGGATCCTACTGTCTGATGCAGGAGAAAACGACCTTGTTCCATCTTCCACATGACAGCCCTTGAGATATCTGAAGACAATTCTCCTGGCACCTCTCCATCTCCTTACTTCCAAGCTAAACATAGCCACAATGTTCATTTATTTTAAAAACGGTTTTAAAAAGTGGGCGGCCGTCTGAATTACGTAGTTCTAATGATGTGCACATTTTTACACACAAAGAACTTCGATGTGATGCTGTTTTGTATGTTATTTTTCACTCACATTTTCACTTTCATTCATGCTTTCCTCCATCTTATCTGCTTTTGTGAACAGTGGTTGGAGAACCTGCTTTGCAAAACTCAGAGGAGTGTGAATTTCAAAGGCTGGCTGTGCTTCAGTTGTTGTATTATTCCAGGAAGTGCAAATTGGATAGGGTCACCTTTTAAATGCAAATGGAACTGAATGGAACTGAATCTCTCCCCACCCCCCACCCCCCCACCCTACTCAAGGCCTGCCCAGTTCACAAGCAGGGGGGCAGGGCCCAGATCCCTCCCCCCTCCCCACCAACTGCTGCCTTCTGAGAAGACGTATTCCAGGAGAGGGAAAGGCTCCCTCGGGTGCACTCCGACCTGAGGTCTGGGGAGCCTGTGGAGGTGGAATGCGCAAGGAGTCTGCAGCCTCTCCTTCTCGCTCCCTTACATGGGCATGTGAGCCACGGCACAATCAAGAGATCGCTGGGCAGCTGCACAGGGAACAGATAATGGAATACCTGAAATAAATAATATCTGAAATAAATCCCATTCCGCCCCTCAGAACAGAATGGTCAGGCAAAGCTGCAGCTGCCAGCTTCAGCAGCTCCCTTTGACTTCCAAAATTCCAAAATAGGGCAGATTTCAAGCTTGCAAGATTCGCTGAAGACAGAGAGGGTGGCTGCAGAAGGTGCTTGTGTGCATGGATACTGGCTTAGCAGTCTGTCTGTCTGTCTGTCTGTCTGTCTGTCTGTCTGTCTGTCTGTCTGTCTGTCTGTCTGTCTGTCTGTCTGTCTGTCTGTCTATATCTATCTATCTATCTATCTATCTATCTATCTATCTATCTATCTATCTATCTATCTATCATCTATCTATCTATCTATCTATCTATCTATCTATCTATCTATCTATCTATCTATCTATCTATCATCTATATCTATCTATCTATCTATCTATCTATCTATCTATCTATCTATCTATCTATCTATCATCTATCTATCTATCTATCTATCTATCTATCTATCTATCTATCTATCTATCTGCCATTGCTGCTCATTGCTCACCAACCCCTTCTACCCTTTCCTCACACCTGACCAACTCCTCTTTCTTTATACTTCGCCCACCCCCTCGCCTGTCTGCCCTCAGCTTGCGTGTCTGCTGTTTGCCATGCTGCAGTTGGTGTGTGGAGCTGTGGGCAACCACGTAAATTGCAGTGTGATGACATCCTTACATTTCTATGTCTATAGGAATATATATATATATATATATATATATATATATATATATATATATATGCACACAGTATATGAATTTGCTCCTCTCCTTAGGAGATGATAGCCCTAACTTCCAAATGACTTCAGCTTGGGCTCCTCCAGACAACCTGTTTATTGAGCATTTACCATGATTCACTTGCACAAAGCTTATCCAGAAGTCAAACTACATCCAGGTCTTTTTTTTGCCCATTTGTTCAGATTTGTTTGTGGGGTGGTTGCGTGTGAATGAGCATTCATCCTACATCCATCCTGATTTCCTTGTGCTCTGTTTATTTGTATTCCGATTAATAATGTCTTCACCCCACACTTGTCAGTGCATTTTCCTAACTGCAAATGTCTTTTTTAAAAAAAGAAAAGAAAAAAGGTGTGTGTGTATTTGTTGCATTAGGGTGACACAGCACTTTAATTTTGCAACCCCTCCCACAAAATATTGACAGTCTAGACTCTGGAGGTGATTGTAGATTCTTTCTTTCTTTCTTTCTTTCTTTCTTTCTTTCTTTCTTTCTTTCTTTCTTTCTTTCTTTCTTTCTTTCTTTCTTTCTCTTTCCATTGCATATCTCTTGTGCAACCGTCTATCCCTGGCCTCTTGCCCAAGCATGAACTCTGCAAGCCCAACATTCCTCGATCACGCGAGATGAGGTTACGAGCTACTTCTGTCAAGCATGGAGACTCCCCTCCTTCGCATTCCTGTCTGGCTGTCTTTCCACCTTCCTTCTCCCTCCCATTCCCGCGCTGCAGTGCTCATCTCCTCCTCTTCCTGCCGACAGGTGGGAACAATCGAGGCCCGAGGCTGTCATCCCAGTGGCTCCGATTGTTTTCTAATCTTGGAGGGAATAAATGGGCTTGAATTCGCAACCCTGGCTTGAACTATACCGATATTGACGTCCCTGTGGCAGGAGCGATATGTTGATTACGGGCAGGCGGGGGAGCTGTTGACAGTATGTACAGTGGGATTAAGCATGCGGCAAGGTAGAAACAGTTGATAGAGTCTGATTTAGAAGGCAGCCTATTTATACTGATGCTGTTGAGAGGCCGGCATCTCTCTATAAACTCACATCGGTGCAAAAGGTCAATTGTCTTTTTCAGGATCTCTCGGGTGGCCAGAGCAGCCTCTCTCCCTCCTGTCTCAGTGGCGCTTTTGGAGTGTGTGCATAATGCCACACAGAAGCAGAAGGGCAATCGGAGGACCTGATGCTCTAGAACAAAACTTTCCCAAGTCCTGGCTTTCAGAGGAATCCTTTCCCTTGTGTCTCATTTATATAGGCACACCTCTTGGATCTCTTGCTCGCTTGGACGGAGGATAGAGAGGTGTGTATAGAAGCAAACCTAATGTACCCAGGTAAAATTTGCATCAATTGCTTGACCCACTTTTGCCTCTGGCCCCGCCCAACACTAGCATGAGGCCCTGGGGAGGATGCTCATTGGGTAAGGCAAAGCAGCACAGGAAAGGGTGTGCAGGGTCAGGGTGGAGATGGCAAAGGGTCCTAGTTGGTGACGCAGTGGCAATGTCATGAGCTGGCTGAGGATTTTGCATGGTTGGGGGGGGGGATGACGACCAGAGATGCACACCATGTTCTATGTGCAGTGGCACCACTCTGTATAAAGTAGGGACAACTATGTCAACATCTAATTTTTGCAATCTTACATTCAGTTCTCCACATCTCTGCATCAATCTGCAAGTTGGGTGTGCGAGCCCACACACTAAAACCTGTCCCTGGAGCCTTTGTTGTTGTTGTTGTTGTTGTTGTTGTTGTTTAGTCGTTTAGTCGTGTCCAACTCTTCGTGACCCCATGGACCAGAGCACGCCAGGCACTCCTGTCTTGCACTGCCTCCCGCAGTTTGGTCAAACTCATGTTGGTAGCTTTGAGAACACTGTCCAACCATCTTGTCCTCTGTCGTCCCCTTCCCATGGGCGTAGGCAGGAGCATAGCTGCCAAGTTTTCCCTTTTCTCACGAGGAAGCCTATTCAGCATAAGGGAATTTCCCTTAAAAAAAGGGAGAACTTGGCAGCTATGGGCAGGAGGGCAGGGGGGCAGTTGCCCCCCCTAGAAGCGAAAGGCTGAGGGGCGCAGCGTGGCGGCCCCAGGCTGCGCACGGGGAGTGGGAGCCTGGGGCCGCCTCCTCGGAACAGCTGGGAGGCACGGAGGAGGCGGCCACAGGCTTGCGCTCCCCTCGCGCCTCTGGAGCTGCGCGCGGGGAATGGGAGCCTGGGGCCGCCTCCTCGGAACAGCTGGGAGGCGCGGAGGAGGCGGCCACAGGCTTGCGCTCCCTGCAACTTAAGTAGGTGAGTGGGCATATTAGTTAACTTCATTCTGTCAAACCTGTGTTTTGTAATGGTCTGATTTCTAGATGAATGAATCCCAAATCTACCAACTTTCTAAAACAGCTCAGGAGTGATGAGTTGGCCATTGGAGCATAAACTCTGTCAGGGTACAGAACTGTCCTTCAGAAAGGAAGGACAGAAACCTCATAGTTTCAGTAACTTAAAACTGGACAGAGCACAGGAAAATCCAGAATCAAGGAACAAATCAATGGTGGTGGAAGAGTGGGGGTGTTGGGCCAAGTGACCCAAGCGGTTTCCATCCTGATAGTCTTTTCCAGTTCTAATAGGATGGTCTGTGCACGGCCAGAAAGATGGATGACTTTAGAGTGTGTGAGTGGTAAATAGCAGGTGCCTTGGCCTGATCAGAGGCAGCTGCAAGATTCAAAGGACCACAATGCGGAGAGTTGTGAGAGCAGTTTTGAAAATGTGTCGGGTTGCATGTGGAACTACCATGCAGGGTGGTGGTGGTTGTAGCAAAATGGACACACAGAGAGAAAAAGGTTGTGTGCTCTGCTCTTTAAAGCAGCCTTGGCCAAACAGAAAAGAACTACCAAAAACGATCAAGGGTGAGTGGAGAGATTATCCTACAAGCAAAAGTTGCAGCGGTTGGGAACTTCTGAGTAAGAGGCAGTGTGACGGAAGCTTAGAAAATAATGCATGGCATGTAAGAAGTGGATAGATAGAAGTTTTTTTCTCCCTCTCTCGTAACACTAGGCAGACATGCATGAAGCTGAAAGTTGGGAGATTCAGGTCAGATAAAAGAACCTTCTTCATGCAGTCCATAGTTGAACTATGGAACTCCCTCCCACCGGAGGCAGGGGTGGCCACCAACCTGGATGGCTTTAAAAGAGGAGTAGATAAATTCATGGAGGAGAGAGCTATCAATGGCTGGAGGCAGCAATGCTTTTGTACCCCAGTTGCTGGAAACCACAGAGGAAGAGAGGGTTCTTGTGCTCGGCTCCTTCTTCCCACAGGCATCTGTTTGGCCACTGTGAGAACAGGATGCTGGACTAGGTGGACCATGGGCCTGATCCAGTGGGCTACTCTGATGCTCTTATGTTCTAGACTCTTGGCCAGAGCTGATAGGAGTTGTAATCTCTGCCCAGCAGAACTCCCTACCTGCAGGGGTGCGACAAGAGCCCTCCCCCTCTCATTCAGGCGCCCCTTGAATACTTTATTGTTTGGACAAGCGTTTGCCCATCAGATGTCAAGGAGATAAGTAACTATGCAACTTTAAAAGACATCTGAAGGCAGCCCTGTATAGTACCGAAGTTTTTTTCCTTTAAGTTTATTGTTTGATTATGTTTTTGTATATGCCGGAAGCTACCCAGAGTGGCTGGGGCAACTCAGACAGATGGACGGAGTACAAACAATAGCATTATTATTTATTTATTTATTATTATTATTATTATTATTATTATTATTATTATTATATTATTATTATTATTTTGCAAACTGATGCAGAAATGTGGGGAACTGAACTGAACTCCACTGAAGACTGGGAAAGTGAGAAACCAAAATACTTCAGTAAGGCGGTGATGTCTCAGAATAACAATGGGGAAGGGTTGGTGCAGAAAGAAACGCTGAAAAATATCTCTGGCTCTTGCCAGACGGTGGAGAACAGATGAGAACAGCTGGCCTCTTGCCCTGTGTGTGCAAATGGTGTGTTAACCAAGTGGGTCCTGTCTGCTTTTTGACACATTTGAAAGGGTTGGGCTGCATCCTTCAAACTAGGCTAAATTCTCAGAGTGTGGGAACAGTCTCCCTAGGTTCCAGCAGGCTGCTGGATCTGCCCATTGGCTACCATTCGATCTGCGGGCTGGCTGGGATAGGCCGCTGAGGAGCAGCTAGGACTGTGCCACAACCGGCTCACTCTGAGGATCCAGGCCAAAGTTGGTAGCGTTACAGGACAAGGCGACGTTTGGGCCCCATCTGCACAGTATCCTACCACTTTAAATAGTCGCGGATTCCCCCAGGGAATCCTGGGAAGTGTAATTTGTCAAGGGTGCTGAGAGTTGTTAATCAATCAATCATCATCATCATCATCTATACCCTGCCCTTTTCGCTGACAGGGACTTTTGGCAGCTTGCAAATAAAATAAGAACAGCTAAAAAGCACGGGGGGGGGGAATCATTAAAATAATTAAACATTAAGGGAATTAAAACTCCATCTGTCAGAGCTCTTAAAAACATACATATAGCTACAATAAAAACACCACGGCACTAGCGCTTTCATTTAAAACATTCAGTTCTCTAAAGCCTTTTGGAATAAGAAGGTCTTCACCTGCCATTTGAAGGACAATAAGGAGGGAGCCAGTCGGACATCTCTAGGGAGGGAGTTGCAAAGTCTGGGAGCAGCCACCGAGGAGGCCCTCTCCCGTGTCTCCACCAAGCGTGCCTGTGAGGGTGGCAGGACCGAGAGAAGGGCATCTTATTCCCCTCAGAGAGCTGCAATTCCCAGAGTTCCTGTGAAGGAGAGTAGGATTGTAGTTTTCTGAGGTGAATGGGAGCCCCCCCCCCAGCACCCTTGTCAAACTACACTTCCCTGAGGGAAGCCCTGACTGGCAACTAAATGTGTAAACTGACAGTGGAACAGACCACCGTGGAAGGTGGCAGTCCTTCAGTGGAAGATTTTAAACAGAGATTGGATGGCCATCTGTCAGGGATTCTTTGGCTGCGATTCCTGCCTCGCAGGGGGTCAGACTAGATGACCCGTGGGGTCCCTTCCAACTCTACAGTGCTATGATTCTGTGAACCTGAATAGCATTGTGTTTCAGCAGCGGTGAGGCTAATCTCCGCTCGACATTGCAATCATCGTTTCATCGAAGCTACCTCTAGAAGGAGTTGCTAAATAAATACGAAATCCTGTTTTGGCTCGCTGTTGTACCTTCAAATGAACGAACACAAATGGCAGAACTGTGAATCTGCCCCATTTCTCTCTCTCTCTTTCTCCCCCCACCCTCTCTAAAAACCATTTCCCCTTTGCCCATATAGTTGAACCACTGCTGAAAAATAAATTAAAGCACACTGCTTGAACAATTTTACCCTGGCGTGTGGAAGCGTCTGCTTTCGAAACGAAAAAAATTCTTCTTAACTGCTGCAGACACATTTATCTAATTCTCTATAGCAATAACGGAGGGGACCGGACAGATAAAACAGAGACCTCTGGCTGGCTTGAAGCTCCGGCCAAACTTTTGCAACCCCCCAAGGGAGACCGTAATTGCAGTTAAAGCAGACAGATGCTTCTGCAGAGACATCTCACTCTCTTGGCCTGGGTTGCATGATTTCAGCAGAAGCTTGTTAAATTCCTCACATGCCTCCCTGCTCACCCCTTATTTCATTGAGAAAAACAACGAGATTTCTCAAGTGTCTCCCAGCATGGAAGCCATCCCTGGAAACACAAATGTTTCACTTCACTGTGTGGCTCTAGGGTCCTACATTACTGCCTGTTCTCTGTACAAAGGTGTCTCCAACGTGCTGTAGGAATAGAGAAATCTGCCCATTTCGGTTTCTCTCATTTTCTCATCTTTTCTGTTCAGTTCTCCTCATTTCCTTATCAGTTTTTTTTTTATGTCCTCATGAAAATTCACCAGATTTTTTCCCTAATATACAGTTTTTTGTATGCAATTTTGCCTCACATACACTTTCTTTCCTTCCTTCCTTCCTTCCGTCCTTCCTTCCTTCTTTCTTTCTTTCTTTCTTTCTTTCTTTCTTTCTTTCTTTCTTTCTTTCTTTCTTTCTTTCTTTCTTTCTTTCTTTCTTTCTTTCTTTTCGCAATGGGCTCCTCCCCCTAAAATAATCTTTTCATCACTTGGCTGGAGAACTGCTTTGCAAAATTCAGAGAAGTGTGAATTTCAAAGAATCGCTCTTCTTTCGGTTCTTCTACATCACTACACAAAGGGGTCACTAGCAGGGCTTTTTTTTTGAGCCGGAACTCTCTGGAACTCAGTTCTGGCACCTCTCAGGTGCACAGCTGCCACGTACCCCGTTTTTCCCGGGAAACCCCTGTATTTTCTTACCGTTTCCCGCTGGTCTCCCGAATGGATTTATATCCCATAAATCCCCCGGAAAGCAGCTCCTGCTGACGGCCATGTTTCTGGTGCCGCTCTGCCCATGTATGGACACTGGAAATCGGGCAGCGCCGGCATCGGAAGTTGCTTCTACGCATGTCCGGAAGTGCGTAGAAGTGACTTCCGGTGCCGCTCTGCCCATTTCCAAAATGGCCGCAGTGCCAGAAGTTGCTTCTACGCATGTCTGGAAGTCGCGTAGAAGCGACTTCCGGTGCCGCTCTGCCCATTTCCAAAATGGCCGCAGTGCCAGAAGTTGCTTCTACGCATGTCCGGAAGTCGCGTAGAAGCGACTTCCGGTGCCGCTCTGCCCATTTCCAAAATGGCCGCAGTGCCAGAAGTTGTTTCTACGCATGTCCGGAAGTCACGTAGAAGCGACTTCCGGTGCTGTGCCACTGCTGGTCCCGGATTTTTCAGTCCGGAACTTGGCACCTATGCTCAGGTGGGCGCCATTGCTATTATAAGAGAACAAGGTGAGTTCTGGCACCTCTTTTTTTTTTCTAGAAAAACAGCGCTGTTAGTTAGGTAGGTCCACTTCTAAGAGCAAGCTGAATTGAATTTCTGTCCTGTTGCTATAGGGCAACAATGGAGAATGCAATTTGGAGCCCTCATTTCACCTGACAGCTGGCAATACTAGGCAGCAGGTGTGTGTGTTGGGAGGGTGGGCAAGAATAACAAAATTTACTTTTTCCTCATATTAAAGCTAAACAAATATCTGCAGATCGAAAACTGGGGAGATGTGTTGCTAGGCTGGAACCCTCCTTCCTGTCACCTGATTTTCTGTGGGAAATAAGATACTTCTTGTTGTTATTTTGTGTCGAGGAGCATTTGGTGATGGTGGTGGGGAAGAGAAATGCAATTCATTTTGTGTTGAAAGGCAAACACACCTGATTTGCACTTTCTGAAACAATATGCAAACTGAAACACAGTCAGGCAATGAAATTTGCATTTCTCGGAATTTCGCAGCGCAGTTCTCCAGCCAAGTAACATGTACAAAAATGCAGAATAATGGGGCAAAGTGGGCATAAAGATGCATATATTAGCATAAACAATGTAAAAACATTAATTAATTAGGGGAAATTGTTTTGCAATGTGTGTAAGCAATGTCTGCAAATATGGATATACTGTGGTAAAGTCAGGCCTCACCCAACATCACCACATCCTCTGCTAGTGGCTATGCATTCTTTTATTATTGTAGGAATTTAATAGTGTTGGGTTATAATACTGTTGCTGATCAGCTGTTTTATGGTTTTTTAAGTTAATGTTTTTATATGAGTATTTAGCTGCTTTGGTTTGTGAGGCGGGATATATATGTTTTAACAGGTACATACCATAGCAGACGGACGCAGGTGGCACTGTGGGTTAAACCACAGAGCCTAGAGCAGGGGTTCCCAACAAAATTTTCTCGAGGACCCCTCATCGAGCCGCTATTGTGACAAGGACCCCCATTAATTCCTAATCCTAAAATTAAAAAGTGAGAGCCAAATTAAGAGTCTTTTTATATTTTATATTTATACGTTTTTTTACAGTTACAACAGAGTACTCCATCAGTATACAGTTTTCAGTTCTTAATGAGATGAGTTAAATCTGTCCTTTGAGTCCATTATTTCTGAAATATTAGGTTCCAAACTTGAAACTTTCACTCTGAAATCCGACCGCATGTCGAGCCGATTCCTATACAGTATTTGTTTTTCATGAAACACATGTACTATACAGTATTTGTTTTTCATGAAACACATGGAAGAAAATGCTTGCTCACACCGATATGTGGTTGCAAATGGAAGGATCTTTTTCATTGCCTTATCTCCAAGTTTCTTGTAGTCCTTGCGGCATACAGCAGAACTACTGCCTCTATCTAATTCTAGTTTTGCGCTAGACTCTGCTCATGCAGGAAGCGGCCAAAACAAAAAATCTGTTATCATACGAAATATATTTAATATTTTTTTTATTCTAATAGGATCTTGAGGACCCCTCTGGCATAGCTCGCGGACCCCTGGGGGTCCCCGGACCACCTGTTGGGAACCACTGGCCTAGAGCTTGCCGATTAGAAGGTCGGCTGTTCGAATCCCCGCGACGGGGTGAGCTCCCGTTGCTCGGTCCCAGCTCCTGCCAAACTAGCAGTTCAAAAGCATGTCAAAGTGCAAGTAGATAAATAGGGAAGGTAAACAGCATTTCCGTGTGCTGCTCTGGTTCGCCAGAAGCGGCTTTGTCATGCTGGTCACATGACCTGGAAGCTGTACGCCGGCTCCCTCGGCCAATAAAGCGAGATGAGTGCCACAACCCCAGAGTTGGTCACGACTGGGCCTAATGGTCAGGGGTCCCTTTACCTTTACCCTAGCAGAAAACGATTGCCTAGTTCTTACTGGGATGGTAGACTTGTTGGGCTGTACAACTTCAGATTACAATTGGGAGCCCCCCCCCCTATTTATGAATTATTTCTTGCACCAGAACAAAAACCTGCTCTACATAGAATGGAAGCTGCAGAGAGATTAGCTAAGGCCCAAAAGGCTGTAGAAAGGAGCAAATAGACGAAGTGCAATGTTACTAAGAAAAGTGGCATTTATCTAGGCTAGCATGAGGTGGAAGATATATATATAAAAAAAACCCTCAATGGAAAAATTGAGACTGAATCAAAGGAGAGCGGGTGGAGAGGAGAACCCTTAATGGGAAGATTGATTAAAGTGTGGCATAATCTCCCCAAGGGATGTGAGGAGAAGTTCACCCATCGGGACATCTAAAATTAAACTCCGGAAAGCAATGGGGAACATAGGAAACAACGGTGCAATGGAAGAGGGAAGAGGCGAGGTGATGTTGTTTGTTGCAGAAACCATTTCTATGGAAATCTGCCCCTTTGTCCTTGGTGACCTCCAGTCAGAATAGCCATCCCTGTTGATGGTGGTGAGTTACAACTCATCAGGGTTCAATCCTGCCACTTGGGGATTGAACCTGGCTTGAACTCACTGCTTGAATTCACACCGTTTCTTTCTTTCTTTGCTTGGATGCTTGTTTGTTTTTAAACCGTGATTTCAGGGCAGTTTATAAAGCAAAATACTGTGAAAACAGTACGTTTGGTTAAAAAAGAAACCCCACTTGAAACCTCAACCATTATTTTAAACCATATTCAAAGTACAAGGAAAGGGAAAAGCAGCACGTCTGAACTAAAACCCACCGCTCTCTCCCAAACGCCTGAGTGAAGAAATATGTCTCAAGAGGCTATAAAAAACTCTGGAAGTTGGACACCGGTCTTCTCAAGGATTAAGGTGGTTGGTGTCTCAGATAACATGCCTTAACTTTCACCTATCCTGTTCTCAGTCAGGTGGCCCAATGAGAAGCCCCAAAACAGGACCTGGGTGCAACAGAGCTCTCCCCACCTGTGATTCCCAGCAAAGGGGGCTGAACCATGAGGCTCAGAAGCCACTGACAGCCTTGTTTTCCTCCGAGAATTTGTCTAATCCTCCTTCAAAGGCATCCAAGTTGGTGGCCATTGCTGCCTCTTGTGGGAGCGAGTGCCATTGTTTAAATATGCGCTGTTTGAAGGAAGATTTTCCATTGTCTGTCCTGGACATCCAATTCTAGTGGCGAGAGACAGAGAGAGACGATTCTCCTGAGCCCACTCTCTCTGCACCAGGCGTGATTCTGTGCACTTCTATCATGTCTCCTGTTGCTCACCTTTCCTCTAACCCAGGGGTCAGCAAACCTTTTCAGCAGGGGGCCAGTCCACTGTCCCTCAGACCTTGGGGGGGGGGCGACTATATTTTGAGGGTGTGTGTGAATGAATTCCTATGCCCCACAAATAACCCAGAGATACATTTTAAATAAAAGGACACATTCTACTCATGTAAAAATACGCTGATTCCCAGACCATTCACGGGCTGGATTTAGAAGGCGGTTGGGCCGGATCTGGCCCCCGGGCCTTAGTTTGCCTGTTGTTGTTGTTGTTTAGTCGTTTAGTCGTGTCCACCTCTTCGTGACCCCATGGACCATAGCACGCCAGGCACTCCTGTCTTGCACTGCCTCCCGCAGTTTGGTCAAACTCATGTTCGTAGCTTCGAGAACACTGTCCAACCATCTTGTCCTCTGTCGTCCCCTTCTCCTTGTGCCCTCCATCTTTCCCAACCTCAGGGTCTTTTCCAGGGAGTCTTCTCTTCTCACGAGGTGGCCAAAGTATTGGAGCCTCAGCTTCAGGACCTGTCCTTCCAGTGAGTTATCAGGGCTGATGGGTAGTCTAAACCAGGGGTCCATAGTCTAAACCAGGGGTCCCCAGACTTACCGCGCGGCGGGCCGGTGCCCGTCGCGCCGACCGCGCGGTGGGCCGGAGGGCGGGGGAGCGCGCGCCCGTGCGCATGCGCACACGCACACGGGCGGGAAAAAAATCGCCGAAAATCGCTTGTGCGCATGCGTATGGGCCTCCCCCGACCCGGAAGTGCATCGGAAATGACCTCTTCTGGGTCGGGAGAGGCCCATACGCATGCGCACAAAGGATTTTCGGTGATTTTTTTGCCGATTTTTAAGATCGTCGCTGCGCCGCGCGCTGTGAGAGCGGGCGGCGGCAGCGGGCGGCGGGGGTCGTCGCGGGCCGGATTGGGAGGCCGATTGGGCCGTAGTTTGGGGACCCCTGGTCTAAACTAAAAAGCCCCCAGTACTGTCACTTTTCCTCTTGGAGGACTTGCTTCTACCCCTTGATCATTCTGGCTATCCTAGTTCACGCTTTACCCTCTTTGTGAGCGAGTCTATGGAGGCCGGTCCCGCTCTGCCCTCTGTAAACCCTTGTTACTCTCTTCCCCTGACTGTGCCTGCAGGGCAAGGAAGGCTGAAGAGGCCTCTTGCCTCACCAGCAGATCATCGGCTGGCACATGCCTGTCCTTGGCAGGACCAGTGCCTAGCCTGAGGGAGGGAAAGGCTGTTG
The DNA here is from genome assembly GCF_965207765.1 of Zootoca vivipara. Classification (NCBI taxonomy): domain Eukaryota; kingdom Metazoa; phylum Chordata; class Lepidosauria; order Squamata; family Lacertidae; genus Zootoca; species Zootoca vivipara. The sequence continues at coordinate 28,168,518 of NC_142597.1, read as the reverse complement.
GCTGGCCTCACCGCTTCCTTTGTTATCTCTGGTGTGGCCTGCCTGTTCAAATATTTCTGCAGGACGTGGCCCATCTTGGGTAGAATTACCCGTCACACAGAGATGCTGCAGGGAAAAGGAACGGTTGCAGCTAAAGGTCAGAGCATCTGCTTTGCATGAGTTACATCTTGGGTTCAATTCCCTGCTCGAAACCTCAGAGAGCTGCTGCCAGTCAGTGTGGGCAATACTGAGCTCAATGGACCAATGATCTGACTTAGTATAAGGCAGTACCCTCAGTTCCTGTTTCAATTGCAAGTTCTCGCTCCCCAGCCTGTTAACCTGTGGTGATGCTCACTTCATGTGGCCAGACCACACCTGGAGTCCGGTGTTCAATCCTGGGCACCACAATTCAAGAAGGATGTTGGCAAGCTGGAACATGCACAGAGAAGGGCAACTAAAATGATCAAGGGTCTGGAAACCAGGCCTTATGAGGAACAGTTGAAGGAGCTGAGTATGTTTAGCCTGGAGAAGAGGAGACTGATAGCCATCTTCCAATTTCTCAAGGGCTGTCGCATGGAAGAGGAAGGAAACAACTCTGTGTTTTAGTTGAGCACCTTTAGGTGTTCCAGAGGATGCTGAAGACACACCACTTTGCCTTGGCTTTTGGCAATTGAGGTGTATATTTTTTTAAGGACCCGCTTTGTTTTCGTCATTGTAAGTTGTTTAAAAGTGTTTTTCACATTGCATTTAATTGTTGTAAGCTGTCCTGGGACCTTAGGGTGAAGGGTGGGCTATACATATATATAAATAATAGCATTTGCAGGTATGAGACCAAATCCTACCAGGGAAGGGTGGCAATCTGGAAGTCTCCCTGCCTGCCAGAGTGGACAATAATAGGCCAAAGAGTCAGAAAGTCTGACGTGTTATAAGGCAGATTTCTACGACCCACACTATTCCTGTATCAGGGGAAGGAAAGATTGTGCAGGGTTGTTCTCTTGTGTGAACCAGTCTTGAGTCAAGTTAGCGTCATAAAATAGGGCAGTTATTACCTTAATAAAATGCATGATTACGGCATTAAGGTTTTATTGAGGTTTAGTAGCTGCCTTTGGATCCTCTGGATTATATGTTGGTTAATCCTCGGCGAAGGGGTTTTCATTTCTTCAGCTGATATTTATTTAACATGTAATGAATGTGTTGGTGAATCTATTAAATGCATATGTGGAGGCCTTAATTTGAAGTGCTACCCCCGAAAATAAAAATAGAAGGAAGGTGACTGTTCAATTCATGTAATCCTATTTAAACACGGAGCGAGCCAAACTCAATCCAAGGCCAAAGCAAACTGTCATATAAACTCCGCGCCAGATGTCCCACACGGGGCTGACTGAAACGCCAAAGAAAATAAAGGTTAAAGGAAGTGGCTGAGTTGTTCCATCCCCAGAGCAACCTGGATAGGAGGACTTTGATTCCACGGAGGAACAAAACCTCTTCCCCATGCAGTTGAACTGCATTTGCCGAACAAGTCTTCCCTTCCACGGGGCTTCTTAGCGAATGGAAAGCAGATCTTGTAGAAGGTGGTTTAGGAAATAAGAGTTTCAACTTTCCCCTGAAATTGATGGCAAAAATTCAATGAGCAAGGAGAGGTTTCCTCCCCCCCCCATAGGACACCCTCCAGTGACAGAATCTGGTATTGACCTGAACTGGAAGTATACCCCAGTGTTGAGGGGCACTATGTTTCTCAAACAGCAGGCTGGGCCTCACCGGTGCATTTTGGGCCCCTTTCCAGTGGGCTATGTTCTTCTTATTTTAAGACCTGCAGGTGGCAGGCTTCATTCTCAGAAGAAGCATCCCTATATTCTCCAAAAGCAAAGTACTATATTCTCCCAAAGCAAAGGGTGCTTCTCAGGAACATAGGACTCTACCTTAAATGGAGCGCCAAACCATTGGGCCGTCTAGCTCAGTACTGTCGACAGTGACTGGTAGCGAGTCTCCAGGGTTTCAGTCTGAGTCTCTCAGAGTCTTTCAGCCAGAGTCGAATATTGAACCCAGGACCTTCTGTATGCAAAGCAGGAAAGGTCTGTGGGCTTTAGGTTGGAAAAGATTTCCCACCACTGATGTTAGAAGACAAAGTTTTCTCTTCATAGATCCTGGGTTGTTCATCCGCGTGCCGATTGTTTAGTGGAGGGTTTCCCCAATGTATTTTAAATAAAGTTGTAGTCTGGAACTATTTGCTTGGAAAGGCAAAGCATGCCATTTCTTCAAACTCCAGCTCTCTTTACCCAAATTCTCCCTCCTTTTGTCTTCCTGCTTTAATTGTTCCTGGTAGGATTACTCACCTTTGGCATTCATTTTCCAACTTTCCCATGTCTTTTGTGAGGGGAATCCCACACTCTTTCCCAGGAAGCAAAGGAGCAGGAGGTTTTGTTTAAGTATGACACGGATGAACTAGCCAAGTGTTAGGTGCTCCAAATCCTCCAGCTATCAACACTGTCCCATGAAAAACACTCCTCTTCAAGGACGGCCCAAGAGGATTCCTGCATGTGTGTAGACACAGCTAGGGTTGCCAGACTCAATAGAGGACAGGACTTCTGTGCCTTTAATTGCCCTGCTCTCTTTTGAGTCTGGAAACCTTAAAGAGAAACCAGCAGAACCTTTGTTTAATTTCCAAGCAAAGGGTCTGCTGGTTTCTCTTTAAGGTTTCCAGACTCAAAAGAGAGCAGGGCAATTAAAGGCACAGAAGTCCTGTCCTCTAATGAGTATGGCAACCCTGGACACAGCTTGTACCTGTGTTTGGTACAATGTGTGAATATGGGCTACAATCAGGAAGAGCTCAAGAAACTCAGCGCCTCCTCCCTCCCATATGACATAGAAGAAGCTGGGATGGGGATGAATTTGCTCAAAGGGGCAACAGGGTTGCTATGGGGGTGGGTCCAGGGGCCCCATTTGTACCAGGCCAGCAGGGGCCTCAGACTCTCAGCTTCCAGTTTTTGTTTTAAAGTAAGCCATGCCATCCAAACATGAGCACTTGAACAGAATCGCTGTAACTCTTAACTCCCTTTTGACACCCTGTCATCTGAAATACGATGACTGGGTCTTGCACTGACTGTAGTATTGCCAGCCTAAGACCAGCAGGTGAAAGATCTACATTAGCACAACTCATGGAACTTGAGTTCTTTGCATGGTTTGGGGTTGACGTTGGAGGAGAGCAGGGCTCTTGTGCCCTTAACAGCGATGTGGCAGGGAGATATTAAACACAGCAAGTATTTAGTAGTATGAAACTATAATTGTGAGGAAAAGCTTCACTTGTTGATATTGTGTCTGTCAGACATCTTATTACCTGCTTTCACCTGCCAAAGAAGATACCAATGTGCAGGGGAGATAAAATGCATGAAAATTTAATGCACACCTTTGCCTTCGTTGGCGAGCACAGCAGAGAGCCCAGTCTATGTACAGTATATTCGGCCAAGAAATCCCCAAGGGAACAGTACAGTGACAGCTGGCCTGTCCCCCCCTCACACTATTTTGCCACTGACAGAACGTCTCCATTTGCACACCTGCACCAATGACCTCAGTGTGGGTTGATGGGTGGCATGTGTGCTGCAAGCTTCTTGTCAGGTGACCCGCTGGCTGTGAGCAGGGAGCCGCCGTCTTGCCTGTGAGAAAACAAAACAGCCGCCATGTTGGGGGTGAGTCACGTGTCCCAAGGGACGCAGTTGTCCCTTGGCTGCATTTAGAAACGCACGGATAAAATTGCTTTTTCAGATTAAGTGGGGATTAAGGTGTGTTATCTGAGACTCAAGCCAGCTTAATCCCTTAAAATGGAAGGGTGTCTAAACTATGGAGCTTTGCTCTGCCAGAAGGCACCCCTTCCTGTTTTGCTTTGCATTCTGGGTATGTGCTGCCACGCTCCCTTCCTCTTCTGAACTGGGTCCAAGTCTGATTTCCTGCGTCTTTGACTCCCGCCAGCTTGACACAGCCTGCCCTGGTGATGAAATCACCAAGTTGGCTTGCATTTGGCCTGAAAAAAAGAAGAGAAAAATCCTTCCTCGGGGCCTTTCATCTACGCAGAGGACGTTGGTTTCTCAAACACAGATGGGCCTTTGCCAAGTCCTTATGGCCTGGTGCCTGAGTAAGCTGGTGTTCAGCTGTTGGGTTTTGTGCCTTTTTAAATCAACTTTTGCCAGCTTGTATTTTTTAACGCTCATAAAATGAGGAAGAGGGCTTGGGGGTAGAGTGACCTTTCCTCTTCGTTGCCTTTTGTGAACTTTGAAAGGAAGGCATGTGCGACCAGCCATTCAAATTGCAAGTTCTAGAAAGGCCAGACATTCAATCACCTTTTAAAGGATTAAAAGGCGCGCAATGAAGTTGGGGACTGTTCAGGGGACTCAGCTACATCAATAATAAAAAAGCATTTTATGTGTTAAAACACTGTGACACCAGATAGCGCTGTCTTTCGCCAATTTGATTCCCCACTTTCAAGTTTTCATAAAAGGCTTTTTTGATTTGTCTAGATCCAGCCAGGGTTTCACGATCAGTTTGGTGATACGTGCTGGAAGGATGAGTGGACAGCGTGCAATGGCTGGAGCAACAAAGGCTACTGACTTGCAAAATAATAATAATACCAACCTACTAAGAGTCTAGTAGCCTGGTATCAATGCTGGCTGTGGTGGTGGTAAAGAGAATCTGTCTCCTCTAGAATCACAGAAACTCAGTCTGCTGCTATTATTGCCTTCTCTACCAGGCAGATTGGTGGTAGAGGACATAAGGACCCCTCCAGACTGGTTGTTTTGGTGGGTTATCGTTCAACATGCCATTGATGCAGTAATGGTGCATTGGTTGTGAATTTCTGCTAGACAACCTGTCAGGGGTTGTTGCGACTACTCCAGAGTAACGATGCTCCACATGCTTGTCTTTCAACAATATTTTATTGGTGCACTCTATTTACAGTGAGACAGGTGTGGAAAACATGTCTGCTCATTCCGATGCAGAATCCGGCACTGCTCCTCCGCGTGACTTCCTCCAACATAAGAGTCTCGGGACAGTGAACCTCCTTCCCCTTTTTCTCCTGCGTAATTCCGGAACCGGAGGAAAGGGTCTACGCTCCGTGCTTTCCTTCTCCCCCTTTCCCCCCTCTATCTCCTCCCTCCTGTGTAGCCGGGGCTCTCCCATGCTGCCAGAGCCCTGGCCCTCTCTCTCCACTTCCTGACTGGTTTCCTCAGCATCCTCACTTCCCTCACTGCTTGGGGATGAGCTACTTCTGATGCACGGGGGAGGTTCTCTATACTGATACCCCTTACACAACACAACCCACACATTGTTCTGTTATGACTCCCTGGTGTTTCCACAATATCACTGTCTGGAGGGTCAATCTTGCTCTACAGCACAACACCAGCTGGAGAGCATCCATGATGCTGTCTAGACTTTAGACTGGAGAGTTCTGGATTCAAATGCTTCCTCAGGATGGCCTGGTGGGACCATTGCTACTCTGTCTAATCTATGTCCCAGGAGGTATTGTGGCAAGAGTGAGATCACAGGCTCTGGCCTGAGCTCCCTAGAGGAAAGGCAACATTGCAAATTAAGGAAAGAGATAACAAGAGCAATGCAGGAAACCCCTGCCTCTGTTCTGTTCAAACCTCTTCTGACTTCTGACGTGCCTTCAAGGAATGCCCCTCCACCACCATAAGGTCTAGAAACTTGCCTTTTAGACTAATGGTGGCATTGAAACCCTGAGATTCGCACGGTGCTAGAATTGTGTGCTTGGAACCAAACTCCCTGCTGGCATGATGTAATTGTGGCAGTGTGGGATACAGAGTAAACAGTAGTGAGCTGATAGATTGCAGCTTGATATGAAAGAAAGAAAGAAAGAAAGAAAGAAAAGTCAGTCTTCTTCAATCCTGCTTAGCTTGATGTGATTCAATAACATTGTGGTTGTGTTGACTTGAGATCAGGGTGGCATTTTTGGTGCATGCACAGACTGCGTTCCAACACACATGTGCACACAGAGTTGGTTTCAGACAATGCCAACCCTACCCTGTCCTGCCCCTTCCTGCCCCCTTGCAAATCCTTCTCCTGCCTGGGAAGTGGAGGTCCAGGAGAACCTGCATATGGTTATCATTGGGTATTGGGGGAAGCACATGGCCAGGATCCCGAGTCTCATTTTCCTCTGGACCACACTCCATCTACCCATTGTTTATTGTGGGGGAAGATGGCCTGGAAAACAGAATTGCCGGCTGAAGGAACATAGCGTTTAAACACTGACAACGGAAACGCCTCTTCCCAATCAAGCTCTGTTGGGTGGGCGAGTGGCTTTGGCAGAGGCAGGCTGTTCTCGCACTGGGAATGTGGGAGGATAAAAGGATGGCAGCCCAGTTATTCCGGGATTATTGCACTCCCCCCACCCCCACGGCTTGCAGCCCACCAGCTTGGGGCTGGATCTACCAGTTAGACACCTGAAGCAGCAGGTCACCTAGTCTAACCAGTTGCTCACATACCCTCCAATATTTCTCTGATGAAAATAGGGACGTCCTATTCTGTAATAATAATAATAATAATAATAATAATAATAATAATAATAATTTATTATTTATACCCCGCCCATCTGGCCGGGTCTCCCCAGCCACTCTGGGCGGCTTCCAACAGAAGAATAAAACACAATAATCTATTAAACATTAAAAGCCTCCCTGAACAGGGCTGCCTTCAGATGTCTTCTAAAAGTCTGGTAGTTGTTTTCCTTTTTGACATCTGTTGGGAGGGCGTTCCACAGGGTAGGCGCCACCACCGAGAAGGCCCTCTGCCTAGTTCCCTGCAACTTGGCTTCTCGCAACGAGGGAACCACCAGAAGGCCCTCAGTGCTGGACCTCAGTGTCCGGGCAGAATGATGGATAATAATAATAATAATAATAATAATAATAATAATAATAATAATATGATTTATACCCCGCCTATCTGACTGGGTTGCCCCAGCCACTCTAGACAGCTTCCAACATATATAAAAACATGCCTCCAGATATCTTCTAAAAGCTGTATAGTTACTTATCACCTTGGCTCGGGGCTCACGTAACTCCATACCTTCCAACATTTCTCTAATGAAAATAGGGACATCCTAAGGAAAAGCCTGCCTGCCTGCCTCCCTTCTTACTCACAAGCAGTCCAGGGAGTGGCCCTCCCTGTCAGCTGCCTCCTCCATAGTCTCAGCCACTTGCCCTTGGACCACTGAGCAGGGAGGAGGGTGGGGCAATGAAACTAGAATTAGCTGGCTCTGTCTGTCATTGGCTCTGGCGCCACCTACTGTTGGCCTCCCAGCCTTCTGCCCCCTCCACTCCCAATGGGCACCAACCGCCACTGGATCCTGGAGAGGGATAAGTCTGTTTATCAACAATATGCTCACGGACACCCCCCCCTCCTCTCTTGAAAGTGCGTCTGCATGCATCCAGATGCTCTGTGATTATTCTCCCCATAGGCACACCAGCTGCTCACTCTTGCACACCATCCAAGAGGGAGAAGCCAATGGTGGCAAGAGGCTGAGGTGCCTTTAAGGAGATGCTCTGCCAAACTGTCTGGTGCTGTTCATGCTGCAGGAAAGCGAGAGCGTCCTTTGGCTCTCCTGAGGATCCTCCAAGTCTTGCTATGCTGAAAAAAACATGGGCCCTATATTTTAAAAGAAAAAAATAGCTGCTGACTGGGGTTGTAGCAGATGAAGCTGCTCCCCCCACTTCACTCCCCTCTCCTCCCGTCTCACCCAGACCGTCTAGTGTCCAATTTATCCAAAGCAGAGGCTGCTGTCCAGGGATTTTGAACAAACAGAGGACCAAACATCTGGAAGGAGCAGATGGTTTTAATAGCCATGGAGAGTACATTTCAGCACATGCCTGCCAGTGCTCATCTCCTGACGAGGAGGCGGAACAAAAACTCCCAGACAAAAGCAGCACCCCTTCGCCCTCCAGAGGTGGGGTTGGGGGAGGACATCGTAAGAAAGGTGCAGGTGGGCCAATGCTCTTTGATAACTTGAGCTGTGTTTCCTGCATCACAGGCATTGGTCTCAACGTTCCTTTGGGTCCTTCCGCACTATATAATTCAATGTTTCTATGATTTTGTGAAACGTTGTCTTGTCCTTGCAGCAATCTTTGCGCATTTTCCATACATGCGTGTTTCCACTTTCTGGAGTTGTGAGTTATGATGATCGTGTTGATGAGTTCTTCCCTTTAATAGCAACAAAAGTACAAAGCTTCCCTATAACTGGTTGCATTTACCGGCATTTAACCTTCCATGTGTGATGTGGTGGGTGGTGCCCAATGGGCGGAAAGCAGGGAGGCAAACAGCAGGGGGCGCCAGAGCCAATGACAGCTACAGCCAACTCCTTCTAACTTTGTCCCTGTCCTCTTCGCTCCTAAGTTCTAAAAGGGCAACCAGGAGAAGGAGGAAGTTGACTACTTGTAAGTAAGAAGGTAGGCAGGTGTGGGCTAGCTGAGGGCAGACTGAGACTGGTGGGCCTGTGTCCCACCAGCCCCAACAGATCTGCACCCCCCCAGTGCACATGTGTGTAGAGAAAGAGAGAAAGGAGACCCAACCTAGCAAATTTATTTTACCAGAGGTGACAGAGTGCACTGATAAACTTTAATTGCGCAAACCTAAATTTCTAGTATGCACTTGGATAAACTCCTGCAAAATAGGCAAGACGAGACCGGAGCAAAGAGTTCTATTAAGCATCTTAGAGGACTGTCTGGAGATCTGAGGTTGTAACAATGGGCTTTGGCTGCCTGCTGGTGTTGAAGCCAAGGCTGAGGAACCTGGGGGTTTCCAGATAATGGTTGGCTCCCATCTCCTAGCTAGGGGTATCTTCAAGGTTTGGCGTGGTTGGCCCGTACCCCAGCAGGGGAGCCACTGGCAAGAGGTCTCTCACCTGCTCTTTCTGCTTGTTCACTTGGCCCTTACTCTGGTCCAGGCATCAGTGGTGGAGAGGAGGAGGAGGAGGAGGAGCCTGCACTGTCTACTTGCTCATTGGTTCTTTGTAGGTGCTTCTTTGGGGCGTGAGCTTCCCTAATAGCTGCCAAGTCTCCCGCTGAAAAATGCAGGATCAGTAGCGGCGCGGCACCAGAAGTCGCTTTTACGCATGTTTGGACATGCATAGAAGGAACTTCTGGTGTCGCTCTGCCTTATTTCCGGTGCCCAGACATGGGCAGAGCGGCACCAGAAATGGAGTCTCCCTGGCAGGTAGGAAATCTGGGGGATTTCCGGGATTTTTTTTGTATTCGTGATAACAGTGGGAAACGGAATAAAATCCAGGGGTTTCCCGCGAAAAACGGGAGACTTGGCAGCTATGGCTTCCCTACGAGAGAGCTTGGTAAAGGAGTGATCAACAAGAACAAACACTGGCAGCAGAGTTGGCCCTACACATTAGACCAGTGTTTCTCAACCTTTTTTGGGCAAAGGCACACTTGTTTCATGAAAAAAATCATGAGGCACACCACCATTAGAAAATGTTAAAAAAATTAACTCTGTGCCTATATTGACTATATATAAAGTAATTCTCCCACGGCACACCAGGCAACATCTCGTGGCACACTAGTGTGCCGCGGAACAGTGGTTGAGAAACACTGCATTAGACAGAGTGAGGTGGATGCCGCAGGGGGCAGAGGCTGGGTGGCAGCGAGGTGTTGGGGGTCAGAGCTTCCTGTGCTCTGCAGGCTATCTTGCAGCCCCCTAAGTTAGTTCACTGCCCTCAGGTATGGTGGAAGATGTTGTTCTGTCTCCAGTGCTGAAGGAAGGATGCTTTCAAAGCACCTTCAGAGCTTGTTCTTTTCCTCAAAGAATTCTGGGAATTCTAGTCTACCCACCAGATACTTACAATTCTCAACAACCCTGAGCAAACTACACTGCCCAGAATTCTTTGGAGGCAAACACACACACACACACACACACACACACACACACACACACACACACACACACACTTACTTCCAAGGTGCTTTAAGAGAATACTGTGTGTGCAGCCTGAGAGTTGGTTGTCATTCTGGCTGGTGGAATGAGGGACTGTTTTACCCTTTGCCTCAGGCAGCAAAAAATATTGGGCCACCCCTGGGTGACTGAGTGCAGTAGCCCTAAATCTGATGGAGGCCATGTGGAGGTTAATGGACTCTTTTGGCCAGCAATATGCAGAAATGCCGCAGAGCCCTTTCTAGCATTTGGCTACAGATATGTGGGGTCAGTGCATACTGCTTTGAGACGTTGACATTTTTCAAACCCTGTGCATCCTGCCCCGGGGTTCTGTTTTTGGTTTTTTGGTTTGGTTTCTGCCTGGAATTGCTCTCAGGATTGCCCAGTCTGCATCTCTGGCTGATGTTTATCATGGCCAGGTGCAAATCTTCTTGCTCTGGAGCAGAGCCACGGAGGCCCTCATGTTTGGAAGAGTTTTCGCTTGCTACCACCACCACCAGACGCTGCCTTCCAGGATTTTGCTTTAAATCTTCTGCTGTATTTGATTAACCCGCCCCAGCTGTTTTTCCACTTGGACAACAAGCATAAATCTAGGAGCTTGTGTGTGAGAGAGTGTCTGTGTCTGAGAATGTGTGCAAGTCTGAGAGACTGTGTGACTCTGTGTGTTGCGTTGCATTGTGTGTGCGGTGAAAGTTCAGCCTTGCCAACATGAAGAGTTGCCTCCTTCCTCCCTCTGCTCATATGACACCTACCACCTACTCATTTTAGGTGGGGGGGGAAGCTCCTGCTGGTGCCAAGGAAAGGGTTAAAATGCCCTGCTCTCTTTCTGGGGGTCCCAGTGAAAATGACACCCCCACAACTGCTAGCAGTTGGGGAGGGGACTATGAATTGGTCTCCAATGATGCCTTTGTCCTTTGGTCCTAAGTCAGCCCCCCCCAACTTCGGCCCTCCAGATGTTTTGGACTACAAGTCCTATCTTCCCCGACCACTGATCCTGTTAGCTAGGGATCATGGGAGTTGTAGGCCAAAACATCTGGAGGGCCACAGTTTGGGGATGCCTGTCCTAAGTCACAGAAGAGTTGCTAGAAACTATCATAGAGTTGGAAGCACCATCTAGTCTAGGGATGAGGAATCCTTTTCAGCCAGAGGGAAGCGTTCCTTTCTTTGGGCCCCCAAGAATGAGGTTCTCAATCCCTAGTCCGAGTGGAGGCTGACCTTTTAAGGCAAATGGGTCACTCTCCCACCAAGCTCAACCAGCCCCCAGCTGCCTACCTTCCCACATTTAACTGGTCCGGGATGAGGACACTGCCTGTTTCCTTGTTGCCCTTTTTAGAACTCAGCGGGATGGGGGACAAAGCTAGCTGCCTTTGCCTGAGCATTGGCTCTGGCGCCCCCTACTGTTGTGCTCCCTGCCTTGCGTTCTGCCCCTCGATCAGCACCAGCCACCACTGTAGCCTGAATCTTCTGAAGAGCAAGGAACTCAGGCAGGGGCAGGGTTCTATTCTGGCTCCCAGTTGCAAAGCCTGGAGGAGGAGCTCTTTCCAAAGGCTGTAATAATTAGATCACACAAGCAAATTGCTGGCTTAAGGTACGTCAGGCAATGCACATGGTTTATAGGACCTGAGAGACAAGGGTTCAAACCCCCATTCCGCCTGGGTGACCCTAGACCAGCCAATGCCTCTCAGCTTAACCTACCTCACAGGGTTGCTGTGATGATGAAATGAGTAGGGAGAGAACAATGTATAGCACCTTGAGCTCCTTGGAGGACAAGGTGGCATAGAAATGCAAAACAAGGAAACAAACTGAAATAACGCCACAACAAAGGCAGATGCTGCAACTGCAAAGCTTTGGGCGTTGATCTGACACTATCACATCTTTCTAAGTTCCTGTGCATTACCTATAGTAAATGCATGTGTGTGTGTACCAATAGGTCATCTAGTCCAACCCCCTGCAATGGATTTGTGATGCAAAACTGGCTTCCCATGTTCAAGCATGAACTGGGAACATGGGTCTTGCAAACGTGTGTGTTTCCCAAACTAAATCCCAACTGCAAACAGCTGAGATAAGAAGCAGGAAATAGTTGGGTATTGTTGTTATTACCTTATGCATTTTGAGAGAGAGCGCAAGACGGAGAGAATTAAGAAGTGTTGTTCAAAGGCTATAAAAGGCAAAAGTTTGGACGAAGGTGATTGCGGAAGGTTTGCCAAGTTATTGGAAGGGTGTGTGTGTGTGTGTGTGTGTGTGCAGAATCGAAACCATTATGCGGTTAGGACTTGGCGCAAGTATCTCTGCTTGGATAAATCAGCCACTCGGGTCTGATGGTTGTTCCTGCTGACAGGCTTTCAAACTCCTTGGCTAGATGAACAGGGCATGTGCTTTATATGCACTCACAGAATAGTAAACTGTTATTAAAAATTGTGGCGGAGGGAGAAAGGCGTCCAGGGAAGGTGGGGGGGGGCAGATAACCCCATTATGATTTACGTGTGGCTTTGCTTGTCTCAGAACAGAACAAACTCATCCATGCCCAGGGCAGGCTGAGGAAGATGAGGACGTAGCTGGCTGAGGATTAAGAACCAGGAGTTTGTGTGAGAGAGCTACACATATTTTAAACAAACCTGGCTGCTTTTTTTGGGTTTTGCTTCTGAAAATCTAGATTAGGGATGGGGCAGACTTTTGACCCAGTTCACGTTTAAAGGCAAAGGTACCTACTTTGCTTTTTCAGAAAGAATACGCAAAGCGAAAGCCAGGAACTCCTTTCAAAATTTGCACTGCTCTGAATTTTGTAGCGCAGTTCCCCAGCCAAGTAATGTGTACCAAAGTGCATCTATCAGAGCACAGAACTAAATGCCTATGTTAGAAAAATAAAAATATACAAAAACACATTACAAAAAATGTATATATAAAAAATCTTCCTTGTTATTATGATTTTTCTTTTTTGAAGAAGGCGGCTGGGATTGATTAGGAAAGGACTAGAAAACCAACTATGTATTCTGATACAATCTTTCCCCAGCCCCCATTTTGTTTGTAAAATGCCTCTTTAATTGCACCTTTGAAACATGAGCCAGTAGTGTCGCAAAGCAATGTATTAAATAAAACCTGGGACTTTTCGTTAGCTAGAGGGCCTCTCCATACTTTGCAATTTTCACCATTTTATTATTTTGTGATGCTTTTCCACCTACACTGGTGGAGACAGTATGCCTCTGACTACAAGTTGATGGGAGTTGCAGGTGGGCAGAGTGCTGCTGAACTCGGGTCTCTCACAGGGATCTGGTTGGTTGGTCATTGTGAGAAAAGGAAGCTGCACTAGCTGAGCTACTGTCTTGATCCAGCAGGCTCTTCTCAAGTTCTTATTACTTTTATTATTATAATTGCCAGTTGATGTGTTAAGGAAGGCACTTACAGCTCTCGAGATCCCAAACTGTACCCACATTTAGATGTAAATTATTATACAAGTATGTGTGGTAGAAAAGTATGAAGGGGGGGAAAAATATTGTTCCTTATTTATTGCTCCCTGTGTAACTACCCCAGGGATAGAATTCTCCAAGGAGCTTTTCGGAGTGTTTCCTTCTTGAATAGTAAGGGGGGTGGGTAATGTTAATTTTCTAGCGGATGGGGATACACACACTAAATATAAGGTCTCTATGCTTTCCTTAATAGCCCAATGGATCCTAACCCTAACCCTACCTACGCAAAAATGTACTTCTATAGTGTTTGCACTTTTGCACCGACCAATGGTTTTTAACAAATGAATTGGGATGACTGACAATATCCTGAAGCTTGCTTATAGATGAAAGAAGCCAACTGCTAAATCTCGAGCCTTGATTTCACGAGATACACATGTCAAGGGTAACTTAACAGAGACTCAGCTAGATTGGTAAAGAAAAAGCGATTTATATGTGTTGTCTTCTTCTTCTTCTTCTTCTTCTTTGGCGATCACTCATAGCAGAGTAAGATTGTCTTCCATAAACATGGTTTTAACAATGGGTCCGTAAGTGACTGTGGAGGCCAATTCTGGATCCACACGTCCTTCCACAGTGGGGACGTTGGTTTCCAGACGGGAGTTGATCATGGTGTGGATTTGCCAAGCGTGCCTTCCTCTTAGCACATTTCTTCCTTGCGTCCTGAGATCGAGTTTCTTCAAAGCCCATGACACCTTTGGTAAAGGCTGTTCTCCAACTGGAGCGCTCGCAGGCCAGTGTTTCCCAGCTGTCAGTGTTTCTACTACATTTTTTTTAGATTTGCCTTGAGACAGTCTTTAAACCTCTTTTGTTGACCACCAGCATTACGCTTTCCATTTTTAAGTTCGGAATAGAGTAGTTGCTTTGGAAGACGATCATCAGACATCCGCACATGACGAGTCCAACAAAGTTGATGTTAAAGAATCATTGCTTCAACACTTGCAATCTTTGCTTCTTCCAGTACACCGATATTAGTTCGCCTGTCTTCCCAAGCGATGTGTAAAATTTTTCGGAGACACCATTGATGGAATCTTTCGAGGAGTTGGAGATGGCGTTTATAAGTGGTCCATGTTTCACAAGCATATAGTAAGGTTGGTAGTACAATAGCTTTATAAAGGAGCATTTTGGTTTCCCTGCAAATGTCCCGGTCCTCAAACACTCTGTGCGATATAAGATTGTGCCACCAGATGGGGCTGTGGAGTCCCGTTTTTCTCTACCTGTTTGCCTTGTTTAAATTTACGTGTTTTAACTGAAATGCTTCTTTGACGTGTCTATCCAGCCCAGGTTTCTCTGCAGCTTAACACAGGTCTGCAGCAGGGTTTCTTCCATATCTTGAAGAGCAAAAAAAGAGGGCAGCCCAAGCCGCTGCCAGCCCGAGCTGGGGAAAGAGGCACACGGATGCAGACACGGGGGGCTGCTGCTGCTGCGCCCATGCACCTCTCTCCCCAGCTCAGGCTGGCAGCAGACACAGCGTGCAGAGCAGCCACCCAAGTCCTTTAAAATGTAAAAATCTGCCTGGATGGGCATGTTGGCCCCCCAAAAGAGGACATGTCCGGGTTTTCCCGGACATATGGCAACGGTAGTTTCTCATAGGCCAAGCAAAGAGGGCAGGGGGAGGAGTATGCAAAGTGGGCTGCACTTCATGGGGCAGTTGACACTGGCAGAACTTAACATGCAAAATACTGAGTGACTGTGGAGACAATGAAAAATTAACCGGAGCTGCAGGTGTCAGCTGGAGCGGCCAAATTTTAACCTGGCCCCCATGGCTATCTTTTAACAGACAGTGGCTAAATCTGCGGCAATTTAACAGCTGATGGCCGGGGTTAGATCCACCTGCCAATTTTCTGCACACACAACTACTCTGCATGTAAGATGGGCTGCTTTATCTAGCCAGTTAACAACCTGGGTGCCTGTAGTTTAGGAAGCAGCATCCCAGCCAATTGCAGTGGCAGCAAAACTGGCTCAACCAGGCCCCAACTCAAAGACAAAGGCAGGCAGGCAACTCAGCCCGCTTCCCGTATGTGGGCTTTTCCGTAGCAGCACCTGTCCGCTGTCAAATTTATTTGCTAAAAGCCACAGGTCATCACATCAATACAAGGCATCCGTGGGCAGGGAAAGGGAGAGGCGGCAATGCATGTATCTGAAGGCGCTTGGCTACTGTTTTGCGATGCATTTGTTGGGAAACATCAGGGGTTGCTTCAGGTCTCAGATTAAGGTCCCTTCCAATCTACAATTCTATGATTCCAGGCAGCACGGTGTAGTGGCTAAGAGAGTGTTGGACTATGACTTGAGAGAGACCAGGGTGCAGATACCCACTTGGTGGGTGATCCTTGGGGGCACCCTAACCTACCTTCCCAGGGTTGTTGTGACGATCGGCTGGGGAGGAGGGGAACGCATGGACACCACCTTGAGCTCCTTGGAAGAAAGGTGGTAAATAAGCGTAATGAGTAAATCAATGAATAACAAACTGCAACAATGTTAAATCTTGAAACCACCCCAAATGTATGCAGCCCTAGTGCTCAGTCCCGCAAAGGGCTGTCTCATGGGAACAAAAGTATCATCTCTGACAAACACTCCCCTCTCCTGAAGAACATTTAAGATTCTCCGAGTGTATTCAAAGGAAACCAGAACCAAAATAATTTTAAACTCTTAAATCACACCACTGGGCTTCTCCAAAGTATAACGTAAACATGAATTTGCTTCTGAACACCCCCATAGAGATTTAACCCCCCTTCCCTTTAGAACATTTCTTTGACACAACCCTTCAGCCTTTTGTGAATTTGTGGAGGAAAATGTCAACCTTAAAGCACTCTTTTAAAAAAGTTAACTGGTTCTCTATAGTCCTCCCGCCCCAACGTGCTCTTTTAACTGTACTAATTTCAAATCAATCAACTGGTGGTTATGTAAGTTGTTTATAATTTCTGTCACGTCAGCCCTGAAATAAATCTGTAGCTTGCCAATATTACATAAAGGGGGGGGGAATCCCCTGAATTGGGGAAGGAGATCGGGGTCTATGCTTGGAAGACGCTCTTTTAAAAATACTCTGTTCCCCATTACGCAATGGTGACTCCCCCCACGCCTAGACCTTCTTACATAACACATGAGCTTGTTTACACTGTTGTAAGCATAGCTTTAAATGGGTCCTTCAAAAAAAGGTGGAAGGTTAGGAGAAGCAGAACTCGAAAATCCAGTTCAGACTTTAGGGCTTGTTTTCTTGCTATGGATATATGTCCTGCGAGGGGAAAAACGCCCTACATGGTTGTAGAACACAATTTCTTAGATGCAGAAGCAGTAACATGTAAGGCTGTTTGATGCAGTTAAGCCAGTATGGACAGCTCTTGAGTAGGTAGGTCTGCTTTTATTTTAAAGCTGTTTTGACTCCCAAGTGAACCTGAACCGAAAAACCAAATTTCTTTCCCAAAGCAGGGGTAACCAGAGCTGTCATTTGAAAGGCTATTGGCTGAAGTGTGTGCTCATCCTAGTGAAAAAGGTGATGCATGTATCTTCCACAGTATCTTATCCCCTAGGAACACTCACAATTCCATTACCTACAGATGTTTCCCTAGCCAAGGAATGGCAAATGTAGCCCTCCAGGTTTGGCCCCTGTCTGGCCCTCAACACCCTCCCCAGGCCACACCCCTCATTGGTCCACCACTGCACCTTCCTTGAGTTTTTTTGCCTTGCTGAGATGTGCCCTTGAACTCCAATGCGTCTTGCATGTCTGGGTGGAGGAGTTAAGTCAGGCATCCCCAAACTACAGCCCTCCAGATGTTTTGGCCTACAACTCCCATGATCTGGGGATGCCTGAGTTAAGTGGTGTGTACAAACTAGACCACTTTACAAAGTTAAACTCTTTGCCCCTCCCACTCTCCCTCTGGCCCCACCCACCAGTGGCATGTGACCCTCTCCCCCTGGAAGGCTGCCCAGAAAGGAACGTAACCCTTGGGCTGAAAAAGTTCCCCCAGCTTTTCCCATAGTCTCATGGGGTAATCCATGCTGTTGAGCAACTTCCACTTTGAGACTTGCCAAATGCATAACTAAATCTCAAGCTATTAAAAAAACAAAACTACAGTCCAACACACTTCTGGTAAACTCTCCAGCAGCTCCCTTTGATGGGAGCCAGCTGGGGCAAGAACTGAGAAAGGGATGGGAACTAGTCCCTCCCTCTCCTGGTTAGCAAACCATCACTTGAGAAAATGATAAGTCAAGTTGCACTAAGTGTAAAAGTACCGTAAGTGCCTGACAACTCATCCGTAGCACTTTCTTGCATACAAAGTGGGACTAATGGTTTTCACACCTAACTGCATTGGATCGTACAGAAGAGGGTCCCCCAACAATTAAAGGTTGTTTGCCCGCCTTCTTTAGCAAACCAGAAGCCAGTAACTAGGCGTATTCTCTTAAATGCCAATGACACCTGACTGCGTGGAGTCTTTCACACCTGGCGAGAATGCAAGATTTCAGCCCAAAGGACAGAAACCTTGCAGAGGGCTTTATGCTTGCTCCAACAAGTTGATTTAAGAACTGGATCAGGCCAGGGGCCCATCTAGTCCAGGAACTGAGCACAACATATTGTGTTCTATTGGCTGCAAACCCGTTTGCAAGGGTATCAGGTCATAAGATAGCGTAGGGTGCATGAAACCCAGTACAGCAGAATGACTCACTTTGGTTCTTAAAATAGGCCTTAGCTATATGATTTCACCTCCTGTTCACCCTGAAAGCTTGCACAGCTAGGATGGTAGTTTACATTCCAGACAGTCTCTCTATTACAGCACTTAGTCTACGGGACTGCAAGTTGGCCTTCATCCATGTGCGCAGAAAGTTCCTCATGAGCATGGGAAGCATTCCCCTTATAAACTATAAGGCCAATGTGCCCTTTGGATCCCGCCTGGTGTCTGAAAATCAAATGCACACAGACATGGAGAAATAACAACACAAAAGTAGGTGCTTACTCCATAAAACATTAATATTTTAATGAAAAATCTTATCATGTTTCTATCCAAAGACACTCAAAACTAGTTTTTCTTCCCGCTCAATTTTGACTTATTAATGGGACCAGTCTGGATATTTTTTTTGTTTTTGAACTTTTTTTTAAAGATTAAACAACCAGGCTAGCAAAAAAGGTACCCAATACATATTCTTCTTATATCAAACAAGCTAATATTTCAGTACAAGGTAACTATACAGAATATACCCTGTTTCTCATATTTTAAGGCATACCCATAAAATAAGCCATAGCAGGATTTTTAAGCATTCAAGGAATATAAGCCATACCCCGAAAATAAGACATAGTGATAGGCACAGCAGCAATGCCGGCCGCGGCAGGAGGAGGAGGAAAAAAATAAGACATCCCTTGAAAATAAGCCATAGTGTGTTTTTTTGAGGAAAAAATAAATATAAGACGTGTCTTATAATATGAGAAACACGGTATACATCACACAGAGAATCACAAAAGCGAACACTACAGGCTCAGAACAGATTTTTGAAAAAACCATGATATTCACATTGATTACAAGAACTCTAAAAATGATTGTAACAGTGAAACGGCACTTTAGTTTACAAAAAGTCACAAAAATATATATATAGCCACCAAGAACTATGGGTTCCTGAAAAATACTAATAGCCAGATATAGTATATAAAATGCAAAGTGTATTTCAACATTAAAAATAAAACCAAACCCAAAAAACATTTTTTCCTCCATTAAGTTCAATAAACATGCCAAGTAGCCTAGCTGTGGTCGGCACGGACAAGAAAAGCTGTATGAGATGGGCAGCTGGTGACTGAAGACTGGCACAGTTAGAAGAGGGAGGGAGTCACACACATAGCGGCTGGGGAGCCCCTTGAGAGTTCAGTTCACATTCCCAGATCCAGCTTTACTCCCTTCCCTTTTAAGGATTCTACAAAGGCCCAGAGACAAGACAGCACTGCAAAGATGGGGCCTGGAAGCACTCTCCAGCTTCCGTTGGGGGGTGGGGTGGGGGGGTGGAAGTCAGAATAAAGCTGGCAGCATGCGGGCAGCTGAAACCAAACAAAACCAAACTGCAACATCCTTCCGAGGGTCTCGCTAACCCCGCCCAGAAAGGAGGTCACAACAGTGCTGCTGGAGAGCATCATCAAGGTGGCCAGGCCCCTGGGAGAGATTGACAAGACCCACTGAAGTACTCTTGATACCACACAGAGAAATTAAAATAAAAACAACAACACACCACAGAGCTTTAAAACCAGTTATCTTGCATTTAAAAATATTTGCATCATTTTTTAAAAAAATTACCAGCTTTTATTCTATGATGAGTTCTAGTATTTATTCATTTCTAATATTACCCCGCTTCCCAGCCAAATGTGACCCCCAAAAGCCTTGAACGGCAGAGTATACCCCTGAATCCAAGCAGGAAACACTTGTTCCTAAAGAAACTTAGGAATGGGCAATGACTGTTAACTTTTTTGTTTGTTTGTTCTGTTTGTTTCTGGGATAAGAAAAGCAAGTCTTTCTTTTCTGCAGAAAGGTAACTAAGGAGCAAAAATTGCCTCTGTTATAGTGATCCTCATCCAAACCATTCCTGGTGCACTACGTTCTGCAGACTTTTAAGAAAAAGGCAGAGAAACAGGATCTAACCCTCTGCCATCTTCTACCTTAAGGCTGGTGAAGAAAAATTAGTAACAATCCCTCCCCCCCAAAAAAATCTGACCAAAGCCACTATTTTAAAATTTGCAAATGCATTGTTAAAAAAATACAGTTTTAATCTCTTTTGGGAACTGGGGCCTAGGGACTTTCGTTTTATAAAATATATAATATATATATTCATATATTTTGCTACACTGGCACTGGTTGCTTAAAAACAACACTTTTTCACATTTACACTTTTCAGACTAAGGATAAGTGCCGAAACTAGAACTAAGGACACAGATACCATGTTCTGTGTTAGAATGGGGAGCAAAAAAATTGGTCAGTCTGAGAAGAGAGGCTGAACTGTCTTCCAAAAGACGCATAAAAGGCAAAATGAGCCCTAAGCTGGTGACAAGAGATTTGCTATATGAAACTGACATTCCATGTTGCGCTTTGGGGGAACATGGTCTCATTTCCTACGTACACATACCCTCTTCGTAGGTGTTTGTGGGTATCACCTGTTGGCACACTGAAACCAGCCTCACTAGTGTGCAACTTCTGAGAGATGAGGAAAATGTCAGGTGTGGATCCTAACTCCCACCTGCACCCTTTCCAAATTCTGTGTGATAACAGATGCTTCTCCTCTGGATATAAATCTCTCTCACACACAAATCATGGAAAGGCTGTACAGTATATCCAGATTCTCTGGGTGGCTACATCACATGTGTAGGTCTCACTGAGCGACCACTGGAATAACTTGGGATGGTTAACTGTAAACCCCAACACTACAAAAGGATCACCTGGCTCCATCACCAAAGAAACTCCCATTTTATTAGCTTGGGTTGGAAACATCATTGAGCCCCCCGCTCCCCCAAGTGCAATTCTTGTGATGATGCCTTGGAAAAGACGCAGGCTCAATGGGATTTAAAACAGGGATGGGCAAAGGTTATTAAGCCTTAAGAAGGGTTGTTCATCCAGCTGGTGGCTTTTAGATTGGTTCACTGAAGCTCTTTGAAAGAGAAGACTGTGGCAGCAACCTAGGGGAAGATGGCGTCATTCTCTTTGAGAGCCCAGGTTGGGATGGATAGATGAAGACCAGTCACTCAGGCTTTCGTAAAGAGATTATTTCTCCACAGCACTGGCCAAACTTTCAAGGAGCCTATAAATACCCCATGGGGCTGACTGTTTGCAACCCCCGATTTAAAATATGCTATGCATATAGCCTATTTAAACTAGGCACACTTTAACTGGAAGTAAAGTTTAATTTAAATAAGTGGGGTTATGTTTTCAAGTTAAACATGGGCATTGCTCAAGGTAAGACCCCAAATTCAGCTACACAATTTCATTTTAAATGCTTCTAACAGACGTCTGACTCAGCAAGTTAACATTTCCAAATGTCAATGTATAAAAACAAGGACTCTTTTTCACAGGTAGGTAGCTCTATGGAGAGGGTGGGGGTATTCCTTCACCAGGAAACATTTATGTACAGTATTACAAAAATGTTTCTTTCTGTGGAAGAGAGATCCTTTACTGGGCTGAGATTTAAAAATACTGAATAAATACAACAAGGTATGGGTTTTTTTGTACTGTGACATAACACAGTAGCCCATAATTCATGTAAACAGTAACTATGCTCAATTTTACTTATGAAAGAATAAGAATAAACTTGAGGTTGAACACACTTTTTATGAATTTCTTCATTTAGTGTTTTTTCCTTAGTATTACTTCTGATACGAAGTTTCACATCTCCTAAATGTAGATCACCTGCTCTACATTTGCACATATCAAATATGCAATTTGCGCTTGCGAATTATTACTCGTAACTGACCTTATAGAAGAGATAGGATGTACTGTGCAGGCAGACACCCCTCCATCCCCCAGAAAAGAGGTTAAACAACTGCAAAGCACACCTGCTGGATGGTCTGCCAGGTAATGAGTTTACATGCAACCCATGTGCTTCCTGCATCATTTAGACTTGTTGCCTTAATATGATTTGTGACAAGACAAAACAAAACATTTATCTATTGGAATTTGCAACTTCAAGTCAGTTTCATCCTGCATTTATGGGATAAAATAAATGGACAGTCCAATGTATCCAGAGAAATAATTAAAACTGCGGTACAAACGATTCTCTTTTGCTGATTTTTGTTATATGATGGAACCGTCGTACTTCATACAGGTTCAACCTGAGAAGAGGGACAGAGCCTCAGAGGGGGCTTCTTCTGCTGAAAAGAGTGGAAGTGTGATTTTTTTTATTCTATTTGAAAATCATGGGAAGAAAAACCTAAATCTATTTAACAGAACACTTGTACAAAAAGATGCCTCCTTAGTTTTTTGTATTAGTAGAACATCAAATTTCTTCAAAACTATGATTTCCAATTATTGCTGTATAAAGTATCAGCCCTGCTATTTAACCTTTGCAGTGACTAAATTATTTTTCCCTATCAGCCCCACGCTTAAAAAAAAAAAATTAGTTTGATGATAATGTGAAATTCATTTCATTGGTACCTCCCTCAGATAAATTTCACTTAAAAAACACCAAACCATTTGGTGAATTGTGAAGCTTCGATGTGTCAGGATGCTCAGAACCAAACAAATGAGAAAAACAGATTAAAAAATGTAGTCCAAATTAAATTTCCAAGCCTTACCAACAACAGAAGATGTTGGCAAAAAACCCAAAAACTGCTGGCCTGAAAATGCCCTATCATGTGTTTACCACCTTTTATAAACTTTGCAGGGAAAAATGAAATGGCAAGTCTTTCTGACTATTGCTTGCTGGATCTGTGTATGTAGCCAAGGTAATGGCTTTTATGAAACCAGCTTGGCAAGGGTATAAAAATGTTTTAAAACAGGAAGATTTTATCATTGCTAATAGGCCTTCTGTAAACAACCCCTGTTGGGTTAGAAACTTGGCCTCTAAAAGAAAATAAATTGCTTGCATTATCTAAAAACAGTATAATAAAACCGAAGTGCATACATAGATGTGTAACTGCAAAAGTGTACATTAATGCACAAAAGCTCTTTTGCCTTTTGTAAACTCTCTCCTTGTCATGTACTCATACTACCCCATGATGTTAAATACAATTAGGACTTCTTGACTACAGAGTTTTTTTTTATGTACCACTTCGGAGAATGAAATCCAGATAAGGCCATCTGCATGAACAGTTTCTAAAAAGGAGTGGCATGCCAGAGGTGAGCATACCTAGGCATGTTCCCCTTTGCTTTGCCAAAGCCAATCAATCATCTGCTTCTAAAAACAGAGGTCTTGTAAGCTTTAGAAACAGTATAGTAAGCATTCCTTAAAGAAAAGCACAGACCGAAATTATTCCTTCTAAACAATACATGGTCTACCAACGCAGGCAAATTTTTCTCTTCCGTACTTGTTTTTTTTGGTGTGTGTGCATGTGTACTCAAAACTCATCATTTTAAGTGCCATTCATTTTTCTTCCTGTACCAGAAATCCTGCAAAAATGGGGTGAGCAAAGCAATCCATTAATAATTAGGTCTAAACTGCAGAATGAGAAACCACAAATGTAGTTTGAGTGTGCTTAGCTTTCCTTTAGAAGTGCATGTGATGTTCTGATAGAACCTTACTGTGCATTTCAGTCATAAAATGTTTCCACAGAAGTGACCGTTTGGCTGTGAAGAATAGTGTAATATCTTTTGCAGTTTATGGTTTTAACAGCATAGCTTACAAAATTAAAAAGGGGTACATTCTTCCCCCCCACCTTTTCTGAAAATTAAATTAAAATGTACAAGACCAAACACAGGCACTTTCCAAAAAGACAAAAATGAAACCAAATTGCGGACTTATTCAATAGTGATAGACGAGAGCCCTGGTTTCGGGGGGTCATCCCGGCTCACGTCGGCACTTGCAGTCGTCTTTGGCTGCTCTGGCATGTCTTCTTCCTTTTCTGCCAACCCACCCAGAGGCCCCAAGGGGAAAGTGCTTTCACAATTCTGAGTTGATGAAACCTGTGAAATGACAGGCATTTGGACAGAGGAGCTGCTTTCAAATCCATGCTCTCCTAGCTCATACTGGCCAAGGGTTTCTTCCTGTTCTTGGTTTAAGTAGTCCGGTACTAGGAAATCACTAGAGGGGAGGTCAAAGGTCAAGAGAGACAGTTACTTGTTAGTGAAACATTCAACATGCTTGTGCTAGCTACAGCATGTTGTAAGGCAACGATAAAGCTAACTTCACAGCATGGCCTCAGGAAAAGCTGCCATTAAGAACTCAATCTCTATTTTATGGCTCCCATGCCTTTCAAAGGCGCTGTGTGACACCTGTGTTATATAACATGCTAGATCACTCCTTCAGAGCAGCTTGTCCTGTGACTCTAGCATGGTTATTGTCTTCATGCTACCACAAAGCTTTCTTTTCAAATGTCTGTGCTAGCATGGAGAATTCCAACATGCAGCAACCCAACAAGCTTTCTGCATGTAAGCTGAAACTTGTGAACTGCCCCCAAATTGCAGTGATATCATGCAAAACTACAGCAGAAGGTCTATTTTGTATTCCACTCCCCACTCCCCAGTGGTAATTTCGTTATCTGGGCATAGGTTCAAACCTGGCCACCCATCAAGACATATGAAAAACACACAGTACAATCAAAGTGCATTCATGCCCAAAAAAGATGGGAAAAGATTTAGTGTTTATCTGCTTTGAAAAAAGAGGAACCAAACCTAAATAAAAGAATATGGAAAACAAAACAAGTATCAGGCCCATGAATTGTATTTACCCCACCCTTGCCCCTGGCAGAGATAGCCCTATACCAAGCTAGCTGCTCTAGGGCCAATGGCCATTAGTTGAGGATGATGGGAGTTGTAAACCATAACATCTGGAGGGGACCACACTAGCTGCTTCTACTCTGGGGGAAGCTGCAGCATGGGGAAAAGGCGGTTGTGGAGAATTTTGCCAGGGAAAAAGCTATGGTGGGCATGAGACCCTCAGTTCTCAACCTGATTGTTTCACTCTCCCATGACACTGGGTGGTCTTGTATTGCAAAGTCAGGGCTTATCCACACTTAATTTTCCTCCACTCTTTCCAGGCATGATTTAAAGCTCCATGTCTGAGCACCCTATTTTTACTCTGGAATTGTTCCCACGAAAACTCGCTTTCCAAAGCCCTGGAAATCTGCAGAAAACCTGAATTGACGTTTGCTCCGATTCAGCTTTAAAGAGCAGGTTTTCATGCGGAAAGCTCGGGGAAAACAAAACAAAACAAAACAAAACATTAAAGCACAGGCCTCTGCCTGAAAAGAGCAGGGCAAAAGGTAAGTGTGGGTGAAACCCAATGAAAAATATTTTTGTTGGACTAGGATTTCAAAATTTAAAAATAATATTCGGAGGTGTTTGGACAATTCAATTTTTTTAGTTAACTTAGTAGTGGGAAACTTAAAGAGACACTGAAATGTATCTGCTACCCAAGAAAATTAATCATAAAAGGCTCTGAGAAAACAAAAGTTAAACAAAAATACATACCAGCATTTTGATCTGTGACTGAATCAAAAACCAAAATGGCATACATAAAAAAAAAAGTTTTGAAACAAAAGGTTCCTTAAGTTTACTGTTTTGTGGTCAATTACATATTAGAGAAAACTGATATTAGAAGTAAATAATAAAGGGTTGTAACAAACATTTCTGTGCAGTTGGTTTTAAAGGGAGCCCTACCAAGTACAAGCCAGTCGATATAAAGCCGTATCAATTCAATTATCTTCAATGGGAGATTTATTTAAGTATTTGCTGAACGTCTGGCGTAATCAACATTGGTTGGTGCCCTTCCTTTCTGAAACTGGGAGGGCTATCCATTTAATGTCAGCTGAAATTAATTCCCCGTCAAAAAGAAGTATTGAAACATAACTGGACATTGCAAACCAGACCAGCTACATAAAGGGTACAGTGGTGCCTTGCAAGACAAATTTAATTCGTTCTGCGAAAAATTCGTCGTGTGAATCGCGGTTTCCCATAGGAATGCATTGGAATATCTTTTTTTGCCCATAGGAATGCATTAATTAAATTTCAATGCATTCCTATGGGAAACTGCAATTCGCAAGACGAATTTTTCGCAAAATGAATTCATCTTGCGAATCACCATCAGATCGCAAGACGCATTCGTCTTGCAGGGCATTCGTCTTGCGAGGTACCACTGTAATTTGTTTCATTTGGATGCAGCTGTTTAAGCAGTTATGAAAGCAAAGGTGAGAAGATGGGAATACCCTATTCAGTTCTGCTAACCTCCTCATGGATACTCCTGGTCAGTAAACCAAGGGGAATATTAATGTGAGGCAGTCTAAAGGCAACATGCTGCCCTGATTATGTGATATATAGAATATATACAGTTTTTTACAACCCCAAAAGCAGAATAGAGATTATTGGTGACAAGGATGCAGTAGCCCACTGGATTGCAATGAACTGGCAATCTGGTGGGAAAAGATACTACAGGCTGCCCCAAACACAGGAAGAGATGGTTCAGGAATGAAAAAAAAAGGCATGTTTCCCTGATAGGTTTTTTGCGGTGCACCTCACCTGCTCTGGAAGTAGTTTGCTAGCTCTGACGCTTCATGGTTCAGACTCCTCAGATGAACGATTAAATTTCCAGAGTTGGTGAACATGGCGCCACATGTTTTGCACTCGTAAATCCGAGGCTTGCGGATAATGTGCCGGGAAACCCGCATGTGGTGTTTATATTCCCCGAAGGAAGTGAAAGTGGCACTACATATCTGGCACCGGAAACAGCGTTTACCTTCGTGCTTCAGGCGATGCATCTTTAGCGAATAAGCCCGGGTGAACTTTTTCCCACAACGGTCACACTGAAATGGTTTAATGCCTGTGGGAAGACAGAGAGGAAGGAAATTGACTCTCCCCCACTTAAGCCAATGAGGGGCAAACTCCATTCTTCACGGACTGTAAGGGCAGAAGCTCTATTAACACGGAAAGTGCTTTCTGAAGCTTCTAAGACCTGTCAAAGGCTGAAAGTAACAGCAGTGGTTTTTCAAAAAGCTGGGAATATGAATCTTTCAATTAGATACCAATTAGGTGCAGGATACATAACTTAAATCTGATGTACAGTGTTGGGGCAATAATGCCTGGATCACATGCTTGGTAATTTTGTTATGCTTGCAAGAATGTTTTCAGTCAGCCACAGTACAACATTCTTTGCACTCTTCTCCTCACGGTAGCCAGATGTTAAGACTAAGCAGTCTTTCCTCTCTGCTCTTGATTATATGGGTTGACTGAAAATGCACTCCAAAGTTGCAATCTATGCACACCAGCTAGGAGCATGTCTTACTGAACTCAATATGTGGTATGTTCAGGGGGAACAAGTTCCGATCACTTCTCCCCTCTGCATATCTCCTGAACCCCCTAGAGTAGATTTAAGGGGCACAGGAGGACATGGGGGAAGTTCTGTTGCATGAGCACTGAGCAGACCTTGTTCTGCGCACTTAACAACTTAATTGAACCCCACGCAGTGGAACTTCTGAGTAGACATGCAGAGGATTGTGTTGTTCAGTTTTATTGTTTTACACAGCTTCAAACCCTTATGAAAAGATCCTTGTGCATCATTTTAATTTATTTTTCCTAGGAAGGCTTTGAACTCCTAGCAATATAGCTCCAATGTGGAAGAATATTAGCCTAGTTATTATTATTTAACAACAACAACAACACAACAACAACAACAACACAACACAACAACAACAACAACAACAACAACAACAACAACAACATTTTAAAGGCCCAGCACCAACAAGGATATGGCTGCTGAGTGAAAAAAGATGTTGCATGCTCTTTAAGTAACATGGGGGTTGCGATCAAACAATGCATTTCAGAAGCACAATGTGGAAGGTCCTTACCTGAGTGGATGAGCATGTGCTGTTTTAAGTTCTGAATACGGGTGAATCGAACACCACAGGTGGGACACTGAAAAGGTCTATCAGGGCCATTTGGGCTGGGTCTCTCTGTGCTACTGGTTGAAGGAGCAATATAGAGCTGGTAAGGATACTGGACATTCTCCAATCTGAAGAGGCAAGCAATCACTCTTTTAGAGGGAGATCAAGGAGAAAAATGTGAAATATCTAAACACAAATATGAATGTATACAAAAAACAACAACAAAACCTCAACAACACATTCAGAAGCAAAACTGAAGTTCATTCTGCTAAACTGTATTAAATCCCTCAATCTCCTAAAAGGCTGCAGTGGAATTGTTATGGAAACTGATGAATAGCATGCTGGTAGTCAATGCATGGAAATGAATAATTTGCATTAAAATACTGTCACAGTGAATTTGCAACTGAATCATTGCTAAAGTAAGCCTTTCAGAAAACTGGTTACATTTGTGATGGGTTAGTAAAATCAAGGGTGTGGTTGCAGTGTCTGGACCGAGAACCAGGCTTAAATCCCACCTCTCATCTGAATTGCTCAGGTGGCCTTGTACAAGTCACAACAGCAGTGACTTACCTCACCATGCTGTTAAGATTATTTATGAATTTGTACCCACTGATTTAATGCAGTACAAAATGGATAAAAATACAAAATAAAATAAACTACTAAATAAAGCAAACAGCAGTTTTTAAAAAGCTGCCAATTATACAGTACGAGACTGGTAGTTCTGAGGCTGCACACTCCTTCCCCATACCCCAGCTCAAGGTTTTCCTGCCTCAACCAAGGTTGAAGATTGGCATAAGAACTGTTGATACAATGATAATGGTATTTAGTATATGCAATTGGTTATTACTTTGGTATTCAATCACATTTCCTCCATGGTGGAGGAAGGGAGTTACTGTATATACCTGCGTATAAAACTACTTTGTAACTCAGGAAAATCTTCTCAAAAGTCGGGGGTTGACTTAAATACGCCGGGTCATATTTCTTATACGGTGAGTATATCCCAAACTCTCTCTATATTTTAACTGGAAAAGTTGGGGGTCGTCTTATACGCCCAGTTGTCTTATACGCCGGAATATACGGTAGGGTGCCTCACCTAACTGAATAGGGAGTTGAGTTAGGCTGAGAATTGGTGACTGATCCAAAGTTACCCAGCAAGCTTTCTGACTGAAAAGAAATTAGACCTTCCGGGTCAAAAACTACTACCACACTGGCTGTTTTATTCTGGAAGGCCTTTGCCAACTTTTTTTTTAAAAAAAAGGAAAGGATTTTAATAGTGTCATGCTGTTTTTATTATCTGTATTTTAATAGATTTGTGTTTTTTTAAAGTATGGTTTTAATTCTATTACAGTTTAATAACTTTTTAACAATCATCTTTTATATGTTTTTAGCTTTTTGTATTTTATCTGTGTTGTTTTAAGTTGTTTTAAGCTGCCTTAAGTCCCAGTCTGCAGAAGAGGCAGGATACAAATAATAATAATAATGATACAATAAATAATAACAATACCCCTCCTCTCTTCTTCAGTTAAAATCTCGACCTCAGAACCATTTCAGCACATAATCAAGCACTAGCATTCACAGCCTTTCTAAATCATGCGATCCATTAGATATGAACTGTATTTTACTCTGCACAGAAATTGCATACATGTGTGCAGTCTCACAGCATCCTAGGCCCTGCAGAACACTTCTCACACTGTGTGGGTACGTACCGGTCATCATCCTCTGCATGAACGTTACTACCAGAGGTACTCTGGAGTGTTGGCAATCCCTCAGTGACCCCTTCATCTATTGAACCTAGGCAGTTAAAGAAACAACACACATTAATCTTCAGTTTAATGGAAGCATGTATGCACCAAGATATATAATCAGCTCCGTAAAAAGCCAATGATCGTAAGGATGGCTTAATAAATAGTTCAATAATAAGAATGTGTGTCTCAAAATAACGGACTAAAATCACAATCTGTTTGATTTAGGGCCCATGGGTCTGGGAACTACCTATCCATGTTCTGTTATTTTTATCTGCCCTGGACTTGTATTAAGCTTTCTATCTTGCTTTTATTTTGGACCAGCTTGTAGAGAAAGAGTAAGTTAGAAGTATTTTTCTGTAAAATAAACAAATTATACTTTTTATTTAGCTGTAAATTAATTTATCAACTCAGATTTAAGTAGAAAATACCTTGGGAGGGATATCGAACTGACATGTTAAATGGTGCAATGCATGCAGAAAGATGCAAAGACAAAGTGCTCAACTAAAAAGTAGTCTCTGAAGTCCACATCTTTTTCTCACATGCTCCCTCTTCTAACTGTGGCCTCCCAAACATGATTTGTTGTGTGGACGATACACTCCCAAGCAAGCTAAACACAATGACCTGTTTTCTATGCAGTAACTTTAGAGCACGGGTAGGCAACCTAAGGCCCCTGTGCCAGATGCGGCCCAATTGCCTTCTCAATCCGGCCCACGGACGGTCCAGGAATCAGTGTTTTTACATGAGTAGAATGTGTCCTTTTATTTAAAATGCATCTCAGGGTTATTTTTGGGGCCTGCCTGGTGTTTTTACATGAGTAGAATGTGTGTTTTTATTTAAAATGCATCTCTGGGTTATTTGTGGGGCATAGGAATTCGTTCATTTCCTCCCCAAAAATATAGTCCAGCCCACCACATGGTCTGATGGATGGTGGACCGGCCCACGGCTGAAAAAGGTTGCTGACCCCTGGTTTAGAGGAAAGGTGAGCAACAGGAGACTTGATAGAGGCAAATACTTGTTTTACTTAGTCTACATTTAATTCTTTGTATCTCCCAAATCGTAATTGTAGTATATCATAAATATTCAAAACAGAAAAAAAGGAACAGCCATTTTATTAAATCATATTAGAGATTATGTGATTTAATGTTCTTTTACAGAAAGCACTTCTTGGAGAAGATCACTGTTGACAGCAAGTGTGGCTTTGGAAAGAAAATGCTTAGACATTGATTACTGAGGTTGATAAATTTTGTATGCCTACTTTTCTTGGTCAGACCTTGTCCACCATTCTTAAAGCGTCAGCTCCTGGCTTGCTCATTATTAATCTGAGGCTGTGATCCTAAAAATACCAGGAAGGCCCATCAAACTCTGTGGGGCTTATTTCTGAGTCAGCACTTAAGTCTACAAAGCCATTTAAATGGTACAAGATCTCTAAGTGAAGATCTGTTGTTTAATTATGTTAAGAATTGTAACTTGTTAAGAAAATAAAAGCAATGGTTTTGTACATTCATATAGTTAGCATAGTTTTAACAACTTATTCAGATTGTGATTATATAAAGCAGCAGATTCATAGAGCAAGCTCTAGGCTGCAGGCATAAACAAATAAAAACAACATAAATGTTAATTATACAGTGGTACCGACTTCCGGTTTTGCCGCGGGACGCGCTACACGCTCTTGCCGAGAGCTCTGCAGCCTCGGTAAAAGTTATTAAGGAAAAAGGGGGTGTCGACGGCATTTCGCGCCCCCCCCCAAAAAAGGTTGGGAAGGCGATTCTCAACTGAAGAAGCCGGCGGTGTCTAAAAGGAGCTCCTGGCATCCCTCGCTGGAAAGCTGAGGAGAGGGGGAGACCTGGACACGGAGGCGCTGAGACCAGTTTCCTTAATATAAAGCCTGCAAGAGCGACGCGACCAGGGTCGGTAAAATCTCCTTTTTCTTATTCTTACCTTGAACCGGAGCGTGGGTTTAACAAGAGCTGCGGAGAAGATCCCCTCCCCCCCTAACGAACTGAGCTCTAGAAGGAATTTAAAAGGAGGAGAGCGCAACGTGAGTGGGAAGCACAAGGAAGGGGGAGGGAGCCTTAAGAACGTGCGAAAAAAAAAACAGTATTAAGATCTAAGGAACGCTGCCGGGATAAGATTGAAGCAAGACAAAGATTTTTAAGCTTATGAAGTTCTTTTAAGCGAAGTCTTCCATATGTTGAGATTAAATTCATGCATGCAATTGAACCTTGCCTGAAAAGAAAGGGTTGAGAAAGAGATAACTGCGTGAGAGGGGAGCGATTGGAAGGCTTGGGAAAAGCAGCGATCGAGTGGGGCTCTGACGGGCTGTGGCGCTACTTGAGTGTAAGACTGATAATTAGAAGTTCTGCGTTTTAAAATGGTGGATGCTTTTACAGTAAAGATGACTGAGCAAAAGAGCTAAGAGAAGAAGCAGGAAGTAGGGGGAGAGCTGAAGACAAAGAGAGGTGATTTAAGAGAAAGCTAAAGTCCGATTGTGACTCAAACAGTGACGCCAGAGGAAGAGTCTAAAAATACAGTCCTTTTTGAGTGAAATAAAACAGCGACGCCAGAGGAAGAACATAAAAAGACAGTCCATTCTAAGTGACTTAAGGGGCAGACCCCATCTGGTGGACAAAGAGAGTAACTGCAGTGAAAAATAATTAAAATAATTAAAATGCCACCAAAATTAGTAGGAACAGGAAGTCAACAGCAGAGAAGGAGTTCCACAATGGAGGCGGAGCTGGACTTGAGGGAGCTTATTTTAAGCTTAAAAAGTGACATAGGAGATGTCAAAAAGGACTTGACTGAGATTAAAAAGGAAATGAGTGATAGAGTAAAATCTTTGGAAGAAAAAGTAGACAAAATGGAAGAAAAAATGGACCAAGGCGAAAAAGAAAGAACTGAAATAAAAAATGAGCTGAAAGAAGTGGAGGATAAAAGTCGAGCAACGGAAGTAGAAATTCAAGAGATGAAAAATAGAATTTTGGCACTAGAGAACAGCATCCAGAAAGCAAACAAAGAAAAGAAAGAAGACAGAAAGGAGATGGAAAAGATGAGAAAAGATCTAGAAGAACATAGAGCACTACAGGAGGCCGCTTTGGACGCACTCGCGATGATGCAGCTAAAATTAAGAGAGAAGACGTTAAGGTTTCGAAATATCCCTGAAAAAGATGATGAAGATATTGAGAAATTAATTGTGGAAGAAATAGCAAGCTGGTTGGAGGTGGAAAAGGAGGGGATTGAAGAAAGAGTGGAGAAAGCCTTCAGAGTGAATTCAAAGAAGGCCAAAGAGAACAACTGGCCGGGGGACTGTCTGGTCACTTTCACTGCCGGATGGTTAGTGGAAAAAATCCTACAGAAAAAAGGGAAAAAGAAGTTGAGAATACATGGAGTGGAGATAGTGATCCTGAAGGAAATTCCACCCAGGCTGATTCAAAAAAGACAGAAGTACCAATTTCTAGCTAAACCATTAAAAAGGAAGAGAATAATATTTCGATGGGAATATCCTGAGGGACTATCTTTTTATTATAAAGGAAGGCGGAGAAAGTTTGAATCAGTAGGACAAGCGGACATTTTCTGGAGAAAGTACTGGCAGGAGCTAGGTGGCGAAAGGGTGAGACCAGGGGAAGAACAACTAGACAGCAGCCTGGAGGACGAAGATGAAGCTAGTGCCAAAATCGAAGAAGAAAACGTTGCAGAGATAGAAGAGGAAGAAGAAGGGCAGATACAAGAGACTTAAGATGCTAAAGGAAACGGACAAAGGGAGTCACAATGGGATGTAAGGGAAATAATGTTACACGCCTCTAGATATAATGGATATTGGGAACTCCCCTGAAAAAAATGCTTCTTCTGTTGTGTATTGTTGTGTTTTTTGTGTGATTAGTGAATGATAAGAGAAAGAAAAAGTGGGAAAGTATATATATCTTTTATTTTTCATATACATATAAGGAGAGAGACTCTTCTTCTTTTTTTTGATAAATAAATTGATAATAAATTGAGAATTTGAAAACAAATAAAATGAAACTCAAAACAATTTCATGGAATGTGAATGGTTTAAATAATAAGAAAAAGAGAAATAAATTGGGACATGTGCTAAAAAAATCTAATTGGGATATAATCTGTCTCCAAGAGACACATATTAATAAAAAACATGAAAAAATTCTTGAAAATGAGAAATTAGGGAAGACATTCGTGGCGGCTGCGGATAAAAAAAGAAGAGGAGTTGTATTTTATATCAAAGGAAAATGGGAACCGAACCTAATTTGGAAAGATCAAGATGGGAGAATATTAATGGTAGAGATAAAAGTTGAAGGAGTAAAGTGGTTAATTGTGGGAATATACGCACCCAATGGGAGAAAAAGTAATTTTTTTCAAGTTTTGGAAAGGAAATTATTTGAACATATAGAAAAAAATATATTAATCATGGGAGACTTTAATGGAGTTCAGAAACCAGAATTAGACAAATCAGTGAACAGAGGAAAAAAGAAAGAAATTAAACTTCCCCAAAGTTTCAATAATATGGTGGAAAATTTTAATCTGGTTGATGCGTGGCGGCATAAATACCCAATTAAAAAAGATTTCACTTATTATTCCTCCGTGCACCAGACAGCGAGCAGAATCGATGGAATCTGGGTTTCCAAAGAATTAACAACTAAAATTGGGAGAGTAGAAATACTCCCCAAGACATTAACTGACCATAGTCCAGTAACACTTGGTCTAGAGGACACAGAACAAGAAAGGAACAGGAGGTGGAGGATGAATATCTTCCTATTAAATGATGAAAAGATTGTACAGGGAGCGCGCGAGCTAGTGAAAGAATATTTCGAACTCAATTGGAATGGGGAGGTAAATTTGAAAACAATATGGGATGCAGGAAAAGCGGTGGTGAGGGGCTATTTCATCCAGCAAAATAAAATTGATAGGAAATTAAAGGAAAATAAGAAAATAGAATTAATGGAAAAGATAAGAAAGGAGAAATTGTTATATAAAGCAAAAAACAAAGAAATTGAACAAGAAATTAAAATTTTAAGATTAGAGTATGAAAACCTAATAGAGCAAGAAATGGAAAAACAAATGCAATTTTGGAAGTACAAGTATTTCGAGTGGGCCAACAAACCAGGCAAGTTGCTCGCATGGCAATTAAAAAAAAGGAAAAGTGAGAGGATAATTAATAGATTGAAAATAAGGGGGAAGATGATAGAAAAACCCAAGGAAATAAGGAAAGTATTTGAGGATTTTTACACAGAATTGTATCGAAAAGGAAATGAAAATGAAAGGGAAATAGAAGAATATATAAGCAATGCAAAATTAACAAAAATTATGAAAGAGAAAATGGAAAAAATGAATGAAAGCATAAGTGAATTGGAAATTAGAGAAGTAATACAAAAAATGAAAATCGGGAAATCTCCAGGGCCTGATGGCCTACCAATAGAATATTATAAAAAATTAGAGGATATATTAATAGCACAGTTGAAAAAATTAATTAATGAGATTTTAGAGGAAGGTAAGACACCAGACACCTGGAGAGATGCAATTATTACTCTATTACCCAAGCAGAATAGTGATTTGGAATCCCCAGCAAATTACAGGCCCATATCACTTCTAAATAATGATTATAAAATTTATGCGGGAGTCTTAGCTAATAGATTAAATTTAATATTAAAAGAAATTATACACGAAAATCAGGCCGGATTTATCAAAAGCAGACAGATCAAAGATAACATAAGAAACATTGTTAATATCATTGAACACCTGGAGAGTAATAGAGGAAAACAAGCTGCAATATTAACAATAGATGCCGAGAAAGCTTTCGACAAAGTGTCGTGGGCATTTCTCAAGAAAGTATTAGAGGAGCAGGGATTTGGAGAAAGGTTGAGAAGAGCAATAGGGGCAATATATGAAGACCAAAGAGCTAGAATTGTGATAAATGGGGTAATTTCTGAAGAGATTAGAATCTATAAAGGCACGAGACAAGGGTGCCCATTGTCCCCCCTGCTATTTATCATAGTGCTGGAAATCGTGATGAAAAAGATCAGAGAAGAAAAGGAAATAGAAGGAATTAAGCTAGGACTGAAAAGATATAAAATTAGAGCGTATGCGGATGACATAATCGTCACCACCGAAAACCCCCTACAAAGCATCCCCAAAATTTTGGAAAAGATTAATGAATTTGGGAAATTAGCCGGATTTAAAATAAATTATAATAAGAGTGGTATCCTAACAAAAAATATGGAAGAAGCAGAAAAGAAAGAATTACAAGAGGTAACTGGCATTGAAATTAAGAAAAAAATAAAATATTTAGGAATCTACATGACAGCAAACAATATAAATTTAATTCAAGATAATTATGAAAAAACCTGGAAAGAGATTAAAAGAAAAATGGAAACGTGGACAAAGCTAAAAATCTCACTGTTAGGTAGAATTTCCGTTATAAAAATGAGTGTGTTACCAACGATGATGTTTTTATTTCAAAACCTACCAATCTTGGGAGGGTCCAAATGCTTCGATAATTGGAAAAAAGATATCAGCAAATTTATCTGGGATGGGAAAAAGCCGAGGATCAGATATAAAGTATTAATTGACAAAAAGGAAAGGGGTGGATTAAATTTACCGGATCTCAAATTGTACCATGATGCGGCTGCCCTATTTTGGCTAAAAGAATGGATTGAATTAAAAGACAGTGAAGTTCTGGACCTTGAAGGTGCTGGGCTGGGGTTTGGCTGGCACTGGCATTTGTCAAGAGAAAAATTAAATGTCCATAATGCCTTGTGGAACAACATCATTAGGAAATCAATCTACAGAACATGGATAAAATACAGGGGGATATTGGAGCCGAAGACACCGTGGTGGATATCACCTAAAGAAATAATATCAGTTAAAAAAATAAATATGGAAAACAATTGGCCAACATATAATGAATTATTAGAAAAGGTAGATGGAAATTTAAAATTAAAAGATTATAATGAAATTAGAAGATATTGCAATGTGTGGTTACAATATTTTGAAATTAATGAAAGATTTAAAAAAGATAAGATAATTGGCTTCGAAAAAGAAATGTCTAAATTTGGTAAAATAATATTGGAAGGGAGAAATAAATTTATAAAAAATTTGTATGAATTGATTCTGGAATGGGAAACCAAAGATGAATTAACAAAAGATGTAATGGTCAAATGGGCACAGGATGTGAGTAAACCAATAATGTATGAAAATTGGGAAAAATTGTGGATAAGGGATATCAAAATGATAACTAGCTATGATTTAAAGGAAAATATCTATAAAATGCAATTTAGGTGGTATCTAACCCCGGTGCGTTTGGCAAAGATGTACAAGGGAAATGATAGGTCTTGCTGGAGGTGCAAGGAAGAAATTGGAACATTTATACATGTCTGGTGGTGGTGTAAAAAAATAAGAAATTTTTGGGATGAGATATACAAGGAGTTAAAAAAGATAACCAAAACATCATTTAAGAAAGATCCGGAAATATTTCTTTTGAGTATGCTAAGTGATGAAATTAAGGTTGAAAATAGATGTGTGGTAATGTATGGTACCATAGCCGCCAGAGTCCTAATCGCACAAAATTGGAAAAGTGATAAAATTCCAAATGTAAAAGATTGGCTATTGAAAGTAGTGGGATATAAAAATTTGGCTATTAAAAATGGGATTTCAAAAGGATTGGGCAGGGAAAAAGCGGGCAAAAATTGGGAATCCTTCGAATCTTATATGAAAAATAAGGTTGGATAAGCGAATCTTGTGGCAGAGGTAGGAAGGGCAAGGAAATTAGAGAGAAGGAAAAAAAAACCAAATCGAGTATGCATCAGAAGAAAGAAAGATAATCAACATATAGGAATGACTGGAAGTCATCAGGGGGAGAGGGCAGGGGGAGGGCAGTTAGCAGTTAGCTTTTTAACACTAATGGTCAAAATGATTTAGATTAGAATTTGGGAAAATAAGGGGCCAAGTATGGATGACCTCCGGAAAGAACTGTATGATTTGTCTATTCATATCTGGCCCTATCATAAGTTTTTATGTTCTGTTTGACGATTAAGGTTTTTTTTATGTCAGTTAATTTTTCTATTTTTGTTACGTTATAATTATGATTTAGATATATTATAATATCATTACATATTATAATATTATTTTGTTTAAGTTATTGTTTCTGTTAGTTTTCTTTTTCCTTTTCGTTAACTTTTTTCTTCTTTATGTTAATGTTATATGTGTAAGTGTATGTTTGTAAGTGTATTGCTTAAATAATCATTAATAAAGTGTATTTTTTTTAAAAAAAAAATTATACAGTGGTACCTCAGGTTACATTACCTTTGGGTAACGTAATTTCGAGTTACGAACGTGGCAAACCCGGAGGTTTATACTTCTGGGTTTTGCCGCATGCGCAGAAGCGGTGCCTCCAAATACGGACTTTGGGGGTAAGTATGGACCCCTGGGACGAATTAAGTTCGTATCCGGAGGGTCCACTGTATGTACTTTATATATTAAAAACGTCTGCATGTATGTAGACATTTGCTTGATTTTTAAATCCATTTATTAAACAAAATTGAAACTATTAGGCAGCACAGATTATCTCTGTAGTCACCTTCACAATTATAAGTGAAAAATCTGGCAGATGCTGCCAAAGGCCCCCTTCCAGCTCTAATCACATGCAAATAAAATGTACATATGCAGTAAGTTGCACAATAATGTGGTTGGGGATTACCATTCAAATACACAATAAAATGTTCATGCCGTCCAAAACGATACAGAGCAGATAAGACTGCATCTTCACTTTAATACATAGTAGAATTATGTCTACAATTCTCAATTCAGTGAGGGATATGTCTGTGTTAAGTCTGATTATGCATCCAGATCTACTGCTACTTAAATGGATCAGGAAACGAGGTCCCCAATATTGTTTCCTTCTCTCTGAACTCTGCAAAATCTTTCCTCATATTGCCTTCCTTCCTATAAATCAGCTATGAAAAATACACACAGTTCAGCTGGGTTTCTAAATGTCTGCCTCAAACCTCAATATAAAGCTAATTCCCCAACCTTTAGCCTCCCTCTGCTATCTCAATACTATTAATTAAGCTTATGGCCAAGGCAAAGTGGGCTGGGGTGGCCTATGTTTTGTTTTGCATTAAACCAATGATCTTTCCCATTCTGTTACACTGCATCAGCTGCGTTTAAAGCTTCAAGGCCATTTTATGCACTGCCAGTTATTTTGTATAAATATTCTAATCATAATAAATTGAGTGCTTCTTGTTCTTTCCCCAAAGCAGGCAAGATAATATTGGCATATACTGTACTGTATTAGTTTCTGCTATTTCCCCCCAAATAAGCAAAGCAATATTGATATTTACAGAACTGTATCTAGTACAAAAACTTCTGTGGTGTGCAGTAGTCTCCAGTAAAGATGTAAGATATGGATTTATATGCATGTGCCTGTAAGTGCTAGTCAAGAATGTGTGACAGAAAAGTTTGATTTTGCTGGGCAGGTTGGTTCACCAAGTGTTTTCTTTTTCTTATTTCCCTGCCAGCAAACGGTTAACGAATGACAGCTTCTGACTGGCTGGGGTTCCAGGAGAGGGAGTTGAAAAGGAGAGGTTTTGGAGAGACAGTTTGGAGGTTGGGAGAACAGGTAGGGAGAGGAGAGAAGAGAAGAGAAGAGAGAGCTGGTTCTGGGTAGAAACATCCACTCTGAGGAATATATCAAAAGCTAGAGAAAGGAGTCTCTGTGCTTAGTGTGAAGGACAGTGTGTGATGTCCTTTAAGAGTAATAGGCCAGGAATTAACTGGGAGGCTGAGGTTGAGCCAGGAGAAGTAGAAGCTGGAAAGATACAGTCTACTTAGGTCTCATTCCAGTCAGGAGGGAAGATTCTTCTACAAAAAGAGCAGCAGTTAAGAGGGGTGCGGTGATCCCTTTGGGTCTGTTACTTGGAGTACCTCAGGAGTAGGGTTGCCAAAGGGGTGTGTAACTGACAGGAAGTACCACCTTGTTTAAGAACCAAAGTATTAAGTGGCAACAGCTGTGCAACAACTGAGAAAGAACTGAAGGGAAATAACATTATAACCTGAAGTATCCTATGTTTTACCCACTTTGTGTCATAAACTTCCTTTGTTAAAATCTTTCTTGTTTATTTGATCAAAGCCTGCCTGAGACTCCAAATTATTAAGTTTTCCCTCACACAAGTCCCCCACAAGATAATCTGGGGTAGTTTGTAGGAATTTGTGGAATTGGTGTTCTGTGAAGTAGGCGCACTATATTTAAATGAGGGCGGGCTCAACAGCGCCAGGGGGAAAAGTGCCGTTGCACCGTCGCAGAAGGCATCTAGGTACTTCTGTGACAAGCATGCAATAATATCCCAGCCAAAAAAGGAAATGATCGTTAAGTTTAAACATTTAGTTTAGTGACACAGTGCTACTCTAAAATTGTGTTTTTAAATGGTATATTACTGAAAATATTTGGCAAATGTAATTTCTGTATGCCCCCTGCCACAATGCATGATGTGGATTATGGATCAATAAATAGATTAACCAGAGAAGCATCAGATACATGTGCTCTCTTAGGACTGCTGCCTGCCTCTCTCTGATGATCTTCATTCTAGAAGTGGGGAAGCTCAAGTAAGGAACAGAGAGGACTGCAGTCAAGCAAGAATCATCAAAATGCAATCAACTTCTTGGGCAAGAAACCCACTGAAGTGAAGTTATGGAAGATGCTTAAACAGTATTTATTTCATAGGGGATAGTGTACCTCCTGGTGGATTGTACCCCTTATCTTCAAGGACTCCAAAGACAGCCACCCTGCAGAGAACATTCTGTTTCCTGGTGGCTTGTGTAAGTTACTAATGGCAGCCAGCAAGGCGCCTGTTCTGAAGAACGTCAGAAGAAAATCCTGAGGGCCTGAACCTTAAACAGTGCCCCAGACCACCAGCTTCTCCTTGAAATCCCATCTTACAGGACTGGTAAGAAAAAAGGAGCAATTGAGGAACAGAAGTCACAAAGCAGACATTACCGCAGGGCCCCCCAATGCAGGAATAAACTATAACAAACGAAACTCAAGTACACACCTGACATACAGCCCATCACTGAAACAGAGGAGGCAAACAAGTATGCCTCATGCCATACCTTAAGTTAGATACATGTTGATTTTTGAAGTAGCCATGGCTAGTATTGCCTCCCCCCCACTCAAATGTCTGGGATTATACCTCTAAATTCCCAAGAAAACTGAATAAAGTTTGACCATCTGCTACAGCAGCTACTTGCTGCACCAATGGAGTTCCAGGATAAACAAGGACTTCCCCATTCATTTCAATGTGGGACAAACTCTGGGGACATGAAGAACTGCCTGTGACACCAGACAGGAGAAACCCTTTAGATGCTGTACCCTTGTGGACTTATATGTATCCAGAGCACCTGGAGAGTTTTAGATCAGATTGTAGATCTTTTAGGCTGGCAAGGTAACACACCTCTTAAAGTTGCTGTTTCCCCTTGACGCTGATTTCAGGTGGTTGTTGTTTTTGTCTGCTGAAGCTTCTGTTTTCCTTTAAGTGATTCAATAAACTATATTCCACGCTTTTCATGTAATGATTTTTCATAACTGATCGCATGTCACTGGCAACTTCTTCCCTGAACACCCACTTCCATGTGTTTAAGGGCATGGGTCAGATTACATCAGTCAAGTGAACCAGCTTCTTGCTAAAGGAAAGCTGCCAGGGGGGAAGAACACTGTCTCCCCCATTAATTTATAAACCACATTCTCACATTTCTGGCAGATTAGTTATAAAGCGTCTAGTAAGATAATGAATAACACATTCACATTTGTGTGCCTTCAATTCAAAGAAGATTCACAACGGCTAAAGTCTGCAAAAGCTCTAGTAGGTGAAGCAATTTAATTTGAGCAGAAATGCTACCAATATAGAATGTCAACATAAGAGCTATTCAAAGCATGATGCAAAAATAGCAACAGAAATATGTTGAGACATGTGCCCCTGGAAAACTGTTCCTGCTTCCTTAAAGCAACAATGCAGCTGAGGTAGCATGACTGGACGGCTCAAACATTTCCTCCCTGAAAGGATCAAGGCAGAGAGACCAGTCACCACCCCCCTCAGGGCTGTAAGGCCATAATCATAAGCACACTTCCTAGGGTGTAAGTCCCATAGAACTCAATGGGATTTATTTCTAGTTGAGTCCACTCTGGTTAATTTTTATCCCACTTTTCTATAAGAAATATCCTAAGCAACTTACAACGAGGATAAAAAATTCCCACAAAAAGCATTTACTTCTGGGTAAATGTGCTTAGAATCAAACTATAAATAAAAGGTTTACCGGTAAGTTGCAAGAGAGAAGATTCAACACTGTGTTGCAAAGCCCATCAAAGGCACTTCACACTATTTAGAACAAACAAAACAGTTGAGCAATGAAAAGCAGTCAGCACTATTAGATGGCACTAATGGAAAGCCTTTAGAACTTGTTTGAAAAAAAAGTGTCACTCTATCAGAAGGTCTGCGGTCCAAATCCCTGTGACGGGGTGAGCTCCCGTTGCTCAGTCCCAGTTCCTGCCAACCTAGCAGTTTGAAAGCACATGAAGTGCAAGTAGATAAATAGGTACCGCTACAGCTGGAAGGTAAACAGTGTTTCTGTGTGCTGCTCTGGTTCGCCAGAAGAGGCTTTGTTATGCTGGCCACATGACCTGGAAGCTGCACGCCGGCTCCCTTGGCCAATAACATAGCTGCCAAGTTTTCCCTTTTCTCACGAGGAAGCCTATTCAGCATAAGGGAAAATCCCTTAAAAAAAGGGATAACTTGGCAGCTATGGCCAATAATGTGAGATGAGCGCCGCAACCCCAGAGTCAGTCACGACTGGACCTAATGGTCAGGGGTCCCTTTACCTTTATTATTCGAAATTTACATAACAAGATGAAGCCTTTGCACACAGTATCCAACAATATCCAATAAAACCACAACAAAACATATAGAGTGATTGTACCTATAGATGATGACTGTGGGCTGATCAAGAGGTCCTCCTGAACTTGTTCGCTTCCTGGAACTGTCTGTTGATCACTCAGAGAACTTTGGGATGCACTGACAGGCTGTGATACTTCCTCATGGACTTCCTCGTCGCTTAACCTTTCCACTTTAACACGCACATCTTCTTCAATGACCAGAGGTGAGCTGGCCTTTGTGCTCTCACAAGTCACATAATCAGCAATTCTTCTAGCTGCTTCAGATGGACCAGGCACTTCTAGAGTCCGAGAATTTTCTACTTGCTTCACCTTCTCTGACTGAAGTCTTCGGTCGATTCCAAAAGGGAAAGTCCAAGGAAAAGCTAAAGAAGAGTCTACAGGGTGACTTCTAGACTCTGCATAGGAAGCTGAAGGATTCAGAACCTGTGGTGAGTTTGTCTGAGTGCTACATTTAAGGGGACTTTCTGGCGACATGACTATGTAGCTTTTACGTTTCCGTCGTGACTCTCTGCAAACAGGAATGGTTCTTTCCACCACACTGCATTCAGAGGAAACTGGAGAAAGGCTGCCATCTCGAGAGGTAAAGTTGCAATTTGCACTGTTTTCCTGTCCTGTATCTAGCACCTTTTCTTGCTGGCTACTAGGAGTGTTCCACAAAATGCTCGACTTCATGAACTCAGAACACGTGCTAGCAACACTGAACATTTGCATATAGCTGGCCGCGGCCAAGACGTCAATAATATTTTCTGTGTTAATAGACAATGTTGCTGTGTATGCATATTCCAGAAGAGGCATGAACCCAGTCACTGTCACGTGATGCAGGTCAAGTACACTTTTGCCGTCATCCTCTGCTTGGCCAACCAACTTGGAACGGAAGAAGTCACTGCAGGCTGCCAGTACCACCTTGTGTGCTCTGAAGATTTTGTCTTGGACACGAATGGTGATGTCGCAGAAATGTCCATCATTACGCAGCATGTTAAGCTTCCCAAGCATCTCCTGGCTGTGTGCAGGGGAATTGTGGGTAAATGTTTTGACGCCCATTTTCCTCTGATTTTTGCTAGGATCCACAATGCAAGAGATCAAAATGCACCTAGAAAATAAATAAAAAGTCAACAGTGAAATTAATGCTGTCTCACAATTACTATGAAAAAAGTTCAGTGCTTGGGAATTCATCAGAAAATCAGCCATCACTATGTGTTCAAGTCCAACTCCATAGGAATGCCAGTAATTTATTTCTATGCTGCTACAAAGGAGAAACTATTCTGGTTTGCTTCCCACTCCAAATGACAGTACGAGGCTGAAATTCTACATTACTGTTGGTTGAGACGAGGATAAATTACTGACCAGTGTTTGATATGTTATAGAAACAAGCCTGCCTGAGCTTCAGGATCAAGTGCTCCCCATTCTTTTTTTGGGTGCGGCTGCAAGAAAGCAACTGAAATCTATGGGTTACGGAAGTTTATTGAAAAGAAGCCAATCTCAAACCACAGTTTCTGATCATGGCCCATTTCAATAAACCATATTTTAATTTAACTTCAGTTCCCAGTTCAATATGAACTAAAAAGTAGGTATTTTCAATCTCTTTCTCAGTTATGCTAGAAGGCTTGTGTGTATGTGTTTGCACCTGAGACACAATTAGGTTCATTCTCTGAACACTAAACTATGGTTTAGTTGTACATCCAAGCTGGGC
This sequence comes from Zootoca vivipara, assembly GCF_965207765.1. Classification (NCBI taxonomy): domain Eukaryota; kingdom Metazoa; phylum Chordata; class Lepidosauria; order Squamata; family Lacertidae; genus Zootoca; species Zootoca vivipara. Next base: position 28,124,282 of record NC_142597.1, on the reverse strand, counting down.
TACTAACTTTGGCAGTACAGAGTAAGGATTGTTCTTAACAGCAAGTTCTTAAAAACTGAGGAGTTTCATTTTGGTCATTCACTGATAATTGGGTTAGGGTTGGAATAGGAGCTGGACAGGGCAAAAGGAGGGCCAAGATATCAGGATCTATGATAGTTCAGCTCATAAGAATGTGGCAGACAAGGATTTGTATGGTGACTCAAGTTCCAATGAAATGTACACTTTCCTGCGCTTAAACCCACCTGAACACAAAAGAGTTTACTTCTAGGTAAACACGCACAGAATTGCATTATCATTGCAGGGTTTTTTTTTTAAAAAAAAGATTAATTACTATATCAACAAGGCAAAAATTTGCATCTAAATGCAAGACTAGCACCAGTGTGGCTAAAAGTATAACATTATGGAAAGAGAAAAGATCATGCATGTTTAAGGAAGCCTGGCATCTACCATATATTTTACAGGATAACTAAAACTTCATTTTAGTAGCAGTCTAGTTGTCCTGGTAAATTACTCATCACTCTATTGAAAAACAGCCAATTTTGACCTCATTTTCCTGTCTTGTTCCTGCTTTCTCACTCGTCATATTGCAAATTACTTCAAGAGAAAATAATTTGTCTTCTGGAGCACAAAATCAACTGACTAGCATTATAGAGATCACATGGTTCATCTACTTCAATAGCTAAAAATTATGAAGGAAACGCTAACAATATAACAAGGCAGAGACCTACTAGATTGGTTATATGGAATTAGAAATAGTGCCCCATTTAGGAAAAAAGAATTAAGCACAACACATCTTTGGAATGAAACTGTCTGCAAGAAGACAGAGGTTCTGAATATCTATTAGCCAACATAAAATCGACTTCCATAAGTCCAAAATATTACTGATTATAAGCTGATCTTTAAAAAAATCCTCCCTTCTGATTTCCCTATCAGGCCCAATGCTGGATTAGGATACAGTGGGTCCTGGGCTCCTCTGGATTCCTCATTTCAGGGGTTTCTGCTACCTGGGAACCAACTGGAAGCACTTCTACCAATCTGATCATTTGACAGGTGTACAGGGAGCTCCACACTGGCGGAGTGACACTGATAGCATTCTGCAGTGTCTAGCAAGACTGGCTGGGGGAAATCTCTGCCCATTCCAACACACACACACCCTGGCACAAATCAGGGTCTGGAATGCACCTGTAGTCATGGGAATGATGTGGCAGTGGCTTTAAACCTCAACAGCAATTTAATCAAACAAGCCATAGTACACCTGAGTGGCTGGATGTGGCCAACAGCTTTTCTTTATTCTTCCAAAATGATGTCTCTTCTCATCATTCTTAGCCTAAATAGTAACCCGATCTTCCCTTCCCCACTTTCTTGCTGTAATCTATTAGGTTGTGTTAAGTTTAAGGCAACTACCGTAACTAATTACTATAGAATGATTTTGTGGGACATTGGTACACTCCTGTGAGGCTAGTGGTTTTAATATATAAATGCTGAGGTGCACAGCACTTGAACACGCTAGTAAGCAGAGCCTTTAACCCTACTGAAGTATATTCAACCTTTGACTTTCTGCCTTAACCCCATGTCAGAAACTTGCAAACCCAACCAGAGGTCCACATCCTTGGCTCTTTAATCAGCCACATCTTTTAGACTCTAACCTAGCAGAAAAGAATAATCTTGCCAACTCACTGCAACTTGGCAGGATGATTATGATCTAAGGGCAATGACAAAATCTTTAAACAAAAAGCACACTACTCTTCAGAAACTTTAGCACTGCAAGATGGCTATCACTCCAGTAGTATTTCTAGACCAAGTGAACAAATAACAAGAGATGAGGCCACAACCACTTTTCAAATCTTGCTGCTTTCAATAATACTCATGGAATTCTAAATATAGCACAACATGCTCCTTATACTGGAATGGGCATCTCAGGTCAACTTCTTAAGACAGTCTTATCTGAAAGATAACTTATAAGTATGAAGTTTCCAACGCTGTGCTATCCAAAATAAAGCTCAATAGCTCCTGGTAGCTTACAATGCAACCCTGCACCATGTCCTACAGAAGTTAGAAGTATTTACTTTATTTAAGGCATGTGGATATTGCCTTAATCTTCAAATAATTATCCCAACACAGTTTACAATGGAAACAAAACAATTAAAACCAATGTAACAAATAACACAATTAAAACAACATAGCAATAAACTTCAATTTCCAGTAAAGTACAACCTTCTTTCAATACTGGTCTGTAAGGTTCCTGGGTTTCATGCCATGAAGTGCTTTAAAGGGTTAAAACTAACATCCTGAATTGAACATGAGAACAAACAAGTGTAGTATGTTTCTCAGAACTAGTAGTAATATGTTCCCAATGAATTTAGAGGAGCTAAATTCTGCTCCTCTATTCTGAAATAACTGTATCTTATTAAGAGTCTCAAAGGGCAGTTCTGCCTAACACATTATAGTGGCCTAAATGAGATGTCACTGGTGTGGATCAGCATCTCCCCAAAATCCCTGTCCAGGAGAGGTCACAGCTGAAGTACCAGCCTCAGCTGCTAGAAAGCACTGCGCCACCACAGGGACCCTAAAGCAAACCTGAAAAGGCTTGATCAATGAGTACTTCTAAGCTGTGAATCTGATTTTCAGAGTTCTTTCTCAAATAAGGGAGCTGCCCAGCCCCAGTGCCTTTGTCTTATTGTAATTTATTATCATCATCATCATTACTACTACTACTACTACTACAACAGTACTACTATTACTATCAGTTGTCTTACATGTGGCTGATGTGGAAAAGGTGAATTTCACAAAGGGGATCATTAAGAAAGGAATTTTAAAAAATGCCTTTATACAAATCTATGCATCCACATTTGGAATACTGTGTACACTTCTGGCCTCCACACCTAATTTATTTTTTTTTGCAGAGTTGGAAAAGGTGCAGAGCAGGGAAAACAAAATAAGCTACTCTCTTATGCGGAACTTTCAGAATGTCCAAGGCTTTACAGTGGAACCTCGGTTTATGAACACCTCGGTTTATGTATTTTCGGTTTATGAACACCGCGGACCCATCTGGAACGGATTAATCCACTTTCCATTACTTTCAATGGGAAAGTTCGCTTCAGTTTATGAACGCTTCAGTTTATGAACAGACTTCCGGAACCAATTGTGTTCATAAACCGAGGTACCACTGTATAGCTTGGGGGGGGGGGGAATTGAGTTGGTGGTGGTGGGGACACATAATAGCAGGGTATAAAATTATGCATGATGTAGAAAAAGTAAATAGCAAGAAATTTCTCTCTTTCATATAGTACTAGAACCTGAGGCCATCCCATTTTCACACACTGTACAGTTAAACTTGGGAATTTGCTCCTACAAGATGTGGTGATACTCTCAAACTTGGATGGCTTTAAAATACGGTTAGACAAACTCATGACTAGCCATGGCTATTATGTTCTACCTCCAGCATAAAGAGGCAATATTCCTCTAAATACCAGGTGTTGGGGAACAACAGTAGGCGAACGCTAGGGTGCTAATTCATGTCCCAATTACTACAACCAGATGAATCAGCTCTCTTCTACCGTACTGCCCCACCTGATTTAGACCAACTTAGGAAACACAGACACCAGCATACTGAAGACACGTAACTGCAAACCCCTCTCACACTGGTTTCAAAAAGGTGCTAAATAACATGGCTGACAAGTCACACTCTCCCAGGCCATATAATTCACTGGTCTTCCTCTGTGCCTTTCTCTAGTGCTTTTGCCTGGCTAGAATATGTTCTTGATTTGTGGCAATAACTCTTTGATTGTCTAGATGGAGAGTAGTGTCTGACTGCAACCACCTTTGCTACACCTCAGAAGGTTGCATCACAAGGGACTATGGCCATCAGGCTGAATTAGGTTCCGCACTCCTTGACCAGAAGATCAGTTTCACCCAAGGTACCCTATTTACACAGTCTTCACGCACTGCAGCACTTTACCCCAAAAGGGGATTCTTTGTGAAGGGCTGACAGCTGTTATACCCCTTGGGGTCCAGAGTTGTTATAATTCTTAGAGGAGCAGTTGTCCCAACTGCCTCTTACAATGACATTTTCCTGAACCCAGGCAGTCTATCCCCTATGGCTAGCTGCTATTATGCAAGAAGGGCAAGGCTCAAGCATGTAAGTTGATGGCTGTACCTCTCCAAGAATCCTGTTTACCTCTTCAGGCTGCAAATAGAACCAGTTCATTTTCAAAGACAAGTTCCAAAATAAATATCCCTAAATGTAAGTAGGTTAAGCAGCAATACGTTAGGATATTGAATTAAACCTTATAAAAACACTTAACTCTTCAACAGTATCATGAGGAGAAGCTGAAATCCTATGCTTGCTTACCTGGAAGTAAGTACCAATTGAGCTCAATAGAATATGAGCATACTTATTAATCAGTAGCAAGTCTGGTAGTAATGGTAAAGTTAGCTATCCTTCATTTGCATTCATCTGATTTATCCTGCTCTATTCCAGTCCATAGTATCTTTAAAAGGAGAAAGCTGTTTTTTTTTGCTCAAAACCTATGACTGAAAGATCTGCACATTTCAACTGCGAGCTTTCACTTTAAGCTTCACAGATGTTAGAAAACTGAAGGGTTGCTTCAATTGAGAGCAGCTCCAATTTTTTAAAAGTATGTTCCACAACTGTATTTTCAAACATTCATTTTTTACTTAATGCAGAAATTTAATGCAAGTGAGAATAATTAAGAGGCTGTTATCAGTATGACCTTGCTACTATATTGCAGAAACAATATGTGTGGCAGACACCCAGATTCACTCCTGTATGAAATACATAAAGACAGTGTGCATTTTCATTTCAAGTTGATTACTTGGGTAGTAATTTCACAGTAGCTGCGTTATCATGCAGCTATCGCTGGAACCCGAGGACAAAGTCTAGGGTCCAACACCTAGGGGGAGGGGGGAAGCAGGAAAACAACCAGAAAGATTTTGGGGGATGACCCCCCATGTTAGCACCTGTGCCCCACCAGGACTGATGCTGGTTGCCAAACTTCCTATCATATTATTTCTATAATATGTTTATACTCAGGAGGAAGCCAGCCAAGCATGGGAGGGTTACAGATGCTCATTTTATTCTACCAGTACTGCTGGTAGAAGACTAAGAAATGGATTCCCAAATGCACATTTGGGTTAAAGGCAGGTCTTGAGTCTGAAAAAGTTTGCGACTATTGGTCTATTCTAGATGGTGTTATGATTTAAGCAAGTTTAAAATGAAAACTCATGCTCTATAGAATTTTCTTTTTTAAAAAAACAAGCTTGGCAAGTATGGGTTTTGTTTTTGATCTAACATATCAGAAATCAAGAAATAATTGTAAAGCATGGATTTACAATAGGAGAGAACAAATATATCAGTTGTCTTCTTCACAAGTGGAGCAACATACAAGGATCTCCATCTTCCCTAGTGAGACCATTAAGTCCAGCCTCTAAAATTATCTATTGATCTGTAAATTGCAGCAGTTGTTGACTTAATTTTTTCTTATGAAGCTTTTATTTTCCCCAAAAAACTTTTCACTTTTTCTTATTTGTGTCTTTGAAAAGTTATCTTCCCAAAAGTGGTTTTTCTCCCCTGCAGCTTCCCACTGTTACCTGTTTTTGTGCTTCTGTGCTCAGATGTTCAAGTTGTGTATGCATTCATTAACCCATCCATTCAACTTATGTAAGCCACTTCTGTAAAAGGAAATGACTTTCAGGAATCTTGCTCAAGTTTAAACAAGACAAGTACTGTACCTGGCATTGTCCTCACCCTTTCTAAATCAATTTTTAGTCAATTGTCTGAACAAAACAGTATCTTTAGAGATGCCCCTCTAGGTTTTGTCACCCCACTACTACTGCAGAACTGATGGACACATCAACATAACTAGACTGTCTTAGAAAAACTGCTGAGTTCAGATGTGTTGCTCTGCTGTGTTTGTTTTTTATGTGTGAATCAAGACCTGGCAAATGAAGATAATGACTGAGTTGGCAGATTTGGCTGCAGTTTTGGGTGTGTTTTTGTCTCTGGAAGGAGCTCTTCCATCTATTTACCTTTTTCTTGCCCTGAGCCATAGGGAAAGGTGACAAGTGAGCTTTAATTAGCTATTTGCATTTGTTGCAGACGCCTTAAAAGAAATAGCCTGGAAACTGCTTTTGCATGGAACTTATCTGAGGGCTGTGCAAGACTGCTTATGGTATAGCACAGAATGGCAGTGGGGGAAAAAGAACCACAGAAGAAAAAGACAGTTTACTAATGCTCAGAGACATCAATGTATTACTTCAATGTACATGGGCTAAGCTCTTAGCACTGCAAATCACTTCTGGTCTCAATGGCAGAAAACCCTGGTTCAAATTAAATGGAACCAGGGAAGAGAAGGTAAGATGTTCATCTGTGAAGTCATACATTTTACTGCCTATAACTGCCAGTTTGCACAGAATTACTGTTTTGTTTTTTGTCAATTAGAATTTGTGGAAGGAATCCAGGTAACTGTGGCCTCCTATGCAAAGTATATTTATTTGAAGTTTATTATGGTGAAAAGGCCCCACATCACCTCCTCCCACAATGGAACTTTTTTCTTAACTTTGCAAACCCAGAATAAACCTATGTATTATAAAGTTTTAGATTCCTTCAAAAAAAAAGTTGCTCATATTAAGGTACATCAATAGGGTGGCTTTTTGTAGGCTAATAACTTTTGTGAAGTTATTTGCAAGGCTCATAATATACATGACTGAACATAAAACCTTTGTTATTTTACCCAAACAGAACAACTAAAGCAGGCTAGGTATTTAACTTTCCAAAAACTAGATCCAGCTTTGTCTAACTCTAACTCAGGGGTGGAGGGTGGTGTGGGGAGCACCTTATGAGATCCAAAATTGGGTAACTTGTTTTGAAGGACAACTTCAACAGGCTGGTAAAATTCATTTGCTCATTAATATGACAGCTACTTCATGTTACTATCTCAAACAGTAGTTTCTTGAATGTCAAATTATAAAAGCCTTCAAATGTGATATGATACTTCAAACGAGGACAATCAACTTGGCATGAGCTCCCAAATCCCTTTCACTTGCTCTTCTTCTTTCTGTAGCTGCAGAGCAGTCTGAAAAGCTATGCTATAACTGCTGGCTGCTAGACACTAAACTGGAGTTAAGTGATTTTAGTGCACTATATTGAGGTTTTGCAAAAACCAACTGGGATGTTGCTATCTAATGGGAACAACTGAATGCTGAAAAGAAACACCTCTACCAACTACTGTATAGCTTGTTGCTCAGAATAATAGCTTTCATATTCAATTTAGATGAATATCTGAAATAAGCAGATTGGGTCCACTTTAAATAGTTGAGCAAGCTGCCTACCGTGTTTCCCCTTTTTAAATACGTAGTCAAAAAGTAAGCCAGGGCAGCCATTTTAAGCATTTGAGAAATATAAGACATACCCCGAAAATAAGACATACCTCCATGCCTGCCAGCTGGGGGCCTGGAACCAGCTGCTGCAGCGTGGAACGCTCAGCAGCGGCGGGCAAAGCAAGGAAGCAGAGCGCGGAGATACAGATAAGTTGTAGCGGGGAAATCAGCTGTTCCTGGTTCAGTTGTAGCACGCGCCTAGCGAAGTCAGCCCTGAGGGAAAATGGCGTTTAAAAACGCCTTTCGAAGTGATTTCAGCTTGCCTCCCTGCCACCCGGAACCGGCTGCTGCAGCGCGGAGTGCTCAGCAGCGCCGGGCGGAGCGCCCAGCAGCGCCCAGGTGGAGCGCCCAGCAACACGGACGGAGCACTCAGCAGCACCAGGAGGAGTGCCCCACCGTGCCAGGCGGCAGGGTGGCAGGCTTCCTTGGCAGGGCCAGGAAGAGACGAGGCCGCTGGCTCGGGCGCTCCTGAGTCCTGACCCCAGCCGCTTCCACGCGGCAGCAGCAAAAGAGCCGTGCGGCCACATGGAGAGGCGAGTGCCCGAGCAGGAAACGCGCTCTCTGCAAAGCTCTGCACTCGCTTCATCCGCCCGACGGGAAAGCGAAGTGGGGAAGAGAAAAAGAGCCGCTTCGGTTTTTTCTCTTTTTCTCTTCCCCACTTCGCTTTCCCGTCGGGCGGATGAAGTGAGTGCAGAGCTTGGAGAGGCGAGCGCCCGAGTGGGAGACGCTCTCTCTGCAATGCTCTGCACTCACTTCATCCGCCCGACGGGAAAGCAAAGTGGGGAAGAGAAAAAGAGAAAAAACCGAAGCAGCTCTTTTTCTCTTCCCCACTTCGCTTTCCCGTCGGGCGGATGAAGCGAGTGCAGAGCTTTGCAGAGAGCGCGTTTCCCACTCGGGCACTCGCCTCTCCATGTGGCCGCACGGTTCTTTTGCTGCTGCCGCGTGGAAGCGGCTGGGGTCAGGACTCAGGAGCGCCCGAGCCAGCGGCCTCGTCTCTTCCTGGCCCTGCCAAGGAAGCCTGCCACCCCGCCGCCTGGCACGGTGGGGCACTCCTCCTGGTGCTGCTGAGCGCTCCGTCCGTGTTGCTGGGCGCTCCGCCCGGCGCTGCTGAGCACTCCACGCTGTAGCAGCTGGTTCCGGGCGGCGGGGAGGCAGGCTGAAATCACTTCAAACAGCATTTTAAAATGCCATTTTCCCTTCTCAGGGCTGACTTCGCTAGGCGCGGGCTACAGCTGAGCCAGGAACAGCTGATTTCTGCGCTACAGCTGATCTGTATCTCCAACTGCATGTGCCAGAAAGTGTTATGTGTGATTGCACTGACTACTAGAGCACCAAGCCTTAAGACATCCCCTGAAAATAAGACACCGTGTGTTTTTTTGACGAAAAAAAGTTATAAGACGGTGTCTTAAAAAGGGGGAAACACGGTATTTCTGCTGAAGCAGTACCTGCTCTGATTTCATCACATGGAAACCTACTTTCAGGTAGATGCATTTAGGAAAAGGTTATTCTTTCCAAGACCAGTGAGACTCCTGGTAAACATTCTGAGGTTTGCAGTTTTATACACCTGTCTGCTTTGGGAACTGTTTGGCACAACAGACAACAGGCCTGCTGCACAAAGCGACAGAAAGATAAGCAGAAGAGAGCTGTCCGCTTCAGTTTGGTACAGGTGCCTTTCTACTTTTTGTAGCAGTAATAGATGGATGGGCTACTGTACAGAAAAGGGACAGAAACTTACTTTTATATAACCTGCACTATCTACATAAAAGGAAGCAGTAATTACCATCACATTTTATCCCAAATCTTAGAGAACTAAGTGCCTTAGAATTTCACCAGAAATAAGTTCTTTGCTGCTAAGCAGTGGTTAACTGCATTGATCACAAAGTTGATCTATGGAACTATTAATTAGATCCATTATGAACAAAGAGCACTATTTATTTACTTTTCATTCAGTCTAAGAACTCCTAGAATAATTTTGAATACGAATGCACAAGACTGCCAACTAACAATGTATGCACCCCAAAATACTACTACTACTACTACTACCTGAATTGTTTCTACCATGATAAGCTTCAGAGTTATACCACCAGTGATTTGTATAGCCCTTTTAATTGTTCAAAGTGCTTCACATGCATTATCTAGTTTATACAAGAACCCTGCAAGGTTGATCAGTATATTCTTCCTCTCGATATTACAGATGGGGAGGACTGAAGCTGTGTGTGTATGCCACCTAACCATTTCATGCCAGAGGGTATAAATGAACCAGGGACCTCCTGATTTGTAACTCGTCTCTATAGCCACTACATTATCTACGCTATTTCCCTTGCTTCCATGATAATTTTAAGCCAGTGTGATGTAGTGGTTTGAGAATAAACAATGGCACCTGAATTTCTCATCTTGAATTAAATACTTGTTAACTGTGAAACTCATTGAGCTGCCAGTATCTAATTTCCATCTCTCAGTCCAACTTACTGCACAGGTTCGTTGTGAGACCAAGAACATCACCCCTGCTTCCTTCTTGGAGGAAGAACACAAATGAACATATAGGAAGAGAAATATGTGGGTTGTGAAACAAAGTCAGGTTTTTCCCACTTTAGCTCCAACCTTAAAATTTATCCCTCAATAGGACATTTCCTGATGCAAATGTGTCCCAGAATGTTAAGCAGTCATATCAAATGCTCACACCTGGTCTAATATGCACATAATGCTAAACTAGGGGTAGGCAACCTAAGGCCCATGGGCCACAAGGGGCCCACGGGGGTCGTTTAACTGGCCCACTAGCCACCCCTGAACCGAGCCACCTGCTTGGCAAGTCCCTGTGCGCTGCACTTGCTTCCATGGCGCCGAAATCGCACCTTCGCAGATGCCGATACTGGAAATCGCGCACGCACGCAATCCAGCCCATGGAGGGATCTCCGCTGGAGTGAACCGGCCCAGGCAAGGTAAACCTTGCTGACCCCTGTGCTAAACCATAGTTTAGTGCTATGAGGACAAGCCTTTACAAATTTGAGCCAAGCTTGAGCTTGAGCCCTTCTCCTCACACGTGGCTGGGAGGAGGGCTTCTACCAAGTTAGTTTGGCTTAGTTTGGACACACAAACTGGGAATTGTGGTTTACAACAAGCAATGGTTAGTTGCTACACAACCTGCTTCAAGTCATGAATTATGGTATAAAGCTGGAGTGCTTAACTAACCGTAGTTTGTGGTAAACCATCCTGGGCATGTGGGAGGATAAAGAGGGTGGGTGGAGATACAAAACCACTGTAAAACCACTGTTTCACTCAAGCACAAAGAGGCTTATCCATACAATGTTACATGTAAACACATGCTACCTTGAGCAAGTTGAGCATTCTATACCTTTCCCAACCTGGCAAGCATAGACATAGGTAAACCCTGAGAATAACCATGATTTGAACTTATAACCTGCAACACTATGGTCAAAACCTTCTTCTGTTTACCAGCACATTTCTCCAGAATGAAGGCTCCATTATCTTACTACCTGAAGTAACAAAAAGGTAAAGAAAAACTGCACATGCACATTTCTTTCCTTGTGAATTACCAATTTGGTACTGGGCAACAAAATGTGTTCACTGGCAAACGTGTGAACTACAGAGGAGAAAGCAAGCCCCTATTTTTTATCAATTACCACAATGTGGCCAGTCATATTTGCAATCATCTTTAGGAAGAAAAGTCAATACAGACCCTCGGGTTACGCTGCCCTCGGGTAACGTAAACTTCAGGTTGTGAAAGCGGCAAACCCAGAAGTATTCTTCCAGGTTTCGCCGCTCGCGCAGAAGCGCTCTACATGCCGCATGTGCAGAAGCAATGCCTCCGGTTGCGGAAACCCATGTCAGATGGGCATCCTTCCTCTGCTTAAAAACCTCCAATGACGGAGTGTCCACCACCTTCCAAGGCAGTCTGTTCCACTGTCAAACAGCTCTTACTGTCAGAAAATTATTCCCAATGTTTAGTCAGGATCTCTTTTCTTGTAACTTATATGCATTGGTTCAGGTCCTACCATCTGAAACAGGAAAAAACAAGCTTTCTCCATCTTCCATGTGACAGCCCTTTAGATATTTGAAGGTGGATGTCCTATCTCTCCTCAGTCTTCTCTTCTCCAGATTAAATGTACCCAACTCCTTCAACTGTTCCTTTATTATACAGTAAATCAAGGCTAAATCCAATGCATATGCCTACTGATTTTAATGAGAATCCACATGCCTAACTTCACAAAGGATAATGCTGCATAGATTAGAATCCTTACTTTCTCACAATAATCTTGTAAAGCAGACTACAGGTGAGCAGAAACAGAAACTCATCCAAGACCATCCCCAGTCAGAGCTGGGATTTGATTCCAAGCCATCTCTACACAAGTTCAATACTGTCAGCTGGCCTATGGTAGTTTATCTAGAGGTACATGCAGAAATTAAACACCTTACAACCAAGAGTCACTGATAATAATAATAATAATAATAATAATAATAATAATAATAATAATAATAAACTTTCTGTAGTGAGATGTCCCAGTTTGCACGAAGTAACTTGAAGGGAATGAGGTGGAGAGTTACATAGGAAATTATTGTAAAGGAGCAACAGATTAGGTACTTCCCAGAATCTTCTGGGTTATTACTTGCTTGTTTTTAAACAAATGTCTGTGCAGTCACTATTCTTCTAAATAAGTGAAAAACTTCTACTGTATTAGCTTCCAGTGTTCCAGTTTTTTTTTTTTTAAAAAAAAATCTTATGTTGCCTTTCCCTTATATTCTGTAACCTTCCATTACCCCAAAATGTCTGCCTAAAGGTCTGCTGGGCACTGTGGCATATTAAGGAAAGTGATAGAAGTCAATATGTAAAGGAAATGGCGTTTGAAGAAATCATGTAAGAATTGCTGCACAAAGCGTGAGGTTTTAAGAACAGAAGATGTATTTTAAAAAGCCTTGCATTGTCAACAGGTGAGATGCCTATGGTATGTTGTGGATTAGCAAATGTGATCTACATCACAGTGTAAATAAAATTAGCCATTAAGAAAAGATATGATGTAGAAAGAGGTATAAGATCAGCTTTTAAAAATAGAAGCGGAAGTGCAATAGGGCCCAATGGGAAATCTCTTAAGGGGTGACACAAGGTAAGGATGGCTAAACTATGGACTGCTACCACTGTAAAATCTGAGAAAGGAAAGCAGGGTGGGTAAATGACAGACAGCAAGGCAAACCTCAAGGAATTAACAATGATATTTAAAATAGATAAAAACCTGAAGCAATGCCAAGACAGTCTATTACAGCCTTTCCTAACCTGTTGCCCTCCAGATGTTACTGGACTCCAATTCCCATCATCCTAGACTATTGGTGATGCTGGCCAGGGCTGACAGGAGCAGAAATCCAACTCCAACTGGAGAGCACCAGGTTGAGCAAGACTGGTCTATTCAACAGTTAATGGGTAAGGAACTAAGGGGAAGCAAGAGAAAGAGGCAAAGCCACTATCAGGAATGAATTGAACAGATGCCTGGTTTTAGGAAATGGTGAGTAGACTTATTGTTATTGTTGGGAATTATTGGCATGGGAGAAGCTTGCATGCATTTTTAATAGATAGATAGATAGATAGATAAATAAATAAATAATAAACAGGTGAATAAATGCTGCTGAGGCAGTCATACTTATATGCTGTGTTTGTGTGCAACCATGCAATACATGAATGTATCAAAATTTGCTTATACCCCTTATCCAATCCCCCCCCCTTCATGGCTCCTTTCTTTTTGTTTCCCATTATATTCTGGCGGGGTGGGGGGCCTTCCCCTTACCTAAAACCCAAGTACAGTAAATAAATCACAAACAGCAGACGGAAAGCGACATGGCGGGAAAATCTCACGCAGGAAGGAGGCGAACGGGGACAGGGGGATGCCGAGGGGTACCAGCTAAGGAGGGTCACAGAGCGCGCAGGTGGGGGTTAGAGAAGGGGCGGGGTAAGTGAAACAAGGGGGCGGGGCTTGCTTCTGTGTTTCCCTCCACCCGCCCCTCCTCCTCTTCCTCCCGAATCCCAAACCCACCCACCGACCCCCGCCGCCTCTTTTAAGTCGCCATTACCTGCAATTGGCAAGGCCCTCTCCTCCTGGCCCAGTCGGTGTGCGTGTATATGTAGAGATATATATAAATATATACGACTTTCTGTATATATAAATATATGTGTGAGAGGCCGAGCTTTCCTTTTCCGTATCCCTCCACGGGCCCAGAGGCGGCGGCGCCTCCTCCTCCGCCCCCTTATCTGGGCCCGCGTTGGGCCATGGCGGCCACCGTCGCCGCCACTAGCCCCCTCAGCCGTTGGTTCTTCTGGGCTCGCGGTGCGGGCGTCAAAATAATAAAAAGGGTGAGGGAGGGGGGAGAGCAAGGGAGGCCCGCGCGCCCTTACGCAGGCGCTCTCAGGCGGCCGGGGGTGAAGCGGCGGAGGGGAGGGGGGGTTGATATTAGAGGAACCGGCGACGGCGGCGTCGCGGGGCCACTCACGCGCTGGCTGGGCGGCTGGCGCGCGCGCGGGGCCCAGGCACTCGAACAGCTCTCCTCCTCCCCCCGCCCTCCTGTCTCCCTCCCTCCACTCCAGCCAGCCAGCCAGCCTAGCCTAGCCGGGCACTTTGTTTGTGTCCCACAATGCAACGCGGTGGCGGCGGCTGTTGTGAAGCGGGAGGAGGGAGGGTTGTCGGAGAGCAGTGGGCGGGGCCAAGAGCGGTGGTCGGAGAGGGCGGGGCCAAAACTGGATATTGGGGAGGGGGAAGGGGAGGCAGCGAAGGGGAAAGCGTTTGGCGTTGCGTCGGCGCGCGCCGTGAGCGCGGTGAGCTCGGGCGCGAGCTCGGGGGAGGCGAGCCGCGAGTAGCGGGCCTCCTGAGGGGGAGTCGCTATATATAAAGCTTATCTTTCAGCGTATCCCCAGAGAAATGTATGCGGTGTAATTATTTTATATATTTATTTTTATTTCATTTTTAAGTTTTACCACAGCGCTCCACGGTAATAGGAGGCTCTTCTCCCTGCCTCTTAAACAAAGCTTCGCTCTGAGGTGATTTAAAATCACTGCGAGCCTAAAATCATTTTTATCTCGGTGGGGAGCGGGGTAAACTGCATTGGGAGCGACGGGCCCTACTTCAGGGTTTCACGGCGAAGCCCGGGGTGGGAAGAGAGGATGGCAGGTTGACAATCCTAATTCAACATTTATAAGGAACCCCTACACGTTGGGTTCCCAGAGTAGGCAAGTCTTTAGGAGGGTTGTTGGGGTGGGGATTGTGGTCACAAACCCTCAAATGGTTTGTTTGTTTCATAAGCTTTATTGTTCATTATTACTTCATAAAATTTATGCACCGCTGGATTGTAGAAAAGCTCAAAGCTGTTACGAAAGACAAAACAGGAAAATCAGGGGGGGAATGCAACATTGCTTTAAACTGCAAAACAATAAAATTACTTCGACCTCCTAAGCATCTGGGTAAAGGTAAAGGTAAAGGGACCCCTGACCATTAGGTCCAGTCGTGACCGACTCTGGGGTTGCGCGCTCATCTCGCATTATTGGCCGAGGGAGCCGGCGTACAGCTTCCAGGTCATGTGGCCAGCATGACAAAGCCGCTTCTGGCAAACCAGAGCAGCACATGGAAACGACGTTTACCTTCCCGCTGGAGCGGTTCCTATTTATCTACTTGCACTTTGAGGTGCTTTCGAACTGCTAGGTTGGCAGGAAAGCATCTGGGTAGACTTGTCTAAACAGTAAGTATTTTTAGCAGGCACACACACACACACACACACACACAAAGAGTAAGGTGAAGGCGCCTGCTTAATCTCAATATGCAGGGAATTCCAAAGCGCAGGCACTGCCACGTTAAACAATTGAGTTCTGCATTTGTAAGATGTTACAAATGTGGAATGGGTATTATGTGGCACCTGTAGTAGCCAATTCTGCTGATTGAAATGGTCAAGTGGGCACATGTAGGGTAAGGCGATTTTGCAGGTAAACTGGTTCCACTGGTTGATTGTAAACACACTCAAAGTAGTTACAGAAAAGAGAGAACAATAAAATTGTCCCTGAACAATTAGCAAAAAATAACTTAAAAGTTAAACATGTTAAAAATAATAATAGACAGAAAACATTAAAACTCACATCATTCTTTATTCTTTATTATTATTATTTTATTAACTGTGCTTCGCCCTAAACATAAACAACATATAAACTAATAAATATCTGTTTAACTGTGCAATCCTGAGCATGTCAACTCAGGAGAGGAATTATGTTTGGAAACATGGGGGCACGGGTAGGATTTTCTAACCACAACACAAGAATAAATACATAAGATCAAAACCTACCACGAGGGCAACAGATGCATGTAAAACCAAAGCACGATGATGAAATAATGCTTCATTTTTATGTTAGATTGGCTGCTAAAAATCAGAGATCAGTTGGGCAGATATGAACAACAGTGAAGAGTTGAATGTAAGCAGATAATAGGTTTGTTGAAATGTAACATGCTTCATAATGCATTCAAGTTTTGAAAGGTTCAGGAGCTTGTCCAACCTCAAAATAATGGGTGCAATTTCAAGAGTTTTTGGAAATGAATTGTGATTTGAAAGAAGAAAGATTTTTTGTCAATTTGTGATGGAGAGATGAATTATGTTCAGCTCCTTTTTTATGAATTCTAAAGGTTTTTATATTTATATACATTTATTTATCTCTCAACACCAGCATTTTTATATGCTTGCTAACTAAGAATAACATTCCATGTATCTGCTGACAGACCTTGATGTACAAATGCTTATGCCATAATAAATACATTGGTTTCCAAGATTTGGCAAGACTTTTTGCTGTTTTTGTTGTAAAGGCTAATCTGGCCATGCCTCTGGAGAAAAATATATAAGGCATGCCAGTAACATAATTGTACAAGTATAACACCAATGTAGAATAAAATCTCAAAGCAATACTGCAGTATATACTTACAAAAAAACTTACAGTAAATCAATTAAATAGCAATTCAGTTCAGTGATAGCAATTAATTTAAATAAAGTAACAAGAGTCATTAACTTTTTAGGAAACAGAAGGGCACAGCTTCTGCCCATTTCAAGATGTCCAAGTGTTTAAACTAAGCAATCTAAACTGGTTGCCATCACCATAATGTGGGTACCAAATCTTTTAACTGTGCATTCTGCAAACATTACAGGGTTGTTTTGAAGGGAGAGGAAAATAAATAAATGACTTACCAATATTTTTCTTTCTGACTTCTTTGTTTTTCTTTTAATTCTCTCAGTTTCCTTACCTCTTTCTGTAAGTATTAAGCCTTATAAAGTTCACTTGCTACAATTCCTAACTTGCCTGGCCAGTGTTTTCTAACATTCAAAAGAGGCAGTCACACACATAAAAGTTCCTTGTCCTGCTAGTGGTCAACCGCTCTATGTCAAATCCCATCATAAACCAGCTCCCCATTATGACCAACTGCCTCAGAACCATTGGACATGTCCATTCTGTTCTGTGGACAGTTGTCAAAGCAGAACATTCCAGTTGCAGATGCGGATGCATGTGCTTTGCCACATTCCTTATGAACACAATTTTTTTTTGTTCAAAATCTGACTCTATCTGACTCTATCTGATTATAGAACGGTCATGCAAGTAATGTTCAATGGCTCTTCTCTGAAAAAGAAGAGCCAGTCTTCCCTCTCACCACCACAATATGGTAGTCTAGACCAGTGTTTCCCAACCTTGTGCCTCCAGATGTTTTGGGACTACAACTCCCATCATTCCTGACCACTGGTCTTGCTAGCTAGGGATGATGGGAGTTGTAGTCCCAAAACATCTGGAGGCACAAGGTTGGGAAACACTGGTCTAGACTATAAGTGATTGTGGTTAAAGTGACAGAAGGAAAGAGCAAGAGGAACTAAAATCTTCCATGACGGAGGAAGTACAAGGTGTATATAAAAGTGTACTTGTCGAACAAGGAACAGATTTAGTAATATACATGAATGTCTGTGGCTATTGATTTATATAATGGTATTTAGTTAGTTAGATTCTGCCAAGCAAAATCTATTTCTAGTTTTCCTCATAGGAAATTTTTATAGCTTCATTTGTGCAAGTCCCAATGCCTTTTCTGGTTTCCACCACAAATATACCAATGCACAACTTTCCTGATACATCTGCTCTTGTGTCCAATTTGTACCAGCTCCAAATGTAGTTTCCCTTGGTGTGGGAGAAGATTGTAAATCTAGAAGTGTACATATAGAGCAGTAAATCCCATTGAAATTTAAGTCACTGGGATTTAGGTCAATGTGATCACCTTGTGTGCTTTCCTTTATGTTGAAAGAAGTTCATGTCTTTATTCAGTGTTATTTTTCTAGAAAAAGAAGGGCTGGAACTCACCATGAATACCTCCCTTGTTCTTTTATACAGTGGTACCTCATGTTGCAAATGGGATCTGTTCCGGTGGCCCGTTCGCAACATGAAAAGGCCACAACATGAAGTGCCGCATCTGCGCACGCGTGTGATGCAGTGTGGCGCTTCTGCGCATGTGTGCACATTACGGACACTCCAAACCCAGAAGTAACCCGTTCCAGGAATTCCTGGTTCGGCACGTCTGTAACCTGAAAAGATGCAACATGAAGCGGACGTATCATGAGGTATGACTGTATAGGCAATGGCACCCACCTGAGAGGTGCCGGAACTGAGTTCCGACTGGAAAAAAAGCCCTGTCTTTATTTATTTAGGGCATTTGTATCCCACAGTTCAGTCCCAAAGGCTTACAGAATGGTTTTGTATAATCAGTTAAAGCAAGACCGTCTTTACCTGCAGATTTACAATCTAAAAGTCATGACACAAAAGGAGGAAAGGGATGCAAAGGAAAGAGGAATAAAGCAAACTCGGACACCAGTTTTTAAAGTTTAGTAATTCTGATAATGATCAGCTGGGATTGAATAATTACTAGAACAATCCAAACTATAGGAGGCCAGAGTAATTTACAGCAGGGTGAATTATGTTGTTGTGCCTTTACCCTATTCCAAACACTTTTCAGGAGGACTGTCTCTGGCTGAGCTAACCCAAGCATGGCAGAGGGAAAGCAAGCCTTTAAAATAGTTTGATTTGTGCCACTCTTTTCTGCAGTGTAACTCTTGCTGGATTGCTAAGTCCTGTGATCATGCTTAACAGTGTTTGGAATAGGGGTACAACTTACCCTGCCCTTCCCTTCCCTTCCCACTTCCCTTTTTGAGACTTACCTCAACCTAGGTTGCCTTTGGTTGAGCTAGCTGAGCTAGGATGTGGCACTTAAGCTAGTGTAGTCCCACCTGAACCCAGGCTCAGCTTGTTCCAACCTCCTCTCATCCTGGCGGTTCTTGGTTTTGGGTTGCACCCTAAGATAGCTACAAGCTGGTCTTGTTTTAAATTAAATACTGAGAAATTTTGCTTAGCTTCCCCATGTCCAGTCTACTGAGAAGATCGTGTCACGACCGATTTGATGACCCACGTGTTATGCCTCTGCTACCAAGCCAGATCATCACTTAGAAAGTACTGGTCTCTAGTTCATTTTTTGCTAGAGAGAATGCCAAGAGAGATTTAGTAAAGAGCCAACTGTTCAAAAATTCAATCCCTGTAAAAATCTTAACCAAGTAAAAGATGCATAGGAGTAAAAATGTGGAGAATTCATGTGCTAGCCTGCCTAAGGATGTTTACCCATAAAAAATTCCACTGAGTTCAGTATGATTTATTCCTAATATTTTATGGTCAGGATTGTAGCCTTAATTTATTCTTTGAAGCTCAATTTATTCTTTTAAAGCTATGTGTTCATGGCAGCTTATATAATCAATAAAAATAATAAAACTAATACTAATTTTACAGCAGATTAAATTACTGCAGCAAAAATACTAAAAGCTGAAGTCAAACAGTCAAAAGCAAAGTTTGCAACCCCAAGATCAACTCTTTAAAATAAGATAGACCTATGGTCCAGTAGTGGAGAACCACCTAGCAGATCTCCGAATTTGGCCTGCAAGGCCATTTTGGGACAACAACACCCACCTGTCTAACATCTAACATCATATGGAATCAAATCAAGGTTAGTTATTTTCAATCTAAGCACTAAGGTAAGTATCTTTTTATCTATACTCTACATGCTAAGCACCATAGTGCTAAGATCAAATATAAGCTCGCTAATTTTGTTGCCAAAGCTGTGAAGGTGCTGCTGTTTACTGCACATGTTCCAGCTTCCCATAATGAAGGAATATTTATATAACTATAATAGATTTTTGAGGGAGTGAGTTCATATGGGAACAGGTGGTCTCCAAGGTATGTTGGTCCTAGGCCATAAAGGTCAAAGCCAGCATCTTCCCCATTTCAAATCTGCCTCTCCTAGATGGGAGACGTTTTAGTTTCAAGGGACATGTTCTCCTCCTCCAGGAAGCTGATTTTGTTTCTGTATGCACATGTGTGTTAGGCCGGCAGCTGGATTAACTCAGCCCATGGTGACAGCTCTTTGAATGATGCCAAGTCGATTTCACTGGCCCATTGATTCAGTGCCTTTGAGAAGGATCTGCCAGTTCTGTGAACTGCCCCACTCATTTCTGTTACATTTCTCAACTTGCATTCCCAGTTCTGTTTTCTCATCCAGTACTGTTTCATTTGCTGAGATTTTGGCAGCTGCTTCGGAGTGAAGTCAATAGTTGAGTATGTATGTGGATTCCATTCTGCACAGATTCGGCAGAAAGAGGCAGTTGACGTTGCAGTGTTTGTTCTATGTAGTCATTTATGTGTCCCGTTTCCTCGTAGGCAGATGTACCTAAAGCTCCTTTAGTGAGAGCCAATTCACATGACTGGTGTATGAGAACATCCACTTTGTAACAGGGATCCATGGTTGCTTTGACTTAGAAAATAAAAATCACTGGGTAGATTGGAGAACAGCGTAGCAGAGTAATCAAGCAACCACTTCATCTGGAACGTAAGATAATTCTTATTGTCAAGTGAGGATAAAAACAGATGCAAGATTTTAAAAGCAGCCACAACAGGTTCTGTGTCAGCTGCATGATCCTCTTTTGCAACGTGAATTCATGTAGAGAACAGGGTGGGGGGTTATATTGAGATGGGGCTTCTAGTGCTCAGGCTCTGATGCTTGTCTCCTGAACAGCTGTTGCTCTCTTTCCACTATAAGTTTGGAAGACTGAGTTCCATATCTACCAAATTTTGTGTGACTCTAGCTTTAAAGCTTGTTCCCCAGCCCTCTTGGTATGAAGACACTGCTTAAGCTCCTGCTCTCTCTCCCTGGTTGCTGCCTTGGATCTTGACCACTCCTGTCTTAGTGGGATGATACTCCTGATCTTTGTGGTGCTCCGTTGTTGCCATGGAACTCAACCCTTACCTGTTTTTTGACTATGCATCTTTTACTGGCCCACTTGGATTGACAGCCAGTTCTCCCCTTCCCAACTCCTGGAATCCAGCTCCCTGGGTCTGACCCTTGCCAAAGCCTGTTAATTCCAGATACAGTATATATTTCAAGTTAAACATCAGATCAGCTGTCAGACCCGCCATTTCCCTAAAGGTTGGTGCCAAGGGTTGGCATGAGTGGCATCTGCAAGAGGGCCTACATCGGAGCAGGGCCCCCACTAGAAATAACTCCCATGGACCTGTTACATTCACCAGATGGACTATCCATCTGTTATTATTATGATTTTAGAGCAACTTGAATGTATCAAGGGCTTTTTTGTGTGACAGTACTTGCTGGTACAGAGTACTGGCCCCCTTTCCTTTTTCTTTTGCTGCCCATGGCAGCCATTTTGTGCTGGCACCCACAGGACTTTCTATTGAGATGTGAGTGCTAGCACATACTGTATACATACACACACCAAAAAGCACTGGATATATCTATTCAATTATATGGCCACCATTCACTTCCCCATTACAACCATAAATTTTAAAAAACAACCACCACCCCATTCGGCAAAACTTCCATTGTGTTTTTGATCTCTTGGGACCTTGACAACTGTCACCCTCCACAGGTAACATTTCTCTAATTCAAACACTGTCGGCAAGCAAATTTGCAAAAAGGTTTTTCAGATCTTGCCTGAAATGAACATTGTACATTTGAACACAGCTGTTCTGTGTGCAATTCCCCCTGCCCCAATCATCCCTGCTGCTGTAATATGTAATCTCTGTCTTCAGCCTACACTAACCCAGAGTTTGGTCCAAAAATCTAACATTTGCATTTCTCTTGTCTGCATCCCATCCCCTTGCATGGTTTCTTCTGTTAAGGCAGATTGGAATGATGTGGATGCAAAGAATTTACATTCTCCTCACTATACTTTTGATCTGTCCTATGAAAAGCTGTTAGGTTTTTGTTGGGTTTTTTATTTTAATCTTTTCAGTTTTATCTCTTGTTCTTAGTGACACTTGAATGGCACACCTGTTCCCCAAATCCTGGCTGAAGTCTCTGCTTGCCTCATTAGGTTGCTCACATACAATAGATCATTTTTGGTTTGAAACTTTGGAAAGAAAATGGCTAATGAGGCGTACTCCATGGTGCTCTTTTCTCTGTGTATTATACATCACTGTGTGGTACTTGAAGGGAAGAGTTGTGTAACCCTTGCCCAGTAATTGCAAGAAAACACTGCAGCTGCACTGCATATGTTCCAGCTGAGCTTGTCATCTTTGCATCCAAGAGCTTTTAATTGTGAGGCCCCCTTGATGTAAGCCTCCCCTTATTCCCTCTTAAAACCCATCACAGCGGAAGGTGGCATCTAGAATTAATATCCTCTGAATGCTTCAAATAAAGATTCCTTAGCAAGCTAGCCTGAACTGGCATAATAACAATTGATAGAGCTTGGAGCTGCTGTGCTTCTTCATGCCAGCTGGGATTTTGAGTTCCTGTTTCCTTAGATACGGGATCATCTTTTATCAGTCCAGCAAGGATCCATTATGCAAACTCTGGGCATCATCCAGCCAAAGGAAAGGATTTTTAAGTTCCATTGATTGGAAATAGAGTTTTGAGCATGTGCAGATCTAGAAAAATACCTGTTGTTTCAATGCTTGTATATAAAAGGTAGATTGTACATTGCAATGATCCCTAGCGGTACATTCTATACACAGACACTTTGTCAGCTTGTGGGCAACAGTGAAAGCCAGGTTAAACCTATCTTCTGCCCTGGTGATCCCACATTTGAAAATTGTCCATTCATCTGCACATTCCCTTTCTGAGTTCTATTTCTTGGTCACACTAGAGTGTGATAGTGTATTGGAAACATATAGACTTGCAGAATGCAAGATTTAATTGAGATTTCCCATGAAAATGCCACTGTTGCCGAGGTTTTCAGCTGCACGCTTTCCTCTGTTTAGTTGGAAAGTCCTTATCATGCTCCCTCTCAGAGCCTTTATCACAAGTTGTTGCTCTCAAAAGTCTCAGTTGCAAGAACATTTGTTGGCCGCATCTTTGGAGCCATTGCCTGGAGCTCACCATTGCTTATCGGAACTGTTTTGTATCACTCTTCACAGCTTGTAGCACTTGACGATGGCTTCCTGTGAAACACTCTAAGCTTTGCCTTGCAATGGAATGCTTTGTGTTATCACAACTCCAGGAAATAACCCCTCCATATTTTATTTTAAAATCCTCACAGCATAGGGAATCATTAAATGAAGCAGTCCACCAGCCCTGCACTGGGGAAATCTGGATGCAAAATCTTGAGCTTCCTGTCTGCACAAGGTGGACACCCATTTCTATCTCCTGGCTCCACAATAGCCCTTGTGGCATAATAGCCTTTCTGATATCACCATGGAGGAGATGACTAATATTCTCATGATAATTGTTGACAACCTAGATCTGTGATTGATTGACCCCATCCATTCTCATCATTCCGCTCCCCACCCAGGCTGTTTCCTTTCATGGCAGTTTTAGTTCTTCCTGCCATCAAGACTGGGATTTATTTTTGACTTGAGCATGTAGAGCCTTCATTCTTTAAAGCAGACGCCCAGGGACAATGGCAGGAACCATCCCTTTGCCAGAAAGTCATTTTCCTTATCCTTATCTTTGTCTCTGCTCCTGCTGTGTCTTCTTTCCTTCCAAAGTATGTTTCCCCCCAAAATGTCCAGAGTAAGGGAACTCTTTCTGCATCAACTTCTCTGCCAAGGAGACTTTGCATACCTGCAGTGGAACTATTGTGTGCTGCAGAGAGTTCTGGGACATGCCCTATGTACATCCAAACTGTACATCCCCTTGCATAGCTCATAGTGGTACCGTATATATATCAGCTGTGCTGTTGCACAGAAGGGGGGGGAATGTAACACAGGGATGCTGCAAACTAGCCAACTCTTCATTATTTTAAAGGTGCTTTCAGACATGGGGAATATTGCATTAGTTTTCCTGATTATATTGCTAGCACTTTTGTCCCCTTTTTAATGTTTCTTTCACACTGCAGTACCTGTTCCATTATGGAATTGTGGCTTTTTGACTGCTATGCAGGCATGTTGTGCTAAATTTCATTCACATCAGGGGGCATGGTATGGCACAACAATGAATGCCATTGGATATCGCTGCTCGCCCTCTCTTTCTGCACATGTCTATCTGTTCCCCAATGAAAACAGCAGAAAAATACTGCAAGCCAGTGTACCACCCCAAATTCTGTCACTTTACTCCCACAATTTTTTGGGTTAAGAGGGCTGGAAACATTTCCCCCCCCCCTGGAATCAAGTAACACAGAAATGAGCCTTTACTATAACAACAACAACAGCAATCTAATATAACAATAAATAATGACAATATAACAGAACAATTAATTATAGCAAAATAACAGCAGTGATGATGGTAATCTTGGGTGTCCTGTTCATAGTCTTGTTTGTTTTTTCTCCTTTTATATCTGGCATGCATATTGCTGCTCATTCCATTGCCAGGAAAGCAACTGGAGTATTTCTTCCCTGTGCCTTCCCTGCTTCAACCTGGATGGCATTGCCTCTTCCTGGGACGATTGGTAACATTACAGTATTGAAATACACCATTCCTGTTCTGATAACATACTTTACTGTCTCTGAAACCTTGGCATTATGAATCTGATTCAGCAGTCATTAAAGTCAAAGCCTGTCATTAAAATATGCAGGAATGATGGATATATTAAATGAACCTAGGAAGGGGAGGAAGGGAAGTCAGTGAATGTATGGTTTAATAGAAGATGTTTGATTTGAAATGTAAAATTTGAAAAGTTAATAAAAATTTAAAGTGGAACAAAGCCCGTTAACATGAGAGATGAAGTTCTTTTCCAATTTGGGGCTTTGGAGTCTGTTAGACAGGACATCCTCCATGGCCACAAAATAGACTGACTTGCTTATGTGCTGCGTCAGCTTTTCTGAGTTTCCTCTCCACCATAATTAACAATCTCCCACATCAGAGTTCACAGCAAGGATTGCAGCTTTTTATTGTCTCCCTGGAGGACTGCTGTGCCATTCCTTGATTTATTCTGAAAATTCAAAAGGTTTAGTCCTTATTCTCCAGGACTCCTTCTCAACGGAGGGTTTCCTAACTTTAAACCACAGTTCTAGGTGCATTTGGACTGGTCACTACTGTTATCACTTGATGAATGTAAGCGTTATTGTTATGTGTGAATGTGTCATCACAGGTTTAACATCAGAGACAAAGCAGACACTAGTCTGAAGCTTGGCAAAGAAGCGGGTGCCCTGCCTATATGTGTATATATTTATGGTTTATCAAGTGGTGGTGGTAGCGCTGTGATCATCACTAGGTGACTTTATTATTTTATTTATTGAACTTAAATCCCAGAGTTTTCTCTAAGGAACTGAAGGGGGCATACATGGTTCTCCCCTCCCTCACTCATTTAATCCACACAACAACCCTGTGAGGTAGGTTAGGTGAAAAGACAGTGACGGCCCAAGGTCACCCAGTGAGCTTCATGGTCAAGTGGAGATTTGAACCCTGGTCTCCCAGATTCTAGTTTGACACTCAGACCACTGGTTCTGAGTTTCCATTTAAATTTCGCACAATGCCCCTGTGGTAGTGCTGTTCTAGAACATTGCAGAAAATTTAAATGATGACTCACCATCCACCTGGCGTGTGGGTTCAGGACAGGTATCAGTGCGTTGGCAGGTCCTATGCATGTACTGGGGCCCATCAGCTGCCCAAGAGTACAAGATGGGAAAAGCAGGCCTGGACAGAGCTTTCCTATCATTCCAAAGACAATGTTTTTCAGTTGACACATGCAGCTGCTGGTAGTAGGCTGCTCTTTAGAAATGGAAGCCCCCTACCCGTACTAGGGATGGGGGAGAATTTAAATTCCATTCACATTTAAAGGTGAACCTAACTAATCGCCACTTTCCAAAACAATGTTATATCCAAAGCAGCCATCCTCTGAAATTCATCCTTGTGTGTAGTGGATCAGGCCCTAGTGAAGGATACTGTGTAAGTATGCCAGTGGGAATTATCATTTCATTCAATGGTGGTCTGCTATGAAAGCTACCCTGAAGATTTGGGTGCTGCATCCAACACTTTAAGTGCTAGTCCTGTGGTGGTTGGCAGGATGTGGTCCTTAGGTAGCAATGAAAAAAGGTGTGTTGCTGATTATTAGAATTTTCAAAACGTGAATGACCGAAAATGATAAGGGAAGTGATAAGTGATGCCTTTATTTGAACCAACCAGTGCTCACAAAGAGATGTGCAAAGTTTTGAGAAGCATTTGCGGACTGATGAATCTAATTCTAATGCATTTGTCAAGTACTGCTTGTGACTAATTTGTCATCCAGTCTGAGAAACAGTCCTGTGGAACTCAAAGCTTGATACAGAAAGATGCCATTGGACCCCGCAATCAATGCAGTATTTCATATTGTAATTCTTTTTTTTATATGACTCTCTGGAGATTTTATAGATAAAATTCATTTGGAAGATTTATTGATGCACATTTCTAATAAAGGGCCTGTGCAAGATCTGAGAGTAGAAAGGAAGACAGTGAAGGGGTTTAAGCATGGGAGCCACATGACCTGAGGAAATTTAGTGGCCGCAGTGTGCAGCCGTATCTCACATAGGTTCATTCTGTTTTGGAAACAGAATATGCTGCTCACATTCTCTTTTGATCTTCCAGCCCCATTGCTCTCTGTTCTCTGAAGAAGACATGAAACCTTTTCAGGAACAAATACATTTCCTTGTATTGTATACGCTAGTTATATTTTTACCTCCCTCAAGTGGAATGCTAGACACGTATTTGGCTCAGCCTCTATGTATAAATAGAATAATAAATTGGCAATCATGTCATGCTCTGAAAATAAAACGTAGCCACGGTGTGACCTAAGTGTGGGGCATTTGCAGAGGTGCTGCATTACAGACACAAAGCTCATGTGATTTGAAATGCCCACATTGATAAAACAAGCTATTGCCAAAAAACTAAATTTTGGCTATGGATATAGGTTGAGAGGATATACATCAGAACACACAGGAGATAAGTGTATGAGGCTACAATTCTTGCTAAGTTGAGGAAGCTGGCAGCATTCTCCATGGCTTGTTGCATACATCACTCTTTGTACATTGTCAATAGTTTGTAGATTGCAAGGGATGGTGCCAAATGGTTGGTTTCCTGCAGGTTGGTCTCCTCTCTACCTTAACTCAGATTAAGCTTGTGGTCCCCTAGATCCTTTTCACAAGCCAGGTGTCCCCCATCTTATATTTGTGTAGCTCATTCTTCCTCCCTATGTGCAGAACCTTACATTTGTCCCTATTGAAATTCATTTTGTTACTTTGGGTCCGGTTCTCCAATCTGTTAAGGTCATATTGAATCCCAGTTCTGTCTTCTACCCCTCTCAGTTTGGTGTCATCTGCAAAATTGGTAAGCATCTCCTCATTCCTTTTGAAAGATGTTGAACAACAATGGGCCCAGGACAGAATCCTGTGGCACTCTACTTGTCACTTCCCCCCCAAGATGCCAGCCAGTACCATTGCTTGGGCTGGTTGTAAGGAAGATGGCAGGCCCGAATGAACCAACTTTTGCCAGCTATGGTCATGGCTGGTGCTTTATCTCAAGTGTTGCAAAACAATCTAAAGAATTCTGTGAGAGAAGCAACTTGGGAAGGAGGGTGGTAGCAGTTGTGATGAGAGCGAGGTACTTGTCCCCGGTTGTACTCTGTAAATCACATCCACGGTATGTGTGCATGCTCACATACAGACACTTTGAAGCTGTTGAGCATTAGCTGGGTTTCCCTGACCTGTGTCCACTATACAACTTTGGGTTCCACCTTAAACAGGAAAGGTGTATGCATAACCCTGAGGTTTTATAGCCGTGGAAATTTGGAATGAATCCCAAATGCAAAACAAGAAAAAGGAAATCAAACAAAGGGATCTTAACTGAGGAAGTCTTTTATTCACAGCTAAATGCTAGCGTTACAATCCGGCTATCTGTTTTTAGAAGATTAAAGGGGGAGAAGAAGGTTAAAACAAAACATTTATTAAAAAATTAGAAAGGTTTTTTGTTGTTGTTGCAAAGCTTGACTAGAACCAGCTTACTGGGTCTGCACACCAAACTGTACAGATATTCTAGCTGTATTCAAACTGTACAGATATTCAAACTGTACAGATATTCTAAGTAAGCAGTTGAGAGAAAGGAGCGAGATTTCCCTCCCCATGCACAAAATGCAATTGAGAAGGTGGGAGAGGCAGCAGCATTGTGTAACGCGGTCACCCTTTCTCTCCCGCCCCACCAAAGACAGTTACTGTACACAAAATAAATACCTTTTACAAGAGGCTCAGTACAATGCTACAGTCCTTCACTGAAGGGAAACATATATACATATAAATCCTGTATATAACTTATTTTACGTACATCAGCATCAATGCTACACGTTTGTTCGTTTGTTTTTATTTAAAAAAGAAGGGCTAATTCAAGCAGGCATTCCAAATGCAAAAAAGATATTAGCATTGCAGGAGTGGGCAGTGCAGAGTCTGGAGGATGGGGTTGAAAACAAACAGCAGAATTTGAGTGGAATGATCCCCAAGGAAGCATCTTTATGCTACAGACTATGGGCCCTTCCAGACTGGTGTTAAGTTTGTTTGGGTGGGTGGGTAGGTGCAGACATGTATTCTACAACATGTCATTGACACAATAACAGTGCATGAGTGGTGGGATTATACTGGGCAATCCACACATTATTTTGCTTTATTGTTTTGTGATACTTCCCCAATGTTACCACATTATTGACTTCTGGAGGAGCACCCTTGTGCTGTAGTGCACCAAAGGTGGGGCAGTCTACCCCCACATAAAATTTGTGGTATGAAAAGTTACAAGATTTCAGCAGAAAGCTATGGGACATGCACTGATTGGAAGCAAAGCAGTTATGTCTGCCCCCAAACCTTTACAGGCACAAACAGTATTAAAAGCAGAATCATTTACAGTATAACCATCCAGATACCATCACGAGCACAAATGACCATAAATGCACAATTAAAAAGGACTTTGGAGGGGTCCCTAAACTAGTTTAAAGTGGGATTGTGTGAAACCCTTTGGAGAAATATTTAATCTTACCCAATTTTGGGGGTGTGTGTATATCCTTTGAGGTTTCTTAGTTGTTTCACCTAAGAAGGAACCTCCAAATTTGCTGTGAACGTCACTTCAGTTGAAATCAAACAATAACCCTCAGGCATATGTGGACTCTCCCAAGAGGAATTTAATTGTATGCATCTTGCTGTTTCTTTTTCTCAGCAAAGCATAACAGAATGAAGAACCAAATTGGGCTTTCAAAGGAGCAGCTTACTGAGTACGGTCTATTTTTCTGTAAAAGGGAAAACCAAACAGCGGGCTGCACTGACAGTACTGATAGATGAGATGTTGCTCTCCCCAATTCCAAGTCTAGCACGGGCTTTATGACAGCATACATATCTCTAACACAGCCTCAGGGAAATGTCAGGCTAAAATGCCGGGCATATTCCAAAGAAGTGTTACTTACAGCCCGACAGAAAAGACGCACACAGTGACCTTTTGAGTTTTTGGAAGTGCATTGCGAGAGAGAAGAATGAATCAAGAAAATGACAGCATCCAGCATCATGTTAAAGAGACTGGAATTTCACTTCCGGTAGATGACCTCATACATGGGGTGAAGACACACAGAGGATTTTAAGCATGGTAGATGTGGTATGGGTGCACTTTTCTTGCCTTGTCACTTCTTTCAGTGAGTTGGGGGAGAGGGAATGGTTTTGCAAGTTTCTGATGTGTTGGAGAAAGGCTGGCTTAAGTGGGTACCTCTTGGCAAGTGCCCTATTAGCCTGGGCCTGTGACACTGGCAGCGTACCTCTTCCCTTTCTCCCAATCTGCTGGGAGTTCATTATTTTTTTTGTAAGGCAAAGGATGGATGCATGGAAGAACAAATATGCATGTGCTGCTTTGATATCTAGCATTTGATATCTACCAGGCAAGACAAGATGCAAAGTTTGGTTGGCTAACAAAGAACTCACAGATGTTAAGAATGTTATGACTAACTGGATAGCTCAGTTAGAGTGCGGTGCTGCTAACACCAAGGTTACAGGTTTGATCCCCATATGGGATAGCTGCATATACCTGCATTGCAGGGGGTTGGACTATATGATCCTCAGGGTCCCTTCCAATTCTACAATTCTACGATTCTGTCTTCACCGCTGAATACAGCAGTACTCATTTTTGCAGTGCTGCCGCTTTTGCCTGATCTCCAGGTAGCATCACACAATATGTAAATATAAATAGCTAGCAATCTCCCCTTTCTTATCCACCCATTCTGTTCATCCAAAAAGTCCAGATGTTCCCCCTGATAAATAAAGTCTTCCTGCAGTTATTAGAGATAGGTCTGATTTGCATACAGCAGGTGTGGAATTTAGCACTATACCAATTTTTGCGGCTGGCCTTGACTTCTTTTTTTAAAGGGCACATTAGAAAATCTGTTGCTAGTCCTACATATAGTAGACACATTAAAGTTAATGGGCATGACTAACTTAGGTTCTTTAACTTCAGTGGGCCTATTCTGAGTAGAATTTAGTTGTCTGGAACTCCCTGGTATACACATCCCAGAAGAAATAGTGTATGGCTTGGATTCATCTTTTGTTTAATGGGAAATGTATTATACCAGTAAAATGATTTTATACTAAAAAATCAAAAAAATCTAGAGTTTAATGCGAAACTAGAACAAAAAATAGTGAAAGGAAGATAGGTATTATTTCTTACAAACAAAGGAGAACTTCCAAGGATTATCCCAGATATCTGAAAGAATGTGAAGTGCAAGACTTGTGGTTTGGCTCAGGAAACTAACCCTCGGTCATAAGGAACCCTATCTTCTCTTCAACCTTCTTCATAGGGTAATAAATGTTCTTGGCTTCTATAGGAGCTCTCTGCATCCTGCAAAAAGGGAGAGTGGGACTGTTGTTGCCAAATGTCTTGTGTCTACAAAATTAAGATAGCTGTTTGGCAAGGAAAAGCTTTCTGGCTAAGAGTTCCAGTATTTCCTGTACTGGTCAGGTCTCTCAAACCACTTTTTTGTCCTCCTGATGTTTAGGAATTTCTGCTTCTGGTTGCACCCAGAACCTCAAAATGCTGTGGGAGCATCCAAGGTTTTTTGACCAGACAAAGTTCAAATTGGTGGTTAAAGACTGAGGCAGCCCTTTTTCTTTCCTACCAAAAGTGGGATCTAAAACTCCAGACCTTACTCCCTGGTTTAAATGAACCCTCTTCTCCTTTTTTTTGCCCCCTCTAGAGGATTTGGAATTGCCTTTTATGGAGAAGGGCTGTAGCATGGGGGTTTTGTGTGCAGGTAGTTCTAGGTTCAACCCCTGGCATATCCTGTTAAAAAAGCAGGGCTGGGAGCATTGGTGCCGTAGTCCGGGGTCAGGTGGGAAGTCAGAGACCCCTTACTATTTCTGTAGCAGAGTTCCAGTGTCCTACAGCCACCCTATTCAGCATGAAAGGGGAGCTTTTTTAAGTCACTGTGTATGTATTTCAAAGTTAAACATTTAGAAACACTGAAAACGTAAGAAGCTTCAGTTACTATGCATATTAGATAATTAGGTATATTAATTGTATACAGTAATGTGTATATTAGGAGAAATTTGCACTAGAATACTGCTGAAGTTTCAGGAAGAGAGAGAGAGAGAGAGAGAGAGAGAGAGAACACAAACAGATGTGGAATGTGGAGATCTGAACTTAAAATTGGAAAAGTGAGGAAGTGAGAGAAACCTAAATTGGCAGATTCACCCATCCATCACTGATCACTACCAACTATATCTGTTTCAGGCTGCAGCTGTTCCCTCCCTCTGGCTGTTCCAGCGGGATAGCTTTTAGGCAGTCATTAACTGGCTCCGTTCAAGGGGAACAAAAACAGCTTCCCCTTTATTGTCAAAAAGGTGCTGAGGGTCAGACCCCTTGCGTAATGGTGGATCCTCTGTGAAATGTTCTTTTCATTTTCATGTAAGCAGAATGAAGCTGCAGCCTTCACACAAAGCCAAAGAGCCCATCTTAAAACCTGCACCCACTGTGCAGAGTGGCTTTGTTTGAAAGGTTGCCATCTGCAGGAAACAGGGTCATCCTTGCAATGGACTCGCCCGTCTCAAAGCTGCCAGAGCACATTCCGCACTGTTTCAGCCCCGAGAGGGAGCAGCCAAGTAGCACCACGGAATTCCATTGCTTTTCCCCCAAGAATGCACCACATCTTCCAATCTCCCAACACCCAGACGCTGAATGATCTTCAGCGCTGGCATGAAAAAATTCTGCATGTGCTAGATACAGAAATCTGCCTGTACCTTTTTTCCACAAGAAAAAGCAAAGAGGATAACAGGCAGCGGCTTTGATCACACCAACTTTCTGCTGATGGATGTTGCCCAGCAGCAGCAAAGAGTTCTTCCATGCGTTACGCAGAACGAGTTGGCAGACTTCTGGACTGTACCATTGAACATTAGATGGGGTCATTGCCAATGTTCCCTCATGTAAAGAAACTCTCTGTACACCATGAACTAGCACGTCAGGGAGAAAAGAGTAGGGCAGCCCTCTCTGGGATGCAGGAAGCTTTCCAAGTGAAGTCTTTCAGGAAAATATGACCCCTCCACCAACAGTCTGATGTGATTCAGTCTAGCATTCTACCACCTCAAGATTTGCAGTAAAGTACTACACTTGGGCAAAAAAATTGAAAGGCACAAATACAGGATGGGAGACACCTGGCTTGAGAGCAGTACATGTGAAAAGGATCTAGGAGTCCTGGTAAACCACAAACCTGACATGAGTCAACAGTGTGACACAGCAGCTAAAAAAGCCAATGTAATTCTGGGCTGCATCAATAGGAGTATAGCGTCTAGATCAATGGAAGTATTAGTACCACTGTATTCTGCTCTGGTCAGACCTCACCTGGAGTACTGTGTCCAGTTCTGGGCACCACAGTTCAAGAAGGATACTGACAAGCTGGAACGTGTCCAGAGGAGGGCAACCAAAATGGTCAAAGGCCTGGAAACAATGCCTTATGAGGAACGGCTTAGGGAGCTGGGTATGTTTAGCCTGGAGAAGAGAAGGTTAAGGGGTGATATGATAGCCATGTTCAAATATATAAAAGGATGTCATATAGAGGAGGGTGAAAGGTTGTTTTCTGCTGCTCCAGAGAAGTAGACATGGAGCAATGGATTCAAACTACAAGAAAGAAGATTCCACCTAAACATTAGGAAGAACTTCCTGACAGTAAGAGCTGTTCGACAGTGGAATTTGCTGCCAAGAAGTGTGGTGGAGTCTCCTTCTTTGGAGGTCTTTAAGCAGAGGCTTGACAGCCATATGTCAAGAATGCTTTGATGGTGTTTCCTGCTTGGCAGGGGGTTGGACTGGATGGCCCTTGTGGTCTCTTCCAACTCTATGATTCTATGCAGTTGGTAGAGTGTCTCTAAATCTTTGGCCACCTTCTGCATTGTACATTTAAATCCGTATCATAACACTTGAAACAGTCACATATTCCCCTAAAGACTCCTGGGAACTATAGTTAATTTTAAGGGTGCTGAGAGATGTTAGGAGGCCCTTGTTCCCTCACAGGGTTATAGTTCTGAGAGTCCCCTGGGAAAAGAAATTGACTACTGAACCACTCTAAGAATTGTAACTCAGGAGAGTTGGGATCTCATAACAAGTCTCAGTGAGCTTAACAAACCACAGTTCCCAGGATTCTGTGCCTGTTTAAAGTGGTTTGATACTGCTTTCAGCATACTGTATAGTACAGATGGGCCATTTGTCTACATGGGCATGGGCATTACATTTTGAAAGCAAGAAGAGCCAAACTACCCTATTTTTGTCCCCAAGTGCCCAGTGCTGTCCTTGGTCTGTTTACATGAAGAGCAGCACGGGGCCTTACTTTGAGCAAGGATGCCAAATGCCATGTTAAGTTACAAGGTGGAGGCATAGAATTGTGGGGAGGCTCCATGCTGACCCTCTTGCTAGAAGTGTCAAGATGGAACTTTAACAAAGTGGATCTGCCTTTCTTAAGGTTGAATCCAACCTAGTTTCTCATACAACTGAATTCTTAAATAAGAAGCTATTCCCCCTCCTCAACACCAAGTTAATTCAGGATATAATTCTGAGTCATTTTGACATTTTGACATTTCTTGGAAAAGAAATTTAAGGACCACATAGGTTTTGATGCAGGAGGAACCTCGTTGCAAGCCCATTGTACACTAAATGTAAAGGAAGGCGTTAGGCCAGCCTTCACTAAACTGATGCACTGGATGGTGCTGATGGAAGTTGTAGTCTGAAACATCTGGAGGGCACTTGATTGGCAAAACCAGCATTAGAAAAACCAGCACTGACCTTCTAATGGTGTGTACAGACTACTACATGGGTAACCAACACCATGTTGGCTACCCTTGGAGTACTAACTCTTACAGCAGAAATGAGCAGGCTCCAGGACTTGTAGGTTCCACTAAAATAGAGACTGGTGTATAGGTGGATAAAGGAATAGGGTGCCCCTAAGCACATGTTAAGCCCAGTATTTTGTTGTCAGTACCATGTCACTCCTTGGAACTACTGCTTGTGTGCTTTTCTGAGTGACGGGTGGAAAAGTATGTTGCATGTTAAAGCCTTCTCTATATAAAAGAATTTTACTGGGAGATAAAATGTTCAGTTGATAGACAGTACATCTCAGGAGGGTCCTGATTAAGCAGAAGTGAAGAAGGAACCACATGTTATGGAGGCACACCCTTGTTTCACAAATATGTACACTCCAGTTAACACAAATACAAGGGTGAGGAGGAGCATGTGCAGGAAAGAAGTGGCAGCTTGGAGGGCTGCATAACTCTCCACACCTACTAGCTCTCCACTGTTATCCGCTTCCAGACCATGGAATATTAGCATGTGTGATCAACATAAGATGCTGCTTTATAGTACTGGTCCAACTACCATAGTCCTGTCTGCACTAGCTGAGAGCAGCTCTCCAGGGTTTCAGGTGGGAGTCTTCTCCAGACACCTGGAAACTGAATCCTGGGACTGTTCACATGCAAAGAATGCGTTCTACTATGGCCCTTCCCAAGAGGTCCAAGAACCCAGTCTTTGCTCCCCAACACACATGCTTCTACTACTACATGCTAAATCCCATTAATTTCAGAGGAATCCAACTCTCAATGCTTAGGAGACGGGGGTGTAAGTTAACATGTGCCTCCTGCACTAACTTGTTCTTTGGCGTTCAGTATTTAACCACTGGAATTACTAGCAGGATCATGCCTGCTGGTGTAAGATTCAGAATGAAATATGATATATTTCACAGCCGGATAGTGTTACTGCCAAGCATTGGAGCAAAGTGCGCATTACAATGGATTGTGAGGATAGTTCCTGGAACTCAGTGTAAGTATTTCTATCCTCTTGAACAGGAACAGTTGACTAGCGTATCTATTAGCAATGCTGC
Organism: Zootoca vivipara; assembly: GCF_965207765.1. Taxonomy (NCBI): domain Eukaryota; kingdom Metazoa; phylum Chordata; class Lepidosauria; order Squamata; family Lacertidae; genus Zootoca; species Zootoca vivipara. The sequence continues at coordinate 28,089,053 of NC_142597.1, read as the reverse complement.
ATCCTTCAACCTCCCTTCCTCCCTGCAACTCTATAGAGCTGAGGTTTGCTTTTTGAAGCAGCTTGTCACGCAAGCTCCACCTGCTGAAATCTCTTCTGCACAACTATTAAAGGTGCAGGAGTACTGCCCTTTTTTGCTTCTGACCATCCTAGTTCTCTTCTCACTGTCCCCAGAGATGCCAGCTATTGAACTCAGAACCTTCCCCATGAAAGCATATGCTCTGCTATCCTGGTAAGGCTCAGTGCAAACTTGCCCTAGTGAGAGATGGGAAGGTGTCAAGCTTAAGGCTTGGGTGCTCACCTTTTACTTCCAGGTAGCATGGGCAATGTATGTTCCCGAGCATCTCCTTTGCTGCCAGGGAGCATGGGAAATATTGCTTACGATGCATCCCAGTTCAATTAACTGAGACAAGCAAGGGCTGGGAACTCCATTTTCCATGCGTCCCAGTGGCAACAATAGCACTGGGGCCCAAGCTTGAGACCTCTCCAGTGCTTTTTATAAACTATATAGCAATTTGAACTTTAAGGATGGATAAGCCATTATGAAGAATGTAGGGCTTTTAATTGGTGCACAGTAATTAGAGCTACAATCCTAAGTCTTGGGTAGAAATGGAATACAAGGGTGATATGAAAGATTTAGCAACATAACATCTGCTGGATATTCTCTTAGTTTTTTGGGGTGGAAAGTTGCAATTTTGATTCAGTGGAAATATTTTCTGAACTTCTACATAATGCCATTATTTTCCCTGTGTGCTATAGCTTCAGCCCCATTCCTGTCCTCCCCACTCTCTGAGTTGCTACTTCTCCCTTCTCCCTAGGTAACACATGGTTTTTAAGGGATCACATGGTGAAGAGGATGGCATTAGAATGTCACGTATCCAATCGGATTGATGGCAACTGAGAGGAAAGGCAAATGGTACATAAGAAGAGGCCCTGCTGGATCAAACCAAAGGCCCATCTATTCTTGCATTCTTTTTCACAAGGAATGCCAAAAAAATACCACAGGGGAGATGTTTTTCAGCTTTTCCAAAAGTGCTTATAGAAACTGAGTAGCCAAAGCATGTGAAAGTCACCAATATCTTTCTAGAATATATAGATTATACATTCATACCATACGTTTAAAGCACTCACATACCACTTTTAACTGTCATGGACAATCCTGGGAATTGTAGTTTGTTAAGGGGGTTGGGAATTGTAGCTCTATGAGTTCAGCATCTTTAACAAACTCAGGTTCCCAGGGTCCTCTGGGGGAAGTAATGATTGTTAAAGTGGTATCATAATGCTTTAAATGTGTGGTGTGGATATGACCTTATCAGCTTTGGGAATGTTAACACTGTCTATGAGCATGATGCCATACACTTAAAGCAGAGACAGTAGAAATGGCTTTAGCTTTGATGCCTAGTTCCTTTATCCAATAGCTGTAATGTGATATCTAATCACTGTTTCCCTGTTTCATGTGCATGAACCTTGAGTCACCCTAGCATGAAAGCCAGTATGAAGACATGGTACATATAATAAATCCACAAGTAAAAGCAAGCTGTTGGGTGGGGAGAGGTACTGGAGAAATAGGCGTAAATATAATCACATCCATATATACACTGAAACTGAGCCAACTATTTACAAGTAATGAAATACACAGTAGGTATTCCGGTTTCTTTTTCTGAATAATCGCCTTATCCAAACATGTAGCTGACAAACACATAATGGCCTGGAAGCAACAAAGGTTTCCATAGAAAAGGAAATGCCAAACTGTGCTCAACCCAAGAGACGGCTGAGATTCCTTTCTTAGACTGTATTACGCAACTGGGCAAAGGCATCCAAATGTTTTGGATCAATGAGCCTGTGTCAATTTTCAACGTATCTTGTTGTGTCTCAGTTTATAGAGTTTGTTTGCTGAACTCACTTCCTGATTTACAAAGCCTGGATCCAACTGGGAAGAGAGTTTTATTTTCAGGCCATGGCGGGACATTGCTTGGTGACATCACCAAGGAACCGTTTTCAAGGACAATACTCAGAGTAGATCAGTTGAAATTAATTAACCCAAGTTAGTCATGTCCTTTAACTTCAATAGGTTTGCTTTGAATAGGACTAGAAGCCCAATTGTATCTCCCTTCCCTAAAACAATGGGTGGTGGTATACCTTTCATAGATTTTAGAGTTAAATCTACCGGTATACTGTATCATCTTTCTTCTGCTCACAGCATTATTATTAAGCTTAACAAAGCTTCCCAATTGGCAGATGTTGTTGCATGGCAACGAAAAGGAGGATAAGCCACACCTGCCATTTTCAATCCCTAAAAGCCAGGGGTGGGGATTGAATGCTGCATGTCAGTGTCGTTCTGATCATGCTGCTATAAACCGCGACAAGATGCTCTGGTCAGAGAGCAGGTGAAAAGAGAGGCGAAAGAAGCCGCCTTATACTGAGCTAGATCCTTGAGCCATCTAGCTGAGTCTTATCCACACTGACTGGCAGCAATGGCCCTCCAGGGTTTCAGACAAGCTTGCCTTTGATTGAACCTGGGGCCTCTTGCATGCAAAGGAGATGTTCTACCACTGAGCTACAACTCTTCCCAGGGTTTCTATGTCCCTCATGCTGCTGTTCCCAATGACACGAGAGTGCAGGTATCAGATCAGTCAGCTGGACAATTTTGATCTAATGGAGAACCAGTCTACTGTAGACCATGGCCAACAAATCACTGCAAGAAAAACATCACCATATAAGAAACACTGTATATAACATGCCTTCGACTAATCCAGAACAGGTTTGAATTGTGTACCTTGTTTTGCAGCTGAGACAACGGTCGGAAAGTCAGTTACTCCAGCAGAATCCTTCTGATTAGGAGCTACGAGTATCATGGCCAGCGTGGGATTAAGTGGTCTGCTCAGCTATATACAGGTATTCAACACGGGGGCTGGGTTAGGGGCCCACAGTAGATAGTTGCTATACTGATTATGGGAGCTGCATAGCTACTACTGAAAAACTGATTGAGGGTATCCCTGGATTTGAAGAGTGGCAGGTTCTTAGATGCCATCTCTGTGATAAGACCCACAAAAAAGCTTGGGGGAAGTGTGAGCAAAATTCAGGTCCAGTTTGGGAACAGCTGTTTATAAATTCTCCTAGGTGTAAAATAGTGGCCTGGGAAAAAAAAGATTTTTTCCCCAAAAAATAATTACCATTATTCATCCAAAATCCCATACTATTCCACGCCCGCGCCCCTGAGGTAGATGCCAAATTGGAGGAAGACAATGCAAGAGAGAGAGAGAAAAAAAGAAAGTGGTTGGTATTCAATGCCTGCTATTCTTTCAAACAGGTCTACCCAGCAGGGCCTGTTCAGGTCAATTAGTGCACATTTGCCTTTAAACCTACATCCTTGCTTGGCCATGCCAAGCCTGGTTCGGGTCAGGTTATGAGCCTATGTTACACATGCCTCTGATCATGTGTCGGCCATCCCTTTGCCCTCAGCACTCTTGAAGCATGCAGGCGGTGGTAGCTGCTGGCGGCCGCGGTGAACCACATTTCTCCGAGGCGATAGGTTTCCCTGTGTAGTCAACGCACAAGGAGCTTCGTGTCCGCATTCCCTCTCCACACGTTTGAGAACAGGGGGACCAAGGCCCCATCTGCCAGATGGGGCACGGGAAGTCACTGCAGGGCTTGATGTCCTCAGGCTTGAGGGATTTGTTGCAGGCTGAGGAGGCCTGACCTTCCACGTCCAGGCACTCCACTGCTCGTCTCTGCCAGCCAGAGCCGCATGATTTCGAGCACTCGGACCAGTCTCCCAGGACCCACTGTGACGTCAGCATGGGCTTGATTACGTTGGCCAAGTTCTTCTCCTTGCTCTTCTGTTTGCTGAAGTGGACGTCCTTGGGGATAAAGAAGGTGTATCTCACCCTTGGGGGGAACAGCTCAGCAGAAACGGTCAACACCTGGACAGTAAGTGGCTCTGGGAGCTTCTGGTAACTTTGGATGCGTTCCAGGGTGGTAAGAGAGCCACTGTATCTCAGGACAGTCCCCTTGATGAAAATGTCTTCTTCCATAGCTGAAATGGCAAGGTTTCCATTCAAGAGGTATTTGCCATCCAGGGTTTTCAGGGCTAAATAGTTCTGGTCGGGCCACACCCCTCGGCGACCATGTTGCTTGATGTCAATATTGGTTGCTCCCGCGGGGATTGTGACAATGTCGTTATATCCAAATCTGTGGAGACCAAAGAGACTTGTTTGTTTGTTGTATTAATATTGTGGTGGCCTCTGGCTTTAAACAATAAAAGTTTCATTTATTCATCCATCCATCCATAGTTAGATAATTTTGTTACGTCAATGGTTTCTAAAAACCTGTTTTTATTTCAAATTTTAAATCATTATTTCATACTGCTTCATGCAAATGCTTTTAAAAATTAAGTGGCATGAAATAAATAATAAAATGAATCACTAATATGTATTATATCTACCACAGAATGAAACTGGCTTAAGTTGTCATCTCTTCCAAGCTACCCCTAGGAACTGTGGTTATGTCAGGGGACAAAGGACCACTAAGGGAATGCCCAGTACCCTCACCAAACCTGCAAGTCCCAGGATTCTTGGAGTTGGGGGAGGAAGGGGTGATAATTCAAAAGCAGTTAGGGCTGTTGCTGCATCAGGTACAGCATCCTAGAAATGTAGCAGAAGCTAGAGAGACACTTCATTTCCCAAGAAAAGAGGGAATTGGACAGATGTGTTTTGATCATAAATACAATGTTTTGTTTTGTTTTTTACAATTCTTTTATACAGGTGAAGCTCGGAAAATTAGAATATCGTCGAAAAGTGCATTTATTTCAGTAATGCAACTTAAAAGGCGAAAGCAATATATGAGATAGATGCATGACATGCAAAGCAAGATATGGCAAGCCTTTATTTGTTGTAATTGTAATTATTTGTCGTTAGGCAGGTCAATTATGAATGGAATGTAATTAATGAAATGTAATAGTGATGCTTGTTTTTGTTTGTTTTTGTATTATTGTAACTATTTGTTTTATTACTGTGAAATTTCCAAAAGAAAGCATTTGTAAACATTAAAATAAAAAATAATAAGTTGCATTACTGAAATAAATGCACTCTTCGACAATATTCTAATTTTCCGAGTTTCACCTGTATATTCCTGTCTCAAATGCCTGGATGGAGTACTGTAAGAATATTGCTGTCTGCCTGAAGTTCAAGGTCTGTTTCTCACTTGACGGTTGTTGGAGAACTAGGCTGACATATCCTTAACAATGGTAGCTGGCAGATCCTTGTTCTTGCTTGCACATCAGAGCTGTTTCTGGATTCCTCAGCTCAGTTACACAGCCCATGCCCCACTTGTAGGAACATACACTGACTGGCAGCAGCTATCCTGGGTTTAGGTAGGGTTCTCTCCCAGCCCTACCTGGAGATGCTGGGAAGTGAACCTGGAATCTTCCGCATGCAAAGCAGATGCTCTGTCACTGAGCTATTGTTGTTGTTGTTATTATTATTATTAACAACCTACTTCACAGCAGAAAGCCATCAAAATAGCATACAAAATAAAACCGTAATAAAACAGAAACTCTCAAAAACAATAACACTATTCCTATAAACTCCAGAAAGAGCACAACAATTTTCTTCAGCTACAAAATTGATATTCCATAAAGGACCATGGCCCCTTCTGCAAAGGGACCCTCCCCTGTCCTCAGCAGGGAAACTGCCTTATACATCAGTCGATCTATCTTACTACTGTTTGCACTGATGGGCAGTGCCTCTCCAGGGATACAGACAGGGGACATTCCTAGCTGTGCCTGAAGATGCCAGGAACTGAAACTAGGGCCTTCTTCTACATGCAAAGCAGGTGCTCTGCTACTGAGCTACGAGTTCCCCCCTTTGATCTATGATTTTTGTGCTTCTGCATCACCATCTCTATATCCAGCTCCAGAACCATAATAAACAACAAATCAGGTCAGCCCTCGCCTCCTATGCAGTCTTCCTCTGGTCTACCCTGCCCTTACCCAACCATCTCCCTCCTTTGCAATACTAGGATTGGCTCAAGCTGCCCTGGTCTGCCTCATACTTAGATTTGTTGAGTGAGCCAGATATTTTCTTGCAAGTTGAGCCGTTGCCACCGCAAATCCCACACTTGTCTAGCTTCTTGGGCGAACCAATGATGTGGTCACAGCCAGCCTTGATGCACTGCCCACTCACACAAACAGAGAGGGTGTCGGGTGCACAGAGGGTCCCATCAGCCACCTGAAACAAAAACAAAGTGAGAGCAAAGTGAGGTTCCATTGCCCTTCTCTGTGATACCATGATTTAGGACAGGCAGCCCCAAACACGGCCCTCCAGATGTTTTGGGACTGCAACTCCCATCATCCCTGACCACTGGTCCTGTTAGCTAGGGATGATGGGAGTTGTAGCCCCGAAATATCTGGAGCGCTGAGTTTGGGGATGCCTGATTTAGGATAACCCCAATCTGCTAAAATGTACATACAGTTTGCACATAGTTCATTTTTTTTTGCTTTTTTGTTTAATTGGAAAAAGAAGCTCAAGTGTGCTGTAAAGGGATTTTGAGGTTACTCTCAGAGCAAGAGCAAGTCTTACTTTGGACTCAAACACTTTGAATTGACGGGTTCCCCCTTTAGCGCGGCAGAACAGCTTGCAGCGGTCTCGAGGTGACACGCCTGTGTACATGGGGACCCACTCCAGCAGATTCCCATTTGTGTCTGTATAGTTGTAACTGTCATACTTTTCACACTGTTGCTCTCGAAAACTCTTGCCTGCAAAGGAAAGGAAAGGCACCTGATTGCACATGAAGACATGGAAGCCCAGAAAAACAGCCATAGCCATCCTGGCTAGAAGCCATTGATAGCCTTCTCCTCCATGAATTTGCCTAATCCTCTTTTAAAGCCATCTAGGGTTCTCTGTGACATGCTTCTGTAGCAAGTCCTGATCTTGTTCATGTTAAAGGGCATAGCTAGACTGCAGCCATTGGTCGCATTCAGACCATACATTGGAAGCGCTATGCTATCACATTAGACCAGAGCTTTCCAAACTTTTCATGTTGGTGACACACTTTTTAGACATGCATCATTTCACGACACAGTAATTCAGTTTTACTAGCAAACTGGAGGTTAAACTAACCCCTTTCCAGCCCTGGGAGGAGGACAGGGAGCGCTTGCCCAACACACCTTCACACTGCAGCCAACACACGAATGCATTGCTACACACAGTTTGGAAAGCTCTGTGTTGGACAGTCACAGCTTCCCCCAAAGCATTCTGGGAGCTCAGGTTGTTAAGAGTGTTGAGTGTTATTTGGAGACTCCTATTCTCCCCCCAGAGCTACAATCCTCAGAGTGGCTTAAAAAGCAATCCTTCCTCCCAGGGAACTTTTGAGAACTGTAGTTCTGGGAGGGCAATAGGGATCTCCTAGCAACTCTTAGCAGTCAATAGCAGACTACAGCTCCCAGAATTATTTGGGAGAATCCATGATTGTTTAAAGTGATACCAAAGTGCTTTAATTGTATAGTGTGAATTTGGCCTTAAACTAAGTTAATAGTCATTCTGTCATTCCAGGGACCCCAGATATTGTAGTTTTCTGGAGAGGCAATATTAATGATCTCTAACAGGTCATTCTCTGCATCCTGACTAGACTAAAAATCCCAGGATTCATGACAGATAAAGCAATATAAAACTGACAAATGTCTGCAGTGTAGTTAACCCTTACAATATATTAGCTGATATCTTAACGGCTTCCTGCCCATCCTTACAATGGTTGCATTCTTGTCACAAGCTATTTCCCTTTGGTTGGGGTGGGGTCAGCTCTGCTTCTTCCTTCTGGAGTCAGTGGGAATTAAGGTTTGCCGGGAAACAGCTGATTACCATTCGGTGGGCATTCCTCAGTGTGGCATGATTCATACTTGACTCTTTGGCCTTCGCAGTATTTGCCTCCGTTCTTAGGTGTTGGGTTGTCACACCCTCTTTCGGAGAAATGCACTCCTCCACCACATGTCCTGGAACAAGGCCTCCAAGGGCTCCAGGGCCCCCAGTTTCCATCCACTGCCGGCTGCAAAATACAAATCCCTGAGTTAAGGCCCTGATTCCAGCTGATTTGCCACTGGGAGGCTACCCCAGCCCCCGTCATCATGGTAGAGAGAAGACCAGCTTGCCCCCCATCCATTGGCCAGCAATGGGGAAGTTGCTCCAATGCTGGCTTTCCCTTTTCCCTCCCTGGTCCTCTTTCCTTTTGTATCATGTCTACTGGATTTGTATAGCAAGTAGAAATTTTTGCATGCTTTAGTTATGATGATGATGATGATGATGATGATGATGATGATGATATCAGGCGTGAAGGGAAGATACATGATCCCTGTATATTTTTCCATGTGAGTGGGAAGGTGTCCCTGTGTTTATAATTTTGAAATGGCAGGAAGAGAAAGGGGTACACACCCCTTCCTGTTTGGAGGAGAGATCATAGAAACTGTGTTATTCAAGTGTTATTTGGCCTTTAGTAAGAGATGGGCTGCCTGCTTCTCACTAGATGATTACCTTGGGCATCACTGTGTCTTGGGCCACACAGTGTCCATCCAAACACATCTTCTCTGCCCCACAGGGTGTCCCATCTGCCCAGGGCAAGCTACCATTCCTGGTGTGGCACAGGCGCTCCCCTGCCTCCAGCTTACACCACAGCTGGGAACAGATGTCCTCCTGCGTGGTGTTTGGGCAGTGTCGAAACTCCTTGCCAAAGATCTGTTGGCACTGATGATCAAGGTTGTATAGTGGGACTTGGCCTGGAAGTTCTGTGGGGAGGGCAATGGGTTCGGCAGGTTTGTCAAGCAGGCAGTCACCTGGTGAGGGAGAGAGGTAAAGAAGGTCACACCAAAGGCTACTCTTTTTTATTCATTTCAATAATGAATAATAAGGATTTCAAAGGATGGTTGTATTTTAGCTTGCATATTGTTTAGGAAAGTGTGAATCAGGTAAAGGTAAAGGTAAAGGGACCCCTGACCATTAGGTCCAGTCGTGACCGACTCTGGGCTTGCTCGCTCATCTCGCATTATTGGCCGAGGGAGCCGGCGTATAGCTTCCAGGTCATGTGGCCAGCATGACAAAGCTGCTTCTGGCAAACCAGAGCAGCACATGGAAACGCCGTTTACCTTCCCGCTGTAGCGGTTCCTATTTATCTACTTGCATTTATTTTGACGTGCTTTCAAACTGCTATGTTGGCAGGAGCTGGGATCAAGCAATGGAGCTCACCCCGTCACAGGGATTCAAACCGCCGACCTTCTGATCAGCAAGCCCTAGGCTCAGTGGTTTAACCACAGCGCCACCTGGTAGGCATGCCTTTAAATGTGTACTGAATCAGCTTCCCAGCTACTGCACAGCCAAAGTCAAATTGCATACATAACAAAAGAAGTCTGTATTCCAATTGGAAATATCACCAAATCTAGAGAAGCTAAGGATTTCCTTGCATAAGAACAACCTGCTGGACCAGGCCAATGGCCCAATGAGTCCAGCATTCTGTTCTCACAGTGGCCAAGCAGATAGATAGATGCCTGTGGGAAACTCACAAGCAGGACTTGAGCTCACAAGGGCACTTTCCCCTCCTGTGGTTTCCAGTAACTGGTGTTCAGAAGCATTGATGCCTCCAACCATAATGGCTAATAGCTACCCACTCTCCTCCATAAATTTGCCCAATCCTCTTCTAAATCCAAGCTGGAGGCCATCACTACCTCCTGTGGGAGCAACCTTCACAGTTTATGCCAGGCACCCCCAAACTTCAGCCCTCCAGATGTTTTGGACTACAATTCCCATCTTCCCCGGCCACTGATCCTGTTAGCTAGGGATCATGGGAGTTGTAGGCCAAAACATCTGGAGGGCTGCAGTTTGGGGATGCCTGGTTTATGCGCTGCATGAAGAAGTACTTTGCTTTACCTATCCTAAAATCATAAAACTGTAGCACATGAAAAGTTGCATGAGTGTTCCGATTCTGACACATGGCCTATCTTGAGTTTGGCATTGACTAAATGCCTTGTGCAACTGAAGATGGAGAAACCACAATATTGTCAGGGGAGGGTGTACCCTGAGATGTAATCTTGACATTACCAAGGAGTTTCTAATAGCCATTCTCAAAAGATGGATGGGCATCAATGGGACTGTCTCAGCAGACATCTGAAAAGGATAGCAAGTTTGATACCTACCGTGCCCTCCATCCAGAAATTCTGTGATGTGCATGGCACTGCAAGGGGACCATGGCAGAGTCTTGTTTAAGTGGATGAACAGAGGGGCCATCATGTGATGCTTCCCTAAGGTCCCAAAGTTCTTCTCACAGGCCTTGGAATCGTCATGAGGCATGCTGAGTACATGCCCTGGAATGAAAGACCGTAGAAACAGGAGGTGAGTGAGCTATTCCTGCCTTTCTGAACTGATAATTGTCTTTGGAGATGGCTTCATTGCCCTAAAGTCCTTCGCAACATCTCTCCCATCCCCAAAGTGCTGTAATACCCTAGTAAACTTCTTTCCAAGTCTGCCATCTGAAAGCTGCGCTCACCCTGTACACAAAAAGCCACTGAAAATAAAAAAGTTTCCCTAAAACAAAGCTTCGATTTTCAGCGCCATGATCCCCATTATGCAATAAGAAAACCTGCAGATTTTCAATTTTTGCAGCACTCTTCTGCAACATTAGCACACTGCATAGTTTATTCTGCTTTTGCTAGCTAATTATACAACAGTGCACATGGCAATGAAAAACTTGTTCAGCAACTACTTGGGAAACGACTGTAGCTCAGTGATTGAGAACATGCCATGCAGGCAGAGAGTTTCAGGTTCAATTCTCATCACAGGACTGGGAAAGTTTTGTGGCAGCCACTGCCAGTCAGTGCAGACAATATTGAAGCAGATGACCAGTGTTTAGACTCCGTAAAAGATAGCTTCTGAGATTCCATTGGCTTCCTAAATTTCAGCAGTCCTAGTTTAAATATATGCAAGCTTGTATTTCCAACTATGAGGGCTAGAAAAGGGTGGTGTTTTTATTATTATTAAAGAATGGCACTATGATGGGCTTCCTCCCGCCTGCTGTGCACATCAATATGGGCATGGTAACTACCTAGTTCATGGGCCAAGGTGTAGGCTGCCTGGAGACCCTCATCTTCGATCACAGAACAGCTCTTGTTTGGGTTGCACATGGTGCCTGTCTCAGCCACTCCGAGGGTCCTGCAGCCCTGGTGTCCACAGAAATCCTGTGAGGGAGAAAATGAAACAGAAACTAGTACGCAAAGGAAACGGAGCCACCATCACCCCCAATGGACCACTCACACAACAATGTAAATGAACAGATCGTTCCACACTTGAAAGGAACTGATGTTTCAGTGGGGCAGCACATACCTTCTGGAACTCCCTTCCCCTTGACATCAAGGCAATCAGTATTTTAATGCTGGTTCTAAATGTGTTTTATTGTATTATAACTACTGTTTTAAACTACTTTGTTTTTATTACATTGTGTTTTAAAATTGTCTTTAAAATTGTAAGTTGCATTGAATCCCAGCTTGGGATTTTTAAAAAATTTATAGCCCTGAGGTTTTTCTTAGGTCAACTTGTTTTTTAACTTCTGGTTTTTACCAATAATTTTAATGTATATTTTATGTAAACCACTGAGAGTTTTATTAAAAAACCCACACCAATTAAGTGGTATACAAATCCTGTTTTTTTAAAAAGCAAATAGTGAGGAGCCCCACCTAATATCTATTCTGTTATCTTTTTAGTGCCAGGGGAAGACCTCGTCATTCTCCAAGGGCTTTTTGATCTTAGAATTTGTTAATTATTTTAAGCCACTGTGAGGGTTTTTAAATAGAACTGTAGAATTTTAGATATTGATGGTACCCCCAAGGGTCACCGAGTCCAACTGCCTGGAATGCAGGAATCACAGCTCAAGAGTTCGTAGCAGATAGCCTCCAGTGAAGGAGAGTCTACCACTCTCTACCTTCCTCTCTTGGTGATTTGTTATATGTTTCAGTTGCTGGCTTTGCTATATTATTTTATCAAACAGTATTGTTTTCAATCTTCCTGTTAGTCCAGCCTTCTAAACAAACCCTTATGTCACGCATCCCCAAACTCGGCCCTCCAGCTGTTTTGGGACTACAATTCCCATCATCCCTGACCACTGGTCCCGTTAGCTAGGGATGATGGGAGTTGTAGTCCCAAAACAGCTGGAGGGCCGAGTTTAGGGGTGCCTTCCTTATGTCTTTGGGGTGGGGAGGGTGTCATTCCTAACAGATATTTACTGTAGGTGTACTCTTATCTCAAACATTTTGATATGAATGCACATGCTCTTTCCCGCTCTGCATACAGTTCAGACTTCTAACAGTCATTTTTCCGGTTGCCTATTGCAAAGAGGAAAAATGGCAATGTAACAAAGGGTGCTTCCACATGACCGCTTTATTAAACCTTCACCCTGGTTTGTTTGCAGGGAGATTAGACGGCGTTGGCCTCTGAGCAATTCTGTCTACACACCTGTCTCGTTAACAAGACTGCCGTGTCATAGTGCTCCGGGAGACGGTCACTTGCAGGGTTGAACTGCTGCTGCCACTCGCAGAAGTTCCGTAGCATGAGCCCTCCGTTGTCAGACACTTCTGGCCCGACCTTCTCATCTTCCACCACCACCACCTTCACCACCACCAAATTGATGGAGTTCTTCAGGCTGGGGTGCTTGTAGATCTGAGCAGCCACAGACATCAAGGTGAGGATGTGATTCTGAAACACAGAAGCAGCCAAGGGGGTCAAGGCTGGGGATGAGATTTCATTCTTCATTCAGGGGGTGATACTCCGCGTTCTACATAGGGATCTATTTTGAGGGTTTGGTTTGGAAGCCGTGAGCTGATACAGAAGCATCCAAAATGCATTACAAAAAGAGAGGGGCAAGTTGTGTTTTCGGTTGCTCTTAAATATTCTTTAGAGCAGGGATGGGAAGCATGTGGCCCTCCAGGTGTTGCTGGACTGCAACTCCCATCATCCCTGACCATGGACAGTCATGACAGCTGCTGATGGTACCAGTAGTTGGAGTCAGCCATATCTGGAGTACGAATTGTGCTTTACACAATGAATAGGGTGTGTGTGTGAAGGAGTTACCACAAAGATTGTATTTAAAATATTGATTCCAAGCCATTTTTGCCTCCATTCTAACTGAAAGGCAATTTAAAGTTTCAAAGAACATGCATACTGAGCTGTCAAAAAATAAAAATGTCCAGAGACATGTAACAGACAGCTTAATCCTGGTGCAAATAATTTAAGCCACCCTTCTTTTTGTGACTTCCTTCCCACCCCTCCCAAAACAATCCGGATAGGATTGTTTGCTTTGCAGAGGCACCTACAGCAAATGTTTGTCTTACATGATCAATTTGCCTTCAGTAAAGAGGACTATTCACTTTCCAGAAGCCTTTGTATGGCGGACCCCCCCCCCCCCCCCGTGAGATGCTCTCTTCTTTAATGACTCAGCTGGATGCATTGTCTAGCCTAAGATAACCTGTTGAAACTTCATAAGGTAAAGATAAAGGACCCATGAACGGTTAAGTCCAGTTAAAGGTGACTATGGGGTTGCTCCAGAGTTTCCAGTTAAGAACTCTGGAGCGTAGCTGATCTCTGCCAAAAATGGGGCTTGATTGGTGGACTTAAAGCCCCACATTCAGCAGGGACAGGCTCCACTCAAGAGCTCCCGAGTGGAAGCAATCTCAGCAGGATTGCCTTGGGTGCCAAACTTAAACAGTGACAAATACAAGCCTCACTTGCCAAAGAATAATCACAGCACAGCAGAAGAGGGCTATTGCCTTCATACCCTGCTTGTGAGTTTTCCAGAGGCATCTGCATCTGTAAGGAAGGGCCATGACCCAGGGGCAGAGCATCAGCTTAGCATGCAGAAGCTCCCTAGTTCAGTCCTTAGCATCTCAAGGTAGGGTTGGGAGAGAACCCTGCCTGAAACTCTGGAGACTTGCAGTCAGGCAGTAGAGACCAGGAATTGCCCACGTGTTCTGAAGACACCACAGTCTACAATTCCCATCATTCCTGCCCACTGGCCATGTTGTCTGGGGCTGATGGGCATTGTAGTCAAACACATCTGGAGGACACCATGTCATAGCTGTCAAGTTTTCCCTTTTCTCGCGAGGAAGCCTATTCAGCACAAGGGAATTTCCCTTTAAAAAAAGGGAGAACTTGACAGCTATGCACCATGTTGGCTGCCTATGGTGTTGGTTGGCATCCATTTGTCTCGGGAGATAATGGAGGTATGTGCCTCTGGTCACTGCTATGGATGCACAACCAGGCATTGCAGTCGTGTGCAAGGATTCCCACATGGCGGGGTTGATGTTGACAACCTTCATGCTATGTTTGCAGACATCTTTGTAACACAGAATTGGTCTGCCAATGAGCCTGGTGCCTGAAGCCAGCTCTCCTAAGGGCATTGGGGATCCTGCCATATTCCATTCTGAGGACACGACCAAGCCAGTATAGATGTCACTGAGACAGGAGTGCAAACACGCTGGGAATGTAGGCGTGGGAGAGCGCATCTTTGTATAGAGTGACAATACTTATCTAGAGGGACCATCTATAAGGCAGCTTCTTATGCTGGTTGGCCAATGGATCAGATGGACCTTTGGTCAGATCTTTTGTTCTGCAACCTTTTCAAAGAGGCCCAGCAAGGCTGACTCCAATGAGTACTATGGCAAGCCTTGCCTTTGTGAGATGTAGGCGATACAGACCAATGACACATTTGTGAATGGGATGTCTTCCTACACAGACCATTTGCGTATGCTCTTGAGCCTTCGCCCTGCAGCACCTCCTGCTCGGGTAAACGAGACAGTGGGGAGATGACCTCATATATCAGACGCTCCAGCTATGTTTAAGTCAGATGTTAACATCTTATCAGAATTCCGGCTTCTTTTGGCACTGGCTCACGGAACCGTCTTCATGACAGAAAAATGCAAGCGTTACACAACGGCGCGGCTATTGAGAAACAGCAAATGGCCCCTCTATTCCCAGACGTGCTTCCCTTCTTGCCTTTGTGACTTCACCATAATTGTTCAATTAAGGCACACCAATAATACTTAGAAGCAACTGTGCAGACGGAGTTCTACTCCCTACTCCGTGCACCTTCTCTCCCAACTGAAACCAAGGAAGTTAACACCAAAACAGAAGAGATTAGAACATTGGGCCCAGTTCTTAAATAGCCAGCCTTGCTTTCGAATGAATGGTATCTGCTACCAGTCAGTGGATTATGATTGTGTAGGCCAGGGATGGGGAACCTGTGGCCATCCAGCTGTTGTTGGACTCCAACCCCCATCAGCACAGCCAACAGTCAGAGGTGATAGGAGCTGGAGAGCCAAAGGTTAGCCAGCCCTGATATGGACTGCAGATAAATGGCTTTTAAGTGCAGCTGGGTCTTTTGGTCAGGTGGCAAGCAGGGAAGCTGAAGGTGTTCAGAGGAAGGCCCTGACAGCCTCCCTCAGTGACGTCATGCCTAGATGAAGGGAAGGCAGGAAGTCTGAGAACTTGATATCAACACATGGCAACAGATTAGCCCTGGTTTGCCGGGCCGAGAGGATTATGGTCTGTGGCCCGAATGCCTGTTGTTCCTTTCACTAACCAGCTGCCCTGGTGAAACAGGAGGAAAGCCAGTGTCTGATCTGGAGGCTCCTGGTCTGAAAAAGTCCTACCATGTCAGGCCTTTTTCAGAGGTTATGGCAGCCTGAATGTGGATACCACCTGGAGGAACCCAGACCATGTGGGGCCTTTCCATGGGATGTGCTGCTTGTGCAGTGCTGACCATGCCTATGAAACTTTGCATCGTTAAAATGGACCTGGATTGTATGGCTCTTGCGACACACGAAGAGCCAATTTAGCAGCTTGCATGGTTTGATTTACCATAAGCAACCAGAACCCACTCCCAATATTGCATGAAGCTGGCCCAAGGCCCTTAATGTATGGAGCAGAAGACAATACAACATTTACTCAGGCTGTGTACATTTAAATCACATTTAAATCACATGTCTTCTCCCAAATAATCCGGGGGACTCTTAATTTGTTGGGGATGCTGGGAATTGTAGCTATGTAAGAGATAAACTATGGCTGACAGGATTATTTGGGGAAAGTCATGTGCTTTAAATGTATGGTGTGTGCACAGCCGTAGAGAAAGGGCAAGTGTCCCCACAGGCCACTGGTGTGGTTGCTGGTTATGTTCTTCCTGCTCTTTCCAGGCTGACAGTGGATCACAGCACTGATGCCTCGTCACATAGGCTGAGCCCCCTTTTCTCAGCACAGATCCTTTTAAATTTTTTCTCCTCTTCTTATCCCCTGTCCCCCACCCATCCAGCAGCCCTGCATACAAATGCTCTGGCTCCTTATCCCTGCCTTGAATCCACAAACAAATAAAAAAGCTGGAAAGCAAAGATGTAAACTAAACTGAGCAAACAGCTATTTGATGAAGATTATGAGGTCAGGTTCACTTGTTCCACCATCTGGTGTCTATTTACACCCTTTCCCTCAGCTCTTTTCTCTTTCAGGGAGGTGAACAAAGCAGTTCAGCAGGCCCCAGAGTGAGAGAACCTGGCTGCTCTGGGGTAAACAACAGCCACCTGGGTAAAGAAGGCCCTTGGGCTGGTGGTGGAAGGGACATTTCACTAGGCTAGGCTGGACTCTCTAGGAGTCGGATTTGAGAGAGATTGGTTGGCCCTGTTTTCTCAACTGAAGACAGATCTGTTGTACAGGTTTTGAGCTTCTCCAAAGGCAGGCAGAATTCCTCTAGTCTCATTGCTTTACGCAGGGGAAAACCACTCTTTAGCACTCAGTTGGAGCAAACGGCAATAGGGTTTTCTGTGGGTTGCCATTTGTTCCAATTTAGAGCTAAAGAGTGGGTTTTCCTTTGGAAAGGAGCAGGGTGAGGGGAAAACAGCTTGGACCCTTGCCAAGAAAGCATGGGTCAAGCAGAAAACTGCTCTGCCCCATGCTTTCTAGGCATAGGACAAGGGACAGTGTAGACAAGCCCTAACTCTGTCTCCAGCAGGCTTCTCCAAAGTTGTCATTCTGCTTGTGTGACTTGCTAGTCTTGTTCCAGGTATTCTTCACCTGTCTTGCTGCTTCCCACTTCCCTCCCTGCCTGTCAGCTTCCCAACTTCCTTGCTGCATCCTTCTTCGCAACCTTTTGAGATGACTTTTCCAGATTCATAGACCTCCAGGTTGATTCTGCCAGGATTTAAGGTGGTTGCTCAGGCCTGCAAGCAAACATCTATGGGCTCATTCAAACTTCGATTTGTGTCACGATTTGTAAGCACAAGTCCGTGCTTTCTAGGCACGGGTCTGAGTGGGGTTTTTGTTTTTTGGTCTCATCAGGAAGACCTGCTGTTCACTGTTGAATCAATCAGTTTTTTCTGGGGATCAATGTATGTTCCAATTCAGTGGTAAACAGTGGCAGTGTTTGGCAGAACAACAACAAGAAGAAGAAACAATAAACACTGCTCAGACCCATGTCTGGAAAGCATGGACCTATGCCTACAAATCATGGCACAAATGGAAGTCTGGATGAGCCCTCTGTCTCTCTTCCCAAGCCACACACCCTTAAGTGTTTTTTCCTGCATAGAATGTATCCTCAAACTCTTGCTTCCTTGGATGAAGGACATAGAGGGGTATGTGAGTGTGCATAGACTTTGCTTCTGCCCCACCCACCACTGGCATGTGGGCCCAGGAAAGTTGCCCAGAAGGGAATATGGCTTTTGGGGTGAAAAATATTGTGGGTGGGGAACCTATCTAGGCTACTATTGTCTGTTTTGACTGATGAAGTAGAGCTTTTTGCCACCACCTGTTACTTTTAGTTGGAGGTGCCAGAATTTGAACCTGTGACTTCCTACCTGCAAAGTATGTGTTTTACCACTTTCCTTCCTCAGTTGTCCCTCAGCTTCCCATGTGTTCAAACAATTGCAGCTCTTCACTGAAACCGCTTAAAGGATGATGGAGGTAAAGGGATTGCAGCTTCCTCAGGACCACCCAAAGCGTGTTTGAGCTACGTTTGACCTCAAACTTTGGGTCAGAGTCTAATTTAAAATATCACCATTTGCTTCTTTTAAGAGTTAGAATTCCACTTGTAACAATAATAACGGAACTATTATAGTGACTCAGTTGCACCTGATTAACAATCTACAGTGCAGAGATTCTTCACAAAACATGACTCACTGAACTGTATTCATATCCTTGGCATTCACTTGGATCCCTCCATAAAACAGAGTGGAAATAATCCACTTAGCACTTCTGTGTAGCTTAGAGTTTGCTGTTGACTCTTGGTTGAAATATTCAGTGTAACTATGTCTATTGTTATGGTCCAGTCAGTGGGCAAATATTTAGCATGAATAAGGTGCCAAGTTCAGCCTCTGATAACTCAAATTTAAAGTAGCTAGGGAAGAAGAAGAACTAGGAAACATTTTTGTTGGTGTGTACAGACCAGAGGTTTCAATCCTGGATAAAGCTGAGGAGGAAATTGGTTCTATTAATTTCCAGCCTGCAGAACTGATTGGCTATACTTTATGACACAACACACATTGGCTAGCTTTTGTGACATCATGGAGCCATGATATCCTGATTAGTTTTTCTTATGTCATGGGGCCATCTCTCCCCACCCCCGATTCTCTAGAGTAGTTTCTCAAGAAAGAAGTGAAAAGGGAAAGAAGAAATTGGACAAAACCTAGTAGGAGAAACCCAGTTGAGTGTACCCTTGATTGAAAACACAGGCTTGTGTCGGTACACGTCAAGCATGTTCAGTGTACACTTCCCAAGTGTGGCTGTGTCAACATATTTTCAAACCTATCTAAGCTCATTAGGGAGTCAGAACTGGCTGCAGCTCCATCGTGTGTACACTCAGAACCATTTCACAACTTGCAGAGTATCAAATCCAGGTTTGCCACCAGGTGCACGCTCAATTGGGAACTGCAGCCAATCCTGGCTCCCCAATGAGTGTATTGCGCTAGACATTGCATTTTTGAAGTGTACAACAAATGCATCGTAAGCGCACAAATAAGAAAAGCAAAGTGGGAAGAACCAGCTCCAAGGAGCAAGAATCAACGCTCTGCTGGTGCCTTGCGGCGGAGACACTCTCAGGTCAGATTGTGTCTGAGGGAAGGCCTGAACACAGTAGCTGGCCACACAGAACAGACTCAAGAGGCAGTCCTGGAGCTAGTGGTGCAAAGCTAATAAGAGTCAGCTTGTTGGGAACCATTTGCCTTGGGGAAAGGGGAGTGAAGCCGGCAGGCAGCCTGTGCTGTTTACCAGACTATCAGCAGAATTCCTGGTAGTTTCTGCAAGGGCCTTGGCTCCCGTCTCAAATATAGCACCTCCGTTGGCGGTTTAAAGTGCGAGCCAGGAATTTCCTTGCACAAAGCCAAGTGGCAGTCAAAGGATGCTGCAGGCAGTGTTTGGGCATCGGATAGCTGGAGAGGGGCTGAATCACCCCCCCTCCTTGGCTTCCTCCTTCCCTTCTCCCCCACTGGGATGGCACCCACATTTCATTTGCCTAAGATCTTTCTCCACCTCTTTGTCTTGCCTCTTAAAACAAATCCCTTCTCCCTCTCTCTCCTGCATTCTTTCACCTTCTCATTTCATCTTCACAACTTTGATCGTTTCAGACCTGCACCGAGGGGCTGTAGCTTTGCATGCAATAGGTTCCAGGTTCAGACCTTGGCTTCTCCAGGTAGGACTGGGAGAGAGATTCCTTGTCTTAAGTCCTGGAGCACCACTGCCAGTCAGTGTAGACCAGGGATAGTCAACCTTTTTATACCTACTGCCCACTAATGCATCTTTCTGGATGGTAAAATTTCCTTACCGCCCACCAGTGCTCGGTGGAAGGGGGATTCGGCTTGTGCCGTAGAACCCTCTACTGCCCACCTAGAATCTGAAACGCCCACTAGTGGGCGGTAGGGACCAGGTTGACAACCTCTGGTCTAGATGGTTCCAAGCTAGGTGGACCATCTTTGGCTCAGGTTGTATATATGTGTAAGTAAGCCATTTATCCTAAGTCCCCACTGTCCTTCATTCCAAGGAAACTGAACTCTGGGCAAGTGCCTGGAAGCGCTGAATCAGCTTTCTATGACAAGTTAGTAGGAAGAAATAAGTGGAGGGAGAAAAAGTAAGATTTAGCAAGGTCCAAAGTAACACTCTTTGATACATTCAAAGTTCAATTGCAGGAAAGTAATGGATTTCTAGGAGCATTTGCTGCATTGATAATTGGTCATTTTTTGTAATTTTGTTTTGATTTGGTATCACAGTGCTTTAAATGTATGCCATGAATGTGGCCAATGGCCAGTTGTAATCCAAACAACAACCCTGTAGAATACGTTAGCATTGTTATCTCTCAGGTTGCAGATTAGGGCAAGGGGAGTAAGACCGAGGGAGAGTGGCTTGTCTGCAATTGCTGAGGAAGTACTGGTAAGTTAATAGCTGAACAAAAACGTAGGTAAAGGGTTAAGGGACCCCTGACCATTAGGTCCAGTCGTGACCGACTCTGGGGTTGCGGCGCTCATCTCACATTATTGGCCGAGGGAGCCAGTATACAGCTTCCAGGTCACGTGGCCAGCATGACAAAGCCGCTTCTGGCAAACCAGAGCAGCACACGGAAACACCGTTTACCTTCCCACTGCAGGGGTACCTATTTATCTACTTGCACTTTGACATGCTTTCGAACTGCTAGGTTGGCAGGAGCTGGGACCGAGCAACGGGAGCTCACCCCGTCGCAGGGATTCAGGTGACCTTCTGATCAGCAAGCCCTAGGCTCCGTGGTTTAACCCACAGCACCACCCGCTTCAGTAGTCTCATATAAATCTTCTTTTCTGTGTGTCACTTTGAGACTTTGTTTGTGGGGGAGGAAAGCAATCAAATATTTAAATTTAACACCTGCCCTTCACCATGGCTTTTAGCAATTTAAAATTTAGAATTAAAAACAGTTAAAACAGGTGACAGGAATACGGTGGCTCCTGAAAACACATCTCAGGTGTCAAACAACAGTATGGATGGAGCCCTCATTCCATCTTGTAGTATTTCGGCTCAAACATAGACCTCCCCATAAGCCAATTCCCCACTAGTGGGAGGAAAGTGGCATCCCTCCCTACGGCCGCTTTTCCATTTCCGGTGTCTGTCCCCTGCGATTGCATTTCATTTTTTAAAAAAAGTGTTGGGAGAATGTTACGTGTTTTCCTTCTGCAGTGCCTGAGCTTGGCCCAGAGTCCTATAAGGGAATTTAAAGCTATCTTATTACAGCAGGAATAAAGGGAGGCACAAAATGGGAAGCATATCTTGGCAAAAATCTCCCGCTGAGCAGGCGAGAGGAGGACCAGTTCCAGAACTTTTTGCTGTAACGATGGTTCCCTGGTTCCTCAAAAATCTCGCTGGAAATCACCAGTGAGCCTTCAGAAACTGGGACATACCCGTCCGTCATTCTCCCCGACCCAAATCTGGACTCCACCTTTATTTGCCTATCTGCATTGTATGCAACATGGTCCAGTGGACCTTTGACATATCCCGTGAGCCACACACAGAAGCTGCTCCCCATAACTCATTTGGGGATTCTGTTCTGACCCTCCACTTAGGCATCCTTCCTCTCTAGATCATGTTTCCTGCCACAAGCAGAATGCTGGAGTCCCTGACTCTGTCCATTTAAAATATGTAGACTAGCTATTTGTAAGCTGGATGCCATCCAGTTGCTAGTATGGCGTAAAAAAGTACAACCCTCTTCCCCGCAGGGTGGCTGCCTGATTTATCTCTGCACTATCCATTGCTTGGGATCTGCCTCCCGCCATTTGTTGGGAGCGGGCAATTCTGTCCCACTAGGAGGAGACTGTGTGCGCTGTGTGTATATGCATGAGCCAGGCATGCTCAGAGCAGTGACTCATGCTGAGAGAAAGGGGCAAGGGTAGGTGATGATTTAGGGGAAAAGATGCTGGATGTAGACCAGGCATCCCCAAACTGCGGCCCTCCAGGTGTTTTGGACTACAATTCCTGGGTTTTTGGAGGTAAACCCATCCAGAAGGTCTTTAAATTCAATTATCTAGGAATCACCTATCACCATAGGCTCCTCTGGTCTCCACATCGAGGCGTGGCGGTGAACGCCAGTAAGATATCCACGCAGGCAATTACGCGATTTTTTACAACAAGGGGCAACTCACATATCCCTTCTGCGCTCAAGATCTTCAATGCCAAGACCATTTCACAACTGCTCTACGGCATTCCAATCTGGATCCCGGGGTTCACCCAGACAGTAGAGCAAGTGCAATCAACCTTTCTCTACAAGATTTTCTCTGTTCCAAGATGCGTCCCATATGCAGTTTTATGTCTAGAGGGAGCTCAACACAAGGTGGAATCTGTCGCCTGGGCAAGATTCCTTATATTCTGGCTAAAAATCTGCCTCGACTCTGACAGAGATCCCTTCCTCCAGGTAATGCTTTCGGACACCTTCCTCCCCCCAGGGCTGCAACACTTCAATAGGAAGGTACAGCAACTGGGGCTTTCAGTAGAACTCCTCCGCTCAATGTCCTTACAATCTGCCAAAGCCACAGTCATTACTAGGTTGTGGGACATTGAGAGACAGGATCTTATAGCGGCAGCAGGCACAACATGTTCCCCCCTTCTTTTCCACCTCCCGTGGGCTCATGAAACAAAACCTAACTATCTTGACTTCCTACTGAACCCACAAGAAAGAAGGGCATTTTCGTTGGCCAGGTTCAATGCAAATCCATCGAACCTCCTGTGGGGAAGATTCTCGGGCAGGGCGAAGGATGAGAGGATCTGTCCGTGTCATGACCCTCAGGTGGAAAGCCTTCCACATATGGTTTTTCATTGTAACCTTTACGTCGACCTTCGTCAACGGTTCCTGGACCGGCTCTGCATTCCCAGAGGGAGACCAGAGCGGGAAATCTTGCGGTTCCTCTTGCTGGGGAAGGACCCGGTCCTCACCGAGATGGTGGCTCAATACCTTAATTTACTATTTTCTCGGCGTTGTACTCTGCAGTCGTCTGAGTCGCCGGAAGCCCCATTGTCGTGAAAGCGGATGGCGGATTATTCCCTTCCCTCTCTTGGCACAGCGTTTGCCACAGTGACAGTTTTAATCTGTTATTATTTTGTATGCGAGTTTGTTTGATGCCAATAAAGGTTTTACTTACTACGACTACAATTCCCATCTTTCCTGACCCCTGGTCCTGCTAGCTAGGGATCATGGGAGTTGTAGGCCAAAACATCTGGAGGGCCGCAGTTTGGGGATGCCTGGTCTACATCCAGCATCTTTCCCCCACAATGGCCAACCAGATGTCGCTGGGAAACCCACAAGTAAAAACGGAAAGCAGTATCCCCACTTCCAACAACTGGTGTACTCCTGGGGGCTGACTAGAGCTGCCATGGCTAGACTCACCTTCTATGAATTTGTCTGATCACTTTTTCGAACTAATGGATTGCAGGGAGTTCCATAATTGTGTTTAGTTGGACCTCATTGAATGTACCTCTTCCGCCTATCAATCTCACTGGGTGATCCTGAGTTCTGGTATTATGGCAGAATGAGAAAAAGCTCTCTAATGCACATGCATAATCCTACTACAGTGGTACCTCGACTTACGAACGACTAGACAGCCGAGTTTTTTGACTTACGAATGGGGGTAATGGCCGCGCGCTTACGAATGTCTCGACATCCGGGGGGGGGGGGGAACTGCGGCGGTTTTAGATAGGGATTTTTCGACTTACGAATTTTTCCGTTTCCAATGCATTCCTATGCGAAATCGCGTTTCCAATGGCGTTTTTCGACTTACGAATTTTTCGACTTACGAAGGTGCCTTCGGAATGGATTAAATTCGTAAGTCGAGGCACCACTGTAGATTGATTACATCACCTGCTGCTTACCTTTTTCCCCTGAACTAAAATGTCCCAATTACTATCACCTCTCCTCCTAGGCCAGACACTGCAGTCCCCTTGATAATCTCAGTTCCCCCTTTCCTGCCCCCTTTTCCAGCTCTACAGTATCCTTTTTGAGAGGTTCAATTTTTATGGGAGTTGGGGGGGGGGAGGAAGGAGTGTGTGTCATCCATCAAAGTCTTAGGAAACACTGACACACGGGGGACATTTCACAATGAATTCTGAAGCAACGTCACCTGTTTCTTTTCAGCGTGGGACATGAGCAATTGTTTGACAACCTGATAACCATAATACTATTCCAGGGCTGGCCTGCTTTCCTCCCAGCCCTTGGAAGCTACTCACGCTGGGTCCTCAGCCATCGCCTCCAGAATAACAATGTTCACTTGTGTGGCGCGTTTTTCATACCAGAGTGCTTCATAATCAGCAGTTGTTTTGCCAATGTTTGCTCTAGAGGAGGACTGTGGCAGCTGTTTAGCATTACGTAGAAGGTAGAGGAGGAAGTGGAGAAGAATCCTGCAGTCCACTGTGTGTGTGTGTGTGTGTGTGTGTGTGTGTGTGTGTGTGCGCGCAAACTTGGAAAGAGCCCGACTGTAACAGCTTTTGAGTGGAGATACGTTTCAGAATCTGCATCTTAACTCCTCAAGCTTATGGCTCCAAGCAGATACCAAACACAATTCAAGCTGCTTTTCTCCTCCTTTGCATGAGAGCAAGGCATCTAGTCAGGTGCTTTGGAAGAGAGAAGGACAAATACCTAAATCAGAATTGCAGAACTTGAGGCCTGGGGGCAAAAGGTGCCCCCTGACTTCTCTGTTTGGCCCTTGGGACTCTCCTCAGGTCACACTCTCAACACCCCACACCCCGTTTCTTCCTTCCGTTTCCTTCCTGGAGTGTTTCTGCCGCTGTCCTTGAACTCTGATGATGCCTCTTTCTTGCCAGGCTGGGGACAGAGAGGGGTGTGTGTAGAAAGCAGCCTACTGTACAAAGGTAAAATGTATATATTCATTGTTCCGCCCACTCCTGGCACCTTGATGACGGCAGAAGGTTGCCCAGGAGGGAGTGGTTCGAAAAAGGTTCCCCAACCCTGACCAAATGGAACTACTAGACCCTCATTTTGCTTATCCTTTGGGTCTCTTCCAAGGATGTAGTCAGACTCCAGATGCGGCCTGAGCGGAGCCTTTCAAATTGCGCCCCTCCCCATTATCTGTCTAAGCAGCTTGATCCCTCTGGGAGCCACATTAGTGGGGGCAATGACAAACACACATTTTCCCTTTGTGCAATGGATTATTGGGTCTTCTCTGAGTATAGCTAGCGTATGACTCACTCTACCCAGAGCAGGGGACAGAGCAGCCTAGGCAACAATACGGAGCAGGAAGGCATCTCGTGATGGTTGTTTGGGAGGTAAAACAGAAGCCACTCCTTCTCTGTCCATCTGTGCGAATCTGAGCTATTTCGGGGGCCTCCTCTGCCACAATTAATGTCGGAAAACAACTTGCAAAGGACGCGCCTGACCTTTTAATGTTTAGTGATAAAAATGCGGCTGCAAGGATTGCATGGAAGCCAAGTAAACACGGACCCTTTGACTCAATGTTTCTGCGACATGTGTGTACCTTTTCAGGCAGACCAGGCTGACACACACACACGTATTTCCCCTCCATCTAACCCCACCACCAGTGCCATCAGAAACAGCTGTGGGCAAGTAATATACATGGATGCTTTTGTTTGGTTAGTCTTCCACAGGAGATTGGAACGATTTACTGCTGCTAATGTAAGCCTCCTGAAATGTGAGGAAGACGGCAAAGGGCTTTCATTGAACACTATAGACTAGGGGAAGCCAACATGGAGCCCTTCAGATGTTTGCTGCATTTCAGCTCCCGTCATCCCTGACCACCGGCCTTGTCGGCTGGGGCTGATGAGAGATAGAGCCCAACATCTGAAGGGCACAGCATTGGCTATCCCTGCTTAGCTTTAGATGTGCTTAGCTATCATGGATTCCCTTCACGGAAGTCTGGGAAATATAGCTCTCTAGCTATTGTAGGCTAGCCCTCCACAGCCTGATGGGGATCTACACAGCATTGCTTTCTCAACTCTCATGACTTCTCCACAATGCAGTCTTGGAAATTGTAGTTTGAGAGAGATATAAGTGTTCTCCATTTGGCATCGGTAGCCTGGAAACAGCCTTCCCTGACCTGATGCTTTCCAGATGCCACCCAGCAGCGGCTGATGAGAGTAATAGTTCCAGGCATCTAGAGAGCAGCAGGCCTCACAGACCTGCACTCCATAGGCCAGCCGCTTAGCACAGTATTTGAGTGCCAGTTGGGTGGTAGAGGGAGCAAGACTGGGGGCAGGTACCCAGCACCTGTTGCAAATGCCTAACCAGTCCACACACATCCAGTGCAGGGGTGTAGGAAGGGGTGTGTGGCCCGCTCTGGGTGCCACCCTGATGGGGGGTGACAAAATGGCCGGCGGCACTTACTGTGGGGCCTGCAGTGTGCGCGAGCCATGCGTCTTGGTACCCGCAGGCTCCGCGCGGTCCGCTGGCTGCCTTCCCCTAGCTGTAGGGTGGCGCGCCACGTCCCTCCCTAAGGGCACCCCGCGCTCCGTGCCATCCCTATGGACGCCGCGCACCCCGTGCGGCACCAATTGGGGCGGGCGCGGGGTGCCCATAGGGAAGGCACAGGCTGTGCTGTCCCTGTGGGCGGTTCGCCCTGCCCCTGGGCACGCTGCCCCAGGTGCCCGAGAGGTTTCCTCTGCTGCTGATCCAGTGCACATTTAAAACACATGACTTCCTACAGTGAATCCTGGGAACTGCTATTCCAACCATTCCCAGCACCATTAACAAACTATAGTTCCCAGGGTTCATTGGGGGAAGTCATGTGTTTTAAATGTGTGTCTTGAAGTGTATGAAGTGGATTTGCCCCCAAGGCTGTCTCTAACTTCATCCCAAGTCTTTAAGGTCCAACAGGGGGGAACACACCCGAGCAAGATCCAAAATTCCCAGTGTGCAGAGGATACCTATGACTGTGTATGGACTGTGAAGGACTGTAAGGGTGGGGGGAGCTTCCAGATGGACATACTGTTCCCATTTGTTGCTTTGTGAATCACATGGATTTGGCCACTGCTTGGGTGTGCGGCTGCCTGGGGACGTGATGTATGCTGCTCTGAAAGGCAATACTGTTTAGAAATTTAAGAAATCAGCACACTTGTGGCCAGCACTGCTCAGGGATTCTAGTGCACTTTCGAAATCAGAAGTTTAAATCACTGCAGCTTTGAAAGGTTCGGCCCGCCATCTTGATTCAAAATGGCTAACAATTGTACCCAAACAGAGACAAAAACCTGCTGCTTGTTCTCAGCAGTCATGATCCAAATAGGGTTACAATATCTTAAGAGGTGTCTAAAGGCATTGCAAACAGACAAACAACTTTCCAAAATAAATCACTTCTAGGGAAAAACAACAATTGTCGTTCAATATCTTCCTATTTTGGGAAATCCATTGTATTTCTTGACTACTGTACAGACTTACGATTCATATTTTACCCAGTTTAGACATTCGACTGCTGTTGGCGAGATTCCCAGATCCGCATGACGTCTGGATATAAGGGGGTTATTAGTATTACAGAGGTTTGGCACTGTAGCAGGGAGTCTATCGTCTGAGCCAGAGTTCAGCCGAGTGAGATGTCTACTGAAGCATTATGTGTTCGTATAGCACCATCCAATGTCTACCATTTTCCAAAGTGACATAGCAATTTTATTTATTTACTTTACAAAATTAATATACCGCTTTTGTTTGTCATGAAACCTCTAAGCGGTTGACAAATAATATAAAAATAAATAATGAAAACAGATAAAATAAGTAAAATATAAAAAATTAAACCAGCAGTTAACCAAAAACTGATTAAAAGCACAGCAACATCTATACATCTCGATGGGCCTAATAAAGAATGTGTTAAGCAGGCACACAAACAAACAAAAAATAGTAGAAATGCCGCCCTGATAGCAATAAGCAGGGAGTTCCAAAGTGCAGGTTATGGCAAGCTAAAGGAAGAATTTCTTAAATGTTTGGAATGGGTATTGTGCGTAAGACTGCCAGTTTCACAGATTGAACTGTTGAGTGGGCACATAGGGGGTAAAGCGATTACATGAGTAAATAATAATAATAATAATAATAATGGTCCCTACCCTTAAGGATCCTGCAATTTTAACTCCAGTAATAGAGGACACAGCAGAGGGAAAAGGATGGAGAATGGGAAGAAGCAAAAGCAGCAGGGAGACTGAGGAAAATGCAGTTCTGTGTACATAGCCTTCTTTGCAATTGGGGATAAGGATTAAAGGGTTAAGCCAAATGCTTGAAATAAATCCTTTCTATACGGAGATGATGGATGTAATTGACTCAGCTCTAGTCTTTCTCCAGACAAAGGACTAGAGTGTTATTTTTATCCCCACAGAATTGAAATCGTTTTGAAAAAGTGATCGCTGCTTGTGGCATATGTACAACCTTCCGATTTTCACCTCAGGTAAAAAGAACTGGAAAGTTTTTGCATTGTTTAAAAAAATCTGCAAAACCTGTTTGATCAAGAACAAAAGTGGGATAAAGGAAGGTTACACTTGTACGTATGTTGTGTGTGTGTGTGTGTGTACACCATAGAAAGCAAAGTCTCTAACTGTTACAAACTTTTTTCTCCCCCTGCCCTAAGAGTCAAGGTTTTCTTAGCTCAGCAGTTCCATGTCATTTCTGCCAGCTGTTCATTGAGCACACATTCAGATTTGTTTGTTGGGAGGACATACGAACCTGTGCCAGGCAACTATTATCCCTCACTTTCCAAGGGTGCGTTTCCCAATCATTTTCCTTATCACAGAATGTCTGATTTTGAGCGGGGAGGGTGGTTTGTGGAAACAGAGCAATAACCAGCTTTATTTGTGCAATCTGAGTTTGCTGGCATGTGGCTGAATCCCACCCCCAAAGCGCAAAAGTCTGGAAGAGCCCAAAGTGCGATTCCACATGCATCCTGCCTATCGTGGAAATGTTTCATATATCTTATTGGGTAATAAATATTCACATTTAACATTTCTGAAGTTCCACCTGCTATGTGCTGAAAGAAAGAGGTCTCCTGAATAAACCTGACTTGTACTGAGCCCATTTCTGCTATTAGCACCTCAAACAAAATAACTCCCCCCACTAGAAATGCTGTGACTAAAGATGAACAATGCCCCCCTCAATACTCAGTTAGCAGAACCCCTTGTAATGACCCATGCACCTCTGTTCCCCTCTCCTTTTAATAGAATGCTTTAAATATAATTCCTGCTTAATTTCACCACTGTGAAAGCCGCTGTCCTAACAGAAGTTAGGATTTTCCTTGCACACAAATTCCAGGAGAGAAACTTCCCTTTTACAGCTAACAAAGCTGAGGAAGACTTTCACACAGCGAACATAAATTTACTCATCTAAATGGTACTTATGAAATCTGTGGGTCTCCTGGTTCAAGTGGTTCTCTTCAACCACAGCAGTGGGGGGGGGGATGCATCCGAAGAGAGAAGGAGGCTCTCATCAAAACATGACTTCTAGAAGTTTTACTAATCTTATGTGGCTACTGATAGAGACTGTGCCTCTTCCCCCTTCTCCTACTAAACAAAGCCCCAACTCCCCCCCCCAATTATTCTCCAAAAGTAGTATCAGGTACCAAATTAGTATACCAAAGAGGCAGACCTTACAATAATGAGGAACACAGATTAGCTCAATGACTGTAATATCAAATTGCTCCACAGTTCTCCACAGGCAAAAGATGCTGTGCTCATTTCCCACAATAATTTTTTAACCCCCCCCCAAAAAATACATAGTTCAGTTTTGCCTCTCTCTGGACAAAATTATGCTTTGAAAAATACCAGCTTTCAAGTTCTGCTGCGCACTTTACCAGGTACAAAGAAAGCGATGAGTTATACAAATACAGAGCTTTCATCTCCACCAGACAAGGCGCGACTACATGTTACTGCAGACTCAGGCAGCTGCCAGAAATGTCATCTGTGTGTCGAGCTGCCCACCCCCACCCCATAACTTCTAGGAACATCCATCGGATGTATGACTTCACACATGATGTGAAGCTGAGGCAGGGAAATGCAGAACATGATGACATCACATTGTGGGGGGATGTGTTAATTGTGTGTTATGGGGGTGGGGCGGGGACATAACACTACCCAGAGATGCTGTTTAGCAGAAGTTCCTTGTTAACAAGTCTGCCCTTCAATAGTGAGCAGTCTCAAAGAAGTGAGTTGTCCCACAACGACCCCATGCACACCCCTGCATCACGGAGCATCGTTTCCCCTGATTTTTCTACTATGATCATTTTTGCTGCCATGTGTCTTAAAGTGTTCACAGTGCTTCACAAGTGTTATCCCCAGTAAGTAGCCCTGCAAAGTGGATCAGAATTATTATGGCCCTTACCCCATAAAAATTACAGACAGGAGGCTGAAAGACAGCAATGAACAAACCACACATTTAAAGCACATCACACACACACCCCGCAAGAATTCTGGGAACGGTAGTTTGCTGGGGATTCTAGCTGTGTGTGGGGTGAACTACAGTTCTCAAGATTCCTAGGGTATGTGTGTACTTTAAATGTGCTTTGTATGTGTTGTGTGAACGCAACCAGGAGTTAATGCGCATTAAATGTATGGTGTGTATGCAGCCAGAAGTTGAAGGCAAGCGAGATTTGGAGAATTACTGCTCAGGGTTCATGCTTTTACCATGACCTGCCCCTGACTGCATCACCCCAGATCTACCACCCCACCCACAGCTAGAAGATCTCCACTTAAGATCCCATGCATATTGCCATGCACCACCCAACCTGCACCTGCTCTGAGCATCTAAAAGGAAGAGAAGGAGAGTTGAAGCGCTGCTTACCGTCAGGTCTTCCCCATAGAACTGGAGCATGGAGGCATCAGCCACTAGCAGGGTCTCCACATAGCGGGCTTCTGAGATGAACCTCTTGGTTCTGCTGGTGCTGTTGGACTCTGCTACCCGGGATTCCTCTTCTGGGATGTCCCCTCCAGCTTCTTTTGCCCACCCCCTCTTCTGGAGTTGGTGGGCCTGCAGCAGAGGATCTCCATTCTCATGACCTTGTGGGTGGATGACATATTTGTCTCCATCCACCAAGAAGGAGCCACGGATGCCCTGGCACAGGCTGACAGCCACCAGGGAGTCTGGCTGGGAGTTCACAGTCCCAGAGTAGAAGCAGCTCCGGAGCCCCACGTCCTCCTTAGCAAGGAGCTCCTTCCTACCCACGTGCTGGATCTTCAGCCCAGGTGCCAAGAAGCTGGCATCTGGCTCCAACTGCAGGACAAACTCCTTCCTGAAGGCACGGATGGAGAAGGAAACCTGCCCTTCGCTTCCCGGAGGGACCATCCAGACTGGCACCACCCCCTGGGAGTCGCTGTCCTGGGTGGGCAGTGCCCAGGCAATGCCAAGCAGTCGCAAGACCAGCAGCAGAGGGAAGAGGAGCATGCGGCCAGCGGCCAGCCTGCCAGCCGAGGGCTGCGGTGGTTGCAGAGAAAGGGGCATTGATGCTGCTATCAGGGAGCCAATGACGGGATGGGAAGAGCAGGCTCAGTTGAAGAAACAGCAAAGTCCCCAGCTGTGTATGCTGCAAATTTGCAAGCCGCGATCCCCAGGGGAAAAAAAACACTGTGGCTTGAAATTGATAGGAGAGAGTGAACAAATTTGGGATTTTAATGCCAGGTTTAGTTAGCAACAACTTGCCCAGCGTAGAGGGAGAATTGGGGGGGGGTCCTCTTTCTCCCCAAAGGCTGGTTTGTGGGGTTCCTTCTGTTAACCAGCTTCCAAAGTAGGTCTTGCACCTTTCCAGGCAAAAGATGCAGCAGCGAAGCGGGCTGTCCACTTGGAAAAAAGTGTGTCGAGCTGAAAGAGGCTGGGTGGGTGTTGGAATCCTGATCTCTCTCTCTCTCTCTCTCTCTCTCTCTCTCTCTCTCTCTCTCTCTCTCTCTCTCTCTCTCTCTCTCTCTCTCTCTCTCTCTCTCTCTCTCTCTCTCTCTCTCTCTCTCTCTCTCTCTCTCCCTCTCTCTCCCCCTCTCCTTCCCTTCCTAAGAAGCTCTCTCCCTAGGCTGCTCCGCTCTCTCCCTGGGCTGCTTCTTCCCAATCCTTTGAAGCACCAAAGCTGGCTGCGGAGTCCTCGGTATTTATACTTTTCTTCCCCCCTTGCTTTGACATAAGAGGTTTATTTTTGATCTCTCTCACTATTCCACATTCTCCCCTGGGACCTAGAGAGCAGGAGGAGGAGGAATGAAAGGGGGGGAGGG
Source organism: Zootoca vivipara (assembly GCF_965207765.1). Taxonomy (NCBI): domain Eukaryota; kingdom Metazoa; phylum Chordata; class Lepidosauria; order Squamata; family Lacertidae; genus Zootoca; species Zootoca vivipara. The sequence continues at coordinate 28,056,862 of NC_142597.1, read as the reverse complement.
GAGGTTTTTGGATAGAACTTGAAGCCAATCAGGAGCTAGGAGGACACGCCTCTCTTGTTTAAGTGTCAACTCAAACATCCCCCCCTTTCTTATTCCCTTTGTGTTAACTCTTTCCAGGACTTTGATCACCCTTTGGCAATCAGACATTCTTCTTAAAATTTACTTTTTAAAGGCTGCATTCCAAGAGAGTTGTCATCATTTGCATTAATTCTGCACTGCAGAAGAAGAGGGCTTCCACTTGTTCCTTCCTTTTTCAGGGGCTCTTGGGGAGGGGGAATAAGTCTGCCATGGGAAAAGTTCCAAAATCCTAAATAGATAAAACTCCATTTTATCAGATGCTAGCATACATCCGGGTCCTCCCAAATGAGATCTTCATCATCCCTAAAGGAGCTGCTGCTATCTAAAATCAGGAATCTTATAATTGTGCCAGGGAGTTGGACGTTTCATCTGAGAATGTTCTTCAGAGGATACAGAAGGAAGCATAGGGAGGTTTCCTAATGAAAGCATTAACAGGGCCATTTGGAAAAACAGAAAAGCAATGCATTCAGTTCTTCCACACAAGTATAGCTGGTCATGTTTTCTTTCCTTTTTTTGTTAAAGGAATGTTTTAATCAGAATTCAACTCTCCGTCCCCCTTCTCCAAGTACGTGATAAACTTGGGAAGGAAAAATAAAAATAAAAGGAAACATAGAGAATTGATTTTGTGCTTATGTGGTTTTTAAAAAACAAAAAGTCTTATGACTGTCTTTATTTACAACATGTCTTTTATTACAAACCGCCCACTGCACAAAAGTCTCAGTTTTTTATTCCGGTGTATTGCTGATGTAGCTGCTAGATATGCTTTATTTTAAGCAGCCTCGCTTCCTGTATACATCATGACACTGCAGAACACCAAGAGTGGCCTTTCATTTCATTCAGTGGACTTTTGCTTCTCTACATAGCTCTCCACATTCCAAACACTATAGCTCTGGGCAGAATGAAATACTCATGTGTATAATCCCCCATCCCTTCATTTCATTTTAGTAAAGATTCTTCCAAAAAAACAACAAAAAAAACTTTCTGAACTTCCCATGCACAGGTCCCTCAAGGCAGTTTACAATGAACTTGTTTATAAAAATCACATAAAACAAACTTTCTAAACTATCCTCTAATTAATAAGCAGCAACAACAAAGAAAGTTCAAGAATTAGCACCGTACAGGGTTCTTTTAAAAGCCAATATTAATGGGGCCGTGCCTATTATTCCCTAGGGGAGAGAAGTCCAATGATGTGGGGCCATCACTAAAAAGTCCCTGTCTGTGATAACTGTCAATGTAATAGATCACGACAGCAGCACAAACAGAACAAGGGCAGGCCTATACGTATGGATGCAGACAGTTTTGAAACATTTGAGCTGGTTTTTTTCCTTAACTGTAGAGGAATTATGATGCATTACACTCACCACGATTGGTCTAGATTCTGGAAATCCCATTGTGCTTGACCAAAAGGAACCAATTGATAATGGAGAAAAATCTTTGAATAAGGAACAGCCAATTGTGGAGAAAGGAGAAATCTTTTTAAAAGGTCCATATGCCATGCACACTGGAAGTAACTTCCACAATGGAATTCTGCCAAGCCTCGTCCAAGTCCCACACACCCAAAGGGATGCATTTGGTATGGTGGAAAGGGACCCAAAGTCCCCCCATTAGTTCTTAGGGGAGTTGTAGGTTATCAGGGATCAGAGTAATTTCCTTTTTCTCAAAGCTCCACAGAGGAATCCCCTTTCCTCCCCCTTAAAACGTGCTGCTCGAAAGCTTTAATCCTCAAACTATTTGAAAGGATAATATAAGCAGTGTTTTGAGGTTCCAGATACCTTCCTCCCGGGAACCTGGGAAATCAGCTTTATGGTAAATGCTTGAGGACGAGGGTCAGTGTTTAAAGGCTGTTTACTCTGGACAAATAACTGTGCGTCCATTTGAGGGGGAATATTTACATCTGCTTGGCTCTGTTGAAAAGCCACCTCCTTCTACTCAGACAAACACCAGCTGTGTCTCTAAATAACTGCATCTTTTCCGGGGGTTGGGGGGTGGGCAAAGTTTCTGATTACCGAATTTCTTTTTATAAAGTGTGATTCTTTTGACTGTAAAGAAATGAAGCGTGATGAGCATTCGCTGATGCGTGTTCTAAACAGTCCCATATCAAATTTGCTGTCAGCGGAGGCTCCAGTGATGCAATAAGTGATGGCAGGATAAGATCCATGGGGTGTGACAGCAGCTCAGCATAAACTATTGCAGAGAAAAACCGCTCCATGGCCAGAGATGGTCTTTTGGTACAGGGAAAGAGAATAAGATTGGAGATGGGCAGAAGATCAGAATGGACAGAGCAGGAGTTCTGGGCTGAATCAGGAGCAGATCACTTAGTGAAGAGCCATTTATGTGGGGAGGGGGCCAGGAGGATTGACCTGGGAGCTGAACCAGAAAAAGTTAGGGAGAACCAGTCCTGAAGCTGGTTTGTGGTCTGATGATGCCAGGGAAAGAGGCCCTCTGCTGGTGTTTTTAACAAGAGGATTTGTGGAAATTCTGATTGCTGTTCATAGGGCAGCAAAGGTCCTTGCTCAGTCCTATCAGATGTTCAGTTTGCAGAGTCAAGGGACTTGTACTTAACAAAGGAGCATGGGAAGCTGTCTTATACCGAGTCAGATCATTGGTCCATCCAGCTTAGTATTGTCTACACTGACTGGAAGTGGCCATCCAGGATTTCGGGCAGAAGTGTCTCCCAATCCTACCTGCAGATACCTGGGATTGAATTAAAACAAAAGTTGATTTAACATAGTTGAAATATTAGACCCCGCCAGGGTGGTGAGGACATGGCTGACCACTGGCACCGGGTATGCATGAGCTGTAAGGGCCTTGTTTATGGTACATTTGTTGCCTGCGCAGATGCGGACTGAGCCATTGGGATTGACGGGTGTGACAATTGGGGTTTCCCAGGGGGCGTTAGGCACCGGCTCAAGCATAACTTGCTCCACGAGTCAGTCTAATTCCTTGTCAATGCGGGGTTTAAGGGCGAACAGGACCTGGCGGGCCTTGAACCTGATGGGTCGTACGTCGGGGTCTAGTTGTAGGCCAATGGGGGGCCCAGTATATCGTCCCAATGCCCTGTCAAAAACCTCTGGAAACTCTTTGCAGATGGCGTCCACATACACGTGGGAGTTGGTGCGGTTCACCCCAGTGATGGCTAGCCCCAGTGGCCCAAACCATGCCAACCCCAGTAAGCTAACATAGGGCCCCTTGACCACGATCAAGTCCTATCGCCGCTTTCGCCCTCGATATTGTACATTGAAGGTTCCCACCCCCATCTTGCGTTTTGGGAATCCCAGAGGGTGAATGCGGCTGGTCTAAGCTTGGGGCTGCCACTGGGACACAATTTCCTTAATGTCCGTGGCGAGATTATGGACAGGGTTGAGCCTGTTTCAAGCTCCATGCGGCACGGGGATCCCTCTATCTGTACCTCGATGTAATTTTTTCCCACATTAGAATGAGGCAACTGGTATACCTGACAGTCTGTGATCTCCGTCGAGTTGCCTTGGTGTGTCGGACTGTGGGGCCTGGGACTCTTGGGTCAGCCATCTGATGTGAGGCGCATGGCACACCCAGGCAATGTGTCCCACTTTTCTGCATTGTCGGCATTCTGCATTGCGGAAATGGCAAGTCTTCTGCTCGTGGTTCTCCCCGCAGCTTGTGCAGTTCCCATCTTCCGTGGGCGTGTGGCTTGTTTGCACTGCTGAACTCGGTGCATGCCCTCCCAGTTGGATTCTGAGTCGTTGGTGAGGTCCTCGTGGTGGACCCTCAGTTGGGATGACACGTTTGAATGGAATCCTTGCGCTGACCTCTCGGCAGCTTTAGTTCCTAGAGCCTCCTCTAGGGTGACCTGGAACGTCAGGTCCTTCTTGGCGTAGAGGCAAAGCTGCAGCTTCTTGTCCCACAGGCCCCCCACAAGGTGGTCACGGAGCATGTTCTCCAGTCTGTGAAGTTGCAGAGTCCGGCAGCCTGGCAGAGGGAGGTCACATACCTGGTTATGGTTTCTCCGGGGGCCTGCTGCTTTGCGTAGAAGGCATTGTGACACACTACCACCGAGGGCTGTGGTGAGAAGTGCCCCTTCAGCCATTCCATTATCGTGTCATAGGGAACGGTCGCAATATTTGCAAAAGCGATCTCAAACGTTTCTTCTCCGCTCGGGCGATCTCAAACGTTTCTTCTCCACAGACGCTGAAGAAGGTCATCCTCTTCTTGGCTCCATCGGTGACATCCTTTGCCTCCAGGAGCAACTGGAAGCGGGTGGTGTATCCTTCCTAGGCTGAACGGCATGAAGCTGTTGTCTGTCACCATTCTGAGTCCTTGGGTCCTGGAGCTGTAGCCTGGATGCGCGGTGCGATGCTGTGTTGCCTGTGGTGGCTATGTGTGGTGCGCGGCGGACAGCTCAGCAGGATCCCACCTTCGTCGCCAGTGAAAAATACTCGGAGTCCTGTAGTGACTTCATGCTCTTTATTGCAGCTTGTAAAACAGTGAATGAAATGCCCCCCAAACCTCAGGCTTTTATATAAATTATTTACACAATGAGTCCCGTCTGACTGGCTGATTCTGCTTCCCTCCTGGAGCCTGATTGGTCTTTTCCTGCAGGCCAATCAGTTGTTGCATTCTACGATCCTACTTGCCTATTGTTCTAGGATCCAAGCTTAGTACATAACAATAGTGCTATACAGTCCAGCAGTGCCCTTCCCTACAGCCAAGATCCTCCTACAGTTTTTACACAGAATTCAGTCTGAGTAGAAAACATAAACCTGCCCTGGTCTCCTTTGAAGGCAGTAATAATACTTACCTCTAACCCCCCTGCAATGTTAATTGCAAGTTTCCTTTTTGCAGGTTCTGGCTGTGCTATCACTCCCTGTTCAGCATTGCTGGAGGTTAGTGATGAATTTCCCCTTAGTTAAGTCAGTATCTGCTCTGGGAGGAGATAGTTTTAAATAACAACAACAACAACAACAACAACAACAACAACAACAACAACATTTTATTATTTATACCCCGCCCATCTGGCTGGGTTTCCCCAGCCACTCTGGGCGGTTTACAACAGAATGTTAAAATACAATAATCTATTAAACATTAAAAGCTTCCCTAAACAGGGTTGCCTTCAGATGTCTTCTAAAAGTCTGGTAGTTGTGCAAGGAAGCCAGTAATTAGAGCTCACCCTAACCCCTCCACCAGAAACGTAAGCTTACTCGTCCAGGCACCAATTCATTACACCCCACACTGCCCCAGACATTCTGAACAGGAAATAAAATGGGGTAAACGGCATTTCCATGTGCTGCTCTGGTTTGCCAGAAGTGGCTTTGTCATGCTGGCCACATGACCTGGAAGCTATACTCCGGCTCCCTCGGCCAATAATGCGAGATGAGCGCGCAACCCCAGAGTCGGTCACGACTGGACCTAATGGTCAGGGGTCCCTTTACCTTTACCTTTAATCTGCAATGAGGAAACCTAACAATTGGGCATTGTCTGTAAAATAAGAATGAAGCAAGCATGGCAGTTCCAGATAAATGGGTGAATGTCAAAGCAACCTAGCACAGCTATGGGATTTGTCACCATGGAAGTCCTTTCCTGCCTTCCTAAAACCCAAAGCAGAGGTCTTCGGTGTGGAATTCCGCAGCAGGGAATGCTGTGCTCCTTGTAACCTCTTCTTAAGCACATACAGACATGGGAAGAGCCTGGTGGATCAAGCCAATGGCCCATCTAGTCCATCATTCTCACAGTGACCAACCTAATGGTGATGTTGCCATTGAGGACTTGTTTGCTTTATATCCCACCATTCCTCTTGAAGGAGACCAGGGTGCCAGATGCCTTTTGGAATCTTGCTTGCAATTTCCAGCAACTGATATTCAAAAGCATCCTGCCTCCAGCAGCGGAGGTGGAACTGAGCATAGCCATTGTGGTTTCAAGCCCTCTGAGCAAGCTTCCAGTTGACTACTCACTTGAGCTACTCTCTGTCACGCCCCATGCCACAAGCATCATGCATGCAACATAAGAAAGGAACCTTCCCAGCAAATGTCTCCAGACCCACCCCTCAAACTTAAGGAGACAGCCTCCTTGCTGCAAAGGGCCTCCCTGACCCTTCAAAGTTCTTCAGCTATGTTTGGGGGTCAGTTTCTTCCTGTCCGCAGATAGAGGAAAAGAAGCACAAGCCCACATAGACCCCAGATTGTGGCTGCAATACACCCCATACTATTAAAACATATCCCCCCCGCTCCACCCCCTCAAAAAAAATACTAGGAATCTTTGTTGTTGTTGTTTAGTCGTTTAGTCGTGTCCGACTCTTCGTGACCCCATGGACCATAGCACGCCAGGCACTCCTGTCTTGCACTGCCTCCCGCAGTTTGGTCAAACTCATGTTCGTAGCTTCGAGAACACTGTCCAACCATCTCGTCCTCTGTCGTCCCCTTCTCCTAGTGCCCCCAATCTTTCCCAACACCAGGGTCTTTTCCAGGGAGTCTTCTCTTCTCATGAGGTGGCCAAAGAATTGGAGCCTCAGCTTCACGATCTGTCCTTCCAGGGAGCACTCAGGGCTGATTTCCTTCAGAATGGATAGGTTTGATCTTCTTGCAGTCCATGGGACTCTCAAGAGTCTCCTCCAGCACCATAATTCAAAAGCAACTGGGAATCTTTGGAGAGGTTAATGTGCTTTATATGTATGCCAAAGTGTGTGTGTGTGTGTGTGGGGGGGGGCTAACTCTGGATCCTAGCATGTTTGAGGGAGGGGGTGAAGAGGAAAAGGAAGATGACCTGTTTGTTGTGCATTCACCCTGGTTCATTTGCAGGGAACATGGGCTATTTAAAGGTTAGCCCTTGCAGGGAGGTTAGCTGATGTTGCAACAAAGCAAGTGTTGTTGTGCATTTTCCAGTGTATTCACGCTCACCACTTTCCATATGGCAAAAAGTCAGGTTTGTTGCACAAGACCTCCCAAACAACTAAATTTGCCTGCACGTGACTGAATCCCACCCTGGGAATAGTGGCAGTCTGGAATTGTAACCCAAGCACCCTAAATATAAGAATCATAGATCTAGCAAGGTGGCAGAGGAATGAGGCAGGGTATAGCAGAATCAAAGCTCACACCAGCTACTTAAATATTTTGTTGTTTTATTTCAGATCCTTTCTTTTTACTAAAGTGAACTGGCCTCTTCTTATTGCAGAAAAGGGGAAACTTTCTCTTGAGGAACACTAGCCTCTCTGCAAAACTCTTACGTAGAATGGAAGCAGCTTTCCTTTGGGACAGCAGCACCAGTTTCTAGATGGCCACTCATTTTAAGTGGAGCTGTATCATGAACTTTGCAAGTGCTGAAGGGTCAACAGTACTCACTTCTCTGCAAGGCAAAGGGTTCTACCAGAGCCTCTTTCAGAATCCTTTGTCTGCACCACCTTTTGCAGCAAGATGTGGCAGAGGTACATAAATAAGGGAGAGGTCCTTGGGACTGAGGCTGAGATTTGCCTGTACAGATTCTGCAGCCACTGGACTATTTGTAAGTAAGTAAATAAATTAGTTGGCTCTTGAAAGCATCACCAAGTACAGAATGCTGCCTGTAATAGTCGAAAGACAATGCTTTGGAATGGGACACACTTCATTCCCGTGCCTTCCCTTTCCCTTTGACCTTAAAAGAAAGACACTTTTGGTAGTTGTTGATTCTAGGTCGTCCTGGTTTTCATTAAGTGTTCCTGGTTGAAGAAAAGGAAACCTTGAATTTCTGGAAGCTTCAGCCAACCTTCCAAGGGCTTATTAAAGCAAGTTTGGAAGAATTGTGTTAAGACATCCCAGGCAGTCAAAATTTCCACCTTTCCAGGATCTCCTTTAATCAGAAGAGCAGAAGATGTGAATGGGAAAAGCTCCAAGGGTGTAAGGTTTGGGTCTAGTCTACCTTCAGCTGTCATCATTAGAGATCATATTTAAAAAGGGTCCTGGCTAATGAAAGTCAATTTAAGTCTAACCCTGAAGAACTCATGGTCTCCCCACTGTGTTCAGAAAACCACTCGTTTCGCCTTGCCCCTGCAGATCCTTGTTGAAATAAGCTGAACTGGAAGGGCGAATTGACTTGCCCCTTCTGCATGGCTCCCCTCTGTACTTCCTGCTCTTTCAAATATCCTATCCCTGTTATGCTCCTGAAATCACAAAGTGCCCCGTGCACATTGATGCACTGCTTTGCGTTTTTTAGAATGCAACACAACTATCCTTGGGTTGATCTATGCTACACTGAACATTGCTTCTGAAGCTTTATTCTGCACATTATTCTGCAATGGGATTTTGCACACATCGGTGCCATTCTCCTGCACCCGCACCAATGGAAGCAAGAAGCAGGAGGACCAGGTTCTCGCAAATGTCAGCTTTGACATATTGAGTGATATGAGTCTCTGAACAAACAAACAAACAAACCCATGCTAGAAGCTGATGCTTCTGACAGCTGCTATCTGCCAGCACACCAGCTGCCTCCCTCATGCAAAAATCATACCCTAATGCAGGGGTGTCAAACTCAAATTCATCGGGGGCCGCATCAGCAGTTTGGTCACCCTCAAAGGGCCAGTTGTGTCTGTAGGACTATGTGTCCACTCTTTATTATCATAAATTACTGTCACTGCATTCAATTATTACTGTTTTTTGTAATAATGTAAGCTCATTCCCGCCCCCACGCAGATCACATTCCGGCGTCGTGGCGTGTGTGTGGGAGGGGATGTAAACAAGGGAAATTTGAACAAAAGGTGGGGATCGACGGCTTCGGGGGGGGGGGGGGGCTCAACTAAACCTTCGGCAGGAAGGAGAAAGCCACTGCTGGGATTAAAAACCTGCAGATGGAAAGAGGGCTTCCCTCTCCCGCCCTGCGCACACCCAAACCCCGCTAGGCAGGATGCCACACGCTGCAACCCACCCCATGCTTTGGAGAGGGGCAGGAACATGCGGTGCAGCGCCAACTCCCTGCTTTGCTTTTGCATCCTCCCTCCTCAGCGCCAGAGTCCCTTCCCCTCGCACTGAGGAGGAAGGCGGCGGCAGCCCCAGCGGACGTGCATCTTCGCCTCAGAGCTGCTCTTCCCCCCACCCGCGCTGTTGTCGTCTTCGCCGCCGCCTCTCCCTACCGGGACTGCAGGCAGAGGAGGCTTGAAAACCTCCCCCCCCAAAAAAAATTCCCCTCTCACCTACTCAAACCGCGAGGCGACTCCATCTGGAGCCCTACATCACGAGGGGCTGAGAGGAGGAGGCGGCAGAGCGGGAAGAGCAGGAACCCGTGCCGTCGCCGCCGCCTCCCTCCCAGCCGCCCCCCGGGGAGCAGCTCCTCCGGAACTGAGAAGCCAAAGGGTGGCTCGGGGGTGGGGGGCAGAGCAAAAGCCAGGCACCCTCCCGAGTGTCTATGAGGAGAAAACGGGGGAAGAGGGAAGAGAAACCCGGCTCCATCAAGAGAGCGGCTGTTGCGCTTCGCCTACTTCCCCCTCAGGCTCACTCCGCGTCCCTTTCGCCCGCTCGCTCGCCCACCTCCTGGATGCAGCCGAGGAGAGGCAGGGAAGCGGCGGGCAGCGGCTCCCCAGTGCCGCCTCACTCGCTCTCGGAGACAACAGCAAAGCCCGCCAAAAAAAAATCCAGCGTTGCTCCGTCCCGGCACCAACTTTGCCGGCGGCGCCTGTAGGGCTTTCCTACCTCCTCGGCGGGCTTCCTCCTCCTCCTCCTGCATCTCACTTCCCCGTCTGACCGCTGTGCCACCGCCTCCCTCAGCCTCATTCGAAATTGAAATTCCCTGGCCAAGGCCATCAGCGCGGCTCCAGCGCCCCGGCCTCCGCCTGCAGCCCCGCCCCCGGTTTTGACCCTCAGCCAATCGCAGGCTCCAGAACTACTGTCAGTGGCTACTGTCGGCGGCTACGCGGGCCACATGACGAGGTCTGGCGGGCCAGATTAGGCCCCCGGCCCTTGTGTTTGACACCCGTGCCCTAATGTAACTTGGTAACCAGACATTAGGCCATTGCATATCTATATGAAAACAGGGATACCATTAGTAGTTGCACAAGAAGCTCTCATTAAGACATCAACTTGCAGGGTCTTTATGATAACATTCTGGTTGCTTTCTACAGAGCCCTGTGTACAAAGTACATTCTTCAAACGTTTTTGCAAAAACAAAATAGAAAAGTAATATACTTGAGAATGACAATATCGGCATTTTGCCCAACATGTACCCTTTTGATGTGGGAACTCATCTTTTATTTTTTTGTAAAGGTCTTCTATGTACTCCAAATTACTGTTAGTAATTGTCACTAGTTATTTCTGTTAATGCAGTACATAAAATATAAGACCATTAAAAATCAAATTCAAATAGCTTATTACTACTACTACTACTACTACTACTACTATTATTAAAAAAAAGAAGTTTTCTAGCACTGGGGAATGAAAACAACCCCAGTCTGTAGCAGTAGATGAGAAGATAGAGTGGAATTGAGAACGAGAAACCTTCAGGACAGATCGGCTTTCTCCCCATAGACATTTCCTTATTCACCAAGGACACTGAACGGTGGGAGATTCAGGACAGACAAAAAGAAATACTTCATGTACCGCACAGCTAAACTATGGATTTTGCTGGCACAAAGTTTAATGACAGCTGCCATCTTGGACAGCAATAAACGGGGATTAGCCAAATTCAGGGAGGATACATGATGGCTATATTACCATCAATACCAGAAGCAATATGCCTCTGTATACGTTGCCAGAGGTTGCTGATGGGATAACGCTATTGCACTTCCTGGAGGCATCTGAGCAGCCACTGGAAAAAACAGTGGACTAGAGGTGTCTTTGGCCTGCTCCAGTGTGGGTCTCTCCTTACATTCACCTCTTTCTCAAATGAGTCCAAACTAGCTGGCTTAGAGTCTCGTTAGCTTATTGTTTTCCTTCCAGGTGCACAAAGTCACCCAGGACCTGCACTCGCAAAACGACCGAGATACATTGAACATGCACACAGATGTCTGAAATCCCCAATCGCAGGAAGTTGGCTGTTCCCGTATTGATGGCACTCTCAGCCTGGAATGCAAATGTCAGTAGGAACAGAACAGCTCTCCCGTCACAGAAGCCTGCCAAATGTTCTGGGAAGACAGTTCCTAAGACACCCAGATTTTAAGACCATAACTTAATCCGTTCCCTGTCCAGTGGCTGTTACAATTTTTTACGTTTAAACAACTTCACCCGTCGATAACAGAGCCCATGTGTTTTTGCGCTTCCATAAAGCCACCACCAGATGACAGTGTTGTCTCGACGTCTCTGTTTTGTTTTGAAATGTAGGTACAGCACATGTGCCCACAGCCGATCTGTAGAACTGACGGTGTTACGGGGGCCACATAAGGTTTGCTTCACAGTTGTAAGAATCCAGCCTTTTAGTGTGGCAGCACCTACACTTTGGAACTCCCTGCCTATTGATATGAGGCAGGTGCCATCCCCATTGTCTTTTCAGTGTCCGCTTAAAACATTTTTTTGCTTTGGTGAGTGTATCCAAACATGCAGATGTTGATCTGAATCTTTTTTTACAAAAGTGTTAATCTGAATTATTTTATTGTCTATCTTTATTGTTTTTAACTGCTTTATTGATAATTGTAGTATTTATTGTACTGTAAACCGCTTAGAGGTTTTACTACAATCAAGCAGCATCTAAGTTTTGTTAAATAAATAGATGAAATAAATAATGGAAGAGCAGATCATTATCCCCACCCCCACCCCACTGCAACAGGTAGTGTGCCCTGGCTCTAACTAACAGGGAGTAACAGCCCTACTCTCTCCAGGAACCCAATCTGCCACAAAGATGGACATTTTGCTAGGAATGGGGCAGGGCATAGGAGAATTGCATGCAAACACCCAGAATTTTAATTTCTAATGGTGTGCTCCCCTTCATGGATCAATGCCCCTTCACGAAATTAAAAGACGCCTGCTTCTTGGGAGAAAAGCAATGACAAACCTAGACAGCATATTAAAAAACAGAGACATCACCTTGCCTACAAAGCTCCGTATAGTTAAAGCTATGGTTTTCCCAGTAGTGATGTATGGAAGTGAGAGCTGGACCATAAAGAAGGCTGATAGCCAAAGAATTGATGCTTTTGAATTATGGTGCTGGAGGAGACTCTTGAGAGTCCCATGGACTGCAAGAAGATCAAACCTATCCATTCTGAAGGAAATCAGCCCTGAGTACTCACTGGAAGGACAGATCCTGAAGCTGAGGCTCAAATACTTTGGCCACCTCATGAGAAGAGAAGAATCCTTGGAAAAGACCCTGATGTTGGGAAAGATTGAGGGCACTAGGAGAAGGGGACGACAGAGGACGAGATGGTTGGACAGTGTTCTCGAAGCTACGAACATGAGTTTGACCAAACTGCGGGAGGCAGTGCAAGACAGGAGTGCCTGGCGTGCTATGGTCCATGGGGTCACGAAGAGTCGGACACGACTAAACGACTAAACAACAACAACAACAATGGTGTGCTAAATTGCAGGTATGCAAGGCAGCACTCTCCCCAGTTATAACAATTGGGATGTTTCTCCTTGCTCTCCGTTGCTTTGCTGCAGATATGGAGGTGTATGACCTTAAAGCAGGCACCCCCAAACTTCGGCCCTCCAGATGTTTTGGACTACAATTCCCATCATCCCTATCCACTGGTCCTGTTAGCTAGGGATCATGGGAGTTGTAGGCCAAAACATCTGGAGGGCCGCAGTTTGGGGATGCCTGCCTTAAAGCAACTCGTAGGACAACCTATGCTAGTTTCTGTTGAAGTAAGTCCCGCTGTGTTTGATGCTGCGGACTCCTTAATGAGCCTTAATTGCACACTTAAGAGAGCCAGTGTAGTGCAGTGGTTACAGTGTTGGACTAAGACTTGGGAGAGACCAGGGCTCAAATCCCCCCCCCCCCCGTCCTGAAGCTCATGGGCTCGGTCCACACTTTCCTCAGCCTAACCCACCTTGCAGCCTTGTTGCAGCGAGAGAACTGGGTAAGCCACCTTGAGCTCCTTGGAGGAAAGGTGGGTCATAATAAGAAGAAAACTAAATTAATCAATAAACTTATATTTAAGTAAACACCAGGGGGCACTCTTGTTTTATTATAGTTTAGTAGAATGTGGTTTGATGTTCTTTTTAAAAAGGAAATTCTGGTGGGATCCCTCGACTTACAACTGCAACTAATTTTTAAGAGGGTCTTTGAAATGAAGAGGACGACAGCAAAACCTGCTTAGCCCAGTGACTCACACTCAGGAGAGACAAGCAAAAGGGCTGTTTAACCTCCTCCTTCCTGGTGGGCACAGCCACATGCATTGGCAGAGTCTTCCAGTTTTCGTGGCCCTTGGCTACTGCCCCCTCATTCATCATTGGTTCAGCTTCTACAACAAAGCCAAACGTTGAAATGCAGAAGGGAAGAAAACTGTCAAAAGTTTGCACTATTCATGCAGCAAAGTGGATGTTTCTCCCTTTGCCCTGGCTAGGCTAATGTCTGCCAAGTGTGCACACAGATTATCAGAGTTGGGAACTGGGAAGCGTCCTCGGAGATCATCCCAGGAACCTTGGAATGGCAGCATCCCTGCAGAATGACTACCCAACATTGGCGAAAAATTCCTCCAGCGAAGGAGAGCCCACCTCGGAGAATTGTAGAGTTAGAAGGGACCCAGAGTCCCAACTCCCCTGCAATGCACCTCCTTCTTAGGCAGCCTGTTCCATGGCCAGCATAGGAAGCTGCCTTATCCCAAGCCAGACCACAGGTCCATCTAGCACCGCATATACTAACCAGCAATGGCTCTTCAACACGGGTCCCTCACAGACCTACCTGCAAATGCCCACCTGTCAAAAATGACCTACAGAAGGTGGACCAGTTATGGATCTGATTCTCTGGCTGGATGCAATTCCCCACTCCTGCTATTTTCCTGCCTGCTATCTCCTGCCACTGTGTGAGTGTATCAGATGAGCTCAGAGCTTTTGCATTATGAAAGCAAGAGGGAAAAGTTATTTCCATCTTTTCCCACACTGTGCACTGTTTTATAAACTGTTGATTTTTTTTTTGGTCTGTTTAGAGAAAAGAATGTTTTGGATAAGGATGTATTAAGTTTAATTTTTTGGGGGGGGAGGGGAAGAAAACCGTGAAATCTCGATTGATACTTATTTCAGCAGCTGTGAAAAAATCGGATGAAAGAAGAAAACATTTTAGTGACTGGTGGGGAAAGATCGGGATTATTTTGGACTTTGAGTGAAGATTTGGACTTTAAAAAAAGACGGCAGTAGACGGTTGCGAGGAATCCCCAAATTTTTGAAGCATGGGAACTCCAGAAAATATTATATGATTTGGCATAATATTCGGTTTAATTGATATGTATTTGTATAATTTGAAATAACGAATGTGATATAATTGTGTTTTAATTGGAAAATTAATAAAAATAGATTATTAAAAGAAAACTGCATCCAACTAGGTGCAAGCGTCCCTGACATTGTGCATTTTTGTAGGCTTAGTTTTAATGCAATGGATGTGTAGGTGGAATCAACACGAATTCAAAAACTTATATCACATGGAATGGCTTAATTTTAAAATAAGAGGTATGGAATCAATTTTTTCGTGAAAATCTTTATTGGATTCTCTTATATGGAAGTTCTTCACCTGCCCATAGATGTGCAAAGAAAAATATATTTTGTTCAGTCAGGAGACAAAGACATTCTGCACATGTGTAACAGCACACTTCCTTAAAGGCTGCACAAGCCCTATTGCGATCAAAACAACAAGGTTAAACATTGCAGTCCTGCTGAATCAAAATGTCACCAGTTGCTTTGCATATTCCCTAGCAAGGAACTGCAGCCAGTTCAGACCCCATCAGTGTTGCGAAATCAGGATTGTTATTATTATTGTCCCAATGTGCATCTCTTACCACTTGTATTTCTTTTGCCTATTCATCCAATCTGGAAAGTTCACAGTCTGTTTAGGCTTTCACCATCTTGAATAATTGGGTGCCATCCACAAATCTGGCTGTCTCATGGCTCACACTTTATTCCAAATGAACAAGTTAAAAAGAACCAATAACCAACACAGATCCTTGGGAGACCCCACTCCTTCCTTCCTTCTATTTCAAGACTTGTTTACTCCTATTCTCTGCTTCTTGTTGTTTAAAACTAGACAGGAATCTTTAAGAGGACTCATCCTCTTATCCCTGTCTGCTAAGTTACTCAGGAGCCCTTGATGAAGGATCTTGTCAAAATCTGGTTTAAAGGACCAGTTACAATGGTTACTGGACCACCTTTCTCCACATTCTTGTTACTCTTAGCAGGCAGCTGATGTCCAAAATAAGGGATTCTCCTTGAGATCAGAGGTGTCTATGCTAGAGCATGGAACAGATTAAGCCCCAGGGCTGTCAGCTGCCAATCTTCATCCTAAAATATAGGAGATGTGTCTTCTGGTTGTAGTGCTGCTGCACATGCCTTGGATCACCTCTGACAAACTAAGTTAAGGCTGGTCCCTTTAGGGCATGTGGGGCACATCCATATTTTTTGTGGCCATTTTGGGTGTTGTGATCTCACCATAGCTGCCAAGTCTCTCGTATTCCTCGTGAAACCCCCGTTTTTCCAGCTGTTCCCAGCCGGAAAACACGGATTTTTTTGTTTCCCCCCGGTTTATTTTGACGCGGCGGCCATTTTGGAACTGGGCGGAGCATGCTCAGAAGCAACTTTTGATGCTGCTCTGCCCTGTTCCAAAATGGCCACCGCACCAGAAGTCGTGCTGCAGCCATTTTGGAACTGGGCAAAGCAGCATCAAAAGTTGCTTCTGAGCATGCTCCGCCCAGTTCCAAAATGGCGGCAGCGCTACTTCCGGCCTGCTACTTCCGGTCCAGTCCCTTATTTCTCAGGCTGGAACTTGGCAGCTATGGATCTCACACACTCTTGCTCTGTGCTCTTGCCCTGAAAAAGTGCTTTTGGGGGAGCGAGAGCAACGCTCGGGTCACATGACTCGCATGGCAGCTCATCTTGGAAGATGTTTGTCCCGGTTTTGGGTCTCCAAATGTTGGGCGATATGGTGGGGTGCTGCCCCCACACCCCAGTCCACTGCCACCTGTTCGTCTTTTTCAGAACCAGCCCAAGAGGTGATCTTGCCTGCTAGCTGCTTTTTCCTCCTAAGCTTCATGGTTTTCATTGTAGGGAACAGCAAGGAGGTGGATGGGGACAAAACTAGGATTTGTTGGCTTTGCCTGTCATTGGCTCTGGTGCCACCTGTTGGGCCTCCATCCTTCCACCCCACCAGTCCAGCAGGCACCAGGTGACACTGGACCAACCTTATGTTCAGAGCAGAGTCGCCCAGAGACCACTGGAGCCTTCTGTCTGTGCAAAGGCCTGCTCTCATTTTCAGACATCCAAGATGTTCTATGGGCGTGAGCAGCCGGGATAGCCCTTGTGATCCTCAGCCCACTCCAAAAGTTGGAGGGTTGTGTGGTTGCTGTGTTTACAGGCTGTTCAGAAAAAAGGAATGAACTGTAAAACCATTGGCCTGGCCCGTAAGTGTACACCCTTGGTATTTGGGTTGCAAACATGCTGAGAGCCAGGTTTATTCCAGATGTGTAAACTTTGAGCAACCTCTTGTGGTCTGTTGCTTTGCAATACTGGAGAGGCAAGCTTTCCTCCGACCCAAGCTAGGGCTCTGCCTACGCACTTCCAACAGGGACACTCAGCACGAGGCTTATTAATCTGGAATGAACCCTGTGCCAAACAAGTGTGTGCAATATAATGCTATATCAATATTGGCTGGGCGCTCCGGGGTTGTCTATTAAACCTCAGTCCCAGGCTCTTTTGCTGCAAAAACAGAACAGCCTTGCCAAACATTTCCAATCTGTCTTTTGGCCCAGCTCACCTCTCAGAGGTTCACACCCAGCTCTAAGCACTTTCTCCCATCCCAGGGGTAGGAGATCTGCTCCCCTCCCACTGAATGCTGCTGCTTCCCCTCCCCAGGCCAAACTCTAGGCCACTAACCCAGGTGTGCTGCTGAGTTTGCCCAAAGCAGGAGGCTACCACTCATTTTGTCATGTGCTACAATGTGTCTGCAAACACATTTTTGCGGCATTAATGCATTATCCTTTCAACACGTTTTTGTTTCATCAATCAATTACACTTTTAGATGCACGCACTGTTAAATGGGAAGAAGCGGCCCTGCATTTGATTGTCTGGAAGCTGTGGGCTCTCATCAGTACAGCACATATTTGGATGCAGTCAGTTAACCTAGAATAACAGCTCTACTCTCAAAGTTCACTTTAACTTCTGTGGTTTATTTTCTGCGTCAGGTCTGAACATCTTGTGATCTGTTGAACTGAGTGCAGACTACCAGAAGAGAAGACACAGAGATGATATGATAGACATCTTCAAATATCTGAAGGGCTGTCACACAAAGAGGGAACAAGCTTGTTTTCTGTTGCTCCAGAGGGTGGGATCTGAACCAATGGATTTAAAATACAAGATTAACAGAGACAATTAGGGACAGCATAGCTGCCAAGTTATCCCTTTTTAAAAGGGATTTCCCCTTATGCTGAATAGGCTTCCTCGCGAGAAAAGGGAAAACTTGGCAGCTATGTAGGGACAACCCAGAAAAGAATTTCAAAAAGAATGGGGAAAATGCAGAGAATAGTTTACCAAACAGTGCCCCAAAATATATACCTGGACTTGTTTCGATTAATTTCTACAGGAGACTTTGCTTTTTTTAAAAAAAAAGTCATAACTAGGAAAAATTGTAATAATCACGTATAAAAGAAACAGTATACAAGAAGTAAATAAGGAGGCCATTTACAGGATAAAAGAAATATTTTATTTTTATGTTACGCTTTCCTTATGTAAGGGAATAGGAGTTTAATTTTGATAATTGTCAATGGTGGTGGGTTTGTTTGTACGTATGAGTTGTTGTGGACTATGTTGTAAATAAACTATTAATTAAAAATAAATAAATAAAATACAAGACAAGATCCTGACTAAACATTTGGAAGAACCTGCTGCTGCTGAGAGCTACATGACAGTGGAATGGACTTCCTTGGAAGGCGGTAGACTCTCCTTCATTGAAGGTTTCTGAACAGAGGTTGGGGGGGGGTCCTCTGTCAGGGGATTCTTTAGCTGTGATCAGGGGCGTAGGAAGATAGGGGAGGTGGGGGCGGTGCGCCCCGAGCGACACAATCCCAGGGGCGCCATCACCGCTGCCCGCCCCGCCCCCAAAACGCGTGCCATGCTCTTGCGCGCGGTGCGCCCTGCTCCTGCGCGTGGCACGCTCCGCCCTAAAATGCACGCCACGTCACTGTGCATGGCGCACCCCGCCCCAAAACACGCGCCACATCATTGTGTACGGCACGCCCCACCCCAAAACACACCCCGCCCCCAGAACGCGCACCACGTCGCTGGGGGCAGTACGCCTGCTCTCCGCCCCCAGTGGCGGAGCATGAAGTTCCGCCACTGGCTGTGATTGCTGCACTGCAGGGGGGACCTGGGCTAGATGACCCTTGGGGGTACCTTCTGCAATTTTGTTATTCTATTGTGCCCTGCCAGGCACTACTTCAGAAATCCTGCTTCTGGAATCCCAAGCAGGCAGCAAAATAAAGCAACATCTTGAGTCGCTGGTGGATGAGTCAACTATTTGTGGTTGGTGGGTTGCTCCCGGTGCGGTGGCTCACGCTCAGCACTTTTAAACATGTTCAGGGGATGAATCAGAAGCTGACACTAGTAATAACCCTGAATTTTGCATTTATCTTATTCAGAGTATGGGTTTCTGTGGTTCACAAGGCTTCAATGCACTTGGTGATTTCATACAAAGGTTGTGTCCACACCAGAGCATTTAAGTGCACACCTGGGTCAATTGGAACCACCTTGTGTTCCATCATCCACACATGACCTCATTCCGCTTTATGCATCTTGAAATGCAATGCTTCTCGTCCACATTGGTGGGTGGGGCTTGATGGGATGGGGTACACCAACATCACTTGGATAACTCATTCTGTAAGAACATCTCAGTTACCCACCAGGAACCTTTGCATGCAATTAATGCCCATGGTGTAAGAGCCAATATGAATTACTTTTGACATTCGCCGTTCCATTGCTCAAATGTGTTCTCAAAGGCTGTTGAAGGAAACTGCACAGTACTATTGATGAAATGCCACTGTCTCAGTTTGGGGCCAACGAAATAAAAAAAATCGACAGACCGGCTAGACGCTGATGTAAGAAAAACCTGCACCCTCCTTGGATTCTTCATCCCAAGTGTTGCTTATTGATTTATTTGTTGGCAAAACAGGCTAAAACTTTAAGTCCCTAATGCAGTACAAGCCTGTGGTTTTCAAGGTATGTTAAAAACCCAACATCAGTGTTATTTGGCAACAGGGGAAGAACCTTCAAGACTCTAAATCCATCACCTGGAGTTGTTTAAATTCCCCAAACACAGACAATCCCTTTGCAATTGCTAGAGATGACCCATTACAGTTCAGTCTAATAGGGTGTCTCCCCAAATGTTCTAGGGTACAGATTTGGAAAGCAGTAAAAAAAGAAGAAGCCAATCTGACGGGCATCCTGTTGCTCTTCTAATATAAGCCCTTTGGGGGCTCTGTTGGCATGGCCAGGGCTGACACCGTCGCCACTGCCTTATTTGGCGACCATTTTGATGACTCCAGAAAATGGAGGACTGTGTGTTTTGGTTGCTAGGCAATGCCAGGATGTGCTTTCCAGCCACATAGGTGACTGAGGAGCATCTCCTATGGTTGCTTAGTAACCATGACTTGCTCTCCCTGTTTGTTGGCCCTGGCAGAGCGGCTGGCTAGATTGTAAAGGCGAGGCTGGAGAATGCCACAGGCAGCCATGTCGTGGGGAGAGGCAGCAGTAACCATGTGGTTTTAGATGTACTGAGGTTGTGTTAGGTGTAGCTTTCAAAAATGCAAAATGAACATGGCAAACAGGTGTTTGAAAAAAGCTTGGGCCGTGCTAGTGTACCAATCAGGGAGCCCGGACTGAAAGCACACCAGGGTCTGTTACCAGGAAGGAGCAAGGGTGGGTAGGAAAAGAGCTGAGTAGATGGCAGAGGTGGGAGGAGTAGGGGACCTAGTTCTGTCTGGGTTGCAGCTATGGGGGTGGGCTGGCTATCAAATAATAATAATAATAATAATAATAATAATAATAATAATAATAATATCAGTCCTGAGTGCTCACTGGAAGGACAGATCGTGAAGCTGAGGCTCCAATACTTTGGCCACCTCATGAGAAGAGAAGACTCCTTGGAAAAGACCCTGATGTTGGGAAAGATTGAGGGCACTAGGAGAAGGGGACGACAGAGGACGAGATGGTTGGACAGTGTTCTCGAAGCTACGAACATGAGTTTGACCAAACTGCGGGAGGCAGTGGAAGACAGGAGTGCCTGGCGTGCTATGGTCCATGGGGTCACGAAGAGTCGGACATGACTAAACGACTAAACAACAACAAAATTAACTGTCCTTCACCAGAAGTTCCCAGGGTGGGTTACGGCAATAAAAAATGCAGCATTAAACACAGTTTTAGACAAATTACAAATGTATCTAGAATGGTTGTGTGTGTGTGTGTGTGTGTGTGTGTGTGTGTGTGTGTGTGTGTGTGGCCAAAGGTCATGACAAAGACGTGTGTCTTCAGCATGCAACAATAGCTGTCCAATGAAGGTGGTGGGTGCCCCTCGGTGGAGAGGGAATTCCAAAGGTTAGGGGTCACCTCTGTGAATCTCTGAAGATAGTAGAACCAACAAGAGCCCACCCACCCACCACAGATCACAACAGCCAAGAGGGTCTGTAAGGAAGGATGCCATCTCTTATTTATGTGGAACCTTGGACATTTAGGGATTTAAACACTAGTGTGAGCACCTTGAACTGGATCTGGAAACAAAATGGCAGCCAACATGACTTTAAAAAAATAAGATGGGTGATAGAGTTCTAAAGGGAAGCCAAGCTGGTATACCACCCTCTCCAGGTCCCAGATTGAAAACTCAGCACAACAAATAATCCCTCCGCCTTTTCAGGATAAAGCGTCATACCAAAATGCTCACTAGGGAGCCTGACTTGGGTGTGTCTGCTGGCACAGCAGGTGGCGTTGTGGTCTAAACCTTGCTGATCAGAAGGTTGGCAGTTCAAATCCCCGCTACGGGGTGAACTCCTGTTGCTCTGTCCCAGCTCCTGTCAACCTAGCAGTTCAAAAGCACTCCAGTGCAAGTAGATAAATAGGTACTGCTGCGGCGGGAAGGTAAATGGCATTTCTGTGCGCTCTGGTTTCCGTCACGGTGCTCCGTTGCGCCAGAAGCAGTTTAGTCCTGCTGTCCACATGACCCGGAAAGCTGTCTGTGGACAAACACCGACTCCCTCGGCCTGAAAGTGAGATGAGCGGCACAACCCCAAAGTCACCTTTGACTGGACTTAACCGTCCAGGGGTCCTTTACCTTTTTTTACCTTGCTGGCTAGCAAAACAAAGTTTACCACTTTGGGATGAATGAAATGGCCATAAGTCCCATGATGCAGCTCTTCCACAAGCATCTGATTACATTTAGGTTGGGCTTGATCTTGGTCCATCGCAAGAGTCCATCCTTCTTGGTCAGCCTGAGAGCTGTTGGCCCAGGAAACAGGAAGAATGTCCCTTGCACGCTCTTGGGCCGGTATCCAGCTTCTTGCTGCCGCCAGCCTTTCAAGTGAAGGCAAGTGGAGTGGAGATACAAAGACAACATTTCCTCAGCTTCTCAAGCCCTTTGCAGTCTATCTTTGGCTTGGAACTCTTGAAAGGGCTATATTAAACCAGAGTGGTTGTTGTTTTCGAAGCAGAATATAGGGTGAGATCTCTGGGTTTTCCCTCATCTTTCTTCTGGCTTTAAATTACTGACATTTCACACAAGGCTTCCAGAAGAGACAGAAATGTGCTTTTGTAGTAGGGGGAAATGGATGCAGTCAGAGAAAGAAGAGGGTGAATGTGCATCCAGAATAAGTGCTCTGATTTCCATATTAGGGCAGGGTAATTTGGATTCACTCAGCCAGAAAACTCCATTGCAAATTTTTGGAGAAATCTGAATTTCAAAGGATAGCTGTGTTTGAAAAAATGCAAATTTGCTTCAGTTCACTTTTAAATGGGAACTGAATCAAATTTCCCCCTCTTCCCTACTCCTCAGTTTAGTTAAGTCCACACAGACTTTGAGTCACAGATCTTGATGTATTTATGTCAATACACTTAACTTTAGTTTATCCAATGGCCTTGTGCTTGATCTCTTTATCTGGTGGTCCCTGGCAAAGGTACGATGCCCCCAAATTATGGAAGTTTGCTTTGTTATGAAAAACATTGTGTGGAGATGTGATGTTAAAGGGTGCATACTATATCACAAATGGGGACTCAGGTGGCGCTATGGGTTAAACCACTGAGCCTAGGGCTTGCTGATCAGAAGGTCGGCGGTTCGAATCCCTGCGACGGGGTGAGCTCCCGTTGCTTGGTCCCAGCTCCTGCCAGCCTAGCAGTTCGAAAGCACGTCAAAATGCAAGTAGATAAATAGGAACCGCTACAGCGGGAAGGTAAACGGCATTTCCATGTGCTGCTCTGGTTTGCCAGAAGCGGCTTTGTCATGCTGGCCACATGACATGGAAGCTATACGTTGGCTCCCTCGGCCAATAATGCGAGATGAGTGCACAACCCCAGAGTCGGTCACGACTGGACCTAATGGTCAGGGGTCCCTTTACCTTTTTACTATATCACAAGGCACTCAACCAAGATGATTGGTCGAAAATTGGTTTAGAACTAACTTTCATGGTTTTGACTGATGAGTCAACTGATTTAAATGACTGTTATAGTCCCTTGTGAACTGGAGGTGGTTTGATGATTCAGAATGAAGAAAATGGAGCAGTATTGCTGGAGTGTAATTTCAATCTATAATAGTTTGCCCCATCCCACAAGTTGAAATCAGATTTAGGTGGCAAAAGCGGCATTTTGCCATGGGCCCTTGAATCCTTCTCCAGATGTTCCTCTCCATCAGAAGCTGAAGTCCACACCCCTCATCATACATGTTGGCTCAAAAAATGTAACCAAAGCAGGAATTGTCGTTTCAGTCCTCTCTCCTTCCTCCTGGCTCTTGATATTTTCCCGTGAGTTGGCACAGATGAGGAACATGTTCACACGTCGTCATAATGCGCCACAACCACCAACGTCTAAGACAGCCCACATGAAATCTTCTGGCCATAGGACCTCACCTTCTGCATCATAAACCATTAGTCTTCTTGATGTACTGTGGCTGTGCACACACCGTAACTTGAAAGCACACTTCTCACCCCCATAAAGAATCCTGGGAACTTTAGTTTACCCCTCACATTCCCGGGACCCTTAACAAACTA
The DNA here is from genome assembly GCF_965207765.1 of Zootoca vivipara. NCBI lineage: Eukaryota > Metazoa > Chordata > Lepidosauria > Squamata > Lacertidae > Zootoca > Zootoca vivipara. The sequence continues at coordinate 28,033,485 of NC_142597.1, read as the reverse complement.
CAGTTCCCAGGATTTCCCTTTTCGGGGTGGAGGAGGAAATGTTCTTTATGTGCTCTTCAGCTGAAGCGTGTACTTCTGCCCTTAATGATACAATTAAAAAGGGCTTTGATTTCATGGGTCTGCGTGTTATCAGGTGCCTTTCGAGAGTCGGTGCCCTGCCGGATGGAGTTGACCTGCCCATTGTGTTTCTGTGCCCCTCCTTCGGCAAAGTCCTCATTCAACCTTTGCCAAAAAGTCTCCAAGTGCCCATTAAGGGGAGGCGTTTCCTGTTGACTTAGCAATTAATGACCTTTTCCTCGACTGCTCCCCTCGCCTTCCTCTTTACCGTTCCGTACTTGAAACACAAATACAAAAACTAAGGGGTGGCGAAAAGAGACCTGTGCAAATGCTACAGTGGGGGTAAGGTGACTGCACACAAGGGGAGGGTCAGGATTTCTTCCGGAGGCTCTTTCGGAAGTTTCCCCCCCCCATCTCTCATAACACTATAACTTAGGGTTACCGTATTCGAGCTATTTTTATGGAAAATCCAGACATACGGCAACCTACTAACTACTGACATCCAATGGAGCTTAAGGTTGGAAGATTCAGGTCGTTTTGGATGCCCTGAAATAACGTGATTTGGGGCCAAGATCTTGTCCTGAAACACCCCCCAACTTTTCATGGCCGCAATCATTTGCGGCACCCAAAATGTGCATTTGGGGGTACCATGAGAACACATGTTGGACAGTATGAAAGTGTATTTTAGCAGATTCCTCCCCCCCATTTCTGTCACTGGGTCCTGGTGGGCTTCCCAGTAATAGGCAACTGTGGGCAGCAGTAGTGCTCCAAGCAGTTACCCACAATGCACTTGGTGCAGGGTTACTTGCAGCTATTTGGGGACATTTAAATGGTGGCAAGACCCACATTCCTTGCACTGCTTGAAGCACACAGTCAGAAATGTTTTTAAAAGGAGCGGGGGCTTAGGGTAGAGGTGGGGAACCTCCAGCTCACAGTCTGAACATGACCCACTAGTCCAGAGTGGGAAAGTTCCAGCCCGCTGTAGGTATGTTGATCCAATGGCATCAAGGATGGGTAGCAGATTTTAGGATTACAACTCCTATCAGCCCCACCCAGTGCATAGCTGCCAAGTTTTCACTTTTCTCGCGAGGAAGCCTATTCACCATAAGGGAAAATCCCTGTAAAAAAGGGATAACTTGGCAGCTATGCCAGTGTGACCAATGGGGTCACGGATGATGGGAATTGTGATCCAAAAATCTGGAATGCATCATGTTGACTTTTTCTGCAAAACACACACACACACACACACACACACCAGTGCATAATGCCTATTAATAGGATCATATACCCTCCAGCATTTCTCCAATGAAAATCAAGATGTCCCATTCCATAATGATAACTTCACTATTTATACCCCACATATCTTACTCGGTTGCCCCAACCACTCTGGGCAGCTTCCAACATATATAACAACATAATAAAACATTAAACATTAAAAAAAACAACTTCCCTATACAGGATTGCCTTGGGCGGTTGGGTAACTCCAGACCCTCCAACATTTCTCCAATGAAAATAGGGACATCCTAAGGAAAAACGGGATCAAATCTGGAATCCAATCAGAAACCGGGACAGCTTCTCTAAATCTGGGATGTCCCTGAAAAATAGGGATGCTTGGAGGGTCTGGGATCAGCATAACTGCAATCCTGTGCACAGTTTTCTGGGTGCAAATTCCATTGAACTCAGTTGGGCATCCTTCTGACCTCATACGTTAAACGCCCTGAGCTCTCACCTTTGGCCTTTAATTAGAAATTTTGACAACTTTGCAAAGAAGTGCCACCACTGAAACGCTTCATTCAAAACTGTGTATCCCTAAAAGAAAGAAGGGCCCAGCCTCTGCCTGATTCATCTCCTCATCTTCTGCTTTATGCTGAACTCCCACCCCAAAATGATAAAACTTGAAAGCCATGTTATCCCCTCATTCACTTGCTAGAGCCACAAGGATCCCTCAACGACCCCTGGCAGATGACATCATCACTCTTGCTCTGAGAAAGGTCCCTGAGGAGCCCCACTTGCCTGCATTCTCCCTCGCTTCCACCAATGATGGGAACGTCATTTTTGTCTCTGAAGGATCATCTGACATGCATCTCAAGAGGTACACACAATTAGGGCCCAGCACTCTTGCGGAGGAGACAGTTCCAATTAAAAAAACCACACGTCAAATATGCAATTACTGAATCAGCCCATTCAGCTATACTCATTCTTTTTTCTTTTCTTTTCCTTTTCCAGCAATAAACTGTCAACGTCCCAGAATAAGGGAGAATCTTTTCAAACAAGGAACATCTGACTTTCTCTCCCTCTCTCCAAGTGAGTGAGGTGCTTCGGGGTGGGGAAGTTCTGTTAAGTCTCTGAAGTCCTTGAGCCCTGTAAGTGCAGCTGAATAAAAGCCCCTCTTTTCACCCGCAAGCAAAGTACTGTTCATTCAAGTAACTGAGCTCATTAGCTAAATTCACCCATTCACTCACTCTGAGTTGCTCAGAAAGCTTTTGTGGGTCACAGGTTTGGCCCAAAAGAGGCCTTGATGATGGCTGATGTGAGCACTAGCAACAGATCTCTAATTTTATGCGCTAGCAAGACAGGCTTGTGGGGTAGAGGGAAAGCTCTCTCTCTCTTTCTCTCAACCTCCTGGTAGACAGTCCCGTTGGTTTAGATTTCAGAAATGCATAAAATTCTTCAGCTGCAGCTGTCTCCCTGCCAAATCTTTAAATCAAAGCAGAAACCAGCTTGTCTGCAAGGACGGCTTCATTTACCATTAAACCATTTCAGGGCAATAAAAACAAGCATTGATTTTGACTACGTGACTTATGTGCAAACGTTTTGCACAGGGGCGGGGAAGGCGGGCATCACAGGGTGGGTGTGTTAGAGTGGGGCAGGTGTCAAGGGGCACAGATTGCTGGCAGAAACTGGCCAAGTTGATTTTATCAAACTATTTCCGTGTGATTTGCACCGACTGCCAGTTAATTTCTGGGCTCAATTCAAGGTGCTGCGGTTAACCTTGAAAACCCTTAATGGCTTGGGAGCTGGGGCATCTCTTCCCCAGTGCTTTGTGCCACCATTAGGCAGAGTGAGGCAAGTTTCTATTGGGGGGCAGAGCTGGGTTTGCCACATAGCCCAACGCGGGTCTTTCCAATGCCACAGAGGACCCTCTCCCACCTTAAGTGCTGAAGGCACATTGAACCACCCGTCGAGACAGCTTGTGGATCAGTTCTGCTTTCCCCATATATTTTTCCTTGCATGTTCCGATTGCCACCTGAGCCCCTGCTTCAAACCTCTTGGCCTCAGGGTGCAAGGCTGCTGTTAGCAACCAGTGGCAGGGCCTTTTGTGTTATTGCACCTACCTTGCCAAGTGGGGTTTGTCAGGCTCCATCACTATGCTGCTTCAGGTGATCGGAGAATAAGAAGAAGAAGAAGAAGAAGAAGAAGAAGAAGAAGAAGAAGAAGAAGAAGAAGAAGAAGAAGAAGAAGAAGAGGAGTTTGGATTTGATATCCCGCTTTATCACTACCCAAAGGAGTCTCAAAGCAGCTAACAATCTCCTTTCCCCTCCTCCCCCACAACAAACACCCTGTGAGGTGGGTGGGGCTGAGAGACTTCAAAGAAGTGTGACTAGCCCAAGGTCACCCAGCAGCTGCATGTGGAGGAGCGGAGACGCGAACCCGGTTCCCCAGATTACGAGTCTACCGCTCTTAACCACTACACCACACTGGCTCTCAGAAGGCCTGGCATTTTTCTTTTTCTTTTTATAAAAAAAATCTTTTGTTACTTATGTTCTTTCTGTGCTACTGAAATTTCCTAAAATGCACTGCATATTGATATGTTACTCATCAGAGGGCAATATAATGGAACTCCTTCCCTCGAGAAACTAGACAGGCCCTCTCCTTGTCCTCCTGTCGGCAGGTGAATATGTTCTTGTTCCAACAGGCTTTTGTAAAATAACTGCAGTGGTACCTCTAGTTACAAACTGAATTCGTTCCGGAGGTCCGTTCTTAACCTGAAACTGTTCTTAACTAGAGGCGTGCTTTTGCTAATGGGGCCTCTGCTGACGGCACATGATTTCTGTTCTCATTCTGGGGCAAAGTTCTCAACTCAAAGTAACTCTTCCAGGTTAGCAGAGTTTCCAACCTGAAGCATTTGTAACCTGAGGCATTTGTAACTCGAGGTACCACTGTACTTTTAATGAAATGGTTGGTGCCGTGATGTTTTTATTGTAATTACTAGTATGGTTTTAATAGATTTTAAGGCTGGCAGTTCAAATCTGCTCTGCATGATGGGGTGAGCTCCCATTGCTCTGTCCCAGCTTCTGCCAGCCTAGCAGTTCGATGGCATACCAGTGCAAATAGAGAAATAGGTACCACTGCGGTGGGAAAGTAAACGGCATCTCCGTGTGCCAATAGCAGTTTAGACATGACCCAGAAAGCTGTCTGTGGACAAACGTTGACTCCCTCAGCCTGAAAAGTCACCTTTAACTGGACTTAACCGTCCAGGGGTCCTTTACCTTTACCTTTAATAGATTTTAATGTATTTATGTAGCTTTAAAAACAAACAAACAATAAAACACTGATAGAATTAAAGCTACATAAATACATTAAAATCTAGTAAAGATAAAGGACCTTTTGTTATTTCCCTGTGGTTTTAGCTGTTCTTATTTTATCTGTAAGCCACTTTGAGTCCTTGTCCAGGAAAAAGGTGGGGTGTAAATAAATATTTGATAATAAGAATCATCATATAAGGGGGTTGTGTATGTTTTATTCTGTTTCTATTACTTTTCATTAGCTGCCTCAAGTCTCTTTGGTATAGTAGGTGGGATGGAACTTTTGAAAATAAATCAATAAAAATAAATCACCTCTCCTGGCAGAAAGCCTTTCAACCATGTGACTAGAATAAAATTTAAGATGAATGAATGATTCATCTTCATGAAGGAATAATCCTACTTTGATCAGGGCACAGGGATGGAACAGCAAGTCACAGGGGAGACCTGGGCAGGATGCCATCATCCCTTTGATGATGAAACCTTATAGCCTCCTCTTCCATCTTGCGTGCCTGTCCAGCGGACTGTCAAAACCTGCCTTTTCCTCCTCCCTGCTCTCTGCTGCACATCCATAAACTTTATTTAATTGACCCTGCACACCAGCTCAGATAAATGTACAGCAATATACGCAATAAGACATCAACCACCAATAAAACAATACCTATTAACCTGCACCTCTTTTTATCATGTCTTTAACTGTCTTGAGTGCAGAAACAAACAATTCAAAAACACTAAATAAGCCTGAACAATAATCGGATGTTATCAGTGTGTAGGAAATACTTTACATCTTCTGAGAAGGTTGCGGTCCTACAAACAACATGAGGGGTTTGTGCCACTGAACACAATATGGTTTTTATATAGGATTGCATCACATGTTATAATCCCAAAATGCAGACGTCTTGTATTTTTTGAAGGGACGTTCTTAATTATTTCAGATTGCTTAATAAACGCCTCCTCTGCAGTTTTCAAAAGTTTGACCTTTGTGTCTGTTTCTACTATGGATGGGAGTTAACCATTTTCAGTCTTGCATTTCTTTCTGTTTATGCTTTGGCCAGCTCTCTCTGCTCTGTTTTGCAAAGAAAAGCAACAGACAGCATCCTCTCATTCCTTTGCTGATGTCAGCATACAAAGCTCATATGATGTTGCTAGTGATAAGAAGAGGTTACTGGAGGGTTGCGAATCCCATGGAGACTTTTTCACATCCACATGGACGCTTCCCTTACAATTCATTGCAGACAACTTGAAAATAATACTGAGCATTCATATAGTGCTTTCCCAGTGTTCTGGGGGTGCTTTCAGGGGGGGGGGAGAGGGGTTCTTACTGCATTGGGTGAGATGGAGGAGAAATATGGGGGGGAGCAGCGCAGTCCTGCAATGTTGGTGGGTCTGCCCCAATCAGAGGGGACCTGAGAAAGCGCTTTCTGTGTCCACACGTAGGCAGTAAGCGCTTGAGAAAGGCATTCTCATTGGCACAAAACGGATTATAACTTCTCAGCGGAACGCGATTTAGGTTGACAAAACAGTGTGGGACAGGGACAATATAGGGAATGGCATCGTGCATGCAGCCAGGGCCGGCGCATCCATTAAGGCGAACTAGGCAGCTGCCTAGGGCGCCAAAATGGAGGGAGTGCTGGTCAGCTTGCCCGCCGCCCGCCACCCCCCTGGTGCTGCCTGGGGCTGCCTCCTCCGCGCCCTCAGCTGTTGAGTGGCCTCGCCCGCCTTTCAGCCAAGGAACACTCTTTTTATTTTATTTTTATTTTTTCTACTTTTTTATTTTTTCTATTTTTCTTTTTTTCTATTTCTTTTTTTCTTTTTTCTATTTTTATTTATTTATTTATTTTTTATTCCACTTATATATTTTTTCTAAAAAAGGTCAACAACTCTGGGAAATGGGGGGGGGGCGCCAGGAGGTGATCTCGCCTGGGGCGCAAAAAACCCTAGCACCGGCCCTGCATGCAGTACCCCGAAAGGCGCTTGCCAGCAGCACCGAATGCACACTATCACATAGTGTGTACCTTATATATTTGTTTCATAAAATTTATACACTGCTTGTTTTTTGTTTGTTTTTTAAACGACAACAAGAAACCAAAGTGATTTTCAATGAGATTAAAGAATAAAAAATTACAACGGTACTTTTAAACATACAAGTTGAAATACTGAAACAGATTAAAATTACCGCAACTTTCTAAGCACCTGGGCAGGCTTGTCTAAACAAGAATGTTTTTTATCAAGTGCTGAAAAGTATAGATGGAAGTCCCCCACTAGATCTCAATAGGCAAGGAGTTCCAAAGAGCTGGTGCTGCCACACTAAATGATTAAGTTCTTACAAATGCAGAATAGGTATTGGGAGGCAGCTGCAACTGTGTCCTTTCCACTGGTAGAAGTGGTTGAGTGGGTTATGGCATTGTTGTAGGCTGGGTCTAGCCAGACTTCCACCGTCATGCACTGTGAGTTTATAACTTTCTTCTAGCAAGACTCCTCCCCTGGGCCTTACCGGTAGACAAGCTCTGCCATGGCTTGCTCATGGAAACAGATGGATAGGTAGGCAGGTAAATAGAATCAAGGGCCAGGATAAAGGCAAACAACTGCTTCTTGAATGTGGCAGACACAACTCTTTGCCAAGGGAATTCCATCATAGACACCCACCAGGAAGCACCCTCCAAACCCTGACAGACAGGAATATTGTCACAATCCTCACAACAGTCCATGAAAGTCTCATCAGCAGAAAATTACGCCCATTTTTCTGATGAGGGGCTGAGGCTGTGTGAGCAAGAGTGGTTTTTCTAAGTCCGTCTCTGGACTTTGTAGGCGAGGCGACAGTCAAAACCCAGGCCTTTGCGACTCAAGAGTTTGTGACTCCACACTGGCTGTTGTTAACCCACCTTCTACTCCAAGGAGCTCAAGGCAGGGTACAAAGTAGTTCTCCCCCCTCATTTAATCCCCACAACAACCCTGTGAGGTTAGGCTGAGAGGCAGTGGCTGGCCCAAGGTCACCCAGTGAGCTTTGTGGCCACATGGGGGGATTTGAACCCTGCTCTCTGACAGGTCCATGGTGGTCACACTGTTCTGAGCTGCACCTGCAAGGTCTTTGGTCTCCAGGCTGCAAGGTGTGTGCAAACACGAGTGTGAAAATAAAGAAGGAATTTCTGTGGACGAAGGAAGGAGGACAATGGAAAAAGTTATTTGTTCAATTGCAAGCGGCCGGTAACAGGCGGTGCTCAGAAGTGCACACAGAGTGCTTTCCAAGTCGGAAATGATAAGGCGAAGGCTAATGAAGAGAAAGGAGATGGAATGCAGCAGCCTAAGGCATTTTTTGGCACACTCAGAGTGCATCTTTCTTTAGAAAAACACATACATGCACACACAAACATCCTTTTGGCTGGCTCTTTTGGCTTGTGAAAGCTTTCCTGGGGTTCAGGAAAACGCAGAAGATCTGGCCACAAACACAACGCAACAGCCCTGTGAAAAAAAGCAGAGTCAGTGGAACTGAGGAACTTCAATGAGAGGGGCTGCGCTGAAGTGGGGCGAAGGGGCTGCAGAGGAGGCAGGAAAAAGAACAGCAAACGTTGCAGATGGTCTCACTCTCTGAGGAAGAGAGAGAGAGAGACAGAGAGACAGAGACAGAGAGCGAGAGAGAGAGCAAAAGTCAGCTAAACTCGCTCTGGCTCTTTAAAACGCGAGGCGAGCGCGCCGCGGCGCGCTACTAGGAGGCACCGGGCGAGCTGCAAGTGGCTGAGGGCAGGCCCAATAAGCGCCTTCAGCACCTCCCCTCGGAGAAAAAAGCAGCAGGCGAAGGAAAAGCAACTCTGGCTCCGAAGCCTTGATTTAAAAAAAAAGAAAAGAAAAGGGACAGAAATTGGCACACGGCGGCGATGTATATAAAGCTCTCCTAGCAAGCGCGCTGCCTGTTTGCAAAGCCAGGCACCGTCGAGGGGGGTGGTAGCAGGAGCGCGCCGGCCGCGATGCCTCGCTGAGTGAGTGAGTGAGCGGGCGGCAGGCTGCTCCCAGACGCGAAGGACCTGCAGTTGCCCCGGCCGGCCCTGCCCGCGTCCTCCCCGCCGCGCCATGCCGCTCCTCCTGCTCCTCCTCCGTCGGGGTGCCCTCTTGCTCTGCCTGACCGTCCTGCGAGGGTTGTGCGCCCCGGCGGAGACGGAGCTGGTCACCCCCATCCGCCTGGACCCCTCCCCGGAGGGCGGCCGGCCGTATTTCTATGGGCCACCCGAGGGCGCCCCCGTCGGGCAAGGAGCCACCTTCCAGATCACGGCTTTCCACCAGGATTTCTACCTGCACCTGCGCCCCGACGCCCAGTTCCTGGCGCCCGCCTTCGCCACGCAGTACCTGGGCAGCGCCCCGACGGCGGGAGCGGCCGAGCAGGAGGGAGACCTGCGTCGCTGCTTCTACTCCGGGGACGTCAATGCGGACGCGGACTCTTTCGCGGCTCTGAGCCTCTGCGGTGGGCTCACGGGGGCTTTCGGCTACCGCGGCGCCGAGTACCTCATCCGCCCCGTCGAGAACGGTGGTGGGAATCGGGCGCTGTGGAGCGGCCCCGGGGAGCACCTGCTGCAGCGCCGGAGCGCGCCGGGTCCCGCCGTCCCGACTTCCCGCTGCGGCGTGGGCTCCGGCTGGAACCCGGCCATCCTGCAAGCCCTGGAGAAGTACAAGGGGGCCCCCGGGGCCCGGCGGGGCCCCCGCAACGGGACGGGCCACGCGCCGCAGCCTCCGCCGCCCCGGGCTAAGCGCTTCGTCTCCATCCCGCGCTACGTGGAGACGCTGGTGGTGGCGGACGAGTCCATGGCTAAGTTCCATGGCGGCGACCTGCAGCACTACCTGCTGACACTCATGGCCACGGCGGCGCGCCTCTACCGGCACCCCAGCATCCAGAACCCCATCCAGCTAGCCGTGGTCAAGTTCCTGGTCATCGGGCAGGACGACAAGGGGCCCAAGGTGACGAGCAACGCCGCCCTCAGCCTGCGCAACTTCTGCGCGTGGCAGAAGAAGCTGAACAAGGGCAGCGACAAGCACCCCGAGTACTGGGACACCGCCATCCTCTTCACGAAGCAGGTGGGTGGTGGCGATCTGACGGGGTGGGTTGACGGGTTGCCTCATGGCTCCTCCGGCTCATCCCGCAGGGCAGGAGGACCACAAGGTGCTGCCAAGCGAGGTGGGTGCGTCTCGCCTCCACCCTAGTGGTCCCTGCAGGGGCTTCGAATGGGTCCTTCGAGGGAAGAGCCTTGAGGTTGTACGGCAGCGCGGGTGAGGCTGATTCCCCTCCTTGGCCAGCAGGAGGCGCTGTAACGATGGTGGTTTTTACTAATAACATTCGCTGTGTGTATGGGACGGGATTCTGGTTTATTGCATCTGTATCCGGCCTTTTCCTCCAAGGAGCTCAAGGTGGTGAGTGTGGTTATCCACACCATCATTTAATCCCCACAACAGCCCTGTGAGGTAGGGTTGCTGTGAGGCGACTGCCCCAAGGTCAGTGAGCTTCATGACTTGTGTGTGCGAACACGTGTAAATGTGTGGTTGAACCCTGATCTTTCCCAGGTCCTACTCTGACACTGTAATCTTCATAATGCCATGAGGTAGGTTAGGCTGAGAGGCAGTGACTGGCTAAGGTCTCCCAGTGAGCTTCATGTCCTGAGTGAGAATTTGAACCCTGATCTCCCAAGGTGCTGGTTTGACACTCTAACCACTGCACCACTCTTGACTCCTCCCGAAACCGCATTAGTCCCCTTTCCCTTAGTCCAGCCTGGGGCGTTTCAGATGTTGTCAGATTACAGCTTTCATCACCTCCTCACCATTGGCCATGCAGGGCAGGAGCTGATAGGAGTTTTAGTCCAGTGTTTCTAGGGCATCATGCTGCTGTGGCCTCAGTGACCTTCAGACTACCACGCCCAGTACACACTCAGGACTAAGCCCCATTTGTTCTCAAAGGGTGGAGACTTCTTCCCAAATTAATTCAGGATTAGGTGGTACCTGCCCCCAATGAGCCACTAGAAGATGCCTTCCCAAATGAAAAGCAATAGCGCTTACTTGGCCGGTCACTTTCGGCTTTGCTGATTTTTCGAGAGAAGTGCAGGGAAGCTGCTTTGATGCCGTTCTCCTTTGTTTAGCCCACTACACTGCTGCCTGCCTGGATTGGCAGTGCCTTTTGTGGGTCCCGGGCAGGTCCAGCCCTGATGTCTTAAGGAAGCTCCAAGTTATGATGGCTGCACTCTGCCTCTGGCGTTCAGGTTTCCCCAGATGAGAATCCTGCTGGCCACTGAACCGGATGTTGGTCTAGATTGGCATGATCCCTGAGCCAGCAGGGCTCACTTTTTATGTTCTGATCTTTTTGCTGAAGCTGCCAGGGGAACGTGGGTTTGGGACCTTCTGCGTTGGGATGCATGCAATCTAGCCTTGCTCTCTGCCACCACCACCCCAATTGCTTGGTTGCAGCTCAGAGGGGAGCACGTGGGTTGTGAGCTTGGCATACATGGAATTCCTTTTGAACAGCAGCCCAGAAAGAAATAAAAAAAGTGGGTAGAGAAAAAAACACCCGTTGGCACAGTTTTTTTGCGAAGCCAGTAAATGGGTCAAGAGAGAGACATTCTTCAGGAGGAGTCATTTGTGACAAGAAGCTGCCCTTTGCCAGTGGAGCATCTCGCTGGGCGGGGCGGAGCCACGATGCTTCTCCTCTCTCCTCCTTCTGTCTCTCCCTCCTTCTCTCCTTCCTGCCTCTGCCAACTGGGTCAGAGCTGCCAATTACCCAATGCAGTGTCTTGGTTTGCCTGCCATGATGTGGCTGAGAAAACCATTGCAGGATGAATTTGTAGTTGCACCTTGAGAGTAATAAAAAACACACGGAAAACTTCAAGAGGAAAAAGGCAATTAATAGAGGCGATTAAGAATATAAGAAGAGCCTGATGGATCAGGCCAATGGCCCATCTAGTCCAGTATCCTGTTCTCACAGTGGCCAACCAGATGCCCATTATGGAACACCTGTAAGCAAGATTTGAGCACAAGAGCCCTGTTGTTTTCAGCAACTGGTACTTCAAATCATTGCTGCCTCCTGTTGTGGAGGCAGAGCGTAACCATCCTGGCTCATAGGCACCGATAGCCCTCTCCTCCTCCTCCTCCTCCTCCTCCTCCTCCTCCATCATCATGAATTTATCCAATCCTCTTTTCAAGCCATCCAAGTTGGTGGCCATCACTGCCTCCTGTGGGAGGGAGTTTCACAGTTTAAGTCTGCACTACATAAAGAAGTACTTTTAAAAATCTGTCTTAAATATTTGAACGTTCAACTTCAAATATTTTTATTATAATTTACAAAATAGGAGATACATAAATTGTAGGAACCATGTGGAGAAGGTGGAAAGAGATGCATCCATTCCCCCGCGCCCCGACCCCTAGGATGCTAAAATGTAGAGCAGGGGTGGGGAACCTGGAAGTCCAATTGCCCCTGGAGCATTGGAGGTCCCCCTCCTGACTTGGGATCACCCTCTGAAATTAACCGGCAGCAGATTCAGCAGACAGAAGAAAAATATCTCTTTTCTCCTTCCCTGCATAGTGAATTGATAGATTTTCCTTGCACCATGAAATGGTTATGGCTGCTGACATAAGTCCTGATACCTAAATGGAGACCCTCCATATTCAGAGGCAGTCTACCTAAAGCATAGTTGTTGTTGTTGTTGTTGTTGTGGGATGTGGTTGCGGTGGGAACCTTTGATGCTGCTGGATTCCAGCTTCTCTCCACCCAAGCCGGCATGATCCATAGTCAGGGATGATAGGAGCTGTAATCCAAAAACATATTGAGTGCCATAAACTCCTATCTCTGCTGTAAGAGAGGCAGGGAAGTCCTACGAAAAGGAAGTTCGGATCAATGGGCTCTTGGTTTCATCCAGATCTTCTCATGTTCTTGTCGGTCACACAGAGCCAGGGATTTGCTTTGTTTTCTGAACTCCCCCTCCCAACAGCTGGGCACAGCACTAATCTTTTTCTGAAATCTCTTGCAGAACCCTCTTTTCATTGCATGAGGTTTTGGAAACTTGAGACCTAATGTACTGTCTTTCTTTAGAAATTGTTAACTCTCACTCGCCTCATGTGTGAAGTGGGATTTATTCCCCCAGAGTAATTTTTCATGTCAACATCCGTTTACAGTGGACGTAAACAAGTTAAGTTTGTCTGGCTGCACGACTTTGCCCTTAAATAAACATTCCTGCGATTTCCCTGCTTAATTAGAAGGATTTGCTACTTCCTTTCCTGCTGTTCCTTTTTTGTTTGGGGGTGGTGTTTGTGAAATCCAGCGGAGAGAGCAAAGTTAAGTCCTTAGTTTGTCAGTGGAAATTTCATGGCAGTCAGGGGTGTCAGATCAGTGGTGGCTGCTGTCCGTGGGGACTGGTAGGGTAGAAGTCCGGGAGCCCAACAGTAGGTGGCGCCAGAGCCAATGATAGAGGCAATTCATTTTAGCTTGGTCCCTGTCCTCCTCTCTGTTGAGGGCAACTCTGAGACAACGGAGGAGGATGACAGGCAGTGCCACCCCTGGACTGGGTGTAAGTGGGAAGGCAGGCAGGTGCGGACAGCCTAAGATTGGTGGACAACGTCCAGTTTGCCCTAATGGACCAATCTCTGCTGACCTCCACCATGCATTTCCTTCTGGAATCTATTACTTATTGCATTTATTTCCCACTTTGTTCTCCAGGGGGCTCAAGGTTCTCCCCACCGTCATTTGATCCTCAAATCAACCCTGCGGGGTAGGTTAGAGTGAGAGGCAGGGACTAGCCCCTAGGGTCACTCAGTAAGCTTCATGGCTGAGTGGGGATTTGAACCCAGTTCTCCAGAATGCTAGTCCAAAACTCTAACCACTGCACTGGAACCCTGGCACATGCACACACACACTAAACTTTCAAGGTTCTAGTTCCCATTTCATCTTCACAACAACCCTGTGAGGTAGGTCAGGCTGAGTGGCAGTGCCTGGCCCTCAAGGTCGGGGGGTGAGCTTTGTGACCAAGTGGGGATTAGATCCCTGGTCTCCCAGGTCCTAGTCGGGCACTCTTTCTGCTGCACCACACTGGCTCTCATCCCCAAACCAGCATCTTTTTCAATAAGGCACAAGCTGGCTGGGCCTGTTCCTAACTCCTCCCCTCTGTAGCCCCTGTGCTCCTGCATCTCCATGTTGATGCTGACAGCCTGAGCATCCTCTGGGATTGCTCCTTGATGCTGTGGGCTTCGTGCCCGACAGGAATGCAACTGCTCCCTCTAGACCCGGTCGCTAAGCAGCCATCATCGCCTAAGAACGAGTGGTTTTTGCTTCCCTACACCTGGACGGTGATTCAGGCAGGTGATTGACTTGGAAATCTCCTCAAGGAATCCCTTGTCATCCTCGGGCTGAACCTTGGCTACACACACTGTTCTGATCCATGGCAGCCTTCCCAGTTTTGCTCGCAGGAAACATTTGGACACATCCAATTGGGATTTTTCATTTGACACGGCAGGAGCTTTGGCCAAACTTGTACCGGGAAACGTTCTGACCGTTCTGTTTCCATCTCCACCATTTGCTCATAGCCTTCTCCTCCTCCAGGGCTCTGTTGCCTAAGTGAAGGCTTCCTCCTTCCGTGTTTGTGCAGCCGGCTGCTGGGATAGGCAAGATTAAGGAGGCGCTTCTTGCCTTGGGTCTCAGGCAAAAAAAATGCCTCACCATCTAAACCTCAGATACATAGCCATAGTCTGGGTGTCAGAAACCAGTGGCCCTCTAATTGCTATTGGACAACAGCTCCCATCATTTCCAACAATAGCTGTGATTCCTCCATTGCAAGGCATTGGACTAGCAATGACTCAATGACCCTTTGGCTCCCAGTGATGCAATGAATATAGGGAGGGCCACATCTCTGTTTGCTGATGGAGAAAGATTAGAACAAACCTGTTGGTAGGAATGGAAGGCATCGCGATTGTGTATTTGTGTGTGTAAGGAACCAGCACAACACACTTGACCACTAACGTGTATGAAATATCTCCAAGACTATTCCATCCTTCTTCGTTCCTTCCATGACTACAGCCAAATGTCCACAGCTACCTGCATGACTCACACCTAGACTTGGGTTTTTTTGGGGGGGGGGCAGGCACAGCCCCTGCAAAGCTTTGAGCCATTCTGTGAACTTCCATAGGCACTTCTGTTTGTGTGAATCTCAGAGAAGGGGTCGAGGGCAAGGGGGATGGAGAAGCAGACCCAGAGATGTTTTGGGGTGGCCTGCCGTTTTTACTCATGTCACAGGGATGGCCCTCTTAACACATGGCAGAGGCTGCAATCATATGCACTCTCACCTGGAGAAGGGTCCCATGCATTCAGTGGAACTTGTTTGAGAGGAGACATTGCATTTAAAATTTAAAATCTAAATTGTATTTTAACTACTTGTTTTCTTTTTATGTCTTATTGCAATTTTATTGGTGTCAGCCGCCCTGAGCCCGGTTTTGGCTGGGGAGGGCGGGGTATAAATTATTATTATTATTATTATTATTATTATTATTATTATATTGGTGCGATGGCAAATTCTGAGGTGCACTAATGCATTGTGATGGCAACTCCTATTGCAGGGATGGGGAACCTCAGGCCTGGGTGCTAAATGCGCCCCCACCCAGGTCTTTCTGTTTGGCCCCCAAGGATCTCCCCTTTCGAAGCACAAAATGAGCCTGTTCTATGGCATCTTGGAGTGCTTTTGCCTGGTTGGATTTTAACTGTGATCCTGCTCCTTTCTTGCTTGTATGGAGGACAGGACAGGTGCAGTTGTGTCAAACCTCTGATTTCTGCCTGGCTGGTATGCAGCTTGTTGTAAAAAAAAGTAAGAGTCACATCCATTGCTCCGCCCAATGTTGTATCTGGCCCCTGCATACCACTGCATGTGTCACCTCTGCAGTACAGCTATAGGGACTGTGTGTTCCTTTAGTCTCTAGCCAGACCAAAGACATACTAACAAATTAGACCATCGTTCATGGCATTGACTGCAATCCCGTGCATCGCTTTCTGGGAGTAAGCTGAGTTCCGTGGATCTTCTGACTGTAGAGCAGGCACCCCCAAACTGCAGCCCTCCAGATGTTTTGGCCTATAACTCCCATGATCCCTAGCTAACAGGACCAGTGGTTGGGGAAGATGGGAATTGTAGTCCAAAATATCTGGAGGGCCGAAGTTTGGGGGTGCCTGCTGTAGAGGTTCAACTTGCAAAACACATTGAGCTTCAAGAACAAGTTTTTCTGCCAGCTGCAATGGCAGCCTTTTCAATTAGGAATGCTATCATCTTGCAAAGACATGTTGATGATGACAGCAGCAACAACAAGGCTCCCATCTGACTGGTGTGAAGCAGGTACCTCATCAAAGAAATGGAAGGAAGTACCCAGCCTTGATTATTTTTCTTGTTCTCTGACTTCCTCAGTGCTAGGTAAAAGTAAAGGGACCCCTGACCATTAGGTCCAGTCACGGATGACTCTGGGGTTGCGGCGCTCATCTTGCTTTACTGGCCGAGGGAGCCGGCGTACAGCTTCCAGGTTACGTGGCCAGCATGACAAAGCTGCTTCTGGCAAACCAGAGCAGCACATGGAAATGCTGTTTACCTTCCCGCTGTAGCGGTTCCTATTTATCTACTTGCATTTTGACGTGCTTTCGAACTGCTAGGTTGGCAGGAGCTGGGACCAAGCAAAAGGAGCTCACCCCGTCACAGGGATTCGAACCGCTGACCTTCTGATCAGCAAGCCCTAGGCTCAGTGGTGTAACCGCAGCGTAACATCCCACAAATCCTGGAGGTGGGGGAAACAACAACCTTGAAACCTCATTCAGTTGCTGGAGAAAATAGAGTCCATCAATTCCTCTGCAATAGATGATGTCATCGCTCATGCTTTGAAAAAGGTCCCCAAACTGTGCTCCCTCACATCCTCCCTCTGCTCCACCACTGGGAATAAACATGTGTGGGATTGGATTGTAAAACTCCTAGAAAGAGATGCAGAGTTTGAGGCAGTGAGTGAACATGGGACTCCGCCCTGTGACGAACCCTCCTTTCCTTGTCCCCTCAATTCCTCCCATGATATCAGACTGGAACAAGCCAGGTTTGGCTGCTCCTTCTCTGCCGGTCTATTGAGTTGGGACTGCAGGAGCCTCAGATGGAATGCATTAGAGCAGGATGTGGCTCGGGCTCATGAGACCCTTGCCTTGTTGAAAATGAGACCTGGAACTTTTCCACCGACTTTGGAAGGAGGGAGCCAGAGGCTTCCCCCAACTGCTGCATCCCAGCAGTGTGGCAACGGAAGTGAATGTGACAAATGTGATATTATTTGCAGGATTGTCAAAAAGCTGCCTTTATGGAAAAGGGGGAGAGAAAAGAACAGTTTCTGCATGTTAGGAATCCGAAAGAGTTCTTCAGCCCCGCAACTGCCGAGGGAACAGTAAAAAGAAAAAGAAGGGGGGAGAGGAAGAATACATATTTTTAATAGATAAAGCAAGGTGTCTTAGAGTTTCATTTTCCTCCCGATTCTGTGGAATTCTATCCTGGAGCAGATCAGTAACTCCCATTTCCCTTTTCTTTTCAGGGTGAGGGTTTCCACTGAGTAGGTTCCAAAATAAAACACTTTTTGGAATCGCAGGAAATTGGGCTCCATGAGTTTGTAGCTATTTAGGCAATGTTGATGACTACAAGCCTCAAATTTAGTGTTGACCTTCAGTTCAACCTAAGCTGCGTGTCCTGATCCTTACAAACATCAGATGGAGAGATAAACGTGGGTGCAGATTCATGTGACTTCAGACTGATGGGGCAGGGAGGCTGGAAGGAAACAGAGAATCACAGAATAGAATTTGTAGAGTTGGAAGGTGTACCAGTGGTCATCTAGTCCACCCCCTGCAATGCAAGGTTTATTTAAGCCAGACTTAAATAAAACAAAAATCATTGCATCTAGAAAACTAACATGTCAGGGAGGTGTGATTAGAACTCTTCCTCCCTTGATATCTGTTGCCGGTTGTTTGTTTGTTTTTGCAGAAGCAGGAGCTTTCAGCTCTGTGATTCACTCCACCCCACACTGCAGACTACAATGGTAGAATCCAGAGCCATTTCTACTCTAAAGTCTTGTAAGGACTGTTTGCTTTGAGTTGGGTGCCCTTGAATTCGATCTCTCCCTCTGGGTCGGTTGTGAACAATGACAACAAAAGAGTGGGCGGCTTCTCCTCTTTGCATCCGTGGGTTGTGTTCAATGCTAGTCCTACTCAAGAGCAGACCCTTTGAAAGGAATGAGCCACATCTGCTACCTTCAGCAGGTCTCCTCTGAGAAGGACTAGCATTGAGGGCAACCAAATACCTTGCATCTATTGGGGAAGCTTCCCAGGGATGGGGTTACACTTCTTTTTTTTGGATCAGAACCTGTCTGATTTAAGAAGATGTAGACCAGGCATCCCCAAACTTCGGCCCTCCAGATGTTTTGGACTACAGTTCCCATCATCCCTGACCACTGGTCCTGTTAGCTAGGGCTCATGGGAGTTGTACGGTAGGCCAAAACATCTGGAGGGCCGCAGTTTGGGGATGCCTGATGTAGACTCTGTGCACACTGTCCCTTTAAAGCACACCTGGAGCACATTTTCTCCCTCAAAGAATTCTGGACACTGTAGTTTGTTAAGTGCTTTTGGGAACTGTAACACCGTGAAGGGCAAACTACAGTGCCCAGGATTCTTTGAGGGAAAGAATGTCCCTTGAATGTGCCTTAAAGGTGTAACACAGCTCACAAATATGAAAAAGGCAGCCTACGGTGTTACATTTGGGGAGAGTTTGTGCTGCAGCGTTCCTGGGGCCTTGTCCCATCTTCCCAATAATAGCCAGCTTGCATTTTTTGTGCATTACTGAGCTGCTCATTCCTCAAACCCCAATGTGAGGGCACTGGATCAATGGAGACATCTGCCTTTCTTGAACTCCTCCATCTGTGGTCTCTTGATACCGCAAAATGTATCTGCCTGCCAAAAAGGCTGTTACGTAAACCCTGAGCTCTTGTTTCATTAAAAAAGGAGGGAGGGCGACAAGCTAATTGATAGGCAGTTTGCAGTGGCAGTCGACAAGTCCCGTGCAGAGCAGCTGGTGGGCAGGTTGGGGTGTTTGCCTTCTCATTCTGGTATCAGGAAATTCTGGAAAAGGCAGGTTACTCAGGCAGAAGCGGCACGAAACTTGAGAATGGCTGCAGCTCAGTAGCAGACATCAGTTTTGCAGGCAGAAGATCTCTGGTTCAATCCCTGGAATCTCCAACTAGAACTGGGAGAGAATCTCCTGGAACTCTCGTGATCTTAAGCTACCCTTCCATACCTGCAGTTTGGGGATAATAATACTGAGCCTACTTTACAGGATGGTTGCTAGGATTGCAGCAAGTTAATGTTTGCAGTAGTGATGTATGGAAGTGAGAGCTGGACCACAAAGAAGGCTGATCGCCCAAGAACTGATGCTTTTGAATTATGGTGCTGGAGGAGACTCTTGAGAGTCCCATGGACTGCAAGAAGACCAAACCTATCCATTCTGAAGGAAATCAGCCCTGAGTGCTCACTGGAAGGACAGATCGTGAAGCTGAGGCTCCAATACTTTGGCCACCTCATGAGAAGAGAAGACTCCCTGGAAAAGACCCTGATGTTGGGAAAGATTGAGGGCACAAGGAGAAGGGGACAACAGAGGATGAGATGGTTGGACAGTGTTCTCGAACATGAGTTTGACCAAACTGAGGCAGTGGAAGACAGGAGTGTCTGGTGTGCTCTGGTCCATGGGGTCACGAAGAGCCGGACACGACTAAACGACTAACAACAATGTTTGCAAAACACTCAGCTCGCTCAAAAGAGGGCATCATTCCATATGATGCACTACTTGCTTAGTTGCATGATGAAACTTGGGAGAATGCACCAACGGTGACTTTTAAAGTGATATTGGAAAGATGTGCAGGACCTTGAAGGCACATCAGAATGCCATCTTGGTGAGGTCCAGTTCCGTGGTCTGTTCTCTTGGAGAACAGAAGAAAACACGGTGTAAATGCAATCAACAATATTTAGCATTTATATAGAGCAGGCACATCCAACTTCCAAGAGAGTGCAATCTACTCACACTGGCAGTGATCTACCCACTGTATTGATTTTTTTAGGGAGGGTGAGCCATGAGCCAAAGTTATTGAGCTTTTTTGGGGGGGGGATCCCGCAACCGACCAGGGACATCATGTGGTCGACCTGTTGGACAAGCCAGATATAGAGGTAAAGGCACTTCATATACATTATCCCAGGACTCCTCCTAGCTTGGGATGCCCGAGGAACTCGGCATTCATAAATTCTGATGCACGTTGACCTGATTTACATCTTCAAATGCGCAGGTCGATGCAGAAATGGGATGGGAAAAACTTATGAATGAACATGTGCAAAACACGTCAGGAAATAGTGATCTGCCCATCTCTCTGCTTACAACAGTTCTGTAAGGCAGGCCAGTCTTATTCTTTCCATACTGCAAATGTGGGCAGGGCAGGGAGTGGTCTGGCTGAAAACAGCAGCTGACTTATAGCTACTATAGGCACCTTCTGTCATAGCACTGCACGATTCGCTTACAATTTGTTTACAGAAAGACACCTTTCCTGTAAAAAAAGAAAGGCTTTCCTTTAACCTCTTACTATCCACCAGCAACCTCAAGCAATGATACTGGACAGGATCCAGGGCCTGTCCTCATAAGCTGCATCCTAGATCAATGTGGGTCGAATGATCTCCAAGGAAAAATGACTTTGGGTGACCCAGGTCTGGGGTGGGGCAAGAGGGCATTAAAGGAGGGCCTGTTAAAAGCTCCTTGTTAATCTCTGCCTGCAACCAGGAGGCAAGGCTCACTAGAGAAAGTGGGTCAGTATGTCAGTGCAAGTCTTAGGCAAGAAGCCAAGAGATCCTTTCAGCTAGCAAGGCAAGGAGAACTAAAATAAAGAAAAAAAGGAATCGGTAAGGCAAAAGAAACAACCAACTTCCATTTTTTGGTCAGAGGCAGTAATGCTTCTGAATACCAGTTGATGAAACCACAGGAGAAGGGGAGCTCTTATGTTTGGGTCCTGAATGTGGGCTTCCCCATTTGGGCACCTGTGATCAGGATGCCTCTCTAGATGGGCACTGGCAGCAGAGCTCTTATGCTGTTCCCATAAAGCAACATTTCTCCCTCTCCAATTAACTAAGGTATGACTTGTAGACCGTACTTTCTGAACCTAGAAGGTTTTCAGGAACTAAAGACCCATCGTGCTTTGCTTCCTCTGGGCTGCACATTTGGACAAGGAGCAGGGGCAAGGTAGGGTTGTGTCCACAGCTGGCATCTTTGCCTCAACACTAAGCTGAGCTGCCCTGCAGATGCCACTGGACTCCAGCCCCCACCAGGTCCAAGCAACATAACCAATGGCCAGGGATGGTGGGAGTTATCATCCCACAGCACCTGGGTTCATTGTTGTGGACTGCATTTCTCCAACAGAAGAAGAGTATATGTGGAGTATATGCAGAAAACGTTTCTGGAGATGGGTGAGAATCCGCATAGACTTTGCAGAGAAGATCTGTGAGCATTAAGATCTGCCTTCCTGGATCAGAGCAAGGGGGTCCAGCTAGCTTTTCCTTATGTTCTCAGCTGGAGCTATCCAGATGCCTTTGAGAAAGCCACAAGCAGGACATGATGCTTGAGACAGCCAACCCCAACCTTTCTGGGTCCTGCTTACAAACCTATTTATACATTCAGCATAATGAGGTGGCCACATCAGCCTGAGAGAGGGGGTGAATGACATGTTTAAAATGCCCCCCCTTTATAGAAAAGTGACAAGCAAACAAGCACAAACTCCCTGCACTTAGAAAGCTAACATTTACAGAAGGAAGCTTCTACCCTGGTCCTTTCTCTCGTGTGCTAGATATCTGCATGCAAAGTCACCTTTTTATTTTTTAAAAAAATGCAATCTTGCATTTTAAATCTTGCATTGCAATCTTAAGCATATTTACTCAGCAGTGACTCTCACTGTGTTCAGTGAGGCTTACTCCCAGGTAAGTGTGCCTTATAACCTCAAGCAAGCAATCCTACACCAATAGTCCCTAAAGAATGTTGCAGCGTACATTTTTTTCTGAAACGTAAAGATTGACTTTCAATTTGAATCTGGTGGCCAAGTTATTTTGCAGGGTTTGGAGTTTCTCTGGCAAGGCATGTTGTATTTCAGAGTGGGCGTGAATGGAGAAAGCGTCTAGAGGATGAACAGAGAGTGCAACGTAGCTGGATACCATGAGGGAGGAATGGCTAGCCTGCTAGCCACGCAGGGCACAGGTCCAGTGACCCTGAACTTGCAGCCTCTCACAGGAAGTTACTGTGTGTTCTCAGATGTTATCTTTGCATGTGCAAGGGCTTGAACATTGTCCTTAAACTAACAAAATCTCAAAAGCTTAGATTCTTCAGTGAGAGATTCCAAAATAACCACAAACAGTCATGCTTTTTTTAAAAAAATATTTTTTATTGAATTTTATAAGAACATTAAAAAATATAACACATTAACAAAATAACACTACAAAACATAAAAATACAAAACGACATAAACAATAAACACATTTCATCTTATATCTTCTTTAAAATCATTGTCTCTTTTGCTTCCCCAAGTCCCTTCTATCTGATTTTCATTTTAAAGTCATCTGTAACAGTTTCTAGCTCATTACTTTTTAAATTCATCATCATAATTTTTTCCCCTTAATTCATTTATAACTCAATTTATAACTCAATTTCCAGTTTTATAATCTTTTCCTTATATCCCTAATGCCTTAACTTCGGTCTTTCCCTAGGTGATCCATCTTTTATTATTCAGAAATAATTCCCTAAGTACACTTTAATTTTTTTCCAATCTTCCTCCACTCTCTCATCCGCCTGGTCTCGAAGTCTTCCTGTCAATTCTGCTAGTTCCATGAAGTCCAACATTTTCATTTGCCATTCTTGTAAAGAGGGTAGTTCTTCCTTCTTCCAGTATTTCGCAAGCAAAATCCTCGCCGCTGTGGTGGCGTACATAAACAAGTTAACATCCTCTTTTGGGATTTCCTCCCCGATTATTCCAAGCAAAAAGGCCTCTGGTTTTTTCAAAAATGTGTTTTTATATATCTTTTTCATTTCGTTATAAATCATTTCCCAGAAGCCTTTTATCTTGGGGAAGTCCACCACATATGGTAGAATGAGCCCAAACAACCACGCTTTTAAGCAGTATGCCAGGGGGTGGGGGGACATCTGTGGTCCTCCAGATGTTGCTGAACTACAACTCCCACCATCTCTGACAATTGTCTAGGCCAGCCGGGGCTGATGGGAGCTGGAGTCCAACAACACTCCTCGCTGTGCAAGGCGATGTATTCAGCATGATGGCCTTGGCTGTGAACCTTCTGTGGAGTTGGCAGGTTGACTTGGAAATTATATTAACATGGGTCATTGTAAAGTGTGATAAGTGATCAGCAGAGCTGTCTTGTGAGCTGAGAATTTATTCCCACCCACCCATGTTCCTCTTCTGCTAGCTGCCACCCTGCCTGAATCGTTCCAGAAAATGGACAGAGATGGGTGCTGACCAAGGAATTTTGTAGATTCTTATCTTGATCTCCTGAGAAGCAGGACACGACAATCTTGCTGATGGACGACCTTAGCTTCCTCCTGAAGCCCATCTATCACAATGAGGTGAATGTGATTCCCGTTCCCTATGGCTGCAGGAAAACTGCCCCTGGGGAACAACCAATCTCTTGCTTCAAAATGCCTGTCAAAGCTCCTTAGTGCAAGCCTGTAATTGGCCTGTCATCACTTTTGCATCATTATACCCAGTTTTGCACTTGATAATCCTCAAGTTGTTGTTGTTTAGTCGTTTAGTCGTGTCCAACTCATCGTGACCCCATGGACCATAGCATGCCAGGCACTCCTGTCTTGCACTGCCTCCCGCAGTTTGGTCAAACTCATGTTCGTAGCTTCGAGAACACTGTCCAACCATCTCGTCCTCTGTCGTCCCCTTCTCCTAGTGCCCTCAATCTTTCCCAACATCAGGGTCTTTTCCAAGGATTCTTCTCTTCTCATGAGGTGGCCAAAGTATTGGAGCCTCAGCTTCACGATCTGTCCTTCCAGGGAGCACTCAGGGCTGATTTCCTTCAGAATGGATAGGTTTGATCTTCTTGCAGTCCATGGGACTCTCAAGAGTCTCCTCCAGCACCATTGATCCCCTTCATGGATCAATGCCTTGTCGTGGTGAAGGGGCTTGAATAACTCAGAGAAGCTATGAGCTATGCCATGCAGGGCCACCCAAGATGGACAGGTCATAGTGGAGAGTTTTGACTAAACGTGATCCACCTGGAGAAGGAACTGGCAAGCGACTCCAGTATCCCTGCCAAGAAAACTCCATGGACAAAGACAACAGGCATATAATCCTCATACTCTGTGCAAAGATGTGCCAGCAGGGGTCCTGCCTCAACCTGACCTCATATAATCCCTTTTAGCCCCTGGGGGTGGATCTACACACAGGAAAAAATGCTACAAATAAGCCAGAAATTAAATCAAGGTAACAAAAGAAAAAAAGGAACGCTATGGAAAATTGCTTAGAAATTTCTTTTTGCTCTCTGGTGCCATCTGGTATTGCATGTTTATAATGCATTCAAAACGCTGTTTCTGGACTAACGTAGCTGAGGCCTGGGACTCAGCGGAAAAAGCCCTAGGGCTCCATTGCGCCTTGAGGGGTACCAGGGCCACATTCACACCATACATTGATAAAACTGCAATTTCACTTCAAGCAGTTATGGCTCCCCCGCAAGGAATTCTGGGAGCTGTGGTTTGTTAAGGGTGCTGAGAGTTGTTAGGGAGACTCCCCATTTCCCTTCCCTGAGCTGCAATTCCCACAGTTCCCTGGGAAAAGGGCTTGACTGCGAAACCGCTTTGGTAATTAGAGCTCCTGAAGAGGAATAGGGGTCTCCTAACAACTCCCAGGACCCTTGAACTACAGCTCCCAGGATTCCTTGGGGGAAGCTACACTGACTCTTCAGAGTGGGATCATCATGCTTTGGCTGCATGGTGCGGATGTGGCCTTTAGAGCCAGCCCTGTAGGCGCCTCTCCACTTACAACACCAGTAGCCCTTTAGTCATCTTGAGGCTCTTACTGGGGCGAGAAATCTCATGTCCCTCTCTTGCATAAGGGCCAAAAGTTACATGTAGTGGCTCTCTAGACCCACCAGTGAGCTGCTTTACCAGATTGTTGTTAAGGACCAGCGATTGCCTAACAGGAGAGAGTTTTTGGCTCATTGCTCTCTATTCACTTTCCTCTTTCTCTTTCTTTTATTTTTTTTGGTTAAAGCCAGTGCCAGATTATCTGCTCCATTGACCATCATCTGCCACAGAGAGGAGCGTGAGCTGGCTAGGGAGAGGCAGTTTGCGCAGAGACAATGGAAAGCTCTCTCTGGGTCACAGTGACGAAGGGCTTCTCTGGTTAGCATCCAGCAGAGGAGGGGGAAGATCTTGGCTACGTTGGCAGAAGAAAATTCCAGAGAGAGAGAGAGAGTCTTATGGCACCGTGAAGATAAACAGCTGTATTGTTTGTGCAATACAGTGGATGCGAACCATTCAGGCGAATGGGGGCACCACCAGGGGGCTAGCATGGGCAATAATAATAATAATAATAATAATAATAATAATAATAATAATAATAATAATAGTTACAGGTAGGTAGCTGAAGAAGTGTGCATGCACACAAAAGCTCATATCTATGACAAACTTAGTTGGTCTCTAAGGTGCTACTGGAAGGATTTTTTAAATTTTGTTTTAATAATAATAATATAATTTATACCCCACCCATCTGGCTGGGTTTCCCCAGCCACTCTCGGCAGCTCCCAAAACATGATAAAAGATCAAACATTAAAAACTTCCCTAAACAGGGCTGAGTTCAGATGTCTTCTAAAAGTCAGGCAGTTGTTTATTTCCTTGACATCAGGTGGGAGGGCGTTCCACAGGTTCCATCTTCTTCCACCTTAGTCTTGGTCAGGCATCCCCAACCTGCGGTCCTCCAGATGTTTTGGCCTACAACTCCCATGATCCCTAGTTAACAGGATCAGTGGTCAGGGATGATGGGAATTGTGGTCCAAAACATCTGGAGGGCTGAAGGTTGGGGATGCCTGGTCTTGGTGTTGCCTTTGTAGATCTCAGCAAGTCAGAGAATAGGAATGAAGCTCTAATTCAGGCATAGGCAAACTCTGCCCTCCAGATGTTTTGGGACTACAGCTCCCATCATCCCTGACCACTGGTCCTGTTAGCTAGGGATGATGGGAGTTGTGGTCCCAAAACATATGGAGGGCTGAGTTTGCCTATGCCTGCTCTAATTAGTAGGCCCTGCCTGTTACTGGCTCTGGCGCCACCTACTGTTGAGCTCCCTGCTTTCCCACCCAACCATTCCCCACGACCATTAGTTAGCCCACTGGTATCCCAACTCCTCCAGTCCTGATTCTTTTGTGTAATATTTATGACTTATCACGGCCGGCTCCTGGTGGCTCACATCCGAGCATCTTCATCCTGGATTCCTTCAGTTGTCGGCGAGATTGCAGAAGACGATAGCCTTGAAATACGATGCATCTTCCCCAAAGGTTGAAGAATGCCCATGTGTGAACTCCATGCAGCCATTTATCTTCCTCCTCGCTCTCCCCACCTCACTCTCTTGTGTGGGCGCACTTCAAAGGAAATGATCCGCACAGGAAAGGAGGCGGCTGCATTTGCCTCTGAGAAGGAGGAGCACACACAGGGACCTGAGTGGGGTTGGATGACTCAGGATGCAAGCCCAGTCCTGGAGGTCGGCCACCCCTATGATGTTTGGAAAGGAATGCTGTCCTGGTGGGATCATCCGTCAGCTGACTGTGCGCTGCTGGTGCAGAGGCATGGCGCTGATTCTCAGGGCCTTCAGGACTCGACAGAAGAAAGGCCCTCTTCACAGAAAGGCAAAATCGCCCAAAGACGCAGCGATGTAGAGTTAGGTCACCTGTTTTCAGAAAATGAAAACAAAACTGCCAGTACAGTGGTACCTCGGTTTAAGTACACAATTGGTTCCGGAAGTCTGTACTTAACCTGAAGCGTACTTAACCTGAAGCGAACTTTCCCATTGAAAGTAATGGATAGTCGATTAATCCATTCCAGACGGTCTGCGGAGTACTTAAACTGAAGCGTACTTAACCTGAAGCGAACTTTCCCATTGAAAGTAATGGAAAGTGGATTAATCCGTTCCAGACGGGTCCGCGGAATACTTAAACTGAACGTACTCAAACCGAAGCGTACTTAAACCAAGGTATAACTGTATCATTATGACAAATCTGTGCTGTCAACGCATTTGGAATACAGTGTACAGTTCTGGTTGCCTCACCTCAAAAAGGATGCGATAGAGTTGAAAAAGGGCAACCGAAACGATGATTAGAGGAAAGTTTTTTTCTTCTCTCGTAACACAGGGACTCATGGACATCCAGTGAATGTTGGAAGATTCGGGACAGATAGAAGAAAGGCTTTCTTCAGGCAGCACTGAGTTAAACTGTGGAGCTTGCTCTCTCGGGAGACAGGGATGGCCAACAACCTAGATCCAGGCATAGGCAAACTCGGCCCTCCAGATGTTTTGGGACTACAACTCCCATCATCCCTAGCTAACAGGACCCAGTGGTCAGGGATGATGGGAGTTGTAGTCCGAAAACATCTGGAGGGCCGAGTTTGCCCTATGCCTAACCTTGATGGCTTTAAAAGAGGATTAGACAAATTTGTGGAGGAGAAGGATTATCAGCGCTCCTTGCCATGACGGCCACAGATGGAGGCAGCAATGCTTCTGAATGCCAGTTGTCAGGAGTATGGGCAGGAGTCAGGCTCTGGGGCCTGTAGTGCTTTGCAGGACTGGGGCCTGCCTCAGCTTGTGCTGGAGAAGCAAGGCGTGGTCACACAGGTGAAGTCCTCAGCTTGTGCTGGAGAGGCAAGGAGTAGTCACCCAGGTGAGGCCACTTGAGATCTCACTGCACCTGGTGGCAGGAGCTGGGAGGGATAAAAGCCCAGCATTTCCCTTCAGCTCTTTGCCACAGCAACGCTATCCCTGCCTGGTTGCATCTGGCCTCCTGCTCCTTGGACCCTTGCCTTGCTGCCGCCTTGCTTCTTGTTCCTGGATCCTCCGCCTTGCTCCCTGCTCCTTGGACCCTTGCTTCGCCTTGCTTCGTGCCCCGTGGACCTTCGCCTCTGCCTTGCTCCTCGACCCTGCTTCTTCACCACCATCTTGCCTCTGGTCCTGACACCCGCCGACCGGACCGTGACACCAGTTGCTGGAAACCACAGGAGGGGAGAGGCCTTTTGGGCCTCAGGTCTTGCTTGTGGGCAACTGGTCGGCCACTGTGAGAACAGGATGCTGGACCGGATGGGCCATTGGCCTTATCCAGCAAGGTTTTTCTTTCATTTCCCCACCCCCCACCCCCGGAGCTCCCTGCTGTCACCAGGGAGCACCCCCCAAAATCCAAAATGATGAAAAGAAGGGGTGGGACCCATGCCCTTGGTGTAACCCCAAGAAGATATGCTATGCTGCATTTGGGTGAGGTGTTATTAAGGCGTTCTCCCCCCCTGCCACAACCTGCTGTGCTCTGCACCCTGTCCTTTGGGCTCCACATTGTGATCGCGGAACATGACAGCACGCGTTCCCATTGTTGTCTTAGTTTAACGTCGTTCCTGAGGGCATGCCTTGAATCTGTTCGCTCTGCTCTTGCGACCGGAGGATATGGAAGCAATTTGTAAGAAGGCTAATGCCCTAACTGAAGCTCACGCGCTGGCCTCGGCAGGCAACATCTGCATGCCATGATGTCAGACCTGGCTCCTGACAGCAGCAACGGGGCTTATCGCTTAAGATGAGGATGTGGCAGAAATCCCCCACGGTGCCTCTGACGCTGGAAGCCGATGCTCTTGTCTTTTCCAGCTGGGCCGGTCACGGCCTGGGGCTTTAATGCTTGCGAGATGAGAGGACTGAGAGCTGCAAGGAAGTAGCTAACCTCCAGGCTTCCAGCCGGGGAGCCGAAACCCTTTGCTCTTTGCTTGCCCTTTGCCGATCGAGAGAGCATCTCTCGCACATGTGCACCGCAGAGGCCTTTTTTCGCCTGCTTCCCTTCCTTGGCTGCAAAGAAAGCTGGAAAGTCTATCAGCAGCACCTTGTCAAGAGCAGGAGGGACGGCCTCCCCCATTGCGGAAGGAACCCTTTCCAAGCTTTGAAAGCAAAACCGCCTTGCTTCCCTTTTTGGCCCTGGGGGTTTTCCATCCCCTGTCCAGTTCTGTCGATGCTTTTTGAGGCCTATCTCCTGCCTCCACGCCTTGATGCCAATAATCCTTCCTGCCCTGCTCTTGTGCTACAGAACAGGGGTGCCAACTTGAATAAAATATTGGGGGGGGAGTAAGCCCCACCTTGTATAATTGATCACAAGATACAGCATGCACACACCCTTTGAATGGGCAATGCCCATCAATTTTGGGAGGCCCCAGCAACTTCACATATTTTATTTGAGGGCCTGAAGGGACCTTGGCCCCTAGGACTTGGCTCCTATGCTACAGAAGGTAGTCATGTCCAGCCGCTGAGACCCCCATTTTCCAGCTCTTCCACAGGTACAAGGGATTCTCAGAATGGCAGGTTTACTAAGCTGAGCTGCTCCACAAGGCATACACCCAGGTTTGGATTTTAAAGTGTGAATGTGACATGCAGGCGTTAGCAATCGCAGGTGTCCTCTGTGGCTTGGAGTGCCTTTTCCCAGCCTGTCTGGTTCACCAACTCTGGCTGTTCCTGGACAGGGATAGCCTGACCGCTGTAGTCAGGGTCGGATCTATTATGAAGAAGAGTTTGGATTTGATATCCCGCTTTATCACTACCCTAAGCAGTCTCAAAGCGGCAGACGTTCTCCTTTCCCTTCCTCCCCCACAACAAACACTCTGTGAGGTGAGTGGGGCTGAGAGACTGCAAAGAAGTGTGACTAGCCCAAGGTCCCCCAGCAGCTGCATGTGGAGGAGCGGAGACACGAACCCGGTTCCCCAGATTACGAGTCTAACGCTCTTAACCACTACACCATGAAACTAATAAGTTTAAGAATTGGGGCCCCTAATCCCCAGACTTTAGTCTACATTGCTTTTATTTTTTTTGCATCTAGTAGACCTAATTTGAATCGCACAGCTCAAATCGATTAATTTCCCCCTGTATCTATTTCAACAATCCCAAAGTTTGAGAGTCGGTTGGCTCAGGGATATTATTTTTCTACTCACAATAATTAGCCGATAGAGGAAGTTAAGATGGGAAGTGCTGTAGAATTTCATCTGGATTGCATTTTAAAGTGAACTGGTCTAATCTTTTACTTCCCAGACTAATGTGTGGATTGGAATGCAGTTATCCTGCAGACAGCATTTCTAAGAACCTTGCAAAAATGTGTAAATGATTGTGCATTATTGGGGGGCGGGGGGGAGAGACACATGCAAAAATGCAGACTTTATGTGTTTTAAAGCAATGGCAGAAAACACGAGAAAATGGGCATTTGAGTCAATGTGTGTGAGAACGACACAGATCCAAAATAGGCTGATCCTCCCATCCCTAGTTACGACTCCATTGGCAATTTTTTTTTAATAAATCAATTCTATGGATGCAGAGCTTTGGTATGGACACTTGAAGCTACCATTGATCCCCTTGCCTGCGATCAGCTTCAAAGACCTGCTGTCTCGCTTGTTGCTATTATTAGTTAGTATAAACCTGGCAGCTGCAAGGCCTGTTCAGTGGTGTCTCCACAGCTGTGGAACTCCTTCCCCAATGGACTCCCTCTTTTCACCTTCTCTAGACATGCAATGAAGGTCTCTGTGTTCCACAAGGCTTTCTGTGTGCAAGGCTTCCTGACTGTATGTTGATTCAGTTTTTAGGTTCTTCTGCTGAAATGTCTTCCAACGTACCTTTTTGTTCTTTGCTGTTGTTTTTATTTCATGGAATTGTAGAGTTGGAAGTGACTCAAAGGGCCGTCTAGTCCAACCCACAGCGATGCAAAAATCGCAACTATTTCTCCTGTTGTAAACCACCTTGGGAAGATTGTATCTCGAAAGGTGGCGTATACACGAATAAAACAGATAAATTGCGGTTGCCTTGAAAGTTCATGTTCTGGGCCAAAAAAGTTGCTCTTTAGTAACCACCTTGGCTGCAGCAACCAGCAACCCCTGGTACCTTTCTTGCCATGAGATTAAAAAGCGCCTTTTTGTTCTTGGCAGGATTTGTGTGGTGCTACCACCTGCGACACCTTGGGCATGGCAGATGTCGGCACCATGTGTGACCCCAAACGTAGCTGCTCTGTCATTGAGGACGATGGCCTCCCTTCTGCTTTTACAACAGTTCACGAGCTAGGTAAGTAGTAGCTTTGGCAAAGTACAAGATTTAGCCTGAAAATGCATTCAACATCATTTACTTATTGCCATTTCTTATATGATGTAATTATACTATTGACCCCACACTCTTCTGCCAAAAGGGTTCCTAGAGCAGCTTGCAGTTCCATAGAAACAAGCAAACAAGATAACTCATGCCCTTAGGCTTTCTATCTAAAAGACACAACACACATGGAAAAAGGGAGGAGGGCGGAGGAAGAAGAAAGTAAGCTCAAGTGCCAGGAAGGGAGGCATAAACATGCTCAGAGCTGGGATCCCCCAGAATATTGCTTTCAATCCAGCACCACAGAAAAGCGTAGTAGAGTCTTTTGCTGCCTGCGCTGTTGCATCTGTCTGGTTTTGCCGGCTCTCCTTCAAATGTTCGCCAGACCGTTCTTGGCTCGAAGCCTCCATCCATCATTTTGTGGCTTAGGAAGTGGCCACTTAAACCAAAGCCACAGCAAAGAGGCAGAGCCCCTGTCTGTGGTTTCCACCTGGGAAGCAGATTTAGACCAGGGGGAAGTGGAGACACAGGATTGGACCCATTTATGTATAAGTGTGTGTGTGTGCGCGCGCACACGTGTGTGTGTGCGCGTGGAGAGAGAGAGGGAGAGAGAGTCAGCCTTAATCCATAATTTGGAGATGAGCCTGATTTTATTTTATTTTAAACTATGACTACTTTGCTCAGGAAGTTTAGACAATAGCAAAACTTCCAGAATAGCTTTCTTGGGAAACTCCACATGTGCGTGTGAGTGAGAAAAAGAAAGCAAGTGAGAGTGCAGCCTTGTTCCCTGTGTGTGTGTCAGAGAGAGAGAGAGAGAGAGAGAGAGAGAGAGAGAGAGAGAGAGAGAGAGAGAGAGAAAGAAACGCCAAGTTTATTCCCAAAGGGGCAGGGAGCTTTGAGTTAAACTGTTGGGAAAGCAGCTGTTGGGAAGACAAGGGAGCCCAAGCCACAAATTCGCCTGCTCTGGCTTGGTCACTACCTCGTTTCCCAGGCTTTAGAAATCCTGAAATAGCATGTCATGGCCGGGACGCATTCGACACACACCTAGATCCGGAGAAGTGGAATGCCAGATTGTCAACAGGATTCGTAGCCAAATTGCTAGACTCTCATTTGGATAACAGGAAAAGGTTCTGCTTTTTTTCTTTACTTTTTTTAATTAGTGCCACAACAAATTCTGCACTCGCAATTTTAATTTGGATTCCACTGCACAGCCGGAAATGGAACTGCCAGGAATCAGATTTCCCTGGTGGGAATGGGCTGGTTCACACACGTTCAGCTGTGAATGAGCAGCCCCCAGTTCAGGCTGCCTCTGGGCCATGGGTTGCATCAAAGTTTATAAAATTATGTATGGTTTAGAGCAGGAATTTGGATGTGGGCCCTCCAGGCTTCTCCACCTGGTCTTGGGACTATCTCTGAGCAACACCTAGAGAAGGGCCATTGGCCTGATCCAGCAGGCTCTTATTGTGTTCTTAATGGCACCTGGCTGATGATAATGCCTCTTTGTTGCCTGGATGGAGGATGGAGAGGCATGTCTGAGGATCAGGAGCAGCTGACATGATGTCATGGTGCTGTGACGGAGCCAGCCTCCCTGAAGCAGCAGCGCTACTACTCACCAGGATGGGGTGGGGCAGGGTGGCAGTCAGGATGGAGTGGCACATGTCGTTGCCTGGATCTCGCCTCCCCTCCTGCTCTGTTCTGGTAAGTGGAAGGGATGCTCCTGCTGGAATCCTGGATGCATAAAGCCACATTGCCTGACTGTTTGCTCTCTAGAAACCTCAGTCTCTTGTGTATACTGGTGCATATTGTACAAAGGGGAAAAGCCACGTCTATTGCCCTGCCCACTTTTGTCTCTGGACAACATGGGCAAAAGAAGAGCCTGGGATGGATCAGGCCAATGACCCATCCATAATAGCATCCTGTTTCTAACAGTGGCCAACCAGATGCCATAAAGGGAAACCCCCAAGCAGGACCTGAGCGCAAGAGAACTCTCCTCTCCTGTGGTTTCCAGCAGCCGGTACTCAGAAGCATTGCTGTCTCCAACTGTAGAGGCAGGGCCAGGGGCGTAGTGAGGCGCCACGACACCCGGGGCGGCAAATTGCCATGCAACCGGGGGGGGGCGCATCGCTGCTACGTAACAATGCATGCGTGTTACGTAATGATGCATGCGTCGTTACGTGGCGGGGTATTGCCGCCCCCCCCCGTGCCTCCAAATCCGCGCACCTCCAGCTACAAAACTCCAGGTAGAAATCCCGCTCAGCTTTTAATGTTTGATGGATTTCTGTATTTTAATATTTTGTTGGAAGCCGCCCAGAGTCCCGCTGCGCATGCGTGTTATGTAGCGGGGTATTGCCGCCCTCCCGGCGACTCCAATCCATGCGGTGCGGTGGGGTGTGTGTGCCACTTGGTGCGGAGTTTTTACCAGGAGGCTGGAGGCTCAGCTTGGGAGTTGCGGGGGTGGGGGTGGAACACGGGGCGGACTGCCCCCATCGCCCCCCATTGCAACGCCCCTGGGCAGGGCAGAGCCATAGTGGATAGTAATCATTAATAACCCTCTCCTCCTCCATTAATTTGTCCAATTCTCTCTTAAATCTATCCAGGTTGGTGGTCATCCAAGAGCATGTGGTCCTTGGAAGGTTCCCCATGAGGGGATGTGACCCTCAGGCTGAAAAGGGGTTCCCTATCTCTAGTGTGGAGGACTGAGAGGCAGTTTTCCTCCCTCTCTCAGAATGCTAGAACTGGGAGTCACCTAATAAAGCTAAACAGTGGGAGATGCAGAAGCGGGCAAAGGGAAGTTCATCTTCTCACTACAGTGCATAACTCATTTGTGGAATCTGCTGCCCACAAGGTTGTGGGTGGTGATGGCCAGTTGTCTGGGTGGCTTAAAAGAGGGATTAGGAAAAAAAAATCATGGCAGGAAAGCCTGCCAATGGCTGCTAGCCATGATGGCAGTATGCAGTCCTCCCAGATCAGAGGCCACAGACTACCAGTCACTGGGGAGCAACAGCAGGCAGTGGCATAGTGAGGGGGCACAAGAGTGGTTGCCCCAGGCACAAAATTCTTAGGGGTGCACAATTTCAACAGCCTGTGCTGCCTCAATACAGCTGTGCACTTCAAGAGCTCTGTTGAAAACCAGTGAACCAGCAAGTGACCTCCCCAGACAACATAATTACTCTTCTTTTTTTATCTCTGTGGCTGCAGTCTCCCGAGTGATGAGCAGTTGAATGCTCATGCATCCTCTGTTTTGTTCCCTGCCACTCACCCCTGCCATGCCCCCGGCACTGGCAACCCATGTTATGCCACTGACAGCAGGAAGGAGCTATTGCCTTCAGGCCCTGCTCATGGTGTTCCCAAAGCCTTCAATTCCCCTACTGCAGAAAACAGGATGCTGGTCCAGCAAGGCACAGGAATCTGCCTTATACCGAGTCAGCCTATTGGTCCATCTAGCTTAGTATTGCAAGCAGCTCTTCAGGCAGGGGAGTCTCTTTCACCTTTACCTGGAGATGCCATTGAGGACCAAACCTGGAGCCTCCAGCATGCCCAACGGATGCTCTGCCACTGAGTTCTTGCCCTTCCCCACGAACATATTTGTATGCTTAACACAGATGCCCAGGGATGCAGGTGCCTGCAGGATGAATCAAATCTTCACATTGCAAGTTTGCTGCCTGGTTTTAATGTTAAGGTTTTGGCAAGTGTCAAATTTAGAGTGGTTTGTTTTTTTAAAGCAAAACAAAACACGTAGCCCTAATTTTAACAGCTTCCCCAATCACAGGAGGCATCTGCTTTCAGATGTCCAGGGGAAATGGGCAGTTGTGGCAGGACCTTCCTCTCGTAGAAGTTGGCAGGAGTTGGAAGGAGGAAATCATTTCTTGCCTCCCCCTCGGATTCTCAGGTTTCCTCCTCCTGCCTTCTGCAAGGGCGAGTGTCCACACACAAAGCAGATGGTGTGAACCTTGGCCAGGATGTGGCTGGCTTGCAGGCTCGACCCTGGCAGGGTTACACGCATCTGGTGTAGCTTTCCCCCTGCCTTTGGGGGGCAATCTGATTAGAATGTGAGAAGCAAAAAACAACGCAGAGCCAGGAAGCAGATCCAACAGAGCAAAGGCTTTACTTGCAGGCTTTTGCAGAGAGCCGGGAGTCCCAGGAGCGACCGAGATGCCTCTTTTATGGATTATGCAGGGAGGGTGACGGAAGAAGCGAAGACACCATTTGTGACCCACCAGGCCAAGCCACAGTCTACCAGCTGTGTGTTCAGGGGCCTGCCAAGCCATTGGCGCTGCTCTTCAGACTGTTTTCTGCTAGCCCACGCATCCAGGACAAAGAGGAGAGGTTTATCAAGCCCCTTGTGGGCCGCAGTACGCTGTTGATGAGCTGTGTTTGACCAGACATTGTGCAGGCACCCGCCGCAAGATGCAAGTCAAAAGGGGATGTGCAATGAGCATCCTGGACAGGCTTGGGGGGAATCTGATCTGGGGTGTGTGATGGGAAGCTTCAAGGAACATCAATGAACACCTGAAGCTGCCTTGTCCTGAGTGTTATATTAGCCTAGTATTGTTTACTATGATGGGCAGTGGCTTTCTGGCATCTCTTGTGTCTAAGGATCAATGGTACAGCATCAGCCTTGCAGTCAGAAAGTCCCAGGTGCAATTTCCAGCAGGGTTGGCAGAGACCCCTGCATGAAATTTTAAGGATGTGTAATATGTGGCTACACGGCTACACCCTCCCGCTGTCAGGGCACAGTGAGAGTGGCTCTCAGAGTCCTCTCTAGCAGACTTACAGGAAAACTCTGAGGTTCAGCTCCTACCATGTGCCTATCTAGCAAACATGCATTGTTGGTTTGACTGCAGTGTAAATATCCCACAGTGCAGACTAGAGTAGTCTAATTGTGCTCAACCTTTGCAGACCCAGGACCCACCTCTTGCCCACGCATGTGTTTGGGGACCTGCTTCTTAATTCTTTACCGTCTATATGTATGGTTAATAGGGCTGCTGTTGTGACCCACCTTTGGTCAGGCTGGAGAGAAATTGGATTCAGTTTCAAGTGAAAGATGAACGTACCTGATCTGCATTGTCCCAATCCACACACAAACTGAAATAGAGCCATCCTTTGACATTTGCACTTCTCTGAATCTTGCAATGCAGCTCTCCAGGAAAGCAATAAATTCAAAATGCATATATTGCTGTAAAGTGTCCATATAAATACATGCATTAGTGAAAAGCATTATATGAGGAGAAACTGAAGATGCTGTGTGTGTCAATGACTTGGTCTCCTTCCACTCCTGGGTTTAGGGTGGCAGTGGCCCTGGAATGTGCTGGGTGGCTCTCCAATGTCTGCTATCATCAATCTGAAGTGCAAACCCACAGCGAATTTCTGCATGGAGTTTGGTGACTGACTAGGGATGGGGGAGTAAATTGATACAGTTTGCATTTAAAGCCAAATCTATCCAATTCACATGCTCTGAGACAATATGAAAACCGAAACACAGACATCCTTCAAAATATGTACTCGTCTGGATTTTATGATGCAGTTCTCCAACCAAACAGTGTTTACAAAAATGCATCTATTTCAAAGAAGTGTGCCTAAATAGGAATATATTAGTGAAAATAGCATGCAAAAATGCAGGCGGAATGTGTTCAAAATTGCATACAAAAATATGTTTGAGGCCGGAGGAACATCGGCCGGCTGTGAGGCATGAAGGCCGCTCCCTGCAAGGCCTTTTTCACCTGGCCTAGGGGGCAGGGCCCAGACTCACCAGCCCCACTGAAGAGGCTCCTCATGAGGCCGGAGGAACTCGGCTAATGTTTTATTGATTGATTGATTTTAACATGCTGTACCCTGCTTTGACATTTTTATTAAAAAATATGAATGAATGAATGAATGTTTATTAGGAGACATTTGCACTAAAATGGAAGAATAATTTTTTAAGTTTAAAAAAATGCAACTTGCCGTAGAAACGTGGGAATTTAAGATTGAAAACATGAGAAATGGAGAGAACTGAAATTGCTAGATCCATCCATCGCTATGGCTGACCAAATAATTTAGAGTCCACACTCAGCCCCCCATGAAATCACTGGAGAGGTGATTGGTTGGACACCTTGGTTCACTGTGAACTTCGTTGCCCAAAGGCTGCTGGAGGTACTCTCCGTGGTTTTTGAAACAACTACTGTTTCTCCTTCTAGGACACGTCTTCAACATGCCCCATGACAACGTGAAGGTCTGTGAGGAGGTCTTTGGCAGGCTTAGGACCAACCACATGATGTCGCCCACTCTTATCCAGATTGACCGCATCAGCCCTTGGTCAGCTTGCAGCGCTGCCATCATCACCGACTTCCTGGACAGCGGACATGGTGAGCAGGGGATAGGGAGTAGGTAGGTGAAAAGGGGTGAGCGAAGGAGGCATTTGGGTGCCACCCTGTGTATTGCTTTGTTGTCAAAGCTAGCCAGAATTAGGAGGTACCTTACTTTGACATTTGCTGGGCGTACATAGCAGTGAATGCTAAATGGTTTCAGTCACAAACAAGGAGTCAAAGGGGAGCTTATAGGAGCGTTCTTCCAGGCCTGAAGGATAACAGTGGAATGCCATTTCTGGAAGACCAAGGAGATTGGTTAGGCCAAAGCTTCTGTTCCCATTCCTCTCCCTGGCAATGATGAAGGCTGGAGCTTATGAAGAGAAAACATATGGAGGCCTCCGAGTGCAGCATTTGTAATCTTCCACCGCCAGTGAACTGAGTCCTCCCCACCTCTTGGTTGTCATCCAGCCATGGCATTTGATGCGAACACAAGTCTCTCCCCGCCTCCTGCCTCCAGACCACCATTTGGCCAGAAGCTGCCAGGAAGATTAACTTATAAGGCACCACCTTCCTATAGAGCTGCTGCTGAATTTTGCCCAAAGTGTAATTTTAATTGGAGGATATTGGAGGTTCCTCCTCAGGTAAAGCCCTCAATGGATTTTGGAGTCTCCTGCTCAGGTGGAGCACCCAACCATTTCAGTAAGACAAACAAAATTTCCCAGAGGAGTTCTGCAGATCTCTGCAGACTTTGGCCCACAAAAAATATGAATGTGTATTGTTGGTCAAACTGTACACTTTGCGTGCCATCCTTTGTTCCTTGCCAGCACTGCTGGGAATCTAGAGCTGGTGAAGGAAGCCTTTATTTATTGCGCAAAGTTGCTGGGGCCTGGGATTAGAATTGCCATAGGATTTTGCCTAAAGTTGAATCTGAAGGTTCTCGCTTGAGAAAAAACATCTGAGACATTGCCGGTCAATCAAAATCTTTTATCAAGGCTAGGGGAAATTATCCAGTGAGTTCTGTACATCCCTACCATGTTATTGTACAGACAAAATGGTTGTGTGGCTCTGCTTTTAATGAATGTGAGGCATGAGGCCTCAGCAAATGATGGGCCTAGAGAAGAAGGGATGTCGGAGAGGCTTCAGTCCAACTGCCTCCAAGGTTGGAGTCATCAAGCACTGACCCAGAAGACTTGGCCTGCTCCTCTGGTTTTGTTAAACAGTTTATACCGGGAGGGCTGCAAGTCTTTAAAAATGCAAAACCTGAATGCTGCTTGAAACAGCTGTGTTACGTGGCGCCCAGAATTGTGTTACGACAGTTCAGCTGAAGCTCTCTTTCACTGGTTTTTGAAGCCTTCTTATATTAATTTAATTCATGAGATTTTTACATCCCCTTCCAATACAGACGTCCAATGCAGTATACTATATAATACTGCAAGTCAGAAAACACCAGATCAAGTAATAATCTATTTTTTTAATGTTATAAAAGTAAAACGGACAAGTAAGCAATCAGCAGACGTGACAGCCCTTGGGATATCGGAATATGGCTATACATATCTCCTCTCATCCAGGCTAAACATACCCAATTCCCTCAAACGTTCCTCATCAGGCTTGGTTTCCAGACCCTTCTTGACCATTTTGGTCACCCTCCTCTGCACAGCTTCCAGCTTGTCAATATCCTTCTTAAACTGTGGCACCCAGAACTGGACATAGTATTTCAGGTGTTCAGGTATTCTGACCAAGGCGGAATAGAGCCCTTGATCACCATCATCATCATCATTATTTGTTGAATTTATATACCGCCATCTACCCGCAGGTCTCATGATAATGTTGAAAGTGCACCTGATTTTCCGTACAGTCCCTCTGGGAGCCGTT
Source organism: Zootoca vivipara (assembly GCF_965207765.1). Taxonomy (NCBI): domain Eukaryota; kingdom Metazoa; phylum Chordata; class Lepidosauria; order Squamata; family Lacertidae; genus Zootoca; species Zootoca vivipara. Next base: position 27,994,364 of record NC_142597.1, on the reverse strand, counting down.
CTGTACAACATCTGAGACACACATCCAATGGAGCTGTGCGCACGCTTTAGCAGAGTTCAGCAGAAAGCCAGACTGTGGCAACTTACTTTCTTGGGGAAGCTGTCAAAAATCTATGAAGTCTCTCTTTTGCTGACTCCCTCCCCGTTCCCCTCCTCTCCCTCCCTCTTCCAGGCGACTGCCTCTTGGATGAACCCACCAAGCCCATCCCACTGCCTGAAGACCTCCCTGGTTCCAACTACAACCTCAACCAGCAGTGTGAGCTGGCCTTTGGCATGGGCTCCAAGCCCTGCCCATACATGCAGTACTGCACCAAGCTGTGGTGCACAGGGAAGGCACGGGGACACATCATGTGCCAGACGCGCCATTTTCCTTGGGCGGATGGCACCAGCTGTGGAGAAGGGAGGTTCTGCCTGAAGGGTGTCTGTGTCGAGAGGCATAACATCAGTAAGTACCGGGTGAGTACCTATTGGCTCCGTACTGAGGATGTGGCTTGGGGAGGGCTGATATCTGTGGAGGTCTAGACTTATGTGTTACAAAGCTCTAAATCAGGCATCCCCAAACTGCGGCCCTCCAGGTGTTTCGGCCTACAACTCCCATGATCCCTAGCTAACAGGACCAGTGGTTGGGGAAGATGGGAATTGTAGTCCAAAACATCTGGAGGGCCGAAGTTTGGGGATGCCTGCTCTAAATCATGTGTAAATGAAACAGATACTGTGTTTCTCCGAAAATAAGACACCCTCTTATATTTATTTTTCCTAAAACATACACCCACAGTGGCTTATTTTCAGGGGATGTCTTATTTTTTATTACGCGTCCAGCCTCGCCTCTTCCTTGGGGCCCTCCAGAACTGCGCCTATCACTATGTCTTATTTTCGGGGTATGGCTTATATTGCGCAAATGCTTAGAAATCCTGCTATGGCTTATTTTATGGATATGTCTTATTTTAGGAGAAACAGGGTATATGAAAAGCATCTTAGCCTCTTCCACTGACTAAATCGAGGGCTTTAGAGAATTTGAATCTTTGACAGGCTTCTGAGATTTCACCAGCCATCACTGACCCGCTTCCTCTTTTGCAGGCATAACAGCTAGAAACTTGCTTTAAACAAACAAACAAACAAACAAAAACAAACAAACCCTAAAAGCTGAGCTTCTCAGAACGCTGAATTCTCCACCCAGTATTAACTGCATGCTTGCACAGAATCAAGGAGTTCACAAGTTCTGCATGAAGGGGTTCCCCAGAGGTAGTGATGCTAGAAACCTATCCCTTTTCTTTCTACTGATTTTTATTTTTATTATTATTATTTGCCAATGTATGTCTGGGATACTTAGCAGCAAGAGCAGATTGCAATTTGTGCAGTGCTGATCTTTATCCTTGCTCCCCGTTGCATGTTGCCTTATTTTTGTTGGAGGGGCACACAATTAAGGTTGAAGTAGATGGGTCGATGGATCAATTGGTCACATTTGCATTGGAATAAATACAGCTTCCGAGCAGAAAGCAGTGTTGCATGCTTGTGCCTTAGCAGGCAGGCATCAGAAAAGGCATTGCCTCTTGTGTGAAGAAGAAAGGGGTGCTACTGGAGAGGATGCTTGCCATCTGCAGACTTTTACAGTGGTACCTTGGTTTAAGAACAGCTTAGTTTGTGAACAACTTGGATTAAGAACCCGGCAAACCCGGAAGTAGGTGTTTTGGTTTGTGAACTTTGCCTTGGAAGCAGAACATGTTCCGCTTCCTGTTGAGTGTGTTCCATTTGTAAATTGAGTCTCCTGCTGCTATGGGAAAGCACGCCTTGGTTTAAGAACGCTTTGGTTTAAGAACAGACTTCCGCAACGGATTAAGTTCATAAACCAAGGTACCACTCTGCAATATTGCATCAGCACCATCATCCAGAGTACCAGAGTACTCTTTTAGCCCATCACGAGGGTTTAAATTAATTACATATTGATTTAATTACATAATGAATTTTCATAATTGCATGTCAACAGGGCTTTTTCACTCAGTTCCGGCACCTGTCAGGTGTTCATGAGGAGTTCTGGCACCTCTTTTCCAAGAAAAATAGCACTGCATGTCATGTCATCCACAAGTGTGGCCATATCTGGACCAGGGATGGGGAACTTGTGGCTCTCCAGGTGTTGCTAGACTACAACTCCCATTATCCCCTGGTCGTTGGTTTTGCTGGCTGAATCTGTTGGGAGTTGGAGTCTGACATCTGAAGCGTGCCACGGGTTACCCATCAATACAATGCCAGACTGAATTCTTGTGCACTGCATGAGCAAGTGACTTGATTAATAGCTTGCTGGCTTTCTCTCTTGTCTTTTGCTTGCAGAGCAGGGGATAATATTATTGAAGCTACTGACTACAGAGAAGGGCATTTTGCACGTGCTCAAAAGATAGCCTTTTCTTGCCTAACATGGCTCGAGCAAACCACGGCATACAAAGTTGTTGTTGTTGTTTATCAAGGCTAGTGATAAATCCTAAGTAGAAATGTGATGAATATAATTGGCTGTGGTTTTCACGTCTGCCTCTCTGCGGTGTGCTTTGGCAGGTGGATGGCAACTGGGGGAAATGGGCGCCCTACGGCCAGTGCTCTCGGACCTGTGGCGGAGGAGTCCAGCTGGCAAAGCGGGAATGCAACAACCCTCCCCCTGCCAACGAAGGGAAGTACTGCGAAGGAGTGAGAGTGAAATACCGCTCCTGCAGTCTGGACCCCTGCTCTGATTCAGGTGAGCTTTGCAAAGGCTGAGAGCCAGCGAATGGTCTGAGACCATCTGAGGCTGCAGCTTGGGTGGAGCCAGTGAATGGTTTCGGAGCATCTTCTTGCCACCAGCACCAGCTTCTGCTGCCACCACCACCAGATGATTGACAACACCTGTCACTGGACAGGAATGTGTGGATTGAACTTTTTTTGTGACTTGCTTTATGCATATTTTCATTTTGTAGTTGTTTTAATTACTTACAGTGGTACCTCGACTTACGAAGGCGATCCATTCCACGGCACTCTTCGGAAGTCGAAAACTTCGGAAGTCGAAGCGTCCATTTTGCGCATGCGCAAAGTGCGATTTTGCGCTTTGCGCATGCGCAGACCGCATGCGGGGCAAAAATACTTCTGGGTTAGTGGACTTCGGAAGCTGAAACCTTCGGAAGTCAAGGCATTCGTACGTCGAGGTACCACTGTATTTAATTTTGTTGTACATTGCCCTGTGCTATGTTTGAAGAAGAGTGATTCAGTAGTAGTAGTAGTAGTAGTAATAATAATAATAATAAATAAATAAATTAAATATCTGAGGCTGAAGCACTGATGAATCTAAGCAGATGAGGAGACAGGCAAATCCTGGATGAGAGGCTTCTGGGGGGAAATATATCACAAGAGCAGGATATAGTAAAAGCAAACATATAGTATATGATTTCTCATATTAAAAATATATGGGAAATGAAACTCAGTACAACTTTTTCCAAATAATTTTTTATTAGTTTTCCAATATTCCCCCAATAGTAGCCGAATTATAACAATATCAAAATCCAGTACTTTGTTGTTCTCCTGCAGTCATTCCAAACTGCACCTTAAATACCAGGCTCTGACCATCGGGCCGCGCTGTCTGGGGCTGATGGGAGTTGGAGTCCAACTTCACCTGGAGGGCAACAGGTTCTTGTCTCCCTGCTCCCCCTATGTAAACTCATGTATACAACATGCTTCTTTTATGAGACTTTGGCCCTCCTTCAAGTGTAACCTGCATCATATAATGCATGCAGCAAAGAGACCTGCCTTCTTCAAAACAATGGTCACTTGGAGGAGACCCTAAATCAGGGGCAGGGAAGGTGACGGAGCATCTGCTTTGCATGCAGAAGGACCCAGGTTCAACCCCTGGAGACTCCAGGCTGGGCTGGAAACACTTCTGCCTGATACCCTGGAGAGCTGTGTAGGCAATACTAAACCCAATAGACCAGGCATCCCCAAACTGCAGCCCTCCAGATGTTTTGGCCTACAGCTCCCATGATCCCTAGCTAAGAGGACCAGTGGTCAGGGATGATGGGAATTGTAGTCCAAAACATCTGGAGGGCTGAAGTTTGGGGATGCCTGCAATAGACCAACAGTCTGAGTTAATATAAGTCAAGCTTCCTTTGAACAACTTCAGTTCCCATCAGCCCAAGCAAGCAATAGCCATAGATGATGGGTATTGTAGTCCAACCACATCTGGAGGGCCACAGGCCTCAAAGAGTTTTCTCAACCGCTGCCTGAAATTGTGAGCATGTGTGAAATAGACATGGCAGGTGAAATAGCACGTCAAACACTGGGGACAGCTCCGACACTCAGCGGAGAGTCGCTACACGATGGTATAACCTGATAACTTGTTTGCATGTGTGAATCAGCCCCAAAGGGTTGTTTCTTTTCTTTTTTTAACTGCATGAAATTGTTTTCACACAGTCCCCGGAAAGAGCTTTCGGGAAGAACAGTGCGAGGCTTTCAATGGCTACAACCACAGCACAAACCGGCTCACGGCCACAGTCTCTTGGGTCCCCAAGTATTCTGGCGTGTCTCCTCGTGACAAGTGTAAGCTGATCTGCAGAGCGAATGGAACCGGGTACTTCTACGTCTTGGCTCCTAAGGTGAGCTGGGATCCCAAACCGTGGTCTCTTTGGTAAATTGGGAGAGGAAGGCTGATGTGGGGGCAAAGGCTATTTGCAGAGTTGGCTTGAGCGGGGAGGGAAGGGGAATGAAATGCAGTGCAGAATTTAATCAGCGATAATGTGTTTCTGCAAACTTTCAACTAAGAAACAATGAGAATTAATAATGGAAAAGAACCGTCGTTGGAGAAAGAACATACTGTATGAGGTTGTTTTGATTGAATGTTACTTGAAATATAAATAAGTCCCGCCCCCCTGTTGAGCTAAATGGAGATGTTTTGGAATCACCTGAATGATGTGGATCGTAATCTGGATTTGCGTGAATCATACACAAATTAGCAGTGCCTACCCACAACCAATCGATGCTTCACTTACCCTTCGCCCCACGCATTTGGTACAGCTGTTCTGGAATGCAAACACAACATAGAGGGTGTGTCCCAAACCGTTCCATCTCCACGGGTGGAATATTGGCATTCTACATTCCAGTGCAAGTGTGCATTGGGCTCTGCTATTGTTCAGGACTAGTTCTGGTCACGGTGCCCATTCTTTCAAGGGGAGTATAATAGCATACCTGCCTTCCAATCAGATGTCTGTAGGAAACCCACATATAGGACCAGGGCACAAGAGCTCTCTCCCCTCCTGTGATTTCCAGCAACTGGTCTTCAGAAGCATTGCTGCCCCCAACCAGGTGGTAGAGCATGGCTAGTATGCATTCCTAGTCCTCTCCTCCATGCATTTATCTAATGGTTGTTTTTTTTAACTGCCACCTAGGTTTGTGGCCACCACTGCCTCCTGTGGCAGTGAGTTCCATAGTTTAACTATGCATTGCATGAATAAGTACGTACTTTTTTCTGCCCAGGTGGTGGATGGCACGCCATGTTCTCCAGATTCCACCTCGCTGTGCGTCCAGGGCAAATGTATCAAGGCTGGATGCGATGGGAGACTGGGCTCTAAAAAGAAGTATGACAAATGCGGCGTGTGTGGCGGAGACAACAAGACCTGCAAGAAGGTCTCTGGCTTGTTCACCAAACCCATGTGAGTGAGCTTCTTTTTTAAAAACCTCTGCCTGCTTCCATGCAGACACCGCTCAGTGGGGCAGCGCCCGGTTTGCATGCAGAAAACCTGAGGTCAGATCTCTGGCATGCAATGTAGAAAACCACCTTACGCCACGTCTCGCCATAGGCCCATCTAGCTCAGGGATGTCGACACTGACTGGCAGCAGCTCTCTAAGCCCTACCCGGAGATGCCAGGGATTGAATCTGAGGCCTTCTGCATGCAAAGCAGATGCTCTGCCCCTGAGCTGTGGGGAAGTGTTGGGAAAGAGCCCTGCTTGAGATCCTGGGGGGGCTTTCTGTAGACATTACAGAGCTACACCCAACAAATGTCTGATTCAGTCCATAGGAGGCTAGATTTGAATAATGGAGAATAAGCATCAACATTTAGAGTGGGGGTGGTGGGGAGGTGCTGTTGGGCTCCAACTCCCACCAACTGCATCCAGTCAGGGATGGTGGGAGTTGCAAAGCTACTACTGCTGCCCAGCTAAAGACATCTTCTGTATGTTTGTTTTAAGCTTTCAATTTATGTTGCAAAATGACTATCGACGCCTAGTTCAGAATGGAAATGCTGGTTTCAAGGCCAGTTTCAGCTGATGCCCTTTTATGGGGCTCTTGTAGGGCAGGCAGTGGCCCTCTGATTAGCACGGGAAGGTGAGCCTCCATTTAAATTTCCCACAGTGCCCTAGAATGACACTCATACCTTACATTTAAAGTGCTATGATACTGTTTAAAGTAGTATCATGGTGCTCTAAATGTGTGGTCTTAGCCTCCTGACACCAAAGGCCCACAGCAGGCATGGGGGGGGGGGCTGGTAGGATGTAGTCTTCCCATCAACTGCTTGAGGATGCCATTGCTAATTCTGGGCCCAACTGGCTCAAAAGCTTCCATCCTGAGATATTTTGAGACTGAATTCTGCACTCCATGCAAGCCCTATGCTGTGTGAACTTGCTAACTTGTATCACATCTAATCTCCCCCCTCCCTTTTCTCATCCAGGCATGGCTACAACTTTGTGGTGCTCATCCCAGCTGGAGCGTCCAGCATTGACATCCGGCAGCGGGGCTACAAGGGCTTGGTCAGTGATGACAACTACCTGGCTGTGAAAAACGGGCACGGCAAATACCTCCTGAACGGGCATTTCATTGTCTCAGCAGTAGAGAGGGACCTGATGGTCAAAGGGAGCGTGTTGCGCTACAGCGGAACTGGGACAGCTGTGGAAAGCCTCCAAGCCTTTATGCCCATCCAGGAACCATTGACAGTGGAAGTGTTGTCTGTGGGGAAGATGACCCCACCTCGCGTCCGCTACTCTTTCTACTTGCCCAAAGAAAGCAGGGAGGACAAGTCCTCATACCGCAAAGATGGGAAGCGCCCGCCAGTCCTCACCAACAGCATCCTCACCCTCTCCAACCGCCTCGATCCTGGCAGACCGGATTACAAACGGCCCTCTTACAAGTGGGCCACCACCAGCTGGGAAGAATGCTCCGTCACCTGCGGCAATGGGCTGCAGAAGCGCATGGTGCAGTGTCGCGATGCACTTGGCCAGGCGGCCTCTGCGTGCGATGCCACTCAGCGGCCCACTGACATCAGGATATGTGGGGACCCCTGCCCGGTGTGGGAGGCCTCCTCCTGGTCACCGTGCTCGAAAACATGTGGCCGGGGTTTCAAGCGACGCATGCTGAAGTGCATGGGCAGGGGGGCTGTCCTGCTGCCCCGCGACCGCTGCAACCTCAGGAAGAAGCCACAGGAGCTGGACTTTTGCACCCTGAGGCCGTGCTGACTGGGCTGGACCCTTGTATTGACCAAGGCCTAATGAGCATAATTCTGGCTCTTGATGATCAAGTGGCTGAAAGTGTAAAAAAAAGAAGAAACAAAAATAGCCTCCGGGGGGAGGGAAAAGGGAGTCGACTGAGTGGAGTGGGATCTGTTACATAGTGCATTTGGACGAACAAAAGGATTCTGAATGGGCCGAAAGAAAGAGAGAATGAGAGCAAGCAAGGAAGAGTGCCAATGAGAAGGGGCTGAGTAGGGGGGTTTGACAATCTGGGCGCTCAGTGGTGAAGCAGGAATAAACAACTACCTCGAAGCTGCCAAACCACCCAATCTCTGCCTTGCATGGCCTCGCATGGCCCAACCTGCCGTCATGAAGTAGAAAGGCAAGATCGGAGATTGAGAGAAATTGCCGTCCAAGATGGACCAGAGACAATGACGGCCGTTCCTTAGAGTCATGGCCCCAACCTATCCCGAAATACAAAGGGGTCATCTCCTATTGGGGACCCATCACCCCAACACCCTCCCATTGTAAAGGACCATAAGGGATTACCATTGCACCCACAGCAAAATGCAAGGCTTTCCAACCGGTACCGTAAGGTACCTCCAAGGCCGACCAGCCCTGATGCGTTGTGGGTACCTAGAAATTCCCACCCCCTTGTTGCTTTCAGGCTTCTGTGCAGGGCTGGCGATGGATGGGTTGATTTACTTCTGTTCATGTTTACGGGCCAAACATGTGTAGGTTTAAATGGTGCTTGACCTCTTTTTCCCTTTTTTGTCTTTCTTGGTTGAAGTAAACCATTTGTTTGTTGCCTATTTCCCTTGGAACAGCCCCTATATCAGTTTGAGGGGGGCATTTTATCTCCCCAACACATGTACACGGGAGTTAGAAAACCCAGGTTCTTCTCTTCTCTTCTTAGGAGTTATCCATAAGCCACACCTCTTCCAAATTCATTGCTGTATTGTGAGCATTTCCAGAGATTGCAGTAAGCCTCTGCAAAATACCTGTGAATCTGAATGCCTCTTTCTCTGAAGTGCTCTGGATATTTGCCAAGCTGACGTTGTACTGTGCATGAAAAATCTTTAAGGGCCAAATTGAGTTTCCCACACCATCCTTGTCTGCTACTTGAACAATTTGCAGGGAAGGGGGAAATCATACGGTTAGGTGGATATTTACAGCTGCTCTGACGCCTGGGGCTAAGTCAACCATTATACTAAGGATATACTGAAGAGGTGGTCCCCACTACTCCACTTCTGATATCTGGAGCTTATTAGTGTGATATTGCACCTTAAGGTTTTTGTCTTTAACTCTCCAGGCTGGAATGCTATGGTTGTTCCCTTATAGTGAGAATAGCGTGCTTGTTCCCACCATGAGAGGATGGGCCATAGCTTAGTGGTAGAGCATCTGCTTGGCATGCAGAAGGTCCCAGGTTCAATCCCTGGCATCTCCAGATTGGAGATGTTTGAAATTCTAGGGGACGGCAGGTTTTCTCCAATAAAAAAAAATTGTTGCTGCTGTTAAACAGCAATTCAGCCAGAGATCTCCTAGTCAAGCTGCCTTTTGCCCACCCATGTCTTAGTGCCCCTTTGCCTTTCAGTTCAACTCTGCTACTGCCTTTTCATGTGTCTGCAAATGGGTTAATCAATACCACCATCACCACCATCACCGTCACCACAAGTTATCTTCATTGGATGTAAGGTGGTCAATAGCTTACATAGCATTGTAGAGTTGGAAGTGACCCCCAAGGTTCATCTAGTCCCGCCTGCTGCAATGCAGCAACCACAGTGAAAGGATCCCTGTTTAAGAACCTTCAATGAAGGAGAATCCACCATGTTCCCAGGTGACCCATTCCACTGCTGAACAGCTCTTAGCATCAGAGGTTTAGTTGGAATCTCTTGAATCAATTGGTTCAGGTCCTCCTCTCTGGAGCAGCAGAAAATTAGCTGGCTCCCTCTCCCATGTGATAGCCCTTTAGATATTTGAAGATGGCTGACTATCATATCACCTCTCAGTCACCTCCAAGTTCAACATGCCCAACTCCCTCATGGGAGTGTTCCTCATAAGGCTTAGTTTCCACACCCGTCATCATCTTTATAAGAGTCCCTTCCAGTTTGTTTGTTTCTCTGCCACATGTAGCAAATAGGGGCACTCTTGATTTCAATATGGTGCTGATTCTATGGTATTTGGGGATGGGAATTTCTGTTGACTAAAAACAGTGGCATTCCCACTTCTTCCTTATCCAATTGTTTACAAGGTTGTAAAATGGAATTATATATTAAGAGAGGTTGTTAATTCAGGTTGCTGGGCCTGATATTCTGCTTGTCCACACACCCTTGGTGTGTTCCATTGAAACTAAGATCTGCAGCGATATTCAAAGAACTTGAGAATGGGATCAGAACTTCTGGGTTTATTTCTTCTTCTTCTAAAGATGGTGAGAAGAAAAAAATTGTGAAGGTATCAGGTTGATATACATATATTTACAACATGGAGGACATTGGGAAAGTCACTGGGTGGGGCAAAATGGCCCCAGTTGACATTCTTCTCTAAAAGCACCATGTGGCCAAAGTTCTAGATCTATGCCCTCAAAATTCTAGACCTGGCAGTCCCTCTGGGCAACCAGTTACACCTGTCAAAACATATTAGTGCAGCTCTAGATGACAGAGATGGGGGACTGATAGAGTCCAGATGTTGATGGACTCTATCACTCCCAGCCAGCTTAGCCAGTGGCCAAGGATAATCACAGATAGGGGCCAATAACACCTAGAGGCCACATGTACCTTACCTTAGGCTTTAGATCAGGCACCCCCAAACTGCGGCCCTCCAGATGTTTTGGCCTACAACTCCCATGATCCCTAGCTAACAGGACCAGTGGTCGGGGAAGATGGGAATCGTAGTCCAAAACATCTGGAGGGCTAAAGTTTGGGGGGTGTCTGCTTTAGGCCTTTGTACACCACATGTGTACATTGCATTTATACCAGTTTTCCTAGGCTTGCAAGTAGCTGCTTGCCTGTCTGCCAGTGAAGAGTAAGGAAAAGAACCACAAAGGGGTAACAGAGTTGCATGTGGTATGATGGGTTAGTACACCTTGCAAATTTACTTGCAATGGTGTATGGTGGGTTCACTCCAAAGAATCCTGGGAATTGTAGTTTGGCGTGGAGGAGTCTCAATTAGAAATCCCACCCTTTTGCAGAACTACAGCTCTCTGGGGGAGACAGAAGGATCTGCTCTTAATTCTGTAATGCAGATATCACACCTGTGACTTGTACAGACTTCAAATCTGACTTCTCTGAAAATGCATTTTAATTTGTGTTGGGTTTCCCCCCCTGTTGTCTTCTGCCATGCCCAGTAATGCATTCACTAGCCTTTGATGGCTTCAGAGGCTTCCCTTTATCAAAACGGTTGGTTTCCATGATCAGCTATGCAGCACTGACATCCTCGCCCATTGCAGTGTGTTTGGGAAGGGAGGGGCTTTTAATTTTTGTTAAAAATATGGTTCTTTTGCAAGATATACAGCAAAAGGATGGAAATGCCTATTGTACTGGCTGCTTTGTGTATACCATGTATACTATGTGTTGGTCTCTGCTGTTTGTGTGTGGATAGCAAACCTAAAATAAAACTGTTAAGTATTTAAACAATCTGGCTGTAGCGCAGTTTTTTGGGTCCTGGTGCACATGTAATCACTGATGGGCACATTGCATCTTCTATAATCTATATTACAAACTTTCAGATTTCAAAAGGTTTGTATTCTATTTTTCTATACTGTTTATATTCTAATTCCCTACAAGCGGTATGCATGAAACTCACTACAGAAAAGGTCAAAATCGGTCAAAACTCTAAAATCAGACCCAGCTATTTATTTATTCATTGCATTTCTATCCCACCTTTTCCTCCAAGGAGTTCAAGGTGCAGTACATGGTTCTCCCCCCCTTTTAAACCCCCACAACAACCCTATGAGGTAGGTTAAGGCTGGGAGGCAAGGATTGGTCCTGGGTCAGCCAGTGACCTTCCTGGCCAAGGGGGTGGGGATTTGAACCCTGGTCTCACTCACCTAGATATTAGTCCAAGACTGTAACTTCAATTAATATGTTTGGTGGAATAAAATATGTCTTCAGTGGGCACTGGAAGTTCAATAGCTTGAGCTGGCTGGGAGTTGCACTAAATTGGACCCGCAAGACAGAACGTGCATGGCTTCCGGTGGATATGGGTTGTGTGTCTGAGCCATGGGGGACCACTAAAAAAAAGATAAAGGACCCCTGTATGGTTAAGTCCAGTCAAAGGCCGAGGGAACCAGCGTTTGTCCACAGACAGGCTTTTTCTGGGTCATGTGGCCAGCATCACTAAACCGCTTCTGGCGCAATGGGACGGAAACCAGAGCGCACGGAAATGCCATTTACCTTCCCGTCGCAGTGGTACCTCTTTATCTAATTGCACTGGTATGCTTTTGAACTACTAGGTTGGCAGGAGCTGGGACAGAGCAACGGGAGCTCACCACCAACACACGGATTAGAACCGCCGACCTTCCGATCGGCAAGCCCAAGAGGCTCAGTGGTTTAGACCACAGCGCCACCTGGGTCCCTACTGTGGGACCACTAACAGTGACCAGGAACGGATATAAGGGATTAGGTGGCCCTTGAGGTATACTGAGCCCAAGAACCTTGAATCTGTCCCAGTGGTGTGGGCAGCCTGCATGGTCTTTGAAGCACTGGAGTTACATGCTGGCATAATTCTGTCCCCATAAACAGCCCTGTGGTTTTTACATGCTGGGGTAAGGAACCTTTTCCCATGCAAGAGCAAGATTCTCTCACTCCCTGCTGCATAACATTCTGACGACTTGCTACCCATGCAAGATTCAGAGGTTTGAATGTCATCTCCGAGATGGCAACATTTGAAATGTCATTGGAGGCCATCATTCATTCTTCCACTGCCATAAGGTCCCATGACAGCCCACATCAGATTCAAATACAATATTAAAAGCAGTTGTAAACCAGTTAGTCACAAGAATAAGGTAGGTCCCTAAAAAATCTCTCTCAAGTGTCAAAGGCCAATGTAAACCGATGTGCCTCCAGCAAACGACAGAAACTGCAAAATGAAGATGCCATGTTTTCACTGTCAGATAATCAAGGCAACTTCATCATGCTTCGAGGATACATTCTAGCCAGGCAAAAGCATTGCAATTAAAGAATTTAAAGCGGATTGGTGACATTTGCCTTCAAAATTATAGGAAGGGCTTCATTTGGTGCAGGTATTTTATTGTTAGTATAAACAGGGCTCCATTTTGGCACCTCTCTCTCACTCACTCACTCTCTCACACACACCACTTTTAATTGTTCTCTGAAACGTGGAGGGGAGGAAAAAGGAAAACCTGGACATTCCGAGATCAAATCAGAAACTGGGATGGCTTCTGTAATTCTGGGATAGTCTCTGGAAAATCATGACACTTGGAAGGTATGGAAGATGACTCAACCAGCTTCTTGCCACCTTTCCCCCCAGCACATCCTGGATGAAACAGTCTATTCTTGGGAAACAAAATTGGCTCCAGCCTTGTGATAAGGGCTCCAGCCCCATCCCTTTTCTCCTCAGAATGTGTTTGTGATGAGAGGTTTATCCGAAACAGAACAAGGGGAGGGGGAGTCTGTTCTAGGGCACACCATCCTGCTCTCTCTTAGAAAAAAAATACTCCACTCCAAAATAAATGAGACTCTCTCTTTTTTTATTGCAAAATTTGGCAAATTTAGAGGGCCTCTCGATTTTGTGGCAGAGACAGAAAGGTTTATTTGCATAAAGATGGGTGGGTGGGAAAACCACTATCCTTTTCCGATAGCAACACCCTCTACCAAAATCCTCGTTAAACCATTCACGGAAAATGATTGATAGTTTTGTCTTCAGCCAAAAAAGGTCTTGCATATGTTCCATTTTGCTGTGACAAACAAGCTTTATTAAGAACATATGGCCACCTCTTCTAGCAAACCATTAGGCAGAAGGCCCCTGCATGGTGACAGGACATGTGCCTTGCATGTAGAAGGCCCTGGTGTTGCCCATTACAAGGCTTGGAAAGTCTCTGGAGGGCCAATGTTAGTCTGATGAGGCAGCTGAGAGTGAAATGCCTCTCCAAAAATAGCCTCAATGTATGTACAACTGCAGCAGGGTTACCTTTTTTTTGCAGTGTTTTATCAATGCATACATTGATTGTTTTATTCACTGCAAAAGTGAATAAAGAAACAGATTTGTTGAGGACTTCCGGTTTGCCGCGGCCATCGCTCCGGAGGCGCGAGACGACCGTTCCGGGAGTCTCGAACGTTGCGGGGGTTTTTTTAGGGGTTTTGTGAAGGCTACACAAACCCCGGTACCTCAGGGGGGGTTACCCTGAGGGAGGTGTACCCAGCGGCGCCCTAGAAGTTCTCCTTAACTCAGGATTTTGTTCGTAAATCCCGGAGAAGGATCGGAGCTGTGGGCGCAAAGGGGAGGTAGCGCAACCCCCTCAGCGCGAAGTCTCAAGCCTCTGATGAAAGTGGCAGGCTTCCAAGGAAGAAAAAACGAGCCAGGATCTCTTTTAGACGCATTGGACTATTAAGAACACCTAAAGTTAAAAGATCCTTAGACTCGGACTGCTGCGAGTGTAAAAAGGGAGTCCGCTCCAGCAGATGGGAGATCATGGCGTACGACGATTCACTGTGAGAGGGAGAAGCTGGTAAGAAAGTATCCATCTAACGAGAGAACGCAAAAGACCTCAGCTACTTTGTAAATTTTCTAGCAGAGAGCTGAGGCAGAGTTTATTTGTTGGACTTTATTTGACTTAGCTGGTGGAAAGGTGGGAGTTTCCACTTCGTGCTGCCCGTGATTCTTTTTGGAAGGGGAGGCATGACTTGCATTTTCGCTGCGCTCCTCCATTTTGAGTAAAAGAAAACGTACTGACCTAGATTTCAATACTTTGCAACTAAAGGTTTGGGACTGTCTATCTCTCAACGCTCTTCTATCTGGTTTTTTTTTTATATCTTCTGGATATTTCGAATATTCTGGGACATTCTGCGTTTGAGGAGAAGAAGAAAGGCTTGTGACTATCTTCGCCAGCATTAGAAAATAAACCCTCCCCCCTCTTCTCCACCGCTGGCTACAGCAGTGCAACGATTGTCTTCTTGGCGACTTTGGACTTTTAGATCTCAACAACGGTAGCCTCAGAGCCATAGACGTTTTGAAAGTACTGTGTTAAACGCCCAGGGGGATCCAGTGTCTTGTCTCCCTAGAGGAGACCAGAGCAGAGGAGCAGAGTTTTGAGACTCCATTTCAAAAAGGAGGAAAGCTGGAAGAGTTCATTTTCCGTATACTCTAAAAGGACTGGAGCTGACGTGTGGTGGAAGAATGAACTGCAGTACCCTATTCTAAAGTAACGTAGTATCAATCTTAGAGGGGAACCAGACTCTGTATAAGAACTCTTCCAAACGCAAGAAGAACTCTGATTTGATTTATACTCTGGGGTTTGAGTTGGGGTCCAGGCTTGGCCTGAGAACATTGATTGTTGACTCTTATTAGACATTGACATACTGATATTTTGAGATACTGATACATTGGTTTATTGCGGTGCCTAACCAGCCCCAAAGTGTTTCTCCCCCCTAAAGGAAAGATTTAAATTTACAAAAGTTGAATTTTTTCCACTCCTCCGTGAATTTATTTTCCCCTGTTTTCCCTTACCCCCTCCCCCCCTTCTTTTTGCTTGTTTGTCTGGTTTGTTTTTCCCTCCCCTTTCTTCTTTTTTTTCTTTTCTTCTTTTTCCTTCCTTTTTTTTTCCTTTTCTACAGGTTGAAGCTATGTCAGGAACGGGAAAGAAAGGAGTGGCAGGGTCTACTGAGAGACGCTCTTCAAGACAGGAGAATGGAAAGGAGAGCAAAGAGATTAAAGACTATGACACCTTAATGGCAGAGATCAGAAAGGAATTTAAGCATAATGAACACTACATTGACAAGAAGCTATCAGAAGTCCAAGAGACACTGGATAAAAAACTCGAAGGCTTAGTAACAGAAGTAAATGACCTAACAGTAAGGTCCAAAACAATGGAAGACAATATTAAAAAAACTCAAAAAGACTTCAAAGAAATCATGAAGGAGACGGAAAAAATGAGGGAAGACATGTCTGATATGAGTAAATTACAAGAAGACATACTGGATAGCATCGCTATGCTAGAAATGAGACAAAAACAACTAAATTTGAAGTTCAGGGGGATCCCAGAAGAGATCAACGAAAACATCCGGCCGAAAATAGTGACAAATCTAGCAATGTGGCTTGGCTTGCAAGAGGAAGAAGTAGATAGCAAAATAAGCAATGCCTTCAGGATAAAAGTAAGATCAGTTAAGGCAAAAGCCAAAAAATTACCTGGGGACTGCTTAGTATCATTTACCTCGATGGATTTTAAGAACAGGATCATGCGAGAGAGTTACAGTAACAACCTTAAGATAGAGGGAAAGACGATCATCCTTTTTAAAGAGGTCCCGACTAGATTTTTGAAAAAAAGAGAACCGTTTAAGGAACTCGCTGGCTTGCTAAATAAAAATGGGATCTCCTATAGGTGGGAGTACCCACGAGGGCTGATCTTCTATTACAAGAATAAAAGATTTACGTTGACTAATGAAAATGATGTAGATAAATTTGCCAGGAAATATTATAAATTCCTCGGAAAACCAGAATCGTCAAATCCAAGAACAGACCAAGACCAAGAAGAGGAAAAGAAGGAAGGTACAGACGAAGAAGAGGGAGAGCAAGAAGAAGAAACCGAACCACCCATAGACATTAACACCGAAATGCAATCTTAAATTGATTTTAAACTCAACTACCGAAATGACATTAAAAGTAATATCTTGGAATGTAAATGGCCTTAATGACAAAAACAAGAGAAATAAAATTGAACATGTTCTGAAAAAAAAAATCTCGATGTAATTTGTTTACAGGAAACTCATATTGCAAACAAACATAAAAAAATTCTGAGTAACAAAAGATTGGGCAATGAATTTATAGCATCGGATCAGAGTAAAAAAAGGGGAGTGGTTATCTATGTTAAAAATAAGTATGAATCTGAATTAATTTACAAAGATGAAGAAGGTAGAATTTTGATTGTACAAGTTACTTTACAAGGGGAAAGGATAATTCTTGTAGGTATTTATGCACCTAATGAAAGAAAGGCCGAATTTTATTCTAAATTAAAAGAAATTATGCTAGACCACCTTGATGCTAGAATTATCCTTATGGGAGATTGTAACGGGGTAGTGATGCCAGAAATCGATCGATCGGAAAGAAGAAAAGATAGAAACGAAGGCAAACTCCCGAGATCCTTTTTCGATTTGGTAGAAGACATAGGAGTTACAGATTTATGGAGATTTAAATATCCCACTACTAAACAGTATACCTTCTTCTCAGGATCCAATAATAGCTGGGGAAGAATTGATTATATTTGGGCTTCTAATGATCTAATCCCCAGAGTTGCGAAAATAGACATCCTCCCCAGAACTTTCTCTGATCATAACGCAGTGTATTTGGAATTGAAACTAAAAGATAAAGTCAATTTTAGATGGAGAATGAATGAGAATCTCTTCTATGATAAGCAGATAATTGGGAAAGCTAAAGATACAATTCGGGAATATTTCAATTTAAATATGCATAAGGAGACATCAACCCATATTGTATGGGACGCTAGCAAAGCCGTCATGAGGGGGTTCCTCATACAAAAAAATAGTCACAAAAGAAAAGAAAGAGGGAAAATAAAAGAAGAAATCTTGACACAAATAATGGATTGTGAAAAACAGTTAACATCAATGCCGACAGACGAAACTCTGAAACAAACTATCAAAAGACTCCAGACACAGCTTTCCATACAAGTAAACTACGAGGTCGAATGGAAAATCAAATGGCTAAGACAAAAAAACTTTGAATTTGCAAACAAATCGGGTAGATTTTTGGCATGGCAGTTAAAAGCACGGCAAAAACAGAGTACAATCACTAAGATTAAGGATGAAGGATTAGAAATAGAAGATCCTAAAGAGATAAGGAAGGTCTTCTTAAGATACTATCGAGAGTTATATAAGAAGGGAAAAGAAGACAAGACCAAAATCGAAACATACATTCAAAAATATGGCCTCCAGAAAGTATCTCCAGACCAAAAAGACCTCCTTAACAAAGATATCACTAATCAGGAAATTGAGAAAGCCATTAACAAAATGAAACTGGGCAAGGCCCCTGGGCCAGATGGTATATCCGCAAAGTACTATAAGGTCCTAGTAAAAGAAATCACACCCGTACTCTGTGAAGTTATGAATAACATCCTTAAAGAAGGGATAATCCCTAATACCTGGAAGGAAGCCCACATTACCCTGATCCCCAAAAAAGATACTGACACACAAAATGTTAAAAATTTTCGGCCAATCTCTTTACTTAACAATGATTACAAATTATTCACAGATATTTTGGCAGACAGATTAAAACAAGTTTTAAACACAATAATTCATAAAGATCAGGCGGGGTTCCTTCCAGGTCGTCAGATGCGGGAAAATGTGAGAAATATTGTCAACATAATCGATTATCTTGAGGTGAGAAACGAAAAGCAAGCGGCGCTTTTATTCGTCGACGCTGAAAAGGCGTTTGACAATGTCTCTTGGCAATTTATGTCGTACAACCTAAAAAAGATGGAAATAGGAGAACAATTTAGGAGAGGCATCGAAGCAATCTACACAGAGCAGACCGCAAGGCTAATAATAAATAACAACTTGACAGAAAAATTCGATATCTCTAAGGGGACTAGACAGGGCTGCCCTATCTCCCCCTTGTTATTTATCATGGTTATGGAAATCTTGAATAATCGTTTGAGAAATGATACAGAAGTAAAGGGCATTAAATTAGGGAAAAAAGAATATAAAGGCAAGGCTTTCGCCGATGACCTCGCAGTAACTGTAGAACAACCAGACACAAGCTTACCGGAAGTCTTGAAAATTTTGGAAGAATTCGGCAAGGTGGCGGGTTTCAAGCTCAATAAAACAAAGACCAAGATGATTCTGAAAAATCTAAAAAAAGAAGAAAGTGAGAGATTAGAAGAACAATTAGGAATTTCATGTGCCAAAAAGATAAAATATTTAGGAGTGTGGCTAACGGCGAAAAATATTAATCTGTTCAACGATAATTACAAAGCAGTCTGGAAAGAAATCAACAAAGATATGGAATGCTGGAAGAAACTTAAATTATCTTTCTGGGGAAGGATTGCGGCGGTGAAAATGAATGTTCTGCCACGGCTCTTATTCCTATTCCAAAATATTCCTATAATAAAAGGGACTTCCCAATTTAAGGAGTGGCAAAGAGCACTATCTAAATTTGTGTGGCTAGGAAAGAAGCCCAGAATTAAGCAAAAAATTCTTGTAGATAAAAAAGAGAGAGGAGGGTTTGCCATGCCTGAGTTAAAGCTATACTATGAGGCAGCTTGCCTTGTATGGATCAAGGATTGGATTATGTTACAAAATACGGATTTGTTAGACCTTGAGGGATATACAAATAGATTCGGCTGGCATGCCTATCTGTGCTATAACAAAATCCATACTGGCTTTAAAAGTCATGTATTCAGGGGTCCAATTTTGGAAGTATGGAACCGCAATAAAGCTCTATTAGAAAGGAAAACACCATGGTGGGTTGCTCCCTTAAATGTTTTAGCTATACGAAAAGTGAACATGGATAAGAAAGGAATTATGTATGAGGATATTGTTGTAAAAACGAAAGATGATTTTAAATTAAAAATTTATGACCAGATTAAGGATAAATTCGCCGGTTGGCTACAATATTATCAAGTTAATGATTTATTTAATAAGGATAGAAGAGAAACTGGTTTTGAAGCAAAAAAGTCGAAATTTCAAATCGAATTATTGGAAAATAGTCAAAAATTATTATCAAAAATGTACAATTTATTACTGGATTGGTACACGTTGGATGAGTTGACAAAGGATTGTATGATCAAATGGGCGAGAGATTTCGGGCACAATATACCCACCGATAGCTGGACCAAATTATGGAAAGAACATCTAAACTTTACGGCATGTACTTCTCTTAAAGAAAATGTAATGAAGTTAGTACACCGTTGGTACCTAACACCAGTAAAATTATCTAAAATATATAGAAATCAAAATAAGTGGTGCTGGAAATGCGAAACATCGGTGGGAGAATTTTACCACATGTGGTGGGAGTGCAAAAAGGTTAAAAAGTTTTGGGATTTGGTTTACAATGAATTAAAGAAAATTCTGAGATACACCTTTCCCAAAAAGCCGGAGATTTTTTTGTTGGGACTTTTAGATAAAGAAATAGCAAAAACTGATAAAAATTTCTTTTTGTACGCCACCACAGCGGCGAGAATTCTAATAGCCCAGAAATGGAAAATTAACGAAATGCCATCAATTAATGAGTGGCAGTCGAAACTTCTAGAATATATGGAAATGGCCGTACTCACCAACAGAATCCGGGATCAGGATGAAGGAAAACTCAAATTGCAATGGAGTAAATTTGTTGAATATGCAAAAATTAATTATAAAGGTATGAAAACGTTAGTGGTAATAACATAACTCCCACAATGATACATATATAATGAATTAAATAATACGATATGAGATTGAAATAACTTACCATCTACTGGAAGGAAGGAAGTCGTGCTGTCAATCTTGATGTATATAATGTTTTTTTTTTCTTGTATGTTTGTATGTTGGAAAATCAATAAAAATTTATTAAAAAAAAACAGATTTGTTTTTTAAATGCTCATGTAATTCTAGGTTGCATCAACAGACTAGGGTCCAGGTCAGGGGAAGTAACAGTACCACTCTGTTTTGCCTTGGTCAGCCCACACCTGGAATATTGTGTCCAGTTCTAGGCACCACAATTTAAGAAGGATATTGACAAGCTGGAACGTGTGCAGAGGAGAGAGACCAAGATGATCAAGGTTCTGGAAACCAAGCCTGATGAGGAACATTTGAGGGAGGCTTTTAAACAGAGGTTGGATGGCCATCTGTCGGGATTCTTTAGCTGTGGTTCCTGCACAGCAAGGGGTTGGACTAGATGACCCTTGGGATCCTTCCAACTCTATGATTCTATAAGATGAAAGAAATCTGAAAGCAAACCTGTCAGCAAAGTTCAGGAAAAGCAAAAATGGAGACTGCTGGTGCATCTGTTCCATTTTGGAAAGAAGACCAGGTAATTCAAAAGGACAGTGAGATGAGAAATTTGGATGAGGAGAAGCTCAAAAGCAGCCCTCATTTTTCTGCTGAGCAAAGTTCAGCAAGAAAAATTCAAGCTTGGTTCTAACTATTCCAAAGCTGGATCTAACGAGATGTTTTCCTGTCCCTTCATGGAGAAATCTTACATTCAGATGCAACATCAAGAAAGGGGCAGGAAAGATCTGTGGGCAGGAGATTAGATGTCTGCACCCTGTTGTGTGTGTGGTTGCGCACATGGATTTCTACATTTGTCAACATTGTTTCTTCCCATGCATTCCTCCATGGGTGTTCCTCTGTGGTGGGAAAAATGTGACACAGGAATTCATCCTCAGGCAGCATAATATACAGTATATCAGCAGAGGCCTGCAGTCATAGATTTAGCTGGGCTCTTGAAGGTTGTCTCCGAAGGAGCACCAGACTTCCACCAGTACAGTGGTGCCTCGCAAGACGAATTTAATTCGTTTCGCGAGTCAATTCGTTTTGCAAAAAATTCGTCTTGTGAATCACGTTTTCCCATAGGAATGCATTGAAATTTCTTTTTTTGCCCATGGGAACGCATTAATTAAATTTCAATGCATTCCTATGGGAAAACGTGATTCACAAGACGAATTTTTCACAAAATGAATTCGTCTTGCGAGTCACCATCAGATCGCAAGACGCATTCGTCTTGCGAAAAATTCGTCTTGCAGGGCATTCATCTTGCGAGGTACCACTGTACATGGCTTTCTGCTTGCACAGTGGGACTGCCTCCCCCTCTCCTCCCCTGTATGTCCCCTTTATCTGTTCTGGAGTTCCCCCAATCCCCTGGAGCAGATATGGGGAGTGTGTGGGGAGTGTACAGGGGGGTGGTCCTGTTTCCGATCACATATCCTTATGCTGATGGGGTGTGATAGTTGGCGACCACTCCTTGTCAGTATGGAACCTGAACATTCCTCACTTCTTCAGCAGCTGTCCTGGCCGTGCACAACTCTCCTCTCTGTATTCCTTCTTTTCCCAGACCCTTCTTTGCACCAATTTTCCCCTGGAGTTTTTGCTTTTCAAATCCCCAATACTAATTTCCTAAGTCTCCTAGTTTGTTTCTTTTCCCCCCGTCTCCCTTCTTCTGCTTGGACTTTGTTTGCCCCATCTTTCCTAGGCTTGGTATCCCACAAAGGGCTTATACACGAGTATAAGCCGAGGCACCTAATTTTACCACAAAAAACTGGGAAAACTTAGTGACTTGAGAATAAGCTTAGGGTGGGAAATGCAGCAGCTACTGGTAAATTTCAAAAATAAAAATAGAATGCACCTACCGATTTTATTTTATCTGAAAACCATGAAAATCTGGAACAGCATTAGCTCCAGCTATGTGTTTTGTAGATTCCAAAAAAGTAAGTATTACTATGGAATATAACCTAGGCAAATCATATTTAAAAGCAAGAAAGCTGGATTTGCTACTAAATGCTATGTGAAGTCTCTTGGTTGTTCTTGAAAAGACCCCTACACTTTGCTACAGACTGCTTGCATCATTCTACCAGAGAGAAATTAGATTACCTGTGAATGAAATACAGCTATTAAAATAAATCAGGGCAGTATAGAATCAGAAGTATGGGGTTCTGATCAAGGGACCTAATAATACTGCTCTATTCTGCCTTGGTCAGACAACACCTGGAATATTATGTCCAATTCTGGGCACCACAATCTCAGAAGGATGTTGACAAGCTGGCATGTGTGTAGAGGAGGGTGTCCAAGATGAT
Source organism: Zootoca vivipara (assembly GCF_965207765.1). Lineage (NCBI taxonomy): Eukaryota > Metazoa > Chordata > Lepidosauria > Squamata > Lacertidae > Zootoca > Zootoca vivipara. The sequence continues at coordinate 27,971,966 of NC_142597.1, read as the reverse complement.
GAAGGGTCTGGAAATGAAGCCTTATGAGGAACAGTTGAAGGAGTTGGGTGTGTTTAGCCTGGAAAAGAGGAGACTGAGAGAGAAAAATATATGGTAGCCATCTTCAAATATATTAAGGGTTGTCACATGGAAGATGGAGCAAGCTTGTATTCTGCTGCTCCGGAGGGCAGGACTTGAACCAGTGGCTTTAAGTTACAAGAAAGGAGATTCTGGCTGAACAGCAGGAAGAAGTTCCTGACAGTAAGAGCTGTTTGACAGTGGAACCTTCCTCAGAAGGTTGTGGTCTCTCCTTCCTTGGAGGTTTTAAGCAGAGGTTGGATGGCCATTTGTCATGGATGCTTTAGCTGGTAGACCTGCATTGTAGAGGGTTGGAGTAGATGACCCCTGGGGTCCCTTCCAACTCTACAATTCTATGATTCTAGAAAGGAGATGCCAGGCAGAAGCTCCTGCCTTCTCCTGCAAATATGCAGCCGGTCAGCTAGTTAAACCAGAGGGGTGGTGTCGGAAGACACTGGGCAAAGCAAGCTGGGGAGCAATCCAGAAATGGAAAGGGAGAAATTGTTTTGTGCCAGGCAGAGCTCCTTAGAGGAAGGGTGGGCTGCAAGGATAACAAACAATCATGTACAGGAAGCCCGAATCTCCACAGGGGTTGTGGGGCAAGGAAAAGGATGGTGCCAATGAGGAAATTTACCAGCAAGAGCAAGGAGAACGGATTGCCTGTGTGTGGCACAAGTGACTCAGCTGCCCATGGTTTTGGGAAGCCGGTGTGCTCAGTGTTCCTGTGAAACAATGGGGATTATGAATGGCTCAAGTGAGAGTGGCTATTTTTGGTAGGCATTGTTGTCAATGGATGAAGCAGGTGATGTGGTCCCCAAACTGCCATTTCCTCTGACTGAGAATTTCCCCTGTTTCGCTGATTGCCAACTTGGCCGTGATCATGTATCGGCAGGAGACTGAATCACTGCTTCTGCATTGTGCCTTTTGAGCTTTCTTGTACAGGGGCCGGCCCTAACAAGAGGCAATATGAGGCAAGGGGCCTCTAGCAGCAGAGTTTGGCTGTTATTACAGGCTGGGGTTTTGTATTTTATTCTATTTATTGAGGCTCAAACAGTATAAGTATCTGAGAGAGCAATGAGAGAGGTGCAAGAGAAAGTATATTTCCATGGAACATTTTTTTTGGGGGGGGCTGTTTGCAGAATAGGCAAGGGCGTAGGATGATGAGGTTTGAGGTTAGGTATAGGTCAGGAGCATCCCAAAGATTTCAGGGCCCAAACCTGAGACCTAGAAGTGGCCATTGGTGATGTCACAGGGGTAGGTCCCATTGATGGCACCAATCACAACACATTAAGCATTAACCACAGTCAAGGAACCCAGAGTGGCTTTGCCATAATTTGCAAGCTGCAGACATCATCATCATCCTCACCACCACCACCACCAATAATTGTAAGGTTAACTGACCCACCTGCAGATTCAAACACTCCCCCTGCCACCTAGGGGAGGGGCAAGGAAACCTGGAGACTTCAGGTGATCCATGGGGGTGGTCTCACAGCCTTAGTTAGGAGGGATGGGGAAAGGGCCTTGGGATAAGGAATGAACAGAAGGAAAGACAAGTGACAAAGGTGGTGTTGGCGATGAGGTCAGGAGTAGAGCTTCCTCCTACCCCCAGTCTGATCACTTTGTCTTGGAACATACATGGAGTTTGATCTTCAACTAGCTTCTAGTTTATTGTATTAATAGCACTCCTTTTAAGATCTTCCATAGATGCTGCTGTGACCAATCTTGCTAAGTATAATGAATCAAGATGTTTAAACAAGCTTGGGGTGGGTGGGTTAAGGAACAGAAAGGCTGCACAACAAGTTACTTCTAAAAGTGTGCTTTGTCACATTATTTGTGCGCACCCTTTGGTCGGGCGGGGGGTGGGGGTGGGGGAGGTCCAGCTCCCACTAGAAAGGGTTGCCAGGGGGATCTTCTGCCTCAGGCATCAAAATGCCTTGGGCCGGCCATGGTTCTCACTTCTCTGCCCCTTCCAAAAATTCTCTATGTGCGTGCATATCTTTGGAAAGCCTTATCTCGCCCCACTCTCTCTCCCAGAGTCAAGCTTGTTGCTGCAATTCCTCTGGGTGGAGCAAATTTTGCAAATGCCATCTGTTTATCATAAAAAGCAGAACCTCGTCTACTGCTCTTCCATTCCAAGGTCAGAGTAACCCCAAAGTTTTGCGCTGCTGTTACCCAGGCGAAGCTCGAGTGGCCAGGCCAGCTTTCTTATTCTCCTGATTTATTTCACTTGAATAGTTCAGCAAACTGGAGGCAAAACACAGCAAGGATAGGCCATAGCTGCCAAGTTCTCCCCTTTTTTAAGGGAAATTCCCTTATGCTGAATAGGCTTCCTCGCGAGAAAAGGGAAAACTTAGCAGCTATGGGATAGGCCACTGCTGGTAGCTATAAACCCTTCTATTTCAACAATTTTTAAAATAAAAAATATGATGCCCCTGTTTAGGGAAGTTTTTAATGTTTAATGCTGTACTGTTTTTAATATTCTGTTGGGAGCTGCCCAGAGTGGCTGGGGAAACCCAGCCAGATGGATGGGGTATAAATAATAAATTATTATTATTACCATTATTATTATTATTATTATTATTATTATTATTATTATTATTCAGCACCATAATTTGATTCCTTTGCACATTGGGCCTTCAGGCGTCTCAAAAAATGGGAATGGATGCCGTGAAAGTCAAATGGGCTTTTGATTGACAAGGGAGCGATGATCTGTCAATTTCACTTTTCTCTTCTTTTTAAAAATATATTAAATTCAGTTCTCCACAGTTCTGCAGCAATTTGCCATTTGTTTTAAAAATCCTCATGAAAACTCACCAGCATTTTAGAGCTGATTTCCTCAAATCCGCACATTTTTTTAAAATTATATTTATTGACATTTTCAACTTACAATTTCCATTCCCATCATCATCTTATATCATAAACAACCATCTAACAAAGAAAAAAAAGAAAAAAGCAAAAAATTGCAAAAAGAAAAGAAAAACAAAACACGAAAACCAAAAACCAAAAAAGCACAAACAGAAAAAATACAGAATAAAAAAGAAAAAAAGAAAAAAAGAAAAAATCAATCTAATGTTATTAACTCTGTCATATCTTTGACTTCCTCGCTCCTCCCCCTCCGAGTCTAATCCATCCTTTGTTTGGCAATTTCCCCTTTTTCATTATTTCACTTACAAACTTCTCCGTTTAATTCTTATAATAATACCGTATATAAAAAATATTTCTACCACTTAACAAATTTCTTATTACTCTAAGTATTCCCTTTAACCTCTTGTTTATTCACTAAAATTTATTCTAGTTTAATCATTTTACATTCTAACATCTCACTCAGTCTCTATTCTAAAGTCCCCCCTCCATCCCCCGGCGACCAGTCCCTGGAAGTCCCAGATCAACTCCTGTGTACAGTCCAATTCCAATTCCAAACCGTTTTATCAATCCCTCATTTACATTACCTCTCAACCCACACCATCTCTCACCCACTCCAGCCCCGATTCCTCCCCCCCGCACCCCCTCTGCCAATCCCCCTTAAAATTCTTCTTTTTCTTGTCCCCCCATTTAACAAGACCTTCGCCTGGATCTCGCCTCCTTTCTCTCACTGAGGAGGTTCGAATCCAGGCCACCTCTTTATTCTTCATCACAGCTTGGTTGTTGTTACCAGGGGCACATTCTCCCTCTCTCACTGAGAGAAGCTGCCCCTGGGAGTCTGAATCTAGTGTAGCTCTTTTGTTATAACATAGGTCCCGTGCAGCCTCTCCCACCGGTTGCACTTCGTTCACAATACAGAGTTCGTCTTGGTCCTCTTCTTCTAGTACATTCGAATTTTTGTCCTCTATAATTTCCTGCTGTGACTCTAAGCTGTCAGTTGGAGCGAGTTGGTGCAGGGATTCAGTCAGTAACTTTGTAACTCTTCGGTACTCGTTTACTCCCATCGAAACTTCTTGAATTTTTTCCCAGAGACATTGTAACTTGTTCTCCCACATCTTGTCCGATTGTTTTGTCTATCTAAGTCCTTTGTCTTCTCGGGTTACAAAATGGCGAATAGGCTGTTGTGTCCGAGACGGAATCAAAGCTGAGCTGGTCAGTTCCTCCAGGTTCCCGTCGCCGGGCTACTGGTGGGTTCGTTGAAGGTCCATTCCCAATTTTGCAGAAATCAGCATAATAATTCACCCCCCTAGGCTCTGCTACCCCGGGGAGGGGTTCAATTTTTCCTTTTTAGCAAAGTTCAAAGCCCCTTTCCAGCGTTATGGCTGCAGGCTCGGCAATTGCATCTTGTTTCCTCGATAAGGGGGGGGGGACGACCTCCGTTAATTTTTGAAATTCCCCTCCCAAGTCCGAATTCTTTCCAAATTTCCAAAAGATCTTGATTACTCACGGCCTGATTCTTCTTAATTTGAAGGTATCTGGTGCTCTGAAGCGACGGCTTAGGGCTTCACTCCGCCGAGGTAGCGAATGGATCCAAGGCTCCGTCCCGGACTGACTGCTCTCGGGGCTCAAACTTCGAGCTTACCGGGCATCAGCCAGGACTTAAGGGGCACAGCTGGATCTCCACGTCCCCCGAAAGCCAAATCGGGGGGGGGGGTTTCCGGGCGGCCGCTTCGCCCAAGCGGCTCACCCCTCCTCGGCGGGGCCAGGTTTCTCGGAGACCGAGAAATCCGTGCCGATCGCTAATGGCGCCAGACCGGAAGTCCAAATCCGCACATTTTTAATGCAATTTTGAATAATAAACACGTTTTTGCAAGGGTTTCCTCCTAATATGTTGCAGCTCTGTACATTATTTTCACTGTTATATGCATTTCTATGCACACTTTCCCCTAATATATTTATTTTGGTGCATACTGGTTGCAGAACTGCATTGCATTTTTTAAAATATAAATTTTTTAAAGGGCAGCTGTGTTTTAGTTCTCACATTGCTTCAAGAAGTGCAAATTTAGTAGTTTCTTGTTGACATGCAGGCTTGCAATCGATTAGACATGACACAAAAGGAAAAGGGGACTGAGGAGGGAAGAGGAAAGCAAGCAGAGGAGCAGCTACTCCTTCACTAGCCAGTGGATGAAGCCAGGCTGGTCTCCCCCTTGCCATGATTTCCACATGGCACAGTCAGAGTCAGAGAATTTCTGCGCACTTATTCTAAATTTCACACACCAAAAAAATAAAACATTGGCCCAAGTAACCCCTGCTACAGAATATATTCAGATCTATCCCCTTGCACTGCCTCATACCTTCCAGTTGGGTTCTCATCCATGACAGGAAACCTCCCTGTAAGGATCCAAGAGTTGGCACTGAAAGTTCGTTTAATGCAAATTTCAAAGCAAATGTGAAAATTTAGATGGCAATCGTATATGTACTGGATTTGTTTTTCAAAATAAAATAAAAATATTAATACTGATGACATTTACCATTCGCTTTATAAAAGAAAAAGTATTGAAGTGACTTGACAAGATAAAATGCAACAAACCGAAGCAATTTAAAACCAGAAAAGTATGAATATGAGTATGAATAAGGGCAAGTCCCACCCACACCACTAAAAGATGAGCCTCAGGGAAGGAGGAAGTTTAAGGGAAGTATGTGAGGAACTTCAAGGGCAGTAGAAAGAGTTTCTACTTGCCTGGTGAAATTTCCTGGTTGGGTAGAGAAGGATTGTCCACAAAGTCTCAGGTTGTCAATGGTTTTTGCATCAAGTGAATCACTGACACAAATATGGAATAACTGAAGCCAAAAGAGTTCCGAAATCAGCCCCATTACTTTCCTCTGGGGGAGTGTTGCATTTTCCTGGCTGGAAGGGCTGCACCTAGGTGGGGGAGCATCAGCTTTGCATGCAGAAGGCCCCAGCTTCCTGCATCTCTTGGTAGGGCTGTGAGAGATGCCCTTCCTGAAACCCTGCTGGTCAATGTGGATGAGACAATGAGATGCTGCTGGTCAATGTAGTAGACAATAGTGAGTTGGATGTCCCTACGTACAAGGCAGCTTAGTTCATGACCTGGAAAAACCTGATATTGGGCAAGAAAGATGACCTCTTCTTGAAGCAGCCAAGAAAGCTATTAATGGTTGGCGATTGTGGTGGTGTTTGAAGGGGGAATGTCACAACAGGATCTGGCCTGAATCCCACCCATCCGTCCGATGTAACCCCTGCTGAGCTGTAAAGAGGAGAAAACACTTCAAGTTGAAATGGGGAGCAAACTGGGCCCAATTCACAGGAGTCACCAAGATGCTGAGTGCCCCCAGCTCCCCCTCAACTCTCATTTCCTGTTCTCATTCATTACCACCCCCCTTGGCTGGAATGTTTAAGTAATTTGACCGTGGTCTTTTGGACAATGCTAGAAGCTGCAAAAGTTGTTTCAGAGGACCGGTCTTTAACACCTTCTTTCTCACTCTTGGGGACTTTGCTCCATCCTTGTCTTGTAATATGAAAATTTATGTGTGTGTTTTAAATGATATCATGTTGATGTATTTTTTCCTAAGCCTGATGATGTTGTATTGATGTTTTTTTTGTTTATTGCTGATTTTAAGTATTCAGCATGTTTTAAATACAGTGGACCCCACAGATACGAATTAAATTCATTCCGGGGGTCCGTCCACAACCCGAAAAGTCCGTAGGCAGAGGTGCTGCTTCTGCACACACATGCGGTGCGATTGAGCATTTCTGCGCACTCGCGGGCAGTGAAACCTGGAAGTATACACTTCCGGGTTTGCCGTGTTTGTAACCCGAAAGTTACCTCTCCAGAGTGGTACATAACTAGAAGGTCCACTGTAGTTGTTTTAACTGTTTCTACCAATAATTTTATTGTTTTATTTTTTATGTAAACCTCTTTGAAGTTTTTATTACAATCAAGTGGTCAATGGATAGCTCGGCTGATAAAGCATAAGACTCTTAATCTCAGGGTTGTGGGTTCGAGTCTCATGTTGGGTGAAAAGATTCCTGCATTGCAGGGGGTTAGACTAGATGATCCTCATGGCACCTTCCAACTCTACAGTTCTTTGATCCTGTGAATCTGTTGGTCTACTGTTGGCATCTCTCTGTCTCGGGAGACAACAGAGGAGTGTGCCTTTGGGGCTGAAGACAAACTGTTGAAAGGTTACCTTCTGCATGCAAAACACGTGCTCTACAACTAAACTACCTGGTTTGATGACCAGGACTTAACCAACACGTGACTGTTGACGTGATAAGAGATTATAACATGCTTCCAAAGTTTATGTCTGAAACTCTACACATCGGGGGAATCAAAGGACTGGAGAAAAACAAGCAGCTGTTAAAGATTATAACCCTTTTAGCTAGGTAAATCTTCCTGCTGTTGTGGTCAAGGCTGACTGTGGTAGGTTTTTTGATGGACGCCCCCATTGCCATGTGGTTGCCGGGGGTTTCCATTTAGTGTAATTAACACTGACCTCAGCAGAGAGATGCCGAACCCTCGAGGCTGTTAAATGCATGTAAAGGCGGCATGAGAGTAATTTAATTTTGGTTCAGCCATTTATTTTTGAAATGTTTGATATTGGGAGGGGGGGAGGGAAGAGAGAGGGGGAGTGTAAATGAATTCAGCACTCCAAAGAGGTGCCAGACAGAAGGCTACAAAGAATCAGGAAGGCCTGGAGCATAAATGAGACCTGGAATCTTTGATGGTAGATGGGCATCTGCACCAGCAAGCAGCCAGCTCTGAATAGCTCAGGGGCGTAGCGTGGGTTGCCTGTGCCCAGGGTGGGGCAAGGGGCCTGGGCACTAGTCAGTCCTTTCACTGGGACCAGCATCTAATCAAGGGAGTCTCTCCTTCCCAAACAGCTCAAACTTGGGAGCAGAGATAAAACAGGAAAACACCAAGCCAGGAGCGCCGTGGTGTTGCCTCAGCTTCCTGTCCTTGCAGCAAGGTGCTTTGGCTATGCATGTGGCTCCAGCAGTGCTTTCCTGCTGCCTTCTTCCTCCCTCTGTCCATGGGGGGAGGCAATGGCAATGGCCTCAGCCTCCCTCCCTCTCAGTCATCCCAGGGGAAGGGCACATGTGGGCATCCCTTCGCTGGCCACAAAGAGAAGGAGGAGGAGGTAGCTCCCCAGCCCTAAAGGCCCAGCCCAGATGCAGCTTGCCTCCCTGCAGCTCTGGCCTCAGTGAGGGAGCCTGTCATGGGAGCCCCTGGTTGCTCCAGCTCATAAATTTGCACCTGGCCCCCCATGCCACTGAAATAGCCCCCCGCATTGTCATTTGTTTAGAAAAGAAAAAGATAGGAAGAGGAGGACAAAGTCTTGCTTTTGCACCACCGAGTTAACACAATAGCCCTCTGCTCTGCAGTTGGGGACGCGGGTGGCGCTGTGGGTTAAACCACAGAGCCTAGGGCTTGCCAATCAGAAGGTCGGCGGTTCGAATCCCTGCGACGGGGTGGGCTCCTGTTGCTTGGTCCCTGCTCCTGCCAACCTAGCATTCGAAAGCACATCAAAGTGCAAGTAGATAAATAGGTACCGCTACAGCGGGAAGGTAAACGGCGTTTCCATGTGCTGCTCTGGTTCGCCAGAAGCGGCTTTGTTATGCTGGCCACATGACCTGGAAGCTGTACGCCGGCTCCCTCGGCCAATAACGCAAGATGAGCGCCGCAACCCCAGAGTCAGTCACGTCTGGACCTAATGGTCAGGGGGCCCTTTACCCTTTACCTGCAGTTGGGATGGCCTAATTGCAACCTAGACACAAATCTTAAAAAGCCAGAGGAAGCCACCTTTTACCAAGTCAGACTATTGGTCTTGCTTGACGAGTACTATCTGCATGGACTGAACATATGAAGAGCCTTCTGGATCAGGCCAGTGACCCACCTAATTCAACATCCTGTTCTCACAGTTGCCAACCAGATGGCCTGGTTGACCTCTTACTTTCCTTTCCTTCCCTCCCCTTCCCCCCTTCCCCCCAGAAACAGCAACCTTTCCTCCTGGGGAGCTGCCCCACCCCTTTCATCATTTGGGTTGCCCTTTTCTGAACCTGTTCTGGATGCTTGCCTGTTGCCTGTCTGATAGGAAAAAGAATTGCGAGGGAAAAGATTGTAGAAAAGCTGCCTCTGAAGGAAATAGGGAGGTCATACGATGATTCCTGTAAAAGTGCATTGACCTCATATCACCTTGCTATGAAGGCTGGCTTATATACAGCTCTGGTCACTTAACAGAGATGGATTTCTCTATGGAGAAGCTTTTCACTGCATGTTTGCAGTGCACACATGAGGGGCTCTGCTTGCCTGTTGTCGTATGGGAGCGCCCAACACCTCCCGGAAGTGGCCTGCAGGAATCTCGGCATTGGCATCCCATATCCATCTGGCAACTATCTCAGCAAACATAAGTGAATGCAGAGAGCAGATAAGACTCAAAGCCACGGTTTCCCACATGGCCTGTGCAACACACAAAGGAACCGGTGATAAAGAGAATAAAGCAAGAATCCAGGCATGATCAACGAGGCAAATCTTTCGGACTCCTGTGAGAGATACCAGAAAGGCAAAAGGCCAGAACAACCAGAAAATAAATGGGAGTTTATGATAAGGGATGCGTCCAGAAAGCTCAGACCTGGCCACATCCGCACCATAGATGTAAATCACTATTATACCACTTTAGATATTCAAATGATAGACTGGGAAAGGCTATGGAAGACACATCTGAAATTTGCGGCATGTACTTCACGGAAAGAAAATTACATGAAAATGATGTACCAGTGGCACTTGACCCCGGTTAAGTTAGCAAAAATATATAGAATATATGTTGGAAATGTAAAGAGACAGAATGCACCTTTTACCACATGTGGTGGAAATGTAAGGTAGTCAAAACATTCTGGGAAATGATTTATAATGAAATGAAAAAAACTGCTTAAAGTAACTTTTATTAAAAAAAAAAACCTGAAGCTTTTCTGTTAGGAATTATAGGTACAGAGAGCCCAAAAGATCAAAGGAAGCTGTTTATGTATGCTACAGCAGCCACCCGGATGGTGTTAGCCCAGAAATGGAAGGAAGAAGCAGTCCCGACAAAAGAAGAATGCCAAACCAAGTTAATGGACTATGCTGAAATGGAAAAATTAACTAAGAAGCTCAGAAATCAAGACGACAACAAATACAAAAAAGAATGGGAAATGTTTATTATGTATTTGCAAAAGTATTGTAAACAGGTTAAAACATTAGTAGGATTTTAAGAACACTTGTAATTTAAGGAGGATTTATAGATAATATGAACTGTGAAAAACTGGAATAGTATTGATATGCAGGTGAAAAGAAAATTTGAAGGACCCAGGGATGAGATGGGGGGAAGTCGTGAGATTCATAGAATCTCAATTTTTTTTTTGATTTGTTATAGTTTTGGATGTATATATATTATCTTTTTCCTGTTATTTCTTTTTGAGAAGCAAATAAAAAAATATTAAAAACAAAACAAAACTATTACACCACTTTGGAACATAGTCATTGTGGTTGGGAGCCACTGGTAGCCTGATCCACCATATGTGTAAAGCCATACCATACCATTATCAACAGCTATGATTCCACCCCCCTCCCAAAGAATCTTGGGCATTGTAGTTTGTTAAGCATGCTGAGAATGGCTAGGAGATGCTGATTCCCCTTTCAAAGAGCTTAATTTCCCAGGGTTTCCTGAGAAGAGAGATTGAATGTTAAACCACCCTGGAGACTGTACAGGATGCAACCAGGTGTAGAGGTGCTGTCTTGGTCTTCTTTGGGACGAAGACTGGAATGCAAATCTAATAAATGGATGACAGTTTTTGGAAATAATTTCTGCCATTTAAATAAAAACGCATCTCGCCATAAGTGGCAAACACGTCTGCCCAGGTACTGCTCACCTACCTCAAGGCTCCTACCTTTTCTCTCTCTTCCTATCAGGGCTCTTTAACCTTAAACTGGACTTGGACACTGGGCAGCCCTTCAGACAGAGGACCGTCCCCTGCAAAGCAGGACACACAGCCACCCCATGCAAGGTGAGACCCACCTTTTTAAAACAAAAACCCTCCAAAATCTAAGCTCCAGGAAGAATGTCTCGCATCTAAGGATTTGTAGGCTGTGCTGACCTTGTTGTGGGTGTCAGAAAGTCCAGCTACTTCGGGCTGACTAATTTGCTTTCAACTGGGAGCAGTTAAAAGGCCTCACTGGTGACGCCTGAGACAGCTCGAAATGAGTAATGAGAGGGTGGAGGAAGCTGTTTTACAAGGGAGGAGAGACCCTTCGTGCGTTCAGTGGGCCAAAGGCGCAGGCTTTTCTCGGGGGCTGAAGGGGGCCCAAACTGGGAGGTTTGTTGAGAGGAGGAACATGTAGATCTGGGGGAAAGGGGATACAGGAGGTTGCGGAAAACTCTGGAGAATCAAGGGAAAGGTTGGGCCAGGCCTGTTAAAGCGAGGTCAAACCGATAAAAAGTTTCTGCGAGTCTGAGAAAGTGTGTGTAATTGGTCACCCTCGGGAGCTAGTTTTGGCAGGGCTGCACATGTAATAGCTATCAAGTGCAATTCAGTGCTTTAGCAGATTGGAAAGGACTGGTGCGGCATTGGGGAGGCGGGCTGGGCATGCCAGGGAGGCTCCGCACTTTGCACAGTGCCCAAAATGCAATTTATTTATGCCACTTGAACGCATTTGCCTCTTAGCATCTGCAAAAACGCTTGTCTCTTGCTGCGTCATAGTGTTGCAAGCAAGAAGAAGCTGGGTGCTTCCATTCAGCTGCCAGCTGTCGGTGCTGCATGCAATGAGGTCAAAAAAATCCCCTCGGTTTTCCAGGGTATGGCCAGCGGTGGAGGAAGCCGTTTGGAGGAAGCCATGGGGCGGGGTGCACCGCAGAGCCTCCAGAGTCTGCCTGCCTCCTCCCATTCAGCCGCCCTACAACTGGGGGGCAGGGTAGGTGAGGCAGCGGGTGAACTGTTTGGGCAGCACAGAGCCTGCGTGCGCCCAAGCCACCGCGTCTCTCCCAGGAGAGATGTGTGGCTCGGGTGCTCTGCAGGCCCCACGATGAGGGCCGCCCAGAATTTTGTCACCCCTCTCAGTAGTGACACCTGGGGCGGACCACACCTACCGCACCCCCTTCCTCCGCCCCTAGGTATGGCAAAGTCAAGGAAAGGCAGATGGAGATGGTGGCGGATGTCTCAGGGAGAACAGGAAGCAGAGACTGTAAGGACACCTATGACGTGTGATGTACAAAGATGCTTGAGACTTGGCGTTCCCTCTCTCCTTTTCTGAGGATTTGACAATCTGCCACCTGTCCTCTTGCTTTAAAGAAACTTGCACACCTAGGACAAAGGGCCTCTGAGCATTTGCAGAGTTGCTTTGCTCAAAGAGAAAGAAATTGTTATGATGTACCCAAGCAGAGCAGCCTGGGCAATCTCTTCTGCGTTGCCCTAAAACAGGACAAAAGAGAATGGCATAATATTTGCACATCCTAATTCCTAGGTACAGAATTAAGTAGCAATCTGATACATTTCACCATTGTGGGGAAAACTGTGGCTAGGGTTGCCAGACTCAATAGAGGACAGGACTTCTGTGCCTTTAATTGCCCTGCTCTCTTTTGAGTCTGGAAACCTTAAAGAGAAACCAGCAAACCCTTTGCTTGGAAATTAAACAACAGGTCTGCTGGTTTCTCTTTAAGGTTTCCAGGCTCAAAAGAGAGCAGGGCAATTAAAGGCACAGAAGTCCTGTCCTCTATTGAGTCTGGCAACCCTAACTGTGGCCAAGTGAGCTGTGTGCCTGCTAAGTCTATTGTAAATGAATTGTAGTGCTTTAAATGCATGGTGTGCTTGTGGCCTAAGTGTCTGTACCACATCTTTGCCAGTAGCTGGGAGGGGAGGGGATGGAATGGCAGGCCATGAGCTCATTGGTTCCCAGGCCCCCTTGGTTCCATGAATTCATCCCAAGTGCCTCCTACCCTATCAAAACCACCATTCAGAATTGCGGTTAAAGAAGATTCTTTAAATCTAAAAAACACAGCAAGATTCAAAACTGTAAAAATATACTCCTTTTGGGAAAAAGGTGTTTCACGTTATTTCCAAAATTCCATAGCAATCCCAGTTTGGCTCTTGCCTTGTTATCATTTGTCTCAAATTTAAACAATTACCTTAAATGCAGAGATTTAGTATTTCTTCTATTATCAGCAGCCCAATTAACAAAAGTCCAATACTGGAAACAACATGTAGAAATCCCCATTGAAATCTGGTTGAATAATATTTGGAATGTGGCTCCATTGGAATGCCTTATTCGCTACAGACGGGTTATTAAAGGATGGACACTTTTGGCGAGACTTGGCTTCCGGTCTTTAGATAGATAGACAGACAGACAGACAGACAGATACTTTATTGTCATTGTACATAGTACAATGAAATTGAATGCCATCCCATAAAAAACAAAACAAAAACATAATTACACACACACACACACACACACACACACACACACACCCATCACAACTCCCCAAGATTATATTATTTAGTTACAGCATTAAAATGGTTATAGCTCTTGGATAGAAACTGTTTTTTAATCTATTCGTTCTTGATCTAATTGTTCTGTATCTCTTGCCCGAGGGCAACAGTGCAAAAAGACTATATCCAGGATGAGATGAATCTTGAAAAATATCATTTGCTTTTTTAAGGCAATGGGAATTGTATAGTTCTTCCAGAGATGGGAGAGGATGACCGATAATCTTTTAGAAACGAGACAGAATATACTTTTATTCCACCAACAACACAAGAATCTCTGCAGAGAGGGTAGTTGAATTGATAATGCATAAATAAGTGCATTGCTTGTGTACTGCATATGAAACTGAATAAGACGGGACAAATTATTGTAGTTATATATTGTTCTTGTATTTACATGAAAACCAATAAAAATTATTTGGGTGGTGGTGGGGAACCAGTAACAATTATTTGCACATTTATTCAAAATCCAATTAAAACTAAAATGGGTGAACTTGATGCAGTTATACCAGCTTTTCAAGGTCTGGTCGTCATTTGCATCTTCAGTGACATAGCTGCCAAGTTTTCCCTTTTCTCGTGAGGAAGCCTATTCAGCATAAGGGAAATCCCTTTAAAAAAGGGATAACTTGGCAGCTATGATCTTCAGGGCCCCCCTGCTGCCCTCTTGCCTCTTAGAGTCCCCCTAGATAACCCAACCCTCCCAGGGGCCAATACCGCCAATTTGGGAACCATTGGATTACAATGGATTTCGTGACAGCAGTTAAAGCTATGGTTTTCCCAGTAGTGATGTATGGAAGTGAGAGCTGGACCGTAAAGAAGGCTGATCGCCGAAGAATTGATGCTTTTGAATTATGGTGCTGGAGGAGACTCTTGAGAGTCCCATGGACTGCAAGAAGATCAAACCTATCCATTCTTAAGGAAATCAGTCCTGAGTGCTCACTGGAAGGACAGATCGTGAAGTTGAGGCTCCAATACTTTGGCCACCTCATGAGAAGAGAAGAATCCTTGGAAAGACCCTGATGTTGGGAAAGATGGAGGGCACTAGGAGAAGGGGATGACAGAGGACGAGATGGCTGGACAGTGTTCTCAAAGCTATGAACATGAGTTTGACCAAACTGTGGGAGGCAGTGCAAGACAGGAGTGCCTGGCGTGCTCTGGTCCATGGGGTCACGAAGAGTCGGACATGACTAAACGACTAAACAACAACAGATTACAAGAATGCACTGTGCATCCCCCTCACCCCAGGCGATGCCTCAATGCACAAGCATGCTCAGCTAGGGCATAGTGCGCACATGTTCAAGAATGGCCCAGCTTGAAATTGCAGCCATTCTTTCCATTCTCTAAATCTGGCAACCGGCCAAGAGGATAACATTTCGGCTGTGCCAGTAAAGTGCTGGCTGCGTGGATACCCTGTAACATTTTCAGCCTGATGTCCCCCCCCACCCAGCCAAAGAAACTGGAATTGAAATGTTACTGAAGTGCTTGGATTACATCTTGAAACGAGTTGTTATTGACGCAAGTGAAACCACCAGCAAAATGTTGCAGCGTGGAAGGCTCCTGTTCAGCTGCGCCTCCTCCGAGAGTCCTCAGTTCCATGCCTCCTTCCCGCACACTTTTTTGGGTTTCCTCCCTCCAGCAGTGTTTATTTGTTGGTCCATCTAGCTGAACATTGGGCATCATTATTGCAGGTATTTCAGAGAGAGATTTCATCCAGTCCTACCTGGAGCTGCCAGGGACTGAATCTGGGACCTCCTGCATGCAAAACAATGTGAGCAATGCCTTTCCCCCAGCAATTCTGCAGACTGCCCACCCCCACATTCCTCTTTTTTCAGTGTTTTGCTTGAATTCCAAACTTTAGGAAAGAGTTCTGCCTTGGACTGATGAGCATCATATTTAGATGTAAATATGTGCTAGTCCAACGATGGCTTGTTGAAAAAAAAAAAGATTTAGCTGATTTCTTTTTTAAGAATTCACATGAAAGTACAGTATATCAGGACTGACTACAAGATAAACACCTGGTTGTTGTTGATCTTTCAACCAGATGCAACTGTTTTCTTTTTGTCCCCTCCAGGGCCCGTTTCACATAACTCCAGCCTAGTGATTCTCTATTTTTCTTTCCCGAGCAAAAGATCTCTGTGTTGCTCAAGCTAATCTCTCCTCTCTGAACCTCCTCAGGGCTGATAATGGGGAACTTTTCCACTGCTTCTGAAATGTTGCTTTTCCAGATTAAGAAATAATCCCTCGCAGAATCCCGGTTTGCAATAACAAGGGCAGTTATTAATGAAATGTAATTTGGGAGGAAATCTAGCCTCCCTTTTGGGTGACACGCTCAGCCGTTTGGGAAAAAGGAGTCAGGGTGTCTTCTCATTGGGAATCCAGCACAATTCCGCAGAAGGATGAAACTGGCTAGCTTGATCCCCTGCCAGGAAACAAATACTCCTCACAATAAAAGAAGGAAAAAAAGACTTTAAAGGAAGTGGTAGCTAGGAGGCTTCTCCTGTAACTTTATGGATCATGCAAGATGTAATTATTTTTCCATTCTGATTTGCAATTTCTATTCAGTCTTTTTGGCCGTTGTTCAGCGCTCCACCTGACCTAAATAAATAAACAACAATAATAAACTCTGCATGAGTCACAATACAAAAAATTGTCCTTGCTGACTTTAACTCTGTAAATGCACCCAAACCTCAGTACTCTGTGGATGGCTCCCATCATCTCAGGTGCCGTTCGAGATTTCCCACACTACGCTTTTAAAAAGGTGACAAGCAAGTGTCTGACTCACTGGTTTGTTACACCTCAAATGCATAAGTTGTGAAGAAGTCCGTACGAATGCCAGTTTAAGGTTATGGCAGGCATGGGGGATCTGTGGCCCTGCAGAAGTTGGACTACAGCTCCCATCCTCCTTGACTGTGGGCAATGCTGGTCAGGGCTGATGGGAGGGGAGAGTCCCAACATAGTGGGTGTGGGGGACACAGGTCTCCCATCCTTGGGTTATAGAATGGGTTTGCCCATCAAAGAACAGGAATTAGCTGCAGCTGCATTCAGGGGTAAAGCCAGAATGTTTGCTGGGTAATGTGTAAATCAGTTCTGTAGGATTTTTGTTGGAAAGTGAAGACTTGAAGTGGTAGGGGCTGTCACTCTTAGAATTGTAGCATTGGAAGGGACCCCTGTGTCATCTAGCCCAAGTCCTTGCATACAGAAGGTCAATTCTTCATAGTTCCAACAAGGACCAGGAAAGACCTGATGTTAACCAGGGTCCTGTCCGCACCATACATTTGTTGTTGTTGTTGTTGTTGTTGTTGTTGTTTAGTCGTTTAGTCGTGTCCGACTCTTCGTCACCCCATGGACCAGAGCATGCCAGGCACTCCTGTCTTCCACTGCCTCCCGCAGTTTGGTCAAACTCATGTTCGTAGCTTCGAGAACACTGTCCAACCATCTCGTCCTCTGTCGTCCCCTTCTCCTTGTGCCTCCATCTTTCCCAACATCAGGGTCTTTTCCAGGGAGCCTTCTCTTCTCATGAGGTGGCCAAAGTATTGGAGCCTCAGCTTCAGGATCTGTCCTTCCAGTGAGCACTCAGGGCTGATTTCCTTCAGAATGGATAGGTTTGATCTTCTTGCAGTCCATGGGACTCTCAAGAGTCTCCTCCAGCACCATAATTCAAAAGCATCAATTCTTCGGTGATCAGCCTTCTTTATGGTCCAGCTCTCACTTCCATACATCACCACTGGGAAAACCATAGCTTTAACTATACGGACCTTCGTCGGCAAGGTGATGTCTCTGCTTTTTAAGATGCTGTCTAGGTTTGTCATTGCTTTCCTCCCAAGAAGCAGGCATCTTTTAATTTCGTGACTGCTGTCACCATCTGCAGTGATCATGGAACCCAAGACAATAAAATCTCTCACTGCCTCCATTTCTTCCCCTTCTATTTGCCAGGAGGTGATGGGACCAGTGGCCATTATCTTGATTTTTTTTTTATGTTGAGCTTCAGACCATAATTTGTGCTTTCTTCTTTCACCCACATTAAAAGGTTCTTTAATTCCTCCTCCCTTTCTGCCATCAAGGTTGTGTCATCAGCATATCTGAGGTTGTTGATATTTCTTCCGGCAATCTTAATTCCGGCTTGGGATTCATCCAGTCCAGCCTTTCGCATGATGAATTCTGCATATAAGTTAAATAAGCAGGGAGACAATATACAGCCTTGTCGTACTCCTTTCCCAATTTTGAACCAATCAGTTGTTCCATATCCAGTTCTAACTGTAGCTTCTTGTCCCACATAGAGATTTCTCAGGAGACAGATACATTTAAAGTACTCTTATACCACTTGGACAGCCATAGCTTCCCCTTTGGTAGTCTGTTAAGGGAACTGTAGCTCTGGGAGAACCCTCACCACCCTTAGCAAACTACAGTTCCCAGGATTCTTTGGAGGAAGCCATGACTGGGGGAAGTGGTGTGATGCAACTCAACTTGCTGTCTCGTGACCATCACCTGGCCTCATGCTACTAAATTCAATTAAGTTCATAGACTCATGGGATTCCAGAGCCGGAAGGGACACACAGCTAAGTTAATGGCCGATGAGTAGGGATGTGTGAACCTGGCAGTTTTGGCTTCTTTGTCTCATTTTCCCCCTATGTTAAATTCAGCTACCCACATTTCCACATCGGTCTCTCTTTCTGTGTGTGTGTGTGTGGTTTTTTTTTTTAAGTCCTCATGAAAATTCATCAGTCTTTTAACAGGCATTTCTACTCACATGCATATTTTTGTAGGGAATCTTGGCTAACGTGCATTTTTGCAAAGCAATTTTCTCATATATGAGGCACTCTTGTATGCTGTTTTCACTAACGTAGGCAATCTCTAGGCGTACTTTGCCCTGGTGTAGGCATTTGTGATCACATTACTTGGCTGGAGGACTTGCACTACAAAATTTGGCGAGAAGAGTGAGGAAATAATGCAGAATGTACCTCTTGTGTGGCTTATTCTTCCTCAGACAGACAGGGTAATGGAGACAGTGTTGAGAAGGATATGGATCCATGATAAGGTGGGGGCGGGGGGCGGGGAAGGGGTCTCACTGAGGACATCTTGCCCAAAGTCGCCTCCCTGCAGAAAAACTTTGATGACCCATGGAAGGCTATCCTTCATGGATACCATTTCTCAAAGGGGTATTTGCTAATAATACATTTTGTCACAAAGCATTCTCTGAACGGGTTATATTTACCAGTCCTTGGGAAAGCTGTGCTTCCAATGGTCTTTTAAGAAATAAACAAATAAAGGTCTTTATTTTTACATCAAAGTATTTTTCAAAAGCTGCTTTTTTCTTTTGAACCTCTCCGCTCCCCCAAAAGTTAAAAGGTTCTGAGTGACACCAAACCAAACATTTTGTCCCTTATGTACACACTTGGACCAGTCCTAAGCAGTAAGAAGTAATGGAAAACCTTCTCCTAATAGACAGAGCAGACACAGAAGAATGGTCCAAGTTCCAGGTACAAAGGATTCTGGGAAATGTCGGCATCCTCCCCCCCCCCCAGTCAGTGCTCTTGCTCCCTGAGAACCATCATTTGGTGTGTTTATTTGTGAAAATGCCGTTCCCGTTTCGTTCTTCATTGCCTTATATAGCAAGGCAGCCGGGGGCCTAGACTCCAAGCAAGGAGGGTGGGGGGGAAGCACATCCAAGTCCCAGCAGTGGAAAGAGGTTGAAAGCAACTAAGCTTTCAGGCTTGGAAAATGACAGATACGTGCATTTCTGGAATGCGGATCTCGCTGGCATTTTTATTTTATTTTTTGCAAGTTCCTTTTCAAACAGTGGGCTCCCATTGCAGTCACAAAGAAACTGGTTTTTATATTGTGTTTGAATGCTGCAACCTGCCCCAGAACTTTAGGGTGAAGGGCTGGGAATGAATGAATGAATGAATGAATGAATGTAATACTGTATCAATGTATCTACCAAGCTCTATTTTTCTAGAAAAAGAAGTGCTGGAACTCACCATGAATACATTGCTGCTTCTCTTATAATGGCAATGGCTCCCAACTGAGAGGTGCCAGAACTGAGTTCCAGTGAGTTCCAGCTGAAAAAGAGCCCTGGATGTTGTTGTTGTTGTTGTTCCTAATCTTTGTGAGCTCCCACTGCTCTGTCCAAGCTCCTGCCCACCTAGCAATTCAAAAGCATGTCAAGTGCAAGTAGATAAATAGGTAGCGCTCTGGCGGGAAGGTAAACAGCATTTTCATGCGCTGCTCTGGTTCGCCAGAAGCGGCTTAGTCATGCTGGCCACATGACCCGGAAGCTGTACGCCAGCTCCCTCGGCCAATAACGCGAGATGAGCGCTGCAACCCCAGAGTCGTCCACAACTGGACCTAATGGTTGGGGTACCTTTACCTTTACCTTACTTTTGTGATGGGGGTTGTAATTAATAAATCCCTTGGGATGACACCCCCTCACACACAATTACCTTCCCTGCAGATAACACTATGTGGAAAAGGAAATTTATTTTCACTGAGAGCAGCAAAAAAATTGCCTGATCGCTTTCTGCCCAGCTTATGGTTGAAGTTCACGACACGTCAGGCGCCTCACTATGGATCTGAATCAAAACATTACAGGCTCCAGTTTACACATGAAGATGTCCAAAGGTTTCCTTTTGATGCGGTCTCCTTCCTTCCTTCCTTTGGGTAACCTGAATCCCCTCCAGGTTCAGGAAGAGAGGGGGGGAGGTGTTTCTGTAGCACTTGCAGGCCACTTTCTCTTTCAAGACGCTCTTCAAAGTGATGTTTCTCATTCATGCTTTTGAAGCCCAGCTCAATCGAATGCTTCCTCACCTCATCAGCTGAGCTTTTGAATCTTGGCACCGGCTTGACCTGCCAAAGGTAGGTTGTCTTTTGAGGAAACACAGGAGGAAACCTAATCTCTGGATCCAATCTTGCCTCTCATTAGAAGTTCAGAGAATGGCTCTGGCCCAGAACTTAACTCCAGGAAAGGTAAATAAATGGAAACTCAAACAAGGCCCTTGAAAGGCAGCTCCCATCACTAACCACCTCTCCTGACCAGCTTGAGCTCCGTGTTCTCGGTGATCCTACAGCTGGACCCTTAGGTGTTCCCACCTCTGGTTTGGCTCCTTGCTTTCTGGCAAGCAAAATGTAGCGTGAATGCCCAGAGCTGACCAAAGCATGAGCCAAACTTAAGTGTTGATAGGCAAAAGATGCATTCACGCAGCTCTCTCTCTCTCTCTTGGACGTTCCTCTCAAATGTCAGCCAAGTCATGATGCTGCCGGTGATAAGGTTTCCCCCTCCCACTTCAGTGGCACCCCCTCCAATTCAGTGCCTCAGTTTCTCTCAGAGAACTGAAGAGCAGCATCCAGGAATGTTCAGGGGCCAGAGGTACCAGCTTCTCAAGTTGATTGAAGGGGCCCTGCACAACATCATGCAATGTCCTGACGACTTCCTCTGGACCATAGCTGCCAAGTACCCCGTTTTCCCTGGGAAACCCCCGTATTTCCTTACCATTTCCCGCAGGTGTCCCGAATGGCAAAATACCCCGTATTCCCCCGGATTACGGAGCTCCTGCCGGTGGCCCATTTCCAAAATGTCCGCAGCGCCAGAAGTCGCTTCTACGCATGTCCGGAAGTGCGTAGAAGCGACTTCTGGTGCCGTGGCGCTGCTGATCCCAGATTTTTCAATCCAGAACTTGGCACCTATGCTCTGGACATTGAGACGGTCTGGCCCCCTCAGAAGAAATGTATTGGGGGCTAGAAGTGCCAAAGGCCCCAGGAGCCAGTGCCTAAGTCAAGGACAATGGGCAGGTGGCTATATCTCTGCCCTGATTCTGTAGACCTAAGTTTCTTAGGACTCACTGGAGCCTTTTGGGGAAGAAATGATATCCTCGCTGATGGCCGCCATTTGTTCCTAAAACCACAGACCTGGGGACTGAGTGTGTCTCTCCAGAATTCTCAGTCTGGTCCTTAAGCCAGATCTCTTTTCCGCAAGCCACACCCCTCCCTAACCCTGCTTTGCACTCAGAGTGTTTTTGCCTGGCTGGAAAATGTCCCTGAGCTCTGATCATACCTCTTGCTTGTCTGGATGGAAGTCGGAGATGAGCGCATCATGTAGAAACTAGCCTGCTCTACAAAGATGTTGTTTGTTGCTCCACCCCATTTTGCTTCTGGCCCCACCCACTGCTGACATGTGGCCCTCGCGAGGTTGCCCAGAAGGAAATGTGGCCCTCAGGCAGAAAAAAAGCTTCCCTGCACTATGTGATGAGGTAGCTTTGCTCACAGGTACATTACGGGAGAAAGAGAATGGGAGCCACCAATGAACCTGTAAAACAGGTGGTGCCGTCTGGCAGAGGGAAAGCAGTAAGTGAATTTTCCTCCTGCCCCCCTCTCCAAAGATCACCCCATCAAACACCCCAAAATTCACCTGAAATCTTACAGGTTTTAGCCTGGGCTTAGGTCAATGCCTGCTCTTCATGTGATTCAAAAACCGGTACCGTCAACCTGCTCTGCTGACCTGGCTTTTAGCTTTTCAACCTTCAAATCGACTCTGCCAGGTCTCCTTTGGGGAAAAGTGAGATTTGCCTGAACACTAAGGGAGAAAAATGCATTTTTCTGCCAGGTCTCCTTTGGGGAAAAGTGAGATTTGCCTGAACGCTAAGGGAGAAAAATGCATTCATTTGTTTGACTGTCAAAGGTGACTTTAAACAAGCCTGATGTGAGTAAACATGGGGGTGGGTGGGTGGGTGGGTGGGGGGAGCCTCGATTGCCAGGACTTTGCAGGGTGAGGGATTTATATACATTAGGCAGATGTTTTTGTTTAAACAGAGAGCGGCTGCAAGGTTGAAATTACGTGCTATTTGCAGAAGTAAGGAGAAATTTAAGGTGTGTGTCTGTGTTGGGGAAGAGGGTGAATTCCAAGCTCTGCCATTATTGGACAGTAATCACTGGGCTGGAATTTCAAAATCACAGCCTTGCACAGACACTTAGAGCTGGGGTGAAGCAGTTGTTCGGATGTTGGACTTTGCCATTTCAATCTGCATCAGCCATGAAGCTCACTGGATGCCTCTGGGCCAGACGTTCTCTCTCAGCCTAACTTACCTTGCAGGGCTGTAGTGAAGGTTTCCCACCTTTCTGAGCTCGTTATTAGTAACACCCATAGCTGCCAAGTTATCCCTTTTTTAAAGGGATTTTCCCTTATGCTGAATAGGCTTCCTCGCGAGAAAAGGGAAAACTTGGCAGCTATGGTAACACCATTAAGATACGGATTCCTTGAGATGCCAAATAATGTGATCTTTGGTGGTTTCAGAACAGACACTATAAGCAGTGTAGAATCTAAAGCGTTGTACTCCAACTCCCATCAGCCACAGTCCACATGGATGATGGGGGTTGTAGTCCCTTGACATCTGGAGGACCACAGTCTCTTGGCCCTGTTCTACGAAGTCAACATTTTCTTATCCATTGTGTATATGCATATTTTTACATGCATAAAAAGGGCTCCACAATTACAGTAATCCCACAATTTATGTGGGGGTTACGTTCCAGGGATCATGCCTTAAGCCAAGATACCATATTTACTAGAAAACAATGTGCACCTTTTTGAGCCAAATTACATCGCGAAAATTAGGGTGTGCATTAGATTTGATGGCGCATTTACATTTGCCACCAAATACTTTTTTGGTTTCAAAGTTTCAAAAATTCAGGTGCACATTAGATCCGATAGTGCATTCTAGGCATATCAGCAGTGTGGTGTAGTGGTTAGAGTTTTGGATTAGCATCGTGGAGAACTGGGTTCAAATCCCCACTCAGCCATGAAGCTCACTGGGTGACCCTAGGGGCCAGTCACTGCCTCTCAGGCTAACCCACCCCACAGGGTTGTGGGGATTAAATGAAGAAGGGGAGAACCACTGAGCTCCTTGAAGGGAAGGGAAGCTGGGATATATGTGTAGTAATAATAATGGGTTGTTTAATACTTATAATTAGTTATTATGTATATAATTGTCTGAATTGTAGATTGTAAATTTAATTACTGTATAGGATTGTTGTTCTTTCAGTACCCCTGGGGAAGGTCTGAAGCATAGCTGCCAAGTTTTCCCTTTTCTCGCGAGGAAGCCTATTCAGCATAAGGGAAAATCCCTTAAAAAAAGGGATAACTTGGCAGCTATGGTCTGAAGTGAAATATGTTTGACATTTTATAAAATTTATATTCCCTCCCGCCCAGACCATTTTGAGGCTTTCCCTCTGGTTTTTTTTTCTTCTTCTCTGGACTGATCTGGAACACTTCCAGAAAGGAGAAATGTCATTTGTGGCTGAACTCAGTCAAAAATGAAGACTCGCTTGTTCAGTCATGACACCGACCCCTTTCTTGCCCTAGATTTTCTGGCCCTAGATTGTCGTCTTCCAAAAGGCAATTAATCAATCAGTTATAACCCATGAAACCTGCCGACACAATAACCAGATTATGAAAAAGAATACCTCCCAGATCACATGCTTGACTTTTGAGGGCAGGTCTCAAGGCCAAAATTCTGCATTTTCTACCCCCCACCCAAAAAATAATCAAGTAGAATTTTGTTTCAATTTTAGCTCTGGCCCAGCCATTCTTGAGAGTATGAAATCAAAAGACGCTTGGGGAGAGGAGTTAAGAATGTGAAAACGTTTTTAACAAGACCCAGCCCAACCCAGTTTTGAATATCTGAACTGAAATACCCAAGGCGGTTATTGATTGCTCCCTCAAGGAGAAAGCAGCCCCTGTCCTCCCTCTGTATTAAGACTCAAAGAGCTCATCCTTGCCTGGACCTCCAGCCTTGCTGGACGGATGATCTGAAGCACACAATTAAATTCATTGTCAGAGACATTTTGAATGGGTGGTTCAGGGCCCCGGGCTATGTCAAAAGGAGCTTTTACCAGCTCCCTTCTTCTTCTTCTTCTTCTTCTTCTTCTTCTCAAAGCCAATCATTCATTGTCTGCAAAGAACAGCAGCCAGTCTATTATACAGTGACACAAAGTGGAGAGTCAAAACAGGTCATCACGACAAAAAGGGATGCGTGGGTTTTAATTCACCTTCTCCATCACCAGACAGAAAAGTCACAGAGTACCACAGCCATGCATATTTACTACAGTCGGTGTGTGGGCCAAGTCATGCCCGCATCGAAGTGCAATAATTCATTCACTTGTTTTTAAGAGTTCCAATTCTTCATTTTTTAAAACACAAAAACACAGAAAACACAGAACATAACAGAAAACCCACAAGGGCATTGTAAAAAGACCAGAAAAAATGTTCACAAGATTTCAACTAGGGTCTTATCTCATACAATGACCAATGCATCCTGCTTAGTTTTCTCAAAGGATTTAACTTAATTCCCACAAACTATAAAATGGTCTCAGTTGTTCCCAAAGCAACAAGGATTGGGGTCAGTCTCTTAAAATAAAGCTTTTGATCATCCACAGAGTTTGCCACATTCTCCCCCTTCCCTTTGCCCAATTCCTCTTGAGTAACAGCCAAGTTAAGTCATTGTTTGGGTGAAATAGAATGGCTCCATGGCTGTTTCCTAAGAGCCATAATAATAATAATAATAATAATAATAATAATAATAATAATAATAATTTATTATTTATACCCCGCCCATCTGGCCGGGTTCCCCCAGCCACTCTGGGCGGCTTCCAAAAAACAGAAATTCTAAAATACAGAAATCCATCAAACATTAAAAGCTTCCCTAAACAGGGCTGCCTTGAGATGCCTTCTAAAGGTCTGGTAATTGTTCTCTTTGACCTCTAGTGGGAGGGCATTCCATAAGAGGCAGTATGGTCCAGACCCTCCAAGTGTCCCTATTTTCCACGGACGTCCCTGATTTAGAGAAGCCGTCCTGGTTTCTGATTTGATCTTGGAATGTCCTGCTTTTCCATAGGATGTCCCTATTTTCATTGGTGAAATGTTGCAGGGTATGGAGTTATCCAACCCCCAAGCCGCCTGAAGGCAATCCTTTAATGTTGTATTATATTTTTGTATATGTTGGAAGCTGCCCAGAGTGGCTGGGGCAACCCAGTAAGATGTGTAGGATATAAATAGTAAAATTATCATTATGGAATGGGACGTCCCTATTTTCATTGGAGGGTATGCTGATCTAGGACCTGGGAGACCAGGGTTCAGATTTCCACTTGGCCATGAAGCTTGGACCAGTCACTGCAATTCTCAGAGTGGTTTAACAACCAATCCCTTTCCCCAGGGAACTCTGGGAATTGCGTCCCTGCAAAGGGAATAGGAAGGCCTCCTCACAACTCTCACCACCCTTAACAAACCACAGCTCCCAGAATTCCTTGGGGGGGGAGCCATAAATGTGTAAGCTGGCATCACAGTGCTTTCAATGTATGGTGTGAATGTGGCCTAAAATGGCAATTCCATATGCCCTGACCTCGGATTAAATCCACTGAACTTCTTGGGGCTTGCGGCTGCAGAGAGATGCATAACACTGTGCTGCCTATTGAGGAGGCACTGGCTCTCCAACTCTCCAGGCAAACAACCAAGGAGGGTCATGGGAAGTTGCTTTATACCAAGCCAGACCATCAGTCCTTCTCATTCAGCATTGTCTGCACCAATTAAAAATGGCTGTTTAGGTTTTCATGCAGGGTTACCTGGAGATGTTGGGGATTGAGCCTGGGGACCTTCTGCATGCAAAGCATCTCCTCTGCTCCTGAGCTATGGTCCTGCTCTCCTGTCTGGCTTGACGAGCAAGGTTTGATTTTCAAATGGCTCATTGCACGATAAGAGACTAATGGCTTTCTGTTCAAGTTTCCCCCCAGTCCTATCTGGAGATGCCAGGGATCAAACCTAGGGCCTTCTGCATGCAGCAGTCCTCCTCATTACAGTGTCCTGTCCTGTTTGAGGGCTCTGGAGACATCTCTGACTAGCCTCTCTTGGCAACAGAATGTGGACATAGAAGGATGGCCTGTCTGCACAAGGCCTCTTTTGATGCCCTTTTGAAGCTTTCTATTACAATGTGACCATCTTTCAAATGGGGATGTGCGGCATCACGCCAGTGAGGGACTCGGAGTTCTTGAAGGAATAAGCATCCTGTGCTTTTAGCAACAAGGTCAACCTCCTTGAGGCAGTTTGTTCTTTCCCCTCCCGGCTGCTGACCTTACCTCATTGTGAAAGCAGTAAAAGGCATTGCATTGTATGCAGATACCCACAGTCAGGGGGTCTCCTGCCATGTAAGATCATGGATGTCATACAATCCTCTCCACAAGGAAAACAAGACCTCTCTGAAAGTTACAGGCGGTACTTAGAATCATAGAATCTTAGAATCATAGAGTTGGAAGAGACCACAAGGGTCATCCAGTCCAACCCCCTGCCGAGCAGGAAACACCATCAAAGCATTCTTGACATATAGCTGTCAAGCCTCTGCTTAAAGACCTCCAAAGAAGGAGACTCCACCACACTCCTTGGTAGCAAATTCCACTGCCGAACAGCTCTTACTGTCAGGAAGTTCTTCCTAATGTTTAGGTGGAATCTTCTTTCTTGTAGTTTGAATCCATTGCTCTGTGTCCGCTTCTCTGGAGCAGCAGAAAACAACCTTTCTCCCTCCTCTATATGACATCCTTTTATATATTTGAACATGGCTA
This sequence comes from Zootoca vivipara, assembly GCF_965207765.1. Classification (NCBI taxonomy): domain Eukaryota; kingdom Metazoa; phylum Chordata; class Lepidosauria; order Squamata; family Lacertidae; genus Zootoca; species Zootoca vivipara. The sequence continues at coordinate 27,944,923 of NC_142597.1, read as the reverse complement.
TCATATCACCCCTTAACCTTCTCTTCTCCAGGCTAAACATACCCAGCTCCCTAAGCCGTTCCTCATAAGGCATTGTTTCCAGGCCTTTGACCATTTTCGTTGCCCTCTTCTGGACACGTTCCAGCTTGTCAATATCCTTCTTGAACTGTGGTGCCCAGAACTGGACACAGTACTCCAGGTGAGGTCTGACCAGAGCAGAATACAGTGGTACTATTACTTCCCTTTATCTAGATGCTATACTCCTATTGATGCAGCCCAGAATTGCATTGGCTTTTTTAGCTGCTGCATCACACTGCTGACTCATGTCAAGTATGTGGTCTACCAAGGCTACTTGATGCAGCAATGGTTTGGAATATCTCTAACGCTCATAGTTTGCAACCAAATATAAGTACTTGGTAATAAATGGAACTGAACTATTGTTTTTAAATGAATTTTGGCGGCTGCTTCAGCCAAGCTCACCAAAGTCGCTGCTCCCAGTTCCCCTACCTAACAATCCTGTTTGAGATATAGGGAGTAATTTTGCTATAAATTATCTGCAGAGCTTCAACAGCGTTGAGATTGTGTTGGGGCCCCGATAAGAAGAGAACATGAAGACCCTGTGCTCTGTCTTTCACTCATGTTGTTATTCCTGAAGAGATTCCCTTGCAAAAGCCACAGTGTCCCAGCCCTGGTAAGTAGCAGCGGAGGACATCCATAAACAATGAAGCAGAGCTAATGCAAACCAAACCATAACAATGGCGATGAAGAAAAGGAAACAGCTAGAGGTCAGCTCAGTGCAAGATCGAAATCTACGAAAGCAACAAAAATAACCAGCTATGGGAGGAGGAAGGGAAAAGAAAACCTTTATGAGCAGAGGGAAAAGGGCAAATTAGGGCAAACCACTTGGTGTGTGAACATAAGAACATAAGAAGAGACTGCAGGATCAGGCCAATGGCCCATCTAGTCCAGCGTCCTGTTCTCACAGGAGTCAACCAGATGCCTCTTCTGGGAAACCCACAAGATGGACCCGTGCACACAAGCCCTATTCTGCTGCTTTTTCCAGTAACTGGTATTCAGAAGCATTGCTACTTCTGCCAATGGACGCAGAGCACAGCCAGCAAGGCTAGCCACTGATAGCCCTCTCCCACATGAATTTGTCCAATCTTCTTTTAAAGCTATCTAGGTTGGTGGCCATCACTGCCTCCTGTGGAAGCAAGTTCCACAGTTTAACTGCGTACTGCGTGGAGAAGTCCTTTCTTGTCTCTGTCCTGAATCTTCCAGCTTTCAGCTTCATTGGATGCCCACGCATAGCTGCCAAGTCTCCCGCTGAAAAATGCGGGATCAGCAGCGGCGTGACACCAGAAGTCGCTTCTACACATGCCTGGACATGCGTAGAAGCAACTTCCGGTGCCCAGGCATGGGCAGAGTGGCACCTAAAATGGAGCCTCCCTGGCAGGTAGGAAATCCGGGGGATTTCCGGGATTTTTTCTATTCGGGATAACAGCAGGAAACGGATTAAAATCCGGGGGTTTCCCGCGAAAAACGGGAGACTTGGCAGCTATGTGCCCACGAGCTCGGGTGTTATGAGAGAGGAAGAAAATATTTTCTCTCTCCACCTTTCCCCATGCCACGCAAAACTTTTAAACTTCTGTCACGTCGTCACTTCCTCGCCTTTTCTCTAAACTAAAAAAGTCCCAAACACTGCAATCTTTTCTCGCAGGGGATTTGCGATTTTTTTTGCGAAATTTGGTTTTGCTGTTTTCCGAATCTTTTCCAACTCTACAATATCTTTATAATAACCAGAACTGTACACAATATTCCAAACGTGGGCCTGCCCATTTCTGTATATCAAGTCTTGCAAGCGATAGAATAGTTACAGGTAGGTAGCCGTGTTGGTCTGAGTCGAAGCAAAATAAAAAAATTCCTTCAGTAGCACCTTAAAGACCAACTAAGTTTATATTTTGGTATGAGCTTTCGTGTGCATGCACACTTCTTCAGATACACTGAAGCGATAGAATGACAGCCTTATCCAACCTGGTGGCCTTCAGACGTTTTGGACTATGACTCCCATCAGCCTGAGCTAGAATGACCCATGGTCAATGCTGATGGGAACTGTAATCCAAGCACACCTGGAGGGCTGCAAGTTCCCCATGCCTGATTGACTTCCTGTTCCCAATGCCTTTGAGTGCTTCTCCCTTAAAACCTGCAAAGAAAATGGCAGAGGGGGCTTCCAATATGTCTTGGCAGGTAGGAGGGCAAAACAGGAAGGTCATTCAGCTCTGTTTCCCCTCTCCCAAGCCACTAGATGCATTATAAGGCAGATTTTCCTCCCACCTGATGCCCTTTCAATTTTTTTTGACTGCAACTCACATCAATTCCAGCCAGCATGGCCAATTCTGAGGAATGATGGGAGTTGTAGTCTGAAAGGCCTTGAGTAGCGGAAAAGTGCTATGGAAGAACTTTTGGGGCCATGGAAGAACTTTTGGGGCCATTGCTAAAGATGTCCATATAGCTAAGGGGTCACCCAGAGATCCTGATAGGAAGTGTGTTAAGGACAAACAACAGAAGGTGCATAAATATAGGGTTGCCATATTTCAAAAAGAGAAAATCAAATCTGGACACAAAAAAGTTGTTCAGCTAATTTTAAGGAAATCCGCCTAAATCTACACTTCTGACATGGGTTGCCATACAACCAGATTTTCCTGGACATTTCAACAACTTCTGTTCATGGTGGCCAAATTCCAGTTACGCGTGGGAAATTCCGGATGTATGGCAACCCTAAACAGCTTATGGAATACACAACCACAAGATGCAGTGAAGGCTGTTAAAAAAGAGGGATGAGACAAGCGGCTGGTGCTCTGAACCAAAGAATCAAAGAACTGTAGAGTTGGAAGGTACACCAAGGGTCATCTAGTCCAACCCCCTGCATCCATGCATAAAGCATCCCTGACAGATGGCCATCCAGCCTCTGTTTAAAAACCTCCAATGGAGGAGAAGGACACCACCTTTCAAGGTCTTAACTCTCTGGTGAATCACCCAGATTCTTCCTATGCCTCTATAAAAATGCTCACTCCAAAACATGGAACTTAATCATACAAACAGCTGCAGTTTTTTGCAGCTTTGCCAGTAGATCAGTATCTGCTTCCAGCTAAAATGTGAAATAACTGGGTCAGGATCACAATCGAGTCCAGGCAATCTGTGTAGTGAGTCTTCATTCTGATTTGTTTGCGGAGAGGCCAGACTTTTTTGCAGAAAAACAAGGGCTCTTATCCCTCACTTTCCATCCCAAACATTTCCCTGTCACTTTGCTTACTGGAAAAAAAAGTTTGATCTTTTGGGGAAGCAGGTTTGTTTTGCAACAGCTTCAGAGTGGCTTTCACTGTGCAGGCGGAATTTGTCAGGGTGTGATTTAATCCCACCCGTCAAAATAGTGACCCTAAGAGATGAATTTAAGGCACCTCAAACCAACAAATTGATAAGGTTGCTCAGCAGTGATAAGGTTGTTCACCAGCCCATTTTTGCCTCTAGTTCAGAATCAGATATCCATTATTTTTTTACTGGATAGGGAATCTTCCTTCCTTCCTTCCTTCCTTCCTTCCTTCCTTCCTTCCTTCCTTCCTTCCTTCCTTCCTTCCTTCCTTCCTTCCTTCCTTCCTTCCTCCCTCCCTCCCTCCCTCCCTCCCTCCCTCCCTCCTCTTCTTTCTTTCTTTCTTTCTTTCTTTCTTTCTTTCTTTCTTTCTTTCTTTCTTTCTTTCTTTCTTTCTTTCTTTCTTTCTTTCTGTCTGTATTGGTCCTCACTTTTACCTTCCAGATCCTGCATGTTTGCATTATCCATAAGAACCTAACCCCCCAGACCTCCCTGCCTGGTTCTGGGGACACCCCTTCTCTCCAAGCCATGCCCCTCACCTGCTTTGCACTACCCTTGACGGTTTCGCCCTGCCTAAAATGTCTCAGTGAACTCTGATAAAGCTTCTTGCTTGCCTAGGAGGGAAACCGAGGGGGAATTTGTTGATTCTGCTCCTGGCCCTGCCCACCACTGCCACATGGCCCTCAGGGGCTTGTCCTAGAAGGCAATGCGGCCCCCCAAGCTGAAAAAGCTTCTCCACCCCTTCCTTAGGTACCTGAAGCTTGTGTCCATGTTTGCACCTGCCAGGTTTCCGAGAGCTGTTCTTGTCCCTCATATCGTTGCTCGTTTTTGGTGACGCTTCTGCACGAGGGTGCCTGCTTTCTCACAGGCACACTTGTCCCTTCCCCTCACTGAGTTGCTCTCCCCTCCCTCGCACTCACCACCCACCATTGGAGAAGAGGGGAAGGGAAGGATGGGGGGGGACCCTGAAACCAAATGCCCTGCCGCAGGTCACAAACTTTTCGCTGCGGCATTCAGGGGTGTGTGTGGTTTTCCCTCCTCTAATCCCACAGTTTACACTGCTGAGCTCTGAGCCAAACTTAAAGGCTGCGTGGACCTGCCAGGAACCTCATCTTTTCCTAACTCCCATATAAACAGTTTCCTGCACCTGCTAGCCTGGTTCTTCCTCAGGCAGCTCGTGTGCCCCGGGGAAGGCACTGAGGGGTAGCAGCAAGACCATGGGGACACAGGAGGGTGGTGGGGTGAGCCGAGCTCTGCCCCTTTTCTTCCTCCTCGGCCTGCACTCTCTGCAGCCGCTTGGCAGGCGCCTTGCTCAACACTTGGTTTGCATTGGGGCTGGCTCTTGTGCTGATGGGAAATGAGCTAATTACACAAAAGGCAGCTAGTCCCCCAGGACAATGTCGTTTTTCCTGGCAAGCCGGGCACGCCTTCTTTCCAAAAATACATTCCTCTTTCTTGCTGGTCCTTGAGCTGCTTTTATTTTTAATTTTTTTAAAAAACTGTTTTATCTCACAACTTGCTCCTAGCAGAATTGTCCTCAGAGAGCTGGGTCATCGGAGGTCCAGGATAAACGGAGGTTCTCGGGTGGATGTTGGACTTCAATTCCCATCAGCCTTGACCATTTGACATACTGCCTCTGGCTGATGGAAGATGGGAGACCAGCAACATCCCTATACCTGGTCGAATCCAGTGGCTCTTAAAGTGGATGGCAGTATCCCCTGTGGGGCAGTGAGATCACCTGCGGGACGCTATGGGGCAGCCGACTATCAGTGAATGGCTACCAGACTTTGAAAAAGTGGTATCCCTGGATCAAGTTCATCACTTTTGTTTGAATTAATTAAACTGAATAGCTTTGATTGCATTTTGAATAAATATGCAATTCAAGTCTCTCTGGGAGCCATTTTTGGCTATGAAGCAGTGCATTGATACATATAATAAATCGACAGTCATAAATACAACTTTTTTTTAAAAAAAAAAGAAATAAAAGAAAAGCTGCACGTTAAATTCTCCACACAGCACACCCTTCTGTTCTTTTAACACCCTTCTGTGGGACTGCAGAAGGCAGAGAGGCATAAATACAGCAAGTCAAGGTGAAGCAGCTCCACCTTCAAGCCATACCCTCCAACACAACATGGCCCAAAGCCAGGATGCCATCTTTTGGGGTCACTGCCCCATGCGAGTCACGTGACCTGAGCAAAATCATGGCCCCCCCAGCACTTTTGGGGGGATGAGATCATGGCCCAAAATCATGTGAGATTGTGGTGGCCATTTTGGCCACTGCCCCGGTTTTTCTGGGACAGTTGAGGGGTATGCTTCAAACTCGTTTCCTCCTGCTGCTCATTCGCCTCATCCTAACTACATTTCCCCCCAATACATATCCAAACTAATCTCTTCTGAAACCGAACACAGTTGTGTGTGGGGGGGGGAGGGATTTGATCCAACCTTTAGGCTGGGGGCTTTTGTTTATGAAGACCATACTTTTATCATTAGCGTCGTGTGATCTGCTTAACAACTCTTAGTTGAAAGCTCACAGGGAGCCGTGGCAAAGACGAACCACATGGACTATGATGCAATATCATTTCCCCTGCCCTACCATCTCTCTTTCTCTGGAGTTCATGGCTTAAAAGCAAATCACATCACAGGAAAGGCTTAGATGCAAGGCAATGCATCCATTTGCTTGCATTTTACAGCATCGCTATGCCCTTGGTTCTCCTTCCTCAAGGTTGTGTGCAAAGGTAAACGATGGAACGGGCTCCTACGGGAGACAGCAATGGCCACAAGCTGAGATGGCTACAAAAGAGGGCTAGACAATTTCATGGAGGGGAAAAGGGCTAGCAACATAGCTGCCAAGTTTTCCCTTTTCTCGCGAGGAAGCCTATTCAGCATAAGGGAAAATCCCTTTAAAAAAGGGATAACTTGGCAGCTATGGCTAGCAATGGCTACTAGCCACAATGGGCACACACTGTCTCCACAGGTGGAGGCAGTAAAGCTTTTGAATACCAGTTATTAGAAACCACAGGAGGAAAGACATGCTTTTGTGCCCAAGTCCTGCTTGTGAGTTTCCTACAATAGGGACCTGGCTGGCCACTGTGAGAACAGGATTCTGGAGTATGTGGGCCAGTGGCTCTTAATAATGGCATGGGGGGGGCGAGGAAAAGGGGAAGGGGGGTCACCAACCCATCAGTTTGAGGTGATTTCCGGTTGCTTCATTCAGCTGTGGTGGTTGTAGATACAGCAGTTGCAGGGTCGTCAATCTACGGTATGTTGGCTTGGTTGATTTGGTTGAGGTTGTCTTGCCGTCTTGTGGTGTATATTCGGCGGGACATACTGTGAGCGATGCTTGCCTGTACTGGTTTGCATCATCGTGTCGTTTCTGTGGTTTCTTCTTCCTCTTTACTGTCTTCTAGTTGCTTGCTGTTGTTTCGTCATGGCAGTCGCTTGGTGGGTCTGTCGATTGCCATTCTGGCCAAGGGTTGAGTCCGAGGTTCTTCAGTGGTTGCAGGGCTTCAGGTATGTTGGCAGCCATGTGCTGTGCTGTATTGGTTGTTACAATGAGGCGGAAGGGGAAGCCCCATTGGTACTCCAGCAGGTTCTTATGTTCTTAGGGTAGGACCAAGTATCTTCAGGCCCAGGACTCTTTAACCCAAACATGCATTTAGGGACCCTATTTCTTCATCTTTACCACACATTTGCATGGTGGTACTGTTGTGACGCATAGGGACGCAGATGGCGCTGTGGTCTAAACCACAAAGCCTAGGGCTTACTGATCAGAAGATCGGCGGTTCGAATCCCCGTGACGGGGTGAGTTCCCGTTGCTCAGTCCCTGCTCCTGCCAACCTAGCAGTTCAAAAGCACCTCAAAGTGCAAGTAGATAAATAGGTACCCCTCCGGTAGGAAGGTAAATGGCGTTTCTGTGCGCTGCCCTGGTTCACCAGAAGCGGCTTAGTCATGCTGGCCACATGACCTGGAAGCTGTACGCCGGCTCCCTCGGCCAGTAAAGCAAGATGAGCGCCGCAACCCCAGAGTCATCTGTGACTGGACTTAATGGTTAGGGGTCCCTTTACCTTTACTGTTGTGACGCACCTTGAATCAGGCTGCAACCCGCCAGTGCATCCCAAACCACCAGTTGAAGACCAGTGCTAGGGACCATACCTCTCTATCAAGCCAGTGCAGGCATGTAGGGGTTTTAGAACTGAATGCCCCAGTAGAAAGGGTGGCTCTAAGGCAGTGTGAATGTGGATTGTCCTCCGAGTTCTTGCCTGCAGATTATTATTATTTTTTGGTGTGTACGTGCATCAAATATTCTCTGGATATTGAAATGTTACCCAAATAATCATTAAACAACTGATTTCAGCGTTTGGCCCCTGATTGTATTTGATCTTCATACTTAATATCTGGCCTTAGCTTTGGCCCCTCCCTAAAAAGTAAGGAAAACACACTTCGGTATGTTCAAGATGGGCTGGTTCTTTTAGGGAAGCTTAATAGGCAGAGAGCTGACTGTGCGTTTTCAGTCTGATAAATGTCCCCAGGTCCCAGGGTTCATTGTTTAGGTTTATTAACCATGCAATATGGTACATGTTTTCTGAGTAGGGGTGGAGGAGAAATTTGATTCGGTATGCATTTAAAGCTGAATCTATCCAAATTGCACTGCTAACCGACACATGGCCATCTTCGAAATATGCACTGTTTTGCAATGCCGTTCTGCGTTCCGAACAATGTTGACCAAATGCATATGTTAGGGGGAAGCGTGCCTAAAAATGAAGATGTTCATAGAAATAACATACAAAACTGCAACATATTTGGAGAAATTGACTTTAGTGGACTGGTGGGCAGCAGACAAACAAAGACAGGACTCTCTCTCTCTCTCTCCTTTCAGTTTCATTGCACTTTTAATTTGTATACAGTATTGCCTTTCTAGATTGCTAAACAGGCTGAGTATTACATACCTGCTACATTCTGTAATATAAAGTCATGTTACGTTTTACGTTGACACCAGCAACTAAGGGACTCTCTCCATTTCAGTGCTCATTTGAATTATAATTTTTTGTTTTCATCACCGCCCTGTGATCCTCGGATGAAGGGCTGTACAGAAATTTAATGAATAGAATACATGAATTTTATTAGTATTATTTAGATCTGAGCTATCCTTTCAGGATAGGTAAGAGAGGGGGAAAGTGGGATGTTCAGCTTGTCAACCACCCTATATATATATATATATATATATATATATATATATATATATATATGAGAAATACATAGCAGCATGTGCCTTTTTGCATCTACTACAGAATCATAGAACTGTAGAGTTGGAGGGGTCTCCTAGGGTCATCTAGACCAACCCCCTGCAATGCAGGAAATGAGGCAAAGGAATCCCTATTTGGGTGTTATAATTTAATATGTTATGTTTTTATATGCCCTGCCTTTAACTGGATATATTATTAAATTTGTGTTATTGCTTTCTTGTCTCTGTAGGTCCATAATTATATGAAAACAAATTTAAAAGTTTTTTTAAAGTAAAAAAAAACCCTACCAGCTTCCTGAACACATCAGGTTAGTAACAGGATCCTGGACAGGTGGACCTCTCATCTGCTCCAGCACAGCTCCTCTTATCTTCTCCAGTCACTATGCAGTCTGCATGAAGGCACTTCCTGACTGAAATAATAAATGGAGGCTAAGCTATGCTCAGGCTTTGCAGCACATACAAAACTGGGGACTACTGTAAAAACGTCCAAACCTTCCCCCCACTACCCGCCATTTGCAGATCAGCCTTAGAGTGTCTATCCCTTATGCAAAGTAAAAACCACATTGTTTTGAAGAAGGTTCGTTAGCCTTTATTGCCAGAATTTGAGAGTCCATTGGAGAGGGACATAAAGCTGTTTCCTCTTCAATAAATCAGCCAAATGTTTTTAAACTCCCTCTAAGGATCTCTGGATCCAGCTTGCGGCTTGGTAAGGCGTGTGGGTAGCTGTCGCCGTAAATCACCGGCAAAGATGAAGAGCCCCCAGTTTGCGAGAAGTGCTGATTTGTTCCTTTGGCCAATAACTCTACATCAAACAATCACACTCCGTTTCCAGCTAATATTTTGACAAATGGAGCCCCTCCTACCCACACAAGGGCTCTGCTTGCTATGCTGTTCACAAACTCCTGCAGGTCAGATGTACCGCAATGCACAAAGCGATTGTTGGAGTTGTAACACCATCCGAGAAGACTTCAGGCGTACATTCTGGCCTCGTCCAATAATCCAGATATTCTGGAATGCTACGTGTAATCTTATTAGCAAAACCATTTGATATTATAATGCCACAGGATCCCTGAATAATTCTATTAGGCTAGCTGAAAAACACAGTCTTGGAGGGAGATTTAGAAGTGGTGTTGATCTTATTATCTCTGCAAAATAAAATTAAAAAATTAAAAAATGCAATGTTAAAGCTAGGGGGAAATGTGCAGCTTCTGTGATCCCTGACTGGTTTGAAAACAAAAACAGAAACCACACTCAGATTCTTGGGGGGAAAGACATGACTGTTTAAAGTGGTATGATACTGTTTCACACATACAGTGCGGATGGAGCCCTAGTTAAAAGGATCTCGGGTCTGGGAAAGACTCCGGAAAAGCTGCTGCCAATTCAGACAGACAGTACACTGGGCTAAGTGGGCCAGTGGTCTGAATCAGTAGAACATGGCTTCCAATGTTCATATTGATTGAACTGATAGCTGGTGAACCTACCAGCCAGTGTGGTGTAGTGGTTAAGAGCGGTAGACTCGTAATCTGGGGAACCGGGTTCCCGTCTCCGCTCCTCCATATGCAGCTGCTGGGTGACCTTGGGTTAGTCACACTTCTCTGAAGTCTCTCAGCCTCACTCACCTCACAGAGTGTTTGTTGTGGGAGAGGAAGGGAAAGGAGAATGTTAGCTGCTTTGAGACTCCTTAGGGTAGTGATAAAGTGGGATATCAAATCCAAACTCCTCCTCCTCCTCCTCCTCCTCTTCTTCTTCGGGTGTGCCAGGATGGGGGGCACTACCTGCTGGCCAGGAGGAGCATGTGAGCCTCTAGGTTCTTTTTTGTGACCCCTTCAAGCCGAGGGAGAGGAGGGGGAAGGGAGGGAGAATGAATCGGAAATGGCTGAATGGAGGAAGGAGAGACAGTATGAGAGTGTATATGAATGGGAGAGCAGGGAGTGGGATCCTTGACATATCGCCTCCAACCACATTTCCCCAAAGGGAATGCAGTTCTTGACCCTGAAGAGGTTTGCCCATCTTCTGCCCTACAATTAAGTAATTTCCACACTGTCTTTAAGCATAAAATTCTTCCCAAGGAAGTCAACATGGAATGCAATGAATAAAATACAATAGCTGTGATTCCCGCATTTCTCCTTTTTGGCGATCACTCGTAGCTGAGTAAGATTATCTTCCATAAACACGGTTTTAACAATGAGTCCGTAAGTGACTGTGGAGGCCTATTCTAGATCCATATGTCCTTTCACAGTGAGGACATAGGTTTCTGGGCATGGTGAGAGTTTGCCACGCGTGCCTTCCGCTTAGCACGTTTCTAACTTTCATCCTGAGTTCGAGTGTCTTCAAAGCCCATGGGGTTGGACGAGATGAATTTTGGGGTCCCTTCCAACTCTACAATTCTGTGATTTTAAATAAGGAGAATGTAATAAAATATAGCTAATCAAGGCTGTTGTCATAAAATACAGCAATGTAATTGTAATGTAACAATGTTTCTGGTACCTATCTATGCTGAAATATTGCTGGTGTTGTAGGGTTGCCCAATACGTCTGGAATTTCCCAGACATACACTGGATTCAGCCGTCAGAAGCAATGTCTGGGCAGAAATTGCTTAATTGTCCAGAAAAATTCATCAACTGCTATGTCCGCATTTTCACTTTTTGAAATATGGCAACCCTAGGTTCTGTTATTTTCATTTATAATAATAACAAAATATTTTATTTATTCATTGCATTTATTTTTGTCCAAGGAGCTGAAAGTGGTGTACATAATTATTTCCCTCATTGAATTTTCCCCACAACAACCCTGTGAGGTAGGTCAGGTGGAGTGGCAGTGACTGGGCCCCGAGGTCACCTAGCGAGCTTCATGACAGGGTGGGGATTTGAACCCTGCTCTCCAAGGTCCTAATCTGACACTCTTACCACTATACCACAGTGGCACCACAGTGGCTCTCTTCTAACGGATGAATAGCATATAAAGTTTTTACAAGTATAAAAAGCTATCACAGTAACATAAAAATCTAAAAGAGGCAGTATAAAAGAAATATAAAAGGTAAAGGCGCCCAGAGTGGTAAAGGACCCCTGGACGGTTAAGTCCACTCAAAGGCGACTCTGGGGTTGCGGCGCTCATCTCGCTTTCAGGCCAAGGGAGCTGGCGTTTGTTCACGGACAGCTTTCAGAGTCATGTGGACAGCAGGACTAAACTGCTTCTGGTGCAATGGGACATGTGATGAGTGTCAGAGCGCACAGAAACGCTGTTTACCTTCCTGCCACAGTGGTACCTATTTATCTATTTGAACTGGTGTGCTTTTGAACTGCTAGGTTGGCAGGAGCTGGGACAGAGCAACAGGAGCTCACCCCATCGCAGGGATTCAAACTGCCGACCTTCTGATCGGCAAGCCCAAGAGGCTCAGTGGTTTAGACAACAGCGCCACCTGCGATGCAAATGAAACCAACCACCCCTGATATTTGTTTTCAGAGGAGGAACATTTTAAGCAGACTGTGAAAACTGGGTGCATGGTTGTGTCTGCTAAACTTTACTCCTCCATACATTTCCCCCGTCTTCCATGCCTTTCTGTGGGTGAGGCTTGTGTGTATTTGTCAACTTCAGGCTTTAACGGGGTTATTTCAAAGCTGCTTTGAGCTGCATGATCCAAACTAAAGCCTCCTCATAAACAACCCAGCCTCCCAAAAAGGATGTTTGTGTATTTGTGTAAAAAGGAAGCACTGGCTGAAAGGGGCTTAGAGGTGAAAACACATGTTTTCCCAGAAGACAATGATGTTTTTAAAGGGGAAAAAATCAGAGCGGAAGAATCTGGTGCTAAGGGGTGAGTTCTGCAAAGTGCAAAGGCTTCTTCTAATCCCGAATACTTTATCTCAGATTGGAGTTCTGGAGGATGTGATGCAGGTGTCTCTTCTGTGAAGCAAAACAACAGTTTGAGGCAGATGGAGAGAGGCAGAGAAAGACACAGAGGGCACTTGAAGACAGTCAGAATTTTGCAGGAGGAATTCCAGTGCATGCTAGACATTTAGGTTTGCACATTTAATGTGCTCTGCTGCTCTGGCACCAGAAACCCACTTTGAAAAAGAAAGTGACTTTTTGCGTTTAGGAAAGTGATGGAGAAATTCAAGTGTGGAATGACAAGATCAGGCATCCACAAACTTCGGCCCTCCAGATGTTTTGGACTACAATTCCCATCATCCCTAACCACTGGTCCTGTTAGCTAGGGATCATGGGAGTTGTAGGCCAAAACATCTGGAGGGCCACAGTTTGGGGATGCCTGGACAAGATTATTAAGAGGAAGGTGTATAAACACCCCACGAGCAAATCAAGATAGATGCACATTGTTGGATTTTGTTGTTGTTTGGTCATTGTTTAATTGTTGGATAACCTCCCCACAAAAACAAAACAAAACCCTCAATAAAGGCTGGATATAGGACACTTCCAGAGGACCTGTTGATTGAGCATTCATTCTGCTTTGTTTTCTGGGATATAAAATTACGCTGGCTATTTAATAGGCATTTATTCTGATTTGCTTACAGAGAGGTTAGATGTTGGTGTGTCAAAACGAGTGCTATCCCACACTTTCCACTGCATCTGCCTGTTGTTTTTCCTTCATGCAAAAAGTCCAACCTTTTAGGGAAGTGGGGGTTTTTGTGCAAGGCCTCCCAATAAACTGTAGTTGTGCCTCCTAAATCTGCCACAGCTGGAGACGGCAATGCTTCTGGAATACTCACCGGCGCCAGGTATATTCCTGCTAGGGTCTCCGCCCCCTCAATATCTTGAAACAGGAGGCCCAGCCCCCCAATAATAAGGGGGGTGACATCCCCCATCACTGCCAGGACCCTCCGGTCACCCCAGCCCCCACCCGAGAGCTGGGAGGGGGCTGGGACGAGCGAGGGCAAAGATCACCCTCTACGCATCCCCCCCCCAGCACATGCCACCGTGACAAGAAGATGTTGAATGAGATGGGCCATTGGCCTGATCCAGAAGGCTCTTCTTATGCCAGCACGCAAGGCAGGATTAAGACCTATAGAGGCCATAAGCACTTAAAAGATTTTGGGGCCCGTATATATATCTAATTCAAAATATAAGCAGTAATAAACCGTAAAAAGAAAATTATTCTTTTTTAAAAAAATGAAACAAAACCTACATTAATATGGAAAATTATGTTTATTTCTCTATAGTTGTATAAATAATGTCCATTTTCGTTCAGCTTCCCCATAGGATACATGGTAAATCTGCCAATGGAAAATTTCTGCAGTGTCGCCCCCCTCCCCCCATGCTTATTTTGCATGTGGTGGAATATCCCACCCCCAAAACAGTGACAGTCTGGAAGTGCCCATAGTCTAACCTCCTTGTAGGCTCTGAGCAAGCAACTCAGGACCAATACTCAATCGAGGAACCCAAGGAGTTGAATTTTGGCTCTGAGAGCAACTTAGGGTACTGCCTATCTTTGTAAATATTTGAGGGAGGGGACACTTTGATTTCCTATTGGATGTCTACGCTGTATGTCTAACTGCATATTTGTAAATTTGTAAATTTGTAAGTTCCCCAGCCTCAGAGAGGGCCTTCTCTGTGGTGGCTCCTGAGTTGTGGAACTCTGTCCCCACAGAGGTGTGTCCGGTGCCTTCACTGGACAGCTTTTGGAGAGCGCTGAAGAGACACCTCTTCACCCTGGCTTTTGACATCCGAGGTGTACGTTTTTGGGACCCACCTTGATTTTATGGGCTGTTTCAAATTGCTTTTAGTGTTGTTTTTAATGCAGTAACCTACCCTGGGACTTTATGGTGAAAGTCAGGTAACAAACAAACAAACAAACAAGAGATACAGGCTCACAGTAATTGGAAGGGGTTCAGACTCTCGCACACCCCTTCCAAACTCGCAACAGTTTGTGTGTGTGTGTGTGTGTGTGTGTGTGTGTGTGTGTGTGTGTGTGAGAGAGAGAGAGAGAGAGAGAGAGAGAGAGAGAGAGAGAGAGAGAGAGAGCTTGTGTGTGAATGGAGTGGGGTGTGCATTTTTCCCACCAGCCCTGAACAAATGGCAGCTTTTCTGGAGGCCGGCAAAGGCGGCTGACCCACACCCACTCCAAAGCCACTTCTGCCCCTCCACCCCACTGCACCTGTGCTTTGCCAGCATTTCCAGCATGCCAGTGTTAATTTTAAAGGCAGAAAAAGGATGGGGAAGGTGGAGTTTCCTGCACAGAGTTAATTCCCAGGCTTCCTATCTTCATCTCTGTTGACTCTCCCAACCCTTGTCCTCAGAGGGCAGTGGAGAAAAAGCCACATTCCTGCATTATCACACTTCCACATTCCCTCATTCCCTCCCGCCTCCTCCGTCATGCCAGTGCCAGGGAAAACCTCCCAGAGACCAGTGGGAACCTCTCCCAGAGAGAATCTTACCCGTTTAGGAAACTTATCTTCCTGCACCTGCTCTTCCAGCGAAGGGGGAGGAGGGGAAGCAAAGCCCACCCCCACCCCACTTTTTTGGGAAGTTAGCCAAAAAGATACTGAGAAACAAGAGTGTCAGGGGCCTGCTGGATCAGGCCAAGGATCCATCTGGCCCAGCTGGATGTCCCGATCTGGAAACCCAACACGCCTCTAAGGCTGCCTCCCCACTAACCCCAGTGATATGCATAGCAGCCTCTGCAAAGATTGCTGAAGCAACTGAGCAGTTTTTCCTTCTTGGAAGCTGGTCAGTAATATTCATAATATACTTTATAGTCTCCAAATACCTGTAACATATAATGATTTATAATCTCCATGATGAGTTAATAATAATAATTATTTTTAAAAAAAGAATCTGCAAGGTTCCCCCCCCCAAGAAAATGAAACACCCCCCTCCCCCGCCACGGGCTCACTTTCCCAAGCCATTGTGGGAAACAGTTAAGAGCAATTATATTTTCTTGGCAGTCCTCAGGATTCCTTGCAGGATGAAACAAGCTTCTCCCAGTGAAATGCTGCTCAGTTTCCCCCACACCTTGACAAGATGTTCAAAATTACTGGAAACAAAAGGGAAGCTGCAACAAATTTTTGCAGCGCAGAGTGTTTCTGTTCAGGGTTCCGGCCCCTCCACCCTCACCCACCCAGTTTTCTGTCCACTCCACCGTCAGTCAACATTCCAAGGCGGCTGGAAATGGCCTGTCCCTGTGCATGGAAAGTTCATTTTGAAAAGGAATTAGCTCCAGTGCCAATTCATTCCCTCCGAAAAAGGAATTGCCCTTTTCTGAACCTTATCCAACTCTACAATCACCTTCGAGGTGGAATACTGTACACAGAATTCCAAATGCAGTTGCACCTTTGACCCCACCCATTTTCTCTGGCCCCACCCTGTCCCCCCTCTTGTCCCCCCTTTTGCTTTTGCCCCACCTTCTTTTTGCTTTTGGCCCCACCCACCACTGTCACCTATCCCCTGGAAGGTTGTCCATGATGGAGCACAGTCTTTGCCCAGAAAAAAAAATCCACTCCCCGGAATTCAATCTTCGGTACCCTACTTATAAAACTTGGCACATGTAGCAATGCGGTCTGACAGATGGACAAAGCTCTGCGATTTGGCAAGTGTTTATCTTTGGAGATCCATCTGCCAAAGATCTATGCGCCACATCTCCACCATCTCGTTCATCTGCCATTTGAGAGGGACCTGCATGGGCCATTGCATTTGCCTAGGCAGTCGGAACAAGATCGCGTTTCCTCGCTCGCTCACGCTGCCTCACTTCCCGGATTGCCGTTTGTGGTGATTCAGATGAGAATAAATCTCGGCCATTTGGTGCGTCACAAGCTTAGAGGAACTGCATTTGGGGCTTGAGTTACGGGAATAATTGCCCATTGTGGGAGCAACCGGGCATCCTGCCAGCACAGACTGGAAAAAAAATAAATGATTGAAAGCAATTGTGCTTGCCCTGAGGGTGAAGTGCCCCACCAACCTCACCCTGCCCTCAACCAACCCCCAACCACCTGCCTGGGATTGGGGTGTGGCACTGCCTGCCAGCTCTTCTATCTCCATTGTTGGAGACAGGATGGTTCTAAATACCATTGGTTGGAAACCTCAGGAGGAGAGGGGATTGTTGCCCCCAATCTTGCTTGCATGCTCCCCATTGGCATCCACCTGGCGGTCACAGTGAGAATAGGACGCTGGGCTGGATGGGCCACCAGCCTGATCCAGCAGGCTCTTCTGATGTCCTTATGTTTCTCCTCCATAGTCTTGGTGTTGCCCTTGTAGAACTCAGCAGGGAGGAGGCAGCTGGGGACAAAACGAGAATTAGTTGGCTCTGCCTGTCATGGGTTCTGGCGCCATCTACTGGTGGGCTCCGTGCCTTCTGCCCTACCAGTCCCAAGGGGCATTAGCCACCATCAGTGCATGGCGCTCATCCCGATAAACCGATATGGAGCATGGGACAGCCACTCTCTTAGAGGATGGGCACTTTATAAAACTAGGGCATATCTATGTCACAGGTAAACTGATCAAATGGTCGTTCTCCCTCCCCAGACAGCACAGTTCTGCATCAGATCTCTAACAGGAATCACATCCACACTATACAGTGGTACCTTGGGTTACAAACGCTTCGGGTCACACGTTTCCAGGTTGCGGACCGCGGGAAAACGGGAAGTACCGGAAGTACGTTACTTCCGGGTTTTGCCGCTCACGCATATGCAGAAGCGCTAAATCGCGCTTTGCGCCTGTGCAGAAGCGACAAACTGTGTCATGCACGTGTGCAGATGCACTGCTGCAGGTTACGAATGCTGCGGGTTGCAGAGGTGCCTCCGTTGCGGATTAAATCCCCAACCCGAGGTTCCACTGTATACTTTTAAAGCACCAAGGTTCCTGGAAACTGTAGTTTCTTAATGGTGCAGGGAATTATAGCTCTGTGAAGGGTAAACTACGGTTGCTAGGATTCTTAGGGGAAGCCACATGTTTTAAATGTATGGTGTAGGGATGGGCAAAGTTTTGAACACTATCCTCAAACTAACATTCCCAAGACACTTTGTGTGTGTGGAGGGGTGAACCTTAAGGGTTAAGTTGGTGTCACTTTGTGGTGAACTTTCTTTTAGACCAAGGCTGGGGAACTTCACGTCTGGGGCCTGAATGTGGCCCCCCACTGCTCTCCAACAGGCCCTTGGGACTCTCTCCAGACCATGCACCTCACTGGCTCTGCTCAACACCCTCCGCAAATGCTTTTGCCTTACTGGAATGTGCCATTGCACTGCGGTCATGCCTCTTGCCAGCCTAGATGGTGTGTGTGTGTGTGTGTGTGTGTTTTAAAGATTATTTAATGAAGAATGTAATGCAACAAACAAAGTTTGATATATAATTTTATAGTATTACTCCAAAAAAGTGGTGTTATGAGCCATCAAACCTCGGAAATACACTTTTACCTAAAGGTTTCCACAATTTTGGCCTCTAGTGTATACAAGGAGTGTGGAAACCTCTGAATTTTTCGTGGATGGAATGCAGCTAATTCTACAGAGATAAGGGTAACAATTCCTTATGCCTGTGTTAGATCCTTCTAACCCACCCCTTAAAAGGTAAAGGTAAAGGGACCCCTGACCATTAGGTCCAGTCGCGGACGACTCTGTGGTTGTGGCGCTCATCTTGCTTTACTGGCCGAGGGAGCCAGCGTACAGCTTTCAGGTCATGTGGCCAGCATGACTAAGCCGCTTCTGGCGAACCAGAGCAGCACACAGAAACGCCGTTTACCTTCCTACCGGAGCGGTACCTATTTATCTACTTGCACTTTGACGTGCTTTCGAACTGCTAGGTTGGCAGGAGTAGGGACCGAACAACGGGAACTCACCCCATCACGGAGATTCGAACCGCCGACCTTCTGATCGGCAAGCCCTAGGCTCTGTGGTTTAACCCACAGTGCTACCCGCATTCCCTACCCTACCTACCCTACCCCTTAAAGACCTACAATTCCCCGGGTACTTTGGGGAAATTCATTCATTAACCCAATTTTTGTCCGTGGTATAGACATTCCCTCAGTTTTTATTTGGAGTCGGAACAGGGTGCAGGATTCCCCCATTCCCTCCAACCCATTGCTTCAAATTCAGCCTCCCTCTGCTCCATCCAAACCACAATGCAGTTGGATTTCAGAGCCTCCATAATGGATCCATGTAATTCGCCAGAAAAACTAAACTCTGGAGGTTTAACCGATAAGAGAGAAGACTGGTTTACTGTGTTTAGTTCCCCCCCCCCCAAATGGGGAATTGAGTACTTTCTTGAAGGAAGCACCGCCTCGAGGGAAGTATTCTTTAAAAAATTGTGGTTTAGCTGAATTGCAACTGGTGTCTTTAAGTCTCTCGAACGAAGGATTTTCTTGCTTTCCGGTAAATGTCAGTTGCCATGGAGAAGGCCCTTGGAACAAGCCAAACGTGAAACATTGGCCTGACTGAAGCCATATCAAACAGTTAATTAGAACCGCTTTGCCATATGTTTCCCATTCCCTGGAAGGGTTTGAATCAATTGCCCCATGATTTATCACCTGTTTTCTGTGCTAACGTTTCAGCTCGGGTTTGGTGCACGTGTCGGAAAAGGGATTTGTGCAGCACGAGAAGAAGAGGGACAGGGCAAAGGGAGGTCTCCTCTTCCAAACGATTTCACTTGCCAGCTCCCCCTGCGACAGAGATTAACCTGGCGTGCTGATGACGGAGCATCTTTGCATTCCGGTGGCAGCTTGCCGAAACCTTCACCAGCTTGGCTTAGGGCAGGCGGATGTCACCTCTGTTGCTCTGATATTGCCATCACACGGGAGCACTGTGTCCTGAGGGACATTGTGAAGGAAGCAGATCGCGCTGCCGAAGATGGGGATTTCAGATGGCCACTTTCCTCCTCCTGAAGCTAATTCATTTCTCACACTGCCTGAGAGTTGTGTGGGGCTGGGACTGTGGATGAGGGGTCCAACTTTCCATCTTAGCATCTCTATGTGTGAGGTAGTCTGCCCACCGGCTGCAAAACACCTTGTCTGCCAGCGCAACAGTAGTGGCGAATAATCCGGTGACACGACTCGGCGTTAGGAGGCATTTGGAGTTTGTGCCGAACTGCCAAGTTCTGAGCTGGATCAACATTTTCCTACTGTATGAAATTAGAGCGGGGCCCTCAGTGGTTCGAAAGGTCTCCACCCAACCAGTCCTGCATCCTTATCAAAGCTGCATCGATTAGCACTGAATGGTGTGTTATATGACCAGGGGAACTTTTCAGAAATTAGGAACAGGCAATCCTATTGTGTTTACTCCTAGTTTCTCATTTTTCCAATCTCAGGTTCAGATCTCCACGTTTCCACAGTTTGTGATGTTTTTTTTAAAAAAAAAAAATTCCTCAGGAAAACCCACCAGCATTTTAGTGTGAAGTTCTCCTAACACACACACATTTGTATACAGTACAGTTTTGCCGAAGAATACCTATTTCCCCCACAAAGGAATACCTCCCAGATGTTTGGAAAGGTGATTCAAGTTTTTATATATATATAAATCTATTGTTATTTTAACTTTTCAGAAGTCTTAAATTACTGTTGTTAATTTTTCTCATTGATAATTTTTTTGTTCAATTTTTTTTGTAAACCGTTTTGAGGTTGTTGCGCTTTTCTTTTTTGACAATCAAGCAGTGTATCATTTTCATGACATTAATTAATCAATGATATAACTCATTTTTTGCATGTCATTTTGCCGCTCTATATACATATTTGTTACTCAGCTGGAGAATGCATTGCAAAATTCGGAGAAGTGTGAATTACGAAGGATTGCTGTGTTTGCGTATTGTTGCAGAAAGTGTGAATGATGTAGGTTTGTCTTTAAATGTGTGCTGAATCAAATCCCTCCTCCATCCCTACCTGAAATTGGACCTCTCTTTGCTTCTCCTAGTCTGAGCAAAATTTAATAAACTCACTGTGTCATGTTGCCTGTGCCAACATGACTTAGTAAGTTCATTAAAATAGGACATGCTTTTAACATCCCAGTTCTCAACTGAAGGATCTTTACCCAAGAGCTTTCTGCTGCCAACTATTACACATTGTTGAAGACTCTATTCTAGCACTGGTATGTGTTGCATTCCCCTGCTTTGCAATTGCTCTCACATGAGTTTAATAGCCAGGTAGGGATCTGTTCTCTCAGTTAGGGAGGGACACAGCATTGCCTTAACAATAGGTTTTCAACACATTCCATGGTGGACGGGTGTGAAGTGGCAGGCTCTATGATCCATGAGGACCTTCCTGTTCTTCCATTCTAGATACAGTGGTACCTCGGTTTATGAACACAATTGGTTCCGGAAGTCTGTTCATAAACTGAAGCGTTCATAAACTGAAGCGAACTTTCCCATTGAAAGTAATGGAAAGTGAATTAATCCGTTCCAGATGGGTCTGTGGCGTTCGTAAACTGAAAATTCGTAAACCGAGGTGTTCATAAACCGAGGTTCCACTGTACAAGAGATCCCCAGGAAAGAGAGGCGGAGCCTGCCAAATTGCAACTCATCCGATTCAGCCAGGTGGGTGGGGTATATTATTATTATTCACCCCAACAATGGGCATCCCCAAAAGGCAAAAAAAGAGAGACCCAGTTTTACCAAGAACAGGAATCAGAACAGATGAACAGTTGGCACAATTTATCACTTCTGCAAGAGAGACGTGGCATGATACACTATATATTAATTCTGATGTTCCTCTAGACCATAAGTGTTGCCCAGTTCAGAGCCATGCATGAGTAGGAAATTCTCAAGAAAGGTCCTAGCCCACATAGCTGTGCTACTACATTTCTGCTCGTTTTTCATCTAGACATCCAGAAGTGGCTTTTACGCCATGTGATAAATCACATAAAAGGTGGGCATTTTAGAAACGGAACGAAGTGCTGTCCAAATGTAGCCCAGCTCATTTGGTAGAAACTCTTGATCTTAGGGTTGTGGGCTCCAGCCCCTCCTTGGATGAAAGATTCTTGCACTGCAGGAGGTTGGGCTAGAGCAGGCATCCCCAAACTTTGGCCCTCCAGATGTTTTGGACTACAATTCCCATCTTCCCCGCCCACTGGTCCTGTTAGCTAGGGATCATGGGAGTTGTAGGCCAAAACATCTGGAGGGCCAAAGTTTGGGGATGCCTGGGCTAGAGGATGCTTGGGGTCCCTTCCAAGCCTACAATTCTGTGATTCTATAATAGTGCCTACACTGGCTGCCAGAGGCTCTTCAGAATTTCAGGCAGGGTTCTCTCCCAGCCCTACCTGGAGATGCAACTGGGGATTGAGCCTGGGGCCTTCTGCATGCCAAGCAGATGCTCCACTACTGAGTCATGGCACTTCACTAAATAGAAATGTGCAGGACTCTGTCCCACGTGTCTAAATGAAAACTAGCAAACTCTGTTTCTATTGTTGTTAAGCAGCCTGCCTAAGATCCAGAAGAGATCTTTCCATTTACTTTTCTGCCATGAATAGCAGCTAGTGTGTTCCTGGGGGTGGGAGCTCACTTAAATTATTTTGTGACTCTCTTGTTTGCCTTACTTTAAACAGTGTTTACGTCTAGCAGACAGTCCTCCCAACTCTTTCAATTGCCAGTTTCATGTGGGCAAAGACAACAGCTTCATTATCTTTGATCGATGCCCGCAAGCTGATGTTTCCCTGTCTCCAGTGGATTCCCTCCGGTAAACATGACATTGCAGACATAGCCAACATCCTTAACTATTGTCTACTCTTGTGCAAGACATTACTAGGAGGCACAGATGTTGGGGGGGGGGGTCACTCAGAAACTCAGGAGCTGAAATGGCTGCAATTTGCATCTTTGCCTGGAAATCATGCAAGTGAATGCTTATGCAAATCACTGTATTAGCTTTTTTTTTAGTTTGCAAAAGGTTGCATAAATAATTACATTATTTTCTACATGGCTGTTGACATTTGCATTTTATTGAAATGCATTGAAATTGACTACATAATTAACTGAGTAATTAAATAGCTTAGTTTTGGCCATAGTGGATAGCGAGACAATGTAGGTTTTAGTGGAAACTGATCTGTAGCAAAATGGAAACAGTACTGATTGCAATGAACACTGCAATTAGTGGGGAGGATTGTCTGCTTATATCCCTATACACACACACACACACACACACACACACACACACACACACACACATATATATCTCCATTTCACATAAATCAAGCTGCTGATAAACACATAGGAGCAGTTGGGGCTTCTCTGGTTGTTGGGCAACTCACACAGCTGAGCTTCATGATCAGCAGACTCATTGGATGTAACTGTTGCTGGAATGTACCACACCAGATTTCACCTGGGGGGGGATCTCCTGTTTGATTGTTCATTTTATAGTAATAACACAATGGAAGAAGTGCCCACTTAACTGTTTCAACCTGCGAAACTGGACTGTTTCAATAAAGTTCTTTGCACACCTGTGATAAATTGGTATTTTAGTGTGGCGGCACCCGATTTCAGTAGAAGGTGTTGCTAAAGCAAATGATGAAACCGCGATTGAGATTCCAACCAGGTTTAACCCAATCCTGGGCTAAGCTCTTGCAGAATATGGTTCCATTGCCAAAAATAAGGTGCAACCTCCCTCCACTCTCCACCCAAGAGATGAGTTTCATTATGGGAGAAAGATGGGATATGTAAAATTAAGTGTGAAATCGTCAAGTGTCTGTCAAGCTGATCCTTCATGTAAGGGCCGACCTAAGGTATTTTTTCCACCTGAGGCAAAAGACAAGATGGTGGCTCCCATCCCACATTCTTAAACCAACCAGTTTGTTCGGCACTGGTTGTTCGGCACTGGTGGTGGGACAGCATCCTCCACCATCTCAGAGTCTCACCATATAGTGGACACCACTCTGTCTTGCATCAGAAAGGAGTGTCTAGGGGGGCTCTGAAGAAATGGCTATGGTGGGGAGGCTGCTGCAACCACTGCCTACCCACACCCCAGCATTTGCTGCCTGAGGTCACTGCCTCACTCTGCCTAATGATAAGCCTGGTCCCAGTTATGGGTTGTTGTTGTTTAGTCGTGTCCGACTCTTCGTGACCCCATGGACCAGAGCACGCCAGGCACTCCTGTCTTCCACTGTGTCCCGCAGCTTGGTTAAACTCATGTTCGTAACTTCAAGAACACTGTCCAACCATCTCGTCCTCTGTTGTCCCCTTCTCCTAGTTCCCTCAATCTTTCCCAGCATCAGGGTCTTTTCCAGGGAGTCTTCTCTTCTCATGAGGTGGCCAAAGTACTGGAGCCTCAGCTTCAGGATCTGTCCTTCCAGTGAGCACTCAGGGCTTTCCTTAAGAATGGATAGGTTTGATCTTTTTGCAGTCCATGGGACTCTCAAGAGTCTCCTCCAGCACCATAATTCACAAGCATCAATTCTTTGGCGATCAGCCGCCTTTATGGTCCAGCTCTCACTTCCATACATCACTACTGGGAAAACCATAGCAGTTATGGGTACAAGAATAGAAAAATTGAACTAATTGCTAAATGGAAGCTTGTTGTGCTTTCTGAAGTAAGTAACACACTTCTTAGGTGGGGTGTGGCATGTCAGAGTCCCATACTATGCCTCTGAAGTCTTGGGGCTGTGTGTTGCTTTTGAGTTTATTACGAAGGCTCTGCGGGTCTTAAGTTTTATTAATTTTTAACAGGGTATTATGTGCCTCCCCCAGACCAGCCCTTTCGGCTGTTTATTTCAGAAATCGTTCCCAGGGGGACAACTCTGTTTTTGAGCTTTTGGATGCTAGACAGAATGACATCAGAAAGAAACTTAGACGGAAAAGTAGGGAGGCATAAATTTGCCCTTAAAAACATTCACTGGCAAAATGTATTGAATGAAATGGAACATGGCGCCCAATATCAGCCAGTCATGTGGTTAAGGGGGAAGGAAATGCGAAGGAACGCTTCGGTATGCAAGGTCAGAGTGTTGTCTCCAATGCTAGCCCTGCTCAGCCTAGACCCATTGACATGAAAAGGCATGGCCAACTTACACCCTTTAATCTCAGTGGGTCTACTCTTGAGTAGAGGTTAGTTGGAGACAACCCAGAGTGCCTGACACATAAACGTATTCATGAATCATTGAAGCAGAGGGCTTTAACAACCAATCCCTCTTTTGGGAACTGTAGCCCTGTGAGGGGAATAGGGAGGTCTTAGCACCCTTAACAAACTGCACTTCCCGGGAAGCCATAACTGCTAAAGTGGTAGAATGGTGCTTTGAATGTGTGGCGTTCTCTTCTACTAGCAGCCAGACTCATAATAACCAGATACTGGAATAATTTAGAAGGTGCTTCCTTGACAAATTGGTACAGTGGACCCTCCGGATACGAATTAAATTCTTTTTTTCTTTTTCTTTTTCTTTTAAATTATTTATTTATGGTGCTCACAAATTTAGTTACAAACATTTAAACAGATGTACGAAATACATAGACTCAGTCCACAATTTCTCCAATACATTGCTGTTACCTCAGTTTGCACATTCATACATAAATTATTCCCCTCCCCCGTCCCGGGGTGTGTGTGTGTGTTGCAACCCGAAAAGTCCATAGGCAGAGGTGCCACTTCTGCGCACACTCACGACACGATTGAGCACTTCTGTGCACGCGCATGGCGCACAGAGTGCTTCTGCGCATGTGTTTATGGTACAACTCGGAAGTATACACTTCCGGGTTTGCCGTGTTCGTAACTTGAAAGTTACATATCTAGAGCGATACGTAACTAGAGGGTCCACTGTACAACAAAGTGTGACAAATAGCACTTGTAGAAAAATTCAATAACCAAAAGAAATTGTCGCAAGGCCTAAAGCACTGAGATTTCTTTGTAATGGAACAGCTTTATTATATATGTGGCTAAAAATGAAAATGGAGGACTCTCCCCCCCCCCAATGATAAAAACATTTTGGTTAACGATAATTTTTTTTGGTTAATGTCAACTGTTCATCGCCTGCTGTACAAAAAGAAGTTTGGGATAAGATCTTAGGTTATCTGCCTAAGTGTATTGTGTGTGTATTGCCTAAATACCAGCTTCTGGGTTAGGGTGCAATGTTTCATTACTTATCCGTATAACGTTGTTGTATGCTGAATTAAAAAGAAAATGTCTCATGGATGTGACCTATGTTTCACAATTCATCCATTCTGAAATTCATTATCTTATGCCAGGCACCCCCAAACTTCGGCCCTTCTGATGTTTTGGACTACATTTCCCATCTTCCCCAACCACTGGTCCTGTTAGCTAGGGATCATGGGAGTTGTAGGCCAAAACATCTGGAGGGCCGCAGTTTGGGGATGCCTGTCTTATGCTATGGCAGGTGTGGGGAGCCTTGCACTCCCCTAAAGTTGTTGGAATCCAACTCCCATAATCCTCTGACCACTGATGATGCTACCTGGGGCTGTTGGGAGTTGGAGTCCAACAGTGTCTCGAGGGCCCCCACAGGTTCCGCTCCTCTGTGCCACGGGACCACCTTTTTTATTTCGCTGTGACCAGTCCGCATTTTCCAGGACATTTCAACAATGTCTCCCCGGACACTGCTTCCATCTGCCATATTCCGGCAATGTCAGGAAAATTCCGGACATAGCGCAACCCTAAAAATTCAAGACAAAATGGTTACTAGCCGTGACGGCAATGCTCTGCCTCCACCACTCGAGGCAGTCATGCTCCCGAATACCAGTTGCTGGAAGCCACAGGAGGAGAAACTTGCTCTTGTGCTCAGCTCCTACTTGTAGGTTTCTCACAATAGGCATCTGGTTGGCCACGATGAGAACAGGATGCTGGACCAGATGGGCCCTGGGGCTGATCCAGAAGGCTCTTCTCATGGCCTCAGAATAGAGGGAATTTTGCCACCGGAGAGGGATAGTCTGGATGAGCCCCGAGGCCCGTTCCCCACTTTATGATCCTGCTGGAACGAACAGAGATTGTGAACAAAGAGGACTTTCTCTGCTCGAAGGGTTCCCATGGGAGCTTCCCTATGTGCTTCCTTCTTTCTTTCTCTATGCAAGGATCACAAAACAATTACGAGCCCCAAGCCAGCATTCCCGACTCCCTGTAAAAAAAGAGAGAGAGCAAAACCCCTTCCATTGCCATCTAATAAATAATATCGCCATTATGTAAGCAGTCATAAATCAGGCCAGAGAATGAGTTTGATACAGAGAATGGGGAGATTTTTTTTAAAAAAACACACACATAAATAATAATAATAATAATAATAAATTCTCCCCACCTCTAAATCCTTTCCGTTGCTTTTTTGGCACAACATTTCTATTCCCAGCCTTCGGATAGAGCTGAGGGAAGACCGTTTTGCCAATCCTGCATTATCACCCCGAGTGTTGCATTTGATACAGTGTGATCTCAGTGTGGGAACTGGTTTTGCCACCTTTGTGACAGCAAAGGAAGGGGGTGGAGGGAAGAGAGGAGAACAGAGTTTCCCGTTAGAAATTGCATTCAGAACATATTTGGGCAACTGGCAAAGAGATTCGTAATGCCTCCATTCCACATTCAAAGGCCTGGACACATAGAGTGTGGGTTTTTTAAATTATTATTATTTGCAGCCACAAGTATGTGAGGAAAGATATATGGCCTATGTATACAGATTTGGACCCTGGTAAAAAAATAAATTGTGGTCCCCCTCAGCAAGGGCAGACTGGCTAAAAATTATTTTTATGAATCTTTTTTCTTTTCTTTTTTAAAAAAACCCCTTTAAATTCTTTCCATATAAATTCCACATTCCAAATTTGTTATACATTTATCTTTAAATTTTGACTTCCCACTTTTCCCTCCATGCTGTTCTCAATCCCATCCCATTTACATACTGCATTCTAATAAAGATTTCATCTAATACATATTCTTCTTTTTCACATATTATCAATTTCCCATCGCTGCTCATATTTCAAATCCTGTTAGCGATTTCATCTGATTATGGTATTCCCCCTCACCAGCTATTCCAAAAAGCGCTTCCATTCTTCCACGAATAGACCATCATGTGGGTTTCTTATTTTAATCTTTGCCTTGGATATAAAATAAATGTGTGACCTCATTTTTACATTAATAATAAATACAGTAATATTTTTACCCGTTGATCATATTAAGACCCTAATGATGGCTATCAATAATGGAAGCACACCCATGAACTAACCATGGACTTTAAAAGCTAAGCTTGTACGTGTAACACAACACAGTGTGTTATCACACAAGAAATCTGTTGTATTCACATGGTGTTCACTTAACAAATGAAGACAACATTCTGTTCCAGTTTATAGATTACAGAGGAGCTGCTGAGGATCACAAGTCCTCCTCAATCACACAAACTAAATTTACACATATTTTTCTTGCATGTTTGCTTGTCACACATGACCAACTTTCTAATCCAGTTTTCCTCCAAGGAGCTCAAGGTGGCAAATATTTTGCGTTGGGTGGGTGGATTGCCCAGAGTTCTTCAGCTTTTATTTGTTAACTACCGGTAAACTTTATTTAATCCCATGATCGATAAGGGTCCCGCGATCTACCAGAATCAGCCGGGGATCTACCGGTAGATCGCGATCTACTTGTTGGACATGCCTGATATATAGGATGGGCCATTTCTCTTTTCTATCAAAGGGATTATTCTTTTCTATCAAAGGGATTATTCTCTGTGCTAAGCCAGGCAGGTGAAGCAGTCCCAGAGCTGGGAGTCATTTCCAAGCATAAAATGCTTCATTGATGGTAGTGTTGAGGTTCCTTAAAAACAAACCCAGTGGGGATTGGGTAGACATTGCTAATTCTTAAAAGTGCTTGTAGGGTTGCCATATGTCTGGAATTTCCTGGACATAGCTGGGATTTGGCCGTCGGAAACAGTGTCCGGGCAGAAATTGCTGAAAAGTCTGGGTAAACCCAGACATATGGCACCCCATGTCGGAAGTGTAGATTTTGGCGATTTTCATTAAAAATAGCTCACCAACTTTGTTGTTCTAGTTACAGGTAGGTAGCCGTGTTGGTCTGAGTCGAAGCAAAATAAAAAAATTCCTTCAATAGCACCTTAAAGACCAACTAAGTTTTTATTTTGTTATGAGTTTTCGTGTGCATGCACACTTCTTCAGATACACTGAAACAGAAGAGCCAGACCCTTATGTATATTCAGAGGGTGGTGGGTGTGGGTGGGAATGGGTGATGGGCTGATAGGAGTGGTAAACCTGTCCTTCAGCTCTCTATATTGGACAAACAGGCCAAACCCTCCGCCAAAGGATAAATGGACATAAATCTGACATCAGAAACCACAAGACAGAGAAACCAGTAAGAGAACACTTCAGTCTCCCAGGACATTCTATACAAGATCTCAAAGCAGCTGTTTTATTACAGAAAAATTTCAGAAACAGACTGGAAAGAGAAGTTTCTGAATTGGAACTCATTACCAAGCTTAAAACCATGGAGCCACCTGGGATGAACAAAGACATAGGATTCTTATCTCATTATGCATGATCAAGCTTTCTTTAGCGCCTCAGCCCTTGCTTTTCCCCCGCAGGACCTATTGCAGTCACCAGCAGTCGTTAACAGCCATCAACAGGTTTACCACTCCTATCAGCCCATCACCCATTCCCACCCACCCCCACCACCCTCTGAATATACATAAGGGTCT
The DNA here is from genome assembly GCF_965207765.1 of Zootoca vivipara. Lineage (NCBI taxonomy): Eukaryota > Metazoa > Chordata > Lepidosauria > Squamata > Lacertidae > Zootoca > Zootoca vivipara. Next base: position 27,915,813 of record NC_142597.1, on the reverse strand, counting down.
GGCTCTTCTGTTTCAGTGTACCTGAAGAAGTGTGCATGCACACGAAAGCTCATACCAAAATAAAAAACTTAGTTGGTCTTTAAGGTGCTACTGAAGGAATTTTTTTATTCAACTTTGTTGTTGTTATTGTTGTTTTGCAAAAAAAAGGCTTTGGGCAAAACTTTAAAAAGCTCCATAACTTTGGCCAAAAGCCCTTTGCCAAAAAAATTTGTCACTTTTTGAAATATGGCAACCTTAAAGTGCTGCCTTTTGAAATCCTGGGCTGACAGATGTTTGGGGGGGGGTGTCAAAAAATTGCAATGTGTTTTCTGTTTTGTAGGGAAGTGTATATTTTGACATTGAAATCTCAGCAATTCACTGGGTGGGGCATCTTGCAGGGTCTTCCCTGGAAGAAATTTAGCAGGCTGCTCCCTGCAGCTGAATGAGCTGCTTCTTTTCCAAAGGCACCAGATGGTTACATACTATTGCCATTTATTATTTCTGTATGATATTTTACTTCCTAAGGATACAGAATGTTCTTCAAACTTTTGCTCGTTTAGCATCTCGGGAGGCCCCTAATATGGGAAGGGGGGGATGCTATCAGGAACTGAGCCTGGGGCAAATATGGAACCAGTGACCTGAGGATTAGCAGTTAAGGATTGAGCTTGTGTCCCACCCCTTGCTGTGGTCAACAGGGGAATTGCAGGGAAAACTAGGCACAGAACCTTGCACCCATTCATCAGGAAAGGTCAGGTGAAATTCAGGCTTTCCGGGTTGATGGGGCCTTTGAAAGGCACTGTTAGGTGGTCTATGATGAGTCCAGGAGGTGGGGGCTTGTGTTGGTGGAATTGGCAGTATCGGGCAGTGACCGTATTCCTTTCCAATGGTGCCCTGGAAGGCTTGACACAGACTGGGAGGGCAACACACCAATGCTCCAGCATTTGCCAGAGTGCATAGTTAAAATGCCTTTAAAAAGCAGAGACATCACCTTGCCTACAAAGGTCCGTATAGTTAAAGCTATGGTTTTCCCAGTAGTGTTGTATGGAAGTGAGAGCTGGACCATAAAGAAGGCTGATCGCCGAAGAATGGATGCTTTTGAATTATGGTGCTGGAGGAGACTCTTGAGAGTCTCATGGACTGCAAGAAGATCAAACCCATCCATTCTTCAGGAAATCAGCCCTGGGTGCTCACTGGAAGGACAGATCCTGAAGCTGAGGTTCCAATACTTTGGCCACCTCATGAGAAGAGAAGACTCCCTGGAAAAGACCCTGATGTTGGGAAAGATTGAGGGCACTAGGAGAAGGGGACGACAGAGGACGAGATGGTTGGACAGTGTTCTCGAGGCTGTGAGCATGAGTTTGACCAAACTGCAGGAGGCAGTGCAAGACAGGAGTGCCTGGCGTGCTCTGGTCCATGGGGTCATGAAGAGTCGGACACGACTAAACAACTAAACAACAAACAACAATAGTTAAAATATGGAACTTGCTCTCAAAGGAAGACGTGACGGACACCAGCTTGGATGACTTTAAAAGATGGTTAGAAAAATTCATGGGAAACAAGGCTCTCAATGGCTACTAGCCATGACGGCTATGCTCCGCTACACAGTTGGAGGCAGCAATGCTTCTGAATACCAGTTGCTGGAAACAGCAGCAGGGGAGAGGGCTCAGGCACTCAAATCCTGCTTGCGATTTTCCTATGGAGGCATCTGGTTGGTCACTGAGAGAACAGGATGCTGGACTAGATGGCCCATTGGCCTGATCCAAGAGGGCTCTTCTTATGCTCTGATATTGCAAGGCTTTTCTTTATGGGCTGAATTTTGGCAGGGCAAAGTAATCTCCCCTGCTCTTCCCCTCCTCCTCCATAATAATAATAATAATAATAATAATAATAATAATAATAATAATAAATCTTTGTATGACTGGGTTTCGATTTGCTCCATGGGACAGTTTGATGGAATTCTGTACATGCTTCATTTTTCCCCTCAAGAACTGGGCAGCTTGTGTATTTGTCACTCACCAGCAACCATTGCAGCAGTGGAAAGGAGGGCAAAAAGTCCAGCTCCATTGGGCGCCACTTGCTGCTGAGATTGTTTCCATCACAGCTGGTCATTACAGGAACTTCTATTCCACTTCGAGAATTGGTGCCTGGGGTTGCTTTCCCCACCCCCTTCTCCCTCCCCATCCCCTTTTCCTTTTGTGCCATGTCTTTTACAGTGTGGGCCTGCAGGCAGGCCGGGGGGGGGGAGTGCTGCCTTGCCTTAAACCGATTGTACATAAGGCACTTTGGGAGCAGGTTTACAATGCTCCAAATGAATGGGATGAACAACACATCCCAGATACATAGGTGTGTGCAGGGAGGGTGAGATGCCTTCCATGCAGAAAGAAAACAACCCCTTTCTCATCACCCATTAAAGCTATTATTCAGAAACAGAAAGTTTGCAACAAGAAAGCATGTGAGCAGATTGTATTCCCTGTCTCTAGTAAATCCAACACTTCTTCCTACTGGCCTTAATGGTTATAGGAGCATGCCTTTATTTGGCTGTTTGGGGCCTGAAAGGAATTCCCAGCCCTCAAGACTCTTGGCATTAATGTCTGCTGTTGCCAGTCATCTCTCCGATGCCAGGAGCTAATGGCAGAAACGTCAAGAGATAACTGAACACCCTCCTTTAGTGATGGCTGAAGCCCAGGAAACCATTACCAGTTCAGCCTCAGGAATGACGTGCCCCCCCCCAAAAAAAACCTCTTAAAAACTGGTATATGCCACTCACTGCAGATAGCAGCAGGCTCAGGGATTGCAAGGCAAGCCTATGAGATTTAAAACTCCAGAGCTCTTTTGCGCCAGTGAGAAATTTTGACATCTGCTTTTTTCTTAACTACCTTCTCTTTTCAAGTGGCTCATAAACTGTTTGCATCGGATTCCTCTGGGGCGAAAAGTTCTCCATGTTTGGACTGAAACCAAGAGTGCGTTTTATTGTTTGAGCAAAGTCACTCAAGCCGTTTTGGGGCTGTTTTTAGTGATTTCCCCTCCCCCAAAGCATTAAACAGCCCAGTATTTATCCTGCATCTAATTCCTTATCTGTAATGCAGCCAGGAATCAATTTCTTGCAATTTATCATCTGGGCGGGGGTTGTTAAAATATGTAAATAAGTATCAGCCTGCCAACCTGACAACTCAGTGCTGATTCTATAGAGTCGTTTGGAAGCAATCCCGCTTAATGGGATCTTGAAGGGCTTGAGTGTTCATTTTGTGCCTTGGTTTCCTTCCTTGAAACCTGCGTTGAGGTATAATCTTGATAGCCATCGTGGAGCGTATTAGCTGGTGATCTGTCCAGCAGTCGCCGGCGCTCGTCATAGCTCCAATTGGAGAACAGCCTTTACCAAAGGTGTCATGGGCTTTGAAGAAACTCGATCTCAAGATGCAAGGGAGAAACGTGCTAAGAGGAAGGCACGCTTGGCAATTCCACACCGTGATCAACTCCCACCTGGAAACCAATGTCCCCACTGTGGAAGGACGCGTGGATCCAGAATTGGCCTCCACAGTCACTTACGGACCCATTGTTAAAACTGTGTTTATGGAAGACAGTCTTACTCGGCTACAAGTGATCACCAAAGAGAGAAGAAGAGAGAGCTGATTCTATACACATATCTCATAGCTGGGGACAGACGAATATGTCAGTGTAGGTTTCTCTCATTTTCTCTTTCTTTCTTCAAAGCTAAACTTCACTTTTCCACTTTAGCTGATGAATTTCCTTTAAAATCCTAATAAAAACCATCTGCCTTTTAGTATGATTTTCTCCTGATTTACACATTCTTCTGTGCTCTTTTGCCTAAGATGTTTGCAAATATATAGGAATCCCTCATCTTATGCAGGGGTTTAGTTCCAAGGGTTACACGTATGGTCAAACCTTTGGAGCTGCCCCATAGCTAGTGTGTGAGGGGTAGAGAGAGAACAGCCTCAGCTCTCCTGGAGTGGGTGCACTGCATAGACCTTTCCTGTTTTCTGCTAATTCTGTTTTTTTTTAATGCAGCAAAAAATATGTATGTATTGTATGCAATTTGTAAACAGGTTTTTTTTTAAATGCCCTTTGCTTGAAATACCTTTTTTTTTGTCGGCATCTCCTCCATAGAATGAAATGAAACAGCTTTACAAAATTTCAAAATATGGGAAATCTTGATAACTGATCTGTATATAAGTCTGAGAGCTGTGAATTATCACATGCCTACCTACAAGTATTTCTTTTCTCCTTGCCCTAAGTCATTCATAATTGCGGGTTTAGTGTGTGTAGCAGTGGTGGGGGTCATTTCACCAAATGAAAATTAGGGCCCCCTCCCCCATGCATTTGGAGCTGGGGAAAGGGAGACTGCCCACTTGGCTACAGAATGTGATTTGGATTCCAGAAGTCTGGAACTAGAGTCGCTATTCCACTCGGAACTTCAAACAGAATAGCAATGATGGAGTGTTGCTAAATTGCCTGTGCCTGGAAGCAACCTAAATCAAAGCTGAACAAATCAGTTGCCCTGCCTGGTTGATGATGTGTATATTTCTTCTTAGAAATGGAGCTAGGGAGGGTGCAAGGACCATGCATGTGCTAGGGCAGAGCCGAAATGTTTGCTGCAATTTCGCCACCCTTTATGCATGTTGCAAAGTTGATGTGTTTTTCTTTTGTGTGTTTGTGTGTGTGTGGGGAGCTTTTGATAATTTTGAGCATGGTGGAATAAAGCATGCTTGGAATTCACCAGTGGTGATCATGTTCCCAAGACTCACATGGGCAGCATTTTCTGCCCCATCCAATCAGGCTGTGGACTGAGGACAGGAAGAGCTGCACTTGTTGCATCATCATGGAGCCAATCAGAGTATGGGCAGGGCCAGCCCTATCATTTGGATGAGTGAGGCCACCTCAGGCAGCTTATGTTTCTTGCACCATTTCTCAGAGCCCCCTAAGCTAGCCTACTCTACGCTGCTTGAGATAGCCTGATGCCCCAGATGTGGTGGAGAATGATCTCCTGCATTGTTAGTGTTGAAGTAAGATCCATATGCTTCATGTAGAATGGGAAGGCACCTTTGTCTTGCCCTTTGCCTCAGGCAGCAAAATGTCTTGGTCTTGCCCTGAGGAGGTAAGCAGGCCTCCCTTTCCATTCTGCCCTGTATTCACCCATGCAGCGCTGCTTCCATTCTGCTGCAGTTCGTCTTCCACCAAAAACTGCAAAATTCGCATCGCTGTCTACTGTGGCAAAATTGTGTAACTTAATTAATTATCTAAATCACATTGTCATTATGTTATTCCAGCCCGCTCATTTTCGTGCAAAGAAAACACAATGCAAATTAGAGGAGGAACCCATCCATCGATTACATATCTTTTTGTATCACTTGCAGATTGAGAAAAGCAATGGCAAATATCGACCATATTCATTCAAATGATTTCTGCTTCAAATAAATAAGAAAACATGAGCAATTTCGGCTTCCATTTTCATCAGAAATTTCAGACACCCCTTGCCCTGAGGGGGGGGGGGGGCATTGATTCCTGCCTTCACCCTGAAGTCAGCTGTGGGCAAGGGGTGGAGTGGTGGTTAGCAGTCACCAGAATTCCTGTAATTATGTTTGCCACCTTCAGGACCATGAAAAAGGTGATGGCAGCAACAAGAAAAGGTGAGCCAGGGGCAGGGGGTTGGGGAGATCAATTTTGTGAAACTTCTCCACTCCTTAGAACTCTCCCAAGTTCATGCCAAAAAAATTGGAGAACTTAGTGCTGATCCCTAGTTAAATAGTTGTCCCGTAGCTGGGAAAATATTTGCTTATAGGCACTGATACCTAACCCTGCCCCAAAGGTTATTTTGTATGCTGAGTTGATACTCAGGGAAGACAAATACGTACTTGTGAAGCTGACCCAGTTTTCTAGATTAACAGATATCAGCAAGGAAGTTGGCACCAGCAGAGAAAAGTCAAACTTGAGAGATGGGAGGAAATGATTTTTCAAGTCAACAAACAGAATCCAGCTGCCCACCCTTATGAGCTGGGAAGGTGGAGAGGCACCTAACGCATGGACATATGTAGATGATTGCAACCTACAAAAAGACAACGACTCTGAGATTGAAATGCATCCAGCTTATGCAAATACTACCTCACCTGAATGGCAGGTGCTGGAGAGAAACAACAAGAGAGGGTTGATGGCTTGTCAGCACCTTTGGAGCAGCCAAGTGGCCATTTGTGCAAACAGAATTCTGGATGAGATGGGCCTCCAGAGTGGCTTGTAAAAGTCCTTATGCTTGATCCAAGGCAAAAGGGCTTTGCACACCCTGAAGCCCTCAGCATGTATAGTGTTCACTGTGCTGGCAACAATGGGAGTTATTTTGCATTCATGCTGTACGCACATCACACAATGAACATACTTGACCTCGGGGGAGCTAGCCTGTGGTACCAGGCTCCTGGCATCGAAAAAGAAAAATGGACAGGCTTCATTGAATTCTCACCTCATTCTCACACCATCCACAGTTATTATGTGGGAGACATATGATCCGGGCAACCCGTGTCATGAGGAGAATGAAGGACTCTTTGTTGCTGCCATGGCCCCAGCATGCTGTGATGATGTCACTAGAAAATGGTATTTCTTCACATGGGACCCAGAGGGAGTTTTCATACTGTCACTGTTTTGCAAGAGGGGTTCAAGTGCATATCAGGTTTGTGCAATTAAAGTGGGTTAAAGGGCTCAGGCACCCATGCACAACAAATGCACTTTAAAAAAACCCACACACACAGTTGTTTAGTGGTTATGAAAGTGATGGGCAATGTATTGATAAGTGGGGAAAAAACGAAAGATTAATGGGAAGACATATCAGCATCTCACAAGCAAATGACGAAGCATAGTCTAACCTCTGTGTAAGCAAATCAAGACAAAATCTCAATAAACAGGTTATCTGGAAGAGCCCAGAACCACATACATCATCTCTATTTCCCAAAGTCGTAGGAAGTTTTAAGGACTCTCTTAAAACTTAAAACAGAGAGAGTTTTGGATGTGTGGTTTTCTGTTTTGCAAAAAAATGTTTGTATACTAAACACCTGTGCATGATGACCAGGAATAGACAGGGTAAGTGCCCAAACTACCTTTAAAATCAGGATTACTGTCGTGCTCCAAAACAAAGCAGCATTCATCTGGAGTCCTCCAAAGGCTCCTTGTGAGCCACATGCAAAACCAACAGGTTAGGCAGGATGGAGGGACAGCAGAATTATGGACTGTACCACTACAGACTGCAGGGAGGAGGAGAGGGAGGAAATGTATTTTCAAATACTCCTCCAGGCAAAAAGTTATTTGCATTGAGTGAACTTTTCTAAACACAGGGAATTTGTTTAGAATCTGGAACTTCTATTGTAATTTTTTGCATTTATTTTGTGATTCTTTTTAATAATTTTGTAAACCTATGATGGTGATGATTAGCTTTGAAGTAAGATGAGGTACATACAGTACAGGTGTTCTAAGCTGAGTGATTACCGTGCATAACAACCCGTCACTGTGCAAATTCACCAGGCCTCGTGGAGAATGTGCACGTAATATGTTCATGTGTAGAGGGAATAAAAATAAAATGGAAAAGGAATAACATTAAATTAAAAAGGAATAAAAATAAAAGGGGAGAGGAGGGGGGGAAGAACAGGGAATTCTGCACATTTCCTGGTCAATATGCATAATCAACAGGCCTCGGGGAATGTGCATGTCTTCACTTTCCTGCTCACTGTGGATGTTTTTCTCACCGTGGATACCCATTTCCTCTTCCCTGAAAAGAGAAAAAGCAGTAGGGGGTGGGGGGCTTAAGCAGAAAAAGAAATGGCTCATGGGGAAAGGGATACAACCCCCCCTCCCTGATTCCTTTATTGCAAGGATGGTGAACCTGTTGCCCTTCAAATGCTGATGGGCTCCAACTCCCATCAGCTCTCAAGCCAGCATTGGCAATTGTCAGGGATGATGAGAGCTGCAGTTCAGCAACTTCTGTAGGGCCACCAGTCCGGCACCCCTGCTTTACTCGAGCTCTGAGCCTTCTTGGAGAGAGAGATGCACCTAGCACCTAGTTTGGGCCTCGTGAGTGAGAGAGGAGTGAGAAGATGGTGCATGAAAGCAGGGTTCCAAGAAAAGAGTGAAGACAGGATATTACAGATGAGTGCGATTTCCAGAGAAAGAGGTCTGGAAAAGCAGAGGGAGAGTTAACAACTTTGGAGACAAGGCATCTGGCTCTTTGTAATCCACTGGCTGTGTCTGTGAAGGCTTCCAGGATCGAAGTGCAAAAATACATGTCCATGTGCTTATAATACGGGTGGGAGGGGGAAGGCCCCTGCAAGGAAGAGGAAAGTTGTCCAGTTTGCTAAAGCAGGCATATGGAATCAGGCAGCCACGTAAAACCAAGGGATGTTATGTAACGAAGACGGCAACCCTATGCATGCTTAATGTAATACGCAACCATGCATATTTGCCACCATTCATTTCATAGAACCATAGTATTGTAGAGTTGAAAGGCACCATGAGGGTCATCTAGTCCAAGCCCTTGCAATGCAGGACTAAGTTTGCCCAACATGGGGCTCCAACCCACCACCCTGAGATTAAGAGTCTCTATTCCAATCTTCAACCCAAACCAACCAAACCAAACATTCCCAGAATGACATATGCATATCAGTAACATGCATAACATGCTTTTGAATTATGGTGCTGGAGGAGACTCTTGAGAGTCCCATGGACTGCAAGAAGATCAAACCTATCCATTCTGAAGGAAATCAGCCCTGAGTGCTCACTGGAAGGACAGATCGTGAAGCTGAGGCTCCAATACTTTGGTCACCGCATGAGAAGAGAAGACTTCCTGGAAAAGACGCTGATGTTGGGAAAGATTGAGGGCACTAGGAGAAGGGGACGACAGAGGACGAGATGGTTGGACAGTGTTCTCGAAGCTACGAACATGAGTTTGACCAAACTGCGGGAGGCAGTGGAAGACAGGAGTGCCTGGCGTGCTATGGTCCATGGGGTCACGAAGAGTCGGACACGACTAAACGACTAAACAACAACAACAACAACAACATGCATACAAGACAGTCCCTGCCTTCAAGCTTCCAGTCTAAAAGACATGAGACAAAAGGAAAAGGGAGGAGGAGGGAGGAGGGAGGAGGGAAGGATACAAACTCAGGCACTAGTTTTACAGATTTCTTGGAACCAGGGGCATAGGAAGGGGGTGGTGGGGGCGGACTACCTTGGGTGCCCTCACCGAAAGGGGTGACATTAGGCACGCCACCCGCCCATGGCTCCCAAGCCTACCCTGAGCTATCGGGGTAAGGGGGGAGCTGCGCTGCTTTGCTGGCGGCATTCCCCCCCCTTCGTTTTGACAGCTTGGGGGAGGCTTGGGAGTCGCCGGTGGGTGGTGCGCTGGATGTCCGCCATGGCGCCTCCCTCCATCCCGGGCGGCAGGGCGCACATGCCGCTCCAGACACCCAAGCGGCTATCCCGCGCTTGGGAGGGCACCCTCCGCACCATGCCCCCCTCGGGAACGCACCTGCCCTGGGCAGTGTGGGCATTAGCAGCCTGATGACATTATAGTATCCTGCACTGTGCCAGAGGCAGCAAACTATGTGCATGCACAGCTCTGGCGTCTGACAGAGGAGAATGGCTCTGTCTCACTCTACTCTGTCAGCTTGCCCCACATCATGCGTGAATTGTGTGTCCTCTGACTATGCGTAAATCCTTCCTTCTGAGTTTACCCTGGGTGATTCTGCCCCTTGCCTATTGACTTTCCTGGCTCTCAGTCGTGATGACACTCTTAATTAGCAGCTGATTACTACCATGTGGTGCAAAATGGCATCTGCACTGCAGCACTTTCACCTCTACTGACCCTGCTGTATTATCAAGGTGGCCTTCACTGAGTATGATTTACTACGATCTTCCGGGACCCTGGAGTCCAGAGTCCAGGGACCTCCCTGCCTCCAAGGCCAGTCACCTTACGGATGTTTCCTGGTGCTGTTTGTTTGCAACATTTGCAGATCTGCAGAACATGTAACTGAAAAACTTGATGGCCTTCAGCTGCGACGGAGCTCTGCTTGGCTCCCATCATACGGCTTTGTTACATTCTTTCTCTTTTTATAGCTCCTCTTGGAGCTTGCTTATTTGTTTTCACACAAAACATAAACCCCAGGCAGCCTTTTGCTCTGGCATGCTTGACCTGGGTTGTTTCATCACTTTCCTGTCTCTTACTTCATGGAACTACAGTATCAAGGTAGCATTGAGAGATCTGGTTCACCCCTGCCACCCCGAACTGCTCAAAATATGCTCAGGGATTTGTTAGGACATCCTGAAGTGGATGGAAGATTCTTCTTTCCATTTATGACACTCACTCCACCCAGAGCAGACACGTGCCAGTAGGGATGGGCGAAACTGTCAATTGCCTAATACACACATTTTTGCAAAGCAAATCCACCAAATATAATGCGTCCCTTGTACATTATTTTCCACTAATACTTGCATTTCTATGCATGCTTTACTCCACTGTGTGCATTTTTGAAGAACTGCACTGCAAAATTCAGAGAAGTGCAAATTTCGCAGGGTGGTTCTGTGTTTCAGTTCACATATTGTGTTGGAAACTGTGAATTATATAAGCTTGCCTTTGAATGTGAAATGAATCATATTTATCCCCCATTCCTACTCCAGAGGCTACAACTCTCACCAGCCCTGACTACTGGCCCTGCTGCCTCGGGCTGATGGGAGTTAGGGTCCAACAATATTGGGGGTGGGGCACAGGTTTCCCATCTCTGGATTCAGTGGATGGATAGATGAGTAGATGATAGATAGATAGATAGATAGATAGATAGATAGATAGACAGACAGACAGACAGACAGACAGACAGATACAGTAGATAATGTGTGTGCATAAAAGTAAACTGTGCCCTCAATTTTAACGGAGGAAAAAACCGGGCACTGTGTATGAAATAAGTGAGAAACTGGTGTAGAAAGTTCTGTACTACATGGACCATTGATGTAACTCATTGTAAGGAAACTCTCTAGACCAAATATCATTTCGTATATTACGTTATTTTATAGGTTGCTTTGTGGCAGTGTCAGTGGATGCTAAACTAATGCACAGCCAGCTGTTTTTGTTTTTGATCACTTGCAGAACCAGGCTTTGCATTTTTCTCTAGCTTAGCATTTTAAATCAAAACAGTCTTCCTGTGCGCATTTGAGCTAACATTAGCTTATTCCTAAAGGTGGTGGGGTTAAGTCACCTGCTGGTGGTGCCTTGCCCACTGACTCCCTTCACTCACCCATCACCTCCGCCTTCCTTCACTTGGTTTTCTGGCTTAGTCCTCTTTGGCTTCTTCCAACATCTGCGCAGATTATAAATGGGACCTTAATCCCAGCTCTTCCCTTCTGGAATGTGCTAACATGGCAACAAAGAGACACAGAGACATTGTGAAGACTTGGCCCAAGGCTCTGGTACAGGCAACAGTTGCCTTCTAGGCAATGCTGATGGGATGGGGTGGGATGAGGTCTGCAATGAGGCAGATGAATGGGGCATTCTTAATAAGTTCTGCATAACGGAAAGAAAGCAAAAGATCAAGAAGGTAGGGCACAGCTGGACCTAGGAATGCCAAAGCACATTTTATCCCCTTCCTTGTGGTTTTAGGCCCCAAACAGGAATTAATCCATGCTTGCTCATGGTTGAGATTCATAAAGCAAATGCTAATTGGCTTGATCCAGAAATTGCTTCAATGCACATTCCAGAGCACATCAAAATGCACATTTAGAATCACATTCCAGCTGGACTGGAGCTTCTGAGCTTCTGGGAGAGGATATTGTGGCTCTGTTTGTCCTCAATGATGTCGCCCTGTGGCCAAGTCATACAGTGTCCATGATGTCATATTCACCATGTGATCCCTGATTGTCTGGGCTCATGTAGCGAAGAAGAAAGATAAAGCCCTGGGAAAGTTGACAACAAACAAACAACCCTAACCAAAAGGAGGTGTCGAACCAGCAACAGATTATGGGCACAATAGCTATGAACTGGCACACAAAAAAAGGAAAGTTAATTTAAAAAAATTCTAGATTTTTAAAAACCTTTTAAATAGATAATAAAACAGGTAAAGGTACCCCTGACCATTAGGTCCAGTCACGGACGACCTGGGGTTGCAGCGCTCATATCACTTTATAGGCTGATGGAGCTGGCGTTTATCCGCAGACAGCTTCCGGGTCATGTGGCCAGCATGACTAATCTGCTTCTGGCGAACCAGAATAGAAACCCTCTAAGCAAATACATAAACACCTTGCTAAGATAGTAGTGCATCTCAGAGAAAAGTTCTATCTCAACCCTCTCCTTGTTTTTCTATTTTTCTATTTGCAGGGACTCTCTCTATATTTATACATATATTTATACATATGCATAGGGAAATATTGACAAAGTGTTGCACTTCTGTAAATTGAAGTAGTACAATCCATCTACCACTCATGACTCCACAAGGTTTGGCAATCATTTGGGGCCAATGTTAAAATCTGACCTTTTAAGAAAGTCCCAAAATGGCTGCTGTGTGTGACATAAAACAAAATGGCTACCAGGGAGGGGTGTGACATAGCACAAAATGGTTGCCACATTCAAAAGAAAGGGGTGGGAATCGCAAAATGGTGTGGAGATACCCCCATATCAATCATACCAGAAGTGGGAAAAGTCACCTATATCACTCACTCACTCAAAGAAAGAAGTCCTTTGTACCTCTCCTCTGTTCAGAATGGAAGGATGGAATGAAATATGGGCATCTTTAATGGGGCACTTTCAATGGAGGAGAGGTTAAGCCCATTAAAACAGGAACTGAGTAAGGCAAAAAAGTGCATTGTGGATTTTAGAGAGGATATTTACTGAGACCTTTCACATGTGCTCGTGGGGGCACTGACACCCAAGGATGCTGTACTGTTGACCTTTGCTCCAACATGTTATAGTAGATCAGGTCCTGCTTCTGTCCTATAGAGTATAGACAAACAAACCTTAACATTTCAAACTCTAGTGGCAAAGCCAGGAATTGGACTAGATCTCCAGACTTGGCACAACAACACCCCTTATCGTGCTGCTGGATTCTTGTCACACTGGGAAGGCTGCATCATTGTCTGAACATGGGCCCATCCTGGTTGTTTTTCTCCTGTCCCCCACCCCACCCAGCCACTAGTGATGGAGCTGCCTAAAAGATTAAGGCAACATCATTCACTCGGCTGACAGAGGGGGAAATGATTGATCCCTCCTGGCAAAGCAAGACAAGGAGGAAGCAAGCCTCTCCAAAAATATGAGATCAAGAAACTCTTGTCTTTCCCGCACTGGAGTTTAATCAGAAACATGAGTCCTGCACATTCAAATTTCTTCATTTGCGCTGGCGGTATCATTATCCCACCCAGACGAAACCCAGCAGAAGGTCTAGGAAATTAAACAGATGACTTTGATGTGAAACAACTAGGCAGCTTCCCTCCGTTATGAGGCCCTCTACCTCATGATTCTTACTTCTCATTCGGCAAATTATTCTAATATATACTATTCCCTCAGTCCCATTTTTTTTAAAAAAAAGATCTCCCCTTCCGAGATTCCTCAAATGATAAATCAATCACCTGGATGAATACGATCCTTAGCCACAAACTGAGAAGACCATGAAGAACATTCATATAATCATATCCACATCATGAGTTTAAAGTATATGGCTGTCTCCTGTGCTTTATTTGGGGAAAAAGAGAGGAGGTGCTGGTATGCACCACTCCGGCTCCCCCTTTGCCTGTCTCCTCCACCACCACTTCCCCGAAGGCGTTTTGGCATGACCCACCAAAACAGGTCTACCACGAAGTGGCGCAGCTAGAGCGGCTGTTTCCTTGACATGCAGGCCGCTCTAGCTGCGCCACTTTGTGGTAGACCCACTTTGGCGGGCTGTGCCAAAATGGTTCCAGGGAAGTGGCAGCAGGAGAGGTGAAAAGAGGTGTAGCGTTGCGTAGCGCCTCAAAAAAAACCTGTCTGTCTCCAAAGAATCATGAGAATTGTTGCATAGCGCCTCAAAAAAACCCTGTCTGTCTCCAAAGAATCATGAGAATTGTAGTTTATTAATGGTGCTGGGAATTATAGCTCTGTGAGGGGTAAACTACAATTCCCAGGTTTCTTTGGGGGAAAGCCATGTCCTTCAAACGAGTTTTGAGTGTGCTTTAAATGTATGGTGTGGATGCGACATCTCTAGCTATGACACATTGAACAGGTAAGGTTGTGTTGTATTATGCCAGGGTGTGATCCCACCTCCACCAATGGGGAATCAGCCAACAGTGTGCTTGCCCACAGATAGATGCTCTCTTCCAGTTGTTGAGAGTGGACTGGATGGAGGGTGTGTGCCCAATCCTGGGATTGTGTATCTTTGAGGGAATATTTACTGGGCACATTCACAGGTGCCATAGGAGGTACTGGTGAGAACATTCGTACTGCAGGTGCTGTGCTGGAGACCTGAGGGAGCAAGCAGATCAACTATGTCTAAAGCACATCTTTGTGCTGCTGCTCCAGGTTGGTGTGTAAAGCCCAGCTGAGAAAAAAGTGCAAGAAACAATTAAAAAGCTGACCCATTGTCCAATATATGCAATGCAACCAATGGAAAATCCAATTGGATAGCAGTTTCTAAGAAACATTTTTTTTAGAATTAAAAAAATAACGACAACAACCAACTAGTAGCAGAGAAGCCTTTTGCTGCACACTTTGCTTCGGGTCTCGGGTCTCTTCCATTTGGAAAAGATATGGAATGTCTATTTTGCGGGGCCAAGTGTGCTTAAGGACACTCTGTCTTCACAAATCAACTTTTGAAATACTGGGTTGTTTTGGTTTTGCTTCTTGGTAAATTCTTGCTTTGGCTTGCCACATCTCGCTTAGCTATAGTTCGTGGAGGGAGGGATGGGGGGGGGAGACATTTGACCCAGGTTGCATTTTAAGGTGAATCTTACAAATTCACGCCTTGCAAAACAATATGAAAACCGAAACACAGCCAATATTTGAAATTCACACTTCTGCGAATTTTGCAATGCGGTTCTCCAGCCAGTGTTTTTGAAAAGGCGTACTTCAGGTAAAAGTGTGCATTAAAATGAAAAGCTAAAACACAAATATGCAGCATATTGGTAGAAATTGCTTTGAAAAATATGTACATTGGTCAAAAATGCATAAAGAACATATTTCTTAGGAGAAATCAACACTAAAATGCTGATGAATTTTCATGAGGATTTTTGCAAAAAGATTGCTGCAGAAATGTGAGGAACTGATTTATGATTGGAAAAATGAGAAATTGATAGATCTGAAATTGATTGATCCCTCCATCCCTAAAAGTGGGTCATAGTAAGAAGGTAATTTTTGCTGTCCAAGATGGAAATCTAGGGCTCCACCAAATGACTTATCGCAATATCACATTAGTATGTGTTTTTCATGAATGCCAAAAATGGTTTTCAGCAGCCTTCATAATCATCTTCGCGTGATTCTCCTCATACTTCGGCATTGTGATATTCTGCCTCATTTGCTCACGCCACACAGCCACTCTGGCTAGCAGGTTCCCTGTCTCTGTGGTAGGAGAGGTCAACCTGGCTTGAACAGTGTGGGGTAGTGCCTAGAATGTCTGGGTCTGTGCCTGGGAAGCCCAGCTCCAGCTCATTCTCAGGCACAAAGCTCACTGGATGGCCTTGTGTAAGTCACTGCCATTCAGTCTACATTGCTCTGAGCAACTTGGAAGATGTGGGTATGACCAAAGTCTTGCCCAATCTCTGATTTTTAAAACTCCTTTGGCGCTCAGCTCTTGCTGTCTCCAGGCTGTATAAAAAGGGCGGACAGCCTGTGACTGTCATCTTAACTTCAAGCAGATCTTTGCCGAATTTCATGAGTGTGGCAAGGGGAATGGTGGGAGGGAGGGAGGGAGGGAGGGAGGGAGGGAGGGAGGGAGGGAGAGAGAGAGAGAGAGGGGGGGAGGCTTTGCCTCTTGCCTTGCTCATTTTTGGCTACCTACCACCATTATAGGGCTCCCAACCAATTAACCCTGAGGGAATGTGGCCATGTACAATGTTTTCCTTTACTAACAGCCTATATTAATTGACCCCTGTGGACGTTATGTGACATTTTCTTGGCCCTAGAAAATGTGACACTCTCTATAACACAGGAAGGCTGAGAATGATGCCCACAGTTGTTGTTGTTGTTGTTGTTGTTGTTGTTGTTTTGTAGGAGGGAGCACTTGCTTACAATCAAAAGGAAGTAAGCCATGATGACCAAAGCAGCCCCACTCTTTTTATCGGGTTGAAATCTGTGAGCCAAAAGTTAACATGCTCTCATTTTACGTTCAACTCAGCCACAACTTCATTCCAATAAATCTCAAAATGTCAGGAGGGTGGGAGGGAGAAAATAAAATAAAATCAAAGGTACTTTGAAGGGCAAATAAAGAGAAGGCCTGTAGTATTCCTAAAGGACTACTGGCATGAGGGGCAGACTGGCCCAACCAGGATGGAAATATTTACAATGGTGGTGCCTATAAGGAACCTCATTAGGCGTTCTTAAGGCAGCCATGACCTGCGTTGTGCTAATTGCCCCGTTAAGCTCCTTCCCCTGTAAAACCAATTCTATTAATATTCAGACAGGCTCATTAGTGCTGCTTACCAAAAAAAAGCCCTCACTTCAGAGCACAGCCAAGAATGAGGAGACTGCGTGAACAACAGGGTTGCTATAAGGTAAAAATGGCAGTGGTGCTGAACACACTTCATATGTTGCCTTGGAGGGATTCTTTTATTTCTATAATTTTTTTAAAAAAAAACATTAGTAAAAGTTTTATGCAGAGAACTCCTGGATTGAAATGGAGGGGAGGGTTGAAGAGGGGGCCAGAAAAGTATACCCAAACTCCCAACTCCCCACTTCAAACTATTGTTTGCCTGTTTTCACAACCGTGGCATTCCCCTGGGGACCAGAATGACTGGCAGACAACATTTTTTTAAAAAAAAATCTACCCAGAACTCCCCTCAGGATGACAACAGCTCGTAATGTAGCATTGTTCTGAGGGGACGTCTGGGTAAAAAAGAAAGATAGATGGCAGCTTCCACCCTCCAGGACAGCTGCTGGGAAGCTGACTAGTTTTGGGGTGCCATTTGTCTAAAAGAAAATTTCCAAAACGACCCCTAACTTTGCTGCTAGAAAGTGACACTATGCAGGGCCATCTGGAATCAACAATGTCACGTGTGATTAGAATACCCCTCAAGTGTCCTGATAAAATTGTTACACCCCATTTTTCAAACAAGAAAGCCAAATTTTAAGGGACCACAATCTCGCGTGGCACCCCAAAATGTGCATTTTTGGGCCCCACAAGAGCACAGCCCTGAAAAAGTGTCACGACGTGACTCTCACAGGAGTGCGCCCCCTTGAAGTTGCGCTTTTTGCCTGTTGAAGGGCATGGATTAGTTCTTGCTATTAAGAACAGAAGAAGCAGCCTGTTGGCCAATGACCCATCTAAGCCAGCCTCCTGTTCTCATAGGTGCCACTCAGATGCCCCAGTTGCATTTGCCCACAAGCAAATGCATCAGTACTCACGCAACTGTGACTTCCATTAACTGGCTTTAAGAAGCATAATGCCTCCTATTGTGGAGGTAGAACATAGCCATTGTGGCTAGTAGTAGCCATTGATAGCCTTATCATCCAGGAGTTTGTCTAATCCTGTTTTAAAGGTATCCATGTTGTTCCAGAACTATGCACTGTGTGAAAAAACTACTTTTTTTTTTATTTGCCCTGAATCTTCCCAGCGTTCATCTTCATTGGTTAGCCATAAGTTTTAGTGTGCTAAGAAAGGGAGAAAAGCTTTTCTCTCTGCACTTTCTTGATAATAATTTTATAAACTTTTATCATGTCTCCTCTTCCTTGCCTTTTCTCTTAAATTAAAAAACTATTAGAGCAGATCAGGGCCACTCAAGAAACAGAAATTGGCTGCAGGACCCAGGAATGCACTACTGCAGTGAACAGAAGTGGAAATGAACTTGGTTATCTGCTGGTAGTGTGTCACCGTTTTATGGAGTGTAAGCTGTAGTGGCGCATCTGCTTGCTTGCTGAAAACGTAACATCGAAGCTTCCTCCAGATTATTTACTTACCAGTTGGAGACAATAAAACTGGTCGTGTTTCCTCAGCAGAAGTGGGAGCTGGCTAGGTCTGTGTGCCCTTTAGGTGTCTGAGGAGACGAGGGGAAGGGGAAGATGTCCATTAACACCCTTTTAACAAGAAGAGGCAGAAACAGATTTATTCTCCTCAGCCTGCAGCCTTGCCCAGGACGGGTTTGCTTTTTGCACTTTCGTTTTATGGAAAGAAAAAAGCCATGGGTATGTGCTGAATAGGTGGGCAAGCTAATGAGGTGCCAACCACAAGCAACCCAACCTACATTAAAAACAAACAAACCCAGGAGCCTACTATCAGGAGCATTAGTCCTGTTAATCTGTTCGTTGTTTGTTGCTCGGGTGCCTGATGATTGTCTTCCAAAGCAACTACTCTATTCCGAACTTAAAAATGGAAAGCGTATTGCTGGTGGTCAACAAAAGAGATTTAAAGACTCTCTCAAGGCAAATGTAAAAAAAGTAACATAAACACTGACAATTGGGAAAACATTGGCCTGAATAGCCTTTACCAAAGGTGTCATGGATTTTGAAGATGCTCGAAGTCAAGACAAAAGGGAGAAACATGCTAAGAGGAAGGCACGTTTGGACAATCTTCACCGTGATCAACTCCTGCCCGGAAACCTATGTCCCCACTGTGGAAGGATGTGTGGATCCAGAATTGGCCTCCACAGTCACTTACGGACTCACCATTAAGACTGTGTTCATGGAAGACAATCTTACTCTACTACAAGTGATCAACAAAGAAGAAGAATCCTGTTTGCTTGGAGTCAAGCCTTGCAGAACTACACCACTAAGCAATG
Source organism: Zootoca vivipara (assembly GCF_965207765.1). Taxonomy (NCBI): domain Eukaryota; kingdom Metazoa; phylum Chordata; class Lepidosauria; order Squamata; family Lacertidae; genus Zootoca; species Zootoca vivipara. Next base: position 27,896,907 of record NC_142597.1, on the reverse strand, counting down.
GGAAGAATATACATGTGGAATTACAAAGAACATTATCTTTCTCTCCATCAAACTGTGTCTCACAACTCAAGAGCAGAAACACTTGTTGATACGTTAATCACTACAGGGAGTTGAGGATGTTGAATCTGGAGAAGAGATGACTGAGAGGTGATAGGATAATCATCTTCAAATATCCAAAGCGCTGGAAGATGGAGCAAGCTGGTTTTCTGCGGCTCCAGAGGGGAGGACCCAAGATAAGAAAGGAGATTCCAACTAAACATTAGGAAGAACTTTCTGTTTGACAGTGGAACTGATTCCCTTGGAGGGACTCTCCTTTTAAGCAGAGGTTGGATGACTTTCTGTCAGGGATACTTCAGCTGTGATTCCTGTAGTGCAGGGGGTTGGATTAGATGGTCATTACGGTCCCTTCCAACTCTTCAAGTCTATGATTCTCTGATACCAATATATTGTTACTAAAGTGAAGCTGTCAATCACATTCCATGCATGTTCCATCTGGAAAGAACTTGCATTGGTTCTATTGACAAATTCCTAGCTGTGCCCTGCCCTTCTTAAAAAAGCAAAACAAAATTGCCTTGCGATTCCTGCTATATTCATGAACAAATAATAATCTCTCTGTCGTCCCCCCACCCCCGTGCCGCCGCTAGGGTCAAGATTGTATCTCTCCCATCACCTCCCCTTAAATTTTAATCAGAGAACAGTAAGCAAGCAGAAAAACAGCAAGACATTTGATGTCTATTTCCGTTCACCAATGGGGGTGTGTTTTATCACCCAGAGCTCTGTTTGTTGAAGGAACACAGCAGTCCGCATTTCATAGGCTGAGGAGGAAAGACTCCTATTAAATTTGGCAGCTTTATAATGTTACTCCCCTCCCAGCCCCTCTTGCCTTTTGACTCTGGTGAACAAAAAACAGGGAAGGATGAACTCAATTCTGAATGCACAGATTTCAGGGTTGCAAAAGCCTTCTTTATGCATGGACACTAATTGTGAAGCAGGGCTGGCAAGGTGAGGCAGCCTTAGGTGGCAGAGTTTTATTTCCCCCCACCCCTGTTCCTGATGTAGATCTTCACTCACCCCTTCTTCCCTGGTGGGGAGCATAGCTGCCAAGTACCCCGTATTTCCTGTGAAACCCCCATTTTTCCTTACCATTTCCCGGCGGTCTCCCGTTTCAGCTCTTCTCCCGTTAATCTCCCTTATTTTGGCTCCTGTCGGCGGCCATTTTTCTGGTGTCGCTTTGCTAGCGCCGGAAGTCACGTCTACGCATGTCCGGAAGTGCGTAGATGCAACTTCCGGTGTCGCTTTGCCCATCAATGGGCACCGAAAACGGCCGGCGCTGGCACCGGAAGTTGCGTCTACGCACTTCCGGACATGCGTAGACGTGACTTCTGGCGCTGGTGCCGGCCATTTTTGGTGCCCAATGATGGGCAAAGCGACACCAGAAGTTGCGTCTACGCAACTTCCGGTGTTGCGCGGCTGCCAATCCCGGATTTCTCCGTGAGAGACTTGGCAGGTATGGTGGGGAGTGGGGTGCCATTTTGTGGTTTGCTTCAGGTGCCAAAATGTCTTGGGCCAGCCCTGCAATGAAGTGGGTGAAACAGGGGCTAGCACATTAGCTCTGTCTCCCCATCACAATGCCAGGTGACCCATCCCCAACTTGTGGAGGGTGGCTGTCTAGGGTGAGCAGCTTTCTGTAGTCATAGAAGACCTGATGGATTAGGAACCAGTTAAAGAATAGGAAACAGAACCATGGTGTTTGATGCCCATTGAGGGCAGAAGGCAGGGAGGACAAACAAAGGCAGCAAATACAATTCGCTGTAAGCAAGTTTAAAGTGATTCCCATTGGGGCGAAACATTCTTACCTCATGTGTACTCTAATGGGGTCCAAATTGGCAATGACTGACCAGGAGTGAGACCTTGGGGTCATGGTAGATGGGGTGATAAACAGTTTGACCCAGTGTGTGGCAGCTACAAAAAGTGATCATTAGGAAAGGAGTCAAAAACTGCCAGTATCTATTATAGCATATACAAATCCATTGTGCAATTGCACCTAGAATACTGTTTACAGTTTGGGTAGCACACCTCAAAAATGATATTGCAGAGATGGAAGAGGTTCAGAAAAGGGCAACCAAAATGTTCCAAGGGTTAGAGAAATGCCCATATGAGGAAATTTTGCAAGATTTGGGGCCTTCTACTTTAGAGAAACTCCTGCCAACCTAGCAGTTCGAAAGCACATCAAAGTGCAAGTAGATAAATAGGAACCGCTACAGCGGGAAGGTAAATGGCATTTCCATGCACTGCTCTGGTTCTCCAGAAGTGGCTTAGTCATGCTGGCCACATGACCCAGAAGTTGTACGCCGGCTCCCTCAGCCAATAAAGCGAGATGAGCGCCGCAACCCCAGAGTCGTCCGCAACTGGACCTAACGGTCAGGGGTCCCTTTACCTTTACTTTAGAGAAAAGGTGGGTAAGATGTGACATGAATGAGGTGTACAGATTTATGTATGCTGTGGAGCAAAATAGCTAGAGAAGGCCCCACCCCCCCCCATAATACTAGAATCTGCTGCATCCAACCAAGCTGAATGTTGGAAGATTCAGGACAGAAAAGAAGAAATGACTTCTTCACACAGCTCATAGTTAAACTATGGGATTCACTATGTTGAGATGTAGTGATTGCCACCAGCTTGGATGGGAGGGAGGTTAAAAGCCCATTCTGGAACTATAGTGGGATATATTTGTGCCAATTTCTGTGTTATTTGCTTTAAAAAAACACGTTTGCAAATAATGTGGAAATGAATGCTAAACTTACGTTATAATCCACCATAGTTTCGCTATGTTCCACTATACTTGCAGAATCAGCTTTTACATCACACGTAATCTCAAATATAATGTGGAAATTATCAGTTAGAGAATCGGCATAGAGGTGGAATAAAGAGCCATGTCAATGCAGCCTCATTCTCCATTGATTCCAGAGCAAAATGTGTAGGCAGCCTTTGTCTCTCCAGCCCAAGTTTGGACATTTGAACCCTAAAATCACAGACACATGGATCTTCTCCAGCAGCAGCTGACAACACTTCAGATTGCTTTGTGGCTGGAGAAGAGCGGTTAGGGGAATATGTGCAGAGAAGATGCAAGGGAGAAGTTGTTTTGAAGGTGAGCTGGCCAAGATTCACAGGCTTTGTCTGGACTGTGTGGAGGAAGATCACCCAGTGCTTCTTGGAATTTAACCCTCCTTAGCTGCCACCAGTTTTCCCCAACCTTCAAAAACACATTCACTTCTTCATCCTCCCTGCAAAAAAATGCCCGTGAAAACAAGGCACAGCCTAAAGGCCTTTATCTCTTCTTAAGCAACTGGCTTGTTTTACTGGGGGCTGGAGCCCCCTCCTGCTTTGGGAAGCCAACTTCTTTCAGCGCAGGCTTCCAAAGAACCAGGTGGGTCCTGAGCTGAGTGGCTCGCATTTGCAAAGCTGGGGGAGGGCAGAATTATATATGTATATTATTTGGCCAAGTTGCCATGTTTAGGTTGGCTGGATAGCTTGATGTGGAATTAACACATATGACATGAATCTCGCAGCTCAGCACAGCCAGTCATTCCATACAGGGAGAAAAATATTTAGGAAGGGGGGTGGGGAATCCTGATGCAGCTCTGGAGAAGGAGTTTGTGATGGCAGGGCGTGGGGGCTGTCAGTGGGGCTTTGAATTAGGGAAGCATCAGCACTGGGCTTTCAGGAGTTCAGCTACCAAGGTCTTGAAATGCAAGTCTAGGGCAGATCTAGGGCAGATTTGGACCAGAGCTGGTTGGAAGGCTGAGGGAGATCCACAAGCAGGCCTTAAGAACATAAGAAGAGCATGCTGGATCATACCAATGGTGCTAGTCCAGCATCCTGCTCTCATAGTGGCCAATCAGATGCTCAAGCAGCACCTGAGCAGAAGAGCCCTCTCCTCTCCTGCATCGTGGCATAAGGTTGCCACATGCCCTCTTTCCCCAGGACATGTCCTCTTTTTTCATGGGTAGGGCAGTCATAGCGATCCATAGTTAAAAGTAAAAGTTGGCAAATGTGTCCTATTTTTTTTCAAAACCAAGGAACCCTAATTCCAAGGTCAATCCAAAGCAGAACTGGGATTAAAGAGGGAAAAAAGGCAACCATTTCTGTTCCAAATCATGTTAATCACAAGCTGTGCTGTCTCCATTATGCTGCAGTTCAGCTTCTTTCAAAAGCTACTCCATCCTCTGTGGAGGAATTTTATGTAGTTAATTGCTTTATCATTCTATTATTCCACACCATTCATTGCAACACAAACTGAGGGAGTGTTTGTGGAGTCGTCAATTGCACATTGTTTGTGGACTGAAAACAACATTGTAGTCACTGGATCAGTTTCTATTCTGCACGTGGGACAAAGAAGCAACCACTGGCAATTTCCTCTTGCCCTTCAATTTCTGTTGAAATTCTCTGGCATCCTTAACCAGGAGTGAGCTTAGTCAGGTCAGCCAGGAAACCTGTCTGAACAGGAGTGGGAAAGAGGATATAGCAGCCACCAGACTCTAGCTGTGAAGTGTGGCTGCCCAGTTTGTCCAGTTGCCATTCTGCACATTTGCAACCAATGGCACCATCCCACTGCCAAAGTGCATTGCACCCAAGGCTGGTCAAATTTTGGACACCAGAGGCAGAAAATTCTGCAAGCAACTTTCTTTCTTCCTTGACAGTGCAAATACACTAGCAACAAATTGTATTCCACAGCCCAGAATTAAACGAAGAGGGCAGCTTGATCAGTAAACTATCCACCATTACCGCCAGGAGTTGACGGGAACAAGTCTAATATGCCAGTCAAACATGAACACCAGCATGGATTCTTAGCTGGAAAATTATGGCCCCCAGCAAATAGACTCATCCTGTTTATTCAGATGAGAACAATTTTCTCTCACTTGTGCTTTTGACAAGTTATGATCTGGAGGCCTCTTCAGTGTCCCTGCCAACAACAATAAGTGGGAGGGGCCAACTGGACAAAGAAGGATATCTATTTCCAAGCTGGTTTTAGGATTGACTGGCCTGTACATTGAATTCCCAGTCTGTAGTTTAAAGCTATAGGTTACAGATGTGTGGCTTTTTTGAAAACAAGAAACCTATGCAACCAATCTCTAAATAATTATTAGGTGGTCCATGAGTGGTTTTGTGTGTGTATTGGGGTGTGTGTGTGCTGGTAGAATAAACTTCCTCATGTAACTATTCACTGGGAGTCCCACAGTGTACTGAAGACTCCTCTACTCTCTATGACATTCACCAGTGCAGAGTGCCTTTCCATATCACGAATCAGAATGAGCTTTGGGGACAGACTGAGGAACTGGGAGGGCCAGGGGACACCTTTGCAAATCTAAGAAACTTTTGTGGGCTCTAGGAAATACCCGTTTCACAGGAAAAAGATGGACAGTGATCAAAACCTGGCAGACTGACAAAACACCTATACCTCCAAACCAAAAACCAAGTGCAAGCAAATGCCCCCCAAAAACTAATTTTAAAAATGTGAGGGGCGGGAGTTCTTGGCAGCTATCAAGGGGAGTGTTTAAATATACCATGGTGCTCACAGGTGCTACCATGGGGACCCTAGCCCTGGATAATTAAGAAACAGTCTCCTCATTTATTTGTTCATCATTAGCACCATCATTCAGTATGCTTTTTCATCCTTCTTTATGCAGCTCATTGGGACTGCTAGGTTGGGAGACAAGGAGGCCAACAGTAGGCGGCCTCCAGAGCCAATAAGAGGAAGCGCCAATTAATCCTAGTTTTGTCCCCATCCTCCTCCTCCCTGATGAGTTCTACAAGGACAATGCTGAGACTAAGGAGGAGGAAGCTGATGGACGGTGTCACCCCCTGGACTGAGTGTAAGCAAGGAAGCAGGGATTTAGGCGCTGGCAGAGGACAGACTGAAGTGTGGGGGGCAATGCCCCATTTGCCCCAATAAGGCCAGCTTCCATTCCCATTCTTACAAAAAAAAAAAAAAAACCAAAACCCCTCACATTGTAAATGGAGCTAATCCCCAGAACCATCTTATGAGGTACATTCTGCTTTGGGCAGAATTTGGTGGAAGTCTAGGAATGTATGTGTGAAAACTCTGTGAGGAAATGTTGCTAATTATTATAGGTACTAGTGTAATTTAGCCCGTTAAGTAAACGGGCGCTAGAACATCACGGGGTTCGGAGAAGCGCTTGCGCAGCGCTTCTCCGAACCCCGGGACCTGTCCTTCCTGTCGGCGGCAGGGAGACAGGAATGAAGGAGGAGAAAGCAGCCCTTTCTCCTCCTTCCTTCCTCTCCCCCAGCCGCCGACAGGAAGGAGACATCCCGGGGTTTGGAGAAGCACTTGCGCAGCGCTTCTCCGAACCCCGGGACCTGTCCTTCCTGTCGGCGTCAGGGGGACAGGAATGAAGGAGGAGAAAGGGCTGCTTCTAGCGCCCGTTTACCAATCTCTGTGTCCGTGGGGCACATGCGCAGTAGCGCAAACCCAGGGACACAGGGAACACTGGACGCAGAGACACTTGCACTTTATTATATAGGATTCCTTCTGATTCCATTTAAAATTCCTCAGATGTTTTGCTTGATTGGGACCCTGAAAATTGCCCCATGATTTCAGAGTGCAGCCCTGACCACTACTGCTGCAGCTGCAAAACATTTCAACCTCTCCTTTCTACTAGTATCAAGTCAGTTTTCCAACCTTCAGGGAGAAACATGGGTAGCATGTTTACTTGCAAAACAGCAGCCGAGGGATTAGATCCCCCCCTTAAGAGTAGCCATAATGGGCTCCCAAACTCCTTTTGCTTAAATGGCCCCATCCTAAGATTTACATTTTTCCTGTGACCCCCAAAGAGCAGCAAAGTCTAGAATATCATCCAAAAGTAAAGACGAAGTGCATGATGTCTCATTTAATGGGTTTACCATTTTTCTGTAATGGGCTGTATGATCTCTGGAGGCTCAAAGTTTAATTCTGGGCAGGGGGTCTACCCTAGCTTCTGGATTTAGAAATCCCACCCCCGCCCCTTGGGGAAAGATGTCCAACACGTGCTTTAAGCTTAAATTAAAATATCCTGCATAGCTTTGATTAAAGCAGACACAGAAAAAAAAGAGACAGATGTAGGAATGCATAGCTGCCAAGTCTCCCGTTTTCCCCGGGAAATCCCTGTTTTTCCAGCTGTTCCTAGCTGAAAAAATGGATTTTTTTGTTTTTCCCCAGTTTATTCTGGCGCGGCGGCCATTTGGGAACTGGGCGGAGCATGCTCAGAAGCAACTTTTGACGCTGCTTTGCCCAGTTCCAAAATGGCTGCAGTGCGACTTCTGGCGCGACGGCCATTTTGGAACTGGGCAAAGCAGCGTCAAAAGTCACTTCTGAGCATGTTCCGCCCAGTTCCAAAATGGCGGCAGCGCTACTTCCGGTCTGCTATTTCTGCCCGGTCCCTTATTTCTCTGACAGCAACTTGGCAGGTATGGGAAGGCATTGCAGCAACTGTTAAGTGATGCTTTTACATGCTGCTCATCTGCTTGCTGATGATCAGCTGATGTTCCTAAATGGCCTACAATATTTTGGCAGTTACTAGTAGCAGGGTGAGGCCTGATGTGTGTTCTTCATTCAAGGGATATGTGCAAGGGACATGCAGTTGATTTATTAATTTCTGCCTCTATATAGGTATCCCATAACAAGAGTTCTCTGGGCTCCTCAGCAAGCAACAAACAAGCCAAGCACATCAAAGTATTATTTATTTATTGCAGGTATAGTCCACTTTTCTCTCCATACATGGTTCGCCCCCTCCTCATTTAATCCCCACAACAACCCTGTGAGATAGGTAGGCTGAGAGGCAGTAACTGGCCCAAGGTCACCCAATGAGCTTCATGGCCAAGTGGGGATCCAAACCATGGTCTCCTGGGTCTGACACTCTAACTCAGGCATCCCCAAACTGCGGCCCCTCCAGATGTTTTAGCCTACAACTCCCATGATCCCTAGCTAACAGGACCAGTGGTCAGGGATGATGGAAATTGTAGTCCAAAACATCTGGAGGGCCGAGGTTTGGGGATGCTTGCTCTGACTGCTATCTGAATTCCTGGAGAGCCGCTGCCATTCAGTGTAGGTGGTACTTCTTCAGCAGAAGAAAGCTACTTAAGTTCCTACGACTGCCCTCCCATCGGCCTTTAAAGTAGAGCACTCTCCTCTGCAATCTAGGACACACAACCACCCTAGATGGAGATGTGGCCAGAGACTTAAATGCTTGCGGGAGGGTGAGCATGTATACACAAAGACAGAGATTGGGGAGATGCCGAAAAATGCACACAGAGATAACAAATAACGGCAGGGGGTAATTCAGAGCTCTGTGCTGCCTTGGTTGAAGCCAAGTGACATCTTCCCGTGAGAAAGGCTTCAGATGAGCCTACAACAAAACTCAGAAATCATTTTGTGTCGTTGGATATGCTTCACTGGAAAAACTGGGAAGGGGGAAGGGGTGGTTCTCTCCACTGGTTGCTTCTTCCCCCCAGGCATTGGGAAGGATAAATATAGGTCTCCAATGGAACCAAGGACAGAGCAGGCTGATTCCAAGGACGACGGGTTCAAATCTCCCAGAGTGGGATGAATATAGCAAGCAGCTTAGTTTTTTTTTGCTGATGAGTCCCCATGGAATATATTTTGGAAAGAGAAGATAGAGGACAGCAGGCAGTGGTAGGCAACTGCATTTTTCTTGATCATGTGCAGCTGAAATGGATTAAAAAGCTATGCAGTCATTTTGTAGCCAGGAAAGGTTACTTACCCACCTGCTCCTCCCTGATCAACACAATGAAGGGTTTCCCAACATGAATGTATGTGGCAAGTGTACTATCATGGCTCCCTCCAAGAACCCTGGGAATTGTAGTCTGACAGTGACTAATAGTCATAGCCAGGCACCCCCAAACTTCGGCCCTCCAGATGTTTTGGACTACAATTCCCATCTTCCCCGACCACTGGTCCTATTAGCTTGGGATTATGGGAGTTGTAGGCCAAAACATCTGGAGGGCCGCAGTTTGGGAATGCCTGGTCATAGCTGTCAAGTTTTCCCTTTTCTCGTGAGGAAGCCTATTCAGCATAAGGGAATTTCCCTTTAAGAAAGGGAGAACTTGACAGCTATGAACATTTGGTCACAGATATCTGTGGTCTTCATTCCAGAACCACAGTTTCCAGAGACCCTCGTGGAGAGGGAAAGATCAATAAATCCACTTAAATGCAGATCTGTCTTAAAACCAGACCTGAGGGTGCTGGAATATATGGATCAAACCAGTGCGTTGCATGACCCCAAACTGTGTCCAAACATCTTGGGAAGTTGTGGTTCATGCAGAAGGAGGATACCTCTGAAGACCAGTTGCCGGGAATCAAAGTGGGGAGAGTGCAATGGCCTGATCCAGGAAGTCTCTTCTTGGCTTTAGAAGAGGATTAGGCAAATTTAAGGTTGTCAATGACTATGAGCAGACTATGTCCTGCCTCTGTGGTCAATGCTTCTGAATGCCAGTCGCTAGAAATTGCAGGAGGGGAGAGGGATCTTGTGGCCAAGTCCTGCTTGCGGGTTTCCCACAGGCATCTGGTTGGCCACTGTGAGAACAGGATGCTGGACTAGAAGGGCCATTGGCCTCATGCAGGAAGCTCTCCTTAAGTTCTTATGTCCTTCTGAACAGCTAAGCAGCACAAAAAAGTTGAATGGTTGCCTCACTGGGAGGCAGGACAATACTGCATGATGCACAACCTACACTGCCCCCTTTCCTCTAAAACCGCAACTGCCCCTTGTGAGTGACTTTGTTCAGTCCTGTGGTTGAGTCCTGGGATGCAGGTGGCACTGTGGTCTAAACCACCGAGCCTCGTGGGCTTGCCGATCGGAAGGTCGGCGGTTCAAATCCGCATGATAGGGTAATCTCTTGTTGCTCTGTTCCAGCTTTTGCCAACCTAGCAGTTCGAAAGCATACCAGTGCAAGTAGATAAATAGGTACTGCTGTGGTGGGAAAGGAAATAGCATTTCCGTGCACTGTGCCACTTGTCACAGTCAACTGTGTGCCAGTAGTGGTTTAATCATGCTGGCCACGTGACCCAGAAAAGCTGTCTGTGGACAAACGCTGGCTCCCTTGGCCTGAAGCGAGATGAGTGCTGCACCCCATAGTCACCTTTGACTGAACTGTCCAGGGATGCTTTACCTTTACCTTGAGTCCTGTTTCAGGCACAGTGTGAGCCAGGTGCCTTTTAAAATCATAAATCAGAGATAGCCAAGTTGCAGGCTGGACGCAATTTGACTTGGCCCCTGACTGGTCTTTGAAATTTTAATAAAAGTGTAATGGTGGAGAGCAGGAATTGGCCTCAGCTCCTTATGTACAAAATTGGAAATAGTTCACAAAAGCCAGAAGAATCACTGAGGTTTGGGGCCTGTAGAAGAGCAGCAGAAAACTTGCCTTATGAGCAGATGGACCCAGGTTTTGAGAACTGGTGTCTCTAGTTAAAAGAGCCACAGGTAGCAAGGCTATGGGATGTGCCTTTCTGAAACCTTGGAGAACTGCTTCGTATGCTCATGGGTCTGAAGAGTGGCAAGGTTGAGCATCCTTTCAGACTTCAAGGCCAGTGGACGGTCCACTGCCCCGACAGTGTTACCACTTCCACATTGCACCAAGTAGCATAAAAGGTCATATGAAGCTTCAGAGAAATTATTTGGTTACACATCATGTCTCTTCCAGGGTATGGGCCCCCACTGAGGCTGCCAATGGATTACAAGTCCCATCATTCACAGCCAGCACAAGTGGACAATGGAAGTTGTAGTCTACAGCACCTGGAAGGCACCCTGTTAGCGAAGGCTGAGTTGAATTTCAAATAACTGCAAATGCTTGGCAGAACTCTACCTTCTCCATTCCTTCCCAGGACTTAAAGACAGGTTCTAGAGTGGTTTTCCAGACTGGCTTTGAAATCAGATAAGACCTGAATCAACAGGCAGAGTAGCACATCCACACCCCATGAATGCCAAACGTTTTAATCCAAATTCCCTGAATGGGGAAGATCAGACCCCCAAGCTTACAGGATTGGAGGTGGGAGGGAGAGAAGCTGTAAGGTTTGCGGGCGACCACAAACGGTCCAAAGCCAGAGGCTGCTAATTTGAAGCAGAGCGAGTCCAGACTACATTCCAAACTCCAGGCAAATGGTGTGTGTGTGTGTGTGTGTGTGTGTGTGTCATTGCTAGTTAGTAGATTGGGAAGCTTGAGTGGGCTGAAAGGGTGGGTGATCCACTTTCCCATCCTGTATGGGTAATTAAACACAATTATATGTACTTTAGGGATTAACCAGTTCTGTATAAGACGGAGGCCTCACACTTGATGTGCTGAGTGTTTTCAAGGCAGCTTGCTTCAAAGAGCTGATCATCTGCAGACACTACCACGGGGTCTTTCCCACCTACTTTCATCAGAGAAGAGTGCCCTTCATGCAGAGTGCAAGCACTTTGCATCTCTCTGCCTGTCCGTCTCACTTGGTTAGAACTTGCCTCTTCCAGCCCTTGCTTTCCTCACCTCATCCATTTGTCCACATGACTCCTTTACATGAAAAGGTTTGCAACATTTGGAGCTTTCCAATTTCGACAAAAAGCAAGTATGAGGTGACATGAAAGAAGCTTATAAATTAATCCATGAAGGGGAGAAAGTGGAATGGGGAAAGCTTCAGTTCTCCACATTTCCACATCGCTTTGCAAAGTTTCTGTTTTTAAAGCTATCGTTAAAATGCACCAGCGTTTCAGTGTAAATTTCATCTAATCTACACATTTTTTGCCCAATAAAGAAATTTTTGCAAAGCAATTTTCGTGTGTGCTTTTTGCTGCATTGCAAAATTCAGAGAAGTGCGAATTTTGAAAAATGGTTGCATTTTGGTTCATGTTTCAGGCAGTGCGAATTAGGTAGGCTCACCTTTATGCGCAAACTGAATCAATTTCTTCCCCCATCCCTACCTCCAACATGGGGGGGGGGAGGAAATACTTCCCTCTTTTAAGAAACAAATTACCACCCAATACAGCCACTCCAGCGGTCCATAAGAAATCTTAGATCTCTCAGTTGATGCAACCAAGTTTCTGGTTCCTGGAACATCACGAACCATGGCTCCGCTGGCTATGGAACCATGAAGCATTTCCTCAACAACACTTACCTCCTGCTGCAATTAACGAAGCTGCTCGTCAGCCTTATCCGCTAGCACTTTCCAAACAAAGCTCTCTGGTGGTTAATAAAGCCTAATGAGACCCAGGTTTCAAACTTTCCAGCTGTCTTTAACCTTGTTATGATGACAAGGCCGTGCCTTTACAGCCACAGAGAGGAGCTGTTAAAGGAAAGGTTCCTTCTGATTAATTGCTCCCGATGCTGCAATGCTGGTGGCCCATCAGGCAGAGCATCTGGGCTGAAAATCAGGCCTGCACAGCTGCCAGCAACCACCACCTTCCGCAGCACAACCATCACTGCTGCAACCAGCTATGCAGGGAACCAGCGCCATCATTATGGCAGATGGAGAACAGCCTGGAACTGATGCTGAGGTTGTGAAGGACCATGTCTTGCCCAAGGCCACCTGGCAAGTTGGTTACTCAAGCTGGTTACTCAGGTGGGCACCTGAACTTGAGACTTCCTGGTTCATTGTGACAGTTGCCAGCTTATTTTTGCTCCTCCTTTCCTTGTATATATATATTTTTGGAAATGTTAATAAACACTTTTTAAAAAAATAGAGAGAGAGAGAAAATGGCCAAAGTCATCGTGGATTTGTAGGTAATTGAAAGGCAGGTATTGTCTTCCTGAAGCTTGAGGTACAAATTCCGCAAAACCTATGATCAGTGAGACCAGTGGCAGGTATGCAAAAGCGCAGCCGGACCGCAAAACTGGTTAGAACCAGTTTAGGAGGAACCAAGCTAAGGTGGGAAATGACTCCAGATAGGGTGTAAGGAGAGCTCTACATGTACAGCAAAGATCTTGGATTGAATAAGTGTTTCCTACGTCTGTGGTGGGATGAGAGATGGTGAGGTGCTATTATTATTATTATCATTATTTATTAAATTTGTTAGTCACTTTATCTGGCCCGGGGCAACCCAAAGCAACTTACAGCCAAGGCTAGCACAAGGTGTTAGAAAGTGCCCAAAGGTGGTTGGCTAGAGCAGTGTTTCTCAACCAGTGTGCCTCCAGATGTTTTGGGACTACAACTCCCATCATCCCTAGCTAGCAAGACCAGTGGTCAGGAATGATGGGAGTTGTAGTCCCAAAACATCTGGAGGCACACTGGTTGAGAAACACTGGGCTAGAGAATGAACAACCAAGATGATGTACATTGCCTGTGTAGGCGTGTACTCACACAGACTCTTCTGGACTCTGTCCTGTAATGCATGACTGAAAAAAGTCTAATTGGGAATTCGGAGTGAATCTCTGTATTGAGCCCCCAAAGAGAATTTTCTCCCACACGCTTGGAGTAGACTGATGACTTTTCGGATGCCTGGAGGGTCAAGATTTCTGGGTTTTGCAAGCCAGGAGACGAAGACCGGATGGATCGAGAATTTGTCAGTTATTGCAACAGCCTTTTTTGTGGAGCCACCCCACTAGATCAGCCCTCCCCAACCTGGTGTCTTCCAGAGGGACTACAACCCCCATCAGCCCTAGAAAGCATGATCAGTAGTTGAGGGCAGGAGGCACCAGGTTGAGGAAAGCTGTGTTTGACCCAAGAGCAGAATCCCAGCTGAAGCAATGCTTGTGAGTAACCAAAGCCTAGAGATTTTTCTCAGCGTGTGTGTGATGCTGAAGGAGTGTTGCTGAGGGAGGCAGCCCCTTGGCTGCACCAGAGCCATTGTGGGCTAAGCCTAGTTGGCTGATGACCCCGTGAGCAGTGAAGGGACACTTATTGGAAGGCAACCCAGGGCTCTGCTGTCAAGGCAGCCAAAGAGTCTTGCCTGCTGGGTCAAGGATCTCACCCAAGTTTCATGCATCGTGCTGGGAGGGCCTTTGCTTAATGCAGCTCTGCATCATGAAGAACGTGCTTGGCTGTCTTCACAGACCAGGTAGCCAGTTCTTTGAGGTGATTAGCCCAGAGGGTAGGGAAGCAAGGAAGGTTTATACAAAGCAGTACTTGGAACACCCAAACCAGGCTGCCAAGGAGTACCGTGTCCCCTTCCAAAGCAAGCACCTCTCCTTCCAAACACTTGCCTCTTCCTTCAGAGGACATTCGCTCCTAGACACATCAAGCAAACATAACGAATAAGGAATAAAACTGCCTGGGAAACAGCAATGCATTTCCCAAAAGAAATTGGGGGAAGGCATTTTGCTTAATTTCTCCAGGGGGGAAGGAGAGATTCTTCTCACAATTTTTATTGCATTTTTGAAATTATAGACCAAGAAAAAAATTCAATACCCCTCTCAAAATGACACAAATTTGGTCACAATAAGAATGCTAAGCCTAAGTAATGTTAGATAGAGTTTTTCCATAAAAAGGGATGGACCAACAGATGGATCTAGAGCCCAAGGCAGCCCTCTCCTCCATGATTGGTCCAATCCTCTCATAAAACTATCTTGGTTGGCGGCCCTCACAGCCTCCTGTGGGAGCAAGCTCCATAGTTTAGCTCTGCAGCGTGCTGACTTTCTTTTTCAATAGACTCATCTCTTGTTCTCCTCTCCTGCCACGACTGCCAAGAGTGCTCTCAACTTCAGAGCCTAGAATGCTCAAGGTTAATCCAATTTACACAGGTGGGGGATTGCACATGACAGCCTCACATCCCGGCCCTCTTCTTCTGCTTCATTTCCCTGGCTCTGCCATGAGGCCGTGCTAGCAAATAGTCTCACATTCCCGGGGCTCATTTGAAGCTGATCTTGCCGCTGTGTTTTACCAAGCCCTGGCACCAGGGGAGGATTGGCAAAGTCTTGGATTCAAGATGTCAGGAAGGCGGGGGGGGGGGGTTTGTTATTTCAGCTACAATAATGTATGAGATACAAATTCTTTCCTGTCTCAAAGCACCTTCTCCTTTAAAAGAGCAGCTCCTGGGGGACAGCCTGTCATTTAGATGGGAATCAGGCTTCTGCAACATTTCAGGCTGAAGGCATTTAAGACACCAGTCTGGTTTATGTAGCTCGGCTCTGCAACTCAGGAGGTGCGGTGATGGCAAGAACGGAGACGAGACCAGTCTTTGCAACAGCATCAAGAAGGCATGGCATTATGCTGCCATCAGCTTATTCCTTTGTGATGTCACAATAACTGCTATTATTCCCCCCCCCCACAATATGGTATTAGAAATTTTGAGTAAAGAACATTCTGATAGTAGGACCCCTTTACCGTCCAGTCAGATGAATGGAAGGCAGGAGTGTGTCAGCTGCATGTATTGATGACCATGTCTGAAGAGCACTATAGTTGGATATAGAGCAACCCTGTTGCTCTCTCTTTCCATCCATCCATCTTTCAAGTTTTATAAACTCTCTATTCAGCTTTTAGGGAAGGGGGAGACCTTGAAACGTCTCTTTCTATGGTTTCCAATTGGGCATTTCACTTAATAAGAAGGCTGTGTCACTCTATTAAGTACGAGCATGATTAAAAACATATTTATAGAGGATTAATGACTTTTTAATGGCTA
Organism: Zootoca vivipara; assembly: GCF_965207765.1. Lineage (NCBI taxonomy): Eukaryota > Metazoa > Chordata > Lepidosauria > Squamata > Lacertidae > Zootoca > Zootoca vivipara. The sequence goes on along the minus strand of NC_142597.1, from coordinate 27,881,314 downwards.
CAAAATTGCTCCTCGGCGATTGGTCTTTCAGGACTATGTTCCTAATCAGTGATACAGGAACCCATTTAATCAGTCAGGAATTAAATGCATGTTTGTGAGAGTGTTCAGTGTGCAGCTGGCGCATTTGTGCTGCACCGAATGGCCCCAATGAAGATGTCCTACAGGAAAGGGACTTCTACCTTGCTCAATGCCTTTGCATTCAGATCACATTAGCTGTGCACGGGACGTCTTAGGGTTCCTTTGGATTGTAAGCTCCTCCAAGAAGGGACCTGTTTTGCTTTGTTTTCCTTTGTAAGGCACCTTAACAACTCCCACTCTACTTTCAAGCTGAGCCGGGAGGCGAGAGTGTCTTTTTCTGATAAAAGGAAGTACTTATTCATGCAGCACATGCTTAAACAATGGAACTCCCTTCCACAGGAGGCAGTGATGGCCACCAACCTTTAAAAGAGGATTGGACAAATTCATGGAGAAGAGGGCTATCGATGGTTACCAGCCATGCTGGCCATGCTCTGCCTCCACAGTCAGAGACAATAATTCTTCTGAATGCCAGTTGCTGGAAACACCAGGAGGGGAGAGTGTTCTTGTGCTCAAATCCTGCTTGTGAATTTCCCACAGACATCTGACTGGCCCCTGTGAGAACAAGATGCTGAACTAGATGGGCCATTGGCCTAAGCCAACAGGGTCTTCTTATTTTCTTTTGTCCTTCACTACTACAGAGACACATGGGGTGGTCCTGGTCTGAGATATATAGGACACCCCTTTAGATGGATGACTATTGCTACAAATCAAAGCTACCCAGCAAATGTGTCCATCTTGCACACTTTGTGAAAGTTTGACCTCAAAAGATGTTTCTGGGCCGAGGGCTCACTGACTCAGAAGAGATGTTTAATCCAGAAAGGGATCTTTTTGCAGAAAGAAAGCCAGGGGTTATGAGACGGGGCTGAAACTGACCACTATTTGCAGATGATTTTGGCTTCCCCCTTCTGTCCACTCAGAATGCAGTTGAGCTGCGTTTGTGCCAATGAATTTGGGCTCCCTGTAGATAGATAAATAATGAGGCAAAGCTGAAGCACGCAGTTAAAATAAATGCTGGGAGAATGTTTGTTTCCCATCACAGAGCAAGTTGTTCAACTACCCTGTTTGGTCCTTACGATTCCCTCCCCCTCTCTTTCCTTGCCAAATGTGCAGGGAACAAGGGACCCTCCAAATCTTGTTGGGTTATAACTCCTGTAATCTATTATCATTTGCCATGCTGTCTGAAGCAGATGGGAATTGGAGTTCAAGAACATCTGGAGGGCCACAGATCTCCCACCCTGTCCTCCCCCACACAAAAATCGGGCATCTATATATATTGTCATTATATCTGATGGGCAAAATTTATATAAAGGGGTTAACCACCAGTGGGTATTCCAAATTTAATTCACACTCCATAGTGTTTTGATTATATCTAATCAATGAATCTGGGCCCACTGTGCCATCATAGTGCATTAGTGGTAGATTTATCCTGGATTGTTCACATAACATTCACTTTATTAGTTGCTCTGCAGGGCTTCCCCAATGTTGTTGCATTATTGCAGTCTGGAGGGGCAAGTCTTGTGCTACAATGCAACAAAAGCAGGACAAAAAATAAACCAGAACTGGGTAGTTAAAGGATTTCAGCAGGAAGTTATGGGACATGCACTGATTGCAAAGGAAGTAGTATGTCTGCCCCAGAACTTTTGCAGGCAGTATACACATATAACCACCCTGATGCCATCATGATCAGAAATCACATGAAATTTTTGGAGGTAAGAATGTGAGAATGCATTGTTTTCCATTCTTCCCTGTATTCACCACATGCAGAACTGTTTCTGTTTCGCTACAGTTTGTCTTCCACCAAAGACTGTCCACTGTGGTGAAATTGCATGTGCAATTGATTCAGTGAATTATGAAATTTACGTTACAATTGTGTTAAAGCACACCAACCATTTCAGTGCAAAGGAAACACAAAGCAAATGGGAGGAAAATCAGTTAAGTTGACTGAAGGCAATAACAGTGAACACCAACTGGAATTTTATGTAATTGCATCAATTGCATCAGTATTACAATATTCCACACCAGGCACCCCCAAACTGCAGCCCTCCAGATGTTTTGGCCTACAACTCCCATGATCGCTAGCTAACAGGACCAGTGGTCAGGGATGATGGGAATTGTAGTCCAAAACATCTGGAGGGCCAAAGTTTGGGGATGCCTGTTCCACACCATTCATTTCAGTTCAAAGGAAACGCAATGCAAAGTGGAGGAAGGAAACAATCAATTGCATATCATTTGTAGCTTGAAAATAACACCAGCAAATACTGATCATACTTGCTGGGCTGATTTCCTTCCGGATATGAGATGACACTGGCAATTTCCACTCTCATTTCAGTCCAGCAAATGTGGTTGGGCAGCTGCTGTATTTTCAGTTTGCAAATGATACATAATCAATGACTCCACCCCATTTGCATTGCATATTCTATACATTGAAACAAACACTCTTTACACTGAAATAAATTGTGTGGAAAAAATGTAACAATTATGTAATTAACTGGTGTAATTAATTACATATAAATCCACCACAGCAGACAGCAAGTCAAAGAGCAAAGTTTTTGTTGGACGCTGTACTGTAGTGGCATGGAAACAGTGCCACATGCAACAAACAATGGAAAACGATAACTTCTCACATCCTTAATAATAAGCATCAGAACTTACTAGCCAACCATGGAATTTCACAGTTGATAACAACCTCACTAACTTCTTAGAAGCCCAGTATTTGAAGACTGTCTTTGCTGAATACCACAAAGCGAGGAGGGAAAAAATACTATCCCTGGCATCGGTGGAAAGCAAAGTTAATTAACTCTGACAAAGATACGCCACCGGGCACCAAGAAAGAGAACCGCAAAATGAGCGCGATGTGTCTAAAAGCTATTGATGATCACAATAAAGGCACATCTTTATGTGATTGCTAAATGGAGCCTGATTGAAACCATCTTAGCTCTGTAATCAAAGCAGTTCTTTTTATCACTCTCCAAAGAATGGCTGCACCAAGATTCATTTTGACACATTTGCTCCAGCACTGAAGGCGCAAAACTGAGAGAGGGAGGGAACCCTAGAAAAACACAACCTTTCATTTGTATGAAAATGAAAAATAACTCCATATATTATGCATTTTCATTCTGATTCATCCATCTGATATTTTGCTTGGACTCCAAGGCTAGCGCTCATGCTCCCCTCCTAACACATTTTTGGGCGGCTTCCACCATTGTTCTTGGGAATGATTATTTTATTCTTGACATACATTTAGATATACAACCAGGTCTTCTGCAGGGAAAGCAATGCAGCCCAGTCAATCATTAAGGGAAAGTCTGGGAGTTTTGCCTCCTTGAAAGAATCGAGCATTCTTTCATGGCTCAGTTTTAAGGGCCAAAGCAGACATATGTTGGGGAGTCTCTGCATTTGCTGCCAACATGTCTTCCTGCCTCTAATATTTACTGCAAAGGCTGGAAGTTGATGGAAGAAGGACCAGCCACCGAGTATAACTGGTAGAGCATCTATGCAGCATTCTACATGGAACACTCTATGGTCAGGCAGCACAGCTGATGTCAGAGTGTCAAGCAAGGAATGTGCCAGCAACTGGGAAGTGGCAAACAAGCTATAATTCAGTGGGAAGGCAACAGTTTGGCTAGAAATTTTGGTGGTGGGCAGGGGTGATGGGAAAGGAAATCTTGCTGCAGCAAAATGACAAAAAGTTGCGGTGGCAGCAAAAATTACCATGCCCCTATACAGGGTGCTCAACCTTGACCCAGAAAAAGTTGCTCATTACTAAGATGAGGGACCTCATCAAAGCAGGGTCAGCCACACCATGTTAGGCAAGCTAGATTCAAACATTGTGGTTTGAGGAATTGCATGTCCAAATGGACCATGTTTTCTCCAGTCCTGAGATGAACATGGCTGGCTGCTAGCCATGGTGGTTAATTGCTGCCTTCCCAGTTTTGAGGCAGCCGTGCTTCTGAATACCAGGAGAGACCGTCGCTGTGCAAGAATCCTGCTTGCCTGCTTCCCACTGGGGCATCTTGTTGGCCAATGTGAGAATAGGAGACTGGACTAGATGGGCCATTGGCCTGATCCAGCAAGACACTTGTGTTCTTAGCAATATGCAGAGGATTTCAACTTCCGATGAAGCCATGGGAAGTCATTGCTTTGGGCAGCAGATGCCCGAAGTGACCTCATTTGTGAAAGACTGTATCTAATTAATGGAGTCATTTGTTTTGATAGCAGGTTCTAGAGAACAATGAATGCTGTAAAGGGGGGGGGGAGTAGCTGGAATATTATGTTAAACAGAAGATTCTCAAACCTATTTGCAGAGTACATATTCTGCTTTTAAAAAAAATGTAATCTGAATCCTGAAATGCTGTTTATGAGGGGAAGGGGGATAATTTATCTTTATATTTATACATTAATTAATATTACTTTTGTAATACAGTTTGGTACGGATTTTTTTTTTTAAGTGTTAAGTACCGTTTTGTATCAGTGCATTTTTAAAAAAGAGAAAAGAGTGCCAGCCTTGGTTAAAGGAGCTATAATTTTGACTATTTCTCTGTGAAAATACTTAAGCAAGGAATGTACCAAAATCATTTATTTGGTTCACCTAATAAATTGCAGAAGGCAGAGATAGGCTGAGTTTGGATTACCACCCACCTAAACAAAAATAGTTGGTTTAGCACAGCTTCCCCACATCTTTCAGAATAACTCCCATCTTCTTTGACCATTGGCCATGCTGGCTGGAGCTTATGGAAACAGTAGTTCAAAATATCTACAGGGCACCAGGTTGGGGAAGGATGATTTAGCACAACCACTCTGCATTGATATTTGGTTGCGCAAACAAGGCCTTGGTAGTGACTGGGTAGTGAAGAAGTTGTATTGAAACATATTTGCGTGCTGAGACCCCCAGAAAATTCCCTCCAATAACTCAGACAGACACTTCATTTTAGGTTTTGTTTTTTTTTTTGGCATAATTTTGGCCACAACTTTATTCAAAATTACAAATTAATTTGAGTGTTGGCCTTAGGCTTTGGTTAATCTTCTGCCCCACGGTGGGACAGGACCAGCTCTGACTTCCTACAGTAGGAAAGTCAAGTAAACACCCCGTGGTGGAGGAGATAGCTGAGTCCAGGCCATCTCCCCCACCAGAAATGTTCCCCAAGGCTCATGCTCTGTATTGGCCCCAGCCCCGCACCATTGCGGGGGTGTAAGGACTAGAGCCCCGGAGCCCCAGGATTCCTTTAATGGAATACTTCTATAAGAGCAACACTGAGGGACATGCACCTCCATGCGATGCCCCTCCCAAACTCATCAACCAAAGCCTAACCTGCCAGCCTAACAAGTTGTGACTATTGCTAAGCAGTAGGCAAAAAACCAAATGGCAACAGCCAATCAGCCAAATGGAAAAAATTCCTACTGGCCCCTGAATACAGGTGGCACCATAGCAAGGTCATTCTAAACCGGCAAAGAGAAGGAGGTGGGCGGGAGGGAGATTCAAATCACTAGCCAGGAGTGAGCTGGATACGAAAACGCTGAGAACTTAAGGACTTGCCCTGTCAATCAAGGAAAGGATACATGCAATTTACCCCAGCAACACTCAGCCCTCCAATCATCTTCTCTCTTTTAGCTTAGACCCACCCCTTAACACACACACAGACTTTTCTGCTAGGTCTGGCCGCAACACCCATTATTCCCAGGATTCTGTGGAAGAATGTGTATGCTTTATGTGCAGGGCGGGTCCACAACATTAGGTTCAGAAAAGGACAACCAAAATGATCAAGGGGATGGAGCGACTGCCCTGCAAGGAAAGGTTGCAACACCTGGGACTTTTCAGTTTGGAGAAAAGCCAAGGGAGAAGCAACATGATAGAAGTTTATGAAATGGTGCAAGGCCTGGAAAGAGTGGAGAGAGAAAAGTTCTGCGATGGGGGGATTGTCGTTCCCAGGATGCTTTGGGAGAAGTCATGTGCTTTCAATGTCTGGATGCAGCGTCATTGATGCCTTTTTCTGATCCTAGTTCTATCCAGGTCTAGTTGTCTTGTGCTTTCCAGACCACAGAAGATTAGGTCAGCGTTTCTCAACCGTGTGTGCCGCGAGACGCTGGCTGGCTGGTGTGCCGCGACGTGCGGCGACGAGAAGGGCGATTTGCATTGTCCCGTGCCTGGCGGCCGCCAATAAACATCGCTGACCCGCCGGAAGGCAATATTTCTCCTCCTCTTTCCCAAAGCTCAGTGCAATCGAGCCTGGCGGCTGACCCGCCGGAAAGCAATATTTGGCAAGTGTTTCTTACAGTCATAATTATAATATAGGGCGGCACAGAGTTAATTTTTTTAACTTTTTAAATTGTGGTGTGCCTCGTGATTTTTTTCACGGAACAAGTGTGCCGTGGCCCAAAAAAGGCTGAGAAACACTGGATTAGGTGCACTTGAGCTGGTATGACAGCAAGCACTTAGCTCCCGAAGCTCAGAAGAACACCTGACATTTCCCCAGCACAAATTAAATTACCAGATTTCATGGCTCATCCCAGCCACACCACAAGCACACATCAATCTGGAGCATGAAGTGTTTTCCCTTTAGGGTGGAAAGATGGGATAGTCGGGTGCAATAAAATGGATTTTTTATAATCCCTTTATGCACTGGGATTATATGAGGAACATAAGATCAGAGAGATATAGATATACTCTCTTTCCCCTAGACTTTGAGATCCTGCTGGGACATCCTTAATAGGGATCATATTTAAGTTTTCGGAAGGAAAAACAACAACCCCACAACAAGAGTTGAAATGATTCCCCTGCCACGATGACAACCCACCACAATCGGCTCTGCCTCTTTTAACTATGATGCTTGTCCTTCTACATAGTTAGGAGAGGCAGGCTGGTTGCCATGGAGATAGAGGGATACAGGACAGTTTACTGTGGCAGCTGAGGAGCCATTCGTGTGACTCCATCAGAGTTCTCATGGCTCAGCTGGCACCCTTCCCTGGCTGGAATCTGAGCAGCGCTGGGCAGCGCTCCTGCAGCAGACCACAAGCCCATTAAGGCCAGGAAACAAGCATGTTTTACTCCGGCAGAAGATTTCCACATTCCATCTCCAGATCGTCCCGGCAGGCTTTCCCTCCTCAATTGTTCTCTAATCTCATGCTCTGCGGGATTGCTCACTTTCTCATCCGGCCTTTGCCGAGTCTGCCGAGAAACAGAGGCTTCTTCTTCCATCGCACCAGAGGATATTTGTCTCCCTCCATCTTCTCTGCTAGCACCTTCCATTCTCCCAGGGCTTAGCATCTAAGGCGGCAGCGGGGGGGGGGGGGGATGCATGGGCTTGCAAATGTTGCCGGACCACAACTCCCATCATCCCTTGCCACTGACCACACCAGGTGGGGCTCATGGGAATTGGAGTCCAGCAATTTTTGCAGGGCCTCATCATCATCATCATCATCAACATCAATAAGAACACACACACACACACACACACTTTTATCAATTACCACTACCTTTAAAAACAACATTTGATGATGATGATGATGATGTCAGTTGTGACAGGTCAGTAGCCAAATTGTCTTGTTTTCATGTTCCATCTCTTTCTCTCTATCTTTTAGTAAAGGTAAAGGGACCCCTGACCATTAGGTCCAGTCGTGACCGACTCTGGGGTTGCGCACTCATCTCGCATTATTGGCCGAGGGAGCCGGCGTATAGCTTCCAGGTCATGTGGCCAACATGACAAAGCCGCTTCTGGCAAACCAGAGCAGCGCATGGAAACGCCGTTTACCTTCCCGCTGTAGCGGTTCCTATTTATCTACTTGCATTTTGACGTGCTTTCGAACTGCTAGGTTGGCAGGAGCTGGGACCAAGCAACAGGAGCTCACCCCGTCACAGGGATTTGAACCGCCGACCCTCTGATCAGCAAGCCCTAGGCTCAGTAGTTTAACCACAGAACCACAGCGCCACCTTTTAGTTATGTATTTATTGCATTTCTAGCCCAGCCAATTTCTTTTTCCCCTCAAGGAGCTCAATGTGCCACACATGCTTTTCCTGTTCCTCATTTAACCCCCAAACATCCCCAAACCCCCAAACAGCCAACATCTTAGGCTAAGAGTGCCTGGCTCAAGGTCACCAAGCGAGTGGGGATTTGAACCCTGGTCTCTTCCCGCCCAGGGCGACCCTGCCCTCTGCCTGCTCCAGAACTGCTGCACCATGAGGGGCTAGGCTTCAAAGGCAGCAGCCTCTCCTGCTCTTTGTCTGCTCTCCAGCAGCTGCTACGAGCAGCCCAAGGGAGGAGGCCGGCACCAGTGGCCATGGAGAGGCAATGGGATGCTCCCTCGCTGCCGCTGCTGCTGCCAGTGCCGCCACCACTCAGGAGAAGCAGTGGCTTATCCTCCTCCCCAAGTAGGGGCATTCCAGGATCAAATCAGAATCTGGGTTGGCTTTTGTAATTCTGGGACCATCCCTGGAAAACTGGGACACTTGGAGGCTATGCACTTCCCAAGTGATTTCTGAGGGGTTTGGGGAAGAGCTAAAAGGGGGATGATTTTCAGTGCTGGGAAAAGCAGCGTTTCGCTTGCCTGTAAAAAAAGAAAACAAGTGCGTTCCATAACCGACCTCCTTCTTAAGAATATATTAAAAACCTCAATGTTGGTCCTAGACTCAAGCTGTTAGGGCAAAGTGCTTCCCTCAGGGCTCCATGTTGGGATCACAATTCCTGGCAGGGAAACTTTATGTGCCTTAGAAGGATTTCATTAAAAGAAAAAGAAAATACTTTTTTTAAAAAAACCCCTGCCTGCCCTGTTCCTCTTGTCACACCCACAAGTTCTGATGCCTGTAAAAGGCAATTGTGCTCAATCTCGACAACGTCGCTTGGCAAAATGTGACCATGTCAGCATGTTTATTTGAAAAAGGAAGCGACTGACACAGATGGAGAAGAGGAGGGAGGAGGCAATAATTCTTCAAATATATTGCTCAAAAGGGAATATTGGCCACCAACCTGGATGGCTTTTGCAGAGGAGTATAAGAAATCATGAATCATCTATGGCTATATTCTACTTCCTCTGTTGGAGGCACAATGCCTTGGAATGGCATTTGCTGGGAATTGTAGGTGAGAAGAGTGGTCCTGTGCCCAGACCCTGCTTTTGTGTCGTTGTGATGTTGTGGTTCAAACCAGTGGTGGTACAGTGGTTGAGTGGCAGACTGGGACTTGGGAGGCTAGGGTACAAATTCCCCCTTGGCCATGAAGCTCACTGGGTGACCTTGGGCCAGTCACTGCCTCTCAGCTTAACCTACGTCACAGGGTTGTTGGGTGGATTAAAATGGGGAGTGGGGCGAACCATGTACACTACCTTGAGCTCCTTGGGGGGGGGGAAGGTGGGATATAAAATGCAATGCAATGAAATAAAAAAATAGAGAAGATTGGACTTCCCTTAGGTATCTGATTGGCCACAGTGAGAACAGGGTGCTGGACTAGATGGGCCATTGGCCTGATTCTGCCCAAGCTCTTCTTACGCTCTCATGGTGTTAGAATCCATTCTTTCTATATTCTCCCAAACTTTGAGACCATAAAATGGGAAGGAGCTTTGGCCACTGGGGAATGCAGTCCGCAGGCAACAACAACAACAACTAGCAACACATTGAGCCACCCCTAAGGTGGAGGAAACCATTCCATACAACAGGGGTAAGTAACTTTAAAAGAAAGTCCCCAGAGATCCTTAATGTTCAAGTTGCGCCCGGACTGAAATGGTACTACCTGTTCTCCAGTGAGTCATATGCACCACTTCCCACACCACAAGTTTATTCTCGGCTCACTGTTTCCGATGGATTTACCACTTCCTGGGCCACCTATGACGATTTCTTCTGTGACAGTGGAGTGTTCCCTCTGCTGACCAACCACACCCATAAGAAGATCTCTGCCACATCAGGCCAGTGGCTCTTCTACTCCGACATCCTGTTCTCACAGCGGCCACCCAGGTGGCTATGGGAAGCCCACAAGCTGAGCATGACCATAAGGTCAGCTCTCCAAACTTGCTGCTCCCAGAAACTGATAATCAGAGGCCTACCGCATTAGAATGTAGCCATACTTGCCTGAAACTGGATGAGAACATAAGAATATGAGAAGAGCCTTGTGGATCAGGCCAATGACTCACATAGTCTGGCATCCTGTCCTCATAGTGGCCAATCAGATGTCTGTGGGAAACTTGCATGTAAGACTCAAGCACAAGGGCACTCTCCCCTCCCGTGGCTTCCAGCAACTGGTATTCAGAAATATTACTGCCTCTAACTGCGGAGGCCAAGCTAGCAGCTATCCGATGTCCTCTCCTTCACGAATAAGATTTAAGATTTAAAAGAAGGGAGCTGGTAGGCAAGATCTTGGCCAGTGTTTCCCAAACTTGGGTCTCCAGTGTTTTTGGACTACAATTCACATCATTCTTGACCACTGGTCCTGCTAGCTAGGGATGATGGAAGTTGTAGTCCAAAACCAGCTGAAGACCCATGTTTGGGGAAACACAGATCTAGGCTCTGCAGCAGTTTTATGTTAATCCTGACCCGGTGACTCTCCCTTCTCGCTGTCAAGCTGTTTGCTCGCAACCTCTCTAGTAAGTAAAAATATTTTCAAGTGTGTGCAGATACTCTACAGTTCCATATCACTTTTATCCACTTATTTCAGTTTATTGGCATTCATCATCAGGATCAGCCGCCACTGAGACAAGCACACCCACAACCTTCAAGCGCAGACAGTGGTGGACTCCAACTCCCACCAGCCCTCTCCAGCAGAGCCCAATAGTCAGGGAGGATGGGAGTTGTAGTTTAACAACAGCTGGAAGGCACCACATTGGGTACCTTTGATCTAAGAAAAGGGAGGTTTGTGTGCCAAAAGTAATTTCTGTTCCTGAGACCACTCACTGGACACCTGAGTGGCTCCTTAGAACTGTGGAATTGCCCGCCTCTAATTTAATTCAAGAATCTAAGCAGGAAGAAATATATATCCAGACAGCCAGCTACTTTTGTAGATATCAGGAAGGAACAAAGAGAGGCTTGTTCCTTGTAATCGGTTCATCAATCAACTCCAGATATGATTTCTGCTTAATTCAGAGATGTACTCTAGCCACGACAAACTAAGGAAATGGTGCCACATCGTAACTGAAAGCGACAAATCCCAAGGGTGTGTTTGTGTATATAAAATGCAATTCTGTTTTTTTGTTCTGATTTTTGATACCGTGGCTACATGTTCCTACCTGCTTTCAAACTCGAAGCCTGTTCAAGAGAAGGAGACAGTTGACTTTGCACAATAGATGCGCTTGGTTGAACTGATAACAACTTCACACATACCTGGAGTAAATTGGAGCCAAGGGTATGGAAGGAAACATGAGTCCTGGCACCTATATAATGCCTATCGCGTTTTGTCATTGCTTTCTGTGGAGACAGAGTGACATCTCCTTTGATCCTTTCCACAAAGATATGAGCGATCAGCAGGGCATAATTCATTATTGCACAATTTGTTCTTGGTACAAGAGATGCCTACTCTTTCAAATGGCGACTGCAAACTGGGCAGCTGAGCCAATTGCCCTGTGATGATGATGACGTTAGTGCAAAATCAAAGTTCATAGGTCAGTAGAGTGTTAGTGTGTCTGCTTGTGGCTATTTTGGTATCCATGATCCAGTGCAATTTTGTAGTGCACTGGATCATGGAAAAATGTGTCCAAGGGCTGCAATCTTGTGCAGTGCCCCCAAACATTTTTGGTGCTTTGCCAAAAAAGTCGAGGTTTTTTTTTTTGGGGGGGGCGGAACCATGATGCGAAATTGCAAGAGATCACAGCAAACCATGCTCACTCGATAAAAAAACAGGAATATTAAATCAGGGGATATGGTGTCTCAGATTTTGGCTTCAAAGTGTTGGAGGTCATGAGATGCCAGTGGCCAAATGTGGCTCCACAAGGCTCTCTATGTAGCCCTTTGGAGCCTCTGCAGCCCACAACCCTCCCCAGCCCTGCTCTGCTCTCTCCTTGAGTGTTTTTCCCCTGGCTGGAATGGGTCCTTGAACTCCAATGATGCTTGCTGCTTGCCTAGATGGAGGACAAGTAGCAGCATGTATAAAAACCAGCCTACTATGCAATTTACATTTATTACTCCACACACTTTTTGCCTCTGGTCTTGCCCACTGATATGTGGCCCCCAGAAGGGAATGCAGCCCTCAGACTCACCATAGTTCCCCATCCCTGAGAAAGGCCTTTGGTCAAATCCAGCAGATCTCTTCCTATGTTTCAACACTTGGCATCTCCTAGAATAAGGTCACTGGTGACGATGTTGTCCCTCCCAAAGAATACTATGTGTTTGTTGGGAGAGACCTCATCCCTTGTTTGTGTTTCTATGGATCTGCATTGCATTCTGGTCTGGCTCCCATCCTCAATTCCCCCATAAACTGAGAACACGACAAAGTTAATTATCAACGTGAAAAATGGGATAAAAAATAAATAAATACAGTTGATTTGGCAAGGAGGCAGGGAAGGAGAAAGAAGGAAATCTCGGATTCGATGACTAATCCCAGGAGGGCACATTAAATTAGTATTAGCTGATCAGCCACCGAGGAGCAGAGGAAAATTTCTGCTGGACTCTTCCCTACATGTCCACTCCCTGGCTTCCTTTTCCATCCCTCGGTCCTTCCAGTCCTGAAAAACATACACACTGTTGCCACAGCAACCGAGACGAGATACATGTATATGAGAAAATGAGACAATCTCTTTCCTCGGTAATCACTTGGATGGTGGAAAATGTAAACCTCGGTGTTGCTCGTAAAGAAATATCCACCACTGATGGAAGACAACAGGCACAGGATTTTCCCACCATTTCACTGAATGCCATATGGCTTTGCACACCTCATTGGGGATTACTTCTCCCTCCTGCCATGAAAAATAAAAATGAGCATCCACAACATCGTGGTGCTCAATTTCAGCATCCTCTAGGTGGCTGCTGTCTTGGAGCGCAGGCTCAGAAAACCACTTTCCAGCACTGCAGTGATTAAAACGAAGGGTGGGCGAATTTCTCAATTTTGGTTTTCCACTGTCTTATCTCCAGTTGTTAGATTTTTATCCCGTCCTTCCTCCCAAAGGAGTCCAGAGTGGCAAACATTAAAATGTTACGGCGATGCAATTTAAGATAAAACAGAAGCATGTTCGAAACATCTAAAGACTATTTGAAAGAAATCTTAAAGATGTCAAAATGTTTAGAGCCTCCAAAAGTATAAAATATATATGTAGTGGTTAGAGGATCAGACTATGGAGGGGGTGGGGAAAAGAACAGAAAACCCCCTGCTCTGGATGGCTAGGGCTCAACTTCCTTGATGGTTTGCTTTTTAAATAATTAATTTTCCAGTTGGAAAGAAATCGAGAGAGAGAGAGAAATAAAGTTGTTTTAAAAGCCAATTTTCTTTGCTTTGGAATTAATTTTACCCTTTCTCGAAGCCCCCTCCACAATTATAGCTTCAGGTGCATTGATTCAGAAAATAAAGCCCTGCACTGTACTATAAGCCTCCGCTGGGGTTATTTACGAGACACAAGAGCCCCCCTTGGAAGCTGAGAAAGAAATGGGTGGGGGCTGGGGGGGGCATTCCTTCCTTGAGTGCAGAGCAATAACAGCTCCTAAAGAAGGAAGTCCTTTCCCTTTTTCTGTCTGTTTGCTTCCTTCAGCCTGCATGTGTTTCCAATCTGCAGCTAAGCATACAAGCACAGAATGCAGACCCCTCCCACACAGGTCTTACGTGCTTATGTGTGTGAGAGCACACATACGCAAACACATGCACACAAGCACAGCACCACCACTCTTTCCATTCTTTTATTTCTTTTCTCAACAGATAGGTGAGGCCATATTGTCGAAGGCCCAATCAAGAGATGCCAATGCAATTTCAGCAATGGGAAAAGCCACCCCCTAATTCTCCCCTGTATGTTATCACGTTCTTGTACGCACACTATAGAATCAACCTTCAACACTTGGGTCACAGGAAGTTTGTGGATGGAGATAATTCATTTACATTTGGGGGATCCTGAGTGCGGTCCAGGAGGACCACGCTGGGTGTTCCATGTTGACCAGGGTGGGGTGGGTGGTGGTTTCGTTCCCATGATCTCAAGCAATGTGCGCAGAAGGTGGGAGATTAAGGCTCATTTGAGAGTGTGCACGGGGGCAGGATTCAATTACATTTACATCTGAGTGGGAAATATTATTATTATTATTATTATTATTATTATTATTATATTTTCATTTTTATACAACAACAACACACAATAAAGAAAGGAAAAGAAAGAAAGAAAGAAAGAAAGAAAGACAATTGAATCGAAACCAAAGTTAAACATACAGACAAAATAAATTTAGGTCATTCCATTCACAGTCCCTGAAAAGAATGATTCTTGGTATTGGGCGTGGAGATAGTAACACCCCCCAGTTAAATTTTAATAATTTTATATAATATCACAAATGTTTGAGAGATGTGGAAACAAACAAAGCATGCCTTGCCTCTTTGATACCAGATGTTCCACATTTTTTAAAAGGAAACACAGAGTTATTATTATTTCTTTAATTATTATGATTGAGTACTCTTCGTCCCTGTGGAGCCTTCTATGTGGGGTTCCTCCGGGTTCAGCTCCCCCCCCCATGCTGTTTAATACCTCCATGAAACCACTGTTTCTTTGCAAAGGAGGAGGAGGAGGATGAGGAGAGAACTGGAACAGGTGGGGGCCACACAACTTTCCTCCGAGGCCAAGAAGCAGAAAACCAACGAAAAGCAAGTCGTACTTTGTTGACAGTCTAGCATCTAAAATAAAACAACACAAGACAACTTCTGAGACAAATGGTTGAGAAATGGCGAATTCCATAGACTTGTGGCTGGCTGCCTGGTCCCTCCAAGTGGGCTCCCCATTCACTGGTGATGTGTTGGAATGCACAAACAAAGGAGACTTCCGTCTTCTTGCCAGTACATGTGTGCTGGGCAAGAGGATGTGCTGGGAAGACCTCAGCTCTCTGGGACATTGTCTGCTTGACCTTTCAGCAGTTCCAAGTCCTTCTCGCTCAACTAGAGTGTCTGAGATTTCTGCGGCCTCATTGGCAGATCACAGAGCTGTCAACACCAGCTGGGGAACAGAAAGCTGTCGAGAGAGAGAGAGAGAGAGAGAGAGAGAGAGAGAGAGAGAGAGAATCATTTTCCAGACTGATGCAATTTTAATTATTGACTCCTTCTTCCCCGCCAGAGGAGCCACCCTCCAGCCCCGCAAAGCAGCTGGCAGCGCCGTAAAAAGATCGGCAACTCTGGGAAACGTGCGGGGTGGGGTGGGGTGCCGAAGGGATCTTTGCACCACGGCTCTGGATATACTTAAGATGGCCCTGCTGACAGCTTGTATTTATTTTATTTGTTTATGTCGTAAAATTTATACAGTGGTGCCCCGCAAGACAAATTTAATTCATTCCGTGAGTCAATTCGTTTTGCGAAAAATTCGTATTGCGAATCACGGTTTCCCATAGGAATGCATTGAAATTTCTTTTTTTGCCCATAGGAACACATTAATTAAATTTCAATGCATTCCTACGGGATATACCCCTTGATTGCAAGAAAAACTCAAAGCGGTTTACTAAACAGATAGAACAATACAATTATCAATAAGGAAGAATTAATGACAGTAGTTTAATTTGGATAATAGATAATAACAATAACAGATTAAAACTTGCACTAGCTTTCCAAGCCCCTGGGTAGGCTTGACTAAACAATAATGTTTTTAGCAGGTGATAAAAAGGTGACTGCCTTATATCAAGAGGCAGGAAGTTCCAAAGTGTAGGTGCTGCCACACTAAAAGATAAAGTTCTTACAGAAGTAGAACAGGAATTACCGGTATGTGGACAATTCTGCCGATCAAAGCGGTTGAGTGGGAACCATAGCTGCCAAGTTATCCCTTTTTTAAAGGGAAATTCCATTATGCTGAATAGGCTTCCTCACGAGAAAAGGGAAAACTTGGCAGCTATGGTGGGAACATACAATATGGGGCAGGGCGATCCCATAGGTTGTTAAGGGCTTTATATATTAAATATAATATTGTAGCTCTGCTTTTCTTTATTTTCTAGGTTGTGGAGTAGATTACGTTCTTTTTAAGCTTCTAAAAACGAGACTGTTGAGAAAGCTTAAACTTTGAGGCTTTTACACAGTAGCCTTTATTTTAAATAGATGGGAGCAGTGCTTTTTTCTTCTTCTAAAAAACCCGTTTAGAGATGCTCTCATTTTCCTACTCATATTGAAATACTGCCCGTCGATGAGGCCAAACTTAGATTCACAAAATGTTTAGGGGTATGTATACCCCTACGTCCCCCCAGAAAAAAACATTGGGTGGGAGCCTTCTTTGATCATTCCCTCACCCCTTTATTTTGCAGCCCATAACACAAGAACACAGGGCATGTGCAATTCTAGCAGATCTGTACCTGTAGCTACACCTGAACGGGGAAGTGGCTTTTTCATTCAATGTTTCCTGCAGCACATACTTAAACGATGGAACTCCCTCCCACAGGAGGCAGGGATGGCTGCCAGCCTAGATGGCTTCAAAAGAGGGTTAGACAAATTCATGGAGGAGGGGGCTATCAATGGTACTAGCCACAATGGCTATACTCCACCTGCACAGATGGAGGCAGCAATGCTTCTGAATGGAAGCATCAAATCCCGCCGCAGGTTTCCCATTGAGGCATCTGGTGGGTCTCTATGAGAGCAGGATGCTGTACTAGATGTGCCCTTAGCCTTGATCCACCATGCTCTTCTTATGTATCTAAGTATGTACAGGGTTGCAGCCTTAATTGTGGAGCCTTAATGGTTCCACACAGCCTTCAAGACCTTTGCCAGGGAAAAGGAGAGAGGGGCAATGGCAGATGAGAAATGCCCCTTTGGTTGTGGAGGAAAGGGCCCTTTGTCCACCCTGGCAGGGAAGGAGGAACCCCGAGAGTTAGGTGAGGACTTTCTCCCATTCCTCCCAGGGTTCTCTGTGCAGCCATTGTTTGCACATCTGGCTGGACATCTGGAAGGAGGTTTGATTGCACTTTCATTAAAAATTTGTGAGACTTTCCCACCCTCCCCGCGCCTCCGTCCCTCCCTCTTCCCCTCCAGCCATGCATGGCCTTGCGCATTCTCATCGTGTTTCTCTGCAGAGACTTCCTGGGGGAAGGGTCAATATTCTTAGCTGTGCGCCTTTCTGTGTGTGTGTGTGTGTGTGTGTGTGAGAGAGAGAGAGAGAGAGAGAGAGAGAGAGAGAGAGAGAGAGAGGTGCGCAAAAGGGCATCTAGGAGTCCTATATCACTCACGTTTCTGTGTTTGCATTGGCTGCAGATTTTTGGCAGCCCTTGGGTGCTGAGTTTGGAGGCTAGTTAATTGCAAAAGGCCTTTGATTACCAGGGCGTTCCCCATCACACTGGCCTCCTCTTCTGCGGTGTCCGGTTCTTGGATTCGCAGTTCTTGGCCAGGATCATGAATGTGCTGGAGACCCAGCCACTCTAGCGGGAGATCGCGGTGATTGCTGTTGCATTCTACACATTCTTTTGAGAGCTTGGCCAACCCTATAGCTCTCCTGCTCCGCACAGTCTCTTTCCAGACCACCTACATTGGGGTGAGGAACCTGAGTCCCTCTGGGGCCTTTCTCTCTCTCTCTCTGGCCCTCGAGACTCTCCCAGGCTACACCTTGTTGGAAGATTCAGGACAGATTAAAGAATGGACTTCTTCACACTGCACATAGTTAAACCATGGAGCTCTCTCCCACAGGAGGCCGCGATGGCCACTGGCTTGGATTCATAGCTGCCAAGTTCTCCCTTTTCTTAAGGGAAATTCCCTCATGCTGAATAGGCTTCCTCGCGAGAAAAGGGAAAACTTGACAGCTATGCTTGGATTGCTTTAAAAGAGGATTGGGCCAATTCATAGATGGCTACATTTCTGCCTCCACAGCTGGGGGCAATGTGATTCTGAATACCAGTATCGGGGAGCCTCAGAAAGGGAGAATGCTCTTGAGGTTTGCACCCCGCAAGAGTTTTTTCCCCCCTCCAAGTGCCATGTGTTTTTGAGCACGGACTGCAGCTCTTACTCCTGGATGGAGGACAGAGCTGGGGGTGTGACTTTGTGTAGAAACTAGCCTACTGCACAATGGCAGAATTTGCATTCTTTGCTCCTCCTACTTCTGCCTCTGGCCTTACTCACCACTGACAACATACCCTCCAACATGCCTCAGATGAAAATAGGGATATTTCTCAGCCGCCACCAACTGACCTTCCTCGATCCCCCCATTTCCCATCAGAAGACGGAGAAGGGCTACCACAGCTACACCAATGGGGCGCATCACACATTCCCTCCGCTGCCCAGAGAAAACCCCTTAATCCCAATGTTATTTTATTTTGTTCTTTGGTGGATTTACAAAAAGAAAAGCACCTTGCATGCTGGTTTGAGTTAAATAACAGCAATGTAGATTAGAAAATACAGGGTTAATATATTTCATGTTAAATGCAGTTTACAATTTTGGTTAGGGGACACACACACCGCTCCCCCTCAATGTCATTTCCTGGTGTGTGTGTTTTCTTTCCCATGAAGTTCATGAATACACCTGCTTGTTCACAATTTTGTTAATGAATAACCCTGAATTATCCGTGAAATATTTAAGTGGCACCATGATCTCATCAGGCATTAAGCATGCATGAGACAAGCTTAGCAACCAGAAAAGAAACATCAACAGCACAGGCTAGGGGAGCTGGGACCCCCCCCCCAACACACACACACACACACACACACACACACACACACACACACACACACACACTCTTCTGAAAACTCAGCATGTTGGAAAACAAAAGATCCCTTTTGGTGATAAGAACATAAACAGCAAGAGAGATGAAAGCCTCAGAAACGATGAAATAGGTTGTGTTTGTATTCCCCTCCTGCCAGCGAGGCTTATTCTTTTCTGCTGAAATTTGACATTTCTCTCACATTGGCTTTGCCTCTTTCTTGTGGTCCATGTTCTCTCTCTCTCTCTCTCTCTCTCTCTCTCTCTCTCTCTCTCTCTCTCTCTCTCTCACACACACACACACACACACACACACACACTTTTTTAAAAACACAATCGATATGACTGTTCACATGGAAGCATAAATCTTCTTTGTGTGTGGTATGTCAATGCACAGAAACACATCTGCGTATCAGTGAAGCATTTTGCAAAAATAAAAATAAAAATTGATGCAACTGTACAGGGACACTAAGATGTCTCCTTTGTAGGAGCCAAAGCATGGTTTCACCTGGGCTGAAGCAGGTGTGCAGCAAAGCATTAGTCCACAGATCTGATTTCAGAAATAGAGACACACAGAGAGAATCGTTCCTGTTTTTATCTGTAAAAGAGATGGGTGAAGAGAGCCAAGAGGGTCACATGAGGGTAGAGGGGGACACACCCACCTCCACTTTGCTTTTAACCTCTTTCATAAGGACAGTATGTGCCCCCAGTCCAAAGCACTGCACAAATGAAATAAGAATGAAAAGGCACACTTTTGAAGGGGAGTGGATGGGAAGTGTGAGACAGAGAAACTGGAGCGTGATGCCATCTTTTTGAATTAAATTTAAAAATAGACGGAGAGTCAATGAGGCAGTGCGGTCCAGAGAGGCTGTTCCAGATGGCAAGAGGACTGGAGGGTGTTGGCACCAAGTATGGCAAGAGAGTTTGGTGCATGAAGCAAAGAAAGAAAGTTAAACTATGGAACTGGCTCCCTTTGGAGGCAGCGATGACCACCAACTTGGATGGCTTCAAAAAAGGATTGGAGAAATTCATGGAGGAGAAGGCTATCAAATGACCCTTCCAGAGCTAAAATTCCCAGAGGGGTTTAACCCTTCCTTAGCCATCACCAAAAATGACTGCCTGGTGTCCCTTTGACACTGTCCTCCTTCAGTTGCCACCAGAGATCTGAGTTCAACTCCTTATGCATACAACACTCATGCAGGGTTGACTACGCACTACACGGATGGCAATCTCAATCCTATCCATTTCCAGATCCTATCCAATGCTTAGCCAAATCTCGTATTGGGTGGGGGAATCCAACCCACCAGGGCTCACATCTCTTAGCTTTCAGCCTCGGAGTGACTAATTCTTCTGTGTTCCATTACACAACGCCGCTGCCAATTCCCGTTCTCCAATATGCCTTCTATTTGGCCTTAATAAAGCAGTTGTTGTCGGTTCATTAATAGCTGCTTATTAGAACCACATTGGCGGCATGCGGCATGGGAAGAAAGATCTCACAGAGCTCCTCAAGCTGCATCTATCCACCTCCATCCCTTTCATAAGAGATGCAGGCACACGGGGCTGCTAATCCTTCAGCAATGTGCTTCTAATAACCACTTGTTATTCGTTTACAGGACCAAATAGTTACAGCTTGTGAAATGCAAATGAAACCTGCATTTGGAAAAGTTTTGCTCTGCGGATCCCGCCAACTGATTGGGAATGGAAGAAGCATTAGGGCCTCTGCCAGGCTGTTCTCGGCTGCATAACAATAACATGGCACTTTTCATCAAACAATTTAACAATTTAACCACTGAGAAGAGGGATGGGGTGAGGAACCATTACTGCTGCCACCATTGTGAGGTCCTCTCATTTTTTAGAGTGGTGGGGGTGGGGGAGAAATTAAAGCAGGGTGAGAAATCTCAAGCCCAGGGGCCAAATGTAGCCTGACAGCTTTCTTTATCTGACCCTCAGAACTACAGTGGAACCTCAGTTTATGAACACCTCGGTTTACGAATTTTCAGTTTATGAACGCCACAGACCCATCTGGAATGGATTAATTCACTTTCCATTACTTTCAATGGGAAAGTTCGCTTCAGTTTATGAATGCTTCAGTTTAAGTACTCCGCGTACCGTCTGGAACAGATTAATCCACTTTCCATTACTTTCAAAAGGAAAGTTCACTTCAGTTTATGAACGCTTCAGTTTATGAACAGACTTCCAGAACCAATTGTGTTCATAAACCGAGGTACCACTGTACTTCCTATTTTATTTCACAAACTTTATATGTCCCATGGCCGCACAGAAACCTCAAAGTAGTTTACAAGAAGAATAACACAATGAAAGCATCACCAAAAACACCTATTTAAACACTTTTTAAAAAAAAATTAAAATCAATGATAAGCTAAAAACAGATTCAAACATATGTCAACATTGTGCATATCTGGGCAGGTTTGTCTGGACAAAGAAGGTTTTGGGGCTGAAAAGAGTACAGCGAAGGAGCCTGCCTGATGTCAACAGTCTTACGAGACCACGTCTCTCCCCATTAGCCACAGCACTCATTGGCCCTTTTCCACGCCCTCTTTTAATGTTTTCACCTGACTGAGATATGTGCTTGAACTCCCACTTCACTGAATGGAGGCTGGCCGGCTGTACTATGTTTCCCCGAAAATAAGACACTGTCTTATATATATTTTTTCTGCAGGAAGACACACTATGGCTTATTTTCAGGGGATGTCTTTTTTTTAAAAAAAAATTACACGTCCTGCCTCGCCTCTTCCTTGGCGCCCTCCAGAACTGCGCTTATCACTATGTCTTATTTTCGGGGTATGGGTTATTTTGCGCAAATGCTTAGAAATCCTTCTATGGCTTATTTTATGGGTATGTCTTATTTTCGGGAAAACAGGGTGCATGGGGGGGGGGGAGGTGTAGAAACCATGACTTCTGCAAGGCTGAAATGTAGCACCCCATAGAAAGGTAAGACTTGCCTCCATGGAACCACCCACTTTTGTCTCTGGCATGTGGCGTCCGGAAGACTCTCCCTTAAGGGAACGCTGGCCTAAAGCAAAAATAGGAAACGCAAATGTGAGCTGGGGCTGATAGGAGTCCAAAACATTCATGGGATGGAATAAAGGAATTCTTCTCCAGCTCAGGATAAATTCTGAGCCGGATTAGAATTCAAAGGTCATTTAAAAAAATAAAAAATCCATGCCTCAAAGCTGAGGCCAGTTTTAGAGGCTCTGAAACTCTCCTAAACTCCCACTCAACTCTGCTCACATGCTGGCTGGGCCTTATGGGAGTTGTAGTCTCAAAACATGCATAGGGCATCTTGCTGGTGGAGATTGCCCTAATCCAGGCATCCCCAAACTGCAGCCCTCCAGATGTTTTGGCCTACAACTCCCATGATCCCTAGCTAACAGGACCAGTGGCCAGGGAAGATGGGAATTGTGGTCCAAAACATCTGGAGGGCGAAGTTTGGGGGTGCCTGCCCTAAGCCATGTCCCCTCTTCTTGCTTGAATAACAGGTTAAAAGGGTGGAGGATCCTGTAAATAAATGAGCAATGCTACAGCCAACAACAGCAATGCATCTGAGCCAACACTGAATCTGATTTGTTCCCTGAAGGCCACTGTCCTTGGACAATAAGCAGAGACCAACACTGGAACGCTTTCTAAAATTCTATGATTCTATAAAGCTGTTTGAGAGTGGAACGGACTACCGAGGAAGGTAGTCCTTGAAGGTTTCCAAACAAAGGTTGGAGGGCAGTCTATCGGGGATTCTTTAACTGTGCTTCCTGCATTGCAGGGGGCTGGACTAGATGAGCCTCAGGACTCCTCCCAATGCTATGATTCTCTGATTTGCAGCGTGGATTTCTCTGGGGCCAACCGGTCCACTTGCCCACTCCCCCAATTTATTTCCATACCACGTTGGGGATTGTTGTGTCTTCCAGCATTGGAGAAAAGTTAAACAATTATTTCTCCAAGATGAGCTGTGAGGAGAGTGGGGGTTCTGAGGGGTAGCCCATGTTTCGAAGGCAGCAGGCTCCTATTCTGTTCCGTATGCCCCCCCCCAAAAAAACCCCACAACTGAACAAAAAGCATTATGTTGGAGGGACTGGGGTAGGAGGGGAGGAGATGAATTGAGGATTGGGGGGGGGGAGAGAAACTTCTGCCAGAACTATTCCTAATGACCCTCTTTGGGGAGTGGATTTATACACTCAGCTGTCCCTTGTAACCTAATCTCTGTGTGAGATTTTCCCCAAACTGCTCCGTCCCCCACTCGACTTTCCTCACGCAGCAAGTATGCAAGGAAAAAAATTTTTTTAACAAGAATGTGTGTGTGTGTTTCTTTTGCTGCCAAGCGAATAACAGCAAAAAAACCCAAACAAACGAAAAATGCCACAAAGAGGTTGGAGAAAAGGCAGGTGGAGGGGGAGGTATAAGATTGAATTAGGGTCTAATAAGGCCTCATAATGTGCTTTTTAGCCCAGGGGGCATATTATGGGGCATATCATGTCAAAACACAGCCCCTCCTGTCTCCTGGGGTTGTTTTTTTCCCTGACACCTCTCTGTTTGTTACCATAGCAACATCACAGTCAGGCTGGGGAAGAATAACTGGGAAGGTGGGCCCTTTGAAGCCAAGTTCCCCTTGCCTAATGTTGTTCTTTATTATTATTATTATTATTATTATTATTATTATTATTATTATTATTTTAAAAAAGAGAGCTGGAGACCCCTAACTGCATTCCCCTGAGCCATAGCTGCCAAGTTTTCCCTTTTCTCGCGAGGAAGCCTATTCAGCAAAAGGGAATTTCCCTTAAAAAAGGGGGAGAACTTGGCAGCTATGCCCTGAGCATGTGCAAAGTGCCCACCCCTCTGAGTAGGAGATAGGTTTCAGTTTTTTAGAAAGTTTTCACAACTGTGTTAAAATGCCTAAAGTGTAACTACTTGAGTCTGCGGAATTGGCAATTGCACAAGTGCCCCATGATGTCCATTCCCAGGGGTGTAGGAAGATAGGGGCGGTGGGGGTGGGCCGCCCCGAGTGGTGGGCTCCAAGGGGCGCCATCGCGGGCACCCGCCCCGCCCCCAAAATGCACGCCCCGCCCCCGGAACGTATGTCACGGCCCTCCGGGAGGCGCGCCACACCCCCGGAATGTGTGTACGCCCCTCCGGGAGGTGTGTCCCGCCCCCAGAATGGGCGCCAGCCCCACCCCCTCCCCCCGTGCCGGAGCATGAAGCTCCGCCACTGTCCATTCCACACTTTTTGAGGAATCAGTTTTTCCGTGTGATGGCATTTACTCTCTGGAACTCCCTGCCCATTGATGTCAGGCAGGTGCCTTCGCTGTAGAGTTCTGGGTGCCTACTGAAATCTTGTTTGTTTAGGAAAGCCCAAAGTTGCTGTGCATTTTAATTGGTCATTTCCATTTCTTTCTTTATGGTTTTAGTTTATTTCCAAACTACTGATTATATGGATGCTTGTTTTTAACTCAGACCTTTACTGTTAATCTCAAGAAGAGATGAAAACTGAATCATGGAATCTGCATGGCCCTGGTCATATTCTAAGCTCTACATGGCCAAGGCTTCCTATTCCTCTGCAGTGCTCAGGACCCATATCTGGTACGTACAGTATTCCAGTTTGGGCTTCCTGAGTTATCTTGTAGAATCTGAGAGGATGCAGAAGTGGATGGAGTTTTGTGTGTCTGCAATGGGACCCCTTTGTATGGCTGTGACCACTGAACTCTGCCTCTTCTAAATAATAATAATAATAATAATAATAATAATAATAATAATAATAATAATTCATTATTTATACCCTGCCCATCTGGCTGGGGAAACCCAGCCACTCCCAACAGATTAAAAACAGAATAAAACATCAAACATGAAAAACTTCCCTAAACAGGGCTGCCTTAAGATGTCTTCTAAAAGTCAGATAGTTGTTTATTTCCTAGACATCAGGTGGGATGGAGTTCCACAGGGCGGGCGCCACTACCGAGAAGGCCCTCTGCCTGGTTCCCTCATATCTTGCAATGAGGGAACTGCCAGAAGGCCCTCAGAGCTGGACCTCAGTGTCCGGGTTGAACGATGGGGGTGGAGATGCTCCTTCAGGTATACTGGGCCGAGGCCGTTCTCTTATGGTTGCTGGGCCAAAAGCTGGCTGCTCTTTGATCTCCCTTCAAGGCAACTGCCACCTACTTTCAACATGCCCCAGATGCAGTTAGCCTTGGGAAATGCCATCAAGATTAAATGGGTGCCCAAACACTGGGTTAAATTTTTATGGGGGCACTCGGTGGGATTTGACAAATCTTTCAATGTCAATGTCAGTTTCACTTACTTTCTCATTTTTCCAGTCTTGGTTGCCACATTTCCACATCAGTTTGTGATACATTTTTAAATGAATCCTTTCAAAGCTTTACCAACATTGTAGTGGAGCTTTCTCCTAATAAACACTCTCAAGCAATTTCCCCTAGTAAAATGCATTCTTGTACATTATTGCCACAAATATTTTACCCATGTGTGTTGTCGTACATTATTGCCACACACCCCTAATATATGCATTCATGTGTGCATTTTAGGGTGTGAGAAATGCGTCACAAAATCTGGAGGTGCCTGAATTTAGATTGATAGCTGTCTTCAGTTCCTGTATTGCTCCTGTGGGAAACAAACAGATTTTCTCCCTTGTTTCCGAGTTGTGGCATATGCTCCACCTAGAATCTGATAGGGGTTCCACAATCCCAAGATGCTCCAACTTTTCAGGAGTCAAAAGCAGCACTCCATAGCTCCTGCCTCAAGAGCTGATCCTACAGAACGGGGATGGGATGGTTCTCCTTCTCTTTTTAATGCAGAACCGCCAAAACAGATTTCTCCCAAATTTTTAACATGTCTTTCCCCAGTTTCAGCATCGAGGTAGCTCAGTAGTAGAACATCTAATTTGCATGCAGAAGACCCCAGACTTAATCCCTGGTATCTTCAGGTAGCCCTGGGGAATGCTGGAAGCCCCGGAGAGATGCAGGCAATACTAAGTT
This sequence comes from Zootoca vivipara, assembly GCF_965207765.1. Lineage (NCBI taxonomy): Eukaryota > Metazoa > Chordata > Lepidosauria > Squamata > Lacertidae > Zootoca > Zootoca vivipara. The sequence continues at coordinate 27,855,500 of NC_142597.1, read as the reverse complement.
AGATGGGTCAGTGGCAGCATCCTGAGATCCAGACATGGTTGCTTTGTCCATGCATGGCATTTATATCTGCCAAATATACCTATTAGGGTGATGACTTTTTCATTTTTATTTCCTGTAGCACAAATGGATGAACTTTTGCCTATCAATGACTAAAATGAGGTATGTTCCATTGAAATATTTAAAAAGGTTACGCACAAACCGTTTTTTATTTTTTTGTATGCCGTTTTACCATTTCATAAAATTGTATTAACAATTCTATATATATTTCGTATCAGATTTGGACACAACGCCACATTCCACAATGGGGAGTGTTGTTAGCAACATAGGGTATACAAATGTCACACCTGCGCAAGGTAAAAGCCCCTTTTTGGGACCTCAAAACTCAGCCAGCAGACCCTGCCAGGCATGCTGGGAAAAGAACCTACAGGAGAGGTAGCAAAACATTGTCCTCTAGCGGCGTCTATACTGTTACTGCAGCTAAAAAAAGCTTCCTTGTGTGTTTGATGGCCCTATATAATGTTGTATATATGTGACTCTAAAGCTTGGGTTCAATTTTATATCTGCTTACAGTGACTTCAAAAATAGTCAAAAAACTGATAAATAAAATTTTTAAAATCATTTTGTGCATGAGGGTTTTTTTTAATCAAATCTCTTTGAAAGTAAGATTTTATCTAATCTTTAATGAAAGCTCATCAAATTATGATACAGGGAAATGAGGTTGTAAAAAAGGTCATTACCCTAATACCTACAGATAAAATGCAGATCTGGACTAGAGAGCCTTTGAACTTCCAAGACCCTACCTAGCTTGATGCAGCCCAACTGATGAATCAGATGCATTTGCTGACTCTGTGTTGCAGCTGTGAGATTTCCTCTTCACCCTTTCCATCATCATTCCCAAGTTCCAATCAAAGAAAGAGGGAGGTGGAAAAACCCCAGATTTCTCAACCAGCTGGGATCATTTCTTAACTGAGTCTGACCGCAGAATTCGAGGGCAGTGCACAAGAATGTGGTTGCTGCACAACAGCGATGAAATCCTAAACTCCTCTAATCAGACTCTTCTTCATTTGAGGAGATCCCCTCGGCCCTGTTTGGTTGTGTTGGAAAAAAGCATGAGTGAGCAAAGGGAATGAGTCTCTTACCCCAGCAGTAGTGAGCTAGTGGCCCCCTCTCCCACAAAACTCCTGGTGGCCTAACCCAGTGTTTCCCAAGAAACACAAGAACCCCTAGAGCTGGCAGGCCTGCTAGAGAGTGGTAGCAATGCCACAGAACATGACAACATTGCTTGGAGGAGAGGGCTATTGATGGCTATGCCCTGCCGCCCCAGCTGGAGGGAGCAGTGCTTCCAAATACCAGAGGCCACAGGAGAGGAGAGGGCTCTTGTGTTCAAAATCTGATTGTGGGTTTCCCACAGACATTGTTTGGCCACAGGGAGAACAGGATGCTGGACTAGATGGGCCATTGGCCTAATCCAGCAGGCGCTTCTCATGTTCTTATGACTTGTGAAGGGTGATCGGTTTGTAGGGGAGAACATCCTTCCTTCTGCTCAGCAGCTACCTAGAGAATAACTTGACCGCTCTCACTACAGAAGCTTTCCAACCCTGCCTTAGGCCTTTCAGACCTCTCTCTCTCTCTCTCTCTCTCTCTCTCTCTCTCTCTCTCTCTCTCTCTCTCTCTCTCTCTCTCTCTCTCTCTCCAGAGCTGAGTCCTTCAACAGCATCATTCGCTGCTACTCAGGCAGGCGCAAGCAGCTGCGACACTGAGCTGCCGCCCTTTGCCCAGGTTGGTGCTGACATCCAGGTGATATACGAGCATCATTACTCTCTCGCTGCAGCTGCCGCCCTCCTAGCACCAGCCCTCTAGAGGTGACTGGGACCAAACCCAAGAGCCGCTCTCCCTGAGCGAATGGAAACATACATACATAGGGTTGGCCTCCCCCCAAAGTCACGCCTGTTGCAGGGATGGAGGTGCTCACTCGAACGATCAGGGTGGAGACTGCAGACATCGTAGGCTGCTTCTCTCCAGAGGCTCACAAACTCACACTTTTTTCCTGTGAGGTCAGACACACATTTCGTCTTTAGCAGTTTCTTCTCGTTGGGAAGATGTATAGCACAGATTTAATCTGTTTGAGGAATCGTTGCCCCTTCTTGGGAACCGTAGTTGGGACGCGGGATTGCAGGAGTGAGAGATTCCCAGCAGAATTTGCAAACTCCTCATAAGAATGCAGTTTTCATGATTCTTTTTTTTTTTGAGGGGGGGAGGTGTCACAGCAGTTCCATTTGTTGCGTGAGGTATAATGGTTAGAGGGCTGGACTAGGACCTGGGAGACCAGGGTTCGAATTCCCATAAGGACATAAAAAGAGCCTTCTGGAAACCAAGCCTTATGAGGAACGGTTGAAGGAGCTGGGTATGTTTAGCCTGGAAAAGAGAAGACCTAGAGGAGATATGATAGCCATCTTCAAATATCTATAAGGGTGTCAAAAGATGGAGCAAGCTTGTTTTCTCCTGCTCTGGAAGGTAGGAACTGTACCAATGGATTCAAACTACAAGAAAGGAGATTCTGGTTAAACATCAGGAAGAATTTTCTGACAGTGAGGGCTGTTCAACTGTGGTACGAACTCCCATGAGAAGTGGTGGATTCTCCTTCCTTGGAGGTTTTTAAGCAGAGGTTGGATGGCCATCTGCCATGGATGCTTTCAGTTGAGAGTCCTGCAATGCAGGGGGTTGGACTAGATGACCCTCAGGGTCCCTTTCAACTCTACAATTCTATGATTCTATGATTTAGCCATGAAGCTCACTGGGTGTGATCTTGGGCCAGTCACTTCCCCTCCTCCTATTCCACAAACCTAAGGTGGTTGTGTGGATTAAACTAGGAGGGGGGGGGGAACCCATGTATGGCACCCTGAGCTCATTGGAGGGAAAGGCAGGATATCAATTCTATAAAGAAATAATACAGAAAGCCAATATTGCTTCACAATGTGGGTCCATTGAGCTATTTATTTCCATGGGGTGGGGATGCCTGGACCAGACATAATCTCTTCTTTTTAGTAGAAGTAACACAAGAGGAAAATATATACCTACATCTTTGTACATGTTCCTAGGCTGGAGAACTGCATCGCAAAATTCAGAGAAGTACAAATTTCAAAGGACAGCTGTGTTCCGTTTATTGTTTCGTCAAGTGTGAATTCTGCAGGTTTGCCTTCAAATGTGAATGGAATCAAATTTATCCTCCATTTCTAGAGTTGGGAGTGGAAACAAGACCTGGCTTTTCGTGAGTGACACAATTCTTTTGGCACACTTCTTTGCAGAAATTAGAGAGGCCTATAATCCAAGTTCCTTCGCTCTCCCCCCTCCCCCTCCTGAGAATGACACATACAAGCATGGAATTTTTTTTTAAAAAAAGTTTATATGTGAATAAAATGAACAAATACAAAGGGGTCTTTTGAAGCCTCAGGAGTTGGCATGAAACCTTGACATTTTTGTGAGGAGGCTGAAGGAAGGCCTCAGAGGGCAAAGAGCTAACTGAAGGTGGTGAGGAAAGTTTAGTGTTTTATTTTTAAGTAAGAGAGGCAGAGGTCTAAACTCATTCCAGTGTTTTCAATTTACTGGTTTCAGGCAACATAGAGCAATGTGAGCTGCCTAGAGCCAGTATGGTGTAGTGGTTAGAGAGCCAGACTAGGACCTGGGAGAGACCAGGGTTCAAATCCCCCACTTGGTCATGAAGCTCAATGGGTGACCCTTGGGGGCCAGTCACTGCCTATCAGCCTAACCTACCTCACAGGGTTGTTGTGAGCAGAAAATGGGAAGGAGGATCATTATGTGTGTCACCGTCAGCTCCTCGGAAGAAGGGTGGGATAAGGGTGCAATAAATACATTTCCCATGAAATGTGCCCTAGTCAGTGGTGGTTTAGCAGTGGATGTTGGCATCTCAAATTTCAGTGGCGTCCTCTGTTATGCTATGGCTATATCTGCCTCTACAGGTGGTGGACACAATGACTCTGAATGCCAGAATCGAATGCAAGATTCGAATTCTTGCAGTTTTCCCAGCCATTGGTCAGCCATTGTGAGAACAGGATGTTGGAGTAGATGGGCCACTGGCCTGATCCAGCAATCTCTTCTTATGTTCTTATGACGGGAGGTCAGGCAAGTGGTGGTGCCCCACGATGCCATCTGCTACTGCCCAATGGTAGGGCCGGCTATACCAAACCATGTTGGGCAATCAAAAGAAACAGAGAGAGGCATAAACACACAGTTTGGTGTCAGTCAGTTATTCTGCAAGAGCTGCGTTCTCCCAAGCTCCCGGGTGTGGCTATTGTGGTGCAAAACTTTCAACCCACCCCCCTGAATATGATGCAGTAGACTTACTCAATCCTTGTGTGGATAAATAGCTTTTGTTTCAGGCTTTTAGAGCTCAGGAATCTAGCGTGGGATAGTGGCTGAGAGTCTCATAAAGCCTTGAGACTTGCCGTAAAATCAGCATCCATCTGATCTCCTTGCACTGGTTCTAGGCTGCCCTGAAAACCATAAACTGGATAAGGACAACTTTGGCTATAACATCAAGGGGGCTTTGGGTTGTTTGTGCTCAGTGGCAGAGAATTACATTGGCAAGGAGGGAGATAAACAGGCAGGAGGACCAGGAAGGGAATGATAAAAGAGTGGATATAAGTTAGCCTCAAAGAGCTCAAACAAAGCAGAATTGCAGGATCCCCCAGGGACCAATAAATCAATGGGAGGAGGTGTGTTGGCACACAACTTGTGCTCTACAATTAATAAAAGCTGACAAAGTCACTGCAGCAACTCCCAAACATTAAGAGTCTCTGATGCAACTCACTTTAAGGCAGCTGTTTCCGGAAATGTAATCCAATTGCAAAGCAGACTGCAGCCTTAAGAATACTTAGGAGGCATTAGAGTGGATGAATAGAGTCACAGAATTATGGAGTTGGAAGGGACCCCAAGGGCCATCTAGTCCAAGCCCCTGCAAGGCAGGAATCACAGCTAAAGACCCCCTGACAGATGGCCATCCAACCTGCTTAAAAACCACCAGTGTAGGCGAGTCCACCACCTTTTGAGATAGTCCAAGCAGCTCTTACTGTCAGGAAGTTATTCCTAATATTAAGCTGGGGTCTCCTTTCCTGTCATTTGAATTTGTTGGTTTGAATCCCACTTTCTGGAGCGGCAGAAAACCAGCTTGCTCCATCTTCCACGTAACAACCCTTCAGATATTTGAAGATGGCTACCCTGTCCACTTCTCAGTCTTCTTTTCTCCAGGCTTCCTCAACCTCATAAGGCTTGGTTTCCAGACACTCTCCTGTTTCTTGTTTCCCCGCTCTTCAATTCAGTTCTCCAAAGCAATATGTCATTAATTCCCCCCCCCTGTGTTTGTATGATGATGCCAAGAGCTCTTCCTGTCATTAGGGTTGCACAGGGCCAGGATCTCTGTAGCTGCAGGAGTTCAGGTGCTTGGGTCAATATTCATGGAGTGGTCCAATTTGCATCAACAGAGCAACCGCCTTGGGAAGTGCCAAATCACATCTGTGCCCCACAGAGTCTTACTTGATCTCCACAGCCCTACAAGTAGTCCCAGTCGAATGCAGAAATGATTTTCACCCACAGGACCAGCCTGGTTGACATAATTTCTCCTGGAAAACGACCAAGCCTGCATGTGGACTTCAGGCCCTGCAACCCTGTTGCTTCCCGCTGCATCAGCACAAATGGCGGCAGGCTCCTAAGGTGATCTGATAGCCTCCACCTTGCAGGCTTGACCGATGGTGAGTGCGCTTGAGAGCCATCCATTTTGCGCTCAGCAGGGACCAGCTCAGCTTAATTTAGAAAAGTCAGATGTGAGATGACATAGTGCAAAGGGGGTCGAGAATAAGCCACCAGCTGGCTGCTGCCAACAACCGGCTTCCTCTGAACATCTCTGGCTGTGCTTGTGCTGGCAGAGCTGTTAAAGTCTTCCTCGCTGCTCATTAAGATGTGCTTGCTTTGCTGCCAAGCCATCAGAGGCAGGTGATGTAACGTTGGCATGGTGGGTGGCATCACCACTGTAGGTCTGGGTGAGGGCAGAGTTAGTTTTGGACAGCTGGTTCACAAACATAGGAAGGTAGGGGAGCGGCTTATACTGAGCTCAGTCTCGTCCAGGAGTGGGGGAGAAATTCACCCAGGTTGCCTTTTAATGCAAAGTTTTGAAATTTGCACTTCCTGAAGCAAAATTTCTTTCCGAATTTGCGTTTCTCGGGATTATGCAATGCCCAGAGAATGTGTGCCCAAATGCATGAAAATAACATGGAATGCATGAAAAATGCATTTGGTTAAGTGTGAATTGCTTGCAAAAAATGCACACACTAGGGAAAACTATGCACAAAAGCGGATATATTAGGTTGATGGTGCAAAAAAAAAAAAGAGCATGAATTTTCATGCACTTAAAAAAAAATCACATATGTGGGTGGAAGTGGGGCAAATGAAACTTAAGGCTGGAAAAATAAGAAACTGAGAGAAACATTTTTGTTTAGACAAGTCTACCCAGACATGTTGAATGTTGATATATGTTTTTATCTGTTCTTAGTTTTCTGCTGATGTTTTTTTAAATGTTGTTTTTACTGATTATTTTATTGTTTTATTCTTTTTGTAAACCGTTTTGAGGTTGTTTTCACACTATAAGTTTCATGAAATAAAATAATCTGAAACTGACCAATGGGCTCTCCTTCCAGCCTGAGGCCCCATGCTTTGATACTCCCTGAAATGCTGGCCTGCCCCTTGGCAACATGTGTGCATGTGTGGTGAGGTAGGGCACAATTTCACAGACCTGATTATTTCTTCCCCTGATGTTGAAGTCGCTCTAAGAACCCTGCTTGTCTTTTGCGCATCAAACCTCACCTCCCGTGTCACAGAAGAATGCAACCAAGCCTTGGCCAGGGAGCCCTGCTCGCTTCCCCAGTTCTGAGCTCCTCTGCACTGCTGCCAGGGTACTTCACCTCTTGGCTTGCAGCATCTGGCAGTTCTGCCAACGCTGGCCCCACACTCTTTCACAAATGGCCGGGCAACACCCTGTCGCTTCGAGCCAAGCTTTAAGCATCCGTGAAGTTGCAAGCAACCCAGGAATATTTCGATAAAGGCAGCCATCCCGCTCTTTGGAGATGCTCCCAGTGTGTTCATCCACCCTCATTTGCAGAGAAAGCCCCTGTTCTTTCTCTCATGCTGCCAGAGGATGCACTTTTGCCCTCTGTTTGGGGGCAGAAGAGTGTAATGCAAGGGCATAAGAGTGCTAGTTTTACTTCTGCAGAAGACAACGTTGCAGCCTCGTTTTAGCTCAAGGATGGGGGACTGTGGTCCTGCAGGTGATGTCAGACTCTAACTCCCATCAGCCCCAGCCAGCATGGCCACTGGTCAGAGATGCTGGGTACTGTAGCCACCCCTATGCCGTGCTTTTTCTCTTTACTTATCTACAGCACATATTTGACAAATTCCCTATTTTCAAACCCTCCATATTCACTGCACTGCAGCTCCTGACTGGATTGTACAGAAGGACACTTTTCGGTTTAGCTGCTCATTCAAGAGTTTATCTGGCAGCAATTAGGTTCATGATGGGATATTTGATATTGCCTAATCGCTTCAGAACTCTTTGGGTTTGTATTGCCAGAGAGTTACTACTGAAGCAAATGAAGTGAGACCTCCAGGTATTATACCCCTCAGATGCTTTGACGGAACACAAAAACCTGCAGACGCCTTCATGTAAGCTGACCATAGGTTTTGCTGAAGTTCATCCCGTGGGGGGCGCGGGGGGGAGACGGGGTGGATTCTTGAGAAACCTCGCTTCTCAGGGGACCTTCGCCTACGTAACTGAAAGCATTCTGTTTTGTCCAGGGTGCTCTAGTAAATATTGGACTTAATTCTGCAAAGTGTAAATCATACAGGACAAGATAAGACTGGAACGCGACTTGGCCAGAGACCAGCTTGTAAACTTGTTATCGCCAGAGATCAGTGTGTTAATTCAGTGGAGCAGGAGTCACACAGCAGATCATGAAAGGTCAAACCATGAGCCATAACCTAGAGCAAGGCAGGATCGCAGCTGGGAGACCGTGGGGGTGGCTGCAGACACCAGATATTTCACAGTCCTCTGCTTCGCATTTTCTGCACATTATTTCTATGAAACAAGTCCAGCATTTTCACTCAGAGCAGGTGTGAGGAAGCTTTTTCTGTCTGGGGGACACATTCCCTTCTGGGGAGCTTTCCAAGGGCCACGTACCTGAAGTGGGCAGGGTCAGAGGTAAAAGTGGGTGCAGCAACTATTTCCCCCCAAATGATGTTATTGTTTTATTCACATTTCGACAGACACTGTCCCTTAATGCTGTATGTGTTTGTTTCCTGTGGCTGATATAACCACGATGGTCAAAACAACAACAAACAAAGCAAACCTTTGTTGCTTTATTCTTTTTACAAACCACATTCAGGTTTTACTGCAATCAATCAATATATAAATCTTGTGAAATAAAATAAGTAAAGATTCCCTGTGCTGTGAGCCACTGGGATGTTGGTTTAGGCAGTGGTGGCCAAACTTGGCCCTCCAGCTGTTTTGGGACTACAACTCCCATCATCCCTAGCTAACAGGACCAGTGGTCAGGGATGATGGGAATTGTAGTTTGGCCATCACTGGTTTAGAGCATTCCCCTTCAAACTTGGCAGCAAAGCCCACACCCTGCCGTGACTCCACCTCTCCAGGCTTGCCATTGGTTCTTGTAAAGAGGAAATGCTGCAGAGGCTTCCTGTTTGGGCTGGGATTTTGCCTGTGCAACTACAATCAATCATCCTTGGCTCTTCCTTTGGGCTTGAGCCCCTTCAGCTCTGACACCAACACCCAGACGGACTGTATTTCCTGCAAGTGTAATATACAAATGACTGACTAATGGATCTGCCAACAGCCCATCTAGCACAGCACCCTGTTCTCACAAGCAGGACCTGGGCACCAGAGCTCCCCCTTTCCTTTGGTTTCTAGCAACTGGAAAGCAGTCAGAAACATTGTTACCTCCAACTATGGAGGCAGAGCACAACCATCATGGCTAGTTGCCTTCAATAGCCCTCTCCTCCATGGGTTTGTCTAATCCTCTTTTTAAGTCATCTAGGTTGGTGGCCATCACTGCATCCTGTGGAAGCGAGTTCCATAGTTTAACTATGCCCTACATGAAGAAGGATTTTCTTTTCTCTGTCCTGAATCTTCAGTCCTTGAACCCATTTCAGAACAGATGCAAATGAGTGTGGGCAAGCTCTGAGTACCAATGATGTGCCCCTTACAATATTAGTGGCTGTGCAGAGGCACAGATTCCTCCATCTGCAAATGCCCGTAAAAGTAACACCCACCTAAGACCCAAGTACCTGCATAAGAATAATTGTAACTCTCAGTCCTTTTCAGAGTGTCTCATATTCTTCTTCCCCACAGTGCCATAAATGTTTGCCTCTCCTTATTCATTGTATCACATGCGCATGTGTTTTTGGCAGGCAAATCTTGCCAAAGGGAGAAATCAGCTGAGAAAAAAAAATCCTAGGAAGGCATCGTCTCCAGCTGCCTTTTTGATACACTTGATCGGCCCTCTTGCTGCTTAGACTCTTGTTAACTTATTTGAGAAGCCAGATGACATCACACAGGCCTGGCTTACAAGAGCCTTTCACTTCCTGGCTTGTGGAGCGATGAGACCAACTTATCTGTGAATTACACAGAAAATAAAACACCACCTTTCTGACCTGTATGGAGACATGCAGGGTTCCTTTGGGAGGCCTCTGGCATCCCTCAAAATTGCAAGGACCATACTGGGGTGATATCTTTCACAGCTCCCCACCTTCAGAGGCAACTGTTACTGCTATAAAGCCTCAATGTATAGCCTTTAGTTGATTGAGTTGATGGTTATAACAGCACTGCAAGAATGGATATTTTCAGCATGGGGCCTAGACTCGCCCCTGAAATTCCATCTAAGAAGAGACATCCATGGTATTGCTGTGGAAAGGTGGAAAGGTCATGATGGTGCAGCATGATTTTGAAGCCAGATCCTGCCATTACTCTAAGACCAACACACATCACTTTACACTTGTTTACATTGAATTGCATTTGCCATTTTAATGCTCATTCACTCAGTTTGGAGAAACTCTCTGCAATATCTCGTAGCTTTAGCAACTATGAACAGATTAGTATCATCAACAAAGTTGGCCACCACCCCACCCTGCTCACTCCTAACTCTAGCTTATGATCAAGTTAAAAAGCACAGGTCCTAATACTGTTTCTTGCGAGACTTCACTTTCTACATTCCTCCATTTGGAGAATGGTGTCTTATATTCCCACCCTCTGCTTCCTGTTATTTAATGAACAAAAGGACCTTTCCTCTTATTCCATTCCTCCTTAGGAATCTTTGGTGAGGCTTCTGTGTTACTCTAGCCCAGTCATAGGCAAACTCAGCCCTCCAGATGTTTTGAGACTACAATTCCCATCACCCCTGACCACTGGTCCTGTTAGCTAGGGATGATGGGAGTTGTAGTCCCAAAACATCTGGAGGGCCGAGTTTGCCTATGCCTGCTCTAGCCCCTTCTCAACTTCACTGAGAGCCAGTTAGAGTAAGGCTAGCCAACATGGTAGCCTCTAGATGTTTTTGGATTACAGCTCCCATCACCCCTGACTGTTGGCCATGCTGGTTGGAGCTGATGGGAGTTGAAGTCCAACAGCATCTCGGGAGAATCATGTTGGCTACCCTTGGGTTAGAGATTGAACATAAAGTGGGGAGACATAGGTTCAAATCTCCACCCAGCCACAAGCTCATAAGGTACAGTAAACTTAGACCAATCATTTACTCCAGGTCTAACATCTCTCTTATGGGTTTGTCTTGAGGATAAATATTGATGTGGGAGAACCATGTATGCTGTCCTTATTTCCTTGGAGGAAAGGGTTAGGATATCAATCAAATAAATATATGAACTTGTTTGTTTCCCATCGGTGGCATAGCTTCCGTATGCTTACTTTTTCAGAATAGCTACGTGCATTGGTCTGTGATGTGCAGCTAAGGTGTACCTAACTGAGTGTATTGGTTTCCAGGGAAAAGTCAGGCTGGGGCTGTCCTGTCCAGGAAGTCGAGATGGTAAATTAGATGTTTGATTAACCAATGATAAGATCAGACACCATCACTTAGAACTTATACCCCCCAAAAGAATGCTTTATATGCAGAGTTGGCTTGACCCCTTGGACAAAGTGAGACAAATAACTTGGGGTCACAGCAGTAAAGTATTGGAGGACAGAGCTGGGTTTGCCAATTGAGATTTACTGCCCTCAAAATCACTTGTGCTCCTATTGTTGAAGTAATATAACAACAACAACAACAACAACAACAACAACAACAACAACAACAACAACTTATTTATACATAGCTGCCAAGTTTTCCCTTTTCTCGCGATGAAGCCTATTCAGCATAAGGGAAAAGCCCTTTAAAAAAGGGATAACTTGGCAGCTATGTATTTATACCCCGCCCATCTGGCTGTGTTTCCCCAACCACTCTGGGTGGCTTCCAACAAAAGATTAAATTACAATAATTCATCAAATATTAAAAACTTCCCTAAACAGGGCTGCCTTCAGATGTCTTCTAAAAGTCAGATAGTTGTTTATTTCTTTGACATCTGATGGGAGGGCATTCCACAGGGCGGGCACAACTACTGAGAAGACCCTCTGCCTGGTTCCCTGTAGCTTCACTTCTCGCAGTGAGGGAACCGCCAGAAGGCCCTCAGTCCTGGACCTCAGTGTCTGGGCTGAACAATGGGGCTGGAGACGCGCTTTCAGCTATACTGGGCCGAGGCCATTCTCTTATGGTTGCTGGGCCAAGAGCTGACTGGGCTTTAAAGGTCAGCACCAACACTTTGAATTGTGCTCGGAAACGTACTGAGTTGAAAGTCCGGTTGGCTTCTGTACATGGGACAGCGTGCAGTGTGTGTGTGTGTGTGTGTGTGTGTGTGTGTGTGTGTGTGTGTGTGTGTGTGTCACCACCTTGCCTTGTACCAGAATCACAAGAAGTGCCTAGTGTATCAAGCTACTGGCCCATCTAGTCCAGCATCCTGTGCTCGCAGTGGCCACCCAGAAGCCTGTGAAAAACCTGCAAGCAGGATTAGAACCCAAGCTCTCTCTCCCGTTCTGTGGTTTCTAGCACCTCGTATTCAGAAGCATTCAGACACTCAGTTGTGGGTCATCTAATGATGAGAAATCAAGCTTTACACGTGTGTGAACTGCCTCGTAGCTAATTGCAAGCTCCGTTCCCTCTTGGGATCGTGGACAAAGATTCCCTTTCATTTCTACAATTTGCCAGACTCAATTTCTGCTTTTTCTCCATCATGATTGGTTTGTTAGGGTGTGGGGGTGTTCCTTTTCTTCCCCCCCTTTTTTTTTTAAAAAAGAGGAGAGTCATGCCTCTCTCTGACAATATTTCAGAAGTTAGCTGTGTTAATTTTGGACAGGCTCCCCCATGAGCTGCTTTCAGATTTTGTGCTGGCACATTCTTGTTATGCCAGCTGCCTAAAGTCAACACACCTGTGTGCAAGATGGGGCTGTTGAGGCAACTGGGCAAGCATCCTAATTATTACAGGGGTGACACAAAAGTTCTGGCATGACCTCATGGGTTTACTTTAGCTGGAGGATCTGACGTGAAGGAGGGTGCTTGTTTTCGCAGCTGTCACAAACCTCCATCCAGGAGGCAAAGCATACCTGTGTCATACTCTTCCAGGCTCAGAGTAGAGACACCTGTGCAATGAAAAAAGGGGTGCTGCTCAGAGATGCTCAGAGATGAGGATGCTTTTTCTCGCCATTTGCCTTTATCTGTATCATATTCATTTTCAGGAGAGCTTGGATTATTATAAATAAATTTGGCATAGCATTCATCCCTACCTTCCTCAATTCCCGTGGAATCTTTGTGCCCACCATATATAGCTCCTTTGCAATTGTGGGGATAGGCTGTAGAATAATGTGCTTTCCAGGAGTTGGTTGGGGATAACCTTGAAGAATAGCTCCATGAAATGATGGACAGACAGCAAATATGTCAAAGAAAAAGGCAGGTGACGGGACAATTAAGACACATAGGTTTAAATGCAAAGGGTTGTTTCTTGCTTCTGATTATAATCCTGCTCAGAACAGATCCACTGAAATGAATGAATCACAGGTAGGTAGCCATGTTGGTCTGACGTAGTCGAGACAAAAAATAAATAAAAAATTCCTTCCAGTAGCACCTTAGAGACCAACTAAGTTTGTCATTTGTATGAGCTTTTGTGTGCATGCATCTGAAGAAGTGTGCATGCACACGAAAGCTCATACCTATGACAAACTTAGTTGGTCTCTAAGGTGCTACTGGAAGGATTTTATTTTATTTTATTTTTTGTTTCGACTAAGCTAGTCATGTCTATTAACTTCAATGGCCCTAATCTAAAGAAGGCTAGCAGTGGCTAGAACCCAAATGTTCTGTCTAATGAAAGGAGTTGGAGGAACACTTCTTCCATCAGAGAAATGTAGGGTGGTCACTTAATCATTGACAGAGGAAAAACATCACCACCACCCAAAAAAAGAGAGAGGACAATGGGAAGCGGTTTACAAATTTATAATTATTATTGTTTTAATCCGAATTTAATTCATACGCATGGACACAAATGTTGAAAGAATTGCTATAATTTAAATGTAAATATAGTACAATTCACCATAGTGGGGGAGGTTGTGACAGTGATTTATGTTCTTACTCAACCTGGTTTTAATGTACGACTTCAAGGCCCCTTGTTAGGGTTCCTTATCTTTAAGGAGGACTTGGGCTGCATTCACATGGTGGTTTCTTCCATTTCCCTGTTGTTTCCCTAAGGGCTCATCCACACTTTTGTTTGTCCCGTGATTTTAAGTCATGGGTCCAAAGGGTTTTCCTTTTGTCCCACTGCTTTCCCCTGGAAAACCTGCTGCTTGATGCTGAATCAGGTTTTCCACCTATTGACATTTATACTGATTCATCAGTAAACATTGAGATTCCCCAGGGAAAGTAGTGGGACAAAAGATAAACGTCTCGGACCCATGGCTCATGGCTACCCTACAGAAAGGGGATTTTTGGATCTAACCCCTAGAGAAAGGGGATTTTTGGATCTCACCCCTAGAGAAAGGGGATTTTTGGATCTCACCACAACCATTACTAACTCTGAAAATAAAGTTTCTACTAAGCAGGTGCAAATGAATCCATGGAATTACTCTAGGGCAGGGGTGGCCAACTCCCAAGAGACTGAGGTCTACTCACAGAGTTAAAAACTGGCAGTGATCTACACCCCTTTTGGGGTTCAGGTCAAAGTTGTTGAGTTTTTTGTTCAGGTTCTTTGGGGGGTGCCAATGATCTACCAGTGATCTACATCAGACATCCAGTGATCTACCAGTAGATCACAATCTACCTGTTGGACATTCCTGCTCTAGGGTAAGTAGGTTGAGAAGGGCAGCCTTAGTACATTTCTAAACTGGGCAGGGAACTCATGAATTCTGGCTCTGAAGAATCTCTTCTGACCACATTCTCCTCCCTGCATCCGTAGTTATACTAGCTAGGATAAACATCGCAAGAGCAATCAATCTTTTTGCTTCAGGGAATCGCTTGATCATCAGCTGAGGTCAGGAAGAAATTCCCTTTCTCCCCCTGACCTTGACTGAATATTGCACCGTTTGCCAAAAGTATGACATGACTTTCGCTTGCCTCTAGGATACAAGAGTCCCAGCCAGTGCTGGAGGCAGGAAAACATAATTGCAGAAATTAAAATTAGAGCTTAATGTAAGTCTTCCTCCCCCACCACACACAAAATGTTTAGCTCAAGCATATTTCCCTTTGACAAATGCAAAGATACAAATCTGCACACTTTTTAGGGATACAGTGCCAAATTGCCGGCTTTTGAGAACTTGGCTACACATCACCACCATTGCATAGATGTCTCTGAAGGTAACGGCCTTCTCCTCCCTGTAAAACAATGTAGAACACATGATGGGACACCATCACACTGCAAGTTTCTCTTTCTCCATCAGCAGCATGCAACAAACTGGAATGAGAGCAAGGCCGACTTCACACAAAGCTATGGTGGATAGCTAAAGGACCTCCTTGCCTGGTAAGACCCTGCCTGGACCCTGAAATGGTAACCTGTGGCATAATTCAGGACAGATAAAAGGAAGTCCTTCTTCATGCAGTGCATAAACTCCCATAGGAGCCAGGGATAGGCAACAACTTGGATGGCTTTAAAAGAGGATTGGACAAACTCACAGAGGAGCCAATCAATGACTAGCAGCCTCATTGGCTATGCTCTGCCTTCATGGCCGTAGGCAGTGATGCTTCTGAATACCAGTTGCTGGAAGCCACAGGAGGGGAGAGGGCTCTTGCACTCATATCCTGCTTGTGGGCTTCCCATGAGCACCGTGAGAAGAGGATGCTGGACTAGATGGGCCACCAAGTACTGGTTCTTCCTATGCTCTTACACTTCTGACAGAGGTTCAGAGAATGACAAAGAGAGACGGGGACTTCTGTGCAGTAGCCCCTCTGTTTATGGAATGTTCTTCCTGGGAGGAGGCCTGCCTGGTTCCAACTCAGACGACACCAGCCACAGGATTGTTCTGCTTACGCGGTTTTATTTTAAATTTTTAAAATGTTGGTTGTTTACATGGGCGTACCCAGCATAGGGTGTGGGGGGCAGCTGCCCCCCCAGAAGCAAAAAGATAAATGGTTATAAAGTGATTAAATGAAACAAAATTAGGTAGGGCGATGGCGAATAATCAGTTGTTTACCACACTGAAATGGTGTAAAAACCAAGTTCCGCGTCACTATACTGAGCTGCTAGTTGATCAATATTTTAGTTGACCATGGCTTGCCCCCCCTCCCCTAGTTTTGATCCTGGGTACGCCCCTGGTTGTTTAATAACTTAGAAGCTTTCTCCGTTAGAAGCAATGCACAAATTTAATAAACCTTAGCCTATGAAACCACTTAGAAATTGTATTGACAATTAAGCAGTATATACATTTTGTTAAACAAACACATGCTTCTCCTTCTGTGGTAGAACAAATCAATCACACAGTTACCTTAAAGATCGCCTCTTCCTAAGACATGTTCCCATGTGCTCTGAGATCTCAGAGAAGTCCTTTCCAATGCCCCCTTCCTTTCTGAAGTTCAGAAAAGGGCTAGGAAAGACAGGGCCCTAGTGGCTGTCCCTTTTTGTGGAACTCATTCCCTGATGTCTGTCAGGGTTTCCCCATTGCCTTTCAGAGATCTGGTGGAGACATGGCTCCTTAGGAAGTAGTTTTCTGTCCAGGTTATGCTGCCAGGTAGTGGTTTTCATCCATTTCTCTTTTGAGCTGGCTTTGTTTTGTTTTGTTTTGTATTATTATTATTATATGAGTGACAATTTTATTACCTGGTTCCAAATGATTTCGAAACTGCCTTGGGTTTAAATTTTTAAAAAAATGACTTGGTTTGCAAACACATTTGCCTGGGGTAACTGAATTCCAGGTGCCAGTTCCCTGCAGGGGATGGTCTCCTAGGGCAGTGCTCCCCAACCTTTTTATCGCCGCGGACCAGTCAACGTTTGATAATTTTACTGCGGCCCGCTGAGGGGGGGGACGTTTATTGGTTATATTTTATTTAGATTGTTTTGATTTAATAATTTTAATTTAATTGTATTTAATTATCCTTAGGCGGCCCGGTACCAATTGATCCACGGACCGCTACCGGTCCGTGGCCCGGGGGTTGAGGACCACTGTCCTAGGGGACACAAGAACCACAAGATATGGGTGACAGATGCACACAATATGTGCAGTCCTTGGTATGCAGGACTAGGAACATGACACCTGAATAGCAAATTCCTCAAGAAGAAGGAGACACCTAAAGTTGTGTGTACTCTGCCGTTAAAAGAGAAATTGCATTCTGTTTGCAATACAAATTCTGTGCTAACAAAAGCTGGTCTCCATCTCAAAGCCTGGAGAGCTGCTGTTGGCCAGTGCAGACAGCACTGAGCTCAATGGCCCAATGAGTCTAGCTCAGTATACGGCAGCTTCCTATGTTCCCATTTCACCAGTGTAGCCAGGCAGTTGCAGCCTCTTGATTTTTTCCAGAACCCAAACAATACATCATGGCTTGGCTTCCATGTGTGCAATTATTTTTAATCAATAACGGCATGCCAGGCATATTCTGTGATTAAGAAAAGCTGTTTTACAATGAACTGCAATTACAGAATTACTGTCAGCTTTATACCAGTATGGATTTTTTGGTGGCCGGGGAGAAAGGTAGGGAGGGAGAAGGCAATCCAAAAACAAAACAAGAAGTGAAATGTGTTTTGTTTCTTTATTGCTTGCTAAATGAGCCCAATTGCTAACCTGCATAGCCAGATGTTCTCACTGTCCCCCAATGCAATAAGTTGCAGCACTTTCCGTCTTTCCACCAAACACAACTAGAAGAAATATATTTTGTAGCCCTGGGTCCTCTGTATTGGGATCTCTGGTAAACAATGCTCAGCATCACAAAGCAAAGCCACCGTATTGCATGTGGTGTAGTGGTTAGAGTGTCAGATTAGGAGCTGGGAGACCAGAGTTAAAATCTCCACTCGGTCATGAAGCTCACTGGTCGCACACTTGGGGACCAGTCACTGCCTCTCAGCCTAACCCACCTGGGGATTAAATGAGGAGAGAACCACATTTGCCACCTTGAGCTCCTTGGAAAAAAGGTGGGTTAGAGATGCACTAAATAAAATAATAAACATTTAATAATAGAATTGTAGAGTTGCAAGGGACCACAGGGTCACTTAGTCTAACCCCCTGCAATGCAGGAATCTTTTGTCCAACATGGGGCTCAAACCTATGACCTGAGATTAAGACCCTCATGCTCCACCAACTGAGCTATCAGCCCTAGGAGCCGGCCACCACTGGAATGACCTGTGTGTGCATAAAACGTTTGCTAGCCAATGACTATCCATGTAGACAATCCTGGGTTAGACAATCAGGAAGCCTCAACTGCACTGGTGCACTTATGTAGATATAGACTCTGGACTCATTGGTCTTTAAGCCAGCACCTCTGTTTAGATGGTGATGTGGATTGCACCCCTTATTTCAAAATGTGGTGAGTCAGTCCTGGTACATTTGAGGGTTGCTCCTGCTCATCCTGTTGAATGGGTCCCTGGACATCTGCCCTGATGGTGGTATCCATTGCTTATACATAGGCCGGTGTTTGCCACAAAGCTCTTACCTACAAGTCTCTACAGCCCTGTTCTAATCAGGAAATGATGAGCGTGGAGGAATGGGAGCTAGTACCCATTCCCCACACTTGACTCCCTCCTCAAGCTGGAGGTGGGAGCCTGCTTCGACTCATAAAGGCTCAAGTGTTCTGTATTGTCTGGAAAACCTCCCCAAACAATGGAGGCTTCCTGCTTCCAGCAGATCTAGACATTGAAGTAGATGGTCCCTTGGCCTGATCCTGCAGAGTTCTTATTGTGTTAACTACCTCCCCGCACATTAAAAGCACTGCTGTCAGTTGGTGCAGCGTTTCTCAACCGCTGTTCCGCGGCACACTAGTGTGCCGCGAGATGCTGGCTGGTGTGCCGTGACGTGCGGCGACAAGAAGGGCGATTTGCATTGTCATGTGCCTGGCGGCCGCCAATAAACAACGCTAACCCACCGGAAAGGAAGCCGGCCGGGTCACGACGCGGAGCGAGCACAGCTCTCAACAGCCACCACCACGGGAGGGTGGTTTTAGACAAACTTAAAGAAGCTGGCTGGATGAGCTCAACCTGAAACTTGCTGAGCAAAGGATTGTGCTGGCAGAGAAATCAGCGGCTTGTGAAGCCTTATTACAGGAGATTGCAACCAACACAGCAATTGGCAAGTGTTTCTTACAGTCATAATTATATAGTCAATATAGGGCGGCACAGAGTTAATTTTTTTAACTTTTTTAATGGTGGTGTGCCTCATTATTTTTTTCATGGAACAAGTGTGCCTTGGCCCAAAAAAGGTTGAGAAACACTGAGTTGGTGGACCCTCCTGTGGAGGAGAAGGCAATTCACTGGTCAACATCATTGGGAAAGTCACATGTTCTCAGCAGGCGGGAAATGTCTCTTTCCATCAGATTTCTGAATGGGCATATTTGAAGTCAATGCTACAGTGGAGCAAAGCATGGGGCCAACATGCTCATGTGGGGAACAGTTGTGGCTTCCAAACACTTGACAGCAGAAAAATGAAATGACCTGTTTGTAGTACCCTCTGTGGCCCAGCTCCCAATGCTGTCCATGTATGTCAACCCATCGACTCAGACCAGTTTCAAAGGAGCTCTGATTTCAAAGCCTGGTTGGTTTGCTCCATCAAGAAACATTCTTTCCATCATAAGTCTTGGCTGTCAAGACAAGGCCTTTTTGATTAATTTCTGCCCGGGGAATTAGCAGAGGGAGTTTTCTCGGGGCAGGAGAGAGAGAGCTCTCGCCGTTCACGCGAGATGGAAAGTGTCACTGCAGCTCAGCTTCTTGGAATTGTTCTCCAGGAAGGTTTTCGTGGAACCCTTAATCTCTTGCCAGCACACTGCTAATTGCACCCAACTGTTGAAGTGTCACCCAGCCAGCGACAGCCAGGGCAGCAAATTTAAAAAGCTGAGAATAATGGAGAGCGGGACTTGGCCAAGAGGATCCCCAAGGGATCTGACAGAAACCACAAAAACTGCTTACAAGCCATATACGGAAAGACAGTCGCTCTGCAAATGCCCCCAGCCGGGCTCACACATCCATTGACACTATCCTGTTTTTATTATTGTCATTTCATTATTGTTTTGTTCCTCTTCTCTCATTGGTGATGAACTCCATATGTCCTCTCCCTCTCTCCCCTGTGTTCCTTTGGCATGGGTGAACGGTTTCCTGATTTATGCTTGTTCCTTCTCGTTATTTGATTATTCAGAGCTCCACATAATGGGAAAACATTATGCAAAATTGAAAGCCATCTTGGAGACAAACAAAAACACAGCTGGGGGTGGGGTGGAGGGGATTTGGGAGAGATTGAAGAAGATCCTATTGCACGTTGAGCATCTACTAGGAACAAGTTGGGAACACTAGTTTCTTGGAATTGCAGGTGGAGAGGGTTACTGCTTGAGTGCTTCCCAGAAGAGGCATCTAGTTGGCCACTGTGAGAGCAGAATGGTGGTCTCAATGGGCCACTGGCCTGATCCAGCAGGCTCTTCTTATGTTCTAATGACAGTAATGCTTCTGAATAATTGTTGCTGGAAACATCTGGGACATCTGGTTGGCTGCTATACAAGCAGGAGGCTGGACTAGATGGGGCTATTGGCCCGATCCCACAGGGTTCTTCCTATCCTATGTCTTTACTAAAGAAGAGGTACAAGTGGAAGAATTTGTGAATGCAGAGCTTGTCATTATAAAACATGGTGCTGCCCTGACTTCATCATGTGAGACTGTTAAGAAGAGGAAGGGTTGATCTTGGCTCCACCGGTGGACAATTATGGCTCCTGCAACAAATGCAATAGAATGAGATGGGAATGCAATGGTACAATCCTGATATGCTAGAAAGAATGGGTTGACTACAGATGGAGATGGCCTCTTTTAGGGTTTTTTTTTTTTAAAAAAAATGTTTTTCAAGTACATATTGGCTAACCTGCGGCCCTCTAGATGTCTACAAGTCCAATCGGTCCTGACTATTGATCAGACTGGCTGGGGCTAGTGACACTTGTGGTCAGGGCTCGACCTTTTAGAGGCTCTGAGCACTGAAAAGTTCCCCCATATGTAATTCAAAAATGAAAACAATACCAAACCACAAAGTAAAATCTATTTATTTTCTTTTTGAAATGGCACAAAACTTACATTTATGCTGAAATGGACATACATGAGTGTCATATGCAATACATGACATTTTGGTCAATGTTAGGAGGGTGCCGTACCTCGTTTAGATGAAGATAAGTATGGATGGGAAAATCTGCCAACTTCAGTATGTCTTTCCGTTTCAATTCCCCCCCCCAATCTTATATTCAGCTCTATACATTTTCACATTATTTTGCATCAAAAATAAGAAGTCCTCCTGAAATTTCATTGTGA
The DNA here is from genome assembly GCF_965207765.1 of Zootoca vivipara. Lineage (NCBI taxonomy): Eukaryota > Metazoa > Chordata > Lepidosauria > Squamata > Lacertidae > Zootoca > Zootoca vivipara. Next base: position 27,834,428 of record NC_142597.1, on the reverse strand, counting down.
ATTTCTCTTAATATACACATTTTTTTGTATACAATTTTCCTTAATGTACACCTTTTTTGCAAAATGTTTTCCCCTCATATAATGCATGCTTTGTACACATTACTACCAAATTTGGAGAAGTGTGAGCTTCAATTCAGTTCCCCATTGTTTCGGAATTTGGTAGATTCACCTTTAAATGTCAACTGAATCAGGGGTTATTGGTTTGTTTTTGTTTTGTTTTATTTTTTATTTTGTGTTCTCATATTGTACTTTTATGTTGTGAACTGCCCAGTGATCTTCAGATGAGGGCTGGTATACAAATGTATAATAGTAGTAGTAGTAGTAGTAGTAATAATTTTTCTCCAGGCCCTTCTCAGGCTTAAAATGGTGTCATTCTATGGTGATCCTGGCATTTTGGAGTAACCTAATTTGTGTCCCCAGTTTCTCAGCCATTCCTCTGCTTATCTGTAGACACTATCCAGAATGCATGCATCTGTAAGATGTTCAGTAAACTGATTCTGCTATATCTGCACCATCCTAGTACAGGAGAAAGTTAGACAGGGTTGCCTGATGGATTATGGCAAGCCCCGTTGACAGCACACCCCAAACCCCTTTCGACTTAATGCAGAACTGATATATACCTCCATCCATCACAACACAAACCAAATGGCTAACAGCAAAAGGCCTCCTGTCTTAGACTTGTTGAAAGACAGGTGGATCTGTTAGTTGCATAGGCTTGGGGATTTCTGGGTTCACAGCCTGGCATTCCTTGGATTTTAAACCTTTGGCTCCCTCTGGAATGCAGTGGAATTTGTGGAGCAGCCTTCCAAAAGCAAGAAGTGCATTGCAGAAGCTAGGATTGGGCGTAGGTGTGGGGAACACTCAAGCTGAATGGGTGGCCTTCAGAAAGTCATGCTTTCGGGTGCATGATATTATGATGAGACAAAACCTCTTGGCAGGAGAGTGGACTGGAAGTGTCACCAACAATATATTAAAAAGCTGTTTCCCACGGGATATCAGAACACCCAGAAACTCAAGATGGAGATGCACCAATGAAAGGGTGAGGGTGTTCATGTAAGGGTTCCCTCAGATCCATGTTGCCTCTGCTCTGTGTCTTGAATAGAGGTCAGTGGTATGAGAACAGAGAAGCCTGAATCTTTCTCCAATTCTTCACACAGCCACTGTGAGAACAGGATGCAGGACTAGATGGGGCCATTGGTCGGATCCAGCAGGCTCCTCTTACATTCACCTGTTCTCCAGACTATAAGTGTGGGTTGTCATTTAAATGCATACCTGCTTAATTCACACTTTCCACAACAATCCACAAACCAAAGCACAACCACCCTTTGAAATTACAACTTCCCTGTATGTTACACATCACTGTGTCATTTGGAATTACCTGGTCTTCTGTACAAAATGGAACAGATACGTTAGCATTCGTCATTGTGGTTTCCTCTGAATTTGACTGACACACACAGTTTGCTTTCAGATCTTTCATCTTATAGACTCTTAGAATTGTAGAGCTGGAAGGGATCCCAAGGGCCATTCAGTCCAAACCCCTGCAACAAAGGAATCACAGTTAAAGAATCCCTGACAGATGGCCATCTAAGCTCTGTTTGAAAACTTCCAAAGAAGGATAGTCCACCACCTTGTAAAGGAGTTCATTCCGCTGTTGAACAGTTCTTATCCTCATAAAGTTCTTCCTAATATTTATTTGGAATCTCCTTTCTTGCGATTCATGGGTTTGGATCCTACCCTCTTGAGCAGCAGAAAACAAGCTTGCTCCATCTTCCACATGACATCCCTTCAGCACACAATGTCAGAATGAAATGCTCATAGACCGTGCTGTGCTGACCATATTTTTCTCAGAAGGAAACCCCTATTGACTCCAGCGTGTCTTTCTTCCATGCAAGGGAAACAAAAAGCTGGGTTTCGGGAGAAGCAGCAATGGTGTGGCTAGTTTCGCAAATCTGGCAGGGATGTAGGGGTAAAGCTGGAGGGCTGATATCTGTCTCTATCACTCCTCCGATGCACTCTTACAACACCAAGATAATGGTAAGACATCACCCCACAGATAAGCAAGACAATTTGAGAAGAAAGAGATATTATTTCTTAATGAAATTGCTGTGCTTGCAACTTGCAGGAGTTTTTTTCTTTCCAGGAAACAAAGCCCCCCCCCCCTGAATACTTTCTTCTTCTTTTGCAACTCAGCTCCACAACGTCAGACCTGGATGTGATGCCTGACAGCAGCAATACACGATCCAGATCTCTTAAGAGGTGATGATATCTCCTTGCATTACAATAAGTTGCTGCAACCTGCCCTCCAGAAGGAAAGAAGCACCCAGGGACTTCTGAGGAGAACCTAGCAACAGCTGAGTCAAAGAAAAGTGGGAAGAATTCCATGTGATGCATTCCTTCTTCTGCTGTCCTTCCAGACCACACATCTCATCACAGTCAGATATTAGTGTGGTGTAGTGGTTAGAGTGGAAGACTAGGACCTAGAAGACCAGGCCTTGGCCATGAAGCTCACTGGGTGACTTTGGGCCAGTCACTGTCTCTTAGCTGTTGAAATTCATTGAACCGAAGTTAGCCACATCTGCAAATTTCAATGAGACCACTCTGAGTATGATTACTCTTGGATACAACTCATAGGTGATCAGTTTTTGCAGGTAGTACTTCCCTTATATTGGACAAGCAAAAATCCAACTGCCCCAGGCATGTGTTCACAATCAAGGGCTCAATACTGCACAGGCACAGAGGTTGCTTAGGGTCACAGTCCCTCTCTCGATGCAAATCGGCTCCTTCTTCGACATCTCTTTTCAAACCCAGCATTACGCCATGCAAAAGGAAGGCAGAGCCCCTCCTGCCAACTCCCTCCCATTGGCGAAGAAAAAGGAAATACCTCCCTAACATTACACTGCTTAATCCTCCACCGCTAATCTAACGAGAAACAATGTTTGACAGCAGCCAAAAGATTATTAAATTGAAAAGTAAAAGGCATCGCCGCCCATTGTGATGGAGCCAAAGGCAACAGCACAGAGGACTGTAAACTTCAGGAAAGCAAGGGGGTTGTCCTGCCAGAAAGCCTGCAACTTCGAGTCACTGGAAGGAATGAAGGGGTGTCCTCAAGATCACTTAATGCAGATGGGCAACGCTGAACAAATGTGAACTAGCCTGGTTTACTCACAGTCTTAGACTGACAAAGGGACCAGGACTGTAGCACGGTGATAGCGTACATGCTTTGTGGGTTCATCCCCTGGAATCTCCTGTCTCTGTCTGAAACCTTGGAGAGCTGCTGCCAGTCAGTGTAGACCAGGGGGAGCCAACACGGGGTCCTTCAGGTGTCATTGGACTGAATGCAAGCAACTGTTTCCATGGAGAAGGTTCTCCACACAACCAGGAACCCTCCTTTAGCAGTGTTCCTGATCGCACACAGAAAGCCCTATGCACGAATGTTAGGGTCAGCCAATGCTCTGGGACTCCAACTCCCATCAGCCCCAGCCAGCATGGCCAATGGTCGTGCATGATGGGAGCTGAAACCCAATACCATCAGAGAAATACTGAGTTGGATGAATCAATAGCCTTAGTAGAAGGCAGCTTCCTAAGTCTTCAGAAGGATAGATTTCTTAAAACATTCTTTCACTTTAGAGGTATCATAATAAAGTAGGGATTTGATCCTTCATTAATGAGTGTAACAGCTTAAAAGAGCATGACCTTGGGTGAAGTCATTTATATACTGCTCCCAAGCTGCTTTTTGCCCAGCAAGAGAAAAAGAAAGGAGCACTTGGATCTTTCACCTTCATTTCCATCTTCTTGCAAACAGTGGTGCAGCCTATTCCTGCACATGCTTAATGGAAGAAGAATCTCACTGAAATTCAGGGCAAGCAGAAGTGTGGATGTATCGTAATGTCATCAAATGTTAGGAGTGTAGCATACATAGCCATTAAGGAAGATGCCTTATACAACCATTGGGTCCATCAAGCTCAGTATTGTCCAAATCAACTGGCAGTGATTTCATAGAACCAGAGAACTGTAGAGTTGGCAGGAACCCCAAGATTCATCTAGTTCAACCTCCTGCAATGAAGAAATCACAGCAAAAGAATCCCTGACAGGTGCCACCTAACCTCTGTTTAGAAACCTCCAATGAAGTTTGTTCCACTGCTGGAACAATTCCCAATGTTTAGTCAGAATCTCCTTTTTTGTCATTTGAATCCTTTGGTTTGGGACCTACCCTCTGGAGCAGCAGAAAACAAGAGATCTGAAGATGGCTATCACATCTCCTCCCAGTCTCCTCTTTACCAAGGAAAACATACTCGTTTCCCTCAACCATTCCTTGTAAGTCTTGGTTTCCTGACCCTTGGTCATCTTGGTCATCTTCCTCTGCATACACTCCAGGTTGTCAAAAAACCTTCTTAAGTGGTGGTGGCCCAGAACTGGGGAGGGTTCTCTCTCAACCCTACGTGGAGATGCTGGGGATTGATCCTCGGACCTTCTGCATGCAAAGTAGATGCTCCTACCATTGATCTCATGTATTACAATGGTTATTTCCTAGAGCCTCTCCTTGATGAGCCCCAACATGTTACTCAGTAGCTCTTGGGCTTCAAGATTCCACCAGAGAGGTTGCAGGTAGAATGCGCAGGCTGGGACTGCAATCCGGTTTCTTCATTTGGCATGCAACATTTGCAAGGCAGCTGTAACGGGTTGCCATGGTGGGTGCATTTGCCTGGCTGCAATGCATAAATATGTATGCATGCTTATGATTACTTATGACAAGGTTTTTAAAACATTGTTTTTTGCACAATTTGTTCTCCTGCATGCACACACACACACACACACACACACAGAGAGAGAGAGAGAGAAGAGAGAGAGAGAGAGAGAAGAGAGAGAGAGAGAGAGTCAATGAGCTCATAGATCTTTGAGTTATAGGTGCCATCCAATTTATTTTTGCTATTTCCAGGCTTTGGCTACAAAACCATTTGCTGCAGGGAAACATTTTCCTTCTCTTATGGCATGCTGAGTAATTTCCTGTTTTCACTCCCTGTTTTCGGAACAGTGCCACATATTATAACATTCTTTTACACCTCCAGCTCGAGGATCAGCCTGTCCTGGTGAAGTTTTCTAGAGTCAAATGACACAGGCCTGTGGCCCAAGATTTTTGGCTGGTTGTTTTGAAACGATATGCAATGAATTCCCACTGCCACCTCTTTCATCTCCCAGGCTGTGTAACAAGGCTGGCTCCAGGATTGAGGGGATCCCTCAGCAAGATTATTCTCTGGTGGATCTCCTTCTTTGTTGTTGGGCAGTAGGCGTGCTCCAGACTCCAGTCATCACCAGGTGGCCTCCAGTGGAGATCTGGGACTGTCATTTTCATTGCCCAGAATGCTCTTGGTGTAGTGTCGCCCTGGGACGTTGTGGGGTGTTAAAATTGCAACCTAGCACTGGAGAAACTGCATGCAATGGCATGAGAGGTGAGAGCATATGAATATAATGTTAGCAGGATGGCGCAGGGAAAGCATGATGGACCCATCACTTTTTAGCAGAGTGACTGGAATAAAGCAGACAGGAGTCCAGAAAGATAAGAAACTATGGATACTTTACACAGGTATGCTGAATAAGAACAGGGTATAACTTGAAGAGAGATTAACAGAGAAGTACGGTATGCCTTTCTCAAGTCAGGGCTATGCAGTGGGGAAGAAACTCCTTCAGAAACACATTTACCTATCCCAATTGGTGGCCATCACTGCCTCCTGTGGGAGCAAGTTTCTCTGAAGAAAAGCCAGTGTGCCAGGGTTTCTTTGAAATCAGAATATGGAAAAGCAGTGTGTTAAGGAACTGAGCTTCCTGTTGTAAGATACACATCTCATTTTGCCCTACACAAATCTCTAAACTTGGGATTGCACTGAAAATTGCTATTCTCCACGTTTAAGACCATGGAGTAAAACTATCTGTTTAAATGCATATCTCTTACTAACTTACTTATCTACAGTATGTCTGGGGCCTTGGTGGTTTTTTCCGAAATCCTCCTTATCTCCCAAGAAGCCCCTCCAAATCCCATAGAGAGCTTTCCAGAAATGTTTCAGAAATACCTGTGGCAAACAGCACATCACTCAGTCTGAGCCATCGTTTATCATCCCCGTCTTTTGCTCATGTTTGCACACAAAGTGCTGCAAACTGTCCTGCAACACATCATTAAAATCCCAGGGGGATCCTAAAATGATTACACTGAAAATGGAAAGATTTTTAATGCTTTTTCAACCAAACACACAGGGGGAAAAAACCCACCCACCCCTGCTTAAATATACTTTACTTAGACATGTCCAGAAAACGCTTTGCAATACACTGACTAGTGCATTCCACAATATTTTGGTATGCTGTTCCATACTAGTGTGACCATGTTTCCAAACTCTGTTTACTAGATGACACAGCGGAATCAAAGGCAGTGGCCTCTCATCTAAAAGAGAGCTGCAGTCTAATGCTGTTTCAACCTCAAGGGAAAACAAAAACAACAACAAGAATGCCACTACTGAGATCCAAAGATCCAACTCTATGCAGACAATATTTTAAAGGACGGAGAGGAGGGCAGGATCACATGCCCGGAAGAGCTGTTCCGTAATGGAGCAGACTACCTTGGAAGGTGGGGACGCGGGTGGCGCTGTGGGTTAAACCACAGAGCCTAGGGGCTTGCTGATCAGAAGGTCGGCGGTTCGAATCCCCACGACGGGGTGAGTTCCCGTTGCTCGGTCCCAGCTCCTGCCAACCTAGCAGTTCAGAAGCACGACAAAGTGCAAGTAGATAAATAGGTGCCGCTACAGCAGGAAGGTAAACGGTGTTTCCGTGTGCTGCTCTGGTTCTCCAAAAGTGGCTTTGTCATGCTGGCCACATGACCTGGAAGCTGTACACCGGCTCCCTTGGCCAATAACGCGAGATGAGTGCCGCAACCCCAGAGTCGGTCACAACCGTACCTAATGGTCAGGGGTCCCTTTACCTTTACCTTGGAAGGTGATGGACTTTTCTACATTGGAGGCTTTCAAAACGTGATTCCTGCATTGCAGGGGCTTGGACTGGATGACCCTTGGGGTCCTTCCCAACTATAAGCCTATGATTCCCTGCTCCCAATATAGATAATGTGGCCAAACGCTTGCATAGAACTTATGCATGTACAACACACATCCACGGTAGCCAAGGCTGTGTCCTCCTGATGTTGTTGGACTATAAATTCCAGCATGCCTGATCACGAGCCATGCTGGCTGGGGCTGATGGGAGTTGTAGTCCGAGAGCATCTGGAGGCTTCATGCAGAACCTCAACTGAGTATGTGCATGTCAGGAGCAGAGGCCTGCTGTCCTCCAGCATTCAAGCACAAGAAGAGGGAGCAGGAGTCATGAGTGTAAGCTCAGTGTGCTGAGAAAGGTCAGGACAGTGGACACATGACATTGGCATTGGCATTGGAGTCAGGGTTGGTGAGCATCCTCCAACATAACACCCACCCACTCACACCCACATGTTGCTTGAATGTAAATGGGGCATCTTGGAATCCCCACTGAAAGAACGTCTGCACAGAGCTCATGTTCCATCAAGACCCAGGAAAAGTTCTCTTAAACCAGGCACCCCCCAAACTCGGCCCTCGGGATGCTTTGGGACTACAACTCCCATCATCCCTAGCTAACAGGACCAGTGGTTAGCAATGATGGGCATTGTAGTCCCCAAACACCTGGAGGGCGAGTTTGGGGATGCCTGTCTTAAATAAATAGGATGTTGTTTTGTTGCTATTTTTATTAAGCTATATCCTGTTTTTCACTAATATAAAGACAAGCAGATTCACTTGGGGCCAATTTAGCAAATGATCCACTGACTTTATGAAATCATTTGCTGGCTGCCGCCCGCAGAGTCAGCACTATGCGGAGATCTTGCAAAACGTATTTTGCACAGTGTTATGCAATCTGTATCGAACTATCTCTTGTTGGCGTTCTTTTGCAGAGTTACTCCCTTCTTACTGTTAAGTTTCTTGCTTTGTATTGTAACAGAAACCCCACATGAACAGGAATATGGGAAGCTGCCTTCTACTGAGTCGGACCCATTGGACCATTTACACTAGGATCTCAGACAGGGGGTACCCCCCAACCGTATCTGGAGATGCTGGGAACTGGACCTGGGATCTTCTGAATGACAAGCATGCTCCCTTCCACTGAACTGAACTACTGTTCTGCCCCTTTCCAGCACCCTAGAAACTATGTGTGGGTATACTGTGTATACATTCATTTACTTAGGAACATAGGAAATTTATTCATGTACATATTTATTTATTTATTGCATTTATAGCCCACATTTCCCTCCAAGGAACTCAAGGTGATGTCCATGGTTCCCTGTGGGTGTGTGCCACTGGAGGTGTAAATGACTATAGGCTTTGAAAAGCTGGTTCATCTAGGGTTGGCATACAGAAATCACAGAAATGTCTGGATGCATGGTAGCGTACTGTCAGAGGTTCTTGCGGCTACTCTTGAGTAACGACGCTCCACACCTGCTTGTCTTTAAGGCGTTTTTATTGTGCATCCTATTTACAGTGCAAAGAGTCTGGAAAACATGTCTGCTTAGTCCAAGTCAGAACCTCGCAATGGCTTCTTTCTGTTTCGCGCCCAGCATAACAGCTTGGGAACCCCAAAGCGCCTCCCTCTCGCTCTACAGGGTGCCGTACGCCTCAATTCAGGCGTCGGGGGGGGAAGGGCCGTCCTTCTGACTGCTCTCCCGTCATTTCCTCCCCAGCTGCTTCCTTCTCTACTCGATGTTGAGGCTCTTTCATGCTGTCCAAGCCCCTTCCCTCCCTCTCTATTTCCTGATTCCTGTAATCTGATCCGCTACTGGACTTGCTGCTCTGAGAGAAACTCGACCTGATGAGGGGGGGGGCTGTTTCCTATAAGCCCTCCCCCTTACATGTACAATTTAGCAGTTGGAAAAAGAAAGGTAAAAAACTATTGTTTTCTTCTTCTTGAGATTTCATTTAAAAAAGCTTAACAACTTTGGGCAAAAAACACAGAAACTCAACAATTTTGCCCCCCCCCCCAAAAAAAACCCCATTTTGTGTCCAGATTTTTACTTTTTGAGATATGGCAACCGTAGTTCATTATTTTTTGTTGAATTGAACTTAATTTTAATTGGATTTTGAATAAATGTGCAATTATGGTAATTGTTACTATTCTGAATTTTGCTGTTTTACTAGTTGGTCATGCAAACTGCTATTCTGAATAATGCTTTTTATTGGGTAGGGGGCCCTGGGGATGAGTTTATGAAACCAGGGGGGGGCGGGTTGGCCCATAAAAGTTTGGGAACCACTGAGTTAAACTCTTCAGCGCCCCCCAACCCCCAGCCCCCAGTTTCTCCATTGATGGAGTTTATCCATCTGATCTCTGCTGGATGTGCTCAGCACAGGATCTTCTGGGCATCGGGAAGCATGAAGAGACTAACACATGCCAATAATTGATTGGAATCATTTACAGAGAGATTAGGGGACGCCAAGCCTCAAGCATGTGGCGTGTTTCTTTGGGTTTATTATAGGGGGTGAATCTGGAGCTGAGAAGAACCTCACCAGGCTGGAATGGGAATGCTGGGTGCTTTTGTTGTTGTTTAGTCGTTTAGTCGTGTCCGACTCTTCGTCACCCCATGGACCAGAGCATGCCAGGCACTCCTGTCTTCCACCGTCTCCCGCAGCTTGGTCAAACTCATGTTCGTAGCTTCGAGAACACTGTCCAACCATCTCATCCTCTGTCATCCCCTTCTCCTAGTGCCCTCAATCTTTCCCAACATCAGGGTCTTTCCCAGGGAGTCTTCTCTTCTCATGAGGTGGCCAAAGTATGCTTTTATATTCCTCAAAACAGACTTGGAATTCTGTGGAACTTCTCTGATTATAAAACAACAAAAGGATTCAGACTGATGATGATGCATAAATTGGTCATCCCCTGTGATTAGTTTATAAATCAAGACATGCTCATGCCAGCCTGGGACTTGTCGCTCCCCAGTCTAGAATCCCCATCTTCTCCTCCTCACACACATGCAGGGGAACTCTCTGAACTTAATTTGCTAGACAGCCATCTTAAAATATCTAAAGGGAAGGTGGAACAAGTTTGTTTTCTCCTTCTCTGAAGGGTAGAAACTGAACCAATGAATTTAAGAAAGGAGATTCTGAGTAAACATCAGGGAGAACTTTCTGACTGTAAGAGCTGCTTGACAGAGGAATGGACTCCCTCCGGAGGTTGTGGGCTCTCTGACTGTAAGAGCTGCTTGACAGAGGAATGGACTCCCTCCGGAGGTTGTGGGCTCTCCTTCATTGGAGGTTTATAAGCAGAGGTCATGGATGCTTTAGTTGAGACCCCTGCATTGCAGGGGGTTGGACTAGATGACCCCCCAACTGACAAATTTCCCCTCCCTTGAGCATAACAATGTTCAAGCTCCCCCCCCCATTTTTTCTCTCTCCTAGTATTATCTAAATATTTTGAGCTTCTTTCCCAATTCCTAAGATGTTTCACCTAAGGAGAACTTCCGAATTTTCATTGAAATTTTGCTTTAGGCAACATCCAGTGATCACCTTGAGGTGCTGTGCACTCTTCCTCTTGTATTTTGCTTTCCTAAACTTTTTCGGTGGGCACTTGAAATGGAGGCCAGATGTACAGGCTGCTATAGGATGGCGAAGCAATCTGCTGCGCTTTCAAATAAGTCAGGAAGACACACCCTGGAATCTGAGCAGAGATGAACCTAATGGAATTGATTTGTTCCTACTTGCTAAGTGGGACACTCCAGCCACATCACCTGATGACAAGGAATCCTATAGAGAAAGAAATCCCAAACTCAGTTTCTTTAAGAAACAAGTGTAAAAGAAAGAGAAAGAGGAGAAAGCTAATTTAAGATTTTACAGCGGAGAAAGTGAAAAAAAAGTATGACCTAACCCATTAGGAATATGTTTCTATTTTCCTTTCATGTAATATTACTTCCTGGTTTCCAGTCTATATTCCCTGGGCACCCCCTATCAAATATCGACTGGTATTAAATCACTGATCCCAGCAGCTCACAGAAAAACATTTGTACTAATGTGTTGGTTTTCCTTAACACAAGGGCCAGAGCAGGTCCGTGAGGACTCCGTCAGCTAAGATCGTTGACAGATGAGGAATGGAAGGGCAAAGAAAGCAAGAGAGACCCCCCCCCTTCCATTAAAAGCAGAATTCCATCCTCCATGCCCTCTGTTTGCAGTTCGTTAGACGGGGCAGGGAATCGACAGGTGATGCAGGCATGTGCCAACATTGTTATGGAGACGGACAAAAAGAAATAAATAAAAGAGCACCTTGCAGAACACTGCGGTCTTCTCTTAACACCGCTGGCCAGACTGGTTGGCTGGACTGGGTGGTAGAGCGGCTTGAGTTGATGTGAGTACAAAGCAGTCCATGTTAGAGGATGGATTGAGTCAAAGGTAGACGCTGAGTGAAATGATGGCTATAAATGGGGCGAATCACTGTTCCTTCTTCTTGTAAGCAAAAGGCAATGCTCGTTCTGTCAGCAGCCTCCGAGTCATTCTTAGCATGCAGAGATACCTGCAAGTAGGCACCTGCTCCTGTGTTCTGGGAGCTGGGCACAGATGCACACCTCAACTGGGCCTGGCAAGAGGCCCCGCCAACATCATGGGGGTTAAAGCTTGATGTTGCTCACATCCACCCCATGCATTTAAAGCACATGGCACACACCCACACCCAAAGAACCCAGGCAACTGCCGTTTGCCCCTCACAGAGCTACAGCTCCCAGCACCCTTATCCAACTACAGTTCCCAAAGGAAGCCATGCACTTTAAATGTGCATTAAATCTGCTTTAAATGCATAGCATGGATGTGACCGCTCACAGGGTGCTGATGAATCTTTAACAGAGACAACCACTGGCAGATGTGCAGAAGTCCTTAGTGGTTGTGGCCCTTGCAGAACACATCAGGGAGAAGGATGGGGACAAAACTGGAATTAGCTGGCTCTGCCTCTCATTGGCTCTGGCGCCACCTACTGTTAGGCTCCCTGCCTTCTACCCTACCAGTCCCAATGGGCACCCATCAGCTCTCGAGGGGAGAGTTCTGGCATGTGCATGGTACCAACTGCTTCTCCAGTTTGCAAAAAAAGCTCATGGGCCCCCCAAAAGTCGTCAACCCCTGAGTTAGCTTGTGGTTGGTGCTTGAGGGACCGTTGCTTGCTTAAAATCTTGCTGGTGACATCTCCCTCTTGAGATATGGTGCATTCTGATAGGGCATCGGGAGCCCATAGCCAGGGCAACGTAGTGCTCTCGCATCTCCTCCAAGGGCTGCCATCCAATCCCTGAGCTCACTTGTTTTCAGAATGTTACATCAGCATCAATTTATATCAGGCCAGGCACTTGCAAAGGGTGTTTGGGAAGCAGAGGTGAATGTGTAGGCAATGAATAATTAGCCCATCGTCCCCACCCTGGGAGAAATGATATATTTTCAGAAGAGGGCCGAATTCACCAAGGAAAGCCAGGAGGCCAGAGCTCTCCAAACAACTCTTTAAGCTGGTTACGTTGCCAGCAATATAAGGGGGTGGGGGGAGTTGTTTAAGAGATTTGGCTATCCTAAGAAAGGGCAATGTTTACTCTGCCCTAGCGCATGTAAAAGCCAGCCTGCAAAACCTTTCCTCAGCTCGGGACATCTGTTGGCTGACATCACCCTGAGTTTACCTTAGCAACCCAAGTTCCATTGGAAGGTCTTCTGATGTCACCTCAGTGCCTGGAGTCCCCTCAGGGCAGCAGAAGGAATGGTCCCTGCACCTATACAAACACCCTCCAGCACATGCATAAGCTCACTCTTGTTTGTTCAAGTCACAAGTGTTGAGAAAGTGGGTACACAGAGGAGAAAATCACTCTTTGGGGTTTGAAAAGTGCTCATACTACTCTGCCGTCACGGTCCTCCCACCCATGAACTGGAGACCTTTCTTTTTTCCTTCTTGGGATGATTGCCCAACTGTACAGCATGGCTGCTAGGAACCTCTGGCCCCCTTGACCTCTCCGTCTGGTCCTCAGGACTCCCCCCCCGGCCACACCACTCACTGCTCCGTTTTGAGCAAACCGGAAAAGCATTTATTGAGTTAGTCCATAGATGACAGCAGAATAAGCAACGCCATTGAAGCAGCACAATTGAAACATTCCTAAAAGGTGCAGAAATCACAATTGAAATGAATATGTAAAATCTAAATACATCCTTGAGCAAGTGTTTTTGCCTGGCTGGAACGTCTCCTGTTTACATAAACTGCTCCACCCATTTTTGCCTCTGGCCCCACCCACCAGAGGCATGTGGTCTCTGGAAGGCTAGCCAGAAGCGAATGCAGCTCTCAGGTTGGGGAAAGTGCTTCTCCTCTGGCGTTAGGGGTGGGGTCATTTCATGACTGGCAGTAGCTTCAAGCAGTTTGCACCATTTGTTTAGGGAACCACAAAGTTGCGGTGAGGGTTGTTAGATCAGGGTTTCCCATACTTGGGTCCCCAGCTGTTTTTGGACTACAGCTCCCATCATCCCTAGGACAAATGGTCTGGGATGATGGGAATTGTAGTCCAAAAACAGCTAAGTTTGGGAAACCCTGCCTTAGATAAAGGAGTGGGGAAAGGAAAGGTTTGAACAAATGCATGCAGAAGATACGTTTTCAAGAAACAACAGCATCCATCTAAGGTAACAACCATCACCACATCTTGTCTATGTGAGTTCCATAGATGAACTATGCATATTTCATTTTATTTCACTTCATTGGTTTAGACGAGCATTCAATCCTATTATCCCACACATAGGTTTACCACCTTTGTTGTGTGCTAAAGGTCTCCTAGCCAAGACTCCATACCCCACTGTGTCAAAATCCCTACCCGGATCTTGCCAAGAGGGAATCCTTCCACACATATATCAGTTTTTACTCCATTTTGCCTGCCAGTCAGTAACTGAAGTGTACCGTGAGCACTTGGCTGCAGATCATAGTTGAACCAGGGTGCAAGTGGCAGGAGCAGACCCTCTTCTTCATCAAACAGCGGTTTCCGACCAGCACCCAGAAACTGATGGAGTCCAAAATTATTCATCATTATCAGCTGTGGAAAGATAAGATGCTAACAAGTATAGCTTTAAAGGGTCTGGATGGCGAAAAGCAAAGATCCATCACAAAATGACAGAGTGGGGTGGGGCTTTTATTTTCATCCTGAGGCCACATTCCCTTGTGGGCAACCTTTCAAGGGCCGCATGCCAGTGGCGGGTGGAGGAGCAGAGGCAAAAGTGGCAAGAGCAGGGTGTGTGGCTCTACTCCTCTTTTAGAGCTGTCCAAGTTGGTGGCCATCACTGCCTCTTGTGGGAGTGAGTTCCATAGTTTAATTACCCAGTGTTTGAATAAGTACTTTCTTTCATCTGTCCTGAAGAATAAGAATAAGATTTCTTTGCAGAGTTAACTCCTTGTTGAAGCATGGGCTCTTTTCACCCAGACGATACACTGTCCCATTCTAAAAAGAGAATGATAGACCACAGGATACACCCCCAAAACAGCAGCGGCACTCAATGGTGTGCAAGCATTAAATCCATAAAATCCCACCTTCTAGGGTTTGTGCAGTGGATAACCAGGGTTGCACAGCAACACAGCATCAATGGCCTCAGGAAGTTCCAAAATGACTGCATCTGAAATGAAACATGCAGCCATCGCCCTTCACATGCACAAACACAACAGCCACCCAAAAGTGTGCCCTGATTCTAAGACAGTGGGCCATTTTTGGGGGTGTGTGTGTGTGTGTTAATAAATACCAGTATGTCTCAGGTTGCAAGAGGAGGGGAGCTAGAAGGGAGGGAGGGTAGTTCTTGACCTGTGACATCCAGGCTTGACCTAAGTCTAGAAGCCCTGAAATGTTTGGTGTTAGCATTGCGGCTGCTGGAAATGGCTTCATCAAATGCCCTGATGCATTAGCACATGGGTAGGCAAACTAAGGCTCGCAGGCCAGATCAGGCCCAATTGCCTTCCGGATCCGGCCCCCGGACGGTCTGGGAATCACTGTGTGGATCGCCAGTGTGCACATTCTTTCCCTCTCCCTCACATGGCAGTGGCGGCACCGGCGCCTCCTCCCTCCCTCCTCCTGGCTTCTCCTTGCCCTGCCTAGAGGAGGAAGGGGGGCTGGGCTTTGTTGGTGTCACCAGCAGCAGCAGCAACGCTCGAGTGGCCGCCATTTTAAGCAGCCCATCTCTGGAGCCCTTTCGCACGCCGCTCATCGTCCCTCCGCCACCGCCACTGCTGCCAGCCCCTGCCGCTCGCAAGACACAGGTAAGCAGCCACTCTTGCGTCATCCCCCCCCCCAAATATAGTCCAGCCCCCCCCCCCACAAGGTCTGAGGGAAAGTGGACCCTGCTGAAAACGTTCGCTGACCCCTGCATTAGCAGAACAAATCCAGGTGGTTTTTCAGAGATCCCATCTGTTGTCCCTACTCTGGAATGCTTGTGTGTGTGTGTGTGTGTGTGTGTGTGTGTGTGCAGCCTAGCATAACAATGACTCAGGACTTTTTTTTCTCTGCCAAGGACAACTCGTCCCAGACCACAGTTTATATTTTACCTCTCCCCCACCCCCACAACCCTGGTCACATGCACACACACACACAAAAATTAGCATCAAGCCTCAAATTGTGGTGGCATGAACCATTTGCTACGTAGCATGACAACATAATTTCCAGGAATGATACATCAGTGCACATAAGAAACTGCCAGATGTCATTCGCCACATGGACTGAGACTTAAGTCTATTATGGAGTCATTTGTTGTTGCAGTACCTCCAAGGAATATGGTACAAATTCATCCATGTGATATGGTCAAATCCTATAGCCTGCTTTATTTGCTGCTATCCAAGGAAATGTTTGCAGAGCAACCTTCTCTCTGTGCAAGCAGGGTAGAGTCGTCTTAATTTCCCAGATGCCCCTGCCATGACATTTCACGTTTTGCTGCAGTAAAAGATGAGTGTGTGTGGGGGGTTAAATTTTGGGGGATTGTAGATTTCAGTGTGCATCCATTTAGGGAGAGACTAGGGTTGGGGGAGAAGGTAGGATTCTCTACAAAGTTTATAGGCCCCATCCTGGATATATGTTCAAGTAAAAACTGCAAGAAAAGGCAGTGTATTTTAGGAATATGAGTTGTGGTTACTTCTTACTACATATTAATAGCTTGCAGCATTATCCAGATCAATCAAGTCAAAAAGACATTTTATGCCAAGGGATTTTGGGGGGTCTGGCATGCACAACTGAGAAGCAACAACATTTAACTGTGTGTAGAACAGTGGTAGGATGCTGCATTTTTGAAGTGCAGAAGCTCATCATGTCAGCCTCAAGGCCTTGCCAGCCAAGGAGAGTCCACAGCCACGGCTCCAAGGAGAGTTCATAGCCCAGTGCAGAAGTGCCAGCTTGGCCCCACACCCATGGGTGCCTGGGGACGTGGGTGCCATGCCGTGTGCATGGCCCTGGCACTGAAATTTCTGGGTGCCTGACCCCTTCATGGGGAGTTTTGTGGGTGCTCCAGCACCCAGGGCCCCAGGGAGTTGGCACCTATGGCCCAGTGGTTTTTAAAGGATATGGCATGCCACATTGGTATGTGTGTGTGTGTGTGTGTGTGTGTAGGGAGAATGGCAAATGTGGCAGGAAGATTCAAGGACAATCAAAGAAACAATTGTACATTTCAGTGTAGTATAGCGGAGGAGGAGGAGGAGGAGGAGGAGGAGGAGGAGGAGGAGGAGGAGGAGGAGGAGGAGGAGGAGGAGGAGAGTAGTAGTTTGGATTTGATATCCCGCTTTATCACTACCCTAAGGAGTCTCAAAGCGGCTAACATTCTCCTTTCCCTTCTTCCCCCACAACAAACACTCTGTGAGGTGAGTGGGGCTGAGAGACTTCAAAGAAGTGTGACTAGCCCAAGGTCACCCAGCAGC
This sequence comes from Zootoca vivipara, assembly GCF_965207765.1. Taxonomy (NCBI): domain Eukaryota; kingdom Metazoa; phylum Chordata; class Lepidosauria; order Squamata; family Lacertidae; genus Zootoca; species Zootoca vivipara. Next base: position 27,817,508 of record NC_142597.1, on the reverse strand, counting down.
TGCATGTGGAGGAGTGGAGACGTGAACCCATTCCCCAGATTAAGAGTCTACCGCTCTTAACCACTACATCACACATAGCATAGTGAAGCGTAGTGTAGCATAGCGTAGTGTATATATATAAATTTGCAGATTATGGATAGATATCCTTTCAAAAGCAGAGCAAGAGCATCAAGTGTGAGGACAATCCTAGTTGTGATCCAGAATCACCACTCGAACAGAGTGTTAGAGAAGACTCGTTTAATTTCATACCAGGACCAGGACCAATTCTCAGAAGAATAGTTAATATTGAGAAGCATGTATGAAGAATTCTGTATTTGCCATTCAAGTTGAAGAATCTACTGACATTACTGGAAAAACATTTGCTTGTCTGGATGGAGGATTAAAAAGTGGTGTGTGAACTTGAGTAGGAACAGGAACACTGCACCAAGGTACGTTCTTTGCTCTGCCCACTTTTACATTTGGTACCTCCACCCATAGCTGCCAAGTTATCCCTTTTTTAAAGGGATTTTCCCTTATGCTGAATAGGCTTCATCGCGAGAAAATGGAAAACTTGGCAGCTATGCCTCCACCACCACTGTACCCCCTTCAGAAGTTTTCCAGAAGGGAATGTGGCCCTCAGGCTAGAAATGTTTCCCCACCTGGCAGCCCTCAACCAAGAACAAAAAGGTCCCCCCCTCCCCTGCTGCTAAGGGACGTAAACAGCATCTCTCAGGATGCCCTGCAAGGTGTGTGCAAGACGTTTATTGAGAGATTTGTCTCCAACCTGCTCAGCACCTGCTCCTCCTAGGCCTGGTTCTAGTCAACAACTTAAAGCCTTTCTCAGTTCGGAAAAATAAATAAACAGAATCGATCCTTTCCAAGGCCCTCCATGCCTCCCCTTCTCTCTCTCTCTCTCGCTTCTCTGAGCTCATTCATGGGTCGGAGTCCAGAGCGGCTGCCGGCTTGCCAAGTCCTCCCTTCCAGCCCCTCCCTGTCAACTTGCTGAGAGCCAAAGCAGCTCGGAGCAACATGATCGGGGCGCTGGTTGGGCCAGCTGTTTGACATCATCTCAGGGCCGAAAACAATTAAAGCCAAGATGAAGGAAGAGGTGGAGTGATGGAAAGGCCTTTGCTCCACTCCTTCTGCCTCTTCGTCACGGTTCCCAGCGACGCTCTTTCAACCAACTGAGCAGAACATTTGCAACAATTGTAGATGATGAGAACATTATAGGTTTTTAAGTGACTTGGTTGGTGTTTGGGGGAGGCAGAGGAATTTGTTGGTGCAGGGAGCTCACACTGATTACAGCATGCTTAAGAGCAGAAGAGGGACGCTGCCACATGACCCGGAAGCTGTCTGTGGACAAACGCCGGCTCCCTTGGCCTATAGAGCGAGATGAGCACGCAACCCCAGAGTCGTCCATGACTGGACCTCACAGTCAGGGGTACCCTTACCTTTACCTTTAAGAGCAGAAGAAGAGCCTGCTGGATCAGGCGAATGGCCCAACTAGTCCAGCATCCTGTTCTTACAGTGGCCAACCAGATGTTCATTATGGAAAACCTGCAAGTAGGATTCAAGCACGACAGCCTTCTCCCCGCCTGTGGTTTCCAGCAACCGTTATTCAGAAGCCTTGCTGCCTTCAACTGGGAAGGCAGAGCATAGCCATCAATGCTAGCAGCCATTGACAGCCCTCTTCTCCATGAATTTGCCCAATCCTCTTTTAAGGCCCTGTGGGAGCAAGTTCCATTTGCAGAAATAAACTCAATATTGTCCACACCAACCAGAAACTGCTTTCCAAGATTTCAGGCAGGGTTTTCTTCCAGCCCTTACCTGGAGATGCCAGGGGTGGAATCTGCAGGTGTTCTAACACAGAGATGTTCCCCAGATGTTCTATCACACAGCTGTAGCCCTTCCTCTCACACATTAGGAGATCCCGACTAAACACCAGGATGGTAAGAGCTATTTGATGGTGGAACAGTTGCCCTCAGGGGGTAGTGGACTCTCCTTCATTGGAGGCTTTTAAACAGAGGTTGGGTGGCCAACTGTTATGGATGCTTTAGTTGAAGTTCCTGCATGGTTGGACCGGAGTTGGACCACGGGATCTCTTCCAACTGTACGATTCTATGATTCTGTGATTAAATCTGTAGACATTTTCTTCTGCTTGGCCAACTAACATGAAAATGGAGTGAACTGAACTCAGGAATTGTGAAAGGAACAGAAGGCCCCAGTTCAAACCTTTACATCTTCAGCTAAAAGAATCAGGTTGCAAGCAGTAGGAAAGATCACTACCTGCAACCATGGAGAATGGCTGCCAGTCAAAGTATGCAACAATGATGGGCAAATAAACTGACATGTTGTAAGGCAGCTCTCTGCATCCTGGAGACTGAACATGGGACCTCATGCATGAGAAGAATATATTCTACCACTGACCAGTAGGGATGGGGGAGAAATTTGATTCAGTTCACATTTAAAGGCTTATTTATCAAATGTGTCCTTTCCATAACAATGCAACAGCTATTCTCCAAGATTTGCCCTCCTCCAGACTTTTCCATGCAGTTCTCCAGCCAAATAACGTGTACAAAAATGCATGTCCTAGGGTAAAGCGTGCATATAAATTCATGGATATTTGCAAACAGTATACAAAAAAATGAGTTCTATGTGGGGAAACTGCATTCCCCAAACGTGTTGCATTAGGCAAAACTGCATAGAAAAATATGTGCATGGTAGGAAAAATGCACATTAAGATGCTGGTGGATTTTCAAGGGGACTTTAAAAGAAGAATTGAAACTGATGTGGCTGAATTTAAAAGACTAGAAGAATGGGAAAGTGTGAGAAACCGAAATTGACGTGGTTGCCCATCCCTGTTTGCTGTCCAGTGACCTTTCCTGGATTTTGCTAGACAGCTGCAATCTGGCAGCTGTGTGTGTGCGTGTGTGAGAGAGACAGATCAAAGACTTTTCAACTGGAATAGGAAATGTTTCAACAATGCAGTGTCCTCCAGAGCTTCTGACTGCTATCTGTTCACAGCTGAAGCGAGTCTCTCCCAGGTTCCCTGGCTCTCCCTTCCTGTCTCGCTCCACTCCACCTTTGGCAGACTCCCTTCTGGACATGAGGGATGCCAGACATTACCTCCTTTCCGCTGTCATTTTGTAATAACGAGGCAGAGCATTTGTATTGCTGATAATGCAAAGGCAGGGAACCTCTCTAGATCAGGGCAGTCCAACTTTTCATACCAAGTGGGCGGGCAAGAGTACTTTCGACACCGGCCGCACACTGGCTTGTTGTGAGGCCAAAATTTGACAGCCCCCTCTAGTCCCCACGCTGCCTTCCCAATGCCAGCTAAGCAAGGGGTCAGGTTTAAGAAGGAGGCACAAGGTTCTGGCAGGTCCTAGAGCCCTCCCATCTCCTTCCCAAAGCTAGGAAAGTGCTAACTAGGCTTTGGGAAGGAGGTGAGCATACTCTAGGGCCATGTCAGAGTCCTAATGCCTCCTTCCCAAAGACTGGCACCTCTCTTATGCAACTTTGCATTGTTGAATCTTGAAATGTTGCTGAGGGCCGCCAAGAAAGGTCTCAAAGGCTGCATGAAGCCCTTGGGCTGCACATTGGACCACTCTATTCCAGATGCTGTTGAACTCATAGCTGTCCACTTTCGGATTTGAAAATAAGGGATCAGCAGCAGCCTCACCTGTCCCGGGGACAGTCTACGGTATATCTAACAATCCAGGATAGCAACGGGAAATGGCGCTGGAATAAGGGAATTTCCAGCAAAAAAAGGGAAGGTTGACAGCTGTGGCTTGGAATAAGGGAGTTTCATGCAAAAAAGGGAGGGTTGGCAGCTATGGTTGAACTCCAGCTCCCATCATTCCTACCTGTTGGCCATGCTGGCTGGGGCTGATGGGAGTTGGAGTCCAAAAAGATCTGGAGAAGCCCAGGATCTCCACTCCCTATTTATTTATTTATTTATTTAAATGTATACACCTCTTGATTGTAGGAAAAAACTTCAAAGAGATTTACAAAGAAAACTCCACAATATCAAGAAAAATCCAGAAGGCACATTTTATAAACATACAACAAGTAGAAATACCCAAAGAGGCTAAAATTCATGCCAACTTTCTAAGCATCTGGGTTGGCTTGTCTAAATAAGAATGTTTTTAGTAGGATTGTTTTAGGGGAGTGTATAGGCACCTCTATGCTTGGCAGCAGGGTGGGGGTAAGAATCAAAATAATTGATGTAGGAACGGGTGAAGCAGCTCTGTCACTCACGACTGGTGACCTTACAGTTACATCCAAGCCTAGAGACAGAAAATGAGAGCAGTTTCCCCAGTTGATGTCCATTTGCATAGCACATACACAAAATCTCTGTCTAGGACAGTGGCTGCAATGAAGAACGTAAGAGCATAAGAAGAGCCTGTGCTGGATCAGGCCAGTGGCACATCTAGACCAGCATCCTATTCTTCTCACAGTGCCTACCCAGGTGCTTGTGGGAAGCCTGCAAACAGGACCTCCATCCCCTCCTGTGGATTCTAGCAACTGGTATTCAGGAACATTGCTGCCTCTAACCATGTAGGCAGAGCATAGCCATCATGGCTAGCAGCCATTGATAGCCTTCTCCTCAATGAATTTGCCCATTTTTTTTAAAAAAAGTCATCTAATTCTATTTTGAAGGTTATACAAGCATCTGGTGCCCTCCAGATGTTGGTGAATTCCAGCTCCCATCATCCCTAACCATTGGTCATGCTAGCTGTGACTGATAGGAGTCCCGACAACATCTGTAAGGCTACAGGTCCCCCATTCCTTTACTAAACCCCGGTTTTTAATTTTTTAATACCTTGTATTCACAGCCTGGCACTTTGCCATTACCTAGAGGAGGCTCTGGAAGCTATTGAGTTTTATTCTGTACTGTGGCATAGGAGTGATGATCTATTGAAATCATAGCTGCCAAGTTATCCCTTTTTTTAAAGGGATTTTCCCTTATGCTGAATAGGCTTCCTCGCGAGAAAAGGGAAAACTTGGCAGCTATGATTGAAATAATTGCCTCTAAGCATGTACAGAGTGTGTTGTCCTTGCCTCTTGTTAGCCCCGACTAATCTTGTGTGAGCTGGAAGTCCCAGAGGTGCGGTAACCAAACTGATGACAATGGTTTGGGGATTTGAGGGGGCCACCTGGCTAAGAAGTTAATTTCTTCTCAGGGTATCACCTTTCGGCTCTTCCACAACATCCAGCTCTCTCATTCTTTTAGCTCCTCCGCCTATTTGGGACTGCTGAGTCAAAGGCCTGCAGCTGATTTCAATTTGGACACATCATTTGGGGATAATATTATTGTTCCACTTGTGCACTAGGTCTTTTAAGATTATTTTTTCCCCTTTCCCCTTTGTTTTGCTGCTGCCCTGGACAATATAATCTCTGTTTCCATAGCAATGCAACATTACTGCCTCCCATCTCTTTCCTCTCCTCCAAGCACCTGATGAAAGCCCTTGTTAGAAACAAATTGAGGCAAAGGATGCTCATAGGTGATGATAATCAGAAAGAGCACCAGGAACCTGATCATTTTCCAAGTGCCAAAAACAAAGGCAGAGAAATGCTCTAGTTGAACCTCTTGGCCAGAGAAATATCCTTCTTTTTTTCCTTTTGCTACCTGTCCTGATATATCACTGCCTCTGTTTCTGCCTTTGAGAGATACCTAGCTATATGTGTGTGAGATTTTTGGCTCCGATTTCCACTGCCCATGTATAAATGCATCCTCATTTAGCATGCATGGCACAGCCTGCCACACATCTCAACACTGCTCCGAAGATATATTTTCAGTGCTGATAGCATCCTGTTGCAGGCGATTATACTTATCTCATGGGATTCTGCAGGAGGTGCCTCTTAAAAAAACAAAACAAAAACCTTTTTGCCTGGAGAAAGACAGTAAAAAAAAGGCAGAATAAATGGCCTTGTGCTTTTAGTTCATACTCTATGGTGAATTTGGGATGAATTATGAATTCTAAACTGCTGCATGGGAAGGGATGTGGGAGAAAATTGATTTGGATTGCATTTAAAGGTAAGCCTACGTACCTATTTTGCATTTTTGCAGAACAATATACAAACCCAAAATGCAGCCCTCTTATTTGAAATTTGAATTTTGCAATGCAATTCCCTAGCCAAGTAATGTATACAAAAATGCATATACGTATATGTTGCTGCACACCAGCCCTATCTCTGAGCAGTGAGAGACTCCAGTGGTTCCAGGCACTTGCCCAGGCTCCAGTTTCCTTGGAATGATGGTCAGAGGAGGCTGTGGTGTATTTATAATATATGGTTTATTTACACCTGTATACAACCTGAAAATAAGATGGAGGGGCTCACAGCATTAATGCCCCAGAAGGTATTGCTTCTCCCATGGTCAAGCAGAAATCAAACATAGCTGGTATAGGGTGGTATATTATTATTATTATTATTATTATTAATAATAATAATAATTGCTCTCACTCTCTGCCTTCTTCCTGCTTTTAGCCCAGCTCCCAGCTCCCAGACATCACCAGCCAGGTGAGAGAGGAGGCCCACCCATTTTCCCTCTGGCAAAAAGCAAATTCCTTTTTCAGATTAATGCCCATGCTTGGGCCCATTAACCCACCAAGAAGCTGGCTTGGCTACTTCAACAATGGACTCATCCATCAGATTTTAACCCTTGCTCGATCCAGGACACCAAGGATTGCAGGGGACTCAGGCCTCATGAAGGCTAACATCCCCTGCCCCCATTCACTCACAAAAATATAAATGCAAAGGTTAATGAATATGTCAAATAAAAATGCATTGTATTAAGGGGAAGCGCTTTGCAAAAAATGTGTATGTTAGGCAAAGCTGAATTAAAAATATGCATGTTATAATAAGTTTGCACTAAAATGCTGATGAATTTCCTGGTGTAAATTTAGAGAATATCTGAATAGATACTGTAAACCAACAATAACTAACGGGTTTAGTATAATACCTACAGCGGTTTAAAATAAGAAATGGATACGTTAGAGAATAAACAATGGAAAAAGATATAGACATTAAAAAGAACGAGCGGTTAAAAGAGAAGAAAATAGAAAACCAACGGCTAAAGAAGGAGGAAGCTGAAACTAATAGAAGGTATAGAAAATGGAGAAAAAGTATAATAATAGATGAAGGGTGGGGAGGGGGAAGAGGGGTTGTAGTGGTTGGATATATATACTGTACTGTAATATGTAAAACAAATAACGCTGTACGAAGTTGCATGATTATCTTGACTTTATTTTTGTTATTTTTCTTTCTTTACATACTTGAAAATTCAATAAAAATCATATGCAAAAAAAATGCTGATGAATTTCCATGAAGACCATATATATTTATAGTGATTATCAAACTTATATGGAAATATGGAGAAATGAATTTTAAATAGGGAAACTGAGAAAAACAAAACTGATGAATTTGCCCCTCCTTATGCATGAGGATTTACTGCCTTCCACCCATTTACCCAAATTCCAAGTCTTATCTGAAATTTCCAATATTCTTGCCCAATTCTCATGATGTTGCACTTAAGAATGACTTCCGAATTTTCTTTGAAATTTTGTTTCAGGCAATATCTGGTTATCCCTCCTTGATGTGTGCCATGCCCTCTTATACCTAGCTTTCTTAAGCTTTTACACTGTACACTAGAAACATGGGGACATAAGAAGAACCCTATTGGCTCAGGCCATGGCCCATCTAGTCTAGCATCCTCTTCTCACAGCAGCCAGCCAGAAGCAGATGGGAACCTGGACCTGAGCCCAACAACACTCTACCTACCTGTGATTCCCAGCAACTAATATTCAGATAGGGTTGCCATATTTCAAAACATGAAAATCCAGACGAAAAAGCTTTGTTTGGCAAAGTTGTTGAGCTATTTTTAATGAAATCCACCCAAATCTACACTTCCGACATGGGCTGCCACACATCTGGACATTTCAGCGATTTCCGTCCGGATGCTGTTTAAGAGGACCAAATACTGGCTATGTCAAGGGAATTCCGGACGTGTGGCAACCCTAATTCAGAGCTATAAAATAAAAAAATTCCTTCAGTAGCACCTTAAAGACCAACTAAGTTTATATTTTGGTATGAGCTTTCGTGTGCATGCACACTTCTTCAGATACACGAAAGCTCATACCAAAATATAAACTTAGTTGGTCTTTAAGGTGCTACTGAAGGAATTATTTTATTTTTTATTTTTTATTTTATTTTATTTTTTATTTTGCTTCGACTCAGACCAACACGGCTTCCTACCTGTAATCAGAGCTATAAAGCCTTTGTTGGAGGTGGAGGTGTAGCATACACATCTTGGCTAGTAGCTGATGACATGCTTGTCCTCAATGAATTTGTCTAATCCAGGGGTTCCCAACAAAATTTTCTCGATGACCCCTCATCGAGCCGCTATTGTGACAAGGACCCCCATTTATTCCTAATCCTAAAATTAAAAAGTGAGAGCTAAATTAAGAGTCTTTTTATACTTTATATTTTTACGTTTATTACAGTTACAACAGAGTACTCCATCAGTATACAGTTAGTTTTAATTTTCAGTTCTTAATGAGATGAACCACTTTTTAACCAACGGTCCATTTTAAACTACGCGAACTGTAGCTTCCGCGAAAAACAACGCTTTGTTTACAAACACTACTGTTTTGCAAAGAGGCAGCGCGCGCCAGGGAGGAGGGAGGAGAATAGAGAAGACAGGGTACCTGCGCAGTAGCGCACAAATGAAGCCGACGCGCGCAAAGCATCTTGGGGAAGTGAGCGTTAGTAGAATGCGCGCGCTGCCTCTTTGCAAAACAGTAGTGTTTGTAAAGCGCCACCTAACGGCATACAGCAGAACTACTGCCTCTATCTAATTCTAGTTTTGCGCTAGACTCTGCTCATGCAGGAAGCGGCCAAAACAAAAAATCTGTTATCATACAAAATATATTTAATATATTTTTTATTCTAATAGCATCTTGCGGACCCCTCTGGCATAGCTCGCGGACCCCTGGGGGTCCCCGGACCACCTGTTGGGAACCACTGGTCTAATCCTCTTTTAACGCCATCCAAATGGGTGGCCGCCACTGCCTCCTGTGGCAACGAGTTCCATAGTTTAACTATGTACTGCATGAAGAACTTTCATTTATCTGTCCAGAACCTTCCAAGATTCAGCTTCGCTGGATGTCCATGACTTCTAATGTTAGATTCCTAACAGATGAAGGTGAGGGCCAAAATGTTTTGCTATATAAATTTAAAATTTCTGTCTTGTTAGTCACTATCAATATTGTGATATTTTTGGGTTGTGTATTGTCAATGCACCTATCCACCTTGGTGAGTGAACCTGTCCTAAGAGCTTCACAGATAGACACAAACATCCTAATAAATTAGGAAACAAAACCCCATGCAGTCATGCATATTTGTGCCCCAATCCTCCTACTTCCCCTTGTATTACATTTATTTTGGCTACATGGGATCCTTGATGTTTGCTTAGCCAACAGATATCTGGGCTGTGATAAGTGCAAGACAGCTGTTGAGGGCCAACATTTTCTTTTCCCTTGCTTTTCTTTTGCAATGAAACATCTGTTTGATGGTGACAAACGTGGGGTATGATGACATCCCATTTGGCCCCAGGTCTTGTTGCCCAGGGCATTTTTTGCCGGGAAGGGGGGGGGCATCTGTTTCTTGGGCAAAACCGAACAAACATTTGAAAATGAGACTTTTTTTTAAAAAAAAGATGTCCCCAATGAAAAGAAAAGAAAAACCCTGAATTACATCTGTTGGGATCCTGTAAGGAAAATATATGTGGGATAACAGCTCTTTGATTTGGAAAGGATCTGCTCAGAAGTGGACATGACTGAAAGTATGTTCCCACGAAATCGTTGGGGCTTCATTCCAATGGGATGGTCCTGATCCAATGGGATGGTCCTGATCCAAAGTTACTTCATTTCCGGCACAAAGTAAGAGGGCTGAGTGGAAACTGACTATGGAGGGAGGAGGAATCTGCTTTGAACCAATTCATACACAGAATATTGTGGTTTTGATCCAATCAGAATGTGCTGGCATTAGACCACCTTTTGTACCGTGTGCTTGCTTATGTCTGAGCTACTAATAAAATCCCTTTTTTTAAAAAAAAAGCCTGATTATTCATATGCAAAATTATACACCAAAAAATACATATAATAAATATAAAGGAGTCAAGCCCAGTGCTTGTACTAAATTCTGCTTGTATTGAAACTCAAGCAAAAAGTAAAGTTCCCAGGGTTCTTTGGGGAGGGGAGCCATGACTGTTTACCTGGTAAGATACAGCTTGAAATGTATAGTGGAGATGGTTCCTCAATCCCTTGGCACACCCTCGAACGGGATTAAAATTGCATCGACCCAAGACCAGGCATTGTTCCTTCCCTCCCATTGGGGGTAATAGGGAGGAAACAAAAATGGGGTGCGGGAGGTGGGGAGCTCCCATCCACTGTCGTTATCTTTCCCTTGGGTGGTCGTGATTTAGCAAGCATCAGGAAATGCACCAGCAGTAGGATTTCTCTGTTAATTGTGTTAACACAATACACTTAACCTTTGCACAAATTAAGAAGAAGAGTCTAGCACTTGTCAGTTAGTTCAGTATAGGAACATAGGAAACTGACTTACACTGAGACAGGCCGTTGGCCCATCTAGCTAAGTGTTGTCTACAGTGGCTGTCAGTGGCTGCCCAGGATTTTAAGCAGGATTCTCTGCCAGCCGTAGCAGGAGATGCCATTGGGGATGGGACCTGACATCTTCTGCCTGCAAAGCAAGGGCTCTGCCACTGAGCTACAGCCCTGCCACTGAGGCACCCCCCCCCTCCCAAAAAAAGAGCAAATGCATGACCTAAAGCAAACATTGGACAAAGAGTTTTACATTTGCATAAAATCTGCATGTGTTTCTTTACTATGATTTTTACCCTGGCCTTTGTCATCTGTGATACACACACACACACACACACACACACACACACACACACACACACACACTGTATATTCCTGTGTATAAGACTACTTTTAAACCCAGGAAAATCTTCTCAAAAGTCGGGGGTCGTCTTATACGCCAGGTCGTATTTCTTATACGGCGAGTATATCCCAAACTCTGTATTTTAACTGAAAAAGTTGGGGGTCGTCTTATACGCCCGGTCGTCTTATACGCCGGAATATACAGCATATCTGTGATATGCATACTGCTTTTTTTTTCTTAAAAATTTTTTAGGGGGTACCCTCATTTTCCTACTCATATTGAAATACTGCCCCTCAATGAGCCAAACTTAGATTCACAAAATGTTTGGGGGTATGCGTACCTCTGTGTACCCCCAGAAAAAAAGCACTCGATGTGTGTGTGAGTGTGTGTGTGTGTGTGTATTCAATACCTGACCTATTCTTGTGACTGTAATTTTAAATTTTCGCAACCAGTCCTGGTGAAGGGCAGGTAAGAAATAATAATAATAGGCAGAAAAATGTGTGTGTGTCCCCTGTCTCTTCCTGCTCACACTTTTAGATTTTTTGCCAGCCGTTCTCTGAAACCCATTCCCTTTGAATTGAAAATACTGTTCAACCAAACTGTTTTAAAACCAACAATCAAATAGGAAATCACTCACAATGGTGTAGTAAAATTGAAAGTTTAAGATTAGCTAATAACCTTGGGGTTTTATTTAAAGATATTTTTTCAGACCTTAACACACCAGCCCAGAAAGGCCCTCTGACAAATAAACGTGGGTTGTTGTTAAATTCCACCAGCTGCACGTCTGTTTTCCACTGGGCCCTGCATGAGGCTTTAAAGGGGCCACAGAGGAAAGGAAAAACTTTTCCATAGTTTCATAACTAGGGTAAAGTGTGGGAGTCTTTGCAATGTAAACAGAGGCTGTGAGTTGGAACCAACTCTATGCAATATGTGTCTTAAAAAAACAAACAAATGTTCACGTACTGCTCATTCTCCAGAATTTAGCAATCTTATTTCCATATTTTATTTTATTTTATTTTTGTATTTTATTTTATTAGAGCAAGGAACGGGTTAGTTATTACTATACTGCCTGGACCTTGCTAAGTGTTTCTCTGTCTCCTAGGATCCCACTCATCTTTCCCAACAGAAAGGCAGTCTTACCGGAGGCTGCTAACAGAAATGGTGGGGGATAATGTGGTGGGCACTCCTTGGCATTGACTAGAAAGTCGGAGGAAGACTGGAGTGCAGCCCACTCATGCCAACTTCTCTGCCTAAGTCACACTTTCAAAGCTAATTTCAGCCGACAGAGGCTTGCAATCCGATAATGAAGTGATTGAAGCCAAGCTCCACCCCATTAGCTGGATGGATAGCTACCATTTCAAGCAGTTCCACACTGTCTCCTAAGAGCGCAGGGGAAAAACAGAGGCCCCATTGTGGAGCAAGATGGGAGGCTAAGAGCTGGACTCCACATGAGGGCCAGTGGCTTCCTTTGAAACACAAAAGCACCCATCATACCAAAGTAAGAAGAATTGCAGGTTATCCCCAGCTGGCTTTATTCTTAGGTGAGACAAACATCTCAAACATTAGCAACACTTAAAGTTCATGTAACTTTTAAACTGAGAGAGGTTTACATATATGAAAGCCTCACATGTGAAACTGCTCTAAAAGCTGCAGCCCCAAGCATACTTAACTAGGAAGTATTACTTCTGAAGTACAAGGGTTAAACTACTTGAAAACTTTAAGCACATGGCTTTTTGTGTGCAAAAAGGAGCTGCAGGGCTCCTGATCTGGATCAGGGTCACTTTTCTCTAACAGATCAATGCAGCTACCTATAATAATTTTTTAAAAAAATGTTGGACACTCTCCTAGGGGTTTCACACAAGTTTCTGGTGATTAAGGTTTGGTTGACAAGGCTTTGCTGTTCAATGGAGACTAAAAAAATCCTGGGACTTGAGCAGGGAACCATCCCCCATGAGAAGCATTGTTTTGGGCAATAGGTTCAAGATAGCAGGAGAGAGTTCTACATGACCTAGGACAGCTCTTGTGGGAAAGTAGATGTTGCTCCAACAAGATTCCATTGAGCTCTTACAACCTAATGATGTCAAGAACCCTGACCTGCAAGGGATTGCAGGGACCTTAATGGGCTAGTGCTCTGACTTACAGCTGTGCATAAAAACTAATAGTGAAGGAGAGTTTACCCACCACCTTCTCAGGAAGTCCATTCCACCATCAAATGACTTTTACTGTCAGAAAGTTCTTCCTAATATTTAAACAGAATCTTCTTTCTTGCAATTTGAATCCATCGTTTTGAGTCCTACCCTCTGGAGCAACAGAAAGCAAGCTTTCTCCATCTTCCAGGTGACAGCCCTTCAAATATTTAAAGATGGCTATTCTATCATGTCTCAGTCTAAACATACCCAGCTCCCTCAACTGTTCCTCATCAGGATTGGTTTCCAGTCCCTTTATCATTTTGGCAGTCCTCCTCTGCACATGTTCCATCTTGTCAATATACAACTTAAACTGTGTTGCCCATAAGTGGACACAGTGCACCAGAAATATGTTTCCAAAATCCCAACCCCACCACCCAAATTCTCTGCTGAATCTCAGAGTTCTGAAATACCTGAAGGGGAAATGTTGTGCCAGGAGTGCCCCTCACTTCATTAGAACTTCAATAAAACACTGCTCTCACACACAGACTTGGATACAATTTTACATGCAATCACATGCTTTGAGGGGGTTCGGGTTGGGGAGTTTATTAAGTGATATGGAGGAGGAGAGGGTTGTAATTGAATAAAAGAAAGTGGAAACTGCATCAGGCCAACCAGACCCCACTTCCGGAACTCATGTTAGAAATTCTCTGAAAATTATCAGATAAGGCAAGAAGAGATACTCAAGTCGGGATACGGATGTGTACGAAAAAAGAAATGGATGTATATCCCGAAGAGCGATGATTCAGACCACATGTGTGCTTAGAACATGGGCAACGGTAGGACTTCTGTATCTCCCTGCATGTGCCTGAGTGCAATGAAATATGTAAACACTTGCAACAAGTATGAGAACATTTAAATGGTGCGTGTCTTCATGGGTAGAGCATGTGCATGCTACTGATTTGGGGAAATTTGTTTTGATTGCTGGATAAGCTTCAAGAGGACACACACACACACACACACACACACACACACACACACACACACACAGTATGTAATTTTTCCATTCCTAGACAGTAATCTGTACAAGTGAGTTACATTTCTCTTCTTTTCTGCTCTTTCTCCTTTAGTGTCCATCTTTGAGAGCATTTGTATCACCTTCTTTCACTCTACTACAGCCTGTGTTTTCCCCAGTCTGATGACTGCAGCTATCATCTGGAGGACAGCTGACTTGCGGGTGTACAGTTAAGCCATTCTGCCTCTTCGTAATATCCAAAATCTGCTTGTTGCACTATGTAGAATAGTGGGGATAAGTGGGGCCGTGAGTCAGCGTGTTCAATCTAGACCCAAACAGTGTGCACTTTCCTAAAAATCAAAAATGCTTCTGAATACCAGTTGCTGGAAACCAGATGAGAGGAGAGGGCTTTTGTGCGCTAGTCCTTCTTGCAAGTTTCCCACAGGTTGGACACTGTGAGAACAGGGTGCTGGGATAGATGGGCCATTGACTTGATCCAGCAGGTTCTTCGTTTGTTCTTAGGTGGAGGCTGATTGAGGGAAGGCTGAACTGAGTGAAAGAGTGTCCCATTTGCCCACATGGACCACATGGACTGGGTAAATGACAGAATCCACTTTCAGGGTGTTATCTAAACCCCTTCTCCACCCATTACAATATCCCCATCATTTCCAGAGGGCCTGGCTTCCCCCGTTAGGCTAGTGAACTGCTTTGGTGTCCAAGACAGGAAGACTGAAGGTGCTGCCCAGGGGCAGAGTTTGCAAACTGTCTTGCAGCTGACTGCAAATCTTCCCTTGCAGGGCTCAGCATTCTGGATCAAGTCCCACCTGTCCAGTAGGTGGGCTGGCCTCAGTAAAATGACACCTGAAAGTGCTCTTTTGGAAGGGATAAGATTCCTTCCTAACCACTGCGATTAAGTGATGCCCTAAAGCATGAAAATTAATAGCAAGGCCTCTCTGGTTTCACCCCGTGTAAGATAATCCAAAGCAAAACAAAGCCCTATCAGGATGTTCTTTTTCCTCCCCACCCCCAACCCGCCTCCAGCCATCTACTGCAAGCCTTTAGGTATATTATGCAAAACTACATTTGAAAGCAGAGAAAAGAAACAGGAACCGGTCCGAGAGGTGTGTGGAACTAATCGCTCAGCTAATCTTCTTTGGCACTGAAAGATGTTCAACCAGAGGATTTTTCAAGCCCACAACTCAGCGGGTAATTTAAGCTTTAAGGAAACAAGAGTCAAAAGGGGACTCAGATTCCCATACAAGCCTATGCAGATCCAAAGGGCTGGGACCCCGGAGCCAAAATCCAGAGCAGCCTTCCAGACATAACAGCCGAGATTGCAAGACCCTCCGAGGGAGCGGCTGTGCTCCGCTGGCGAGACAGGCAGCCCGACAAATATCCAGGATAAAGGCAAGGAAGCCGTCAAACCAGCAAGGAGTGGCTAATTAAGGGGTGGTGTGGTTTAGCACGAGCTCTGTTAAATAGCATTAGAGTCGAGGGAAATGGCTGCCATCGAACTGAGTTTAGGAAGGGCCCTAGCGCAGCAGTAGAGCCTTTGCCCTGCAAGTGGAAGGTTCTAGCTTCAGTACCTGATGGCTTCTCCAAATAGGGCTGGGAATGCCCCCAGCCTGAAACCCGTGAAGCTGCTGCCAGCCAATATTGAGCTACATAGACCATGATTCTGACTCAGTGTAACGCAGTGCAGTCCAGCATCCTGTTCTCACAGTGGTCAACCAGATGCCTGTGGGAAACTCACAAGCAGGATTTGAGCACAAGAGCCCTCTCCCCTCCTGTGGTCTGCAGCAAATGGTATTCAGAAGCAACCAACTGTAGAATAGTGGGTAAGAAGGATGAAGACACAGCTCTCAAAACAACCAGCTCTTTATTCTAGCTCTGAGTCCAGACTGAACAGCAGCTTAGCCAACTGGCTTATATAGTACTCAGTAACTTGCAACAGTAACAAACTTCCCCTAGCTACCCAATCCGTGAACAGCACTCTCAATCCTTCATTTGCATGTTGTGGACCCGAGTGAGAACTGCAGCCACAGTGGGCAGGGTAAGAACTGCAGCCATGGTGGCCAGAAGGAGTACTGCAGTTAACTTAATACATAACACCCATTGTGGACCTGAGTGAGAACTGCAGCCACAGTGAGCAGGGTAAGAACTGCAGCCACGGTGGCCAGAAGGAGTACTGCAGTTAATACATAACACCAACTGAGGAGGCAGAGTAGCTAGTAGCCACCAATAGCCCTCCCCTCCGTGAATTTGTCTAATCCTCTTTTATAGCCATAAGAGTTGGTCATCTCTGCCTCCTGTGGAAGCGAGTTCCATAGTTTAGCTCTGCTCTGTGTGAAGGACTTTCTTTTATCTGTCCTGAATCTTCCCACATTCCGATTCATTGGATGCCTACGAGTTCTTGTGAGAGAGGGAGATAAAAATGTTCCTCTGTCCACTTTCTCCAGTGACATGCATAATTTTATAAACTTCTGCCATGCTGCCTCTTACTTGCATTTTCTCTAAACTACAGAGTCCCAAACGCTGTAACCCATATTTACAGAGTAGCATGTATAACACATGATCCTGTCTCCTGCCTCGGCTGCACCGCCAGGGATGAAAGTGCCCCTGAAGTCGTAAGCGGAGTCTCGCTGGATCACACTCGAAGGTTCCCTCTGGAGAGTTAAAGGGGCATGCTTTTAAATAAGGGTGTTTTATGATGGCGCTTCAAATGTGTGCTCACAGTCTGCAAAGATGTGAGCCCAACTGATGCTAATGCACTAAGAAAGGGGCAATGTGTGAGGTCTAGCACTGACATCAGTGATGTGCAGCCCAAGCCTGGAGGCTTGATTAGACAAGAAAGAGGGAACAAGCAGCAATCAGAGGAAACTGTCAACAGCTGGCGGCAGGTGTAGCTTCCACACTTACAAGGCTGCATCTGAGATGGATAATGGCTGCTATGTGTCAATCCCAAGGAACACGAGGCACGAAATGAAATGGGGTATCTGTGAGAGAGTAGATCGAACATTCTCAGCATGCAGGAATATAAGCTCTTTAGTTGACAGGAAGGGACTTGTCAGTGTCGCTTGTGCATGCAGAGTCATAACTCGGTGGCTGCATTTGCAGCACTACGCCCGTATTTGTTTAGTTATTTAAAGCATCTTTTGCCAAAAGGGCTCCCAGAGCTGCTCATGTAAGATCAGCAGAAAGAAGACAACGCCTGCCTACAGGGTGACAATCTGGAAGTGGACCCTGCTGGGTCTCTTCTGCGGCCTGATGGAATGGCTTCTGCCAGGGGACAGTTGAGAGAAAGAGGCTCTTAATGGAGCTGGTCCTTCAGAAGACTAGTGGTGTGGTCCCTGCTTCCCTCTTCTCTCCCTCTTCTGCAGCCTGATGGAATGGTTGCTGCCAGGGCGCAGTTAAGGGAAGGGAGAAACCTGATGGAGATACTCTCTTGGCATATCCAGTGTGGTGGCTTTGCTTGCCATCATACAATCTGAGGAGTTTTCATATTATTATCTCACCTCGTCTCACTCAGACCTTCTCAGCAAAGACAATTCACTCACAGGAAGCTGCTTCAAGTCGAACTGTTTCTCCATCTAGCCCAACATTGTTTAATTTGACAGACAGCAGCTCTCCAGGCAGAGATCTTTTCAGGCACCTGCTATCTGATCCTTGAACTGGAGATGCCAGGGATTTAACCTTGAGCCTCTTGCCTGCAAAGTCTGTGTTATGCGTCTGATCTGTGATACCTGCCCACATTCAACATCATATTATCATGTAACTGGCAACACCATGAAGTATAATGCAATGTACACCCATGTGTGGATCGGTCATCGTTTTTGGCTATGTAAACTCAGAGGTCTGTATATTCAGAAAGAGAAAAGCACAAAATGCAGGTGGAGGACTGAAGGGTTGCTTTTTATCCCTTCCCATCACACAATTCAAGTAAAGCCCTGCATTTGCTGACCATTTGTGCCCTCTGCCTGTGCAGATCGCAACGGCAGCTTCCGGCATGCTGCATAATTTGAAGAGACACTATGCTGACTAATCAAGAGGGCTTTCAACTAATTAATGGATTTTCAGTTGACTAATTCTCTGTCTTTTATCTACCTCTTGGTTCATGAATTGCATATATATTCACATATCACTAAAGCCTTAATATAGATTACTTTAAAAAAAAATATTGCAAGGAAGCTGAGAATTTGCAAAGATAACCGTAAGAGATAGGTCACCTTATTAATCCATGCACCCCTTGCTGCAAGAAACGTGAACCTCCAATAAACAATGTGGGGTGTTCTTGAACTTTCAGCCCCAGGAGTTAAAACTGGTCCTGGCAACTGATTTACCAGTTTAAGTCATTGAAAGCTTGCAGCCGCAGTAATCAAAGCAGTGCTGTACCAATAATACTCAAACTGTCCTTAGCATCAGTGAAAATGGCAATGAAAATGGAATGTGGGCTCACCTTAAACTTGGCAGTTTTCTTACAGCACTGTGTTTGTGTGAGAGTTATGGGGGGAGGCTGTGTGTGTTCTTATGTGTAGGAGAGGGAGCATGCTGGCCACACCCAGCATCAAGAAATAGAACACAAACATAGGTACATGGAGATGTGGTTTTAACATTGTGAAAGCCCATGCCAGAGTTGTCTTCTGCAACAAGAGATGTGGCAAGAGGGGGTGTATCTGCAAGTGAAGGCCCTCCTGCCAAAGGATAGATGGAAGGGAGGGTCGATGTATCTGAGAAAGCAATGCCAGAATGTATCCCGCAATATTAGGTCTACTTCGCAGTCTTTAAAAGAATTATTTGTTTATTTTGATTAATGACCGCATTATCAAAATAGCTCTCCAATAGCTTTTACGAATAAATTTGGAGCTAGAACGCAGCTAAAACCACACTCCGATTAAAGCAAATACTGTATACACAGAACCAGCATCATTAAAAATAATAAAGTCATTAAGGTTTTTAAAACAGACGTAGGTGAAAAAAATAGAAATAGATTTTTGTGCTCCCATTGGTTTGGTGTTGTTGTTGTTGTTGTTGTTGTTGTTGTTGTTGTGAGGATGCAGGTGAAAGGCAAAGGGGAGAGGAAATGACAGGAGATGGCTAAAAAAATGTTATGGGGCAGGTATGAAATATGTGGAACTGAAACTTTTTAAAAGACTTCTTAGTTTTTGGATCTCCAAATTCTGCCTAAAAAGGGAGGCTGAGTCACTCTACCACTTCCATCATCCTTCATTTTATTACTGCCCCCTCCTTTGCACTGCTATTTTGTGATTAGTAGATATCTCTTAACTTTTAGCCAGCTCAAGTGGGCCCTTGGGGTGGAAAGTCTGAAAATTCTTGATTTCGATGGTAAGTTTCTTGGGCCCAGGGCAGAGGTATGTGGATTGGCATTGCTGGCCATTCGGTTTATTATTATTGATGGTGATTTATTTATTTATTATATTTATTATCATTAGAATTTTTATGCTCTCCTTCATCCGAAGACCACAGGGCTGTTTAAGGTATTAAACACACACACACACACACACACACACACACACACACACACACACACAAAACAACAATCGATAACAGCATTAAGTGTCAGAAGTACCTTAATTCCCAAGTACCTTCACCATTCTTTGCCTGATTTCTTTGGAAGGTTCTATCTAGAAGATATATTCAAAGCTAAGGTAAAACATAACTATCAGTCTTTTGCCCACTAACATGAGGTTTGTTTGATAACTCCTAGGTATGACGAAACTGGGTGGCTGTTGCGATGACTGAGGCAACAGCACCACCAAGTGTCCTTCAATGCTGCCCGCTGCAATTTTTGATGAGGAGGCAGACAGGTCCCTCTAGCGGTTCACACTGACAGTGACCCGGAGTGCAGAAGTGATGCAGGCAC
This sequence comes from Zootoca vivipara, assembly GCF_965207765.1. Lineage (NCBI taxonomy): Eukaryota > Metazoa > Chordata > Lepidosauria > Squamata > Lacertidae > Zootoca > Zootoca vivipara. The sequence goes on along the minus strand of NC_142597.1, from coordinate 27,797,539 downwards.
AATGAAAGTGGTTCTCGTTCAAACATTTATTACATTCTACCTCCCTGCAAGCATCTTTAGCGTGAGGGCCCAAGCCTACCAAGAGGAGAAAATGCATCTCTGCAGCCCGCAGAGTTACTTAAGCAGTTAACAAAAGCAGGCCATTTATTCGGTGAAAATATGACTTTTCTTTGTAGTCAATTCTTAACACACACACCCCCGGGCAAGTGTAGGATTTTGAAACCCTACTCAGCCATGAATCTCAGTGAACACCTTTGGGTGAACACCAACTTACAGACTAGCTTACCTCACAGGGTTCTTGTATTGAGGACAAAATGGGTGGCAGGAGGCCATGTACGCTGCCTTGGGCTCTGTTGAGGAAGGGCAGGATAAAAATGTAATAATGAACCAAATGCTCACTAAAAAAGCTAAAATGCCCCCCTCATAAGTACATAAGAAGAGCCCAGCTGGATCAGGCCAGAGTTCCAACTAGTCTAAAGGTAAAAGGTAAAGGTCTAGTCGTGACCAACTCTGGTGTTGCGCGCTCATCTCGCATTATTGGCCGAGGGAGCCGGCGTATAGCTTCCAGGTCACGTGGCCAGCATGACAAAGCTGCTTCTGGCAAACCAGAGCAGCACATGGAAACGCCGTTTACCTTCCCGCTGTAGCGGTTCCTGTTTATCTACTTGCATTTTGACGTGCTTTCGAACTGCTAGGTTGGCAGGAGCTAGGACCAAGCAATGGGAGCTCACCCCGTCACAGGGATTCGAACCGCCGACCTTCTGATCAGCAAGCCCTAGGCTCAGTGGTTTAACCACAGCGCCACCTGGGTCCTTACATCTAGTCTAACATAATGTTATATTATTTGATTATTTTATAACGGAGTTCTCTACCACCCGGGATAACTTAGTGAGAACTTTGTACCTAAAAAACACAGATATCCCATTATTGTTCCATGAGTGGGGTCTACACCGAATATTTCCATTTCTTAGCCTCTGCCCTTCTATGAGATTTTTTTTTCAGTTTCCCCATTTTTTGCCCATTCTGTTACAGTGAACCTCCTAAAATGTTCAGCTGATTGCAAAACTGTCTCATGAAGTGGTTCTAAGAATCAAATTTAGTCAGAGTTGAGAAGCGATGGTGGAATAATTTTACAGCCCTTTTGCTTTCTATTACTACTACTACTACTACTACTACTACTACTTTATACTCATGTATATCTGCTTCATGCATCTGACAATGTGGGCTCTCGTTATCAAAGTTTTTGCCCCAATAAATCTTTAAGGTGCCGCTGAACTGTTTTCAGCAACAGATCAACACAGTTAACCTGTTGGCATTTGATAAAGATAAGCTAAAACTATTTCCAAACAACTTCATTCAGCACATATTGTTCCCTCTGGTTTTTAATCAAACGGAACCATCTTTGGAAGCCATATTCTGAAACCCTTTTAGAAAATGGCCATTTTAGAGGGCTATAACTGGGGAAACAATTTATTTCAAGTTCCTGTAGAACAGAGCAGCTACAGCAGAATAATAATAATAATAATAATAATAATAATAATAATAATAATAATAAAGCATTGTGGGTTTGATTTGCCCAAGTTGCAGGGAAAAGACTAAGCTAGCCTCTTCCTCTGGACATCTTATTTTTTACATGGAGGAATATATGAATGCTGTCTCTCAGTTACAGTTTATGATGGTTTACTGCATAAAGTTTTACCACCTCATCAGGCTATTGGGTATGGTAGGGGTGGGGAACCTCAGGCCTGGGTGTCAAATGTGGCCCTTTGGGCCTCTCTACCTGGCCCCTAGAACTCTCCCCAGGCCACACCTTTCCCTGGCCTTCCTTTGCATCCTGGGGTTTTATTGCCTAGCCTGAATTTGCCCTTGAACTAAGAATGCTTCTTGCTTGTCTATATGCAGGATAAAGAGGGACCTGTTTGTATGCATAGAAGCAAGCCTACCACACAAAGATCACATTTCTATTAATTGCCATGCCTACATTTGCCTCTGGACCCACCCACCACTGGCATGTGGCCCTTGAAAGGTTGTCTAGAATGAAATGTGGCCCTCGGGCTGGAAAAGGTTCTCTGCCCTTGTTTTATGGGCACTAGGCTACATCCAGGAGCTTCTCTCAGCTAGGGCAGGTTTCTTGCTTCTATGGATTAGAGCAGGCACCCCCAAACTGCGGCCCTCCAGATGTTTTGGCCTCCCTAGCTAAGAGGACCAGTGGTCAGGGTTGATGGGAATTGTAGTCCAAAACATCTGGAGGGCTGAAGTTTGGGGATGCCTGGATTAGAGCAATGTTTCCCAAACTTGGGTCTCCAGCTGTTGTTGGACTACAACTCCCCTGATCCCTAGCTAGCAGGACCAGTGGTCAGGGATGATGGGAAATGTAGTCCAAAAACAGCTGGACACCTTGGGAACAAACACTGGACTAGGACATCCATCAACCTCAATGCCAGCAACTTCTGAGCAAATTTAAGAATGTCTGTATATACAGTATATTTGATGTGTTAAGGCATGCTGGTCCCTGTTGGTTGCTTGCCCTCTCCTCCCTGGAGAGATGTCAACCCTGCTATCTCTAGTGATGCCACTTTTGCCAACGAGTACATTTTGGAGAACTTTAACCACCGCCACATGCAAGATTTTTTCATGCAGCTCTGAATAGACCTGTGCTCTAACAAGGTCCAATAATTCCATGCAACAAGAGCGCTGGATGGGGCTCCGCTCGCCCCGTGGAGGATGTGGATGTCAGTGACTTTGCGCTAATCAATTAACGCTATTAAATATCAAGTATTTCCCATGAAGCTGACATTTCTAATCCCCTTTGCTGCCTTCTCTTTTCACACACCATTGACTGGGGCCTTTCCCCGCCGAGAGGGGTCTTTTTTTCCCAATTTCTCCGGGCTTATTGCTCCCTCCAACTTCCAAGATTAAAGTCATAATAAAGGGGTCCTTTAACAAGAGGGGGGAAATGTAGCTTCGGGCAGGGGGGAAGACACACATACAAAAAAAGGCAGCCCCCTTGTTTAAGCTCAAACCCTCATCTACCTCTCCCTGTGGAGAATAAAGAGGCCTTTTCACCCCAGCAACCAGAAGGCGTGAGTTGGATATGTGGTTTCTAGATAGGCCATAGCTGGAAGCTGCCAGCCCGGGGCCGACTTGTGGTGACATTTTTACTTCAGATTAGACAGCGAGCCTCAAAACTCATTAAAGACGTGGTTGCTGGGGAGACTGGCCCTTCATACAGTCACAAGTTTGACGGAGGCCCTGCTGTATCTATGAAACCAGCCCTCCGTGTGGCTTCAATGGCTGCCTTTCTTCAGAAACTAGACCTAAATGGAGGTCGGAGCCTAACTCTTCTAATATCCCCCACCGGAGGGGCCTGCCCCTTAGCCTGCTTTTGTGTTCTACTTATTTTTCATTATAAACATCCCTCCTCATAATGCGAACGTGGGGAGAGGAGCGGAGGGCAGCGGGAAGGAGGGGTGGCTTTGGCCCACACAATGAGAACGAAAGGCCTGACGAGCTGGGGAACCAATGGTCGCGAGAAACCCGGTTTCCTTAGCTCCAGAGGCATGGTGGGATAGAGTAAACATGGAATATAGCCGTTATGGAGAAAGTAATGGAGGAGCACAAAGGTGGTTTCAAAACTGTGAAATGGCACATGTTGGACAATGTTGCCGGCTACCCATGGCTCACTGTAGGACAGTCTGTTAAGATGGAGAGTAGAAGACACCTTATGCAACCAACTCTCTCTCTCTCTCTTTGTATATAGTTTTTATTACGTTTTCTGTTTTACAATTTAAACTACTCATTTTACATCCTTAAGATATCAGTGACTTCCCTTCTTCTCTTCCCACGGTTCATTTTACATATAAATCCCTGCATATTTTACAAAAACTATACCATTCATTATTCCATTATTACATCCAGCAAAACTTGTTTACACTGTTGAATTTATATTAATGCTGCCAGTGTTTTCAGCTGTACACAGTTATTTCCCAAGTATTCAATAAACGTTTTCTCCTCTAAACGTTTGCTCTTCTTGTTCTCTTATTCCATATGTTAAGCCTGCAAGCTGCACATATTCTGTCAACTACCCATGGCTCATTCTAGTACAGTCTGTTAAGATGGAGAGTAGAAGACACCTTATGCAACCAGCTCTCAACTATTTACAAACTTAAAGTTTGACTGTATATTATTTACATAGTATATGCATGGGAAGTTTCTTGGGAGTGAGGTTATATGGAAATTGTTTGTTAGACTGTATGTATTTTACTTTCTTGGGCTCCTTGATCACTGCGGATGGTGACAGCAGTCACGAAATTAAAAGACGCCTGCTTCTTGGGAGAAAAGCAATGACAAACCTAGACAGCATCTTAAAAGCAGAGACATCACCTTGCCGACAAAGGTCCGTATAGTTAAAGCTATGGTTTCCCCAGTAGTGATGTATGGAAGTGAGAGCTGGACCATAAAGAAGGCTGATCGCCGAAGAATTGATGCTTTTGAATTATGGTGCTGGAGGAGACTCTTGAGAGTCCCATGGACTGCAAGAAGATCAAATCTATCCATTCTTAAGGAAATCAGCCCAGAGTGCTCACTGGAAGGACAGATCGTGAAGCTGAGGCTCCAATACTTTGGCCACCTCATGAGAAGAGAAGAATCATTGGAAAAAACCCTGATGTTGGGAAAGATTGAGGGCACTAGGAGAAGGGGACGACAGAGGACGAGATGGTTGGACAGTGTTCTCGAAGCTATGAACATGAGTTTGACCAAACTGCGGGAGGCAGTGCAAGACAGGAGTGCCTGGCGTGCTCTGGTCCATGGAGTCACGAAGAGTCGGACACAACTAAACGACTAAACAACAACAACAATGTATTTTCAAAAAGTAAAGTTAATGAGATTTTTTTAAAAAGAGAGAGAGAAAAGGAACTGATTTTTTTAAAAAATTATTCACATATATATATTGGACATGACTATGCTGTATAGACAACTCAGTAATCTGAAAAGCAACCTTAGTGCGCTCCTTTCCATTCAGCCAAGGATCCAAAGCATGGTACAATCAATCACAGGAATGATAGGTGAAAAGAGACTGACAGGAAACACTTTAGGGATGTGAGTGATTGGGTCTGACACATTATGCAGACAGAATGTGCTCTGTTGCCAAGATGTGGTCCTTCCCACAGAATCATTGTCAAAATGCTATTAGCCTGATCATATGTGTGTATACTTACTTGGGAGTAAGCCTACTTGGGAGTAAGCCCCTCACCAAATCCACAGGACTTAACTCCTAAGTAAGTGTTTAAAGGATTGTAGCAAAACTTTCAATGATTTCAGAATCACTGTGATATGTTTTGAATACTCCAACATGAGTCTTTAGATTATACCAAGCAAATAAAAGACACACCAAACTGCTACTCTGGGTAGCCAGTAACAGAAAACTTCCATCCATCCGATTAATAGGTCTTAATAGGTATAAATACCTTCAACCCATCTTGGAATAAACGATCAAGAACATTGAACTTCAGATAGCTTCAACAAGGTCTTTCTGAAACCATATTGGCTCCGTTTTGGATTAACTGTGATAGATTTGCATTGATTTAGTACTGACCCAATCCTCATCGTGTTTCAATCAGGAGCTCAGTGGGAACTTGCCCTCCTAGTGAGACCTTGATTCACTGAGAACCTTAGACATCTCCTTACTGCCATCACAAGCTTCAAATGGAAAATATGGGGCTGGGAGAACTCCCCTCCCTCACTCCCAGTGTGTTGTCCAGATGGGAAGCAGTGGGGTGGAGAACAACTAGAAAAGGTCATTGCTTTCATGCTTGATGTTCTCAAATGAGGAATGAAAATGGCCCTCCAGATTCTAGAGACAGCATAGCTGCCAAGTTATCCCTTTTTTACAGGGATTTTCCCTTATGCTGAATAGGCTTCCTCACGAGAAAAGGGAAAACTTGGCAGCTATGAGAGACAGTCGTACAAAGAAAATCAAGGGCATTGCTAGGAATCCTTGGTATTGGACTACCAAAAAGATCAAACATACAGCAAGACTTTGTATTTCGGCAGTAGCTGAACTAGCTATTGGATTGAAACATCTTCCATGGCTCTTACAAATGCAAACTCTCATCAAATCTGGATCCTAGAATTTTGGGATTCAGACCCTAGGCACTAATGGTAGGATTTAACCTATTTCTCTCTCCCCCCCCCCCCGCTTTGTCTTGTTCATTTTCACCGGGTCCTGCTTGTGGGTTTCCGACAGGTATCTGGTTGGCCATTGGCCAGATCCCATGGGCTCTTCTTATGTTCTTAAGATTCTTCCCATAGGTGATCCTACACAGGAGCGGATCTACTATGAAACTAATGAAACTTTAGTCCACATTGCTTTAAAATGTTGGGTTTGGTACACCCAATTTGAGTCACATGTCTTAAATTGATTAATTTCTTGTTGTATTTCAACAATTCCCTAGTTTTAGTAGCACAGGTGCTATAAAGGTGTGGTGATCTGTCATGGAACAACCCCAGTGAAGAAGGTAACAGTGGTTACTCAGACCTCGGTTGCTGGTTGCTAAGTGCCACCCGTGACAGTGCAAGCTTCATGCCCCCCCCCCAATGTAGGTCCACCACTGATTCTACATGGTCAAGTTCCACACCCACCCACCCTTGAATTTAGCATTCAGCAAATAAAAGCAGGAACAGAGACCTTGGAAACTACTTGAAAGTTTCTGGCTGTGAACTTCCCTTTAGAAAATGTCCGTTTTGGGGTGGAGGGTAGCTATAGTAGACAGTCTGCAATACAAGGGGATTAAAACAACTTTCTCACAGGTGCACATAATAATAATAATTATTATTATTAGGAGAAGGGGGCATGTGTGTAATCTAGAGGTGGAAAGAATAGGGACTGTGTGTGGGTGTGGAAAGTTAAAAGCCCCCAAATAGAGTGCTGAGGTTTTGAGAGCTGCAGCCTGCCTTGTATGAAATCTGAAGTGCTTTGCATTGAAAAGTAGCCTTGGAGAGCAAACAGCTTTGACTTTTATCCTTTCTGCTAAACACCCATCCACTTCCTTCTGCCATCTTTGGTCAAGGTAGTCTCCTTTGCTAAGTTCTGTTGATTTTGAAAGCTGAAGGACGGCCAAGGAGGTTCTATAAGAGCCACGGCACTTGAGAGAAAATATGCACGCTTTGCTAAGCCGGTTTCTTAAAAGGGGGTTTTAAATAAAGAAGTTTATGGTCTTTGATCCTCACCACTTTCGCCCTCTTCAAGAACAGGTGTTCTTTCGCCCTCTTCAAGAACAGGCCCCTCTTTTCCGTTCGACCCAAGAGAACCTTGGGAACAGGAAGGAAGATGGATTTAGCCAAGTGATACTTGACGGCTCTAGAAGTTTATAAAATGATATTGGGCATGAAGAAAGTGGAGAAAGCTTTTTCTGCGTCTTCTCATAACACTAAAATTCGTGGACACCCAATGAAGCGGAATGTTGGAAGATCCAGGACAGATAAAAGGAATTAGTCCTACCTACTCCCACAGGGACCCAGGTGGCGCTGTGGTTAAACCACTGAGCCTAGGGCTTGCTGATCAGTAGGTCGGCGGTTCGAATCCCTGTGACGGGGTGAGCTCCCGTTGCTCGGTCCCAGCTCCTGCCAACCTAGCAGTTCGAAAGCACGTCAAAATGCAAGTAGGTAAATAGGAACCGCTATAGCGGGAAGGTAAACGGCGTTTCCATGTGCTGCTCTGCCACATGACCTGGAAGCTATACGCCGGCTCCCTTGGCCAATAATGCGAGATGAGCGCGCAACCCCAGAGTCGGTCACGACTGGACCTAATGGTCAGGGGTCCCTTTACCTTTACCTGTACTCCCACAGGAGGCAGTGATGGGCACAACCTTGCATGACTTTAAGAGAGGATTGGGCAATTTCATGGCTACTAGCCATGATGGCTATATTCTGCCTCCATGGTTGGGGGCAGGGATACTTCTGAATACCAGCTGCTGAAAACCACAGGAGACCTTCTCCAGGCCTACCCAAAGGCCACGTGATAGACACGATTTTTGCTTAAGTCTTGCACATGGAAAATGCATCTGATGTGGGACTGCACTCTCATCAAAAAGAATGGTGCACTTGGAGCCAATACCATCATTGTGCGCTGTGATGTAACTGGGCTTGGAGTGGGATCTCTGCTTAGCCCCCAAACTCACTGGGTGTCCTTGCATGTTGGCCATGGAAAGCGTAATGCTGGTGGTCAACAAAAGAGGTTTAAAGACTGTCTCAAGGCAAATCTAAAAAAAATGTAGTATAAACACTGACAACTGGGAAACACTGGCCTGCGAGCACTCCAGTTGGAGAACAGCCTTTACCAAAGGTGTCATGGGCTTTGAAAACACTCGATCTCAGGACGCAAGGGAGAAACATGCTAAGAGGAAGGCACGCTTGGCAAATCCACACCGTGATCAACTCCCGTCTGGAAACCAATGTCCCTACTGTGGAAGGACGTGTGGATCCAGAATTGGCCTCCACAGTCACGGACTCATTGTTAAAACCGTGTGTATGGAAGACAATCTTACCCAGCTACGAGTGATCGCCAAAGAAGAAGCACGCTCTCCCTAACCCATCTCAGAGATTGTTTTGGGATGTGCAGGGGCAGAGGTTCTGTACCATGGGTAGGCAAACTAAGGCCCGGGGGGTGGATCTGACCCAATCGCCTTCTAAATCTGGCCTGCAGATGGTCCGGGAATCAGTGGGTTTTTACATGAGTAGAATGTGTGCTTTTATTTAAAATGCATCTCTGGGTTATTTGTGGGGCATAGGAATTCATTCATCCCCCCCCCAAAAAAATAGTCAGCCCCCCACAAGGTCTGAGCGATAGTGGACCGGCCTCCTGCTGAAAAAGTTTGCTGGCCCCTGTTCTGTAGACTCACATATACCCTTCAACATTTCTCCGATGAAAATAAGGATGTTCTATTCAATAACATTTATACCCCGCCCATCTGACTGGGTTGCCTCAGCCACTCTGGGCAGCTTCCAACATACTGTATATAAAAACATTAAACATATAAAAACTTCCCTATACAAAGCTGCCTTCAGATGTCTTTTAAAGGTTGTGTCTCCTTGGCTCAGGGGTCGCATAACTCCATTCTCTCCAGCATTTGTCCCATGGAAATAGGGACATCCTATGGAAATGCAGGACATTTCATGATCCAATCAGAAACCTGGACAGCTTCTATAAAACCAGGACTGTCCCTGGAAAATAGTGACACTTGGAGGGTAAGATAAAAATACAGTAAAATATAGACTTCCCATGTATAGGCCGTAGGTAACTATTACTGCATGATGGTCATGTAGGTCTGGTTGCTGTCATTCCCAGTGGACAGGAGAATGCATTCTTGCTCATCTGTTGCATGCAAGCTGTACACTGTGAACCAAGCCACAGTCTTTGGACTGCAAACTAGCAACCTCAAGAACAAGATGGGCAGCACAGAGGTACAATTAAAATGTAGGGGCTCTTTTACTGTATCATTGATTGCAGTGTTCATTTATCTTAGCAAAGCTAAGCCTCCCAGTATGGAGATGTTGGGAAATCTTATTAGGCCTACACAAGATCTATTATCTATATATATATTTGTTTGTGTGTGTTTGTGTGTGTATGGTACAGTATATCTCAGAGACACAGCAGTGGTGCCAATTCCCCTCTTTGGTGCAAAATTCCCAGTTTGCTCTGGTACTAATTACACAGCATTCTGTGCATGGATAAGTGCTTAATCTTAGAGCTGTTGACACTGGAAACGGCCCAGTCTAGCCTGGGGTGGATATTAGTGAAGGGAACTTGGCCTTCACAGCTAATACCACATCATGTGTTGCGCAAATGTTCACTTTAGTTGCAGGTAATGGATTTCCGACGGCATCTGGGATCTTTCTGTGGCATGTCTAATCTGGAAAAATATATGACCCAAGCACTTTGCCGTATCGGGTTCCCCCTCAATTTAAAATAAAATTAATATTGTTTTAATTCTTGGCTCAAACTTTTTGAAATAAAATGCAGCCCCTCTTGCCTTGTGCTACCTAGCTAGCCCGTCCTCCCCCAGTGATCAAACCCTGGCCACAGGCTGGGTTATTGCAATGTGCTTTATGTGGTTCTGCCTTGAAGATTAGTCAGAAGCTCTAGCTGGCCTAGATCACAAGCCTGGACTCCTGTCAATCACTAGGCAACATATTAGTCATCACCTACGTGGTTTTAAAAATGTAAATTGCAGGTGCAGGAGCCATGGCCCCATCAGGGGTCGGGAGCTTTAACTGCTTGGCCTGGTCCTGATCGGCTCCCTGCAGCTGCAATTTGCACCTAAAACAGCACCTTCCCCAGTATCAAACATCTTGAGCTCTACGATTGGCAGGTGGCTCTGTTGGTGGTGCTGCCAGTGGGGGGGGGGTGTCCAGTAGGTGGTGACTTGTGACAGGGCCTCCTTGGTGTTGACCAGCTGTTTAACAATCCAGCTACTGTATTGTCCTTTAATGATCCTTTCGCACAATCCTTCGGTATACACCAGCTCTCATTTCCTCCAGGATACTGCTTACATTCAGTTCATACTGTCATTCCATCACAAGTGTGCTTGAATTTACTTGATCAGTACAGGCAGGAACGAGATGGCCAGCATCACGCTTAAGAATCTATGTATAGGGAGGTATTGGGACTCAATCCCAGGCTCGCTTGGGTACACCTGTGTATGTTGGATCCAGACCCACTAGCACCCAAGAGTGGCTGGGGAAACCCAGACAGATGGGCGGAGTATAAATAAAACAACAACAGCTTTGATCCCAGGCTTGCAGCAGACCTTCATAGAAAAGTAGGAAGAACCATCCCAATTAGCTACAAAATTAATGGCATCATCTTCTTTCAAGCAAGCCAGTGACTGAGTCAAGGATTTAGCCAAGGTTCTAGCTCAGGGGTCAGCAAACTTTTTCAGCAGGAGGCCAGTCCACTGTCCCTCAGACCTTGGGGTGTGGGGGTGTGGGGCTGGGCTATATTTTGGGAGAAAATGAACGAATTCCTATGCCCCACAAATAACCCAGAGATACATTTTAAATTAAAGCACACATTCTACTCATGTAAAAACACCAGGCAGGCCCCACAAATAACCCAGAGATGCATTTTAAATAAAAGGACACATTCTACTCATGTAAAAACACGCTGATTCCCGGACTGTCCACGGGCCGGATTTAGAAGGCGATTGGGCTGGATCCAGCCCCCAGGCCTTAGTTTGCCTACCCACGTTCCAGCTTCTCCCTGAGTTTTGCAAACCACCCGGCAGAAACCATTGATTCAAGTTGATTCCAACCATTCCGGACAGAAAAAAACAACTTTTCCTTGGGTAGTTCTGTGCTTTAAGAGACAACATGAATTTCAAGGACAACAGACACCAAATAAAGGAAGGATAGTTTTATTTTAATTACTAAACATTTGATTTCCAACTCTTGAGGATAATGTTGTGTAAGGGAAAATGGGGAGAGATCATGAAATGGAATGCCCATATATCTGCATGTAGTCTTGGGAGTGTCCAAGCTTACTAGCTTGAATGTAGCTTAAAAAACAACAACATGCAATAAGTGAAATCACATCTATCCAGGAATGCCAGTGAGGTCTTGTCCTATTCTCAAGCTTATTCACCTCTATAAGAAGAGGATACCTTCTAATCAAGAGCTGCTCCTGAGCTCAGGGATGGACACTATTTTTACAGTACAAGTAAACACCTTTGGACCATTCATCTCAGTTTCAGCAGCCAGTCTTGTGCACCTTCATCAGCAGAGGCCCATGGCTCAGTCCAACAGAAATGAAATGCCAAGAATTGATGCCTAGGGATTCACCTTTACACACACACACACACACACACACACACACACACACACACACACACACTTCTCCTCTACTGCTAGCAAAGCCATTCCGAGTTAGTGTGTTGAAGGACCCGCTCTCTCACTCACTCCACAGGCAGGCGTGCCTACGGATGTTGCTTTGGATTCATCCACTTGGGAATCGGGGATCAAAAATTCCAGGAGGATGTCTGCGAGGCAGTAAACCATGTGCCTGAAAGAAAGAACACAGGACTTTCAGGGGGCTTGGAAAGCCTAAGGGATATTCCACGCATTAAGGCCCTCTGCTGGGGAAAAGGCGACAGCCTGAGCTCAATATGGACTACAATGAAGAGGGGGAAATACTGGATGACTTGTGCCTTAGTGATGGATACTGCTGAATCGGCTCGCTTGGGGGATGGCCACCACTGAGCACGAGAGCACATGTGTCGCCTGCAAAATGCCCTCGGTGGCATCTCCAGGTAGGCCTGCTAAGAAAAGCACCTGCTTGGAACCCCAGAGGGCTGGTGTCAATCAGTGCAGACCGTACTGAGCTAGGTGGGCCAATGGCCAAGTCCTTCTTTGCCCTAAAGTAAGACGTAGGAGGGCTATTTCCTCCTCCTTCCTATCTGTACGTCCCATCAACGAGCTGCCAAGCACAGCAGTGCATACAGAGGAGTCATGGAGAAGTGCTGCCCATAAGGTGAGGTCTTGTGGAGAAAGGAACCCCCCCTCCCCATCTCCCCCAGGGTTTGTAAAGAAGAAACCAGTTCCCACCTCAAACAGCACTAGCTCCTTCCTAGGAGAGAGATGATATCCCAGCTCCCTTGGTCTGATCTACAAATCAACTTGGCAGAACCCTGTAAATTGCAGCTTTTGTTTTCATTTTGGGGGAAAAAATATCAGCTATTACAACAATACAGAAAAGTTTGCCTATGGCAGCTACGGACGATCCAGAGCGTGGAGGATAGCTAAGTTTAGTGCCCACAATACATAGCAAAAAGGCACTCACTCTCTCAAATATTCTGTTACACTTATGTCCTGTTTGAGGGTTTCCCACAGAGGTTGGCCCCTGTGATAAGAGGATGCTGGATTAGATGGGCCACAGGCTTGATCCTGCAGGCTCTTCCTCTGTTCTTTTGTTAGATTAATCTGATTGTCCCCCCACCAGCACCTAAGATGCACCAGAGATTAGCTTGGTGCACCTCAGAGTATTGCTAAAGCAAAGTATTCCATATGATCCCTGGGCAATTTGATCCAATTGTTTTGGGTTTTTCTTAAGCTATGCACTGTACACACGTCTTTCTTCGTCTGTAAGGATGCCATGTTGCCAAGGTTACCTGTTTATGATAGGATGTTGCATGGACTCCAGGACTAGGCTCCAACTCTGTCGACATTTACTGGTCCCAAGGATTTCCAGGATTAATTCTGTTGACATCAGAGGTTGGCATGAATTCCCAAGTACAATGTGGATCTTGCAGTACAATACAAGGTGCTATACGCGGAGGAGTATGCAGCAAGATTTAATTCTTTGGGCACCAAAAATATGTTTAGAACTGAATAAATATCACCAGGAGACATATGCCTCTTGAATGACTATACCAGCTTTCTCCAACCAGATACCTTCCAGATGTTCTACTGTTGAGTTATTTATTGCATTTATATCCCACCTTTTCCTCCAAGGAGCCCAAGGTGGCATACATGGTTCTCTTCCTCCTCATTTAATCCCCACATCAACAACCCTGTGATGTTAGGCTGGGAGGCAGGGACGGGTGGAAGGTCACCCACTGAGCTTCATGGTTGAGTAGAGAGATTTGAACCCTGGTCTTTTCCAGGTCCTACACTGACCTCCAGGTCCTAACTGTCACACCACCATTGGCTTTCTGCTTTGAACTACATTACCCACCAGCCCCAGACAATATGGGCCAATGGTCAGGGATGATGCAAGTTTAATTCAAAATACCTATAGGGACCCAGTTGGGGATGGATGAAGCACTGCCTAATGTCCCTAGATCAAAGGTCAGATCAGGGTTTTAGAGGTCATGGTTGCACTAAAGGTGACTTGCCATCAAAAATATATGATATTGAGGTGGAAGAAAAGAACAGGGTTGGGGGAAAGCAAATTCAGATAAATCCAACTCTTTCACACTGTTGCATAGTGAAGTTAAGTGATGACCATGTGAAATGGCCATTGAAAGAGGAAGTTCTAAGAAGTCAGAAGCCAAATGGCAATTGGTCTCGCCTGACATGAAGGGCTTTGTTGTCTTGCACTAGGGAGCGGGTGGCACTGTGGTCTAAACCACTGAGCCCCTTGGGCTTGCCGATCGGAAGGTTGGCAGTTTGAATCCGCGTGATGGGGTGAGCTCCCGTTGTTCGGTCCCAGCTCCTGCCAACCTAGAAGTTCGAAAGCACACCAGTGTGAGTAGATAAATAGGTACCGCTGTGGCGGGAAGGTAAACGGCGTTTCCATGAACTCTGGCACTCGTTACAGTCCTCTGTGCACCAGTAGCGGTTTAGTCATGCAGGTCATAGGACCCGGAAACTGTCTGTGGACAAACGCCGGCTCCCTCGGCCTGAAAAGCGAGATGAGCGCTGCACCCCATAGCACCTTTGACTGAACCGTCCAGGGGTCCTTTACTTTTTTTACCTTTTCGTTGTCTTGCCCTTCCCTTAGATGCAGCCAGATGGAATGGCTGCTGAAAGGGGAAATTCTGACAAAGAAGAAACCACTAGGCCATGAGACGTAGCCAGGTTGGTGAAGAGAGCCTTGCTGTGACAACTCTCCCTGTGATGCAGCCAGATGAAAACTGGACCCACCCATTATGGCCAGGTGAAAACTGGTATCCACCCAGTACCTCTGATCTATAAGACCTATTCCATCATGCTCAATACATAAAGCAAAGGAAAACCTAGCCTAAGATGGACTTGGGAGTTCTACACCAAAATGCTTGCAACACCAGTTCATTATAGAATCACAGAACTGGAAGAGACTCCAAAGTTCATTTGGTTCCACCCCCTGCAAGGCAGGAATCACAGCTTAAGAATCCCCAACAGGTGGCCAGGAAAGGTCTGTTGAAAATCCTCCAATGAAGGAGAGTCCAGCACCATCTGAAGGAGTCTGTCCATTATCGAACGGCTCTTATCATCTCCTTTCTTGTAACTCGAATCCATTGGCTCATAGGAGCAGCAGGAAACAAGCTTGCTCCACTTCAATGTGGAAGCCCTTCAGATATCTGAAGATGGCTATCACATCTCCTTTTCTCCAGACCAAACATACCCAGCTCCCTCAACCGTTCCTATAAGGCTTGGTTTCCAGACCCTTGATCATCCTGACCCAGACTCTTAAGAGTCGACTCTTGTTTCACTCGCAAGGCGGGGGGGGAGGGAAATCGGTTCACTCACCAGGCAGAATCCCCATGAGAATCTGTAAGGCCTGCCTTTCTGCTGCAGCCTTCTGTTCCTCTGTTCTGAGTGGTTTGGGGGCTGCAGGCAAGACTCCACCAGGCCATATTGATTCCTGGAGCAACCTAAGGTACTGCACCCAGCGCTGAGTGCAGGTCAGATTGTCCACCTGAACTTCCAACCACCTGTAATCAGGAAAAAAAGGAAGGAAAGAAGAGATTGGGGACTAAGTTTACTATGCTGGCGCTTTTGATGCTATTTTAAAAAACCTGATGCTTCACAATAGGAACACCACACAGACAGCAAACGGGCTAAAAATAAAGACGCCGACCGACCCAAACACCAGAGTTTGTTCATCCGGGGTGCTCGAGAAAGGATTTCTGTGCCGGGATTTTGTGCAAAGGTATCTCGATTGTGAATATAAAAAGATAGCCAACCCATGACTGAGGCATGACCTTGCTTCAAAAGAAAAACGGACCGTGCCGGACCAGAGCAGCTTTGAGCCAGACGGTATAAAAAAAGAGATGGAGATTGCAAAGGCAAGGGG
Organism: Zootoca vivipara; assembly: GCF_965207765.1. NCBI lineage: Eukaryota > Metazoa > Chordata > Lepidosauria > Squamata > Lacertidae > Zootoca > Zootoca vivipara. Next base: position 27,781,767 of record NC_142597.1, on the reverse strand, counting down.
TGTCGGCTTCCCATTTGGAGACACATAACTTGTGCATGCCGTCATGGGTTCTGCATTTGAAACAGACACGAACAGAGGATGAGCCCGTTGCTAAAGGGAGAGCTGCTTTAAGACCAGAGCTCACAGTGGTGGGAGACAGGGCCAGGGCCAGGGCCAATGCCAGTGATTTGGTGTTGTTAGGCAACTGCTGAGGGCCACGCCGTGGCAAGGTGCCAACCACAAACCCCTTGCGTCTGTGGCCCCTATTTGCTGTTGCTGCCTTCATGGCTACTAGCTATGTTGGCTATCCTCTGCTTCCACAGCTGGAGATAGCAGTGCTTCTGAATCAGCAGCTGCCAGAAGCTACAGGAGGGGAGAGGGCTCTTGCGCTTGGGTCCTGCTTGCGGGTCTCCCACAGGCAATCTGGTTGGCCACTGTGAGAACAGGATGCTGGACAAGATGGGCCGGTGGCCTGACCCAACAGAACTCTGATGATGATGATGATGATGATGATGATAATAATAATAACAATAATAATAATAATAATAATAATTTATTATTTATACCCCGCCCATCTGGCTGGGTTTCCCCAGCCACTCTGGGAGGCTTCCAACAGAAAAATAAAACACAGCAATCTATTAAACATTAAAAGCCTCCCTGAATGTCTTCTAAAAGTCTGGTAGTTGTTTTCCTCTTTGACATCTTTTGGGAGGGCGTTCCACAGGGCAGGCACCACCACCGAGAAGGCCCTCTGCCTAGTTCCCTGCAACTTGGCTTCTTGCAGCGAGGGAACCGCCAGAAGGCCCTCGGTGCTGGACCTCAGTGTCCGGGCAGAATGATGGAGGTGGAGACGCTCCTTCAGGTATACTGGACCGAGGCCATTTAGGGCTTTAAAGGTCAGCACCAACACTTTGAATTGTGCTCGGAAATGTACTGGGAGCTAATGTAGATCTTTCAAGACCGGTGTTATGTGGTCTTGGCGGCCGCTCCCAGTCACCAGTCTAGGTGCCGCATTCTGGATTAGTTGTAGTTTCCGAGTCACCTTCAAAGGCAGCCCCACGTAGAGCGCATTGCAGTAGTCCAAGCGGGAGATAACTAGAGCATGCACCACTCTTGGTAGACAGTCTGCAGGCAGGTAGGGTCTCAGCCTGCGTACCAGATGGAGCTGATAGACAGCTGCCCTGGACACAGAATTGACCTGCACCTCCATGGACAGCTGTAAGTCCAAAATGACTCCCAGGCTGCGCACCTGGTCCTTCAGGGGCACAGTTACCCCATTCAGAACCAGGGAATCCTCCACACCTGCCCGCCTCCTGTCCCCCACAAACAGTACTTCTGTCTTGTCAGGATTCAACCTCAATCTGTTAGCCACCATCGATCCTCCAACCGCCTCCAGGCACTCACAAAAGGACCTTCACTGCCTTCACTGATTCTGATTTGAAAGAGAGGTAGAGCTGGGTATCATCCACATACTGATGAACACCCAGCCCAAACCCCCTGATGATCTCTCCCAGCGGCTGCATGTAGATGTTAAAAAGCATGGGGGAGAGGACAGAACCCTGAGGCACCCCACAAGTGAGAGCCCAGGGGTCTGAACACTCATCCCCCACCACCACTTTCTGGACACGGCCCAGGAGGAAGGAGCGGAACCACTGTATAACAGTGCCCCCAGCTTCCAACCCCTCTAGACGGTCCAGAAGGATGTTATGGTCGATGGTGTCAAAAGCCGCTGAGAGATCCAGCAAGACTAGGAAACAGCTCTCACCTTTGTCCCTAGCCTGCTGGAGAATATCAACCAGTGCGACCAGGGCAGTTTCAGTCCCATGATGAGGCCTGAACCCCGACTGGAAGGGATCCAAATGGTCCGCTTCTTCCAGGCATGCCTGGAGTTGTTCAGCAACCACTTGCTCAATCACCTTGCCCAATAATGGAAGATTATGATGACATGTCCAAGAGCTGAGCATGGAGATGCAGAAGCTTCCACCTGCTTCCACCTCTTCTTTTGGACAGTGGTGTGGACTGGGCGTACAGCAAAAGTCCACAAGGCAAGGAGGTAGTCCCTATTGGAGCCGACACCGAGAGGACAGCAACAGGAAACACAAGACTAATAGGAAAAGGAGGCTCCTAGATCTCCCCACCTTCCACCTCCCATTATCATCACCAGCAGATGGACTGACAAAACTTTTGGCCAAACGGGGATGTACATGGCTTCCCTCCCACCCTCATTTAATCGCTGCAACGAATGAATGAATGGATTTATTACAGTCACAGAACAGAAATTAATCCCCACAACCACCCCGTTGAGATAGGAGAGGCTGAGAAGCAGTGTGACCAGCGCCCAACATCACACCCAGTGAGTTTCATGGCCCAAGTGGGGATTTGAACCCTGGTCTCTCCCAGGTCCTAGTCCAACACTCTAACCACTACACCACACTGAGGGTTCTGGAAAAGGAAGTTTATTAAGCATCACCAGCGCTCGGCAGCCATTCTCAAGGAATCCACAAAAAGAGAGAGAAATAAATGAAGCTCAGAAGGGCCACCCTAATCCTTTATGGAAATTATCCCGGTTTCTGCAAAGATGTTTCACCTCTGCAACATCTCCTCTCAGTCATCTGCCAGTGCTGCAATAGTCCCTGCTTGCTACAATTCCTGCCTTTCCTCTTATGCTGGAAAACGTGGGGTCCAGTCACCGCCGTGGACCAGACTGATCTACGTCGAGCAAGTTGCTAAATAGTGTGCGAGGAAGAGAACAAAAAAACGAAATCGCCAGTAAATCAGCGGCTACAAAGCACTCAAGAGCCCTTCTTAAGGGCCGGCCAAGAATAGAAGAGAGTGGCTCGGAATTTTACTGGAAATGTTCTCCGCGCCTACCCTGTAAAAGTTTACAACGGTATAAACCGTGAACAATGTGTTCTGTACCCCTGGCCGGAGGACAGTTTGATGAAGTGTTTGTTTAGCAGAGCTGCGATCCTTCCTGACCCCGGAGGGATGGGAGAGGAGTGCAGCAGGCTCCCAGATGTGTCTGGTAGAAAGAGCAAACGTCTGAAGCCCAGGCCCAGCTGTCCCCTTAAGGCGGTGAACATCTGGAGACAGAGGGAGCCTCAGTGGTCCAAGGCAGTATATCTCAGAATGTGGGAGGAACAGCCCTAGTTCAGCGGCGGAGCATCTGCTTTGAACGCAGAAGGTCTCAGCTTCAATCCACAGCAGCATCTCCAGGTGGGGGAGGCTCCCTGCCTGAAACCCTGGAGAGAGCTGCTGCCAGTCAGTGTAGGCAACACTGAGCTAGACTGGCTCAGTGTATGTTCCTAATTCAAAACAGTAGAAAACAGACAAACGAATAAGGAACATGCTCTGCTTAACATTCCTTCTCTCCACATTGAGCAAACAAGCTAAGGACACGTGTAGTGCGAAGATATCAAAGGTTTCTGGGATATGATTTATAAAGAATTAAAGAAGATTCTAAAATATTCCTTTTAAAAAAAATCCGGAAATATTCCTATTAGGAATGATGGAAAGCGACATCCAAGCCAAAGATAGATGTATAGTAAGCTACGCAACAGTAGTAGCCAGACTCCTCATAGCAAAAAATTGGAAAACCCAAAAAATACCTAATAAAGAAGATTGGCAGCTAAAAATGGTTACATATTATAATTTGGCGATTAAGCATGATGAAATTAAAGGAATAGGGGAGGAAGGGGAGGATAAAAAATTGGAAATTATTTGTGGATTACATTAAACAACATGTAGAAAAAGCCGATCTTCTGGCAGATATTTAAAGGCTCAAATAATTAAACAAATGAGAAAAAAGAGAAACAAACCTTGAAAGGAGGTATGCAGTTAAATATGGTAACCCACAATTGTTACATAGTAGTGGCTGAGAAGTAGAAGGGGAGGGGAGGGGAAGGGATAAGTGGGAGGGATAAGGGGAAAAGTATACAGTATACAGTCATACCTCGGTTTAAGTACGCTTCGGTTTGAGTATTTTCAGTTTAAGTACTCCGCGGACCTGTCTGGAACGGATTAATCCACTTTCAATGGACTTTCAATGGGAAAGTTCGCTTCAGGTTAAGTACGCTTCAGGTTAAGTACGGACTTCCGGAACCAATTACACTCATACTTCGGGTTAAGTACGCTTCAGGTTGTGTACTCCACAGACCCATCTGGAACGGATTAATCCACTTTCCATTACTTTCAATGGGAAAGTTCGCTTCAGGGTAAGTAGCCTACGCTTCAGGTTAAGTACAGACTTCCGGAACCAATTGTGTTTGTAAACCGAGGTGCCACTGTATGGAGATTTAAGTGTATTGGAACAATCACAAATGCCGTTTTATTTACTTCTGTGTTTTATTTCTGTAATCTGTAAAAAAAAACAATGAAAAAAAGAAGAAGATAAGGACGCGCGTGAGGCCTGGGGAATGCAGCAAAGCCTTCTTGTTTGTGACACACACACCCCGCCTAACCAAAAATGCTGCCAGAAGAGGCCTGCCAAAAGTGCTTGAAAACCACTAAAATGGCTTTGAGTGACTTCCTGATAAGAAACATGTATTTTTAGCAGGGCCTCTCCTTATCCTCTTATTTCAGCCAAAGTTGAAACAAGATGTTGCATTTTAATTGAGGGGCTGGTTTTTTGTTTTTGTTTTGCTGCTTTATGGTTACTGAGGCTCCTTCAAATAGATAAACAATTACAAACTCATTGCTGCTGCCCCCCACCCCACCCCCTGCTGGAAAAGATTCTCAGGATGAGCTTTGAACAAACCAAAGGCCAATGCACTGAATTCGGTTCAAACGTCTTGCAGAACACTTTGTGCAACTAAGGACTTATTGGGCCTGCCTGGGAAGGCCGTTGTTCAAAACCTAGCCCGCCACTGAGTTGCTGGTAGGCTCTGGTGTTTCATTTGTAGAAGGCAAGGTGGAATAAAGGCCAACCACAGAGGGTTGTTGTGATATCGCTGCTGCAGGGCACCCTGCACACTATGAATGCAAATACTCAAATCACTTTATATTGGGGAAGGTGGCGGCACTGTGATCCTCCAGATGTTGTCAGACTCCAGCTCCCATCAGTCCTAGCAAAGATGGCCTATAATTGGAAGTGATGGGAGCTGTATTCCAGCAGCATCTACATCTGCTTTATTCCAAGGTCACCTTGAAAAGGCAATGGAGGGTGGTGGTCCAGGGCAGGCATCCCCAAACTGCAGCCCTCCAGATGTTTTGGCCTACAACTCCCATGATCCCTAGCTAACAGGACCAATGGTCGGGGAAGATGGGAATTGTAGTCGAAAACATCTGGAGGGCCGAAGTTTGGGGGTGCCTGCTCCAGGGCTTCCTTTTCTGCTTGCATTTTTTTATAATAAAATCCCCTTTCCTGTATATTAGCCATGCATTAGTTTAATCGCACTTTCTTTAAACTTAACTGCCTGTTTTATCTGTGGTGAAAGGGCACAATGAAAAATGTGCTCATCCTGGATTTTTAATCCAGTGGGCTCTTTTTTTTTGTCCTGCATCCACGGACTAATTAACCCCCACCCTCCCCATTTATTATCTCTCTTTTTTCTCTTGCTTCTGAGCTGGCCCATGGAAGCGGGTCAATTGATGCTCCCTCAAGGAAAGGGGAGGACCTGGCTTTGGGGTCATGAGCTGTAAATCAGCTGTAGAAATTACTTACAGCACATGCTTAAACCCAAGGAGCCAATCCGCACCAGGGCTGTTCATGTGTCCTGCTACTAGTCTGTCTTAAGTAAAGCTCTCCCTCGTGTTTCATAAATGGGCACCATGCTCCCCACTCCCTGGCAAGCAGACACACCTCTGGCCACCGCAGGCCACCAAGCAGCCAATGTGAATAACCCAGCATGACTGGAACAGCACTGAATTGGAAGGAGGGCAGCCAGGCAGCTGCTCTCATACTTAGTGGCGAGAAGCCCTCCTTGCCCAGAACATTATAGCTTCTGTAATAAAAAAGAACCTGGCCGTGATAGCTGATGGGTTACATCTGCCATTGCACAGGAGCCAGGCTCGTTTAAAGGAGCACTGACGTCCTTGGCTTGTGGCTGCTGGAAGATCCTGCCAGGCATTTCGGAGGCACCATAGCAACCGAAACGTGGGGTGTCCGAAAGTCAGATTTCAATATTCTTCACCTCCTTCTGCCTTCCCCTGATCCCGAGGAGAGTTGATGTCTGGAGGTGGAAAGTAAGTCCCCTGCATGTTTCACAGAATCTCAGAATCAAAGACTTGGAGGATAGGAAGTGACCCCAAGCTGCTTGGAAGTGTGCCCTATTCTATTCAAGAGCAGGTTTGAGGAATCCATCCAAACAAGGATTGGAAACCAGGACCAAACTGCTTTTTAAAGGATTGCTCAAACCATGGTTTGCCAGTTTGGACTAAACAGGAAACTGTGGTTTGGTCACAAAATGTAAAAAAGATGAGCACATCGTGTGTGTGTGTGTGTGTGTGTGTGTGTGTGTGTGTGTGTGTGTGAAGGGTGCATTGGGGGGAGGGGCTAATGAAATCCTTAAGCCCCACCCTTACCCCCTCCCAATTTTTGTCAAACTGTGTGTTTTTCTCAACAGTAGTTGGGTAGGCATCACAAAAGCTTAGGCCAGCCCCTCCTCCCAGAGCTCAAGCATTGAAAGAGGGAATAGGGCAGGGGAGGGCAGAACCATACAGATTGTTTCTTGATCCGCCAAACCGTAGTTTGGTGGGTTGGAAACATGACCTTAGACTGCATTACCAGGGGTTGGACTAGATGCTATATGCTTGTGAAACATGGACCACTTATAAACGCCATCTCCAACTCCTCGAAAGATTCCATCAATGGTGTCTCTGAAAATTTTTACACATTACTTGGGAAGACAGGCGAACTAATATCAGTGTACTGGAAGAACCAAAGATCACCAGTGTTGAAGCAATGATTCTTCAACATCAACTTCATTGGACTGGTCATGTTGTGCGGATGCCTGATGATCATCTTCCAAAGCAAATGCTCTATTCCAAACTTAAAAATGGAAAGCGTAATGCTGGTGGCCAACAAAAGAAGTTTAAAGACTGTCTCAAGGCAAATCTAAAAAAAATGTAGTATAAACACCGACAACTGGGGAACACTGGCCTGTGAGCGCTCCAGTTGGAGAACAGCCTTTACCAAAGGTGTCATGGGCTTTGAACTCAGGACGCAAGGGAGAAACGTGCTAAGAGGAAGGCACACTTGGCAAATCCACACCGTGATCAACTCCCGCCCGGAAACCAATGTCCCCACTGTGGAAGGACGTGTGGATCCAGAATTGGCCTCTACAGTCACTTATGGGCTCATTGTTAAATCCGTGTTTATGGAAGACAATCTTACTCAGCTACGAGTGATCGCCAAAGCAGAAGAAGACATGGGGTTGGACTACATGGTCCTTTGGGTCCCTTCTTTCTACAGTTCTATGATTCTGTGACTGCAGCTAATGACCGGAAGGAGTTACCTGAAAAGAGGATGGGCAGACAGGTAAGTGGAGCCCAAGTCCAATCTCCCCAGCAGGATGCTGAGCTCTCCAGATGGCCCTGGCAGAAGGCTGGCTGACTCACCTGCCCCAGGCATCTGTTCTCGGCAGTCACAGGGGTGGTGGGAGCAGGTGCCTTGGGGAAGAGCCCAGCTCCGGCCCAGCTGCATGGACAGGCTCCCAGGCGGGTGGCTCAGAGGCACCCCAGGCAGCGTTTCAGACTTGTGGCACTTTGTAATAATAATTAAAAAAAGCATGCGAGGAACTCGGGCCTTGCCAAAGCCTTTTATTTTCGCCAGCTTCTCTGGCGCGCAAACTCTGCTAGCGGTGCTTGGAATTGCAGAGGGGCCTAGTGGCTTGGCTGTGTCCATGGCAGCCTTTTCAATTTGTGCTTTCCTCCACCCCACCCAAGGAAAGAGAGGGAAAGAGAGACAATCCAGCCACAGGGCTAGGGCTGCTTTCCAAGGCACAGCCGCTCCTTCAGGAGGGATATAAATGAAGTAAATAACACAAGCCCCTATCAGATCCTCTCTCCTGAAGGACAGGTTGAATTCACTGACTTTACTGACTCATTATGACTTTTAAAACACTCCTGTTTACACATTTGATAGCTGAGTCTTCCAAGCAACCCCAAGATCACTGATTAAGAATGTTTTGACTATATTTTAAACTATTTTTAGTTGCTGTTGATTTTTTTAATGCTTTTTTAAATTTCTATGTCTATTACTTTGGGCTTCTAAGAACGTAAGAAAAACTGCACTGGACCAGGAGAATGGCCCACCTGGTCCAGCATCCTGTCCTCAGTAGTAAACCAGATGCCTCGAAGGGAAGCCTGCAAGCAGGATCCGAGCACAAAAACACTTCCCTCTCCTGCGGCTTCTACCACAACTGTGGAGGGCAGAGCATAGCCATTGCGGTTAGTAGCCACCCTCTTCCCTTCCAAGTACTTAATCCTCTTTTAAAGCCATCGAAGTTGGTGGCCATCGCTGCCTTCCTGTGGGAGGGAGTTCTGTAGAAGTCCTCATGAAGATAGGGGGGGGGCAGGAATCTCCCTTACTCATTACACTAATATATCCAGTGAAGCTGAATGTTGGAAGATGAATGACAGATAGAATAACATCCATCTGTCATTCATCTTCCAACATTCAGCTTCACTGGATATATTAGTGTAATGAGTAAGGGAGATTCCTGCCCCCCCCCTCTATCTACTTTCTGCATATAATAATAATTATAATAATAATAATAATAATAATAATAATAATAATAATAATAATAATAATATATTATTTATACCCCGTCCATCTGGCCGGGTCTCCCCAGCCACTCTGGGCGGCTTCCAACAGAAGAATAAAACACAATAATCTACTAAACATTAAAAGCCTCCCTGAACAGGGCTGCATGACATTCATAGTTCTATAAACTTCTTCCATGCTGCCTTTTATTTGCCTTTTCTCTAAACCAAAAAAGCCCCAAATGCGGCATCCTTTCTTCGTAGGGAGTTGCTCCATCCCACTGAGCGTTTTGGCTTTTTCTGAACCTTTTCCAACTCTACAATATCCTTTTTGAGGCAAGGTGGCCAGAGCTGTACACACAGTATTCCAAATACATCCACAGCATGGATAGGGGAGGAGGAGTATCTCTGGTGGGGGACAGGCCATGCTCCTTCTGGGGCAGTTCGTCCAACTTTGGATCCCATCCCGCATTCAGCTCTCACCTGTGGCTCCTAGAAGCTGTCAGCCAGCATGCTACAATGGCCACACCCTTGGAACGGCTTTGACCGGCCAGCTAAACCAGTTCAGGGTAACCGATGGGTCTCAAACCCTCGGTAGTTAGGGACTTTCCCTGCATGCGAAGACAGGGAGCGGATGAGATCACTAGTGGGCCCAGTGGTCAAGAAGGCGGTTCCTGCGTGTGCTGTAGAAGGAAGTGAGGGGCAGATGCTCCACCTGGAAAGGTAGCCTATCTAGGAGAAGGAAAACTCCGGTCCTAAGCCTCCGCTGCCTTGCAGGATATCTTCAGGAGAAGAAAAGGCTAAAGAGCAAACCCTACGCAAATCTGGAGTGGAGTCGGTAAGACGGCACACCTCCTCCCGGCAACTCCTGCAGCCAAGCTGGTGCCAAATGCATTGCTCTGCTTTCCTTTGGACCACATCAGTGAGGTCGAGGAGAGGGGTGGCCTTGTCATCTGGGCAGCCCAGGACCCCCGTACACATTGCCCTGGCTTGCACCCCAGGGAGGTCTCTTGGGTGCTGCTCATGCAGCGGTTTGGCTTCACCCCCAGAGGCGCACTCCATTGAGACGACGTCACCATTGCGCTATCTACTATGACTCCAAGATCTCGTCCAACACCTCCAGCTCCGATCTTATGAGCTTGGGTGGAAAATGAATATTCTTTTGCTCCCCCCCCCTAATAAGCACCACTCTCTTATACTTGGGGAGGCAGGGGGGCTATAAACCAAATCAATGATAAGAATATGTGATAATAATGATATGGCTGAAGGCGGTGATGTCATTGCACTAGTTAGTGTGGAGGAACTGCCCCCCCCTTCTCTCCCCAATGTCTCATTCTGGTGCGAATAGCTTCCTGCTCCCGTTCTCATCCGACATCTACCAGCGGGTCAGCAAAACAGTCTGCCCCACTGCAGAGTCCCTGTGTTGGGAGCTAATTAAACCGGCCACACAGGGTGGCTTAAAAAAAGAATAGTGACTCCCCCTCACACCTGTCCCCTCCCCCTGGAGCAATCGGCCGCACGGCAAGGAGCGCTGGGTGTGAAATCCGACGGAGTGAAGAAGCAGCTTCGGCAATTTGATGGTTGTCGTGGCGACTGAGAGCCTCATTGTCTGCCGTGACTTCACCTCCGTGGGGAGCGACCTCCATCGCGGCCTGGCCAAAGGGCGGATTACAGAGGGGCTGGGAATGAACGGAGGCAGCTGCGGAAAGGCCTTGAATAGGCTTGGTTGAGGGGGAGAAATTGGGGTGGAGGAGTGCAGCAGGGCAACTTACTCCCCTCTCCCACTGAGAACCCAGAAGCCTTTGACTGCAGAATGATACGTGTCAATCCTAGCTCTAGAAAGGCACCTCGGCTGGAGAAACGAGCGGGCTGGAATCACCAGAAGGCCACATTCACAAGTGTCTTCTGTTTGAAGTCAGGGCTTTCCCAAAAGAATCCCAGGAGAATGAGTTTGTTAAGGGTGCTGGGAGTTGTTAGGAAGCTCCTGTTCCCCTCTCAAGAGTTACCGTTCTCAGAGTTCCCTGGGAGGAAGGATTGATGGTTAAACCACAGTGGGAATTGTAGCTCTGGGGTGAGAAGAAAGAGTTCTCCTAACAACTCTGAGCACCCTTAAACTAAGGTTCCCGGAATTCTCTGGGGAAAGACATGACTGTTTAAAGTGTTATCACAAGGGTTTAAATATAAGGCAAAATCCTTGTAGGAACATAGTAAATGGATCAATCCATTGGTCCATTTAGCTCAGTATTGTCCACACTGACTGGCAGCAGCTCTCCAGGGTTTCAGGTAGGGAGTCTCTTCTAGCCCTACCTGGAGCTGCTACTGGGGATTGAACCTGGGACCTTCTGCATGCAAAGCAGATGTTCTACCACAGCAGTTCAAGACCAGGTACAGCAGCCTTCTCCAACCTGATGGCCTTCAGACATTTTGGACTACAGATCCCATTGTCCCTGACTGGGGACTGATGGGAGTTGGGAGTCCAGTAATACCTGGAGGGCACCCAGTTGGGAAAGGTTGTACTACAGGCTCGAGTCCTGACAGCTACAATGTCCCTGTGCTTCAGGGTGCGAGTCTTCAAATCACCAAGTTGGAAGAGACCTAAGGGGGCATCTAGTCCAACCCCCTGCAATTCAAGTGCATCTCTCCCCTCCCAGCCACACTTGGGCCCAACTATGGACAGACCGGCAGATGGCATGCATAAAGCGTACATGTGGGAAGGGTTCAAAAATGGGGTGGGGGTGGGGGTGGCTACAACTCCTATTCCCCTTAATCCAGGGGTCAGCAAACTTTTTCAGCAGGGGGCCGGTCCACTGTCCCTCAGACCTTGTGGGGGGCTGGACTATATTTTGAAAAAAAATATGAACAAATTCATAGGCCCCACAAATAACCCAGAGATGCATTTTAAATAAAAGGACACATTCTACTCATGTAAAAACACCAGGCAGGCCCCACAAATAACCCAGAGATGCATTTTAAATAAAAGGACACATTCTACTCATGTAAAAACATGGTGATTCCTGGACCATCCGCAGACCGGATTTAGAAGGCGATTGGGCCGCATTCGGCCCCCGGGCCTTAGTTTGGGGACTCCTGCCTTAATCTCATTCTTTTCATTCCCCCTTCTGACAGTTCCAACGCTGTGCTATTCTGCATTTTGGACGCAGCATCTGTCCCAGCATTGGTGGCGGACTTGAACAAACGGTTCTCGCTCCACTGCCAAGTTCCTGCAGAGCCTGTGTCCACAGTCTAATAAAATTGCCCCATAAAATGACAAAGTAACAATGCACGCTGCCCCTAACAATGCACTTAATGATTAAAAGCCAGTAAACTGGGATCCATAAATCAAAAGCGTCCACATAACCTTTTCCACCTGCAAGGAATGTCCTGCCTCTCCAAGTCTTGGGATTTTTAGGTTGCAACTTGAAGATAGCAGGTGTATTTGGGTGGAGGAAACACCCTATTTCTGTTAGTGAGCCATGTTTGGTATCATTTTCCCTTTCGCGTTTGCCTTCGGAAAAGTCTCGGAATTGGAACAAACTTTCCCGAACCTTTGAGTGGCACGGCAGATAGGGCTGGACCCAGAATTCAACGAGCTGGACTCAGTTCCTGCCAGACTCAAGGGTGTGACTGAGTCACAATTAACCTTTCGCAAGGATCTGAAAAGGAGCCGAGTAGAAGCAGCCTGGTTTGGATGCATCTTCCAGTGTCGGAAGATTTCAAGGCACAAGAAAGGAGATTCCAACTAAACATCAGGAAGAACTTTCTGACAATTCTGTTAAGACAGTGGAGCGGTCTCCCTCAGGAGGTGGTGGAGGTTGGATGGCCACCTGTCTTGGATGCTTCAGCTGAGATTCCTGCATTGCAAAGGGGTTGGACTACCGTGTTTCTCACAAAATAAGACGGGCCTAAAAAATAAGACATGGCAGGCTTTTCACGAGTTGATTAAATATAAGACATACCCCAAAAATAAGCCATAGTGGGGGGGCAGGTCTGGCAAGGAAAGGAAGGCGTTTAAGCACCTTCGGAAGAGCCGGCAAGAGGCAACAGCTTTGGTGCTTGGCGCGTGCCCACAGCCACCTCCGCAGCCGCTGGGATTACTGTCGCTGCAGCCATGCTCCTGGGCGCTCTTGGCGCTTCCCCTGCGGCCGCCTCACTGTGTTTTGCGGAGGCGGGACCGAGGGACTCGGCGCGAGCAGGCAGAGCAGAAGGAGGGCGGCGGAGATGGAACGGCCGTGAAGAGCGGGAAAGCACGCACACACACACACCCATCCTCGCCATCCCGGTCAGGCGGTGGCGGCTTTAGTCAGGCGGCCATGGAGACTGTGCAGCTGCGCCACCCGCGCCGGTGAGAAGCCAGAGGGGAAGAGATGCGCGGTGATGGTAAGGGTGGGAGGAGGCGACCTGGGTGCATGTAGGTTACGGAGGCGGGTCGGTGCACTTCTCTTCCTCTTAGGCCTTTTCCCACCCCCGCCCCTTCTCCTCCGCTTCCTCCTAGGAAACGCGCTCCTTCGTCTTAACTGCTATCCTCCTTGCATCTTCCATCGGAGTTCGCGCGCACTGCCCAGAGTTGGCTAAATGCAACTGGAGTTGTGCAAAAGGCAATGGAAACAAATAGCCGCCCATAGGCAAAACCAAATAGCAAAACCTTTTTGGGAACTGCCTGTGTCGTAAAGTTCTCTGTTTAAACTGGGGCAGGGGCTTCCCAACGATCAGCTGAGAGGCGGGCTGATCGGGCGCCTCTTCGCCGCAGCCACAGCGCTCAGAGCGCTCGCCCCTAGTCGCCCATGAAGATCATGGGCTTCACCTGCAGCCGCAGCTGCCTCTCACCAGGCTCTTTGCGCTGCGCTGCGCTGCCCGAAGCGGTTCTTGCCAGGCCCTCCGCCGCCGCTTCTCTCACAGCCGCCTCCGCGGCTGCTTCCTGCTCTGCCAACGTGGCTGTGCTCCTTGCTCCCCAGCAGCACGCAAATGGGAGGGCAGCCTTGCTGTTTTTATTTTCTGCTTCCTGGCTCTCCCCGGGTCTCGCGCGGCGCATGCTGCCGGCTCTCACCGGGTCCCCATGGGCCAGGGCTCTGCGCAGCGCACTGTTGCCAGCTCCCACTTAAAAAAATAAGACATCCCCCCAAAATAAGCCACCGTGGGGGTTTTTGAGGAAAAAATAAATATAAGACGTGTCTTATAATATGAGAAACACGGTAGATGACTCTCAGGGTTCCCTTCCAACTGTAAAATTCTATGACTCTACTTCTTCTCCATGCAGAGTTAAACTATGGAACTCACTTCCTCAGGAGGCAGTGATGGCCACCAACTTGGAAGGCTTCAAAGGAGGATTAGGCAATTTCATGTTGCAGGCTTTCCGCAGGCATCTCACTGGCCCCTGTGAGGACAAGATGCTGGACTAGAAGGGCCATTGGCCTGATCCAGCACGCTGTTCTTATGCAGAGCAGCTGCTTGGGGTGGAAACGGCCCTGATCCTTATTTCTCAAGCCAGTAGTGATGCAAAAGGAGAAGAAAAGCGTGGGGGGGGGGGAGTAGGATCCAACGCAACATCTCTTAAGCAGTAATAGCAGGGCTGACTTGACCCACTTCCAATACAAAGTGAGCAAGACTAAGCCAAGCCCAACCACTGGGTGAACTGGAAGGGGAGCAGCATCCGCTCGCTCCTTCCCAGAGTCGGCTGGCGAAACATGCCGGCAGCCTCTTTTTAAAGTCTCTGGTTGCACCTTGGTTCTGATGCTCTGAGCTGCATCACTGGTACATCTCCTTGTTTTGAACTAGAACCAGCGGCTGGAGGAAGAGGAGGAAGGAAGGATAAAAGGTAGCCAGCAGTGCCCTCTTGTGCCCAGAGGTGGGAATTTCTATTTCAGTGAAAGCTAAAAAAGGGGCACATACAGGCGAAACTCGGAAAATTAGAATATCGTCGAAAAGTGCATTTATTTCAGTAATGCAACTTATTATTTTTTAATTTTTACAAATGCTTTCTTTTGGAAAGTCAACAGTAATAAAACAAATAGTTACAATAATACAAAATAAACAAAAATAAATATCGCTACAGTATTACATTTCATTAGTTACATTCAATTTATAATTGACCCGCCTAACGACAAATAATTACAATTACAACAAATAAAGGCTTGACATATCTTGCTTTGCATATTGTACATCTAACTCATATATTGGTTTCACCTTTTAAGTTGCATTACTGAAATAAATGCACTTTTCGACGATATTCTAATTTTCCAAGTTTCACCTGTATCTCCCCTTTAAGACAGCAAGTGGCAGTGTAGTGGTTAGAGCAGCGCTTCTGAAACTTGGGTCAGATCCCTGTTCAGCTGTGAAGGTCATTTGGACGACCTTGGATCAAGTCCCCATCACTCAGCCTAGCCTACTTTGCAGGGTCGAGGATAAAATAGGGAGGCAGAGAACCATGAATCCCACCTTGAGCTCCTTGGAGGAAAGGGCAGGATATGAAGGTAATAAATAATAATAACATCAATGACAATATGAGAAGTTGTCTGGATACTGCATCCACTGATTTGGAAATCACACCCTCTTGACTCCCACGGTGCAAAGGCCAGTAAGTTTCAGCCTGTACGTCGGTAACACTTCCTTGACACATCCCAAAGCAGTAGAGTGGGGAAATGAAACTTTACTATTTCATCAGTGTGGAAAGAGAATGCATGGGTTTGGGGTCTGTAAGTACGACAAGGCTGTATATTGTCTCCCTGCTTATTTAACTGATATGCAGAATTCATCATGTGAAAGGCTGGACTGGATGAATCCCAAGACGAAATTAAGATTGCCAGAAGAAATATCAACAACCTCAGGTATGCAGATGACACAACCTTGATGGCAGAAAGTGAGGAGGAATTAAAGAACCTTTTAATGAGGCTGAAAGAGGAGAGCACAAAATATGGTCTGAAGCTCAAGATAAAAAAAACTAAGATCATGGCCACTGGTCCCATCACCTCCTGGCAAATAGAAGGGGAAGAAATGGAGGCAGTGAGAGATTTTACTTTCTTGGGTTCCGTGATCACTGCAGATGGTGACAGCAGTTATGAAATTAAAAGACGCCTGCTTCTTGGGAGAAAAGCAATGACAAACCTAGACAGCATCTTATAAAGCAGAGACACCACCTTGCCGACAAAGGTTCGTATAGTTAAAGCTATGGTTTTTCCAGTAGTGATGTATGGAAGTGAGAGCTGGACCATAAAGAAGGCTGATCACCAAGGAATTGATGCTTTTGAATTATGGAGCTGGAGGAGACTCTTGAGAGTTCCATGGACTGCAAGGCGATCAAACCTATCTATTCTTAAGGAAATCAGCCCTGAGTGCTCATTGGAAGGACAGATCCTGAAGCTGAGGCTCCAATACTTTGGCCACCTCATGAGAAGAGAAGACTCCCTGGAAAAGACCCTGATGTTGGGAAAGATAGAGGGCACTAGGAGAAGGGGACGACAGAGGACGAGATGGTTGGACAGAGTTCTCGAAGCTACGAACATGAGTTTGACCAAACTGCGGGAGGCAGTGGAAGACTGGAGTGCCTGGCGTGCTATGGTCCATGGGGTCACGAAGAGTTGGACACGACTAAACAACAAGAACAACAAAGGGCCTGAGCCTGTTTCTATCTTAAGGCCCCATCTCCCATAGAGTGGGAAAAAGAGAGTCAGCATGAAGGTAGGAGAAAAGGTGAAGGAAATATGCATCATTTGAGGTTTTTGACCAGTAATGCTGTTTCCCTGTTTCTCCTGCAAAGCTAGTTTCTTGTGGTCTCTTATTAACCAGTTTGTGATAAACTCTGCCACCTCCATAAAAGCTGTTAAGTTTGCTGTGTGTGAGAGCAGAAAACACTATCAATTGGATCAGAAAAAAAGAGTCTGCCTGATGGGGGACTTCTGTATTTTCTTCCCCATCTGCTACTTTGTGAAAACGAGCCCTTGCCAAAGTAGGATCATAGAATCGTAGAATTGTAGAGATGGACACTGAGCCCTGTTTTGGGGGTGTGAAGTGCTAATTTCTACCATGGCCACTGAGGAAGACAAAACCTTGCCGGAACCGGGGAAAGGATGGCTCTGCAGCATCCAGGCCTGTTTTAGGTCTGTGTGCCACAGCTGCAGAGGCGGGCAGGCACAGAGGCAAGTCCTTTGCAGCATTCTGTGCCAAGGCTGCTTACTGCCCCATGTCACCCCAAAGGATTACAGGGTGGGAATTTGGGAAGGGAGTTAGGGCAGGGCCAGGTGATGCTCAGCTTGCCAGTGACCAAGTTGAGGATGCTTCTCATTTATTTTAACTCCCGCGCTGGAACCCAACACCAACCTCGCTCGGTGCATGTGCCTAAACGTCCCTTTAGAAAGCACGGTGCTCCTCCGAGCCCTCCCCCACCCAGTCCCAGAAGCCTCCCCACTCGAGCGCTGCTCGGGTTTCCAAAGCGCAGACAGCCAGGATGTGATGAGAGATGCTCTCTTTATCTTTGGATTAACAGTTTGCACAGAGCGTGGGTCTCAAATGATACCGGGCAGATGGACTTGCAAAAAGGGCACAGACTCTCTCGAAGGAACTCTTGCAAACAGCAGAAGCAGAGCCCAGGTGGGATCTCATAAGAGCAGCCTACGGAGGAGAAAAAGTGGTATTTCTTTCCCCACCCCCACCTATATTTATTTGGGCTAAATTACAGACACCCCACTCCACCTATGCAGCTGCCACCCTGGTCAGGAACATCTTTAAAGGCTCTTGGTCTCAAAAAAGTATTTCCAGCAAAAATGGGGGGGAAAGCATGTTCATTTGTGAGAAACAGTAAACAACAACAACACACACACACACAAAAAAAATCCTTCCAGTAGCACCTTAGAGACCAACGAAGTTTGTCATTGGTATGAGCTTTTGTGTGCATGCACACTTCTTCAGATACTATCTGAAGTGTGCAAGAAGCGTATCTGAAAAAGTGTGGATGCACACGAAAGCTCATACCAATGACAAACGTAGTTAGTCTCTAAGGTGCAAGTGGAAGGAATTTTTTTATTTTGTTTCGACTACAGCAGACCAACACGGCTACCTACCTGTAGTAACAACAACAACAACACAGAAATTCCCAGAGGACTCAATGAAAGCATAACTTTCTACTGTAACAGAGGGCAATGCCAGGACTCTAGAAGTTTTTGTGGCTGTTCCCCACTATGGGAACAGAGTTTAGAGGGGCTCCTGGTTCTTTCACGGAACAAGTAGAACTGTGGAATTTGCTGCTAGGCTATGTGGTAATGGCCACAAACTTTGATGGCCTTAAAAGTGGATTAGACAAATGCGTATCTGCATATACTAGCCATGATAGTGATATGCCTCTGAGTACTAGCTGCTGATGAAGAGTGGTCTGGCACTCAGCTCCTTCTTGGGAGCTTCCCATTGGCTGCCTACTGATGGAGTCCTTCTTTCCTCCTAGGTTTGGGATAGCCAATATGGTGCCTTCCTGATGTGGCTGAAGTGGAACTGTCATCACCCCTGACCATGTTGGCTGGGGCTGGTGGCAGCTGGAGTGCAGTTACATGGTTACAGCGTGGTGCTGGTCATGCCAAGGTTGCAGGTTCGATCCTTGTATGGGACAGCTGCATATCCCTGCATTAGAATCAAAGGATCTCCAAGGCTCATCTGGTCCAACATCCTCCAATGTGGCAATCTCAACTAAAGCATCCATTGCAGATGGCATTGCAGGGGGTTGCACTAGATCATCCTCAGGATCACTTCCAGCTCTACAACCCTACATCTGCCTTGTTATCTTTGGTCCAGGGTTTTATTGGCATCCAGAAAAGCTTGGAAACTGGCAAACAATCAATACACTCGGGGGTTTCCCCCCTTCTACCCAAGATGACCCTTTGGGTCCCTTCCAAGCCTACAATTCTATGGAATCTAAGGAGGTGATTTCTACCAGGTGATGCTTTTTGTTCACCTGGTCTAGTATTGCCTCCTCTGATCGGCAAGGCCTCCCAAGCGTCTTTGGAAGATGCTCTTCCTCATCTCCTGCAATGTGTGTGTTTTTTAAAAAAAACTCGAAAAGGCAGCGGCTGGACCTGGCTCCCTTTTGCAGGCCAGGTGCAAGCTCTCTCACTGAGCTACGCTCCCTCTCCTCCAGACTGCACAAATGTAACTGATAGTCACAAGCAAGATTCTCCAAAAATGGGATTAGTGTCTTTCCCCCCACAGCCTGTCAGGAATGTTTATTCTTCCGGGAAGCCTATTTAAAGTGGCTAGTTCTCAAGAGCAGTCGCCTCGCAGGACTGCGGAGGCATTGTGCCAAGGGATGCGGCCGAGCCGTGCCCTCAACTCCAAAGCCCTATCTCTGGCCTTCAAAGAGACCTGCCAATTGGTGTCGTGTTCCTCGCAGACTTACACATATCCCCACCCACGATTCCCCCCTCCCTCCCTCCCTTTCCAAATCACGTCGGTCTGTTTTATCAGTTGGGCTTCTGTGGTCTGCCCCTCGAGGGCTGCATTCTATGGGTCCGGATTCATCCACGTGAGAATCCGCATCCTACCTCTACAAAAGGCGGGCAGCTCAGTAGGTAGAGCCTGAGATTCTGAATCTCAGGGTCAAGGGTTCGAGCCCCATGTTGGGAAAAGGATTCCTGCATTGCAGGGGGTTGGCCTAGATGTTCCTCTGCAACTCTGTGATTCTGTGCATCCCAACAGATCTGTTTTGGCAGAAGCCAGGTGGGCCAAAAGCATCATTTTGTCTCAGTGCTCAACACCAACCGACCAGCAGTAGATGAGCTAGCATTACCTGTCCCTCTGACACACTAGCATCCAGTGCCAAAGAGGACAGCCTGAGGGCAGGGTACAGATGCCTCGCGCCGTATTTTTATCCCGCCACTGACTCACAGGATCAAAGAAAGGGATCAAGATAGCTGGGATGCTCGCTGTCCTCTCACCTAATGGCACCAAAAGCCATTAATAGCTAGGACACGCTGTTGCTCATTCCTCCTTTGCAAGCAGCTCTCTCTCAAAGTCATTGAATTTCAGCACACACACACACCCTCCAAAACCTTTCCAAAATCAGTCCTTTTGCCAGTGCAAAAAGAAGAATATCCTACAAAATGATAGCGGAGAAGGATAATGCTCTCACTTTCAATACTACCGGTAGGGAGAGGGAACCTTTTGCCAACCAGAAGGCCGCACTTCTCTCAGGGCAATCTTCCGAGGGCCACTTACCGGTGGTGGATTGGGCCCAGAGGCAAAGGTGGCTGCAGCAACGGTGCCAATTCTACCTCTGCACAATAGTCACGTTTTTACAGACACAGCTACACCCCTCTTTACCCTCAATAATCCAGTTTTTCCCAAACTTGGGTCTCCAGCTCTTTTGGGACTACAGTTCCCATCATCCCTGACCACTGGTCCTGCTAACTAGGGGCGATGGGAGTTGTAGTCCAACAACAGCTGGAGACCCAAGTTTGGGAAACATTGCTCTAATCCATAGAAGCAAGAAACCTTACTGGAGTCCAAGGAGAAATTCCAAGCAGGCAGAAACACTCAAGGAGGACATGAAGCAGAGCCAATGCGGGGGGCGGGCAAGGGAGAATCCCTAGGGCCAGATAGGGAGGTTTGGGGGCACATTCAAACCCTGGGCCTGGAGGTTAAGGCTATTGATGGCTACTAGCCACAGTGGCTATGCTCTGCCTCCCCAGCTGGAGATAGTGATGCTTGCTGGAAACCGCAGGCGGAGAGATGGCTCTTGCATTTGAATTCTGGTTGGGGGTTCCCCACGGGCATCTGGTCGGCCGCTGTGAGAGCAGGATGCTGGACCAAATCCAGCAGCCAGGCTCCTTAAGTTCCCATGGCCATGCTGGCTGGGACTGACGCATATTGGGAGTCCAAGCACATTTGGGGGGAATGCAACGCTGGCTGCCACTGGGAGCGTGTGCATCACGTGTACCGGTATTCCCAACACTGCATCCCAGACGCGGAACCCAGGGTAAAAGATATGCTGATTGAGGGGTGGGGCTATGCAGATGAAGGGACTGTGCCATGAAAAGAGGGCTTGCATCTTAACAGTCAGGATCATAGGATTGTAGAGTTGGAAGGAACCCTGAGGATCATCTACTCTGGTGTTTTCAAAACTGCCTGCACCAGTGTTTCCCCAACTTGGGTCTCCAGCTGTTGTTGGACTACAACTCCCATCATCCCTAGCTAGCAGGACCAGCGGTAAGGGATGATGGGAATTGTAGTTCAAAAACAGCTGGAGACCCAAGTTTGGGAAACACTGGCCAAGATCTTGCCTACCAGCTCCCTTCTTTTAAATCTTAAATCTTATTCGTGAAGTAGAGGACATCGGATAGCTGCTAGCTTGGCCTCCGCAGTTAGAGGCAGTAATATTTCTGAATACAGTGGTACCTCTACTTACGAATGACTCAACTTACGAATGTAAACACTGATCAAGTCCAACCTGCTGCAATGCAGGAATATGCAGCTGCCCCATACAGGGATCGAACCTGCAGCCCTGGAGATATCAGCACCACGCTCTAACGGACTGAGCTATTCAGGAGGCTTAGCCTACTCACGCACCCCAATGGTGTCTTTCTAGCACATCTACAGCTGCTGTGTCTCCTCCAGCAAGAAAGCAAAAGGGGCAAACTGTTGTGTGGGGAGGGGACCCCACAGGAGTTCTGAAGGTGCAATTCCTGCATTGCAGGGGGCTGCCCTAGATGACCCTTTGGGATCCCTTCCCGCTCTACAATTCTCCAATTCCAAGCCTGCTTTGCTTCCCCCCCCCCCTTCGGCTGCTCTCTTTACAGCAGATTTTTACACAAACATGCTTTGCTAGCTGTAGTACTGAAATGCCTGCATTGGTCCCGAGGGGATTTGTTTACAGGCAGAGTTTAAGAGACCACCCAAGCGGGTAATCTTTTCTCGGCTCCGGATGATCTCATCTCTTGGCTGCCCCCCCCCCCCCGGCGATCTCCCCGTCCAGCCACCAAAAAAAGGCTCGTTCCACCGTTGCATAATTGGATCGGCCTAACACACGCTTTGGGCAGGGGGGTGGGGGCTGCTTGCCTTCCTGAGCAATACCTTTTTCGGGCATCTGGTTTTCTTCTCCCTCGGCCACCGACACAAAACTAATCACTGGGAGAAATTTAGAAGGCAAGATTCCCTTCCCAACCATGGGAAGAAAGGCTAAAGTGAGAGGCGAGAGAGACAGTGGTGGTGCAGGGGGTTAGGGGTGCCAAACGAGGACTTGGGCTCGAATCCCTCACTCGGCTTCGAAGCTCACTGTTGTGAGCTGGGGGGCTAGTCGCTGCCTCCCAGCCTAGCCTACCTCACAGCGTTGTTGTGGGAGCTAAATGAGGACTAGGACCTGGGAGACCAGAGTTCAAATCCATCACTCGGCCACAAAGCTCACTGGGCATGACCTTGGGGGGGAGGGGTCCAGTCGCTGCTTCCCGGCTTAGCCTACCTCACAGGGTTGTCGTGGGGATTAAATGATGAGACAGGGAACCACATATGCCACTTTGGGTTCCTTGGAGGGGGGAAATTGTAGGATAGAAAATGTTTCCTGCAGGGCAAGAGGGTGTCGTCATTCAATGCCAGGGCCTATCGTGGGTTTTTGTTCTGTTATTTCTTCATTTATACAGTGGTACCTCGCAAGACGAATACCTTGCACAACGAAAGACTCGCAAGACGAAAGGGGTTCGCGATTTTTTGGGTGACTCGCAAGACGAATTTTTCTATGGCCGTCCTTCACAAGACGAAATGTTTTTTTTAGTTTGTCCTGGTTTGTTCTGGTTTTCCTATAGGAAACCGCGCTTCGCAAGGCGAAAATTTTCGCAAAACGAAACGACTCGCGGAACGAATTAATTTCGTTCGTCACTGTATACTGTTGTATGAGGCAGGTGCTGCAGCTTTCTGGTAGAGAGGTTATCGCCAAAGGCTTACAAAAAATTACAGCTCAGTTCGAAAGGTCTCGATGTTGCTGCGAGTTCCTGAGAGCAGCCGCAGCAATCCTCCTGTCTTTACTCACGCGCAACGCCCGCCAAGCTACCCTTCTCACCTGAGCCTGTTCTCTGCATAAAAGCCCCCTCCCAGCATTCTGCCACCTTCTTCTCTTCAGACTGTGAACAGAGCAATCTCTCCTGTTCAAAACTTTCTTGTGGGCAAAGCCTGGAAGATTCTGAGGTGCTCTATGAGCAACAAGTGGGAACTGCGGCAAAATGCTGCAGTGTAGAGATCGGAAGGTGGTGCAGGCCCCTCTGGAGGTTTTTTTAAACTGGGGTTGGATGGCAGGCAATCCATCAGGGATTCTTGAAGTTGGACTGCAGGGGGTCGGACTAGATGACTCTTGGGGTCACCTCTGAATGATACGATTCCACGATTCCATCCCCGCAACCTTCTCTCATTCAAGTTCCATGTTGCAGGTGAAAAGTAGGGGTGCTGGTGGGAAGCTGAGCACCCAAACCATGCTGCAAAAAGCGCCACCCTGCTCCAGCCCCGTTTCGCAGCTGCAGAAACCAAAGGCTGCTGGCTTTGCAGTCCCTCGCCTAATACGGCCTCGCAAGGGACATTTTCTCTGCTGAGCCCCCCTTGGGATTCCAAGCCGAGGCAGGAACTTAGCGTGTGACTCCTTCTCTCTTAAAAAAATAAATAAATACCAAGTCCACATGACCTGAGCCCCAGGCTACCAGGGCCCTGCGTATTAGCAGGCAATGACATTCCTCTCAAAGCCCTTGTGCCTAGTCTCTCTCTCTCTCTCTGGGTATCAATTTCCAGCCTGGTCCATCTACTTTTAAGAAGCCCATTTAGGAGATGCGACTCACTCATCCTGACCCGATTTTCTTTAAAAAGAAAACGGGCATTCCAGCACCTGTCAGCATCCCCTTGACCTCTGCAGTTCTTGGCAACCTATGCCTCAAAGGAGCTCAAATAAGCCAGGGCGCTAACACGCTGTCCTTCGTCTACCCCAGACGGTTGTCCTCTGGGGCTGTCTGCTGCAGGAGGAGGGCTGGTGGGTCGCTGAGCATCAGAGAAGGTCCAACGCCCAAGGCCCAAACACTAGGCGAATCAACTAAAGCTTTTGTTGATTGATCCAGTTAATGCACACAGAAAAATGCAGCTTATGTTCCTGCGCCAGACCATCGGTCCGTCTAGCTCAGTACTGCTGGCACCAGTGTTCTCCAAACATGGGTCTCCAGCTGCTTTTGGACTTCAACTCCCATCATCCCTAGTTAGGTCTTAGGGCAGGTATGCTTCATCTGGGGAAAAGGCCTTCTTTGTAGGGTCTCTCACTTGGATGAAATTCTCTCCCAAGGGCCTCTAAACTCAGATCTTTTCAGCATCGCGAGACGGCGTTGTTGGTTATAATCCAAGAACTTTAACAACCGAGAAAGGTTTTTCTTAAACATCAGTCTCTTTTATTGTTCCTTACATTTTCATTTCTCCTTTTCTCTACAGAGCTCAAGGTGGCATACGTGCTTCTCTTCCCTGTCTATATTCTCCTCACAACAACCCTGTGAAGTAGGCCAGGCTGAAATCTCTTTCATAAAGCTATGATTACTCCTGGGTGGACATTCATGGCCGGCTGACAGTGCACATCCGACTCTCATTAGCAGGGATGGGCAACCTGTGGCCTTTCGGCTGATGCTGGGCTCTTGCCAGATCCAGCCAGCATGGCCAACAGTCAGAGCTGTACTCCAGTAGCATCTGGAAGGACCTGGGTTCCATATGCCTGGTCCAAATAGCCGACTACGTGGAGAGGACTCTACTATATAATGCAGAAGCACGTAGACAAGGGGTGGAGAACCTTCTGCCCCCCCCCCCCGATGTCGTTGGGCTCCAAGTCCCCATGAATTCCAGCCATCAGGTATGATGGGAGCCCCACTCCGGTTCTATGTGGGGCTACCTTTGAAGGTGACCCGGAAACTACAACTAATCCAGAATGTGGCAGCTAGACTGGTGACTGGGAGCGGCCGCCGAGACCATGTAACACCAGTCTTGAAAGACCTACATTGGCTCCCAGTACGTTTCCGAGCACAATTCAAAGTGTTGGTGCTGACCTTTAAAGCCCTAAACGGCCTCGGTCCTGTATACCTGAAGGAGCATCTCCACCCCCATCGTTCTGCCCGGACACTGAGGTCCAGCGCCGAGGGCCTTCTGGCGGTTCCCTCGCTACGAGAAGCCAAGTTACAGGGAACCAGGCAGAGGGTCTTCTCGGTAGTGGCACCCGCCCTGTGGAATGCCCTCCCACCAGATGTCAAAGAGAAAAACAACTACCAGACTTTTAGAAGACATCTGAAGGTAGCTCTGTTTAGGGAAGCTTTTAATGTTTAATAGATTATTGTATTCTAATATTCTGTTGGAAGCTGCCCATAGTGGCTAGGGAAACCCAGCCAGATGGGCGGGGTATAAATAAATTATTTATTATTATTATTATTATTATTATTACTACTACTACTACTACAGGCAAAGACTACACACAGCTGAATGGCCTGACCACTCTCAGCACCAAATCCTCTTCCTCCAGTTGTATGACTTACCTCTGGACCAGGCTCCCAAAGAGCAGTTGCAGGACCTTCTGCATGTTCTCCGTGCACAGCCAGCTCCAGTGATCCACCATAACCAGGCGGAGGAGGTCCAAGGCAACATCCGCCAGTAATGTCTCTGACTCTGCCAAAGTCAAGGTAGCACAAAGGGAAGATAAGGAACTGCCTTGCACCAGGTGAGGCCGTTGGCCCATCCATCCAGACTAGGGATGGGGAAACCTGTGGCTCTCCAGGGCTACAACTCCCATCATCCCCAACCAATGGCCAAGCTGGTGGGACTTGATGGGAGTCCAACAACATCTAAAGGGCCATTAAGTTCCCCATCCCTGTGCTAAACCACAGTTTAGCACATCAGCAGCAGAAAGTGTCTAGCTTTAACACTCCCTTCCCCCCACTTCTGCTCAGCTGGGGGGACTTCATAAGGCCAGCTTTTGTATTGTCCAAACCTGACTTAAATATACCCGAAACAGGGGCTTCCGGGTTCAGCGCCAGCGCCGATCGGCGGGGTTTCGTCTCGTCTCCGAGACGGCCCGTCCCTGCTAGGAGTGGGGAGGGCAGCGAGAGCGACGCTGCGCCCCTTAGAACCTCGGGAAGGGCGTCCCGGGGGCAAATTTGCTCGGCACAGCCCCAATCCGGACTCCCCAACCCTTCGGCTAGCTCTAATAAGAGCTCCGGAGCGAGGAGGGTAGAAGTCGCGGGGGCCATTTTGAGCGGCAACGTTATTCTAGCAGGGAGAAGCTTCAAGCCGAAGGCGGAGAGCGCTGGATTCTTCCGAAAATAAAACGATTGGAAAAGACTGTAAGTAACCTCACGATTTGGATTATAAAACAATTTGGATCTGGGAGAGAGGGGAGAAAAGAGGAAGCCACCCCCCCCCCCACAGCAACAAAAGAGACAGTAAATAGAAACCCAAAGCCGTAAACAGAAGATTTGCAATTCAAAAGGATCCCTCAAAGGCATCAAAGAGAATCTCCCCTTTGATGCAGGGTGAAAGGGGAGAGAGACTGTGGTTTATGACTGCCCTGCAGCAAGAGGTAAAGGCTAAGAAAAACCTTTCTTTTCCTCGGGAGCCGGCAGCCCAGACAACCCAGTGAGTTGATCAGGATTTATAAGTCAATTTTTATTTCACTTTGTATTTCTGGACTTTGTGGAATTTCTTTTTTGGTTTAAATGTCTGTGAAATGTGAGTTCGAACTTTATTGTTAATAAGACTTGAAGAATGCAGCCAGCTTGTTAAAATGGAGTCGAGAAAATAAACTGTGATCATATTCCACCCCACGTGACAAGTTTTGACCTTGGCAGGATTGAATTATGTCAACAAAAAAGTGTTCCTCTGAGTTCCAGCGGTCTGTTTTGACCTTAATGTGGGAAACAAGAATAGAGCTATGTCAAGAGGAGACACGACGGCAAGAGTTACAGCAAAAATTTCAGATGGTGATGGCAGAATATGATTTTTTAGAAGATGAAGCTTTTGACACTGAAAAAGATGAATGTGAGAATGACAATGATGGTGACTGTGATTTGGAAGGAAAAGATGAAGATGAGGACTGTGATGATTCAACACAAAATGAAGCACACCACGAAAAAAATGATGACTTTACTCTACAAAAAGTTGGATGGAGTGCCCTGCCTTTGAGGGGGGCACGATTGGTATTATTGGAACTCCAGAACGCCCACAGGGAAGAAGGAAAAAATATGCAGCGAAGAGAAGAAATTCAGGGGTCCTGTATGGTGGCCTGGATGGCAAAAGACTGTAAACAGGGGGGGGGGGGGGTGAAGGGAAAGTGATGTTGTGATTATAAGGATGGATCAACAGGTTTATAACTGGTCTGCTGATTATGGAATTTGCTGGATTGGGGGGGTGGAGCCGGTAATCGGGGATGTAAGGTTAAATTGAGAATAGTTATAGTTTTAAAAGTGAATGGATTTTGGAAAATGTGAAAATATGGAGGCTTATAGAGGGAGAAAAAATTAGGCACGGGAAGATAAAATGGGAGTTTGATTTTTCAGTGATTTGAATATTAGATGAAAATGTTAACAATTGATTTATAAGTTGTATAAGTTATAAAGGTGTATTTTTATAAAGTAAGAAACTGTTGCAGATGATAAAAAAGTGATGAAAACCGGGGAAGGGGGGGGAGGGGAAGCCCACAAAATATGGTTTTACAATTATGAATGTAAGAAAAATTTTTCTGTTTTGTATTGTTTTTTTCTCTTTTTTTGCCCTTTCTTTTTTCTCTTTTTTCCTATTTCTATTTTTCTCTTTTTTTGGTATGACAATAGATGGTTGGATGGATGGCCTCCTGCGTACTGCCCTGGTTTGCTGGAGCTCCCTGGTGGCAGGGGGGGGCTTTGGGGTCAGGGGAGGGGGAGGAGGACAGAAATCCAAGCATAAAATGGACCATCTCTGACTGTTCACATACATGGGATACTTCTGTGGCAGGGGAGGACCCATGTGGGTGGGGAGGAAGGAGGTGGAAAAGGTGTTTATGTATGTACCGTTTTTTTTCTTTTTTTTGTATTTTGTAAAATTAATAAAAAGTATGTTTAAAAATATATATATATATACCCGAAACAAGTTGACCTAGTTGATATGAACCTAGCTTGTTTCAACAAACCATAGTTAATGTTCAGTACCTTTCAGGATTCGGACAATGCAATAAACCATGACTAGCTCAAACTGCAAGCAAAATCTTCTGAACCTCTTGCAGCTATGGCCACGAGGAGAATGCAGTTCACACCAAGTTGCTCTCATAAAGCTAAATTATGCTTCAGTGCAGGAGTGGAGAAGCATTTTTTTATTGAGCCCAACCAAGGATATGCATCTTTGTGTTTGCCTTCTCACAGGCAAGGGGTGTGTGTGTGTGTGTGTGTACACCTCTTGGGGGCATCCTTCTGGGGGCTGCCAGCCAGTGTAGACAATATTGAGCTAGATGGACCAATGATCTGACTCCAAGTAAGCCACCATCAGGACAGCTCTGTACCAGCTCTCAGGCTATTGAGTCACCTGTCAGCATTGGGTGGTCCCAGAAGCAAACATGAGCAGAGCAACAGATCCAACGTTTATCTATCCATTGCAACCAGGCAAATGAAAGAAATTTCGCCTGGCCATCCATCCACTCCAGCAAGCAGCCCCGTCACAGCTCAAGGGCACATTCCAGCCAGTCAGGAGGAGGATATGGAGCAGGGCCAATGAGGGGCATGACTACTGCATTTCTTGGAGGGACAGAGGGACCGGCTATTGAGCAGCCTTAAGTCAGCGTTCCAGCTATGCCATTAATTTGCTATGGCTGCCTATTCCCCATTTCCTCCGTTCCTTTAATTCATGGTGGTCCGCTGCCACCTTGTGGTAGCATCCTGAGTCAGCAGCGGAGACCATCATGCACAGAGCAAACAGCCCTGTTTCAATGACTCTGTTGCTCATCACAGCATAAGTCAATTTCAGAATGGGAAGGGATTCGGGGAAAGGGTTGAATGTTTGAGGAACAGAAGGAGAGGCCTCCCGAGAAGGAGCGTCCAACTGGGATCCATCTCTACGTTTTGGCTTCAATTACCCCGCTTTGACTCTCCTCTTCCCCGCCCGCTAGGTCAGCGGAAGAGAAGAGATTCACGTTCCGGACATCTCTGGAAAACCCAGGCATTTCTCCAGAAGAGTCTTCCTCTCCAGAATATTCTAACCCTGATTTTAAGCAGAGCTTGGATGACCATCTGTCACAGGTGCTTCAGTTGAGATACTTGAATTGTAGGCGGCTGGACAATGACTCTCCGCGTCCCTTCCAACTCTACAATTTTATGATTCTTACATGCTCCACAGTTAGCTCAGGAGAGCAGGGCCTTTAATGTGGCTGCCCCTGTTCAGGAGAGCAGGGCCTTTAATGTGGCTGCCCCTGTTCTGCGGAACAGCATCCCTGTTGAGATATACAACAGGTGCCTGCTCTCTGTTGCTTCTGCGAACAACTGAGGACATTTTTGCTCCAACAGGCTTTCCCAGCCAGATGAATGGGTCTCTGCCATGAGTGTCTGCTTCGCATGGTTTTTAAATGTATCTGTTGTCATTTTCTGTGTTGTTGCTGGGTTTTTTTTTGTAATTTTTGTAATTGATTAATTGAAGGGAAGATTACAGGCCAGTGGAAAAATACAGGCTAAGTTCCCTATCCAAGCCAGGGCCTCACCTGGGGTAGAGGTGTTAAAATGACAAAAGGTGTTGATGACCCACCTGAGAGGAATTCTTGGGCCTGGGCAGAGAGAGGCTACCAGGGTAACTGGATGTAAAGTGACAGGAAAAGAGATTCTTTAGCAAGTTGTGCCGGGAAGAAGAGGGGAGAGGAAAAAAGACTGAGATCCATCTTGGGCGGGCTGGCTGGAGGGAGCCTGGCTGAGATGCCTTGGACTCCAGTCCAGCCGCACTGCCGTGGGGAACAAGCCCTGCTTGAGACGACCATGCTGCAAGATTTGAACACCCTCCCTGCAGACTGAAGGTGTAAATAGGTGAGTAAATCATATTTCTTAAAGCTACACCAGTCTTCACCGCGTCTTCAGTTCTGCAAAGGAGCACAGACCTTGGCTGAGGGTCCAGACCCCTGGAATCCCATGCATGGCTTGGCGGGGATTGGGGTGGCCGGTAACAAGAGTAAGAGGCGAAACAGGAACAGACCACAGGTTAGAATTCTTACCTGGATTGCTGCTGCCCTCTGCTGGCTGCTGTGGCACCTTCACGATGTCCAAACTGGATGGACGTCTAAAGGCATTAGCCTCTCTGTCTCCCTCGCCCTCTGGGCTCTCGTCAAACATGGCCTCCATCAGCTTCTCCTGCTTCTGGATGAAGGACTCCATCCTTGCTAGAGACAGGAACTCTGAGACCTGAGAGAAGAAGGAGCCGGTCACTGCCACAGTCGCTGCCTCTCAGCCTACCTCTCAGGGTTGTGGTGAGGATAAACACAGGAAGGAGTGAACCACATGGCCCACTTGGAGCGCCTCAGTGGGAAGGCAGGATAGAAATGTAGTAAATCATAACAACAGGGCAAGATAGAAATCAAACATGAAATTTCTGGAATGTGGATAACAGGGGAAAATATTTCACACAGAACTATGAAGACGAAAGTTTGAACAGACCAGTGGTTGTAAACATAAATGAAAATTAAGTGAAGGATTAACATCGGAATGGTTTATTGACTAATTAAGAAATGCAATGTGATGTTAGAGGATTAGCACTCCACAAAATTCAGATCATGGGAAGTCACCCAAAGATATATAATTTGGCTTTTTTATTGTAATTTGGAATGTTTCAATGTGGTTCTTATTGGATTACTAAAATGGAAAACTCAATAAATATTATTACCCAAAATTGAAATTGAATAAATAAAAATAAACTAAATGAAGAACAATGGAAACAACTCAGTCCTGGACTGCTTGCTGAAGCGACTCAGTGGGCTGGCTCCTGCGGGGAGCAAGGATTCATGGATAGCTCAGTTGGTTACAGCATGGTGCTGATAACGCCAAGGTCGCAGGTTCGATCTCCGTAAGGGACAACTGTGTATTCCTGCATTGCAAGGGGTTGGACTGGATGATCCCCAGGGTCCCTTCTAAACTCTACACTTCTATGATTCAGATTTTCTCAGGCATGTGTGCACACTTACAGCGGTGCCTTCCTTGAAAGAATATGCAATCTTCTCCTGCGCTCCAGGCACATTCAGGACAGGAGCAATTTTGCTGGATGCAAATCTCAGCCTAGGCCTGCGAAAGGGAAAACCCCAGAATTGTTATTTAACTGTTATAACCAGTCTTTCCTCCAAAGAGCTCAAGGCTGGCTCACACAGGCAGGTTCCTTGACTTAGCTATTGGTAGCTGAATGTGTGAACTCTGCTGTACCCAAAGTTATTTTACATAACGTCATAAAGGCAAGAGGAGTAAAAATACAAGATAATAATAATAAAGCTTAAAAAAAGAATGACTAGCATAAAATATATTCCAATGCACCTAGTCCCCTTTTCAAGTCATTTAACCCAGTGACCAACATTTACTCTCACACAAATATTTCCACATGCCCTGAGTGAAGGAATGCTTTACCTGTCCCTAATCTCCTAGCAATTACTTTCACTGGGCAATCCCAAGTTCTAGCATGGCCTGGATAGTTTAGTTGGTTAGAGTGTGGTGCTGATAATACCAAGGTTGTGGGTTCAATACCCCTATGGGACAGCTGCGTATTCCTGCAATGCGGGGGGTTGGACTAGATGATCCTCAGTGTCCCTTCAAACTCCACAATTCTGTGATTTTATTATGTCTCCTAGATTGTAGGTCCAAAACAAAGGCTGATTTGGTTTAAAAAATTAAAATCTGTGTACAGTGCCTTTTATAAGGACACAACCACAAGATAAGCAAATTTAGCATTCATATGTGTGCACTTACATTGATGTGCTTTAGAGAAAAGGTACTCATTACTATTGAGTTGAACCTCCAAGAATCGTAGAAAATTCCTGCTAACAAAATGTTAACGAGGCATTTGGAAAAGGCAGCAATAGGAACAAGCCAGGGGGAGCGACCAAAGGCCAGAAAAATAGAGTCTGTTCCCAATTGTGGCATCATGTAGGGTGGTCGCTTTTGCATTGCCAAAAACAAACAAGCAATAGGACACTGATTGATATGTACAGAGGAAAACATAGCTGAAATCTTTACTATAATTTAAATCAGTGTTTTTTTCCGGGGCCTTTTGGTTCCATAAGCTCATTCCCAGTGCTCCCACCCTACCTTATTAAAAGCATTCTTCAAACTAGTGTTTTGCATGACCCGCATGCTCAATCTAATGTTCAGGTACTAGCACCTGATGAGCAAATTCCCAACTATGATTGATTTAATTTAGCAGACCCCAAAATAGCCCCAAGGTGACTTACAAAAGTATAAAAGATAGAAAACAGAACTCGGCAAACAATCATAACTGTTCAAGGCCTTCTTGAAAACTCCCTGTTTCCAGGATTATCTTTAAACTAAACTGGAAAGATTTTGTAACAGGTGCTGCCTTCAAACATTTTTGTCTGGACAGGAGGGCACCCAGAATCAGCCTAGCTAACACCACAATCTGCAAGGAAGCAGTTTCAGCCCCCTGATTTATTAATTTTGCCTTTTCTGCATCTGTTCCCATCTGCGAAATATGCTTTCTGATATGGGGGTATCCAGAGCTTGATTCAAAATGCAGCAGATATACAGGTGGGGGCTCCTCCCCAAGGACACTGAATTGTACACACCGCACAGCTTTTGGAAGGGCAATTTAAAAGCAGGATTCCCAAACACCCAGACACACATCGGATAACTGCAAAATCCGCTGTCAAATCTACGGCTGTGGGGAGACTCTATTTATTTGGAAGGGGTCTACTGGCTTCCTAGACAAAGCAAGAAGTCTGTTGATTGCTAAGGAATGTCCTTTCCTGCCAAGATTTCTCTCGTTTTGGAAGAATGCAATTCTCCCCGTTGGATTGCTTTCCTGAAGTGAAATCTCCTTCCAGGAAGAAAAAATAATAATGCTACAGATACCAGCACAGGGATGACAACACTCCTAATTCCAGCAAAGACTCAGTGATTGCCTCAATCGGCCTGCATGTGTTCAGTAATGGCAAACACTGACTGCCAACTAGCCAGCTACTCTTCCAGATAAAGGAGCCGAGTGTCCGTGGCTTCCACGAATGGTTGCCTCCGAACAACATGTGGCGCTCGGTGGAAAACTCGGGATAGGATCCTTTTGTGTGGCCAAAAATAGAACCTTGCATGGCTTGGTTTCGGCACTCAACGAGTGCCAGTCTAATAATCATCCTGCCAAGTCAAGTGCTAAAGACATTCCTGGATGCAACGTGGTCCAATGCGTGGCCCAAGGGCTATATGCGACCCTCGGTGTCTTTCTGGTGGCCTTGGGCGACATTTGATGCCCCCCCCCCGCCCTCCCACTGTCTTCCTAAAGCTGGGTAAGGAGGTGCTTGGCCTTGGGAAGGAAGCATGAGGCCTCTAACAAGGTCCCAGAGTCCTTCAGCCTTCTTCCCAAAGCCTAGGGAGCACTTTCCCAGCTTTGGGAGGGAGGGTGGGAGGGCTGTGGGGGCGGGCGTACTTTTTTCGGCACCTTGTGCAACTAAGCCGCAAGACCAGGTTCAGGCGGCATGCTAAGCCAAGCTACGGTTTCCCTCGGGGTGGCAAAGCAGCACAACGGCCGCAGAGGGGCAAACTGGCTGCAATCCGCTCCCAAGGGAGCCCACCCGAAACCATGGTTTGGCTCAGTATGATGTGTGAACCAGGCCAGAAATTCTGGGTGCATCATCTCATCTCTGGGGCCTGCTTTCTCCCTGAGTTCCCCTGCAGGCAATTCCACCCCATACCTCTGCAGTCCGAAGTGTTAAAACTAGTGCTGAACTTGA
Organism: Zootoca vivipara; assembly: GCF_965207765.1. Taxonomy (NCBI): domain Eukaryota; kingdom Metazoa; phylum Chordata; class Lepidosauria; order Squamata; family Lacertidae; genus Zootoca; species Zootoca vivipara. The sequence goes on along the minus strand of NC_142597.1, from coordinate 27,748,184 downwards.
AATGCTTAGCAGTTTTCTCACCCGACATTACTTCATACAGCCAAGTATCCACTCAGAAAGAAGGTAAATGTTCAACGCTAATGGGAGGATTGTCCCCCACTGGCACCCTTACTTGCTAGCCTTCTTCCCTTCGTTCTGGGGCTTCCCATCCACCTCGGCTTCACTGAGCTCTTCCGTCGGGCTCTGCGGCTCAGACCGGGGGAAGGCCGTTTTCAAAGTGTCCACAATGGCGTTCATCACAATCTGCAAAAAGGACGGGGAAAAGAGGAGAGGGGCGTTCAGCTGAAAAAGGGATTGCAGGAGACCTTTTCACATTGCCAGGGCCAAAGTTCTGCCCTCCCCATTTTCACACTGAATGGTTTAAAATGTATGGAACCGATCTTGGGTTATTTGAACGGGATTTATTGCTCTTTTTAAAGTTTTGCATTGGTGCTCTGAGCACACTTACCTTGTCAATCCTGGAGACCACAAAGGGCTTCTTGACGAAGGCGATCCTGGCGTCTGTGTTCAGGGCCAGGAATTCTTGCATTTCCTCGCTATTGGCAATCTCAGGAATAGCACAGAGTTGCTGGAAGAAGAAGAAGAATGCTCTCTCGGTCAGTTTAGGAGCACGCTTGGGCAGACTTTAACCAGGGTTAGCCACAGCCACAACCAGCAGTGGAAACAAGTAGAAGGCCCCTAAACACTGGTCTATTGTTTTATATAACAATGTAAAACAGCCAGTGGTGCCTTACCCCTGCACGACCTGGTTTACATGTGGGAATATTGCACTAGCTTTCCTGACTGTAATGCTAGTGGCTTCTGTCCCATTTCCTAATGCTCTTTCCATAGAATTGTAGAGATGGAAGGGACCCCCAAGGGCCATCTAGTCCAACCCCCCGCAAATGCAGAAATCACGGCTGAAGAATCCCTGGCCGATGGCCATCCAACCTCTGTTTGAAAACATGCCACTGTGGTACCTGTTGCATCTTGGAATTGTGGCTTTTTCGCCGATATACTGGCATACTGTGCTAAATTCCAGTGAGTGTGGTGCAACACGACAACGGACGCCATTGGACCATGTCACTGTCCCCCCCCCCTTTCCACAAATGCCTGCTTGTTTTTCCACCATGATGACCCCGTGAAAACAACAGGAAATAACTGCATGCTGGTATACCACCCCAAACTCTGAAACGTTGCCGTGATTTTCCAGGCTAAGGGGGCCGCAAACAGATTTTTCCTGGAATCCGACAACATGGAAATGAGCCATTAACATTCGCTATGTTCCACTAGGTTTTTGTAAGTGGGCTTTACACCATGTGGCTATAATATAATGCGGAAAGTTTGGGAAATGTTGGGCAAATTGAGTAAGCTGCCGTGTGAAAGGTCTCTCCTAGCCTTACTACAGTGACAAGGCTCACTCCACCCTTGCTTTAATGATCTGGTTTGCACAACACAGTAAGCCAAAGCATAGTTTAGAACGAGCTCCCAGGGAGATAATGGCCACTTTGCTCCTCCTTAGTAGTTTTGCTGCTGTGCCACCCTGAGCTAAGCCAAGGTTTAGAGCAGACACAGGCCTGTGGCTAAGTACTCTCCTCACTAACCATGAGTTGTGGGAAAGAGCAAACCTTGGTTCCCCTCTGCATGGCCCCCAGTAAACCATGGTTTGCCTTACCATGTTCTGGGAACCAAGCAACTGTCTGGAAGCCCCACTCTTTAAAATGACTGAACCGTGACCCTACCGAGTCCCCTCAGCATGATTTTTTTAAAAAAACTAAAATAAACCTGCTAAGAGATATTACATGGCAAGAGAGGAGAGAAGATCCTTCACCTTCAAGAATGACTCCAAGAGGCTTTTCCTGGCTTCTACTTTATCTGTGTCCATGTTCCCAAAAGGAAGGTCGGGAAAGATCTTCTTTGGACCTTTAATATCTGGAAGTTAGAAAAAATGAAGAAGAAGAAGAAGAAGAAGAAGAAGAAGAAGAAGAAGAAGAAGAAGAAGAAGAAGAAGAAGAAGAAGAAGAAGAAGAAGACACTTTATTGCAATGCTTCATTAATCCTATTAGCTTACTTGTTGCATTTATTTATTTAAATACCGATGTGCCATTTTTCCAAGGAAAAGCCATTTACAACAACAAAAATACAACTGAAGATTTTAAAGAACGTAACTCAAACACAACAGAGGAACAGCCACACACACACACACACACACACACAAAAACTGATACCAAAAACAGTTTTATCAAGCAAAGGCCTTATGGCTCTGATTAATAATACTAAAGATAAATCAAAAAGCTTGTTATTTTCTTTGGGGGGAAGACAAGTGAGGAGAGGAACAGAGGTGTGGCAGGCCACTGGTATGTGTGTTTTGTGAGCAAGAGTTCAAATTCCATCCTTAACATTATCTATCACTCTCAGTCCATGACATGAGATTTTGCAGAAGTGCAGAATTTATTTTCTCCATTTGAACTTACGTCCTGCCACATTTCAACCCCTTGGGTGGATAACATGATGCTAATTGCTCTACTTTATCCCTTGCTACCACAAGACAGCTTGATTATTATTTTTATTTTTCTGAAAGATACACAGAATCAGGCTCTGGAGAGTCTCCAGGAGAAGAGAATTGCAAAAGATTATTGAGCTAGATGGACTCAGCATAGGACCATTTGCCTTTGAGTACCGGATTGGTACAGGAATGGTGTACCAATCTCTGCTGGTCCTAAAGCACAAAGGAGAAATAAGAATGTTTCAGTTACCAGAAGAAAAGGTTGATGGGTCTATATTGGGAACTTGGGGGTCATTTTGGACTCACAGCTATCCATGGAGCGCATGTTAATTCTGTGTCCAGGGCAGCCAGTGTGGTGTAGTTGTTAAGAGCGGTAGACTCGTAATCTGGGGAACCGGGTTCACGTCTCCGCTCCTCCACATGCAGCTGCTGGGTGACCTTGGGCTAGTCACACTTCTTTGAAATCTCTCAGCCCCACTCACCTCACAGAGTGTTTGTTGTGGGGGAGGAAGGGAAAGGAGAATGTTAGCCGCTTTGAGACTCCTTCGGGTAGTGAGAAAGTGGGATATCAAATCCAAACTCTTCTTCTTTAACTGTCTACCAGCTCCATCTGGTACGCAGGCTGAGACCCTACCTGCCCGCAGACTGTCTTGCCAGAGTGGTGCATGCTCTGGTTATCTCCCGCTTGGACTGCTGCAATGCGCTCTACGTGGGGCTACCTTTGAAGGTGACCCGGAAACTACAACTAATCCAGAGACCATATAACACCAGTTGTGAAAGACCTACATTGGCTCCCAGTAAGTTTCCAAGCACAATTCAAAGTGTTGGTGCTGACCTTTAAAGCCCTAAACAGCTTCGGCCCAGTATACTCGAAGGAGTGTCTCCACTCCATCATTCAGCCTGGACACTGAGGTCCTGCTCCGAGGGCCTTCTGGCGGTTCCCTCACTGCAAGAAGTGAAGCTACAGGGAACCAGGCAGGGGGCCTTCTCGGTAGTACCTGCCTTGTGGAACACGCCCCCCCCCCCAATCAAATGTCAAAGAAATAAACAACAATCTGACCTTTAGAAGACATCTGGTTGATGTATTTATTTATTTAGTTAGTTTATTATTTTTATGTTTGGAGCTGCCCAGAGTGGCTGAGGAAACCCAGCCAGATGGGCAGGGTATAAATAATAAATTATTATTATTATTATTATTATTATTATTATTATTATTATTATTATTGATTTCACTATTTTCACCCAACTCCTGATTTTAGCCAAACCATGGCTCCTATAATCTTCTAAAGACAGCAAAAATGAGTATGTTACAAAATGAGATGAGGAGAGAACTATGGGTCCCCTAAAATTTGCTCACTGGGTGAGAGATCTACAATTCCCAGGGTGGTTTAACAATCAATCCCTCTTCCCAGGGAATTCTGGGAACAGTAGGTCTGTAAGGGGGATATGGGATCTCCTAACAACTTTCAGCACCCTTAACAAACTACAGTTCCCAGGATACTTTGGAAGACTCCGTGGCTGCTTCAAGTGGTATTTATGCCGTTTTAAATGTGCAGTGCAGATGGGACCTAAGGCCCCAATGCCATATGCACTTAACTGAAATTAAACAGGAGACTTTCCTAGGGCCACCCTAGGAAAGAGCTCCTGCAGAAAGCAAGACTCAGCACTAACTTTTAATGAACTTCCGCAGGTCTGGCTTCTCCTCCAGCCTCGTTTGCAGGTTCAAGAACTCTCGATATCTCCGATTCACAGTGTGATAAGCCACCTGCTGCAGGCCGCTGGTATTTTCACTGTCCAAAGTCGTCTCATACTGTGGGGGAAAGAGAAGATCACACGTCATTCAAGGAAACCACAGGGAGACTAGACGAAAAGAATTTTCATGCCACTGGATACTTTCTACATGAAAACACAGCAGACATGAGGGTCCAGAAGGAAAACATGGGTGGCAAGCTGGATCCAGACAACCGGATCTGTATTCTCCGCCCCCCCCCATCAGTGTTTGAAACTCAGATATGTAATCTAGACCCCAAATGGCTCCTTAGAGGAGCAGCAAAGAACGCTATAATTTATTGTTGCAGCTTGTCTTCACTTACCTCACCCCACTGCGCTGCTCAGAGGTGTGAAGAATATTCTTACATGAATGGTCCATGTCACCGTTGAGAAAAAGAGGTAGGAATAGGCCTACCAATGTCCCCGAATAAAGCAACTTTTCCTCTTTCAGCTCTCTCCAATCTTGGTCCCCCATATGTTAGTGGACTACGGCCTCCATCGTTCCCAGGCAGCATGGACAAGGGGAGCTATGAACCCAACAACATCAGGGAACCCAAGGCCTGCTCTAGAGAACGGACCTTTCAAGTCTTACAAAAACATTAGAAAAGTGAGCAAGCACCACCCTGCTTGTGACTGACATGTAGGCGCAGCAGATTCTGCTTTTCTGACTCCCACTGACTGCACTACTCAATCGGTAGAGCATGAGACTCTTAATCTCAAGGTCGTGGTTTCTGAGCCCCATGTTGGGCCAAATATCCCTGCATTGCAGGGGGTTGGACTAGAGGACCCTCGTGGTTCCCTTCCAACTCCTAGGATTTTATGATACCACGAAAAGAGGAGCGACTGGGTTACCTTCACAGTATACAAGGTGTAGGGGTGGAATCCTGTCCCGCTGTGCTCTCGGGTGGTGATGGTGCCAGTTATGCGCAGGTTTTGGATGACGACAGGCCCATCGGGGCTGCTGAGCGGCTCAAAGCTGAAGGTGCCCAAGGGGGCGGTGGGGGACGAAGACAGCAACCCTGGCAGCTGGGCAAGGTCTTGAGGGCTGTGGGCCAGGCTTTCGGTAGCCGCCAGCTCCTTGTCCAGGTAGGACGGCCGCCTGAGGAATGTCTTCTCCGGGTCTTCCAATAGAGCCGTCAGTGAAGCCAAGCTCTCCTCCTTCTCCTCGGCAGCCTCGATCTGGATGTCGGGGCAGGGGCTCAAGGAGGGGATTCGGGGCCTCATTTCGGAGCTGGACCCGGCAGCGTACTCTGAGTACCTGCCCTTGACACCCAGGCCATCCTCTTGAAACAAGCTGTCAGGTCCCTCCAGGGCGGCGAGGGACTCTACAAGGAATTCCTCCCGGGGCATGAGCCCTGCAGAGTCCTTTCCTACTTCGGACACGGGAGATTCAACTTCCAGGTCTTCACCGGGGAAGAAGGACTCCAGGGTATCAGGCTGGAGGCAGGGCACGGATGAGGTGCTAACTCTCCTACTATCCACGTCAGCACTCAGCTCTCTGCTGAAAGGCTCCCTCCCCTCCGACAAATGGCACTCCAAGCCGTCAAGTGCATCTCCGATCGATGGCTCGGAATTCCTTGGGGAAACTGCCCTGTTCTCCAGGGCAGCTTCCGACAGAAACGCCAGCGGCAATGAACTGGGTACCGCAGGCTGGCATGGAGAAAGAGCTGGCGCCGTCTCCGGCTTCTCATTCCCTCCAGCTGCTTTGATCTTAGAGAAAATCCCAATCAGCAGCAGGTTGAGCCAGTCGGGGTCCGCCATCTTGTTGATCATGGGCAGCAGAACGTTGCAGGTCACCAGCTCCACCACCACAAAGCGCCCAGTCCTGGTCTCCAGGTGCGGTTCAGGCACCAGAACGCGCAGAAGCAAGTCCACGATGCGCCGAGCATAATCCACCTCGCTGGCAGGGCTCTGGACAGCCACGTGGGGCTCTGACAGTTCTGAGTACGCTCGCCATAGGTGATCGGCCCTCTGGGCAGGGTCTCCAGAGCTCTGCCCCATCTCTGCTTTCTCCCGGGCTTTCTTGTAAGTCTGAAGGTGGCAACCTCCCAGCAGGAGCACCTTCTGGGTCAGAGCCTGTTTGTCTACCAAGGCCATCCGCCTCTTGAGCTCCACAGCCAGGCCCATCATGGCCTTTTTCACCTCGTCCTCGAAGCCCCGCTCGTTGCTCACCGACCGATACCAGGAGGACACAAAATCCCGAACGATCTTCCCGATCATGCCCTCGATCTCCTTGTCCAGCTGCTGCTCCGCGTCGGGGTTCGGAGGGCTGCTCTCGAGGAGGAGGAACCTCTCCAGGTGGACTCTGCTGCTGGTCCCAATCACTGCCTGGGAACCCAGCCAGCCACCCAGCACCGCCAGCAGCCCCGAGAGGATGCAAAGCAACCAGACATTGACCAGCAAGTGGACGACCAGCAGCCATCCCAGCACGGCCCCCACGGCTAGCAGCTTCCGGCTGCCTGTCACGTCGCCCAAGCCAGCACCCGGATCCCGGATCCTTAGCATTTTCTGTCTCGCCCCCCAACTTCTTCCTAGTTAATAAAGTAGCATGGCTCTCTCTTGGCTAGCGAAGGCTTGGATTTAAATAGGCATGTTTATTATTTTTAATATTAGTGCTCACATATTTACAGCAGCATGGATGCTGCGATTGCCAGAGCAAAGGCTTATTAGTTCAGCCACTTTTTTCCAGTTAATAAAGCAGCATTCAATCTCATTGCTATCCAAGAAAGCTCACCCAAGTTGGATTTAAAGAAGCATTTCTTTCGATTATGATGATGATGATGATGTTCGCTAATAGATTTAAAGCAACAGGGAGCCTGCAAGTACCATCTGGCTTCAGGGCAAAGCCTTATTTAAGCTGCCTGGAAAGGCTGACAAGCCAAGCTGAGCACCGGGGAAAGTTGCAAGGCAAAGATAAAGGACAACAAGAAGAAGCACGCAAGCTGCAAAGGGAAAGCGCCCTCTCCCGCGCTCGGTATTTGCGAGGTAGCAAACGGCTCTCGTCGTAGAAAGAACTCCCCGAACTTCTTCCCCCCTTGAAACAATCCCGGGGAATGTGGCGATGGCAGCGCTGCTGGTTTTCGCGAAGACCGACGAGGCTTGCTTTTCTGCGCAGCTAGACGTTCAACGCCGCCTCTCCCTCCCCGCTTCGCTTTGCAGCGCGCGGAAGGTCAGTCCCGGGGGCTTCCCAAAGCGCGCTCCCAGTTTTTCGCCGCGCCGGTCTGCCCGGATCAAGGCGGCGCAGGAAGGCTCCGAGTCCCGGCCGGGCTTCCGGGAGCTTCCTGGGTCTCGCTGCTAAAGAGGCGTCCGGGCGGCGAGGCGGAGCGGCAGAGCCACGGCGGAGGCGGCAGCAGTGCCATCTGGCGACCGACGCCCGACGCTGGAAAGGTGCTTTCCAAACCATCCACATTATTTCATTCAAATACACGTGTGTGTGTGTGTCCATATATATATGGATGGTTTGGAGGGAAGCCGTCCTTCGGTTGAATAGAATAGAATAGAATAGAATAGAATAGAATAGAATAGAATAGAATAGAATAGAATAGAATAATTTGTGTGTGTGTGTGTGTGTGTGTGTGAGAGAGAGAGAGAGAGAGAGAGAGAGAAAACTGTTGATACGCTTGGGCCAAGTCCAGTTTGCCAAAGATTTTTGACCCAGCCAGGGTGGCGAGGACATGGCTGACCACTGGCACTGGGTATGCATGAGCCGTGAGAGCCTTGTTTATGGTGCATTTGTAGTCTGCACAGATGCGGACCGAACCGTTAGGCTTGACGGGTGTGACAATTGGAGTTTCCCAGGGGGCGTTGGGCACCGGCTCCAGCACTCCTTGCTCCACGAGCCGGTCCAATTCCTCGTCTATGCGGGGTTTCAGGGCGAACGGGACCCGGCGGGCCTTGTGCCTGATGGGTCGTACAGCGGGGTCTAGCTGTAGGGCAATGGGGGGTCCTGTATATCGTCCCAATGCCCCATCGAAAACCCCTGGAAACTCTTTGCATATGGCGTCCACGTCCACTTGTAAGCTAGTGCGGTTCACCCCGGTAACGGCTAGCCCCAGAGGTCCAAACCATGCCAGTCCCAGTAAGCTAACATAGGGGCCCTTAACTACCAGCAAGTCCAATTGTTGCTTTCGCCCTCGATATTGCACCCTGAAGGTCCCCACCCCCATTGTAGGGACCTTACGTTTCTGGAAGTCCCGGAGGGTGAATGGGGCCGGCCTTAGTTTGGGACCCCCATTAGGGCACAGTTCCCTTAATGTTCGGGCCGAGATTATGGATAGAGTTGAACCCGTGTCCAGCTCCATGCGGCATGGGGCTCCCTCTATCTGTACCTCTATATAAATTTTCTCTGTGCTGGGATGGGGCAACTGGAATACCTGGTAGTCCGTGATCTCCGTCGAGTTGCCTTGGTGCATGGTGCCGTGTGACCTGGGGCTCCTGGGTCGGTCATCTGATGCTTGTCGACGGGTGAGTCGAGCCCGACACACCCGGGCGATGTGTCCCAATTTTCTGCACTGCCTGCACTCTGCGTTGCGGAAACGACAGGTCCTCCTCTCGTGGTTCTCCCCGCAGCTTGCACAGTTCCCTCCTTCTCGTCGAGGCTGCTGTGGTGTGTGTGCTGCTTGAGTGCGCCGCTGTACTCGGTGTACTTCCTCCCTGTCAGATTCGGATTCGTCGGTGAGGTCTTCGTGGTAGACCCTCGGTTGGGATGGCGGGGCCGGTCGTGCCTCTTGCGTTGACCTCTCGGCGGCTTCGGTTGCCAGGGCTTCCTCCAGAGCAATCTGGAACGTGAGGTCTTTTTTGGCGTAGAGGCGTCGTTGCAACATCTCGTCCCTCAGGCCACCGACGAGGCGGTCACGAAGCATGTTCTCCAACTCTGAGAAGTTGCATAACCGGGCGGCTTGGCGGAGGGAGGTCACAAACCCAGTTATGGTTTCCCCCGGGGCTTGCCGCTTTGCGTAGAAGGCATTTCGGCAAGCTACCACCGAGGGCTGTGGTGAGAAGTGCTCCTTCAGCCGTTCCATTATTGTTTTGTAAGAGACGGTAGCGACATCTCTAGGTGCAAGGAGAGCCCGGGCGATTTCAAACGTCTCCTCTCCACAGACGCTGAAGAATGTCGCCCTCTTCATGGCATCGTTGGTGACTTCTTTCGCTTGCAGGAGGAAGTTGAAACGGGCGGCGTACCCTTCCCAGTCTCCTGATGCTGGTTTGAATGGCAAGAAGCTGCTGTCGGTTGCCATTCTGGGTTCCTTGGGTCCTGGAGCTGAAGCCTGGATGCACGGTGCAATGCAGCGGTGCAGCAGGTGGCGGTGCTGCGGTGCAGTGCGTGGTGGCGGTCAGCTCAGCAGGATCCCACCTTCGTCGCCAGTGAAATATACTCGGAGTCGAGAGTGAATTTCATGCTCTTTATTCAGCTCATATTCATCAAGGAGAAGAAGAGAAGACGAATGGCTCTTTTCCCAAAACCATCTGCTTATATACATTATTTACACAATGGGCCTTGCGTGATTGGCTACTTCAGGGCTACACCTGTGGGCCAATTATATTGTGGATTGACTTCTGCCTGCAGCCTGATTGGCTGCTCCTACAGGCCAATCAGGTAGCAGATTCACTTCTGCCAGCCGCCTGATTGGCTGCTCCAGCAGGCCAATCAGGTTGCGGATTCACTTCCACCTGGAGTTGGATTGGGTAGCTCCCGCTGATTCTGAATCCTATTGTTCTAGGATTCCGCTCAGTACATAACAATAATATACATTTTATTTCATATCGGAAAGATGAGATTCTGTCGAGAAAGAGCCTGCAAAAGTAGTCAGACTCATCTCCTTGTTAAGTTAGTGTCTCCAGCCAGAGGTGTGTTAAGCATCACTTTGCATGACTAAAAAGTGCAGGTGACTGATTGCCCCAGAAAGCACCGAGGAGTGTGGTGGAGTCTCCTTCTTTGGAGGTCTTTAAGCGGAGGCTTGACAGCCATCTGTCAGGAATGCTTTGACGGTGTTTCCTGCTTGGCAGGGGGTTGGACTGGATGGCCCTTGTGGTCTCTTCCAACTCTAGGATTCTATGATTCTACTAAGTGGAGCCAGCTAACTTAGGCGAAAGGGGGCAGGTTTCCCCCCCTGCCTTATCTGGAGGTGCATGTAAATATGAGTGTAAAAAAGAGCAAAAGACCAGGTCAGCCTCCTCTTCATAGCTGTCAAGTTTTCCCTTTTGTCAAGAGGAAGCCTATTCAGCATAAGGGAATTTCCCTTACAAAAAGGGAGAACTTGACAGCTATGTGAGTCCTCTTAGATGGGGGCTGGGAAGCATAGCTGCCAAGTTCTCCCTTTTTTAAAGGGAAATTCCCTTATGCTGAATAGGCTACCTCGCGAGAAAAGGGAAAACTTGGCAGCTATGCTGGGAAGAGGCAAAGAAGCTTGGCTTGTAAGGTAAGGTAAAAGGTAAAGGACCCCTGGATAGTTAAGTCCAGTCAAAGGCAACTATGAGGTTGCGGCACTCATCTTGCTTTTCAGGCCAAGGGAACTTTCCGGGTCATGTGGCCAGCATGACTAAACCTCTGGAATTGTAGAGGGTCATTAATTCACCCCCTGCAGTGCAGGAATCTTTCACCCAAGGTGGGACTCTAACCCACGACCCTGAGATTAAGAATCTCATGTTCTACAGAGTGAGCTATCCCAGCTGGGATATGAGTGTAGGTAGGTGCTTCCCCCCCCATCAAGTAAATAAATAAAAATACTTAACTAACTGACCAATTGTGTTGCAGATAACTTGGCTGCACACACACACACACACACACACACACCCCAATAAATCCTGGCCTCACCCATGCATATATAACACTTTTTCCCCTGACAGGCTCAATGCGGCTCACAGATAAGATAGAAACTGCTAAAAACATTGAGGTGTGTGTGTGTGTGTGTGTAATCTTTAAAAAAATCATTAATGGAATTAAAGCAATGGGAGTGGGTGGGTGGGGTTTATTAAAACACAGAGATCATTACAATAAAAAACACCACCTTTTACTGATTTGTTAACAAAGGAACAAAACATACAAACATAACAAAAACAAAGAATTAAAAAATTAAACCATCCAGCATCACAGCCTGGAAGTATTTTATTGATTTGCTAACAACAGCAGTAAAGTGCAAACGTAACAAAAGAAGGGAAACAACTAATAAAAAATGTAAAAAAGCGTAACAGTCTGGAAGGACAAAAGTACAAAGATACAGCACAGCTCCAGAGCAGTGTTTCTCAACCTTTTTTGGGCCACGGCACACTTGTTCCATGAAAAAAATCACGAGTCACACCACCATTAAAAAAGTTAAAAAAATTAACTCTGTGCCGCCCTATACTGTATTGACTATAATTATGACTGTAAGAAACACTTGCCAATTGCTGTGTTGGTTGCAATCTCCTGTAATAAGGCTTCACAAGCCGTCCAGCGGGTTAGTGTTGTGTATTGGCGGCCGGCAGGCTTGTTTGCACTGAGCTTTGGGAAAGAGGAGGAGAAATATTGCTTTCTGGCGGGTCAGTGCTGGTTATTGGCGGCCGCCAGGCACGTGACAATGCAAATTGCCCTTCTCGTCGCCGCACGTCGCGGCACACCTGCCAGCGTCTCGCGGCACACTAGTGTGCCGCGGAACAGCGGTTGAGAAACGCTGCTCCAGAGGGATCATTTGGTATTAATTCATACAAAGGTTCCCTTTACAAATAATAAAGAATTAAAAATAAAATAAAAGTATTCTCCAATCAATGAGTCCCATCATCAGTATTGGGAATAAAAATTCTATGGAGTCTTAAATGAGCCAGACATGAAAAGCACCTGGAGCAGGCATCCCCAAACTTCGGCCCTCCAGATTTTTCGGGCTACAATTCCCATCATCCCTGACCACTGGTCCTGTTAGCTAGGGATCATGGGAGTTGTAGGCCAAAACATCTGGAGGGCTGCAATTTGGGGATGCTTGATCTGGAAGGAGGCCTGGCAGTGAATGGTGGTATGGCCAGGTCAGGGCAGTGAGGGGCCCTTCCAAGCACCTGGTGTCTTGGGCCAATGCTGGATTTGCTGGTCCTTTGGCTGTCTCACTGCCCTTTGTCCTTGAACACAGCAGCGCTGATCTAAAGCGGAGGACAGCCCTTGCCTTTAACCCCTTAGAAAACCCAGGCCTTCCCACCATCTTATCTGGTCGTGTCCCAGCCCATTTTGAGTTGCAGAGCTCAGCCCTTATAAATGAGGAAGCATGGATTTAAAAAGCACCCTCGAGCATGTACAGAGCGCTTTCTCCCATGAGCAGCCACAGCCTTTGACTTATTGTGCCTTGGGACATGAGGACACAGTTTCCTGCCCAAATGTCGGCTTCTGTGCCAGTTTCAGGTCCAGCAAGAGCGAATCTCGCTTGGCTGCGCATCATAAGTTGCACCTGCCGCAAACTTCCTTAAGGCCCTTTAGTGATGCAGCTGGGGTGAGATTTAAGACTGGGGACTTCCAGACTTATCACTTCTGCTCCCAGCTGTTGCACAGACCGCCACTGCCTCTCCGAGGAACTTGTTAAGATGATTATTTTATTTTATTTTTGGGTGGCCGGGGGGGCGGGGCGGGCTAGCAACAGCAATTCAGCTGAACGTGTTATACAATCTTGTGCGGAAACTCCCTGGAAAGTCAGTGCCAGAGCACATCAAGTGTGAAAATCCCCCAGCCTCATCCTTCCCAAGGGAGGCTATTCCTAGCGAGGAAGGTTTTTTTTGGGGGGGACAGCTCTTTCCTTTTGCTGGAAAACTACCTGTGAGTTTTAGGAAAGAAGGCTGGAATTGGGGTGGGGTAGGGGGATGTAGTTAAAGAGGGCACTTTTGTTACTCAGGGGCAAGAAAGGGATTTCCAGGGGATTTTTTTTTTAACGGTTTGCACCTATTAAAGCTGTCTCAGGGTTTCCAACTCACTGTATGCAGCGCACCGACAGGCAGTCCCAAAAGAACATCAGGAAAACTCACCCCAGCACTATTAGACTGGGGACAGAAGAACAAGAATCTCTGCTGTTAAAAGGTAGTGTACGTTTTCTTGGGGAAGGGACACAGCTCGGTGGGAACGCATCGGCTTTGCATGCAGAAGGTTGCAGGTTCAGTCCCTGGCATTGAGGAAGCTGATGTGGTTCCAGAAGCAAAGGTCAGATTCCCACCCAGAACCAACATATAAGCACTCTACCATTATGGCTTTCCAATTCTGCACAGTCAGGAGGTTCCTGGGGTAGCGCCGACCCTGCGAGGTAGGACAGCCATTCCATCTAAAACTAGATTTAAGTATGTATTTGTAACTGAATTACCATTTTAAAACCCAGCCAGATGGGTGGGGTAGAAATAAATTATTATTATTATTATTTTATTTTAAGCCTGCCTGAACAAAGCTGCTGTATCTGTTACTCTTCAACAAGTATTCTGAGTAAGTGCTATTTTTTACCTTTTACAAAACTTGTTTGTGTGATTGTGGTTTAAAGGGGGAAATACCAGGTGAATTCAGTCTGCCTTAAAGCATCCTGGATTACAGAAAATAAAAGGCTAAAACTAGCCTATCTAAGCTTCCCTTTTAAGATGCAAAGGAATAGCACTCTGCTGAACTCACAAACGTGGGGAAGGAAGACTAGTATCTAATAAAGATAGATATCCTCTCCTCTATTCACATCCCAACAGGCATCTCCAGGTAGAGTTCATAATATCCATTGCCTGAAACTCTGGATTGCCATTGCTGCCAGTCCGTGTAGGCAGTCCTGAGCTGGATGGAACAACAACCTGACTCAGCCTAGGCAGCTTCCCCTGCAGTTAAAGAGAAGGAATTTGCCTCTCCAGCATATGAATGAAGGCCGTCCAAACAGCTCAGTATTGTTTGCACTAAGGGATATGATTCGGTTCATGTCGAAAGGCAAACTGAACCTGATTTGCACTTTCCAACGCAACTCGCAAACAAAACCAAAGCACAGTCATCCTTTAGCATTTTGTACTTCTCCAGATGTTGCAATGCAGTCCTGCAGCCAAGCTTATGTATGCACGAAGGTAAAGTGTGTCTATAAATGTATACCTATAAATTGATTAAAATAGCATTTAAAATACAGTGGTACCTCGGGTTACAAACACCTTGGGTTACTAACACTTCGGGTTACAGACTCCGCTAACCTGGAAGTAGTACCTCGGGTTAAGAACTTTGCTCCAGGAAGAGAACAGAAAACACGTAGCGGCACTGCGGCAGCAGCAAGAGGCTCCATTTGCTAAAGTGGTACCTCAGGTTAAGAACGGTTTCAGGTTAAGGACAGACCTCTGGAAAGAATTAAGTTTGTAACCAGAGGTACCACTGCACATCGTATATGGTGAAGTGGCTTTGCAGAAATGGGTATATTAGGCAAAATTGCCCCCCCCAAATCCGTGTAGTAGGAGAAATCTGTGCTAAAATGCTAAACAGTTCTCATGAGGTCTTTTAAAAATAAATCACAAGCTGATGTGGAGAACTTAAGAAAATGTGGAGAACTGCACTTAAGATTGGGGGGAAACCAATACAAGGAGGGAAACCCAGTGCTTTTTTCCTGGGGGGATGCATACCCCTAAACATTTTGTGAATCTTTGTATTTTTGTCCATTTACTGTATTTATTTTTCCCGATTTGAACTATAAAATGGTGATTTTCTTGAGTCAAAATGAGAGTACCCCTAAACTTTCTTTTCTTTTCTTTTCTTTTAGGGAAAAAAGCACTGGGGAAACCTAAAATGACAGATTTGCCCATTTCCGTCAACACTGACTGACTCCGGCGATGGTTGCTGTGCCATCGAAATGAAGATGCAAAGCCCAGAAAGTTGTTTCCCACTCTAAACCTCTGTGAGGCCCAAGGGAACAAAGGAGGAAAAGGTCCTCTCTTCTTTCCAGGAGGTGTTAATGCTACTCATGTTGGGAGTTTGAGATGTGATATAGCTCCTCTCCTGGTAGCATTTACACTTCCCGAAAGACAGCAACTGCCCTTTGCTCTGAGCAAAGATGCTTTGGGAGAATCTCTACAAGGCAAGTACAAAATGCGTGGCACTTTCAAGCTTGTGTTCAGCACAGAATTTTTCACCCAGTTTATTTATTACATTTCTATTGCTCCTTTCCTCCGAAGAGAGGTTCTCCCCCTCTCTGTTTTATCTGTGCAACAACAAACCTGGTGGCCCAGTTTGCATAATATCTGTCCCACGAGTCCCACCGCAAACCCACAAGTGTTAAGCCAAGAACGAACCCTGGCTATAGCACATGGTTTCTCTCTGGAGTGAGACAAACCATAGCTTTAGCTGCAGGCAGTGCAGCATAAACAGGACAGAGGCAGGAGTGAAGCAGGCACAACTTTTGGTTTGACTTAGCATTAAGCCATGGCTTGGCTTGGCTTTACTGAAGGAGCTTCTCCACCCCCATCGTTCAGCCCGGACACTGAGGTCCAGCTCTAAGGGCCTCCTGGAGGTTCCCTCACTGCGAAAAGTGAAGCTACAGGAACCAGACAAAGGGCCTTCTCTGTGGTGGCACCTGCCCTGTGGAACACCCTCCCATCAAATGTCAAGCAAATAAACAACTTTCTGACTTTTAGAAGACATCTGAAGGCAGCCCTGTTTAGGGAAGTTTTTAATATCTGGTGTTTTATTGTGTTTTTAATATTCTGTTCTTGTTGTTGTTGTTGTTGGATCAGGCCAGACTCAAAAGACAAAGATGAACAACAGTGGGAATGGTTTGAAAATGTCACATTTCCCTGTGTACTTTAAAAATATGGTTTATGAATATAGAGATGCTGTCTTAATGGCAAAGGTAACACAGAACAGCATCAAGTCTCCTCTTGAGACTTGTGGGCAGGTTTTAGTGCCACTATAAATCTCTAAATGCCTCTTAATGCTGTTCATATTGCGACGCTCAACCGTCCATTGGAAGTGCCCGTTTCTAAAAACTGCAGGAGGGGAGAGTTGCTCTGGTCCTGTTTGTGGGTTGCCATAAAGGCTATCTGGTTGGCCTGATCCATCCAGCAGGCTCTTCTCATGTTCTTATGTGTAGGTCAGGAGTTAAAGCACACATCCCGGCCAAGCAAAAGCACTCAATGAGGCTGCAAACATCATTGGGGGTGGATGTGGCTAGGGAGGATGAGTGGCCTGGGGGAACAGTCCTGAGGGCCAGATAAAGAGGCTTTGGGGGCCGCCTTTCGCCCACAGAGCCTGAGGTTTTCTACCTTTGTGTTACGAATCACCAGTGCCGCTCCCCCTCATCTCCATCGCATCGTTCTGCAGACTCTCTCCTTCATTTGGCCTGGCGCCTCATCCTTTTCAAGGAAGCTGAAATGCAAAGTGGTTCCAGCGCCTGTTGGACCTCAGAATTAGATCTGGAGGGAAGGAGTACACAGAGAGCAGCATTCAGTTCTGCTTGCACCTAGGGAGGAAGCTGGGGATATCTTGGCAGTAATGAATGGAACTGCCTGGGTTTTTAACTGCCTTGTCAATGGGATCCAGAGGAGGGGTGCAAATTGTTTTCGGAGACTCTGCAGCGATTACCCCAAAGATTACAAAGAAGTAGGGGGGTGGGGTGGGGAGGTTGTGGTGCCCGAGCTATATATCTCAGAGAGAGGGAATCTGATGCCACCAGAAGCTCTTCAGAGTGGATTTGAGCGCCACAGGGGATCTTCGATGGATGGCATGTCAACCATCATTCTCCCCGGAGCTATTTTATTTTAAAAGAAATGTCTCTTGCAAGGAGAGGTGAGCTTCTGCATGTCCCGTTTTTTTTTTTTTAAATACATTGACTGAGCAGCCGTTTCTCATGTTAAAAGTTATTTCAGCCAGAGAGAACAGAAGGACGTGGAATCAAATGCCAAGAGATTTGAAAAGTCATTTTGCTCTTGACACCTGAACTGACAAATGACTTCATTTTTGTACTCAGGAGGAAGCTCAAATGTTTTTAACTGCTGGATGAGAGAGAAGAGAAGAGAGTGGAAGATGGCGGATTAGTTAATCGCAAGGCGACTTTGTTTCTCTCTCTCTCCCCCCCCCCCCCGGCAAATACCAGAATGAAGTTTCAAAAACCTGCTGGGAGCCATCAGTTGTACAAGTGTCTGGAAATCAGGCCAATTAAAGAGAGATTAATATGTAACCATGGCAAACCACAAAGTTTGACATCTGGTTATGAATTAATAAGCGGGGAGCTGTTCTGTGTTGAGTGTGCCATGTCAGCTGAGGAACACCTGGTTTATTGGCACAGGCGAGATAGAGCATGTATGGCCACTATCAGGCCAATTTAAGAGGCAGCATGGTTTAGTGGTTAGAGTGTTCAACTAGGACCTAGGAGATAAGAGTTCAGATAAGAAGGTCAGTGGGTGAGCTTGGGCCAGCAACTACCTTTCAGCCTACTCTACCTCACTGGGTTGTTGTTGTTGTTGTTGTTGTTGTTGTTGTTGTTAGCAAAGTCACTTAAATAACACAGAGGAAGTCCAGAGAGAAAAGAAACCTGCTACTAAGCATATTTCTCCTCATAAGCTGAGGAGAAAGGAACAGAGAGGTGTTCGTCTTTCTTAGGCCAAGCTCTGTACACAGCAGGAAGACCTTCAACCAAACATATATATAGAGAAAATTTCTGTCAGAACGATATAGCCAATCAAACCATGTGCTACCTCAGCAAAGATCATGCCATTCTGACTGGTTGCTAAGCAACACCTCTACCAACCATCTTTTGGGGGGGGCTGAATAGCCTGGGAACAGAACTGGCTCCGTTGGCTACAAACGGAATGATCTGTGCTGCTGCACATCTAACATCTGTGAGGAAAAATGAGGAGGGAACTTACCATACACATCACCTTGAGCTCCTTAAGCTTGGCAACAGTGCTTGGACTGCTTGTTTGCGTGCCCTTAAGATCAGTTAGGTTGTCAGGCCTTGTCAACGGCCACCACTTGCTTATGCAACTCTCTCTCCAGGGATGTGTGATTGGCCTCATCAGGACCGCGAAGGCACAGTCATCATGGCCCTGTGTTCAGTGGTGATGGGAGTTAAGAGTTCCAGCATTTAGAGGGTTACAGGTCCCCCACTTCTGCTGCTGCACTACACCAGGGTGGGTCTCAAAGGGGGCTTATCCTCTGCCTGAATTCAGTCCGAAAAGTTCACTGAACAACTTCTAGAGGGAACCACTTGGGCTGCTTCTGCCTTAGGTACCAATTGGCTTGTTGCTACCCTTTTGGATTCCATGGAAAATGTCCCCCCCCCCAGTTTCCAAATGAGCACTGATTGATTTCCAGAAGCTGGCTTATCAAACGAAGATGACAGGCTGCTTGCCAAAGCCGCAGGCTCCATGCTGACAAATGGCACTCCCCAGAGATGGGGCTCAGATTAAAAATAATAATGATGATGCGGTGAGTTTGGGTATTAATGAAAAGAGACTTCTTTATGGAGCACTGGGGAGACAGTTAAGCAAAGCGAGTGCGAACTGGGGCTCAAATCACAGCAACTCGCCGCAAGATGAAAAAGCAAACTTGTGAATCCCAGACATGCTAAATAGTGAATGGGAACTGGCAATCAGCGTTGGATGTAGGAATTAATGGGCTATTTAAATATTGACATCCTTCTTAGTTAAGCACAACTATGTCTGCCGGGCTGCAGAACGGAGTCTGGCAAAAATGAAAGGAAACAAATAGAAAGGAGAACTCTACGGAAAGTTTGATGGAAACTTTGCTTTCGGTAGATGAAGGTGGGGGGAAACCCCACACTTAATTAAACCCCACATCACACGCAGTGCTGTTTCCATTCTACTGCAGTTCATTTTTTGCACACAAAAAAATCCTTCACTGTGCTGTAGCAAATTGTCATTCCCCTCTGTTCATTGCAAAGCAAAGGCCATTCATTTTGATGCAAAGGAAACACAATGAAGTTGGGTATCATTTGCAGACTGAAAGCAACAGGAATAGTGAATTAGGACAGATCCACAGCTGGGAGGTAAATCCAGCCCTTCAGGCCTGTCTCTTTGGCCATTGAGATTCTCCCTAGGCCACACCCTTCACCAAGCCTGCTTTGCACCCTCCTTCAGAGTTTCTGCTTATCTGAGATACGTTCCTGAACATGTTTTCTGCTTTCCTGGGTGGAGGCTAGAGAGGAGTAAACTACTATACAATGGTAACACTTGCATTCTTTTTGCTCCTCCCCCTTTTGCCTCAGGCCCTATCCACCACTGGCATGTGGACTCCAAAAGGAAAGGTGAACCCAGCTGCAAAAGGTTCCTCATCCCTGGTCTATATTTAAGGGCAGCATCTCCAGGATTTTAGATGGGAGTACGTCTCTTATCCATAACTGGAGATGCCTGGAATCGAACTTGGGGCCTTTTGGATGCAAAGCAGAAGCTCTGCTACTGAGCTACAACCCTCCCCCTAGAACTTGGACCCAGCTTGTTCCATCATTGATTCCTGCATTGCAGGGGGTTGCACTAGATGACCTTTGAGGTCCCTTCCAACTCTACAATTCTACAGTGTGATTGATGCCCGGAGCAGAACTGAGCCCTCATATCCCAGATTCTCTCTGCCCGCTCCGCCCCCCGTGATGGATGGAGATCTTTAAAGGTACAGCTTTCATGCCTGCAGGCTTGCACTCAATTGGAGGTGGGGGGAGTCAGTTGGAAGTTCTTCCTAAAGTTTAGTCAGAATCTCCTTTCTTGTAATTTTAATCTGTTGGCTTGGATCTTCCTCTCTGGAGCAGTGGAAAACAAGTTTGCTCTGTCTCCCTTGTGGCAGTCCTTTGAGTATTTGAAGATGGATATATCTTTTTGAATTGATGCTTTTGAATTATGGTGCTGGAGGAGACTTGAGAGTCCCATGGACTGCAAGAAGATCAAACCTATCCATTCGGAAGGAAATCGGCCCTGAGTGCTCACTGGAAGGACAGATCCTGAAGCTGAGGCTCCAATACTTTGGCCACCTCATGAGAAGAGAAGACTCCCTGGAAAAGACCCTGATGTTGGGAAAGATGGAGGGCACTAGGAGAAGGGGACGACAGAGGACGAGATGGTTGGACAGTGTTCTCGAAGATACGAACATGAGTTTGACCAAACTGCGGGAGGCAGTGGGAGACAGGAGTGCCCGGCGTGCTCTGGTCCATGGGGTCACGAAGAGTCGGACACGACTAAACGACTAAACAACAACAACAATATCCTATCACCTCTTAGTCTTCCCTTCTCCAGGCTAAACATTCCACCCCACAAGACTCTTGGTCACTTCTTGCGGCAAAAAAACTAGCATTCCTACTGCTCTGAAAATGGTTAATTTACAAAGCAATCTTAACCGGGATGGGAAGTGAAATGGTGGACAATCCACCTCTGTGGATTCTTGGGGTGCAGAGGATGTTCCCCACCTGACTAGCTGAGAGGCACTTCTGCCCCATAGATAACCCTGAGCTAGGGATTAGGAGTGTTTTCTTAGATGTTATTTGCAAACAGAAACCCCCATGTGCACATCACTTACAACCTGCACAACAGGCCAGGGTTTTTATTCTGAGTAATTCCCCTAATCTCATAATGGTGTTATGCCATATTCTGTTTTTATGCTGGTGCATGTGTGTGTGTGTGTGTGTGTGTGTGTGTGTGTGTGTGTGTTATATTCATCTCTCTTCCCACACAATCAATAACGAAAGCAATGAATAGTAATGGCAGCCTCTGTGTCAGATTTTGGCTTCTGGAGAGCTTCTCAGTGTTCACGTTTGCCAGCAATGTACCCGCTTGCAATTCATTAGCCCAGTGAATGGAGAATTATGCAGATCATAATAGCAGCAGGGGCATAACCACATTGCGTTGATCAGATCCTGCGCTGCTAATCCCCTCTCGTGAAGGGTTTATGGTTTAATAAACTGTGGTGTGAGCCTCCAAGAGTGGAGGCCTGCTAGGTTAAAAAGCAATTGAGACACAACAGAGAGGAAATAGAACTGCAAACATCGTTTTGTTTAGGTGCTGTTCTTTTTTAAAAAAACAAAACAAAACACACAACAACAACAACAGAGACCCACCAACTGCATTTCAATTCATAGTAGCCCATGTGCAGAAGACAGACAAGTCCCTTCCTGGGACCTTTCCATTGCCACAAAGTGGAAATGTGGGGAAGTGGTTAGAGTGTTGGAGTAGGACCTGGGAGACCAGGGTTCAAATCCCCACTCAGCCATGGAACTCACTGGGCAAGTCAGTCAGTCAGCCTAGCCTACTTCACGGAGTTGTTGTATGGATAAAATGAGGAGGTGGGGAACTAAGTACAACACCTTGAGCTCCTTGGGGTAAAGGTGGAATATAAACTTACTAACTAACTAACTAACTAACTAACAACTACCTACCTAAATAAATAAAAAATAAGCACATGTATTTTTTCACCTGCCTGCATGAAACAGCCTAAGCTCCATTATTATTATTATTATTATTATTATTATTATTATTATTATTATTATTAGGCAGTGCTGGAAACAGGGCCCTTCTGCATCACGTGGTCTCCCATGCCACTAAGCTATGATTATTATCACTGCTAGTCTTCCAGATTTTTTTTTGATAAAGGGGAAATCAGATCACAGTGCCTCACTCACTCCCCTGTTTTTGCATTGTAATTCTATGGCCCATCTTTGCAGATCTCGGTTCCTTGAACAATGCTAATGCCTCATTAGCAAATAAATTTGCTGCATTCAGAGTAATGATGCGTGCGAATGGGATGTGTGCACACCGCAGAGCCCCCAAAACATACTGCGCGCAGGTCTGGAATTGCCGCAGTGATGAATGTGTCGCGCAAAAATTCCGAGGCACTAATTGAAGGTGGTTTCAACAGAATATTCAATTAATGTTCCCTTTTCATTCGCAGGCACTCCGTAAAGTGGCGGCATTGTCTCTCGAGAATCTGCATTACCATGCATCAAATAGATGGAGATGAGCTGCATTATGGCCTCCTAATTGAAAATGGATGCACTAATTGTATTAAGATCTTCGTGATGTGGGGGGAAATGGGTGCTGTCGTGGAAGAGGGATGGAGGGCTTCCATCACCCGCCTGCATTCATGCCCCTATAAACTGAAATGGCTCCGAGAAGAATTTGTTTGACAGCTTGCGTTAACTTCAGAGCCCAAGTGAAACTGGGTTAGCATCTCGTTAAGGATACAGCCATCCCAGCCTCAAAGGGTGAAGTCGAAAGAATGACGGGTCTTCAAATCAATGAAAGGGGTGGTTTTGTGGGTTGGTGGGCACCCTAACCCACCAACCATCACCCTGGGTCCACCTGCAGCTTTCTCTCTCTGTCCCCTCCTTCTGGAGCCGGGAGCCCGGGATCACCAATTACAACACTAGTGTGTATTTGGTATGGAAATGGTATGACATAAAGTGGAATTTGCTGCCAAGGAGTGTGGTGGAGTTTCCTTCTTTGGAGGTCTTTAAGCAGAGGCTTGACAGCCATCTGTCAAGAATGCTTTGATGGTGTTTCCTGCTTGGCAGGGGGTTGGACTGGATGGCCCTTGTAGTCTCTTCCAACTCTATGATTCTATGAAATAAGCAAACAGCTTAAGGAAGCTTCCCCGGTCCCACTTAGCTCAGTCGGTAGAGCTTGAGACTCTTAATTAATCTCAGGGTTGGGGGTTCGAGCCCCACTTTGGGCAAATGATTCCTTCATTGCATAGAATGTGTGGGGGGGGGATTTGGCTCATACAATAATATTCTTATATGGTTAGAGGGTAGCATTCATGACTTCTTTGGGGTCCCTTCCATGCATGTGATTTCATTTCAGTAAGATGAGATTCTGTCGAGAAAGAGCCTGCAAAAGTAGTCAGACTCATCTCCTTGTTAAGTTAGTCTCTCCAGCCAAAGGTGTGTTAAGCATCTCTTTGCATGACTAAAGAGTGCAGGTGAAGGATTGCCCCAGAAAGTACTAGCTGGAGCCAGCTAACTTAGGCGAAAGGGGGCATGTTTTTCCCCCTCCCTTGACTGGAGGTGCATGTAAATATGAGTGTAAAAGAGCAATAGAGGCAAAGAAGCTTGGCTTGTAAGGTAAGGTAAAAGGTAAAGGACCCCTGGACGGTTAAGTCCAGTCAAAGGTGACTATGGGGTTGTGGCACTCATCTCGCTTTTCAGGCCGAGGGAGCCGGCATTTGTCTTTTGTAGGAGTCAGCAACCTTTTTCAGCCGTGGGCCGGTCTACTGTCCCTCAGACCATCTGGTGGGCCGGACTATATTTTTTGGGGGGGGGAGGGGAATAAACGAATTCCTATGCCCCACAAATAACCCAGAGATGCATTTTAAATAAAAGCACACATTCTACATGCTGATTCCCAGACCGTCAGCGGGCCGGATTGAGAAGGCAACTGGGCCGCATCCAGCCCACGGGCCTTAGGTTGCCTACCCCTGGTCTACAGACAGCTTTCCAGGTCATGTGGCTACAGACAGCTTTCCGGGTCATGACTAAACCACAACTGGCATGTGGCACATAGAGGACCGTGACAGAGGCCAGAGCACACAGAAACAGTGTTTACCTTCCCATTGCAGCAGTACCTGTTTATCTACTTTCACTGGTGTGCTTTCGAACTGCTAGGTTGGCTGGAGCTGGGATAGAGCAACAGGAGCTCACCCCGTTCTGTGGATTTGAATTGCCGACCTCCTGACCAGCAAGCCCAAGACCACAACGCCGCCCACATCCCTAGCCTGACTTGTACTGAATGCAAGGCTATATTTTTGACGCAACAAAGCTAATGGAGGAACAAGGTCTGTTGGAGCGTTAATGCTGAGTCCTCTCATTTTAGGCTCAGCCTGTAAATGTGTAAATAAAACCATATCTCATAGAATTTTAGAGTTGGAAGGGACCCTAGAGAGTCATGTATTCCAATGCCCTGCAAGGCAGGAATAACTACTAAAGCATCCATGACAGATGGCCACCCAACCTCCAAGGAAGGCGAGTCCCATCAACTTTCAAGGGAGTCCTTTGTCTCAGTCAAACAGCTGTTACCATCAGAAAGTTCTTCCTAATGTTGGGTTGGAATCTCCTTTCTTGTCATTTGAGTCCATTAGTTTGAGTCCTCCCTTCTGGTACAGCCCAAAACAAGCTCGCTCCATCTTCTATGTGGCAGCCTCCTGGAACCCTCCTGATATGGTATAGTATAGTTTATTCATTTGGTAAGATGATTTCACAAAGGAAGGGAAAGTCTAAATAAGCTAAGAACAGATTATGAAAATTGGAACTGATTCACAACCTTCTCGGATTTAATCACAAAGGTACCTTTGGAAATATTAACACTTTGAAGAGAACAATGGAGCATTCCGGTAGATTGAGAGCAACATTTTGAAGTTGTAATTAATTGTTGTTTTTATTATCTTGATAATGAAATGCAGGGATTGAATGGGTATAGTTGGACTGACACATCAATATAATGCAGATTGATGCATCAATATAATGGAGATCATTCTTTGCATCAATGTGATAATATCTGTTTTTGCTATAATTTGTCATTTAATGAAGTGTGTGTGTGTGTGTGTGTGTGTGTGTGTGTGTGTAAAGGGGTGTCATTCCTAGAGTATTTTTCTCCATAGTTCTTCTTTGCAGGACTATTCTAGCCTAGATTCTCAAAGTTTCATGCTGACCGAAGTAACTGGCTTTCTCCAGTCTACTCTCACACTCTAACCATTGCACCACACCCGCTCTGAGAAAATGTAAGCATTATTTGCTCTAATAACAAGCTCAGTCTGACAGAATCAGAACCACTGAGAGACACTAGGAAGGTATTGTTGGAAGTACAATAGCAGGGATCATTCAGTTGGCAATCTAAGGGTTAATCCTGTTGACTGCCAGACAGCCAAGTAGTAGAGGATTTGTTGCCTAGCAACTAGTCAGGCTGGCATGATCCTTGGCAAGGAAACGCCCTCCATGACTGGCTGTTTTTCAGGCCCTCCATGACTGGCTGTTTTTCAGGTCGTTTCTCCCTGTATGTGTTGCTGAATATCTTCCTGCTACTGTACAAACAAGGCCAGCCCTAAAAGACAAAGTCCTCGAATTATATACTGTTTTTGTACAGTTTACCCAGTAAAGTATTATCAATTTCTTTTCTCCCTGGACTCCATCTGCATTACTGAAGTGACTCCACTGAGCTTGATGGACCAATGGTACAACTCATTATAAGGCACCTTCTTACTGCATCTGTCTGAAGCCCCAAATTTGTGCTCTGTGTAATAAAAAGCATGGAATAAAGGAGCACTGGAATAAAGGAAGGCAACCTCCTCTCTCTTTCCCCAGTCCTGCCAGCCCGGTTTCTTTACGACTACATTTCCAAGGTGCCTCCTCTGATGGGGCAGGTGGCCTTTCCGCTGAGAGCCTCATGTCATTCCATTTGCATGGCAACATCCCAGCCCTTGCTTCCTGTGGCAGCTTGGAGAACAGATGCTGGGTTTTCGTGCCCAAGCTGCAGGAATGCATGCCGGTGTGTGCTGAGTCAGTCAGACTTTCAATCAGTTTCGAGGGGGCCAGCTGCCAGCTGCAGGCCACAGGGAGGCTTTCCACACACATCCCGGACCCGACAGTTTTGTTGTAGCACACATCAGCAAGCAACAGCTAAAAGTGGGGTAGCTGGCCTTAGCCTTTTAAGGTACAGGGCTGGTTGTTTGGGAGAAGCGAGGTCTCTTTCTGCCGCCCTACAGCAATCCTATTTTTCAGAGGCAAAGGCAAAGGGGCCATCGTAGAGGGTCAGAGAGACCAGCAGTTTCCCTAACTGGAGCTTCATTAATGTGTGAGCCTGAAATTCTGGAAAAAAAAAAAAACCTGATTCCAAAGTTAAGTGCTAGTTTAGTGCTGTTTTGTGCTGCGACCCCAATGTTTCATGCCACCACTACCCCACAAACCGAGCAATGGATACAACAAATTGGGGTCACAGGTTAAACCCTACCTTGTCCAATTGACTCCAAACGGGTGCCAAAGTTTTGTGGCGTTTTGTGCCACAAACCCCACATTTTGTGGCTGCTCCCCGAAATGAGTGATTGACAATCAAACAGAGACTATGCAGCTGTCCCATATGGAGATTGAACCTGAAACTTTGGCATTACCAGTGCCATACTCTAACTGAGCTATCCAGGAGCCCTCAGGCTTTCCATCCTCTCAAGAGATAAGCCGGCATGCTGTTCCCATGGAGCATGCCCAGTCCTTATTGCACTGTTTTGGACTCCCCCTTAGGGTTTTATGCCCCCACCCCACCCCAAGATTCTTGTGTACTTCTGCAAAATGTTGGGTTTGCCTCCAGACTGCTGGTGCCCCCATCAGTGAACGGGCGCCACCATTTGGGCTACATTAAGATCCACACTGGGAGAAAGTGTTTACGGTTATGAGTATATAAAACAGAGCTTGATTATGCTTCCTTTAAAAAGCTCCCATGGAGTGCTCAGTATTTCCCAACCAGGCACCGATCAGCTTCACACTTGCTGAGCTTTAGTGACAGTACAGCCTGTGATGATCCCCAGACCCCACTCGGAATACTGATTTGCCATGCTGCGCCCGTTTTGCTTGTCTATCAACAGAGACAAATATATAGCCCAGCATTAAGAGTGTGCCACGTGAATCCTTGAGATATACATACATATGTGTGTGTAATCTATATGCAAATCGGAAGAAGTCCTGGCGATCAAAACTTGTGACCCTTAGCATACTCAGACAGGAGCAAGCTCCCTTTAAAAGTCAGCGGGAAGTTTACAGCTGAGGAGACGGGCTTGGGCCCTGGGTCCCAGAGATCACGTGTGCCAGCTTGGGAAGTCCGAAAACTGGTACAAAATGGGGTTACCCAACACCTCAATTTCCATGGGCTGAGAGACTCCAGCGGTTCCAACTTCCAAGCTCTTACCCAGGGTTCACTTTCCTTGGAATAAATAGTCTTTAGGATTTATGGTTTTATTTACACATATATGCAACCTGAGCATAAGATGGAGGGACACCCCAGCAGACCCTGCTTCTCTAGCTTTGGATCCTGCACAGAGTAAGCATGTCTCCAGCTTCCAGTCTGCTTCCAAGACCACATTGCTCATTCTTTCAGGATGCAGATGAGAGCACTAAAGTGGCCAGCCAAAATCTTTGTCTTACAAAGAAACTTGTCTGACTTGTTCAGAAATTTCCTCCGTTAGATTTTAACCCTCCCTGGGTAACAGGTCCCCAAGGCTGGGAAGGGACTCGGGGCATCATCCTGGCAAACCCCCAAACCCCCACAACCATATGGATGGTGCACCAAATTCAGATGCCTTCCTAGCTTGTTCATATTTCATGAGAATGCAGGGCAGTCTTTAGGGGCTGGGCATGGTGCCCAGGGAGCCCTGAGTATTTCAAAACAACCCCTGGGCTGTGTTCCATGCCAAACCTAGTATAGCGTGGAGTAGCTTGCCCCCCCCTCCAAATCGGTGCTCTGTCCCTTGTGCTCCAACGCCCTTCAAAAAGTCATCAAGAGTTTGGATTTGATATCAAGTTAAATATGATCCCATTTTTCTTATGCAGCAATGACATTGGCAGGGGTGGGGGAGGAGGAGAATCTGACAGCTACAGAGGAGGGACAGGCTGGAGGGGGTTGTGGTGGTGGTGGGGGGGAGAGAGGCAAACTGGAGCAGATTAAATGGGAAATGACAAATGAAGGGAGACCAGGGAGCACGCGGGCAGCAGGCACAGCGGGTGGAAAATGGAAAGAATAAAAGGTTTTTACTGCAAACAATAAAAGCAAATATGAAACTGGCGTGCTGAAAATAAAGCCGGCCATTTACCAGACGCCTCTTTGCTGTAAATCACATTTGAGCAGGATTCTGAATATGAAACCACATTACCGAGCAGGGCTGCAGAGTTTGGCTGCGGCTGCAGCAAGGTACGGTAGAATGTGGTTCAGATGGGCAAGAGAGGAACAAAAAGAGAAACAGGGTGGCATGGTGCACAAATGTCACTTCTCTGTGTTTGTTTTTTTTGACAGCTTGGCTTTTGGAAGAGAGTCTTCCCAAGTGTGCTATGCAGAGCCAGGGGCTGGTGAGGGCTGTGGCTCTGAGTTGGAGCCTCTGCATTGCATGCAGAAGGCTGCAGGTTCAGTCCCTAACATCTGCAGGGAGGCCTGAGAATGCCCCATGCCTGAAAACCCTGAGAGCCATTACCGCCAGTCGGCGTACATTCCACTAGGTAGAGCAATGGTCTAGTCCAGTATAATTCAGCTTCCTATGCTTCCATGGTGGTCTGTGCAGCAGTTGATTGCTGTGGGTCATATTGATGTGTACAGAATTGCAGCCATCAATTTGCATTATTATTATTAATAATAATAATGTTTCATATGCAGAACTCAAACTTGCTTCCCAAAGTTTGAGGCTCACAACAATATTTCAACATAAAAAGAAATTTCAAACAGCACTATGACATATCAAAGGCAGCAGTTAGAACCAGCAGCATATTACCTTCATGAAATGAAAAGCCTGGATGAATAAAAGGAAGTCTGTATATGTTTCCTGAAAGCAGGTAAAAAAGGGGAATGCCTGGTTTCCCTTGGGAGTTCTCAGTGCTGCCACCAAGAAGTCCCCATTCTCCATACTATACCTACTGATGGGACCAGGAGGAGGGCTTCTCCCACAGACCGCAGATTCTTGGGTCAGCAGGTAATGGTGAAGGTGCTCGTCTGATTGACCAATAAGTGACTGTGCATTGAGTCAAGGATGGGGGAGCTGTGGCCCTCTGGATGTTGCTGGCCTCCGCCCAACTCCCATCATCCCCCCCGTCAGCATGGTCAATGGTTGCAGAAGATGAGAGCTATAGTCTAATAACATCTACTAGTCCCCCATCCCATAGCTGCCAAGTTTTCCCTTTTCTCGCGAGGAAGCCTATTCAGCATAAGGGTAAATCCCTTAAAAAAAGGGATAACTTGGCAGCTATGCCCCATCCCTGTTCTGAAGGCCATTGGCCACTGGCAGAGGAAGAGGAGTGCGGGGGGAGAGCACTGCCCCCAGCAGCGTGATCCCAGTAGGGTGCCATCGCAGCTGCCCCCTGCCTGCGCTGGGTGCCCCGCCCCCGCAGGCGGTGTGCCACACCCCCAGAACGCACGTCAGCCCTGCCCTTGCCTGCTCTCCACCCCCCGGTGCCAGAGCATGAAGCTCTGCCACTGCCATTGGCACATCTTGCCCAGCTGTTGTTGGACTACAACTCCTATCATCCTTAGCTAACAGGACCAGTAGTCAGGGATGATGGGAATTGCAGCCCAAAAAGTTTGGGAAACCCTGGTCAACACTGACTGGCAGCAGCTCTGCAGGATTTCAGAGTGCGTACATACCCAGTCCCACGCGGAGATGTAGGGAGTTGAATATGGGACCTTCTTCATGCATGGTAGATGGTCTACTGCTTGAGCTACCACCCTTTGTCACCCTTTTCGTGTCCCATTGCTAAGGCACAGGAAAGTTGACTTGGTTCAAGATCATCTAGTGAACTTTTCGGTGAGACCCTTTAGCTTCAGTTCTTCAAATACTTTGGCTAACACTTCACATTAAGCTGGTGGTTCATTTAGGGGGGGGGGAGCTACACACTTTCTTCAATTAAGGAACTGTCAAACAGAGAGAGCGCGGCATTTGGAATCCTCAAGAAAAGTCATCAGGTAGACTTGAGTCCTCTTGGTCATTTTAACTACAACTCTCCATATTTCCATGTCACCCCCCTCCCTTAAAAAACCACCCCATGCTTCCTAATGGACCGTCATCATTATTTTAATAGTTTTAGCATTACAAACATGATCAAAAAGGCAGTCAGTGGGAGGCGGGGAAGGGAGACCCTTGAAGTCGTCAGGTCCGCCTTTATGATGGTCAAAAGAAATTGCTCATTTAAAGTGGATTTGGAGGGGGTAAAGGGAAGACTTTCTATTCACAGGAATTATCATTATGGCATTGCTGGGTCTTTAATTACATTGGCTTCCAACAGCAGTTTACATAAAGCCGTCGAGATAATGGGAAATGATCATGCAATAAAATGACAGCCAAGTGCAGATTCCAAAAGCTTCAAGTGGCGTTTGAATGTGGCTCTGTGTGTTTAATCGGGCCTCACCTTTTATAAAGGGTGCAGACCCATTAATTTCAATGGTCGCAGCATTTTCTGTTGATAGAGGAACCAGCCTATATATCACTGGGGAAAAGAAATGTTTAAGAAGAACCCTCCTGGGTTAGAACAAGGTCACATTCACACCAGTGTTATGAGTTTTGGGGGTGGGGGAGGAAGTAGGCTGTATTCCAAGACCCTTCTGACCCCTGGATCTAGTAAGTGTTAAAATATAATTTCCTGGAATAGCTAGGTTACCTCCCTAGAGAGGTGATAGCCTGGGTAATGGGCCATTAAGGGAACATATATAGTGGATTGGTGCCACCCCCATCTCTGAGCTGTACAAGATTTCAGGGGTTCCAGACATTTACCAGGGTTTGTGTTCCCTTTGGGATGAGGCACAGCAGAGATTGTATTTTGGTGTATTTCTGATATCCGGCTTATTTACACATATAAGGAGCGTCTCCACCCCCATCGTTCTGCCCGGACACTGAGGTCCAGCGCCAAGGGCCTTCTGGCAGTTCCCTCACTGTGAGAAGCCAAGCTACAGAGAACCAGGCAGAGGGCCTTCTCGGTAGTGGCACCCGCCCTGTGGAACGCCCTCCCACCAGGTGTCAAAGAGAAAAACAACTACCAGCCTTTTAGAAGACATCTGAAGGTAGACCTGTTTAGGGAAGCTTTTAATGTTTAATAGATTATTGTATTTTAATATTCTGTTGGAAGCAGCCCAGATATAATTATATTATTATTATTATTATTATTATTATTATTATTATTATTATTATTATTAAAACATGAGCCTGCAATGGAGGGGTTCACAGCATTAGCACCCAAAAGCTTCTAATAACTACAGCCTTGGATTCAAACAGAAATCAAGCATCCCTCTCCCTCTCTGGCTTCCCACCCTGTTGCTTCCAGCTTCCAGCTCACACCACTCAACTCTCCACCCTGGCCTTTGTCTTTCTAACTACCAGCCAGTGCCAGTCCACTTCCCTTGTTCCCTTAATGGCCCATCACCTAGGCCAGTGTTTCTCAACCTTTTTTGGGCCACTTTTTTGGGCCACACTTGTTCTATGAAAAAAAATCCCGCGGCACACCAACTCTGTGCCGCCCTATATTTAGTTTAGTTTGGAGGGGAGACGTAATCATTACACACATGGGTGCAAAAAGTGCATGGTGTAAAAGTTGGAGTTTAATGGCAAAAGACTGTTGAGGGGTTCCTTTGCGGGTCTGTTCTGCATTATGTCCTTGGCGGAGCCACTTGCCGCCTTCTCCCCGTGTGCGCAGCCCCGACGGCGGAGTTTCTGCAGCGGAAGGGAACAAACGACGGACCGACCTCCGATCGGTCCCTGTCTGTGTGGGCTGGGGCTTCTTGGTGAGGCTCCCTTTTGAGGCTCCCACATGCGGCTCCGGAGCCGCGGGTTGCCGACCCCTGGGCTAGCAAGAAGAGCACCTCACCTTCTG
The DNA here is from genome assembly GCF_965207765.1 of Zootoca vivipara. NCBI lineage: Eukaryota > Metazoa > Chordata > Lepidosauria > Squamata > Lacertidae > Zootoca > Zootoca vivipara. The sequence goes on along the minus strand of NC_142597.1, from coordinate 27,716,453 downwards.
CAGGACTCACTCCCGCGCCGACCAAAAAACTCCCGGGCGCCGCCAGCAAGAGGAGCGAGAGCGAGACAAACAGCTGCGGTGGTGGCTGTTGAGAGCTGCGCTCGCCCCGCCCCCGTCGTGACCCGGCCAGCTTCCTTTCTGGCGGGTCAGCGCCCCTAATGGCGGCCGCCAGTCACGTGAAAGGGCAGCAAATCGCCCTTCTCGTCGCCAGCGTCTCCCGGCACACCAACCAGCGTCCCGCGGCACAGTACTGTGCTGCGGATCAGCGGTTGAGAAACGCTGACCTAGGCTATCGCCTCCCTAGGAAAGCAGCCTGGCTATCCCAGGATTTTTTTTGTTTTAACACTTGCTGGATCCAGGGGTTAGAAGGGTTTCCACATATAGCATACACCTTCATATAGCATTCAACTCCTACAGCTACAATTGAGAGGTAGTGTTCTTTAGTGGTTAGAGAATCGACCTAGGACGTGGGAGACCAAAGTTCCAATCCCCACTTCGCCAAGAAGCTCACTGGGTGCCCTTGGGTCAGTTGCTGCCTCTCAGAGTCGTTTATCAACCAATCCCACTTCCCAGGGAATTCTGGGAACTGTAGCTCTGTGATGGAAATAAGGGGGTGGTGGTCTCCTAACAACTCTCAGAAAACATAAGTAACTACAGCTGTCAGAATCCTTGGGGTGGGAGTGGGGAGCCAACCAAGACTGTTTAAAATTGGTAGGATGATCCTGCTTTAAATGTATGTTGTGGATGTGGCCCATGGTCACTTGGTCAGCCTGGGGAGAGAGTCTGAGCAGACACCAACTGGGGTTCAAGAAGGTGTGCCTTTTGGAAGGACAGCAGAAAGGCTTGCTTCAGGTAACAGACAGCTGCTTATCATCTTTCCAGCCTCAGTTGAGGGCCTTCCCCTTTTCAATGAGCCCTTTAAGTGGATATATTTGTACCAGTCTTTATCTCAATTGGATTTGAAATTGTCTTTGCATCATGGAATCCTTTTTAATTGCTTTTGTATATAGACTTGTTTTGAACGGTTGATGTTTTCCCTGCGAAAACACTTTGGGGCATATTATGAGAAGCAATTCATAAATGGAATCAAATACATAGCATTGTATATATAATGTTTAATTGTCTTCTTCTCAAATGGGCCCCTGAATTTCCCCTGAATCTGAGCTCCATCTGAGGTCTTCCTGAGCACCCACACTGAATTTGCTCCCCTCCCCTCTCAATGGTGTAAATCCCAGCAAACTCTTCCGGATCAGAGGCCATTTTGTCTTCTCCAGAGTGGTGCGAATGGTGACAGAATCATGCCCAATGTATCTTCTTTGCAGCTTTGAGCCACCTGTTCCCAGAGATAAAACAGCTGCTATCTTTCCAGGCTGAAATGTGACATTCATCCGGTGAGCCCCCTGCTCTCTTCGCCGCTTTAGATACTTGACAATTTCTTTTCTCAAATGTCAAAAGAGTTTTTCAAAACTTCATTGGAATTCTCCTCTCAGCCTCTGTGCTGCCGTTAAACTGCTCTCTCTCTCTCTCCCCCTACCCTGGAGGAAGTGTGGCTGATTTATTTACAATGAGTGGGCTTGTTTGCTGTTGCACTTCAGAGGACTTGGCACCAGCGCCGAATCCATCAACTTGGGTTGGGTGATGGGTTCGTTTGACTGTGTAATATTTGATGGCAGCCTTCTTCTTCTTAAAACAACAACAACACTTTTCTAACACCAGGAAAGCCTTTCCGCATTCCACTTGCATTGCATTGCCAGGGAAGAGAGGACAGCATGTGCTAATTTATGTGCCTAGATAAGTACAGTGGTACCTCGGGATAAGAACTGAATTCATTCTCGAGGTCCATTCTTAACCTGAAACTGTTCTTAACCTGAGGTACCACTTTAGCTAATGGGGCTTCCCACTGCCGTTCTCATCCCGAAGCAAAGTTCTTAATCCAAGGTAGGACCTCACTTTCTTATTCAGGAGGAAAGGAGATACTTATCTCGCCCAGCTACGTACCTATCCCATCTGGAAATACCCTCTCATCGAAGAGCTTTCACTTTAGCCTGAAATCGCATAATGCCCTCAGCAGTTCTTCAAGGGAAGTACAAACGGATTCCAATGTGTGAGAGATGCTGCCCGTCTGGATCTGGGGAAGTGGAAACTATTGGCCACAATCATACTCCTGCGATGCAGCTACTACAAGGAGGTGCGAGGCGAGCTCATCCACACGACACTGGCTGTGCTTCCTGGACGCTCAGACAATTTCTATATAGAGTGGCTTCTTTCAGATGCTAACTCTAATGTGACAGCAAAGGTAGCCAGGTTCTGTGCTAGAGCCATAAAAATCCGAGCCGACCTAGTTAGTAGTGCCCCAAAATTTCAGGACAGAGCCAAAGATGATCCATTGCCACCATTTGTTGTACCCTCCCAAGTAGTGATACTTTCTTTTATCTAATATTTTTTATAATGGTTAAAGTGGTTTATATTTATTGTGTGGAGAGAAAATTGCTAATTGTATTATTGAGCTAGATCTGATCCTATAGTTTGCATTGCTTGCATTGTATGAATTCTGACTGTATGGCTGTAGCCCTGGGATGTCTTGCTTAAAATGCTCTCCTCTTTGCCTCTATGCCTCTGTGTGTCAAAGTGCAATCAAGGCCGGATGAGCTGGCCCTGTCTGGAACACAGAAGGGCTTATCAGCTGCTATGCCTGATGCATAGTCTTACTCAAGGCTGCTGGAAGTTGCTAGCTTGACGCGTAAACTAAAGGCTTACTGAAGGCTGAAGGCTTTGTTGAGTCAGCATGTGTTTACCGGACACAGGAAGATCCTTATATGTACTTGTGACCCCCTTGCGTATGCACATTTAGAAAGGAGGGGGAAAGGAGCCCAAAGAAGTGTATAAGAAGCTTTGCAATTTGTGTTTCTTTACTCTTGTCATCAGGAGTCTCTCTAATTAGAGATTAAAACTCTTTCTCTGGAACTCAACCCCGGTGTCATATTGACTGTCTCTGTCCTTGCCTGGGCGCAACTTAAAGGACCCTTAGTAGCTGATAAGGCTACAATTGCTTATATTTTAGATGGTATTTTGGATTATTTTATGTATATATGTGTATGCTGGTCGAGAACCGTAACAATAAACTGTCACTGTCCAAGGTACTATTTCTGGGTTAGCGGAGTCTGTAACCTGAAGTGTCTGCAACCTGAAGCATCTGTAACCCGAGGTACCACTGTAATAATTCTAGTTTAAATAGACATCTGTGTGTCTCGAGTCCCATGGAGGCGTCATGGAGAGTTGGTCAGATGGAGAGGAGGAATAGGATGAGATCAGAGAATTGGGAGAGACCCACCCAGGGTTGGGGGAGGACAGCCTGGAACCCCAAGAGGATTCTGACACCAGGGAAGGTCCCAGAGGATTGGGAGGTGGAGATCTGGATGTCAGAGCAGCAGCCCACCTCTGTGGAACCTCAAGCCGTAAGAACCTAAGTAGAGGCTGCTGGTTCAGGCCAGTGACCCATTGAATCCAGCATCCTGTTCTCACTGTGGCCAACCTGATTGGCTCTGATTGAAGCTCCATAAATGGTCAATACTTTTGGGGGCTTTGATGTTGCTCCATACAGGTTTGTTCTACCCAATGCTGTGGTGGCCTGGCATGTGTGTGTGATGTCACATGTGCAGTGCTTGTGATGTCACGTGGCAGGAGGAGGCCTGACAGAGCCTGGTGCGCCCTCTGAAAGGCCCAACGGGGCTGCCACAGCAAAATAATATTGAGAGGGCAAGGGCCCCTCATTGAATATTTGTTGGGGGTGGTGGGCTCAGCCCCCACAGCCCCACATAGATGGCACGCCTGGCTCATCTAGTCCAATTCCATGCAATGCAGGAACCACAGCTAAGCAATCCCTAATGGACGTCCATCTGACTTCTGCTTAAAAGGCTCCAAGGAAGGAGAACCTTCCTATGTTGTCCTTTTAAATGCCAGAAAGTTCTTCCTAACGTTGGATCAGAATCTCCTTTCTTGCCACTTGAATCGGTTGGTTTGTTACCTGTAAGGGGGAGAGATTACAGAGAACCTCCCCCTCTCATCAGGAGCAGTTCATCCCCAAGCAGCCATGAAAGCGCGGGGTCTGAAGGGGCTAGTCAGGAAGCGGAGAGAGAGTGCCAGGTCTCCGGCAGCATGGGAGAGCCCCTGCTCCACAGGCGGGAAGAGAGAGAGGCGGAAAGGGGGGACAGGGAAAAGACGGAGCGTAGACCCTTTTCCCTGGCACCGGAATTAAGGAGGAGGAGAAAGGGGAGGAGATTCACTTTCCCGAGGCTGTTCTGTTGGTCAAAGTCGCGAAAAGGGGCAGTGCCGGATTCTGAAACGGAATGAGAGGACATGAAACCAACAGCTCTCTACACTGTAAATAACGTGCACCAATAAAGAATCTGTTAAAGACAAGTATGTGGAAAGTCGTTACTCAAGAGTAGCCATAACAACCTCTGACATTACCTTATCCTCCAGAGCAGCAGAAAACAAGTTGGCTTCATTTTCCATGCAACGGTCCTTCAGATATATTTGAAGATACCTGATGAGGAACTATTATCTGCCCAATAGTTCCCTGGTAGCCCCATGCCCAACCCTGCTACTTACCATTGGCATGCAACCTCCAGAAGCTTCTCCATAAAGGAAAGGCACCCCTTTAGCTGAAAAATATCTCCCAGCTGTGTTGCAGAGCCAGGCTACCATACCTGCAAACAAAGACTGGAGGCCAATGAGGACAGCCTCCTCACAACCTTTGCTTTAAAGTGATAATTTATGCCACATCTTGCTTTTACGAATAATGTTCCATGAATCTGGCACACACACACACCCTTTTTAACTAAGGAAGACATTCTTTGAATACAAACCTCGTAATGGCAATCAAACAAATACTTGAAGGAAAACTGTGTGTGTGTGTGCTGTGGGGTTGAAGCTGAAAGGGGCGGAGGGAGCTTTCTTCAATGGCTGGAAAAGCTTGAATGGATTTTAACAAGCTGAAAGCACACTAGAGAGTTGATGGGGAGAGCCTTTGCGAACGGGAAAAAAAGTGCATCACTGGAGAAACCTTGAGTGCCGAGTCCCTCAGACATCTAATAGACTTAATCATCAGACATCAGACTTGGAGTGTTTTTAAAGAGACAGACAGCTGTAGGAAGCAAATCCAGGACTTTGGATGACAGGGCGGTAAGCCGGAAAAAGATCGGAGAACAAAATCCAAACTCTGGTAAAACATAAGAAACACCCTGTGGATACTGTCTTGCAGTCTCCGAATTGTGTAAAATTCTATCACAGCGGACAGTGTAATTTTTGGATAATGTCATTTCTGAAAGCTGAACAGCAGCAGAGCAGAAACAGCACTGCATGGGACAGAAACAGGGTAGAACAGAAATACTACATCCCAGGGTGTAAAGCTGCTTCCTACACTTTGGAACTCCCTGCCTATTGATATCAGGTGGGTGCCTTCACTGTACTCTTCTTGGCACCTGCTCAAAACATTTTTGTTTAGACAAGCCTGTCCATATGTATAGAAAGCTGGCGTGGTTTTTAATCTGTTGTCATTTTAATCTTTTGAGTAATCTTAAAATTATTGTTCTTAATTATTTTTAGTGGCAATTTTAATGTTTCGTCTTTTCTTTTTGCAAACCACTTTGAGGAGCTTCTTTTGCAATGAAGCAGTGTATAAATGCCATGGAATCAATACCTTCCTGTGACCCACACTCAGGAAGGTGCCTATAAAGGCACTTTATAGACGTCCGCCTTGCACAAGGCTCATTGGTGTAGCAAATGGGGGCAACCCCTGGCAAACACTGCACAAAGCACGGAGCTGCCATTAGGGGGCAGCAGAGGAGAGGAAGTCTCCTGTACCTTCAGCAGTTGAGCAGCAGAGGGACATTTTTCACAGGTGCCGCTTGTGAGGGAGAGAGAAGGAATGCTGGTCTTACTGCTCTACCGTGTTTTGCATCAGGCTGCCCTCGATTCTGGCAAACCACATCCAATCTTTTGTGGCTTGGCATTATCTCTATAGAACAGATGATGGGAGAGGAGGGAGCAGGAAAGTTGGAAGGCTGATTTTCTCTCCTTTCCCTTTCCCCTCCTTATGATATTAATTAACACCCTTAAATACTGCAGCGTCGTCAAACACGGCCATTCCAGAAGAAGCGGGTCTGGAGCTCTGTCAGCGTTTCCCAGTGACCTGCCTTCTTCCCATGTTCTTTTTCCAATTAGCAGCAATTAGTCAGGGAGCCAAGAGTGGGCTCTGGGGTTTGCTGTTCTGCACCCAGGGACTGTTGTAGACGCTGCCCGGTGAGGGAAGGAGGATTAATCTCATTTCGATTGCACAGCACTCTCCTCATTTCAATAACGTCGCCTGAAGCGGACCCTGCCTCCTGCAAACACCCCCCGGTTTGGGCTCCATTAGCACGCTTTCTGCTTAATGCCGGGTCAGGCGCATTTCAGCTTCCAGGCTTGCCAAGGCCACACTCTGCCAGGGGAATGTTATTACTTAATTAAGACACTGATCCCTTTGGGCTGGGTCTGCATCCCAGGCAGTTATTAAATGAAACATCCGCTGGCATTGCCGTGAAGCTGAAAGTCCTCGCGCCCATTGAGCTGGCGAAGTTAGTGCTGTGGCTCACGTCAGATAAGGGCTGCCTCTCCCTGGTGGAGCATCATGGCAGGTGGCAGGCAGTGCCCTGGACTCATCTTAACATCCAAGGGAGAGAAGACAAAGCTGTCAACCACATAGCACATCTAGTGTGTACACACAGGTCTATCTGCACGACACCCTGGGTGGCAGAGAACAGGCAGAGATAGGCGCTTGCCCAGTTTTTCTCTCTCTCGTATTTTTTATGCTGTGAACTGCCCTGAGATCTATGGGTGAGGGGTGGTATACAAATTAAATAAATAATAATGATAATGATAATAATAATAATAATAGTAATAATAGTAATAGTAGTAGTAGCAGCGTATCTCTTAACTGAGAGGAGCTTCACCATTAGCATGACAGCTGAGTAATTATTCTATAATTATTATTATTATTATTATTATTATTATTATTATTATTATTATTATTATTATATTGCAACAGTGAAAGACTGGTTGTGTTAAAAGCAAAAAGGAGTGCGCAAACATTGGCCTGCAGAATTTGGGTAGTGGTGTTGAAAGTCTTTTGGCCTGCAGAGGAATGTCCAAATTCATTTTGGATTCTCATTTTATTCCTGCTTTCCAAGGAGTTGATGACCCTTTTGGTTCCCTTCCCAGCGGCAGAGCATATGCCTGCGCTGACCAGGGCGGACGCGCTCCCGAGGGGTGTGTGGCATGGAGGGTGACCTCCCAACGGGCCACAGTTCAGGGTAGGAGGGGGCAGGGAAGCTGCTACTCACTCTCCTCCTGCTCTCCACAGCTGGGTCAGACATGACCCGGCAACGGAGCTGCTGCAGCCAGGTGTGAGGTGTGCCGCCCACTTGCTTGCCATTTTGTCACCCCCCCTCAGTCATGACACCTGGGGTGGGCCGCACCCACCACAGCCCCCTTCCTACACCTCTATCCCTCCCAACTCTACAGTTCTATGATTTGGGTGCAACCTGCCTCAAGATGTGGAGAAGATTTCAAGAGAGTTTTCCTGCTTCTGTTGAAATGTTTATCTGATGTTTCATTTAAGGAGGAGCAAGGGATGAGGGAGATTCCGTTTGCGTTTAAAGGTGAACCTACCCAATCCACCCTTTCCGAAATACCATACAAACAGAAACACAGCCGTTCTTTGAAATTTGGGCGTCTCTGAATTTTGCAGTGCAGTTCTCTGGCCAAGGAATGTGTACAAAAATGCATATTAAACTAATATGTGATCAGATATGCATCTCTTCATGAGGGACCACAGAAAAAGATGCCTTATGTTAGGGGAAATGACTGAAGATAGACATATGAGGCAAAACTGCACACTAAGATGTGTATGTTCAGAGAAATCTGCCCTAAAATGCTCACAAATTTTCAGCAGGAATGTTTAAAAATAAACAAATCACAAGCCAATGTGGAAGTGTGGACAGCTGAACTTACGACTGGAAAACACGAGAAATGGAGAGAAAGTCAAAAATTACCGATTCACTCATCCCCTAAGGAGAAGCAGGGATGCCTCTGTTATGTTTCCTGAATGCAAAGCTAACAAAGGAATCCTCTAGCCCACTTTCATTGGCTGCCTGGAAGGCAAGGTTGGCAATCATTTTACAGCTGGAGGTCACTAAGATGGTACACCCCCTCTTCCATGCACAGAAACTGACTGGTCTGACAGCTGAATCGTATTTAAATATTAGCAATGTGATGCTAAGGGCAGGCTAGTTATGCGAGTGACAAGACACACATACCGGTAGCTGTTCTGTTACCTCACTCTTCCTAATGGCAGCACGTGCCCCGCTTGTACAGTGCAATGGCAGGCACATATTTACTTCAAAAGATTATACATTGCTTGATTGTGGGGGGGAAACCAGGCCCGTCCTAGCCATAGAGGCTAGTGGCACGGAGAACCACGGCGCCAGGCGCTGGAAGGGCGCCAAGTGAGCACAGGGTTCCGGCGATCTGGCCAGGACTGCGCTTCACTAGCTCTTGCTGGTCCCGCAGTGCACGCGCTGGTGGCGAAGCTTGACTGAGCGGAACCCAGCACTGGGGAAACGAGAAGGAGGCACAGCGTAGAGTCCTTGGAGGTGGCCTCCCGCTGCTGCCGCGGTCCGCTTGGCACTCCCGGGCCCTTGGAGAGGCTCTGGAGGGGGGCGCTGGAGGGACCTAGCACCAGGGCGCTGGATGGGCTTAAGACGGCCCTGGGCAAAACCCTCAAAAACCTCAAAGCCGTTTTCAAAAGGAGTAAAGCAATAAGATTGTGCAGATGCATTTGATTAATTGTTTTCACTAATATCTTGCCTTTATCGCAGTGAGGCTCACAACATGAATTAAAAAACAGGTGCCGCTTTAAAAAAAAAACCCAAAACCCTCCTCACACAATCAATTATAAATAGTTTGTAATAATTAAATAACTGACCATATTGAAAACAGCACTCAGCCCAAACAGCTGTAAACCATTTAAAAGCACAGCAAAAGGAGAAGGAAATCTATAACCCCGCCCCCAATGACCCTGCCAGTTGGTGGCCAAAGGCCTGTTGGAGCAAAGAGGTCTTTGCCTGTTGGCCCAAGAAAAACAGAGAGGGGGCCAGCCGAGCAACCTGTAGGACGGAGTTTCACAATCTGGGGGCAGCCGCTGAGAAGGCCCTGTCTTGTGTCCTCAGCAAATGGACCTGTGTGGGTAGTGGGACCAAGAGAAAGGCCTCTCCCGAAGATCTCAAAACCGAAGCAAGTCCCTAAAGGGAGATATGGTCCTTCAGGTATTTCATGGTTATTTTCATATTTCATATATTTTTGCAGGACACAGCTGCCTGATAACTTATTTCCATATGTGCATACATAAAGTTTCTGGCCCATGCATTACCTTGACCCCATTTTCATGCTTTGTGAGTGTGATTTATTCAAGTGAGCTTGGCCTCTTGCTGCAGGGGCAGTCTACCCAGCAGTCAGAAACACTCAGAAGTAGCTGAGCAGAGCAACATCAATTAAAGCTGGCAATCCGATGTGACATTTCACGCTTGTACAAGTCTGGGATTCTGCTCAGAACCCTAGAAAAATTAAATGGCCATCGTATTTCAACATCCCATTTCTATAGACATGTGCTCACGTAACAGGACTTTCCAAAGTCATTGTGTAAATGAAGAGTGCTACTTTGGGATCTGGGCAAAGTCACCCATTCTTCCTATGCTCTTAAATCTAGCTCCAAGCATCATGGGACTTAGCTATACAGCTGCAAATATAACGTTTTAAGTGTATGATGCAAATGTAACGCTAGATGGTGATGATGAGCTAATGGCAAATTCCGTATACGATTTACTTTTTTTTTAAAAAAAAAAACATTTTCACAACATCTTTTGTATCTGTGTAGATTCAGCCAGGGATGAAAGAGTCCAGCAACAACATCTGAGCATGCAAAATGTTCAGGGGGGCAGAGCTACACCCCTATGAAAAAAGGTCACATCGTTTGGGACTTTTTAGTCTACAGAAAAGGCGAGTAAGAGTTTGCAAAATGATGCATGGCATGGAAAAAGTGGATAGAGAAAAGTTGTTCTCCCTGTCTCATCACACTAGAACTCAGGGACATTCAATGAATGTTTGAGGATTCAGGATGGATAAAAATGAAGTCCTTCTTCATGGAGCACATAGTTAAACTATGGAACTCCCTCCTGCAGGAGGCAGTGTTGGCCATCAGCTTGGATGGCTTTAAAAGAGCATGAGGCAAATTCATGGAGGAGAGGGCTATCGATAGCTACTCACCATGATGGCTCCTAGCCAAAAGCAGCAATGCTGGAAAAACACAGGAGGGTAAAAGGCTCTTGTGCTCAGGTCCTGCTTGCAGGCTTCCCTTTGGGGCATCTTGAGAACAAGATGCTAGACAAGATGGGCCATTGGCCTGATCCAGAAGGCTGGACACCAAGCAGAGGACACACCATATTTATGTTAAAGATGAAACTTGGTGGCCACTCTAGAAAGAGTCATGCTGTGTTCTTTGATTTGTTTGCAATGGAGATGAGTCAACATAGGAAGCTGCTGCATTCTGAGTCATGCCATAGGTCTGTAGAATTCGGGGGTGATTGAACAACATCTGGAGGGCCACAGGTATTCCTCACCCCCAACCTGAGGTTCCCAACATCTGCACAAGCTGCAATATAGCCATGCTAATGTTGGGATAAACACTGAAGTCACATCCTGGTGCCTGGATTGCTGCCAGTTCCCAGATGCCTCCAGTGCTGCAATATTCATTTTGCCATTTCGAAGTGTGCTTGATTGAGCCATCCTCCGTATCACACCGCAGAGGCGGCAGGAGGCCTGACCCTGCCACGAGCATCCTGAAAATCTTAAGTGCATCTCATGCCTTTTGGAATGTACAAAACCAAGCTTGGCATGGCCAGCGATCCCACAGCTCTCCATCATCACGAAAGCCCTTCCTATGCACCCACAAGAGCTGCAAAGGCTTGAGGGGAACGGCAGGACCTTCCGTCTGAAAGTGATTAACCAAGCTCTGTCTGTGATGAAGGAAAGGAAGGCAGCAGAGAAAGAGGGAAAATGCTTTTCTCAGTGTGCATCTACTGATTGCAAAGCAGAAGAATGGGAGGAGAGAAAATGGGAATGGAAAGGAGCTTGACAGCCCATGGAGAAGTATTTCAGCTCCAACACAAAACATTTGCTGGTAATTATAGAATAACCTTCATTTAAATGCAAATAAGCCAGTAATTAAGATAAGGGCCCTGTCATTTGCCAGCATTCCGTCCCCCCCCCCCCACCGCTTGGCAGCTACAGGTTTTTGAGACATTCCCCACTTTTATTGATGAGCTGCCAAGATGCATGATGAATGTGAAAGGCAAAGGGGGAGTCAATAATAATAATAATAATAATAATAATAATAATAATAATAATAGGACTGTGGGAGAGCATGATTTTCCACCATACACAACTATTCTGCCCTCCAGTTTTACTCCCTCTAATACCGGTAGTGAGCTCAAGGGGCAAGTGCCAATAAGCCTGTTTGCAGCCAAGATGGGGCTGTCTGGAACCCCGAGCAGCAATGCTTGACATAGCCAATCTTTTGTTCCCGGATCCCACTAATATGAGAAGGGTAGATCCCCTCCTATTCACCTTGCAGAACTACAGTTCCCAGAAAAAGTTTGATGGTCCATCCCTCTTCCGGGAGAATTTTGAGAATCATAGAGAATCTGTGAGCGTCTCCTCAGGACCCTGAGCAAACTACGCTGCCCAGGATTCTTTGGCAGAAGCCATCACTGTTTGAAGTAGCATGATGCTGCTTTAAATGCACAGTGCAGACAGGGCCTTGGTGACTTTCCAGGGCTGACACATCACCACACACACTCTGGCAGATCACCGCCAGACTGTCAGTAACTGGTGGGTGGGATTCAGGCACGTTACCCGAATCCCACTTTCTTGCAAAGTGGACTACAGCTCTCTGGACTCAGTTAGGTTGGTAAAGAAAGAGTGCTTTATATGCATTGTATATGCATTATGCAAACTGGTGGCACTGTGGGTTAAACCACAGAGCCTAGGGCTTGCCAATCAGAAGGTTGGCGGTTCAAATCCCCGCAACGGGGTGAGCTCCTGTTGCTCGGTCCCAGCTCCTGCCAACCTAGCAGTTCGAAAGCATGTCAAAGTGCAAGTAGATAAATAGGCACCACTCCAAGTGGGAAGGTAAACGGCGTTTCCGTGTGCTGCTCTGGTTCGCCAGAAGCGGCTTTGTCATGCTGGCCACATGACCTGGAAGCTGTACGCCGGCTCCCTCGGCCAATAACGCAAGGTGAGCGCCGCAACCCCAGAGTCAGTCACAACTGAACCTAATGGTCAGGGGTCCCTTTACCTTTTTATACGCATTATAACACTGTGACACCAGATGGCGCTGTGGAGTTCCATTTTTGCCAGCATGATTTCTCAAGGCGTTTTCCTGAAACGCTTCTTTGATGCAAAAGGTAAAGGAACCCTGGACAGTTAGGTCCAGTCAAAGGCGACTATGGCGTTGCTGCACTCATCTCGCTTTCAGGCCGAGGGAGCCGACATTTGTCTGCAGACAGCTTTCCGGGTCATGTGGGTCATGACTAAACTGCTTCTGGTGCAACGGAACACTGTGACAGAAACCAGAGCACATGGAAACGCCGTTTACCTTCCCACTGCAGCGGTACCTATTTATCTACTTTTACTGGTGTGCTTTCGAACTGCTATGTTGGCAGGAGCTGGGACAGAGCAATGGGAGCTCACTCCATTGCGGGGATTCGAACCACCAATGTTCCGATTGATAAGCCCAAGAGGCTCAGTGGTTTAGACCACAGTGCCACCCGCAACCTGAAACGGTTCTTTGATGTGTCTAGATCCAGCCTCTGTTGCCCTGATGCAGTGGTTTCCAAAAGTGGGTGTTGACACCCCCTGGGGGGGAGGGATTACCTAGGGGTATACTAAGAGGCAAGGGGGCATTGGGGGCGGGCGCTGGAGGTGCAAATGACTACAGTGGGACCTCCACTTATGAATTTAATCTGTTCCGAATGCACACTCGTAGGTCGAAAACTTTGTAAGTTGAGTTTCCCATAGGAAAAGCGGTTTCCCATAGGAATGCATTGGAAATGGAAAAATTTGTAAGTCGAGGAAACCACATCTAAAAATTCGTAAGTCCAGGAAACCGCATCTAGCCGCGAACGGGTTTTCCGTTCGGATGTCGGAAAAATCGTAAGCGCGCGGCCACTTTCCCCGCTCATAAGTCGAAAACGTCGTTTGTCGAGGAGCTCGTAAGTTGAGGTCCCACTGTATCTAATTTTGATAAGTAGGAATTGCTGGATCAAGTTCATCAGTTTTGTTGCCTTCATTAACCTAAATAGTTTTAATTGGATTTTGAATAAATAATTAATTGGTATCTGATGAAGTGTGCATGCACACGAAAGCTCATACCAAAATAAAAACTTAGTTGGTCTTTAAGGTGCTACTGAAGGAATTTTTTTATTTTGTTTCGACTCAGACCAACACGGCTACCTACCTGTAACTGTGCAATTAATATTTACTGTTATGAATTCTGTTGTGCTACTGCCTTCCTTAGTGGGTTATAGCAAACTGCTATTCTGAGAAACTCTTTTTATAGGGTTGGGGACATTAGAGATGAGTTTCGTGCCCTGCTGCAACAAATGTACTAAAGACACACACAGAAAACACAACCCCATCGACATATTACAGTTTAGAAAGTGATGAGGAAATGCACTAAAAGTGTGGGATGAACAGACGATGAATGGGCAGGAGTGTAAATGCCCTATGAACGAACTAGAATAGATGGTCATGGTCATATAACAGCCCCATGAACAAATCAGAACAGATGCTCAATAAAGACCAGACACAATTTAACCTCTGCATAAGCTTTGTGCAAGCAAATCAAGATGAATGCTCAATAAACAAGGTGTCTGAAGGAGTCCCCAAGCCCCCCACCCCCTGTAGATTGGGTCTAATAATGATGGACTTAACCCATACTGACACTGGCAGAGTAATTTTTTAAAAACTTACCTACACTGATTTTTTTTTTAGTCCACATATTTTCCTATGAAATAATACCTGGGTTAGAAAGCTCAAGAGCTCGTGTCTCTGCTGCTACCTTTTTCATTTCTAGATTGACAGTGACACACACTTCAGAATCACAGCAACATGAAAATCATGGATATCTGAATTGTATTCTACTGAGGAGGGGGGGGGGCAGCAATTGCTTGTCCACCAGAGAAGACAAGCAGGAAAGGCTTAAAAGCTATCCAATACAGTATGTTCCTTCTTCAGAGTCAAGATCAGTCTTCCTCAAACTCGGCCCTCCAGCTGTTTTGGGACTACAATTCACATCATCCCTGACCACTGATCCTGCTAGCTAGGGATCATGGGAGTTGTAGTCCCAAAACATCTGGAGGGCCGAGTTTGAGGAAGCCTGGTCAAGATGTTCAGGCTTTCTGTTTGCCTGGCTAGATCTGGTTATCTATTCTTATTATCCTTATTAATTAATTTATTGCCCACCAGGCTGCAGCATTAGAAACAATATTAGAATCATTTTAAAACAATTTGCAACCATAAGTTTCATCAAACTTACACGCCACTTGATTCTAAAAGAAACCTTCAAAGTGATTTTTCAAAGAGAATAAAACAATAAAAACTATCAGCAAAAACAGTAAAAACAGCTCTTTAAAACGTTCAAAAGGGAGAAGTAGCAATAAACTAAAAGCAGATTAAAACACCCATCCACACTGTGTGTGTGTTGGTAGGCTTGCCTGAACAAACATGTTTTTAGCAGGCTCCGAAAGGAGTACAGTGAAGGACTGATGTCAACAGGTAAGGAGTTCCAGTGTGTAAGGGCTGCCACACTAAAAAATCAATTCATTTAAATGTCAGATCAGTTGCTTGCCTAAATGCCAGTAATTGCCATAACTTCATTTGTAGGTTAAAAATGCTGAAATGTGGGAGTAGGCTAGTTTCTCGCAACAGAAGAGGGAAGGTGAGGGCCTGCCTGCTTTGACTTATATCTCAGGTTCTACAAGTGCTAAGAAATTATTATTTTAAAATCTGGGACTCTAGAGGTCATGGCTCAGGGTGGGTGGCTCATCACCTGCCTATGTTAGCGGATAGTATCAGAAACAGAGCCTTAAATTAGAGATATTGTTGGAGTACTTCTCCAGCCAGAGCCTCAGCTAGATCTGAGGAGCTCCTCATTTTGGGGATGAAGTCTTTCTGGACTGAACTCAAGACTTTACCCTGCAAGAGGGATGGAGGGCAGTTTCCAGCTTGGGGGCCACATTCTCTTCTGGGCAGCCTTCTGGGGGCCACATGCCTATGGTGGGTGGGCCCAGAGGTGAAAGCAGGTAGATCCATGCATGCAAATTTATTAATTTTGTGCAGAGCTTTCTACATGCACTCACACACCCTTCTCTATCCTACATCCAGGCTGGCATGATCAGAGTTCAAGGCATGATCAGAGTTCAAGGACATCTTCTAGCCATCCCAAAATCCTTGGGGTGCAAAGTAGGGGGTGTGGCTTGAGGAGAGTTTCAAGGGGACTGGGGGCCACATTTGGCTCCCAAGTCTGAATTTATGCACCCCTAACCTGCAAGGATTTCAATTTAACAGCATAGAAGGGTTTCATAGAATCATAGAACTGTAGAATTGGAAGGGGTTCCTCATGAGCTGTCATGGACTGGGAAAACAGGGCAGATCTACCCCAGTCCTATGTATATAAGCTGGATGTCCCCCCCCCCATTTTAAAAGGGACCATTTGATTGAGACCAAAGAGAGGACAGAGCTCCCCCACAGCGCAAATGCGGCACTAGAAGCACACAAGACGCCATGCGCCCTTGCGCTTCCTTAAAAAAATATCCTTGCAAATGACAACCCCTCGAGTGCTGTAGATATTCAGCGTGTGTGTGGATATAAATATATGTGTAATACACACAGATATGTGTATGTATCTGCTGTTGCTGTAGACACTAATGGCTTCTGATGACAGTTGTGGACAAATTGCAATTGACGGGTTTTATGCTAGAAAACATATTGCATGAAAACATCTCCCTGTGGGTAATGTCTGGTGTGTGCCGGCACTTTTGCGAGATTGGAAGTTTCTCTCCTCGCACCTCTCAGTCCCTGCGTTGTTATCACGGCTACCATCACCGTGATTGGTGTGCGTTTTCCAGGCTCCCCGCCTCCACCCCACCCCAGAATAAAGGAATGGAAATGAACAGCAATTCCCTGAAAATGCTGTGCTCTGGAGCGACAGCCATTCCCAGAAAGGTTAGTCTGTAACCTTTACTTAAACTGTCTCAATCTGTATTAAATGTTATCTGTTTGCCTGGCGAAAAGATGTGTGAGTCAAGGGAGATGAGATTCCTCTGATTGTGTTTATCTACAGCTTTGAAAGGGTGTTTGAGGGATTAACCAGGGAGCCCAGGAGGGCTGGAGCAGTTCGATAAAGAGCCTGTTTCGCACTACCTCCAGCCTAAATTGTACAGCCAGTGGAATCCAGGTTTTGGGTGGGAGGTTTTTTTTTTTAAATACAGCGCAGTTGCCCCCCTCGAACAGCCAGCCAGTTCATTGCTAGATGTGTAATGACTATCTTGTAAAGAACCACCCCAGAAGCACAGACCAGGGCTGACCTCAACACACACACACACACAACTACCATTGCTGCACTGGTAGAAACAGGCTTAAAGGTAAAGGGACCCCTGACCATTAGGTCCAGTCGTGACTGACTCTGGGGTTGCGGTGCTCATCTCTCGTTATTGGCCAAGGGAGCCAGCATACAGCTTCCAGGTCATGGGACCAGTATGACAAAGCCGCTTCTGGTGAACCAGAGCAGCGCACGGAAATGCCGTTTACCTTCCTGCTTGGAGTGGTACCTATTTATCTACTTGCACTTTGACGTGCTTTCAAACTGCTAGGTGGGCAGGAGCTGGGACCAAACAACGGGAGCTCACCCCGTTGCAGGGATTCGAACCGCCGACCTTCTGATTGGCAAGCCCTAGGCTCTGGGGTTAACCCACAGCGTCACCTGCCTCCCTAGAAACAGGCTTACATACCGGTAGACATAATTTATATCATTCTTATTTATTCCTTTATAAACCACTGAATTCCAAAATGGGCTTCTAAGCAGTTTGCAAAGTTTAAAGCTAGTAATGTGAACATGAAAATATAACCACCCATAAATAAATATGCAGCAAACCAACAATTGTTGGCATTCGTCTGTCTCGAGAGACAATGGAGTATGCCTCCGGGGGTGAAGCCAATCTGCCGTGTGAGCAGCATGGAAGCGACCTGCCTGAGTCCCTGACAAAGCAACTGAAACAAGCATGTTTATTTGGAAGTAAATGGGATGGAAGTGGTTCTGGACACACGCTATAATGCTACTGAATGTATATGTAAGCAACTCATGTTTAAACAGCTCATATAGGGGGCATACTATTAAATATATACTTTTAATGTATTTTTGTATTTTGCTTCTCTGAAAGCAGATTCCTTCCAGGAGGACTTCTAAGCTTCATGCAATCAGTTCAAACATCTGAAGTGGACTTCTAAATGAGTTCCATTGAACACGCTTCGATCACTTCCAGATGACCTGCTTATTGAACATTCATCCTGATCTGTTTGTAAGGAGAGTCAATGGCACTGTCGGTTTAAGAAGGAGTCATTCAGATTTGCTTGCAGGCAGGTGACATGATGTGTCAACGCAAGTGCTACGGTATTATCCCACACTTTCTAATGCATTTTGTAGAATCATAGGGTTGAAAGGTACCCAAGGGTCATACGTTCCAACCCCCTGCATGATAGGAGTCACAGCTAAATAAATCCTGGCAGATGGTCACCCAACCTCTGTTTAAAATCTCCCAATGAAGGAAGGCCCACCACCTCGCAAGGGAGTTTGTTCTGCTGTCAAACAGCTGTTAACATCAGAACAGTCTTCCTGGTGTTTACAAAGAATCTCCTTTCTTGTAACATGAAATCATTGGTTTGGGTTCTACCTTCCAGAGCAAGAGAAAACAAGCTTGCTTCATCTTCCATGTGACAGCCTTTCAGATATTTAAAGATGGCTATCATAGCACCTCTTCTCTACTTTTGCATCTGGTTCTTCCTGCCTAAGTGAGAACCTTACATTTGTCCCTGTTGAAATTCATTTTGCTGGCTTGGGCCCAGTTCTCCAATCTGTTAAGGCCGCCCTGACCCCTGATTCAATCTTCTGAGGTATTAGCTACTCTTCCCAGTTTAGTGTCATCCACAGATTTCAATTCCTTCATTCAAAGTCATTTATAAAGATTTTGAACAACACCAAGCCCAGCACAAAACCCCGTGGCATGCCACCTGTCACTTTCCCCTGTCACTTCCCTTATTGCAAAAAGCCTGATTTCCAGGGAAGAGTGTTTCTTGCACAAGACCCCTGAAACAACTAGAACTGCACCATTTGCCAGCATGTGAGTGAATCTGACCTGAAAATAAAGACAGCCTGGAAGTGCCATTAGAAGCCTTTCGGTGATGGAGAAGCTTGTGAGGTGCGAGATTCCCACTCAGCGTACTCACCTGAATGCATTTTTAGACTCTCCAGAGTTTTCCTGAGAAGACCAGGTTGGAACAGGAAGGGGAGGAGATGCTGGAGACAGTGTCATGGTGCATGTCTCTCCTACAAAGCCTTTAATAATAGCAATGGGTGAATGAATAGGGTTACTCTCTGCCTAGGAAACAGATGCTGCAATTCCTGGACCTATTGAACCTGCTTGTGAGCAGAACTGGCTAGGATCGCGCTGCTAATAATCACAGGTCCCTGACTGCCATTTCCTTTTAATTAGGCAGGAAAAGAACCCCAGAGGTCATTTTCACACATGGCTCTTAAACTGGCCACTGCATTTTTCCAGCTTCTGTCATTCAGATGTAATACTTACACTGGGCGAAACGCACATTCAGTCTGACAGATTGTGCTCTTCTACACTTTATCCTGCATTGACAAGATTTGCACAAAGAGTGCCCGAGGGATGTTCAGATGTGTTTCTAGTGTCCTATATAAGGGGTAATTACCCACTAATTGTCACAACCCCTTTTTTGTTTTGTTTTTGCAGTGCTGCAATCCTTTTCAGGAAAAAAGAGGAAGCTTATTACCCTCATTTGCCCTTAGTCACCCTTGCCCTCTCTTGCCATCATTAATTGAATCGTGTAGCCAAATTGGATTGGCTACATAGCATCAGGATGTCATCCCATTAACTATGTGATCCTTCACTGACTGGGATCCCTTAAGCGAATAATCCAGGAAAAAGGAAGAAGCAGGAGTCGGGAGAAAGTGATGCTAAAGTAGATAATGTAGGCATAGGAAGCATCTTCCAGAAGGAACCTAAACCCCATTCAAAATGAAAATGTAGTGTATTTGATGCTGCCAGTGGCAGGAATCAGAATGCCCTGTGGGAGATATACATGTTTTCATGTAATTCTTCGACCACTAGATGGCGAACGTTTCCTAGGCAAATGTAGACAGCCGGCCATTGATGCTGCCATAGATACGACAGAGTCTGGATTAGCACAGTTTTTCATTCCGATTTTCATACGGATGTAGGCTTGGACGGGTCTCCTGCACTCACTCAACGATTTTGCATTGCACTTGCTGTTTTGTATCCATAATCTTGCAATCAAGGAAGGATGGCCTGGCTTGCATCCAAAGGGAACTGCTTAACTGCATAAATATTTTTTGTTAAATTCATGTAGCCGGCCATAGCTTGAAGAGTCTGGGAATGGCGATATCTCCCTATCTCAGGAGGCAGGGACATTGTCCACCTTAAGGGTCATATTCCCTTCCCGGCAGCCTCATGACGGTCACATACCACTCCTGGGTGGGGCCAGAGGTAAAACTGGGCTTGGTACACTAGTTTCTATGCTCACCGTTCTCTATTCTTCATCCAGGAAGGCAAGAGGCATTGTGGGAGTTCAAGGACACATTCCAGCCAGGCAAAAAACACTCAAGGAGCGTGTGCAGCAGAGCTGTGCACCGGATTCGGTTGCCTGACCTCAAAAAGGATATTGTAGAGTTGGAAAAGAGTCGGGAAAGGGAAACCAAGATGGTCAAGGGGATAGAGTGAGTCTCCTAGGAAAGGTGGATAGCAGCATTCGGGGCTTTTTTATTTAGAGAAAAGGCAAGAAAGAGGCGACATGATATAAATTTATAAAAGTATGCATGACATGGTTAAAGTGAACGGAGAAAAGTTTTTCTCCCTATATTCCAGTGCTTCTTTTCCCTTTAAAAAATATTTAGGGGTACTCTCATTTTGACTCAAGAAAATCACCATTTTATAGTTCAAATCGGGAAAGGCTGGGGAAAAAAACTCCTCCTGTTCTAACTGGAAAGGGTGAGGACTTCTTCATACAGAGCAGAGCTAAACTATGGAACTCCCTCCCACCAGGAGGCAGTGATGGCCACCAACTTGGATGGCTCTAAAAGAGAATTAGACCATTTCATGGAGGACGAGAGAGCTATCAATTGCATTTTAATATATTTTAAATTTTTGTTTGAAGCCACCCAGTGTGGCTGGGGAAACCCAGCCAGATGGGCGGGGTACAAATAATAAATTAATATTTATTATTATTATTATTATTATTATTATTATTATTATTATTATTATTGGACAGCTCTGCTCTGCTCCCACAATTGGAGGCAGCAATGTTTCTGAATCCCACTTCCTGGAAAACTACCAGAGGGCAGATGGCTCTGGCATCTGAGACTTTCTCAGGCCACTTGCCCTCCTGGATCAGGACCACACTTCTCCCCAGCCTTGCCTCGCACCCTCCTCAAATATTTTCAAAACCTGGATAGAGATGAATATAGGAGTGTGAAGATACTGCTGTGCAAAAGGTAACATTCACAATTGTCGCTCTGCCCCCTTTTGCCTCTGACTGCCCATCAATGCCATGTCCCCCCCCCTCCCCATGGACAATTCCCTGGCAGGAAAGGCAGCCCCACCAGGCTGGAAAAACAAACAAACACAACCTCCTCCTGTTCTAACAGGAAAGGGCGAGGATTGCAATATGACAAAACACAGGGTTAATAATGATAGAATCATAGAATTGTGGACTTGGAAGGGGCCATGAGGGTCATCTCCTGCAATGCAGGAATCTTTTTCCCCAACCATGGGGCTTGAACCCACGCCTCTGAGATTAACAGTTTCATGCTTTACTATTGGAGCTACCTCTACACATAAGTAAAGGCAAAGGGACCTCTGACTATTAGGTCCAGTCGTGACCGACTCTGGGGTTGCAGCACTCATCTCGCGTTATTGGCCGAGGGAGCCGGTGTACAGCTTCCAGGTCATGTGGCCAGCATGACAAAGCCGCTTCTGCCGAACCAGAGCAGCGCACGGAAATGCCGTTTACCTTCCCGCTGTAGCGGTACCTATTTATCTACTTGCACTCTGTCGTGCTTTCAAACTGCTAGGTGGGCAGGAGCAGGGACCGAGCAACGGGAGCTCACCCCGTTGTGGGGGTTTGAATCAGCAAGCCCTAGGCTCTGTGGTTTAACCCACAGCGCCACCCGCATCCCACCCATGTCTACCTGAAATGTACTCGGAGTCGAGAGTGAATTTCATGCTCTTTATTCAGCTCATAGTCATCAAGGAGAAGAGGAGAAGAAGAATGGCTCTTTTCCCAAAACCATCTGCTTATATACATTATTTACACAATGGGCCTTGCGTGATTGGCTACTTCAGGGCTACACCTGTGGGCCAATTATATTGTGGATTGACTTCTGCCTGCAGCCTGATTGGCTGCTCCTACAGGCCAATCAGGTAGCAGATTCACTTCTGCCCGCCGCCTGATTGGCTGCTCCGGCAGGCCAATCAGGTTGCGGATTCACTTCCACCTGGAGTTGGATTGGGTAGCTCCCGCTGTTTCTGAATCCTATTGTTCTAGGATTCAGCTCAGTACATAACACTACCCTTCTCTATATCCTCCATCCAAGCAAGTAAGTAAGATGCACTGTCAGAGCTCAAGAGCAGATCCAGGACAAAACACTCAAGGAGAGAGAAAAACAAGGTTGGTGAGGGGTGTTGCTCATGAGGGGGAGTGGCCTTGGGAGAGTCCCGGGGGCCAGGCAGAGAGGTAAACAGGGCCACATTTGGCCCCTGAACCTTGGGGTCTCATGGACCTGTGCAATGCCAGTTTTGGTGTCCCTCTGCTTAATCCCAGATAGTTGCAGTGTCCCCTGCGGCACCCCTGAGGCTCGCTCTTCCCTAAATCTGCCTCCGACCTGAAGTTCTCTGCCCCTGATTTGCCAGGGACTGGTACCATGAAATAGGCACACAGGAGGAGCTGAAGTTGAAGCATTGACATTGGAATCAGTCCTGCCTCTGTCCCAGGTCCGTGCCTCAAGACTGAGAGTGGGTCAGGGGAGCTGCTAAAGCCACGTTCTTCCATGTCTCTCTGTCATCACAATGCAACCCCCCCCCCCAGTGCGTGTGTTTTGTTCCTGTAAGGTGCGTGGGTGGTTCTTTGCTTTGTGTGTTTGAGCTCCATTAAAAAATTAATGCACAGGAAATATCAAACAAGCGTTCAAAGCAATTTTTCATTTTTAAAAAAAATATTGGGGGGAAATCAAACTCCGCCACTAGTCGCCGGATTTGTCAGAAATGGGAAAACAAAGCTTTACAAAAGGAGCGGTAATCAATAAATCATCGCCAGTCACACATCTAAATAGCTCTGTGCGGCGTGGCACGCAATTAGACAGCTAATGATGGCGAAAACGCCCTTGCGCGCAGCGAGAAAGCCTTCCCCTGGGAAATTTCGCTGCCTCTGCTCATTTATAACAAAGCTGCAGGCTTGCCTAGAGGTGTTACAGATCAAGCCGCAACAACCTCCGAGAGATGCAGGACTCTATCTTCCTGAGGAGGGACGAGACCTAGCGAACACGAGGCTCCATTTGCATGGCTTCAAGCGCCGTTCAAATGCTGCGCTGGGGTGTCTAGGGAGAGATAGGAATCAGGCGCCGTGCAACTCATGAGGAAGCCACCCAGCTGAATGCAGCTCTGCCTCTTGGGCTCCTGAGGCAATACCCTGCGACAGTTGTGCCCCAGATGTCAGACTGCAATGCCCATCATGCACAGCTGGCTTAATCAATGATCGTGGCTGGGAGTTGTAGTCTAACCACATCTGGGGACTCGGGACTGAAGGACGCATCACTGGCTTTGCAAGGGTAGAGAGGGTTCTTCCCTGCCTCTTTTGTTTCCATGCTTTCATCTGTCCTGCTTTCTGCTTAGTCTTAGAAGGTATCCTCTATTTGAACTGCTGTCCAGTCTTAGCCTAGATGAAACATAAAGAACCAAAACAAGAAAAGGATCTTGAAGTTGCGTACCCACAGTTAACGGCAGCTGGAGAGTAGACTGAGAAGGCATGCAGGTCGCCTGGCTACAGTCTCCCCTACTTGCTGAGATGTGTTTGGAGTCCTGTTCATAAAATTGTGGCAATTTGGTTTAATTTGGCACCTGTGCATTTAGATTAGCAGGTGTAAATTCTATGCAAATATCTGCCCTCTTTTCTTGGCGATGCATTTCCTCTGCTTTGGTGGAACATAAAGTGGCCACCCGAGTCCTGCTCGTCCTGAATTCTAGGTTAACAAGGATAATTTAGAAAATTGATCCTGGGACAGGGTCCCATTCAGTTTCCGGGACCTCCAGTTCCTTCAGCATGCTCAACTGCAGGGGTACCACCTCATGGGGGCTGAGCTGTTTTTGCCTCCCACTGTATCCTTTCAGAAGGGGACCCCACCCCAATGTTGATGGGGTGGAAGAGGCTGAGTACGGAGTCGAGTTGGCACAGCTGCAGGAGGCAGCTCCTCCTTCTGCTGCTGCTGTGGACGGAGGCCGAGCTGAGAGAGGAGGAGCCACCAGCCATTGAAGCCGTGCCAAGCTCCTGACGCTGTAATGTTGCCAAGCTCCTGACGCTGTAATGTTGTAAGTGTGATGTCACAAGCGATGCCGGTACCCCTCAATTTTCGACACAAGTTGGCTCCTCTGCTCAGCTGTCAGGAGCCAGAGCCAAGAGTACGCAGATCAGCAATATAAATACCAGTGTCGGTGAAGTTAATTCTGTATGCAAAGAAACCACAACAGGCCTAGTGGTCACAGCAACACTTCCCAGTAAGTATTGCCCCAATGAGGCAGTTGCAATGACTGTGGGAATGTTCAGGGTGGCAGGAGAGGATATATTGTTTATTAATATCCTTCCTAACTTGTGTTAGCAAGTTTCTTTACTTAGCAGAGTGCATTCCCCTTTACACAGCAGAAAACTAGTTGCAAACTCGCGTGAGTTTCTTAAGACAATACACAATTAAATCTGGCTTATCCAGATTGAAATGTGTTCTATTTTCCTGGTAGGACCCCATGAATCCCTCCTAAAAGAATAAAGACACCACAATCTTATTCATAAGCAATAAAAGGGAGTTTAACTTATGATCAGACAGAGCACAGTGTGATCCCTGAAGGCAGGCTTTAGGCTTAAAGTTACAAACTTATACAGGTTTATCCCATAAGGGAGGTGACCTGGGGGGCTGCTTGGCTGTCAACCAGCACTTCATTCCAGGTAGTTTGCAGGATGAAAAGAAGATGGAAAAAAAGAGAGAGTGGCAGCATGCCTAGTCCTTTTACCAGGTCTGGAAAGGTCATCATGCCCATCCACTAGTCACATGCAAGGAAGGCTGCTCCAGGTCAGGAGGAACAGGAGGTTTGACTGACTGGACCAAACATTCCCTTGTATGTCCACTCTAGCAAAACAAGGAATGTTGTACTTGACTGCTCCCACTGGATTACATCCCACAGTGACTGCCTTCCCACCGCTCCCTAAGACTCCTTCTCCTCAGGTCCTTCCCAAGCAATCTCAGGCTCCTTTGTCTAGTCTCTTGTTGCTCTGCCCTCTTCATTTACAGTATCTATGGGTTCTGGGAGGGGAGCTGATCACAGCGGGAGAGGGAGATTCCTTGGCTTCTTAAGCAGCCTGCCTCATCTTTGTCTCCTGGCCTCCTGCCTCTGAGTCTGAACTGCTCTCTGCCACATCCTCCCCTGCTCCCTAAACCCTGTTGCCTCTTCATGCTTCTGACGCCACCTCCTCCCACTCTGCTCCCTCTCCTTCCTCTGACCACTCATAGTCGTCAAACCACCAATCCCCTGGCTCTAAGGCTTCTTCCCTTGGGGGTTCCCCAGTTGGTGCCTCCCACCACTCCTCTTCATCCAGCCAGTCCATGACAGACGGCAGGCTCCTCCTGCAATCTCCTGGGAAGATTCAAGTTCCAGGTCAGGATAGGTCTCCACATTCTGTAGGGTTTTCCTGCTCAGTGTCCATCTTTCTTTCCTTCCTGCCTGACACCTTGAACCCAGACAGTTGGAGATCAGTCTGGGCGATGCAGCCTGACCTGTAGCAGTCCATGTCTGTCTGTTTCCAAGAACACCAGAAGAGCCTGGGCTGGATCAGGCCAATGGCCCATCTAGTCCAGCATCCTGTTCTCACAGTGGCCAACCTAATGGGAAGCCCAAGATCTGAGCACAAGAGCAGCTCTCCCCTCCCGCAGTGGCTTCCAGCAACTAGTATTCAGAAGCATTGCTTCCTCGGACTGTCCGGTATTGAACAATGACATTAAATGTTGTTCAATATCAGTTGATAGGCTGAGGTTACAATGCAATGGTGCCAGAGCTAGAGTGACTCTTTATCTATCTATGATGTATACCCAGTGTATGCTAAATGCCAGCCTGGAAGATGTAGCTTTAATAATAGGATCCGGCCATTACTGGCTTGTCACTCACAAGAGTCATCTTTCTGGGGGCCTGTCAGGGCGCTGAGAAATGCAGCAGATCCCCTAATGCCACACAGCACCTCGGGCTGGAAGGAAAAGGTTTGCGACAGCCTCAGGTAGAAGATTCCTTGTTTGGTCCTGGCTCAGATAAGAGCAAGGGCATCAATAACGCACCTGCATGGCTCTTGGGGGTTTGACGGTGCAGCGGGTGGCAGCGGTGAGGAGAGGCAGGGAGAGATTTAAATAACCCAAGAAAGCCCATTTGTATTCTCCCGACATCTCCGTCTGCAGCCCAATCGCTAGAGTTGGATGCCTTGAGCAATCCATAGTTGCTATAACAACTAACAAAGTGTAATTAGTCAAAGAGGGAAGGGAAAAGGAGCCCCAAATAACAAATGAAAATAATAAAAAAGGGAAAGGATTTTGGAAACTTTGCTTTGTTTTGTTTCAGAAACACTCCTAGGGAGCATACTGATTTCAGGTGTGTGTGGGGGAATCCACAGGATTTGTTACTACTGCTTTTTACCTACCTACAGGAATGATTGCCCTATATCAGAGGTATGGAGCTGGTGGCCCTCCAGAGATTGATGGACTCCAATTTCCATCAGCCCTAGCCAGGACAGCCTATGGTCACCGATGATCGGATTTGTAGTCCAGCAACATTTGGAGGGCCACAGGTTCCCCCCCCCCCCCGGCCTCCATTAATGATAACTTGAGGTTTTAGGTCAAAGGTTTCAAGACCCCCAAAGTAGTTTAGGATGCCATTCAGCTCAGTTACACTCAGAGTATACCCACTGAAATTAATGACCAAAATTAGATGCTGATGAATTTTCAATAAGCCTTTAAAAAATATTTAAAAAATCATAACCTGTTCTGGCAATGTGGATAACTAAGTTTAAGAATAGAAAAAATGAGGAGCTGAGGTGAACAAAAAATGATGGATTTACCCATCTCTGGGCACATCAAAGGGCATTTTCCCAAGGCCCCCAAACCTGGAGCCAGCTCAATGCACACTTGCCTTTTAACTCACCCCTAGTCAGGACTCAATTCACGTAACTGCATTCGCTCAAATGCATAAGAACCTAAGAAGAACATTGCTGGTTCTGGCCATAGACCCATCTGGGCCAGCATCCTGTTCTCACAGTGGCCAACTGTGGGAAACCCACAAGCAGGATCCGAGGACTAGAGTGCTTTCCCCCTCCTGTGGTTTCCAGCAACTGATATTCATAGCACTGCTGCCTCCAAGCATTGCTGCAACTCCCGATGTCACATCCCTGTGTAGAAGCAGCTAGAAACAGATGATAGTCTGGGAAGTAACAGCAGAACCCTGGACAGTGGAAAGGCCTTGGGTGGAGGGAAATGGATATGTAAACATGAATTACAGTAGTTAAAACTGTACCATTGAGCCTTGCAGGTGTGGGATGCAAAGGGTTAAGTGCAGTCAATCACAACAATTCCTAGATAGCCCACTTGGAGGACTGAGGAGGAACACATGACTAAGGCTAGTTTCCTGTTCCTCCACATGCTAATTAGATGGGAAAGGCGGTAGATAAATTCTGAAGGAAGCAGCCATTTCTCCCTCTTACTCTCTTACACTCTTGGACTCTTACACTCTTGGACTCTTGGATTGCAGTTACTCTCTCTCTCTCGGCCTACAGCCTAGAGAGAGATGAGATGGAGTCTCACTTCTTATAAGCGAACTTCACAATGTATATATTACTTTTTACCTAAGCAAGTCTACCTCTTGAGTATGCTGTATCTCAGGAAGATTGTAAGTAAACATATTTTATACTTTTAAGAGCATTGTGTCATGTCTTTTCTTTTAAGAGGGATAAAGGGGAAATACCAGGAAAATACACTTTATTTTCCAGGCTTAAATCAAGCCTGCGCAAACGCTATTCTGCTGTGCATTTTGCAAAAGGGGAATGTTTTTACTCTGCTAAAGTTTGGTGCTTGCTAGCGCAAGCGGGGATAGGACATATTAAACAATATCTCCTCCACCACTTTCCTGAACATTCCCACAGCAGGAAGCTGTGTGATGAGAAGAGACTCAGACCCCCTTTAACAAAGGTGTAAGAGACTTGCCAAGTCTCCTCTGTAAACTTGAGTCGACTTGTTTCTCTGAAGGGATCCTAATACAGTGGTACCTCTGTTTAAGTACACAATTGGTTCCGGAAGTCTGTACTTAACCTGAAGCGTACTTAACCTGAAGTGAACTTTCCTATTGAAAGTAATGGGAAGTGAATTAATCCGTTCCAGATGGGTCTGCGGAGTACTTAAACTGAAAGTACTCAAACTGAAGCGTACTTAAACCGAGGTATGACTGTACTGTATGCTGCTGCATCCTACAGGAGCTAGATGATAGGAAACTTGCACCTCCAGTTTTGATTAACCGCGGTTTAGTGTTACATCTAAACAGTAAACTGTAGTCAATTATAATTGTTCCCTTCAGGCCAAAGTAGCCGACAGCCTCCCTTGGACTTCTGCACAATTGCAATTTGTTAGCTCTGTGTGGGCAGAGACCATCCATTTCTTTTGTTCATGAAACTGTTAAATGTCATGCACACTGACAAAACAACACTCATGAATTGAAATAAATTCTTCATCTGTTAAGCTACTGCTGTGTCTCCAATCCATAGTACTTTTTTGGGGGGGGGATAATAATAATTACCACTTGTCCATGGCCTGCTCAGACAGGGTCAAGGGATGTCAGGGCTCATGTAGCAATAAATCCTGTGCCCTTGGACAGAAGGATTCATTTCTGGAGTCAAGAAATGGGTTGACTTTAGCCTGACACTGTATCAAGAAGTGGCAAGTTTGCTTTCCATTGGGCTGCCTAATCAGTTCAAAGGTGTGCACAGGCAAGCAGTTTTAGTTAGCCTCCTCACCTCAAGGTCTGCGCTATTATTAACCCATTTGGGGGATCCAAATAACTTCCTTTGGACTTTCTCCAGGGGGCACTTTTGTTCAGTCCATGTGTCACAGAAGAAAACTGGTAGGGCTGACAACCAATCTTGCCTAGCCAGTTTGTTTGGAGGTTTCCTTCATATGACAGGAAACAGAATTTTCGTTAAGGAAAGCTCCTCCACTGGTATGTTTTTAAAAATAATAGTTACAATTTAGATCAGGCGATGGGGAAACCTGTGCTGTCTCCCCCAATATTATTGGACTCCAACACCCATCAGCCCCCAGCAAGCGTGGCCAATGGCCAGCAATGATGGGAGTTGTAGCCTAACAATGCCTGGAAGGTCACAAGTTCCTCCATCCCAGACTAAGGATCCATCTGTGCTGTACATTCAAAGCAGCATCATGCCGAGCTTTAACCAGTCATGGGAGATGTGGTTTGTTAAGGGTGCCAAGAGTTGTTAGGAGACCCATAGAGCAGGGGTCCCCAGACTTACCTCGCTGAGGGCCAGTGCTGCCAGCGCCGATCGCGCTGCGGGTCGGAGCACGTGGGAGCGTGCACCCATACACGTGTGCACATGCAATTTCCGGCGCACTTCCGGGTGGCCGGAACACCAGAAATCGCTTGTGCACATGCGCATGGGCCTCCTTCAGCCTGGAAGTGCACCACAAATGACGCATGCGCACAAGCTATTTCCGACATTCCCAACGACCTGGAAGTGGGCAGCCGTGCTGCACCAGTAAGAGCGAGCGGTGGCAGCAGGCGCCGGGGGGCGCCGGGGGCCACATAAATGAACCTCACGGGCCGCATCTGGCCCCCAGGCCTTAGTTTGGGGAACCCTGCCATAGAGCAACAGTTCGCAGAGTGGCTGAACAGCAAATCCTTCTTCCCAGGCAACTCTGAATAGATATGTAGTTCCTATTCAGATATCTAAATATCTTAAGTGCTGTTGCATAGAAGATGGAGCCAGCTTGTTTTCTGTTGCTCCAGAGGGTGGGCCCCTAACCAATGGATTCAAATGACCAGAAAGGAGGTTCCAACTAAACATTAGGGGGAAAAAACCTTCTGACAGCAAGAGCTGTACTATTGGAATGGATTGCCTTGGGAGGTGGTGGACTCTCCTTCAATGGAGGTTTTTAAACAGAGGTTGGGTGGTCATGTGTCAGGGATGCTTTAGCTGAGATTCCTACCTCGCAGGGGGGTTGGTCCCTTGGGATCCCTTCCAACTCTACAATTATATGATTATAATCTATATTCCAACAAGATATAACTAGGAATTATTTTTTAAAAAACGATTTAAGCCATGAAAGGGCTATCCATAACTCTGACATTCACTGGCTGGAGAAAGTCAAGCGTACACCAGGGGTGTGACAACAGCCATAGATCCTTTTGGTCAATTTGGGTGCAACCTCCCATTAACATGGAAAGGAAAATCACATCTCTAATAAGTGTGACTTGTGTCCAAAGGCATGGACAATAATCTACAAAGTCACTGTAAAAAACTATTGGATCAAACAGCAACAACACTACTATGAATGGTACATTGGTACGTGTAGAAAGACTCCAAGTAAAATCTAAAGCTATGATTCTATGTCCATTAACTTCAGTGGGAAGAATTAGCATTCGCTCCAACCCTGAGGTTTTTTTTAAATATATATATGTAAGGTGGAGAGAGTATAGAGAACCTCCCCCTCTTATCAGGAGCAGTTCATCCCCAAGCAGCCATGAAAGCGCGGGGTCTGAAGGGGCTAGTCAGGAAGCGGAGAGAGAGTGCCAGGTCTCTGGCAGCGTGGGAGAGCCCCTGCTCCACAGGCAGGAAGAGAGAGAGGCGGAAAGGGGGGGCAGGGAAAAGACGGAGCGTAGACCCTTTCCCCCGGCACCGGAATTAAGGAGGAGGAGAAAGGGGAGGAGATTCATTGTCCCGAGGCTATTATGTTGGTCGAAATCGCGCAAAGGGGCAGTGCCGGATTCTGGATCGGAATGAGCAGACATGCATCCAACAGCTCGTTACACTGTAAATAGAGTGCACCAATAAAGACTGTTAAAAGACAAGCATGTGGAAAGTCGTTACTCTAGAGTAGTCGCAACAACCCTGACAATATATATACAGATAGACATTTTATCCTTAATGTTTCTTCCTCTCCCTGTACTCTCTAGTCCAAAGTACATAGCCTCCAACGTTTGGCAGATTAAAGATGTTTACAAGCATGCCCCTTTTCTATTCTCATATCAAGGATCATTACTTGGACTCCCACACATTGCTGAAGGCTCTCCTCTTTCTGTTGTTTGCTGCATTCATGCATTCCTCAATAAGCCACCCTGCACTATTCTAAAAGGTGGAACAAGCTGGTGCTCTTTGAGCTAAGTGCACAGGCTGGACAAAACATCGTTTCCTACCATCACCTGCTGAAAATGAGCTTCACAGTCACATCTTGCAGCAGGCTGTGCAAATTTACATGGCACCTTCGTGTGTCTGTGTTTACGTGCATGTGCTTTGCACACACAGTGACATCGCTTCTAAGGGAGCCTGGGGAAGAATTAAATCTCAACAAGACAACTGTAGCAGCTCATGCGAATGATATGCATCTTCGCATGTCTATATACTCAGGATGCCAAAATAAGTATAGCAATTCACACATAACAGAGGCAGAGATTTCCCTTGGACCAGTTCCAGTGAAAAGGCACTGCCCTTGGCAAATAAGAACAATTAGAATTACAAATAAAAGGCACAAAAGCAATTTTCACAAATCAGCTGCGCTATTTCTGATGCTCAGGGTGTGAGAGCCATTGCTTATGCAACCCAAGTGCCACCACCTTTGCATGAGAGGCCTTGGGATGCTAGTGGTAACTCCCAAGAATTGCAAATGTATAAATTATCCTTTTGGGGGGGGGGGCACCATAAACTGAGTGTGACTGAGTGTGCTCAGTTGACGTAGAATGCTGCCTTATTGTTTTGCCCCATGTGAAAACAGAAGAAGGAAATGGGATAGAATAGAACAGCAGCACCAAATTCTAAAACAGCAACACTCCATCCAGTGACATTGAATTGCAATTCCCATTTATTCTACCATAAAATCCAGAACTCTGGTTCTTTATGGACCAGAATGGGCTGATGGGTTTGTGGAATGGAAGGCAAAATAGAGAAGAAGACTCTTCCAGAAGTAGCCCCCCCACACACACACAAAGGGAAAGATCCCTGCAGCAAACTCAGCCAGCCTCTGACCAGCTTGGCTGCACAGTTCTTAAGCCTGTTGCACTAGACCTGTAGCTGTCGATTCACAAGGCCATGCAAACCTCCCTTTTGAACAGTCTTGCCTTTTAGGGTTGACTATACTTATCTTGTTTTGATGCTTGTGCTCTGGCCTAATGGGCAAGAGAGAGTCTACTTCCTTAGCCTGCAGAGCAGGGTTGAAGAAATGGTAACCATCCAAATAGTGTTGAACCCTCGCTTCCATCGCCCTATGTTGGCTTGCACTGATGGGAGCTGAAGTCCAACAATCTCTAGAAGGACACAGCTTCCACACCCATGCTGCAGAGATAACCCCAGAAGGTGATGGCTGTCATCCAAGGACTCCTCAGGAACAGCTTCAGACTAACCCTGGTCCTTTGCTGATTTGGAGCAAGTCCTAGAGTATATTAAAAGTGGGCACAGACTCATCACAGTTACCAATACAATGGTTCCTGGTTCAGCCCAGCTCTGGGTTTAGTCAGGAGATGGTCAGTGATGGTCAGATTAGTGCTTGGTTCCAGAAGGCAAGACTAGATACAACAGGCTTAAGCAGCAAGAGGGTTTTGCATGAACACCAGAAGATCCATAAAACAAGTTGACAGACAAGTGGCAAAGTTTTCTTTACTGGTGGTCTAGTTAATTTGTTTAAAAAATTAATGAAGGGAAAAAAAGGGAAAAAAACAATAATAGAATCAGAGAATTGTAGAGTTGGAAGGGACCATGAGGATCATCTAGTCCAATCCCCTGCAATGCAGGAATCTTTTGCCAATGTGGGGCTCAAACCCATGACCATGAGATTAAGAGCCTCATGCTCTTCCACCTTAAGCCTCCAATATGAAATTGATATCCATAAGAAATAGGTTCAAATGTAGGCAGGGCAGTCAGGTCTCAAGGCCATTATGTGATAGGCGGGGGTGTTTATCCTTCCAGGCTTGAAGTTTAAATCTCTTAGCGACCACAATGTCTCTCAAAATCCACTTTTCTTGCTCTGCTGTTAATCCCTATACTAAGGGAATAGAATTTAAAAATACATGAGCATCTGCAAATAGCAAGCATTTCACCAGTACAAAATTGATATGGCAGCAACTTCAGATCAAACAGAATATATTATGGGATGTGCCTACTTTTGGTCTTCAAGTTTGTTGGTGATGCTCTACTTATGGATTTCTTGCTTAGACTAGATCAGAGTTCTTCTCTACCTTGGGCCCCACGTTGGTGATGGACTTTGGCTTCCATCACCCCCAAGCAACTTAGCCTATGGTCTGGAATGATGGAAGTCCAACAATATCTAGGGACCCAAGACTGAAGAATGCTGAATTAAATGCCCTAAACCAGTGATGGCCAAATTTGGCCCTCCAGCTGTTTTGGGACTACGGTTCCTATAATCTCTGACCACTGGGTCCTGTGAGCTA
Organism: Zootoca vivipara; assembly: GCF_965207765.1. NCBI lineage: Eukaryota > Metazoa > Chordata > Lepidosauria > Squamata > Lacertidae > Zootoca > Zootoca vivipara. The sequence goes on along the minus strand of NC_142597.1, from coordinate 27,683,019 downwards.
CCGTGTTTCTCATATTATAAGACATGTCTTATATTTATTTTTTCCTCAAAAAAACACACTATGGCTTATTTTCAAGGGATGTCTTATTTTTTTCTTCCTTCTCCTGCTGTGGCCGGCATTGCTGCTGCACCTATCACTATGTCTTATTTTCGGGGTATGTCTTATATTCCTTGAATGCTTAAAAATCCTGCTATGGCTTATTTTATGCGTATGTCTTAAAATATGAGAAACAGGGTAGGGATGATGGGAATTGTAGTCCCAAAACAGCTGGAGGGCCAAGTTTGGCCATCACTGCCCTAAACCTTCCTATCCAAATATGTGATGCCCAAGGCTGATGCCCGATGCACACCTTACTTGGGAATAAACCACATGAGACTTAGTAGGAATATGAGAAGGCCCCTTTCGCCATTTCATCCTGTATCTGTTGTGCACAGCACTGTTTTCACTCCACTGCTGTTCATCTCCCACACTTTCCTCTTTGTTTCACTTTGCACCGTGCCAAAATTACGTAACTTATGTAACTTATGGATCATATTCAACTAAATTTTACTCAGGGTAGGCCTGTTAAAATTAATGGACCTAACTTAGTCATGTTCATTCATTTCAATGGGTCTGTGCTGAGTAAGGCTGAGCTGAACACCGCCCTACATAGTTAACTATGTAAATTGCATAAAGTATGGTATCATTATGTTAGTCCACTCCATTCAATTTCAGTGCAAAGGAAACACAAATCAAGTTGGGCGGAGGGTAATATGATCAATTACATATCAATTGCAAACTGGAAGTGACAACAGTGATTGATTCGCTGGATTGATTTCTGTTCTGGACATGGGAGTTATAACCGAACACCAGCAATTTCTGCTCCCGTTTCTGTTTTCGTCAGAATTCCCTGATACAGTATCCCTACATCCGAGAAGGCAAGCACAGGCAATTGTGACTCTTTCCTTGTTTCTCTGAATGTCAGAAATGTGGATGTCATCTTGCCCCTCATTTCCCTTGAAGAGTGAGAGGGCAGAATTATAGACAGGCCAGGCGAATCTGCAAGAGGGGGAAGAGGGGGAAGAAAAGCCCGTTATGCCAGCCAACCATCACAACATCTCACAGACAATGCAGAACAATAAGGGGGAGGGAGAAAAGAGAGGCTGTTATAATACACCTCACACAATAGCGGCAATAGTCTCCTGGCAGCAAACATCCGTGCACTTGACTGCAAAGAAGAAAAGAGTGTTTCAGAAGGAGGCACATGAAAGGAATTTTCTGCACACACACAAAAAACTAAAGGCAAAACACAATAGTGTATATTTCAGGCCTCTGAAAAGGCAGCATGGCAGTAGCATTAAGGAGACAAGATAGTCTAATGGATTGAGAGCAAGGGGTGGTGATATTGAGGGTAGGGGAGAGGCAGAAACTCCATCAACAGTTATATACACCCTTCCTGTGTAGAAAACCCATTCTTTCAATATATTCAAGTCATTTAAGGAGGAAAAGGGTGGCAGTGGTGGGGGTGGAGAATAAAAGAAGGATCCTGTTTATTTCACCCTGAATTAATCTTTATCTAGTATTTTCTTTGCTTGTATGAGAACAAGGCAAGGTATGAATATTTCATTTCTGCAGCTAAAGATCCAAGAGCCTTTAAAGTCCCCGGAATGAGTGGTATCCATAAATGGGGATCCCACATGAGTACTATAGTGGGTGGCAAGATCAGAGGGGGCCAAGGGGCACCTTGCACAAAATCAGAGGCAGGCTGGCTTCTGGAGGAGTCATCTCCATGTAATATTAGCCCAGGGAGAACATGCTTATTTCAGCCAGAAGAAGAACAAAATATACAGGAAGATAGTAGTGGCCAGTTTTCATGGCCCCCAACTTGGATGGCTTTAAAAAAGGATCAGAGAAAATTGTGGAAGACAAGACTATCAGTGGTTCCCAGCCATCAGGGATGGAAGAAGGCACCAGTTTTCACTCCATCCTGTATTTGTTGCATGCAGCACCGTTTCCATTCTGCAGCATTTCAACTTCCACCCAAAGCTATGCCATTTGTCTCACTGTCTGCAAAACTTACTCAGCTTATTTAGCTTATGCAATCCATGCAATGAATTATGTAAATTATATTGGCATTGTGCCAATTCCATGCCATTCGTTTCAGAGCACAGGAAGTGCTATGCAAATGGGGGTGGGGGGTGGAAACAATCCATTTCCTTTTTGCGGACAGAAAGCAGCAAAAACAGTGGATACCGGTTGGATTCACTTCCTCAGTTGGTTACAGCATGGTGTTGATAACGCCAAGGCTGCAGGTTCAATCCCTGTAAGGCAGTGTTTCTCAACCAGTGTGCCTCCAGATGTTTTGGGACTACAACTCCCATCATCCCTAGCTAGCAAGACCAGTGGTCAGGAATGATGGGAGTTGTAGTCCCAAAACATCTGGAGGCACACTGGTTGAGAAACACTGCTGTAAGGGACAGCAGCATATTCCTGCATTGCAGGGGGGTTGGACTAGATGATCCTCAGGGTCCCTTCCAACTCTATGACAAGTGCAATTCATGTAAGTGCATTCTGGACATGGGATGAATATGCAGATACTGGCAATTTCTACTCCAGTTTCCATTTTTAGTTGGAATTCTCTGGCATCCCTACTAGTCATGATGGTTATGGTCTACTTCCACTGTCAGAAGCAGTATGTCTCTGAATGCCAGTTGTTGTTGTGCTCAAGTTACTGCCTACCACGGAGGCAGAAGAGCATTATGTCTAGTAGCTCTGGGGAGCCTCACCCCTGAATGTGGCCATTCCTCTTGTAAAGCCAACCAAGTTGGCGACCATCCCTAACTCAGGGTTTCCCAAACTTGGGTCTCCAGCTGCTTTTGGACTACAATTCCCATCATCCCTGACCACTGGTCCTGCTAGCTATGGATGATGGGAGTTGTAGTCCAACAACAGCTGAAGACCCAAGTTTGGGAAACCCTTGTCTAACTGCATGATGGACTTTCTTTTCTCTGTCCTGAATCCTCCAGCATTCAGCTACATTCAGCATTCAGCAGGTCCATGAGTTCTAGTGTTCTGAGAGTGGAGGAAAAGCTTTTCTCTATCCACTTTCTCCATGCCACCTATACTTTTACAAACCATCTATCATGTCTCCTCTCACTTGCCTATTCTCTAAAAGTCTCAAATGCTTCAGCCTTTCCTCATAGGGAAACCACTTCATCCCCTTGATCATTTCTCTTACCCTTTTCTGAACCTTTTCCAGCTGAACTGAAACATTTTTTGACCAGCACACTTGTCTCACAGTGACCAGTGGGAAGTCCACCAGCAGGGCATGAGGGCAGCAGCACTTTCCCCACTTGGGATCTCCAGCAACTTCTGTTCAGAAGCATACTGCCTCCATCAGTGAAGGCAGAACAATGACATCTCCATGAAGGCAGAAATTCCAAAACAGTCTCTTTTTCTAAATAAATAAATAAATCTACCTTGCACAGGTCCAGCTACTGAATTAGCTCCTGAAGTTCCTCCAGCAACTTCCCTTCCTAAAAGGAAGAGGATGAGACAGAAGGGAGGATGGGGTGGAAAGGTCACCCCGTGTTGCTGTCTGACTTTTGTTTACTGTCTTCTTTACGAAGCTGCCACACACACACACACACACACACACACACACACACACACACAAACCCCCTACTCATTAGGCGTTGTTGATTTTCATTAATGTTGATTCACCAGGAGCTTACTCAATCTTCTGTGACCAACAACCTCTGTTCCCAAGGGAGAACAAAGCTGTTGAGCAAATTAGCCCGGCAGATTGTAGGTAATGCACGGCAGAGTGAAGTACCGTAACAGGAGGAGTGCACATTAGAGTGGGGTGCAGGGGAACGATAGCACTAAGCGTTCTCCAGACAATGCACACATTGGGTGAAGTATATCAGAAGAGATGCTCAGGTACGCTCACTTAACCACTGATGCTCAAGCCTCCCTTTGCACTCTTCTTGAGACATACCAATGGTTGCCGTTGAAGTCCTCTGTTCTAAGGCAGGAGTGGGGAGTGTTTTTCAGATAAAGGGCTGCATTTCCTTCTGGGTAACTTTCTGGGGCCCATATAGCTGTGCTGGGTGGGGCCATAGGCAACAGCTGGCAGAGCAACAAATACAAATATTACCTTTGTACATTAAGGAGATAGCTGCATGTCAGCTTGTGTTTTCAGGTTGGGTAGTGCAAATTTGGTAAGGTGGCATTAAAACTGAGGTCCAGTGCCAAGGGCCTTCTGGCGGTTCCCTCACTGTGAGAGGTGAGGTTACAGGGAACCAGGCAGAGGGCCTTCTCAGTAGTGGTGCCCGCCCTGTGGAATGCCCTCCCATCAGATGTCAAGGAGATGAATAACTACAGTCATACCTTGGGTTACAGACACTTCAGGTTGCGTGCTTTCGGGTTGTGCACCGCGCCAAACCCGGAAATACCGGAACGGGTTACTTCCGGGTTTTGGCACTTGCGCATGCACAGAAGTGCTAATTTGCGCTTTGCGCATGTGCAGAAGTGCCGAATCGCTACCCGCACATGTGCAGACATGGCGCTGCGGGTTGTGAGTGCTGCGGGTTGCGAACGTGCCTCCCGCACGGATCATGTTTGCAACCCGAGCGTCCACTCTACCTCACTTTTCGAAGACACCTGAAGGGCAGCCCTGTGTAGGGAAGTTTTTAATGTTTGACCTTTTATTGTGTTTTTAATATCCTGTTGGAAGACGCCCAGAGTGGTTGAGGAAATCCAGCCAGATGGTTGGGGTATAAATAATAAAATTATTATTATTATTATTAAACATGAACTGAAGAAACTCATTCCCCATTCCTAGATCCAGCCCAGGCTGTTCTCATCTGGTATGAGGGTTGGCCCATTCTCTACCATCATTCACCTCTTGCTTGTTATGGTCTGAGCCTCTTGACCTTAGGCATTCCCCACTGTCCCTGACTCTGATAGATCCTGTAGACCCTTGCAAACCTGACCCTTACCTCCAGCTTCTGTGCTGCAGACCCACTAACTCATCTCACATGTGCAGCTTCCAGGAGCGGCATTCGGTTGGTAATGACTTTGCTTTGCCCACATGTGCTGGGTGGTGGGGTTTTGTTTTTCCCCGTTGGTTGGTCTGGAGGTGAAAGGCTCCTGATCCCATTACCAATCCAATTTCTCAGAATCCTACGGGTTAGATAGGAATTACTAGAGCAGAACGGGCCGACGGTCCATTGAGCTTGGTATCTCCTCCGAAACACCAACTACTGTTTGGCTCGTAAATAAAAGCCATCCTGTTATTGGCTTTGTAATTGAACAGCGCAATGAGATGTACATATCTCATGCATTTAAGTGTGTGTGTGTGTGTCAACATTTCGCTGGGATTGTACAATGGCTACATACCGCTAACATCTAGCCAGGGTTCTCTCAAGATCCAAGCTCTGAAATGAAGTCATCATTATATTACAGCTTTGAAAAAAGAAAATGGCTTGAATTCAGCTTGGGATTTGGTATGTCCTCTCGAAGTCTCTGCAAAGCGAGGCTTAGTCTGTCCCGTCCCCACCCCCCACCCCGTTTTGGAGAATGGGAATAAGGGTGGGGAGAGATTGCCTGCTTCACACATGCATGGACCCAATATGAAGTGAAGGACAAGATTACACCCCTCCCCTTAATTCCACATACAGAATTTGACTGGCTGGACAGTTGACTCTTAACTGGTGCTGGCGATTGGGTGATGGAATATATCAATATGCTTCCTTTCCACAGTGAGCTGTGCAGAAAGCAGCTTACCGCCGACACCCACATATTATCAGACCACAAGGCTGGCATGATTTGCAGAAGAATCACGAAGTTAGCATGATTCAACAGTATGATGCAGCAGAAAAAAGGCTAATGCAATTCTAGGCTACGTCCACAGAAGCATTGTGCCCAGATCAAAGTAATTTTGTTGTTGTTGTTTAGTCGTGTCCGACTCTTCGTGACCCCATGGACCAGAGCACGCCAGGCACTCCTGTCTTGCACTGCCTCCTGCAGTTTGGTCAAACTCATGTTGGTAGCTTCAAGAACACTGTCCAACCATTTCGTCCTCTGTTGTCCCCTTCTCCTAGTGCCCTCAATCTTTCCCAACATCAGGGTCTTTTCCAGGGAGTCTTCTCTTCTTGTGAGGTGGCCAAAGTATTGGAGCCTCAGCTTCACAATCTGTCCTTCCAGTGAGCACTCAAGGCTGATTTCCTTCAGAATGGATAGGTTTGATCTTCTTGCAGTCCATGGGACTCTCAAGAGTCTCCTCCAGCACCATAATAGTACCACATTATTCTGCCCTGGTAAGATTACATCTGGAGCACTGTGTCCAGTTCTGGGTGCCACAATTTAAGAACGATACTGACATGCTGGAAGGGGTGCAGAGGAAGTTCACCAAGTTGACAAAGGGCCTGGAGCTGGGTATGTTGAGCCTAGAGAAGAGAAGACTGAGAGGAGATATGAGAGCCATCTTTAAAAAATCTGAACTGCTGCCTTATGGGAAAAAGCTTGTTTTCTGCTGCTCCAGAGGGTAGGACCAGAACCAATATATTTAAATGGCAAGAAAGGAGATTTTGACCGAACATCAGGAATAACTTTCTGATGGTAATAGCTGTTCAATAGTAGAACAGACTCCTTTAGAAGGTGGTGGATTCTCCTTCATTGGAGGTTTTTCAACAGAAGTTAAACAGTCACGTATCAGGTCTTATTATACTCAGCCACCTGGATTAAATACAGTTCAGTGGGAGTGGGAAGCAGGGTCTTTACCCCAGGCTAGATAATTGACAGCTGGCTCCAATATCTCTTCTCCGGAGTAGACTAACAACAGCAAAAGGAAAATGAGGAGGAGGTCAATGGTGGTTACTCCCCAGCCTCCTGAAAGTTCTAGCTGCTAATTCGGGTCTTCATTGTCAAAGTATGGGCTTCTTCCATGACTCCCTTTCCTAGGATGCCCAGATGACAAGATAACTTTTTCTTTATTTCACTTGGGCCCATTCAACAAATGTGGAGGAACTGCCATAAAATCCACATGTGCACATTTATCATCTCATATGATAGACATAAGTCCTGAATGTTCGGGTTTTTGCTGAGTCAGTAGCATAAAACACCATCAGATTGCTTCTTCACTCAATCGAATCTAGGTCAAACTAATCTAGGTCAAACTAATAACATTTGGCAGAAAGCCAAGGTCTGCTTCTACCTTAGCAACAGCGTTTCTATTGGTTGAGGTTCAACACTGAGACTAGTTATCTGTGAAAGCCAGTTCAGTATGTGTGTGGTGAGTGTAGGAGAGAAATTGCTGTATAGGTTGAGAGAGAGACAGAGAGGAGAGGATTTATTTTGCTTTGTATATAGAAACTCTGTTTTATTTTATTTTAATAAATCCTGTAAATAGTTTATTCTGCATCCAGATGTCTAGTCATTTCAGTTACCGCCAGAAGCTTCCGGAAAAACCTGCGCAAACTCTGCTGTGTTCAGGCTGCAGTCACACCTGACACTTAAAAACTCTAAGAGGTTATGGGAAGGACACTGGCTGGTTCCTGGCTGGCGTGTTGGCATCAGTGAGCTGGTGAAGCCGTGGACGCGTGGAATCGTTTGGACAACAGCTGCAGCGTGGAAGTGCTGGATGCTGTGTTTCCTGTTCTCTCTCGGAGGTCGTGAGTAGCTGGTTCCAGGTTTCAGGGAACATTGCTCTCAGATGGCGTCACAACCATTTCAGATGGCGTTTGAGCGTCTGAATGACAGCAATTACTTGCTATGGTCTGAACGCATGCATGCAGTGCTGCAAAGGGAACATCTATGGCAGGCTGTAAATAAGCCACCTGCAAAGCCAGATGATGAAGACCTGGATAATGACCAAAGAGCAAGGGCCACCATTATCTTGGGGCTTGAGAATTCCCAGTTACCGCATGTACGGGGGATTAAAACAGCCAAAGGTGTGTGGAAAGCGTTAAAAGACCTACATGTGCGTGAAACTGCTGTTTCCAAGTTATCTATTCGTAAGTCATTATACAAGGCGATGTTACAGCCTGGAGTGACAATGCATGATCATCTGCACAGTTTACAGATGAAGTTTGTAGAACTTCAGGAAAGAGACTGTACATTAGCCCAGGAGGAGAAAGTGTCTATCATTTTGAGCTCTCTCCCTGAAAGCTGGGACAATTTAGTAATGACTTTTGAGGCAATGAAAGAAGATGATTTAACTGTTAGTTATGTTACTGGGCGTTTGCTGGAAGAATGGCAGAAACGGGAAGACAGGTTGTTGGCTGCAGAGGCATCGACAAGCGGTCGGCTTGGAAAGAATGTGAATGCCGTTCCAGAAGGGAAGCAGCAACCACCACGTTCCTGTGAAGAGTCAGCGTATGCTGTGCGGTGGTGTTTTCGGTGTGGATCGACAAAACATCTAAAACGCGGGTGCCCAGAGGTGACGAAGTATCAGCGACAAGATCAGCAGCAGCAACAGCAACAGCGGCAGAAGAAATTTTTCAAGCGTAAACAGTCGGCTCATCTTGTGACAGCCGTGGTCAAGGTTGCTAATGAGAAACAAACTGTCTGGGTGGTTGACTCAGGTGCCACTCGTCACATTGTAAATTCTGACGAGTTGTTTGTTTCAAAGAGCGTGGCACAACGTAGCCAAATTGCTCTCGCTGACGGGAGAACTTCTGAGGTACATTCGGGGGGTTCAGTGTTTGTTCCTTGTCTGCGTGAGTGCCTGGAGAATGTGTTATGTGTGCCCTCACTAAGAAGCAACTTAATGTCAGTAGATTGTTTGCTAAAAGCTGGTTTCAAAGTACATTTTGAAGAAAACAGCTGTGTTATCAAAAAGAATGGTGAGATTCTGGGAACTGCTAAGTCAGAGGGAGGTTTGTTTATGCTTAAAGCAGGTTCTCCAATTTCAGCAGTAGTCAGTGAATCTCAGCCTGTGTTGGGTAACAAAGCTGTGCATGACAACTGTGTGCATTTATTACATAGAAAAATGGGACATGCTGGTTGGAAAAGTATTTTAAAAATGCCTATGCTAGCTGATGGGTGCAAACTGAAGAATTGTAATAAATTTTTGGATTGCAATGTTTGCAAAAAAGTTAAAACCCAGAGAGTATCATTTCCCAGAAGTGATAGAGTGAGCGATACACCGCTACAGCTTGTTCATATGGATGTAATTGGTCCATTTGCTGTTAGCAGAGGTGGAGCGCGTTTTTCTTTGACTATTGTGGATGACGCAACGCGTTATTCCTGGGTTTATCCCATGAAAAGCAAGGGAGACGTGTTTACCAAGTTCAAAGGCTGGGTGGCGTCTGTGGAGAGGTTTTTTTCTCTCAAGCTGAAAAGGATTCAGACGGATAAAGGTGGAGAATTTTTGTCAAATGCTTTCCGTGATTGGTTGCAGAAACGGGGCATAGGGCATAGAAAAACAAACGCTTTTTCTCCTGAAGAAAATGGAGTTGCGGAGAGAAAAAATAGATCTTTACAAACTATGATGTTTTCTATGATTGAAGATGCTGGGTTACCAATGTCCTTTTGGGCGGAAAGCATGGTTACATCTTGCTATCTTCAGAACAGACTATTCCATCAAACCATTGGTACAACTCCTTATTTCAAATTGTTTGGAAAGAAACCTAAAGTAGACCATTTGCATGTGTTTGGGTCAAAAGCATGGGTACTTATTCCCAAACAGGTACGCAAGAAAGGAGAGCCTAAAACCAAGCAGCTAATTTTTGTGGGTTATCAAGAGCTTGGGAAAGGATATAGGTTTGCAGAAGGAGCAAATGGAATTGTAATTTCCAGAAATGCCACTTTTTGTGAGCATAGTGGTTGGGAGAAATTACATGCTAACACAGAAATTTGGTTTCAATCTTCCCAAGGACACAGTGTTAGTAAAAAAGAGCCTGAGAGTGGAGAGTCTGAGAATGAGTGGGAGAAAAGTACAGATAAGATATCCTCACAGCAAGAAACTAGTCAGACTTCACCCGTTGCTAAGGAACCGAAAGGGGGGCGAAGTTCTGAGGGGGAAAGTGAGACTGCAGAAACTTTTTCTCCCAGGCGATCTCAGAGGAAAAACAAAGGTGTACCACCAGAACGTTATTCTCCTGATATGGCTAACGTGTTTAATGTTTTAGTGGAGCCACAAAGCTATCAGGAAGTGCTGAGTTTGCCAGAAGAGCAGGCTAACATGTGGTTACAGGCTATGCAGGAAGAGATGTCTTCTCTAAATGAGCATAAAGTTTTTACACCAGTAGCAAAGCCTGAGGGGGCTAAAATTGTGGGCTGCAGATGGGTGTATAAGCTTAAGCCTCTAGTAACAGGAGGGTACAAACACAAGGCTCGCTTAGTAGCACAGGGGTATACTCAAAGACCTGGACTGGACTTTGACGAGACTTTTGCCCCGACTGTCAGGCCTGAAAGTGTAAGGTTACTTCTGACAATAGGAGCTAAAAGAAAGCTGAAACTCAATCATTTTGATATACAAGCTGCATACTTACATGCCTCTTTAACTGAAGAACTTTACCTTACTGAGCCACCTGGCTTTGAGACAGGGTGCAATAGAGTGTTAAAGTTAAATAAAGCTCTCTATAGGCTTAAGCAGGCTGCTAGATCCTGGAATAAATGTCTCCACGAAGCATTGGTATCTTTAAATTTCAAACAGAGTGTAGCAGACAATTGTGTCTATGTTCGTGGAACTGGAAGTGAACAAGAGTTGTGTCTAATATATGTTGATGATGTCTTATATGGTTGCAGGTCAGACAAACAGACAAAAAGGTTTGCAAAACAACTGTCTAGCAAATTCAAAGTAAAGGACCTAGGTCCAGTTCGATCATATTTAGGCTTGGAAGTGTGCTGGGCCAAGGATGGTAGTTGTTTGATAAATCAGCAGAGTAAAATCAAGCAGCTTTTAATTAACTATAGGATGCAAGACTGCAAAGGAACTGCAGTACCTATGGAGCCTGGATTTATAAAATCACTTCACACAGATGAGAGCTCATTGTTTGAACACCCTGAACTATATCATTCAGTTATTGGGAGTTTGTTATATCTGGCACAGTGGTCCAGACCAGATATTAGTTACGCAGTTGGCATATTAAGCAGACTGGTTTCAAAACCTACGCTTAATGCCTGGAAAGCAGTGAAACAAGTACTAAGGTACCTTAAGCAAACAATTGGCTATGTTTTACAATTAAATTCAGAAGGAGATGAAGTACTGTATTGTTACTGTGATAGTGACTGGGGAAATCTGCCAGATCGAAAATCTGTTACTGGTTTAGTCATTATGTTTGGTGGGGCGTTAATTACTTGGCGGTCCAGGAAGCAGAACGTAGTAAGTGGATCGTCTACTGAATCGGAATTTGCTGCAATTAATGAATTATGCAACGAAGTGATTTATTTCAAGCAGTTGTTAACAGATATAAATGTAAATTGTGAACAACCTGTACAAGTTTATGTGGATAACCAAGCATGCATAACTTTGAGTAATACAGAAGGTTTGAAATCACGTTCGAAACACATTGCAGTGAAATACCAAAACGTACGTTGCTGTGTACAGAATGATGTGATTAAATGTACTTATGTATCTAGTGAGGAAAATATTGCTGATGTGTTAACTAAACCGTTGTCAAAGATCAAGAACAAACAAATGTGTAAAGGTTTAGGTTTGCTAGAAAAAGCAAGTGAAGAGTTAATTGGTTCAGAAGAATCTGAGAGGGGGTGTTCGGGTTTTTGCTGAGTCAGTAGCATAAAACACCATCAGATTGCTTCTTCACTCAATCGAATCTAGGTCAAACTAATCTAGGTCAAACTAATAACATTTGGCAGAAAGCCAAGGTCTGCTTCTACCTTAGCAACAGCGTTTCTATTGGTTGAGGTTCAACACTGAGACTAGTTATCTGTGAAAGCCAGTTCAGTATGTGTGTGGTGAGTGTAGGAGAGAAATTGCTGTATAGGTTGAGAGAGAGACAGAGAGGAGAGGATTTATTTTGCTTTGTATATAGAAACTCTGTTTTATTTTATTTTAATAAATCCTGTAAATAGTTTATTCTGCGTCCAGACGTCTAGTCATTTCAGTTACCGCCAGAAGCTTCCGGAAAAACCTGCGCAAACTCTGCTGTGTTCAGGCTGCAGTCACACCTGACACTTAAAAACTCTAAGACTGAATGCATATAGGAATGTAGGAAGTTGCTCTCTCTTGAGTCAGGTCGTTGGCCTATCTTGCTTTGTATTGACCACACTTGAGTGGCAGTGGCTCCATGGGACAAGGGGTATTCCCAGTCCTACCTGGAGATGCCACTGGGCTTTAAACCTGCAGAGCAGATGCTCTATTGTTGGTCTATATTGCCCTTCTCCCACCTTGGCATCAAAGTTGCAGAGTGGAATACCAATGGAAGAAAGCAACTTAGCGCCGAGAAGCTGGGGAGGTAGAAGGCAGAGTCCCCTTGCAACACCCTGTTGTGCCATAGAGCAGGATTCAGAAATGAGTGTTGGAGTCATGACTGTCTTGTGCATGAGGCTCCATACTGAGGGGTCATTAGTTGGAAGTGGTCCTAACTCATCTTCACTTTCTGAGCCTTTAATATTTTTTTCCGAGAACCCCACTCCCCTTCCACAGGATCTACTCATAGGAACATAAAAACATAAGAACATAAGAAGAGCCTGCTGGATCAGGCCAATTGCTCATCTAGCCCAGCATCCTCTTCTCACAGTAGCCAACCAGATCCCTGTGGGAAACCTTAAAGCTGGATTCAAACACAAGAGCACTCTCCCCTCCTGTGGCTTCTGGAAACTGGTATTCAGAAGCATTGCTGCCTTTGACCATGGAGGCAGAACATAGGCGTCATGGTTAGTTAACATTGATAGCTCTCTCCTCCATGAATTTGTCTAATCTTCTTTTTAGGCCATCTAGGTTATTGGTGGCCCTCGTTGCCTCCTGTGGGAGCAAGTTCCATAGTTTTGTAGGGTCGCCACGCCGACTGAAGAAACTCCGCAACGCAGCAATAGAGAAAAAGAAAGTACATTTTATTGTTTGCTGACAGCAAGCAATGGCTCATAGGATACTTCTTAAAGCCGAGCCCAGAACAATGGGTGTTTATACCTTTGGGTAGCCATACATTACTGAATAACCAATCAGATTGGCTCATTTAGAACAAAGAACTACCAATCAGTGAAGGCAAGGCCCATTCCGTTTACCATTTATGAATTTCATCTCCTCCTTCTTAGAAGAGCTCCTCCCCCACCATATTTGGGACATCCGGGATTACCCCATATCGGAATAGCTCATCCCACCCATATATGGCTTACAGTGACCCAGTGAGTTGCAAAGGATGTACAAAATTGCAAAGTTCCAAGCGCTTCGCCAGCTTGGACACAGTGCTGATCAGCTTGGCCTATTCCTATGACTAAACGTTCCAGACATTCTATAACCATGTGGCTTAATATAAACATCCTTAATGAGCACAGCATCGTTAGTAAGACAAAGGGAGACAGAGACTAGGATTTTAGTAAGACAAAGGCAAAATGGCCTAATGGCTCATATTCTTGAATTCTATATACCTGAGAAGCATAGGCCCAATACCTGTGGCCTATACCCACTCACTTCAGTTTAACTCTGTGCTGCTTAAAGAAGGACTTTCTTGGGAGAGCAATTTGTGTGCCCACCCATGTGATCTTCTCCCTAATTGAGTAAACTGCATGAAAAGCAAGCAAATGTGCACAAATCAATAGAGAAATAATTTTTTGTAAATTGTGGACATAAATCATTAGAGATCTACAGGATGTTTGTGTTTGTTAAAGAGCAAGGTGGGGGGGGGAAGCGAAGCAAATCAATTTTCTTTATTAAAACACAATCACTCCGTCTATTACTCCTTTAGGAGAAGGCTGACGAGGGAGGGCAGGAGGAGAGCTCAGGCAATTGCTTCACTTAAGCATGGATAATAGGAAAAGTTTGTTACGCCACAGATTGACAAGAGGTTGTAAACAAATGAAGAAGGGACGGAGATCTCGAAGCCTTGGGGAATGCTCCAGTGTTTGTGCTTGGAACTTTGCATTGCCTTGGCAAGTGTGTGTTCCAAATAAAGAGGTGGGGAATTAATGAGGGAACTGTATCACCATTTTAAAGTAACATATTGCAAGGTTTAAAATTATTTTTCAAATAACTATTTGTTACTTCCTGGGGAGACAAGAGAGTGAGAGTGAGTGAGTGAGTGAGAGTGTGTGTGAGAGAGAAACTAGAGAGATAACGTGAAAACAGAAGGAAGCAGAAAATCTAATTATTGGGAGGGAGGTGTCACACAGCCATTGAACTGCTTTGCGGCATTAATTAGCAACTTTATAGTGCCAAAAAGAAGAGTCACAACCCAGAAGCTCCGAACTGTTTGTGGCTTTGTGTCCTGCTGTGATCTTAGTGCATGACGACCCCGAAACATTATCTTGTGTGCACTATTTCAGATGGAACTCTGAGGTGCAGTGACAATGCTTGCTGCTTAAAATGCCTCTAGGCCTCTTCCTTCGGCTTGCAAGCTGCAGGGTAGAAAGAACTTTCTGAACAGGCAAAGGATGTTCTTTCAAGCTCAGAGCATATCTATCAACTTTTGGATTTGAAAATAAAGGATCAGCAGCCTCACCTGTCCACTTTCAGATTTGAAAATAAGGGATCAGCAGCCTCACCTGTCCCGGGGACAGTATACGGCATATATAACAATCCAGGATAGCAGCGGGAAACGGCACTGGAATAAGGGAATTTCCAGCAAAAAAGGGAAAGTTGACAGCTGTGGCTTGGAATAAGGGAGTTTCCCGCAAAAAAAGGGAGGGTTGGCAGCTATGGCTCAGAGCTACCTACTTGTTGTCTGACTTCCAAGGATGGAGGTAGAGAATCAGAAGGATATCAGAAGGATAGAAGATCAAAGGAGGTTAGGAGACTTTTTTTTAAAATCCAGATGACTTGCTGTAAGTAAATTTAGGGGAAAAAATGAAGAAGATAGCCCTTTCTAATTGGCAGCAGTAGAGAAGGATCACACTTTCATGTTCATAGGCAGTATCCCCGAAAAGCAGAGGATCTCCTTGAGAACTTCTAAGAGGACACCTCTTGGATCTTCATTGTGGGATAAAGGATACTGGAAAAGGCCTTTGGTGGGATCTAGCAGGGCTGTTTCTATGAGGCCTAAAGTCCACAGTTTGTTTTTGAAGCAAAGTAATCAAGAACGGGCTCAGTAGTGATGCCACAGTAGATTGGACAGAACATGGACTGGAAATGTTGCCATAGCTCTGTCTCCATTTGATATATGCAAGAATATAAGAAGGGCCAGCAGAATCAGATCAAGGACCCATCTAGCACAGCATCTTGTTTTCACAGTGACCAACCTGATCCCTATGAGAAGCCTGAAAGAGGTTCCTGACCACAACAGCACTCTCAATGCTTCTGATTCCCAGCTGCTGGTACTCAGAGGCATATTGCCTCCTGCAGTGGAGGCAGAACATAGCCATCATTTCTGCTAGCCATCAATAGCATTATCTTCCATGAATTTGTTTAATTTAAAGCTATATTTGACTTTAAAGTCCAGCTGTTGTGTTCTGGTTCTGTGAATAACAAGGAGAACCACAGTGATTTGGGCCATGGTGTCTCATTCTCAAATTGGGTCACGCCATTAACAATGGGTCTTGAGGTGGATCAGGGTCCCCCTAAGTTTCTAAGCCACTCTGTGGCCTCAGTTTTTCCAAAAAAATGTTTAATGCACACCTTTGTTTTTGTAAAAAACATTTCCTGAGAAATGAAAGCATGCTGACTGGGGAAATTCCTAGAGCTCAACAGGGAGGGAGCTGAAAGGTGGAAATGATTGTTTGCTTTGACAGACAGGTCTAGTATTGAATCAGAGTGAAATGTTTTCTAAGCCCACATCAGTCACGGTGATTTGGGGACGGGATGCTGAAGTGCATAGACCTGGTTGTTCTTTGAATGGGTTGACATGCTTCTCAGAGTTTTGGCTGTGAGAACAGATCAAAAGCAATGGACTTAGAGTATTGGTGTGCCTGGTTGTTTCCCAATCATACTCCCCCCCTCCAAACAAACAAACAAACAAACAAACAAAAACCACCCTATTAAAAACTATAGCTCTCACTCTTTCTTTTCTTAGTAGAGGGCACATCAAGGAGAACAGCAGCGAGGGGGGAAAAGGGCTTTTCCAGGTTTTTTTTTTTTAAATGAAGTTAAAATCACCTAGTGTGACGGCCCCTGGACCTATTTGTATGAACTTTGGCAGTTTTCCTACCCAGGAACACCTCCCTCACGTCTCCAATTTTCAAACTGATTGCCCAAAAAAGACTTAGGTGAGGGAACATAATTTCTACTTCCCAACCCCAAAGCCATTGAGTCGACCTTGTGGGGAAATTGTTGCACTTTCTGAATTTTGCCATGCTTCATCCCCTCACAAGGGGTGATCAGGCTGCTGCAATACAATTAAAAAGTTAGTGACTTTTTATTTATTCATTCTGAAAAATCAAATCAAATCTATAAATTCCTTCTATTAAAAAAAAACACATTGGCTGGGTATGCCTGAAGTTTGGCAGACTGAAGCCTTTGCCTGCAAATTCCACCCACTTTTGTGAAAAGGATATAGAGGATATAGCTATTTTTAGATCCCTCAATATAGTAAATGAGGGATAAACATAACTTTGGATTTACGGTAAAAGAGCAGATTTGGACCCAAATAGCAGATTGAATCAGAATGACACAGAGTTGATATGATGCAGATCAGTCTGTTTCCAAACACGACAGATACAAAGCAAATCTTGTGGTTGTACACACACACACACAATGCTCTTCCTGCTTTTATAAATTTTGTTTTGGTATTGTTTTATGCTTGCTTGCTTGTTGTTGTTGTTGTTGTTGTTTTAAAAAAAACTATGATGTTTAATCACATTTAATGATTTTACTGAAATTGTTAGCTGTGCTGTTGTGGAGCCGAAAGGCAGAACAGCTATCGGCTAGGCAGGGGAGAGAGAAAGGAAGTAATGGTGCAAATCAAATTCACTGAGAGCCAGTGTGGTGTAGTGGTTAAGAGCTGTAGACTCGCAATCTGGTGAACCGGGTTTGCGTCTCTGCTCCTCCACATGCAGCTGCTGGGTGACCTTGGGCTAGTCACACTTCTTTGAAGTCTCTCAGCCCCACTCACCTCACAGAGTGTTTGTTGTGGGGGAGGAAGGGAAAGGAGAATGTTAGCCACTTTGAGACTCCTTCGGGTAGTGATAAAGTGGGATATCAAATCAAAATTCTTCTTCTTCTTCTTCTTCATTTTGTATGAGGTGCATTAAAGTTACAAACCAACATCATTAGACACACAAACAGGTCCCAGCAACAGCTCCCCCAGCCTGCTAAGACATTGGCTTTAGGATAGAACTAAAGGTGGTTCAGAATGGGTCCTGTGGTTGCCTAGCAACAGCAACTCCGGCCTCTCCATCCTAGGAGTGAAAATAATAATAATGTCCAAATAGAGCTGAAGCTGTGAAAAGGAACAGTTGTGGGTACCTAGAAGCTACTAGATGACCAACAACAACCTCTCCAAGTGTCCCAGTTTTCCAGGGACAGTCCTGGAATGATAAAAGCCATCCCGGCTTACGTTTTGATCCTGGAATGTCCCTATTTTCCCCGCCAGTGCGGCTTCTGCTGCTGAGCTCGGAGAGGAGGATGCGCTTCTGCTTGTCCCGAGTGGCAGTGGTGAGGTAGCATCTTGTTGCCTCCCCATGGCTGCTGCTACTTCCGGTCTCCTCCCTTGTTGCAGCTGCTGGAAAGAGGATCAGAAAGAGGAGAAGATGCTGCAGCAGAGGCCCAGCCCCATGTGATGTGCCAGCTCTGAAGGGCAGGCAGAAGGCAGAGGCCACCCTGGGTGGAAAGAAAGAGGGAGCAGAGCGCAAGAGCTCTTGGCTGGTTTTTTTTAAAAAAAAAATTAAATGCTTTGTGCTTTCATGTCTATTTTTACTCCTTTCTAAAATTTATTTATGTTTTTCTTTTTGTCAATCTACCAAAGAATAAAACAAAACCAGGATTAACGGGTTTTCTCAGGGTGCTGGAAGATGTGTGTGCCATGACCCATTGGTCATTGGTTCTTCTGATAGGAAATGCTCAATGGGGGGCAGGATGAGACAAAAAATGGGGGGCAAGGAGGGTCAGTTGAGTGTGTGTTCATCAGAGCGTTCACCCTATTTTCATCTGAGGAATGTTGGAGGGTATGTCAACAATCAGTGCAGGCCTAGTTCCTTCGGACAAATGTCTCATGTGACCATAGCTGGGCCATTCCTGTTATGTATTCAGTGGTCTGTGTTTGCCTGAGCTTGAGTCTGGACTAAGGAACCTGAGTTCCTGTGTTCTGATTCGATACATGATATCCAATCACAGAACATTTCAGGATTTGTGCCTCTGCCATTGGCCCTTAAACTCTGAGTCCTGATTCACAGCTTGGAAGTTTAGACAGCCAATCACGTTGGGAGTGGGAGTGGCTCAGGCCTTCAGAAATGCATTTGCTTTGCTCCTGTTGTCCAGTTCTGTTAGTTCAGTAAAGGTTCTTGTTGTTATCACCGTGTCTTGCCTCGTGGGAACCACCTACACTTCAATTCCTAATTTCTGATTTTGTTGCTTGTTGTAAGTGACCAACACCATTTTTATAATTGTCAATGTCTTAATTGCCTTTCCCCGATATTCCAGGTAATTTTAATTGCTTCTTCTAGTATTCCACACGCATGGATTTTTTAAAAAAATATACAGCAATAAAATACAGAAAAAAAATATTCCCAAGTACTTCAGCACAAAGAACAACCTCTTCTATTGAAATCTGGCATTTCTTCCAGCTTTCTTCTAATCTCATTGTCACTGCACTCATACCATATGCGACACACATCACAAAGTATCCTATTTATAAGGAAACAGCAGGAGATTGCTACAGAAAGTCTCTCACTTTATCACACTATAAAACTTGCAGCAGGAGTTAAAGGAATCAAAGCAAATGCATCTCTAATTTGGATAGTGAGCTTGATCTGCACAACCAGCGTAGAATTTGGGTTCATATATTTTTCTTTTCAGACTGCAAGACTTTTAGCGGAGGAAATCAATATACAGACTTATATATTACTATAAAGACAAGGGGACGCAGGTGGCGCTGTGGTCTAAACCACAGAGCCTAGGGCTTGCCAATCAGAAGGTCGGCGGTTCGAATCCCCGCAACGGGGTGAGCTCCCGTTGCTCGGTCCCAGCTCCTGCCCACCTAGCAGTTTGAAAGCACCTCAAAGTGCAAGTAGATAAATAGGTACCGCTCCGACAGGAAGGTAAATGGCGTTTCCGTGTGCTGCTCTGGTTCGCCAGAAGTGGCTTAGTCATGCTGGCCACATGACCCGGAAGCCGTCTGTGGACAAACGCAGGCTCCCTTGGCCTATAGAGCAAAATGAGCGCTGCAACCCCAGAGTCATTTGCGACTGGACTTAACTGTCAGGTGTCCCTTTACCTTTACCTTTATAAAGACAAGAGCGTAAGAAAAGCCCAGCCAAAGGCTCATCTCACAGAGACAGGCAACAGAGTTCAAATAGTGAGATTGAAATAGGTCATGTGATTTGCTCTTAGACCCAGGTCCTGTGAAATGTGGGGACAAAGATAAAGGCAGACTGTCAACGGAGCAGCAAAAATTCCGCGTGAATCTGCCCTTATTGGTTTCTCAACGTTTCTTGCTTTTCCAGTCTGAAATTCAGTTCTCCACATTTCTACATCAGTTTGTGATTTTGTTGTTGTTGTTGAAAAAGAGTCCTTATGAAAATTCACCAGCATTTGGTTGCAAATCTATCCTAATATGCACATTTTTGAATGCCATTTTGTCTAGCATGCACTTATTTTTTTTCCCCTAAGCAATTTCCCCATATGTAATGCATTTTCATATGTTCTTTTAACTCACATTTTGTTTTAATTATTTTTGGCCATTTTGCCTAATTTGCATGCTTTTGTAAATAAATTTCTGATGATATGATGCCAAAATTGTTGAATTGCTGATTTCGAAAGAGAACTGTGCTGTGGTCTGTGTATTGTTTTGCAGAGTGCAAAGTTGGTAAGTTTGCCTTCAGATGAGAACTGAATTTAATTTCTCCTCCTTATCCCTACACCTGGGTAATGAGACTTAGTTCATTATTGTACTGGCCCCACAGCTAAATAGAGCTTCTCCCATGCTGTTCCAACTCGCTAAGTAGAGAGAATGGAGTCCTTTTCAGAAAAAGTCCAGAGCTCAGTTTTGGTCTTTACAGGAAGGCTGACAGTGATTAACATCCTGTAGTTTTGGAATAGAGATTTTTAGTTGAAGGGCTGGATCTGTTCCTCCCTGTCTCTCTCTCCCAGCTTATTTTGTTTAGGGGAATTGCTGTGTGCCTCTTAGCAAGCTGATCCCCTAAGCCTCTCTTTAACACATCTTCCTGGCTGGGTTTTGCATATGTCTTGCTTTTAAATAGTATAAATGAGCAAACCACAGCATGATAGTAGTAGTAGTAGTAGTGGTGGTAATAATAATAATAATAATAATAATAATAATAATAATAATAATCTGGAGTGATAAATCAGCCCAGCCCTTGCCATTCTCTGTACTGTGGGATAAAATGTAGCACAAGGCACACATAATAGAAAAGGTCAAGTTTTTAAATCTAAAATGAGGCTAAGTAAAATATTGGATAACTAACTGGATTTCATAGCTTATAAAATGTGGATAGCGCTAGACGTCAGCTGGAATTTCTCTCTCCATCTTTTAGAAGGGAGAAACTCCTGGTTGCATTTCCTCCCAAGATCTTCAGTCATTTAAAGGGAGATATTGCCAGCAGAAAAAGGGATAATCAAGTAGAAGTGATCAAGCTGCCAGATTTCATCTAAAGAGAACCTTTTGTACAAAGTGACAATTTGAGATGAGTTTGGGGCAGGGGATTCTGAATAATGTGGGAACCCCCCCCCCCAGTTTTGATAGAACCAGTAGCATTTCTTGGGGCAGGACACATGGTTCTGCATAATCACTGAGCCTAGTGAAAGATGAAGAAGATTATCAGAGTTACCCATGCAAAAATCCCACAGGTAGTGTTCCTGTGTCCTGAAGGAAGCATATGCAAGAGCACAGCAGACATTAGCCTTGAATGGAGCATGCACAAGTATTAGTCTAACTTTTAATGACACATCATCACTGGTCCTTCCCACTCTCTGGCAGAGTAGTGGGGAATCTTTGGCTTGTGGGTCAAATTAACTCCATTTGACCTGAAAGGCTGTTTTTGCTGAGCCATGCCCACATGACCCACATCAGAGTGGGGCAGGTAAAGTTGCAGGAAAGATGGGGTGGTAGACATCAGCAGTCAACTGACAGCCTTGTGCCTTGGAAAGGGCTGATGATCAGCTGATGGTTGGAGCTTCCAAAGCTCTTGCCCGACAGCATGCTTTTAAAGTCCATTTGCAGTTGTGGCTTGGGTTCAAACCCATGCCTGCAAATGGGGAGTTTAATGCCATAGCTGAGAGTTGGGAGGTATGATCAGAAGCCTCATAGAATGTTTATTTTATTTATTGAATTTATATACTGCCCTACACCCAGAGCTCTCGGGGCGGTTCATAGAATGTTAATCTTTATGGCTGTACCACTTTTAGTCAAGGGTAGATTATATGTGTGAACCCTCCCCCGTGTACGTGTGCATGTGTATATATATATATCCTTGAATAGTGTATATATATTGAATAGTGTATATATCCTTGAATCTCAGTATCCTTACTTTAGTTGCTGGCCTAAAGATGTGTAAAAGTGTCTTCTGTGGTAATGAAACATCCAAGGCATCTCAGGGTAGGGAAACTAGGAAAAATAATGGCTAATGAAGGTGAGAGTAAATTTAAATAAGGCCAATAAACATATATGGAATAAATCAGGACATAACTTCAAGGCCTCCAGTAAGTTTGCAAGACACATCACTGCGTCAAAATAACATGAAATTCTATCCTGCAGTCATTTGGACACATAATCACGCCGCCTGTACCAACTCTTGTCAGTGATAGTCTTGCCTCTCACCTTCTGTTCCGCTCAATTCACTAGATTAAAGTTGAGAAGCCCTGCAGCGCCCTCTACTGACAGCACCCTGTGCGGTGACACCAGTTGCACTGCCCAAAATCCGCCTCTGCTCTTGTTCACATCAGTTTCCTGTGACTTCAAAGAGGGTTGCAGAAGGAATTTGGTCTGCTTTTCACGGTGTCCCAGCCTGACCTGGCGCTCTCAAATTTTCTTGCAGACCAGAACGCCACTCCTAGTCAGAGTATGCACTTCTTTGGATTTCGCAATGTGGGTTTTGGTGTGCAGAGTCTGTGCACAAAGGTGTGTCTTTTATGTGCAGAATGTATATTTTAAATGAAATGTGCTGAAACGCTTTGAAAATTTGTATTTTTCCAATTTTTAAAAATGGAGTTTTGATGCGAACTTTAAAGAAACCCTGCACAAAACAGGACTGAACAGACCCACAAAGCTGAAATGGGATGCAATTGGACTCAGTCCATCCTGAGCCTCAAATGCTATCAATGGAAGGAAGGAAAGGAAGCCTAAAGTTCTTTCCAGAATCCTTCCAGAATCCTTCCTTCCTTCCTTCCTTCCTTCCTTCCTTCCTTCCTTCCTTCCTTCCTTCCTTCCTTCCTTCCTTCCTTCCTTCCTTCCTTCCTTTTTACTTTGTACATTCCAATAACCCTTAAAGAGCATAATTTAGCCTTGCTTTTGTATGAAGATTTTGTATGAAGACTTCAAAAGCCTTTTGCTCCCTGTAAGACTCTACTGTTACAGATTGTCTCGGCTTTAGAACACACAGTGATGCATTCAGTCAGTGGAGTTACAGGCACAGCAAGCAACACTATTCCTTGCACTTTTTTTTTTTGTGTGTGTGTGTCTCTTATTCAAATAATGAGATTGATTTCTGGAAAAAAATGTTCGAAATATTAACCTGCTGTGGGGGTGGGAGAGAGAAATGTTGCGGAAGGTCTTTGCTGCACTAACCACGCTATCACAGTGTGCTGATTTGAAAGCAAGCAATTGCCAGCTGAGAAGCCACTTGTAGAAGGGGGGGGGGGAGAGAGAGAGAGACTGAGAGCTAATCTAAATGTTAAACACACCTTCATATGCCACAGTACTTCAGCATAGTAGAGTTCTGTTCCTTCGGAATGGAGGTGAGGTCTTGTATTGTTGCTATGTAAAACTCGTTGCACCTAGAAAATTTAAACGTCAGAGATGAGGTTGGGTTAAACACTTGTCCTTGAAATTCTTGCTCTTCAACAAGGGAGATTTCCACCCCCATAACATGAGATAAATGACTCTCCTCTGAAGCAAGCTTGCAAAGCTTGGGAGTTTTAGTTCAGAGAAAAGGCAAGGTTGCAGGAGCTTTATAAGGCGGTGCATGGCGTGGAGAAAGCAGATAGAGAAAGGTTTTCCTCCCTCGTAACACTAGAATTCAGGGAAATCCAATGAAGCTGAATGTTGGAGGATGAAAGGAAATCCTTCTTCTTGCAGCACACAGCTAAACTGCAGAATTCACTTCTGCAGGAGGCAGAAATGGTCACCAGGGGATTGGACAAATTCAAGGGAGAGAAGGCTATCAAGGATTACTTGCCATGACGGCTATGCTTGTTTACAAAGCTATTGTACTGCCAACCTTACTGTATGCTTTTGAAGCATGGACCACTTATAAATGCCATCTCCAGCTCCTCAAAAGATTCCATCA
This sequence comes from Zootoca vivipara, assembly GCF_965207765.1. Classification (NCBI taxonomy): domain Eukaryota; kingdom Metazoa; phylum Chordata; class Lepidosauria; order Squamata; family Lacertidae; genus Zootoca; species Zootoca vivipara. The sequence goes on along the minus strand of NC_142597.1, from coordinate 27,659,301 downwards.
ATGGGGTCTCCTAAATTTTTTACACATCACTTGGGAAGACAGGCGAACTAATATCAGTGTACTGGAAGAAGCAAAGATTCTTCAACATCAACTTTGTTGGACCGGTCGTGTTCTGCGGATGCCTGATTATCCAAAGCAACTACTCTATTCCGAACTTAAAAATGGAAAGCGTAATGCTGGTGGTCAACAAAATAGGTTTAATTTTGTTAAAAAATGTAGTATAAGCACCAACAATTGGAAAACCCTTGCCTGCGAGCGCTGTAATTGGAGAACAGTGTCATGGGCTTTGAAGACACTCAAACTCAGGACGCAAGGGAGAAACGTGATTGGGTGGCTTCCAACCAAATATTAAAATACAGAAATTCATCAAACATTAAAAGCTTCCCTAAACAGAGCTGCCTTGAGATGCCTTCTAAAGGTCTGGTAATTGTTGTTCTCTTTGACCTCTGGTGGGAGGGCATTCCACAGGGTGGGTGCCACTACCGAGAAGGCCCTCTGCCTGGTTCCCTGTAACTTGGCTTCTCGTAGCAAGGGAACCGCCAGAAGGCCCTCGGCGCTGGACCTCAGTGTCCGGGCAGAACGATGGGGGTGGAGACGCTCCTTCACGTTTGACACGTTTGGCAAACCCTCACCATGATCAACTCCTTCCCAGAAGCCTATGTCCCCACTGTGGAAGGACATGTGGATCCAGAATTGGCCTCCACAGTCACTTACGGACCCATTGTTAAAACCGTGTTTATGGAAGACAATCTTGCTCAGCTACGAGTGTTTGCCAAAGAAGCTGTGCCTTCACAGTTGGAGGCAGCAATGCTTCTGAATACCAGTTGCTGGAAACTGCAGGAGGGGAGAGGGCTCTTGTGCTTGAATCCTGCTTGCAGGTTTCCTATAGACCACTGTAGGAACAGGATGCTGGACCGGATGGGCCATTGGCCTGATCCAGCAGGCTGTTCTCATGTTGTTATGAAATGGCACTCATCTGTATCTCCTCCAAGCTATAGAGAGAGCGAGACCGAGAACGCATCTCCACATGCAACAACAGAATGATGGAGAATTTGGAGGAGCCAGACGGTGCCAGCTGACAAGATAATGAACTGCCAATACAAGAAAGGGAGAGCGAGAGAAAGCCATGATGGATCCACCTTTCACACTGTGCTGAGAGAGACAGATAAACTCCATTTCCCCCCTTTAGGCACCAGAATGGTTTCCCCCCCTCCTCCCATTGCCAGGTTCACTGAAGCAGATGTTTGTTTGCTTGTTTTCCCCAAAGCCCCTGTGTAAGTCTCTGTTCTAGGTTCTGTGTGTTCAGTCATGGGATATGGTAAAGATAAAAACATGTAACTCATGCCGGAAGGGTGGCACCCACCATTATTCAAAGGAAACAATGCTTCCAAATTATACTGCATTAACTGAGGCAATGAAATGAACACAAGAGCCTGCTGCATCAGACCAAGAACCCATCTAGCTCAGCATCCTGTTCTTGGCATCCTGTGGCCAACCAGAGTCCCAAACCCTTCAAGTGCCATTTTCCAGAGACAGTCCTGAATTTACTGAAGCCACCCCAAATTTCTGATTTGATCCCAGAATGTCTCACTTTTCCTTAGGACATCCTTATTTCCGTCGGAGAATTGTTGGGGGGCATGGAGTAACCTGAGTCAAGGAGATAAGTAAACTATACAACTTTTAGAAGACATCTGAAGGCAGCCCTGTATAGGGAAGCTTTTTTAACACCTTTGGTAAAGGCTGTTCTCCAATTGGAGTGATCACAGGCAAGTAACAGGACATCCCTATTTTCATTGGAGAAATGTTGGAGGATACGGAGGCCCGTGCAAAACTCTCAAGCAGGACCAGAGCAGAAGAGCACTCTCCCCTCCTGCGATGTACAGTGACTGGCATTCGAAATCCTTGCTGCCTTTGACCTTGGAGGCAAAGCATAGCTATCAATAGCCTTCTCCTCCATGAATTTGCCCAATCTTTTAAAGCCATCTAGCTTGGTGTCCACCCTGTGGAGTAAGTCCCATAGTTTAACTATGGGCTGGTGGTTGCCCACCAATTCCTAGTGCTATGAGAAAGAGAGCTACTGAGAAGCCAGTGTCGATCCCCTTGCCTCAACCCTGGCCTGCTTCTGAGTGACCTTTCCATCTCCTCTGTCTCGCCCAATGTCTGTGCTGTGTGAAGGTCAGCCTAATCCTGCCTCCCCATTTATCCTTAAAGCCAGGTGATTAAAAAACCATGAAGTTACCAGAGCCGCTTCCCCTACCCTTGCCCAAATACAAACATCCTCCATTACCACCACCCCGAGCCGGGCAATCCCGCTCCCACTGACAATCAATTACCCTCCGGAGATGAAATTATTGTTTAATGGCTTTTGGAACAGGCTCCCGCTCTGACATTCATCACAATCAATAATGCATCAGTGGGGACAAAAGAAATTACCTGCCTCCCGCTAAGTGAGGGAGTCCATTTATATTCCACACGGCCCCTTTTCACGCCCGCTGAGCCGGCCACCACAGGTGGATTCCTTCACTGGGCTGGGAAAAGGAGGCGGGGAGCTGTCAAGCCAGCGTCATCTGACAGCAGCTCCGAGCAAAGCTGAGTAGGGATTTTTTTGTTTGGTTTTAAATCTTTTTCCACTCATTTGGAGCAGGCCAGAGTGGCCGTGATGGGCCGACAGTTGTGCATGGAGAGAAAATGCAGAGCCTGCAGCCCTGGGAGGATGGAGCATGCTTGGCAAAAGGACTTTTTGGTGAAGCGAGGTGTTGCAATGAGAAAGTGTGACGCTGTGGTTAGAATGTTGCATTAGGCGCTGGGAGACAGGGGTCCTATTCCCTCACTCAGCCATGAAGATGACCTTGGAGGCCAGTCACTGCCTAGCCTACCTCACAGGGTCGTTGTAGGGTTTAAAGGATGAAGGGGAGAACCATGGGCACCATCTTGAGCCCATTGGAGAAAAGGTAGAATATAAATGCAATCTACCTACCTACCTACCTACCTACCATCTATCTGTTTTTTTCAAAAAAATATTCATTTTATACTAACACAACATAAACAAATGCAAACTTATTACAACAAAAATAAACAGAAACAAAACATTAACAACTGAAATAAACACAAACAACACAACCAAAACAATGAATAAATATTCTTACTTATCTATAACTTCTCTTAACATTATAGGGTGACTTCCTCAGAACCCCCCTTTCTGCCCTTCACTGTAAATCATATTTAGTAATTTCTAAATCATATTTTTGCACACATTGTATATTTTAACTTTGCCTCGTTTCTAACTTCATCTATTTCAATCATTTATATAAATTCTTCTTACTCACTACTCACTATTTCTACAGCTACAGCCTATAACAACTTCCAAATATAATCCATAATATCAAATATTGCAATATTTCTTTAAATAAAGTTTAAATTTCTTCCAATCTTCTTTCACCGACTCTTCTCCCTGGTCACGCAGTCAGCTCGGCCAGTTCCATAAAGTCCATCATCTTCATTATCTATCTATCTGTTGATCAGTTGATTGATTGATTGATCAATAACTGCAGGAGTAGCAGGTCCCAGACTATGAGTCTCTTGACTGGGACCGGTGTCAAGGGGAGGGTCACAGAATCATAGAATTGTAGAGTTGGAAGAGACCCAAGGATCATCTAATCCAACTGCTTGCAATGTAGGAATCACAGCTAAAGAATCCCTCACAGATGACCATCCACCCTCTGTTTAAAACTCTCTTGTTCAACCACAGTCTTTGGATATGTAATTTACTCCACCCATTTTTACCATACAGTGGAACCTTGGTTCTTGAACTTAATCCTTTCTGGGAGCCCGTTTGACTCCCGAAACTATTTGAATAACCAAGGCGCAGCTTCCAATTGGTTGCAGGAACTTCCTGCACTCAATCGGAAGCCATGTTGGACGTTTGGCTTCCAAAAAACATTCACAAACTAGAACACTTGCTTCTGGGTTTGCGACGTTTGAAAGCCGATTTGTTCAGCAAAACAGGAAAATGGTTAGCTTGGCAATTAAGGAAACGTCAAAATCAAAATATGATATTGAAGATAAATATGGAAGGAAAAGTAACTGAGGAACCAAAGGAAATAAAGAAAGCCTTTCAAAAATTCTATAAAGAGTTGTATTGCAAAAAGAAAGAAGAGGAGAAGAAAATCAGTGACTATTTAAGAAAATATGGATTGAAACAAATTCCAGAAGACGAAAGAAAAAAACTTAACAACAGGATAACAACACAAGAAATACACCAGGCAATAACGAGAATGAAACTAGGAAAAGCCCCAGGACCAGATGGATTATCAGCAAAATATTATAAAGTTTTAAATGGACAGTTGGCACCAATTTTAGAAGAAGTGATGAATAACATCCTTGCAGGAGGAAAGATCCCAAATACATGGAAGGAAGCGTATATAACATTGATTCCAAAACCGGGAGTGGACAGCTTAGAAGTTAGAAATTACAGACCAATTTCTTTATTGAATAATGATTATAAGCTTTTTGCAGATATAATGTCCAAGAGATTGAAAGAAGTTTTGAATGAAATGATACATAAAGATCAAGCTGGTTTTCTTCCTGGCAGACAGTTAAAAGACAATGTTAGACATATTATAGATGTAATAGAATATCTGGAAACCAAGATAGATAAGCCAGCAGTGTTAATGTTTGTGGATGCAGAGAAAGCATTTGACAATATATCTTGGCTGTTTATGAAGAAGAATTTGGAATCGATGGTTGGTAAAGATTCATTTCTGAATGGGATCGAGGCAATATATTCAGAACAAAAAGCAAGATTGATTATTAATAATACATTAACAGATTATTTTGACATCACAAAAGGAACTAGACAGGGGTGTCCTTTATCTCCTCTACTATTCATCATGGTCCTGGAAGTACTATTGAACAGACTAAGAGATCTTTCAACTATTAGAGGAATTAAAGTAGGCGCGAAACAATTCAAAGTGAAAGCCTTCGCGGACGATTTAGTTCTAACTCTGGAAAATCCCAACGAAAGTGTTGCAGAGGCTATAGAAGAAATTGAGAAATTTGGACAATTAGCAGGATTTAAATTAAACAGACAGAAAACAAAGGTTATGACAATGAATATGACGAAAGAGGAAAAGCAAGAGTTACATCTAAAATATGGTTTCGATGTGGCAAAAAAAGTAAAATACCTCGGAATATGGATGACAACAAAGAATATTAATCTATACAGTGACAACTATGAACCAGTATGGAGAGAAATTAAGAAAGACCTGGAAAGGTGGACTAATATGAACATGTCATTTCTAGGAAGAATAGCAGCAATTAAGATGAACATATTACCTAAAATGTTATTCTTATTTCAAACTATACCTGTAGTGAAGGGTACAAGACAATTTCAAGAATGGCAGAAGATTTTGTCAAGATTTGTCTGGCAGGGGAAAAAACCTAGAATAAAACATAAAATTTTGGTAGATAGAAAAGAAAGAGGCGGTTTCTCCCTACCAGACTTAAGACTATATTATGAAGCGTCTTGTATGTGTTGGATTAAAGAGTGGATAACGTTAAAGAATACTGATCTGCTAGATTTGGAAGGTTTTAACAATAGATTTGGATGGCATGCATATTTATGTTATGATAAAAAGAAGTCTCATACTGGGTTTACTAATCATGTGATAAGGAGATCTCTGTACGAGGTGTGGGAAAGAAACAAAATGCTGTTAGAGATTAAAAAACCATGGTGGGTTTCACCAGTAGAGGTATTAACAGTTAAGAAAGTAAATATGGAGGGGAAGTGGGCCACTTATGAGGAAATCTTGACAAGGACTGAAAAAGGATGGAGACTTAAACCCTATGAAGAAATTAAAGGAGTTTTAACAGGATGGATACAATACCATCAAATAAACGATGTTCTTAGGGAGGACAGAAAAATAGGATTTGAGGATAAAAGGTCCAAATTCCAAATAGAAGTGCTTGAAGGCAAAACAAAGCTTCTGTCAAAAATGTATAATTTGTTGTTAGAGTGGTATACAAAAGATGAGTTGACAAAAGAAGCGATGATTAAATGGGCAAAAGATTTTGGGCATAATATTGAATACGACGCGTGGTTGAAATTATGGACTCAAACCTTGAGATTCACAGCATGTACCGCCTTGAAAGAAAATGTGTATAAGATGTTGTATAGATGGTATTTAACACCAGTTAAACTAGCCAAAATGTTTAGAATGAGTGATAAAACTTGCTGGAAATGTAAAGAGGGAAATGGTGAATTTTATCATATGTGGTGGACATGCGATAAGGTAAAAAGATTTTGGGAGATGTTTTATAATGAGTTGAAAAAGATGTTTAGATATACCTTCCCAAAAAAACCGGAAGCATTTTTGCTAGGAATAATGGGAGAAGAGATTAGAAAAGAAGATCAAGTATTGTTTATGTATGCGACAACCGCGGCTAGGACTTTGTTAGCCCAAAAATGGAAAACACAGGAATTACCAACAATTGAGGAGTGGCAGACTAAAATGGTGGACTATGCTGAACTCGCAAGGATGACTTGCAAGATTCGCGACCAGGGGGAGACAAGGTTTCAAAAAGACTGGAGTAAATATGTGGAGTATATGGAGAAAAACTGTAGATCTTTAAAAACACTTGCAGGATTGAAGTAAATCCTACGAATTGATTAAAAAGTCAAAAAGGAACTGCAAAAAGAGAGTCAACAAGAAACCCGCATGAAGGGAGGGGGGGAAGTCGTAGCTCGGCAGAGCAGGATGTTAGATGAAAATTTATAATGTTTTGTATAAAAGAATGTTTTTTTTTATTATTTTAATTGGTTAAATTCGGAAAATTGAATAAAAATTTATTTAAAAAAAAAATGAAAGCCGATTTGTTCAGGAGCCAAGGCATTCGGGAACCAAGGTACCACTGTATGTATCAGGAGCGGTTTCCCACTTTAGCATTCAGCTGTTAAGTTCCTCTTCAACTGATTCTTACCAGTTTTTGCAGATGTGACTCAGGCCTCACTGATAATGGGCAATGGGAATTCCACATCAAAACCAACCTAGTTCATCTTGCTGTTTTGGATATATTGAAAAACCAATGCATTCTCCAATTAATGATAGCACTTCCCATCATGTGAGGAAAAGATCAGGGCCATGGTTTGTGACCACCATTGCCATTGCATCCCTCTTCCCTTTCCCCACTGCTCTTTGTGGGGAGAGTTGTGCCCAGAGCTCTAATGTGCCTCCTAGAGGAAGCTCCTTGCTTCTGTACCTATAGAGAGAGCTGACAGATGTATGATTGCAACAATATTTTCCATTTATGTGATGTTTCACTTACATGCTCCTGCCGAAAGGAAACATACAGTGCAAAATTAAGCATAAACAAATCCTGATACAACCATCTTTTATTTTATATATTTACTGCCATCATTTATATCCCACCCTTCATCCATAGACTTCAGGGCAGGTTAGAACACTAGTACTAACAATCAAATATTAAAATCGGTTCAAGGAAACCATCAATTCCCTACATTCTGTGCTCCAGGCTATCCTATGCATCAAAAGCCTGATGGAAGATATATGCTTTCATGTGGCATCTAAAACAAAAGCAGGGTTGGCACCAATTGAATGTGTGTATGATGGTATTCATGGTGAATATTATTTTTGGGGGGTTCTGTTTTATCTTCACCTGCAAGTACGTACGCACGTTTGTAAAGCACTGTAGATAAAGAATATTGACTCTGCAGTGCAAATGATCCCACCCAGATTGCTCTGCTACTGTTGTTCACAACCACATTTTATTAGTGCTGCACACTCCTAAAATTCAGGAAGACACAAATGAACTGGATGCAGTTATGGATTGGCTGGATGCAGAGGAGTGGTGCGGAACCCCCAAGGATTAGGGTGCTGGAAAAGGAACCAGGAGAGCAGTGGGAAGGCTACCTGCTGTGACCATGAGGAGAAGGGGACGACAGAGGACGAGATGGTTGGACAGTGTTCTTGAAGCTATGAACATGAGTTTGACCAAACTGCGGGAGGCAGTGGAAGACAGGAGTGCCTGGCGTGCTATGGTCCATGGGGTAACGAAGAGTCGGACATGACTAAACGACTAAACAACAACACCTCATTCCAGCTCCTAACAGATGCAATGAAGGGCCAAAGGACTGGGCTGTCTGCTCGGAGCTATCCAAATTCCTACAACTCTAGCCAAACATTTCCTGTGACTCTCCTGATGTTATTTAACTCCCATCAGTCCCGGCCAGCAAGGCCATCAGGAACTGCAGTCCAACAACATCCAGTGGGAAGGGCTGCAGGTTCCCCACCTACAGTGACTCAGGTCATCTCTGATGCACATTTCATAGGAAGCATCTAGATACCTAATATTTTCCCATAAACAATTACAGGTGCAATGTGGCAGTGTGTGTGGAATCTAACTGGGAAGACAGTGTACAAGGAGGGGAGGCTTATCTCTTCATCCCCCCCCCCACCATGATCAAAGCACAGATCTCACACCCTATTCATGTGGCTGGGGTCCTAGATTTGCCAGGGGAGACGATCTCTGCCTCAGTCGCAGTGGTGAAGGGAAGGGGGAAGCCTTTTCTTGCTATGCAGTGCCTTCCCAGTAAGAATTACCCCACATCTGTAATTACTTATGGGAAAACAAGATAATAGTTTCACACTATGTATTAAGCAAACAGATAGTTTGGTTCTCAGGGCCAAACCAGATGTTACTTTAATAGCATGATTAGCAACCACATCTGCTTTTTTTTAAAGTAAACATAAAATAAATTTCAGGCTCGGGTGATTTATAGTGGGATTGCAGTGTTGTGAGTAGATGAGATTTAAACCCTCCTCTCTCTGGCATGATCCTGATGGGAACTTCCTTTCATGCAGGGATGGAGGCGTAGTGCCAATGAGAAATTGCCCCACTAAGAGAAACTGCCTGCAGATTGGGACAGGAGCAGATTTGTTGCTGTTGCTGCCAAGATCATGCTAGAGGATGGAAGGGTTAAAAATCACCCCAATGAGGCACATTTGATTGATTTTTTTTAAAAAAAACACCTTGACATGGTAGCTAATCATTCTACTAAGGTAACACCGAGTTCGTCTCTATCTCAACCTGCAGATGTCCACTATGCATTATGAGCTTCAACTCCTGAAAGCAAATTATGTACAGTATATGAGTGGGTGGAATATTGCTCACAGTTATGCCTTGGGCTGAGTTTGATTAGGGGGCTCCTGTCTTCTGCCAGCAAAAGGCTCATTTTGACCCCGTTGCCTTGGAAATACCCATTTGCATCCCAGATCCAAGGCCAACAATAATATTTCCTTCTGCCCTTCATCCTCACTGAACTGCTCCTCTTGGTGTGTGCACCGCAAAGGTCCACTGAGGAGCAATGCCCACTTTGCATCTTGGATAAGAGATTCAGGACAGATAAAGGGAAGTGCTTCTTCGCACAGCACATAGTTAAACGGTGAAACTCTCTCCCACAGAAGGCCACCAACCTGGATGGCTTTAAAAGACAATTAAATGAATTCATGGAGGAGAGAGCTCTTGATTGCTACTTGCCATGATGGCTCTGCTCTGCCTCCGCAGGTGGAGTCAGCAATGCACCTGAATCCCAGTTGCTGGGAATCACAAGAATGGAGAATAATCTTGTGCTCAGGTCCTGCACCTGGCTGGCTACTGTGAGAACAGGATGGGTCATTGGCCTGATCAAGCAGTCACATAATAATAATAATAATAATAATAATAATAATAATAATAATAATAATAATAATTTATTTATACCCCGCCCATCTGGCCGGGTTCCCCCAGCCACTCTGGGCGGCTTCCAACAAAACATTGAAATACAGAAATCAAACATTAAAAGCTTCCCTAAACAGGGCTGCCTTGAGATGCCTTCTAAAGGTCTGGTAATTGTTGTTCTCTTTGACCTCTGGTGGGAGGGCATTCCACAGGGTGGGTGCCATAGCTGCCAAGTTATCCCTTTTTTAAAGGGATTTCCCCTTATGCTGAATAGGCTTCCTCACGAGAAAAGGGAAAACTTGGCAGCTATGGTGGGTGCCACTACCGAGAAGGCCCTCTGCCTGGTTCCCTGTAACTTGGCTTTTTGTAGCGAGGGAACCGCCAGAAGACCCTCGGCGCTGGACCTCAGTGTCCGGGCAGAATGATGGGGGTGGAGACGCTCCTTCAGGTATACTGGACCGAGGCCGTTTAGGGCTTTAAAGGTCAACACCAACACTTTGAATTGTGCTTGGAAACGTACTTTTTATGTTTTATGATCTCCACCCTGTACTTCTGAATTCCATGTTGCACTGAGGCATGAAGCAGTCTTGGCTCCTTGCCCCCACTCCTTCTGCAGCCCTTTTCTCCATGTTCCAGAGGTGGAGGAGCTCGGCCAAGGAAACAGTGGGGAGCGGGAGCAGCTGCAGGGGGGGGGCATCATTCTGAGCCATCTCTTTGCTACAGCTGGGAGTTGAAAGCTGCATCATGGCTCTCCCATTGCAGCACCACCCTGCACTGCAATGACAGGTAACTGGGATATCACAGCCTTTCCTTCTCAGGAGCAACATCTCCTTGTAGTGTAAGCCACTTCTCTTCTGATCCGATGTGATATCAGCAATCTCTCTCTCTCCTTCTCTCTCTCTCTCTCTCCACTTGGACTGGGGTGATCGATGCCTCTGCAATGTGAGCAGTGAGCCTCTGTAATGTGACTGCAAGGCAGTCAATGTGGCTGCAGCGAAAGCAGAGCGCCTCTCTTTCCCTCTGGCACGATTATGAGCCAGTGCAGGGAGGAGCGGGAAGAGAGGTCTATAACAGCCCTGGTAAGATGGGTGATGGATGGGAAGAGGTCACTGAGTTGCCCTTCCAGCAGACCCAGGAGGCTCACACCAGGAGCTGCCTCTCATATTTATTTTCTGCCGGAAGAACTTGCTTCAGGACCACCTGCACCCCCCTCCCTCCCTCATTCATTTGTTTGTTTAGGAATGAAGATAATGCAGCAGGGAGGGTTGGCAGAGCAGCAGCTGCAGCTCAATGGCACACCTGGCTCAGACTGTCCCTTAATGCTGCTGAGCTGCTTTGGGAAGGAAGGACCAGCTGCTCTGAAGGCCTGGCAGGACCACCTCCCTAGGCAGGAGGGTGAGAAGAGAAGCATCATCCCAAGGCTAAGCCCTTGCCTCTGGGGTTGCCAACGGATCTGACCTGCTCTCGTGTCCCTTGCAGCAGCTTGAGTTGCCAAAATCAGCAGGCGAGGCTTTTCGCAGCATCGAATTCAGCCTTATCACTTGTGTCTGCAGTTCTTAAAAATGCAGGAGCAGGTAAAAGCATCGCCAATGTTTCATGTCTTTATAGCCATGCTCAGCATTGTTAATAGTTTCCCTGCCCCCCCTTCCCTGTCTTGATTAGTCGAAATAAGATTCCATGCAACCATGCACAAGATCAGGGGTTTCATGAAAGGGCAAAATTTGTGGTTGAGCATTTCTCACAATCTCTCTTTCCAGCCTTTGGAGTGCCACCACCTTCAGTTAATGGGAGGGGTAAAGAAATAGCAGTTGCTGCTTGAATTTGCAGAAAGACAGAAGACGCCAGAAAGAGAGTGCGGGATTTGCCAAAGAACTGGGATGCAATGGTTACTCTGAGAATATGATGCATAATTAGCAGTTGCCCTGCCTGCTTTGGAAGCTAGGGATGGGGACCCTCACACCCAAGGGGGCAAATGTGGCCCTACAGGTATCTCTGTCTATCCCTTGGGACTCTCCCTAGCCGCACACCCTCCTGAGCCACACCCATCACCAGGTGTGCTTTGCACTCTCCTTGGGTGACTAGTAGCCATCAATAGCCTTGTTCTACTTGGATTTGCCTAAAACTCTTTCCAAGCCATCCAAGTTGGTGGCCATTACTGCCCCCTGTGTGAGCAAGTTCCCTAGGAAACTATGAGCTGTGTGAAGTGTACTTTGTTTTATCTCTCTTGAGTCTTCCAACCTTCAGTTGGATGGTGAGTTTCCCTAGCAGTTATCCTCAGTATGAGAACAGGAGCACAAAAGAGATTGGATGTGCGTCCCTGTTGGCATCTGTGAAATGTTGGAAGACATACACTTGATACCAGATCCTGCAGTTTTACGCGTTGGCTGCCTAGGTGCAAAAGGGGGCAGCACTCCTGAACCTTTAATTGCTGCAAGACAAGTTGCCCTTACCGAAATTCTCAAGTATCAAAGGTGCACGAGCCCTGGGTTTTCGTTGTTTTTTTTTTGCACCTGGCTACCCTATTGATGTGTGTTACTCTTCAGCTTTGGACAGCAGCTTTGAAATGCAGCCTCCCCACCCTTGCTCTTCTAGTGTCCCTCTCTAGTAATTTCCATTTCTGCTGGAACTGCTCCACTTTCTCCATCTGTACCTAGTGCAAAAGGATACCCTCCACCGCCCACCCCAGTTCACGGTGTCATGATTATAGGCCCGTTATCTTTTCAAGCCACCCCCCTACCTGTGATTAAGTGCTGAACCTCATCAGCTCAGAGCTGGCAAACGGAGCCGCATTGCAGCCTCTTGATTGCTGCTGTTTGTTTTACTGTCTCTGCTGCTTCTCTACCGTCTCCTAAATATAACTGCAGGAGCCCCGAATGAGACAGTGATAAATATAGCAAGCACAGGTGTATCTGGACAGCTGGTGCAGAAGCTCCGGCCTCTCTCTCTCTCTCTCCTCCTCCCCCTCCTAACTTTCCAGGCCCTCCGCAATGGTGTGTGAAGCCGCCAGCCAAGTAGTTCAGGGACCAGGAGACACAGATGAATAGGATGCCCAGGTGCGAAAGCCAACCTTAAGGGTGATAGAGAAGAGGCTGGATGGGATACTGGGTTTCACCAAGGAGACAGGAAAAGCGGGGTGGGAGAGACATACTGCAAAATGGTAAGAGCACAGAAAATGCATATTGCACAATTGTTCCAAGTAGCCACCTGTATTCTTTTCTAGTTGAAGTCCAAAAAATGTCCTCCCTCCCCACACTTATTTTTAAAAGAGATCCCTGAGAAACCATGTGAGTTTTGACAAGTGGGAAATCTACATAAGAACACAGGAAGAGTCCTGCTGGATCAGGGCAAACTGCTCAGCTGGTCCAGGATTCTGTTCTCACACTGGCCAGCCAGATGCCCCAATGGGGAAACAGTTCTAGAATCATAAAATCATAAGGGACCCTGAGGATCATCCAGCCCAACCCCCTGCAATGCAGAACTATGCAGTTGTCCCATACAGGAATTGAACTTGCAACCTTGGTGTTATCAGCACCACGCTCTAACCAACTGACCAACAGAGCCCTTGATTTGCACTCCAATAAAATCCTACAATTCTTTTTCATATCTTGGCAAGTGCCTTACTGCATCCAGGCTTCTGTTTATAGAATAAACTCAGTCTTTTTGTCACTGGTCCCATCTACCACAGAAATGTCTGGCACCCAGAAGGTTCTCCACAGAGGAATGTGGCCCTGAAGTAGTGCTGCATGCAGTCATCTAAGAGATTTTGGTATATTTTAAAAAATGTTTATTAAAAAGTTAAAAATGTACAACCCCCCCCTCACACACACCCCTGAAGCACTGGCTTTCCCTCAAGACTGGGGCCCTCCAATGCTCACTGCGCATGCACAATGTCACTTGTGTGCATGACGCAGGAGGCCAAGCACTCTGCAGGAACCGGCCATTGGACCTGCAGTGCGCGGTTTGCTTTGCGTGTGCAAAGTACACAGGGGCACTTGAAGATTAAGGGGCCCCAGCCCCATTAAAGCAAATATTGATGGGGCCGAGGTGCCTTTGGCCCCATAGAGTTGCGTACACCCACCCACACACCCACCCACACACACACCTGCTCACAACTACTGAAATACTAAATGCTCTCTTTCTCTCCTAGAGTATTCCTGAGAAATTGACCCAGCTATTAACTCTCACTTGGTTGTGTTTATTCTAATATTGAGAAAAATTATTAGTGTGTTCCATGTTTCCTAGATACTTACTTTGAGCCTTTCAAATGTAGGTTTGAAATGTTGCATTAACAGCCTAATCCTATTCTGGTTTATTCAGAATTAAAGCACCATTAAATTAAATGGGAGTTGCTCCTTGGCAGGGATCATAGCTGCCAAGTTTTCCCTTTTCTCGCGAGGAAGCCTATTCAGCATAAGGGAAAATCCCTTAAAAAAGGGATAACTTGGCAGCTATGGGCAGGGATGGAAACATATGCTCAGTTTTAGGTCTCTCGGTTCCTTTTTCTTCTAACCTTAAATCCTGTTCTCCCCATTTCTGCAGCATTCTGAAATTGCTTTTTTGTTTTGTTTTTAAAAATAAAACCTTCATAAAAAATCATCACAAGTGCGAATTTCTCCTAAGACATTTTGCACATGCACACACCCCTCCCCCAAATATAATGTGTTTTCCTATCTTATTTTATGGGCACATTCTCCTAATAAATGCTCTTTTTTTGTAAATGCTGGTTAGTTGGAGAATTGCATCAAAAATAAATAAATAAATGGATAAGCAGGGATTCCCAAGGACTACTGTGTTTTGGTTCTCATTGTTTCAGAAACTGAAAATGTGATAGATTTGCCTTTAAATGTGAGCTGCATGAAAATCTCCCTCATCTCTACTCCCATGCAAGTATCTCTAGGACTACTACTGCCTGAATTTCCCATGATGCAACAGGTGAAACTTCTCCTTCCTTCCAACCCTGTGCTACGAAAACCCTGGCAGCCATTAACAAATGATACACCACTTCAATTACTTGCTTGGAGCCTACACATCTTGCAAGTATCCCAAGATAACAACTTGTGGTGGTGCCATAATTCCTGCAATTGATCTTCTTTATTTGGACTTAGAAAAGACCTGGAAGAAATATCATAGGGATACAGTATGAATCTAAAGGTGGGGCTGTAACCATAGCTCAGTGGATAGAGTCCACGCTGGGTTGCAGGTTCAATTCCTGCTATGTTCATTCCAAAACCTCTCTTGGAGAAAGGCTGGGAAGGACTTCTGCCTGAGACCCTGGAGAGCCACTACCATTCAGACCAGACACAACTGGGATAGATGGGTCAATTGTCTGACTCGGTTTATGACAGTTTCATAAGCTTGTCATTTATAACAAATCTACAGATAGTGACAAAACTAGCTTTTTTCACCTGGGCATTGGGATATAAATTTGCAGCCAGGATTGGAAGGCAAAAATTTGTTAAATATATGACATGTAGAGGGAATGGAGACATCAAATTTTATAAGGCATGCTCCAGAGGATTGAGGGATACATAATTTAGCAACACTGGTCTCAAGCCACATATTTAAAAGATGCATATCTATGCCACATGAAGCATTTGATATTTTGTAGGATGTAATCTTTATCACCGAGCAATCCTACGGGTGTGGGAAAAATCTGCAGCAGAGCTAAGACTTGCTGCCCCATTGCAGTGAAGGGGGCATCATCTTATTTTCCCCCACTTGCATTTTTCCAGTCCCATCAGTGTGGATATTTAATGAATCATTGGTAAAGCACATGCTTTGGACACAAAAAGGTCCCAGATTCAAACCCAAAGAGGTGTGATATGATAGAAGTTTATGTATGGCATGGAGAAATTGTGCAGGAAAAAAAAGTTTCTCTCTCTCATAACACTAGAACTCATGGGCATCCAATGAAGCGGAATATTGGAAGATTCAGGATAGATATTGCAACACAGAGTTGAACTGTACTGGCCAATTTGTTTTGTTTTGAATGTTTCTGGATAATGCCAATAAAGGTTTTGATTGATTGACAGAGTTGAACTATGGAACTCCCAACCTGGGGCGTAGGAAGATAGGGGCGGTGGGGGCGGGCCGCCCCAAGTGGCAGGCTCCAAGGGGCACCATCGCGGGTGCCCGCCCCACCCCCAAAACACCCGCCCCGCCCCGCCCCGGAACATGTGCCACGCCCCTCCGGGAGGCATGCCCCACCCCCAGAACATGCGCCACGGCCCTCTGGGAGGCGCGTCCCACCGGCGGAACACGCGCCCCGCCCCTCCGGGACGCTCGCCGTGCCCCTCCAGGAGGCGTGCCCTGCCCCCAGAACGGCTGCCGGCCCCGCCCCCCGGTGCCGGAGCATGAAGCTCCGCCACTGCTCCCAACCACAGGAAGCAGTGTTGGCCACCCACCAACTAAGATGGCTTTTTAAAAAAGGATTAGGCAAATTCGCGGAGGAGGCAGCTATCAGTGGCTAATAGCCACAATGGCTGTGCTCTGCCTCCACAGTTGGAGGCAGTAATTCTTCTGAATACCAGCTGCTGGAAACCCCGGGAGGAGAGAGCATTGCTCCCGTGTTTGGATCCCACTTGAGGGATTCCCACTGGGGCATCTGGGTGGACCCCCTGAGAAGAGGATGCTGGACTAGGTGGCTCATTGTTCCAGCAAGATCTTTGTATGTTCTTATCTCCAGGTTTGCCTGGGAACTTGCTGTCACCTGAAACCCTGGAGAGCTGTGCCAGTCCATATATACAATATTGAGCTTGCTGGGCTAATAGGTCCGACTTGATATGAGGCCCCTCCCTGTGTTTATGTTCATGTTAAGAATTTTGTATACTGCTGTGTCCTAAAGATATATCAAAGCTGTTTTTCCCAGCAAGAAAAGCATGCAAACTGTACAATAGAACCCTATTAAAAAAAATTAAAAGCGGACCTCGTTTAACCATCGTGGAAGGATGCATTCTTGATTTCCTGCACAGAACAGAAAAGTTTTCAGCTGGCATCTGAAAGTTGGCAACGAGGGCTTCTGCTGTGTTCTTATGGACAGAGTAGCAGTTTAGGATTCTAAGCCCCTGGATGAACATTATAAAGTGCTATAGAAATGACGATGCCAGCAGTGATTAAGATGGTTTGGGCATGTGAAAGAACAAAAGAACACGAGAAGAGCTGCTGGATTAGGCCTGTTTAGTCCAGCATCCTGTTCTCATCAGTTGCCAGTGGGAAGCCAGCAAGCAGGATTCAAACACAACAAGAGCAATGCTCTCCCCTCCTGTGGCTTCCACATGTGGTATTCAGAAGTACCGCTGCCTCCAGCTAAGAGGCAGAGCACAGACACCATGGCTAGCAAGATCAATAGTCCTCTCGTCCATGAATTTGTCTAAACCTCTTTTAAAGCCATCTAGCTTGGTGGCCATCGCTGCTTCCTGCTGCGGGAGTGAGATCCATAGTTTAACTGTGTGCATAAGGACTTTCTCTTATCCCTCCTGGATTTTCCAACACCCAGCTTCATTGGACGTCCATGAGTTCTAGCGTGATCAAAGAGGGAGGAAACTTTTCTTTATCCACTGCTGAGTTGTGTCATAAGGGGAAAGCAGGGACCTAGGGCTCACGGGTTAGAGAGTCTTCTGCCTGTGTTTTAGCTTGGGAGCAAGTGGCTCTTTCCCAGTTGCCAGGGCCTGGCAAAGCACATGCTCAGCTTGCAAAAGGTCCCAAACATCTCTGGTAAGGCTGATAAAGACTCACGGCTGAAACTCTGCAGAGAAGCTCTAGGTCAATAGAAGCAATACTAGCCTGATGGATCAATGGATCTAAGGGAGCTTCCTCTGCTGCTTAAGCTATGCTGGCTCCAGGTGAGTTTTACAAGGGTATGAGGGGGGGCTTTGCATCCTGTCAATGCAATGGATGCAGTCATGCAATAGGCTTACTCGTACCACCATTTCTTTCTAGGCAATAAAAACAGCAAGCCTCTAAATTGCCCGAATTAAGGAGGTGGGGCTGTGCAGGTGAGGTAGGCAAGAATTGTAATGCTCCTTGCTTACCACTGGGTGGCAGAGTCCAAACAGAAGTCCAGGGCTGCATAGACATGTCATACATTCAAAATGCATTTAAAAGACATGACTGCCCTGGCAATTGTGGCCTGTTAAGACTGCTGAGAGTTGTAGCTCTTTGAATGGGAAAATGTAGTTCTCAGGATTCTGTACAGGCAGCCATGTGCATTAAATGTGCTTTAAATCTTGGGTGTGAATGCAGCCGCAATAATTTATTTATGATTAAAACATTTATAAAATCACACACACACACACACACACACACACACACACACACACACACAATTTTCTTTTGTTGGCACCTGTCTGCCTCGAGAGACAATGGAGTGCACATCAGGGGGTGAAGTCAAATCACTGCATTAGCAGCACTGAAGTGACCTCCCTGGGGTTCAGTGTGTATGGAGGACCTAGGCTGCCCAGACTATAAGACCCGCCCCCCCTCTCAGCCTCACTGATGTAGTCCAAAGGAAAGCAGAGCAATATGTCTGGCACCAGCTTGGCTAACAGGAGTTGCCGGAAGGAGGCATATAAGGCACCATCCAACTACCTTAGGGACTCCACTCCAGATTTGTGTAGGATTTAATCATTAGCCTTTTCTTCTCCTAAAGATGTCCCACATGACAGCAGAGGTTTAGGATCAGAGGTTTTCTTCCCCTAGATGGGCTACCTTTGAAGGTTGACGAGCCCCTCATGTTTCTCTAGTGCATGTGCAGAAACCGTCTTCTTGACCGTTGGGCGAACTATTGGTCAGTCTTGTCTGCTCAATCTGCTGGAGCCTAGCTTCACATGCAGGGGAAGTCCCTAACTCCATCTTCTTGACTGTTGGGCCAACTATTGGTCAGTCTTGTCTGCTCAATCTGCTGGAGCCTAGCTTCACATGCAGGGGAAGTCCCTAACTCACCAAGTATTTGAGACCCATCAGCTCCCCTCACCTGGTTTAGCCAGCCATTCGAAGCCATTCCTGGGTTGTGGCCTCTGTCTCATGCTTCCAGGAGCCACAGGTGAGACAGAGTGCAGGGTGGAGACCAAAGGCGGGCAAACATGAAGCATGATGTGCCCCCCCCACCAGAGGCACTACCCCTCACCTAGCACCCCTAAACAATAATTCCAAAATTTCAATAATATCAATTTTATTGCATTAATACCCTAATTTTCTTCTGTCTTGGATCTCAAAGCAAAGCACATGAGGTCCCCCGGAGATCGCCCATGCCGTCATCAGCCAGACTCATACCTGCTTATATTTAACCTGGCTGTGTTTGCAGATGGTTGACATGGGGAAACCAAACATATACTTGTGCTTAGCAGCTTTTATTAAAGACAAGGTGTCATTTAAGCTATTCCCCTCCCCTCCCAGACACAACTGAAAATGGGGCTTAGATCAACAGTTTCACAGCATACAACTAACCAGTGGCTGGATTTCGCCTTTCCATGTTTATTTGAAACATCAATAAGGTACAAATGTTGAAAAAAAACTTGATCTTTTAGTGTGCTAGCACCCACATTTTGGAACTCCCTGCCTATTGATTTTAGGCAGGCACCTTCACAGTCCTGTTTTCAGTGCCTGCAAGAAAAGAGTTTAATGTTTAGAAAGTGGATGTGAATCTGTTTTTTTATTCTATTGCTATTTTAACTTTCCAAAAAAACTTACATTATTGTTGTTAGTTTTTCTTATTCACAGTTTTACTGTTTTACCTTTTTTGTAAATTGTTTTGAGTTGTTATATAGAGAGAGAGAGAGAAAGAGAGAGAGTGAGAGAGAGAGAGAGTGTGTGTGTAAGTATCACAAATGCAAAAGTTGATGCGTGCTTCCCAGAGTGGGAGGAAAAATAAAAAGAGTAGGGTGGTATTGCTGGAAGCAGGAGAGCTTCAAAGTGGCATTTAAAAAAGAGAAACACATCCTTGCTTAACTCAGAATTAACTCAGACCTTATTGCTCCAAAGCAGAGGCCCTCCCTGGGTGTGGTGCGTCACACTGGTGTGGCAGGAGAGGATGACAAGTGTGACAGGAAGAACCAAGGTCAATCAATATTAGTATATTTTTTGGAAGGATTCATGGATAGTTTTATACTTTCTGGTTGTCCCATGATCATATTATAAAGTAGCGGTGTTCTGTGTTATAAATCAAGCACAGCTAGGAGTTGTTTCTTTTTTTGTTTTCAGTGTATTTATTCTCAATAAAAAAATTGGGTATGGCATGAGCAAATTTTTATACTGAAAGTGTGGTCCAGAGAAAAGAAAGAGCTTGAGAACCATAGCCTATTGCTTGATTCAGATGGTACCCTCTAGATGTTGCTGAATCACAACTCCCATCTCCCCTGACCATTGACCACCTTGTCTGGGGCTGATGGGAGCTGGGACAATATCTGGGGTTAGGGTTGCACAGGTTCCCCATCCTTGCCTAATGACTCAGGCAGGCCATTGGCCCATCATGCTCAAAACTGTCCACCCTGACAGACAAAGCGGCTTCCATCCATGGCTCCTTTGGGAGGGTGTTACATATATATTGCATCAATAAATCATAAGGTAAAGGTAAAGGGACCCCTGACCATTAGGTCCAGTCGTGACCGACTCTGGGGTTGCGCGCTCATCTCGCATTATTGGCCGAGGGAGCCGGCATATAGCTTCCAGGTCATGTTGCCAGCATGACAAAGCCGCTTCTGGCAAGCCAGAGCAGCACATGGAAACGCCATTTACCTTCCTGCTGTAGCGGTTCCTATTTATCTACTTGCACTTTGACGTGCTTTCGAACTGCTAGGTTGGCAGGAGCTGGGACCAAGCAACAGGAGCTCACCCCGTCACAGGGATTCGAACCGCCGACCTTCTGATCGGCAAGCCCTAGGCTCAGTGGTTTAACCACAGCGCCACCTGGGTCCCATAAGACCATAAAAAAGCTCTGCTGGATCAGGCCAATGGCCTATCTAGTCCAGCATCCTGTTCTCACAGTGGCCAACCAGGTGCCCCTTTTGGGAAACCCTCTAGCAGGACCAGAGCACAAGAACCATCTCCCCCTACTGTGCTTACCCTACACATTATAGCTCCCCAAGATCTCAGACTAAGGCTTTCTCCAGCACCTGAGATCCTTTTTACTGACGATTGAACCTGGGACCTTCAGTGTACACACCCATAGAGATGGCCCCTCCCAAACAGGCACCTTTCATAGTTATGGAGAAGAGGCCATTTGGGGCAAGTGTTCTCTCCCCCCCCCCAATATAGAGCTGAAAAAAGCTGCACCTGCCAAAATGCCATCTCAACAGCAGCCTGCCTTCTGGTTAACCTGGTGGGTTCCTAGACGGCCATGTGCTCAGCCCTGAAGAAGACTAGTGAAGGGACAAGGAGAGACATGCACACAAACTCTAATTCAAAGGAGCAGAGCAGCCGAGCTCCCTGAGTTCCTGTATGGATCAGTGGCCATCTCTGTGATTGCCAGGCAGCAGTAATGGTTTCTCTCGGGCTGAGATTGAGTGCAGGGAAGGAGGCGAGGGAGAGACAGAGAAGCAGGCAAATGGAATTCACCCTGCTGCCGTGTTTAGCTGTAATCTAACATGACTTTCCCCTCTGTTGGCAAAGGGGCGCACATGATGTTAACATTCATTATCATGTCATATTCAATTGAGTGCCAGAATGTATTATGCTTTCTCCCGTAACACACTGAATACTGACAAAAACCATTCACTCACGCCGCAAAGGTCTGTGCCTTTGAATCTTCTGGCAGAACGGGGAGGTGGAAGGCCATCAATACAAACATAATGAGTGTCGGGAATGGGCAGAGGACTCTTGGTGTGCCCTCGGCTAGGTGGGGAAGACAGGGAGGCGGTGGAGGTAGGGGGAAAGGTTCTGTTGTGGTGTTGAAAGGAGTTGTTGGATCTGGGGGGTGTCCACCTTTGAAAGAGTTAAACCTTGTGGGAGCAAGCAGGAAAACACGGAGGTAAACAGTCACAATGGAAGGCTTATTCACTGCTAACATTTAAAAATGTTTTTATCCAGCCTTTTCGACTGTAAAAGTCCCAAGGTAGCTTACGAATCAAAACAGAACCCCCCCCAAATAAATTAATAATATATATCCCGCAATCAATACGCCGGAAATGAAGTACCTCAGGTAGAGCAAAAGCAGTCCATTTGATATTGCTAAGCACCTTGTGGGAAGGGGTTTGGGGGTTTGGGGAGCAAACAAAATTCCAGCTCAGAGGATGGCCTTTGACCTTGCTACTCTCCAAGGAAGGGTTGTAGCTCAGCTGTAGAACACATGCTTTGTATGCCAAAAGTCTTAGGTTGAATTTCTCGCACTTGCAGCTGTGGTTGGGAAAGACTCCTGCCTGACTTACTTACAGAACTGTTGCCGGTCAGTGTACCACAGAGCTGGGTATTCAAAGGGCCTGACTCAGTACAAGGTAGCTTCAGGTGCTTCTATTAGGTGGTAAGCCAAAGGGAAGAAACCCTTTGATTTTTTTTTTTTGGTTGTTATTTATTATTTATACCCCGCCCATCTGGCTGGGTTTCCCCTGCCACTCTGGGCGGCTTCCAACAAATAACAAAATACATTAAAATATCACAGATTAAAAACTTCCCTAAACAGGGCTGCTTTTAGGTGTTTTCTAAATGTTAGGTAGTTGTTTATCTCCTTGACCTCTGATGGAAGGGCGTCCCACAGGGCGGGCGCCACTACCGAGAAGGCCCTCTGCCTGGTTCCCTGTAGCTTTGCTTCTCGCAGTGAGGGAACCGCCAGAAGGCCCTTGGCGCTGGACCTCAGTGTCCGGGCTGAACAATGGGGGTGGAGACGCTCCTTCAGGTATATAGGACTGAGTGTTCCTTTTGGTGGCAATGCATGCCGAGCAAAGCCAGTGAAATATACCCCCCCTCCAGAAATCCCTTGCTATAGTTCTCGATGGGACAGGACTTTCTTCAATAGTCATGGATAACACATGGCCACGGCTTCTGGCTTCCTTCATTGATTGAAGATAACAGGGTAGGGGATGTTCCTCCTGTGATGATGCAGAATAGAGCCCATAGACTCCCCATGCCTCTTTCTCTCTCTCCCATGCTGCTTCGTATATTGACTGGGAAATGTGCAGAATTCCCTCTTCATGGGTAGAGTCTGTGAGCATTCTCTGTGAATCCTGGTGACTGTTCACAATGGCTGGATGCTATGCACATTAACCATTCAATTTACATTACAGTCATACCTCGGTTTAAGTACGCTTTGGTTTGAGTACTTTCAGTTTAAGTACTCCGCGGACCTGTCTGGAACGGATTAATCCACTTTCCATTACTTTCAGTGGGAAAGTTCGCTTCAGGTTAAGTACGCTTCAGGTACTAACAAACACTGTATACTCCTAGATTCCAGAGGCAGTTCATAAAATGAAGCATCAGCATGCCTCTCCCCATGCTGCCATCTCTCTCTCTCTCTCTCTCTCTCTCTCTCTCTCTCTCTCTCTCTCACACACACACACACACACACACACACACACACGTGACACATTGCTCCCCCCCTCCACGTCCGTATAAGCATGTGTCTTGTAAAGTAATTATTTGCTTCACAGGCAGAAAATTTCAATCATGTCCCTGGCTGCAAAAATGTGTCAGGGCTGGCCCCTTCCTGTTCGCTTCAAGGTGACCCATTGTGAACCCTTAAGTGGGAGAAATGCCAGAGCTTCAAGGCTCTGCTCTACAACTGGGGAGGGGAGGGAGGAGAGAGGAAAGCAGGTGTGGGTGACTTCTGCTCCACCACTTCCTTGTTGCAATTGCCTAACGGGCTATCCAAGTATGCTGAGCATTAACATTGCTGGAGGAAAGGGAGACCTGAATACCCCATTTGCTAACTAGCTAGCTAATTGATTCTTAAAAACCTATATGCTGTCTTTCTGCAAACAGCTCTCTCAAGGTGGGTGGCTTAATTATATACATTTATAAAGCATCCCAAGTATGTGACTCTGCCATGAAATACAAAATAAGGAGATCAAAGCAGCAGCAGGACAGTGAAATTGTTAGATTGTAAGGGTCACTAACCTGGCACCTTAGCCACCATGGTAATTTTAGACCAGTGGTTCCCAAATTGCCCTTGGGGGCAGTGGGGTTACTGGGGATTGCTAAGAGGCAAGGAGTCAGCAAGAAGGAGTTTGAGGTCTAAATGACTATCAGACCTTGAAAAGCTGGTATCACTGGATTGAGATCAGCAATTTTGTTGAATTAAATAAACTAAATAGTTTTAATAGGATTTTGAACCAATCTGCAAATAATTGTTAGTAATTTTTACTGTGTTATTATCTTCCTCAGTAGCTTGTACAAATTGCTATTCTGAAGAATACTTTTTATAGCGTATCATGCACCCAGGATGAGTCTATGGAACCAAGAGGGCGGTGACCTAGAAAAGCTTGAGAAACTCTCTTTAAGACAATGGACTTAATGGTCTTGTGGGGACCTCTCTCTTTAGATGCTCTTTAGGTCATGGACGGGCCTGTCCATTTTGTGCATATTGTGCATGTCATGGAAAACCTGTACACAGGATGCAAGGAAAAGAGCCCCAGGACATAGCATGGGGAGGTCTGGGCACAATTTTTTGAACAGGTGCAAGGGGGCGCAACCAGGTGCCCCTATGACAGGCTCTGGACCTTCAAGATATGGCTGTGAAGGGACTCCCACATGTGCCCTACCCCTGGGCCAGCTGAGAGGGAGGGAAGGAGAGGGCGCAACCACCACCCATAGAGGAGAGGAGAGACTCTGGCACAGGCATCCCCAAACTTCGGCCCTCCAGATGTTTTGGACTACAATTCCCATCTTCCCCGACCACTGGTCCTGCTAGCTAGGGATCATGGGAGTTGTAGGCCAAAACATCTGGAGGGACGAAGTTTGGGGATGCCTGCCCTTGCTGCACCCTGCTCCTTTGCGACTGGGGCGTCACAGCCCTCAGGTCTGTCCTCATGGTGGGGTGGCTTTGAGCCTCTTTCTTCCTCCCCTCTGCTCGCCTTGCTGTCATGTGTGGAGAGTCCTCTCCTTGATAGGCAAGAATCTCAAGCAGTTTGTATTCTTTAGTCCTTTTTATTCAGTCATCTGGTTGCAAAGCAAGAATCCCTTTCTCAACAAAGAGAGGTGTTGGTTACTCTGAGCTCTTCCCCTTCCGTCCCCAACAACATCCTGGGTGCCAACGGGAAGTTCTCTTCACTCTCTGTTCTCTAATATAGAGAGACCTAAGAGCCAGAGAGGGGGTTGTCGCACAGGCTCTCTAGGGATGTTTCTGCTGGCTGTTCTCTCCCTTCCCCTTCTTCTTCCACTATCTCATAGCTCAGTAACTCCTGAGGGCGCTGTGCAGCATTCTCCCCTCTCTCTCCTGTTGAAACAGCTGGGGAGAAGGGGGACAAATCTCTTTCCCCCCCTCTCCTCTTCGGAGAGAAGCTGATCTGGCTGAGGATACACTTCCCAATCCTCCTGTTCGCACCATTCCCTGACACTCGCTCAGACTGCCACAGCTCAGTTGGTGGTGAGGGGTTGGACTGGCACGGCCGCCCTTTGCTCCCTCCACCTGCCCCCAGCGTACACAAGCATGCCCAGGTGCTGAGAACCTGTACTGCACCCCTGCAAGAGCACATTCCTCTCTGTGGCTCCCAGCAACTGGTATTCAGAAACATATGTTGAATCCATTGTGCCTTTGGTAGTGCCCTCCCCTATGAATTTGTTCAATCCACTTTTAAAGCCATCCAAGTAAGTGTTCATCTGTTATGTACTGAGCTGAATCATAGAACAATAGGATCCAGAATCAGCAGTCTGATTGGTCCGCAGGAGCCACCCAATCCAACTCCAGGTGGAAGTGAATCCGCAACCTGATTGGCCCGCAGGAGCAGCCAATCAGGCGGCTGGCAGAAGTGAATCCACAACCTGATTGGCCCGCAGGAGCAGCCAATCAGGCTGCTGGCAGAAGCCAATCCACAAACTGATTGGCCCACAGTTGTAGCCCTGAAGTAGCCAATCACACAAAGCCCATTGTGTAAATAATGTATATAAGCAGATGGTTTTGGGAAAAGGGCATTCTTCTTCTCTTCTTCTCCTTGATGACTATGAGCTGAATAAAGAGCATGAAATTCACTCTCGACTCCGAGTATATTTCATCATCACTGCCTCCATTGGAAGTGATCTCCATAGTTTAACTATGCACTGCATATCTTTCTTGAATCTTCCAACATATCCATTGGATGCACATGTGTTCTACTATTATTTTATGAGTTCTAGTGTTTCCTTCCCATCTGTCTCGAACGGAGGAGAGGTGCAAAGAGTTTTTTTCACTGTGGGTAATGTGACAGTGGCTGGTATAGGTGCTATTTAATCTGCCGGGAGGCATGCCCACCACATTTTGGGGTTCTGCTTTTTCTACTCCTTTAGATGTCGTGGTCATTTTGTGTTAGGCTATGGCCCAAAGAGCCAACAAGCTGTGATGGTATATACTATGCTACCCCAGAAGTCCTTTTTTGAATGGGCCCCACAGAGCTTTCTCAGAATTCCAGCTGTGGCCATCGGGCCACAAAAGGTTGGTGAGCCCTGTATTTGAATGTTGGACTAGGAATGGCAAGATCTGCATTTCAGTCATGAGGCTCCTTGGCTAGAGACCAGGTGCTTCTGGTTTCGAGACAGGACTGTAGCTTCTTTCTGGATGTGTGCTGTTAGATAACACACTATATATTCCACTATCTGTCCAGTCCAATTTAAGAGTCTAAGGAGGATAATGAGATACTTGCTGTTCTCAGCAGAAAGTGCTGAAGCAAAAGGCAGCCAGGAGATTAGCTCCGGAAGGTTTGTTTTCTTGGCGATTTCTCTTTGGCTTTTGGATTTCACAGTTCCAGAAGGACACAGCAAGTATTTAACCTCTGCTTTACAAAAAGCAAGTATTTAGCCCCTGCCTTTAAAAAAAAGTCATAACCAGGTGTTAAAGTAAAGGGTCTTCTCCTGCGCTCTGTCACTGCATGCGGACAAGTCAAAGAGAAAACTCTCTAACCTACATTCATACTTGTGAACAGGGAAAGAGAAGTATGGGGAGCTCTGGATGAGCCTGCAGCAGGGGTGAGGAACCTGTGCCCCCCCCCAATGTTGTTGGTTTCCAATTCCCATCAGCCTCAGCCAGCATGGCTACTGGCCAGGAATGATGGGTCTGCCACATGTTCCCCAAATATTGTAGGATGCAAACTTTAAAATTTAGGGTCATGCTTCCAAGTTTTATGCACCCTATTCCAATATTTGGTGCATGTATATAGAAAAAATATGGAGAGGTTATATCTATTGCCCCCTTCCCCACCTCAAGCATTTATGTGTTAAAATGGTACAGGAGATTAGGTCCAGGCTATCTGAAAAGCTGTATTCCCTCAACAGAACCTGCCCAGGCTCTGAGATCTTTGGGGAGGCCCTTCTCTCTGACTCACCACCCTCACACTTGAGGGGGGGGGGCATGGGAGACAGCCTTCTTGGTAGTTGCTCCCAGGCTTTGGAACTCTTTTGGGGCTCCCTCCTTGTCCTTCTGCTGGCAGGTGAATACAGCTTTATTGTGACAGGCTTTGGGAACTGGCTGTTTTTTAAGGAAGGGGATTTTAATAGTTCTGTGCTGTTTTTATTACCTGTATTTTAATATGTATTTGTTTTTTTTATACCGATTTAATTCTATGTGAGTTTAATTACTTTTTAACAAAGATCCTTTATATGTTAATAGCTTTTTGTGGTTTGTTTGTGTTGTTTTAATTTGTGTAAGGTACCTCAAGTCATGAGTCATGGTCTGGGGAAAAGGTGGATAATAATAATAATAATAATAATAATAATAATAATAGTAATGCAGCTGTACAACTGTAATGCAATTGTGGTGTAAAATGTGCAGATTACATTGCTCTATAGCTACATATAACAAAGCAGCAGGAGCCCTTTGCAAATTTTCTTCAGGAAAGGTTGCTTTGCCCTAGGGAAAGGCAGAGAATTTCCCTCCCCAATTCCCCCCCCCCCGAAAAATCCCCTGAGCTATTTTTACCTTTACAGGATCCCAGACTCTTGTCTTTGGACACATTCCCACCATACATTTTAGGCTCTTTAAACTGCCATGGCTTCACCCCAAGAATTCTGGGAGGTGTAGTTTGCTAGAAGTTGTTAGGCGAGCTACAGTTTTCCAGAGTGATTGAACATTCAATCCCTCTTCCCAGGGCACTCTGCTAACTGTACCTCTATGAGGGGGTTATGGGGTCTCCTAACAACTCTCAGCACCTTTAATAAACTACAGCTTCCAGAATTCTTAATGGGACGCCATTTTGTTTTAAATGTAAGGTGGATGTGGCCTTTGTGTGGTAAAAGAGGAACAGAGGTAGAGGGATTTTCAGAGTTTGTATGTTGCGGTTGCTGTTGCTGTTTTGTCTTTTTCTATCTCTTCGAGGGAAACGTTAAACATCCCTTTCTGGCTGCTCCTTCTCTGGGATAAAGTCTGCCCCTTATGTGGATGTTTTGCAACAGCAAAGAGGCCATTTGTTAAAATCATGCCCTATTCACATCCCTAAGAAACTTGTCACCTATGTGTGTCATGATTGCATTCTACCTAAGGAGCATCATTTGACCCCAAACAATCTGTTACCCTTCAAGAATCAATAGGGAGAACATACTGATTTGCAGTGCTCGTGTGTGTGTGTGTGTGTGTGTGTGTGTGTGTGTGTGTGTGCCTCTCTTTCCTTTGAAGATCCCTGAGATCTTAACTAAACTTACATAGAAATACAATTAGGGTCAAGACGAGCCAGTTTGTCAATTCCGGGTGAACCTCCTTCTCTCTCTCTCTCTCTCTCTCTCTCTCTCTCTCTCTCTCTCTCTCTCTCTCTCTCTCTCTCTCTCTACCTCTCAGCCCTTGTCCATAAAGAAAATCTGTACAGCATCATTAAAAGACTTGCCTGGGAATTCAGTTCAATTTTGAGTTGTGGTTGCTCAATACAAAAGATAATGGAATGAATACAGATGTGGAATTCATGGACTCCTGAGATGTAACAACTTTTCTGAATGTCTTTGTGGTTTGCCAGTGATCCCACAGTGATGGTGCTCAGCTGGTGATGGCAGAATTTTGGAGCAGCTTGGCTGGGAACCTGTGCAATCCCAGTGATGAGGTTGAGAAGAAATTGACATCTCTCTGAGCAAAAGACAACCATGGCAACACTACCAGCATACACCAATCACAGAGTGGCATGCTGATGATGCCATTCATGGTATCCATATATGGAAGGAACCATTACATGCAAGCGGGGGGGGGGGGAATGGAACAGGAAGCCAAAATCATACCAGCCTATCCCACCTCACATGTTAAAGATTTAGCCCAGCAACAAAGGATGGGGAAATCCACCAGTTTTGGTTTCTCTCCATTAGTTTATCATTATTCCACTCTTATTTTCAGCTCGTGATATTTCTACATCAGTTTGCATTTTATTTGTTTTGTTTTAAATCCTCATGGAAATTCAGCAGCATTTTAGTGCCTATGTTTCTCCATCTGTACACTTTTTTTCTGCGAAGCAATTTCCCCATATGTAATACATTTTTGCATGCTGTTTTCGTGAATACAAGTATTTTATGCACACTTCATCCTACGATGTATGCTTTTTTGCACTCATTACATTGCCGGAGAACTGCACTGCAAACTTCAGAGAAACATGGATTTTGAAGGATGGCGGTGTTTTTCGGTTTATGTATGTATGGTTTTGAAAAGTGTGAATTAGGTAGGTTTGCTTTTAAATGAGAACCAAGTTTCATCCCCACCCAATCCCTAATGCCAACACAAGTATACCATAGCTTGCAAGGGAACTTAGCACCCTGATTAAGTCCTGTTTCTCACCCAAGAGGCCCTTCATGGTATCCATTGCTGCATTCCAGGAGGTTGGACTAGACAACTCTTTTGGGTCCCTTCCAACTCTACAATTCTATGTTCCCATGATTTGGGGCCCTTCTGCGGAGGCCATTGCCCTGGTGGTGAGAGCTCATGTACACTCCCTGATAAAGCATCTCTTCAAGATTCGAAATTTGGCACCCTAACACTTTCCAGGAGGCATAAATGCAACACAGGATTGCACTATAAGCCACATCTGCCTTTATCAAACAGGAGCCTAAGGCTCTGCAGATGTTGCTCAACCACAAGTCCTATCATCCTTGTCCATAGGCCGTAAAGCATCCCATTCACGGCAATGGCCTCTATCAGATCTCCCTACCCTACACAAGCAGAAATGTCAGCCTCTACACCTGTGTCTTTATTATATCAATTAATATTCCATTCCCTACAGTTTAATGTCTGTTCTTTGTGTGCGTCCTTATATAGTACCTTTAAAAAGAAATCCCTCTGGCTGTCAGTGTCAGCTTTTGAAGTCAACAGCGCTGACAACTTTGGGTTGAAATTCCAGTCTCAACGGCAGTACAAGTTCTCCCTGCTGTGAGTACAGACCTGTTCCAATACCCCTTTTAGCAATTGTCGTATGTGCACTGCCAGCTGCCTTATACCACCCAGCCCAGTTCTGTCTGTTCTAATTAGCACCATAGTGGCTTGTCAGGGACTTGGAGCTCCTTTATAACAGGACATGCTAGAGGTTGAACCAGGGACTCTGTGTTTGCAAAACCTCTGCTTCACCACTAAGCAAGGACCCTTCGTGTTCTACCTCCACTGTCAGAGGCTGCATGCCTTTGAAAACCAGCTGCTGGGAACCACAGGTGGGGAGAGCCCAGTGGTGCTCTGCTTCTGCTTGCAGGATTCCCATAAGCATCTGGTTGGGTTCCTTGATAGCAAAATGCTGGACAAGTTGGGCCTTTCCTCTGACCCAACGGGGGTCTTACAATCTTATGCTCTTACTAAGGGCTTTAGGAGCCAATTCCTAGGAGCTGAGGTCTCAATAAAATATCTAAGGGGGTCACTACCCCCAAGTTGATGGGCATTCCCATTCAAATGGTGTGTATGTGTTGCATCTTGTGATCGATTATGTGGAGTGGGGCTTATCTGGTCCCCACCCAATGTTTTCTCCAAGTTGGCACCCTTTCTAGGGGCTGCTATGCCAGCTCACATTGCTTCCCAACCATGCCAGCCCTTCAGCATTCACACCTCACTGAATTTGCCACTAAGAGATGAAACTTCTGGAGACCTGGGACAAGGGACTTTCTGTTCTCCACAGATCTTTTTGAGAATTGAATCTAGGGGCTTCTGCATGCACCACTAAGCTATCTCTTCCCACCTCTCCATAGTGCATAATCAATGTTGAAGCAATGATTCTTCAACATCAACTTCGTTGGACTGGTCATGTTGTGTGGATGCCTGATGATCATCTTCCAAAGCAACTACTCTATTCTGAACTATAAAATGGAAAGTGTAATGTTGGTGGTCAACAAAAGAGGCTCAAAGACTGTCTCAAGGCAGATCTTTAAAAATATGTAGTATAAACACTGACGACTTGGAAACACTGGCCTGTGAGCGCTCCAGTTGGAGAACAGCCTTTGCCAAAGGTGTCATGGGCTTTGAAGACACTCAAACTCAGGACGCAAGGGAGACATGTGCTAAGAGGAAGGCACACTTGGCAAATCTACACCGTGATCAACTCCCACCAGGAAACCAATGTCCCCACTGTGGAAGGACGAGTGGATCCAGAATTGGCCTCCACAGTCACTTACGGACTCATTGTTGAAACTGTGTTTATGGAAGACAATCTTACTCGGCTACGAGTGATTGCTGAAGAAGAAGAAGAAGAAGAAGAAGAAGAAGACATCATCATTATTAAAATTTCTAAATTGCTCTTCATCCAAGGATCACAGGGCAGTTTATAATATAACAGCACAAAAATGCACAACAAAACAACAAATAAAAAACAGTAGCCGCCACAGTTTAAAGGGCCTTAAAGGGGCATATGTCAGTGTATGGTGGTACATCTCTGAATGATACGCAGGAGATTGGGGCTATAACTCTCCCTGACCCTACAAATGCATGGTATCCAGCTAAAGAAACTACTTCTTCAAACAGTGCAGGGCTGGCTCTAAGGCAAGCTCGGGTGGTGCAGGGCGCCAGGGCGGCGCCGCGCGGCTGCACCTGCTGCAGCGGTGCTGCGCGCGGCGCCCGCCCGCCGCAGTTAAAAACGGGGCGAGGCGGGGGCGCCAGAGCGATCATCGCACCACGGCGCCAGGGTGCCCTATACGCTTAAGACGGCCCTGAAACAGTGCATAGTTAAACTATGGAACTCACTCCCGCAGGTGATGGCCACCAACTTGGATGGCTTTAAAAGAGGATTAGACAAATTCATGGAAGGGGGGAGAGCTACCAGGAGCTATTAGCTATGTTGGGTATGCTCGGTCTCCAGAGTTGGAGGCAGCAATGCTTCTGAATACCAGTTGCTGGAAACCACAGGAACGGTGAGTGCTGTTCCGCTTGAATCTGCTTGCAGGTTTCCCACAGGGATCTGGTTGGCCGCTGTGAGAATAAGGATATTGGGCTAGATGGGCCATTGGCCTGATCCAGAAGGCTCTTCTTATGTTCTTATTGTGAAAGACTGATTTGTCCAGAAGGCTAGTAAGAAACAAAAACCAGCACACAGTTGAACTATATATATATATATGGAGGCAAAACATTTAATCATCAAATGAACTTTAAAAATAATGTTGAAAACATAGTGAGGTTCTGTCTCTCAAGCCTCTTTTGTTGGAGTTCCCTATTGGATTTCTTGCCTGCTTTTTGGTGGGGAGCGGGTGGCAGCGGCAGTGAGGGACTGTGTTTTTCAGATGTGTGAAGGATGCTTAATATGGTAATAACCCCTCCTGAGAGTCCCCAAGCACAGCAGACATGAAAGGCCTGCCCCTGGCGCTTCTGATTATACAGCCTCTAATTGTCTCCCATGTCTGCACAAAGCGTAACTATGAAACGACTGTAAAAGAACCCGCTTGCCGTTTGTTGAGCAGACTACAAGTTTCTGAGAACAAACTGTGGTTGCACATATGGGGGTAAAAGCAGCATCAAGGAGTGTGTGTGCAAGGGGAGGGGGGCAGCATTTAGAAACAAAACATACCCACCAGCGCTTCCATCCTAGATGCTAAATAGCAAAATCTTTTCTGAGTGGCAGCCTTTCCACAGCCAAAACCGCCCCACTGTCTGCAGATATAAGGGAGGTATCAGCAGAGGACCACGATTTGAAGAATCACACACTTTACGGGTGGGGACCCCAAGTTAGACCAATGAGGACTGGGTGTGCTTGGTGGCCCAATTGACTGGCAACAGCTCTCCAGGATTTCAGCCAGGGTTCCAGCCCTACCTGAATATGTCGGAGGTTGAACATGGGACCTTTTATTTCTTTAATTTATAAAGCGCTTAAGTACAGCAGTCTATGGAGTTTACAAAGATGCAATACGAGGGGGGAAAAAACCCGAAACAAAAAACAACCATGGTTTAAACTATAAAATTAGATGGAATATTAATATAGGCAACAACCAATTTACGCGTGTCCAGTTTATGCGCGACACCATGTGCGCGCATTGAGCCAAACCTGGAAGCAACTTTAAAAATGGCAAAAATAGCCCTAGAAGAGCCCATGAAGGGCAAAAGGCACGGAAACAGTGCCTTGCAATCTGTCAGGTGTCAGAGAATCTGATCCCTCCATGGTAGGCTGCCAGAAATAGATAAGACAGGGAAAGTTCTTACCAGTGTCTTTTATTCAATATCCGTAGAGGGAGGCTTAGAAATGCAGCCTCTTGGAGTAATAGTGTTGCTCTGAGTAATTCTCCACCCCGCCTGCTCTCCACTTCCTCAATTGTCAACAGCACCACCCACCTTACGGTGGCTGCTTAGGGTCATTTGTTTCCGAGCCCTTTGCTCTCCTACTTTCAATGCCCGCTGGGTTCTGGCAGAAGCGGGGTCTGGAATGCTATCTAGTGATAATGTGTCAGCCAGCTACTCTGGCTCTGCCTCCTCCTCCTCTGCCATTATTTCCCAACTTTGCACTTCATCTGCCTATGAGCTATGACCTCCCACAAACCACTGTTGTAAATCTATACTGTCTTCCTCTTCTCTGGAAGTTTCAGGCTGGGGAGGTGTTCTCCACCACTCCTCCTCTGTCCATGGGTGTACCTGGGGGGGCAGGGGGTTTAGGGGTGCCAGTGATCTAGCAGTGATCTACCATAGACACCCAGTGATCTACTGGTAGATCACAATCTACCTGTTGGACGTGCCTGCTATAAATCAAGCAGAGAGAAAGCTGCTTACAAGGCTCCTGTACAGGCGTACCGGTATCTTCCTCTTGCTGCAGTTCCAGCATCACAGCGTGACCCAGAGGCACCCACAAATGTGAGTTATCCCTCTCTCTTTTCTCCCTTCCCTCCCTCCCTCTTCCATCCTTAATAAAATACTGGGGAGGGGCAGGTAAGCCCCACATAGAAAGCCCATCGACATGGGGGGGATGACTCTTTCAAATACGGTATTTACCAGTAATTTGGGGGTGGGGAGACACCCAGGCCTCTAGGAGTTGGCTGCTATGCCTAGGACAATTCAAGAAAGCAGAATGATGCATATGCTATGGTAATATATCAATAGAATCATAGAATTGTAGTCAGAAGGGACCACAAGGGTCATCTAGTCCAACCCCCTGCAATGCAGGATTTTTTCCCCAAGGTGGGGCTTGAACCCACGACATGGTTGAAATATTATGCTGATAGGCAGCAACGCCTTGGAGCCGTCGTGACTGTGGCCGTGCCATGCCTTGCCTCACCCTCACCCACCCTACCACCCCCTCTCACCTGCCTAATCCCTCCCATCCTCTCCAGCCAAGCAAAGTAGCCGCTGATGCCACCAGCCCCAGAAGCACAAGGTGGTCGCTGCTGCTGCCGCCACCGCGATGTCGTCGGGCCCGCTGGCCCTGTAGCCCCGTCCACGTTCCCACTTCGTGCCCCCTCCCCTCCCATGCCTTGGTCCCGCCCCTGAACGACCATGGCTTGCCCCCCCCCCCCAGTTTTGATCCTGGGTACGCCCCTGCCTCTGTCCAGTCCCTGACACAATCCCACCAGCCTTTGCAAGTGCAATTCCAGGACTCCTTGCACTGACCGTTGAGGCCTGTGGAGAGTTGGAATTGGAGCAAGGAGGGTTGGAGGGAGAGATTGTGGTGGAGTTTGGCATCTGGTAAGTGTGGCTGGTTTCTTTTTAAAGGTTTTTTTAATGGTTTCCAGAAGGTGTTGGCAGATGGTTTCCAACGGTATTTAAAATATTTGCAATTTCACTTAAACATGCGGTGCCTTGGAATGCAACCCATGCATAATTGGAGAGTTGCCTGCAATAATAATAAATTCTCCAATAGATGCCAAAAGGTCAGTAGGGAAGGAGGACCGTCTGGCCTCAATGGGAAGCGAGTTCCATAAAACTGGGTCCCATATACTGAGCATGACATGGCTCCTGGTGGAGATGAACTGTGTATATGAGCCATGGGGGACCACTAACATTAACTCACCCAAAGGCCTCAATGATTGGGCAACGATATAGGGGATCTGCGGGCTCCTGAGGTATCCTGGACCCAAGTTGTTAAGAGCCTTGTAAATGAATACAAGAAGCTTCAACCTGGCGTGGTAGCGTGTGGGCATCCAGCAAAGTCTTTTGAGCACCAGGGTGATGTTCTGGCAATAGTATGTCCCTGCCAATGGTCTAGCCGTGGTGTTTTGCACCAGCTGGAGCCTCCAGACCAAGCCCCACAGATAGCACATTGCAATACTTGAGTCTTGAAGTTACCTTTTGTCTGTAAAGGTGATGCTCTACTGCTGAGCTTCGGCTCATCCTACTAATTCATTGCAACAGACAGAGCAGGGAAGCCCGAGAACCTAGGCTGGCTGCTGTCACCTATTTGACTACACTGCACCTGGGGACTCTCAGCAGAAGATGCACTGGCTAACAAGATCTGTCTGCTCATGTCTTTCTGTTATGGTGTGAAGTATGTATCTTGAAACCCCCTTGGGGAAGACTGCAGCCAATTCTTGGCTACCCGAGGACAGATTTTCCAAAGGAATGCCCCGCTCACCTTTCTGCATTCACGACGAGGCAATCTATCAGAACGATTTCCATCCTCGTTAAGGTGAATTAAGCCAGCGAGGGTGGGGTGGGGGGAGGAAATGGTCCTTCATGCATTATTTACTTAAAACGGCCATTGTAATAAATATTTGAAAGACTGGTTGCTAATGTTCAATCATATCAGGGTCTGGGAGCGTGTTCCACGCCATCTGCTCTGCTAATGAGAGTGCAGGGGTGGTGGACCCCACCTCACAGCAGGCCACCCTCCATTGGGTCTTCGGCAGCCATGATCAGTCTATAGACCATATATCAATACTTGAGAGGTGAAGATACAGAGAAGGCAGTCAGTCAGTTAGGCATGTCTTTTCAAGGAGAAAGAGGACAAGAGGGGGCATTAGTTAGAAGTGGTGGAGAATCTGCTTTGCATCACAAATGTCCCAGGTTCAATCCCTGGCATCTCCAGGTAGGGCTGGGAGAAACTCATTTCTGGAACCCTGGAAAGCTGCCGCTAGACAGTGTGGTCAATACTGAGCTATGTAGAGTCCAAGAACCTCTTGGATCAGGCCAAAGGGCCACCTAGTTCAGCATCCGGTTCTCACAGTGGCCAACAAGATGACTGTGGAAACCCACAAGCAGATTCAAGTACAGGAGCCCTCTCCCCTCCTGTGGTTTCCAGCAACTGGTATTCAGAAGCATTGCTGCCTCTAACTTTGGAGTCAGAGCAGAGCCATCACAATAGTCCACTCCTCCATGAACTTGTCTCTTTTAAAGCCTTCCAGGTTGGTGGCTATCACTGTATCTCATGAGTTCCATAGTTCAATGATGTGCTGCATGAAGAAGTCCTTTCTTTCATCTGTCCTTAATCTTCCAGCATTTGGCATCACTGGACAAACGTAAGTTCTAGTGTTATGAGAGAGGGAGGAGAAATTTTCTCTTGCCTCTTTCCACTTTCTTTGTGCCGTGCATAATTTCATAAATTTCGTATAAGGCAGCTTCCAGTGTTTCTATGAACCATTGAAATTCATTGGAATAGCTAGCAACATGGAATGTAATGGTTTTGCAGAGACTGGATGCAAATGCACACACACACACACACACACACACACACACACACACACACACACACACACTTGTTTTTCTGTGCCTAGGTGATGGAAAACAAGACAGGCATCCCTGCAATTCCACATTTGACCAATGCATGTTGTGGCAGGGAGTATGTAAGCTTTTAAACTGGGCAGAACTCTCTGGGCCTGCAGTAGCCATGCATGAATCCACCCTCTTTTAGCTTCTGTGATTATTATTTTTAAAATGCATCCAATTTTGCTTCTGGCTCTGCCCACCACTGGCACATGGCCCTCATAAGGTTGTCCAGATGCGAATGTGGCCCTCTACCACTTGGGAAAGCTAGAACAAAATAAGGCACAGTTTTTGGAGGATCCAGGTAGGGATTGGCAGTACCATGATAATGATTTAAAATTCTACCAGGGATCTCTGGTTGGCACCTATGGTCTCCTCTCAGTTTCAGCCTCACAATTGCCCTGTGAGATAGATTAGCCTGAGAGGGAACAACTAGCCCAAGTTTGTTCACTGATCTTCATGAAAGAGTGAGGATTTAAACTTTTGCCACCTCATCCTAGCCCAAGACATTTGGGTTGCATCCGTCTAAGGTAGCCCTATTGAAATTAATGAACTTAAGTTAGTCATATTTATTAACTTCAGTGAGTCTACTCTGAATAGGACTAGCACTGAATGCAACCCAATATCTAGAACATCAGGCTACCTCTCAGAAGCACATTTACAGCTTGATAAAAACTTGGATCCTCCTTTCGTTTCATCTACAAATGCCTAATATACTAACCTAGTTAGGAGGAAGGAAAACAAATTCCTACACTTTTGATGACAGGAAATTTTGATTTTTTTAAAATATCTTTTTGCTGCTGAAAAATTGAAGAAAAGCAAAAGAATTTCCAATGGCTAATCACAAAATTGGTTTGTTCGCACACACAATGTACAGCACCCAGCTATTTTAGGCACTTTCTACTGCAATCCCTATTTTTAAGTCTGGAACATAAGCCATTCAATTGGTTAATTACTCAAATCTGAACAGAGGAGCAGAGAATAATACATATTTTTTTTGTCTCCCCGCCTTTTCTTCTAGCCTTTAGTCTGAAGGCAGCTCTCCCTGTTTTCATGAGGACTAGAGTGACAGCCAGTTCTCCTTCCCTAGTTAGCAGATCCTGGAGGGGGACATGGATGGCCCTCCCTGCCTCTCCAGGCAGTTGATTTTGCCTGCCTCTGAGCCGCTGGCCGTCTCCTCGCTTCGCTGTGTAATAATAAAGCAAGCCACTTGACCGTGAAGAGGTGGCGGTGGCGGAAGCCAATGATTATTTTTCAATATAATCTAAACACCATGATTTGCCAATGGGGCAAGATAATTATCCTGCAAAGGAATAAAGTAAGGAGCCAGGCAGAGCGCAATCTCCATGAGAAGCAGAGCAAGAAAATAAATCTCCAAGCTTGGGAT
Source organism: Zootoca vivipara (assembly GCF_965207765.1). Classification (NCBI taxonomy): domain Eukaryota; kingdom Metazoa; phylum Chordata; class Lepidosauria; order Squamata; family Lacertidae; genus Zootoca; species Zootoca vivipara. The sequence goes on along the minus strand of NC_142597.1, from coordinate 27,621,019 downwards.
AATAACAAGGGCAGTAAAATCAATATTGATTATTAGGAGAGGAGGACAGGGGGAAGGGAAAAGGCAGTAAAATTCTCTTCAAGCCAAAAACAAAATCACACCGATTGGTAGGGGATTAATCCTGGTGCTGGTTGCAGGATAAGGGTACAAGGGTTACGGATTAGGGAGACACATTCCATTTGCTTTCCTTCCATTGCAGCTGAAGGGTGATTTTACAGCAATTAAGCAGCGTCTGGGGAAAAAAAATCATGCAAGGTGGAAACTGCTACCCTTTCTGTCCACACAGAGGGAATTTAGCCATCTTATTTGAATTCTAAAGGAGTTATCAGCTGCAGAGAAGCGTTGCTAGCCCTGATTCAAGGAGATGGAAGATTAGTAATGCCCAAGTAATTCCACTAAAGCAGAAGTCCTCAATAGGACTGGATCCTTGTTCTATATTGTGGGAGGGAAGTCTCAGTTCTGGGGGTCAAATGTGGCCCTCCGGGTCTCTTTAACTGGCCCTTAGGACTCTCCCTAGACCACACACCCTTCCCAGCCACACCGCCTCCTTCCAGGCCTCTTACCACTGTTGCTTCACACCAATGTTTATTGCCTGAAAATGAATCTTGGTTGATGGGTGGAGGCTGAAGATGGGTGTGTGAATGTGCGTAGAAACCAGCCCATTGTACAAAGGTAAAATTTGCACCGATTGCTTTGCTGACTTTTCACCTTTGGTGCTGCCCACCCCTGGCAGGTGGCCTCTGGAATGTTGCCTAGAAGGGGATGAGACCCTTGGATTGAGAAAGGTCCCCCCACTACTCTTAGTCAGGGTTAATATGGCCCTCCTCACTGCAGATATTCCTCTCATTTCCTCGCATATAGGTAGGGTAGGGAACAGATAGAACAAGAGAGATTTGCTTTGGAGGACAGGCCTAAAACCAATCCCCAAGCTTTTCATCCATGCTACAAAATCCATTCTTTGAGTGGACAATGCTTCCTTATCTTCCAGAGCTCAGTTACTGCTGCAGAGCACTGGGAGGGGGGAAAAGAATCACCTGGTTGCCTAGGAAACATGGGGATGCTTCTCTGCCTCCCGGAACTGGGCTCCAGTATTCATGACAGAAGCCAGGGAAGGTTCCCATGTTACCTAGACAACTGGATGCCTCTTCTCACCTAACAGCATTCTGCGGCAATGCAGGAGGAGGCAAGGGACTTCATGGCTGGGATGTCATCCACAGGAGATACAAAGATACATTGGGTGGTTCTGAGGATGCATGGAAGTTCTACAACATCCCCACCCCACTTGCAGCTTAAATATCCTGGTGGGTGAAATTTCAGCACATCCATATTTAGGGCAGAGGTAAGAACATAAGAAGATAAGAAGAGCCTGCTGGATCAGGCCAATGCTCAGCATCCTGTTCTGACAGTGGCCAACCAGACGCCTGTGGAAAACCAGTAAGCAGGATTCAGACACAAGAGCACTTTCTCCTCCCGTGGTTTCCAGCAACTGGTGTTCAGAAGAATTGCTGCCTCTGACTGTGGAGGCAGAACATAGCCATCATGGCTAGTAGCCATTGATACCCCCTCTCTTCCATGAATTTATCTAAATTTATTTTAAAACCATCCAAATTGGTGGCCATCACTGCCTCCTGTGGATCAAGGATGGGGATGAAATATGAAGTCAGACATCACACGTCTGTATCCAGTTCAGCTTCCTTCAGCATTTCATGAAGCTGAATATTAATTGACATAGCATTGTCTTTGTTCCAATGGAGCATTCTGTGAGAGAATGTTGCTGGTCTACTGTGCAGCTAACTGAGCTGCTGCTGGAAGCATTTTTTCCCTGAAAAAGGGGGGGATGTCATGAACTGTGGGGACACCCATCCCCAAGGAGGGATAATATCCCAAGCAAAGGGGAGGAGGTAGATTCTGGTTTCCTATTCACAGGTAGAACCGCCAGGCCAAGCCAGCACCTTGGAGAGAGATCAAGAGGAGAGGGATCAGTACCATGGACAGGGCACCTGTAACTGAGACCAGCCATCCAAGCTGTCTTTGCAAGGTACTGGAGCATCTGGCTAAGTTCAAGATATCAGGGCAAGATAGTTATTGACTAGATGTCCCATGCCTTGAGTGCTGCCTCCTGGGAAGTTAAGGAGCTGGTGTTTTCTGAATCTTAGAACTGTAGAGTTGGGACCCAAGGGCCATTGAATCCCACCAGCTGCAATGCAATCACAGCTTAAGAATCTTTGACAGATGGCCACCCAACCTCTATTAAAAAAACTTATTATGAAGGAGAGTCCACCACCTTCCTAGATAGTCCATTCCGCTGTCAGAAAATTCTTCCTAAGTTGAATATTCTTCTGCGGCTGTTGAATATTTCAGGGTAACAGGATTTCCAGCTATGCAGATCTCTTCCTCAGCACTCTCTTTGTCCTCTAAGGCATCTGTGGACCATTAGTGTAGAGTAGCAGAGGTTGTTCCTTGGGATTTAGATAAGGGGGTGCAGTTGCTGGTGTCTACAGTCCCACTTGGGGAAGACCAAGGAGCAGATCAGTCTTCTCCTCGGAGTTTCAATTGCCAAAAGACTCTTCCTTTGGGGAGTCCTCATCTAGAAAAAGTGATGGAGAAGAAACTCTCAGTACCTCACATTCAGTGTATAGATCCTGCCAGAGTAGGCATATTAAAATGAATGATTGTAAATAGGTCCATTAATTTCAGTAGGTCTCCTCTGAGTAAAACTTAGCTGAATGCTCCATGTGTTTCCATGCTAGGTGTTATAACTGCACCTAGGGTTGGAGCCTAACTAACACATTGCTAATTTGGCTGGAGACTCAGTTCAGGTTGCCATAAAGATGAATGTAGAACAGATTTACAGTGCCAAGGCAAGCTGGGTTTTATATGTGAAACCAAGCATCAGAGGGGAAAAGGTTCATCAAGCAAGGAGCCAACCCAAACGAGATTGAAAATGTGCGCTCTCTTAGTTCTATGATAGGTTGGCAACTTCAGAGTAAATACATATAAAAGAGAGGCATTGAAAGATGTTAATGATGACATTTATAATGGCCATGTTGCACGGCTATTTTGGGAATAGGTCTTAAACACCCATAGAGGAGAATCCACTTGGATAGCCCATCTCCTATGCTTTATCTCCACTGTAAATTTATCAGCTCAGGAAGCAGCTTACTCTTACTGTCAGGAAGTTCTTCATTTTGCAAGCTGGTGCAAAATGCACATTCTTCTCATTTTTTTAAGAGCCATTAATTCTTTAAATAATCATTCAATAAATCACTTTGTTTCAGATGTGTCTCTCTGTGTGTGTTTAACAATTGTGTGGAACACTGACCAATTCTTTGTGCTGCAGGGGAAAGAGGAAGCACGCAGATGTGCGTATCAGGTAGAAAAACCTCACCCAAAAACTTTGCAATGCCAAATTCTTAGAATCATAGAGTTGGAAGAGACCACAAGGGCCATCCAGTCCACCCCCTGCCAAGCAGGAAACACCATCAAAGCATTCTTGACATATGCCTCTGCTTAAAGACCTCCAAAGGAGGAGACTCCACCACACTCCTTGGTAGCAAATTCCACTGCCGAACAGCTCTTACTGTCAGGAAGTTCTTCGCCATGGAATTTGTGAAGATGTGGTGAGTGCTTCTGGGCATGTACAGGCTGCCTAGCCAGCATGACCATCTGGCAACCTTGGGTCAGGGGCCACTGCTGATGCCTGCCCTAGCTCCCTCCCCCTTTAATTTTTTTTGAGGAGCCCAACATTTCCAGGTGGCTGAATCTAGCTCCCCATTTAACTTCCCACCAACAGAGCAATGGGCCACCAGAAGACACTTTGCTCAGGGCTGCCCTCAACCCTGGTGCTCTCCTTGGCAGACTGCTTTTGCCACACAACACTTAGGAAAAACACAATCCATACCTCCTCCCACTGTTGCACATAGTTTTTTCTGCCAAAAAATGTCTGCTGTTCTATTTCTGCTGATTAATTTGTCTTTAAGAGGGCCTAGTTTTTGTACAACAGATTTCTTTCCAGGAGAATTTAGCGCATGGAAAGATAGAAAGAATGCCTTTGGGATTTGAAGTGAGGTTTCCTAACTTGGCTTAATTTGTCACTAAAAGAGGAATTTTAGTGGACGCGGGTGGTGCTGTGGGTTAAACCACAGAGCCTAGGGCTTGCAGATCAGAAGGTCGGTGGTTCAAATCCCGGCGACAGGGTGAGCTCCCATTGCTCGGTCCCTGCTCCTGCCCACCTAGCAGTTCGAAAGTATGTCAAAGTGCAAATACATAAATAGGTACCACTACAGTGGGAAGGTAAATGGTGTTTCCGTGTGCTGCTCTGGTTCACCAGAAGCGGCTTTGTCATGCTGGCCACATGACCTGGAAGCTGTACGCCGGCTCCCTCAGCCAATAATGCGAGATGAGTGCCGCAACCCCAGAGTCGGTCACGACTGGACCTAATGGTCAGGGGTCCCTTTACCTTTAAAAGAGGAATTGGCAAAGAGTCCCAAGGGGATGGCTGATCTCCTCTTTTCCTCACATGATGTACTTCATTGTGTCAGGCTCACCCTGCAGTAAGCCTCAGACCAAGAACCTCTGGCTGTTGCCCTTCGGCAAAGGCATATTCCTGGACAAATGGAGAAACCAAATAAGCTCCAGGAGGAACCAGAGGTCAAACCAGTCAACAGTTTTATCCTTAGACTCCACTCTTCTAAATATGGGTTTGGGGCAAGCTTTATTTTTCAAGCAATTACCTCCTCCTCTACCACCATCCAATGTTTGCAATCTATACACCCTGTACTAACTTAACTAATACATTGCAACTGTAATAAGTACTGCAAATAAAGGGGGCCAGATTAGTGTGGTAGGAGAGCTGAAAACAATGCAGATATATTTCACATCTGGCAACCAATGTGCCCCTTTGGTTTCAGATAGTACATGGGTAGATGAGACTAAAAAGCCTGGGAGACAAATTTCCAGGGCCCTCAAGCGGCCATGGTGGCTCATTGACCAGAAGCAATGTGTTTAGCATTAACTCTGGAAGTATATACTCAATTCTGACCAAACTAGAGGGGGCTTCTTGTGGGGGACTGATGTTGCTTTCACCTCCAGCAACACCTCAGAGGTATTTGGGCCTGAATTCTTGGCAAGAAAACAAAACCAAAATGGCTGCCAGCAAGAAGCTCCTTTGAGTTAGTTCTGTGCATTCCCTCCATATTTCCGACAACAGTTTTAAGAGACGCCCGGCTGAGTGGAATCCGAGCAGCTAAACTTAAAGCTTCTGAACATTCGTGACTATTATTGGAAGGCCCTGAGTAAAAGCTCTAACACTTGGACACTTATTGAATCCTGCCCTGCTAACAGCATTGAGCTTTCTGAAAAACATTCCTTGGGGGGCTTTCCCCAATTGCTTACTCTGGTTGAATTACTCCCTAATACTATTTCAGGGTTTCTCCCCCCACATTTGGCTTTCACCCTTAGCATATTTTGAAGTGCTTATTTATAAGGAGCTTTGGCATGCAGTGAAGGTTTTCACTGTAAATCAGAATTAATGACGGGGAACGTATTGGCAGTAAGTTCACAACCGAGACTGTATGGCTGCCCCCAACCTCTCCCTTTTATGCTGCATGGCCTGCTCTGGAAGTTGCAAAGTGGAGCAGATGCTGCTGCAGTGGTGAGGCCTGAGGAGAAAGAACAGACCCTTCAAAGCCCACCCCCCCCTTGTCTTTTCTTTCTCTTAAATCTTCTGGAAAACAAATGGAGGCAAAATTTGTACATTAACCTCCAGAACAACGACCACATTAATACCATACATTGAAAGCATTGTGATACCACTATGGCTTTCCCCAAAGAATTCTGGGAAGTGTAGTTTATTAAGGGTGCTAAGAGTTGAGGATTCCATCATTCCCCTCACAGAGCATGTTAACAATAAATTCCTCTTCACAGGGAATTCTGGGAATTGTAGTTCTGGGAAGGGGGATATAAGGGTTTCCTATCAACTCTCAGCAGCCTTAACAAATCTCAGCTCCCATAATTCTTTAGGGTAAGCCATGGCTGTTTAAAGTGGAATCACAGTGATATAAATTATGGCCAATATCACAACTGGGCTATGTGACTTGGCTTGCTTGCTTATCTGTGCACCGGAGGGGTTGAGAGCAACCAGATGCATGGGCTTAATTTGGCCTATCATCCCTCCCCATTTAGCCCACAGGGCCATTATGGACAAGCCATACTCGCCTGCCAATCATCTGGCTTCATAGGTGATTGTTGGGACTCCACAAAGGGCTCTTTGCTAAAGTTTTGCCCAGCAAAGGATACAGCAGTACATGTATCTTGCCTGCTCTGTCTGGCAGTGGATAAAGTGGCCCAGGGAACATGCAAAGCAACAGTCTTAATCTGACACCAGAACCTCAAGCAAAGCTATTTCCCGACCCCTGTGACCTACAGTTCTTTTGAATACCAGAGTTACCAAGGATTGAACCAGGGACACCATGAGTGCAGGACATGTGGTCGCTTGTTCAAGGGCCCTCAAATGCCTGCAGCCAACCCAATAATTGTCACTTCATGGCTTTCCCCCAAAGAATTCTGGGAGGTGTTGTTTGTTAAGGGTACTGAGAGTTGTTCCTTGACCCTCTCCCAGAGCTACAATTCTAAGAGTGTTTAAACAATCAATCCCTCTTCCCAGTACATTTTGCTACTTCTAGATGAGATTTGTTCCAAATTTTGATGTATTAAGGGTAGTGAATCTCTACCCGGCCATGAAGTTCACTGGGTGGCTTTGGGCCAGCCATTGCCTCTCAGCCAGACCGACCTCACAGGGTTGTTGTTGTGGGGATTAAATGAGCAGGAAGAAGCAGGTACACCTCCTTGGGCTCCTTGGAGGAAAAGGTGGAATATCAATGCAACAAACATACAAACCGGGGGTGGCGTTGTGGTCTAAACCACTGAGCCTCTAGGGCTTGCCGATTGGAAGGTTGGTGGTTCAAATCCCCACCACGGGCTGAGCTCCTGTCCCAGCTCCTGCCAACCTAGCAGTTCGAAAGTGCACCAGTGCAAGTAGATAAATAGGTACCACCGCAGTGGAAAGGTAAACAGTGTTTCCGTGTGCTCTGGTATCCGCCACGGTGTCCTGTTGCGCCAGAAACGAATTAGTCATGCTGGCCACATGACCCAGAAAGCTGTCTGTGGAGAAACACCGGCTCCTTCAGCCTGAAAGCAAGATGAACGCCACAACTCCATGGTTGACCTTTTTTTTTTAACCTAACCCCTAGCCAAGCTCTTTCTGCATGTAAAAAGAACAACCCTAAAATGCATAGCTCTCTCTCTAGCCTGACCTAGTTTAAGAGAAATAAAAGTGCAGTGTTTAGCACTCCGCTATCAAGTATAGCATCCTGGCGAGCAGCTGCCAGCTTGGAACATAACAAGAGTCCAGCATGGAATTTATGCAGAGGCTGGCTGGCAATTGAATGATTGCTCTCAGAACCTACTATCAAGTTGCTAAGGACACCATTTATTTCTCCACCTGACAAAGCTCCAGGTCCATGCTGGGCTGCCTCTCACCTGCCGGCCACTCTTTTGGCAGCCTCTCCGCCTCCCAATCGACTGAAAGCCTCTCACGTGGCGCATTCAATACCCCCGCCAGGCACTCGTCAGGGCCTTGGCAGCTTGCTCAAAGACTCCTCTGCATGTGCTTATGTGTCAGTATATTTGTGTGTGTGTGTGTGTGTGTGTGTGTGTGTGTGTGTGTGTGTGTGTGTTTGGCCTGTTAAAGGAATGGCATTCATTCTTGCATTTCAAAAAAGTCACTCACAAAACAAAGTGAAGGCAGAGGGAAATTGGGCTCACTTTATTCTGTTTTATTAATGTCCTTCTGGACCACTTTCCCAGTCAGTCAACATGGTTTATTCCCTCTGCAGTTGTAAAACCTGATCCTCCAGGCTCCCTGCTCCGAATATTATGCCCAATATAGTGATGGAGGAAGGGGCTTTTGATGGCTACTAGCCATGACAGCTATGCTCTGTCTCCGTGGTTGGAGGCAGCAATGCTTCTGAATACCAGTTGCTGGAAACCACAGGAGGAGTGTTGTGCTCGGGTCCTCATTGGGGCATCTAGTTGGCCACTGTGAGAACAGGATGCTAGACCAGATGGTCAATGGCCTGATCCGGCAGGCTCTTCTTATGCTCTCGTGTGATGGTAGAGGAAGCTGCCTTATTTTGAATCAGGCACGTTGGTCCATCTAGCTCAGAATTACACCAACAGTGGAACTCCAGGGTTTCAAGCAGAAGTCACTACCTGGAGATGCCAGGGATTGAATCTGAGAACCTCTGCCTGCAAGGCAGGTGCTCTACCACCAAGCTCCCAAATGTGCAGCCCTAGTGGTCGTGTGTCCTACTTGACAGAGGACATTCCTCTCTTTGAAGGGCTGTCAGAGGGCAGTCTTCCATTTGGAGGGCTGCCCAGCCTAAGTCTGGTTTAAAGATGAATAGCCCAAATAGCAAGAGGGCACTTGAAGTTTGCCTATCCATGGTTAGCACCTGGAGAGCAGACTGAGCAGGCATGCATGCAAGTCCCTTGGACCATCCCCCCTGACGCCCGTGTTCTCTGTGTTCTCTTTTAGTGATGACTTGTGCCCATGTTCATTCTTGGCAATGTGTAAATGGCCACCCAGCACAGGGGACAGGGCAATACACCCAGACTCCCTTTGCACTTCATTCATTCATTCATTTAAACATACCGTGTTTCTCCGAAAATAAGACACCATCTTATATTTATTTTTCTTCAAAAAACACACGCTATGGCTTATTTTCAGGGGATGTCTTATTTTTTTTTATTAAGTATGGTACAGTTTAACCTACAATAGTAAGCCTATCACTATGGCTTATATTCGGGGTATGGCTTATATTCCTTGAATGCTTAAAAATCCTGCTATGGCTTATTTTACAGCTACGTCTTATTTTCGAAGAAACAGGGTACATACATACATACATACATACATACATACATACATACATACATACATCTTCCTCTTCTTTGGTGATCACTCGTAGCCGAGTAAGATTGTCTTCCATAAATACGATTTTAACAATGGGTCTGTAAGTGACTGTGGAGGCCAATTCTGGATTCACACATCCTTCCACAGTGGGGACATTGGTTTCCAGTGGGAGTTTATCACAGTGTGGATTTGCCAAGCATGCCTTCCTCTTAGCACGTTTCTTCTCCCTTGCGTCCTGAGATCAAAGCCCATGACACCTTTGGTAAAGGCTGCTCTCCAACTGGAGCGCTCGCAGGCCAGTGTTTCCCAGTTGTCAGTGTTTATACTACATTTTTTAAGATTTGCCTTGAGACAGTCTTTAAACCTCTTTTGTTGACCACCAGCATTACGCTTTCCATTTTAAAGTTCAGAATAGAGTAGTTGCTTTGGAAGATGATCATCAGGCATCCGCACAACATGACCAGTCCAACGAAGTTGATGTTGAAGAATCATTGCTTCAACACTGGTGATCTTTGCTTATTCTGGTACACTGATATTAGTTCGCCTGTCATACATACAGTACATACACATGACTTACACAAATTAAAATTATAATAATTTTATTCATACCCCACCCATCTGACTGGGTTGCCCAGCCACTCCAGGTGGCTTCCAACATATATAAAAACTCAATAAAACATTAAACATTAAGGAAACTGGGATGGCTTAAGATGTCTTTTAAAGGTTATGTAGTTATTTATCTCCTTGGATCGGGGTGGAGGGGGTGAGCGTCACATAGCTCCATGCCCTCCAAGATTTCTCCAATGAAAATAGGGACTTCCTAAGGAAAAGCGGGACATTCCAGGATTAAATCAGAAACCAGGATAGCTTCTGTAAAACTGGGACTGTCCCTAGAAAATAGGGACACTTGGAGGGTCTGGAAACAGTCTTCACCTGCTGCTGAAAGGACAGCAAGGGGGGAGCCAGTCCAGCTTCTCTAGGAAGGGAGTTCCAAAGCCTGAGAGCAGCCACCAAAAAGGCCCTGTCCCTCATTCCCACCAAGTGTGCCTGTGAGGGTGGCGGGACTGAGAAGGGCCTCCCTGAAAGATCTCAGAGTCCAGGCAGTTTCATATAGGACAATACAGTCCTCCAAATACCCTGGATCTAAGCCATATAGGGCTTTATACTTCATAACCAGCACTTTATATTGTGCCCAGAAACAGACTGGTAGCCAATGCAGCTGTTGTAAGAAGGGAAATGTATGCTTCCTATAGCCAGACCCCGTAAACAGTCTGGCTGCAGCTGTTTGGGCCGAAGTGCTTTTGGGAATCCCATTCATCACCTCTTCCTGTTTTTCATTCCTTTTCTCCAATTCCCCCTCCTTGTCTCCCCAGCTGTTTAATATAGATTGGAAGCAAAGACCTTTCTCTCTCCCTCTCCCACTGCCCCTCTTTTACGATGACATTACCCTGCAAAGCCCCATTTACATTGGTGGCTCTATATTAATATATAATGAAGACTGAATAAAGAGTAGAAGATAAATAATGGCCTTGCAACGCCTCTCTGCTTGTACACGATCCCTATCAAATCTCAAGAGCCAGGTTTTACCATGGAGATGGGGACAAAATTCATTATAAACCCATGCACTTAGGGGAAGAGAGAGCTTGCTGATATCTCTCCTACCCTATCGCGCTCACAAATAGGTTTCCACTTGTCAATCTAAAATAAATAAAACGTCAAGAGCTCTCAGAATGGTAGTAAAAGCAAGTCTCATATTTCAAAGGCTGGACTGTGGTTGGAGGAAACAGCTTGAATTCTCCTTCCTAGGAATTTGGCAAGATTCTCTAACCCTCTTCAGACCCCAGGAACAGGGGAAACGAAACAAGTTTGTGTGTATGTGGCAGGAAACACCATGTTGTATGGACAGACATTTATTTCATTCTTTTATTGATTCAAAGATTTATAACCTCCTTACCAGGGCTCGCTGCCCTCACAAGGGGGAGTTTCCATAAATGTTTTCAAAAAACAAATTTAAGCAATAATTACAATAAAATAATGCAATAATGATAATAATAATAATAATAATACATTAAAAACTATCAGCAGCTAATTATTTTGTTTGTTTGTTTAAGCAGAGCAAAATAGTTAACTGAACACAGACTGGAATGAAAATGTCTCTCAGAGTTTTCTTCATATCCAGCAATCCTGGAGCCAGGCTGAACCTGGCGTAAATGCCAACTATACCAGTTGAACTCAGCAGAGTAGCGCAGGCACAGCGGAAACTTCTTGGTTGCAAGATGAAGGCAAGTTGCAGGAACACAGGAACTCACTGCCACTAGTACTGTGTAACTATATACAGCTTTATTTACAAGAACAAAACAACAAACAGTACATAGATCAGTACTTCTCTCTACCTCTCTACAACACAATAACCACATCAGAAACACACCACCAACTCCCCACAAAACCCCACAAATTCACTCTTAGTCTAATAGGGTTACTGCACCAATCATCAAGCTGTTGCTAAGGCTCTATCACTAGGCAAATTATCCAGCCCTGGAGATTGCTGAATCACTCTTCTGGGCATGTTGCCAGCTCTTAATTGCTATGTGACCAGATGCACATACTCACACAGTGAAAAAACCTCAACAGATATATTGTCCAGGAGAGGGTGCTCTGAACTCATGTGCCTACCACTGAGAAGGCCCTGTTCCTGCTACTCACCACTGCCACAGCTCTCTGTAGCAGGACACAGAAAAGGGCCTTTGCAAACAATAGGTGGCCTGGTTTCTAATTCAGTACTTCAACTAGGGATCTTCTTCTTCTTCTTCTTCTTCTTCTTCTTCTTCTTCTTCTTCTTCTTCTTCTTCTTCTTCTTCTATCACTCGTAGCCGAGTAAGATTGTCTTCCATAAATACGATTTTAACAATGGGTCCGTAAGAGACTGTGGAGGCCAATTCTGGATCCACACGTCCTTCCACAGTGGGGACATTGGTTTCCAGGTGGGAGTTGATCACGGTGTGGATTTGCCAAGCATGCCTTCCCCTTAGCACGTTTCTCCCTTGCGTCCCGAGATCGAGTTTCTTCAAAGCCCATGACACCTTTGGTAAAGGCTGTTCTTCAATTGGAGCGCTCGCAGGCGAGTGTTTCCCAGTTGTCAGTGTTTATACTACATTTCAAAAGATTTGCCTTGAGACAGTCTTTAAACCTCTTTTGTTGACCACCAGCATTATGCTTTCCATTTTTAAGTTCGCAATAGAGTAGTTGCTTTGGAAGACGATCATCAGGCATCCGCACAACATGACCAGTCCAAGACAGGCGAACTAATATCAGTGTACTTGAAGAAGCAAAGATCACCAGTGTTGAAGCAATGATTCTTCAACATCAACTTTGTTAGACTGGTCAGCTAGGAATATGAAGGTGGGGACTGAATTACTGAGCTACAGCTACAGTGGACTGTGCATCTGCAAATGATGACTGTGGTTGAAAATGGAAGGTTAAAGAGCATGCAGATGTCCCATCGAAACTACCCCAGCTCACTTTCTTCTAGGATCATAGGATTGTAGAGTTGGAAGGGACCCAGAATAACATCACCCCCTTAATTTGCTGCCACCTGTGCTGTCCTTATAGGTTGCTGCAACCACCTTTATAACAAGCAGTCCCTGGTGCCATGATGTGTGAGCTCTGGTGTGTCTTGTAATCTGGTCCTGCTTTGCCCATCTCCTCCTCTTTGCCCTTCGGCTGCTTCTGATTCGCTCCAGCCCACTGTCCACTCTTTAAAACACTAGATACTGGTTGTTTTCATGAGGTCTCCTTCCCACATCTTACGTTTTGTGGTTGCAGAGTCTTCTCCTACAATCTTGTTTAATCCAAAGGGCAATACGCTCTTTGGCTCAGAGAGATGTAGGAGCTCGCAGTGTCTGGAATGAGTGTGGGCAATAAAAGGCTTTGATTTTGGCTATTGTAAGTTCTCGCGCACTGCGTTGTCTAATAGACATCAATTTATACCCCTTTACAAGTGGCAATTACTTGAATGAAATGCTATAAGGTGCTCTAAAGTTGGCAGTAGAATTAGCACAACTGGCTTTTTAAATTAATAACCCAGGCCCAGAAGAATATCCTACCTTCTTAGCAAGTGGGAAGTTAATGACAATGTCAGAGCAGGAAAGGTTAGGATGGGGGAAGGGAAGCCCTCAGATTGTAGCTACAGTGGTAAAAGTATTTGCTCATGCTAGGCATGCCAGCTGCCTAGCAAGGATGACATCTCATGCTCCTGTGCATTAAAGATAGTTGGACTTGCAGAAATCAGCTGGTGACGCTTCTGGGGTTTTGGAGACGAACCTTACCACCTGTTGAGGCCTGCAGCAGCTATTAAAAACACAAGAGCAAAGGCTGGTAAAAAAAGTTGGCAACTCTTGTTCACAGCAGGTGCAATGTAATTCTGGCTCATCCTCATGGAAGCAGGTGGAATGTGAAAATGGTTGCTACATCTTTTGAAATCACTATCAAGAATAAATCCTCATCAGGACAGACAAAAGCAAGGAGTTCTCCTCTAAGGGTATAGTTGCATTGTGGGATTCGCTTCCACAAGATGTTGTCAAGGCCACCAATTTGGATGTTATTAAAACAGGATTCTGGGATGCAGGTGGTGCTGTGGGTTAAACCACAGAGCCTAGGGCTTGCTGATCAGAAGGTAGGCGGTTCGAATCCCCACGACGGGGTGAGCTCCCGTTGCTCGGTCACAGCTCCTGCCAACCTAGCAGTTCAAAAGCACGTCAAAGTGCTAGTAGATAAATAGGTACCACTCTGGTGGGAAGGTAAACGGCGTTTCCGTGTGCTGCTCTGGTTCGCCAGAAGCAGCTTTGTCATGCTGGCCACATGACCTGGAAACTGTACACTGGCTCCCTTAGCCAATAATGCGAGATGAGCGCCGCAACCCCAGAGTCCGTCACGACTGGACCTAATGGTCAGGGGTCCCTTTACCTAAAAGAGGATTAGACAAACTTTTGGTAGATAAGGCTGTCAACGCTTACTAGCCACAATGGCTATGTTATCTCTCCGGTGTTGGAGCCCGTATGCCTCTGAATACCAGTTGTTCGGAATCACAAGTGGGCAGAGTGCTCTTGTGCTCAGGCCCTGCTTGGCTGCTTCCCACAGGCACTTGGTTGGCCACTGTGAGAACACGATGCTGGACTAGAAGGGCCACTGATCTGATTCAACAGGTTCTTCTGGTGTTCTTTTCTGGATTTTGAAACCTAATTAAACATGTGGTTGGGCTGACGATGGGGATGGGTGCCCTTTGAAGATATCTGATCATCTCCTCCTCCTCCCTCTCCTTGTTACCAGCCTTGAATTGCTCTAGGTGGACCTGATCCAACCTGAGGGCAACCCAGGGTTTCTTTGAATCCTGAAATGGCCCACTTTTGGTTTGGGATCCACAGTTTTCTGGATCTGATGCACAGCCCCGGGGAATACAGAATGTCCCTGGTTAAGAAGGTGGTTGAAGTGTATGTCTTTTGTGTGATCATTAAGAACATAGCAAAGTGCCTTATAAAAAGTTGGACCATTAGAGCATCTAGCTCAATAGTGCCTACACAGACTGACTGAGCTGTAACCCTTGTTAAAGATTCAGGAGGTACCTTCCCTACATCTGGTCACCCAACTCACCCTTTCTGCATAGATCTGGAGCTGTCCAGGGGGGAGCATTACTGATTAGAACCACAGGAAGGTTCAGTGGCTCTCTACATTCTTTGGAGGTTTGGGAATAGTCACAGTGATGGCTCTTCATGGGGCTAGGCAACCAAGCAGCTGCAAAAGTCCAAATTATAACATGTGTATATCGTAGAGAAAAGAATTGGCCCTTAATCTCTGCCTCATTAGGCCACTTCACAGGGCTGCTGTGAAGACCAATCTGTTTAAACCTGCAAGGTGCTGAGTTGCTATGGTGACTGGGGAGGGGGGACTGTTAAGAGCTAATTATGCAGCCAGTGCTGAGTTAATAAATAATCAAGAAGCCTATCTTGATTTAGAACTTCCGGGCTCCATTGCCAGTTAGTTATAATTTCTCTAGCACTTTCAGTCGGTCCTAGCCAAATAGGGGTGTTTGGCTTAAAACTTCTCCAAACATCAAACTAACTACAAATTTGCATTATCAAACAGGGGCATGGACCCACACTTTCTGAAATGATTCCTGTTTCTGAGAAATCTTGTGCCCTACAGAAGTTATTGGACTACAGCTCTCATCTGTCCCAGTCAGAGATGATGGGAGTTTGAGTCTCACAACATTCATAGGGTACCAGATCCCTGGTATGAGATTTGTCACATGGTCAGAGTGATGAGAGAGATGAATAATGTTTGCAGAAGAGTACTGGGTGGATGTGAGTGGACAAAGGTGAGATGATGAAATGACCAGAGAGAGGGAGAGTGCAATAGTCAAGGCAAGATATAACCACAATGGAACGGACTCCTTCAGAAGGTGGTGAACTCTCCTTCCTTGGAGGTTTTAAAGCATACATTGGCTGGCCATCTGTCATAGATGCTTTAGCTGGACTAGATAACCCGTGTGTGTGTGTGTGTGTGTGTGTGTGTGTGTGTGTGTGTGTGTGTGTGTCTTCCAACTCTATCATTCTATGAATCTAAGAGTTTTCTCTGAAGTGAAAAAAGGAAGGGTTTTTTCCCCCCTGGGATGTTTTAAAGGGAGAAATGATGTGATTTTGCAATGAACTGAATCTGGGGGACAAAGAGGAGAGGAGAATAAGACAAAATCAAGGCTTTGTGCAGGGTAAGTGGTGTGTGTGTGTGTGTGTTATACTGCCAATAGATAAGGCGAGAGGATAGCTTAGAATGAAAGGTGAGAAATTTTGACCTGGTCCTATTGAGTCATAAAACTGTAGGGTTGGAATGGATCCCAAGGGTAATCTATTCCAACTCTCTGCAGTGCAGGTATTACAGCTCAAGTATCCCTGAGATTTTCCAACCTCTGTTGGAAAATCTCTGATAAAGAAGAGCCCACCACTTTCCAAGGTAGCCTGTTCCACTGTCAAATAGCTCTTGCAGTCTTACTGAAAGGATGTTCAGAGAGGTGATTGGAGATATATGACTAGATGGAGAGATGCAGATGCAGAATACGGAGGTAGATCACCTCCCACGTCAATGACCATTAGGGTGCTTCCTTCCATCACTCTTTTTTTAGCGGCTTGCAGAAGGATATCAAGTGGTCTCATGGAAGAGGGTATCTCAGATCATGCTGCTATCTGTACAATCTCTATTTGTATTTTAATGTACATACACCTACTTTGAAATTTCCGGTGCAATAGATAGACCAAAATGCATCTGTCCTTTGAAGTTAAAACTTCATTGAATTTTGCAGTCCCCCAACTGAAACGTATGCATAGAAATGTGCATGTTAGTGAAAAAAATAACACCCCAAATGCATTATATTATTCAAAAAATGTGTATATTATGCAAACTTGCCTACAAAGTGTTGCATCCAATAAGACTCGCTTGATTTGCCCTGCCTGCGGTCCCCAAATTGGACCACTTTACCCTCTGCCATCCTGAGGCCACCCACCTCACCCTGGATCCATCCCTGAAACAATCTGTGGGGTGGGGATAAGGGCTTGAAATAGTTTTTAAAAACTAATTTTAACATACAGCTAAAATAGGGTCCCAAAATATGGTTGGGATGGGATGCATGAACACCCCACAGGATTAGATTCTAAGGCTTAACAGATGCCCCTGAGTGAACTGAATTCAAGATTAGAAAAATGAGAAGCCCTAACTGATAGATTCCTCTTTTCCTTTCTCCTATCATTGCACTGCACCACCTCTCAGGGTGTCCCTTGAGCCTATGGTGATCTGTCCCCCCCCCCAAAGTCTCATTGACTGCCATACTCAGGGGTGAATAATGCAGAAACTTTAACCAGAACAAGAAAGATCTGGCTGTAGGAGATGGAGCGCTCATGTCTTTCAGACCTTCTGCCCTTTTCAAGAGTGTGTGGGGCAGTCTAGGGAGCAATTACCAGGACGGTGAAGGTGAGCTATAAGCTGTTCCGTCATAAAACATCAGTGATGTGGAAATACAGGATCAAATGAGTAGCAATTCATATGTCACCGCATGACAGAACAAAAACCTGCACTGAGGAATTAAAGGCATAAATATTGGGACGGGGGGGGGGGGTTGAGGAGGGAGGCTCTGAAAAGAAGCCATGAATATGCTCCTGACATCCGAAATTGCACTCTGCAGGAACGCGCCATGCTCCGAGGTGCCGTTGCAATTAAGTTGGGTGAATGCAAAAGAAGGAAGAAACAAGAGCCAATTCCCTTCCCCTTCCTTGCCTTTAATGACTTGGCAGGTGATGAAAAACGCAAACATCATTTGCCATTAATGCTGGCAAATCTACCTTTTTAAAAGGCTGGGTTAAAAAGATGAAAGGAGTTAATTGCCAGAGTCATTGAGCTGCCTTTTTTCTCCACTCTCCTCAGGGGCCCTGTGATGCTGGTAAGATGTTCCACGCTTGATCTCCCACCTGGATGACGGTTCAAAAGTTCTGCTGCTGTGATATTATTTTAATGCTTTCCAGGTTGCACAAATAGTTTTGATTTGCTGCAGCAGCGAGGAAGTAGCACAGTCCTTAACTTATTAAGGTGAGAATGGCTGGGCCAGGAGATTTGAGGAGGCTGCCTTTGCAGAGGGAGAGCAGGGATTGATTTCACCTTGGGTGACAGAATGCCTTAGGGCTGCCCTGGGCTTTTCCTGTACATCTCAGGATTGCACTGCCTCTGCTCAAAGGCAATCATTTCCCCAGGCGCTGTGTTTCTCCAATTCAGGGGACAGAAATGATTCTGAATGAGCTTCCCTACAACATTGATGAGAGAAGAACAGAACATAAGAAGAGGTCTAACTAGCCTGGGTAACCTCTTATCACAGTGGAAAGCCAGCAAGCAAGATCAGAGCAAAAAAGCACCCTCTCTCCCTGCAGTTTCCAGTAAAGCGCTTTATGTTATCAAACATAAAGTGGGTTGTGGAAGGGCTGGGAAGAAGACCCTTAAGGTTTCGGCTGGGGGACTAGGCCTCGCTAGAAGCTGAGTAATGGGGTGTGTGGTTATTGAGATGAGCGTAATTTGATTGGCAGGAGGGCCCCTTCTTATTCTCAGCTCCTTTCACTTTCTGGCCACTCTTGCATTGGCGTCTGAATGTCCCTCCCACCCGCCGCTTTCTTTTGCAGGTTTAGCCAGACCTTGCTTTGCCTTTCATGGGGTTGCCTGTTAAAGGGGACCAGTAGGAATTTTGCCATTTGGCTGATTGGCTTTGCCACTTGGTTTTTGCCTACTGCTTAGCAAATCGTCACAACTTGTTAGGTTGGCGGTTAGGCTTTTGGTTATTGATTGGCTGGAAGAGAGGTGCCTACCCCCTTCCAGATGCCTACCCCCTTCTTAATGTTGCTCCACATAGAAGTATTCCGTTAAAGGAATCCCGGGGGCTTTCGCTCTAGTCCTTACATCCCCGCCATAGGCGGGGCTGGGGAGCCATTATGGAGTACGAGCCTTGGGGAACATTCTTGGCCGAGAGGGGAGAATATCTGGACACAGCTACCTCCTCTCCCAGGGGTGGTTACTTGACTTCCCTATACGCTTGGGGAAGTCGGAGCTGGTACTGTCCCAAGTGGACAGATGATGTGAGTCCTGCCCCAAGCGGGCCAGATGAATATGGTCCTTCCCAGAGAAGGACGAATGGTTAACCAAAAGCCCAAGCCAACACTCAAATTATAATTGTATTTAAATAAAGTTGTGGCCAAAATAATGCCAAAAACCCAAACCTAAAATATTGTGTCTGTTGTGAGTTATTAGGAGGGATTTCTGTCAGCCTCGTCACACAACTTGTATTCAGAATCATTGAACAAATGGATATATTTCTTGTGGCACATGAGTTGTTTCTGCGTGCCACACTGTTCACAGTTTGAGCATCTCCTCAAAGGATGGGCATGGGGAATAAAAAGAGTTGGGAAACCCTGGTGTTTCACAGGGAGGCATCTCCTTGTTGCCGGCATAGAGGTCCCTGCTACTACTGGCTGGCCACCTGCCGTTCCTGCTTCCGATCAATGCTGCAGCCTCTCATTTATTCCTGGGATGGATCTCCCGCTTATCTTGGCTGCAAGAAACCCATAAAAAAGCTCCGGCAAAGAGATTTCTCATGCTGAGTGATGTTCTACTGGACTCGGAGTGCCCATCCCTGCCTCCAGAAATGACTGCTCATTGTTTACTGCCTTTATCTCTGCACCAGGAGTCTCCTTGGTTCTCCTTGAGTGATGCTGCTGGTTCACAGCAAGTGGGGAGAACAGGAGGCGAAAGGTAAGCTGCTTTAGAAGACTCAGTGCCCGGCTGTGCTCATAGCTGAGCACACAGTGCTCACCTAGGTAAGTGGAATGGCCCTTGAAAGCTGGAATATTCTGGTTTAGGACAGGGGGAAAGTGAGCTGTTATTATCATGTATGCAGGGCATCAAAAGCATAGGAAGCACGAGATCTATCTGTCTGTCTATCTATTTATATACCAATTTAATCCTACCGGTACCAGTACGTTTCCAAGCACAATTCAAAGTGTTGGTGCTGACCTTTAAAGCCCTAAATGGCCTCGGTCCAGTATACCTGAAGGAGCGTCTCCACCTCCATCATTCTGCCCGGACACTGAGGTCCAGCACCGAGGGCCGTCTGGCAGTTCCCTCGTTGCGAGAAGCCAAGTTGCAGGGAACTAGGCAGAGGGCCTTCTCGGTGGTGGCGCCTGCACTGTGGAACGCCCTCCCAACAGATGTCAAAGAGGAAAACAACTACCAGACTTTTAGAAGACATCTGAAGGCAGCCCTGTTCAGGGAGGCTTTTAATGTTTAATAGACTATTGTGTTTTATTTTTCTGTTGGAAGCCGCCCAGAGTGGCTGGGGAAACCCAGCCAGATGGGCGGGGTATAAATAATAAATTATTATTATTATTATTATTATTATTATTATTATTTATTTATATAATCATAGAACTATAGAGGTTCACCTGGCAGCTCCATTATTCACCTTTAGGAGCCAGGCAAAAACGTTCTACTTTAACCAGGCCTTTGGTTGAATGTCATCCATTTCCCTTTTGAAATGTATTTTTTTGGGAGGGGGGGGAGTTATTGGGTTATTTTTGTTTTTATTTTGATTATGTATGTTGCATTTTTATATTGTAATTTTATTGTATATTGTATAAGTATACCCTGAGACCTGCGGGTATACGGAGGTGTACAAATTTAATAAATGATAATAATAGAGTTGGAAAGACCCCAAGGATCATGTAGTTCAACCTCCTGCTACACACAGCTTAAGAATCCTCCAGTGAAGGAGATCACACCACCTTCCAAGGTCCTCTGCCCCACTTTCACACCACTCTTACCATTAAAAAAAAATCCTTCCTAGTGTTCACTTGGAATCTCCTTTCTCATCCTTCGAGTCCATTGACTTGGGTACTCCCTTCTGGAGCAGCAGAAAACAAGCTTGCTGCTACGTGGTCTTTGCGGCAGCCCTTCAGATATTTGAAGGTGCCTATCATGTCATCTCACCGTCTTCTCCAAGCTAAACATGCACAGCGCCCTCAACTGTTCCACATAAGGCTTGGTTTTTACACCCTTGGTCATCTTGGTCAGCCCCCTTTGCACACATTCCAACTTGTTAATCTCCTGTTCGTTTCACTGAGAGTTGTCATCAAATTAATCCTACAACAAAATTTTGAGGCAAACTTGGAGGCTTCTGCTTGGGTGAAACATCTTGGGAATTTCAAAAGATAAGGAAAGGGACATTTCAAATAAGCAACAGGGTTTCCACCAAGTGTGGCACATGTCCTATATGGCAGACAGGGGCTCAACATATCCTGAGCTATTTTTTTAAAAGCTTTTTGTAGCTCCCATTGGGATTATGGGTGCCTCCTTGCTTGCTTTGTTTATGAAGTCCTTTATGTGTCCTATTTTGACCCTAAAATGCCACCCACCCTAGGGTTCATAGTAAAATATAGTTTAATAAATGCTAATTAAAAGAGAAAAAATTGAGAAGAGAATGAAATGTTAACAAAGGCCACAGTCTTTATTAAGTCCTATTGAATTCAATGGGGCCTACACCCCATTGGTATTTGGGGGTAGGAATTGCAGTCAAAATCATCATGGGGAGAATAGACATCATACAGATCGAAAGCAAGGTGAAATTAGGTGTTTTACCAAATGCCCAAAGCTTAAAGGAGAGAACCAACCAAGCTTCTTTAGAGAGAGAGTGAGTTCTGGGTCCTGAAATTTGTGTGTTGCAGCACAGAATGAGCTCTCTCATGTCACAACTGGCTGTACTTCTGAGGCTGCATCCACACCATACACTTAAAGTGTTCTTATACCACTTTAACAGACGTGGGGAATGCTGGGAATTGCAGCCCTATGAAGTCAGCACCTTCAACAAACTCCAGTCCCTAATTCCTATAAAGGAAGCCACTGCTTTTATAACAGTTTAATAGAGTGCTTTCAATGTATGGTACAGATGTAACCTGAAGCAGGTGGGACATAGAGAAGGGGCCTGTGATGTTGAATGTCGTGGGAAGACAGGATCAAAAGGCTGCAGGCCTTAAAATATTCCCATTGCCACAGATCACCTTGCGTTCCTTTTTGTGGGGAGGAACATAAGCTTTTAAAATTAATTAAGCAAAATCAATAAATAAATCCAAATGATCAGCTTCATCCAAGAAAGCCTGGCATTGAGTATATTATACCGTCTGTTTGCTAAGATGTGCCACAGAGGCTCTTTTTTGTGTTTTGCCAAAATGTTTGGGCGAGGTGTGGAAGAAAATCTTCTCTGCCTTCATGACTAGCTTGCAGAACTCCCACCTGTGGGAAGCCTGTCTAGATCCATCCCTGATGGTCTTGTCTTGGCTCACAAAGTTATTTCTCTTTTTGAAACTCTGGGCATTTTGCACTCCCTGCTCTCTGATTTCTTCTTATCTGTTGCCTCCTGACCTTTCTCTCTCTCTCTTTCAAGAACATAATAAGAGCCCTGCAGGAGGCCAATGGCCCATCCGGTCCAGTATCCTGTTCTTACAGCAAGCAACCAGATCTCATATATTTGATTTGATTTTAGCTCTTCAGGTAAGCCAATTTAGTGGAAAGGCAGGGTACTGAATAAATAGACTGAGTTAGACATTACTGCAACAAACGTATGATATGATGGCTATATTCTGCCTCCACGGTTGGAGGCAACAATGCTTCTGAATTCTTCTTTGGCGATCACTCGTAGCCGGGTAAGATTGTCTTCCATAAACACGGTTTTAACAATGGGTCCGTAAGTGACTGTGGAGGCCAATTCTGGACCTGCACATCCTTCCACAGTGGAGACATTGGTTTCCGAGTGGGAGTTGATCACGGTGTGGATTTGCCAAGCGTGCCTTCCTCTTAGCATGTTTCTCCCTTGCGTCCTGAGATCAAGTGTCTTCAAAGCCCATAGTGGTCTTCTGCTCGAATCTGACTGGCAGGTTTCCCATAAGGGGCATTTAGTTGGCCACCATGAGAACAGGATGCTGGACTAGATGGGCCACTGACCTGATCCAGCAGGCTCTTCTTATGTTCTCATAGCCAAATGCATGCTTTTTCTCGCACGGTGGAAGAAGTGTTTTCCCATGATGGAGAGATGTCAGTGAAGTGAATACAACATATACTAAACCTGATGCAAAGGAAACCTTCATACTTCTCGATGTGCCTTTCACAAAGCTTCATCTGATGCCAATGCACTTGTACCATTCTCCCACGTGCTGATCTCAAGGGCAGGCGGAATTCCTCCCACCCTCCCTCCCCCCAGCTATTGATTTCCAAAGGATGCAACATGGAGTTTTTGACAAAGTGATAGGTGGACATCTGGGAGCTGATACCTTCTGCCGATAGCTTAGCATGCACATCGGTAGCTTCCAGCAGTGCCTGCATCTGTTCAGGGGGGGAAGTTTATGGGTGTCCTACAGCAAATAAGCTCCCTTGGGAAGCCTGCCTCTGCAGATGGTGGCACTTTGTTTATAATAGCTGAAATACTGCGACAACAGTTATGATGAAAGGAGCAAGCATCAACAGTGGCTTTGTCTTATTTAATGCTGACATCCTGAGGTCAAACCATTCATCTCCTGGGATTGCTCAAAGGTATTAGTCAAAGGCAGAATCTCCTGCCTTATAGTTCTGTTGTGTGATTTATATGTCACAGAGATAAAAGGGAAATTGGAGATGGGTGTTGCTTTTTTTTTTACACTATTTCTTTCACTTGATTGGTTCCCGGTCATTTCACTCTTCAAGATTTCATGTATAAGTCTCTTAACAATTAATAATTTAGTGAATGTTAAAGCATTTATTTTTTGTGTCATTTATATCTTGCCCCATATAGGTGACAACTTTCTGAGCAATCTTATGCATGCCTACTAAGAAATACAATCCATTGTTTTCCATGGGGCTTGCTCCCTATTATTATTATTATTATTATTATTGTTATTGTTATTATTGTTATATCCCAGCTTTTTCCTTGACAGGGTGTCAAGGTGGATTACAGCTAAAATAGAAACAGTTAAAAACATAGAAAAACCAGTCATTAAAACAACCAATTAAACAGTAATAGAATTAATACATACAAACACGCACACACATGATCTATTACAACATTCAGATCATTGCAATAAAAACAGTCAGTTCTCAAAAGCCTGTTGGAAAAATAAAGCGTTCACCTGCTGCCAGAAGGACAAAAAGGAGGGAGCCAGTTGGTTAGAGCGTGGTACTAATAATGCCAAGTTTGCAGGTTCAATCCCCATATGGGACAACTGCATGTTCCCCATATGGGACAACTGCATGTTCGTGCATTGCAGGGGCTTGGACTAGATGATCATCAGGGACCATTCCAACTCAATGATTCTATGATTCTAATTTATATAGGAAGGGAATTCCAAAGTCTGGGAGCAGCCAGCAATAGTTCATCTCCTGTATCCCTAGCAAGCCTGCCTGTGAGTGTGGTGGAACCGAGAGAAGGGCCTCCTCTGAGGATCTCAGAGCCCAGGTTGGTATGAGGGAATATGATATTTTGGTTAGTTGCATTTTAAGTGATGTAGCCTTCACGATCTGCTCCTGTCCTCCTTGTGTGGCTAAATATCCTACCTAACTCAGAGTCAAATGGGTCAAATGGGCCTTAGAAAGCACTGCTAATAACAAGGCCAGTGGAAGTGATGATATTCCAGCTGAACTATTTAAAATTTTAAAAGATGATGCCGTTAAGGTGCTACACCCAATATGCCAACAAGTTTGGAAAACTCAGCAATGGCCAGAGGATTGGAGAAGATCAGTCTACATCCCAATTCCAAAGAAGGGCAGTGCCAAAGAATGCTCCAACTACCGCACAATTGCGCTCATTTCACACGCTAGCAAGGTTATGCTTAAAATTCTACAAGGCAGGCTTAGGCAGTATGTGGACCGAGAACTCCCAGAAGTGCAAGCTGGATTTCGAAAGGGCAGAGGAACCAGAGACCAAATAGCAAACATGCGCTGGATTATGGAGAAAGCTAGAGAGTTCCAGAAAAACGTCTACTTCTGCTTCATTGACTATGCAAAAGCCTTTGACTGTGTTGACCACAGCAAACTATGGCAAGTTCTTAAAGAAATGGGAGTGCCTGATCACCTCATCTGTCTCCTGAGAAATCTCTATGTGGGACAAGAAGCTACAGTTAGAACTGGATATGGAACAACTGAGTGGTTCAAAATTGGGAAAGGAGTACGACAAGGTTGTATATTGTCTCCCTGCTTATTTAACTTATATGCAGAATTCATCATGCGAAAGGCTGGACTAGATGAATCCCAAGCCGGAATTAAGATTGCCGGAAGAAATATCAACAACCTCAGATATGCAGATGACACAACCTTGATGGCAGAAAGCGAGGAGGAATTAAAGAACCTTTTAATGAGGGTGAAAGAGGAGAGCGCAAATTATGGTCTGAAGCTCAACATCAAAAAAACCAAGATCATGGCCACTGGTCCCATCACCTCCTGG
This sequence comes from Zootoca vivipara, assembly GCF_965207765.1. NCBI lineage: Eukaryota > Metazoa > Chordata > Lepidosauria > Squamata > Lacertidae > Zootoca > Zootoca vivipara. The sequence continues at coordinate 27,596,012 of NC_142597.1, read as the reverse complement.
CAAATAGAAGGGGAAGAAATGGAGGCAGTGAGAGATTTTACCTTCTTGGGCTCCTTGATCACTGCAGATGGTGACAGCAGTCACGAAATTAAAAGACGCCTGCTTCTTGGGAGAAAAGCAATGACAAACCTAGACAGCATCTTAAAAAGCAGAGACATCACCTTGCCAACAAAGGTCCGTATAGTTAAAGCTATGGTTTTCCCAGTAGTGATGTATGGAAGTGAGAGCTGGACCATAAAGAAGGCTGATCGCCGAAGAATTGATGCTTTTGAATTATGGTGCTGGAGGAGACTCTTGAGAGTCCCATGGACTGCAAGAAGATCAAACCTATCCATTCTTAGGGAAATCAGCCCTGAGTGCTCCCTGGAAGGACAGATCGTGAAGCTGAGGCTCCAATACTTTGGCCACCTCATGAGAAGAGAAGAATCCTTGGAAAAGACCCTGATGTTGGGAAAGATTGAGGGCACTAGGAGAAGGGGACGTCAGAGGACAAGATGGTTGGACAGTGTTCTCGAAGCTACCAACATGAGTTTGACCAAACTGCGGGAGGCAGTGGAAGACAGGAGTGCCTGGCGTGCTATGGTCCATGGGGTCACGAAGAGTCGGACACGACTAAACGACTAAACAACAACAACAACTCAGAGCTGTCTGACCAGTCAAACTTCAGGAGATTCAAAACATCAGAGGAGCTGTCCAGCAGGGAGCACGGGCAAGATTAGATGCTGTTTCAGCAACTGAGCAGCTCTCTAATCATTGGTGCTGCTCAACTGCTTCCATGCCTGCCATCGAGTCCCTGATCTGAAGCACCTGAAGATCAAGAATCTTCTCAATAACAATTGTCCTCATGCTGTCAGATGAGAACTGTGTTTCCAGCCGGACCACAAATGCCTCTGCTCCTGGAGGTGGGCTTGGCAGTTCTGAAGAGCTGGGGAGGATGAGATCAGTCAAGATGTAACAGTTACAATATCCAGAGTGGTTTAACAATCAATACCTCATCCCAGAGAATTGTAGTTCTGGGAGGGGAACAAGGGGCTCTGAACAAGCTACAGTTTCTAGAATTATTTGGGAGCAGCCGTGGCTGTTTAAAGTCATATCACTGTGCTTTAAGTGCATGGTGAGAATGTGGCCTTGGTAACAGAACCCCCTCCCCTTGCATTCCTACCCTAGCAGAATGAGAATGTCAGAGATGGCAGGGTGCGAAAGATTGAAGACTTCTGGACCCAGCTCTCACACTGACACTACAGGGTAAATGGTGCCATGTGTTTTGAGTTGGCCTAGAGCCAGGCAGCCTTGAAGAGGACTGGATGGAGTGGGGCATACGGTGAGGTGGGGGGGCGGAGGGAGGTGGAGACGGAGATGGAGACTTCAAGGGGATAAAGACAAAAAAGAATTTTTCAGTCCTGGCAGGAAGAATGCCAGAGAAAAGGGCTCAAAAAACTCAGGGCACAGGGCCAGGACAGAGTTGTTATAATCCCTCCGAGGATCCATTTGCCAGCTCCTAAAGCAAAAGAAAAGCGGTGCCCTGAAACAGAGACTAGCTATTTTGCAGCAATTAGCTGTTAGTGCCTGCTGCTGGTGTTGGAGGAGAGCCAGAGGCAGAGCAGAGGCCCAGGCAGGATAAGCACCCAGGTTCTCTGGAACGGATGGAGCGCAGGCAGGCAGGAGGAGGCTGACAAGTCGCCCTTCACTGGGGCAGAGATGTCTGCTGAGACTGTTTTAGAAGTCCATTAGCAGAACCAGAACGGTTGGTTTGACCTCCTTTGAAGTACATGGGGCACACTTGCGTGAGAGAGTGAAGCTGGCTTTAAAGTTTTTGAGAATCCTGGGGATTTTAGGATGTGTGTGTGTAACTTTTACAGAATTAGCTGACATTAGAACTCCCAGAATCCTTTGGGCAGGAAGCCATGACGGTGGTAGAAAACTAGATGCTAGCACCAAACAGGAAATGTTGGGGTGGGGAGGCATCGCTAGCTGGTTTTCATTTTGTGGGTGGATGTTTAAATTCAAGTGCTGAAAGGGAGATGCAGCAGCCTCAGTCCTTTAGCCCTGAATGGGAAGTTCTTCCAAGGGTGCATCTGAAAGCACCCACTGAGCAAAAGAGCATGGGATGGCGCAATTAAGGAAGCAATCTAATTCTGCAGTGCAAAAGCTGATTCATACATAGCTGCTCATACCACAGGTTGACAGTAGCCTCAAGCACCAATGTGCCTGTCCAAATGAGCCACTGTAGGCTAAGTGCCAGAGACAGTACATTTCTCAATGGAGACAAGTTGCGCATTTGGATCAGAGGCTTTAGACCAGGTTTGGGGAAACTCAGCTCTGGTAGCTGAAAGTGGCCCTCTGAGCCCTTCTATCTGGCCCTTGGAGCCTCTTTCCTGCTTTGCACCCACGTTGTATTTTTTTTGCTTGGCTGGGATGTGTCCTTAGACTCTGATAATGCCTATTGCTTTTTTGGGTGGAGCACAGAGAGGGGATTGTAGAAGGATGCCCAGGAGGGAATGTGGTCCTCAGGCTGAAAATTGTCCCCCATTCCTGCCTTAGGCTAGTCTTCAGTTCATTCCTAATGCATCATAATGAATTCTTTTCTTGGCTAGGCCCTAAGCTCACCGATACCAACTGCTAAAATGGTTGCACAAACACTTGCTGCCAATGAGCCATTTCCCCCTGGTCTTATCCTGCAACTCATTGGTCAATAGAAAGCTGTACTCTGATTGGGCTTGGACATTTTAACTCGGGCAGCAGGGAGCCAGTCCCCTCACCTTTGAATGGCAATGCAAACACCTCCTCTGAGATGATGGGTCAGCTCTGGCTCCAGGAGAAGGCAGGAGTATATGTTATCATAACACAAAAGTCCGGGCTGTCCCAATGCATTTAGTTGCCTGAGATGATGGCTCCCTCTTCTATATGCACAATTTGACTTCAATGGCAGTTGAACCTATAGCAACACTGGTGGTCTCCTCCATTGCACCTGAGGCCAGCAGACAAGCCTACAAAGCTCAGGAGGAATTCAGAGAAGGTTTCTGGCATCTGCTGCCTCCATGGGTCATCTGAAGTCATCTCTCTCTGCCTATTGTTAGGGCAGGCCATGGCAAAATATCCATCGTCTTCCACCTGTAAACTGTTACTATGAACAGAACAAAACAGGTCTCTGGGGGAACCATGTTTCTACAAACATGATCCATAGGAAGCGTCTCACCATGTCAGAAGCTTGTGCATTGGCCACGAGTCAATTTGAACCAGATTAAAGTTTGGACCAGGTGTTGGTATGTCTGTGAGTTTAAGAGAGTCTCTTAGCTCCATCTCATTTCGATGCCACTTCTGAGCAGCAAAGAAGTGCAGGAACAGCTCCAATGAGCAGACAGGCCTCGTTCATCCATCTTCCTAGAATCTGTCTGGCTTCATGTACGGATCATTTGTATATACTCTTCTCCTGCCCCTAAGTTGTGTTTCTAAGGAGCCTGCACATGCCACGTGGCATTTCTGTCTGCAGGGGAAGTACGTGAGAGATGGAAGGTTTAGGAAAGCGTTTTGTGTGTGTGTATGTTTTCTTTTACAGAAAGTGAAGGGAGGGGGAAAAAAATCAATCCTTGACCTTTCGAGGAGTTTATGAATTCCTGGCATGGGGATCGATAGGCATCGATTTCTTTGTTTGCATGGGCTTACCATGGATGCTCTCAAGTGACGAAGGTGGCATATCTTCTGAGCAGGGGAAAACAGATGTTGCATTCACATTTCAGCATGGAGTAAAACTATTTCTCCCCATGTGAACCTTCCTTCCATGGTGGCTGTAGATCTGACAATACCTTCTGGAAACAGATGAGACGGTGGGAAGTTGCTCCAAATTTAGAGAAAGTAAAGTGGTTTACAGCACCTCCAGATTGCCACTATTTTCAGATGGGGTTCAATTGCAAGTTCAGGTTGTACATTCAAAGCTGATTAGTGCTTCTGCGTAAGAAGCCCACTTCCCCCAAAGACCAGACCTTTTGCATTAAAGGAAAACAGTGAGGGGAATGCACTGGGAAGTGTGGGATAGAGCCTTTCTTTGACACAGTGTCACCCATCGTCCCCGCAAACAATCAGAAGAAATGCTCATTAAGTACTCAGTGTAGTCTAATCTCCCTGCAAACAAATCAGAACGAATGCCTGGTAAACAGGTCATCTGGAATTGTCCTTGGATTCCTTCTAAAATGCAGCAATAGAAATGATTTACACAGGAAACTGCATGGTTCTTTTTGCTACTGATAAGTGTGTGATGGATTCCAGTTTGCAGAGTTCAGTAACTGGCTCTTATTGACCAGCAACGATAGCTGCTCTCTCCCAGTGGCATTTCTGTAAATTAATGCTGGTGAAGCCACAGGATGAAGCCAGAGTAATGTAGGAAAGGTGAGGCATTAGGGCCACAGGTCTCTGGGCAGAACACAGGCATCAAAAGGGAATGTCGGCAGTAAAATAATGTTACATTGCCTAATGCTTTCTTTTCAGTGTGGATTCATAAAACAGTTTTCAAGAGGGTAGATGAAAAGCCAGACAACAGGTTGCTCCAAGGTGCGTCAGTCAGCCAGTCACCATTACAGCTTCTCATGCCTCTGCCTGCAGCCAGCGCAATAATGAATGTTTAGTCACTGGATACTAGAGATGGCAGTGAAAACAGTTCACTCAAGACACAGATAGGAGTTGTTGTTCTTTTTGTGTATGTGTGTTTTAATGCTCACATCAAAGTTTTGAGTCTGGAAATAGTATCTGGCTTAATCACTGGCTTAGAGTCCTTTTTCTGGCATCTGCTGCACCCGCTTCTGAGACCGGTTTGCATGGCTAGCAGCCAGCTCCCAGCAATGAGGGAAGCAGCAAGGAGTGGCGCAGTTTAACAAGCCTGAAGGCAAAGGGTCAGAAAATGAATATGGGGAGCCAGAGGAACAAAACAGCCACTTATATACACCTTATCACCTGGTGGGGATTTTTCTAATAATAAAACAGTGCTATAGCTGGGAGTTGGGTAACACCATTGCAAACTGGGAGGGTAGAAAGCCCTGCTTTGCTATACGAAACAATTTTGCATGCCTATGTGTGTGTGTTTGGGTGTAAAAAGCCTCTTCCATTGCATTTCTGCATTATTATTTTTTAAATGTACAAATGAATAATAATAATAATAATAATAATAATAATAATAATTTATTTATTTATACCCTGCCCATCTGGCTGTGTTTCCCCAGCCACTCTGGGTGGCTCCCAACAGAATATTATTAATAATAAAGGGATAAAACATCAAACATTAAAAACTTCCCTAAACAGGTGTCTTCTAAAAGTCAGGTTGTTGTTTATTTCCTTGACATCTGATGGGAGGGCGTTCCACAGGGCAGGCGCCACTACTGAGAAGGCCCTCTGCCTGGAGAGAAATACTATTCATCTCAAAATAACTATTTATAAACATTTTATTTCAAGCTGCATACTTTGGATCTCTTTTCTGAGCTGAGAAATGCATCACAACATTTGAAGGAATGCAAAATCTGATGGGCAGGTACTATTCCATCCACACATTAATCTGAGAGGTGTGGATCCGATCAGTGTGTCTTGCAATTTGCAAATAGCCAATTCCTCAAGCATCCAGGCTTAATGTGTAGATATTGCAGAGCAGGGGTGTGGTGCCCCCCAGATGTTTTGACCTTCATAGGAAGCTGCCTTATACTGAGTTAGACCACTGGCAACTGGCAACGGCTCTCCAGGATTGAAAGCCCTACTGGCGGGTGCCAGAGATTGAATTTAGACCCCCTTCATGCAATGCAGAACATCCACCACTGAGCTATGGCCTTTCCCTTAACAGCTTCCTAATAATCATAATAATAATAATAATAATAATAATAATAATAATAATAATAATAATAATAATAATTTATTACTTATACCCCACCCATCTGGCCAGGCCTCCCCAGTCACTCTGGGTGGTTTTCAACAGAATATTAAAAACACAATAAAACACCAAACATTAAAAACTTCCCTAAACAGGGCTGCCTTCAGATGTCTTCTAAAAGTCAGATAGTTGCTTATTTCCTTGACATCTCATGGGAGGGCGTTCCACAGGGTGGGTGCCACTACCAAGAAGAAGGCCCTCTGCCTGGTTCCCTGTAACCTCACTTCTCGCAGGGAGGGAACCGCCAGAAGGCCCCCGGAGCTGGACCTCAGCATTTGGGCAGAACAATGGGGGTGGAGACACCTCCTTCACCCTGACCATTTGCCATGCTGTCTGGGGCTGATGGGAGATGTGTTCCACAGTGCTGGAGAGCTCCAAGTAATGCTAGCCCTACTGCAGCAAGTAGGCTGGACTAGCTGAGTGCATGTTCCCCACTTGAGGTCCAAAGCTTCATTTTGTCCACAGGCTGCTTTCTCCATCACTGCTGCTCACTTACAAACGAACAGCGAACAGGGCTTTGGCAGGTTGACCTCTGGAAGGTGACATTTACCTGGGTGAATTGGGGAACAGGCAAAGCAACTCTGGAGTCTCCTGGGGCTCGTTTCCTGCTAGCTCTTGAATGACTGAAGGTGTGGACGTGAGCCTGACATTCTCTGCTTTCGTTGTGTGCATAAATAAGGCTGGCATCCTCCCACTGTTCTCCAAAGCAGAAAATGGCTTTTTGCTGACAGTTGTGGAGCAGATGAAAGGTGCCGGCAGGGGAACAGGAACAGAAGGTTCTGAGTCTCGTTGAGCTTTAATAGCTCAGGAAAGAGGCGCAGGAGTGATAGATTAGCAATGTGGCTGTGTGTGCACATGTCTTAAAAGTGGAAGCAGAACATCTCATGAGTTAGTCAAGCTTTAAGGAGAGCTACAACCCCACCCTCAACCTGCCTTCCTTTACTCTTATTACATTTGTCTCTTTAACCACATGCCAAATACCACATCTCACAAAGCCTGGGAAGATGGTTTGGGATCCAAGTCCTATTTTGCAGCCCATCTCCACCATGAAGTCTTTGTCTCTTAGTCCTCGTCACTCCCAAAAACAAACAGAGCCTATGGAAATGCAGCTTATCCTCTCTGGTAGGGGCAAGGACTGTGCATGAGCCTCGGGGAGCATCTGAGGGAGAGGTCAAGGGCTTGGGCCCCTGCCCCGGCCTCTTTCAGAGAGTGCTCACCTACTGGCTCCCCTACTAGGCTAGTGGGAGTCAGATGGCTGGAACCAATGCCTAAGCAACCACTCACATCAGTTGTATTTAAATAAAGTTGTGGCCAAATTAATGCCAAAAACCTTAAACTTAAAATATTGTGTGAAGTGTGAGTTATTGGGGGGATGTCTTGGTACCTTGGCACGCAATAGGCATCTTCAAATACCCGAAGGCTGTCACAGGAAAGATGAAGCTTTCCCCCTCTGCTACTCCACAGGGTTGGACCGAAATCTGTTTGATAATGGAACGGACTGTCTTAGAAAGTGGCAGACTCTCCTTCCTTGGAGGTTTTCAAGCAGAGGTTGGATGGTCATTGGTCAATGATTGTTTAATTGTGATTCCTGCAGTGCAGGTGACCCTTGGGATGCCTTCCAGTTCTATTCTTCTATGGCCCACAAAACTGCCTTGCATTTAATTTTACCTGAAGCAACAGAGCTCCTGTGGCATGCTTTGTTAATGATGTGATCTGACTACATCATGTGAAAGGCAACCTCAGATCACCCCGGTCTGGCTAATTATTTGGGGTCCACACAGAGCCAATGCACATCTATAATATGTACCACTGCCTTTGCCACTACTAGCCAGCTGGAAGGGGAGACATTGGCACTTCAAAGCTGAAGAAGCAGTCCATCTCTCCTGCATGCCTCTTATTGCTACGAGGATGCAGATTGCTTGTTGCCGAGCCACTGAGAAACACCAGAGCATGTTACAGCCCTGGTGCCAAATGGCTCTCTTTCGGTTCCTGTATCCAGCTTGCTACTTGATGATGAACACTAGGTGTGTGCTAAGTGGCCACTGATGAGCAGCTGATGTTCCAAGCACCTGGAATGCAAGTCACACCCTTCTGGCTGGGCGGAGGTTGGAAGCAGATTGTGCTTGGTGTAGCAGAAAGGGGGCAGTGGAGAGAAACAGGGGCGAGGGGGGGGGAAGCTGGAAAAAAGCAACACCAGTTTAGATCTAGAAGTCAGGGAGTGGCACTTTGAAGGGGGTGACAGTGTAGTGAGTCTGGATTTATGAGACAAATTCATAGATGAAAAGGCTATCGATTGGTAGTAGCCACAATGGCTGTGTCCTACCTGCACTGCCAGAGGCAACAATGCTTCTAAATATCAGGTGCCAGGAATCACAGGAGGGCAGGTTGCACTCAGGTTCTGTACACAGGCTTCCTATAGACATCTCATTGGTCACTGTGGGTACAGGATGTTGGACTACATAGGCCATTGGCTCGCCCCATCCCCACACAATTCCTTCAACCCCACATCTCTGTCTACCTGCTGCCCCCTTGTCAATCTCCATCACCCCACAGTCCATCCAGAACTTCCCATCACACACACTTCACCAAAAACTCCCCCATTCCCTACAGTTCACCCCAAACTCCCTCTCCCCTCCCCCTCCCAGATTTCTCCAATCCCAATATCCCATTGCCACTTCCACTCACAGAGGAGAAGGTAACGAAGAGGTGAAAGTCTTTCTCTCCTTCACTGGGTGCTACCGACAGAAGGAAGTGAGTGGTGGCATGGGGCACTGTAGAGAGAGACTTTCTCATCTTCATCCTCCTGTGAGTGGCAGAAACAGCATAATCTTGGGACTGGGATGAGTGCAAGGAATGGAGGGATTTGGGATGAACTGGCAGCAGGAGTGACAATGGGTATTGCCTTCAAGTTTGCCTTGGTGAACTAGCAGGCCAGTTACCCACTTGCTGACTTCCACTGATTGGCACTCACTCAGCTGGGCTGCCTTCTTGCTTGGACCTTGAGCTTCCCTTGCCCTGTTGTGCATGCATCATGGAAGCAGGCAAGGGGCGACACAAGGCACTCTGCCAGCCTGCTCACTCACTCCTCTGGCCTGCTTGCTTTGCTCACTTACTCCACCTGCTGCTTTCATGGTGCGGTTTGAGTGGCTGCCTAGTGGCAGGCAAGCAAATTAGAGCTTGGTGATTGTTTTCCTTACAAAAATATTATATAGTAATATTTCAGTAGCTCTAATATTGAGTTCTGTGCTTGATTCCTGCAAGCGCAGGAGTTCTTTGGTGGTATGTTTGTAAATGAATTGATGATTACAATGCCTGCAGAAGAAGCCCAGAACTTTCCATTGCTGAGGAAACAGGAATATGTGGAAATGAGAGTGTCTGAAAGGTGTCGCTGGCAGATGAATAGATGCAACAGAAAATTGTGCATTCCAGTGAGTCTGTCAGCTATCTTGGAAAGGTGTTCCATGGTAATGAGGCTCCCATTCTGAGCCACTTAGTGTTAGTGTGGGGAGGCAGGAAGGGTGGGGGAAGCTGGTCTCATCCACACAGGTGGATGAGCTGGAAATGATGAGTGGATAGTTGGCACCCACCAAGTCAGAGGTGCCTTGCATAGCAAGGGCTTTCGCTAGACCTGCTATTCTCTTCTCTAGGCTCTGTCTAACATGAGCAGTCCCTCCAAGGAAAGCAAGTGACTCCTCTACCAGGCCCATCCTGCCATGGTATCAGGGCTAGGGTTGCCAGACTCAATAGAGGACAGGACTTCTGTGCCTTTAATTGCCCTGCTCTCTTTTGAGTCTGGAAACCTTAAAGAGAAACCATAAGACCCTTTGCTTGGAAATTAAACAAAGGGTCTGCTGGTTTTTCTCTTTAAGGTTTCCAGACTCAAAAGAGAGCAGGGAAATTAAAGGCACAGAAGTCCTGTCCTCTATTGAGTCTGGCAACCCTAATCAGGGAAGCTTAGCCAATCACTGCCAAAATTCTGCTTAATCTTCACCAACTCTGCAACCAAACTTAGTAAACTTATATTGGTTCATCTAACTCAGTATGGTAGTCTTGAAGCATGAAGGATTGAGCTGGGGACCTTCTTCATGAAAAGTCTATGCTCTCTCATTGAGCTATGGCCCTCCCAAACTCATTGGCACATCACATCATAGCTTCCCTTGCAGGACTCTTGTCACCTGGAGTGTTTGCCCTTCCACTTGTTGGAGGCACCAACACCTGGATGAGAGGGGACAATGGCTCTCATGAGGCAGCAGCTTCAGAGACCTAGTCTCCATAGATGCCAGGCTAAATCAGGCCCAGAGTTCCGCAAACCTTCCCCGTCGCCCTTTGATTTAATCTGACAATTTAGCCTGCCTCGCCTACTGTCTCTCCTGATAGAGACACATTTGTTTGATCTCGTACAAACCTCCCCTCTCTGATCTCCTGGTGAAATAATAAATCTGAACCCTTTGAAAAAAAGAAGAGAAACACCAGCCCTGCAGAAGGATTTAAATGGAGGGAGGGGAAAGTGCTTCAAACATTTAGAGTTTCTTAAATGTGACACCTCCAAGTGGAAGGAGACTGTCCATAGACTGCTTCTTTACTTTCATGATATACAAGGCCCATAACTGTTCAGGAGCTCACGGGGGCCGAAAAGTTACTCCCATATATGTAAATATATGCCATCTCTCTAAGGAAACATTTCGGATCAGATGGAGGTGAAATGTTGATTTATTTGTAGAAAACATATATGGCAGCTCCTGGCAAACACTTACCTGCACATCACACATTAATTTAAGATAACTATAACTCCAAGGGGATGGATGCTTGGGAAATATATTTCAGTGTGTATGTGAGTTCTTTTTTAAAAAATCACAACCCTGTCTATTGCAAACAATCTCTCAAAGTCCCTGCCTGGTTAATGGCAGGTTAGAGATCAGTTTGCTGTCATCATTATAGGCAATAGGAAACTGTGTTTGGAAAGCTGTTTGACCCTCCATTTCACAAGTGGATCCTGTAATAACCTGCAATAGGGCAAAAATATATACACACCAGCAGCCGCTGCCTGAGAGTTTTAGGCTGGCTTTAAATGGCTTTGGGGCCTCAATTCCTCCCATCGCCCACAACAAAGAGTAAGAGGAAAAGAGGAAGGTTTTCAATCTCTCCAGAAACAGGAAATGAGGCCAATAAGATAGTGTGTCTTTTGGCCTGCATTGGAAGTGTCTTTAATCTGCAGCTGGGTTTTGCTGTTCCACTGAGACTGTGGAAGGGTGATTATTAGGTATACCTGCAGGTGACTGCCAAGTGCCCCTATGAATGTATGCCGTCCTTGGAACAAATCAGCAAATGAGCCCTCATTTCATGCACTGCAGCTTGTGAGTTCATTCACACGGTATGTGGGTATGCAAAGGCCCCAGCTTTGCAGCAACAGACAAATCGGGTGTGGCCTTTTCATGAGTCACACTGAGCCATGCGTCTCAGGTGGCAGGTTGGGCAAGGGGTGAGCCCTTTGCCCAACCTGCCGCCTGCCATAGCCCCTTCTGGGCTGCAAGAAGGAACACACCACTTTGCCACCCACTGCTACACCACAGGAATGCCTGCTGCCAGTGGCTGTGTGGGTGGACAACCAAAGCTTTGTGACTTGGTAACTTCTCTGTGGTGCCAGTGGTGGTGTGCTGGTTAGAGTGTTGGGCTAGGACTTGAGAGACCAAGGTTCAAATCCTCACACTTGGCCATGAAACTCACTGAGTGTGACCTTAGGCCCATCACTGTCTCTCAGTCTAACCTACATCCCAGAGTTGTTGCAAACTCCATTAAAGTTTTGGAAATTGTGCAGAACAATATTTTTCAGAAGCTATGCTATCAGATATATCATAGAATCACAGAGTTGGAAGAGACCACAAGGGCCATCCAGTCCAACCCCCTGCCAAGCAGGAAACACCATCAAAGCATTCCTGACAGATGGCTGTCAAGCCTCCGCTTAAAGACCTCCAAAGAAGGAGACTCCACCACACTCCTTGGCAGCAAGTTCCAGTGTCAAAAAGCTCTTACTGTCAGGAAGTTCTTCCTAATGTTTAGGTGGAATCTTCTTTCTTGTAGCTTGAATCCATTACAGCTCATCTTTGTACAGAATCCAGGTGGCCAACAATTAAGGCAAGAGCCTATAGCAAAAACAAAACAAAACAAAAAAGCAAAAAACCTTAAGGGGAAGTGCGATGGGTCGGCATAGAATCCAAAAACAGCCACATAAGCACTCAATGGAAAACTGGCAGAGTTCTTGTTATTAGAGCTGCTATTGATGAATTGTCAGATTTTGCATTTGGGGTGTCAATATTTGACTTGTGAGCTGAAATCCACCCTCAGTATTTGATTTTTGGGTTGTAGGAGTGTAATTAATATACAACTGCCTTCCTCAGCCTGGTGCTATTGAGGAGTTCATTAATTCGTTTTCTGTCTTTTATAGTCCACCTTTCTATGGAACCCAAGGTGATGTCTATGTGGTTCCCAAGCAGATCACCCACCCAGGCACTAAGCTGCAGCAGGTTTGTATCCTGAGGGCCATATGCGCCTTCAGACATTGGTACCAGGGTTGTTGGACTCCAACTCCCATTGGCCCCAGCTAGAATGGTGAATGGTTGGAGTCTAAGGCATCTAGAGGGCGCCATGTTGGGAAAGGCTGGGTTAAGGCATGGATGAAAGGATGCATTTTTTTTAGTCAATTTGACTGTGAGCAACCAGTTGATTTTGTCAAATGCTGATTACTGCTGCAAGATCTTTGGACGAAAAATGGAAATATTCATAGAGGCATGTTTGGAAAACAATTGCCATCAAAATCGGTGGAACAGAATTTATTTGGGAGCAGTTAGCTGGAACTCTACCTTTAAAAAATTAAACTAAAACACCACCACCAGCACTGCCATCTGGTGGAAACACTGGCTAAGCATCTGAGCTGTGCCGCTTTGAACCATAATTCTTATCAATCCCACAGATCCTCAGAGGACCCCTATCCCATTCTCAGCATTCTTATTTCCAACACTTCTCCTGCTTCTTTAAAAACAAAGCAAAACCCTACACCAGGCACCCCAAAACTGTGGCCCTCCAGATGTTTTGGCCTACAACTCCCATGATCCCTAGCTAACAGGACCAGTGGTCAGGGATGATGGGAATTGTACTCCAAAACATCTGGAGGGCTGAAGTTTGGGGGTGCCTGCCCTACACTCTCCTTTACTCTGTGGCTTCCCTCATTCCAGCTTTTCATCTTAAAGATTGTTTTCTGTATATTTAGGCTTGCTACACTTTCAAGGAACGCTTATTTATTTCATGGGTAGCATCAATGCATATTATCTGGTCTTGCCCTCTAGCAACTCCTTTTGGGATGGAAGCCCTTGCTTGGGTTAATTTGGTCCTAGGAACATCTCTGAAATACATGGATGTTTGTGTCCTGCACCATAATATCCTAATGTCTCGGATCCTGAAGAAGTGAGATCACAGATGAACCCTGCACACACTCTGTTGGTGGCTAAGTAAGTAGTTTTACAGCACTGAGGGCAGGGAACCAGGCTGCTCCTCTCTTGCAGAATAAGAAAAAAACTGCTTTTGCCCAGAGGTGCAAAGAGCAAAACAATTTTGAGACCTGGGACCCCTTTTTAGAGCCAGTGCTACCTATCTGTTGGAAGCTGCCCAGAGTGGCTGGGGTAACATAGCCAGATGGGCAGGATACAAGTAATAAATTATTATGATTACTACTACTACTACTACTACTACTACTTTCTTTAGGGGAAACTGTAACAAGATGCTCATTCGCATTCATCCAGACAGACAGCTGCCAGATGTATAAACAAAAGTAAAAACTGGATATAAACTTTAAAATATGTTGTCCATGATCTCACTTTGAATATGAATGTGATAGCACTGTAGAGTAGAGATGAGTGAATCTGTCATTTTTTGATCTCCCAGTATCTCAATTCCCCAATCTTAAATTCTCCACACTTTACAGCAAGCTGCAATTTCCATGGAAGTTCACCAGCATTTTTGCTGCACAAATTTCTCCTAACAGTAACAGGCACGTTTTCCATGCCCTTCTGACTAACGTACACATTTCTGCAAGCCATTTTCCCAAATACAATGCACATTTTGTGCGCGCGTGCTATTTTCACTGATATATTCATTCTTATGCACACTTTCCCTTAATACATGGGTATTGGTGAGCATTGCTTGGTTGGCGAACCGCATAGCAAAATTTGGATCAATGCAAATGTTGAAGGACAGTTGCGTTTCGGTTCGTATACTGTTTTGGGAAGTACAGATCTGACAGATTTGGCTTCAAATGAGGCCCGGATCGAATGTCTCCCCATCCCCTGCTGTAGAGATGCAAGAAACACGGAAGGCAATTACGTTGTCTGTCTCTTACAAAACAGTGTTGCTTCTGTATGCTTCTCACATATCTGCCTATATACTCTCATCCACTTTTTCTCCCTCTTCCCTTCGCACATCAGAAGTGGTTTGGGAAAGCTTAGCCAAGAAATGGTGGGGGGAACGGGGGGGAGGCCCTTTTTCTTGCTGTTTCAAAATGTCAGGAAGTCTGCCTGCCCCTCTGTCTGAACTTTTTTAGCCTTTGCTCGGAGCAGCAGCTTCTGATAGGAAAGGGAGAAGTATTAACAATTTCTTTGTATGTGCTCAGAATGAGAAAGCGAATACCTTTGGACTCTGGAGTTCCTGGCATTAAACTGTCTTTGAGGACCAGGAGCTGAGGAGCTTGGAAGGGCCAGGACCCCTTTGGATCATCTAAGCTCCTCGGCAAGATTTTCGCCTTAGATTTCAGATCAGCAAAAACAGGGGAAAAACATTATTTTTGACACAGAAGAGGTACGAGGCAAATGGTGTAGGTTGCATTACACCCAAATACTCTGAGAGGGATCAAACTGCTCTAAACTGAAGAGTTGGTGGGATGTCTTATGTTCATTAAAATTTGTTTGCTTGATTGAAATAAGTAAATGAATGCATTTCTTTGGCTGTGATTTATCACAATCATACTAAATGATGAGTGGAAAGCAAAATGAAATCCAAACACAGTCCTTGCACAGTTCTGCTCCTCAGATCCAGCTATAGTCCTTTTTTTTTTTTTGCTGGATTAGTGCCCCACCCAGAGACAAATAAGATTGTCCAGTTTCCTTTCAAACTCCCTCATCTCTCCCCCCCCCAAATGTCATTATATTGAGGAACCGAGGAAGTTTCCATGCCAAAAACAGGCTAGTGGACGTACCATTGCCTCTCTTAGGCAGGCACGGGCCACCTCCTCTCACCTGGAGGCATTGATCACTGCCCTGGCTCAGCCTACTGACCCATCCTTGCTTGAATCTCTATCAGCCATGAAGTAAAGGATTGAGAGCAGAAGTGGCTGCCTGAACTAATCCCAGGACCTTGGCCACATCCCTGAGGTGCATTAAGTGAAACTCATTCAGTGCATCAGGACTAGACCGTGCTCTGGATCCCTCTTGAGATTCAACAGAGCTGAGGTCCCAGTGGGTGCAAGTATTTTTATTTTGTTTTTCAAAAGCCAAGCCTTGGAAACCCCTACTTTGGGGGGGGGGAATGATATCTCTATTGTAGTTCTTGTTAGGGTTGCCATATTTCAAAAAGTAAAAACCAGGGTTCTTGAGCTTTTTTTTTTTTAAGGAAAACCCAACAGTTATTGAGCTTTTTTAGACAGACCCCAAAGTTATTGTACTTCTTTTTTTACACAAAAACGCCAACCCACCCACCCCTTGCGCAGTTTCCCAAAGGACATGCCTAAGATCCAGGACAAAGCGCCGCCTTTCAGAAATCCCCCCCCCCGACATCAATTCTGCCTTTGAAATCCCATCCCAACGTATGGCAGCCTTATTATGCTAATGGTGCCATGGACCCCCTGGGTAGGTTATGGGGACCCTCTGGGGTCTGCAGACCACCAATTGGGAAGCACCGCTCCAAATGCTTTGCAAACAAGTCACAGTGGGCCACCGTATTCTTTATGTTAGGGCGCCAACAGGTTAGTGTGCTGAAGGAGGCAGTCGAACGCAGATGGGGCCTAGGTCTAACTGTCCGGGCCAGGAACCAGCCGAGGTCAGGTATCAGTACGGGGGTCAGGAGAAGCCTGAAGTCAGGAGCAGTCCGCGTCAGGAACCAGCTGAGGTGGGTATCAGTACCGAGGGTCAGGAGAAGCCGAAGTCAGAAACACTGGAATCAGGAACAGGATGAGCAAGGACAACCACGCACTTCAGCACAGCAATTGCAAGTGTTGGCAAAGGGAGCAGCCAGCCTTCCTTAAGTAGCCAGCTCATCACCATGTCTCCAATTGTTCCCTACGTTTCTCAGCTCTACGCTCTACAGCTGTGAAGGGAGGAGGGGAGGGGGCCTGCCGACTCCTCTCCTCACAAGGGCCTGATTCTGCCTCAACTCCTTCCTCCTCCTGCTCTGGTCTTCCCTCTTCTTTATCTGCTTCTTCCTCTTCTGAGGAGTGACGCCACCGGTCTTCTCCAGGTATGAAGAATTCCATTTCCCCAGATTCTCCCGTGGGGGCATCCTCCCCGGGGGGGGGGGGGCTTGCCACCACTCCTCCTCGTCTGGTTCAACCCTGACACTTTAGCCCTGAATTTCAAATTAATGTGCTTTAGGCTAGTGGGCATCTCTCAACTGTTTTGGCAGGTATCCTGTATGAGATCTCATCTGCTGGCAGCTGTCATACCCAAAATGCCACTGTATAGCTGCTGTAGATTTCAGTTATTTGGTGTCTTTCTTGGGAGAATAGTCAGCATCACCCTATTGAGACAATAAGGAGCATTTCCATGGACATTTCTGTTCTCATAAAAAGGGACACTCCGTGTGCAACAATGATTTGTGGGAAGTGGTAAAATGCTGCACAGGTCTGTCCATCCAGGCAAGCATTGAAATCAGGCATCCCCAAACTGCGGCAGTGGTCGGGGAAGATGGGAATTGTAGTCCAAAACATCTGGAGGGCCGAAGTTTGGGATGCCTGCTTAAATAGGCTCCATTTGCCTGCAACAAAATAAGCAGTTCACTATGTGATCCCTGATTGGCTGCAATTGTCCACATGACCAGTTTGGGGGTCAGGGAACTTTGCTTTTGTTCCTCCTTCAGTTTGTTTGTTCTCAGTAATATGAGCATCAAGCCATATCTAATTGGCCTGGAAGGGTTGGGACATTACTTTCACTACTGGCTCCCTGATTGTTTGGGGGTCACACTGAGAAGAATCCCTAACCACAAAAATTGCATCAAAGCTTCAGAAGCTGGGGAGGGCAAATGCAGAAGGGTTTTGGGAATGCTGAATATATGGAAATTGAAGAATAGTGGGGGTTTTTAAGGGGGGGGTAGAACTGTCTCCCTCTAAAGATACTACTACCGGTATCAGCTCCAAATTCAAATTTACATAGGAGAATTTTGGGGAGCAAATTCTGTTCAGTTAAGTAGCTCCTCTGCTGTGGGGGGGGGATCCATGGCACTGCATAAAGTGTAAATTGGCTCTGCATCAGAATCAGAACCCAGGTCCTTCAGGCTGCTGCTTAGCGCTCAGCTCCACTTGGCTGTAGTGCTTTGATTGACAGGAGTCCATCATTTTCCATGGCAAGCATGTGATGTCTTCTGTGTTGCAGCACCTGCTGTTATCTAGCTAAATGTAATACTGTAGGGGTAAGAATGCTTAGCCAGTCAAAAGCTCTGATTGGCTAAATATCCTTAAGTGATTTTAAAATGAGGGATGGGGGAAAAATATGTCAGGGAAAAAAATAATGAAGTTTGTGGCTCAGAATCTTAAGCAGTGTATTCTGTCAGGGCTCCTTGCTTTCCATAGATTAACTCACCCCCTTTGGAATGCTTGCCAGCCAATTGGAAGGGCTCCCTCAAGCCAAGCTATTTTATAATTAAGTGATAATTGTTTTTGCTGGGGAGAACATGAGAAAGATAAACAGCTTGAGGAATCAATAAGCATCAAGGTCATATGCTGAATTATTTACTGAATCATCTGCTATTTATCTTTCAACTTTTCCATGCGAGGGAGAAACTGTGTCTTCTTTGTCAAAGATTTCACAGCCACTGAGCTAGATTTCTGCTTGCATAGGGGGGAGGAAATGCTGCAGATCAGGTGCGGGCACCATCTTCAAAGTTTTGGCCTGCTTGGTTCTTCTAGAGTAGGGATGGGCAATAGAGGTAACACCAGTTGTGGGATAGTGGCTAGAGGGGTGGACTAGAACCTGGGAGACCAGGGTTCAATTCCCCACTTGGCCGTGAAACTCACTGGGTGACCTTGGGTGAGTCATTCACTCTCAGCCTAACCTACTGCACAGGGCCAATGTGGAGATAAATACAGAGGAGAAGTATGTATCCCACTTTGAGCCTTGGAGGAAGGAAGGTGGGATATAAATTAAATAAATGAATAACAATAAATATTACAGGAAGTAGGGGCAGTGTCCTACCAAACTTAGTCTGTCCCCAGACAGCTGCCTACTTCCTTCCTTTCAACAAATCTAGGAGGTGGCCCTGGTTGCCATCTTCCATGTGTGAATTAACAGGCCATCTGAGATCCACCACCTGAGATCCACCACCACAGAGGGAGGGGATTTGCAAAACCCTGAGTCAGAACTTCCCTTTGGAATCACAGAGAGCTAGGTTGGTGTAGTGGTTAGTGTGTTGGCCTAGGACCTGGGAGAGACCAGAGTTTGAATCTCCACTCAGCCATGAAGCTCACTGGTGTAGTATAATGATGTTATTTGTGCAATGTATATTGAGCCTCACACCTCACATTTAGATACTTCCAATTCTGTTTTAAACTTGTTGCTGATTCTCTTTGGAATAACATATATGACACTTTGCATCTACCAGCCATGAATTATTTGCACAACAAGAGATCTGCCAGTGGGCATTTCAGAACACTCTTGACTCTCTGAGCTTTGCCTGGGGATTCTCTGGGGCA
Source organism: Zootoca vivipara (assembly GCF_965207765.1). NCBI lineage: Eukaryota > Metazoa > Chordata > Lepidosauria > Squamata > Lacertidae > Zootoca > Zootoca vivipara. The sequence continues at coordinate 27,577,164 of NC_142597.1, read as the reverse complement.
GGAAGCATCAAAGGAATGAGCGCACTGTGATTTGAAAGTGCTCTTTTCCCCATGATGAGCTTTCTGGAAGCCAAACAGCCAACGGCACGTGCAAATTGCTCCCAGGCGTCCAAGCAGAGACAGTTCCATAAACCAGAAATGAGTTGGCCGCTTGTGTGCCACAAATGGCAACTGTATATAGATAGGGGTGGGTGAGCAGGTGGGCAAGCTTTTCTGCAAGCGAGTGCCTGAATTACGCCACAACCAGATCAAGTCTCCCCCTACCTGCTTTTTGGTAAAGGAAACAAGGAGCACATCCATACAAATCAAATACTTCACGGCTCACCTCCATTGACTGTACATTTTCATATTAACTGACTTGCAGCTGAACTCTTGCAAAGTGCATCCCACACAGCAAAATTAATGTACATAACCAGATGCTAAGGGCTTTCAAGAAGCACTTCTTGTAAGATTTCAGCACCTTGCTGTGTGAATTTTGCTGAGAAGTACTGTATGCAGTTAGCAAGAGTTCAGCTGCTGCAAGTAGATTAAGATGGACACAAAGTCACATGTGGAGGGGCAATGGGAAGAGACAGAGCTATGCCACAACACCATGAAGGCTGTCACATGGGGCTCCTAAGTGGGAAGAAGTCAGGTTAATATTGAACAATGGGAGCTGGTGCCCATTGCGACTGGTGAGGTAGAAGGCTAGGAGCCCAACAGTAGATGGTGCCAGAGCCAATGACAAGCAGTACCCACTTCTTCTTTTTCTTCTTTGGCAATCACTCGTAGCCGAGTAAGATTGCCTTCCATGAACACGGTCTTAACAGTGAGTCCGTAAGTAACTGTGGAGGCCAATTCTGGATCCACACATCCTTCCACAGTGGGGACTGTTGGAGATTCATTCCCCGTGTGCAGACATGAGTTTGTTGTCTATCACATGACTGTATATGTGTTTACTTTCCAGAGGAATGAGAAGTGATGTAGACAGGATGTTTTGTCTTACTGTGTGTTCCTGAAGTGGGACTGTTGTCCTTTGTTCTTTTTCTTTGCTGTCTGATGCTAGAGAGAGACAGTGCTCTTTGTATTTACAGTGGTACCTCGGTTTATAAACACAATTGGTTCCGGAAGTCTGTTCATAAACTGAAGCGTTCATAAACTGAAGCGAACTTTCCCATTGAAAGTAATGGAAAGTGGATTAATCCGTTCCAGACGGGTCCACGGAGTACTCAACCGAAGCGTACTTAACCCAAAGCATGGGTGTAATTGGTTCCGGAAGTCTGTTCATGAACTGAAGCGTTCATAAACTGAAGTGAACTTTCCCATTGAAAGTAATGGAAAGTGAATTAATTCGTTCCAGATGGGTCCGCGGCATTCGTAAACTGAAAATTCATAAACCGAGGTGTTCATAAACCAAAAATTCGTAAACCGAGGTGTTTATAAACCGAGGTTCCACTGTATATGTAAAGTAGATTAGCCAAATGCTGTGCTGCTGAGTTCTGTTACGCTACTACACAAACCTCTGCGGATCTGCGAAGTGTGCTGATGTCAGTTGGCATCAGTCGCTGTGATGTTTTGGCTGAGGAATACTTTTGAAGCTCCCGAACAATCTCCCAGGAGGGAGAGAACATGCCGGCTGGGCATGTGTCTCTGCCAAGGTTCTACTCAAGAGTAGAACATCCTGACAGGGACATAGGTTCCTGGGCAGGAGTTGATCACAGTGAGGGGTTGCCAAACATACCTTCTTCTTAGCACATTTCTCACTTTCATCCTGAGTTTGAGCGTCTTCAAAGTCCATAACACCTTTGGTAAGAGCTGTTCAGGCCAGTGTTTCCCAATTGCCTGTGTTTATGTTACTTTTTTTAAGATTTGCTTTGAGAGAGTCTTTAAATCTCTTTTGTTGACCACCAGCATTACGCTTTCCATTTTTAAGTTCGGAATAGAGCAGTTGCTTTGGAAGACGATAATCAGGCATCCACACAACATGACCAGACCAACGAAGTTGATGACTGAAGAATCATTGCTTCAACATTGGTGATCTTTGCTTCTTCCAGTACACTGGCATTAGTTCGCTTTTCTTCCCAATAGATGTTTAAAATTCTAATTCTAGCTTTGTCCCCATCCCCATCCCTGCTGAATTCCACAAAGGCATCAATGAGACTGAGGAAGAGGAAACTGCAGCCAGTGCCACCCCTTGAGCTGGTTGTAAGTCAGAAGGCAGAGTGTGGTTGGTGGGGCAATGCCCCATTTGCCCTAATGGGCCAGCTTCCACTGCTTGGGGCAGAATGCTCCTCCCAGGCACCACCACTTTCAGAAGAGCTGGCTGAGGACAGGCAAAGCTTGGTAGTCCAGTGCCCCTTTCTCCCAAAACAGACCAGCTCCCGCAGCTGCAGATGGAGGCTAAATTTCATTGACGATCCTGACCGCATGGCTCCAAAGGTGGTGCATATTCCCACGCAATCGAGCCTAAACCGAAGCCTGCAGACATCACTCTGCAAGCAGAATCCATTTTCCACAGTTACTCCGAACACCGCCTGACCGAAGAGATCTTCAGTTGTGTTTCTGTAGTGGCAAAAGAGAAAGGATGTTCATCTTTCTGTCCATTTTAGAAAACCACTCCCCAGCCTTCCCCCCCCCCCCAAGGATAACACAATAATAGCCAGGAGTGTGTATATATACCCATCGCTTTGCTCTCCATAAACCTACTTCATCTAAAAAAAGAAGCCTTGTGGTGACATTATTTAATCAATATGGAGAGATACATGCAGTGATGGCAGAGCAAACCTGGGAAGATTATAGTGGCAGGGAAACCGCCGAGCAGTTACCAGATTGACAAAGGGCAACGGCGGCACCGCGTGCGCAGGGGGAGGAGGGGGGAGGCCCATATCATCAGACAAGCTGACAGATTGATTGTGAATCTTGTTAATTGTCCAGTTCAGTGCAGGGGCTTCAGCGCCACATTGGGAGAAATGGCACTTAGCCACTGCTTCTTAGACATGAGCAAAGAGGGCTTGGATGGGATGAGCTTTTCTTTCTTGCAGCAATGCACCAAAAATGCAGTCCACACACCTCACAGTGCATGCTCCCAGGTACATCTCTGGGAACCTCTGGAACTTTGAGGAAGTGTGCAAGTGTGCTCCTGACTGTTCCTTGGCAAGCAACATGTCATGGGCAGGCCGAGTCAGGACTGCCAGACCCTCTAAGTGTCCCTATTTTCCAGGGACAGAGCTCATTAACCCCCATAGGGAATAGTGAGGGTTGCGGCCAGACCTGGAGGAAATGACTGAGTGTGTGTGTTGGGGTGGGTTTAAGCTAATTGGAAGAAGATGATTGGGGAACTGTGTCTCGCTGGGGAGAATTGCATGTATCTAATTTTTGATTGACAAGGGGAATCCTTAAATACTCAGCGTTTTGGGGGTTGAGTCCCTTCCTGCTAGTGATTTCAATCTCCCTCCCGCCCACCTCCTTTTTCTTTGCTGGTTTAGGATGACCTTGCTATGGTGCCGCCTGTATTCAGGGGCCAGTAGGATTTTTTTTCCATTTGGCTGATTGGCTGTGCCATTTGGTTTTTCGCCTACTGCTTAGCAATAGTCACAACTTGTTAGGTTGGCAGGTTAGGCTTTGGTTGATGAGTTTGGGAGGGGCATCGCATGGAGGTGCATGCCCCTCAGTGTTGCTCTTATAGAAGTATTCCATTAAAGGAATCCTGGGGCTCCGGGGCTCTAGTCTTTACACACCCGCAATGGTGCGGGGCTGGGGCCAATACAGAGCATGAGCCTTGGGGAACATTTCTGGTGGGGGAGATTGCCTGGGCTCAGCTATCTCCTCCACCATGGGGTGTTTACTTGACTTTCCTATTGTAGGAAGTCAGAGCTGGTCCTGTCCCACCGTGGGGCAGAAGATTAACCAAAGCCTAAGACCAACACTCAAAATTAATTTGTAATTTTTGAATAAAGTTGTGGCCAAAATTATGCCAAAAACAAAACCTAAAATAATGTGTCTGTCTGAGTTATTGGTGGGGAATTTCTGGGGGGTCTTGGCTCGCAATGCCGGAGTTACAGAAGCCACCCTGGTTTCTGATTTGACACCAGAATATCCTGCTTTTCCTTAGGATGCCCCTATTTTCAATAGAGAAATATTGGAGGTTATGGAGTTATGCAGTCCCCGAGCCAAGGAGATAAGTAACTATACAACTTTTAGAAGACATCTGAAGGGAAGGGTTTTTTTAATAATAATAAAAATGTTTCATTATTATTTTTTGTATGTTGGAAGCTGCCCAGAGTGGCTGGGCAGCCCAGTCAGATGGGTGGGGTGTTATTACTATTATTACTATTATGAAATATTATGTCCCTATTTTCTTTGGAGAAATCTTTGAAGGGTACCGATTGCCCTGGCTCCCACCTCCCAAAAATGCATTCATTTGCGTTCATTTCTCTGCCCATTTTCCATTCGAATGCCTTACGACATGTACTCCCAGGAGGGAAATCAATCTTTGGGCTGACTAGGGCTCTTCCCCTCCTGTAAAACAAAGGTAGCCCAAGACCTGTGAGGTCGGTGCTGTCTATTTGTTGAGGTACAGACATCCCAGTATCATACCTTCCAAGTGTCCCTAAATTCCAGGGACAGTCCTGGAATTATGAAAGCCAGCCTGGCTTCTGATTTGATCCCAGAATGTTCCTATTTCCCCCACTGGTGCCACAAGTTCTCAGGTAGGAGGATGAGCCAGTGTTTCTCCTGAGCAGCAGTGGTGGTTGCAAGAGAGCATCCTGTTGCTTCTCCATGGCCTCTCCATGGCTGCCACTGCCAGCCTCTTTGGGCAGCTTTCAGCAGTTGCTGGAGGACGGGCGAGGAGGAAAAGCAGCAGCAGCCGAGGCCCAACCCTGCATGACATGACGGCTCTGAGGGGCAGGCAGAGGCAGGGCTGCCGTGGGTGGAAAAAAGAGGGAGCGGAGTGCAAGTAGTCTCGATTTTGTGTGTTTCTGTGCATGTATGTTTTGTGCATCCGTGTCTAATATTGCCCCTTTCTACAATTTATTTATTGGTGTGTGTTTTTCTTTTTGTAAATCTACCAAAGAATGAACAGAACAGAAGGGAAGAGAAGAGAAGAGAATAGGGATTAAGGGGTTTCTCAAGACGGGGGAGGGCATGTGTTCTGTGTCCCATTGGTGTAGTGGAGGTGTAAATGATCTGCAGGGGGTGGGAAATGGGGGTGTTTGGGGGTCAGTTTGGGGGGAGTGAGAAATGTCCCTATTTTCATCTGAGGAGTGTTGGAGGGTATGCCGTATCCTTCATGCCAAGGATCGATGCCCTTGACAATCTGCTCATCCTATCTCTGAGCACATCCAAAAAAGCTGGGGAAGTCTCTTGGCTAATGAATTTCTCATAAAGGGAAGAAGTGGCTCGCACACTCAGTTACCCTCCTGGGAGCCAGGAGTACATTAGTCATCAAGCAGGGAGCCAGGAATTAGACCTCAGCACGGCGTTTGCACTCGCCTTCCAGATGCCTTTTTATGGATCAAGTGATCTCCAGCGAGCTCGATCCAAGCAAAGAGGCAGCGCGTTAATCTGTAATGAAACGCAAACCAGCCCTGAAGGGGAAGATGACTGAGATGGAATGGGAGCCTGGCAGATGGGAATGTTCTCAGCAAAGTCCCTCGCTGCACAGAGCAGGCCTGGGCCAGATTCTTCCTATTTCCCTTTCTTCTTCTGCACCACCCTTCCTCTTTCATCCTGAAAAAGTGGGGGGGGGGGAGAGACACCAGAAAAACAGGAAAGAAAAATATCAGGAAAAAATATTTCTGTAGCATGGGGGGGGGGCAGAGTTTAATCTCCCCCCTCCCATTTTTAAAGAAAGGTTTCATATGAAACAGAATATCTAATAGACACACGCACAACATATATTTATAGTGTGTGTATGTATCCATATACATATATTCACACACATATCTTCTAAGTGGGAGAAAGGTTTGAAATGAAGATGGTTTTTTTGTGCAAAATGCAGGCATGCAAGCCTAAAGATGACATGCTCATGTTATATTTATGAAGTTTCTTTCTTTCTCTCTCTTTCTGCCTTTTTACTTAGATTTGAATATATATTTTTTTACATTTTGGGGAGGAGGGGGGAAAAAACCCTCGCTCTTTAAACATTTATGTCCCTACATCATGATTAATTTAAATGGGGAAAGTTATAGTTTTCTGCAAAGTGTCTTTTGCTCATGCAAATTCCTTCTGCTCCTGTGCACGTGGGATAACGTCAAAGGGTTGGCCACTGGGTAGGCATTGACCAGTAGGCCCTGGGCCAAGTGGCACCATGGGCCACCCTCTAGCAGCTATTGGAGCCATAGTGGTTTTCCAGGACCATTGCTTATGTAATAAATTATTATTATTATTATTATTATTATTATTATTATTATTATTATGTGTGCCCAAGCCTTCCAGTCAGAGCAGGGCAGCAGGATCTGAAAAGCCACCCTTTTAATGTGAACCCACTTTTGTCATTTCTGCCTATGGTGCTGTTGCAGGTGGGGTGGTGGATATTTGGATCTGGTTCTGAGGACAACAGCTGTCCCAAGAAATAGCATCGTGCTTCCTCCTTCAGTCAAGGAGCATATTGGAGCATTTCGGATATGCTCTACCTCCACGACTGGAGGCAGCAATGCTTCTGAATACCAGTTGCTGAAAACCACAGGAGGGGAGAGTTCTCTGGCGCTCAGGTGCTGCTTGCTGGTTTCCTACAGGCATCTGGTTGGCCACTGTGAGAATGGGACACTGGATTGGATGGGTTATTGGACAATCTGGCAGGACTCTTCTTATCTTCTCATAGACATGGGGCCAGACAAATTCATGAAGGATAAGGTAAAAGGTAAAGGACCCCTGGACAGTTAAGTCCAGTCAAAGGCAACTATGGGGTTGCGACGCTCATCTTGCTTCAGGCCAAGGGAGCGGGCGTTTGTCCACAGACAGCTTTCCGGGTCATGTGGCCCGCATGACTAAACCGCTTCTGGCGCAACAGGACACCGTGACAGAGACCAGAACGCACGGAAACGCCATTTGCCCACCACAGCAGTACCTATTTATCTCCTTGCACAGGTGTGCTTTCAAATTGCTAGGTTGCCAAGAGCTGGGACCAGGGCCGTCTTTACCAGGGGGTGCAAGGGGCGTGGGGCACCCGGGCGCCTAATTCTGGAGGGCGCCAGGCGCCCACCGCTGAAGCCGCCTAAGCTCTTAACTATCTACCTCTTATGAAATAATTTTGATCAAGCTAGAAAAACAAAATACATATATACCTACCAGTAGGTATTGCCAAAATGTATACCTACTGTTTCACTAAAGGACTTTCGATTTTGTGCGCTCATTTACCAAAGACGCGCCACACCGCGCCGCGCCAGCACCAGCACTTGTTGGACTCAACAGCGGTGCTTGTCATTCTCAACAGCGCTGTGCACGCAAAATAACTCTTCTATCAAAATATTACATTATGTATTGTATTGAGCTGCTATGCGGCAGCGGGGTCAGCGGCACCTATCACACGACTGATGTTTCTCCTAAGTAGGTGCCTAAACAATACTTATAAGTTTAAGTGTGGTGGTGTTGTATACTTAAGTACAGTGGTACCTCTACTTACAAATTAAATGCATTCCGAACGCACATTCGCAAGTCGAAAAAATTGGTAAGTCGAATCCCATAGAAATGCATTGGGAGAAAAAATTCGTAAGTAGAAAAAATCCTATCTAATCCAAGATGGCAGACAGAGCTCCATTCGTAAGTAGAAGCATTCGTAAGTAGAGTTATTCGTAAGTAGAGGTACCACTGTAAAAGTGTATTGTAAATAGTGTTATTTTATTTACCCTTCTTTCGTAAACAAGAGATAAGGCGTAAGTGTGGTGTCTGATATAAGCATAACAAAAGTTTATTTTGGGGCTAAACTAAATTTGGGGGCGCTGGGGGGATCTTTGCACCCTGACGACCCATATGCTGAAGACAGGGCTGGCTGAGATAGAGCAATGGGAGCTCACCTCGTAATGGGGATTGGAACCGCCAACCTTCCGATCTGAGCCAAGAGGTTCAGTGGTTTAGACCACAGTGCCACCTGTGTCCCTGTGATAAGGCTACTAGCCACAATGGGCATGTTTACCCTCCACTGTCAGAAGCAATGTGTTCCTGAATGCTGTCTGCTAGGAATCACACATGGGGAGTGTGTGCTCTTATGCTTAGGTCCTGCTTGCAGTCTTCCCACTGGCATCACTGAGAAAAGGGTGCTGGATTAGATAGGCCACTGGCTCTTCTCACATTCCCCTACCACCACCACCACTTTTTCCATGCACAGATTTTTTTTTTAAGCATTTTTTTGTTAAATCCACCCCATGCTGTGAAGTACACCAGCTTGCCATGAAAACAGCCATTAGTCAATGGTTTGTCACTTTTTCAAGATTCAAAGGACACACCAACAGATTCCCCCCCTTTAATAACCTGTGCCTTATGGACAACTGAAGCATGCATGTCTAGGGTGCTGTAGGAACCTCCTCTTGATGTCGGAGAAGAATGTGAGAACATCACATCTACTGAGGGTACAATCTGTGTACCTGTGCATGAAACGACTTGAGTTGCACACTCATACAGTTATTCACCACTAACGTTTGTTTCTTTGTTGCATTTATATCTCATTTTTCTCTTTCCCTCCTCACTTAATCCACTCAACAACCCTGTAAAGCAGGTTAGGCTGAGAGAGACTGTGACTGGCCCAAGGTCACCCAGTGAGCTTCATGGCAGAGTGGGGATTTGAACCCTGGTCTCCTGGATCCTAGTCTGACACATGAATCACTACATCACACCACAAGTGTACAGTTTCTGAACAGTCTGAATGATAGGTGAGCTGTACAGATAAAGAGGTGTGTACACTCTTCTGCACAAATACTTGTTCATGTGTTGAGAAACTTATATGATAAGTGTAATGTCTGAGCCTAAGGCGGTGATGGCCAAACTTGGCCCTCCAGCTATTTTGGGACTACAATTCCCATCACCCCTGACCACTAGTCCTATTAGCTAGGGATGATGGGAGTTGTAGTCTCAAAACAGCTGGAGGGCCAAGTTTGGCCATCACTGGCCTAAGGTGAGATGCTTATAGCCTATCTAACTTGGGTGTAAGACAGCAGCGAGTGTGTGTGTGTGTGTAAAAAGGCTTTCTAGAGTTGGTAATAATAATATAAAAAATACTGCCAGATTACAAGTCTGATAGTCCGAGTTCTGCAGCCCAAGGACAGAATCTAGGCTGCAGTTCCAGACTGCATGAGGATGATCAGCCAACTTTAATGGCCAGTCATGATCCACCGAGCTCTATGAAGCCCTGATCTCAGAACCTGCTTCCCAGTCTGAGTTAGGGATGGATAAATAAATCTATTTCCAAGTCCATGTCTCTTTTGCATGTGTTCACCCACAAGTCCATTCCATCACATTCCCAGGTAAATCTGAAAATTTGCATCTAAATAGTATTTCAATATGAGTTCTTAAGTGTATATTCTCCCCAAACAAACCTATCTAAGCAAATCTTCTCTCAAAAGACACATTTTCAAATGCATTTTGATACTTTAAAAAAAAAGTACTGCATTAAAATATTCAGGCTGTGTGATAGCCACTGAACAACTAAATTTTGATCTGCACATTAAATTTAGCATTAGGTTTATTAAAATTCTGCATCACTTCCCACTAAAAAGATTCCCAAAGTGATTTGAAACTAACTTTTTAATGCGCGCGCGTGCGCGCACGCACCCACACAAAATCACACAAGCATTATTAAAAATTAATGTAACAGTATGGCAATGTATATTTGGTGCCGCCAAAAAGCTAGGGAAAACAGAAGTGTCTTTGGCACTGAAATAATGACAAGGTTGGTGCCGGGCAGGCTACTCTGGGGAGAGCATTCCATAGATATGGAGCAGTGGCAGAAAAGGCCCTGTTCTCTCATTGCCCTAGACATGCAGCTCAGGTCAGTCTGTAATGGAATTCCCAAAGACACATTCTTGAAGCATCTTTAGTCTGGGCCAGAGTAGTTTAACAACTGTGCTATGGCCCATCCCCTGGATGCTCAGAGGGGGAGTCTTCTTTCCTCCATCAATTTCTCATTTCATGCAGTGGGTCAGGATTAAAGGCAGGTGTGGGAAACCTCAGATCTGGGGTGGGGAGAAAATTGGACCCACCTGGCCACCTCTGTCTGGCCCATGAGACTCTTCCCTAACCACTGGACCTGCTCTGTGCCCCCCGGAAGCACATTTGCTTGCTTGGAATGTGCTCTCGAACTGTGATCATGCCTCTTTTATTGCCTGGGTGGAGATATGTGTGTTTGGGTGTCTATGTGTGTAGAGAAAGCTCTGCCCAACTTCCATTAAACCTGTTGTTCCATCCTTTTTTTGTCTCTGGCCACATCCACTTTTGCCCTTGACCCCATCCACCCCTGACATGTGGCCCTCTGAAGGCTGTCTAAGAGGGAATATGGCCCTTGGATTGATTTAAGGCTCATTTTCTTTCCAGATTTCCAATTAGTGCCAATTCGAGGAAATGCACCCTTAGCATTGATTGCCAGTGGAACTTCTTCTTTTTTTCTTGTTTGTGAAGAAGGAGGGACGAGGAAGGTGAGAGAACCAGTGACTCTCCCCACCGCCCAATGAATTAAATGCATATCCCAAGTAACAGAACCACCACCACGCCATTCCAATTACTTAATTAGAGCACTGTTTTCAGGGAGAGTGCCCCCTTCGCAAACCCCGTTGCTCGAGGCAATTTTCTCACTGCAGTCATTCAGCCTCCCTGATAGACAGGAACACAATTCGCTCTCTGACAGAAGGTAGCCAGTCAAGCGCAGATAGAGTGAAAATAGATTTTTAACACCACTGCAATGCTTGTAAGTACCCAAGGAGAAAACATTCGCCCTAGCAGGAAGTCCACCTTTGATGGAAAGGGCTGCCAGGCTTTGGCATTGCCCTGCAGTGAAGGAGGTAATAGACTTGCCCTGCTAATATTTACAATGCGGGGAGCAAGCCGTGTGCAGCTTGGCTGTTTTATGTTGCATCCTGACCAGAACAGCAAACTCGGCTTCGGAAGGCCACAAGTTGCCCTTCCCTGCTCCCTAAGTGGAGAAGGGGGAAATGATGTCATGGACTCATCCATCTGGTGTTAGTCCCCAGGAGCTACTGACCCAACCCTTTTCTGCTGGCAAAGCATGGGTTTCGCCTGCACTGAATTATAAGCCTGTTGTGTCTATTTTCCTACCTACACACACACACACACACTTTGCATTTTAATTATACATGTTTAATTTTCCTTCACTTAAAATACTATTCTGCATGCATTCCCCACAATTCCCAAATACAGATTTTGTATGCTTTTCCATGTACTGTATCTGGAAAGCCCACATTTTGGGATCCTCATCTTGCCCTCTCCCAATTCCCTACTAATTTTGGCAACTATCCGTCTAGTTATTACATTTTACCAACATTACCATTTATGTCATATGTCAACATGTCTCGATGTATCTTTGCAAACTTGGGTGCAAATCCCACATGTTCATAACAGAAAAGAAAATACCAAAGTTGTCAGTTCCTTCTACAGCAAAGCGATAGCCTTTGATTATTAAACAGCCAATTATTCCATACTTTCTTCAGTGTCTGAAAAAGAGAAATGGTACTGGGGTTTCATAAAGTGCACATTGGTTTAAATTCCAAGCAATTCATTAATCAGTTCAAAGGCAAATCATCAACTCATCATTTGGGGGAGACAGACCTTTTTTAAAAAAACCTTGTCTGCAGTTTTGACTTAAAAGGAAGAAATTGTGGCAGATGGAAGTTCTTTGGAAGACTTCAGCTGGAGACGTTAGGCCAAAAGTGTGTCATGAGGGACAAAGGGCCACCCCTAGCATAGCAGGGAATGCCTTTGTCACTGAGCATGATGGTCTGAAGAGGGGTTGTACACAGGTTTGCCTGAAATGCACTTCTAAGCAGCACCAGCAATTCAACAGTGGAGGGGACTACCTCAGAAGATGGTGGGCTCTCCTTCATTGGAGGTTCCTAACTAGAGTCTGGGTGGCCTTCTGTTGGAGATTCTTTAGCTGTGATTCCTGCATTGCAGGGCTTTGGACCCTTGGAGTCCTTTCCAGTTCTAAAGGTAAAGGTACCCCTGACCATTAGGTCCAGTCGTGGACGACTCTGGGGTTGCGGCGCTCATATCGCTCTATAGGCCAAGGGAGCTGCCGTTTATCTGCAGACAGCTCCCGGGTCTGTTATGTCTCCCAAATTGGGAGGGGTGGCTAATACCCCAGAGGACAGGATCACACTTCAAAATGTCCTTAACAGATTAGACAACTGGGCCAAAGCAAACAAGATGAATTTTAACAAGGAGAAATGTAAAGTACTACAATTGGGCAAAAGAAAAAAAAGAAAAAGAAAAAAGGAAAGGAAAAATGAAAGGCACAAATACAGGATGGGTGATACTTGGCTTAAGAGCAGTACATGTGAAAAGGATCTAGGAGTCTTGGTAGACCACAAACTTGACATGAGTCAGCAGTGTGATGCAGCAGCTAAAAAAGCCAATGCAATTCTGGGCTGCATCAATAGGAGTATAGCATCTAGATCAAGGGAAGTAATAGTACCACTGTATTCTGCTCTGGTCAGACCTCACCTGGAGTACTGCATCCAGTTCTGGGCACCACAGTTGAAGAAGGATACTGACAAGCTGGAACGTGTCCAGAGGAGGGCAACCAAAATGGTCAAAGGCCTGGAAACAATGCCTTATGAGGAACAGCTTAGGGAGCTGGGTATGTTTAGCCTGGAGAAGAGAAGGTTAAGGGGTGATATGATGGCCATGTTCAAATATATAAAAGGATGTCATATAGAAGAGGGTGAAAGGTTGTTTTCTGCTGCTCCAGAGAAGCGGACATGGAGCAATGGATTCAAGCTACAAGAAAGAACATTCCACCTAAACATTAGGAAGAACTTCCTGACAGTAAGAGCTGTTCGGCAGTGGAATTTGCTGCCAATGAGTGTGGTGGGGCCTCCTTCTTTGGAGGTCTTTAAGCGGAAGCTTGACAGCCATCTGTCAGGAATGCTTTGATGGTGTTTCCTGTTTAGCAGGGGGTTGGACTGGATGGCCCTTGTGGTCTCTTCCAACTCTAGGATTCTATGATTCTATGTGGCCAGCATGACTAAGCCACTTCTGGCGAACCAGAGCAGCGCACAGAAATGCCGTTTACCTTCCCACCAGAGCGGTACCTATTTATCTACTTGCACTTTGACGTGCTTTCGAACTGCTAGGTTGGCAGGAGCAGGGACCGAGCAATGGGAGCTCACCCCGTCATAGGCATTCGAACTGCCGACCTTCTGATCGGCAAGCCCTAGGCTCAGTGGTTTAGACCAGTGCTCCTCAACCCCCGGGCCACGGACCGGTAGTGGTCCGTGGATCAATTGGTACCGGGCCGCCTAAGGATCATTAAATACAATTAAATTAAAATTATTAAATCAAAACAATCTAAATAAAATATAAACAATAAACGTCCCCCCCCCTCAGCGGGCCGCAGTAAAATGATCAAACGTTGACTGGTCCGCGGCGATAAAAAGGTTGGGGAGCACTGGTTTAGACCACAGCGCCACCCGCGTTCCAGTTCTACAACTCTATACTGTAATTCCATTAGTTCTCTTGGGATACTATATACTGGAACATATTCAACCTACAACCAACATGACTTTATCACAGGGTATGAGCTGGCTGCTGGTAGTCTCTGCCTCTTTATTCTCTCTCTCTCAACTTCTCAGACAAAGACCTCTGTGTTTTGTGTTTCCTGGCCTCATCTGACATCATTAGTGGGCAGACATGCAGTACAATGACATCACAGTGCAATGAGAGCTCTGTGTCACACATCTACCTTGGCCCTTAGTGTACACCGCTGGCTTTATTGTAGGACTCAATCATCCACATTCCTGTAGCCTTCAGTGGCTCTCATTCATGCATCACACTACTGTATCACAGTAACCCTGCTGAGCCGAGTTTGGTTGCATTATGGGGAAATGGGCCATTGAGATTTTGCATTGTGGGAAATGCCAAGTGGCAGCAGTTGCGAAATTCTAATTCCATTTTCATCTGTGCCCAGAGAAGTAATTTTTAACTGCTATACCATCACCTTGATTAAAAACAAGCCTATGATATAGGGTTTTAGATCCTGCAAACACCACTTTCCCCCCAGACTGGTCAGCCAGGGCAGGTTGCAGAGGCTCTTGCGACGAGCTGGCTCATTCTTGTATACTAGACTAATAATTTAACCATGTTAATAATATCAGCCAGTGCCCATGTCAAATCCATTGCTGCACAATGTGACCAAATCCATTACCACACACACGGAAATCAATTACCGCACATTAGGGAGCACTTAACAATTTGCCTCAGCTTTTGCCACAGAGCATTGTGTGCAAAGGGAGGGCGGATGAATCATTACCTGGCATGCTGGAAATAGATTTCCCCCTCCCTTCTTCCCTTCTTGCCTCCGTGACAAAAGCAACACAGGCACATAGCCTAGCACATGCAGGCTAGTAATGGCTTGATGTAGGTAAACAAGGCATTTTAGGTGCTGGAAATGTACTGTTTACAAGAAAGCAGCAGGCCGGATGTGAGAGAAGGATGAACGGCTATTGAGTAAAATTGCTCCCTTTGTTGGGGTATAAAAGTGTTCTCTCTCTCTCCTGGTAACGAAACACAGCCGTAGACCCTTGTGCAGGATGTGTGTGTGTGTGTGTGTGTGTGTGTGTGTGTGTGTGTGTGTCCTTTGGTAATGCACCATAGCTCAGTCTTACAGCACCAGTCCTGCATGCATCAGTCCTGGGTTCAATCCCTGGCATCTCCACGTAGGTAGAGCTGGGGATAACAGTCCTGTCTGAAATCCTAGAGAGCTGCCCTTGTAGACATTATTGAGCTAGGTGGACCAATGCTCTGACTCTAATTAAGGCAGCTTCCTATGTCCTTGCGATGTGTGTTGCAGTTAGTGTGAGATCAGTGGAGAATATGCAAGAAGGCTGGCACTCAGGGCTTGCTCCCTGAGCAAGTCCAAATCGCACAGAGAGAGCAATATGGCAAGGCACGAGTATCACTAGTTAACAAATTTTAATCAACAGTTAGCAAAAGCATTTTTATTTTATTTTTTTAAAAAAGAGTTTTGATGTCTTCTTGAAAGAAGAGGGCTGTGGAGATCTTCCTTGAAAGAGTTCCCCAGGGAAATGGAGGTGCTGAAGAGAAAGCTCCGCTCCAAAGAGAGAGAAATATTGTCTCCATATGAGATGCAACTTGGAGCAGGAACCCATCAGAAGGTCTTGTCTGGGAGAAGACCCTTCATGGGGCCATTGCTACCCAAACAACCAATGAAAAGGAAAGGACAGTGTGAGGCTGCCATTATTATTTTTTCAAGCGTACACACAGGAATACACACAATTCAGCCACCTCTTAATTATTTCAAGATAAGAAAAAGCATACCAGATCCACCCCTCCAGATTCATGAAGAAAGTGAACCTCTTTTAACCCCGGCCCCCACAAAGAAACCCCTGATTTCTAAAACAGATTGAAACTTTTAAAAAACACACAGATAGGGATTAAAGGAGAATCTTTGGGCCTATCCTATATGGTCAGATTCATAGCTGTTGATAAACTTATCTTCCCTCCCTATCACCATCTGTTTCTCCTTATCCCTCCATGTCTGTCTCTGACCAAGGAGAGACTCTGCTGCAGGTCTGTGCTAGGATCCTGTGACAGGGAGCTGGCACCCCCTGGAAGCTGTTGGAGTTACCTAGGGGGTGCTAAGATGCAAGGGGACAGCAGGGGGCGCTGGAAGTGCAAATGACTTGGGCTTTGAAAAGATTGTATCAGTGGATCAAGTTCATCAGTTCTGTAGAATTCATTAAGCCAAATAATATTAATTGGATTTGGAATAAATATGCAATTAATTGTTACTGTTTTGAAATTGATTGTATTATTATCTTCCTTAGTGGGTTGTGCAAACCATTATTCTGAATACTGCTTTTGATAGGGTAGAAGGCACTGCGGATGAATTCCATTGTGTGTGTGGAATATATATATATATATATATATATATATATATATATATATGCCTAATGACTCATCTGTAGCACTTTTCTGTGGTCTACTTTGCCTCGTGAGAAAGAAACAATTTACCACATTCCTGCACAGCTTATTTTCTCTGTGTGATCCGCTCACATAGAGGTTTGGGAAGTAATTTGCAGATATTTCAGTCTCAGAAATAGCTTCTCGAGACAAAAGGGCCCTATTGATACAAAAGTGCAGGCGAGGGGGAAGAAAAGATCTCAAACCATGCCAAAAATAAAATAAATAAAATAAAAATAAACGAGACTGCTTTTTTATTTTTGTCAGTCACTCCAAGTTTAAATTCTAAATAGCTCAAATTCTCAAATAGTGTGTTCTGTCAAAAACCAAAACCAAAAACTTCCCTGCCATCTCCTCCCTTTATAAAAGCATAGAATTGTAGAGTTGGAAGGGATCTCAAGGGTCATCTAGTCCAACCCCCTCCAAATGCAGGAATCCTGCCTGCAACCATTCCTGGGTGGGCTCAAACCACCAGCCTTCTGGTTAACAGCCAGACACACTGACCTATAGTGTCACATGCTTCCCAGAGAAGGGTTGCTCAACTAGGTGAGGTCTTCTCATAGCTTCTGCCCACAGAGAGGTCTCCATAGGCTACTTTTTGGAGAGTGAGTGGAAATTGCAATGGGCTCAGAAAATGGCTACCATGATCTTAAGACTGTAAGAAGAATTTTGTTGAATAAGGACCATAAGAACATTTAGAGTGGCAGCTCTTAATCTCTGGAACTCCCTGCCTGTTGACATCATGTAGGTAAGTACCTTTGTTATACCCTTTTCGGCAGATGCTTAAAACTTTTTTTTTTGTTCAGGCAACTCTTCTCCAACAAGAAAAAGCAGCAACGTATTATTTTATACAACTTGTTTTTAACCTTGACTTTTATAGATATCTGTATCTATATATCTATATCTGTATGGATGTATTGGAAACTGCGGTAAGGTTTTATTTACCGTTTAGCAGTATACATTCTTTTAAAAAGAGTAACAGCAAACCTTCAACATATCTATATTTACACACACTTGCATTTTCAGGATTCGAACCTAGGATCCTTTCCATGCACGTCAGGTCCTGCGCAAGGTACTCCCCCAACATCCTTTCACAAATGCCTTGCTTATTACTGGGAGACAGATGGCTGTTTCTCAGTAGCCAGGGGACACGATCTGAAACAGTAATAAACATTTTATTCTACATCTTGTCACTCCTTGTCTGAGTCACATGACCGATTTCGTGAGACTGCCAGGGGACGCAGTCTTGGGAATTAAATCACAGCAAAAGAGGGGCAGCATTGTTTGGATTTAAACATAATGATTTGTCTCAGCTTTACAGGATGGGACTGTTCTGGTTCGTCTCTGCTAGGAGATAAAGGTTTCGGGGAGGTTTTCTTTTTCCCTTAAAAAAAAAGTTATTGCTTTTCGTCCTGCTGTTTCGAGTGATTGAGCTGCCTTAACAATGTTTTCCTGCCATTGCTTATTTATTGGAATCTAAGCCTCTGCTTTTATTAATGCATGCTTCTCCTTCTTTTTATTAATGTGGTAGTTTATCTGGCTCATCTTGCAGTTTTTATGCCTCTGACTTGTAATGTGGGAGGGATTTAGAGCCCAGGGCTAGAGCATCTGTTTTGCATACAGAGGGACTCAGATTCAACCTCTGCAGGGCTGGCGCAAGACATTTTGCCACCTGAGGCAAAGCACAAAACGGTGCCCCCCCCCTTACCAGGGAAGGAGTGAGTGAAGCACCAGGAAGGGGGGGGGGGAGAGATCTACATCGGGATGTACTGTCCCTGGGGATTCTGTTGCCTGAGGTGCTTGCCTCAACTTGCTTCATGGTGGGTCGGCCTTGGATCTCTGGAATTTCCAGTTAGTTCTGGGGACGTCGTCTGTCTAAAATCATGAAGTGTCACTGCTGGGTGTTACAAGAAGAAGAAGAAGAAGAAGAAGAAGAAGAAGAAGAAGAAGAAGAAGAAGAAGAAGAAGAAGAAGAAGAGGATTTGATATCCCACTTTATCACTACCCGAAGGAGTCTCAAAGCAGCTAACATTCTCCTTTCCCTTCCTCCCCCACAACAAACACTCTGTGAGGTGAGTGGGGCTGAGAGACTTCAAAGAAGTGTGACTACTAGCCCAAGGTCACCCAGCAGCTGCATGTGGAGGAGAAGAGACAAGAACCCGGTTCCCCAGATTACGAGTCTACCACTCTTAACCACTACACCACACTGGCTCTCAACAGGGCTTCAGTTCACTTAATCTGCATATACACCATGGGGAGTTGACAGTGTGGGACTTTTAACCCCTATGCAAAGCTTTCCACACCTTGCCTGGAGCCAAAATTAGGAATGGCTTGAGGACTCCAAAACACATATGCATTTTGTTGCCAAATCCTTTCCCAGCTCTTGCTCTTGTGTCTGTAATGGGAGCAAAGGCTAACAGAGAGTGTCAGTCTCCATGCAGTGCAAACCTTCACCGAGTGATTTCTGAAAGCAGCTGCTAAAAGGCACAAGAACAGGTCATGCTGGTCCACCCGCCTCCCTGTCACTTGGTAACCCCAGCCCAGGCCCAGGAGCAGAGAGTAATGAGACTGCAATTTGCTTTACTGCAGTGACAGCAATAGCCCTCAATTCCATCTAGAGGGAATTTGTTTTCTCCATTATACTAGGTGGGGATTTCTCTCTCCCCTTTCTCTGCCCGTTACAGAGAGAGAGAGAGAGAGAGAGAGAGAGAGAGAGAGAGAAGGTGGGGGGTATCACTAGTTTAGGTGCCACTAGTTTACGTCAGTACGGAGCTCCAAGCAGCGGCTCAGGACAATTTTGCTTGCAGAATGTGTGTGTGTGTGTGTGTGTGTGTGTGTGCATGTTTCTGAATGGTGCTAACTCAAAAACTTGACTTGGTCCAAAATGCAACAGCCAGCATTTGGACCTCATTTAACCCCCGTTTTAAAACAGCTGCACTGATTGCCAGTTCATTTCTGGCTCCAATTCAAATTGTTTAAACCCTAAATGACTCAGGCCCCTCAAAAGACCACCACCTCCTGCTTTACAGCCCACTCCAAGTGCTGAGATCAGCAGAGGGGACCCTCTTGGTAGTTTCTCTGTCCTCAGACATTCAGCGATTGGCGGCCCAGGAGATGGTCTTCTCTGTGGTGGCCCCTAAGCTGTGGAACCCACCCCCCTCCCCACAGAGGTGCATCAGGCACAGCACCTTCAATGTACAACTTCTGGGGCATGCTGAAGACATAACTCTTTGCGGTGGCTTTTGACAGTTGAGGTGTTTGCCTTTAGGACCCACCTTATTTGCATGATTGCAAGTTTTTTGTTTTGTTTTTTTTAAAAAAAGCCAGCAGCAACAACAACCCTGTTTTTAATGTTGTGTTTAATTCTGCAATAGATCCCATGACCTCCAGGTGATGGAAGGGTAATAAGTAAATAAATAATCAATCAGTCAGTCAGCATGTTCTATGGGCAGGAATGAATTTTATAGTCATTTGAAAGGACATTCAGAGGGGGGGGGACCCATATTTACGGGAGGAGACTCTCTGCTTGGATACCTGTGGTTCCTTGGGAAGAAATGGAGGGGAGAGCAAGCCTGGTTGTCTTTGGGAAAGCCGACCAAATAACAAACCATGAAAGAGGTACAAGGCAGGAGAGGGTATTGATGACATCCTCACTTACCTCCTCCGCTCCGCTTGCATTTGATACACTGTCTGATTAAGTCTTGTCGGCACCAATGCGCCCACAGCTGGCTGCAGGACTCAGACAGCTCCTAATGACTACCGGAGCTGGCACACTCTCTAAGCAAGTGTGGCGTGTGGTGGCAACTGTAAAGGATGCAAAAACTGGCAGGAAGGAGGTGGTCAAGGGTGCTGCATCTCAGCTAGGGGGAAGGGGGCCCCGAGCCAAGAATCAAGCCACAGAGGGAATGGGTCACGTGGCAATGTTATTCCCTTGATTACTTGTCACTCAACCTTTGACTCGGCATTTCCTCAGAAGTAAATCTTGCTGTCTTCAGTAGGGCTTGCTCCTGGTAAAATGTGCCAAGCATTGCTGCCTGATATGCAATGCAATATGTCAATGTGCTTCAGGAAAGTTTGCAGGTCTACACTCGTGCCATACAATCGAATATCAACATGATACACAAGGAAAGAGGGAGAGGGAGGGAAGAGGAAAATAAGCACACTCAAAGGCCATGGGGTGATCTCAGGCTGTCTCAACCTGACTTGGCCCAAGCAAGAAGAAGGGACTTCTTCACACAACACATGGTTAGACTACGGAACTCACTCCCACAGGCAACACTTTAAAAGAGTAGTGGTCAAATTCATGGAGGAGGAAAGGGCTGTTGATGGCTACTAACAACAATGGCTATGCTCTGCTTCCACAGCAGGAGGCAGCAATGTTTTCAAACTCATTTCTGGTAGGGAGAATACCCTTGTGCTTGATTATTTACTTGTATGTTGCCACTCATTGCAAACTGGAAGCACCATCTTAATCAGGCATAGGCAAACTTGGCCTTCCAGATGCTTTGAGACTACAGCTCCCATCATCCCTGACCACTGGTAATGTTAGCTAGGGATGATGGGAGTTGTAGTCTCAAAACATCTGGAGGGCTGAGTTTGCCTATGCCTGATTTTAAAAGTTTTAAAATATATCAGCCAGTCTCAAGCCCTAGGCAGGAGGAGGAGGAGGAGGAGGAGGAGGAGGAGGAGGAGGAGTTTGGATTTGATATCCCGCTTTATCACTACCGGAAGGAGTCTCAAAGCGGCTAACATTCTCCTTTCCCTTCCTCCCCCACAACAAACACTCTGTGAGGTGAGTGGGGCTGAGAGACTTCAAAGAAGTGTGACTAGCCCAAGGTCACCCAGCAGCTGCATGTGGAGGAGCGGAGACGTGAACCCGGTTCCCCAGATTATGAATCTACTGCTCTTAACCACTACACCATACCAGGGCCGTCTTTAGCAGATGTGGCACTGGGGTGCAAATATCCACACAGCGTCCCCAAATTACCACAGATAGTGTTGGGGTGGCCAAAGATGTGCACTGCCAGCCATTGGGGGCGCAACTCTCCCCCATGCTGCTGCGGGAGAGCGATCCCTGCAGAGGCTTGGGAGTGAAGTTGCACCCCTCCCAAGCCTCCGTGAGATGAGAGCGACCCTCACATAGGCTTGGGAGGGAAGCTGCGCACCTGCCAGCCATATGGTTGCCAGGGCGCAGCTTCCATCCTAAGCCTCTGCGGGGATCACTCTCCTCCCGAGGAGGCTTGGGAGGGAAGCTGCACACCTGCCAGCCTTATGGTTGGTGGGGCGCAGCTGGCGGGCGTGCAGGGAAAGGGGAGGCCGCCGGCAAAGCCGCGTAGCTCCCCCACTTGCTGGGGCACCCCTGAGAGGCTGGCGCCCTGGTGCAACGCACCACTAAGCCGTATGGGAAAGACGGCTCTGCACCACACTGGTATTAAGCCTTTCACAATTAATGCTGCCCCATATAGTCAGCTAAAGTTTTAGGCTGCATTCTAGCCCTATCTGCTGGAGTAATCCTCAATGAATTCAATAGAACACACCTCCGAGTAGACCAGTTGCTGGAAACCACAGGAGCGGAGAGAGCTCATGTGCTTGGATCTTGCCTATGGATTTCCCACTGGCATCTGATTGGCTACTGTGAGAGCTGGATGCCGGACTAGATGGGACATTGGCCTGACGCAGCAAGCTCTTATTATGGTCTTATGTATACATGGTTTAGATTGTCCTGTAGTTGATTAATCTGCCAATTGTAATATGCACCCCTGTGAACAAGATCTAAAGGGGGTGGGTATCACCCACTCCTAAAGCCCAAACCTTTCCTAAACTGACATGAATTTTCGGGATAAATATTATTACTGCATTTTCCGTAGCAATAAAAAATTAATTTGCTATTACAGAAAAGGGATTTTGCTCTTACAAATGAGTATTTTTGCAGCCAACAGTGCTGCTAGGGATGGTTTCTCATCTTACCCATTCTCTTTTATTGGTTTCTACTCTTTTTTTTCCTTAGCTATTTGAATTTCAGCATCAGAAGATTGCAGTGGTGCGATCTATTGGGAGAACATCTCTCAAATGCCACGCGGGTGTTCCTCGGGGAGTCTGCATTTCATTTTGTCCTTCTCCCAAAGGAAACTCATTTCCCACAAACAGATATGAGAGGGACACACAAACACACACAGACACCAGACTGTGGCATTGTCTTGATGTATGACCACGTTCAGCCCCCATAGATGACAAGCACCTTAATAACATTCTTCTTTTACAAAATGCTTCGAGTTAAACATTTATGAGACGATGCAGAAACAGTCTGCTATTGCCTTTGAATGTGTAAGCCACACTCTTCCCTGCATTATAACATGAGATGTGTTGCTGAAGGAAAACTGGTGGCTTTCCTCCTGGTCCATCTTGTGACTTGGAGCCCTTTGGATGATGTTGGATGAGACTCCCAACGCCTATCAGCCCAGCATGGTGATTGGCTTGGACTCATAAGAGTTTGTAGTCCACCAACATCTGCAGAGCTACAGATTCCCCATCCTGTACAGCAACCACCATAGATGATGCATTGTTCAGACTGTGGAGCCCAGTCTGAGATAGAAATCATACAAGGCCAGTAAGGCCCATATTGACTCCAGATACAGTGGTACCTTGGTTTAAGTACACAATTGGTTCTGGAAGTCTGTACTTAACCTGAAGCGTACTTAACCTGAAGCAAACTTTCCCATTGAAAGTAATGGAAAATGGATTAATCCATTCCAGACGGTCCGTGGAGTACTTAAACTGAAGCGTACTTAACCCAAAGTATGAGTGTAATTGGTTCTGGAAGTCCGTACTTAACCTGAAGCGTACTTAACCTGAAGCAAACTTTCCCATTGAAAGTAATGGAAAGTGGATTAATCCATTCCTGACAGTCTGCGGAATACTTAAACCAGGCATCCCCAAACTTTGGCCCTCCAGATGTTTTGGACTACAATTCCCATCTTCCGCAACCACTGGTCCTGTTAGCTAGGGATCATGGGAGTTGTAGGCCAAAACATCTGGAGGGCCACAGTTTGGGGATGCCTGAGTTAAACTAGAGCGTACTTAACCTGAAGCGAACTTTCCCATTGAAAGTAATGGAAAGTGGATTAATCTGTTCCAGACAGGTCTGTGGAGTACTCAACCTGAAATGTACTTAACCCGAAGTATGAGTGTAATTGGTTCTGGAAATCTGTACTTAACCTGAAACGTACTTAACCTGAAGTGAACTTTCCCATGGAAAGTAATGGAAAGTCGATTAATCCGTTCCAGACGGGTCAGCGGAGTACTTAAACTGAAAGTACTCAAACTGAAGTGTTACTTAAACCGAGGTATGAGTGGATAGCTACACTGGGATGACCTCTGATGAATAGCTTCCCATAAGAACACAAGAAGAGCCTATCAGATCAGGCCAATGGCCCATCTAGCCCAGAATCCTGTTCTCAAAGTGGCCAAACAGATGCCTGAGGGAAACTCACAAGCAGGACCCAAACACGCGCACTCACCGCTCCTGTGGTTTCCAGCAACTGGCACCTCATAAATGCCTCCGACTGTGGAGACAGAGCATAGACACCATAGTTAGGAGCCATTGATAACCGTCATTACCGAGGTGCCACTATGGAGCACCGAGAATCAGACCAGCCATTTCCACACCTGCAAGCATCACCAGTGGTTCAGAGAGTAGAATATGCCTGGGCTTTGCTTCCAGGTCCCCGTGGTTGAGTTCACTGGTTGCTCAGTCCATGTCTCATAATATTGTTTTGAGGATGAATTGGAATAGTCTCTATATATGCCATGCTGAGCTCTGAGGAACACTAGGATGCAAGCAGGTGATAAATAAAATATTTTAGCTCTGGAGTGTGAGATTTGGCAGATAAGAAGTTCCCCAAAGAGTATCAGTAAAGATGTTGATGTGAGGTGTATAGCACAAGCAGAATTTGGAATGGATATTGAATCAGAAACCCAAAGTTGGAGATATTTCTTGATCTTATTACATAACCAGATGACAAAGGGTGTTCCAGATATTGCTGGACTACAGCTCTCATCAGTTTCCTTTTAGTATGTCTTGTCCAGTGGTGATCAGGGGTGATGCAAGTTGGAGCCCATTAGAATCTGCATCAGAGCTGGCCCAGCCATGAGGCAGGCTGAAGCAGCTGCCTCAGGTGGTGGAAGCACAGGAGGTGGTTGTCCCACCCACCCTCAATGCCAGAGAATACCCCCCTTTTCACAGAGTTTTGCTAAGGGGCAGTGTTGTCACTCAACTTCTTCATTGCGGCAGTGGAGAAGATGAGCGTCAAGGTTGTACAGAATGACCCCAACCCCGAGTTCAGCAAGAGGGTCACTTTCCGGTGTGTGGGATTGTCACCCGCCTTCCCCACCCCTGAGACAAAGAAGATGGACATCAAAGCCTTGCAGGATGCCCCCCTCTTGCTGAACTCATTCTGGGGGCATTCTGGGGGTGGTGGAAGTAGTGGGGTGGGTTGGGGTGGGGCATGGTGGGGCAGTGGGTGGGGGACAGACCACCTCTGATCTGGAGGGTACTACATTGACTAATTGGTTGGATTTGGAACAGGGAGATGTGGGTTCAAAACTTTGCTCATTAAATCATGTGCTTGACTTAGGGCTCATCCACAATTCTGTTTGTCCCATGTGAGAGGGCTTTTTTGTTTTGTTTTGTTTGTTTTGTTTTTCTTCCACCACTTTCCTTGGGAAAATCTGCTATTTACTGCTGTTGGGTTTCCTGCAGATTGACATTCGTTCCAATTCAGCATTAAACAGGGGGTTTTCCCAGGGAAAGCAGTGAGACAAAAAAACCAAATGAAAAGAAAAAGAACCCCACAGACCGTTGACTAGAAATCAGGGGACAAACAGAGGTGTGTGTGAGCCCTTATTCCCATGAACCCTGAATGGTGAGGCTGGATTCTTTCCTCCACCAATGAGTTTTGAGAGCTGTCCAGCAGGGGAACAGCAGGCTGAGGCAAGGAATATTGAAGCATGAGGGGAGCTGTCCAGCTCAGCCTCAGAAAAACTGAAGGAGGTGTTGCATTAGCAACAGCCAGAAAAGTGGTGGATAGTCTTATCCTGGCCCTGCTTCCTCACCCTTACCTGAAGCATCAGTAAGGCCCTGCTCTGGAGTTTTACCTTTTGTTCTCCTGGCTCAGAAATAAGGAAGGCCTTGTACCATTACACATGTACTCTTCAGTTCTGGCCGTCTGCTTGGGCTCTTTGGGATGAGGGAGGGTGTGTGGAGGTGGAGTGTGAGACCACCCACCAGTGACATGCGGCCCCCAGGAGATTTCCAATGAAGGCGTCTGGCCCTCAAGGTGAAAATGTTTCCTGTAGCGAAATGTGGCTTTCTTCACTGCCTCCCCCCCGACAGATGTGTGAGGATCAAGGGAAGAGGTGTGCATTGAGCTGGAGGGGTGGGGTGAATAAGGATAATATTTCTAATAATTTCACAGGCAGCTCTGCACATTTCCCCAACGAGCCAGGACGCTTGTGCTTCCCAGTGTGGCTCTCCTCGTGGTTTATTTTCGCATTGAGATTCAGGGCAAAGCACAGCTAATTAAAACGATGAATGCTGGGGGAAGGTTTCTCCTCAGAGGGGCAGCTGGCCTCAGCGTTCGGCGTGCACACACACACACACACACACACACACAG
This sequence comes from Zootoca vivipara, assembly GCF_965207765.1. NCBI lineage: Eukaryota > Metazoa > Chordata > Lepidosauria > Squamata > Lacertidae > Zootoca > Zootoca vivipara. The sequence goes on along the minus strand of NC_142597.1, from coordinate 27,551,367 downwards.
AGAGAGAGAGACTCACTCACACAAAGATTGCTAGAGGCAGGAAACACTTCAGAGTCATCTTCAATCTCCCACCAAGGAAAACGGAAACAGATGCAAATGTCAATAGCAAGCCAGCAGGGAGGTCCATAATGCAGAGCAGGTCCTTTTCCTTCCAGGTGATGCCACGGCTAGGACCAACTCAAGCTAATTTGCTGATCTAGATTTATGCTCTCTCTCTTAAAACACACAGATCCTGATCCTACTCTCTGCTACCGGTACCTACCTACCTACCTACACACACACACACACACACACACACACACACACACAAACACCCCACCACCACCTTTCACTCTGATCCATCATCTAATTGTATGGAGAGAACTGTTGCCTCCAGTGCATGTAAGGGAATTCTGTAGGTTCTCCTGTGAGGAATGTATGCCATCCAGAGACAACAGCTGGTAGTTCTTGAATACTCCGGTGGATTACAGGCAAGGGAGATGAATGAGAAAGAGATGTGTTAGGGTTGCTCACACAGCGGATTGAAATGTCTGTCATTCTTGCTGTCACCAAAGAACAGCTTTAAATAGAAGCTTTCAGTGTAGAGTGTTGCATAACCAGCTTTCTAACAAAAGCTGGCTGCCTAGCAAAGAGGAAGCTGTTAAATAGAAGGCAAAGAGGGTCTCCCCCTCCTTCGCTGTCACAAAGTTTTCATGCAGCCACATTTGGGGAATAGCATTGCTACACGTCCCCCCCCCCCGCTCCTGAACCTTCACCAGGAAGAAATTCACCAGGTAAAACATTGTCGGGTGTGGTGACACCTGTTGGATTTCTGTCCTTCTTTTGCACCCGGTGTCCAATGCCTTCTTTGTATGCAACATTCTCTCTTTGCTGTGCACAGGGTTTTATTTGTATGATTTTAATAGATTTCTTATGTATACATAGATAGATATAGTTTCAATTCTGCCAGTGTTTCATTGTATCTTTTTTAGTGTTTCATTGTATCTTATTTACTTTTTCTATAATTTAGCTGTTCTTGTTTTTATCTGTAAGCCTCCTTGAGTACCTGTAAGGAAAATGGTAGGTTATAAATAAATATATCATCATCTCAAAACATACATTTTTAGATGTGTACTGAGCCAAGAATTGCACTGTAAAATGTTAAGAAAAGCAAAATCCAAAGGATCACATCTTATCTTTGCATTAGCATGGAAGGAACTGACCTGATCAGCTTTACTCATATTTACTCATAGGTCTGTTTCAGCGCATTTCTGCATTAATCTGCATGTTTTAATATGTACTTAAACATGGATTTCCTAATGCATTTTATCTCAATTAAAAAAAATAAGAATAGTGATGTATTTGAGCTGAGAAATGGGTGAGAACATTTGCAAAGTGTGCAACTCATGGATAGCGAAGGAATGTTCCATCTTTTCCTGATGTGGGAGATGTAGATGTAGAGTCAGATCATATCTGGATTCACCAATTTGTTTGTTTGTTTAAGCTGTTTCTATATTGCCTTACCTCCCCAAAAGAATATATCCACATCAATATCAATATGAGGTATAACAATAAAATAAACAAAACAAGCCATCTCAGTTAAAACCTAAATTAGACAGGAAGAGAAAAGGCCTCAAACCAACAGCAGTGGACCGAATGTAAATACACTGATAATATTTGCCAGATAGATTTCTGCCCTGGACATGGGACAAATAGGCGAATGCTGGAAATCTCCACTCCCACTTCCATTGAGATTATCTGACATCCCTACTTGCAGCAAAATGTTGCATTATAAGATCAGGGTTTGAGCTACTCCTTTACCTACAACACTCCAGTCCATTCCCCATGTCTCCCAGTTTTCCTCTTGTTGTTTTCCCTTTGCAATAGTCAATCAGTCTTCTGAGGCTACTGATCAGTCTCAGTTTTCTGTTGCTGTTTCCCACCAGGGCATGTGTGTGTGTGTGTGTGCGCGCACGCACGCACGCACGCACGCACGCACGCTTCTGCCTCCGTCCTGTTGCATGGATAGTACTGTTCTCTGGGGCTTCCCTCGGGCTTGATCTGGAAGCTGCAGTTAGTGCAGAATGCTGCAGGCATGAGGCCTTGTCAGTGCTCAGAGATTTGCACTGGTTGCCTGATTTGCTACTAAGCTGAGTTCAAGGGACCAGTGACAACTTGGGACCAGTTTACCTACAAGAACGCCTTACCCCTCATGTGCCAACTCAACCACTTCGATTGGTGGAATCAGCTCTCCTATAGGTGCCACGTAATACCCATTTCACACTTGTAAGAATTTGATTGCTTGGTGTGTACTTTGGAACTCCCCGCCTATTGATACCAAGAAGTCTCCTTCGCTGTGTTCTTTTTGGCGCCTGCTAAAAACATCCTTGTTTAGACAAGCCTGCCCAGATGCTGAGAAAGTTGTTGCGTATTATAACCAGTTGCGTATTTTAACCGGTATGAATAAAACTATAGTATTTCCCCCTTTGGCCACCTCATGAGAAGAGAAGACTCCCTGGAAAAGACCCTGATGTTGGGAAAGATTGAGGGCACTAGGAGAAGGGGACAACAGAGGACGAGATGTTTGGACAGTGTTCTCGAAGCTACCAACATGAGTCTGACCAAACTGCGGGAGGCAGTGGAAGACAGGAGTGCCTGGTGTGCTCTGGTTCATGGGGTCACGAAGAGTCGGACATGACTAAACGACTAAACAACAACAACAACAAAACAACAATTTCCCCCTTGATTTTCTTGTTTTGTCTTTTTCAAAACCGCTTTGGGTATCTTTGTTTTGCAATCAAACGGCATAGAAATTTTATGAAATAAAGAAATACTGTACTGGCTTTGTAAGCATCAGCAAGTGCAGTCTGAACATTGGAATTAGAGGAAACAATGAGGGTGAATGCTAATCAAGACTGACCCCTGTGCAGGCCAGAGGGCAGGAATAGATGAACACTTGCAGATTCTGAGATAGGACAGCCGCGGCTATAATCAGCTTCTCAGAAGGACAGAATTAGCCCTGCTTGGTGGTCTTCTAATTCAGCTAAGGCTCTTTCTTCCTTTCTTTTTCAAATCTGTGTCCCCTTGACCCTCCTATCTGGCCTTGTGCTTGCCAAAGGCCTGAATTTCAAATCGCCCCTAATTTGGCTGCCGGGGAGAAGTGTTTTTATACACTTTTGTTAATAGGCGGGTGATGCTAAGAACTTTGATTGGCACCTGCAATCAGCACCCCTTTCATTGGAGCTCCAGGAAGGAAGCTGATTGCAACAATCTCAGCTTTGACCTTCGGAGGCTCTGCTTCATTAGCGGAATAAATATTTTGCTAAAAACAATATTTTTAAAACTTCCAGAAGTCAGGGAAGGGGTGGGGCACTGGCAGGAGGAGCTGCTATCTCATGAGTGCTGTTGGCACATAGTAAGGCTGGTGGGATTGCCAACTGACCAGGAAACACCCCGCCCCCCCCCAAAAAAAGCCTGGCTTGTGCTTATCTGATTCACAGCCACTGAAATGTGGAAATCATCTGATGAGTCTTTTCACAGTATGGAGATAAAATGAATAAATGATCACCATTAAATGCCTGCTGATTTAGCCGCTGCTAAAGGCAGCTGATTAAAATATTGGCAATTCCTTTGGTTTGGGAAATGTCTTTTAAATAAACAAATAAACAAATAAAAAAAATCAAGAATTCAGTATATTGCAATAAGAGGTGCACTGACTAAGCCTGAGGGCCACATCCTTTTCCGTGGAGCCTTCGGGGGCCACATACCAGTGATGGACGGAGCAATAAATGTGAGTTTTATATTTAGTGCAGTAGGCTAGTTTCTTCATTGGAGTTCAGGGAGACATTACAGCCAGGCAAAACACACACAAGAAGGGTGTGCCGCAAGGCCAGTGAGGGGTGGGGCTCAGACAGGGGTGTGGCGTGCGGATAGATAAAGAGGCCTAGAGGGCCACATTTGGCCCCTGGCTCTGAGGTTTTTCATTCGTGTTCTAAACCTTAGCCAAGAAAGTAGAATCAACCAGTTGACTCTGAGTCGAACTCAGAAGATGTTGGCTAACACCATTTTGAAAACTCTGGGATGCTCTAAAAATGTTAAATATCATTAATATGGTACCAGGTCCTGTCTCAGTGGTTGAGAACTGTTGTTGAAAAGTATTTTATTGGCTTGTTTGCTGGTTGCATGAACCACCCCTTAATATTGATTGATTGATTGATTGATTGGATTTGTATACTGCCCTTCATCATAAGTTCGCAGGGCGGTTCATGGAATAAAATAAAGGACAAAAACATGAAAATAAATAAAACAAAACAGCCAAACAATACCCCACCCCCTTCCCACAGACACATTTAAAAGTCTGTAGAATGTTAATCAACCCAAGGCCTGGTTGAAGAGGAACGTTTTTGCCTGGCACCTAAAGATGTATAATGAAGACTCTAGGCTAGGTGAAGGGGCTAGATACCTCCCATGTGGTCGCTTCCTGGTAGTCTTGAAGAGTTCTGAGCCTGCAAAGACTTATGGAGACATATGTTCCTCTCCCCTCCCCCCCCCCATGGCTGCCAACTGCACCATCACCAGCCTTGCCACCAATAGAAGGTTCTTTTCTCTCTGTCTCTCCCTCTCTCCCTGGGCTCCAGCTCAGCCTCGGTGCCACCATCTGTGGTCCTGGCAAAGCTCTTCTGGTGAGTTACAGCTTGGTGTCTGCTCCTGGGGCCTGTTAGCATCCCGCAGCCTGTAATAGATGTGTTTAATTCTCATGGAAATATTGAGCAAACATCAGGGAAATATGTTTTACAGCCCGGAGCCAGCTCTGCGAGCTGCTCACAGTGCAATTGGAGGCGGAGCGGATGATTTAAGTGGAGACCTCTGACAAAGATGCACACCTGCCCATGAATAAAAGGGATGCTATTTATTACCCAGGCCATTAATTAGCAAGAGGGAGGGTCCAGGTGATGTGCTGCTTCCAGCTGCCCTGGGAGTGATGAGCAGGAGGTAAGGTTGTCAATGTGCCCCCCCTCTTGCTCCTTGGCACTCCACATAGGCAATGTGTGTGCCAGCTGATCTCATTAGGTCACACAGGAGTCCGTCCCCTTGTGTTAGCTTGTGGCCGGGCAATGCTCTGTGATCTATTCCTTGCTTCAGCAGTGAAGGAGAGAAATGAGGGAGCTTGCAAAGGAGGAGCGTCAAGCTACTGTACTTGGGAAGCCCTCCCATGAAGAATTTTATTTCAGGAGATACTCAGATCTACAGAAGAAGCCGCTTTGGGGAGGGAAGCAAAGGCTGCTTCTATTGTATTAATTTACAAAGCCCAAAACAACAGAGGTCTAGGGTACCTCAGGGATTGCTGGAACTCTTATATCCCAACTCAGTCACTAAGATCCTCTGCAGGACCATTCTCCGCGTTGGCAAGGCTCATTTGACAACAACAAGAAGCGGAGCTTTTAGTATCTTTGGTAGAGTCCTGTGGAACTCTCTGACACTAGAGATTCAGCAGGTGCCTTCTGGGAGAACTTTTTAATGCCTGCTGAAAAAACTTTTCTATTCCACCTGGCCTATGCAGGCAATGAAGAATTTCATCCTTCCACAATGATTAACTGATGCCTGTTGTTGTTTTTTTTAAACAATCTTTTTGATAGTTTTATTGTATGGATTTATGTTTTTATTATTGTAAGCAGCACACACACACACACACAGAGGCATACAAACATTTAAATAAAACTATTACAGGCACGGGTGGGATTGAAAGGATCTTCCTCATTCTTTTACTCTGCCATGCATCCCACCCTTCAATTTAGCCTTGGACATTTTGGAAATGTCTTATGTGCAAGAATGGGTCCAGAAAGCAGATTCTCCCCTTAAGGAGAGCATGGGTTGCGGAAGGGTTAACAAGACGTTCCCTGGTTTGTTGGGCGGGTCAGTTTGGATGGTCACTGAGGGTATTGTGGCTGGGAAGAATGTCATGTTGCAATTATTTGATTGACAGCCACAGCCTATATATACTGGGCAAGCAGCTTGCGGTTTCACTTTTGGTGCTTGCAATGGATCTCCCACCCTCCCTCCCTATATTTAGGGGTTTGTTTGCGCATGACGTTGCTGTGCCTGTCATGGGGTCGTCCGTATTGATACGGGGGCCTAGTAGGAATTTTGCCACTTGGCTGATTGGCTGGTGGCTTATGGTTTTTGCCTACTACATAGCAAAATGTCACAACTTGTAAGGTTGCGGTTAGGCATTGGTTCAAATTGGATGCCCCTCAAAATTGCTGCTGCCTTTAGGGGTATTCCATTTAAGGAATCCTGGGGCTCCACATGTTTGTCCGTACCCCCGGTAGGGGCTAGGACCGCGCATTAGCCTCGGGAAGCATCTGGGGGAGAGGTCAAGGGCTTGGTGGCCCTGCCCCGGCCTCTCTCAGAGGGTGCTTGCCTATCCTGGCTTCCCCAGTTCGCTAGGGGAGTCAGATCTGTCCCAGGCAGGGGACAGATGGCATGGGAACCAATGCCTAAGCAACCACTCGCATTAGTTGTATTTAAATAAAGTTGTGGCCAAAATTGATGCCAAAAACCTTAAACTTAAATTCTGTGTGAAGTGTGAGTTATTTGGTGGGAAGTCTTGGTACCTCGACACGCAAGACAGCACCCAGGGTGGTTGAACAGTCAATTCCACTTCTAGGGGAAACCTGGGAATCATAGCTGTGTTAAGGGGAATGGGAGTGGGGGCTCCAACAACCCCAAGCCACCTTAACAAACTACAGCTCCCAGAATTCTTTAGGGGAAGCCATAACTGCCACAGTGCTTTAAATGTATGGTGGGAATGTGACCTGAGAAGGACCATTCCCACTTTTAACAGCATTCCTGCTGGGCACTGCTTTGGAGTGTCAAACCCAGGGAAAACTTGGAATCTACTGTAATTCCAGGGCTGCAAATGGACCCTTAAACATAAGATAGAGGCAAAAAGCAGCTGCCAACAGCTCCCCCCCCCCTTTCCAGCCCACAGTAAGCTATTGGGCATTAAAATCACATTATTGGGTAATGGAATGAATGAATACATTTATTATGGTTGGAGACCAATAAAAAAAGATAGATAAAAAGCATAAAATACGTTTTTTTTTAAAGAAAGAAGACAGATAAATTTACAGATGGACTGAAAGGGAAGTTCTTACTTTACAATCGGTTTCCCAATTTGTACTGAAGATTGAAGGAATTTAGCTGCGTTTTCAGCAGCATTAATAGAGTTGACAATTAAACAGAAAGATATAATTCATTATTGGGTATTTGTTTCCCCCTTTTTTCACTGGGCAGCTGAATTCCAGCTTTTCTCACCCCCACTAGCCCCCCCCAATCATAGCTGCCAAGTTATCCCTTTTTTACAGGGATTTTCCCTTATGCTGAATAGGCTTCCTCGCGAGAAAAGGGAAAACTTGGCAGCTATGCCCCCAATGCTCTGCTTCTTCCCTAACCAATTTAGCCAGGATATCAGCACCCCAAATGTGTGTATTCCCCTTCTGTGCCAGAGCCCTGGATGCTTTTGAGGGCTGGGGTCATGGAAGACAATAGAGCTACAGCAGTGATCCTCCCCAACAATACATTCACTGTTGTCCGTGGGTGACCAATGAACATGGCCATTGTGGGAGAAAGTCTCCCTGGAGGTCCAAGTATGGAGGCTCAAACCAAATTCCCAAGAGGTCAGATTTTATTTAGTAATGTATTACAGAATTGTAGAATCGTAGAGTTGGAAGGGACCTCAAGGGTTATCTGGCCCAACTCCCCTGCAAAGCAGGAATCCCAACTAAAGCATCCATGGCTTCCCAGCCTCTGCTTAAAAACCTCCAATGCAAGGGAGTTTATCACCTTCCAAAGAACCAACGAGATCTTCTCATTAGGAAACACTCCATATAGGAAAAATATATGTCATCTTAGCCTTGAGCTTGGCAACAAGAAGATGCCTTACTCCCGGAGAATTATAGATGTCTAAAATCATGGCCTAATTTTACAGCTGCCCCTTACTTATATAACATCACTAACGAAGCTTATAGATGGGCCTTCTCTAGAGCCCGCTTTGAGGCTATGCCCTCAGCAATGCTGAACGGCAAATTTATGCAGGTACCAATTCATGAGCGCCTTTGCCCTTGCATGTCTAACAAGGTAGAATCTGTCACTCACATTCTTTTATTTTGTGAATTTTATAGTGAAGAATGAGCTTGACTTATTTTACCCCTTTTATCAAAATTTACACCCTTACAATATTATTTGCAATTCCCCCCCCCCCCCCCCCCGAAATCTTACGAAAATTCCTTCTGGAAGATTCCTCAAGCCCAGTGTCATATGACGTGAATTCTGCACTTTAGCTATTAAGAAACGTAAATCCCTTCTATTGAATGACACATTGCAAATTCCTTTTGTGTAATTGTTCTATTTCTGGTGATGTTATTGCTGATTTTCTTTCGTTTGGAATTATGATATTCTGTATTGCTGGCTTTTGCTGTAATAAAAATTGAACTTAAACTATGTCATCTTAGCTGTTCATCCTCTGGCCAGCTACCTTCTGCCACTCCATTGCTTCACTATCTCTCATACCTGCCAAGTTGCTGTCAGAGAAATAAGGGACCAGGCCGGAAATAGCAGACCGGAAGTAGCGCTGCGGCCATTTTGGAACTGGGCGGAGCATGCTCAGAAGTGACTTTTGGTGCTGCTTTGCCCAGTTCCAAAATGGCCGCCGTGCCAGAAGTCACACTGCAGCCATTTTGGAACTGGGCAGAGCAGCATCAAAAGTCGCTTCTGAACATGCTCCGCCCAGTTCCAAAATGGCCGCTGCGCCAGAATAAACTGGGGGAAAACAAAAAAATCCAATTTTTTAGCTAGGAACAGCTGGAAAAATGGGGATTTCCCGGGGAAAACGGAAGACTTGGCAGCTATGCTATCTCTTCATTCGATCACAGCCCTCAAAATACAACTTTACTTAACCCATTTTCCATGTGCCTATCAGAACCCTTCCTGTGCCTTATATGAAGTTGTATTTCACTCTGTCAACAGACCACACAACACAACAACACTGGTCCCACTGATATGAGATTTACAGATATTGCATGTCAGTGGCCAGCATCACTTACAAGCACCACTTGCCTTCTGACCAGGCTTACAAGCCCTGAGCCTTAGTCAATGTGGAAAAGTGGCCTACCCATAAGGAAACAAGGGGGGCAATAATTTTCTATAGCTCCCTGAATGCTTTTCAAACCAGTCTTCCCACTGACTGCCAGAGAGGGGCAGAAGAAGAAGATGGATGTTTCCCATTACTTGACGTAATGACTGTGAGGCATGCTCGTAAAAACCTTTACAGGCAAAAGTTTACGGAAGCCCACAAATGCCGATCAATGGCTGAGTTACAGTTCTAAAGCAATGATTAGCTCAAGGCATCCTGTGGATGGAGGTAGTGAGACAGGGAAGGTGGTGGGAGGACCAGACGAAGGGAGAGAGGCAGGGAAAGGAGAGGCAGAAAATGGAAAGAGCTGAGAAAAGGACACAAGGATCCGTCAGAGAACTGAAGCCGTTGGGATGGAAGCCAGAGCTCTGCTGGGATGTGCAAAGCCTTCTCTCTTGGCTTTACTTATTTTTTAATTTGCACATGTATCAACAAAGCATATTGGAAATAATAACAAACAGAAGCAAAGAAGACAGTAACATTAACATAGCTTGTGGGGTCTTATTAACAATAATATTGAAAGGAAAGAGAATAAAAGTAACGAGGAATGCTACTGCTATCCAGGCAGAATGTGCCTATTCATCCATCAAACTTTTCACAGTATTCTTAAGAGTACCCATGGACCAGCATTTTCTTGCCCTTTGTTACATGTCTCCTGGGGCTATAAAATGGGTAATGATAATCATAATAGTAATAATAACAATTAATGCCAAACATAAGGTTCCTAAGTGGTTTAACAAATAGAAAAAGCAATTACACAACATTGTTAAAACTACACAATATTTCTTTTAAAAATCCCATTATTAAAATGCAAGATAAAACAATCCCATTAAAATGTTCTAAATGCTTGTTTTTAATCCTAAGTATTCAGAATACTGACACCCTAATTCATAGCCTCAAGAGAACCTGAAAGCAACTTATAAAAGATTCTCAGAATAAAAAAGCACATCCAGATCTTGTACTCGGAAGAGAAAGCCGTTCCACTTCCGGGTGGTGTGGTGTTGCAGTTAGGTCACATGGCCTCCACACACAGCGGGGGCTGGCGAAGCCCCATGTCATGGTCCCCAGTCGGCCAATCCAGTTGGGCGGGGGGGGGCATGGCTTATCCCTTTTAAACAGCCATGTGGTCAAGGGGATCTCCCTTCTTGTTCCGACTTCCGCTGATCTTCCGCCCTCCTGCCCTCTTTTCTTTTTTTAAAAAAAATACTATTTATTAAATTTTCCACTTTAACAATCCAATCAAAACATATTAAATATTCCAAATTATACATATTATTCAATAATCAAACAGTCAAAATATTATGCCAAATTATTTTTAAAAAACTGGAGGTATCTTCCCATGTTCTGAGGTCGGGGTGGGTGGGGGGTGGGGTCTGATAATCTCATACTTCTACTGCTTTCATAATTTTCGCGATAGTTCCCATAAATCATTCCAATGTTAATCCTCATTACTTTTCACAGCCTCTGAGTTTATCAAACAAGCGAGATTAAAAAAACAAAACAATATACTTTGTGTGGAATTTGTGTCTAGAGTTCCCTCTCCCACCCTCTTTTCATGCATTCATCACATTGGCCTTGCTATGGACCTCGGTTGTTCGGCGTTAAGGGGCCTGGTAGGAATTTTTCCACTTGGCAAATTGGCACTGGCCATTTGGTTTTCGCCTACCTCATACCAATCATCACAACTTTTGTAAGGTTTGGCGCTTAGGCATTGGGAAAACCTGGTTTGGGGGAGGGGAGGTGTGGCCATCACTTGCCCATCCTTTCTAAAGGGTATTCTTTTAAAGGAATCCAGGGGTCGTGGTTCCTGTCCGAAGCCCGGATGGATGCTAGGGGCATGGCACGACCTTCTGGTGACCCCGGGGGAGAGCTCCGAGTTGATGTACATCAACAGGGCTCCCCCTACTGGTGCTTAACTCTTGTGAGACTTCCTGCAGGCAGGCAGGAGTCAGATATAGTCGGTTCACTTCCAATGCGTAAGCCAATACCGCTCACATTCTGTAACCAATAAAGTTGTGGCCTAAATTTTGCCCACTAACCTAAAATATGGGGTCCACGTGTCATTATTCAACCTAAGGGGGAGGCCTCGGGGTCTTGACACGCAATAACTCATTGTCCTGTGGTGCCTGGATTATTCTCCTGTCCACCTCCTTAGTCTTCCCTGGCGTCTCCATCTGGCCTCTGCCTACAAGGCAGGAGAGTCCCTTGATGACCACTGAAGGAAAGGAGTGAGGCTGGACAACTGTTGGATTTTGCTCTGTCCACAATGGAGGCAAGCCTTCCCTTCCTGAGGATGCTTCCAGTGTGCTTAAAAGTGACATCACTTGTTTAGTTTACTGGCAAAAACAGAGATGTGCTTTTCACAAGGAAAGGATTTTCTGGTCGGTTAGTTTGCATCCTAGCGGAAGTGTACATAGCTATCCAGTCAAGATGCTCAATGACTTTGTAGGGATGGGTGAATCTGTCGATACTCGTGCCTCCCCATTTCTGTGCCTGCATTTCCATGGAAGCAGCTTGCTGTCTGGGTAAGAAGCCCTATGCTAGCTTCCCAGAAGGTGAGTCACTGGGGGGGGGGGGGAGCAGTGCAATATTTGCTCTGCCAGTGCATTTGGATTATATTCAGGGAAATTCCTTGCAAAAAGTTGCATATTTGGCAAAGGTGTGTAAGAGAGAGAGAGAGAGAGAGAGAGAGAGAGAGAGAGAGAGAGAGAGAGAGAGAGAGAGAGCATATATTGGAAAAAAATATACATGAAAATGCTACAGCAGCCTTTGTGGTGGGGAGGAGCCATGGTACCACTCTCCTGATACTACTGAGTACTAGAGTCAGAGGAAATGTTCAGTGGCACACATAATCATCGAATTGTAGAGCCCAAGGGTCATCTCGTCCAATCCCTTGCAACGCAGGGTTCACAGCTAAAGAATCCCTGCCCGATGGCCGCCCAACCTCTGTTTTAAAAACTCCAATTAAGGAGAATCCACCACCCTTCAAAGTCCAGATTAGCATTGGATGGGGGCCCATGGGCAACCCCATACCGAGGTCCCACTGGAATGTAGTTCTGGTAATGGAGCTAGGGTGGAAATGAGCATCAAAACCCAAAGGGTATAAATGTCATAGCTCTCATTCATTCCTTTAAAATCTAGGACAGATTGTCATCTCTGTCTCCATCAAATTATCAGAAGTGGCAGAAGATGGTGTGGTGAAGGACCGCCTGTCTTGGCTTCTGCCCCCAAAGTGGCAACAGTCACACTTTATTGTAAGTAAAGAAGTGAACATTTGTTATAGTAGGCCAATGGTACCAACTCAGCATCAAGGAAATAACAGAATATAGTCCTGGTGCTCTTACATGGCAAAAGGATAGCAACAGTAAGTCCTGTCTAGGATCAGTGCCAAAGTCTTGGTGTCCAAGTTCCGTAACAAGGAGCTGTGAAGTTGTTCCAATGAGTTGCCCTGCCTACCAGCCAAGCTTTTAAGGGAATGCCCAGCTACTCATGAGAATCCCTGTCCCTAGAGAAAGCGCTTCACCTTCTTACCTTGCACTTTGCCCATCAGTCCCCCCCCCTTTTTAAAGGGAGAGACATTTACCTCAGCATTTCATGTTACTACCTTTCCAAATGGAAAGTGCAAATCTAAAGTGTGCATTCTACATTCCTAATTCACGCAAAGTGAGCATCTCCCTCCCCACTTCATCTGACACTCCTTACATTGTGTTAGTTTTTAAACCTGAGGTGGGGGATCTGGTGCTCTAGATGGTGCTGAACTACAACTCCCACATTCCCTGACTATCAGCCATGGTGCCTAGGGTGAATGGGACATCTATGGAGGTCCACAGGAGGTCCACTGCCCATTCAAACCATTGATTTGTGCAAAGGTTACACAGAAGTGATGACTAGGAAAAACTATAGGATGACTATTGTGCATTTGAGTACAACAAAACAAAACACCCCTCCAATCAAATGGCAGCTCTGTGTTACTTAAAGAAGAAGAGTAGTTGGGTTTTGTTTTGTTTTAATCTGAATTCACATCTGTGGTATTCAGTACTGTATAAGCTAAGCTATATTTTCCCTTCCATTTCTCTTAGCCCACTACACAACTTCTTCACTGGGCCTCTCTGGAGGGACCACACATATGGGGTTGAAAGAGCCAGTCAATCACCCTTGCCCTCTGTTCTCTGCCTGCTGGCACCACCTGCCAGCTGGACAGCTGGCCTTCATGATACATGGATACCTGTTCAAATGGGAGCAGAAGTGGCTCTAATAAAGCAGTTTACACAAGCCGCCACTCAGCCAGCCTCTGGCACATGTTTTTGGTCACCATTGACAAGGGACAGCTTGGAAGCGGCTGGGTTCTTGGAACCAGAAAGGCACCATATTGAAACCTACCTCTCCCAGGCCAAGACTCTTTTGATGGGGGAGATTCTTTCCATCCACTGCCAGTTTATTGCTTCAGGACCAAAATGTTTCATTTTATGTTGTGAGGGTTGTTATTCTTTTCTCTAAAAAAAAAGACCTCTGCTCTACAGTCCCAAACTCCCCAATCTCCTCTAAGGGAGATAACAGTAGTGCTAGAGAGGAATGAAATGAACATTAAAGGCAGCCTTTGATTCATGCAACCACAAAGTTGTAAGAGACCCACATTGTGTCTTCTGGTGCACCCTCCTGCCCTCAGGCAGCAGACAGAACAGTCTATGGAGCCGAGCCAAAGGGACTTGCAGTTTCCCACTAACATTTTTGGTAATGCCGATGGAGGTGGGAGCATTCTCAGCTAGGGCATTCTCTGTGAAAATATTTGCCTATTCCTTTTTGTTACTCTCAGTTGCCCTTGGCACTGTGACACCATCCCACTCACTGTGACCACATCTGCACCTTTCCTTTAAAGCAGTATCATATCCATGGCTCCTCACAAAGAATTCTGGGAACTGTGGTAAGAAGTTGTGTCTCTTTGCTTCTTGATTTGTATTGTGTTATTTTAGGCACTGTGGCTTTCTGGTTTTTTTATTGATTATAGTTTAGAAATTATTTATTGTAATTGTTAAGAGCAAATTTCTGCTGAATTATTATTTGCTGATATTTAATTTTACTGTGTACTTATTATATTCTAACGGATTATTGAATATTACTTTATTTGATATAAGTTGTTTATTTGAAAGTTATGCTTTTATTATGACATGTTTGTATTGGATCAGATTGTTATAAGGTGTGCATGATCTTTGACGTTTCTTCTGCCTTGTGTATAGTAATACAGAAAAGTGGTATATAAATTAAAAGTAAAATGAAATGAAATTAAGGGTGCTGCAAGTTGCTAGGAGACACCTCTATTCACCTCACAGAGCTACAGTTCACACAGTGGATTCACAGTCAGTCCCTCTTCCTCAGGAATCCTGGGAATGTGGGCGGGGAAAATATTTGACCCAGCCCTTTATCAAAGCAGCTTTCCTTGAGAACATCTAACCTGCCCAGGTGTCAACCTGACCATGACACCTAAAAAGAGGGACGAAATCCCCTCTGAGCTTTTATTCCTTTATTCATTTAAAATGGACATCCTGCCCTTCATCTCATGGAGTCGGGGAGAGTTACAACGTGCAAAAATATGCAGCAGAAATTACACAAATCAATGGAACCTCACTGAAAATTATAAGCACATCCTTTATCTGAGGAGAATCCATATTGTAAGTCGCAGTTGACGTTCAAAGGTCTGATGAAAATAAGGAAATACTGGATGACAGAGCCCGATTACCACAGAGGCCTCCTTGGGGGATAGTGTTCCAGAGCCAGGGGGCCAGTGCTGAGAAGGCCCTGTTCTGGGTTCCAGCCAAGCAGACCTCCATTAACAGCATAACAACCAAGAGGACCTCCCTGGTGGATATCAAATCATGGGCTGGTCAGTAAAGAGAGAGGTGCCCTTTCAGGTAGATGGACCACAAGTCCAGACCCAGGAACCACCTTCCCCATTTATATCCTCTTTATGGGTATGTATGTTTGTGTATTTGGATGAATGTGAATGTTTTTGTGAGGGGGTCTTTATTCATCTGTTTATATACCACATTTTCCCCAAGTAAATCTGTGAAGCAGTTCTCACAAAAATGAAAGTATAAATGCAGCAATAAAATAACGACAAACAATTAGGCATATAATATCACTGTGCCATAACAGTAAAAACATTAACGAGCAACAATTAACAGCTCATTTAACATATATAAACATTCAAGTAAGCATACAGTTTACTAATAGGTCAAGTCAAAGTTATCAATTAAGCAGCCCCCTTTCTGAAGGCTCCCAGGACTGGAGTAGAGGGCAGGGCAGGTGTTTCTTTATGGGTTTAGTCACTCTTCCATGTTGACTAAGACTCAGCATGATCAGAATATGGAGAACTCTTGTAAGTAATGCCAATGTTGATGTGCCATTTCTGTAAACCTCATTATCGGTGAGACCAGTGTCACGTATGCAAGGGTGCCGCCAGACTACAAAGCTGATAAGAACCAGTTGAAGGGGAACCTAACAGGTGGCTGTTAGAGTGCAAAAACAACTCCATAAAAGGTACAGCGAGGGTTCTGGTAGGCAAGTGAAAATGGGTTGAGTAAAGTTGACTGTGAAGATGGGTATCATATCTCCACCTCAGGGTCCTCTTTTCCCAGTTCCTTCAACCGTTCCTCATAAGGCTTGGTTTCTAGACCCTTGATCATCTTGGTTGCCCTCCTCAGAGGTTGGATGGCCATCTGTCACGGATGCTTTAGCTGAGATTTCTGCATTGCAGGGGGTTGGACTAGATGCTCCTTGGGGTCCCTACCAGCTCTACAAGGACTGTGACTGGATGAAGAGATGGTGAAGTGATGGAGTGTGAGAGGAAGTGGGTGGCCAGAGGATGAACAGCTAAGAGATATATACCTTTCCTATATGGAGTGTGTCCTAATATATCACAGATCCCTTAGACCAGGCATCCCCAAACTGCGGCCCTCCAGATGTTTCGGCCTACAACTCCCATGATCCCTAGCTAACAGGATCAGTGGTTGGGGAGGATGGGAATTGTAGTCCAAAACATCTGGAGGGCCAAAGTTTGGGGATGCCTGCCTTAGACTCTGTCCTGTAATGCTTTACTGAATAAAGTTGAGCCAATTGGGAATTGGGTGTGACCCTCTATATTGATCTCCCAAAGGGAATTCCCTTTACATGGCCAACACACTGTTTATTTGTGTGTGTGTGTGTACATGCCCCCCCCAGGTCAGGCCACACCCACTGCCATGTGGCTCCAGACTGCCCACTCACAGCTGGATGTAATTCTTAGGGGCAAAATGGTTGCCCACTCAAGGCAGAGAGAGAAGGAAGGGGGGGGGGCTTCTCTGATCCCACAACTTCCTTCTTTTAATGAGGTATCTATTATAGGCTCGTAGGCATAGCTTAGAGAACATGCCGTGCATGTACTGTGTCAAGGAAAAAGGTGGGGTAGAAATAAGTATATAACGATAATAGCACCAGAGAAAAGGGACTCACCTGCTGCTAAAACAAAGCAACAAGAATAAAAACACCTCCGCCATCCATCTGAAATAGCTGTGATTAACAAAAGCGTGGCAGCAACAAGCTGGATTCATCCCCTGTGAGCCTCGAGAGACATCCTGAAATCCATCCAATGTACCTTGGGGCAGGAGGAGGGAGAATGCTCCGCCGTATACACAAATCTCATTAGAAAGCAGTCGCTTTCCAGGAATATGATTTGAGAAAGAATACCGCCTTCCCCACCTCAACAACTTGGACAGAACAGGAAACCTCCTTCAAATGGTTTGCATCATCACTCAGCAATAGATTTGGAGGAAATGATTTATGAGGGATTGGTAAATGGATTTGGCACCAGAGATTGCTCTTCAAAATTCAGACTTTTTGGGATTTTGCAATGTGGTTCTCCAACCAGTGTGTCTGTGAGCGGGAATAATGTGTACAAAGATGCATATTATTCAAAACATTGCTTGCAGAAATGGGCATGTTAGTTAAAATGGCATGCAAAACATGTGTTTATTAAGAGACACCTGAAATACATGTGTTCAGGACCCACCCTCTTCTTGTGATTGTAAATTGTTTCAATTGATCTGAATATTGTACTTTTAGTTGCTGTTACCTGCCCTCATTGGCTCTGCCTATTATTGGCTCTGGCTTTTTGCACATCCTGTCACCCGGCTAGTGTGACCAACAAATGGAACTGGGACCATGGAAAAACCTTAAGCAACAGGTTCCACAGGTTCCCAAGGTCCCACATGGTCTTCCTGCTTCTCCACCCCTCTCCTCCATTGGTATGATGAATTACAGTGCTTCATTTTTAAAAGGAATTAGAGACGGTGAAATCTGTGGAGCCTTGGTCCACCTCTGATTGCCATTCAGCAAAAAGAAAAGAAAAGAAAAAAGAGTTACTTTTCATTTATTATTAAAGTAAATTAGCCTGATTGTCACAGAGCGAAAATGCTCAATTTCAATGTGCATGGAGATGAATGCATTTAATTTACCCCCTTCACAATTCTAAGCAATCAGTTGGGAGGAGTCTTGCTAGGATCTCTTCTGTTTTGTCCTTCCTTGCAAGGTGGTTGCCAAGCAATAGGATGAGGCCTCAGTGTGGGCCCCGTTGTCCATTTCCAGTGGCATTCCCTCCCTCTCCCTCCCCAGTTTCGAACTGTGGCTGTGATGTGTGGGACATGGCACAACAACCAGCTCTTCCCCCTGCCTAGGCTGGCAAGATAACATTGAGACAAAACACCAAGCTCTTGCCAAGCCATTGAGAAAGCCCACGGTCTTTCTGCATTCTGTTCAGGAGCAGAGGGAGGGGAAGAGGATTGAGCAGCAACAACAGCCACCAATGCACAAGCAGATACCATTTCCAGATCTTGTCGGGTGGTAATTATCTCCATTGGGCCTGCCGGCCCACAATAACAAACTTCATCATTTGGCAGGCAACAGAATCAACAGCCAAAGAGGAGGGGGGAAACCCCACACACCAGGCTGCCTCTTTTTCATGGTACTTCACACTCTCTCTCCCTTTCCAAGAAGGACTGCAGCCTTCGGAGTCTGAAATACACAGCGGCTCACTGAGAGAGGCTGGGTTGATTTGCTGCAAAGAAAGGGTACTTAACTTGTCTTCGTCTGGTGAGAGTTCTTGATGGTGGGTCTGTATTTAAGTGGCCTAAAAGATAGAAGTGTGACAATGGTTGTGGCCCAGGAACATAGGAAGGTACCTTATGTGTCCTCTTGGGTCTGGTTTGGAAGATCCAGTTGGTGCAGAATGCAGAGGCCAGATTGCTTGAGGGGAGCTTCTGGGTGAGAATATGTGACACCTTTGTTAAAACAGCTGTATTGGCTGCCCACTTACTATCAAGCCATATTCATAGTTCATGTATTAATTTACAAAGTCCTGAGCAACTTAAGTCTAGGGTACCTCAGTGATTGCCTGAGCTCTTCTATCCTAGCTCAGTCACTGAGATCATCTGCAGCAGCAGCCTTGGTCATTCCCTGAGTTGGTGAGACAACAAGAAGAAACTGATCTGAGCCTGTGAAACTATCTGCCACTGAAAATTCAGCAAGCGCCTTCTGTTCCAACTTTTAAACATGTGCTGATTCCACCAGGTCTATTCAGGCAATTAATAATACACCCTACCCAAATAGTTATCTGGTTTCTGATTTAAACTTTTAATATAGTTTTTTACTGTTTGAATCAGAATAAATTAAATGGTTATCTGTACAATTTTGCATCTCAGCTCTACTGCCATTAAAAAATGATGAGAGCTTTTATGAAGGAATACATGTCCTACCATCAGTTTAAGAATTAGAGGTGATCAAAGGGGGGGAGAGACATCCCTGACCTTCTCCAAGACTCTTTCCCCCTTTCTAAGCTACAGAGATATCAAAGAAGGCTGAAAACGGGCCAGAAAGAAAATGAGATGCATTGTTTTTAATCTACTAGGTTTTCCAATTCCATTTTTGTCTAATCAATGAGTCACCCAATTAAAGCTCTCTCTCCAGTCTGAACACCTGGGCCCAAATCTTTTATTTAAAAACTAGTTTTTATTTATCATAAGTGTTATCACATTAGATGAGATCAGCAAAAGGTGGGAGCGGAATTATTTGACGACGTGAGGGCAGCTGGATGGGGCTTAGAGATTCTATTATTTCCACCAGTTTCTGTAGCAGCAGGAACCCTGGTCTACTGGCCAGCATCTCAACAATGGTGAACTGTTAACAGATGCCAATATACTGGTAGATAAATAAATAGATAGAAGATCCACACACACACACACACACACACACACACACACACACACACACCATTGAGATTTCACTGTGATACTCATTAGAGCAATGGAATGGTATTCAACATGCAAATAATGAAACAAATTAGGAAGGGGGAAATGGAGACCTTTTCATCCCTAGTTAATAGTATTTTAACAGTATTTTCCTGCAATGAACAGGTCTATTGGAGAGTGTCATGACCCAAACTACCAGTAGTGTCCTGGCAGTGAACTTGGAGGAAGAGGGACCATCTATATCAGTAGCACCACTCAAAGAAACACTGAATCTGGGACCTGACTTTGAGCTTGAGTCCAGCAACCAAAGACCACCAGAACCTGAGACCTCAGAACCTCATCCATAAAAAAGAGAAATAAAAAAAATTCCTTCAGTAACACCTTAAAGACCAACTAAGTTTTTATTTTGGTATGAGCTGCATGTACACGAAAGCTCATACCAAAATAAAAACTTAGTTGGTCTTTAAGGTGCTACTGAAGGAATTTTTTTTATTTTGCTTTGACTCAGACCAACACGACTACCTACCTGTAAATAAAAAAAGAGTTCCCAATAGTGAATGGAGCAGGGAAAGGAAGGAAGAACCTTGGATGGAGCCTGAGCCAATGAGGAAACCTATACATAGCATCTCAGGGCAAGGGAGGCGGTTTCCTTAAGCCCTGATTTGGAGATGAAATCAAATCTTACAGTCAGTGCTCACCTAATGCACATCCTCCTATGTGTGTGTGTGTGTGTGTGTGTGTGTGTGTGTGTGTGCAACATAATGGATAAACACAGTTGCCTGCATTCTTGACTATGCTTGAGAGGAGGTGTCAGAAGTAGTTGAGATCAGGTGCCTCTGCCCCCTTAGCCTCACCAAGGTTGGTCATGGGATCCCTCTTAGATGAGAAAGACTATGAGAGCCTTGTTTGACCAGCAAGGTCTTCCAAAGTGCCCTGGGACTCTATACTTTGTGGTTCTTCTGCCTTGATTTCTGACATTCTCATGGATCTTCACTTCTAACTCACAGCTCAGCTCTAACTCCTGACTTTCCCCATACTAGTTCCTGCTCACTGCAGAAAACTGCCCAGAGCTTAGCCTTGGCAAGGTCACTTGAACTTCTCCTCCTGATACTATTGTTTGTATAAAGGAAGAAGGTAGATAGTTTTGTCCAAAAGCAGGAGAGCTTTATAATGGAGATCTTTTCCTGCCCTTCCTAGTCTTTCAATTCCCATTCCTAGTGTAGTCAGAGCAAGGACTGGTCAAGTATAGGATAGAGACGTTTCTGTTCATTGTACAGTGGTGCCTCACAAGACGAAAGTAATTCGTTCCGCTAGTCGCTTTGTCTTGCATTAATTTCGTCTTGCGAAGCGCGGTCTGCTGCAGCAAAAAAAAAAAAAAAAAGAACCTGCCGAAAAACTTCGTCTTGCAAAGCGTGGCCATAGAAAACTTCATCTTGCAAGTCACCAAAAACATCACAAAACGCTTTCGTCTTGCGAGTTTTCCGTTGTGCGAGGCATTCGTCTTGCAAGGTACCACTGTACCTTATTCTAGAGGCTCCAAATATATAATTGATTGTTACAGACCCAACCAATGCTGGACTTCACTTTTATGTGCATTTGGCTAGGTGTGGATGAATCCATCAATTCCAGTTGCTCTTAAATTCAGTTCTCCCTGCACCAGTTTGCATTTTTAAAAAACAAAAACAAGTCCATACAAAAATCCATCAGTGTTTTAGAGCACACTTCTCCTACACATTTTTGCAAGCATTTTCTTCTAACACAGTGTCAATTTGCATGCGATTTTCATTAATACACACTTTTTCCTGTGCGGTTATTTGGTTGGAGAACTGTATCATACAGAGAACTATCAGTTCCAAATGGATATAGAGCTGTTTGCATACTGGGTTGTACCTAAGTAGTAGTGCTGAGTAACTCATCCCATCAGGGCAACAAATTACGTTGGTGGAATGGGATTTTTCCTACACATGTTCCCTCAATCTGTTCTAGGGGTTTTCTCAATCCTCCAGAGCAGGGGTCCCCAAACTAAGGCCTGTGGGCTGGTTGCGGCCCAATCGCCTTCTAAATCCGGCCCGTGCATGGTCTGGAAATCAGCATGTTTTTACATGAGTAGAATGTGTCCTTTTATTTAAAACACATCTCTGTGTTATTTGTGGGGCCTGCCTGATGTTTTTACATGAGTAGGATGTATCCTTTTATTTAAAATGCATCTCTGGGTTATTTGTGGGGCATAGGAATTCGTTCATATTTTTTTCAAAATATAGCCCCCCCCAGAAGATCTGAGGGACAGTGGACCGGCCCCCTGCTGAAAAAGTTTGCTGACCCCTGCTCCAGAGCATATTTGGAGAGGGTGCAAGGGGAGAGAAAGGGGAATGCACAAATGGAAATCGTTGCAGGGATGGGACAGAGTGGATATTACCCACTATTTCCTGAACTGCAAATCAGTTAGGGGGTTTGCATTAAAATATGACCTGAACCAAATTCCTCCTCCTCTTCCCCTGCTCGCGGACCACCTTGGTGCCTTGAAAGATTTGCTCAACAAAGAGATAAGCATCCCCTCTTCTTTCCCCAGCAAACACAAGAACTGATCCACACCAAATAATGAAGTGAAACCCACTGCTCTGAGATGGGAAGGAAGAAATGGAGAACAGCCCAGCCAGTGGGCTGAGTCAACGCTCTTTCTCAACAGGGCAGGTAAAGTCAAAGAGGTGATTATCTCAGTTTTTTGTGCTCTTGAGGACCTGACAATCCTTTTTCAGAACAGAAGGCTGAGGTTCCATGCGTTTATGTGCCTTGGCCTCTCACTATTTAAGTAACACCTTGGAACATGTCAAAGAAGAAGCAGTAACTTGTCATGGAGGGTTATTTTATTTTTGAAGGGTGGAAAAAAGAGGTTCCCTCCTTCCCCCGCCCTTTTTGCTGTACTTGAATATATATAAAGCACAGATGGCTCTAAATTATTTTAGTGGTGCTGTTAATATGCACAATTCCAGGGGATATACATTTGAAACAGAGATGGTTTGAATAGCTGGAAATTAGCCTTAAAGGGTAATTAAAAATACAGTCTTGGGGAGGGAAAACTCATGCATGAAAAAACACCTCACTGCATGTAAAAACATCCTGGACTATTTACTTGTTTGCTTTGGGTATTTGTATTCTACTCCATAACATAGAAAGTTTTCTAGGTGGGGAACAACAAACAATAAGAAGGCAAAAAATGAAAAGTTGGATTGCCTATAAATTTTGGGAAATTCTTAGATCGTTGCTATGCTTTTGGATGACTGATTAAGATATAGAGATCTTGATGATTATTATTCTTGTTTCAACCATCATTGTCATATCAACTACAGAAAAAATGCATACACTATTCTATACACACAGAGCAATTTAATAATAATAATTGTTGTTGTTTAGTCGTTTAGTCGTGTCCAACTCTTCATGACCCCATGGACCAGAGCATGCCAGGCACTCCTGTCTTCCACTGCCTCCCGCAGTTTGGTCAGACTCATGTTGGTAGCTTCGAGAACACTATCCAACCATCTCGTCCTCTGTTGTCCCCTTCTCCTTGTGCCATCAATCTTTCCCAACATCAGGGACTTTTCCAGGGAGTCTTCTCTTCTCATGAGGTGGCCAAAGTATTGGAGCCTCAGCTTCAGGATCTGTCCTTCCAGTGAGCACTCAGGGCTGATTTCCTTAAGAATTTGATCTTCTTGCAGTCCATGGGACTCTCAAGAGTCTCCTCCAGCACCAGAATTCAAAAGCATCAATTCTTCGGCGATCAGCCTTCTTTATGGTCCAGCTCTCACTTCCATACATCACTACTGGAAAAACCATAGCCATCAAGGTTGTGTCATCAGCATATCTGAGGCTGTTGATATTTCTTCCAGCAATCTTAATTCCGGCTTGGGATCTATCCAGTCCAGCCTTTCACATGATGAATTCTCCATATAAGTTAAATAAGCAGGGAGACAATATACAGCCTTGTCGTACTCAATTTTGAACCAATCAATTATTCCATATCCAGTTTTAACTGTTCTAACAGTTATTATTATTATTAATATACAAAAGGTTTTTAAAAAAATAAAATACAAAAAGTTAAAGGAATGGATACATTAAAATCATCCAGTGATGCCGTAACCAGCTTTTTCATGAGATTGAGGGGCACGTTTTCTTCTATGTGTGCATAGAATTTTGAATGAAGATCGTGGTCTGAGCCTTTCAAAACTGCACTGATTTTCTGGTTTCTTAGCATTTCCAAGCAATGCCAGGTAGAAGGTTGTGAATGTAAAATAAATCACAGCTTGATTATATAAATGCAAACAAAGCTCATACAACACCCACACTTCATACCGCTAATGCTATACACAACTACACAAAGCTGGTTAAAAGCCCTAAAAGTTGATATGATGCCAGCAAACCCCCTGCTTATTTGTTATATAGGGATGGGACGGATTTTCCCTACACCTGTGGAGTGTTTCTGCAACCTCTTGCTCCTCCTGGTGGTCTGGCTCTTCCTAGACCTAGGCGGTGGGTGGGGTGGGTGGGCCTTCTGTGAGGCAGGTGGAGCCTGTGAAAGATCTTCTTCTGGCAGACGGAGCTACTCCCCGTATCCAACAGTGCTGGAGTGGGTGCGTCAGAGAACAGCTGCCAAGCCTAGAGAGAAAGGCGGAGATGGAGAGAGGGGCAGAGCTCGTGGCTCCTGCTGCAGGGATGGATCAGATGAGAGGACAGGTTGAAGAAGGCCCCCTTCCAATCCTCGCTAGCAGATTTCCCCACTCCAGGTCGAGGCTCCCACATCCTACTGGAGCCCCCTCCCGAGTCCTTAGCCAACTCTCCACCTGCATCCTCCTGACTGGACCAGCCCATGACACCAAGGTGCATTAGGAGTGCACAGGTAATGAATGCACAGGTCTTGCTCCCACGCCACTTCTCACCCCTCTGGACAGAGGCATTAATCTCTTGAGGTCTGAACCTGACACCTTTCTCCAGCGCTGCCTCGGCAGCGGTGAGCGCATTTGAAATTTGTAATTAAAACAGCAGCAGGGAAGTCAATAAACTGTCATATCCCTCTGTTCAGCAAATGTCTTGTTCTTTCTTCAAATTCTGGGTCAGTTTGCTTGGATCTCTGGGCAGATCGATGGTTTTGTCTGGGTTGCCAGAGTAACCCTGTGTCCTTAAGGTTCAAAGAGGCGAAGGAAAGCATATTGTTCACCCACACATGGCTACTCACCCCCGCCCCCCTCTGCTTCATGACTTTTCAGACAACTTCAGCAAAATCCCCAGATTTCTGATGGAGAACCTGTGTAGTGCAGGGACCTTTAGATTCCTGGATACGTGGATATGGGTGTAATTAATCACTTAATCCATTTCTACTCAGCCTGTCCATCTAAGCTGGATCTGTAAAGGAACTCGCCAGCCTGACATTTCAAAATAAAATATAAATCAGCTTCTGGTGATGCCTCTCCTAGGTGCAAAGATGCTATTTTGGTTACACCAGGAGGGGCATTTGGGCGATTGAGTTTTCTGTTAGTATATATCAGAGTTTCCCAAAGCCTGTTTTTGGACTACAGTTCCCATCGTCCCTGACTACTGGTCCTGCCAGCTAGGAATGATGGGAGCTGTAGTCTATAAACAGCTGGAAACCCAAGTTTGGGAAACCCTGGTATATATGATATAAGCAGGGAATTATTTTTTCCAGCCTGAGGGCCACATTCCCTGCTAGGCAATCGTTCTGAGGGCCACATGGAAGCAATGGGCAGGGCCAGAGACATGCTTAGATGGAGCAACAGATGCAAATGGTACCTTTGTGCAGTAGGCGGGCTTCTGCACACCTTTCTCTACCCTCTACCCTCCATATAAGCAAGAAGCATTATCAGAGTTCAAGGGCACATCCCAGGCAGACAAGGACAGTCAAGGTGCACAGCAGCGCTACTGATAGAGGACCAGATGGATAGAACTGGATACCACATTTGGCCTCCAGAACTGAGGTTTCCCACCACTGACATAAGGCTTTAAAGGACAAGAGCAGGATCTTGTTTTTCGTGAATCCAGTGTTTAAGAGGAAATGCAGCCCTGGGGCAAAAAGCAAACCCGAACTTCCTGGTCCGCTGCATTCCCCGCCTTCAACATCTCCATCTTGACTAGATTGAGATGTAGTTTATTTGCCCCCATCCAGCCCACTGCTAATTCCAGGCACTTGTTCAGAGAATCCACTGCCATTATTTGGATACAGTAAAGTTGGGTGTCATCAAATCGTGGCTGGTACCTCACTCTCCCCACTACCCCCCCCCAAAAAAAATAATAAAAAAAAAACACTCTGCTGTTTTGTGTGGTGGCTGAACAGCATGAAACACAAATAGAGAAAGCAGATCCTTCTTGCTAGCAGGATCTGATAATCCCACATAGCTTCACATTTTGATACTAATTGCTATAGAAACAGTCAATGAAACACCACAGAGCACTAACACCTATATGTCTGTTAAAGGTAAAGGTAAAGGGACCCCTGACCATTAGGTCCAGTCGTGACCGACTCTGGGGTTGCGCGCTCATCTCGCATTATTGGCCGAGGGAGCCGGCGTATAGCTTCCAGGTCATGTGGCCAGCATGACAAAGCCGCTTCTGGCAAACCAGAGCATATGTCTGTTATGTCAGTGTAAATGTATGGAGTAGTGTGAATATCCAAAAGCCTACAGACAGAGATCAGTAACAGAGCAGGATACCTTTGCTATAGGAAAAGGGACCAACTGGTGATGAAAGACCAAAAAATGTCACCAAAAGAGAACAGGAAATTTGCAAAATCGCCCTGTCGATTCAGGTCCTAGTCTTCCACTGCAACAAGCGTGTGAAGGTGGAGAAACAGAATCATGTCGGCTGTATAGCTGCACCTGACCTTTATGCAGTTTGCTGAACATCTGCACACATCGGCCAATCACAGTCATCCTTATTCATTCAGTGGCTTTCTTGCCACGTCAAATTCTATTGTAAGAAGTTCAGACATCTCAGGATCAGAGTTCACCAAAAGCAAACAAATAAACTTCTCCAACCAAGTGGAGATGGAGATTACAAATGAGAAATGGAGCTTGAACCTGCTCCAATCAGTGCCCCCACCCCACCCCATCTCATAGATATGGGAAGAGGGATCGGCTGTTAAATCATTCTGGGTACTCCAGCTTATTAAGGGGTCTCCTGACAACACTCAGTACATTTAATCAACTACAGTACCCCAAATGCTTTGGGGGAAGCCATGACTGTATCATGGTACCTTAAATGTATTGTGTGAATGTAACCCCTCCCTCCCCCCTCTCTCTTCCACACACACAGAGTAATTGTTTAGAAATGCCAGTTAATATCTCCACCACTAAATATTTTGCCACCCTTCCAAACATTCAACAGGTGATTGCTTTCTATCTTCTCTCCCCCTCTCAAACCTCTATTGCCATTCCTTCCTCTCCCAATTTGCTGCTGATCCAGCTGCAGGGGGGAAAGAAATGATTTTGCGTCTTGTTGAAAACCTAAACAACAACATCCAACCAGAACCAAGGGAGAAAAATTACTTCCTTCTAGATTCCATGTTCTTGACAAGAGCTGCTTTCTCTCTCCCCACCGCCTTCCACCCTCTCTCTTTCTCCCTCCCCTTGTGCGGCATTCAATTTTCTCTTGACTTCTGTGGGCAGATTATCAAGCCAATCTCTGCCATGCTTTGAGCTTGCTGTATAAAGCTACAAGGCAGTAAAGACCTGGAGATAGAGGGGAGAGGGAGAGAGAGAGAGAAACCCAGCCGGGATGAATGGGATCATGCAAGGAATACAATTAGTTTGTGACAAGGAGACAACAGAAGGAGGAAAATATTGCATAAATCTATCCAAAGTATTGGATTTTTCTTTTTCTGTGAAGGAAGGGTCAAAGTCTCTCCCTCTCTCCCTCCCTCCCTCCCTCTCTCTTTCTCTTCCTCTGATTCCTTCCCAGCTAAAGTCTGAGAGATGTGTATTAAAACTAAAGAGAGAGCAAAAATCTTTCAACACACAGCAAGGCCACAAATTGCTTCTTCAGCACAGAAAGTGCTTTGTAAGATAGTGCACTCTGGCTTCCTACAAAGTGCTAGGAATCCTCCAGAATTCATTACAGAGTCGCTGATCATCAGACGCAGGGCTGGATTCAACGGCCGATGCAGCAGAGCAATCAAGAGTGGCAACTGGGAAGATTCTGGTACAAGATGAGTCTCACTGCGACCTCAAAACCCACTAGCTGGTTCTAAGGCAAGCCACTGTTTCTCAACCTTAGCCACCCAATTAGCCATACAGAGCTGATAAGCATATCTCATTTGGGTGGATGGTCAGAGAAGGTCAGCCTCTACTTCATTGCATGACATTGCAAAAATGAGAGCACAATGCTCCAAGAGGGGATTAAGAAGCAGATCTTGAGATGGGACTATGCATATACATGCTATTTTAAGAATATCGGGACACAGGAAGCTGTTTTTATATTGAATCACATAATCATAGCATTGGAAGGTACCCTGATGGTCAACTAGTCCAACTTCCTTCAATGCAGCAATCACAGCTAAGGAATCAAAAAGATGGCCATTCAATCTGTTTTGAAAAATCTCCAATGAAGGAGAATCTGCTCCCTTCCCAAGTAGTGAACTCCACTTTCAACCAATTCTTACTAATCAGAATGTTCTTCTTAATGCTTAGTCACAATCACCTTCCTTGTAATTTGAATCCATTGGTTTGGGTCCTATCCTCTGGAGCAGCAGGAAACAAACTTGCTCCATATTCCGTGGAGCAGCCCTTCAGGTATCATATCACCTCTCAGTCTTCACTTCTGCAGTTTAAACATACCTAATTCCTTCAACCTAATTCCTTCAAGCATTCCTAATCAGTCTCGGTTTCCAGACCCTTGACCATCTTGGTCGCCCTCCTCTGCACACATTCCAGCTTGTCAATATTCTTAAACTGCGGTGATTAGAACTGGACACATGACCACAGGTGGGGACCAAAGCAGAATGAAAAGGACCCTTGATTAAGTCCAGTCACGAATGACTCTGGGATTGCGGCACTCATCTCGCTTTACTGGCCAAGGGAGCTGACGTTTGTCCATAGACAGTTTTTCTGGGTCATGTGGCCAGCATGATTAAGCTGCTTCTGGCGAAACCAGAGCAGCACACAGAAACACCGTTTACCTTCCTGCTGTAGCGGTCCCTATTTATCAACTTGCACTTTGACATGCTTTTGAACTGCTAGGTTGGCAGGAGCAGGGACCGAGCAACGGGAGCTCACCCCGTCGCGGGGATTCAAACCACCAACCTTCCGATCGGCAAGCCCTAGGCTCAGTGGTTTAGACCACAGCAGAATAGAGTGGAGCTATTACCTGAGTCAAGCCATAGCTGCAAAGGAACTACTGGAGCCTTAGAGTGCACTTTCAATCATCCCTTTGCGTTCAGGGCTGTTTAAGTTTTGCATCCAATCCAACCCAACTGGCTTGGTTCTACTTGGGAGATCTCAGGGGGAATTCCTGAGTGGAGTCAATCCATGCCCAAAGCTGTAGTGATGACACCCAGTGCTGAAATTGAACTCAGCCCCCAATGCAAGATTTGTTGGGATCAGTTCCACTTGAACTCCTGATCAGAGCTGCCAAGTGAAGCTGCTTCCTGCTGAAAGTGAGTCCCATTGGGATCAGTTCCACTTGGCAGCTTCCAAGAATCCTAAATGCACAGCTTAGCATGCACTACCCAGTTGTTCCTTTGGAATGGGTCTTGCATTGACACTGTTTAAATTCTCCACCTAATGAAAACCCTGCTGTTTCCCAGTGGGATCAGATCCACCTGAGGTCATTTCACATCAGTGGCTGACAAGGCTGGCCAAGTTTTGATCCAGCCCACCTGTAAAGATTGACCCACACAGGGATGACTACATCTTGATCCAGTCCACTAGTCAGAAGTGGATCACACACACACACACACACACACACCCCACAATCTCAATTCTCCAACTGAAGGTAGTTCTGTAACCAAAGGAACACTGCCCATGCACACGAGGGAAGAATCAGTAGACTCAGGGGAACCCCAAATCTTTCAGGGGAAAAAAGATCTCTCTGGGTGTAACCCTCAAAACAAGCTGGGCATGAAATGCAGAGCACGATAGATCCAACTATGTCAGTTCCTTGTCATATTCCTATGTACTCAGTCATACACCTATCTAGCCTGCTTTTCGTGGATTTAAGAAATGCACAAAAATTCATTAAACTATGCAATTTCTATGCCTTCTCCCAGACCTCTCCTCCACTATACATATAGTGGTCCAACCCCAAGAAGTGTACCACAGCAATAGGGTTGTCAAACCTGCTGGATTAACCTGAAGTCTCCAGGTATGCCTCCCCCCACAGGTAGTAGATGGAGCACTTGAAATCCAGGTGGATGAAAGCACCTTTCCAATCCAAGATCCCTAAGCAGGTGAGAAGGAATTATCCCCTTGCTTCACTTGGACTTTGGTACACACACTTTAGCTAAAGTTTCTGTCTTCGTTTCCAACCGGTGACATTTTTGCTCATTTGTGTTTTTTATTTGAATGGCATGCTCTTGGTGGCTGTAGTTAATGCTTAATATGTCATGTTTAAAGACATCACCAGGGTGTGCCCCTGTGACATCACTGGGACTCACCTCACACCATAACATCACCAGAGGGCCTTACCTAAGTCTCTAGTTCGGACTCCTGACCTTGCAACCCTCCAACAGCAGAATGTAACTCTTCATTCATTATCTGCAGAGAGGCACTGCTCTTCCTTGCAGGATATAAGGCATGCATTAAACACTTCCCTTGTCTGAACAACCAGTATTTTGCTTGTTGCCATAACAACAACAAAACAACAACAAGAACAACAATTTATACCCCGCCCACTCTGGGTGGCTCCCAACAGAATATTAAAAATAGAATCAAACATTAAAACCTTCCCTAAACAGGGCTGCCTTCAGATGTCTTCTAAAAGTCAGATAGTTGCTTATTTCCTTGACATCTGATGGGAGGGTGTTCTACAGGGCAGGAGCCGCTACCAAGAAGGCCTGGTTCCCTGTAACCTCATTTCTCACAGTGAGGGAACCACCAGAAGGCCATCAGGGCTGGAACTCAGTCTCCTTCTTCCTCCCCCTTTTTCTCTTCATCTTCATCCTCCTTTTCTTCAAATGTTGGTTCCACTGCTATTGTAGCCTGTCCCAGTTTAAAGTGTGATTCTCCTGTGAATGGTGACCAACACATATCACCACTCTGACTTTCCACATAGATCTGTCTTTGCCCATGGTTGCATTTTAAGAGGTTAATTAAAGCCCATTACCCAATGGAAGAGTTCTTTTTTTTTTTTGAGCATCAATCTTTATACAACTCAACATAAACAATAAACAAATAAACAAATAATCTGTAAACCAATAAACATAAAGAATAATCCGTAATATCCATAAATAATAATAATAACGATAAAAGCAAGCAAACAAACAGACAAACAAAATAATAATAAAATAATAATAATAAAAATATATATGCAAAGTTTCACCAAATACCAATCACCCCCCAACACCAACCCGCCCCCACAAGCTTCCCTCCTTTATTTACCCGACTTCTATTTTCACTTCGGCTTCAATTTCTAAGTATAATCCATCACTTATATATTTTCTCTGCATGCATTCTGTCTTTCCTGTATTCCTCTATCACTCTTATCTTATATCTCCACTCTTTATTTTTATATCCCTTCATATCTTTTTATTCTAAGCATGTGAGCATGCCCTCTTTAAAAAGTATTTTTTTATATATTCATCATAACTTTCCCATTCGCTTCTTAATTTTTGTTTCGGTTGATTTCTCAAGGCTACTGTTAGCTTGGCCATTAATAAATACTCACTAAGCTTGTTTATCCACTCTTCTTTTGTTGGTATTTTGGATGTCTTCCAATAAGTAGCTATTAGAACCCTGGCTGCTGTGCACGCATACAAGAACACTGTCTTATTCTTTTGGGGGATCTCTTCACTTAATAAACCTAATAAATAGATCTCTGGTTGTTTCTTTATCGATTTTTTCATCATTTTCTTTAATTCTTCATGAATCATTAACCAAAACTTTTTTATTTCTTGACACGTCCACCACATATGTATAAATGTGCCAGGTTCCCGATTGCATCTCCAACATAAATTATTTTTCAATTTATATACTTTGGCCATCTTTACAGGTGTTAAGTACCACCTAAAATACATTTTGATAAAATTTTCTTTTATGTTATAAGAAGCCGTAAATCTTATGTCCTGCTTCCACAATTTCTCCCCCCAATGGAAGAGTTCTAGCCTCCAACCCACCCTTAACAGAATGTCAGAAATACCCATAACCCTGGTTTGTTTTTTGTTGTTGTTGTTTTGCTCTGTATGTTCATCTGTATTTGTAAGAGGTAATTAGTATGCAGAAGTTGTTAATTAATCAATAGAAGGACTGAACTCTTACAGGGAACTCTGTTTCGGTCCAGCAGCTCAGCTGTTATAAAGCTTATCTAGCTTATTCAAATTGCCAATAAGGTTTAGGAGGCCTCAGCAAAGAAATCAATACTTCTGTAATGCTTTGGGTGAAGCTGATCAGAGCAGATCAAACCCCAAAGTGTTCCCAAGCTACATCTTCCTGAGCCACAACTTCACTCTGAAATGTCTACATCTTTTTCTTCATTGTGTGCACAAATCTCCTCACAATGGCAAGTCAAATCAAGGAAAATCCCCTCCTCACCCTGCTCTAACATCCTGTGGCTCAGATGGAGCTGGTAGACAGCTGCCCTGGACACAGAATTAACCTCCCAGTACGTTTCCGAGCACAATTCAAAGTGTTGGTGCTGACCTTTAAAGCCCTAAACGGCCTTGGTCCAGTATACCTGAAGGAGCGTCTCCACCCCATCATTCTGCCCGGACACTGAGGTCCAGCGCCGAGGGCCTTCTGGCGGTTCCCTCGCTACGAGAAGCCAAGTTACAGGGAACCAGGCAGAGGGCCTTCTCGGTAGTGGCACCCACCCTGTGGAATGCCCTCCCACCAGAGGTCAAAGAGAACAACAATTACCAGACCTTTAGAAGGCATCTTAAGGCAGCCCTGTTTAGGGAAGCTTTTAATGTTTGATGGAATTCTGTATTTTAATATTTTGTTGGAAGCCGCCCAGAGTGGCTGGGGGAACCTGGTCAGATGGGCGGGGTATAAATAAATTGTTGTTGTTGTTGTTGTTGTTGTTGTTGTTGTTGTTGTTGTTGTTATTACCTGCTCTTCCATGGACAGCTGTGAGTCCAAAATGACTCCCAGGCTGTCCACCTGGTCCTCTAGGGCACAGTTACCCCATTCAGGACTAGGCTGTCCCAATACATGCTCTCCCTCTGTCCCCCCAGAATCAGTACTTCTGTCTTGTTAGAATTCAGACTCAATCCATTA
Organism: Zootoca vivipara; assembly: GCF_965207765.1. NCBI lineage: Eukaryota > Metazoa > Chordata > Lepidosauria > Squamata > Lacertidae > Zootoca > Zootoca vivipara. Next base: position 27,518,491 of record NC_142597.1, on the reverse strand, counting down.
ACCACCATCCATCCTCCAACCGCCTCCAGATACTCACACAGGACATTCACTGCCCGCAGTGGTTCTGATTCAAACGAGAAGTAGAGATGGCTACCATCCACATATTAGTGAACACCCAGCCCAAGAATAAATAAATCAATAAAAGCATGCATGGAAACAGTTTCAAATCCAATACATGCACAGACTGGGACAAAAATATCAACTTAAAAGCGGTGTTGTTTTTTTTAGGGGGGGGGATAAGGTTTTCAATAGGAGCTGAAAAGGTAGTAGAGATGGCACCTGCCTGCCTTGTAATGAGAGGGAGATGAAAAGGGAACAGACCTCCTAATGAGATGGAAACTTCAGGATGCCCTCTCCTGCAGAGTGCAGTGATTGGTTGGGAAGTTTAGGATTGTACTGTTTTGTCTTTCTCTCTCTGCTCTCATTTGCACCAAGCCTTTAAATGACACCGCTTTAAACAGTCATGGCTTACCCCCAAAGAATTCTGGGAGCTGTAGTTTGCCGAGATCGTTCTTAGGAGACCCCTGCCCCCTTCCCAGGGCTACAGTTCCCAAAGCAGTTTCACAATCATTCCCTCTTCTCGTGGAGTTGTAGCCCTTTTAGGGGAATAGGGATCTCCTCAGAACTCTCAGAGCCCAGAACAAAAGGTCCCAGGATTCTTTGGGGGCAATACCATGACTGTTTAAAGCGGTATCATTTAAAGGCATGGTGCAAATGAGGGCAGAGAAAGACAAAACAGTACAATCCTAAACTAAATCCTAAAGTGGCATCCTGTTTCTTTAAATGTATGACAGAGCTTTCCAAACTTTTCAGGTTGGTGACACACTTTTTAGATATGCATCATTTCACAACACAGTAATTCAGTTTTACTAGCAAACTGGAGGTTAAACTTTCCAGCAGTGGGAAGAGTGTGGGGAGCGTCCACGCGACACACCTTCGCACAGCAGCCAACACACTACAACTCCCATGATCCCTGACCACTGGCCCTGCTAGCTAGGGATCATGGGAGTTGTAGATCCAAAACATCTGGAGAGCCAAGGTTGCCTATGCCTGGTGAAGAAGAAGAAGAAGAAGAAGAAGAAGAAGAAGAAGAAGAAGAAGAAGAAGAAGAAGAAGAAGAAGAAGAAGAAGAAGAGGAGGAGGAGGAGGAGGAGGAGGAGGAGGAGTTTGGATTTGATATCCTGCTTTATCACTACCCAAAGGAGTCTCAAAGCGGCTAACATTCTCCTTTCCCTTCCTCCCCCACAACAAACACTCTGTGAGGTGAGTGGGGCTGAGGGACTTCAAAGAAGTGTGACTAGCCCAAGGTCACCCAGCAGCTGCATGTGGAGGAGCAGGGACGCGAACCCAGTTCACCAGATTACAAATCTTAACCACTACACCACACCATTGTTGGCCCAATGAACATCTCCTGCTTTGCTCATCCCTTCCCTTGATAGCCTCGCCCCCCCCTTTTGTAATCCATGAGTAAATACAAACACAATCATTTGATGTAAGGGAGAAAGAATGAAGCAGCAGTAAACAGAGCAAGCAGCGTTTGGATTTAACTCCTGGAAAATATAATTACCTCTCCAGCATCGCTGCATGGCGCATCAGACCAAGAAGATCTTCTAAGTTAAGCAGACCTTTCACTTCACAGTTGCAGGAATTATAGATGGATGTTGATTGATGTAGGAACTGCCACTCTTCCCCACCCTGTTGGTCAAGTGGGCAGTATATTTCTCATTGCAGCCCTGATAATAAAGACATAAGCAGAGCCCTGCTAGATCAGGCCAGAGGCCCATCTCACCCAGCATCCTGTGCTCACAGCAGCTAACCAGGTGCCTGTAGGAAGCCCACAGGCAGGACCTGAAGGCAACAGCTCTCTCCATACTTGTGATTCCCGGCAGCTGGCATTCAGAGGCATATATTGCCTCTGGTCCTGGAAGTAGCACACAGCCAATACAGGTAGAGTAAGTGGGGTCATTTAAGAGAGCAACATATCTTCCGTTGTTTCAGGGTGATAGAGTTGCAGGAGGGAAGGTCTATGCAAGGGAATATATATAACAAACACATTAATGGCGTTATGCAAATAAGGTAGTACTACCGTGTTTCTCCTAAAATAAGGCACGTCTTATATTTATTTTTCCTCCCAAAAAACACACCACGGCTTATTTTCAGGGGATGTTTTTTTTTTTTTTGGTGTCTTTGTGGAGGGGGGAGAGACGGAGCGAGGCAAAACGGTGTGTGTGTGTGCAGAGCACAGACTGCCCACCTCGCGGGGGTAACCTCCTGCTGCTGCACCTGGGTAAGGAAAAGGGGACTTCTCCCTCGCGCGCACGCACGCACAAGAGCACCAGAAGAGTGCTCTTCGCGCTGCACTGTGCTCCCCAAGCGGCAGCGCAAAGAGCCTGGTGAGAGGCAGCTGCGGCTGCAGGTGAAGCCCGGGATCTGCGTGGGCGACTGGGGGCGAACGCACTGAGCGCTGCGGCGGTAGCGAAGAGGCACCCGATCAGCTGAGAAGCGGGTTGATCGGGCGCCTCTTCGCCACCGCCGCAGCGCTCAGTGAGTTCGCCCCCAGTCGCCCACGCAGATCCCGGGCTTCACCTGCAGCCGCAGCTGCCTCTCACCAGGCTCTTCGCGCTGCGCTGCGCTCCCCGAAGCGGCTCCCACCCCCGGCTTATTTTCGGGGGATGTCTTATATTTATTCTACTAATTAAAAGCCTGACATGGCTTATTTTTGAGGACCGTCTTATTTTAGGAGAAACACGGTACTACTGCTACTGATGAATAATAAATATAAATGGACCCACATTTCTTCTAAAGTGGCATGCAAAGTGAAGTTGGGGGTCTCTTCTGCAACTGATAGGTGGGAGGAATTTCACATGCAGTCAAAACACTTCTGATTGCCGAACCCAGAGGTGCTGCATATATTGGCATTGACAATTCAGATTTTTGACGGGTCTTAAGTTAACAACATTCCCCCTCTCCCTAGATTGCTTTATCTTACACATTCATTGGGGGGGGGGTGGTTGTTCTGCAAGGCCAGCCCGAGACATTTGGCTCCCTGAAGTGAAGGATGAGATGGTGCGTCTTCCTCATTCCATGTCCTAAAGCCAACTGGTCAGGAAGATGAATCAGCTGAGGACTAGATGGGGCCAGCCATGGCATGGGGCAAAGTGAGGAGGAGGCCTTGGGTGGCAGATACTGCAGGGCAGCAGCTGCTCCTCTTCCCTGGCCATCTGCCCTGAGCCTCCACAGTAGGCTGCACAGGTAATTCCTTGTACAGCAAAAGAAGTGGGCGGGGTGGAACAAAACAGGTGCACAGAGGATAGAGTGTGACTTTTATTGAGCTCTGGCTCTCCCTTGGTTCTTTGAGGTTCAGGGTCTTGTATCGTTGGCCCTATAGGAACAGGAGACAGGTTGCATAGTGGTGCAGGGTGTATTTGGTCTATCAGAAAAGGTTCCTTCAAAGCCAATCCTGTTCCGACTGTGGGGGAAACATTGTCCCATGCTGGTCCATTAGGACAAATGGTGCGCTGCCCCACCAACTTCAGGCTGCCTTCAGCCAGCCCCCGCCCACCTACCCTGTCTGTCAGCTTCCACCTCCTTAGTCTCAGTGTTGCCCTTGTGGAACGCCAGTAGAACTCAAATAGATCTAAACTAGAATCAATTGGCTCCATTAAGAACAAGAAATATAAATGTGTATAAAGATAATTATGAAAAAGTATGGTGTGAGATAAAAAGGAATTTAGAAATTTGGAGTAGAATGAATCTTTCCCTATCAGGAAGAATTGTGGCAATAAAAATGAATGTGCTGCTGAAAATGCTCTTTCTCTTTCAGACAGTCCCAGTAATGGTTAAGGATAAGGATGACTGCCTCAAAAGATGGCAAGGCCAAGGATTAAACATAAGATACTTACAGATACAAAAGAAAGAGGAGGCTTCACCCTCCCAGAGCTTAAATTATATTATGAGGCTGCATGCTTGGTTTGGATTAGGGACTGGATAAAACTGGAAAAGGAAGAAGCATTAGATTTGGAAGGACACGACAACAGATATGGATGGCACACATACTTATGGTATGGAAAAGGGAAATGGAAATTAAAACACTACAAAGAAATCAAGGACCATTTTCAGAGTTGTTTGCATTACAGACAATTAAATGAGATGTTTAAGGAGGATAAAAAAGGGTCTAACTAAACAATCTTCAGATTTCAAAAGGAGGTTATAGAAGAAGTGAAACTACTGAAGAAAGCATACAGTATTCTGCTAGAATGGGAAACAAAAGACGAAGAGGTCAAATCAGTCATGATCAAATGGGCACAAGATATAGGACACAACATACAATTTGAGGATTGGGAAAAACTGTGGAAGGGAGATTTGAAATTTACAGATTATTCTCTTTTGAAGGAAAATTACATGAAAATGATGTACAGATTGTATATTACACCAGTAAAAATGGCAAAAAATGTATAAAACCGGGTGAAACATATGTTGGAAATGTAAAGAAAAAGAAGGTACTTTATACCATGTGTGGTGGGAATGTAGAGAAGTCAAAAAAAAATTGGGAGATGATATATAATGAATTGAAAAGGATGTTTAAAATGATATTTGTAAAAAAACAAAAACAAAACAAAACACAGAAGCATTTTTGTTAGGGATTCTAGGACAAGACCTGCCAAGGAAAATAAAGAACTTATTTATGTATGCTACAACAGCAGCAAGAGTCTTGTTAGCACAAAGATGGAAGAATGAGGAAATCCCAATGAAGGAACAATGGCAAGAAAAACTGATGAGCTATGTGGAGTTGGCAAAGATGACATAGAAACTACGTGAGAAGGACAACCGTGACTTCAAAGAAGAATTTGGAACTTTTTACAAACTATTTAAAAAGACAACAAAAGGATTTGGACTCCTTGGCAGGTTTTGAATAAACATCCACAATTTATTAGTAGAACATATGATAGATAAGGCAATGATATGTACAATTTCATAATATGCAGAAAACAATATGTACAAACAAATCAGAGAGGGGATATGAGGGAAGTCCTTAGAGGGTGGGGGAGGGAGGGAGGGGAGGGAAAAAAGGGGGAAATTGTAAGTGGCTGTGTTATTGACGATTTGTATTGTTTAAAAATGCTTTTTCTTCAAAAAAAAAAGAATCAATTGGCTCCACCTCTCCTTGGCTCCACCTCCTCCTCTTGCTGGTCTCCTTGTCACCAGCCCTACCAGTCCCAATGGGCACCAACTGCCACTGGCTGCTCAGTAGGGTTATGGGACCTCAAAACTCAGCCAGCAGACCCTGCCGGGCATGCTGTGAAAAGAACCTACAGGAGAGGTAGCAAAACATCGTCCTCTAGCGGCGTCTATACTGTTACTGCAGCTAAAAAAAGCTTCCTTGTGTGTTTGATGACCCTATATAATGTTGTATATATGTGACTCTAAAGCTTGGGTTCAGTTTTATATCTGCTTACAGTGACGTCAAAAAACTGATAAATAAAAATTTTAAAATCATTTTGTGCGTGAGGTTTTTTATCAAATCTCTTTGAAAGTAAGATTTTATCTAATCTTTAATGAAAGCTCATCAAATTATGACACAGGGAAATGAGTTTGTAAAAAAGTCACCACCCTACTGCTCAGCCTTGGGGAGAAAGATGCTTTGGGTCGGCATTGATGCTGGTGATGATACAACGTCATCCCCTGCTCATGAGGACAGCAGGCTACCTTGGAGGTTTTAAGGGAGGCTGTCTGGTGCACGCAGCTCTGTCCTTTTAGCTCCTTGCCACCACTCTTCACACCCCAGAGTCCGCTGTCTTCCCCTGCCTAATGGTGGGGCTGGCCCTTTCATAAGGCAGAGTGAGGAATTGTGTAGGGAGGCAAAAGAGATTTGAAAAGACTGGAAGAGCAAGAGGCAAGGTTGCACACTTTTGTGTAGGATGAACAGTACACACACACCTTCCATTATAATCTGCTTCCCGTGATCTTGTTCCCAGAGACAAAAATCACTATCAAGCAAGGAATCTCACATTTAAGCAGATCCCTGATAACCTATCTCCCTTCCTCCCATTTTATTTCCTTTCCTTCTTAATTCTTCCGTTTGCCATGGAAATTTGAAAGCAGGTTAGGAATCTTGTTATATAAACACACCTTCTGAATTCTGAGAACAAGAGCAGTTCCCCTGCCAGGCAAGTCAAACAAACAAACAAACAAACGTATGCATCTCCCTGCTCCCCCATGTTGTATAATTTATTCCAAGTCGGTTGGATTTTGTGGTTACAGAATGTGGCTTTTCTAGCACCAGAGCCGAGTGCCTATGGCTACTCACATTCCACTTTCCTGTGCCCTCTGTCTTGCCCTCCGGTGCTTCAAAGATCAAATAGTCCCTGAGCACTTAATTCACCATCAGTTAAATTTTAATGGAAAACAATGATATGTGCTCAGCGCCAGAGTTGCTCGTTGCTGGGGTTTTTATCTCTGAAGCGTTCCTTACAGGCCGTTCCACTGGGGCTCCTTCTTAGGAGCGTGGGAAGCCCGGGCCCTGCATGCATAATGCATTGGCAGGCACGTGTGTTAAAGACGGCACAAGAGCCATTCCAACAAAGTATTGAACAATCTCCAGCGCCGGGGCGAATGACCCGGCACTCTTTCTTGACACGGCAGCTATTGTGCTTAATGGGCTCAGCTGTAATCGCTCTGTAAACAGAAATGAACTTGCTGAGTTCACTTTTGGGGAAGCAATTGCTGGCGCAGAGGAGACGAGATTATACAAAGTCACAGAGAAAATTAGACATGATGGAAAGAGCTGGGAAAGTGTCACAAGTGGCCCATGAATGACCTCGCAAAAAATTAAGGGCAAGTGAAACGCATGTTCCTAATCCCACCTCTGCTTCTTTCCCCTTCTCCCTTAGTGCCCCTTCCAGAGCCTTCTGTTACAGCTTTGCTCATAACTGGATGGCACGGCAGAATTTGCAAAGCAATTGCTGCCCGACGGCACGAGACTGTGTGTGGGTGTTTAATGGAAACTAAGTCTCATGCAGTTCAGTGGGACCTACTTCCAAGTGGCAATGGACAAAGCAGTCCATTTCAGTTCTCCTGGTTTCTTGTTTTCCCAATCTTCAATTCAGTTCTTTGCATTTCTGTATCACAGGGGTTCCCAACAAAATTTTCTCGAGGACCCCTCATCGAGCCGCTATTGTGACAAGGACCCCCATTAAATCCTAAAATTAAAAAGTGAGAGCCAAATTAAGAGTCTTTTTATATTTTATATTTATACGTTTTTTACAGTTCTTCCTCTTCATCTGTAGGCCTTTTTTAACTATGCGAACTGTAGCTTCCGCAAAAAACAACGCTTTGTTTACAAACACTACTGTTTTGCAAAGAGGCAGCGCGCGCCAGGGAGGAGGGAGGGGAATGGAGAAGACAGGGTACCTGCGCAGTAGCGCACAAATGAAGCCGACGCATGCAAAGCATCTTGGGGAGGTGAACGTTAGTAGAATGCGCGCACTGCCTCTTTGCAAAACAGTAGTGTTTGTAAAGCGCCACCTAACGGCATACAGCAGAACTACTGCCTCTATCTAATTCTAGTTTTGCGCTAGACTCTGCTTATGCAGGAAGCGGCCAAAACAAAAAATCTGTTTTTCATACGAAATATATTTAATATATTTTTTATTCTAATAGCATCTTGCGGACCCCTCTGGCATAGCTCGCGGACCCCTGGGGGTCCCCGACCACCTGTTGGGAACCACTGCTGTATCAATTTGTGATTTAAAAAAAAAAAACTCATGAAAATTTGCTGGCATTCTTGTGCAATTTTCTCTTACTGTTTGTATTAAGTTTTGATTAATAAACACGTTTCGCAATCCATCTCCTTTAATATAATGCTACTTCATATGTTGTTTTCAGTTGTTTTCATTGTGTATTTCCCCTTCAAATATGCATTTTTGTACATATTGTTTGCAGGGCCGTCTCAAGCAGGTCGGGCGCCCTGGCGCTGTGGCGCGGAGATCGCTCCGGCGCCACCGCCCTAGTGGGCGGGCGCAGTGTGCAGCACGGCTTCCGCACAGCTTCGCCCCGCAGCGCCCCCCCCACGGCCTGGCGCCCTGCCGCCCCGCGCCACCGGGACTACCCCTAGAGCCAGGCCTGATTGTTTGGATGGAGAATGACCATTCAAAGAACTACAGATTTTTGAAGGATCACATGTTTCAGTTCACTAATAGTAGTAGTAGTAGTAGTAATTTTTTAAACCCCGCCCATCTGGCTGGATTTCCCCAGCCACTCTGGGCGGCTTCCAACAGAAGTATTAAAATACAATAATCTATTAAACATTAAAAGCTTCCCTAAACAGGGCTGCCTTCAGATGTCCTCTAAAAGTCTGGTAGTTATTTTTCTCTTTGACATCTGGTGGGAGGGCGTTCCACAGGGCGGGCGCCACTAGCGAGAAGGCCCTCTGCCTGGTTCCCTGTAACTTCCCAAATGTTCTTTTGGGAAATGCGAAACCTGGGTAGTTTCTCATTAACATGCAAGCAAAATTGAATTTCTCCTCCAAACCTACTACCAAGTAAGTTGCATAGAAATGTAGCCTGTGACATTCTGAATTAGAACCTAGGATCACCTTAAGTAGCAAAGCCTGCAGACCTTTGGTGGTCCTTCCAGCTATCCATTGTCTCTTGCCACTTCCAAACATCAGATAACCTTTAAATATATATATTTATGTTTTTCAGTTATATACATATCAATAGTTTTACTGTCATTTTAACTTTTCAAGACTCGATTTCCTTCCTCCTCTTTCTGTGGTTCCTTAAATTTATTTTTATCATTTCCTGCATATTCTAAATTAAATTAACTTATTCTTTTATTCATCTACTCTTATTTACTCTTACAAAACTGCAGGTTATTACAATAATCCTGACAATGTCCGTATCTGTTTGCAATTTATTTGTACTCATTCAATAAACCATTTCCACTATTTTATAAAAAGATTTCTTATTTTTCCAGTAAGCTTTGTCATTTCTACATAGTCCATTAGTTTTTGTACCCATTCTTCTTTCGTTGGGACTTCTTCTTTTCATTTTTGGGCAAATAACATTCATGCCGCTGTAGTTGAATACATGAATAAATTTCTATACTGTTTAGGTCATGGGTCAGCAACCTTTTTCAGCCATGGACCGGTCCACCATCCCTCAGACCATGTGGTGGGCCCAGAGTATATTTTGAAGAAAAAAATGAACGAATTCCTATGCCCCACAAATAACCCAGAGATGCATTTTAAATAAAAGCCACTCCTGCTTTACAGTACTTGGAAACTTCTTAGATGGGGCAAACCAGCACGCCTGTGCTTGTCCAATCGTTGCTACCACCCTGCAGCCTGTTAGGTCCACATATTGGCCATCACAGCCTATTTTGCCATGCATCCTCCAGCTTCCTGCCTTGTGCCTGCATCTCTGGTGTCAGAGGTGTAATTGAGGCTGAATATTCCTTTTGGAAGCCATCTGTGCCATTCTACCATCCTGCCGAGAGAGAGAGAGAGAGAGAGAGAGAGAGAGAGAGAGAGAGAGAGAGAGAGAGAGAGAGACCTGCATTCATTTCCCACCTATAGGACAGTGTAGGCTCTGCAACAATGAAGTGTTGCCTTGGCAGTGATGTATTTACTACAATTACCTGCTCTCTTCCCAAAGGAGAGGGGGGTGGCGGCGGGGGGTGGGGGTGGGGGGGTGGGAGAGACAGATGAATAATATGTTTTGAAGGTGTCATGCAGTGAAGGTAAGAGAAGAGCTCAAGCTTGAACTTATGAATAACTTATAGGCTCCTTCGCTTCATGCAGTCACTCCATTTGGGCTTATCTTTCTGATCGGCAGGAGGTGTAATTAAAAGAACAAAAGCCAGCATCTGTGTACAGTGAGCAGGGCTCCTCAGAGAGGAGAAGGAATGGTGTGTGTGCACGCATGAGAGAGCGAGAGAAGAGGTATGTCTTATTATACCTGGAATGCTCTGTGCATTTGAATCTGAGATCTTGCACACGCCTAAGCATCTAACCCATCTATCTTTGTTGCATTTATATCCCACCATTCCTCAAAGGAGCTCAAGGGTGGAGGACATGGTTTCCCACAGAGCAACCCTGGGAGGTAGCTTAGGCTGAGAGGCAGTGACTCATATAATTGTAGGCTTGGAAGGTACCCTGAGGTCATCTAGTTCAACCCCCTGCAAAGCAAGAATGCAGAGGCGGGCCCATCGCCACCTGGTAAGTTTTGTGGCTGCATAGGGATTTGAACCCGGGTCATAGTCCAACACTCTAGTCCAGGGTTTCCCAAACTTGGTTCTCCAGTTGGACTACAACTCCCATCATCCCTAGCTAGCAGGACCAGGTGGTCAGGGATTGTGGGAATTGTAGTCCAAAAACAGCTGGTGACCCAAGTTTGGGAAACCCTGCTCTATACCACACTGGCGCTCACATTTACACCAGGAATGGGAGACTTGTGCCCCTCCAGATATTATTGGACTGCCACTTCCATCATTCCTGACTATGGTGGCTGGGGCAGGTGGAAGTTGGAGTCAAACATCTGGAAGGCCACAGGCACAAGTCAAGTCAAGATGTCCACCATCAGGAGAAAAACCAATATGCTTCCCAATATGTACTGAAGGAAGACATCTGACCTGCCTTGCTCTCCCTCACCCCTAAAAAAATATTTCTAGCAAGCCTCCTATTAACTGAGAATAACATGGATGTTATATTAGTTCATGCTGTTATTATAAAGCCCTTAACAGCTTGGGACCAGTTTACCTGTGACATCACCTTACCCTGTAAATGACCACTCAACAACTTCCATCTAAGGAACTGGCACTGTTACACGTTGCACATAATACCTATTCTGCATTTTCAAGAAATTGTTTAGTGTGGCAGCACCCAAACTTGGAACTCCCTGCCGACTGAAATCAGTGTAATCTTTTTGCACCTGCTTCGAGCATTTTTGTTTAAGCAAGTTCTGTCTAGACATATGGAACATTGGCATGTGCTTTCATCTGGTTTATGCCTATCATTGTTTTTACTTATTTTCAAGTGTTTTAAATAATTGCTTTTAACTGATAATTTTGTTTTATTCTTTTTCTAAACCACTTTTTGGTTGTTGAGGGTCTATATAGCCAAGCGGTATATACATTTTATGAACTAACTAAGTGATAAATGCTAACAGACCAGCTAAATTTGTGTGGGTGTGGGCAATGGTCTGCAGCTGGTTGGCTTGCATTTCCTTAATGCTTGAGCTGGCCATTTCCCACAAAACAAACTCTGAGGGACCTCCGCATGGGAGCACCTACCACCAGGATCCAGCTCTGGAGGCAAATGAGCAAGCAGTTGGTCTAAGATATTTTGCTGCCCCATGCTGATAGACAGCACCATCCACATATTAAAGCCCACCAGACTCACACATCAATCTTCCTCTGGTGCTGATCACAGGACAACCTGAGCTTCCTGGATAGCTCTGTTGGAAGAACATGAGACTCTTAATCTAAGGGTTGTGGGTTCAAGCTCCGTGTTAAGCAAAAAGATTGCTGCATTACAAGAGGTTGGACTAGATGACTCTTCTGGTCCCTTCCAATTCTATGATTCTTTCCCTGTCCCTGAAAGCAACAGGCAAGCTTCAGGGTTGCAGGATTCTCCAGCAAACCACCACCATTTTCCACTTCCCCCAACATTGGTTGCTTGTCACACTCTATCTAATGGTAGGGCCGGCCCCAGACACCAGGCCTCAGAGACCCACAACTCTTCTAGCAATTGCAGCAAGTGTCTTGATTCTCAGCTTCCCTGCAACCCAATGGGAATGACCATGAGCTAATGCAGTTGCCGTGGTTTCATTGGGATGAAGACTGTGTGAGCTTGGAGTATGGAGCTGCAAATCGCCTCTTTTTATCATGCATTTGTTATTTAGATTTCGAACACATTCCATCACTAGGGAGCATCCTTTGAACACTGACTGGCTGCTCTGAGTGGGAAGGTGCCACAATGAGTGAGCCGAGGTGATGCTGAAACGGAGGCTGCAAACTTCCCCAGGTGCTAGCAGTTAAGAGACATCCCTCACCAGCAGGGCAGCTGCTTTGATTGAGAATTTCTGCGCTGAAAACCTATGCCTGGCGCTTGCCAGCTTCTGCTTGCCTTGCTGTTAATTGGGGTAGATGAGCTTCTGCTTGGCTGGAATCTTCTGCATGCAAAGTGGAAAGGACCAGCCAGCTTCCAGAAAGATAACCAACAAAAACATTATAAATGATGGATATGCACCTTTATGCCTTTTAAGGCTATCTGTGACTGAGGTGGGGAAATTCTTTTTCAACCCAAGGGCTACATGCCCTTCTAGGCAACCTCCCAGAAGGCCACATGCTGCAGTGGGCTGAGCCAGAATGTGGGTGGAGCAACAAATGCCGATTTAGTCACACATCACTCTCCAGTCTCCGTCCAAGTAAGCAAAAAGAATTATCAGAGTTCAAGGACACCTTTCAGCAAGGCAGAAACACACAAGAAGGATGCAAAGCAGGGAAGGTGAAAGGTGTGGCCTGGGGGGGGAGGGGTGTTCCTGGGGGTCCAGGAAGATAGCTGAGGGCCAGACAGACAGGTTTGGGGCAGTGGCATAGCGTGGGTTGCCAGTGCCTGGGGCTGTGTATTCAACTGCCTAATGGCATCTGCATCACCTAGGAAATCACATCCGCAGCGATAAGAAGAATCATTCCGTTCTCTGGAGAGGTCACTTCCTGGTTCGTATGGAGAAGCCGTTTTCAGCAAAGCCAGCGAAGGAGGCATGCAGCTGTATTGAGGCGGCATTGGGCGTTGAAAGTTTGTGCCCCTAATAATTTTGTGCCTGGGGCAACCAGCCCTGTGCCCCCATGCTACACCACTGGTTTGAAGGGCCACGTGTGAGAATTTGCATTTGCACTCTCTCTCTCTTTCTCTTTCTTTCTCTCGCTCTGTGTATGTCTCACACACAGAGTCATGGACCCTGCTGAGGTTTCCTGGAGGGAGTGGTCAGTTCAGGAGGAGAAGTGGAAGGAGCTTGAGGAGCTGAAAAGGAAGGAAGGGAGGGAGGGAGGAAGATCTTTTCCTTACTCTGAGTAAGCTACCAAACTACATTAAGTTCTATGTGTGGTTGTGGCTGTACTGCGATCCTGAGATACGCTCCTGGTTTTGCACCTGCTGTCACTGCAAACCAGGATGGGGCACATGTGACAATATTTGTCACAAACTCCTTCTCTCTGGTGCCTCCATATCTCCTGGATGCAGCCCTTCAATCTGCACATTCCTATCAGCAAAGACACACAGGTCTGTACGTGCGGAACAGATATTAGGCATTTACTGTGAGGTGTTCTGTCGAACACCACCTGCTGTTCAACATGAAAAGTTGATGTTCCACAAATCCACAAGCGGAAGGCTCCAAAGGAACTGTTCCGGGACAGCAGGCAACATTACGTGCTTAGAAAGAGGGCTAGCCAAATTAACAATGCACAACAAAGAACCTTAGGAAAAGAGGCTGTGAGCAACCTGTGCATTGTTTTAAATCATTCCTGCTCTTGGGGACAAAGAACTTCTTCTTCTTCTTTTGCTTGTAGCTGCCACATGGGCACTGGCTACCAGGCCTAGTGGGTGCTGCAAGCATTGCAGTCAAAGGGTGGGAAATGCACTGGTTGGTTCACAGCAATAGATAAATGATGGTGCTCAACAGCCATACTAACAGAAAAATAAAAACAAGACTAAAGCTGTGCTCTCCAGTTTCCATTTATATGTTTTGCTTTTTTTAAAAAAAAGCAAAAGCTAAATGGAGATGTAGAAACATTTCCTCAAAACATACAATTATTCACCATTCTGCCACCCACTTCAGCTTGTTTGGCATTGATGTGTGCCCTTGTTGCCGGGTTTCTCTTCTCCTCCTCCCTGGATTAGTCACAGGCATGTTCCTAGACAACTTGGGGCAACATAGTGAATGGGATGATGTCGCAAAACTGCTGTCTTGATCAGAATGAGTCAGTCTCATTATATATATAAATGTACAATATATGTTTTATTGGTTTTGTGTAAAACAAATACAACAATACACAAATAACACTCAAATCCCACTGAGGCAAAGTTCATGAGTTGTGAGTTATTTGTTTCCAATATGAAAACATCGTTTATATAAAAGATTTGTTAACCCAGATTATCTTTCCAGAGTGATCTCTTTGTAGCAGCCAGTTGGTAATTATGTTCCTTCTTTGCACAAGATATCATAAATCTATACCAGTCCATATCAAGGCTATCAGTTTGATTAGTATTTATACGTGGCTTCATGCAGTCAGTCAAGCCATCAGAGCAACAATCCATAGTTATTGGCACTAAGTTTCAAACATTTAAGAAACAAGGCCTTTCCAAATATTTTCAACACCCCAAAATTATTATTACTACATATTTATTTATACCTCACATTTTTCCCTGAAAGGGATGTGGGCTTGCCGACCAGAAGGTCGGCGGTTCGAATCCCTGCGATGGGGTGAGCTCCTGCTGTTCGGTCCCAGCTCCTGCCCACCTAGCAGTTTGAAAGCATGTCAAAATGCAAGTAGATAAATAGGTACCATTCCGGCGGGAAGGTAAACGGCGTTTCTGTGCGCTGCTCTAGTTCACCAGAAGCGGCTTTGTCATGCTGGCCACATGACCCGGAAGCTGTCTGCAGACTTGGCCTATAGAGCGAGATGAGCGCCACAACCCCAGAGTCGTCCGCGACTGCACCTAACGGTCAGGGGTACCTTTACCTTTACCCTTTTCACCGAAAAGGACTGAAGGTGGCCTATGTATAAAGATATGAACAGCTAAAAGGGTAGAGGAACAACTAGGCCTATCATTAAAAAACAATTAAACATTGATAGAATTAAAACTGTGTGTGTGTGTGTGTGTGTACAAATTTATGGATGGATGCAGGGGCAGAGTTCATGCTTCGGCACGGGGGGCTGAGAGCAGGCGCAGGTGTGGTGCGCATCCCGGGGGTGTGTCCTATGGGTGTGGCACGTCGCCCACAGGGGCATGGCATGCGTCCCGGGGGCATGGCACCCAGCGCGTGGGGGGGGCAGCCGCGATGGCACCCCACCGGGATCATGGTGCCAGGGGCGGTGCATTCCCCTGCCCCCCTCTTCCTCCGCCAGTGGATGGATGTAACAAAGGGAGTTTTAAATAATATTTATTTGGGAGTAAGTCCAACTGCAGAAAGCAAGAGTAAATTCTGGTTAGACAAGCATAAGAAATGATGCACATGGTCTTTAACATGGACGAATCTCTCTCCTGCCTTGAGGATGTGACACCCATCCTATTTGGGAGTGAACAGAGAGGACATTTGTAGCCTTGGATTTGAACACAGAGGCAGAATTTGCTGAGTGCTTCACTAGATTTGCTGGCTAGGAAGCAGACTGAAGAGTCTGTGGGGGACCATATTGTTGCTTTGGGGGATCTGAAGCAGAATTAGCAATTGTGCTTTGATTGTTCTGCCTGTTATTTGTTTTCATTGTGTTTTGCATGTCTGCTCTCAAATAAAAGAAATATTACAAAGCCACCACAGTTCGCTCTCAAGTGATCACATCCTAAAGAAATTAAACCCTGCAGCACCACTCCTGAACTTCTCATCACTTGGGGAAGTGGGGAACACTTCCAGTTCCACTGCCGGAGGAGGAGGAGGAGGAGGAGGAGGAGGAGGAGGAGGAGGAGGAGGAAATGAGGGCAAATGAAAATATATGAAATGCTTCTCAAAGTTAGTCAGGGTTTGGTCCTGGCCAACCGGGCATCATACAGTCAAGGGTATGAGGTTACAGTGCTACACAGCCAATCAGATCTGCCTATGCGGTGACATCACTGAGGGAAAGTGACGCCAATTGAGAGCAAGGGAAGACAATGTAAATGAACAGGCAGGCAAAGCTGGGGTGTTGTTGAGGGTTTTTTTGCTGGAGGGTGGTTGTTGTTGCTGCAATTGATGTTAATTTTACATATGGATCTTATGATTTATGTGGAAATTTTTCAATTTGGTTACATACTTTTTGATGTTTTGTTTATTGTTTATGACTACTTTTGTTATGTTTGTGTAGGTATGTAATTTTTATAGGTTGTCAGCCACCTTGCTCATTGTTTGAACTTTGAAAAGGCAGCATAAAAATAAATGAATGATTGGTTTTTGCAGGACATGGTATTTTTAAAAAAAAGCAAATCAGCCCTAATCAAAACAAAGTGAAGTACTTCAGACTTACACAACTTGTGAACCATTAAATTTAATCCAGACCATCCTGCCAGGTGCTTGAGAATCCCCCCTCCTACTATTTTGGACCTTTGGGTCCATCACATGCTTTTTCATGGGGGTGTATTCACAAATACATGCCTCCTGCCTGCATTCCCAAGTGTGCTATGCCCCCGCTAGAGGATCCCTCCTGCAAGGAGGATCTGGAGCCCCCCAAAACCAGTGGCGTCTGGGAGCGGTCCATGCCAATTATCAAGGAGAAGCCAGGGCACTTAGGGGAGGCTATCTGGGGTCCCTCAGTGCAAGAGGGGAGCTCCTCCTCTTGAGGAGTCACAACAACCCCTGAACCACGGGGCATAATGGTGACTTACGAGGAAGGCCAGGACCCTCACGCTCAGGAGGTGTGCCTGTTTGCAGACAAGACAATTAAATTATCAGACTCTATCTGTCTTGACATTAACCCAGAAGTAACTGCAAGGGTGCCTGAGGTTCTTGTCAATAATATCTCTTAGAGTGGCGAACAGCACCATTAGCAGAAAGAAAATCAAATGAAAACCCCCATTATCACATAGTTTACATGGCTGTTTATTTGTATATATATTTTAAATTACATATATGGATGTTTTATGATAGCCTGTTGCTCGGTCCCAGCTCCTGTTGCTCGGTCCCAGCTCCTGCCCACCTAGCAGTTCGAAAGCACATCAAAGTGCAAGTAGATAAATAGGGACCACTACAGCGGGAAGGTAAACGGTGTTTCCGTGCGCTGCTCTGGTTTCGCCAGATGCGGCTTAGTCATGCTGGCCACATGACCCGGAAGCTGTCTGCGGACAAAAGCCGGCTCCCTCGGCCTATAGAGCGAGATGAGCGCCACAACCACAGAGTCGGACACGACTGGACCTGGTGGTCAGGGGCCCCTTTACCTTTATACTTGCACTGCCTAATAAAGATTTGGCAAAGTAAGTAGAAAAAGGATTCCTCATGAGTAAAGTGCACCCTGTGAGTAGGGCCCTCCTCACATGAGGAGGACATCTTCCAGAAGCCTCTAAGGAGCTTCAGCTGAACACTGGGTGGGGTTTGGCCAGCTTTTGCTCACACCAACACAATCTTGTGTTTGTCTTGGGATGCTTTCTGAGCAATGTTTGGACTGCTTTTGCGCCTGCCTGCACTGTTGCTCTCTATTTGCCCAGGCTTTGGACTGCTTCTCAACTCTGCTGTAGAACCTATCCTGCCTTGGGCATGCCTGAGACAGGATAAAATGATACAGTCCAGGAATCAAACAGCCACAAGCTCCTGCTGACTATATAAACTGACCCAACACCCATATCTCTCCATTTGGGCATCACGCAGAAGCAGTGACTGAGGATATCACGAGCGGTTCTTGATCCCTGAGTGCTAAATTTCGGGAAGAAACGATAGCCCTTCCTCCTATCTTATTAGGCTCCCAAATGGATGTCATTTATATGTTGCGGAGGAGCAACAGATCTAGGCAAGAGGGCACAAAATAAAGCAATCCCCTGTTATCTTATTCCTTCTGTTCATTCATATTCCTTTAGCGAGCCTTGCTCTTCCCATCTGATACAGGAGGAACTACATACACTTGTCGGCTGATTTTAGCTTTCCTAGGTGTATTGTTTACATGATAGGACTTTGCTGGTTTTAAACCTGCAGATAAAGGGAAATTGCTTGGTTCCCATGGTGCTTGTACCACGGTTGTTTTAGCGCTCACCAAAGTTGGCAGCGCACTAAGCCTAGTGGGTGAGGGGATGTGCTGTTGGACTTCAGCTGGTGGATCATACATCACCGAGGGAAATCTACACCAGAAGCACCATGCCTGGATAGCTCAGCTGGTTAGTGCATGGTGCTGATAATGTCAAGGTTGCAAATAATAATAATAATAATAATAATAATAATAATAATAATAATAATTTATTTGTACCCCGCCCATCTGGTTGAGTCTCCCCAGCTACTCTGGGTGGCTCTCAATCGAATATTAAAACAATACAGCATTACATATTAAAAAAAACTTGCCTAGATCCCCAGATGGGACAGCTGCATATTCCCTGGTTCTCAGGGTCCCTTCTAGCTCTACAGTTCTATGATTCTATGAAGGAGGAGGGTTTTTACCTTAGTGGGAGAGCATCCAATTTGCTTGCAGATGGTCCTAAATTCAGTCCCCCGTAGGGCTGGGAGCGTGCCTTTCTGAAACCTTAGAAAACTGCTGCCAGTCTTGAGCTAGATCAGGCATCCCCAAACTTTGGCCCTCCAGATGTTTTGGCCTACAACTCCCATGATCCCTAGCTAACAGGAACAGTGGTCAGGGATGATGGGAATTGTAGTCCAAAACATCTGGAAGGCCAAAGTTTGGGGATGCCTGAGCTAGATGGACCAATGACCTGTCTTGCTATAAGGCAGCTTCCTGTATTCCCATGACACCATATTTCTATCTATTCGCCGCCGCCCCAAAAGAGAGAGAGAGAGAGAGAGAGAGAGAGAGAGAGAGAGAGAGAGAGAGAGAGAGAGAGAGACTTTCCTAAACCAGGGCTGGGGAACCTGCTGCTCTCCAGATGCGGTTGGACTCAATCTCCAATCAACCTCAGCCAGCATGACCAGCGACCAGGGATGATAGGAGACCACAGATTTCCCAGTCCTAAGCTAGGTCATGAGATGGGTTAGGGTCCTCCCCCAATAGCATGACTTCTCTTCTGTGTCCATAGCAGCTGCATCTCAGCCAGCCAGATATTCATCAGATAGTGACTCTTGAAATGGAAGGGATGCCTGATTTCGGTGGTCAGCTGCAGAGCTTTTTTGTATTCCATTCACTACAGACTCATTCTCCTGCAACCTGGTCCAGGCCCTTTAGAGCAATAGCACCAGCCTCGTGAAGCACATTACCATCTGAGATTACAGGCTCTGACAGTCTGTAAGTATTCTCGGATGCTTAAAAGCTTTCGTTTCTTACAGGTTTTTCCAGATAGGTGAACCTCTCATTGCCTACATGGCAATGACAGCATTTTGATGTTTTTAATGGAAGCCGTGTTTGCTGTTTTATTGAATTTTTACCTGTAGGCTGCTATGATATTTCATACGATTAGTGCTTTATAAATGACCAGAATAAATAAACCATAGTGACAGGGAAAGTGCTAAAATAGCATTTGATGAATACGACTGTGGCTCACAGGATCCTTGTCTCTCCCATAGCCGGCTGTCTTAGCCCTTGGTGCTTGGATGGCCAGATGCAAAAAAGGTTGAGCTTGTGCACCAGTAATAGCTGGGCAGATGCGGAAATTTCATAATTTTTTAGCAGGCAGGTGTAACAAGCATCCAGCCCCTCTGGAAAGCACCTTGATGAGATGGTGGGAGATGCTTAATTTTAAAAGCGTGCTGGATATTTCATCACCCCTCCCTGCCACTAACAATTTTGAGCCCAGGGCAACTGCCTCTGTACCCCCACAAGCAATGTTACTGCTCCTTACACTCAGAAATTACGTGTTCCTTGTGCATAACAGAGGGCAGGGGTTTCCCCTCCCCAGGTACTGTTGTGGGACTCCAACTCCCACCAGCCCCATCAACTAGCATGGCCAATGTTTAGGGGTGATGGGAGTTGTAGCCCATTAACAGCTGGACGGTTAAAGGCGAGTTGTTCCTGCTAGAGCAGGCATCCCGAAACTGTGGCCCTCCAGATGTTTTGGCCTACAACTCCCATGATCCCTAGCTAACAGGACCAGTGGTCGGGGATGATGGGAATTGTAGTCCAAAACATCTGGAGGGCCGAAGTTTGGGGGTGCCTGTGCTAGAGAGTTTGCAAGACTTGTTTTGCATTGGGTAGCTAGATGGATATGGTGGTTAAGGCATAGCTGTCAACCCTCCCTTTTTTTTGAGGGAAACTCCCTTATTCCAAGCCACAGCTGTCAACCTTCCCCTTTTTTCCCTCTGGAAATTCCCTTATTCCTGTGCCGTTTCCCGCTGCTATCCTGGATTGTTAGATATACCATAGACCAGGTATAGGCAACCTTGGCTCTCCAGATGGTTTGGAACTACAACTCCCATGATCCCTAGCTAACAGGGCCAGTGGTCAGGGATCATGGGAGTTGCAGTTCCAAACCATCTGGACATCCAAGGTTGCCTATGCCTGCCGTAGACTGTCCCCGGGACAGGGGAGGCTCCTGATCCCTTATTTTCAAATCCGAAAGTTGACAACAATGGGTTAAGGGAGGAGGGTTTTTCTTGAAAAAAAAGGCATTTGTATGGTAATTTGTTGATTACTGTGGGGTTATATATATATATATATATATATATATATATATATAAGTTTAAATTAAATTATACAAATGTGTTTTAAAATTATACAATCAGGTGGCTACTCTCTTTAATGCCCCTTGACTGCAGCATGGCTTACCCTAAATTGGGGTGTCTTGCAGCCTTAAAAAATAATTAAAAAGAAATGGTCCCACTGCTGTGCCTTTAAGAGAGCTTTGACCAGGAGACAAGATGATGGTGGAAGCTTCACCTGATTAATGTCTGAAAAAGCCAGCAGTTGTACAGCCTGGTTCTATTTGTGTTGACTCCAAAGGAAGGCTAGCTGCTTTTGAAACCTGGGGTTGCTTTGAGCATTACATATAAACAAACCAGTGTTTAAGGAGACAAGCAACACCTGCTAGCATTCCCTCTTTTTGCATTTGTGGACAAGTTGGGCCCACTTCATCAGATGCATGGAATGCAACCCTCAGTTTCAAGATATACCGTAGATTAATATATGGTGGTAAGGGATTGGAAAGCAATGAGGCCCAGTCTTATTCAACATCTTTATCAATGACTTGGATGATGGGCTTGAGGGCATCCTGAGCAAGTTTGCAGATGACACCAAATTGGGAGGGGTGGCTAATACCCCAGAGGACAGGATCACACTTCAAAATGACCTTAACAGATTAGACAATTGGGCCAAAGCAAACAAGATGAATTTTAACAAGGAGAAATGTAAAGTACTACACTTGGGCAAAAAAAACCCGAAAGGCACAAATACAGGATGGGTGACACCTGGCTTGAGAGCAGTACATGTGAAAAGGATCTAGGAGTCTTGGTAGACCACAAACTTGACATGAGTCAGCAGTGTGATGCAGCAGCTAAAAAAGCCAATGCAATTCTGGGCTGCATCTATAGGAGTATAGCATCTAGATCAAGGGAAGTAAGAGTACCACTGTATTCTGCTCTGGTCAGACCTCACCTGGAGTACTGTGTCCAGTTCTGGGCACCACAGTTCAAGAAGGATACTGACAAGCTGGAACGTGTCCAGAAGAGGGCAACCAAAATGGTCAAAGGCCTGGAAACAATGCCTTATGAGGAATGGCTTAGGGAGCTGGGTATGTTTAGCCTGGAGAAGAGAAGGTTAAGGGGTGATATGATAGCCATGTTCAAATATATAAAAGGATGTCATATAGAAGAGGGAGAAAGGTTGTTTTCTGCTGCTCCAGAGAAGCGGACACGGAGCAATGGATTCAAACTACTGTACAAGAAAGAAGATTCCACCTAAACATTAGGAAGAACTTCCTGTCAGTAAGAGCTGTTCGGCAGTGGAATTTGCTACCAAGGAGTGTGGTGGAGTCTCCTTCTTTGGAGGTCTTTAAGCAGAGGCTTGACAGCCATCTGTCAAGAATGCTTTGATGGTGTTTCCTGCTCGGCAGGGGGTTGGACTGGATGACCCTTGTGGTCTCTTCCAACTCTATGATTCTATGAGGCCAGAGGCCAAAACAATGCTTAAAAATATATTATGGCTAATGGCAACTCAGGCAGAGTGAATATAAAATTAGCATGGTGATCTTTACACCAGCAGTGATAGGTTGTTTTTTTTTATTAAAAAAAAAAAAGCAGGAGCCACAGGCACTTATACGAAGTCAGGACCATGGGCCCGTCTAGTTCGGTATTGTCTACATAGGCAGGTAGCTGCTCTCCAGGTTTCAGACGGGTGGGGCATTCCCAGGGCTACCAGAAGATACCAAGGACCTTCTGCACTCAAAGCAGATGCTTCGCCACTGAGCTACCACCCTCTCCACTTAGTGTACGCCTGGAATCCAAAGCAAGTTGGGAGCCAGCCAGGACTGATCCCATGCATTGTATGGGTGATAAGAGTTACAGTATTGCAATAAATAAATCAAATCCAAAAATAAAATCTGCCTGGCGACCATTCCGGAGTCTCCTTAATCCGGAGTCACTCCGGCTGCTGCTCCTGCCGCCACCGCTCTGAATCAAACGCCCAGCCCCCGCACCCCGCGCGCGCGCCTCATGGGCACTTCAACACTCCTGGCAGCGGCGCGCGAGGTTGCGGGGCTGCCGCTTTGTCAATCCCTGGATGCGAACCAATGAGTGCGCCGCGTAGGAGGGCTGTCCGCAATCCCCTATCTTGGAGCGGGTCTCGGTGCCAGACCACGAGTGGAGATAATTATTGGGAAGGAGTCTCGCTCTCGCTCCGCTTTGGGCTGCAAGCAAGCAGGCAGGCAGGCGTTGGATTGTGTGGCTTTCTCTCCCCTGCGCATCTCCATTCCGTCTGTAATAATCGTCGTCGCAGAAGCAAGCTCTTGTCTGCCTGTCTCCCTCTGCAAGCTCAAGAGGGGATCGGACAGGGGAGGGGTGAAAAAAGAAGCAGCTGAAATCGACAAGCCCGGAGCGCGATAGCTCTTACAAAACCTCGGTGCCCGAGCATGACTGGACTTCTGGCGAAAATGCACACCCCTCTCTTTTGGGCGGTCTTGGCTGGGATGGCCTCGCTGTTCTTCTTCCAAGGTAAGGTGACACCTCCAGATTTTTACAGCGCGGGTTCGAATTCTGGTTCTCGCCTTCCCTTGGCTGGCTTCCTTTTGCTGCAAGGGAGAAGAAGCAGGGAGGTTTGGAAGACCACCCTTCTCCTTTCCCACAGTTGCTTTCTCTCCCCCTTTTTCTTCTTATTCTCCTCAACTCTCCCCCCCCCCTCTCGGTTTTGCAAAATAGATTATCGATCCGGTTCTCGCAGCTGCTGGCGGAGCCGCGCCGGGTGCGCAATTTGTGGCTTGTGTGTTGATGGCTTAATTTGCTTGTGCGTTTGGATTAGTCGTGATTTCGGAGCGTGTGAGGATCTCTCTCTCACACTCTCCCATTCTCCGAACCTCCCTTACCCCCGCCGCGTTTCTCCGATTGAGATCAGCGCCGGTACGATGCAAACAAATGTTTTAAAAAGGCATGTGATCGAGTTGTCAATTTGAGCAAGCTCTCGAGACGCCTATTGGTCTTCTTCCTCCTCTTCTGGATGGGATCTTCTTTAAGAGGCGGAAGGGATGAGAAACTTCAGCGGACAAACTTCAGCGGTTACTAAGTGGAAGAGGAAAGGGTTGGTGGGGGAGGGAGGGAGACGGGGAAAACAAGGGCTGAGAAGAGAAATGGCCAGAATTATATCCCCCTCCCCCCAACAGCTTCCCTTCCTTCTGGATCGCTGCCTTTCCTTCCAAAAACCTGCTCAAAAGCTGTCGCCGTTCTGTGTAAAGCAAATGGTGGAGATTTGGGGTGGGTAAAAGAGAGGGGGACAAATAACTTCAGTAGTAATGGGGTGTGCAAGCTTGTATGGGGGGTGTTGCTAAGCAGCCAGGGGCACCGTAATAACAGAGAGAAACTTCTTTTCTCTGTTTTATTGGGTTGCCAAAGCTACAATGAGAAGGATGGATCCAGAAAACGCACGTCCAACCCTGTCTCTATGGAGGGTTGAGGAAGTGTTCTTGTGAGGGAGCCAAGCCTTCTCCAGCTGCTGTTGATTTCCCTTTTAGGGTCTCCTTGTTTTGGCTTTGATTTCTCTCCAATGCTGTTAAGATGGTGCGAGTTTGTTGCTGCTGAGTAGGATCTCCCCTTTAGCAATGCGTGTTCCATCGCACTCCGTTCTGCTTTTAAAGAAAGTGGGAGGGGGGGGCATGTACTACAGAGAGTGTTCCTCTCTCCCCACTCTTGTTCAGCCACCAGACGCTGAAGAGCCTCCTGCATCTTTAATAGTGAGGTCAAAGAGGGGAGTTTGGGCAGCCATGGCTGTGTGATGGAAGGTATACCCACCTAAATCCTATCTTGGACACAGCTGCTAAGGAAGCCATGTCCACTTCAGTGGTTAGTGGCGACACCCTAAACACTGATCAGTTGGCCTCTGAGATATGAAACACCCCCAGATGCCCTGCCATATTTGGCTGGACCTGCAAACAGAAGTGTCTCTCTAGCTGCTTAAATGGGCTGCAAAAAGCCAGGCTTGGTAGGGGATCAAGGGTAGGCTTGAGAGGTGTCCCTTGATGCTTCTCTGCCCCTCCAAGAGGCTTTCAGCTTCCTTCCGCTGACTGAGGCCTTTCCATAAACTTGATTAAATACTTTCCTCGTAATCCTCCCTGACCCCTCCAGCTGAGGTCAATAGACTTGATGGAGACTTAATTCACTTCCGTTTGGAGCCAGACAGAGACCCCTGGAATAGAAGGGTGCTAGTGGGGAGAGAAGCGGGTTCAGTGGAAGCAGGGTGATGCACACGAGGCAACTCCATGGGGGTGGGCTGGCAGCTGGGGGTGGGGGGCAGGGAGACAGATGTGCACAGAGCTTGGGCATGTCTGTGCATTTCATTGGTGGGGGTGGGGGGAAGACGAACGGACGGACCCATGTTTCTGCCTTGCAAATATGTCAGTTTGTGTTTGTTTCTGTGCAACCATCTGGCGATGCCGGCACAAGCTGTTCTTTCCACGCGGGGCTTGGGCTTTTAGAAGAAAGGTGTTGCGTCTCTGCAGATCATCTGGGGTATGATCCTCGGTGGTCAGAAAGTGTCTGCCTTATGTTGAATTGCAGCTTACTCCCATGCCAGAAAGGTTTCTTGAATCACAGAGCTGTTTGCCCCCTTGTTCTTGCCTGGGACTTGTTCCCTGGGAAAGCTGTTGCAAGAATTGCACACAATACATTGTTCTTGCAGTGTGGTTGAAAGGGGCTTTGAACATTCCCCCACCAAGGGGAAGAGCCGTAGCTTGGTGATAGGACAGCTGCTTTCCACGCAGAAGGTTGCAGGTTCGATCCCTGGTATCTTCAGGTTAGGATTGCGAGAGAGACTGTTCTGAAACCCTGAACACTGCCGGCTAGTGTTAACAATATTGAGTTAGATGGACCAATGGTCTGATTGACTATAAGGCAGCTTCCCATGTGGTTTATAAAGACAGGTGCTTATTTTAATATTTCACTTCCATGTATCTAAAAGTTCATGTGTGCACACTTATCCCCACTTAGGAGCACAGGAATCTGCCTAGTACTGAATCATATCATTGGTTCAAGCAACTTGCTTTTGTCTATACTGCCTGGCAGTAGCACTCCAGGGTTTCAGAATTAAGACATCCTTCTTGAAGATGCTGGGGATTATATCTAGAAGGCAACTAGATGCTTATGGAGAATTCCCAGGCAGGACTCCAGAGCAACAACATTCTGCCTGATGTTGATTCCCAAGAACTGGGACTCAGAAGCAAGGGATAGCCTGCCAAGCAAAAACTTTACTAATGAGCTACAGCCCTCCCACTTTCTATTTTTTTGAGTTTCTCAGCCTGGCAACCCAAATGCACCCCCATCATCATGAGACAATAGATGTTTGGACTAGAGTTATGTGCACAAATGAGTTCTTGAAATTCTGGCAGGGAAAGTGGGTTGGAGGGACAGCAGCTGTTTTGCTGAATTTCTCCAGGGAGAAGAGAGCTTCTCCAGCAGTTTCTGTGAAGTGGGGCTTAACACTAGCAGTATCCCCCACCCCATAAGTGTCATCTACCCATCACTGCAAGTCACAGCAGTGTTGCCTACCTGCCATCATTTGGCCTTTTCCAAAACTGCGCTGATCTAGTGTGATTCTGGGACATTGTAGGAAAAGTGAGTGACTCTGGTCTTTTTCTAGGGAGTGAGGATGTGGTGGGCAAATCACATTTTTTCTCAGCCAAAATGTCTTCTGGTTTGGACTGTGCTATCACAGTGCAGTTATTCTCTTGAATGTTCACTTGTGAAAAGCTCCCTGCAGGTTGAAAGCCAGCACATCTAGGAGAAAGGTTTAGGGTAGCTTCTCCCTTTTTTCTCCTGCTTTTCTCTTTCTAGCTTTTTCCAAGCAGGGAGTTTAATGTTCAAGACTTCCGGAGTGGAACTTCCCATACAATTGCAACCTCATTCTCCATATTAGTTTAGCAGCTTTTCAAGTTTTGCACTATCTTCAACTTTCCTCTCCTTCCCTGCATCCTTAATGCGATTAGGCCTTTTCTGGGCACACCAGAGTCCTTGTTCATTACCTTCCATGATTTGTCAATTATTATTTTTTGTGGGGGAATTCTTCCCAGCGGTTTCTACCCCGCTGCAAATGCTCTGCCCCATGCAGCCACAAAGGAGGCACATTCCGCAGGACAGCCTCCAGCTGAAGTTCAGGGGTTCTAAATTCTGAGCTACGCTGATGGTAGTTGGGTAGCTGGCTTATGGCACATATACCATACCTTTCTGTGTATAAGATGCCCCCATGTATAAGACGCTCCCTGTTTTGGGGGACTCAAATTTAAGAAAATGGGGGGAGATGGCACAGAGTTGATGAGCTTTTTTGGGGGGGATTGCCCAGCATTATTGAGCTTTTTTAAAGGGGGGATTGCTGAAAATCGCTCACCAGCACATTTCGCAAAATTCGCCTCCCATCTGTCCCATCGCCGGCAGAAGGTGCCAATCACCCAACCAACTGCTGCAGCCAATCAACACCAACCATTGACACAGCAACAAATGACACTCACAATAGTAGCTGACAGTCCCGGCAGCAACCAATCAAACGTCCACCCTATGCGCTATCCATGTATAAGACGACTCCCACTTTTTAGCATGATTTTTAAAGGGAAAAAACAACAACATAGTCTTATACTCTGAAAAGTACAGTATATGCCACAGATACCTCCAAAAGTTGAACTGGTTTTAGACATTTGTCATTACTTTGTGATCACCTTTTTGTGTTCTGACAGTCTTTCCTCTTCAAACACAGCCTGTGAAACATTGCCCATGAAATTCTTGCCACTTCAGAACTGACCCATCCCCCTTCAAAAAAGTATGGGCTCCTTTAAGTCCCTTTTAATCCCTTTGTCTATATATTTTTGAAAGAGGGTAGGGAGTACAAAGATGACTTCAACCATCTCGTTTCTCCTATGGCTTTGTCCTTTGATTCTGGACAATCCATATGTCTTGTGTAGTGGGGGTCCTTTGAGCCTGCACACTCCGATGACAAGGAGAATTCACTGTACCTATTTGGGTCTCTTTGGTGCCTTACAGCAAAGGAAGGCTTAGCAGTGGGCAATCTGTCTTTCAAGGAAGCTTGCTTGCTATCCTTGATGCTCTCATTCAGTAATCTCTGATAAGCATCTGGGAAATGCAGACATTCTAGGAAATGTTGTAGTTTAGCGGCAGAACACATGCAGAAAAGTCCTCATTTCAATCCCTGACCTCGGCAGGTGGGGAAAACACCCCTGTCTGGAGACCTTCTGTCAGTCAGTTTAAAACCAGGGGTGGGCAGGTTTCAGGCTTGCATTAATTTCTTCATGTTTCCCTCCCCTAGAACAATAATATCCAGCAGCCAGCTGCAAAATAATTTCTCAGCCAGGTGGACATACTCATAAGAATTAAGAGTGCCTTGGGCCCAGGAATTCATGATTAGTATCACAACTAAGCTCTTGCAAGTCCTTTCATACACAAACTTCCTTTTGCAGAAGTAGCGAGAACACTTTCTCCTTTAAAGTAATTTTCTTTCCCAGCAAACGTACGTGTGTGTGTGTGTGTGTGTGTGTGTGTGTGTGTGTGTGTGTTAGCTACTGCTGATGTTTGATAAGCAATACAGAGGCAGGATCTCTTGTGGATATACAAGAGTCACACACACACCCCCCCCCCCCAGTTCCTGCTGAGCGATGACTCTCCTGCACTTACTAGAATTATGGTGCAATTCTTGACTAGAATTTTTGAAGTAAAATCTGGGGCAGTTGGGCCTACACAGTAGTGACCGCCGAGGGCTCATTATCCCTTTCCCCTCTCCCCTTTTCATTGTATGTCTCAGAATTATATTTTGTATAGATGGTTTATATGATTTTATTGCTATATATGTGCCAAAAAAGGTGTTGGAATTGGAAGATCCTGATTTACCTTTTATCCACCCCAGATCTAGACAATAAAGAGCTAGATTGACCAGTGGCCTGACTCTGTGTGGCAGCTGCTTGTGTTCCTTCCTCATACCCCTTGAAGGCAAGTAGGTTTGCTGAAAACTGGCCTTAAGTCTGATCACTTCAGGTCATGGATGCAGGATCTAAAAGACAATACACCATTATTTAGGGATGGAACAGTTAGGGTTATCTCCTCCTTTTGCAAAGAGTGAGTGCTATTCATTGCTAATCTTACTCAAAGAAGACCCAGTGCAATTAATGGACATGTCTAACTTGAGTTCATTCATTTCACTGGGTCTATGCTGCATGAGACTTGGTTGAATACAGCCCCGTAGTCCTTTAAAAAAGGGGGGGGGGAGATCTGCAACTGATCTCTAGCCTTTCATTCTACTCCCTTAATGTCTGAATTTTCTCCTTCTGTGTCTTAATTTAGCTTGAGCTGGATGGTGCCCTTTCTGTGCAACTCAGCCGTAACAGTGTACAAAGACACTTAGTTGCCTTTCCCCTTTAGTGAATGCAGATAAGAACTTCAAAAGTTTTTTACATCCTTGGAATCAGACAACTAGACACGGGCCATCTGGATTAGCTGAATGTTACAAGAAAGAACTTCCAAGCAAATATTTTAACGAAGCTGCAATTTGCCTGCTTAGCAACAAGGCTTTTTAATGATGACTTTCAAATATTCTTAGTCCTGGCTATGAAGAACTTGGAGGCAGGTCCATATGGGCAAATATCAGTCTGTTCTCAGCTACCCCCAACCTCCCTGTCCCCACCCTTTTTTTACTGGGCATTGCCTGACAGCTTCCTCAGGACTGTCTCAGGACTGCCCTTGTAGAACTTGGCAGCCAGAATGATGGGGGCAAAATTAGAATGAGTTGGCTCCACCTGTCATTGGCTCTGGCACCACCTGCTGTTGCCTTGTCTGTCTTCTACTCAATGGGCACCCCCTACATTTCCACACGGACTGGCAGCAGCTGTCCAGGGTTCAAGGCACAGTGGTCTCTTGCAGCCCTTCCTGGAGATTCCAGGGACTGCATGCAAACCATTGCAAGACAGAGAATTCTCTATGTTTGAGTGCTTTGATGGGAAGCGTGGGTTGAGTTCCAGAGGGCACTGGTACAGGGCCGGCTCACCCATTGGCTCTAATGGTGCGAGGCGCCAGGGCACCCCAGCAAGTGGAGGAGTTGTGTGGCGGCCTCCCTTTTCCCTCCTCTGAGTCTTGCACGCCCGCCAGCCGCACCGTTCAGGGGAGAGCAGGGAAAAGGGGCACTAGGACCCTGTTCCGCTCTGCAGCGCCAGGGTCATCCCTCACCCCAGCACTGCATTTAATTGGTAGAGGCGACGCCACATGGCAGCAGCTCTACCAATGAAACGCAGCACCCTGTTGGCGGGAAGGAACGCAGCGCCTTGTTGGTGTAAGGAAACGGCCGGGAGGCCTCCTGGCACTGCCCGGACCCACCCGAGCCCTGCGGCCCAGCCACGAAAGGGGGGAGGCCGCATGGACCCAGCAAGCGCTGGAGTCGCGGGAGATGGCCGGGAAGGCCCTGGCACCCCGGCCCTCTGGGAGAAGGGAGGAAGGCTGCGCGGAGCAGCGGCCCTCCTCCCCCACTCAATCTGGCATCTCCGGCCCCACGGGTGACAGACAGGGCCATGAGAAGCCGCTGGGCGGCCTCTGGCACAGCGCAGCCCCACTGTGCGGTGTGGGGGCTGCCATGAGGCTCCCCACCACTACCCAGCACGCCAGGCACTAATGCTGTGCCAGGGAGGCTCTCCCCGCTGGCTCCATGGCGTGCCCATCTGGCCTCCGCTGCTGGCGGGAGGGCTCCGGGAAGCCCCAAGGCCTTCCGGCGCGAGCGCCTCCAGGGAAGATAGGAGCTTTCCTTTTTCCTTTTTTAAAAAAAGAGGGGGTGGGGTGGGGGGCACCTGATGAGCTTGAGACGGCCCTGACTGGTCACCCAGCAAGCAGGTGTTTATTTATAACAGATCCTGATGGGGGGGAGGGGTGCAGGGAGCTGGCCTTTCAGCCCAGAGCTTCCTGCCCCAAACTTCACAGGGAGTGCATTGGCTGTTATTTTTGTATCCCTCTCTCCCCTCCCCACCAGCAATCATTTTGCCACCTCTTAGCTGGATTTGTTCCCTTTTAATGCTTTCTGATCAGTTTTGTTTGGCTATAGCCTTTTGTTCCTCTGCCTGGTATCTCATTTACTGCTTCTGGTAATCTCCCTGTTCGCTCGCTTGCTCTTTCTCTCCTAGCATAAAGCAAAGTTTCTTGAAAAGGGGGAAGCGGGGCAGGGGGGGCAGGGGGATGATTTTGCTGCTGGTGCCTCATGTAGTCAGCCTGACAATTTAAGATGCAGCGCAGCAGGCAAAGCTCACTCTCTTTTTTTGTTGCCAATTTGAGTATCTTGCGGCATCTGATTTTTTGAGAGAGCAACTTCTTTTTGTTTCGCAGGCAGAGAGCCCAAGCGGATAGCAAAACAGGAGCAGATTGTATCTTCCAAATTTTCCCCTCTCCCCTTCTGCTCTCCCACCCACTGGAGCAGTGGCATAACTTTGCACCCTGTCAAGAGATTTTATTTTTTTCAGTTGAGATCAGATCATAGATCAATTTTGTGACATTTTTTTTAAAAAAAATTACAAGCAATGATCACACATATGAAATTGTCATTTTTTTGTTTTTTTAAATGGTGCAAATTAGCAATGTTTTTATTTCTTACTGACTTCACGCTATCACCGAGGCAGTGTTGTGGGATGTGCTAGAGTTGTCCACAGAATCTTGTATCTATGACATTTTAAAAAAATGTCACTGTGGATGAATCACTCTGTATTCCCTCCATGTCACTGAGGGATGGGATTCTTCCACTACCCCACATATTTTAGATATGTAGGTTGGAATCCAATGTAGGACTAAGTTGATAAGTACATGCATAGGGAGTGAGATCCACTCTAGCAATGAAGCTCATCAACTCTCACCTCCTCCTCTGTACTCCCTAGATCTATTCTGGGTTTGTCCTTGCCCAGAGCACAATTCAAAGTGTTGGTGCTGACCTTTAAAGCCCCAAATGGCCTCGGTCCAGTATACCTGAAGGAGCATTTCCACCCCCATCATTCTGCCCGGACACTGAGGTCCAGCACCGAGGGCCTTCTGGTGGTTCCCTCATTGTAAGAAGCCAAGTTGCAGGGAACCAGGCAGAGGGCCTTCTCGGTGGTGGCGCCCACCCTGTGGAACGCCCTCCCATCAGATGTCAAAGAGAAAAACAGCTACCAGATTTTTGGAAGACATCTGAAGGCAGCCCTGTTTAGGAATGCTTTTAATGTTTAATTGATTATTTTATTTCATTTTTCTGTTGGAAGCCGCCCAGCCAGATGGGCGGGGTGTAAATAATAAATTATTATTATAAATTATTATTTAGGAGATGTGGTGAGGGAAGGATGAAGGAGGTCCTGTTGCATGGGCAGAACTCATTCCATGCACACCACAACTT
Organism: Zootoca vivipara; assembly: GCF_965207765.1. Classification (NCBI taxonomy): domain Eukaryota; kingdom Metazoa; phylum Chordata; class Lepidosauria; order Squamata; family Lacertidae; genus Zootoca; species Zootoca vivipara. Next base: position 27,486,628 of record NC_142597.1, on the reverse strand, counting down.
AGTTGAATCTTGGGCACAGTTTCTTTTCATGGTGTGCATGTTTGTGTGTGTGTGTGGGGGGGGGAGTTCTGGGTTGACGTGTACAATCGAAGGAATAGATCCCTATCTAAAAAAGCCAGTTTTTAATCCCTCCCTCCAATTCTCTGAATCTGATGGTTGAAATATGCTGTTGCTGACAACTTTGTATTTATTATGTCTGAGGATATGTGGCTGTTCTAAATGTTTTGGATTTTTCAAAATGTACATACTAATTGCTGCTTTGTGTGTTGTCACTCTAGGCGCCTTTGAGAAGAAAAGTGGGATAGAAACTTAAAGCAGATAAAATAAAGTAAATATTTGGTTGGCTTGGCTTTGCATAAACTAAGTAACAATCCTCCCAGTCTTCTCCCTTGTTCTGTTGCCTAGGCATCTATCTGTGTCCTTATTGAAATATTTGCATCCTTTACTGACGGCTTGCTCTGGCCACTACTCTTACAATATTGAGAATCTGCCTTTGTGACCAATACTTGCTGTTTGCCTTTGAAAACAAATTGATGCGCTGTTCCCATAGTGCTTTATGGCTTGTAAGAATTCCTTTCTGACTTCTGCTTGCATTTCTTATATTACTGTACATATTTTGACATATCTTCATGTGGCCCAAATGCCAGGATATGGCATAGAATCATAGAATTCTATGGGATTCTATTCCAGGCCCCTGCAGTACACGAATGTGGATAAGAGTAGGATCTTGGATCTTAATGCCTGAGGTCAACAGAACAGGGACCGTTGGGTCCAGTGGCGGACGACTCTGGGGTTGCAGCGTTCATCTTGCTTTTCTGGCCGAGAGAGCCGGTGTACAGCTTCCGGGTCATATGGCCAGCATGACTAAGCTGCTTCTGGCAAACCAGAGCAGCATCTGCAAATGCTGTTTACCTTCACACCAGAGTGGTACCTATTTTTCTACTTCCACTTTGACGTGCTTTTGAATTGCTAGGTTGGCAGGAGCAGAGACTGAGCAACGGGAGCTCACTCCATTGCAGGGATTCTAACCGCCAACCTTCCGATCGGCAAGCCCTAGGCTCTGTGGTTTAACCCACAGCGCCACCCGCGTCCTTGAAAATTGGTTAGGTTTGCATTAAAATGCAAACAGGATAAATTTCTCCCCAGTGCCTGGTTCCTCTAACCGTTAGATCCCACTAACACTGGGGCAGGGTGGGGGAAACCTAAGTTTGAGTAACAGAACTGATGGAAAGCCATGATTTGCTTTCTGTTTGTAGATGAGAGATTAAATCAGATGAGGGCGGTCCATTAGGGCGAATGGGTAGGCTTGCCATACATCAGGAAAATTCCTGACATGTCCTGGTTTTGGGGTGTAAAAATGGCGTCGGGGGGATTTATCTGAATTGGCAAAATGTCGGGGGAAATCCGGCTATATGGCAATGCGATGGAAAAAGCAGTGGAAACAGCTCCAAATGCTTAAAATCACTATTTTGGGGTGGGTGGGAGGTCTCCCCCCCAAAAAGCTCAATATTTTGGGTTTCTCCCCCCACAAAAAAGTCAGGAATACGAGTGGGAAACTGCTTCACCAACCTCTACTAGCCCTCAGAGCCCCCACCTGTCTGCCTGCTTACAATCAGTCCTTGGTGTGGCATTGGCTGCTAGCTTCCCCCTCCTTAGGCTACATTCTCACCATAATCTTAAATCACTATGGCACCACCTTTACCTGTCAAGGCTTTCCCTCAAGGAATTCTGGGAAGTGTAGTTCATTGTAGGTGCTGGGAGTTGTTAGGAGACTCCTCCCTGAGCTACCCCTCCCTGAGCTACAGTTTTCAGAGTTTCCTGTGAAGGGGGATTGATTATTACTCTTCTCTGGGAATTGCAGCTCTGTGAGCGGTCTCCTAACAGCTCTCGGCATCCTTAACAAACTACAGCTCCCATGATTCTTTGGGGGAAGCCGTGGCTGTTTTTAAGTGGCCTCGAATTGCCTTAAGTGTATGATCTGAATGTGGCTTTAGTCTCAGCGTTGCCCTTGTAAGAACTCTGCAGGGAGGAGGATAGGGGGAAAGCTAGAATCAGTTGGCTCCGCATGTCAGTGGCTCTGGCGCCACCTTGTGTTGGACCTCCCTGCCTTCCGCCCCACAAGTTCTAGTAGGCACCAGCCACTGCTGTTCTAAATGGGGGCATATTCTGGTTTACAATCCAACCCATAAGTCGCATCCCTCCATTGGCCTTTGGCGAGACAAATGTGATCTGATTACAGCTTGTTAACGCAGAGTGAGAACCATCAAAAGGCACATAGTGTTTTCCGAAGACGCTGCGGTGTGTGTGTGTAGATGAAAGTTTGCACGCTTTCAGGCGTGCAGAGCAGTTGAATGCCACAGGCTTGCCAAGTTCCATCTCTTGGAAAAGACACATTCTAAACAAATTGCTGCAGTAGTTCAATCCCATTTTCCCCAGCATGTGGTGGTGTGTTGTGTTAAAATTATTGTCTTGGGTGAGATTTGGGGAGGGCGGAGGGAGAGAAGAGAATGAGCTCCCTTTGGCTTCTCCTTGGCGTGTGGATGATGGTACCGATGAATGTGTATTTAAACAAATATATTGACTTCTTTCTGCTAATATCAAGATTTATTGTCCCTTGCAGAAAATAATAATAGCCTTGACTTCAGTGGGGTCAATATTTACTACTAGGCTTGATAAAATCGTTATTATTCACCTCGGCAGCTGCCAATCGGTGCCTAATAAATAATAATAGTTATAACTGATGTTTACAATCTTAGACATCCCAATTACATTGTCTGTAAGCCTGGTGCATTCTGCTTGCTTTATTGCCCTGATCCAAGGATATGCATAGCAAGTTTCATAAAGCCTTGTTCTGGTTTTCCTGAACTGTATCTTTTACCCCAACCACCTTGCCTGATGCTTCTTGCAATAAAAGGTGGAACTATTCTTAAAAATAAAGTAAAATAAAAATTACAGTTCTATCTCACCTTTCCACCAAGGTGCTCAAGGTAGTGCACATTGTCCCCCCTCCAAAAAAAAGTCTCTCCATTTTACCTTCACAACAGCCATTGAGGTAGGTTAGTGATGGTGGCTGGCCCAAGATCACCCAGGGAGCTTCATGTCTGAGTGGGGATTAGAACTCTGATCTCCCAGGTCCTAGCCTGACACTCTAACCACTATGCCACACTAGGGCTGGATCTAGACAGGTATAGGCAAACTCCGGCCCTCCAGATGATTGGGACTACAATTTCCATCATCCCTGATGTTTGGGACTACAATTTCCATCATCCCTGACCACTGGTCCTGTTAGCTAGGGTTGATGGGAACTGTAGTCCCAAACATCTGGTGAGCCAGAGTTTGCCTGTGCCTGATCTAGACACTTCAATGAAGTGTTTCAGTTAAATACGTTGCAAACTTTGCATGAGAAATCGGGTTAGGAAAAATGGAACTCTACAGCACCATCTGGTGTCACAGTGTTAGAATGCATAAACAATGCATATAAAGCGGTTTTGTTTTTTTCTTTGCCAATGTAGCTGAGTCACAGCTCTCAGCTAGTTAAAAAAGCCATGATTTGAGATGAGGGCAACCTGTAACTCAGGATTCTTGTGAAGGAGCTGAGGCCTGTGTTCATACCCTGTGAAGACTAGTGAATTGAGGCCTACATGTAGCTATGTGAACACACACACGAGAGAGAGAGAGAGAGAGAGAGAGAGAGAGAGAGAGAGAGAGAGAGAGAGGGCGCACAATTGTATTTGAGTACAGGGAAATATGTGGAATGCTATATCACAGAGTGCACAGTTCAGCTTGCTGAGAATCTCGGCCTTCCTTTTTGTGTTTTAAACAGAGAAACAGCAAGCTTCTAGTCCTTACGACTGCAAAGGTACGAAACACAGTGGTGGAGTTGTTGTTAGTTGTTAGGTGTGCGGGGCGGGCATTTCTACACCGGGTGGGGTGGGGTGGGAATCTCTATATATTGTTGGACTCCCAGCTCCCAGCAGCATGGCCAGTAGACAGAGTCATAGCCCAGCAATAATCTGGTTTCCCCTTTCCTGGTTTACACTGAGTGGCATGTACATTCCAGTTAAAACGGCACTCTTGTCTTGCATTAGTATTATCCGTGTGCTTGTTTTTCAGCCATGTGCAAAGGGCTCAAAGGAGGCTTTTGCTGTTGTCATTGGAAACATTCCCTAAATATGTCTCTATGTCAGCCAAGTTCGTGTTTCTCTATGGCATTGGTCGACTGGAGTAGCTTCTTGAGAAGCAAGCCTGCCACAGTCCTTGATGGTAACACCATGTCCCATGGAGGCAACATTCCCTTTGATTCCTCCTCTGTGTCTCTCTCGTATCCTGGCATCTCTTCTTGTGTCTCATTCTGGGGGGGGGAGGTGTCTTTCATTTTCCAGGGAGTTGCGTGGGGCTTTTGATTCTTGCTGAGCCAAGGCTTCTAAGCAGCTGGCCTGGGGTTCTGCCCACCTCTTCAACCCCCTTGGCTGCGTTGGCTTTTAAAAACAACCTTTGCCCACAAAAAGTTTTTCTTGTATGTTATTTTCTTGTTTTTAGGACTGGGGGTGGGAATGACAACTTGACAGATCTAGGTCAAAACCAGCAGGGTCTGCCGTGTTCCATGCTGACTTGCCTTTAAAAAAGCAGGAAGAGAAAAGTAGATCAACCTAATTCCCAAGATCCCAAGAGCACAAGGCGAGGCATGGCACTCTGCCGTCTGTTGCCAACAGGAGATGGAAGAGGGGATACAATAAAATGTGATAAGCTGGAGAGGGGGCCCTGAGGTCAAGCCACAGAGGGGAGCACTTCAGCACAACTATTTTTGGTGTTTCTGATTTTTTAAAAGTTGCCAAATGGCTAGGGGTTTGCCGGAGGTTATTTTTTTTTTTCTTGCAGGCTCTTAGCAGTGCTTAGTAGTAGCATGGTAGCATGGATTCGTCTCGGCTAGGAACATGTTCGTGAGCTAGGAGAGTAAGCAAGGACCTGGGAGGAAAAAAATGCACTGTGATGTTCGCTAAATCAACCCTTATTTTCCTGTCATTTTTTGCTAGGCTGCATCCCTGCTACACATTTTAAAAGCCCTGTGATACCGCTTTGACAGTCATGCCTTCCCCTGCCCCCCCCCCCCGCCAATGAATCGTAGGAGCTGTCATTTGTTAAGGGTGCTGAAAGTTGATAGGAGACCCCTGTTTGCCTCACAGAACCGCAAGGTTGAAAAGGGATTTAAGACTCACTCAAACCCTCCTTCCCAGGGAACTTTGGGACTTGTAGTTCTGTGAGGGGAACAGGAGTAAAATCGGGGCACTTAGAGCATGGTATAGTGGGAAAACTGCTCTGGGCAAATTGAAGAATGACACCATTGCAACAATGTGGTGGAGAATATCAGACAAAATTGTGCAAAAGGTGTGCAAAAAGTGCCCATTTTCTATAGGGATGAGATTGTGGGGTTGTTTTCTGATCAATGGCTCTGCTCGTAGCTTTGGTTTCCCCTTTCGTGGGGAGAGGTCATTGGAAGCTTACAGTACAGCATATTGTAATTATATTCAAATGTTCAATATTACAGCAATATTGTCAGAGCACCTCCCTGATACCTGGGGAATGACTTATTAGTCCTCTCCTTGGTAAAAAGACATGCTGAGATTCTTGATGCACCTGGAAGGAACAGAGGGGAATTCAGGAGCTTTGTTCTTTCCTAGAAAGGAAGACCGTCAGCATCTCGTGAGTTGATGAGTGCTCTCTCTGGCAAAGCCAGCATGTACCCCATCAAGCTCAGTATTGTCTGCACTGACTGGCTTTCAGACAGGGTGCTTTCTGCTTGGAAAGTGGATGTTCTGCTTCGGAGGTATGGCTCTTTGCCCGGATGTCCCTCACCACAACTTACATTTAGGAGTGTGTTTAGTCCCATCTTTCCTCCAAGGTGGTTTTCATGCTTCTCCCCACCGCTCACAAAGGAGTTCAAGGTGGCCCCCTCCTCAATTAATCCCCACAACAATCAGGTTAGGCGGAGAGATGGTGGCTTTTCCAAGGTCACTCTACACATCTCACAGATGTGTCTAGTTTTGAACCCTGATCTCCCAGGTCCCAGTCCAGCACAATATCCAACATGCAACACTGGCTCTCTGGGACTTGGATCCACATGAGCAACACAGAACCAAACTGATTTGCTGCTTATGCTAGAATCACTAGCAGAGCTACAGGTCTACCAGCAGGGCAGGCAACTCAGAGCCTCTTTCCTCTTCACTTCCCATCCCACAGGTCTACACCTTTCACTTTCTTAATAATAAATCAGGGATGATGCTATCACTGCTCTCATCTCCTGCCAAGGATACAGTGGTGTTTTTTTTTGTTTTTGTTTTTAAATGTGCTTATGGTTAAATATGTCCAACTCGGAAAATGCTTGTAAATTAATTGGCCCTTTGACCATTTCTCCATACACACACACCCCTTTCACCTACTGACTGTTCATCCTCAAGGCGTTCCTTGTTTCTTGGCCTGAGTTCTCCATCGCCCCTTCATTCATGCACTGCTTGCTAAGTGTGAAGATGCTCTTCAGCAAGGCTCAGGCTGTAAGAACTGGTGATCAGACGAGGGAGAAGTGCCTCCACTAGCTGGGGATGGGGGTGATGTTTGGGGCTTTTGAGTTGAGAGAAAAGGTGAGATGTATAAAATGATGCATGGGCAAAGGGGATAGAGAAAAGTTATTCTCTCTCTCTTTCTCTCTCATTCGTGACACTAGAATTCCTGGACATTCAATCATAGCTGCCAAGTCTCCCACTGAAACTTGCGGGATCAGCAGCGGTGCGGCACCGGAAGTCACTTCTATGCATGTCCGGACATGCGTAGAAGCGACTTCCGGTGCCACGCTACCCATGTCTGGGCACCAGAAATCGGGCAGCACCAGGACCCAAAATGGAGCTTCCCTGGCAGGTAAGAAATCCGGGGGATTTACGGGATTTTTTCCAATCCGGGCTGCCAGCGGGAAACGGTTTAAAATATGGGGGTTTCCCGCGAAAAATGGGAGACTTGGCAGCTACACATTCAATGAAGCTGAATGTAGGAAGACTCAGCTAAGATACCAGGAAGTACTTCCATAGTTATACTATGGAACTCCCTGCAACAGGAGGCGGTGACGGCCACCAACCTAGATGGTTCTAAAAGAGGATGAGTCAAATTCACGGAGGAGGGGGCTATCAAAGGCTACTAGCCATGATGACTATTCTCTGCTTCCAAAGTGAGAAGCAGCAATGCTTCTGAATACCAGTTGCTGGAAACTGCAGGAGGGGTGTGAGTGTGGTTGTGCCCGGCTTTCCTTTGTGTTTCCCGCAGACATCTGGTCGCCCAGTGCGAAAACAGGATGCAGAGCCATTGGCCTGATCTAGCAGGCCCTTCTTCTGTTCCTAGGGGAATAAATTCAATTTCAGTTTGCATTTAATGGTGAACTTCCACCATCTTAAAGGTAAAGCTACCGCTGACTGTTAGGTCCAGTCGTGGACGACTCTGGGGTTGTGCGCTCATCTCGCTCTATAGGCCAAGGGAGCTGGCGTTTGTCCGCAGACAGCTTCAGGGCTGCTATATTTTGAAGAGCAAAAGAGAGGACACATTTGCCGACCTCTACTCTTAACTGTAGGACGCGGGTGGCGCTGTGGTCTAAACCACTGAGCCTTGGGCTTGGCGATCAGATGGCCGGCGGTTTGAATCCCTGCGACGGAGTGAGCTCCCGTTTCTCAGTCCCAGCTCCTGCCCACCAAGCAGTTCGAAAACATGTCAAAGTGCAAGTAGATAAATAGGTACTGTTCCGGCGGGAAGGTAAATGGTGTTTCTGTGCGTTGCTCTGGTTCACCAGAAGCGGCTTAGTCATGCTGGCCACATGACCTGGAAGCTGTCTGCAGACAAACGCTGGCTCCCTCGACCTATAGAGCGAGATGAGCGCACAACCCCAAAGTCATCCGTGGTTGGACGTTACGGTCAGGGGTACCTTTACCTTTACTCTTAACTATGGATTGCTGTGACGACTCTCCTTTTGCATACCCATGAAATTATTATTTGGGTTTCCAAAATAATAAATAGGTGAACTGGAACAAAAACCTTTCTGTGAAATTTGCACTTTTCTGAATTTTGCAGTGCAGTTCTCCAGCCAAGCAGCAGATGCATCCTCTGCAGAAGTGCATACTAAGGTAAAGCGTGCATATAGTAGTAAAAATAATGTGCAAATGTGTTAAATTAGGTAAAATAGCATTACAAAAAAATTCTGCACATTGAGACAATGTGGCAGTAAAACACGGATGAATTTTCATGATTTTTTGGGGGGCAGGTGAATGTTGTGCTTTAATGTTGTAACCCACCTTGGGATGATGATGATGATGATGATGATGATTTGGGCATCCCCAGTAGCACTCATACATGGAAACCAGAGTCCCAGTGCCCTGATCTGAATGGTGTTCGAGATATTTCCACCTTTAAAGACACCCGGCGCTTGCAGAGAGACATTAACAACCCTGCTTTGCTGTTCCCTAGGAAATGAGACTGGAGGCTCTGTTACATGCTACATAATGTTAAATCCACATGTGCTGCTGCCAAATCAAATGGTCTGTTGCCACCAGGCTTTCTGGGAGCACTAGGTCTTCCTGGAAATAAATATAAATATAAATATAAATAATATAAATATATCCTTTCTAAAGAAAGCTGCTACATAGGTGCACGTTGTGTGTGAGTGAAATGCTTGACTTTGGACTGCCGGCTGAGCTTCAACCATGCAAGTTCCCAAAGAGGGCGATACCAACTGGGGGGGGGCAGAGGGGTTACCTAGGTGGGTGGTGAGAGGCAGGGGGCCCCTCTGGAGATGTTAAGGTCTATCAGCCTTTGAAAACTGGTACCACTGGATCGAATTCCTCAGTTTTGTTGAATTAAATCAACTAAATAGTTTTAACTGGGTTTTGAATAAATGTGCAATTAATTGCTACTGTCTTCCTTGGTGGGTCTTGCAGACCACTATTCTGAATAATGCTTATTACAGGGTGGGCTAGGGGATACTGCAGATGAGTTTTTGGAATCAAGGCAGTGCCCCCTCCCCCCAAAAAGGAAGGTAAGGTACGGCGCTCATCTCGATTCAGGCCAAGGGTGCCAACATTTGTCCACAGGCGGCTTTCTGGGTCATATGGCCAGCATGACTAAACCGCTTCTGGTGCAACAGAACACCATGACGGAAGCCGGAGCGCAAGAAAATGGAACCAATTTGCTAACCCTGTAAGTGGACACACTCAGGAGAAATCTTGTGATGGGAGCAGAAGTTCATGGCCTGCTGTTTCCGGGATGTGTGAAGCCTGCAACATGTTTTCTGCACATTCTCATGTTTGCATATTGGCTTGTGAGTCCTGGTTCTTGTTGTTTTTAGCACAGATAATTTTGTTCATGGCTCCATTTTTGCAGTGTGAAAACAGCCGTCACGTTCTCCTCTTGAGCCAGCACAGCTCTTCCCGGTTATTAGCCAAAGCACGGGATAACCTCCGTGTGGTTTGGCATGGAGGCAACTTGGCTTTGAGTGACATCCCGTCTAATGAGGTCTACTTAGGCGCGGCGCTGACTGTGAGCCTGATTTGTTAGCGCCTGCTGAATTCGGTGAGCCAAGGCGCCTTGTCATCGAATCCCACATTTGATATTGTGTTATTTATTGTTTACTTTAGCACAGCTTTCCTTGCGTGTCAACATTTTCCTATTGTACAATTCCGAGGCTTCAAACGCTGACATTGCATTAGCAGCTGGCTCCAAAGCCCCCAAATAATGCATAAACTATGATTATTCCTTCTGATCCACTTGTGTTTATGTAAATGGAAGGGAAAAGCGGTTTTCGGATTGCTTTCAGGAGCTTAAGGGCTTCGTACGAAGCCTATTATTGAGAAATCAAACTGCAGAGCAACTTCTGAGGCGATGAATTAGCAACTCGACGACACCGGGTGTTGGGAGTCCAACAGAACTGGCTTTGGCTCTGCTGCAATCCGGGTGTGGGGAGCTCCCCCGGGACAGCGTAATCAAACATCTGCCAACAGGTTGTCTGTTTTGATAGAAGCTGTGTAATCGAGGGAGATTTGTGGCTAATCCAGATATAATAGCGGGAAGCTTCGCAACATGAGCTGCAGGAAGGATGGAAGAAATGGAAGGGGGTTTGGTGGTGGTTGTGGTGGTGGTGGTCACAGGGGTTAAACAAGGGTGGGGGGCAAAGCTCTTAAGAGTCTTGGAGAACTTCAGGCTCACGCAGGGCTGGCCCCACCATTAGGCAGAGAGATGCCAGATGCAGAGGTAGCTCTCTGACTGGCTCCTGTTGGAGGACAGAGCTGTGCTTGCCACACAACCTGATTTGAGGTCCTAAACTAGCCCATTGCTTCAGAGTGGCTGAGGAAACCCACCCCCTCTAAAAGGCCTGGCTGAAAGGGAAGATTTTTGCCTGGTGCCATGTCATGATGGTGCCAGGTGAGCTTCCCTAGGGAGAGCAGTCCACAAGCAGGGAGACACCACTGAAAAGGCCCTTTCTCATGTTGTCACCCTCTGGACCATCCAAGGAGGGGGCACACAAAGAAGGGTTAGTGCCAGTCCTTGAGGTATTGGGGGTCCTGAGCCATAGGTTCGGATAAATGTGTCCTGGGTTATGTTCTGAAGGCTGGATTGGGAGTCCTGGGCTGGGGGCATTTGGCTTGCAGGTCTGTGGCTCCCCACCTCTGGTCTATTATGGTTGGTCTGTTGAGCTGATGCCGTGGCATTCATTTCTCTGTTCCTGAAGGTGCAGAGCTTCCAAAGGCATGGTTAGATATTTTATGAGAGGGGGAGGTAGGCAAGGCGCTCCTGCTCTGTGTGACAGCTGCCCACTTAGCATAACCTCTATTTTATTCTTACCTTTTAATAGGGCGATTATAAGGATTGCATAGATAATCTGTGCAAAGCGTATGGAACACTTGAGAAAAGCTCTTCTTGAGAAGCTGTGCTTTTTTAGAAGCCGCTATTTTTGCTGATGAACATTAGTAGGGGTGGGTGGGTAAATGGTTGAAGTGTGCACATGAAGGAATGCTTTTTTTTGTATATGTGCAAACTGAGAGCCAGTGTGGTGTAGTGGTTAGAGTGCTAGGTATGGAGTCCCCACTCAGCCATAAAGCTCACTGGGTGACCATGGGCCAGTCACAAACTCATGGGGTTGGAAGGGACCCCAAGAGTCATTTAATCCAACCTGTTGCAATGCAGGAATTGCAGCTAAATAATCTGTGGAAGATGGACATCCAAACTCTGTCTAGAAAGCTCGAAAGGGGGAGACCCTGGGTTATCTGGGGTGTCTGCCTCTTTTGTTCTGATGATAAAATGGGGATGAGAGGAGAACCATGTATGCCACCTTGAGCTCAATGGAGGTAAGGTGGAATATAAGTAAAATAAATAGGCGCCAGATAGGTTCCTCTGAACACATGCAGAGTGCATTTCTGTCCCCATAGCTCCTTCATTTCCTCCCTCCTTCCCAGTTCTTGGATGTTAAACCCTGGCTCAGTTATATGCTCCTCCTAACTTTTCACAAGTGCAGCTTGTTCCCCCCAAAGAAGAACAGCCTTAACTGGCTTTAAAAGCCGCCATCTTCCCATCAGCCGCCAGTTCCTACAGCTCCATTGTGAGGCTGCGTTTTGCTCCCTTTTTGTCATCCTTCCTCGGTTCCTTGCAATAATTTCCCACCTGAGCACAGAGCACTTTATAAATAGCAAATCTAAAATGAATTTTCTATCAGCTCTCATTAGTTCCCTCGACATCCATTAAACATCCGTGGAAGCAAGAGCTAGATGACAAAAGGGATTGATTTTAATAGTATGCTTAATAGGGGGGGAAAGGGAAAGGAAATGTGTTGACAAGAGTCTTTTCAGATTCCTAATAATAGAAAGGAATTTTGAAATCCATCAAATGTTGGTGGTGTTTGGGATCGGGAAAGCAGGCAGAGTAAAACAATAATCACTTTGGGTGATACTCATGTGTTTGACAATGTTTGGATGCATTGTGGCTTCCCCTGGCGGTAGTTGCTTGGCCCAGTTTTGCCCTCTGCCCTCAATTGCCCTTGTTCCCTGCTATGTGATCCTATGACTCTTGCAATGTGTGATCTTTCCTGGAGTGTCCATGTTACCAACATGTGACCTGCAGGGCTGTGATGTCATTGGCGGAGTGGAAACATGGAACACAACAAGCAATAGCTTTAAAAGGCAGTGTGGTCAAGTGAGGGCAATGGTCTGGGAGGGGGGAAGAGAGAATCAGCCTCGAGAGGAGTTGACCCCCAACCCCCCAAATGGGAGGTTTGTGAACTGAGCTCAGAGAGAGAGAAAAAAAGAATTTAGTCACGGTTTCTCAAAAGCAACCATCCTATTCCCTCCTCCTCATTTTGCCTGGCTCCATCAAGTGTATGTGACTGGTAAACATATCGAGTTAGTTACCCAGAGCCAGCAGTTGAGATGAATATGTCAGAATTAATGCTTCAAAACCTATGGGGTGGAGAGGCAAGCAAAATATCCAATCTTGTGTGGCGCCTATCGGCGGAATAAATGAGTTGATGCAATAGTTTGAAAGCCGGCGAGCCGATATACTACCAGGCACTGTAGCTGAAAATTTAACTTTGATTTCAATTTTCATATTTGTCAGCAATAATTAGATTCAAGGAATGATTTTTTTTTTTGCCACAGTTGTAAAATACTAATAAGTAGGTGCCTTTGTAGTATGGTTAATAGAGTTTCAGTCTCAGTCCTCCCCCCCCCCCCCTCTTTGCCTTCCTAGTGGTTTAGAAAAATTCCATTACAGGGAAAAGTCATACTCTATTACAGAATTTCAATGCAGACCAACTTGGCAGTTGCAGTAATATCAGCATTTGGAGAGACTGACCCACCACTTAACCACTGGACTCTAGATGGAAAGCCCAGGGGAAATGAGGAGGTTTAGCATTCTGCTGGGGTCTATTCCCAGGGAAGAGGCACCGACTGTTAAACTGCTCTGGAAACTGTAGCTCAGTGAGAGGAATTGGGGATCCTTGGGAAACTGTAGCTGTTCAGGGTGCTGACAGGAGACTTGTATTCCTCTACCGTTCCCAGAGTTCCCTAAGAAAGAGAGGCAGTTCCCAGGATTCTTTGGGGCAAGCTATGGCTGCTTAAAGTGGTAGGATACTGCTTTAAATGTATGGTGGGGACATTGCCTGCTGCAGTGGAAGAGTTGGAAGGGACCCCATGGGTCATATAGGCCAGCTGCGCATCCATGACAGATTACCATCCAACCTCTGCTTAAAAACCTGCAAAGAAGGAGAGTCCACCACTTTCCAAAGGAGTCCATTCCATTGTCAAATAGTGCTTACTGTCAGAAAGTTCTTCCTGATATTTAGTTGGAATCTCTTTTCATGTGACTTTAATCCATTGGTTCAGGCGCTCCCTCAAAAGCAGGAGAAAACAAGATTGCTCCATCTTCAGTGTGACTGTGACAGCCCTTCAGATGTTTGGAGACGGCTATCATATCACCTCTCGGTCTCAGTCTTCTGCAGGCTGAAGATGCCCAGCTCCTTCAACTGTTCCTCATAAGGCTTGGTCTCCAGACCCTTGATCATCTTGTTCACCCTCCTCTGCACATGTTCCATATTGTCAAGATCCTAAGAACTGGATAGGTGTGGTCTGACCAAGCCCAAATAAAGTGGTAGACTTGACCTGGACACTAGACTTTTGTTGGTGCAGCCTAGAATAGTGTTAGCATTTTATGTTGCTGCCTTACCTTGTTGATTCATGTTAAACTTGTGGTCTACTAAGACCCATAGATCCTTTTCACATGTGCTACTGGCAAGTCAGGTATTCTCCCATCCTATATTTGTGCAGTTGGTTATTCCCGCCTAAGGGTGGAACCATACATTTGTCCCTATTGAAATTAATTTATTTAGGCTTTCCTCCCCTTTGGGTTCTGTTATTTACTAATTTTTAAAAGGGGGGGGGGTGGATTCCTGACTTGATCAGCTAGCCCTTCTAATTACTTATAAAGGATGGAGCCTAATCGCTCACCATTTCACAGGGACATGGCCTCTTTGTGACCTAGTTGCCCACTCCTCCATTACCTGCAGTGTGTCCATCTGTGCTCCAGCTGTCCGATGGCTCCATCTTCCTCAGCTCAGTGGTTCTGCCATGCATTCTCACCCAATGTCCTATGCCAGATTCTGACCCCCCCCTCTGCACCCCCCCAAAAAAGCCAACCTCTGTGAATGGAAAGGGGGGGGCGGGGTGAAATTTATCGGCAATCCACACCACAATTGATAGTTGAAGTTTTTTTTTTTCTTTAACAAAAATATGTTTAAGTTGTGTCACTTTCAAGCTACTTTAGCTTATTAAGCACACAAAAGGGCTGGTGGAATGAGAAATATGAATGGCCGGCGCAAGCTGATTAATCCTAGGATGTACAATTCCATTAATAAACCAGCTTTTTTTTTTTAAGGTGGCTGCTTCCAGGAGCTGCCAGCCCCCTGGAATTGATGTATTCACTGTAATTGTATTGCGTCTAATAGGATATGAAGAAAATTGTACTGGAGAAGCGAGGCTTTTCAGTGGCACTCTCCAATCAACTGAAATAATGACTTCCTTTGAAAAAGGCCTGGTGACGCTAAGGCACTTAATAAGGGAGGGAAACACAATCCTGGGACTGTCTAATTCAGATGGGACAGGCAATTGTCTAATTCTCCATGTTGCAGATGGGAAGGGGAGTGTTGCATCAGATGGCTGGTTCCAGGTGACTCAAGCAAGCTAGCCAAGTTGCACTAGTGGCAGGAGGAAGGAGAAAATTGCTACCAGTAAGTTAGACGGACAGTGCTTTCATATTTCAATTTGGAAACACAGGGCTGGCCCACACCTCCGTTTGCCTTGCCACTTCCCCCTGGGTGAAAACCCACAGTTTACCACTGAATTGGACCAAACAGCAATTGGCTTTTCCCTCAGATTGCTGTTAGTATTGAGCGGTAAAGAGTGTGTTTTTCGGTGCTAATTTCTGTTGCGATTTTGCAAGATCTCCCCGAAATCTCACAAGAATCTCCTGCCGTCTTTGATGCTTTGCACTGTTGCACAGCTAGGCAAGGAATGGGGGCAGGACGGCACTATCCATTTTGCCTCGATTGGTGAAATGGGACATGGCAGCCCTGACACCAGGGCATTCTAGGGGGAAATGGTGGCCAGCTGCCACCACCAAGTATCTTGCAAGCTGCTTCTCTCGCACAACTCCCCTCTCCAAAGCCCCCACACACGTGAGCACAACTGTGCTCTCCCAAGCTGGAAGACAAGTGCAGAGACAGGCAGAAACTTGATTCTGTTCGTACGTGAACTTACCTAATTTCAACTTCCCAGAACAATACGCAACCAAAACACAGCTATCCTTTGAAATGTGCACTCCTCTGAATTTTGGCATCCATTTCTACAGCCAAGTCATGCGTACTACAACTGCACATGCTCGGATTGTGCGCTTAACTATGCGTACATTGTTGAAAATAACATACGGAAATGCATTGTATTTTGGGGGATTGCTTTGCGACAGATGTGTGTATCAGGCAGATCTGTCTGTACGCAGAGATGTGTGCCTTAGGATAAATTCCCACTAATACTGTATGCTGGTGAATTTGCATAAGAACTTCTTTTTTAAAATGCAAACTGATGTGGGAATGTGGAGAACGGACTGAACCTTGGAAAAATGAGAAAAACTGAAACGGATAGTTTCCCCCACTTTTAGATGTAGTTCGCTTCTTAACTCCCCCATTTCTGTACGCTCAGGAATAATATTGCAGAAGCTCACTGCTAGTTATTAGCTATTCATTTAGTAAATGTGTATCTGCCCTTCCTCCCAAAGGGAGTGCAGGATATTTTGGCTTCTGCATGAAAGTGAGCAGTTAATCTCTCTCTCTCTCTCTCTCTCTCTCTCTCTCTCTCTCTCTCTCTCTCTCTCTCTCTCTCTCACACACACACACACACACACACACACACACACACAGTTTACAAAGTGAATGTAACAATAAAATTATCAGTAAAAACAATGCTTTCAAATGTTATAACACAAACATGAAAAAGATAAATCCAGCAATAAACCAAATTAAAACATATGTCAGCATTTTGCATGTCTGGGTACGCTTGCCTGAACTAAAAAATGGTGCCAAAAAGAGGACAGTGAAGGAACCTGCCTGATGTCAAGTAGCAGGTAGTTCCAGAGTGTAAGCATGGCTACATTAAAAGATGTATTTCTTACAGCTATGATGTGACGCCTGTAACAGTGCCAGTTCCATAGATCGGTTGGGGGGGGTGTATATGAAGTAAGGTGATCTTGCAGGTAAATCATTCCTAAAGGATGAGCCCCTTTCCCCACCCCATGGGGTTTCCACCTTGGCTAGCCCTTGGCCTGGAAAGCTGTTTCTTCCTATTAGTATGCATGCTCTGACCCTCCGCTTAGGAGTGGGGCGCGTAAGTGGATATTAGAAAAGTGGCAAAGCAAACCGTTGCACATTTCAACTCAAATCCCCAAGGAAACGGAACTGATTGCCTTACAGAAATGGCTCCAATAAGGCTTGAAAGGAATATTGCTTTTATAGCTTTGGGGATATAAAGCATTTTTTTTTAAGGGTGTGGGGGGCGGAAGGAAAGTGTGGTTGATTGGCAGGGTCTAATTCATCACTTATCCCATCCCACCTCTTTTGTACTCCAATGGGATAGAGATACATAATGGCCTTTAAAAGGATGAGGATGAAAAAGGTCACACACTTTACCAAGTGTTCCTTTGTTCCTAAGGCAAAGGGACTGTGGATTCAATGGAGGGTCTGAGATGGTCAGTTAGTGGGCGGAAATCTGACAACCAATCATCTTCTCCCCTATGAATGGCTGCTCTACACAAGGAGCCTATTAGAATGTGTCTGAGTACAGATTCTGTTTCCTGTGATCTGCATCTGAAAAGCTGTCAGTTTTTCCTCAGTTACTCATTTTTCCAATCTTCAGTTCTTCACATTTCTGTGTTGAGGAGGGAGATTAATGTTTAAATTCATCTGTAAGTTTATCTTAATGCGCATATATTTTTTGTATGCACTTTATGCTAGATTAAAGCATTTTTATATGTTGCTTTCACTTGTATGCATACTTTTACGTATGCATATTGTACATGTGACTTGGCTGGAAAATTGCATTTCAGAAATCACGGAACAGTGACTTTCATAAGGCGACTGTGCTTCAGTTCTCATATAATTTTGGAAATTGTGAATTAGGTAGCTTTTCATTCAAATGTGAACTGAATCTAATTTCTCTCTCGCTGGGGGAACGTACTTGTGGCTTGGATTTATCATGTGCTGTAGTCAAACAAGTATGGTCATTTTATAGTGAATGCTTAGAGACCTTCCAATCCATTTAATGACACTGGCAGATCATGTCCTCCCCATTAATTGCCATTCAGAACATTTACATGCTTTTAAAATGTTAATTTGTCTCCTTAAGCTCTGACTGTAAAAAAGGGACAATACAGATATTCTGGGCAGTAAAAGCGTAAGTGATGTTACAAGACCCTTGAGTGTGATGGCATGTCATAAAGTCTCCAGGATATATTTCAGCTGAAATAGAATGACGGTGTGTACAGACAGGAAGTGGGTGGAGTCTGCTGCCTTTACTGCCATCTACTGGCTGCTGAGTGTACTGATGCTGTTGTCATGCCTTTTCCCTTGTCCTAATGGTGTGTGTATATGAATGTAGCCTAGATGTGTGTTCAGATGGTTCCTTGAAATTCTCCACCCTGTTTGTGTGTGGAGAAATCAGGTGGACAATTAACCAGATTTTTACAAGGAGAGAAGAAATTATCTATTTGTGTGTGTGTGTGTGTGTGTGTGTGTGTGTGTGGTGGGGCTCCACTTTAGTGATGGCCATAAGACACTTCCTTCTTTTTTCTGTAAGGAGGGCATCTTTATTTATACATTATTGCATTTGTGCCCCACCCTTTTCTCCAAGGACCTCAAGGTGGTGTACATGATCCTCATTTAGTTTTCACAACAGTAACCCCGTGATGTAGGTTAGGCTGAGAGGCAGCGTTTGGGCCAAGTTGACTGGGGGTTCAAACCCTGGTCTCCCAGGTCCTAGTCCAGGCATCCCCAAACTTGGCCCACCAGCTGTTTTGGGACTACAGTTCCCATCATCCCTGACCACTGGTCCTGTTAGCTAGGGATGATGGGAGCTGTAGTCCCAAAACATCTGGAGGGCTGAGTTTGGGGGTGCCTGTTCTAGTCCAACACTCTAACCAGTACATGACTGTATAGATGGGGAGAAAATCAATTTTGTTTTCCTTTTAATGAGGAAGTGCCCAATATATGTACTTCTCAAATCAATCACGAACCGAAACATGGCGATCTTACGAAATTTGCTTTCCTCTGAATTTTTCACTGCAGTTCTCCTACCAATCAATGTGAAACTGACAGATTCCTCCATCCCAAGCTGCAGGTACACAGTTGTGACTGTGATGGCAGCACTGGCAATTATTTTGCATTCTCCCGTGATGCCTCGGAGAACTAACATTGTTCTGGTCATTGCAAAATAAAAGTGGGAAATGTTTAGGAACAATTTTGCAAAGTGGCCACCTTATTTTAGGAAGGGTGGCAGAAAAGTGTGCTATGAATAAATTCTAGTTAACAAGTTTAAGAGATTAATTTGAAAGTCAGTAATACCACGTGTAATACTGTAATACTTGTACCGGTAATACTGAGGTCTATTTGAGTTCGGAGGAAAGAATGAGGAAACCACTTGGAAAAAAAAGTAAATTAAAAAAGATTTTTTTTTACTGCCCTTAATACTGTAGCAATGGAAATCTAATGAACTGCCTCCAGTCTATCAGTGGATCAATAAATCATGGTTAATAGTTGTTTTTTGAAATAAAAGACAATGGAGGATGTAATCTAATAGCACATTTTTTGAAGTTGTCTGGCAGTTGTGTTGAACATTATGAGAAAGAATATTTATGGGAAGAACACATTTAGTTGGTCTGGATTTATTTAATGAGACGGATGATAATATTGAATGGTGGTTCTGTTTTGTAAAAAGTGGTTATACTGTAGACATTATCAATAATACTTACTTTTTTAAGCCCTTAGGTTTTCAATGGCATGTTGCCTCTGAGTCTTTGATACCTTGTAGAATATTGATCTATGCTGCATAAAAATGTGGCCCATTCTCCAAATTCAGTCAGCTATTCAGATATTTGGGGTGGGAAGACAACTTAGTGGAGCATGACATAAATGTTTGTGTAGAGCACCCTCACCCTCTGTTGGTACAAAAGAATAAGAATTTCCTGAATGCCAAGATCCAAGATTTGGACAAGAGGATCCAGCTGGTTCAGAATAGGAGCCTGTGTGCTTCTTCCCTCTTCCGACATGTTGTACCCATGTTAGATTAGAGGTGGGGAACCTCAGGCTTTTTTCTTTTAGTGATTATCTTTCCCAACAGGAGTGAAAGGGGGATAAAATTATTGAGACTCATTTCAGAACAGTATTGGATTGTAGGAACACCAGAGGAGAGTCAGCGTGGTGTAATGGTTAGAGTGTTGGACTATAACCTGGGAGAGCAGGGTTCAAATCCCCACTCACCCATTGAGTGACCTTGGGCCAGTCACTGTCTATCACTATCTTACAGGGTTGTTGTGGGGTTAAAATGGGTAGGCGAGAGCATAGCTGCCAAGTCTCCTGCTGAAAAATGTGGGATCAGCAGCGGCGCAGCACCAGAAGTCGCTTCTACACATGTCTGGACATGCATAGAAGCAACTTCCGGTGCTGGCGCTGCCCGATTTCCGGTGCCCAGACATGAGCAGAGCGGCACCCAAAATGGAGCCTCCCTGGCAGGTAGGAAATCTGGGGGATTTCCGGGATTTTTTTTCTATTCGGGATAACAGCGGGAAACGGATTAAAATCTGGGGGTTTCCCGCGAAAAACGGGAGACTTGGCAGCTATGGGTGAGAGCCACATGCACACCTTGAGCTCCTTGGAGAAAAAGGTGGTATATAAATGAAATTAGAGTCCTGCTGGATCAGACCAGTGCCCCAAGGTGAAGCCTGCAAGCAGAAGCCAAGTGCAACAGCAATTCTCCACAGTCTCCACCAGCAGCTGATATGCAAAGATGTACTGCCTTCAGAGTTGGAGGGAGCCTTCTTGCCTAGTATGACCCTGAAATTTCTTATAAAATATATTAAAACATTGGAAGCTGCATCCATTCAGTTTGTTTCATTTTGTTTTCTTTTCTTTTTATCTTTCTTCTCTGCCAGAGAGTCTCATGAGGTGGCTAACAGCATTTCTAAAAACAAGAGGGGGAAAAGAGAATTAGATCTATATTTAAAATGATTTTTAAAAATAAATACAAACAATGGGATGTGGTAAGCAGTAACATTTAAATGAGATTTCTTTCTATGCTAGAAACAAGAAAGAGGTATTCAGCTTTCAGTTGTTAGCTAAACACAGTTGTAATGGGTACTAGGGTGTGTCTTCAAAGATGAGGTGCTAGTATCTAAGGAGGAGTTGAGTCTCTGCCACACCAGCTATTTAAAGCAGGCCCTCCAGATGTTTTGGCACTACAACTCCCATCATCATTAGCTAACAGGACCAGTGGTCAGGGATGGTGGGGATTGCAGTCTCAAAACATCTGGAGGGCCGAGTTTGCCTATGCCTGGTTTAAAGCATTGGTACCGTATACCACTTTAAACAGCCATGGCTTCCCCCAAATAATCTTGGGAACAGTAGTTTATTAAAGGATACTGAGAGTGGTTAGGACAGGCACCCCCAAACTGCGGCCCTCCAGATGTTTTGGCCTACAACTCCCATGATCCCTAGCTAACAGGACCAGTGGTCAGGGATGATGGAAATTGTAGTCCAAAACTTCTGGAGGGCTGAAGTTTGGGGATGCCTGGGTTAGGAGACCCTTCATGGGGCTACAATTCCCAGCAGCATTGATGAACTACAGTTCCCATGCTTCTGTGGGGGAAGCCATGATGGTTAAAGTGGTATAAAGTGTTTTAAATGCATGGTGTGGATGTAAATTCTAACTCTGCTGCTCCTCAGAAGGTGCAGGTACTCTGAAGGTACTTGGGAAGTGTGTTTGGAAGCAAACTGGCAGCTAGCCAAGTTCTTTAAGTAGTGACAGGATAAGGTCTTCATTCATGGGTCCTTAGATTAATCTTGCAAGACAGATGTGCTTCCACATCAATTGCACGCACACAAGGCTGCATGCAGATTGGGGGGGGGGCATGGCATGTCCAGATGCTATTGGACACCAACCCCTATCATTGCTTGCCAACATGGCCAATGGTCAAGGATGATGAAAGCTACAGTCCAGCAGCAACATCTGGAGAACCAAAGATTCCCCAGGCCTGGTGCCGAACCTCCCTTGCTTAAATAAGGGAGGAAGGAGTTGGGAACTCTCAACTGTTGCCTGCATTTTAAGGTTCCCTTCTGATTCTCAGAATCTCAACTCTTCCTCTCAGCTTGGGTAAATAAATTGCATGTGGCATGTTTGCTTTAATGAACTGTGACTTTTAATAAATGACTTATCGCCCACTGATGTGTTGTTAAATTGTCAAGGCTTTAAAACTGGCCTAATAAGATTTGTGGGCAGATGATTTTACTCACTCACTTAAAAAGAAAAAGAAAAAGAAGTGTGAATCCTTTGTCTTTCCCCCCTCCCACTCCACAAACACCCACACCTCCTTGCAGAATGAAACGACAGTTGTTTGTTTGGGCTGAAGGCGAAATGTTTGGGATTAATGTGCAATGCCTCAACACCCAACTTAATGAGGATTTAGAGGCCAATCCCAAACTGATGATCTCCAATTAATTACTTTGGTGGCCCGCTGGTCATTTTGCTGCTGGAGTAGATTTTTCAAGTTGGGTAATGTTTTGTTTGTGTGGAGACCTTGAATTTTATACTTCTTCCGGCCAGCAGGGAGTGGGCTGGGGAAAGCTCCCTTGGTGCTGACACAAGAAGAAACAACAACAACAACAACAACAACAACAACAACAACAACAACAACAACAACAACAACAACATTTTTAATATCTGGGATATGCTCCTATTTTAGAGCAAATAAAAGAGTTGCTCACAACTGTCTCCCACTTTGATTGCTGTCGTGCTGGCTGGTAAGGACATAAGAGGCAGCTGGATCAGGCCAAAGGGGGCTCATCTAGTTTAGCATCCTGTTCTCACAACAAAGCTGCTCCTGGGTTGTGGCCACTGTCGCATGCTGGCGGATTCTAGCAGTCCCTGGTGAGAGCTGAGTGCATGGTGCGGACCAAAGGTGGACAAACAACCCCAGAAGAAGCATGACATCTTCCCTACCAGAGGTACCACCTGTCCCCTAACACCCCATACATCCAGTTGAGAGTTAGATCCCTTCAATTCCCAGCCATGGTTGCTCAGAACATTTGAACTTTTAGGCTGTGAATTTACTAATGACCGTCAGTTCTGGTTATCTTGATGGAGCTGAATCAAGATCTGATTGGCAGGGAGACAATAGGAGGAAACCATTGGCCCTCCAGATGTTCTTGGACTACAGTTGCCATGATCTCTGACCATTCACCATACTGTTGGGGGTTGATGGGAGCTGGGGAGTCCAACAACATCTGTAGCTCCCCAGTTTTGATATAATGTGTGCCCCCCGTCTCTATTTGTTGAACAGAACAGCATTGGTTTATAATGGGCTACTTTATGAGGTCTTTCTGTCTATATTGTGCTTCTCCCAGGACTGTTATGTGATTAGATGGAATTGCCGGGGTGGGTCCATTGCATCCTTTATGCCTTCCTGGCTTTTGCAGCAAGAATCGATGAAGGTTTCTCTCTCTCTCTCCGCCTCTCTCTTCTCCCGCTCTGGCATATATGGGAGACTGCAGTTTAGGGAACTTTGGAATTCACTGCCATTAGATGGCGGGTGCTGGCTTAAATGACTTTAAAGTGAGATTTGACAAACCCATGGAGGAGACATCTTAAATAAGTTTATTAGTCCCGATGGCATGAAGCCTCCATGTTCAATGCAAAGAACAGAAAGCAGCAAGTCTTTCCGTTCAGAAAATCAGGACACTACCATGAATTCTGCCAGTGGAAGCTTGAGTTGCAAGAGTGCATTAGTTCATCAGCAAGTGTTTACAGGTCATGCTGATTGCCCGGAAGGCAGGAGGGCCATGTCACTCATTCTCCTCACTGTTACAAACACCTTGTACTTTCCGAGGCAATCATGGTGATATTTAGCAATTATGCGCTAGCAGGCTCTTAAGTACTGTTGCATACTCTTACTAATTAGGCCTTGCAGCACCCTTACGTTTTATCTGGGGTGGCCTTGTATTTGCCATACAATTCTATGTATGAATCTCCCCGTCCGCTCACCCTCCTGTTGTGTAGAATGATGGAGGTAGTACCTGCCTGTCTAAAAGTTAATACGATTACTATTTTTCTTCCTTTAATTTATGAATTGCTTCCCATGAGGCATCCCAAAGTGATTTAAAACTTTGTGTGTTAAAACACACAACTACAGCTCATAAGTAACACACCTTGAGATAAGGTTCTCCGTTTAGAAGGTTTGTTGCAAGAGAAATGTCTATGGCAGCAGGGGCACCAGTCAAACCCTTTTGGGCCCCCTCAATATTTTGGGGGTGGGGGCCGTGCCCCTCCAATATCCAAAAATCATGGAGGCAAAGTGTGGAGCTGAACACAGCATGGCTTTACTGGCCAGCTCCTCCTGCCACAGAGGTGAAGGAGGGTTGAAGCAGCGTCTCACCAGTGGTGGCACCACTGCAAATTGAAACTGTGCGGCCACTGCATTCAGCTCCACCCCCTGCTACTTCTGATGTCACACGCACAATGTTGTGTCACACACACACACACACACACACACACACACACACACACACACACACAAATCGCCTTTGCAATCTGGCACCTCTGTTTAGCAGGCGCTGAAAACACAATAGTGAAGGTGGCTGTTTGGGAGTTTCCAAAGGGTAGCCCTTGCCACACTAAAGGTCTGAGGCTGATTCCCACATTGTATGGAATAGACCTTCTGATACGATGGCATCTGGACGATATTCTCTCCAGCAGTATGCAGTGATCAACTGGGTATGTAGGGGGTGGGACAATCTTTTAGGTATCTTGGCCCCAAGGTATATAGGACATTATACCCCAACACCAGCACCTTGAATATACTGTATTTCACCGCATAATGGTCACATTTTTGTGTGCCAATTTTTCCTTTCCAAAAAGGAGCGTGCAACTATTATGTGGTGAATTATGAGCAGGGGAATGGGTGGCAGAGGTGGCTGCTCGCCCACTGCTTCCCCTTCTTGGCTGGGTCCTGGAGTGTGAGCTCAAGACGAGTGGCAACAGCGGCAGCAGCAGTATTAGCAGCTTCGCATCTCCTCACCTTCTCCAGCTACCTCTGCTCAGGTGGGTGTGCATGAGCAGGCTTCTTGGCTGGGTCCAAGCTGAAGCAAGAGCGTGTGGAGACCTTGCATTGCCTTGCCTCGCCGTGGCTCCTCCAGCTACTGTATCTCCACTTGGGGCTGGCAAGTCAATGAGGGCCCGGACTCCCACCTCTGGAGCCGTCAGGAGCCCCCTGCATAGCTGCCAAGTCTCCCGTATTCTCCGGGAAATCCCCGTTTTTCCAGCTGTTCTTAGCTGAAAAAACAGATTTTTTTTTGTTTTCCCCCGGTTTATTCTGGCGCGGCGCCATTTTGGAACTGGGCGGAGCATGCTCTGAAGCGACTTTTGATGCTGCTCTGCCCAGTTCCAAAATGGCTGCAGTGCGACTTCTGGCACGGCGGCCATTTTGGAACTGGTCAAAGCAGCATCAAAAGTCACTTCTGAGCATGCTCCACCCAGTTCCAAAATGGCGGCAGCGCTACTTCTGGTCTGCTACTTCCGGCCCGGTCCCTTATTTCTCGGACAGCAACTTGGCAGGTATGGCCCCCTGTGCCGACCCCCAGCTCGCCTCAGAATTACCCTTGCAACCATTATGCAGGGGATGCTCTTGGACCGATTTCAGGGTCCGAAAAAGGGGTGTGTGACTATTACCCGGTGGCGACCAGTACACGGTAAAATACGGAATCTCAGTAGGTTCAGATATGGAGAACACATGAAATTTTAGCTTCCATCAGCCCTAAGAAGAATCCAGTGGTGTCCAGGGGAGCCTGAGGTTCCCATGGGTGGAGGTCCCATGGCTGAAGTGCAAAGGATTGCTTCCTGAAGAGTGACCCAAAGCATCCATCCTAATTTTTTTATCTTTCGTTGTGTGCTTCTTTCATAGGAGTTAATACTAGAACATCCAATGAAGTTGAATGTTGGAAGGTTCAGGACGCATAAAAGGAAGTACTTCTTTATGCAGCACATAGTTGATCTATGGATCTTGCTCCCACAGGAGGCAGAGACGGCCACCAACCGAGGTGACTTTAAAAGAGGATTAGGCATATTCATGGAGGAGAGGGCTCTCAATGGCTACTAGCCATGATGGGTATGCTTTGCCTCCGCAGCTGGAGACAGCAATGCTTCTGAATACCACTTGCTGGGAACCACAGGTTGGTCACTGAGAACAGGTGGCTGGAGTAGGTTGGCCATTGGCCTGATCCAGCAAGCTCTTCTTATGTTCTTATTGCAGAAATAGTTTCAGCTTTGGGGTGAGGGCCTGGGGTGAGTTCCGCCTGGCTTCTCTTTCTGTATTAGGCCGGCCAGGCTAATTTGCAAGGTCTGTCATTCTGCTGGACTACAATAAAAAGATTACAAGTTCCCTGTATTAAAGCCACATTCTGATTCCTGGCCCATCTGAGCTTGTGCCCACATCCTCCCTTGGTAAGAGATGCTTCCCAGCTCTGATGCGGCAGAGCTTTCACTGTGACTTTGTGAAGGTCAGTATTTGTGTCTGAAGCAAGGCTGATAGGAGCAATGTGTGATGCACAGTGTCAGCCATAAAGGAAATATTGTATATAAAAGATAAGAGTTTCCCCCCTTCCCTTTTTCCGTGGTGAAGGAACAAGGCCCGGTGTTCATTTAGCATTCATAAAGTCTTGCTTTGGAAATGCCTTTAAGTGCTGCAGAGGGAGACTTGAAGGAACACGTTTGAGAGTCAAATACACATCTCTTTGGGCTCTCCTTTCATCTGCTTGCGGGGGGGGGGGGGGAGGAGATTGTGTTATCTCTTTCCTCTTCCTCCCCCGCCCCCATGTCTAAAAATACTAATCTTCTCCAACAGCACCAGACACCCAGGGTGTTTGCAATTAGTTCGGAGAACAGAATAAACGAGAAATGGGAGGACTCAATCCCACACCAGAAGGAAAGCAGAAACATCACCTGCTAATTAGAAGAAGCTCAACGTGAGGGGAATGGCAGGTAGGCTTGAAGCTCAACTTGGTGTCCTCCTCAAGAAGCTATTGGCCTTGGATCTTGACAACAAGAGGTGATCATCAGTGAGACATCAATCATGGATCTAGATGTAAATACTGTTGTCCAAGAAGTTGGGGAGGGGATGTTGATTCCATTGTGTCATGGAACTTAAGAGGAGCTTGCTGGATCAGGCCAATGACCCATCTCGTCTAGCATCTTGTTCTCACAGTGGCTGGCCAGATGCTACTGGGAAACTCACAAGCAGGACCCAAGCACAAGATCCCTCTCCCTCCCTGTGATTTCCAGCAACTGGTATTGAGAATCATTACTGTCTCCCATAGTGGAGACAGATCGTAGCTGTCATGGCTAGTAGTCCTTGATAGCCTTACCCTCATCCATGAATTTCTCTGATCCTCTTTCAAAGCCATCTAAGTTGGGGGCTATCACTGCCTCTTGTGGGAGGGAGTTCCGTAGTTTAACCATGTGCTTCCTATGCAAGGTCACTTACTGTGCAATCCTACACTTATCTACTCATAAAGTATATTGTCTAGGCTAGAATTCTGACCTCAAGTCAACACTGAAGGCCACATTGGGAATGTATCCCGATGCAAGAGAGCTGCATGCAATTTGCATTATTTATTTGGCTGTAAGTAGCGCCATTTGCATATATTTTACAGGAACATGGCAGGTGCCAAGCTCCAGTTGGTGGACATGTTGTGCTTATTCTACAATATTTTTATTCTGAAATGTGCAAAACATAAAAGCTTGCAAAAAAATATTTGAAATTATGGGAGCTGGAGAATAAACATGTGGGCTTCTGTTTATTGGGTTGTTTTGCTTCTATCCCTTTCACACTTTTGCCAACAAAATTTGTTCTTTTTCCCTCCACTGTAGCCATCGAGATGAGAAACTTGATTGATTCTGGCTCTCTTTTTAACACAGATAAAAATGAGAGCTGGGATTCTTGAGCTGATCAACCAGGATAGCCAACATGGTGCCCTCAAAATGCTGTTGGCATCAGACTCTCATTAGCTCCAGTCAGCATGGCCAATGGTAAAGGATGATGGGAACTGTAGTCTATTCTGGAGGATGCCACCAGAATGAATCTTCAGCCTGTCTGTCGGTGCTTAAAGAGACATGTCCTGTAATAGAACAGAATTAAAGCTTTGATTGAAAAGCCAGCTCCCCCCCCCCTTTGCCCTTCTTGGCTCATTGTTCACCTCTGAAGAAGCGAAAAACAACCAATAAACAACCCCATTGCAAACACTTGTTATGAACGGTGTTTCTAACCATTTCAGTTGGATAGGGAGTAATGAAATAGCTGATATGTGCAAAGTGAAGAACTGTAATTGGCTGAGCTGCCCATATGTCATACCGGTATTGTGGTATTGATGTATCTTACCTTATCATCTTCTCTTACCTTACCCTGTTCTTCCTCCCAAAGGAGCCCAGGACTGAAGGGTATCTTGATGCCATTGGTGGAGCTGCCTGGCTGTTACAGGGAAGACAGGAGGGGCAAGTAGAAGCAGCTGCATGGGGCCTGAGCAGCAGGGAGATGGAAATGGGAGCAGTGGAACATGATGGCTGGGGCTCTGGAAGGAAATAGCATCTACCTATGACTTGTCCATACATTTTCATTTTCCTCTTAGAATCCCCTCCCCCAAAATTCCTCCTTCCACACTCACAACCTTCATTTTCTGCTGCCAGCTCAACCAATCGTGCACCTTCATTTCACATTGCTTTTTAAAAATTTGTTTGCTTTCCGTTTATATCCCACCTTTTCCTCCAAGGCACTTGAGGTGGTGCACACGGTTCTGCTCCTCCTGAATCCCCACAACAACCCTGTGAGGTAGGTTAGGCTGAGAGGCAGTGACTGGCCTCCATGCGTAAGTGGGGATTTGAACCCTGGTCTCCCAGGTCTTAGTCTGATGCTCAAACTACTACACCATATTAATGGTGTCATAACCAGATACAAAGGCTGGCCAGTTCTTAAAAGAAAAGAAAAAATGCTGGTATCTCTGTCAGGTGGTGGACCACAGAATAGCCTATTTATATCCCACCATTTTTCTCCAAGGAGCTCAAGGTGGTATTTGTGGTTCTGTCCTCCTCTTTTAATCCTCACAATCACCCTGTGAGGTAGCTGAGGCTGAGCAGCAGTGACTGGCCCAAGGTCACTATGTGAGCTTAACATTGCCGAATAGCAATTTGAACCCTGGTTTTCTAGGTCTTATTCCAACACTCTAACCACTGCAACACATTGGCCCTGGTCTAGGGGGGAAGTTCAGTGGTGGAGTCCAGCACACAAAAAAAGATGAAACTAGGGGGAATTTGGTCTGGTTTCTGGCTTCCCCTGGTAACTGGTCCTAAAGCAGAAAGAGAGAGAGAGAGAGAAAGTGAGAGAGAGAGAGAGAGAGAGAGAGAGAGAGAGAGAGAGAGAGAGAGAGAGAGAGAGAGCGCACACACGCAAAAGCCTCTGTCAGGAACACAAAATACAGGATGCAGACCTCTTGTTGCATAAGCGTTGATCGTGTGCTGGAGATCAGGAGTTGAGAAGGGCCACTTGACAGCATCTGTTGGGTAAGGGATGCTGCTTATGTAGTTTGAAAAGCTTTGCAAGAGCTTCTTGACCTCCACGGTGCTAACAAGCTAAAAAAAGGAAGCATTTCCCCCCTGTTTAGAAACAAAATGGTTCCTCTTTTGGTTCCACCGTCTGGAAAAGGCAGAGGCTATTGATAAATGCATTGTATTCCCATTAGCCAGATCTCTCTCTTAGGTATAAAAAACAAGTTCTCTTCATTTATTTGCCGGTTGGGTGTGAGATTGGCTGGCTTGTTATCATTTCCCTCCTGTCCCTCCCTCTCTCTTCTTCTTCCCTCCCAACAACTCCTTTGATGTGCTAGAACTGGCTTCCATCCAACATGGCCTTCTTACCTTGGATAAGGACACTCTTGAAGAGGGAAGTGATGGTTTGTGGGTTTTCATAGAAACAACACCTGTTTCTATGGGATTTTTAAAATTATTTTGGTGAGCCAAAGGAAATGACAAAGCTTCAAAAACTAATTTGGATTTCTTTTTGGGTGTGTGTGTGTGTGTGTGTGTGTGTGTGTGTGTGTGTGTTTAACAGTTCTGGAAACCAGGAAGTCAGACTAGCGCATTGCAAGAGATGAACATAGAGCCACCAGTAGAACATGACATATACTTTAGACTCATGCCTGTATAGATAGTGGCATGCCTAGAGAAGGATGAAATAGATTTGAGGGACAGGGTTTGATCTGGCCTCTGGACCTTCCAGTTGCCCATTTCTGTTTTCTTTGTATTATGGAGTAGTACAACGTCACACTATTATCTCTTTAAACTTTGCCAACAACTTGGGCTGAACTTTGCCTTCCAGCTGCCTATTGAGGGGAGAGGAGAGACAGAGACCTTTGCCCCCCCCCTCCAAAAAAAAAAACTTTGGAAAGAGGAAGGAAAGAATTTCAGTGAAGTTCTCATAGATGTAGATATATGGCACTCAACCTGAATAACAAAGGGGCTATTGTCATATTCAGCTGTTGCAGCCTGTTAGCACAAGGGTTTCTGCTTGCACAATGGGAGCTCTCCCTCCCCATGTATGCCCCACACCTTCACCAAATCTGCTGCAGAAGATTGGGGACATGTGCACAAGAGAAATCTGTGCCCTGATGGAACATGCATCTTGTGCTACTTTGCATCCAACCCAATATGGCCATAGGGAGGGGCCCTTTCTAAAATTCCTGTGCCACACTGTGGGTGCTTTTCATCCATTCTAGCTTCTTGGCCAAACCTGGAGTTATCCTTAGCTTCTCAGTGAAGCTTTCCAGGAACCTTGGGAGGAAATGTAAAAAAAGAGTGCATGTGTGTCCATTGAGCACCATAGAAATAACATTGAAGGAAGCACCAAATGGCCTCCTGAGAATTTCACAGAAATTCTCCAACACTCCAGCCTGCCTTCTTTATAAAAAAAATGAGAAGAAAAATATTCCATAATTGGTGGTCAGGTTTTTAATGCAACATTACTTTAGGCTTGTGCCAGTCAAACCAAACCAAATTCCGAGAATTTCTGTTCTGATAGTGAAGATTAAGTGCTCATTAGATGCACCTCATAGCAGCACTGAAAGTCTGTACAAGGCATTAGCTACTCCATCTAATTGGAAGCACTGTGATCCTTGATATGAAAATAGTGGTCTGGGGGTGAGGGAGGTTCTCCAAAATTACTTTGTACAATTGATCCCCTTACCTGCTGCTCCTTTGCTACCGTTTCCCCCTGAATATGGTTTCTCTTTCCTGATCCCAACCAATTAGGGAGCATGTAGTGACATGAACAGAGTCATGGCACTATACAGCCAATCAGAGCTGGCGCCATGATGTCCTTGAAGGTAAATGGTGAGCGATGACAAGTCTTCCTGCTTAGGGCGCATTAGTGAAGCCATCTAAGCAGGGATATTGGTGGAAAAACTTGGAAGTGATGTTG
Source organism: Zootoca vivipara (assembly GCF_965207765.1). NCBI lineage: Eukaryota > Metazoa > Chordata > Lepidosauria > Squamata > Lacertidae > Zootoca > Zootoca vivipara. Next base: position 27,455,788 of record NC_142597.1, on the reverse strand, counting down.
TGATGCTCCATGGAGTTAGGGGGATGTTGTGATGTTAGCCCGCTCATTAGATTTGGATACATGATGATGCAGTTGCTTTCACTTACCCTCAGATAAAAAAAAAATAGAGCAAAAACAATGCTTTAAAAAGTGTAAAATGCCATCTTTTTCAGCTATGACAAAGGCTTGTGAAAATCTATGTGTGGTTGTGGCTTAGCTCACAGTTTCAATAACATGGTAGCCTTCTAAATAGCTTAGATCCACGCCTTTCCCTTCTGTATCTTCCCATCAAAAGTCCAAAAACTCCGCTGGCAACGTAATTCACAGTGCTCTTACTAGAAGAACTCAAAACAAGCTGCTTTCCCCTTACTCACTGAGTAGATCCCTTCTTTGCAGATGTGGAGGGGACAGTGGTTCAAGTCCCAGCAGCAACCACCCAAAGAGAAAAGATGACTTGTAATTACAGCAGTCATTAAAAGTGATTAATGATAGCAAAAGAACTTCCAGCAATTTTTAAAGCAATTAAATACTAATTAATTCCTTCACACTGCTGAGCTGCATATTTGCTTTACTGGTGGCATTTATGACTGCTACCTAATGCATAGTTTGAAAATATTGAAATGCAGTAAGTGATTCTTGCTGAGATTTCCCTAACCTTTAGTAAACATGAACAAATAGTGGTTGATTTGTTTGCCTTTCCATGCTAATTGGCAGTTTATTAATACTGTATTTATTTTTGATAAACATTTCCCCACCCTGCTGTAAGCTGTATGGACTGGGTGGAGTGGAAGTGATGAGCAGGGCGGCGAGGTTCCGAATTTTGCACTGTAGGAGATGTCATTTGGGATCGCCTTCAGCAATGGGTGTGTTTAGCCTGGAAAAGAGGAGAATGAGAGGAAATATGAGAGCTATCTTCAAATATCTAAAGGGTTGCCACGTGGACGATGGAGCAAGTTTGTTTTCTGCTGTTCCAGAATGTACCACTGTCAAATTACAGTGGTACCTTGGTTCTCGAATGGTTTAGTTGCTGAACAAATTGGCTTCCGAACGCCGCAAATCCGGAAGTAAGTGTTCTGGTATGCAAACGTTTTTCGGAAGCCAAATGTCTGACGTAGCTTCTGCTTGAGTGCAGGAAGCTCCTGCAGCCAATCGGAAGCCACACCTTAGTTTTTGAATGGTTTCGGGAGACAGACTCCCAGAACGGATTAAGTTCAAGGACCCAGGGTACCACTGTACAAGAAAGGAAATTCTGACTAAACATTAGGAAGAACTTGTTGTCGGTAGGTGTTGTTCGTCAGTGGAACATATTACCTTGGATGGTGGTAGACTCTCCTTCACTGGATATTTTAAAACAGAAATTGGATGGATTCCTGCATTGCAGAAGGTTGAATAAGATGGCCCTTGAGGTTTCTTTCCAACTCTACAGTTTCATGATTCCAGGACTGTTAAACCACTCTAAGGAGGCTCAGAATTGAGCAGAGTCTCTAATTCAGATAGTGTGAACTGAATTCTCCCCACAAATAAGGCTGAGGTGCCACATCACTGCCCTAATCGGTGAAAGGGTGGTTTATAAATGTGATGACTCCCTCATTTCAGCTTGCCTGCTGAATGCCAGGCACGATTCCTTCCCTTGTTTCTTCATCCCAAATCCCATTGCCCAGTCCACAAGTCCAGTGCCATAAAAATTCAACTTATGTATAAAACTGCACGATTTTGGATGAGATATGCATGTGGCTCTTTTCCTCTGCATGGTATGCAAATACTCATCTAACAACATACCTTATTAAAAAAAAAACCAGACAAATTAAAACCATTGCTGTGTAGCATGGACTGATTCCTGAGAATTGTGTTCAGGCTGCAAGACTGGCTGGCTGAGTTTTGCTGGGAGGCTCCTTCCTCCTGAGGCGAGAGCTTCAAAGGCAGTAAAGAATGGCATAAAGGAACTGAGGATGTGGGGGGGGGGGTTGAACAAAAAAAGGATGAGCCGCAACATCCATTGTCCAATTAGGGAGCTGATAAGGTGGCCAAAGAAAGTTAAATGGGTTCATTGGGTGCTCTTTGTCATTCTGATTCTGCTCCCTCAAAAAAGTACTTGATAAAAATAACTTCATTTCTCCTTCCTCTGCCACTGTTTTGATTTCTTCCTAATGCTTTTCATGCCTGGTCGCTGCTAGGAGAGAACAGATATTCTGATTAAATTAAGACAGACACTCAAACAGCTGGGCTGCCAAACTGGGATTTTATTAAAAATAATACTGTTTACAAAGCTCTCCCTCCTTCTCTCTCGCTCTTCCTTATGGTGAATATAAAATGAGCCTGTTCTACCCAAGGAGAGAGCAAGCTTGCCTCTAGCCAAGGCGGAGGAGCAAAGAAACTGGAGCCTCTTAGGAAGAGAGGAAGCTCCCTTCCACCAAGTCGAACCATTAATCCACGTACCGTAGCTCAGTACTGTCTACACTGACTGGGAGCAGCGACTTTCCAGGGTTTCAGGCAGGGAGTATCTCCCAACCCTACCTGGAGATGGTACAGGGATTGAACCTGGGGCCTTTTGTATGCAAGAAATCCATCCATCCCCCTCCCCAATTCAGCATGTCCAGTGGGCCTTCTTCTGGGCATTATTTGAGTGCAGTCACTTTCAGTTTCTCTTTTTTCAGTTTGCTGCATTTCTACATCCGTTTGCAAAACTATATTTTACAAGTCTGCAAATCTGTAACCATTTGGGGGGCCTGTTTCTCCATTGATGCCATTTTTGTATGCCAGTTTTGTTTTGTTTTTCTGAAGGCGCTCATTCCAAGGATACCTGGGGTAGCTCAGTCTGTGGAGCATGAGACTCTTAATCTCAGGGTCATGGGTACAAGCCCCACGTTGGGCAAAAGGGACGTTGACACTAGATGACACATGTGGCCCCTTCCATCTCTACAGTTCTGTGATTCTTGCAAACAATTTCCCCAGAGTACAATGTAACTTCACGTGTTATTTTCACTAACGTGTGCATTCTTGATCCATAGTTTTTCACTGTAGGACTGCATAACAAAATTGTGATCAGTCTTTTGATTCCCTCCTTAATTCCAGAAGTGCAAATTAGCATTGGAAAGAGAACAGAGTAAATTCCTTTCCACTACCATTCCTAGATAACATACTCCCCATCTTTCCCACACTATACAAAGCATTTATGGGATGCTGCCAAGGACCCATGGGTTCTCCAGATGAAGCGAATTCCAACTCAGATTTTGTTTGGCAGTGGGTGGCTGTCTGTCACCCACCATTTTCAATTGTCCTTTTTAAGTGAAGCCAACTTGGGGGGAAATGAAATAATTTTAAGTGGCAGAAGCTTGCAGCCACCTGCTGCAGATTGGGACACTGCTGCAGCCTTCAGCCTCTGGTACACCTGCCTCAGCTGATACTGAGGGGCGAAGGCATCGGGGAACCCATCATACAATCCTTAGGAAGCCCAACAACAACAACAACAACAACAACAACACCCATCTTATTTTTATGGGTGTTTTTATTTATTATTTGTATGATGATGATGAAGAGGAAGAAGAGTTTGGATTTGATATCCCACTTTATCACTACCCGAAGGAGTATCAAAGCGGCTAACATTCTCCTTTCCCTTCCTCCCCCACAACAAACACTCTGTAAGGTGAGTGGGGCTGAGAGACTGCAAAGAAGTGTGACTAGCCCAAGGTCACCCAGCAGCTGCATGTGGAGGAGCAGAGACGCGAACCCAGTTCCCCAGATTACGAGATCTTAACCACTACACCACAGTGGCTCTCACCCATCTGACTGGGCAGCTCCCAACAAAATACAGTCATACCTCGGTTTAAGTAGGCCTCGGTTTGAGTATTTTCAGTTCAAGTACTCCGCAGACCTGTCTGGAACGGTTTAATCCACTTTCCATTACTTTCAATGGGAAAGTACACTTCAGGTTAAGTACGGTCTTCCGGAACCAATTACACTCATACCTCAGGTTAAGTACGCTTCAGGTTGAGCATAGCTGCCAAGTTATCCCGTTTTTTAAAGGGATTTTCCCTTATGCTGAATAGGCTTCCTCGCGAGAAAAGGGAAAACTTGGCAGCTATGAGGTTGAGTACTTCACGGACCCGTCCGGAACAGATTAATCCACTTTCCATTACTTTCAATGGGAAAGTTCGCTTCAGGTTAAGTACGCTTCAGGTTGAATACAGACTTCCAGAACCAATTGTGTTTGTAAACCGAGGTACCACTGTATTAAAAACACAGTAATGCATCAACCATTAAAAACTTCCCTGAATAGGGCTGCCTTTAGATGCCTTCTAAAAGTCAAATACCTGTTTATCTGTTTGACATCTGATGGGAGGGCGTTCCACAGGGTGGGTGCCACTGCCAAGTAGGCCCTGTGCCTAGTTTCTGTAGCTTCATGTCTCACAGTGAGAGAACCACCAAAAGGTCCTCAGAGCTGGATCTCAGTGTCCAGGCTGGACGATGGGAGGTGGAAACGCTCCTTCAGGTATACAGGGCCGAGGCCATTTAGGGCTTTAAAGGTCAACACCAGCTTTGAATTGTGCTCGGAAATGTACTGCAAGCCAGTGTACGTCCTTTAAGACCAGTGTTCTATGGTCCTGGCAGCTGCAAATCTGCTTGATGGCGAAAGGGGGTCAAGGGATGTTAAGTAGCTCAAGGAGGAGGAGAGACGGCAGGTGGGTGATGGAGAGGAGGTGGCTGGCAGTGTATGTTTGTGCAGGGGGGACACAGAGGAGTGGGAGCATGCAGTTTTGAGAAGGAGTGAGGAAAGTAGCAACTTGAAGTGAGACAGAGAAATAGGACAGTGGGAGTCCCTGGAAAGTGGAGATAAAATAGGTCAAGGAGTACTACTCAGGCAGACTCCATCTGAGGCATAACCTCTATCATATTCATGAGCCACCGCTAGCTTTTCCTTGGTGAGGTAGGGACACTGTTTCCATCCAAATTGTCATATGTGCAATTGTACCTTTAGTCGTTCATTTTTCTTTTCTTTTTCCTAGTGAGTTTACCTTCTTATTGTGCACAGGGGTGGGGGGTGCGGGTGAAGGGGGAATTTGGAGCTCAAAAGGGGGGTATCATGTGCGGGAATGCAATTTACCCAGCTGCATTTTAATGCACCCCTACCTAATTCTGCATTTCCTGTACCAATAAGCAAAATGAAGGAGAGCCATCCTTCGAAAGCTGCACTCCTCTGAATTTTGTGGTGCAATTCTTTGACCAAAAAAGCAGGCAAGAGAAAATGTGTATATTGGTGAAAATAACATATATAATGCTTGTGGGTGGGGAAATTGCTTGTGAAAATGCATACATTATTATCATCATAACTATTCCTTCTTTGTATGCTGCCTTTCCAGGTTTACACCAAATTTAAGGCTGCTTACAGGATAAAAAGGTTTACAGAATTAGAAAACTATAAGAAAAATAGTCATAGGCAAGCAATGAAAACATCTCAGTGAATATGCAATCAAATTAAACCAATCTCACATAAATCATAAGGTCTGACCATGAAGATACAAAAAATTAATACCAAGAACAGCAAAAATGAAGCCAAAAAACTCCCCTAAACAACATCTCACCCCAAAAGTTTATGAGCAGCAGGTCCTGCAGAACTCATAACAAAGATGATCTCTGGCCTCTTAAGCAGCAGCCTCAGCTATTGTAGTTGGCCCTCCCAGGCCAAGGGGGGAAGATGTTTGGGAGAAATATACACCAGGAGGACTATACCGCCCTGCCCTGCCCTGCAATACATGGGGGGGGGGGGAGTTCTCCAAAGTTTTAAAAAGAAAATAACTGATATGGAAATAGGGGGAACTGTGTGTAAGGTTTGCAGAGAAGCTGAATGTTGGAAGATTCAGGACAGATAAAGGACAGCACTTCCTCACACAGCCACTGTGAGCACAGAATTCTGACCAAGATGGGCCATTGGCCTGATCCAGCAGGCTTTACTTTGTTCTTATGGAGTTCTTATGAAGAAATGAGCAACGAAAATTGACAGTCATGTGTCCCTAGTCATGCAGAGTAACAGCTCTGGCAATTGACAGGCAGAATGAAGCCTCCAGGTTCGGCTGGGCCAAGATGAAATACTAGTAGGGACGTGGCCTGCTTTCGCTTTATCAGCAGAACCTGCTGGCTTTTCAAAGCTCCGGTTAGGGTGGCAATGTGTCAGTCCTGCTTTTGGAGGGCCAGCCAAAGTGCAGTTTAAAAACATAGCAACATAAGGGGGGAACAGGAGGAGGAGCCTTGAGTTGTTCCCCTAGTAGTAGCATCAGAACAGCAGACTGAGCACAGGTCATCTGTTCTGAGGCTTCCCCAGAATGGTGTAAAATGTGACGTATTTCTGTTGAAGCTACAGCAACTATTTCACAATATGCATCTATATGCCAATTAGCATGTGCAAAATTTATGCAAATCTGTTCCATGGTTTTGTTTCAGATTTTTCTTCTTCTTTTGGGTGGTGTGTAAGCCACCATCCTGGCTTCAGCTGAAACCTACCTCTCCAGCCACTGATCTCTGGGGTCATTACCTTACTAGTGCACACGCCTGGTTGAGACTGATAAACAGCCATGCATGGCCCTAACATATAGAGCTGCAAACCACATGAATCTGCTGGAGACAGCATATAAAGCATCGTCAATGCTCTGTAGACAATATCTGCTGTTGATACATGGGTGTTTGGTTATGCCGCCTGGACTGGTGGAGCAAAGACTTCATCAAGCCGATTCTGTTGAGAAGCGTTAACATGCATGCAGTTTCAAGTATTTTCTAGTGCTGATTGTGGTCAGGCAGAAGCTGCTTTCAGAGTCATCCAGTGGAATGCCGCCTGTTATCGAAGTGATCATGTCTGAGCTGCTTCGATGTGACCAAGTCCCACGGCATTTTGGTAGAATCTGGAAAGAGGAGCTTTGGTTGGCTGCATGGCATGGACCATTCCCTCCCTGTGGTTTCAGGGAGAGTTGGTGCTGATGTGGAAAGATGCTACCATGGAATCCAGCCTAAGGCTTGTGGTGATGATCAGGTTTGTCCAGGCAGCTGACCAGTGGCTTCATACAATTTTGTGTAAGGCCTTGTTGTTGTTTAGTCGTTTAGTCGTGTCCGACTCTTCGTGACCCCATGGACCAGAGCATACCAGGCACTCCTGTCTTCCACTGCCTCCTGCATTTTGGTCAGACTCATGTTGGTAGCTTCAAGAACATTATCCAACCATCTCGTCCTCTGTCGTCCCCTTCTCCTTGTGCCCTCCATCTTTCCCAACATCAGGGTCTTTTCCAGGGAGTCTTCTCTTCTCATGAGGTGGCCAAAGCATTAAAGCCTCAGCTTCAGGATCTGTCCGTCCAGTGAGCACTCAGGGCTGATTTCCTTCAGAATGGATAGGTTTGATCTTCTTGCAGTCCATGGGACTCAGAAGAGTGTCTTCCAGCACCATAATTCAAAAGCATCAATTCTTTGGCGACCAGCCTTCTTTATGGTCCAGCTCTCACTTTCATACATCACTACTGGGAAAACCATAGCTTTAACTATACGGACCTTTGTCAGCAAGATGATGTCTCTGCTTTTTAAGATGCTGTCTAGGTTTGTCATTGCTTTTCTCCCAACAAGCAGGCGTCTTTTAATTTCGTGACTGCTGTCACCTTCTGCAGTGATCATGGAACCCAAGGCAGTAAAATCTCTCACTGCCTCCATTTCTTCCCCTACTATTTGCCAGGAGGTGATGGAATCATTGGCCATGATCTTGGTTTTTTTTTATGTTGAGCTTCAGACCATATTTTGTGCTCTCCCCTTTCACCCTCATTAAAAGGTTCTTTTATTCCTCCTCACTTTCTGCCATCAAGGTTGTGTCATCAGCATATCTGAGGTTGTTGATATTTCTTCTGGCAATCTTAATTCCGGTTTGGGATTCATCCAGTCCAGCCTTTCTCATGACGAATTCTGCATATAAGTTAAATAAGCAGGGAGACAATATACAGCCTTGTCATACTCCTTTCCCAATTTTGAACCAATCGGTTTTTCCATATCTAGTTCTAACTGTAGCTTCTTGTCCCACATAGAGATCCCTCAGAAGACAGATGAGGTGATCAGGCACTCCCGTTTCTTTAAGTGCTTGCCATAGTTTGCTGTGGTCGACACAGTCAAATGCTTTTGTGTAGTCAATGAAGCAGAAGTAGATGTTTTTCTGGAACTCTCTTGCTTTTTCCATAATCCAGTGCATGTTTGCAATTTGGTCTCTGGTTCCTCTTCCCCTTCAAAATCCAGCTTGCAGTTCTGGGAGTTCTCGGTCCACATACTGCTCTTGTCTTGTATAATTTTAAGCATAACCTTGCTAGCTTGTGAAGTGAGCGCAATTGTGCTGTAGTTGGATCATTCTTTGGCACTGCCCTTCTTTGGGATTGGGATGTAGATTGGTCTTCTCCAATCCTCTGGCCACTGCTGAGTTTTCCAAACTTGCTGACATATTAAGTGTATGTATGCAATATTTTTATTTACAGCATTGGACTTTCCTTTCACTTTGAGGCATATTCGCAACTTAGCAAACTTTCGGCTTTGGCCCAGCCGCTTCATCAACTCTGAATCTACTTGTACTTGTCCTCTGCTCTTCCTCAGTAGCATGTTGGATGCCTTCCGCCCTGAAGGGCTCATCTTCCAGTGTCATAACTTTTATATGCCTGTTGTCTTTGTCCATGGAGTTTTCTTGGCAGGGATACTGGAGGGGCTTGCCAGTTCCTGCTCCAGGTGGATCACGTTTAGTCAAAACTCTCCACTATGACCTGTCCCCCTTGGGTGGCCCTGCACAACATAGCTCATTGCTTCTCTGTGTAAGGCCTACTGATTAGTAAGTATCTCATGAGGGGATTGCTGCACCTCCTTTATGCTCTGGAACATCTTTTCAGATACTCTATTTCAGTCTCTCCCCAGTACTGTGGGATGGCTGGGGGAACTTTTTCAATCCAAAGACCACATACCACTCTGGGCAACCTCCTGGGAGCCACAGCAAAGCATTGGGCAAGGCTGGAGGCAAAAGTGGGCAGGGCAATGAATGTGAAAACAGTAGGGGTTTTTCATGAGAACTTAAGAAGAGTCTGCTGGATCAGGCCAACGGCCCATTTAGTCCAGCACCCTCTTCTCACAGTGGCCAACCAGATGCCCCAATGGGAAATCTGCAAGCAGGACCCAAGCACAAGAGCATTCTTCCCTCCTTTCGCTTTCAGCAACTGATATTCAGAAGCATTATATAGTGTCAAAGCATAGCAATCATGGCTAGTAGTCATCAATAGCCCTCTCCTCCATGAACTCTAATCCTTTCTTACAGCCATCTAGGTTGGTGGCCATCACTGCCTCCTGTGGAAATGAGTTCCATAGTTTAACTACGTGCTGTGTAAAGAAGTTCCTTTCTACTCTCACTCACTCCCTCTCCCTCCCTCTCTCCCTCCCCTCCCCACCCCTCCACTCCCTCAGTGCCATCCAAGCAAACAAACACATTATTAGATGCTTTCCTGCCAGTCACAAACACTCAAGGAGGGTGAAAAGCAGGGCTGGCAAGGGATCTGGCCTGGGTCGAGTCCCCAGGGACAAAGAGATAAAAAAAGAAAGAAAAACAACAACTGGGCTACATTTGTACCATGGTTCCCATCACTAAGATATCCTTACCTAACTTCCTCCTTGGATTCTGCTGGAGACGTTGCTTGTTTTCCAGGTTAGGTGGAGTACTGGAGAGATGTCATTTGGCAAGAGCTACAGCATCTAATCCCCCCCTAACCTAGTCATTTTGACAGAGGCTGGCCGGCCAGCATTTCTCAGCATCTTCAAAGACCCAAGTAAACCCAGATCACCCAAGCCCTTTTCCTTTTAATATCTTCTTCCACACCTTGATCAAAGTGCAAATAAAAAATGGGATCAAACCTAGATTGGGTGCACTAGAGGGGGTCAAGGAGATGAGTCTGGTCTGGTAAGAGGAGATGCCAGCCACCCAGATGCACACTCTTCTCTGTCCTGTCCCCCCCCCCCCGCTTTTATTGCAGCTGATATATTGTTCTTGTGGGGGTGGGGGTGGGATGGAATAGAGAGTTAAAGAAAATAAGCCACGTCAAATAGCTTGAAAGAAGGACTTTAATTTGCAAGAGGATTATACACTCCTGCTTTCAGTCTCCTTGATCGAATTGAGGGAAGAGAGGCCTCTCCGTAGCAAGGAGCTGCAGGGACAGTGCATTTCAAAGCTGGGCACGTAGGATTTATGAATAGTCTGAGCCGATTTTACAGAGTGGGGATGTCTTGTCTAGTGGCTAGATTAGACGGCCTCTGGGCCAAGGGCAAGAGCTTGCATTGCCGTTGCCATGGGGATGCTGAGGAAAAATCAGTCTCTTTCTCCCAGCATGTGGTTTTCTGAGGGACTTAAGGGGTTGTACCATAAACCTTAGAGTCTGAAGATAGAAGCTAGCCTACTGGACTACTCTGTGTGTGTACACATATGTAGCAGAGCCTCAGAGCTCGCTTCAAGCTCAACAGGGATGAGTGGTGTGCAGCCCTGGACCCCTCAATCAGCAGGGCACCAGGAAGCCTCTGACTTGACTGGGCCTAGGATAAATACTAGCTTCACAATCCTTCAAATTCTTCTGTGGATTATATTTTGAAGGCATGTCCGCAAACTCAAGCTGGACAGTGGCATGGAACTCTGAAGAAGCCATGCAGAGTCCAGACCAAACACTCTTTGACAAGAGACCGTAAGACGTAGCGAGGTTGTCTTAGCCCAAGAAGCATCATCCATGTCGGGCACCCTGGTCAGTGTCCTAATCTTGGTTGATCTCTTTTTCCTATGAAAAAGTGCAAAACAGCCAGAGAGTAATATTTATAGCTCTCTAAGGAAGTGACTTCATCCACTATTTTGATAAAGGTGGGATGTAAAGAGGGCGAAGAGCCAACTATTTGTTTGTTTACAGAGGACCTTAATGTAAGAGTGTTAGAGAGAGTTGGGTAGCTTAGGGTTACATTTATAGAAATGTTTTAAGGTACCCAATCTTTCACCCTGAGGCTTTAAAGTTCCTTCCTGCAGCCTTCTTCCTGCCTTTCTGATGGTGCAATCAAGGTTGACCTTTGTTTCACTCTGTCCAGTATTCCTGATGCAGTTTAAGCCACTCTGGGAACAGCCACACCATACGTTTTGTTGTTGTTACCCTAAGGTCCTGGGGCAGGTCACAACATTAAGACACAAAGTTAAAAACAACTTCTTCTTGTTGTTCTTGTTTAGTCATCTAGTCGTGTCTGACCCCATGGACCAGAGCACGCCAGGCACTCCTGTCTTGCAATGCCTCCCACAGTTTGGTCAGACTCATGTTGGTGGCTTTGAGAACACTGTCCAACCACCTCGTCCTCTGTCATCCCCTTCTCCTTGTGCCCTCCATCTTTCTCAACATCAGGGTCTTTTCCAGGGAGTCTTCTCTTCTCATGAGGTGGCCAAAGTATTGGAGCCTCAGCTTCACAATCTGTCCTTCAAGATCTGTCCATGGAGTTTTCTTGGCAGGGATACTGGAGTAGGTTGCCAGTTCCTGCTCCAGGTGGATCACATTTAGTCAAAACTCTCCACTATGACCTGTCCATCTTGGGTGGCCCTGCATGGCATAGCTCATAGCTTCTCTGAGTTATTCAAACCCCTTCGCCACGACAAGGCAGTGATCCATGAAGGAGAAAAACAACTTGCAATCACAAAAACAGGGTGGGTCCTTATAGACACATTTCAGGTGTCAAAAGCCTGGTAAAGAGGTGTGGATCCAGCATTTGCTGAAAGCTGTTCAATGAATATGACAGATACATGGTTCCCGCCTCCTCATTTAATCCCCACCACACAACCCTATAAGATAGGTAAGGCTGAAAGGCAGCTTCATGGCCAAGTGGGGATTTGAACCCTGGTTTCCAAGGTCCCAATCGGCACTCTGACCACTGCACCACACTGGCTATCATCCACCATACAGGTGAATCTGAAGACTGTAGAAGGCCAGGAAACTAATACAGAAGGGTTGTGAGAAGTGGAGGTGGATTTAAAAAATTTTATTAAAAAAAAATTCTGTTCTACCAAATATGTCCTACTTACTTGCATTCTTTTCTTTTCTTTTCTTGTTCTGTCTTTTTGAGAAGTGCTGAGTAAGAGGCAAAGGAATCCTTTGAAAGAAGGAACAGTGCTTCCCTCCATTGCACAACCACCTCATTATTCATCTCCTTCCCTCCAGTCTAATCAGTTTAAGTTTATTTTGCTGCTGGCTCCCCCTTCCCCCATTTCCCCTTGACAATTCAGTGAAATGGAAGCTGCTTCTCTCTTTGGAAGATGGAGCAAGTTTGTTTTCTGCTGAGGGGAGAACTCAAACCAATTGATACAAATGACAAGAAAGGAGAGTTCAGCTAAACATTAGGGAGAACTTTCAGGCAGTCAGAGGTGTTTGACATTGGAGTGGACCACCTGAGAAGGTGGGTGGACTCACTTTCTTTGGAGATTTTCAAACAGAGGTTGGATGGCCACTTGGCAGGGATTCTTCAGCTGTTATTCCTGTGTTTCTGGGGTTGAACTAAAGGATGCTTGGGGCTCCTCCTCATTCAAAAAAAGAAAGGAAAAAAGATTCTATGATTCCCTGTCCAGGTGTACCCTTCCACAATTGTCTTCTACTTTTACAATGTGCTGCCCCATTTATTTATCTTGAAATCCAACTGTTCTTAGTTATGAAGAGCCATCCTCCTCATGATGGTCTGAACGTGAGATAAGGTTGCATGGATGCATGTTCTCCTTTCTGTTCAGTTTAGCAGCATGGACAAAACTGCACCCATCCAGACTTGCCAGGCCCCCATAACCCATTTTGCCTTGTAACTATACGACAAAGGTCCATATAGTTAAAGCTATGGTTTTCCCAGTAGTGATGTATGGAAGTGAGAGTGGGACTATAAAGAAGGCTGATCGCCGAAGAACTGATGCTTTTGAATTATGGTGCTGGAGGAGACTCTTGAGAGTCCCATGGACTGCAAGAAGATCAAACCTATCCATTCTGAAGGAAATCAGCCCTGAGTGCTCACTGGAAGGACAGATCCTGAAGCTGAGGCTCCGATTCTTTGGTCACCTCATGGGAAGAGAAGACTCCCTGGAAAAGATGGAGGGCACAAGGAGAAGAGGACGACAGAGGATGAGATGGTTGGGCAGTGTTCTCGAAGCTACGAACATGAGTTTGACCAAACTGCGGGAGGCAGTGGAAGACAGGAGTGCCTGGCATGCTCTGGTCCATGGGGTCACAAAGAGTCGGACACGACTAAACGACTAAACAACAACAAAGTGGGATTGGCTGAGACATTTAAGAAGAACCTAAGACAGGCACTCCCAAACTGCGGCCCTCCAGATGTTTCGGCCTACAACTCCCATGATCCCTAGCTAACAGGACCAGTGGTCAGGGATGATGGGAATTGTAGTCCAAAACATCTGGAGGACCGAAGTTTGGGGATGCCTGACCTAAGAGCATAAGAGGAGCCTGTTGGGTCAGGCCCAATGGCCCATCTATCCAATGTCTGTTCTCACAGTGGCTGAACAGTTGCCTGTGGGAAACCCACAAGCGGGATGTGGGAAACCCACAAGCAGGATTCAAGCACAAACCCTCCTGTCCTTTGGTTTCTGGCAACTGGTATTCAGAAGAATTGCTGCCTCCAACTGCAGAGGCAGAGCATAACCATTGTAAGTAGTAGCCACCAACAACACTCCCCTCCATGAATTTATCTATAGTGGTACCGTGGTTCTCAAACTTAATCCATTCTGGAAGTCTGTTCCAAAACCAAGGCACGCTTGCCTATAGAAAGTAATACAAAATGGATTAATCTATTCCAGACTTTTAAAAACAACCTCTAAAACAGCAATTTAACATGAATTTTACTATCTAACGAGACCGTTGATCCATAAAATGAAAGCAATAAGCAATGTACTGCAGTCACACAATCAATCAATCAATCAATCAGTAGCTGAACTGGGTTCCACACAGCCACAGCCACAAAACAAAAAGAGCTGCAAAAACAAAAACGCAAAATAAATAGCAAAAACAGACAGACCTCAGCGTAACGGAAGTATGGCACTCAAATCGGAAGTGTAACACTCAAAACGGAGCACGTCCGGCTTCCGAATAAAGTTCTCAAACTGGAACACTTACTTCCGGATTTGCAGTGTTTGGGTTCCAAGTTGTTTTAGTACCAAGGCGTCTGAGAACCAAGGTACCCCTGTAATCCTCTTTTAAAGCCATCTAAGGTGGTGGTCAACACTGCCTCCTGTGGGAGTGAGTTCCATAGTTTAACTTTGTGTTTTGATCCTCCTGAATTCCTGTATGAAATTGCCTCTCTGGTTGTGACTGTGTATATTGGTACAGAGTATTCCATAAACAAAAGTAGGGAAGAGTTTTAATGGTGAGAATACAGTTCTCATCTGAACACTTTTTATCTTTTTGTTTGGTCTGATCAGGGGCTAAAACCCATCAAATTGGGCCCAACCCTGGAGAGCTTAAGCCTGGGTCACTTAACATACATACATGGAAATTTACTTCTGGTAAAGCAAGCATGGCATTTAAGTGTAAATGTTCTTAATGTGTTCATATTAATGTAACGCAGGTGGCGCTGTGGGTTAAACCACAGAGCCTAGGGCTTGCCGATCAGAAGGTCGGCGGTTCGAATCCCCTCGATGGGGTGAGCTCCCGTTGCTCGGTCCCAGCTCCTGCCAACCTAGCAGTTCGAAAGCATGCCAAAGTGCAAGTAGATAAATAGGTACCGCTCTGAGGAAGGTAAATGGCGTTTCCATGCACTGCTCTGGTTCGCCAGAAGCAGCTCTGTCATACTGGTGGCCACATAACCTGGAAGCTGTACGCCGGCTCCCTCGGCCAATAACGCAAGATGAGCGCCGCAACCCCAGAGTTGGTCACGACTGGACCTAATGGTCAGGGGTCCCTTTACCTTTACCTACTTAGGTGAAAGCCGAATTCCAGAAGGTGGTTGAAAGATGCAGTCCTATGTACCCTTCCTTGGGAGTAACTTTATTTAAATTCGAGGAAACTTGCTTCCAAGTAAATATACCCAGGTTCTGACTGCAAGTTGAGAAGTGGAGTTGAAAGCAGGAATTACCTGGGACGGTGGAATTACCACTTTGAAGGGCCTTTCCTGCGTACTTCTTCCCACTCGGTACATCACTGCGCCCAGGGGAACACTGTTCTGTGTTGGATTGCCAACTAATCTTATGTATTGCATTTTAAACCCATTTTAACATTTTATTTCAGTGATTTATGGCTGCATTCCAATCTTAGAGGCTTATGGCTCCCTATAGCTTTCTACCAGGATCTGCTGTTTACGCTTATCCCCAGGAGGGATAAAATGGTCCTTGTTTTGCTTTTGAAATCTTGCACACTGATTAGGGCTGTTTTGGCCGGTGTTTGTAGATTGGCCCCTCAAAAGGCAGCTCTCTGAATAGTCTTGAATTTATGAGATAGTGCTCTCTCTCTCCCCCCCTGTTAATCTCAGTAAGGTTGACCCCCCCCCCAGATTTCAGATACTAGTTGCATCTAATTTTCAGAAATGGCTGAGTTATACCGCAAATGCTTTTCCTGCCTATAGTCCCCAACTCAACCGCTAGCATCTCCAGCTAAAAGGCTCAGGTAGCAGGTGGTGGAAAAGACCTCTGCATCACAGTTGCTTTGAGAATTACTAGACTGGATGGACCAACAGCCTACCTTTGGTGTCAGATTGTTCTTAAGGAACGTAATGCATTTGTGTGCAGTTCTGGTTGCCTCACCTCAAAAAAGGATCTTGCAGAGTTGAAAGTGGTTCAGAAGATTGGTCAAGGGGCTGGAGCAATTCCCCTATGAAGAAAGGTTGCATCGTTTGGGGCTTCTTAAGTTTAGAGAAAAAGCAAGGAGGAGGCGACCTGGTAGACATTTATGAAGTTATGCACAGTATGGAGAAAGGGGATGGAGAAAAGCACATCTCTGTCTCTCATAACCCTAGAGCTCCTAGACAGCCAGTGAAGCTGAATGTTGGAAGATTCAGGACAGAGAAAAGGGAGGACTTCTTAACGCTGTGCATAGTTAAACTATGGGATTTGCTCCTGCAGGAGGCAGTGATGGCCACCCAATTTGGATTGATTTAAAAGAGAATTAGACAAATTCATGGATGAGAGGGCTAGGTATGGCTGCTAATCATGATGGCTATACTCTGCCTCCAGCATCCGACGCAGTAATGCTTCTGCATGCAAGTTTCTGGAAATGACAGGATACCAGTTGCTGGAAGCCACAGAGGGGAATATTGTGCTCAGGTCCTGCTAGCAAGTTTCCCACGGGACTAGATGGGCTTGATCCAGCAGCCTCTTCTTATGTTCTCTGACCTGCAAATGACTATCTGTAGATGTAACAGCAGCCCACTCTGCTGATTTCAAACACTGTGCTCGCTGCCTTCTTAAATCATTAATAAGCCAAACTCATAACAAGCATCCTTTTGCTTAAAAAAAAAAAGTTCAGCGAGCGATTTACGTTGGAAGGTCAGGTTTCGGGTGATGGGCTTGGCGGCTCCTTCTGTCTCTCAGACTGACCTGGCAAGCTTATCTTGAGGCAGAAAATAATGAAGATTTGTGGGACCGGATTGACGGAGACCTTTAAATGTCAATAAAGCAATTCTTCTATGGCATACAAAAGCTTAATAGGGAGCAAATGCAATGGCTCTGGAGCTGGACAAAAGGAATAACAGGAAACCTCCAGCCAGCCTCTAGCGGGGCTAACAAGAGGGGCTGGGTGAATTTTTCCCCCTGGGGGTGGGGCGTGCTCTGGAAAGAGTTTGCTTTCCAGTCTATAAAACAAGGTGTGAGAGTGGCAGCCCCGTAATTACTCATGCATTTCCGTGCCTCGGGAGTAACTTGTTTGGAATCCTTAACGCAGCCTTCCACAGGGGGAAGGAGATGAGGATGCAGACCTGCAGTGAAAATGAAAAGAGACTTATTGAATGCCTCTAGCAAGGGACACACCTGCATACTGTCACCACCATCACTGTGTTGGGGGGGGGGGGCGAGGTGTGTAAGGCAAGGAGGAGATGCTCCTGAGGTTGAAAAGAAGCTGGCCACACCCTCCCAGGGTCTTGAGTGGCTGCTGCTTGGCAACTCTGCAATCGTGGAAAAAGGGAGTCTCTTTGAAGGTTGTTGGATTCCAACTGCCATCAATCCCAGCCAAGGATTATTGGAGTTGGTCCAACAGCATCTTCAGTGATAGCTACCAACTTGGATGGCTCTAAAAGAGGATTGGACAAATCCATGGAGGAGAAGACTATCTGCAACTGCTAGCCATGTTGGTTATGTTTGGCCTCCATGGTAGTGGGCCATAATGCTTTTCATTACCACTTGATGGAAACCACAGGAGAGAAGGTTGTGCTTGGGTCCCACTTGCCGGTTTCCCACAGGCATCTGCTTGGCCCCTGTGAGAACAGGGTTCTGGACTGGGTGGGCCAGCAGCTGGAATCAGCAGGCTCTTCTTATGACCTAGAGTGCCGCAGGTTCCCCTCCCCTAAATCACTGAGCCTCTTGGGCTTGCTGACTGGAAAGTCGGCGGTTCAAATCCCCGCAACAGGGTGAGCTCCCATTGCTCTATCCCAGCTTCTGTCAACCTAGCAGTTCAAAGGCACACCAGTGCAAGTAGATAAATAGGTACCGTTGTGGTGGGAAGGTAAACGGCGTTTCCGTGCGCTCTGGTTTCCATCATGGTGATCCGTTGTGCCAGAAGTGGTTTAGCCACAGGACCCGGAAAGCTGTCTGTGGTCAAATGCATAGCTGCCAAGTTATCCCTTTTTAGAGGGATTTTTCATTATGCTGAATAGGCTTCCTCACGAGAAAAGGGAAAACTTGACAGCTATGGTCAAATGCCAGCTCCCTTGGCCTGAATTGAAATGAGCGCCACAACCCTATAGTCGCCTTTGACTAGACTTAACCATCCAGGGATCTTTTACCTTTACCCTTACCTGCTTTCAGTTCCTCTTTGTTATTTGGTCTCTGCCAGAGACACAGCCTGCCCCCAGACACAGTGACCCTCCTTACCAACACCATTCCCAGAAGCATTTAAGGAAATGACAGGTTGGGTTGTGTCCCCCCCCCCCCCGCTCTCCATCCCTTTTTCAATCACATTCAGTGACAGTGTGTGGGGGACCATGGTAATTTTCAGCTCTCCTGAGGGTTACTGCCATTCTTCAGTCTAATGGAATGAAACTGCTTCATCAGAGCAGGTCTAAAGGCACCACAGGGCAAAATGTGAGGGAGGGAGACCACCCCACCACAAATCTGTAGACTTCTTCCAGTTAAGATTCCACCTGCTAGACAGTTTCCTATCAACTTCCAAGTACGTCGGGGGCATCCGGTCTTTAGAAACCACTAGCTGTTGATGCTCATGTCATGGTTGCTGGAAGCCATTTGATTGAGAGAGAGAGAGAGAGAGAGAGAGAGAGAGAGAAACCTCCTTCTAGTTATTAAGCTAAACTAAAGTGTAGGAAAAATGTTATCCCTGTCATTTTGCACAGCCGTATAAAGCACCGCATCAAAATGCAATGGAGCATCGGATGAGTGCAGCAAAGGAGCGTGAAACTGTCTCAAAGTGGGCAGCTTTGCAAATATAGACTCGCTGGCTCACACAAGCAGCTTAGCTGGCATTGCATCTCCTCTACTCTGCAGCAGACCAAGACGCAGTTAAATATAAAGCCGTGGTGTCCGGAAATTATCATATTTGTGAAATCCTCATTAATCTTTCCTTCTCCTTGTGTTGCCATCCCTTTCGCCAGCCTTTTAAATGCTCCTTATCAGTCTCTCTCTTTTGGCTCCTTAAAGACAACTTAGGGCACCTTGCTGGGCTTCATTGAGCTTCCCTCACCCCAGTCCCGATGCTCCTGCTCACCTGCCTTCAAAGATGTTTGCGCAGGGTGCCAATGGGATGGGGATGATCTTTTGTGCTGCTACTCTGGCAGCAGTTCCCAAATGTCTTCTCTTCAAGGGATGCTTTCTTGCATTGATGCCTCTTGAGAAAAAAACCTGAGGACCTGCTGCACCATATTCTGGGATCTGCATTATAACACATAGGAGGTTCCTGTATGGCACTTCTTGTCCTGTGAGCTGTGTGGGTGTCCTGGAATTTGCTCAGTCTGTCCAGTTCTGCTGTAAGTTTATGCTTATTGTGGAGTCTGTAGAAAGCAGTTAGGCTTGCTTATGTGTACCTTGAGGATGTGAACCTGAGATGTCCACTGTGGTCCTGCTGGTCAACATTCACCACAGTGGGCATGCCTAGTCTCAAAGGCATTGCCAAGTCAGTGGAAGGTGACCCAAGAGCACTTGTAACCCAACAATACCTTAGGTGTTTAAGCAATAGTCTATTAAATTATCTCCCCTGTCTGAACTCAACACTAGTTGAGCCAAAATCACAAAATGTCTCTCCCCAGTGTGAACACCCAAACAGTGTGATGTAGGCAGAAAAGACAAATCAGGGTCTCCACCAAAAAACGCCTAATACAGACAGCTCTCCACACCCTAAAACAAAGACAAATTGTCCCTTAACTTTGTTAACCAGATGTAAAGCAGGATAGGGGTCCTGTCTTTTTCATGGAGACTTTGGAAAGCCACAGGTTTTCTCTTTCCTCTGTGAAGAGGTGCCCTACCCAAGATCATCTCCTGTAAGCACCTATTAATGCTGCAAAAAGGAGACCCATCCTGGTGCTCAACATGCAGATGGATTTGGGAAAATCCAGGGTGACCCGACTTTCTTCCAAGCATGCATGTGTTGCTTTAGAAGTGAGATTATATGGGCTTCTTAAGTTTAATGGGTCAGCTCATGCATCAAGCCGGACGTGTTCTCCTTCCCTCTGTAGCCTCTCTCACATTCCTCAGCATCTGATGTGACTTTATGAGGCCACTGGGATTTGCGCGGTCCTATCAGCGGGGGTGGGGGTAATTTGGCTCAAAGTCAATGTCCTTTCTGAAGATCTATCCATTTCTTCACCCCCCTCACATCTGAGCACTAGACGTAACAATTTGCTCTTGCTCTGAGGTTCTGAAATATGCATTTAATTTAGACTTAATGAGGAAATTATTGTGCAATAAACACACTTCAACTGACTTGCGAGACAGATCCAGGATTGCAAGGGGAGAAAAGATACAGGTTGCAATTAGAATGAGTTCCATAGGGCATTGGGGCGCCTTCAGCTTTCGTGGAACATGACAAGCCAGCCCTGAGATTGCTGAAGGGTAGCAGGTGATGACACGCACAAAAGAGAGAGAGGTAAATAGAAAGAGGGGGGGAGTGGCTCTCATGAGCAGCCAACTAGAAGCCTGTGGAAAACCACCAACCAGGATTTGAGCACAAGAGCAGTCTCCTTTCCTGTGGTTTCCAGCAACTGGTATTCAGAAGCATTGCTGCCTTCAACTGTGGAGGCGGAGCATAGCTATCTTGAGCAAAGGCCAATCAGGAGATTCACCTTCAAAAGCAATTCCTACTCCACTTCCCCTCCCCCCAAGAGCACCTAGCAATGCCCACACCATAAATAGCCCGATCTCTACTTTTTGCCCATATGCCAAGCTTGCTCACATGATTGTCTCCTCCTCTGCACCACACCACTTGAGATCTGTTTGTAAGCAGCTGGGTGTGGCCAATCGACCACTTCTTCAAGAGTGGTAGCAGTAACATCTATCACCACCTCTTATCATTTACACTACATTCTTCCGACTCATGGCAAACCATTTTTAAGAGACTGACCACCTGCAAGGGCAGCTACCTAGTCAGCAATTGCAATCATTGCAGTGTTGGAAGATTCAGGGTGGATAAAAGAGAGTACTTCTTTACACAGTGTATAGCTATACTATGGAACTCTCTCCCACAGAAGGCAGTGGTGGCCACCAACCTGGATGGCTTTAGAAGAGGATTGGACCAAGCCATGAGGGAGAGGGCTATTGATGGATACTAGCCAGGTTGATTGTGCTCTGCCTCGACAGTTGGAGGCAGCAATGCTTTTGAATAGCATAGGAGGGGATATTGCTCTTGTGCTTGAACCCTACACACTTCTTTCCATCAACGATCTCTGATTGGCCACTTTGAGAACAGGAAGGTGAACTGGATGGGACATTGGCTTGATTCTTCTTAGGTTCTTATGATACCTGCATTGTGGCGTAGCATGGGGTGCCAGCTCCCCGGGCGGGGCAAGAGTTGTGTCCCCCTGAGTGGACTGGGCAGCTGGGGTGGAGACGCATGCTGGGAGCTTGGGAGGTACATGGCTGCTGGCTCTGCCACTGCCGGTGGCTGTGCAACGTCTTGGCTTGGCAGCTCCACCAGCCCAGGAACAGGGTGCGTAGATGTTCGTTCATCATGAGAAGAAGTAGGTGCTGCTCCAGCTCTGAATGCTCAGCCCACGTACAGCTTGCCTCCCCACAGCGCCAGAAGGTGGCAGGAGCTCAGCCACGCAGCCTCAATGAGGGAGCGTGTCATGGTTGCCCCCCTCTCAAAAATTTTCACACAGAGCCACTGCCCCTCTGCGCCCCCCCACGCTACGCCACTGGACCTGCATGCTCCGTGCCACTTCCTGATATTCACAAAGAAGAATAGGGGTTCTTCTACCTATCGGGGTTTCTTTCCACATTGTCAGATCCCTGTTCCGTCTAGCAACCCATCTTGCTGCTTGAGACCCTGCAGCATTTTGAAACCTGACTTCTGATGAGACAGTGCTCCCGTATGTTCTGTGAGAAATGAGGTTTGTACTCTCCAAACATCCTGGACCAGGACAGCAAGCCAGACATTCGGGCAAGGCACAGGCAATTGGCCCTTGAGTCTATCTCCAAAGATGCTCTACACTCAAAAGGAGAAATAGAAAACCTACCCACCCTACAGTGAGAGTGAGCAGCTCAGTAATATGCACAAGGCTGTAGGTGGGTGCCCCCCCCCCAAGAGGGAAGTCCTGGCCATCCACGGAGTGAACCCAGAGGCTAGGCTGAGAACTTGTCTCCTTTACTTATGCAGCCGGAGCAGCAGAAGTGAGTTCAAAGCTGCTCTGCAAATAAACTCTAATCGTTTTTCCTCCTTGTGTTTATGTGATTAGGGGGTTCGTTTGACTGGCATTATGATGATAAATGGCAAACTCATTGCATCATTACATCGGGCGCTAATGCGTAGTAGGAAGGATTTCTACTCATTAAAGAGAAGGCAGCCAGGCAAGCAGGCATGGGGTTTGGGCCAGCACTCAGTAAGATACCGTGTTTCTCCGAAAATAAGCCACCGTCTTATATTTATTTTTCCTTAAAAAAAACCCACAGTGGCTTATTTTCAGTGGATGTCTTATTTTTTTAATTACACGTCCAGCCTCGCCTCTTCCTTGGGGCCCTCGAGAACTGCACCTATCCCTATTTCTTATTTTCGGGGTATGGCTTATATTGCGCTAATGCTTAGAAATCCTGCTATGGCTTATTTTATGGGTATGTCTTATTTTAGGAGAAACAGGGTATGCAGGCAGCTGCCCTGCCTGTGTGGGAGACAGAGGCCCTCCCTGCAAAGGATTTTGAATCCGCCTTGCTTGGCTCTCCCCATCCTACTTTTCATAAGAAAAGGCATATAATAAGGATGTCTGTGACTCTGTGATAGTTGCACAGGGTTGCAGGGAATGCAACGCAGGCACCTTGCTGAAGATCTGTGCATGGATGGGGACACTCCTGAGAATTCTACCAGCACAGCTTTCAAGGCAGGACCTCAATGGGGGCATGTGGAAACTTCAGCCAGTGGACCAAATTTGACCCTTCAAACTTCTCCCTGTCCAGCTCAAATGAGTCTCATACTTCTTACCAGCCCTGCTTCAGGTGCTCCTGTAGTGCTATGGCCTGGTTGGGATGTTTTTTTTAAAAAAAAAAATTATTGAAGAAAAAGCATTTTTAAACAATACAAATTGTCAATAACACAGCCAAATACAATTTTCCCCTTCCCCCTCTCCTCCCCTCCCCTCCCCCACCCTCTAAGGATTTCCCTCATCTCCCCTCTCTGATTTGTTTGCACATATTGTTTTCCGCATGTTATAAAATTGTACATATCATTGCCTTATCTATCATATGTTCTTCTATTAAATTGTGGGTGTTTATTCAAAGCCTGCCAAGGAGTCCAAATCCTTTTGTTGTCTTTTTAAATTGCAAAAAGTTCCCATTCTCCTTCGAAGTCACGGTTGTCCTTCTCATGTAGTTTGTATGTCATCTTTGCCAACTCCACATAACTCATCAGTTTTTCTTGCCATTGTTCTTTCGTTGGGATTTCCTCATTCTTCCATTTTTGTGCTAACAAGACTCTTGCTGCTGTTGTAGCATACATAAATAAGTTCTTTATTTTCCTTGGCAGGTCCTGTCCTAGAATCCCTAACAAAAATGCTTCTGGTTTTTTTTTAAAAAAATATTTTTATTTTACAAATGTCATTTTAACCATCTTTTTCAATTCATTATGTATCATCCCCCCCTTTTTTGACTTCTTTACATTCCCACCACATATGATATAAAGTACCTTCTTTTTCTTTACATTTCCAACATATGTTTGACCCGGTTTTATACATTTTTGCCATTTTTACTGGTGTAATATATCATCTGTTCATCATTTTCATGTAGATTTCCTTCAAAAGAGAGCAATCTGTTAATTTCAAATCTACCTTCCACAATTTCCCCCAATCCTCAAATTGTATGTTGTGTCCTATATCTTGCTCCCATTTAATCACAACTGATTTGACCTCTTCGTCTTTCGTTTCCCATTCTAGCAGAATACTGTATGCTTTCTTCAATAGTTTCACTTCTTCTATAACCTCCTTTTGAAATCTGAAAATTATATAGTTAAACCCTTTTTTATCCTCCTTGAACATCTCATTTAACTGTCTATAATGCAACCAACTCTGAAAATGTTCTTTAATTTCTTCGTAGTCTTTTAATTTCCATTTTCCTTCTTGATCTTTCAATAGATCTCTATATGTAGGCCACTGGTTGGGATGTTCTTGAAGCATGTTAATGGTTTCTGCTTTCCTAGATCAGGGATGGAGAGATGTAGGAGCCCCTGATTTCTATATGGCTGGAATCTGTAGGTCTTTTCACTCTTGCCTCTGCCCCCCACTCACCTCCAGTATGAAGCTCCCAGAAGCCCCACACAGGTCATCTGCTCTAAATGGAATGAATAAATGCGCTCTCTCTCTCTGTCTCGTGAGAAAGTAGTCTTGTAGGAAGCTTGCATGGAACTTTGTGTGTGTGGAGGATTTGGAAAAATAGGATCAAAAAGTTTAAGACTAGGACCTGGGAGACCAAGGTTCCAATTCCCACCCAGCTGTGAAGCTCACCTTGGGCCTGTCACTGCCTCTCAGCCTAACCTACCTCAAAGGGGTTGTTATGGGGATTAATTGAGGAGGGGGCCACCTTGAGTTCCTTGGAGGGGGAAGAAGGGAATAGCAATCAATGCAATAAAATAAATAAATAACCCCACCCACCTGCTAATTTGAAAGCCATACAGCCCAGCATTCCGTAGCCTATTTCTTTGTAATATGTCAAAGGCTTCTCAATGTGACACTTTTGACAGTAACTGTGGGCAACCTTTTGTCGGAGAGTCTTCAGCAAAGCCTTTGCAAGCCAGAGGAGTCGTCCCACAGTACTATTATTTCATTTTATTTTGGGGGTAGGTTTAGAGATGTGGAGCAAATTGAGTTCACGGGGGGTCATTGTCGCTTCCTGTGGCTGCCCTAGAAATCCCCAACACCTCCTTCTGCCAGTTTCCTGCACAGCTTCTGTTTCCCTTTTATCGAGTGCTTGTCATTCTGTTATCTGCCTCCAGGTTGTTCTTTACCACTTTAACCTCTTGTGTGGTGGGGCGGAAAGGGAGTGAGGAGATGGCAAGAGCCCTTTTTTTATTTTTCATACCAAAATGTAGGCACAGCGGGATGCCTGGCGATACAAAGTGAGGTCTCCTCTGCCTTTGCGTTTCTCTAAGGAAGTGTCTGCTGCTTTGATGATTGGCAGATAGCAGCCTCTAAGGTGGCTGCTTGGGGCAAGTAGGTTTCAGTTAGTGCTGTTTGTAGGCCTATAGGGAGTCAGTGTGTTAGGAGTCTGCATTGCAAGAGAAGCTTCAGTTAGCTTGGATTTTCCATCGGAGGGCTTATCGATGGTGCCTGAGAAGGGGCCTGCCCTATCATTAGGCACAGTGAATAGCCTGTGTGTGCCACACTGCCTTCCTTCCAGGTAGGGCTGGGGGACACTCTCTGCCTGAAACCCTAGAGAGCTACTACCAGTCATTGTAGGCCAGTGTTTCCCAAACTTGGGTCTCCAGCTGTTTGTGGACTACAACTCCCATCATCCCTAGTTAGCAGGGCCAGTGGTCAAAGATGATGGGAGTTGTAGTCCAAAAGCAGCTGGAGACCCAAGTTTGGGAAACACTGGTGTAGACAATACGAAACTAGATGTATCAATAGAATGACTTGGTATAAGGCATTTTCTTGTGCTCCTGTGTACAAGTCTGGTCAGCTACAGTACATGGGGTTTGGGGTGGGGCATGAATTGGTGCCATTTTGACCTTATCCGCAGATGGGGAAAGTGTACTGGATCCCCATCAGTGGCTCATTAAATTAGCAATTGGCTCTTCCAAGCTCTCTGGATTGCCAGCCAGGTTGGAGTTGCGCTCAGTTTCCTTGCTTGGGGAGCCTGCATGTGCTCAGAAACAGGGAAGGTGCAGGAGACAGACTTGAGTCTGGAGAGAGGAGAGGGAAGGAGTTTTGAAACTGGCTGATGAGAAACTACGCCCAGGGCAGCTATATAGGCACCCAATTGCTTTTTTTTGTTTGTTTTTGCCGGGGGGGGGGGGTCTGGTGCAGCTTCTTTAGAACTAGTGTCACATGCTGTGTATCTATGTTCCCAGCTGCTTTCTCTGTATATTTTCTAAGGTGGCATGGATATAAGTGTGTGTGTGTGTGTGTGTGTGTGTGTGTGTGGACATAAATATAAATAGATAGATACATAGATGTGCAGATTGTATTGCAGATTTGTAGTGCAATGCCTTCTCTGAAGTCAAGCAAGACCCACCCACCCCCACCCCATCAGCATCAAATCTTCCTATCAAATCTTGGACAAAAGCTCAACATTGTTATTACTTTTTAACAGTTGAGAACCCAGTTAGTTGCTGTGCTGTACCCCTCCTTCCCTGAGTCAGGGTGGTTTACTAGCACAGCAATGGGCTGCAGGTGGTACTTGGAAGTGGCAAAAATGGTGTGTGTGTCAGAGAGAGAGAGAGAGAGAGAGAGAGAGAGAGAGAGAGAGAGAGAGAGAGAGAGAGAGAGAGAGAGAGAGAGAGAGATGGGGCAACCCTTTGCCACCTTGCTTTATTACCGGTATATAAGCTCTCTTATTTCACTTGAAAGTGGCTGGACCACACACAAACACCCCAACAGCAACAAATAAGTTATGACACTTGAGCTGAGTTTCTTCCACTCTGTGCAGATAACAATTCTAGATAAGGCATGGGCCACAGCAATCGCAGAGTGTGATCCATATTATGTGTCCATTTTTTTATTATAAAGGATATCTGTGGATGTGTATATATTTGCAGGGTGCAGAAATATTTACTTAGCAGAAATGCAGCTCTGCAGCTACTCTCTGGGAGCTTGCATACCCCAACTGCCTTTCCTGCTCCATCAATTTCCAAATTTGCTTTGCAATGCAAAGAGGTGGGGAGATGCCTGAGGACAAGTGTTGTGAAAGCCGGTGCCTGGATCACAGATTGCTGCAAGCATGGAAATGCATTCATATGAGTTTGGGATATAAGGCCTGACACAAGATGTACCGCTCCTGCCACACTCCAATCCCAGATAAGAACTCAGCAGTAACAGATGGAGGAACAAGGCACTTATCTTGTTAGTTGATGGATTTATCTTCTTTTCTCCCTCCCCATCCACTCCCAACCCCTCTGGCCCTCTCCCTACATATTCCATAACATTTAGTGAGCTTTGCTTCTTAACCAAAGCAACATATGGAGAGAGCGAGGACTGGTTCCTTTCTCTCTTCTTCCCCATCCCATCCGTCTCCCTAAATTCAATAAGGGCTGGAGTGATAGAGGAACAGCTTGTGGTGCCAAGGAAATTCCAAAACAGTCAATACTGTATAATGTTATGTTGCACAGGGGTGTGTCAATCCTTCCCCTCTGCTTAAGAAGACATCCACACCATCACATGAAGCAGGGGGGTAGGGAAAGAGTATCATTTAACTTGCCCCTGTGGGTCAGCATTGACCAAGGTTTTTGGACTGGTTTGTGGATACAACTGTTGGCTTGAGGAACTTCTCAAAAGAGAATGGCTGCTGTCATCCTGAAAGAGCATTGATTGATTGCCTGGAGTTATATGAAGCTTTTGGAGGCAAAGGCTTCACAAGGCAGCCTACATGCACAGCCTTAGTAAGCAGTAGCACTGTCTAAGCATCCCCACAAAATTGGTTCAAACAAATCAGGATGTGTGCTCACCCACCGACCCTCCAAGTGTCCCTGTTTTCCAGGGACAGTCCTGGATTTATAGAAGCTGTCTCAGATTCTGATTTGTTCCTGGAATGTCCCAGTTTTCCTTAGGATGTCCCTATTTTCATTGGAGAAATGTTGAGTGTATGGAATAAAGGTAAAGGTAAAGGGACCCCTGACCATTAGGTCCAGTCGTGACCGACTCTGGGGTTGCGCTCTCATCTCGCATTATTGGCCATGGGAGCTGGCGTATAGCTTTCAGGTCATGTGGCCAGCATGACAAAGCCTCTTCTGGCAAACCAGAGCAGCACATGGAAATGCCATTTACCTTCCCGCTGTAGCGGTTCCTATTTATCTACTTGCATTTTGATGTGCTTTCGAACTGCTAGGTTGGCAGGAGCTGGGACCAAGCTCACCCCGTCACAGGGATTCGAACCGCCGACCTTCTGATCAGCAAGCCCTAGGCTCAGTGGTTTAGCCCACAGCACCACCTGGGTCCCTTGAGTGTATGGAATAGGATGTCCCTATTTTCGTCAGAGGGGGCATCTCTATTTTTACAGGAGAAATGTTGGAGGGTGTGTGCACAGTCAGCAGCAGTGCATCAGAAAGTGCTGCCTTGCCCTGCTGCTGCTCCCACCATCACCTATAGGCTCCTACTGTCATTGCCTGTTCTGCAGCCACTATGCACCTTGCCACCTCCCCCACTGGTGGAGAAGCAGCACCACCATCAGCACCAAATTCAGGCAGGATCTCTTCCCCAATGGACACAATCTTGCCTACAATTGGTGCTGGTGACAGTGGCGCTTCTCTGCCACTGGTGGAGGTGGCGGGCAGGCATGGGACCCCCTAGGCATGCCACCTGTGGGGGGCTTCTGCTACATGAGGCAGTGGTCTCACCCTTCCTTATTGGCTGTGCCAGCTCCGTGTTCAATGGCTAGTTGGTGTGGAAGTGGCCTAAAACTGGAGTCGCCAGTGTTGCAGTTCATGGAAATGGCTGTTGCTCTGTTAAATGTCATTTGTTTGGTTCCACAATGCCATCAGCCATTGTTGTAGCCTGAAGGGCTTGCTGCCTGAAGCTGAGTGACAGCAACAGCAGCCTCATGGGGAAGCAGAAGTAAGAGGAGCCAAGCAGATAAAAGTGGGCAATGGGAGTCTGGAGCAGAACTTTGCAGGGATTTGCAGCAGCCCAGTACATCCTTCCCCTCTCACCGCAAGACTACGTTGCATGGTCTGCAGAAGTGGCAGAAGTTGTGTTGTTTGGTTTTTTTTGAACCCACCATGTCGAACATGCTTCTCTTCATAGAGACACAAATGAGGTACCAAATTAAAGCACACAGCACGTAAAGTTGCAGGAAACAATCACTTTAGGAGCTGGTCCCCTAATCAGATGCAGAAGACAAAAATAAAAATGTGAAGGAAAGCATGTAGGCTGCAGGGTTCAAACTCGCCATGGGTTTTGCCCCAGAGAGAGTTCTGGTTTTGATTGATTAAAATGCCTCCTACAGATGCGTGTATGCACACCCATGCTGGTTCAGCTGCTGAGATGCAATAGAATACCATTTTAAAAAAATTCTGAACATTTGGAACAGTTCAAGCACTTGTTACTATGCTTGTTAGGGACAGATGGGGGTGTTGGTTGGAACGGGTGTTGGTAGGAAGGGGAGAAGAGAAGCAAGGGGACAACGGCATCATTGGCGATCATTTGGTACTCTGAGTAGCATAAATGGAATGTGAGGTTGTATGAGTGTAAAAGAGAATGTCTGGGAAATGCTGTTGAAGTCGTGTGTGGGCTTGTGGATCATGCCATTATCTAGTTCAGTCACTAGGTGGCACTTGACTTAACTGGAGCTGATTGGCATCAGGAATTTCTTGTTGCTCTTTTCTTTATGAGAAGAGATGAAGAAAAAGAGAGAGAGCCACATGGCAACCTCCAGAAGATGTGGAGTGCAATTTCCGTGATATGACATAGCCAGAGATGATGGGAGGAATTGTCTACAATATTTGGAGTGCACCACATTTTCCGCATAAGAATACAGAAAGAGTCTGCGGGGTCAGCATAGCTGCCAAGTTATCCCTTTTTTTAAGGGATTTTCCCTTGTGCTGAATAGGCTTCCTCGCGAGAAAAGGGAAAACTTGGCAGCTATGGGGGTCAGGCCAATGGCCCATCTAGTCCAGCAACCAGATCTCACAGTGGCCAACCAGGTGCCAGTGGGAGCCCACAACCAGGGTTTGACCACAAGAACACGCTCCCTTCATGTAGTTTCCAGCAACTGCCTGGCTTCCTGACTGGTGAGCCATACAAGCCTCCTGTGTTTAGACCCAGCGGCGTAGCGAGCTGCTCTGACACCCAGGGCAGCAAATTGACGTGATCCGGGGGGGGGGGGGCAGCATCATTACGTAACATTGCATGTGTCGCTACGTAACACGCATGCACAGTGCGATGCTGTACATGTGTCATTACGTGGCGGGGTATCGCCTCCCCCCGGTGACTGCAAAGCTGCGCACCTCCAGCTCCAGGTATAAAGCCCGGTTGGCGCAGCGTGCCCACCATGCTGAGCGGGCTTTCTACCTGGAGTTTGCAGCTGGAAGCATGAGGCTTTGGAGTCGCGGGGGGGGGGTACCCCGCTACATAACATGCATGCGCCGCCGCTGCCCCGGCGACTCCAAAGCCAGGGGAGTGCCATGGCGGGGAGGTGCCGAGCGGACTTTTTACCGGGAGGCTGGAGGCTCGGCTTGGGAGTCGCGGGGGTGGGGCACCAAGTGACACCCCCCCAGAATGGAACCCAGGGCGCACTGCCCCCATCGCCCCCCCATCGTGACGCCCCTATTTAGACCTCCTGTAAAATCTCTTTCGAGTTTAGAGCCAGCATGAGCATTTGGGGCAGGACCACCAGTATATGATGGGGCTGATATAATACGGCAACCTAGGAAGCTGCCTTACACTGAGTCAGATGACTGGTCTGTCAAGCTCAGAACCGTATGCACTGACTCTCCAAGGTGTCAGGCAGGGATCATTCCCATCCCTACCTGGAGACACCAGGGATTGAACCCAGGGTCCTTCTTCATGCAAAGCAGATGCTGTACTACTGTGCTCCTGCCCTTGCCCTAATGTGTGCAGTCACAAATATGGGATTTAATATGGGCTTGGGAGAGCACATCTTTGTGTGACATCATATTCTTCCAAACCCTTTGGGAAAGGTGATCTATTGCCATAGCTGCCTTGTCAAAGCTTTCTCCCGTGGCTAAGAATCTACTGTAGAAAATAATATTAAATAGCTTGTTATATGGATTATGCTTATTCCTTCTGAGGATATGGTATTCGCATAGTTTTGTATATCATTTTAAATTATTCTTAAATGAAAAAGAAATAGGTCAGTTAGAATTTGGTGTAGGAAAATGTATGCAGTTGTACAATTGCCTGCTAAAGTAAAGGCCATAACTTGATAGCCTGGAGATTGGGATATGTCTCTTTATTTTCTGTTCTTCTCTGGAGAAGAGCGAAGCGATGATCAGGGTCCCTCCTTTTCCATGTAAAAGTGTAACTTAACTCTGTGGCTTCAAACAAGATCTACCTGTTTATTGGCTATTTCTAAGGCAACCATTGCTAAGGTGACAACTAATTACTATGCATTTGGTGACAATTAAGGCTGAAATAAATCTGTGCTGCTTAATCTGCTAAAGTCTCAAAAGGTTATTTCTATGTTCTTGAGCCTTCTGGCTTCATTTTAACCTCAAATGTGCCTTTGTTACATTTCAGAGTGGATACTGCACAGAGTAGCAGTTTGTCATCCTTTAAAACCTGGGGCCGGCTCTCCAGTTAGGCAAAATGAGACAGGTACCATCAACAGAAAATGCTAAAGTGCAGGGAGTGGCTGTGCAGGACACACAAACCTTTGCATGCTGCACAGCCTGCCTTATGTCCCTTAAACCAGCCTGATGCTGTTCTTGGATATGGTTGGGGATGGTGTCCTGTCACCAGTGTGGTGATTCAGCTGTCAATCTGGACAGCTTCTCTACATGAAACGGGAAGGGCACCATCTTCTCTTTTGCCTTAGGCAGCAAAATGTCTTGGACCACACTTGACCAGTGCTACCGAACCTCATTTAACTTTGCTTATCTTAACAACGTGAGGCAATAGGAAGAGCCCTGCTGGATCAGGCCCAAGGTGCATCCAATCCAGCACTCTCTTCTCACAGTGGCCAACAGGTAGGATGTGAACAGCATTCTCCCCACCTGCAATTCCTTGCAAGTGTTACTCTTCCTAACTCAACCAGTGGGTTTCATAGTATCAGCTGCAAACCCCCCACACAAGTGATGCTTAAATCTGAAAATGTAACTGAATCCATAAGAGCTGGTTCAAGTGCCAGTCATCTAGTTTTAACCCTCCATCATTAAGCTATGATGCCCTGGTTGATTCTTGTAGATGGCATCCTGCAAATTCCACTATCTCCCAGTGTAACTTGCTCTTCTTCCAGTAGTTAATAACCATATACCCAACGTGACTAGCCTAAATCAAACTTTAAGAGAGGGTTGTACAAATTCCTAGCTTTAAAAGAGGACTGGACAAACGCAAGGAGGAGGAGACCGTCAATGGTTGGTGGCCATGATATGCTCTGTCTCCAGCACTGGAGGCAATAATGCTTCTGAATACCAGCTGCTGGAAACCACTGGAGGGGAGATTACAGTTGTGCTCAGGTCCTGCTTGTGAGTTTTCCATTGGTATCTGGTGGGCTATTGTGAAAACAGGATGCTACCCTAGATGGTTCACTGACCTGCTCTAATGTGGCTCTTTTTATGTTCTTATGGAGGATCACAGCCTTCCTATTCCTATATTAAAGCTTACTTGGATTCCTCCTTGTTATTGGTCCCCACTGGAGAACCTGAAGTATATAAGGTCACTTAGCGAGCTGGGGTGAGATTTCAACCTGAGACTTCCTCCTGGATCACAGTATTAGCCACTACAATGCACCTCCCATTTGTTTTATTTATATGCGCAAGAAGTAGTTTTATATGAGAAGAAATCCAGCTTGTATGGAAGAAGCAGAATATGGTCACTCTGAGCACCTCTTCCCCCAATTCTTCCTTACACCATGTTGGATATTGGGTGGGTAAGAAACAATCACTCCCCCATTTTTAATTATCTTCCCCCCCATGCTATTTCACTCTACTGGTGTTTTTTAAAAAAATGATTTTCAAGTACAACCAAGAAAATCATAACAATATTTCTAAACAGTGTGGACAATGTTCTGGAATACAAGTTGTTTTACTGTAAAGTTGTATTTCCTTAAAAAAAAAAGTGGGAAGAAAAACCTTTGGCAGTTTTGATGAACTAAAAAAATATTAATTGATTTATTCAGTATAATTACAGGAAAATAAACAAGAGTGGAGATAATAGAATAATTCTCATAAAAGAGCAGGCAGAAGCAATCCATAAAGACAAATGCAGCCTGTACAAGACCAGACCCAATCAAATAATGGCAAATGCTTTATTAAATTTGTTGACCAATCACCATATTTCATCTTTTAAAATCATGCAAATTTTTCTGAGTCTTGTCATAACTCCAATGAGGAAATTCTCCCTTCTTATCATCTTCAACTTCTCTGTTCTCTCGACCTGTAATGACAGAATTTAATTGAAAATAACTCTGGATTCTCCGAGTACTGTGTGATCTAAAATATTGTGGCACAGGAGAAATTTAATATGATTTCCATTTGTTTATTCAAATGTAGATCTGTCAAATGCCATAATAAAATAACAGGATTAAGTGAGAGTGGGAGAAGGATAGTGCAGCAAATCATTATAGCAGTAAAAAGTGGAGCTCAGAGCTTTAATAAGTGGATTAATCCATTAAGGCCAAAGTCCTACATGAATTTACCTTGGAAGAAGCCCCATTTTGGACACAGTGGGGCTTAACATTGGGAGGTAGAATGCTTAGAGCACTCAGCTGTGCATAAAGTTTGGCTCATTGGTAAAAATGAGAACCTCCAGAAGTTTTTGGACTCCAGCTGCCATCAAACATGGGCAGAGATTTGCCATGGCATCTCCTATTGGTTGTCAAGGAGTTAAATGCAGCTACTGCCCCACCCTTTCTTTCTCTTTCTTTCTTGCAGGCTCAGGTAGGCGGCAAAACCAGGAGCCTCCAATGGACAACCATATGTGGCTTGCAGAGTGCCTTATTGTTTTGGTCACACAAGTTGTGGTGGCAGAACAATCACTTCCACATCCCATTGATTTATTCAAGTTCGGCCAGGTTTTATGGTGTTTCAGAAATCTTTTTTGATCAGAAACAAGAGCAGGGTAAAAGAAATGACTGTGTACATCAGGGTGGGGAGCCTCATGGGCCGAATTAGGCCCCACAGGCCTCCCCATGGGATTGTGAAGCTGTTTTGGCCGAACCATGCCCACCTGCCTCAAACCTGACTTCACTAGGAGAAGGTTGCGGGCCCCAACGATCACCTGATCACCATGGCATCAGGTGATTGACAGGTGGGTGGTCCCATCCACCTGTTATCCTTTGCCCATGGGTGGTGGGGAAGACGAGGTGCTTGCCTTCTCTAGATCCAGTTCCACACCCCTGCCAATGGACATTTTGAGCAAACATAATCATTACGGTTCCTTCCCCAGCTATTGTCTGTCCCCCAGTCAAGTGTGCTTCTGTGCAAATGGAGGTTTTTAAAAAAAGCTTTCCCAAAGAGATGCCATTCATATTCTCTCTGTCTGCATGGCCCCAGTGGGCTTAACCCAACTCTGCAGAGGCTTCAAAATCCCAGTTCTGATTTCAATTAAGAGTCCGCTTTCTCTTCCAGGCTGGGCTGGGGCTTTGGAATCCATTCCTAATCCTCACATTAGCCCTGATTCATCTGTTTCACCAGCATTATCATCGCTGTCCCTTGGGAATGGGGGAGGAAAGAGAGAGGATCGTATGGGAGGATAAATACCATTTGTTTGTGTTGC
Source organism: Zootoca vivipara (assembly GCF_965207765.1). NCBI lineage: Eukaryota > Metazoa > Chordata > Lepidosauria > Squamata > Lacertidae > Zootoca > Zootoca vivipara. The sequence goes on along the minus strand of NC_142597.1, from coordinate 27,421,366 downwards.
TTTCTGTTCTGCGTCCTGATTGCATCCTCTTTTTTTATCCTTTTTCTTTTCGACACAACAATTATTATTAATTTCTCTGCATTTGTGCCTGGGTTTATGCCAACAGAAAAGAATGATAATAGATAGTGTCAAACTTTATAATTGGGTGGGAGAAGGTAGGGATGGAAGGGGGGGAAATGCTCTATTTTTAGATTTTAATGCTTTGCCTGGAGAAGACAAGGTGTTTCTTGGCAGATGTCTGTATCAGACTTTGCGCCATGTGTTGGATGAGAAGCAGTGAGTATCCAGAATTTCTTGCAAATAGCACACATTTCCAGCTGGGGATAAGTGTCCCGATAAGGCAGCCGGCTTGTGGATGTTGTTGCTGAATCCATGGTCAAATTGGGTGGATCATCTGCACAATGGACAATGAGGAACACACTATAGTTCAGTGGTGGGGCCCCAGCTCTGCATGCAGAAGGGCCCAGTTTCAGTCTTCAACATCTCCATGTCAGGTGGGAATTGCTGCCTCTTGGTGTGGGCAATACTGTGCAGTGCAATTTTTCAAGAAAAAAGGAGGTGCTGGAACTCACCATAAACACTTCCCTTGTTCTCTTATGATGGCAATGGTGCCCACCTAAGAGTAACTCAATTCTGGTGAGTGTAACTAAAAAAAAAAAATCCAAATACTCAGTGGCAGAGGAAGCCACTCGGGTGCCTAGGGCGGCATTTGGGGGGGGCAAGCAGAGGGGGGGCACACTGCAGGGCCTCCAGAGTCTAAAATACAACAGCGCAACAAGCCGATATTCTCAGTCACCAATTTATAGACATATAACACCAAATGACAAAATCATACACACAAGAATATGTAACATTCAAACATCATAGAAAAACGTATGACAAGATTCAGTCCAAATATCAGTCCAAAAAGTATCAAGTCTTAAATACAGCTCATATAGGGCATCCATACGGCATATGAAAAGGTTCCAAGATGTTTTTCAGTAGATGAATGAGGATCTAGGTAACAACAGAGCATCCAAATGTGGTAACAAATGACGGTGGCAATGGAGTATCCAAATGAAGATGAGAAGCAACAATGGATGGTGACAAAAAAGATGAGACAAGGTTACCGGCTTGTTTCGCCGGAACTGGCTTCTTCAGTGAGTAGAATGCTGTATCACAGGCATCCCCAAACTGCGGCCCTCCAGATGTTTTGGCCTACAACTCCCATGATCCCTAGCTAACAGGACCAGTGATCAGGGATGATGGGGATTGTAGTCCAAAACATCTGGAGGGCCGCAGTTTGGGGATGCCTGCTGTATCACATTCATAGATAAGATACTACAACTGGAGGGGAGGCAGTGGGCAGATCATCTCCCAGGAGAGACGCATGGCTCGGGCGCACTGCAGGCCCCACAGTGAGTGCCGCCCTGCATTTTGTCACCCCCTTCAGAGGTGACACCCGGGGCAGACTGCACCTACCGCACCCCCCACTTCCTCCGCCCCTGCTAATACTGAGCTAGGTGGACCAAGAATTTGACTCCCTAGGTTTCTGGGCAGTGCAGAGTCAAGTCAATAGTGCATGTGTTATGCTAGTACTCTGGCTAATGAAGGGCCTGAATGAAGGGTTTCATTCTGAGTGGGTGCCAGCAATTATAAGTAGAAGTGTAGGTCACTCCCTTTTTTAAAGACTCGTAAGTTCTGGCCCAGTATATGAGGCTCCCCAACTTCTTGGCTGCTGGCAGCTGGTACTGGAACAGCTTTCATCATTGAAAGGTGTGGGAAGCCTTGGAGGATTCTCTCTGCTTCCTTGGTGTCTGTAATGCATTTATGTCATATTACAAGTGCCAGGAGCCTAGGGCATGTAGTTTCCCCTGACATCTGACATTAGCAGTATTACAGGCACCAGAGAAGAAGAGAGTTATCTTCCTGACACTGAGAAAGGAAACAGGAGCTCTGAGTCGCTATTTGCAGGGGTAGATATGATGTACAATTGTACATAATATGTATACAATGTTTTGGAAAGAAGAAGAAGAAGAAGAAGAAGAAGAAGAAGAAGAAGAAGAAGAAGAAGAGGAGGCCGCCTGCTTTTCTGGTCCTGAAAATGCAGCATCAGCATGATAAGTCCTCCAAATAGGAAATTGCAGTATGCCCAAGGTGGAAATATGCATAATGATAAGGGGACTGGTTTTGCACCATCCTAATGGTCTCCTCTGAATGTAAGTGGAGACCATTTAGAGAAGTATGAGCAGAGGTAGATGGGTGTTTGTGCATGTGTGTATGTGTGTAAGAGCAAGAGTGTTTATCTCTTTGGGGTCCTGCACTTGCAGGGGTGTAGTGTGAGGGGGAAAGGGGGCCATAGCCCTGGGTGCACAATTTTGAGGGGGCGCAAATCAGGCACCCCCACGCAGGGATCCCTGCCCTGCCTTGCCACTGCAACCATGGCCGCCTTGCTGAATGGCCACCCAGCTAGCATAGTGGGGATTTGGGGCCTTATCAGTGGAGGCACAAAAAGTGGAATATGATCTTTGGAAGGGTCTTTGAGGTCAAGAATTATCCCATGTTTAAGTGGACACCCAGGACTCCCTTTTTTGCAGGCCTTTGACTCCCAACAAGGGCAGTTTATGAAATGTTTGTAGTCAGGCTGCCCTGAACCTTCTTGTTGCTCTCTTTCGGCTAGCCTGGAGTTTATAACCTGTTGGGGTTGTCATTGCTTTACACTTTGTGTCAGACTGCTAAGCTTTAAATAATTTGAAATTCTTTGAAACAGAGACTAAAAGTAATCTGTAGGATGAAGATCGTCTCAATGTTAAAGGGCTACAAGAATCCAGGAATCTTCTTCTTTTCATGTCCTGGAATCCCTTCTTAGCAGCTTTGAAACTGTGGCACAGAAGACAAAGATCTATTAAAGAAAGTGCACTAACTAATACATTAATCTCGAGGAGCTCTGGTCCACACAGCATGCAGGCAGTGTTGCAGCGCCGGAGAAGCAAACAGAACTGTTGCAGCCTGTCTTCCACGTGCCAGTCCAGAGTATCACTCTATTTGCTTTGTGTACCCGTAAGCAGCAGATAAGTAATAAATAAGTAAAAGGAACCTGCACAGGTTCCTTTTAATTTTGGCTGGGTTTATTCAGGCTGCCTTGGTGCATTTCCACCAGCCCCTTCACCCTGGGGTCTCCGGCTGAAGGTGAAAGCAATCTCTTTCTCTGTTTGAGGCTTGGGGCTACGTTCGTATTGATTTATTCAAGGGGAAGAAGCCACAGACGCTGCGAAGAGAGAAGGGAGCAGAAATACTCTTCGCCGCCGCCGCGTGCGGATTGAGCATTTGTGTACGCGGAATGCCAAGTGGGGACTTTCTTAATCGGGTAAGGGCTTCTATGAGGCTTGTGGTGCCTTCCTCTGTTGCACTGACAGGAAAGGGGGGAAGGACATCCCAAGGCGTGACATGCAAAGGGCCGACTCGGAGAAGACAAAGAAAGAAAGCGAAATTCTGAATCAATTAGCAGCTATGGATTACTGGAACGTGGTTCTCTCTGCCTGCCCCTGTCCTTCTCCCTTTCATTCCTCTCCCTTTTTCTTCCAGCCGCCTCCAGCCCCAGGCGATGAAGAAGAAAGAATCTGAGTGTGCTTTCTTTCCTGCCAGGAGGTGAGGACCTGGTTCGCCAAAGCCAGCCAGAGTTCCTCTGTGCCTGGAGGCAGTGTGAGGAGGGCCTCGGGGTCTGTTCTGCCATTGGGCTCAGTGGCAAACTTTCCTTTATTGCACCTGGCATCCACTAAAGGTTATGTGAGACTTGTAGAATATGAAAAGTGGAGGCGAGTTCCTCAGGGGGGCTCCAGGAGGTGTTTTCCTCCCCACCCCAACCCCGCTCCCCACTTTCCTCTCCTCCTTTTGACGCTAATGAAATCTCGCTGTTGTCAGGCTGCTGACAGGCTCTGCCATCCATGTTAATATCCTTGCAGTCTGACTGTGTGCTTGGGAAGGGAGGGGAAGGAATGTGGCAGAGATGACTCCCTGCTCAAACACAACTGTTCTAGGTTTAACTGAATTGAAGGCCAGAAGGTGATGTAGGAATGATGGACTAGAGGATCTTGTTTTGCCAGAGCAGGGCTTTCTAAACCATCTTGCCATGAGAGAGAGAGAGGGAGGGAGGGAGGGAGGGAGGGAGGGAGGGAGGGAGGGAGGGAGGAAGGAAGGAAGGAAGGAAGGAAGGAAGGAAGGAAGGAAGGAAGGAAGGAAGGAAGGGGGGATGCTTTAAAACTAACACATTTGTTGAGGGAGCTCTGCAGATCTGTCATCTTGCTTGCAGAATATAAGCATGGGCATCTTCCAACATTTCTCCGATGAAAATAGGGACATCCTACTCCATAATAAACAGAGGGAAATGGATGGTGCTGTGGTCTAAACCACAGAGCCTAGGACTTGCTGATCAGAAGGTCGGTGGTTCGAATCCCTGTGACAGGGTGAACTCCCGTTGCTCGGTCCCAGTTCCTGCCAACCTAGCAGTTCAAAAGCACATCAAAGGTACCTCTGGCGGGAAGGTAAACAGCATTTCCGTCTGCTGCTCTGGTTCGCCAGAAGCGGCTTAGTCATGCTGGCCACATGACCCGAAAGCTGTACGCCAGCTCCCTCAGCCTATAGAGCGAGATGAGCACCTCAACCCCAGAGTCATCCGCAACTGGACCTAACGGTCAGGGGTACCTTTACCTTTACTTTTACTCCATAATAATGATATTAATAATTTTATTATTGATGCCTCACCCTCTGACTGGGTTGCCACAGCCATTCTGTGTGGATTCCAATATATATATAAACAAAATAAAACAAATATTTAAACAGTTTCCTATACCTTGGTTCTCGAACGGAATCTGTTCTGGAAATCCATCCGACTTCCAAAAATGTTCAAAAACCAAGGTATGGCTTCCAATTGGCTGCAGGAGCTTCCTGCACTGAATCAGAAGCTGTGTCGGATGTTTGGCTTCCAAAAAAAGTACTCAAACCGGAACACTTACTTCTCGGTTTGCAGCATTCAGAAGCCAAAATGTTTGAGTCACAAGGCATTTGAAAACCAAGGTAAAACTGTACAAGACTGCCATCAGATGTCTTCTAAAGGTTGCATATTTACTTATTTCCTTGGCTCAGAGGTTGCATAACTCCATACCCTCTAACATTTCTCTGATGAAAATACAGTGGTACCTCAGTTTACAAACACAATTGGTTCCGAAAGTCTGTACTTAACCTGAAGCGTTCTTAACCTGAAGCGAACTTTCCCATTGAAAGTAATGGAAAGTGGATTAATCCGTTCCAGACGGGTCCGCGGAGTACTTAAACTGAAAGTACTGAAAGTACTCAAACCGAGGCGTACTTAAACCAAGATATGACTGTAGGTACAGCCTACGGGAAAGCGAGACATTCTGGGATCAAATCAGAAACATCAGGTGGCTGGTGTAAATCTGGGACTTTCCCTGGAAAATAGGGACACTTGAAGGGTCTGATCTTCTAGGATGGACATTTCTTTACTTTAGGATTCTGGCCACAGTGACTAGGCTTATTTGCTCCCTCTGAGCTCAGAACTCCTCAAGATTATGCCCAACACTGGCCACATTCAGACCATACCTTTAAAGCACCATGATACCCCTTTAAGCCATTGTGTCTTCCCCAAAGAATCCTGGGAGCTGTGGTTTGTTAAGGGTGCTGTGAGTTCTTAGCATAGCTGCCAAGTTTTCCATTTTCTCACGAGGAAGCCTATTCAGCATAAGGGAATTTCCCTTAAAAAAAGGGAGAACTTGGCAGCTATGGTTCTTAGGACACCCTCTATTCCCGTCCCAGAGCTATAGCTCCTGGAGTAGTTTGGCAGTTCTCTCTTCCCAGATAATTTGGTGAATTTTAGCTCTGAGAGGGAAATAGGTGTCTCCACTCACAGCACCTTTAACAATCTACAGCTCCCAAAATTATTTGGGTGAGCCATGACTGTTTAAAGTGCTGTCACTGTGCTTCAGATGTATGGTGTGAATGTAGACACTTTGTCCTGGTTGCACATTACAGTGGTATGTTGATAGCCGCAAGCAAAGCTCTTTCTCATTGCATTATCCCCAGGAAGCTTCCAAGGAGCTCTAGCATTGCCTGAAACAGAGGGCTGGGGGAAGAGAGTGATTAGCAACTCATACAGTCACCATCCTTGCTGGTTTATATTATCTTTTCTCCCGGTGGAGCAACAACTAATTTCATCAATTCATAGAATTCAATTAATATACCTGCTGAGATGATATGGGAATTGCCTTCCTGTATTATGAAAAGTCAGGTCTAGTCAGATAGGTCAGGTCCAAGTAGGGTTGGATGAGAAAATAAATTCAGTTACCATTTAAAGGCAAGGCCATCTAATTTGCACTTTCTGAAACAATACATGAACTGAAAGTCAGACATCCCTGAATTTTGCAATGCAGCTTTCCAGGCATGTTGTGTATGCAAAAATGCATATATAGTAGGGTCAAGTGTGCATATATTGGTGAAAATAACACAAAGGTTCATTATAGTAGGGCAAGTTGTTTTGCAAAAAGTATCTATGTAAGACAAAACTGCATAGAAAAGTATGTACTATAATGGGGTAAATTTGCACTCAAATGATGAGTTTTCACAATGACTTTTTCATTTAAAACAGACTAATGTACAAATGTGAGGAACTGCACTTAAGATTGAAAAAAAAATGATAATACAAAACTGAGAGAAACCAAAATTGACAGATACAGTCAAACCTCTGTTCCCAAACGCTTCCGTTATCATACGTTTCGGCTCCCAAACGCCAAAAACCTGGAAGTAAGTGCTCCGGTTTGGGAACATTTTTCAGAACCTGAATGTCTGACGCGGCTTCTGCTTGAGTGCAAGAAGCACTTGCAACCAATCGGAAGCTGTGCCTCCATTGCTGAATGTTTCAGAAATTGAACAGTCTTCTGGAACAGATTGCGTTCAACAACCGAGGTTTGACTGTATACCCATCTCTAGGTCCAAGCCTAGAGGTTGAGGTTAACACAGTTAAAGAAAGTCAGTCATAAGGCTTGGTTTCCATACCCTTTCCCACTATGCAGTCTTTTGAAGTAGGCACAATTGCATGGGTTGTTTTAGGGCTAACTCAGCCCTTCTGTATCCCATCCTTGTTGCTGCTGTGTTCAACCAGTTGGTTCAAAGTTTATCTCAATCCATGTTGGATTTAAGTATCTTTGAGACAATGCCCTTTTCTTTGTCACATATTATTTGGTTTGTCTCTGCCCTTGTACCTTTTTGAGGCTGCTGCTGCTTTATCTCTTCTCTTGCTCCCTCTGCAGAAGGAGGTGGAAGTTCAAACAGAAAGGATAATAAATAAACCAAAGGAACAAAATGGAATTCAAGGCACATTGCCTTTTGGGATTCAGAGTGCGTCAAGCTGAGAGGTGCTTGAGAATGGAGAGGAGAGCAGGAAACAATTGCGCCCTGGAATATTTGGGGAAATTGTTGTCTCTGTGCTTCTACATCTGCGCCAACAGATTATGTGCTTAAATTTTTATTTTTTCCTCATCGGCTCAGCCAGCAATGACAGTATTAGAGTTGCTCTGTAGCAGTTCATGGGCAAGATTAGCTGTGTGTGTGGGTAGAGTCTATATAAGTAAAGGAATAAAGGGTATGTGAAGGGTGTTTGGATGAAGCCCAATAATGCATCCTCTACAATATATGGCCACAGAGGAAGGCATGGCATGGTATCAAGGGATGGAAGGATTGCCATATTGCCCTATACAGCTTAAAAAGCACTCAGCATAAGACATATTTGTATAGTGGCTATATGCAACCCTTATTCTAACAAATGGGAATCATGCATCTTGTGTAAATGTCTTGGTGGGTTGAAAGCTTTGTCTCCTTTGCAAGAAGGTATACTGACGGCAGTCGCAATATTTTGGAGGTCAGTGGATCTGAGGCTTGCAGCCCTTGATAACAGTAACTTAAGCATATGAAAAAGAATCTAGGTCAAAGATCTGTTCCCTAAATAACAAATCTTTCTCTTCTGACAAGTCCTACATTTTGTGGAGTCCCACTTCAGGCATGTTATCACATTCATTTGCACATCTAAACTTCCTTCCTCTTGGTTCCCAACAACTCTCTCGGCTCTTGCTGGATGTGTTGCTTTTAAAACAGAGGAGTAGTTCACCACCTGAAACATACCCGGTTATTACCTCAGGTCTTCTGCGATCATCTGTCCTCTCACCTCCAGGCATACTTAAACCATTCTTTCTCTGTGCTCAAACAGGGAGGAAGAAGATGAATGTCGTTCAGTCTGAATTTTCAAGCAAACTGACCTAATACTCACCTCACCAAATTGTACGCAAATCGGAATGTTGCTATTTGGAGGATTTTGCACTTTCCCAGATTTTGAAGCGCAGCTCCCAGCTCCAAAACTGTCCCAAAGGTGTGGGTGTGCATGTTAGTACAAAATGCATTCAGACATTGAGATGAAAGGCAAATAGCATTGCAAATTTTCATGGAGTTACCTGTCTTAGATCTTAAGTTAAAACAATACAGTTTTAAAACCTGTCTTCAGTTGTTGTTTCTGCTTTTGTCCAGTTTGAAAAACTATTTGACATGCTGTTCTATGGTATATGTGTAAATTGCCTTGGCACACATGTGAAACTACTTTGAGAGCTGTTTCCCTCCCCCATCAAGAGGCATTTAGATTTTGTGAAATATATAAAAAATAAAAGGCAATTCAGAAATTTTATGATGGTGATGATTCAGAACAGAACAGTCTCATAAGCATAGCTGGCCCATCCATGAGACAGAGTGAAGCAGCTGCCTCAGGCGGCAAAAGTTCAAGTGGATTTCTCTGCCTGCCCCACCATTTCCACTGCCATCGGAATGCTCTCTGGGAGCGTTCCAGCACATGACACTGCCATTTGCCTCCCCTGCCCCTTTGGCAGAGAAGACAAGCGCCACCTTGTGGAATGCCCCCCTCTTGCTCATCTTGCCCACCCCTGAGGCAGAAAAGACAAGCATGAAAGCATTGTGGAACAGTCCCCCTCTTGTTAAGTTTGGTGAAGAGGCGGGGACGACGGCGACGGATGTTCTGGCACACATTGGAAGTGGGGACAAGGAGCGACATATTCCCATTTCTCCTCAGGTGGCAAAGCAGGTGCTCGTAAGTGAAGTTTGGAAAGCTTGTCACTGGGTTGAAAATAGGCACTTTGGCATATCCCTACCCTGATGCCATGTGATCTCCTGTTTTCCATCTGTCTTGATATTCAGTACAAACTCTGTGGTGTTGCCCCATCCCAAGCATTTCTTTCTTTCTCCTCTTACTTCTTAAGAACTTGAGAAGAGCCTGATGGATCAGGCCAATGGCCAACCTATGTAGCATCCTGGTCTCACTGTGGGTAGCCAGATGCCTGTGTTTTGTACTCTTCAAATGGCCTTGTCCTTGCAACTCCGAGATTCTCAGCTGCCCAAAGCTTTCATGTTCTCCACTTATTCTCTTTACTCCCTCCTTTTGCCTGGTACTCTGCTCACCCACTCACTTCTCAGATACTCCCCCCCCCCAAAAAAATCCTCACCTGCTCTGTGAAGGCATTGGTTTAACCTCATCACCTTTGCCCAACTGTAACCTGTTGTTGTTGTTGTTGTTGTTGTTGTTGTTGTTGTTAACCAAGCCTATGTGTGCGCAACTGCCTTTCCCCTGTTTTCCTAGGCTACCCTAGTCTCTTTCCCCTCCCTTTTTTGTGTTCCCTCTAGTTAAAACTTTCATTTTCAAGCTCTTTGTGGCCTGGAACCTCTCCTTGCTGATGTTACTCCTGCAGAGGTCCATTAACTCTATGGTGCTGTGTTAATAGACAATTTATTATAATTATGGGTGGAAAGGGTAGCTGGAAAGACTTGGGCTGAGTTGAGAAAGGGAAGAGAGAAAGTGTGTCTCCCTCCCCATCTCTAGTGAAAAAGAGACGAAAGATCTCTAAATCTCTGTAATTGGTACCCAGATACTCCAGTGATGAGTGCCTTAGAAATGTATCTGCCGTAATAATCTAATATCTCTGTGTTAGGGCTCTAAGGAAATCTAATAATACCAATGCTTTGCCTAATCGAGAGATCCTTTCATCCCTGAGATAGAGCGGCAGGAGATAAAGATGTAGTAAGAGCTACTTCAAGTCGTAAGCTTCCCCTGTCCTATTAATGGTTGATCTCAAGGTGTTTTTTATAGCCATTGAATAATTAAAGAGCAGTTAGAGACTTGAGTCCTCCAAGGAAGCAGCCTCGGCTTTAATGGCCTACATTGCTTCCTGGGCAGCTTCAGAATCTTGGCTGTTTATTGCAGTGACGAGGTCTTCCCCTACCACCACAGCCATTCCAAGGCAGGCCAGCATGTGCGAGAAGAAGAGAGGGTGGGACCTGGAATGAATCAGTCTTCAGCGGACTTGGCAATTGGGTCCTCCCTGTTCCATTTGACACAAAATGGTTCCATATTGTGAGGCGTTGTTGTGAGTTTGCAGTCGACAAGGAATTAATCTCTCATCAAAACAGGTTGCAAGCCAAGCTGTGTGTGTGATTTTTTTTGGATTTTTTTTTAATTATCCAAGACAATTTCTGTGCCACTTAATATATATAGAAATCTCTAAGCAACAGCCAAAAAAAAAAAAAAAACCCAAACAGTCAATTAACAGATGCACTGTAAAACCATCGGTACGTACTACTGATCCATCTGTCTCGGGAGACAATGGAGGAATACACCTTTGGGGGTGAAGTAATAAAATCTGGTAACATGCAAGTTGCGGGTTGTATCCAGCTCACCTCTACTCAGAGTAGACCCACTGAGATTAATAGAACAGAGTTAGCCATGCCATTTGATTCCAGTGGGTCTGCTGAGCATGACTGGTGTTGAGCAGAATCCATTGAGACCAGGGGTAGGCAACCTAAGGCCCGGGGGCTGGATGCAGCCCAGTCGCCTTCTCAATCCAGCCTGCAGACGGTCCAGCACTCAGCATGTTTTTTTACAAGAGTAGAATGTGTCCTTTTATTTAAAATGCACCTCTGGGTTATTTGTGGGGCCTGCCTGGTGTTTTTGCATGAGTAGAATGTGTGCTTTTATTTAAAATGTGTCTCTGGGTTATTTGTGGGGCATAGGAATTCGTTCATCCCCCCAAAAAAAACATATGGTCTGAGGGACGGTGGATCCGGCCCACACCTGAAAAAGGTTGCTGACTCCTGATTGAGACAGTACTGGATGAAGTAGCAAGCATCCTGGAAATCTGACCCTTTTTTTAAAGAAGAAGAAGAATGTTTCTAGTTTTAAGGTAGTAAAAAGGGTAAACTAAAACATGTAGACCAGTGCTGGCCCAGGTCATTTTGCTGCCCAAGGCAAAGGACAAGATGGCACCCACTCCCCACTGCATGTGGTCTCTTTACAGAGAACCTCCTCCCATCATCTTCACCAGCTCTTCTCCCAGGGACAGCACCAGTAGCGAGTCAGAGGAAAGGAATGAGGAAGTGAGCAGAACGGAGAGGGGGCTCTCGCATGTTAGAGAGCCAAGACTCTGAGGGAGAATAAGGGGAGGAGGACTTGAGACAGCTATCAGACACAGGGAGGCTGTTTCCTCTGACACCCAAATTGAGGCATGCGCCCACCCGTAGGGCTAGGGGGTGGCGCTTTGGGGTGCCCAGGCTTTTGTGCTGGGCAAAAGCCATTAAAAAGCCATTGTGGGGTTCTGACACGGACTGAGCAGTCATGTTTGCTGATACTCTTGCACTGTAAATAGTATGCACAATAAAACGCTGAAAGACAAGACGGAGTGGAGCGTCTTTACTCAAGAGTAGCCACAGCCCTCTCTGACAATTAGTCTCTCTCAGAAGGTGGTGGACCCACCTTTATTGGAGGTTTTTAAGTGGAGCTTGGATGCCCATCGGCCAAGGATTATTTATTTGTGATTCCTGCGTTGCAGGGGGTTGGACTCGATGACCCTTTGTGTCCCTTTACAATTCTATGACTCCTCTTTAAAATTGATTCAGTTGCAACTTCATGTGCCTCTGATTGCATAATTAAAATAGTGTAAATGAATTATGTAATTGTTAAATTCTAATGCAGTATTTATTCTCTCTCTTTAAAATTCCGCATTCATGTTTCCTAGCACTTATTGCTGACACACAGACTTTGGGATGGGAGATGAATTTGATTTGGTTTGCATTTTAATGCAAACCTCACAAATCCACACTTCCTGAAGGGATAAAAGAAATGTGGCAAACAGAACTTAAGATGGTGTAAATAAGAAAGCAAAAGTGGCACAATTCAGCATTCTTGTATAGGCTCCAGCATCCCTCTCTACAGAAAAATAGTTTTCAAAGAATTCTGGAAACTTGCTGAAATGGTGCAGAAAATCCCTTGCCCTCTCTCAAATTAACTCCTCTTCCCAGAACTGTTTCAAGCTGGTTCCCTTTTGAAGGAGTTTTGAGGACTGTAGGGTGGCCAGAAGTTGTAACCAGAAGTAGCTCACTAGGTAGAGCAGAAGCACTCCAATGGCTTCTAGGCAGATGGCTTGGCTTTTGCTTACCTGGAGGAAGAGATGGAGGAGTAAGGGAGTAGGGAGATTGGCATGGTGCAAACACAATGAAAGCCTCCCCACCAGTGTGTTTACACAACACTGACCTCTGTATTTCCTTGTCCCTTCCCACTCTCTGTCAGCAACAGCACCCCGTCAGCTGGGATACTAGCATAGTGACTCCATACTGCCCAGTAAGCCATTTATTTATTTATTTATAAAAGTATTTGACTATATATATATATATGCAGTTTACAGTTTACAATAACACTGTGAAAAAGTAAAAAACTTGCTGCAAAAGTTTTGGAATTCCATCCCACTGTGCAAATCACTGTGATCATTAGTCCACCCAATGAATTTCTCATGCAAACCTGTGTAATATCAAAATAGGGTCTGTGAGATTTCCTGGTGGAGCCAATCAGAAGCCGTTCCATGAAACTGACTCTCGTGTGTGTGTGTGTGCAGTTAATTGTAGGATGCATCATTTGCTACGTGACCCGCTGTCAAGCATTTGCTTGCGCAAAGTGATGTTTATAGCTATTAATTTAATTTTGAAATGGAACTTCTGACCTGGCAAAGGGTTGGCGCTAGGGCAGCTCTCTGGCCATGAGAAGCAGTTGCCTTCAGAGGACTCTCCCAGTTGTTGAAAATGTTGCATTTCAAATTGATTTGCTGTCTTGTTTACTTCACAGGTCATAGTGGCTAATTAAAAATGCAGAAATGGGGGTTTATCTCTGTCGGCAACTTATCCAAAAATTTCCCCTGGAAACCCCCTTTATGGTGACCTCCTGACTGTCCTGCCTCCTCAGTGTTGGTCTCTGCTCCCCTAAGGGAAAATGTATTGCTACACTCCTGGGAATTGGCCTGTTGTTTGCAGGAGTTTCTGACCCCTCCTACTATGACCACACACCATTGAACCTTGGTTACAAATACTGCTTAATGGGATCCTTGTTAGCCGGAAAAACATAATGCTTCTCTATGGAAAATCCCAGTAGAAGGAGGTTTGGAAGTGACAGAGGCCAGTCAGAAGAAAGGGTGAGAAGAAAGGGGAGTGTAGTTACGCTCTGCAAGATTTTGTTTGTTTATTGCATTGATACGCCACCTTTTCCTTCAAGAAGCTCAAGGAGGTGTACATGGTTCTCTCCCCCCCTGTTTAATCCCCACAACAACCTTGTGAGGTAGGCTAGCCTCAGTCGAAAAGCCACAGTTCTATAATGCAATTGGTACTACAGTGTGAGAGGAACATTAGAAAGCGCTAGAGTTGCAATCAGAACACACACACACACACAAGAGAGAGAGAGAGAGAATCCCATTAAAGAGAAAGGAGCATTTAGGTATGTCCTCCCTCCTTGTTTCTGTGTCCAATCCACCGACCTTCTGGAGCAGAAGAGTCATTATGGCAAGAGCTCCTTGCAGCCTCTCGGAGTCTCGCACAACATCTGCAGAGGAGGGCGAGAGTTCCATCTCCCAGGCTCAGCAAGAGATAAAAAGGCTCAGCGTGGCAGGGGCTCAGCTGGCCAGAGTGCCAGAAGGCTGGATGCCGAAGCCTCCTAATTAATGTCAGATCGAGAAACACACCTTTGCTGCAGCCATAAAGAGCATTTGGGAAAGGGGGGGTGGCGGATTGGTCTTAAAGACGAAGCTAACAGGGCCATCTGCTTCCCTATCAGTGGTGCACCTTGGAAGTTGGAGAGAAGAATGTCAGAGGAGCAGGGGCGTAGAAAAGTGGGGGACGGTCGCCCTGGGTGTCATCCCTGATGCGGTGACGAAATCCCCCCTGGGCGGATTGCCGCACCGCCCCCCCTGGGCGCCAATCACCACACCAATCATCCCCCTGGGTGCTGATCGCCGCGCTGATCATCCCCAATGGGTGCCAATCGCTGCGCTGATCGTCCCCCTGGACGTCGATCACGCCCTGCCCCACCCCTATGGGTGGTTTGCCCCAGGTGCCTGAGAGGCTTCCTCCACTGCTGCAGAGGAGCTTTGCTGCATCATCTGGACCAGCACTCTGGACCACAGTTGCGACCAGATGCCTGTGGGAAGCCTGCAAGCATGGCCTGAATACATCAAGATGTTCCCCACCTGCAGTTCCCAGCAATGGGCCTCTGACAGTAGAAGGAGATCTGAGAGCTTAAGGTGACTGCCTCCCTCCCTCCCCACACACCATGGAGTTTCTTCCACTCTTCTCTAGCCTCTGCTCATCTCTCCCTTTTGGGATTGCCATTCACATGAAGAAGTAAATGATTCACATGCCCTGGCTCTCCTGTCGGGTGCCTGCACCTAGAAGTGAATGATCAAGAGGCAGTGTAATGTTTAGTCGGTGACAGGCTGTGGAGCGAGCGAGAAGTGTGTTGCTCAATAGCGCCTGGGGGCGCAGGTGGAAGGGTCTGTGCTGCCACAGCAGGAGGAGTTTAATGGGCTTCTGCTTTCTAGCAACGGAACAGTCTTGCAGGCTGCCTTGTTGCCTTTGCACACTCGAATAAAGGCTTTCATCTGCAAGCAAGAGCCACAAATGTATGAAAAGGTTGTGTCTCCTCAATTAGCAATCAAGGGGCTCCTATTAACCGAGAGCTGAGCTCCATGATCTGCCGAATCACATAGAGCAGCTTTTGCTGAGTTGTGTGGTTTTTGGATCACAGATGGAGGAGGACAAATTATTGTATATGGAAAGGAAGTGGGAGGGAATAGGCAGGAACCTAGGGTTCTAACCTAGGCATCCCCAAACTTCGGCCCTCCAGATGTTTTGGACTACAGTTCCCATCTTCCCCGACCACTGGTCCTGTTAGCTAGGGATCATGGGAGTTGTAGGCCAAAACATCTGGAGGGCCGCAGTTTGGGGATGCCTGTTCTAACCTAACCACCCTCTCTCTTTCTGATGGTCAGACTGTGAGGGCTTTGTATATGTAGCCACAATTGGAACCACTCGGAGGAAGCTATTAGCAGACCGACAATGTGTGCGTTTTAGGGGTCAAAACCCTGAAGGGGACCCCCAGAACATCCCAATGGTATTCAGTGGCCATGAACCACTGACTGTCGCTTCAAAAACCAGCAAGGATAATGGTGGTGGAAGTAGCTAGGCTCCTGAATCCATGCAACATTATGGATTGTATCCAAAGTGCGTCCAACTCAGAGTAGGCCCATTGAAACTGTTGACATGATTAACTTGTGTGCCTTAATTTCATAAGTGTACAGTGCTTAGTTTTGGAATAACCTTTGGTCAAAGGGCCCACATGCTCTGCAATTATGCCCCCTTTTGGATTTTTTTATTATAAAAAATATAACATATGCATATGCATTCAAAGATGAGATATCTGACTTAAGTCTGAAATACAATGCAATGGCTGTCATAGTACAGGTTTCATCTGATTGTGTAATCTGGCTTTATGCTTTTGCTTACAAGAAGTGAAAAGATGTGGAGCCCAGGCAAATATACTGTATATATACTGTTGCTGGCATCTGTCTTTCTCAGGAGACCATGGAAATATGCACCTTCAGGGATAAAGTCAAACCATAGGAGACTTACAGTGCCTGCTGTGGCTGTAGAGACCAATACAGGAGAGACAGGTTTTATTGCAGGTGGGGCTACCTTCCAACATGGCATTTCTTCTCTCTGCAGTCCTCCCAGCAGTCATTCCTCCTCTGGTCACTGCTGGGGATACACATGTCTGTGTGTCTCAGGCAATGTGGTATATATGATGGTGGTGATTCTCAGTGTTCCAAAGTTACCCCATCAAACCCTTGTCAGCCTGATTCCCAGGCAACACTAACCTGTGATTTATAACCTGTGGTTAAGTAAACTATGTTTAAATGTGATCACCTGAACCTGGCCCAACAGCTTAACCATGGAACAAACACCACTTGCAAGCCATAGTTGATTGCTGGTTTATAAATTTCAGCCTCTGTAGCCATGGTTTAATGCAGTGTTTCCTTAAACTTGGGTCTCCAGCTCTTTTTGGACTACAGTTCCCATCATCCCTGACCATTGGTTCTGCTAGCTAGGGATGATGGGAGTTGTAGTTAAAAAAAAAACCCAGCTGAAGACCCAAGTTTGGGAAACCCTGGTTTAAATGCAAAGCAGGCTATAATAACCCTTCATTGTGATCCTCATATAGCAGTTTCCGTCCACCCTACTTGTCTGAAAAGCAATGGTTTCCCTGACGGCATCTGATGAGTTTGTGGCAGAGGAATATTCATGGGGAGGTTTTGCAAGCCCCTAGGGGAGGGGGAACACAAGCACCACAGCAGCCACTTGCAATTATTACTATTGAGGCAGCCAAAGATACCAACGAGATTTTCTCTAAAACGCCCAGTTTAATGTCCTTTCTTTCCCTCCCCTTGCCTACGAGGTTGTGTTGCAAAATCTTTAAAGCATTAAGATAGCCTGTTCTCTCCATTTCCTCCTCTGTCTTCCCCCTTCCCACACCTCTTTCCCCTGCAGCCAAACCCAGCAGCCTAGAATCGGTGCTGGGGGCATCTGCTTGATACCAGCTTTGTCCAAAGCTGATGCGAAATGCACAGTCTGTTAGTGCTGAGCTGCATACTAATCGCTCCAGAGCTCTCAGGGAGGAGAAGTGGATGGAGCCAGACTGCAGCTTCTGGCTAGCCACAATTGATTTATCACCAGGTCTACTGATGAATGTGTGAGAAAATGCTATCGGTGATAAAATGGAAAGCCCATAATTAAAGTAGCAGCTTTCAGTTTTTAAACACCATTCATGTGGTTTACTCTCCCGTGGATATTTCCCTCCCCTCCTTCTCCTCCTACTCCTCCCTGTCTACCTTTCAGAGAAATTTTGCAAACTGAAGATGCTCAGCTCCATCAGTGGTGATAAATAGGCCTAAAAACAAGGAGCGTCTGGCATGGAGGCCAATTGTGCCCGCCCCCGAGCTGTTTGTGTGGCCCTTGGGACTCTCCCCAGGCTACAACACTCCCCAGAATATGCCCTCTTGTCTCTAGGCCACATTCTTCACTAGCCTGGGAGGTTGCCCAGAAAGGAATGTGGCCCTGGGACTGAAAATGGTTTCCCATTGACATCTTAGGGAAGTGTTTCCCAGACTTGGGTCTCCAACTATTTTTGGACTACAGTTCCCATCATCCCTGACCACTGCGCCTGCTAGCTAAGGATGATGGGAGTTGTAATCCAAAAGCAGCTGGAGACCCAAGTTTGGGAAACACGGTCTTAGAGTGAAGACTGAACTTGGAACCAGATCAGTTTCCTTCGGCCTTGTTGGGTTAGTCCCCATCATCCCTCACTGTTGACTGTGATGGCTGGGGCTGATGGCGATGCATCTGGAAGGCGGAGGTTTGAGGTAGATGTTTCCTCAGACGTGGGGCTGGGTCCGCTCTCCACCACCACTCCAAATTTTGGATATGAAGCTAGTGATGTAATGTGACATCCCTCCTAAAAATCCTTTGTTATCAATAATATAATTCAAATTCATTTTTGAATTATGGTGCTGGAGGACACTCTTGAGAGTCCCATGGACTGCAAAAAGATCAAACATATCCATTCTTAGGGAAATCAGCCCTGAGTGCTCACTGGAAGGACAGATCCTGAAGCTAAGGCCACCTCATGAGAAGAGAAGAATCCTTGGAAAAGACCCTGATGTTGGGAAAGATTGAGGGCACAAGGAGAAGGGGATGACAGAGGACGAGATGCTTTGACAGTGTTCTCGAAGCTACGAACATGAGTTTGACCAAACTGCGGGAGGCAGTGGAAGACAGGAGTGCCTGGCGTGCTATGGTCCATGGGGTCACGAAGAGTCGGACACGACTAAACGACTAAACAACAACAACAAATCAAGAATATGGAACAGGGATCAAGGAAACAAAAATAATTTCCCCATGACAACAGCAAAGGGCACTGGCGTTTATCAATGGCAGCCCTGTATTTTGGGGGTGATGCCTAGATCTCTCGCTCGCTCCACAAGAGAATTGGATAAAGACCTGATAGATCAGGGATGGGGAACTTTTCGCCCTCCAGTGGTTGCTGAACTACAACTCCTACCAGACCCAACAAGCATGGTCAATGGCTCGGGCTGATGGGAGTTGTATTCAGAAGCATCAAGTTGTGCTGCAAATGTGATAGCAGTGGTGGTTAAGAGTGACTTCACATGTGCGACTTCACATTGCAACATCAGAAGCAGCTGGGACCTCCTACAGGAGGAGGAGGAGGAGGAGGAGGAGGAGCCGGCCACAGAAGCTACACCAAGCTCAGCTCTGTGCTTGACCTTTTCCACCCCTGGATCATTTGGAACATTGAGGGGGGCAGCCCCCCCAAAAAATTATTGGGGGCCAACATAGCTTGGCTCTCATGAGATGCCACCCCTGATTATACTTCAGCAACATTTGGAGAGTCAATGGTTCTTGATGCCTGTGCTAGATCTTAGACCCTCTTGGGCTGCTATTTCCTAATGCAGATCTGAGAAAGCAGGCTGGAAACAGTCTAAGGTGGTAGAGGTAGCAGTGAGCAGTAAGCCAATTTCTAGAGATTCCAGATGTTTGAGTAAGGCAGTGCTGTGATCTTGGGGACAACTACTGACTCACTGCATGTGGGGTTTTAATGGCACATGTGAATCTGTCTCCATCCATTGGTATCTGAAGAAGTGTGCATGCATACGAAGGCTCATACCAATGATGAACTTAATTGGTCTCTAAGGTTATACTAGAAGGGGTTTTTTAAATTTTCTTTTATCTCCATCCAGTTGTGTATCTGTGCACTACCTTGCATGGAGACATTTGATGGTGCCAAATGGAACCAGGTTGGTGTCATGAGGGACAGGGAAAGCCAGCAATGCTTTTAGCTGAGATGGGTTCATCCTGACCTGAGGCAAATTAGCCACAGTTTTAGCCTAACCTACAAAATCCCCTGGAGCTATTTTTGTCCTCGGGGCTTGCCAGGCTAGGCTCTGGACCCAATTATCACATGGTAAATATCTTATTCCATATCTGCCTTGCTTCAAATTGCTGGGAGCAGGAGTTGTAAGCCTGCTTCCCCACTATAAAAGAAAATACGCATAGAAAATAGGAGAACTCTTCTCACTGAGATGCTAGATGGCATTATTATTATTTTATTTATTTATTTATTTATTTATTTTAATACATTAAATCCTGCTACAACCATCCATCTGGAATTTAAGGTGGTCATGTTCTCATGAGTTGTATTGGAGAAACGAGAGAAAAATTGTAGCCTAGTTATCAAAAAGGCTTAAGGATTGCAATAGCCACAACCTGTGCTATGAGTCAGAGGTCTCCAACCTTGTTGGGGCACTGGAACCATGTGGCATTTGGAGAAGGTGCCTGAGGAGTCAGGCACAAAATGGCTGCCAGTGTGCTGGTAGCAAAACACAAAATGGCTGCTATGGGGCCTAGCAGAAAGTGGCTGCCTTGGGACACGAGAAATGACTGCCACATCTAAAAGAGTGGAAGGAGACAAAGGACTACAGATTGGTATGGGGGCATCTGCTCCCCTTATCTGCTGCCTCATCAATGGGGGGAAAGGTACCTACATAAACAATCACTGCCCTTCCTCTGAGAGAGAAGCTCTATATATCTCCCCTTGGTTCAGAAGGGACAGGGGTGGGGGTCAGTGTGCAATCCTGACATCCAATGAAAAGTGGGTATGTTTAATGTTGGAGAGGCTGAGCAAGTGCAAACAGGAATTGAGCAGGAAAAGCAATCAATCTCAGCTGCATTATGGATTTTTGAAGAGCTATTTACTGAGACCTTTTCCGAGCACCCTAGGAGTTACTCATGAGCACACTGGTGCCCACGGACGCCATGTTCGAAACCCTTGTTGTGTGTCTGTGTCCATTGCATTGATTTGAGCTGCATGCTCCATGCTCACTATGGAGAAGCTGCCACGCAGAAACTATTTTTGCTGGCTTTTCTGTGGCTGCCATAAATGGGAAATCAACTCTCTGAGCTGTTTGCACAGGTGTCATTTCATAAAAAAAAGAAATTCTCAGCAAGGTTTGATGCTCACTTCTTGTGTGTGTGTTCCAGATTAAACTGTGACAAAAAGAGAATGAGAGATGTTGAAGCATTGTAGAACTATTTGTCTGTGTTGGTTGTTAATATCTCTTAACAAAGCAATATGATCAACACAGAACACACTTGTCTCTTTTCAAACACAAGGAACTATGCATCTAATGTTGCAAAACCAGCACACAGGCATGTTTAATTATAATCCCATTCCCAATATTCAGTGTGAGGTGTTGAAGGAACTGGACCTGGAGGAAGAGGTTGATTTCTTTCATGGACACAAATCACCCCATAGATTAGATAAGCAACAGGTGCAGGGTCAGCCAAGTCAGTTGCTATGGTAGTGGCCCAATGCTGACTATATAAGTAATGAAGGCATGTCAGCTCAGTAGCCAGTCAGTGCTACATCTTGAATTGCTGGAGCAACAGAGATATTTTTGACACATATATATCCATATCTGTATCTGCAATGTCGACAAGCTGTATGTATATATCGGTATCTGGAACTGTATTGCTGAAGCCTAATCTTCTGCAGCAGCAAGCTATGTGGACCTTAAACTTCCTCTGTAGAGTGATTGGAACTGGGAGCAACTTCTACTAAGTGGGCATCTCACCTTAGATTCCCAATATGGGGTAATTAATGTGAACATTGGGCAGCACTGAAGAAGCAGGCTTTGCTTCAACCAACCTGCCGTATTTAGAATGCTATAGAGTGTTCACTGTGCATGGAGTTACATGCATTGAGGTTCTGCCATGGCTGGTGCCCATTGAGATTGGCAGGGCAGAAGGCAGGGAGACCAACAGCAAGTGGTGCCATGGCCAGTGGCAGGTAGAGCCAGCTAACTCTGGACTTGTCCCGATCCTCCTTCCTGCTGATTTCTACAAAGGCAGCATGGAGGCAACATTCACACTACACATTTAAAGCTCTAGGGTAGCCCTTTAATCAGACTTGGTTTCCCCAAAATATTCTGGCAGCTGTTAGTTGTTAAGGGTGCTGGGGGTTGTTAGGAGACCCAGGGCTACAATTTCCAAAGCTACCAAGGCAGAGGGATTGTCTGTTAAACCCCCTATGGGAATTGTACACACCTGTCAACCAGCCCTGGACAGAATGCCAGAAAAGGTCAAACAAAATAGTCACCTTGTGCATTCAGTGGAACCAGTGAGATGGACAAGAATTTAGGTGTACCTGTGGAAGAATGTCAGTAGTCTGGGGTAGAATGGATCTTGCCTTGTTCTGGTCACCATACACAGTCTTTTTCTGGTTCTTATTTTCCCATGTCCTATGATAGAGCTTAACCTTCTGCCATATTTTCCTCTTTCCCCCAATTTGATTGATTGATTTTTGGCATAGTGGGTTAATGAGAGATAGTGATGCTCATGACACACTAAACAAACATTTAATGAATTGATTGACATCCCAATGATCTGGCTTGGTACGAATTCCTGGTAGCAGTTAATGTTGATGAGGGAGAGATTAAAATCAATAGGTAATGAATACAGCATGTCATCTTTTAAAAAATGCATGCCATACTCAGAAATGGGTCAGGGAACCCTCTCTATATTCTTTAGAGTGCCCATGCTTTGTTTTGTCCCAGGGGGAAGGAGGAGGAGGCGGATGGGGGGGGATTTATTGATCCACATAAAGAGAATTTATTTGCCAGACGTCCCTATGCAAAGCAAATTGCTTTGGTTTTGCAATTTTCAGGTTGTTGCTTCTTTTAACTCGATAGCAGAAAAATAAAGCATGTCATGCCATTTGAATCATAATAGCTACAAATTCACTCCCGTGAATGAATGGATAGGCTTATTTAGCAAATAGATACAAGATGCCTGTCTACTTATGAATACACACACGGCTATTTCGGCTGGCGGAGGAGGCAATTGAGAGAAAGTGTATAGATTTGGCTTTGAACTCCAGAGACTATTCCATGAGGCAGCCCCCACTGCATCCTTTGAGTGTTACATCTAGATTACTTCCGCTCCCTCCCCTCCCCCCACCTTTAGAGAGATCTAGCTGTGTTTCGGTGGGAACAGCACCACCTTGGACATTTATATGAAGGAGAAGCAGCATGATGTCCAGAGGTAGTTTATGAATGGCCGAGGTGACATACAGTTATTGCTGGACTTCATGATCTCTTGGTTTGGAGGATGAAATTCAACAGGTCCTAGATTCAGGTAGGTAACCGTGTTGGTCTGACACAGTCGAAGTATATAATTTTTTTTTTAAAAAAAAATTGTCCAGTAGCTCCTTAGAGACCAACTAAGTTTGTTCTTGTTATAAGCTTTCAGGTGCATGCACACTTCTTCAGATAGAATCAAAGAATCATAGAATCATAGAGTTGGAAGAGACCACAAGGGCCATTCAGTTCAGGAAAATTCAAATTAACTTATTTTAAAGGTTTAATCATCACTTGAGCGCTGCATTAGGGCTTGTTCTTCACAATGTAGTTTGTTTTCAAATTGCATTGTACCACCAGCCAATGAATTCCTCCTTTAGGACGCTTACATTTTATTGAATGATAGGGATATTGACTATAGATATTTCATGGAAAACCCCACCCCCAATAAAATCATTGATTTGTAACTGTGCAACAGCATCCTCCTGACTAGAGCAGCAAGTTTCTGAATAGAAACTTGAGAGAAAAAGGAGGAGGGGCCTCTTACAGCATTGTAGGCCATGCATTCTACAAGCAATACAGTTTCACAGAATGGAGAATAAATATGCAATAGTTCTTGGAACAACAGCCTGAGTTGATGCTCTTTAGCAAGCTGGTTGGTATCTAAGGAAATGAAAATAAGGAACAGCAAGTCCATCAGCCTCCTAAACAAGGACCTAAACAGCACATCACCATGAGCAACAGCAAGCTAGTCATCACTTTCAGTGCAAAACACTGGGCCCTTGTCAGGGCATAAATTCAGGATCATTGAAACAAAAAGAGATTTTGGAGAGCTCCAAAAGGACCTCTCCAAATTTAAAGAATGGGCAGTAAAATGGAAAAGGCAATTCAATGTAAACAAGTGTAAAGTGATACATATTGGCGTAATTTTTTCCTCTTAATTTCACATATTTGCTCAGAGGGTCTGAACTGGCATGGTTGGACCAGAAATGAGATCCTATATATATATTGATAGTGGTATGCTGGTGTTCAAATGTATGTGATCACATTTGGAATACTGGAATTCTGGTCACCTCACCTCAAGAGTTAGAAAAGAGGCAGAAAACCAACCAAATTGATCAAGGCGGGGGAGCAACTCCTCTGTGAGGAAAGCAAACAAGAGGTCACATGAAAGAAGTTAATAAAATAATGTATGGCATGGAGAAAGTGGATAGGAAAAAAAAGCTTTTCTACTTCTCTCATCACGCTAGAACTCGTGGGCATCCAATGAAGCAGAATGTTGGAGGATGCAGGACAGATAAAAGGAAGACCTTCATGCCATGCATAGTTACATTGTGAAACTGGCTCCCACAAAAGGCAGTGACGGTCACCAATTTGATGGCTTTCAAAGAGGATTAGTCCAATTCATGGAGGAGAGGGCTCTTGATAGCTACTACCCGGGGTGACTATGCTCTGCCTCCACTGTTGCAAGTAGCAATGCTTCTGAACACCAGTTGCTAGAAACCGCATAAGGGGGGAGCGTTTTTGTGCTCTGATCCTGCTTGCAAGTTTCCCATGGGCATCTGATTGGCTACTGTGGGAACAGGAAGCTGGACTAGATAGGCCACTGGCTTGGTCCAGCAAGCTTCTCTTACACTGGTGAGGGCGAACCTATGACATGCATGTCAGACGTGACACACAGAGCCCTCACTGCTGGCACGCGCCCCATCGGACCATTCACGCTGTTGTTGTTGTTGTTTTCCCCCCATTTGTTCTCCCACTCCTCCTACAGCTTGTTTCCGCTAGAGCTTGTCTCCACTGTTAAAACCCGGATCCTTTGTTGTTGTTGGTGGTGGTAGCCAGAGATTGGTTTTATAACCCTTTCTGTGCTGTTTTTTTCCTGGCGCTTTGGCAGACTATGATTGGGTGTAACAGCGTTTGTTTTTTAACCCATTCTGTGCTGGGGTTTTTGGCGCTTTGGCAGACTATGTCGGTGCTGTGTGTTAGTTCCAGCGAATGTATTATTCGTCATTTATTTCTGTTCTCTTCTCCCCCCCCAAAAAAAGCACAGCAGCTTTTGGGGCACCCCCTCCCAAAAAAAGCAAGGCAACTTTTGCACACCCACCCAAAAAACCTCCAAAACTTTGGTCAGCAGCTCCCCAAAAAAAGCTCAACAACTCTGGGCACTTTGTGATAAATAAGGGGTTTTTTGTTTAGTTTGGTTAAATAATTAGTTTTTGGTTTATTAAATACAGTTATATATTACAATTATACATTTTTGTTATTTAAACTATAAATATTGCGAAATTATGTGTTTTTTTTCTTGAAGTGACACACCACCCGAGTTATGCTCGGTTTTTTGGTGAATTTTGACACATCAAGCTCAAAAGGTTGCCCATCACTGTCTTACACTATTAAATAACAGGTGGCAGTGTAGGTTGCCATAATTTAAAACAGAAACCCCACCTCAGCTTTGCTCCAATTTTAGCCCCATTATGCCCTTCCGACCTAAATGAGTAGCCAATGGGGCTGTCTGTTCCATCCATACTGGTCCATTCATACTAAATGTCAACACCGCTTGTAAATTCCTGCCCTTGCAAAAACCACACAATTGCTTTGGGAGATGAATGCCGTGCATGTGTGATCCCGCACACCAACAGAGTGGAAATAATCACAGAAATAAGAGAAAAGTGGGTTGTTTCACCCTGCTTACCAGTGTGGAAAGGAGGACCTGGTTCAAACACTTCACCTGGGGAAAGTTTGCAGTGTGGAGTTTGGGTGAAGAGTGACTTCAAGTCAATGGGACTCTTGAGGCCCCCGATAGCACTTCAGGAAACAATCAGAATCTCCCAGCTCAGTCTGGATAGCATCCTCCCGAGGTTCATTTCAAAGGCAGCATTGTGCCGCTGCTGGGCTATTAGATCTGCAGGGGATGGAAGCTGTCTTTCGTTGACAAGTCTATTCCTTCCACAGGTGTTCATTCTCCCTCTCCCGCTACACAGCAGGTATGTCCCGCCAGCCAATGTCATGGAGGCCAGAAGAAGCAATCTCGGGAAGGCGCAGGCATTTCAATTAACTGCCAAGATGGACGGCATCCCCCCCCCCCGGGCATCTGTACATCTCTCTTCCTTTTCTTTCCCCGGCCGTCAGGATGCATTGTATTATAAATAACAATACGCAGGCCTCCGATTCAAAGGCTGTAATTGAAACTCTTTTCATTTTGCTGACATTGGCAAAAAGCCCCGCTGAGTGAATTACGACACGTGTATATAATTTGGGTGACATGCGGAGGCAGCCCACTTCTTATAATTAAAAGTGTGTGTTTTCGCTTTGAGCTTTTGTTGGTCCCTTTTGTGGGACTGTCACGGGGAAAGAACTCCAAAAGGGGCTGGGAGAAATTGCCGCTCTCCAGAGCCGAGACAAAATTGGCTCTCAAAAAATTATCTGCTGTGGGCATTTTGCTTCGCACCAGTAATCTTGCCAGCTCTTCTCTCATCACTCACATCATCTGGGTGAATATTCACCAAGGTGAGTATTCAATTAAGTTTTGCTCCAGAGTAGTTCCCTTGAAATTAACAAGCCTAAATTAGTAATATCCACCAACTTCAATGGGTCTACTCTTGAATAAAAATAGCATTGAAAACAACCCCAAGCATTTGACATTTGTGTGTGAGAGAGGGGGATCTTTGGGGCTGATAAGACTTAGAGCAGGGAACATCTCAGGGACATGGTCTGTTAATACCTGCTAGTTATTATTGTTATATGGTCCAATACCAGGGTCCACTATGCTGCAGAATCCTCTCGTGGGAGTCCATTCCACTGTCAAACAGCTCTTACTGTCAAAAAGTTCTTCCTAGTGTTTAGTCAGAATCTCCTTTCTTATAATTTATAAATCCGAACCCTCCCACGGTGGGAGCCAAGAAGCAGATTAAAAAAGAGAGTTCTTACCAAGTCTTTAATTCAAGATTCACAGAGACATAGCAATGTCGCCTCTCTTAAATAATGGTGTTGCTCCCAGTCAAGTCCCACCCCCTCTGTCTCTCCTATTCTACGTCATCCCTGCACCGGCTGATCTGTGGTCTCTGCCTCTGAGATTTCTGTTCTGTTTACTCTCAATGTACACCGGGTTCTAGGAGAAGGGGGGGGTCAGGAATGCTGTCTAATGATAACTGGCTCTGCTGCTCCCCCTCCTCTTTCATTATCTCCCAGCTTTTTCCTTCTTCTGCCTCAGTCATGACCTTCTGCAAACCACCACTGTAATTCTATACTGCCCTCCTGTCCTCTGCCCTCCACCATTCCTCCTCCGATGTCCAGTCCCTGACACTTGAATCCATTGCTTCAGGCCCTAGCCCCTGCAGCAAGAAGAAAAACAAACAAGCTTGCTCCATCCTTAATGTGACAGAGCTTTAGATATCAGAAGATGGCTGTTGTATCTCCTCTCAGTCTGCTCTTTCCTAGCATAAACATACCCAGCTCCCTCAACCACTCCTCATAAGGATTGGTTTCCAGACCCTTGATCATCTTGGCTGGGGGGGGGGATGTTTCGTTGTTGCAATTGGGTGGTATCTAACAAATGCATTCCCTCAGTGCAATGATTTCTGCTTGCACTGTGAGACTACTCACTCCCACCTTGCACCCCATAAATATGTTCTATGAATTCCTCCAACCCTCCAGAGCAGATTTTGGGAGGGTGCAGGGGGTGAGAAGGGGAGGGGAGGGAAGTTCCACTGTGACACGAAAATCTTTATGCTGACACTTGTTAAGAGCATAAGAGGAGTGTGCTGGATCAGGCCAATCACCCTGCCACCTGTGGGAGAAAATTCCATAGCTTAACTATGTACTGTTTGAAGAAGTAGTTTCTTTAGCTGGATACCACCCATTTGTAGGGTCAGGGAGAGTTATAGACCCAATCACCTGCATATCCTTCAGAGATGTCCCAGCATACACTAACCTATGCCCCACACATTGAGCCTCTTGCCCAAATCTCAAGGTGGGAGAATAATAGCTGTCAAGTTCTCCCTTTCTTTTAAGGGAAATTTCCTTATGCTGAATAGGCTTCCTCGCAAGAAAAGGGAAAACTTGACAGCTATTGGGAGAATTGGATAAGATGCTAATTGTGTATAGGTGGTCTCTGGAACAGGGACAAGTTGAGGGCTAGATGGAAAATCCTGTGGGGTGGGGTAGAGGGTTGGATTTGGCCTCAGTTCCGTTCTCTACCCTGTGACATTTTCACTCCTACACATTTTATGCACCTGATATTTATCAGAATGTGATACTCGTCATGTAATGGTGTTTTAGTGTGTGGAGGAGTATTTGACAGCAAACAGATTATAACTTTTCATAATCAATGCCTGTCAAAACAATCAAGAGCTGCCTTCAAATTTGGACTTGAAATTTTGTGATAAAATTCAAATTTACATTTAGAATGATATTTTTGAGTTTGAAATGTCACATGCAAAATAACCGGTGCGGCAGTGTTTTGTCAGTCAGTTAGATGAAACGTCAACAAATCTTATCAAAACCTGTCCTTGATTAGTGATCAGAAGATTCCCATTAAAAAAAGAAAGAAAGTAGAAATTAAAAAGCACTTTCCTTCAAAATAACTGCAGCAGACAGGAACAGTTGTCCCTTCTGTCTCCTTTAAGATGGTTCCTGCAGTGTGTAAACTTTTTGTTATATTTTAGCATGCTTCAAACTATTGTGTATACTTGGATATAAAATCAGCGTAAAGGCAAAGGGACCCCTGACCATTAGGTCCGGTCATGACCAACTCTGGGGTTGCGGCGCTCATCTCGCGTTATTGGTCGAGGGAGCCGGCGTACAGCTTCCAGGTCATGTGGCCAGCATGACAAAGCCGCTTCTGGCGAACCAGAACAGCACACGGAAACACCGTTTACCTTCCCGCTGTAGCGATACCTATTTATCTCCTTGCACTTTGACGTGCTTTCGAACTGCTAGGTTGGCAGGAACTGGGACCGAGCAACAGGGATTCGAACCGCCGACCTTCTGATTGGCAAGCCCTAGGCTCTGTGGTTTAACCCACAGTGCTGATCAATCCATTGGCTATGACTCTCTTGTGAGTCTTTAACAAGGTCCTGTTTAGATTTCAAGTGGTGAGATTGGGAAATACTGTACATTTCAAACATTAGCAGTATTTGGGTGCAACAAACTTGGGAAGGCAGAATAGGGCTCAGCCACACTTACTCCCCCCCCCCAATGTTTTCAGTCCGAGTGCTTTTCCTTTTCCTTTTCCCCCTGCCTCTTACCCCAGGAAAACTCATTTAGTGGGGTAGAAGAGCTGAAGGGGTAAAAAAAATATCACTTCTAGCATCCCATACAGTGATGAAACCTGCAACCTTGGTGTTAGCACCATACTCTAACCAACTGAGCTATCCAGGCTATATGGAAGGCTTTCTTCAATCACATCCTGGCCCAGCATCAGAGGTGAAACAGGTTGGACCCAAAGGGAACCCATATGCGCCCACCAACCCCAGTGCTGGTATGGGTCTCTGCCTCCCTCTCTTGCTCTAGGAAGGAAGAAGGTGGCGTGTCTAATCAAACTGATGGTAGGTCAAAGGACTGGCCAAATGGGTTGGGTTGCTGGCTGGTGCCACCAGCAGCAGACATGCCCCTCCCCACAAAGTATTATGGGGATTGAGCAGTTGCACCTATTCCCAGCCCCAGGGGGATGCAGGGTCCTAGAATCATAGAATCATAGAGTTGGAAGAGACCACAAGGGCCATCCAGTCCAACCCAGGACATTTGCATGGTCTTGGCTTCCTATGATGTTCAAACCAGGCCACTCTGTGCTTTTACCAATCACGCACCACTTCTCTAAGAATAGACAGTTCATCTGCCCTGGCAGTCTACCTCTGACTTATTAAATATTTGAGGCAAAAACAATAACAGAGGCTGTCCGATCTCCTTCATGCATGGCTTTTGATTTTCCCAGAGGCATCTTGCTTGTCAGAGCGCTAGAAGAGATGGCTCTTCGGTCCGGTCCAGTGAGGTGGTCTTTCGACGTCTCCTTGCATTTTGGTGTTTCATGTACCACGAGCAAGTGCGACAAGAGACAACTAGGCACCCTGCCTGCAAGATGACCTGATCGAAAGAAAAGATTTCTCAAACTTTGTCTTATACATAACGGTTTCACAAACATAATTATATAGATGCACAGGAGAAAAACAACAACCTAACAATATCAGTAAATTAAATATAATAAACCAGATAAATGTGTTGCATCTGTGGAAATGTGCACTCTGTTCTGCCAGCATTCAACAGTTCCCATCCTCTCAAAAATGTGTTTTTCTCGCTATCTTCCTCCTCATAATATCACATAATTGGTTAATTTAGACATAACTGTGCAATCACCAACTTTGCTTTCCCATTCTTCAATGGTAGGGATTATTAACGTCCTCCATCTTTTCTCCCCCTCCCCCGCACAACATGTTCTAGCTGATGCCGACATATACATGATTATGGTTTAATAATTCACTGGCAAATGTCTTACAGAAGTTAATGGCAACAATAAAGGGTCCAATTCCAGCTTCACACGTGCTATTTTGCTTGCTCTCGCTCTTGATAGTTGTCTAGCAATGGTGTTTACAGAATACGATGTTTCACATCCACCTGGCAAGGACCACCTGGTGAGGCTGGCTTGTAGCTCCTGCTCCATCTCAGTTGTTGTTGTTGTTGTTGTTATAAACTGTGTTTATGTTCCAACTCTTTCTGCAAGGAGCTCAATGTGGTATATAATTCCCACAACAACTCTGCGAAGTAGGTAAGGCTGAGAGGCAGTGACTGGCCCAAGGGTCAAGCCTCCTGGCTTGAATGGGGATTTGAACTCTGGTCTCACTGGTTCTAGTCCAACACTCTAACCACTACACCACACTGGTCTGTGCATGGATGTCTCCAAAGTCCAGTCCATGCTTCATGTCCAGTTCTGCCCCAGTGGAAGGCACCACATCTGCATCAGATGAGGATGAGAAAATCAATAAATTTCAGCTTCTGACATTTCTAGTCTTAAATTTGGTTCTTCGTTCATCACCATTTTAGAGCAAATCTACACATTCTGGTATGCAGTCTCTTTAAAGTTCACATTGTTACAAACAACTTCCTCTCATATGATATGTTTTTATATGCTGCTTTCAAGGTGTGCATTTTTTCCCCATGCACACTTGCTCCTAACATGTGCATCTGTGTACATATTGGTTGGTTGGAGAACTGAATTGCAAGATTCGGAGACGTGTGAATTTTGCAGGATAATTTGTGTTTCGATTTCATTCGTTTCACAAGTGTGGATTGGGTAATTTCTTGCTGAAATGCAAACAAGATTGGATTTCTTCCCCCATCCCTAGCCACCAGATGAACTAGAAAGAGAAGTGAAGCTTCCTGCAGAATGGAGAGGGAAAGAGGAAGCTAGGCTTCAACCAATGCCTTTCTTTCCCTTTCATCATCTTACCCCCCCCTCCAATGGTCCAATTCCTTTTTTTTATTGATGCCCTGTTGCCCTGTGTGGATTTGATTTTCCCCAGACTCCGTCTCCAGGGTTTATACAGACACCATTCCATCCTCCTCGAACCCACTTTGTGTCACTACTTTTTTATTATCTTAAACATCCATTATTTAGAAACTGCTGGAGCCTGGAAACCAATTTTCATGCTTATTTCAGAAGTGTTTGCAGCACCTAGACAGTTGTGTATGGGCTACACATAAACCAAACCGCAAGAGAATCGAGTAGGCCATGCCTGACTGTCCTGCAGGCACAAGCGTAAATCAGAGTATCTGTCTGCCACTAGCATCCCGATAGCTCGCATGGAGTGGTTTACGCTCCTATCAAAAAGGCACTGAAACACTCAGAAGGGAGAAGGATCTGCAGAACGTTTCTTATGGGGCCAAAACAATAGCCATCAATATGGCGGATTAAATCACATTACTTTGCATTCTGCCCTTCCTCCATGAAGCTGACAGTGTTGTAAATAATCCCACCCCCAATTTCATCTTTGCAACAACCCTATGAGGTAGGTTAGGTTGAGAGACAGTGACTGGCCCCAGTACATTTACAGCTCTGCTGAGACGCGTCCAAAATCATGCTTGCACTGTCTTTGCTGAAGTCCTTTTGCATGCATGTTTAAGTGGTTATCTTTGGCTTCCTTCACATTATGAGTGAACTCATACAGCCCCTCAAGGGTAAAATTAAAGCACAGCAGCATATCTATCATCACCCAACCATTGCATCAACTAGTGGTTTTGTTTTGTTTTCTGCAGTGCAAACCTATAGAATGTAAGAATAGTTCAGCTCAGTCAGATGAATGTGCTGTAGGTAGTATACTCCAGGACCCTGTTTCCAAAACCAGCCAGCTGGCTAGGTGCCTCTGAGGGGCTCTCAAACAAGGTCTGTCCTGGATAGAAAGTGATTGCCTTCTGTGGATTTTCATCCCTGTCATATGAGACTTAGGTACCCTTCCATGCATGGATGCTACATTTGTTGGTATTGGCCATCAATAATTGGAAAAGAGCTGTGGCTCATCGGCTTTGCATGTAGACGATCCCAGGTTCAGTCCCCATGCTCTCCCATTAGTGCTCTTGAGTTTCGCCCTGCCTGAAATCCTGGAGAGTCACTGCCAATCTCTGCAGAAAATGCAGAGCTAGATGGACAAATGGTCCGAGTTGATACAAGGCATAATCTTTTCGCATAATCTTTTCTCTTTTTAGGCCATTACCACCTCAGTTGCATACCCTCCAACATTTCTCCAATGAAAATAGGGACGTCCTATTCCAGGGGTAGGCAACCTAAGGCCCGTGGGCCGGATGTGGCCCAATCGCCTTCTCAATCCGGCCCACAGACGGTCTGGGAATCGGCGAGTTTTTACATGAGTAGAATGCATGCTTTTATTTAAAATGCATCTCTGGGTTATTTGTGGGGCATAGGAATTCATTCATATTTTTTTCCAAAATATAGTCTGGCCCATCACGGCTGAAAAAGGTTGCTGACCCCTGTCCTATTCTATCATCATTATTGTTTTATTATTTATTCCCCACCCATCTGACTGGGTTGCCCCAGCCACTCTGGCCAGCTTGCAACATATAGGACATACTGAAACATTTTTTAAAACAACAATAACAACAACAACAACAACAACAACAGCAACAGGGTTGCCTTCCAATGTCTTCTGACGGTTGTATAGCCACTTATCTCCTTGGCTCAGGGATCCCATAACTCCGTACCTTCCAACATTTTGCCAATGAAAATAAGGACATTGCCTATGGAAAAGCAGGACATTCCAGGATCAAATCAGAAGCCGGGATATCTTCTGTAAATCCAGGACTGTTCCTGGAAAATAGGGACACTTGAAAAGTGTGCAGTTGTTGAATAATAATAATAATTTATTTGTACCCCGCCCATCTGGCTGGGTTTCCCCCAGCCACTCTGGTCGGCTTCCAACAAAGATTAAAATTCCATTAAATTGCAGTTGGTGGGCTGCAGTGAATCATAGAACTGATTCTACCAAGTGTAGTTAGACTCCAGCTCCCATCAGCCCCAGCCAACATGGCCAATGGCCAAGAGTGGAAAAAATTGGGAACTCAACAGTGCCTACAGGGTCACACATTCCACTGCCCTTAGGTCTTGGTTCATCATCATTAAGGAATTAGCAAAATGTGCTTTGGTAACATTTCCCTTATGCAACAGGGGACACCAGGGCACATTGGTTAGGAACCCAGGAAGCTGCTTTATACATAGTCAGGCCGTGGGTCCCCCTAACTCAGTGTATTAACTGGCAGCAGCTCTGCGAAGAGAGAGTTTTCCTCCTGCCCTACCTGGAGATGCTGGGAATGAGACCTTCCGCAAAGCAGGTGATCTAGCACTGATCCACTGCTCTCCCCTGTCAACTCTTTGCACAAACAGCCTGCACGACTGGATGCCTGGTGCCCAATGTTCCTTCCTGATAAATGTCATCGTTTCTGTAATGATCTGGAAAGGACAGAAGTCACGCTTCCCTCAGCCTCATGCCAGCGGCTGTTAAGCATCGCTGCCTGTTGTGCCTGCCTTTGCACAGTGTAGGAAAGGGTTCCTGGGGGCTGAGATTGCCCCTTCCCCTCCTTATCTCCCCACAAGGTGTTATGCCTCCTGTCAGATTCTTGTCGCACAACACTAATGTGCAGCGTGTCAGGGGACTGGGTCTCTGCACTTGCAGGGCCCCAGGAGAGATTTGCCACATCGTAGGGCACACTTGATTTGCTTTGGCAACCTGTGGAGCCAAACATGCCGTGAGCTGTCTGAGAGGGTGTGTGTGTGTGGTAGTATTGCGAGTCAGTCCCAGTCTCATGAGACAGGCTGTGGTCCTGACTTGACCCATGTGTGGTGCTTTGGCTTCTAGCCCTGTGATAGAGTCATGAATTCAAATCTTTTTCTCCAATGTAGCACTGAGTGTGTGTCCCATCAGTGCAATAATTTATGCAATATGCTTGCTTGATGGAATGTTCACCCTCTTTTCTCTCTCCAAATCTGCTTCAGAGGGTTGGAGAAGATTCAGGGCGGAGCAAGGTGGGGGTAGGGGTGGGGGTGGGGCGGAGCACCCCAGGTATCATCTCTGAGGTGAGTGACCTTTGGCGCACTGCCCACCTACAATGCCCGCCTACCCTGAGCTGTTGGGGGAAGCAGCGCCGCTTTGCCGGTGGCCTTCCCCTTTTGTTTTGACAGCCCCTCGCTCCCGGGCTGCTGGGGGAGGCATGCAGGGAGGGAGAAGACGGGAAGAAGGAAGGCGGAAGGAAGCAGAGGGTGGAGGGAAGGAGAGAAGCAGAAACTCCCTCAACTCAGGACCCAAACCCTGTAACCGCCCCAAAAGCTAAACAACTTTGGCCAACCCTCCCCTAAAAAAAAGCTCAACAACTCCTGGAAATGGCAATGGGTAGATCACAGTCAGTCTTTTTATACTGCAAGTAGATCTCAGTCTCTTGGGAGTGCAACTAGATTTCAGTGTGGTGGGGGTGACAAGAAATTTTCTCCACTGGGTACCACCTGACCTTGCTACGCCACTGAGAAGATCCAAGAACACATTGGGGGTGCACAGGGGAAGAAAGAGGGGAGGGATCTCATTGCACAAATGTAAAATCCTTGCACTGATGGGACATATACTTAGCACTATGTTGGATACAAGCCTGAGGCTTTGCTGTCCTTCCAGAAAGGAATCTGGGTATTGTTGTTGTTAAAATTCAATGTTAATAGAGCTATCGATATCAGCCAGGCTGGTTAAATGAAACAACAATAGTCACAGGGAGTCTATCTGCAGTTTAGTAGCTGGAGTGTTTGGCTAGAACCTGGGATACCAGAGTTCAAATCCCTTTTCAGGCTAACCTACCTCACAGGGTTGTTGTGAGGGGGAAAATTGGGAGGGGGAGAACATTATATGCTATCTTTAGTGACTGGGAAGAAGGGTAGGATATAAATGAATGAATGAACCAGATAGCTTAGTTGGTTAGAGTGTGGTGCTGATAATGCCAAGGTTGCAGGTTCGATCCCTGAATGGGGCAGCTGCATATTCCTGCATTGCAGGGATTGGACTTGATGATCCTCAGGGTCCCTTCCAACTATGGCTCTATGAATGAATGAATGAATGAATACTAGATATTGAGTAGGAGGGGAATTAGTACCCATGGTGTACTATACTCACTGGGGAAACTGCAGTGTTTGCATATGTATGGGCAGTCTAAAAAATAAAATCCTCTGGGTCATATAAACTAAGTTCTACTTGGAGTAGACCCATAGATGTTAGCCATGTCTATTCATTTCAATGGCTCTTGTCTGAGTAATGACAGGGATTGGGCACAACCACTGGGGACAAGTGTAAGGAATTGGAGGTCTACAAGTCGTGTGTGGACTCCTATGTGCTTCCTTGCAACTTCTGGAACCACAGTGGCATTCGAAG
This sequence comes from Zootoca vivipara, assembly GCF_965207765.1. Lineage (NCBI taxonomy): Eukaryota > Metazoa > Chordata > Lepidosauria > Squamata > Lacertidae > Zootoca > Zootoca vivipara. Next base: position 27,385,842 of record NC_142597.1, on the reverse strand, counting down.
ATTTCTGCTGCTCAGTTCTTTGGCCGTTTTTCTACCTGTCCTTACATTACCTCTGACATCCTCCTTCCCCCCGCTCCTCCCCCAGGAAAAACACACATCGAGAGATTTATAGATCTGTTTAATGGGGAACAATGAACAATTAAGCCAGACCTTAATGGTTCAGGTTTGGTCTGAGGCTGCTGATATATAATACATGTGTGTAATTGTTATATAAAGGGAGCTTTCTCTCTGCTTATGTTTTGCCAGGAGTCGTAAGAATGCCTTCACATTCTTCATGGGCACAAGACCCCTGCTGTAACTGCAGTTTTTCCTCTCCAAATGCATGGAGACACCCACCCCCCTTCCCCTCAGTCCTGAAATAAACAAAGAGGCTATCCATTTTTTGTCCCTTGAGGTCCTGAGACAACAACTTTGCTCATGATCAGAGGTTTGCACAGGCTTCAAAAGCTGAAAACATATTGTGGGAACAGAGAGGCACGCCAAGCCTCACCATAAATTAAAGCTACATTTCATCATGTCAGAGTAGTGGTCCACCTAGGTCAGTACTGCCCACGCTGACTGGCAGGGGATTTGGGGCAGGCATGACCCTCCCTTGAGATGCAAAGGATTGAATCTGAGACCTCCTGCCTGCAATGCAGGTGCTCTGCTGCTGAGTTAGACCCTCAGTTCCTCACCAGCACTAGAAGGCAAGCGGAGGAAAACATTGAATGCCAAGAGATCCCTGGAATGGGCAGGGAGGAGTTACTCCACTTAAAGAGTTATTTTGGGTAAGCTGCCTTATTTCTGCTAGCAAAATGCAAATTGAGCAACAAAGATCTACTTTTACAAGGTAATCAAATGATAATTGAAGGTGCTTTTAAATGCAGAACGATGGGCAATTAAGAACCTGGAACCACTTCCTGCTTGCCTGCACTTAAACACCCTGAGTTAATATGCAATGCCTTTGTTTTACAAGGAGAGTGACTGGGTGTGAAATCCCCCGAAGTGGGACCAATCTGCATCTTTCTCCTGCCACAGGAGCATATTGCCTAGACACTCTGCTTTGGCCACTATTGGGATCAAGATGGCAGGTGAGATAGAGCTCTTGATCTGATCTAGGAGGGTTCCTCTTTAAGCCACGAGGCAAATGCTTTTGGGATGAAGAATGGAGCCCAAATCCAGGGTTCTTTCCTCTGGATGGTTTTAAAAGAGGATTGCAAAGAGGAATTCATGGAAGGGATGGCTGTCAGTGACAAATAAACCATGGTGGTTGTGCTCTTCTGCCTCCATCGCTGGAGGCAGCAATGCTTCTAATTACCGGCTGCTGGAAGCCTCAAGGGGTGAGAGAGCTCCAGAGCTCCGGTCCTGCTTGTGTGTTTCTCACAGGCTTCTGGTTGGCCACTGTGATAAGAGGATGCTGGAGTGGATGGGCCACTGGCAAGTGGTGGTCCTGGTGCGGAGCCGAGCGCAACATTCCTTCAGCAGCCGGCTTCTCCTTCTCATCCTGCTGCGGAGGGGAAGGAAGGTTGAAGCAGCCTCCTGCTGGTGTTGGTGCCAAGAGGAGGCAGAGGACAAGCCTCTGGCCACTGAGCCACATGGCTGTGTGATCAGCTCCACCCCCGGCTCCTCTTGACATCCTGATGTCACACACATGATGTCAGAACATCAGGACACCATGCTGCAACGCTGCCCCCCACCCCCATCACTTTCGCAAGCTGGCGCCTCTGGCTCTTAACAATCAGAATGTTCTGCTTGATGTTTAGTCAGAATCTCCTTCCTTGTAATTTGAATCCATTTGTTTGGGTCCTCCCCTTTGGGAGAGCAGGAAACAAGTTGGATGCATCTTCCATCCTCACCGCCTTGTGAGGAGAGTTGGAAGGAGAGTTCACCACCTTCTCCACAGATAGGAAACTAGCAAAGAGAGAGGCTCCAACCACCATTTTCCCTGCTGTATTTCTTTTCTATTTGCATTGATTTTTTCCCCCTAAAGGCGGAGAAGCGTCCCAAAACTGTATCCTCACATCCGCCCCTGGCAACCAGAAGTGGTAGCATTCATTATTCATCCTAGGACTCTTATCCCATCATTCTGCTGCAGGTGTCGATCCAGCCTACGTTCTTAAGCTACACTTGATTTGACCTAGACAATTTTTTCCTGCAAAACTTGAGGAAGAAGTGTTTCACCCAGGGGCGTAGAAAGGGGAGTGCGGTGGGTGCGGTCTGCCCCGGGTGTCCCCACTGAGGCGGGTGACAAAATGGTGGGTGGCAGTCATCCTGGGGCCTGCAGCGTGCCCATGTGTCTCTCCTAGGAGTGACGCATGGCTTGAGCGCCCACAGGCTCCACACTGCCCCAAACAGTCCACCCATTGCCTCCCCCTCAGCTGTAGGGCAGCTGAGTGGGAGGAGGCAGGCAGACTCCGGAGGCCCTGCAGTGCCCCTGTGGGTGGCTGGCCCTGTCCCCGGGTTCAGGGCACCCGATTGGTTTGCTCCTCCACTGGTTCCACCCAGCTCTGTGCTTTTGTTTCACGAAGCTGACAGAGTAAAGTCACACCCTCATAATGACATGCAATTCCCCCAAGGATCATTTGGCATTAGGCAGATTCTAACAGCTTCTTACCATGGTTGGTTGTTGTTGTTTAGTCGCTCAGCCGTGTCCGACTCTTCGTGACCCCATGGACCACAGCACGCCAGGCACTCCTGTCCCCCACTGCCTCCCGCAGTTTGGTCAAACTCATGTTCGTAGCTTCGAGAACACTGTCCAACCATCTTGTCCTCTGTCGTCCCCTTCTCCTAGTGCCCTCCATCTTTCCCAACATCAGGGTCTTTTCCAAGGATTCTTCTCTTCTCATGAGGTGGCCAAAGTATTGGAGCCTCAGCTTCACGATCTGTCCTTCCAGGGAGCACTCAGGGCTGATTTCCTTAAGAATGGATAGGTTTGATCTTCTAGCAGTCCATGGGACTCTCAAGAGTCTCCTCCAGCACCATAATTCAAAAGCATCAATTCTTCGACGATCAGCCTTCTTTATGGTCCAGCTCTCACTTCCATACATCACTACTGGGAAAACCATAGCTTTAACTATACGGACCTTTGTCGGCAAAGTGATGTCTCTGCTTTTTAAGATGCTGTCTAGGTTTGTCATTGCTTTTCTCCCAAGAAGCAGGCGTCTTTTAATTTCGTGACTGCTGTCACCATCTGCAGTGATCAAGGAGCCCAAGAAAGTAAAATCTCTCACTGCCTCCATTTCTTCCCCTTCTATTTGCCAGGAGGTGATGGGACCAGTGGCCATGATCTTGGTTTTTTTGATGTTGAGCTTCAGACCATATTTTGCGCTCTCCTCTTTCACCCTCATTAAAAGGTTCTTTAATTCCTCCTCGCTTTCTGCCATCAAGGTTGTGTCATCTGCATATCTGAGGTTGTTGATATTTCTTCCGGCAATCTTAATTCCGGCTTGGGATTCATCTAGTCCAGCCTTTCGCATGATGAATTCTGCATATAAGTTAAATAAGCAGGGAGATAATATACAACCTTGTCGTACTCCTTTCCCAATTTTGAACCAATCAGTTGTTCCATATCCAGTTCTAACTGTAGCTTCTTGTCCCACATAGAGATTTCTCAGGAGACAGATGAGGTGATCAGGCACTCCCATTTCTTTAAGAACTTGCCATAGTTTGCTGTGGTCGACACAGTCAAAGGCTTTTGCATAGTCAATGAAGCAGAAGTAGACGTTTTTCTGGAACTCTCTAGCTTTCTCCATAATCCAGCGCATGTTTGCTATTTGGTCTCTGGTTCCTCTGCCCTTTCGAAATCCAGCTTGCACTTCTGGGAGTTCTCGGTCCACATACTGCCTAAGCCTGCCTTGTAGAATTTTAAGCATAACCTTGCTAGCGTGTGAAATGAGCGCAATTGTGCGGTAGTTGGAGCATTCTTTGGCACTGCCCTTTTTTGGAATTGGGATGTAGACTGATCTTCTCCAATCCTCTGGCCATTGCTGAGTTTTCCAAACTTGCTGGCATATTGGGTGTAGCACCTTAACAGCATCATCTTTTAAAATTTTAAATAGTTCAGCTGGAATATCATCACTTCCACTGGCCTTGTTATTAGCAGTGCTTTCTAAGGCCCATTTGACTTCACTCTCCAAGATGTCTGGCTCAAGGTCAGCAACCACACTACCTGGGGTGTACGAGACCTCCATATCTTTCTGGTATAATTCCTCTGTGTATTCCTGTGTATTGGTTTTTAACAATCCTGTATTGGTTTTTAACAAGCTCGCATGGTTGGTAGAAATATTATAATCACTGGTACACAAAGGGACACTGAGGCACAGTTCAGTGGGTTTTTTCTTCTGCTTCTTCCTTAACCGTCTCCCATGATTGGATGCTCAGTTCATGACACCCACCCATCCAGAAGGCTAGCCATGTAAATATAGGATTGGGGAGTGGGGGAAGATGTCATCACTCAAATTCCCCCCACGTTCCGGGGAGTTAATTCATTCCAGTAAATCATCCAAAATAATTTGCAGCAAATATCAATTTCCTCTGTGAACGTGAAGCCGGCTGCATGGGAGACGTCAAAGCTCCCTAACTCTCCTGATCTGAGGCAACCCACTGCCTGTGGAATAAACAGGAGAAACAGATTCCTATTCCTGCTCCTTCTCTGCTCCACCAGGGCTGTCTGGGTAGAGGGAGGCTCACTGGGCTTTTAAATATACTTTAAAAACTGGGATGCAAAGGAAAGGAGCTGGTGATGCAAGCCTAATTTGCTGCCTGTGTTCTGATAAGTGTCCTTTTTGCTAATGAAGAGCAGGGATGGCACACACAAAATCACCCTGTTTTGTTTGTGTGTGGTGGCTGCTTTTGTTCATTTTAGTGTCTCTCTCCCCTCCTTTTTGGTTTTTAATAAGCTCGCATCCTTGAGATGCTAAGTGCCAGGATCCTATATACTAATAGCAAAAAGGGATGAATGAGAAAAGCTTTTCTGGTTTGCATTTTAATGTGAACATCCCTAATTCACATTTCCTGGCCAACACAGGAACCAAAGCACAGGTGTCTTTTGAAATCCATGCTGCTCCGGGTTTTCGCAATGGAGTTCTTCAGCCACACAAAGACAAAAATGCATATAAAAACTGGGTGCATTTGTGAAAACTGTGTGCAAATAAATGCATTCTATTGGGGCAGGGGCTGCTTGTAGGAATGCATATATTGGGCAACATTGCAAACCAAAAGCCAAGGAAACGTGTGTGAAAATGTATACACATTTTTGATGCAGTCTCAGCAAATAGATGCAGAAATGTTGCAAAATGAACTCAAGTCTGGGGAAATGAGCAACTGGAATAGAGTGGGCAGCATGGTGGGGTGGACATCTTTACCAGACCTCCTGCCCTGCACACAGCCCATGAAAGAGGACAAATGGCCCGTGGTTCAATTCTTTATTGTAACAGGACACACTTACAGCAGCTCCTAAGGTGCACTGAATACAATATGCACCTGTGCTTCTAGTGGCTACATAGCTGGCATGAACGTTTCCAAGCTTGTGCCCTGGCTGGACAGTTGAAGCAGCAGTGGGACCACACACCCCTCCTGGGCTTAAGTAGCCTTGTTTGATGGAATGTGGGCAAGCACCCAATGACTTTTCCTATGTGGAAGTTGCCGCTGCGCTTGCCTCTTCAAGCCACTCCTGGTTTTAGGAAATGGTGGGGCATGGGGCAGCAGGGATTTAACCAGCCTGCCCCTCCCCTAAACAGTCTCTTCCCCTGCTTCCACAACTTCTGACTGCTCCAACTTTTCTCCTTCTACCAGCCCTGGCTCCTGCCACGTAGGTGGCACAAACCTCCATAAATCGCTGGGTCAACCTCTGCCCCGCTGCCTCCACCACACAGTCATCAGAGCCCTGCTAGTCCCTGTTGCCTCCTAGCTGGTGAGTTATTGCTGCTTCCTAGGAGAGGGGGAGGCAGCAGAAAGGTCATGTGTTGCCAACATGATAGCAGAGGCAGTTTGATGCTCTTGGTGGTGTGTTTGCACTGTGCCACCCTCCCTGCCATCTCCTCACCCATGCTTACATCAGCCATTCAGTTCCTGGGAGGTCAGGAAAGCACCTTTGTCTCAACACACTGTCAACTACTGGCCCATCCTGAATAGCAAACCCATTCTGCAGTGGCCAATCCTTAGGTCACTTTCCACACAGAAGATGGAAGTCATGGAAGTGGAAGATGGAAGTGGAAGTCATGGAACCCTCAAGGTTTGCAGAAGTACAAAAATATGGGTGGGGGCAGTGAGACTTAAAGAGCATGAGCCCAGAAGCAGAGTAGGAGGGCAACAGTAGTCCTATTTCACTTTTGCTCCCCAGTAACAGGTGTGCTATTGTGTTTGAAGACAGATGTTCCGTAAAGTTATCCAAAGTGCCCTGCAAGTGCCACTGCCTCTGACCTGCACAGGATGTGTTATTGGAAAATGAGAGCAGGCAAATGACCTCTCCACACAGCAGGCAACATTGGTAAGACCAGACTTGCCCTCCGAATGTTGCCTAAATCGAAATATCAAGATGAACCCGAATAGTCCTGCTCGGCGTAAATAACTGCAGAGTGTCCAAGGGAGTGTCAAAGTTTTTTGATCAGCTGGCATTTCCTTCCTCCCCCCCCCCAATTTCACAGTGGCAAAGTGTTGAGTGGTCCGTAGGTGTACCCTTTAAAACAACAAGTGCCTCTTGAAAATCTCCCAGCTTTAGAGACTTGCAGTTTAATGGGGGAGATCGTGGGGGAATGGATTTTGCTCCGAGGACTGCTGTATTAGAAATGCAGGTGGCAGCCGACAACGGGCAGAGAGAAGCAATTTACTTCTGCACAAAGCCGGTCACTAGCAGAGACAGCAGTGGTGTGTTAAACATAGATGAGAACTGGCACTGCAAACAGGAACAGAGTGCTGATTATTCCCTCCCCACTTTCCTGCATTCTCCTCTGTGTTGGATGCATTGATCCTGGCCATGCCACCTCCCACCGTCAGAAAGATGGTGCACTTAATGCTGCTCTTTATCCAGCTGTGATACCAATGGCTACTAGCCACAATGGCTATGTACTACCTCCATTGCCTGAGTCTATGCTGAAAACTGCAAGGTTCTGCTTGCGGGCTTCTGCACAGGCATCTGCTTGGTCCCTGTGAGAAGAAGAGGATGGCGGATTAGATGGAACATTGGCCTAACCCAGCAGGACTCTTCTTATCTCCTTAAATTCTGACAGTCTTTCCTCCTTTAGGCGCTGAATGGCTTGGCCAGCTGCATCCTCTTCCAGAAGGCTTTTCAGACTGTCAACATCTGGCAAAGCCATTTCTTATAAGTGAGTTGTTGCTCCTCCTGCTGTTTCAGGAGAATGGACTCCATGGGTCACCTAGCCCAACAGCCCTGCAATGCAGAAATCACAGTAAAGAATTCCTGACAGATGGCCATCCAACATTGGTTGAAAAACCTCCGATGGAGGAGATTCTATCACCTTCTGAGGTACTCTGTTCCACTGTTGAACAGCTCTTAACATCAGAAAGCAGGGTGATGCCCAATCCACCTCAGTCTGCCATCAGCCAGCCCCAGGTGTGTACAAATTGTATTGTATTTTATTGTATTTCATTGTATCATATTGTGTCGTTTCGTATCATATTATTATATTAGGGGGAAGTGTGCATAAAATTCACGTTTTCATGAAAATAATGTACAAAGTAGCATACAAAAACTCACTGAATTGGGGGAAATAATCTTTGGAATTTGCTGCCATGAAATGAAGTGACAGCCATCATCTTGCCTGTCTTCCAAAGAGGTTAAAAGGTAAAGGTAAAGGGGCCCCTGACCATCAGGTCCAGTCGTGTCCAACTCTGGGGTTGCGGCGCTCATCTCGCTCTATAGGCCAAGGGAGCCGGTTTTTGTCCGCAGACAGCTTCCAGGTCATGTGGCCAGCATGACAAAGCTGCTTCTGGCGAACCAGAGCAGCACACGGAAACGCCGTTTACCTTCCCGCTGGAGCGGTCCCTATTTATCTACTTGCACTTTGATGTGCTTTCAAACTGCTAGGTGGGCAGGAGCTAGGACCAAACAATGTGAGCTCACCCCGTCACGGGGATTCGAACTGCCGACCTTCTGATCAGCAAGCCCTAGATACTCTGTGGTTTAACCCACAGCGCCACCTGGGTCCCTCCAAAGAGGTTAGGTTAGATATATTCATGGAGGATTATAAGGCTATCAGTGGCTACTAGCCATGAATCAGAGATACGGTAGCATGTCTCTGAGTACCAGTCGCTTTGGAGCAAAACTTGTGAGGGAGAGAGAGTGCTGTTTGACAAAAGTCCTACTTATGGATTCCCTTAGGAAGGGCATAATCCAATGTACAGCTACATCTCCATCCGCATGTATGTGTGGATGGTGTGGATCAAGTCAGCTCATAGCAGACTTTGCAAATATCACATTCCTTACGACATCCCTAATCACAGGGTCCCACTGCATGCATGACAGTTTAACCAGAACTAGTCAGACCTAGCTGAACTCCTTTCAGATTACACAAGGGCCTTCTGTCAGCTTCCACACCACTGATTTCTTGCATAAAAGTGTGCATGAGTAAATATCTCTTGTTTGGAAAGAAAATTGCACAGACAACCATTTATTTTCTTGCTCTGCCCTGTTGGGAGGACAGATAAAGGAGACGGCAACAACAGGGAGGCTATATATTTCATAGGAAGAATAGGTGAAGCCGGCCGTCCTCTCTTCTTCCAAATGGAATCTCTCTCTGTGTAACACAATATTCTATTTGTCTTCCTCGTTTCAGCATCTTCTTTATTCAGACTAGCGGAAATAAATAAAAATGGCCTCTTGTTATTCTTAGCAATGCATAATCCTTTCCCTGAATGCACACCCAGCTAACAGGCTCATTGGGCATTGTTATACGGTTGTATCCAATGGTGGCTTTGCCCTGACAGAAGAAGCTTACTCTTGTGCAAGTCAAGGCAGTGGGGGGTGGCCCATTAGAGCTATTGAGGCACTGCCCCATAAATCTCATTCTGCCCTCAACCAGCGCCTGCCTGCCTGCCTTTTTGCTTATAGCCGGTTCAGGGGGTAGCCCTGCCTGTCAACTTCCTCCTCTGTAGTTTCAGTGTCTGGTCCTTGTAGAATTCAGCAGAGAGTAGGATGAGGGCAAAACAAACATTAGGTGGCTCAGCCCGTCATTGGCTCTGGCGCCACCTACTGTTGGACTCCCTGCCTTCTGCCCTACCAATCCCAATGAGTACCAGCCACTGCTGAGCATAGGAACCAACTCCTAGAGGTTGAGGTACCTTTGCTCCCCCCCAAAATATTTGATAGCCCCCCCCCCAGTTGATGTGCATTGACATTCAAATGGTGTGTGTGTACCATGTCATGTGATCAATTATGCAGGGTGGAGCCCATATTTTATTCAAGTTGGCAGCCCTGCTGCTGAGTCAGACACCCAATATTTGCTGGTCCCTACTACAGAGTGTAACTGCTGCTGAACGCCCTAAAAGATATTCCTGAGTGCAGAGGGATACAGTTAAATGAAAACGGGATGCTGTGCTGTGCATGGACACAGACATTTTCTGCTAGTGCAATGATGTGGCATCCGTAGCTCTCCATACAGTGCTGGACTACAACTCCCATCACTCCTGACAGTTGGCTACACTGGATGATGGGGACAGGAGTCCAACAGTATCTGGAGGGTCTGAGATTCCTTGTCCCTGCCATAGGGCAAAGCCAACACCGGACACAGCTCATGGTTCATTGTAGCCTGTGCTGTAACTGGGAGATGGGTGTTCCCAGCATCAACGCCTTTGCCACTGTTGCCTCACCTTCCCCTGATCTAGCTCTAGCCCAATACTGCATTCCCTCCAATATTTCTCCGATAAAAATAGGGGCGTCCTAAGGAAAATCAGTACATTCCAAGATCAAATCACAAACCAGGACAGCTTCTGTAAATCCGGGACTGTCCCTGGAAAATAGGGACACTCGGAGGGTATGGTACTGTCCACTTATTTTGACTGTCAGTCTTTCCCACCATATTCTACGCGATTGCTGCTTATTTTAAAACAACAACAACCCAGATGTGTGAAGGACTGCACCTGGGAACTCCTTTATGCAAAGCGTGCATCACACACACCCTTCCACTTAGCTCTGGTCCTTCTCCTCTCCCTGTGCCCCTGGCTGCACCCCTAGCTTAGCAGCAGCCATGAAGATCAGGGGACATATGCTTCCCATCTCTGTGGCAAGATATATTAAATGGCTTGCAAACAGCTTAAGCCAGTGATGGCCAAACTTGGCCCTCCAGCTGTTTTGGGACTACAACTCCCATCATCCCTACCTAACAGGACCAGTGGTCAGGGGTGATGGGAATTGTAGTCCCAAAACAGCTGGGCGGCCAAGTTTGGCTATCACTGGCTTAAGCCATTTCACTTATTTTGTCGTGATATGAACTAAAACCATTTTTGTTCTATTTTAATTGAAAGCAAGAGTTCTCGGGATCTTGCCCATGCTATTGGATTCTGTGCCAGATGCCATGTCATACTGAGTCAGGCTATTGGTCCGGGGTTTCAGGCACAGATCTTTGCCCATCCCTACCTGGAAATATTGCTGAGGATTGAACACAGGACCTTCTGCATGCACAGCAAATGCTCTCCCACTGAGCTATGGCTCTTCTTTGAGAGCACAGTTATATCAGTGAGCCCTTGGCTATGGCACATGGGGCAAAGACGAAATGATGCCAAAGCTCCACTGAGACAGGGGGCTTTGAGTTCATTGAGTCTCCTGGGAGCTTTTTGTTCAGCTTCCACCTACGTGGCCATCAAAGTGTGACTGAGCAACATCACTTTGAGCTCTGTGTTCAAAGCAAGCCAAAGCCTCAAAGCAAAAGTCGGGGTGAAATGGTTGCTTTTCATCCGTTTGCCATTGAACTTCGGTACAAGGGTTTTTTTGTTTTTGTTTTGCTAGACTGATAGGACAGATATGATGAATGGCATGGGAAAGACCAATCTCAGACTTTGTCTGTCTGTCCTGACTTAATTGAAGTGATGCACATTTAAGTTTAAAGCGATGCATGTTTAAGTTTGTGGAACTCATTGCCACAAGATGGTTCCAGACTCAAAAGTCTAAACACATTGGAATTGCTATATAATGGAAATGTGCACAGTGGTAGAAAGATCAGGGTTGGACACTGGCGAATGTCAGATCACTGTAAGTCTAAAATAAACCAGTTCACGAATGAATGTTTCCTATGTACTTATTCTTCGCACTTTGATTTGACTCAACATGTGACAATTCACAACTGAATATGCGAATATGATTCCTTGGAAACATGTTGAGGGTTCAGTGGAAATGAGGAACCAAGGTTCTGTTGGTGGTGGCTGATTTGGGATGGGTTATTCTACCTTGGCACCTGATGCTGCACTCATCAAGTGGGAGAAATGTATGTGAAACTTCTCCTTTGAGAAGGGCTGTAGTTCACAAGGATGGTGGATGATCCAAGGGTGAATTTTCCACATTTGTGAGAAAACCCAGAGAGCCACTGTCAGTCTGTGGAGACAATGTGCTGATGGTCTGACTCAGTTTAAGGCAGTTTTCCACGTCCCTGTGTCCCGTTGCCATTTGCATTTCTTCTTAGAAATAAATAAAAATAGCCTGTATGTATAAAAAAAACAACCCCTTACTCTGAGTTACGCACAAGCCTGGAAACAGCAAATCCTAAAATACTCATCAAATCATGAAATGCGCCAATATTAAAAATGCACAAAGCAAACATCTCACAATTACAGTTTACAGTTGATGGCATTTAAAGCGTGAAACAGCTTTGAGTGAGGAGGAAAGCTTGACTGATCTGGGGGGGGGGGGATTCTGCTGAAGCTCATTTTCCTCTGCAGGCCCCAGAATGGTTGCAACAAAGTGGCTTTGAGGGTCTACTTTGATGCAAAGAGGAGAGCGCTCAAATTAGGTGTTAAGTTTTATTCCTTTTCTTTTTCCTGGAGAATACCTAAGAGCTCTTGCTTCAGTCCACAGTGTGTTCTGGGTAAATGGCTCTCCCCCTTCCCTTTTCTCATTATTATTGTAGCACGCTGCTCTTAATTGCATAATTCAACATTTTTAAAGGGTATTTGGATGTAATTTGGATGTAATTTGGATGGTGTTTGAAAGAAGTGGAGAATTAAATTGGGGAGGGGGACACACAAGAGAAAATTAGTATCCTTTAAAAAAAAAAGTGATTGAGAGACTCGCTGAGGCGGGCGAGGAGACCAAGACTGGTTGGTGGAGAAGATGTGTGAATGGTCTGGTGCTGTGGAGGAAATTCATCTTGGGGGTTCAAGTATGAAGACTTGGCTAGTAATGTGTTACAGGAGAGAATTCCAAGAGTCTGTGAGGGCATTTCCATTAGGCAAAACTTATATCATCTTAGCTGTCCATCTTTTAACCAACCAGTTTCTGCCACTCCATCATCCCACCATCTCACAACCAATTGCAGTCCATAAAATCCAATTTACACAACCCCCCCCCCTTTTACTGTACATGCAGAACCCTCCTTGTACCTTATATGTATTTATTTTTCACTCCAACAGTCAGCCATTAATTTCCGCTTTAACTGGTTCTTCCCAGGTTTGTAGTCAGATCATATTCTTGCGTATTTGACACTGGCTTCCCTAATAATGGCCCCACAAAAATTCCACCTTGGTGCTCATGTGAAAACCCATACACAGAGGATATGTGAAGGCAGTGCCGAATTTACATATAAACTAAACAAGCTATAGCTTAGGGCCCCACTCTCTTGTCCCCCCCCCCCAAAAAAACCTTTTTTTCACTATTAATATACTTCTTAATTGTATTTCAGTTCAACAATTACTTTGATAAAATACATACTTTGTTATGTGCAAATGACTTTAGATACCTATTGGGTCCATAAATTACCATAGAGCATATATTCAACACAAAAAACAGCGGCAATTTGTTGTTGACAAAGGACAGCTGGACATATAAAGGGCCCCATTACCTTCAGTAGCTTAGGGCCTCATCCAACCTAAATCCAGCCCTGTGTGAAGGGCCTCATTAATGCTTGCTTGCCATGATGCCTTTATTCTGTCTGCAAGAATTTGAGCAAAGGTAAACACATCTGCCCCTGTTCCTTTGCCTTATCGTTTAGCCTTGGGAATGGATTCCCTGCCACAGGTGTGCAAGGAAGCAATCACATCTGAGGCTGCCCACTTCATCTCTGATTGATTCGCTGTTCTCCTAATCAGCCACCAGGACTACTGGATCGTTTTGCTGTGTTGTTGCATCAAATGTGATTGTTTCATTCCACCGTTCTGGTTGCAGGGAGGCAGCAGAATTCACCACCCTGAGAGGAGGCTGCTCCATTGTCCCTCTGCATGTGTCCCTCTTCTGGGCTTGCCTCTTTTCCACGAAGAGGCATGTTTCCTTAGGCACAGAGTAGCTGGGCTGTTCTGCAACCTGCCAGTTCTTCCTGGTGCCCATTCTGAACATATGCCTCTATTTCTAACTTTTTAAAGTGTTCTTCTGATAGCAGGAGTTTGGGAGCCACTGGGCATGGTGCTCTTCAGAGAGGTAACTGCAAGGTGAAAGAAAGTAAGTGGCTTTTTATTTTTGTTTTGTGATCTCGGACATAAATTTTCCAGATTGAACATCCTGTTCCCCCTGCTTTCTTCTCCTGCCGCCTACTTCCATCTGATCTGTTTAATGCAAGCCGCACCTTTTCATCTGATTGCAATCTATTACTGATTGAGAGACAGAAATTTTGCCTGCGATGGAGCTGGGGGAGAGATGCGTTTAACCCTTCTAATCTTGCCTCTTCCTTTCTCCGTCCTTCCTCCTCCCTTTCTTAGAATGTAAGTTCACAAAAGAGACATTTTGATCAAAATCTAAAGAGAATTAATGGGGAAAATCTTAATGGGATTTTGGGAAAAACCAAAAACCCTAAACTAAATCTAAGAATCTCACCCTGTGGCCCACATCCCCCTTGATCCACTGGCCTTAAAATACATTTTAAACAAACCAAAACCCATTTTAAACCAGGAATTAAAATACAGTTTGCCCTGACAGCAGTCCAGTGATCAGCATCAAAGGCCTGTCTGAATAATAGGCTGTCTTAGCCTGCCAGCAGAAGGATAGCAAAGAGGGAGCCAGTCTGACCTCTCCTGGGAGAGAATTCCACAATCTGGGAGCAGCCAATCAAAAGACACTCTCTCTCATGTCACCACCACATACCCTCCAAGTGTCCCTGGACTACAAAAGCCACTCCAGCTCCTGTTTTGATCCCGGAAGGCTATTTCCCCTACCAGTGCTGCCAAGCTCAGGAAGGAAGCTAAGTTGACAGAGCATCCCATTGCCTCTCTGTGGGCTCTCTATGGCCGCTGCTGACAGTCTCTTCCCTTGGGCACTTCATAGCAACTGCTGGAGGGCGGGTGAGGAGGAGGAGGAGGAGGAGAGGCTACCACTGCTGAGGCCCTGTTGAGTGTGACACATTGGGTTCTGATGGGCAGGGGGAGCACAGGGCCACCCTGGGCAGGAGGAAAGGGGGAAAAGGGTAGAAGGAAAGGAGTCTTTTTGCTTTTTTTAAAAATGCTTTGTTTATCCGCATCTAATCTTGCCCCTTTCTAAAATTGATTTACTGGTGTGTGTTTTTCTTTTTGCAAATCTACCAGAAAAATCAAATCGGGATTAAGGAGTTTTCTCAGGACACCAGAGGATGTGTGTCTTGTGTCTTGTTGGTGTAGTGTTTGTGGAAATGCTCTGAGGGGGGCAGGGGGCATAAAATGGGGGGGGGTGTCAAGGAGGGTCAGTTGAGGGAAGTGAGAAATGTATCTATTTTCACCTAGGGGGTGTTGGAGGGCATACCACCAACCCATGCCTCTGATGTTGGTGGGACCAAGAAAAAGTCTACAGGAACTTGCTAGTCAATGGCATGGCTGCCAGAAATTCACAGAAGGAAACAAGGATAAGGATGGAATTGTGGACTGGTAACATGCAGCTCAGTTAGAGCGTGGTGCTGATAACGCCAAGGTTGCAGGTTTGATCCCCCTATGAGACAGCTGCATATTCCTGCCTTGCAGGGGGTTGGACTAGATGATCCTCAGGCTCCCTTCCAACTCTACAATTGTGTGATATGTTCACACCAAGGTTCACTGGCACAGGAAGGCAATTTTGGGTAGGATCAGGGCCAAATGTGGGTGGAGCCAACCCCTTTCTTCCTCCATCAGTCCCCCTTCTTCCACCAACATTTCCCCCTCTCTCTTTCTGCCACCCCTTCTCTCTCCTCCTCCCTCCCAAGAGGAAGTGTAGGTTGCTACTGCCAGAGGTCTGACCTTGCAGAAGGCTGAGGTTGCCCACCTCTGGTTTATTGTGTGGCTCAGAACCGTCCACACCAAATGCACTATTTCATGTTGCTAGGAACCTGCTGGATGCATTGATTCTGCGGTAGCCTGTCTTGCACTGATTTAAAAGCAAAGAGCATCTGTGTGAGTGTTGCTTCTAGTTAACGATTTATCTCAGGGCAATTTTGTTTCAAAATGAGCCCTGGTGGCTGCAGTGACTGCGCAGTGGCAAATTGTCTACCACAAGATACCTTTGTGTACATTCACATGCATTTATTTGGGGTGCGGCTGTGTCCATGCCGCTCGGAGATTTCACTCTCTTGGCGCAAGGGGGCTGAAGGTTGGACAACAGCAAAATCTCCCTGACCCTGTCCCTGTCCCCACCCCAGCAAAGCTGAGATCAGGATTTCCCCGGGCAAATAGCAGGAATTGAAGGCCATCCCCTGTAAAACAGAGAGAGAGAGAATGAGAGAAGACTCTGGCATGTATGTGACCTGCGTTCAGTAGGCATCTCTAGCCTCTGCCTATCTAGATAACGTTGCAGTTTACATGCATTGATCATTTTGAAGAAACCTGTGCAGGGGTTTTAATGTCTTGCAAATTGCTTTTTTCTTCTCTGCAATTTACATCCGCGATTGCATCGAGCATATTTAGGAGCTTTCCAAGACGCCACAAACAATGACAAATCTCTTCTGAAAACATTATTCCACTGCAGTAAATTTGACAAAGGAGAGCAGAGGGAGGGAAATATTACTTGGCTCCTTCCCCCTTTCCCGAATTATCAGGGCTCTGATCACCTCCTAACTCTTACCAAGCAACTGGTGCTTTTGCATAATGTGTCCCAATAGGGGGCACAGTCTGGAATGACAGCTCCCCCTATGAGAGCCCCCCCCCCTTGCTTGCAGGACTGCTGGTGTGCACAGGCTGAAATTTTATGGCTGGGTGATTAATGCAAAAGGCCTCAGGTCCAATCTCCTGGTATCTCCAGGTAGAGCTGAGAGAAGATCCTGCATGAAATCCTGGATAGGTGCTGCTAGTCAGTGTAGACCAGGCATAGGCAGATGCCTCCAGATGTTTTGAGACTACAATGCGGGTTCACCATCACGGTTAGCACGATTTGCGGTGGGGGCTTAACAGTTGCAAAGGTGGGGGCATGAGTGGTCACCATTTGATAGGTCCCTGGCTGTTGTTGGGCAAATTTGCATGTTGCAAGTTGATGGGTCAGCCACCTGGGTATTTAAGCCAAACAGAGAGGTTTCTCTTTCTCTTTGGTTGTGTTTTCAGATCCCCACCATCCCTCCACTGTTTTTAGGCCTCTGTGTTGACCTTGCTGTGCCACTCATGGGGTCGCCTGTATTCAGGGGCCTGGTAGGAATTTTTCCATTTGGCTGATTGGCTGGCGCCATCTGGTTTTTGCCTACTGCATAGCAAATAGTCACAACTTGTAAGGTTGACGGTTAGGCATTGGTTATTGGTTGTATATGGGGTCTTGTTGACTGTGTTGGTCCCTTAAGTTAATGCCTGCGTGTTGGGGACATTCCGGTCAGGAATACAGGGGCTCTATGCAGTGTCCATAACCCCGGTCGGTGGCCAGCAACACACATGAGCCCCTGGGAGCCTGAGGGGAGAGGGGAGAGCCTATGCACCCGGCTCCCTGTCTCTCCCTGTAGGGTTTCCCCTTGTTGACAAGGCGAGTTTATTTCTGTCCTCACGTGACAGTTGGAGAACCAATGCCTACACAACCATTCACTTATTTTATATTTGTATTTCAATAAAAGTTGTGGCCAAATTCATGCCAAAAACCATTAAACAAAAATTCTGTCTATGGTGTGAGTTATTTGAGGGGTGGTTTTGGGGACCTCCACACACAACTCCCATCATCCCTAGCTAACAGGACCAGTGGTCAGGGATGATGGGAGTTGTAGTCCCAAAACATCTGGAAGGCCAAGTTTGCCTATGCCTGGTGTAGACATAGACTGGGCTAAATGAACAAATAGTCTTTCTCAGTATAAGGTAGCTTCTTAATGGTCCTTCAATTGCAATGAAAGAGAGACAGTTCATCCAGGTACTAAGCATTGATGGTTTCTCAGTACAGGCTGGCATGGATAGATCCATCTACCTTTTTCACATGTGGTTTGTTAAGGGGGGGGGGACAACAAAATATCACATTTACTCAGATTATAGCTGGATGTCAGTTCTGGCTGAAGCCTGCAGCCTGGATAGCACCTAATATACACTCATTAGAACGCTACCTCCACCATACTGCATCTCAAGACTATGCTTTGTACCGAATATAGTAGGTACAAACCACTGTTGAACAATGGACGTCCACTAGTGCAAATGTTTGATTGCATGGCATTAAAACTCACCTGTCCACTAGCGCAAGACCCATTGCTTGTGTGGGCAGAGAACGTTGGCTATAGTTCTATGACTAGATATAGACATCTACCAACTTTTTAAATTTATTCTCCCACCCCCTTCCTTTATTTACCATTGCCAGATGAAGTCAGCCCAAAAGCTCATCTTGCAAATGCACTCTGACTCCTGGGATCCTTATCCCCTGAAGCTGAGCAATAACACAAAGTATAAACCAATATTCTGAGAGGCATATGCTCAAACATAATGGATAATCTCTTAATTGTTTGCACAACTGGGGACATTCTATACATTTGCCCTTTGTTAAAATACATAATCTACACCAGCACCTGATATTTGTAGTTCACTTTTCACATAAATTGCCATCAGACTCCACTTATCTAATTCCCTTTGATCGTTATCTCTATTCTTTAACATTGCTGCTCATTTAATCAGGCTTAACTGTCCACAAATCTTTCTAACAATATCTTGTTTAGTTGGTCTGTGGGTGTTTTTCTAAAGTCTGGCATATAATAGCCTTGCAGTGTTTAAGAGATGTAGAATCGGGATCTTGTGTGGTTGCAGGATTCAACTCTCAGTCAGCATAGCTTAGTAAGCAGATCAAAGGGTCTAGTGGAATTTCAACTTGTATTATTTCAACCACATTTACCAATACTGCTTGGCTTTGTCACACCTTTGCCACATTTTTTTTTGGGGGGGGGGAGCAGAACCAGCCTTTGTAATTTCACAATACAATGCAGTTTTGCATGCTATTTTCACAAACAGGTGCATTTTTATGTCCCTAATGTACACATTTGTATACATAATATTCGGTTGGAGAACTGTATCACAAAAATTCAGACAAGTGCAATTTTCCCCCTCTTGCTCTTCCGTGCTCTTAAGTAAGAGCCGCTGTTGTGGTATTTTGGGATGGGAAACAGACAGCATGTAACTTTTAAGAACTTATTTGCATGGGTGCTTGAAAGCAGAACTATCCTTTGAGAAAGAAGCACCTGGCATAGTTCCTCTGTGTGAGAGCTGTTATGTTGGACCTTTGTACAGAGGCAGGTTTGGCTCCCCCATTACTGGCAACTGCTGACTCAGCATCAAAATGCAGTCACAATCCCTCTGACTCAGCATTACCATGAAGAGGAGCTAGATTTACTGATGACTCCCCCCCACCCAATCCCATGTTCAGAGGCAAGAGAGTGACTGCCAATGGTTGCCCCAGGAAGGAGATTTAAAACTCGAAAAAGGGGTGCATGAACAAAAAAAGATGTGGGGAAGAATCTATGTGAAGATTCTTTGGAGACCTTTGAGGAAATATTTCTCCTCTCGTTCCGCATTATCGGGGTCTTCCAGGGATGCCACAAAATGGCCAGCGATTGAACATCTTGCCCATGTGATTATTTCATTAGCAATGTTAATTCCTCCAGGCTGGAAGCTTTCCTGGTGTTTGCATATTCATGGGCCTCCTCCTCTGCTCATTCGTATTCTGCTGGTGTTGCCTCCGGACACACTGTGAGCAAATCTGCCTGGGTGTCAGAAAGGCAGCTCTGTGAAGCAGCCACAGCGGGTGCGTGTCTGGATGGGAGGACATGGGTGAACAGGGAACCTTTTGTTTGCTTCCATTATCCACCCTCAACCCCCCCCCCCCTTAGGGGATGTTCTAGCCCCCAAGTGAAAAGCCATATCCATAATGTGCACCTACCCTGCCACAGAGAGAGCTGCGTGATCAAATGAAATGCCCCCTCGGATTGCCTCTCATTGGCTTTTCCGAAATTGAAAAACCACAAGGTACCTCCAAGAGGCCAATTGAGCTCTGAGCTCTGCTAGGGGTGAGGCGTCCGAGCAATCTATGCAGCAAGAGGAACTCCTCGCCATTGTTCTCTGGCAAGTCACCAGACTGTCACAGGTTTGATAAAGCCCGAGATTCTAACTGGAAAATGTCAAATAGCTCCGAACAGATTAAGGCATTGTGGAATCATCAGCACCTAGCCTCTCTGATGTTTATCTCTTCTGCATCCTGATGCTGTGAGCGCTGAAGCCAAGAGATGAGAGTGCCGCACAGCTCTGGGCTTTGGGTACCAAACTGAACCTGCCACTTGGGCGGCATGACGTAGATGGGGGCAGAGTTGCCCTGCCCCACATACCTCTATAGTGCAGGGATAGACAATGTGGTGCATTTCAACTGCCGTTGGACTCCCAACTCCTATCAGTCTCAGCCATCACAGCCAGCGGTGAGGGATGATGGGAGTTGTAGTCCAATAACACCCAGAGGCGTGCTCTGGTCCATGGGGTCACGAAGAGTCGGATATGACTAGATGACTAAATAACAACAACACCCGGAGGGCACCACAGTGGATGCACCTGCTATAGGGCCACAAGCTCTATTTCCCCAGCATTGCTTGACAACTAAATAACAGTGTTTGAAAAATGAAGTCCAAGCAAGCCTCATTTGCATTGGAACCTCTGGGCTGTGACCTACTATGGTCAGATCTTGTGTTCCCATAAGTTCCAACGTTTTCTGTCCCAAATCCGGGACACCCTCACATCAAGCTGCCCCTGCCCCCACCCCTCACCTGGCCAGGCCATCTTTGCTATGGAAGACCATGTAGGGAACAGTGACAACGTTTTGCTGGTCATTGCTAATCATTCTCCTCCTCCTCCTCCTCCTCCTCCTCCTCCTCCTCCTCCTCCTCCTCCTCCTCCTCCTCCTCCTCCTCCTCCCTTTCATTCACTTATTCTGTTGAAGCTTTGCCAGTTTGCATAAAAGAATCAAGGAAGTCATAAATCAATCTCGAGAGCTTCTGTTCCCTTTGGAGAAGAGGATAATAATAACAACCCTAAACAAAACCAGCTTACCATCAGGCGAAAGGAATTCCTAATGACAAACTTGGCTTTGCTGAGGACACCCGGGGCTTCAGGAAAACAAGATTAAGCTTGCAGTGGCCAAACTCTATTACTCCATATATTACCGTGGGCTGCTGGACTTGATGGTTCCTACAGGTGGAAATATCACCCTATGAAAAAGTGAAGGCAGATAATAAAGCTCAGTGGCTCGGGGGATTGTGAATTGTGTATGGAATGTTTTGCACTTTTCTATAGCTGGACTAACCTTTAGTGAGGGTGGCAGTGGTAGGCATCTGCTCTGGTGGTTGCCGCCAGTGAGATGCCCACCATTGTTCCTTGGGGAGAGGGGGAGATTTAGACTTTGCAGGCACCCTGGGTCTGTGCATTAGGTTCCAATGTATGCTCTGAACATAGAGGGGCATTGTGCTTCATTTGAGGAATTCTTAGTCAAAACTGGGTCACACGTTGTCAGGAGACAGAGAAAGGATGAGTTCCCATCCATGCAGCAATGCCTCCACACCACGCCAAGCTGTGTGTAACTAGACTCTTGAATTTCTTCAACCTTTGTGGGTCGATAAATAGGGGGTGTAATTTCCCAAAATTTCTCCAAGGGGAGTATAAGTACCTCAGAGATTTCTCAGGGGTGGTGCCCACAATTAGCACATATCCTTTCGTTCTCCGTCCCCTGGCATTTTATTGGTCGCTGAAAATGGCAAGAGTAAGCAGAACTGTAAGAGTAAGTGGAACTGGTCAACATTTTGCATGAGAACATAATAAAAGCATTGCTGGATCAGGCCAATGGCCAATCAGATCCAGCATGCTGTTCTCACTGTAGCCAAGCAGATGCCTGTGTGAAACCGACAAGCAGGATTCAAGCACAGGAGCAACTCTCCCCTCCTGCGGTTTCCAGCAACTGGTATTCAGAAGCATTGTTGCCTCCAACAATGCCTAGTAGCCATCAATAGCCCTCTCCTCTATCCTGCACAGTGCTCTGGGATTAGCATCACCCAAGGACATTTTTTGGGACTGGCCAGCCGGAAGATATTCTGAGAAATTTCTGCAAAGTGTTCCATTCCCCCCCTTTTCCTATTATTTATTTAATACATGTACACTCCACTCTTCAAAAAATCATCCCCCACAAAGTGGCTTACAACTTCATTTCAAATTACAGCAGCATTGCAATGATTTAGCAAGTTTTAAAAGATCTTTTGAAATTAAGTCCACAGAGTTTCTAAGGATAAAACCACCACCACCACCACCTAATAATAATAATAATAATAATAATAATAATAATAATAATAATAATTTATTTATACCCTGCCCATCTGGCTGGGTTTCCCCACTCAGATCCAAGAGATGCACAATATAAGACCTCCGAAGGCCACTGAGAAGGCATTTGTCCATTATACATCACAAGTGATGAGGTCTGCTGGATATTAGAAGAACTGAGTGTTCTGTTTCAGTGTAACTGAGGGTGCTCAAGGGGTTGACCTTTGGCCAGCAAAATAATATCCAATAAATTTCAGCTCAGCATCTACCCCAAACAGCATTATGCCCAACCCCAGAAAACTGGATGGTAACCATTGCATGTGTATGGGACAAAGTAAAGAAGTATACTAAACACACTTTTGGGAATGAGGGATAAACTTGCAAAGTTTATGGGGTTGAACGGGTTTTCCCATTGGGTCAACAGTCTTGCTAATTACAACCCATTTGCTTGGTTTCATAGAACGTGATTTGGACATCTGAAATTTGGGCCTCGTACTATGTTCATGCTTATTATTATGGCTATTTAAAATTAAGCCCTGGATTGTCCTCCTTGGTCACACCAGTGTGTGACAAAGGGATGGAATGCCAAAACTCCAATTCTACCCTATTTTCTGAAGGACTTATGGGAGCGTCACTAAAATTGATCTGGGACTTTCACTGCCCTTTGTTGGGCTCTAACCATATGTATGGTATTTCCTGGTCATGAGATAATAATGATAAAAAAATAGCTATGGGTTTTCCCAGTAAAATGGCCTGACTCATCCCTCACCACAAAGAGGTCCAGCTGGGATTGGTAATTTAAAGCCATTTCTGCACGTCCACTCAGCAGTGCCTTTAATCCCCAGACGGAGGAGGCAAACTCGTTAGCACAGGAGGCAATAAATCTCTGTGAGCTCATGAACTATTTACAGCAGTGCTGAGTAAGCCATCCGCCATTATATATCAATTCCTCCACTGTCCTCTTAGTTTGCCTTCTGTGAAGTCTGAAGACAAAAACTTGTGAGAAACTCCTGGGGTCTTGGTTCCAGAGCAGGGGTTAGAGGACCTGTGGCTCAGCAAGTGTCACTGGGCTCCAAATTTATCATTAGCCCCAGCCATCTTGACAAGTGGTCGGGAATGATGGGAGCCTTACAACATCTGTAGGGTCATAGGTTCCATCTATTTTTCAAGGACAAGAGTCTCATAGTCAAAGACTTCTTTGTGGGGCCATTGAAAGACGGGGTGAGGGACTCCAGAATTTGATCTAAACATTTTTTGTCTGACAGTGTGATCTTCTGTGTCTCTACTCAGAAGGAAGCACTGAGTTTAATGGAGCATACTCCCAAATAAGTGTACAATAAGAATGGGCAGGGACCCAGGTGGCGCTAGGCCTAGGGCTTGCTGATCAGAAGGTCGGCGGTTCGAATCCCTGTGACGGGGTGAGCTCCCGTTGCTTGGTCCCAGCTCCTGCCAACCTAGCAGTTCGAAAGCACATCAAAATGCAAGTAGATAAATAGGAACCGCTACAGCGGGAAGGTAAACGGTGTTTACATGTGCTGCTCTGGTTTGCCAGAAGCGGCTTTGTCATGCTGGCCACATGACCTGGAAGCTATACGCCGGCTCTCTCGGCCATTAATGCGAGATGAGCGTGCAACCCCAGAGTCGGTCACGACTGGACCTAATGGTCAGGGGTCCCTTTACCTTTACCTTTTAAGAATGGGCAACCTTTTGCCCCTGAGAGACTTATTTGGCAGTAGATGGGCAGTCAGGGTCCATACCAGTTCATAGGACAACTATTTCTATTATTACTACTGCAATGTACATATTAATCGACTTTAAAAGCACCACCCCAAGACAATCCCACATACCGCTAGGTGGGAAAGCCTCCCAGAACTGTGGAGAGGACTTCTGAGATATCTGGTACTTGCAGGAGAGACTTTCCCACAGAATAGAGTGATCTACAGGTGTATAGGGGATCAAGCTGTCTCTATAGTAAAAAGTGGATGGCAGGGACTGGGCTGGTGGTGAGTGGGAGCATGCACACATGCATTTATTAATGCACACTCATTTTATCTCTCTCATGCACACAAACATGGCTTACCCCTCTCTTCTCCTTGTTCCTTCCTGCCCATTTAAACCAAGCACCTCCCAGCCTGCCCAACAGCTCTTGTGCAAGCTAAGAGGAGTGTGGGGAAGACAGTGTGCAGTGATAGCCCTCCCCTGTCAAATTGCATTCCCTCCTCCTCCTACCAACCAAGCATCTGTTTGATAGATGAGGGAACTGAGTATGCATGGGCAGGATGGGACCCAGTTTTAAGGGAGTGGTTGTCACGCAGCAAAATTCAGTGCCAGGAGAGAAGCCCTTCCTCACACAGCACATACCGTAGTTAAACTAGGGAACTCTCTCCCACAGGAGGCAACAAGGACCACCAACTTGGATTTGCTTTCAAAGAAGATTGGACAAATCCATGGAAGCGTTTGAAAATGTGTTTGAAAATGCTTTCCCCATGTTCCTAGAAAATTAGCTTTGAACAACCCCTGGATAGGACTGGCTCCTTTCTTCTTCTTTTGCATTATTTTTTTGCTTGGGTCAACAAACACAGAGGGTGAAGAATTGGATTAAATATACCGAGGCTTTGATTCTGCAAATTGCAAGGTGCGGATCTTCCTCATTTGACTGAAAGGAAACAGCAGCAACGACGAGTGCCCAAAAACCGAGCTGGATTTCCCATCGCCTCTGGAAATGTGCCTCAAACAAACTCTCCAGCCGCCTGTTTAATTCCCTCAGCACAGCTGTGTTCAAGTCGCTTTGCCGCCGCGCTGTCAGTCCAACCTGTTCTTTTCAAAAGTATTTTGTCATGGGGCTTATGGACCAAGGACACTCATTGCCTGAGGCTTTATATCTAGCAGTTTGATCTCTTGAGTTGTGTGGGGGGGGAGGGCCATAAAGCTGCGGCGCCAGTACCGGTGAGCCTCTCTAATTCCACGGAGAGGACCCAGGTTATTCCTCTGCCGGGAGTACTAATAGGATTCTAATAGGTTGGCAAATGGGATTTTTTACAACTGCCATTCTGCAGTTACTGAGACGGTGTGTCACTGGGACAACCCTATAAATCCAACCGGCCCGCTCCCCAGAGATCGAACTGGGGGAGCGGGGGACTGGAAGTGAAGAGATGACATGGAAAATGGAGAAACATTAAGTGTCTTGTGCTATGAGGAAGACACATTGATGCCCTAGAAAGAAAGACCTCAATCACTTGCCTTTGAGGCGATGGGTATTAGTGATGTTGTCTGGGGGTTCCTTTCTCAGTCTCTCTGGGGACCTGGTTCCCCTTTCCACCTCTAATGCACTTAGGAGAAAGTACAGGGGACTAAGAGTGGCCACATCAGGGGTGTGTGTGGGGGAGTACCCTCGCTACACCACAACAGCCAACACATTGGAAGGCATAGCTTATATCATCAGAACCCACATCTGTAGCATGTTCCACATCCATGAACCAAGACTAGGAATGGGCAAACATGCTAATTTCAAATTCTCTCTGCTTATCATTTTACCTATCGTAAGGTCAGTTCTCTACATTTCCACATAATCAGTATTCCCGTGCAAATTTCTCCTGATAGCCACATTTATATATATATATATATATATATATATATATATATATATATATATATATATATGTATGTATGTATTTTGCCTAAAATACAAGTTTTTGCAAGCATTTTCCTCTAATGATATGCATTTTGCATCATGTTTACACAGATGATACATTGCACTCTGGTGTTTGTGTATGTGTGTGTGCACAGGGGATAGCTTAGTTAAGTTGAATAACTCAGTTGGTAGAACATGAGACTCTTAATTTCAAGGTTGGGGGTCTGGGCCCCACTTTGGATGAATGATCCCTGCATTGCAGGGGGTTGGACTGGACAATCCTTATAGCCCCTTCTAACTCCCCAGTTCTATGATTCGGTGTATGCTACTTGGCTCTAGAACTGCATTACAAAATTCACATACATGTGAATTTCAAAGGATTGGTCAGATTTTGCTCCTCCTATTGATTCAGCCAGTGAATTAAGTAGAGTTGCTTTTAAAGGCAAATTGAACTGTATTTCTTCCCCATCCCAAGCAACGAGCCACTGACTTTTGTGTAATGGGTGTAGTTGTATTACTCAAACCCATTGAAAGTCATATTGGGAATCATTCAACTGAAATTTGAACATTGCTTTCAATAATCTGTATGTTGAACAAAATTGCATATAAAGTTATGTATATTAGGAGGGATTTGCGTGGAAATTTCTACAAATTTCCATGTGGCTCTTTTCTTTATCTTTTTTTAAAAAAAAATCAAATCACCATCATCTTCATACATTTGCAGAAACGGGACAAAGTAAGCTTAATATTGAAAAATATGAGAAACAAAATTCTACAGATTAGTTGCTACCTCCTCTGGGGAAAGACTTGCAAAGCTAAGGTGCCACTACAGAGAAGGCCCTCTGCCCACCTAACCTCTGATAACAGAGGAAGTCAGAGAAGGGCTTCTGTTGCTTATCTCAGAGAGAGATTTGTATGTAGTAGGAGTTGGGAGGGAGGAGCAGCAGTACTTACTGGGTCTCCTATCGGCAGCATCACTGCAAATTACTGGGAGGAAAAGTGGAAGGATCAAGGTGGTAGAATCGTAGAGTTGGTAGAGACCACAAGGGCCATCCAGTCCAACCCCCTGCCGAGCAGGAAACACCATAAAAGCATTCTTGACGTATGCCTGTCAAGCCTCTGCTTAAAGACCTCCAAAGAAGGAGACTCCACCACACTCCTTGGTAGCAAATTCCACTGCCGAACAGCTCTTGCTGTCAGGAAGTTCTTTCTAATGTTTAGGTGGAATCTTCTTTCTTGTAGTTTGAATCCATTGCTCCGTGTCCGCTTCTCTGGAGCAGCAGAAAACAACCTTTCTCCCTCCTCTATATGACATCCTTTTATATATTTGAACATGGCTATCATATCACCCCTTAACCTTCTCTTCTCCAGGCTAAACATACCCAGCTCCAAACATACCCAAATGCACCATGAGGAGCACTGGATTGGTTCTGCTGGTGCACCTGCACCACATCAACCTCCTCACCCCGTTGCCCTTCTTGCTCTCCTCCCTGTTAATTCATAGTGATGCTGGCAATGGGAGGTCAGGTCAGCATGGCTGCCCCGCCAGCTACTTCTTCTGTTTGGCTTCTTTTGCATGAGGTGTTGGTGAGTTGGTTGCTAGGCAGTGTGCTGTGGATGAAATGCTACGAGAGAAGCCCACTCCTTCCAGCTTTTGTATCATCCATCCTTTGTTCCTTTGCCTAAAGCAGAAGCTTATGAAATGCTAAATGTCAAAGTGAAGGGCACACTGCACCTGAGTTCAGCGTGGAGAGGCTCACTTTGTGGTGCAGCAAGTAGCAGAGATGCTGATATGGCGAAACTGTCTTTCTGATGCTGAAGTGGGGATATACATTCTCCACTACTTGACAGAGGAAAATAGATTCCCTGGCTTTACATTAAGTGAGAGGTACCTTGTAAAGCAGTGAGCAAGCAAAATCCCAGGGAGCCTCTTACACGGAGGTGCACTGACCCTTGAAAGGGCATTAATTTGAATTTCCAGTCTACCTGATCTGCAAGACTGGAGGGGTCAAGAAGAGTTTCAAAAATGGTGGGCTCGGAGGAATGTAAATTGTTCCCAGGCAAGATCGGAACCAGTGAAGGCAGTGAAGGTCCTGTGTGAGTGACTGGAGGCGGTTGGAGGATGGAAGGCGGTTAATGGATTGAGGTTGAATCCTGACAAGACAGAAGTACTGTTTGTGGGGGACAGGACGCCGGCAGGTGTGGAGGACTCCCTGGTCCTGAATGGGGTAACTGTGCCCCTGAAGGACCAGGTGCACAGCCTAGGAGTAATTTTGGACTTACAGCTGTCCATGGAGGTGCAGGTCAATTCTGTATCCAGGACAGCTGTCTACCAGCTCCATATGGTACGCAGGCTGAGACCCTACCTTCCCGCAGAGTGTCTCACCAGAGTGGTGCATGCTCTAGTTATCTCCCGCTTAGACTACTGCAATGCGCTCTATGTGGGGCTACCTTTGAAGGTAACCCAGAAACTACAACTGATCCAAAATGCGGCAGCTAGACTGGTGACTGGGGGCGGCTGCCGAGACTATATAACACTGGTCCTGAAAGACCTACATTGGCTCCCAGTACGTTTCCGAGCACATTTCAAAGTGTTGGCTTTGACCTAAATGGCCTCGGCCTAGTATAGCTGAAGGAGTGTCTCCACCCCCATCATTCTGCCTGGACACTGAGGTCCAGCGCCGAGGGCCTTCTGGCGGTTCCCTCATGGCGAGAAGTGAGGTTACAGGGAACCAGACAGAGGGCCTTCTCGGTAGTGGCACGTGCCCTGTGGAACGCCCTCCCATCAGATGTTGAAGAGATAAATAACCACCTGGCATTTAGAAGACATCTGAAGGCTCAGGGAAGTTTTTAATGTGTGACATTTTAATGTATTTTCAATCTTTGTTGGAAGCCGCCCAGAGTGGCTGGGGAAACCCAGCCAGATGGGCAGGGTACAAATAATAAATTATTATTATTATTATTATTATTATTATTATTATTATTATTATTATTATAGAATTTCCTCTGGTGGGGGTAGGGGTGGCCACCAACCCCAATGGCTTTAAGAGAGTGTTAGACAAATTCATAGGCTGCCAACAGCTGCGAGCCACAATGGCCGTGTCCTTCCTCTGCTAAGAGAGGACGTATGCCTCTGAATGCCAGTTGCTGAGAATCAAAGGTTGTCAGAATGCTTCTGCATTCAAGTCCCGCTTATGGGCTTCTTATGGGCCACTTTGAGAGTAGAATGCTGGACTAGATGGGCCATTGGCTTGATAAAGCATTTTCTTCTTACATTCTTATGGGGGAACAAAACACCATTTATGAAACACCACCCAAATGGCAAATTGTGGCAACTTCTCTGTAGCCGGGCTGTGATGATGTGACTCAAACAACAGGGTGGGGTACTTTTCCTATTGAAATCTAGGAGGAGTCAGTCTGAAGCTCACTCACATCTCACTTCCATTGCCACAGCACATGTGGAATGGTTTTAAGATGTTTAATTCTGTTAGGCGTGAGCAGGTCATAGAAACATAGAATTGTAGAGTTGGAGGGGACGCCAAGGATCATCTAGTCATTTTGCTTTTGGTCCATGCCCATTTCACATGTGTACATTCCTAAGTACATCCCATCCTGTTTTGGCATTAATCTGATTTGTTTCTTTTTAAAAAGTATGCCAACAAGCAAACAAACATGTAAATAAATAAAGACTGGATGACCTTCAGGGTCCCTTCCAATTCTGCAATTCTTCTAAAACAAAATCTTATTCTAAAAAATTTAATTACAAAATGGGCATTTAAATAGAATCAATCATCTATCTAAATGTATTCTATTGTAAAATACGCTTTAAAAGTATTTTGGTACATTGGAGTTGGGGTGGAGCTTGGAATTGCATTGCAACATTCTGAAGGGTACTAAATCCAAAGGATAATTAATTATGTTCTGATCTGTGTCTTAATCCAGGAGGTTCAAATTGGTTAGAGAATGAGGAATGGACACAATTTTCCTCCATCCTTCATCTCCCTGTGAGATCTTTCAAATCTTACTCTCCCGTCTGATGAGGTGTCCCTGTCTCAAACCAGTCACTGTCTCAAACCACTGACTGCAGCAGCAGAACTCAAGAGCCCCACTCTTTGTGCTGTTGTGATATCATCGTTGCACTTGTTGCCAGTTGTGAAGATAGCCAAAAGGTAGTGAGCGCCATTGGGCTTCCAATAGCTTATGTATACCTGTTAATTTTTTGCCCTGTCTTCCTGAGCTCAGGCCAGCTCACCTGCTTGACAGGCTCACTGGCTACTTACAACCTTGCTCCCAGCCCTGACATTCCCAGGGTTTGAAATGGGGTGCATATGTGGGTTGTGGGGTCTGGAAGATCCTGTGTACAAATGAAACAGGTACAGCTCCAAGTGAATGGTATGTCCTATGCACAATACAGGAGGAGCATGGAGGGGCAATGATTGAGCCCCATTCTTAATGCACTGATTTGTTTTCATGGAAAAATAACACCAAACTAGGCTCCCATAGTCTTGGGGGTTTTGTGCTCTCTTGGTTGCGGTGCAACTGACAAGAAATCAGCATTCCTCTGGCATTCTGAAAACAGCATTCACAAAGACCTTATGATGCTGTTCTCTAGCCCCTGATTGGTAAAATGTAACATCCACAAGTAAAACTTCTTCTGTGACTTGAGGGCAGAAGCAGTCAAACCTTCCACAAGTGGGGAGAAGGGAGGGAAAACTTCAGCCTCACTTTACTTGGTTAGCACCTGACTCAACTGCTCAAGCCATAAATATTGTATTGCTGTATCCAATCTCAGTTTTGGATTGATTTTTCTCCAAGCCTGATCACAGTAAGCCCGAATGATAGGATTATTGTTCGGAGCAATCACTGCCCAGCAATTCCTTCCAGCTGCTTCCACATGCTGGCAAATAGACAGCTCCCAGTTCCATTTTGCAAGCAGTGGGACATTTTTTATATATATTGTGCTCACCTGTAAATTGATATGGTACAGAAAACAGTTTGAGAGGATGAATTGGATGCTCCCAGTCTAAAGTGTCCGTAGGTCTTGTGGGTGGGCTGACTCCTCTATACATCCCTTTGGGACTAGTGTTAGGGAAGGGCCCATCAGGTTTGACTGGCAGAGAAAAGGATGGAGGGGGAAGTGTTCAGAATGCGGAGACCAGGTAGCTAAGTGCATGGAGCTGATTGAACCTCACTAGTGCTTAAAGATCTACAATAGTTGTTGAACAGAAAGGGCCGTAATGTGGTGCAAGCTGCAATTGCAGCTTTTGACTCTGCAAAAAGATCAAAGCAGAGAGGAAATTTTTTGAGCAGATTTGTATTTTGAAATGTAAGGTGAAATGTATCCTCACAAATGTATCGTGGCTTTTGCATTTGCGGTTCCCTCGTTGCGAGAAGCCAAGTTGCAGGGAACCAGGCAGAGAGCCTTCTCGGTAGTGGCACCCGCCCTCTGGAACGCCCTCCCATCAGATGTCAAAGAGAGAAACAGCTACCAGATTTTTAGAAGACATCTGAAGGCAGCCCTGTTTAGAGAGGCTTTTAATCTTTAATAGATTATTTTATTCTTCTTGAAAGACCTGCATTGGCTCCCAGTACGTTTCCAAGCACAATTCAAAGTGTTGGTGCTGACCTTTAAAGCCCTAAACGGCCTCGGTCCAGTATACCTGAAGGAGCATCTCCACCTCCATCGCTGTGCCCGGACATTGAGGTCCAGTGCCGAGGGCCTTCTGGCGGTTCCCTCGCTGCGAGAAGCCAAGTTACAGGGAACCAGGCAGAGGGCCTTCTCGGTAGTGGCACCCGCCCTGTGGAACGCCCTCCCACCAGATGTCAAAAAGAAATTAAACTACCAGACTTTTAGAGGACATCTGAAGGCAGCCCTGTTTAGGGAGGCTTTTAATGTTTAATCGACTATTTTATTTTATTTTTCTGTTGGAAGCCACTGAGAGTGGCTGGGGAAACCCAGCCAGATGGGCGGGGTATAAATTATTATTATTATTATTATTATTATTATTATTATTATTATTATTATTTATTATGAATGCAATTTGGGGGAATGCAATAGCAATTTGAAGTTTAAGGTTTGAACAACTGCGAGGCAGGACTTGCTTTTCAGCTGTGGCATCAGTCTTCTATTTGCATTCTTCTGCTGGGATTACTGAGCGCTTTTGCCTTTTGCGCAGTCAGAACAGATAAAGGGGCGTTGGAAGATCCTTTCTGTCTCCTTCAAAATGTGCAAAGGCAAAGAAAGTTTATGGTGAAATTTGAGGGGAGTTATTAAGAAGTAAATATCTGTATCTATTTCTGTGTATGATCCTGTGTTTGTTAAGGGTTTGTGATTGTGTGTGTACTTGCCCCCCCCCAAAAAAAACAACTTTGAATCTGGCTCCACCCACTGCTGGAATGCATTCACTCTAAGCAATTTCTAGCTGTAGTATTATGCCCCCCCCAACCCAGTTGTCTGCCCTGAACAACCTAGGCTTGGGCTCCTCACAGGACATCCTTCTCTTATGACTTATGTGAACCTACCTACATGTTAAGAAACTCTGTTAAGGCCCAAATTTGAGTGTCCTATCTTCTGAGGTGAGGTGGTTGGCTGCTGGAGGAGAGAGTCCTTTTGGTGGTGACATTGAATAATCTCTCTGCCAACGGAGTAATCCAGTGCTCATCTATAGCCAGTCTGTCAATTTTACCTCTGTTCATCAATAAGTCTGTGCCATTCCATTTCCATATTATTCTGCATTTTATCTTTAAACCCATTTTCTCTCAAAATACATACATTTAAGCTATTCTCTTTTTTTGTTATCTTATGACTGTGTCAGAACTAGTGGTGGAGGAGAATTTCATTCAGTGCACAGAGAGCTTAACCTAAGTTCTAATGCATTGATTGGAGCATATTCATGTTTTAGATTTTGCTCTTCTCCCAATTTTTCCATGCATTTTTGGGCATACTTAACCTGAAGTGAACTTTCCCATTGAAAGTAATGGAAAGTGGATTAAGCCGTTCCAGATGGGTCCACGGAGTACTCAACCTGAAGCGTACTTAACCCGAAGTATGAGTGTAATTGGTTCTGGAAGTCCGTACTTAACCTGAAGCGTACTTAACCTGAAGTGAACTTTCCCATTGAAAGTAATGGAAAGCGGATCAATCGGTTCCAGACGGTCCGCGGAGTACTTAAACTGAAGCGTACTTAACCTGAAGCAAACTTTCCCAATGAAAGTAATGGAAAGTGGATTAATCCATTCCAGACAGGTCCGCGGAGTACTTAAACTGAAAGTACTCAAACCAAAGCGTACTTAAACCAAGGTATGACTGTATTGAAATATAGGTCCATAAATAGGATGGAATGGACTTGTGAATGAACACATGTGAAGCTGACATGGACCAGAATGAATTTATTAATGAACAGGTGTGAAATTGACACACACTGGAAATAGGCTGGTCTTTCCATCCCTATTCAGAGCATTCAATGAGCAGAAACGGCAAGTTGTTAAGTGAGCCCTAATCTTCACATCACTCTGGAAGGTATGAACGAGGTCAATTCCTATCAGAGTTGACAAAGATCGAATTTCTCAAGTATTTCTATCCCTCTCTGGATACACTCAGCAATGACTTACCCATCTTATATTGATTGAGTGATTGATTTTGAAAAGTTTTTATACACCTCTCTCTTGCAAAACATCTGATCGGTGTAGCAACATTAAAACAATCCCTTTAAAGGCAACAAAGAACAGTCACTCTAATTACTGGCTACATTTTCTTTCCAAATACTGTACTGTAAAAACAAATGCATGGGTCTCCATCTCTGAAACTCTTAGTTGCTGCCTGGTACAACCACCGCCATAGACATACTCCTAGCCTAGTGGTCCTCTGGAGAGCTCCTCTCCCGCTCAGAAGCCTGGTGGAAGGCAATGTGCTTTGCTATTTGCGGGGTCCACTGCAGAAGTCTAGCTAAGCAAATGCTTGCCAGTTCTGGCTTCAGCATTTTTCGCATTCTGGAATCTGGAATCGGCACCAGGCTCAAAATGAAGAGAGGTAATATCACCCTTCCTCCAGCAAAGCACTTTAGAAGAACTGTACGCATATGGCGCTAGCTTCCTCCACATTTCCACTCCAGCAGACACATTGGCTTTCTGCACCTGGCATTCATTTGGCCCTCACCACCTGTCAAAAGCTGTTTAGGCTTCTAAATGCCTCCTTCTTGGAAAGTCGCTCCCATCCCGGAGGCCTCAGTCGCCTGGTTTTGAGAACATAAACAACAGTCTTTGCCGAGGCTCCAAATTAAATCAAAATCTAAACACCTGAGCTAATGGGCAACTTGGCTGAAAGGAGCTGGCACCTGGAGCTCAGTATTGCTCCTCCCTTAATGGATTAATGCTAGTGGCGAAGGAACCTCAGCTTGTTGTGAAATTCCTTTAAAAAAAAATATTAATGCTTTTCAGGTTTATGCATTTCCCTAATTTTACAATCATTTTAACACTTCAAAACTTGACTTCCTTCCCCCTCTTTCTGCAGTTCCTTAAATTTATTTTTAATACCTTCTGCATATCCAAATTAGCATAATTTACTCATTTATTCATCTACTTTAAATCTATACTCTTATAAAACTGCAGGTTATTACAATAACCCTGTCAATGTTCTTATCTGCTTGCAATTTATCCGTAAATTATTCAATAAACCACCTCCATTCTTTTATAAAAAGTTGGTTGTCTTGATTTCTTATTCTTCTGGTAAGTTTCGCCATTTCTGCACATTCCATAAGTTTTTCTATCCATTCTTCCTTTGCTGCGACTTCTGCTTCTTTCCATTTTGGGGCAAGTAGCATTCTTGCCAGCCACGTTGTGAAATTCCTCATTGCTTCAGATTTATTTCTCCTCTTTTGCAATGCTTAATGGTTCTGCCCACCTTTGCCCTCTTGGAGGACATTCCTTTTGTCAGAACTCAGCTACTAGTCCGATTGTGTGGTGCATTTCGTGTGTGTGATGTGCTTGTTTATGTATGTTCGGAGGCAGTAGTTCCAAGAAGTGATTTCCATGCTCAAGTAGCAACCCCAGGTGAATTGGAATATTCTGAAACAGCCACAGCTATGGAGGTATGCTGCCTGGATTTCACTATTATGCAAGGTGCACTTGAATGGCACTTGAGAGATCTGGGTTTGGCCCCATGGGACCTTTTACATAAGTCTGCTTCTCACACTGCGAGGTTACTAAATTACACTCAGGGCTATGCACTCTCTCACACAAACAGATTCAGAGCAAAACTCACGCAAGACTAACTTTGATGTAGTGAACAAAAGTATTGTACAGAGATTTGATTGCATCGCTGCAGAAATGGGAATGCTTTGCTAAGGCAGGGGGAATCCAGAAAGGAGAAGAGAAATGGGGCTGTAGGCATATCGGGAGCAAGCAGAAACAGTTGTAGAAAGTATGAACTCACCTCCCTGAGAGCTGCAATTAGTCTAATAGAGCCATAACTGCCTGTTGTACAGGCTTCATTATTCTACTGTTGCTCTTCATATGTTTTGCAGAGTTTAAGGGTGCCTCTCCCTCCCCAAAAAAATCAACCCTTATTGCCAAGAGATAGTAGGAAAGACAAAAGAGTGCAGACAATAGAATGGGCCACAGTTGCAAATGGAGCACACCATCTCACCTATAGGGAATGCCATGGTGACACAAAGGCTGGAGAACAAGTTATCGAAAGTTGCCAACCATGCATTATTTTAGAAGAATGGACAGCATGTGTGCCAAATAATTGGTATTCTGGTTTGAAAAGCCAGTGAAAAAGCCAGATTCTTCCAGGCTCCATCTGTAACTCGCTGTACTGAGCCAATGTTGAACAGCAGCTAATCTCTATCCAACATGCCACGAGGGGGGAGAAAATCTTTCTGTTCTGCTGCACTCCTCAATCATTTAATGTGGGGTGAGGATGAAAATTGGGGTTGGGCGTGGCTTGGAAGAGGAGGGCATGGCTTCAGGAGTGTGCGGGGGGGGGGGAGCTTTATGAAGAGGTCAGGCAAGCCAGATTGGGTCCACAGTTTGCAAGTTATCCTTTCCTGGGTAATAGAACGCCAAGGAGAACAAGTTCAAATACATGCTCAATCACATATATCATCAGTGACCTCACACTCCCTCAACCTATCTAACTTCATGGAATTGTTTGGAAAATAAAAGGTAGGACCTGAGATCTGAGCTCTCTTTTTTTTAAAGGAAAGGACATTCTTTTCCCTCCTCCTCCTCCTCTTCTTCTCCATTCATGTCTCAAGCCCCCATGATTTTTTTTTTAAAAAAAATCAGTACATGGCAATTGTAGAGTAGTCAGATTGCGGCTAGCCTTTCCGATCATGGTGCTATCAGAATCTGTAACCAAATGATTCCTTTTCTACTTGATTTCCGTGTCCATAGCTACTGCATTAACAAGAGATACCCATCTGATGAAGTGTGCATGCACACAAAAGCTCATACCAAAATAAAAACTTAGTTGGTCTTTAAGGTGCTACTGAAGGATTTTTTATATATATTTTGTTTCGACTCAGACCAACACGGCTACCTACCTGTAAAGGGATACCCATTGTTTGTTTATTTTATTTTCTATTAAAGGTTTTCTTGGTTTACAATGGGGATACCCATTGTTAAACTAGAGGTGGGAAGTTTAAAGGGGAATGCCTGCCCTCCATTTAGCAGACAGCTGTGACCCTGTGAGATATGGCCTTGTGGCCCATTTGTGGGAAGGATCTGCCACTGCTTTTCTGTCTTGGGCCATAAAATTTGCCTCAGCCATTTCCCAGGCTCCCGTTTCTGGCCCCATCAGAAAATTGGAAGAGTCAGCTCTCTGTCCCATATACTCCAGGCAGTTTCAGGGCTCTTGCTCCCTGAGCAACAAAATCCTTGGCAGAGCAGCTGTAGGGTGTGGGCTGTGAGCAGACAGAAACTTGCACCTCTTTTGGTTGTTAGGGGAAAAAAATATTATAGGCCTGGGAAAGTGACAAAATAGGCCTGGAGTGAGACACCAGAACATTAGTTCTACTAAAGGTAAAGGTAAAGGGACCCCTGACCATTAGGTCCAGTCGTGACCGACTCTGGGGTTGCGCGCTCATCTCGCATTATTGACCGAGGGAGCCAGCGTACAGCTTCCAGGTCATGTGGCCAGCATGACAAAACCACTTCTGGCAAACCAGAGCGGCACATGGAAACGCCGTTTACCTTCCCGCTGTAGCGGTTCCTATTTATCTACTTGCATTTTGACATGCTTTCGAACTGCTAGGTTGGCAGGAGCTGGGACCAAGCAACGGGAGCTCACCCCGTCACAGGGATTCGAACCGCCGACTTTCTGATCAGCAAGCCCTAGGCTCAGTGGTTTAACCACAGCGCCACCTGGGTCCCCTAGTTCTACTAGGGAGCTACAAAAAAGCACTTTTTGCAGGGAGAGGGGGGTATTTCCTCTAAGATTGAAGGTGTTGAATGGGGCTTCAGAAGCGTTCTTTTTTAAATTGTGTCTTGCGGTGTCATTTTAAACTTCATTTTTTTAAAACAACAAGTTGCCTGCATGAGTTTGGCTTTAGTTTCGATTTGGTATTTCCTTCTCAACAACAACAATCTTTATTACGGCCCATAGACCCATCAATTCGTTACAAAGCGATACCCAATAAGAACATCCTGCCTTCAGGTGTCAAAAATATTTTGTTCAAACTTAGAGTTGGGATCATTGATTCTTGCAACCACCGATAGAAACTTCGCCACTGCTAATGTTCTAGCGTTTGACCGGTCTTCCAAGAGGAACTTGATATAACACTCCTCCGATTTTCCGGGGAATTTCCTTCTCAGAAAAGAATCCTTGTAGTAGAAGAACATCTGAGGCAGGTTAAAAATAATAATTCTGTTTTGTATATTGTCTTGTTTTTGTACATTCTTTCCTATTAAACTGATTTCGTTTCAGAAAAAACAAACAAACAAACAAGGATTACCCATGGAGAACTGCTAAATGGCAAGAGCTTATGGTGTGGAAAAGATCCTTGATGTCTTTCTCAAAGCCCCAGGCTATTTCTTGGCTCTTTACAGCCACCCCTATTCCAGTACAGCCCTTCTGTGGTTGGGGAAAGCAGGGTGTTGGATCCAGGACTCAGAGTGATGGGAGTTCCAACTCTCTAGTGTTTCTCAAAGGGTCCAGAATTGGATCTACTTTCAGAGACAGGAACCACCAAGTGCTAACATTGTGTGGCACAGACCAATGTATATTTAATCACCTGTCATCGAGGGACAATTGTCAGCAGCACAGCAGCTTGCAAGGAGAAAAGAGTCTGGGTTGCTCAGTCACCACTTATGAATGGACAGGAGCCAAAGAATTTGTAGGTCAGAAGTGCATCCCTTGCTGCACAAACCATAACCTTGTATTACCATGCACCAATTAATCTAGAATTATGGCCACTACTGATTCCCATTGCAGTTCGCCTTTTGCTCACAAGCATGCACTGAAAGGGCAGGAAAATAATCACACACTTATGCTTCATTTTTACCACTTTGGATGCAGGCAGAATGGAAGAAGTTGAAATGCACTTCACACATCCATGTTACATGAGTTCGAGCACTGGAAGAGTAAATCACAGGGGGAGGCAGAATCCTGATGTGACCGTGCAATCACATCAAGATTCCTTTTTAGGCTGATTTAATCAGCACCCATATGCACATCAGTGTGCATCTGCAATTTGCATGTAATACATACAGGGGGGTGGGGGTGGAAGATTGCAGCAAGTTGTCTGTGCGGCAATTCCAAAGTTAATTTTAGAAGTTCCCCACATTAACCCCAAAGGCAGGTGGGGCTGAGTGGGAAGCAGAATGAAGTCATGGAAATCATAATTGAATGGGATGAGGAAAGTCTGCTCGTCCCTGATATACTGAGGCTAAACCTGTTACTTCAGAGATCTCCAAATCATGAAGACAAAGAGTCTGGCACATCCACCCCTGTTAAGTCTTCTGCATCTGCTAATGACAACAGGTTAGGTCATTAACCTGTGGCCTGCCAGATGTTGTTAGACTCTGCCAGCCTGGCCAATGGTGAGATGGGAGATGATGACCCTTGGAGGGCCATTGCTTAGCCATTCCTATGTTACAACATAAGGGGAAGATGCTAGTGGCCATATGATGCATTTGGCTACAAAAGGCAGGGCAACCTTTCTTCCCTTGCAATGTTATGCAGAGGGTGCACCATTAGTGTGTATGAAATATATAGCACTCTGCCATTAGAAACAAGCAATCCCGCTCACATGGGATTTTGGGCATTTCCCCCTAATTGCTCAAAAATCTCAGCATACAGTATTCTCTGTCATTTTAATAAAGGGCCCCTGACCACCAGGTCCAGTTGTGTCCGACTCTGGGGTTGCGGTGCTCATCTCGCTCTAGATGCCGAGGGAGCCGGCGTTTGTCCACAGACAGCTTCCGGGTCATGTGGCCAGCATGACAAAGCTGCTTCTGGCGAACCAGAGCAGCGCACGGAAACGCTGTTTACCTTCCCGCCGGAGCGGTCCCTATTTATCTACTTGCACTTTTATGTGCTTTCGAACTGCTAGGTGGGCAGGAGCTGGGACCGAGCAACGGGAGCTCACCCCGTTGCAGGGATTCGAACCGCCGACCTTCTGATCAGCAAGCCCTAGACTCTGTGGTTTTAACCCACAGCGCCACCTGGGTCATTTTAATATCATCAGTCATATTATCCCCACATTTCAGATTTTAGCCTATTGTGCTTTCCTGTGTTAGGAAGCAGCCACAAGGCTGATCAAATGCTTCAAGTGTCCCCCTGGCCTGTGGTCTTCACCAACCCTTTGAGCAAACAGTTGGGATTTTCACCCACACATTGAAACTAGATATAATTACCCAAAAGTGAGACACAGAACGTGGAATAGTTTTCAGGTGTTACCTTAATAATATTCTATAACCTGCTGTAGGCTCATTTTCTACCACTGTCAACATTGCAACCATATCAGAAATCAGGTGCCCTTACTACCACACCCTAATGACTCTAATCTGCATTCAGAGAAGCTGTTTCCATCTCTTACCCCTCATTGCTCCACCAACAAACTCAGATGTGCTATCAGGCATATACAATCCTATACTGAAGCCAATCTTCCACTGAATGGGCGAGCTGCCTGTGCCACCAAATTATCCCAATAAAAGAGTACTTTGTTGAGCAGGCCTCTTGGGCGGCACTTCTTTGCTGCTGCAACTCTGCTTAAATTTACTTCCCTCCACGCTCTTTTTATTTACCACACAAAGCTTTGCTCTCTTTCCCGATGCTTTTAGGAGATATTATATCACTCAAATTTATAGCCTTCTTCAGGCAGCCTACCTTTTTTCACACAACACCGAGGGATCCCCCCCCTTTAAGCCAACAACTGAAGAGTTAGCTTGAGTGTTTCAGGGTTTGTCCATTGTCAGGGAGCAAGAACTGTGAGAGCAATATCCTTTGGATTGATCATATATGTCCCTACAATTTTCTGCTCCGAGGCCCAGAAAAACAGCTTGTAGCAAAAGCCCGAAGTCTTGTGGAGGGGGGGGGATCACATTGAAGAAAGGAGAGAGGGGAATGCAGAAGGATTCAGGGGAAAATTGAAAGTAAAAGATCTTACTTCAATAAGGGCACTAATGCAGACTGCAGCCAAGATAGCCGCACCTTCAAAAGAGGCCCCTTCCTTGTTGGAGAAAGCAAATGGTAACAACATATTAAGAGAAGAATTTGCTGCAGATCAAGAAGCCATGAACACTTCCAATGGGAATGAAACTGACAGAACTTAACAGGAGGCTTGATGCTTTAATACAGGCATCCCCAAACTGCGGTCCTCCAGATGTTTTGGCCTACAACTCCCATGATCCCTAGCTAACAGGACCAGTGGTCGGGGAAGATGGGAATTGTAGTCCAAAACATCTGGAGGGCCGAAGTTTGGGGATGCCTGCTTTAATAGAAATAGCTACAGCCACAAAAGAACTAAGACAAATCCATGACAAAAAGATCAAAAATATGTAGATATATGCAACAATCTTGAAGATACAGAAAATGGAAGTAAGGTAATTTATTTTTGTTTTGCTTTTTGTTTTTTTGAAGAGGGCGTTGAAAAAAAATGATCTTGAGCAACTCATTGCTTCATGGCTTGAATCACTGCTTCCAGTTCTCATAATCTCTGCTGATAAATTTGAATGGACACAGAGTGCTTGAGCCCAAACTGCAGGAGGGAGCTCTGTCCCACCATTATATAATTGTCTGATTTGGCCACTACAGGAAGAAAGAGAAAGTGTGGAACAAACTGAGGAACCTAAAATCCACAAGTTATTAAAAAAACAGTCCAGTTATGGTGATACAGGATCTGGCTTCTGAAATACTTTTAAAAAGGGAGAAGGATTGGAATCTACGTCCTTGTATGATTAAACTGCAAAAAGCTGGAATTAAATATCCGTCTTATTGTCATGAAAGGATCAACCCTGCTCACAGCAACAGACTGGAAGCAACAGATCCTCTCAACACTCTTGGAATCAGCCTACCTCTGGAATGGCAGCAAGGAGGAAATGGAAGAAGAACACACTGAACTTTCTGATGGAGGTTGGGAGTATGCAAACAGGAAGCTGGTAGTGATCCATCCTGGCACCTCGCCATGTTGCTGGAGGGGCTGCCCCACTCAGTACATATCACTTCATGTGGTGGGAATGTGCAAGAATCCAGCCTTTCTGGAATCCGTTATTTCAAGAAAAAAAAACACCACAAAACAACAAGTGGAAGACAACCCAGAATTAGATTTATTAAATATATTACAAGACAATAATCTGGATTTACATAATAAAGAATTAATAAGCCGTTTAATACAAGATGTGAGACGCAACATAACTAGACAGTAGAAATACCTTTTCCGGCACCATGATAGGCAATTGATACATAACAGCTCTCCTTGAGAGATTAACAAATAAACTATGGTTGACATGTGGACAGATCAAGAAAGATGGCTTTACCCTAGTGTGGTATAATTTCATAACATATGCCAGTATTCCAGAAAATGAACAATCAATCAGCATTTGGCTCAATCCAGTTGATCTAAATGTAAGTGTAAATGTAAATTATTATCTTCACTTTGAACGTCCCTCCCACGTTCATCAATAGACCAATACTTTATATTGTTTCATTGGTAACATAAAGAGGGAATATGACTATTATTCATACTTCATCTAAGTATAACCACAAGGGCTCCTGATCAGGTGGTGTTGTGTTATTTATCTGTGAACTCTGTTGTATCCTCTTTGTTTTTGTTTAAACCAAATCAAGAATTTGCACATTTACCACTAATAATGAACTGCATGTGAATCATGTATTCACATACGTGGGAAGACATTCAAACAGCCAGTAAAGCTGCCAATAGTATGGTTTGATCTATGGTGAAGCACTGCAAGTCATTGCACAAACTCTTGTGTCTATTGCAGTGATTCAAAACTTACACGATGATGGTCTTCTGCTTTTGAGTGGGGGAATTATGGACAGTAGCCCAGGTCTATGCCTTTGAACAGGGAACAGTCCCCTCTTAAACATGCATAATGCAATCGTCTATATGGAAATAGGGGAAAGATGAAATCCTATTAGTTCAAATTCATGGATTTGCTTTGCAAATGAAGGCCCTCAACATATGATCTCCCAGGATACTTGGCTTGCCCAGATACCCTGCCACCAGCAAGGACATTGAGAGCAGCTGCCAGGCTCTGCTGCCCAATGGGATTCTGGGAATAACTTGGTTCCAGTTCAGATCCTCTTGCAAATTGAATGGGCATCCCAAAGAGACGACTCAAAAAAAGAGAGAGCTTGTTTTGATAGATGCACAGAATATTGCAACAAATAAATAAGTGCAAACACTCTCTCTTAAACCATAACTCTCTGTGTTATTCCTCTTTTGGGTAGATCTTGTGCAAAACCTTCTACTCTATTTGTGGTCAGAGAAATCAAGGAGTGTGTCACTAAATTTGTCCAGGGGGAGGAGAAATTCAACAACAGTTTTCTTAGGGTTGGGGCAAAAGTTGCTGCAAGTTGCATATTTGTCTGTGGTCAGGAAGGGAAATTGTTCCGGGGACTACAATGGATATTATTCATTCATGTTGTTATCCCACACTTCCCAGTGTGTTTTCATATCATTTTCCTTATTGCAAAAAAGTCACAGGGTGTGTGCATTGTGCAAGAGCACCAAATCAAGTGTGATCGCATCATCTGAATTGGCAGGTGTGTGGGTGCATCCCACCTGAAGCTAACAACCGTCTGGAAGCACCCTAGGGAAGGAGGGAAATTAATACCTCGTCCGTTTTCTAGCAGAGCCTCGTTGAATATTCTCCCACCTTGTCATGTAACGGGAGAGGGGAAAAAGTTCGTGGCATTGGGATTATAAGTGAACAAATGGCCCTTGCGCTTATCGAGTGCCTCTGCTCGGCTCGGGCATTTAATCACCTGCAAAAACCATTTATGGCCTCGTATACTCCTCTTCTATGAACATTAGCTCTTAAATGCCCAGCATAATTAAAGGTGAAGCGGCAGTGCCTGCGCTGGGCTTCCTATCCAAAGAAGGATAACAGATGAGGTAGGAGTTCTGATGGAGTTCAAGGTGAGCGCCGTAAAGCCTCTTTTCTGCCTGTGTCAGGGACATTATTTTAAGAATGTATAATTCCGCTCTCGGAAAAAATTGAGGCTGGCTCAAATAATAATTCAGAGTTAATGAACTTAGAGTTATGGCCCTGGATCCGAGCTTTCCCTCTATGCCTCCTTCCGTAGCCAATTTGGCTTGTCAGTTGTTGGAGGAGGGTATTGAAATGACCAAAAAGGTTTGCAGATAAATTATTGAAGCCTGGTTCTTTTCCCCTTTCCGTTATTTTACAATATTTTGTTTTATTTTTTTAAGACAGACGAGTTAAATCATATGATGAGTTTGGAAATAATCTATCGGGTCTCTTGTTCAAGACCTTTCACATTAGCAGCGAGACAGGGAATAGCTTGCTGTTGGCTCAAAGTTAATGCTAAATGATAGTATGAATATTAGCCCCAGTTAGCACCAGTGCCTGGCAACTGTTGAGTCTTAAGCAAATCACAGCTAGGGAGAGTTGGAGAATAGCTGGAATGCCCTGTGCCCTGCAAGGATCTGCATTAGAGCTAATTGTTATTTAACTGAAGGTGACTAGCAGGTTCAGCTCACTGGGTGGGATAGAGAAGCTATGCTAGCTCCCTGGCAGGTGAGTCACTGCTGCATACCAAGAGGAGTGAGGTGGCAGGGAGGTTGGTGCAGTGCAAATGCACCAGCAGGAGCACTGCTCTGCTGGTGCCATGCACCTCACCAACCTTCCCATTGCCTCACCCTTCCCGTTAATCACCAGCAGCACCCTCAGTCAGCTGGCTAGCATAGGAGCTCACCCCCACCCTGTAAGCCCATTCTGCCTTTCACTCTCAGTTAGATAACAATTTGCTGGTCCATAATGCTCTTCTCCTGAAACTGTCACATTTCATTAGAAGACCTTGGCAATGGACTCCAGCCATCAAGATGCACAGTGTCTTCTGTATCACCCCTACTGACATGTTTGTGGATGCCGTAACATGAAAACATATTTTATTTTGGGGGTTGAAGGGACCTGGGACCCTAGGAGTTGGCACCTATGGGAGTGGGGAAGCTGTTGCTGGACTGCAACTCCCATCATCCCAGACCATTAGTCATATTGGCTG
This sequence comes from Zootoca vivipara, assembly GCF_965207765.1. NCBI lineage: Eukaryota > Metazoa > Chordata > Lepidosauria > Squamata > Lacertidae > Zootoca > Zootoca vivipara. The sequence continues at coordinate 27,341,704 of NC_142597.1, read as the reverse complement.
GGGCTGATGGGAATTGGAGTCCAGAAACACCTGAAGGTTCTTTATACAGTACATGAACTAGAGTTTACACAAACCACAGTTCTTGGAGTTCAAATGTGACTGACAACTGTGGCTTGTTTAAAATCTTCTGATGGCTTCCTCTTGCATGGCTTAGGCTTGCCATGACTGTATCTGAACCAGGCCAAAAGAGCCTCTTTGCAGAAGCGATGTTGATTCTTTCTCAGCACTGTATATCCTGAAGCAGTTCTAGGCTATTCCATTTCATCAAATTCTGCAGGAAAAGCAACTTGGCTACCTGGCCTGCTGTTTGCCGGTGTGATGTGTACATCACTGACAGATCCTTTAAAAAAGATTATCACTTAGCATTTTAGTCACACATCTTGCAGATCATTTTCAGAATCATGACCTGTTTCTGGATATTCTGGGAGCAGAGAGGGAGTTAAATCAGTCAGCTAAACAATTTATGGTTAATTGTTTGTTCAGCTTCACTTGTTTCTGGGCCCTGGTAGGTCCCACCTGGAGTCAGGGAGAAATTGGTTTCTCCATTAGCTTTTCCCAGCACTCTGTCCCTTTTATTGAGTGTTTTTCTAAAGGTAGGTAGGTTCACTTTAGATTGAATTTCAGGCTTGGCTGATCTTGCAGGAAAAGCAACCTCTATAAATATGGTTGCAGGTGCTTTTGATGTGGAGAATGCTGGTGTCTGGGCTTGGAAAACAGGTCAATGGGTCATCTCTGCAGCAGGCCTTTCAGAGCAGGAGCAGATTACACTGGTTAGCGGGAGAGTTTTCAAAACTGAGGTAAACCACAGGGTTTTGAACCTTCCTCACATCATTTGGTAGTGCTAAGCAAGCTCTGACTGCCATCAACAGAGTCTGTGGGAGCACCACACCTCTGAATCAGAGGTCCAATCTGTGCAAATTAGTACATTGCTGAATGCTGCCCACTACAAAAGAGGCCTATTTTCTTTCTTGCCACCTTCACAGGGAGAGGGAGAAGTTTTCAAGAATTTTTGCCAGATAAGGCAGTGTTGTGCATAACTAATAAACTCAAGAAGCAAAAATAAAAAAATAAAAAAATCCTTCAGTAGCACCTTAAATACCAACTAAGTTTTTATTTTGGTATGAGCTTTTGTGTGCATGCACACTTCTTCAGATACAGTAAACTCAAGAAGGTTACTGAGGGACCTCGTTTTGAATTGGGGGTTGTTGGTTTTTAATAAGCCAACTGTGATTTCTGAAAGCCCCGTGCTCACTCACAGTGGCCAACCCAGAGTCACCACATGATGTTGTGTGATTGAAATGTCATTCCAGGAAAGCTGGAAGCAATTATGCATGGCATTCTGTGCCAGTATGAATGCACACATGACCTTTATAAAACATGACTGCTGAGCTGGGGTAGGTGGGCAGGCTGTGGCAGGGAGATTCCTTGGCTATTTCATAGAATCATAGAGTTGGAAGAGACCACAAGGGCCATCCAGTCCAACCCCCTGCCAAGCAGGAAACACCATCAAAGCATTCCTGACAGATGGCTGTCAAGCCTCCGCTTAAAGACCTCCAAAGAAGGAGACACCACCACACTCCTTGGCAGTAAATTCTACTGTCAGGGAATATTGTCTTTATCAGCAAGAGCATGGCTGAGGACCATGAAATATTGGATCTTCCTGCATTACAGAGCCCTATCCCCTAACTCTCTCCTGTATGATCTTTTAAGTGATAATATAATTTACAATCTATCATTGATTTGTAGGAGAAAATTGAATTCGATAGGGCTTAACTTAGTTGACTTTGAAAATTCTGATCCCAAAGACATCTGGGAAATTATTAGGAAGACTCTTATAGGAAAAAGTGTTCTCTCCATGCTTGAGGTTGCAAAGCACAGCACCTGTTCTCCTCTCCATTTAAATCTCCCTCTGTGCAGAGATTTTCAAAAGGGATACATGACAAATTTGAAAAACCACGAACTGTGTAGGCTGTTTATGCTGGCCAGATTTAATATGTTCCCCTCGATGATGGTGAGAGGAAGATATTTGGGTCTCCCAGAATCAGAGCGTCTCTGCAAATGTAGTAAACAGGAACCTGATACTTTGGAGCATATTTTCTTTTCCTGTGAATTTGGAACTCATGCCAGAAGACAACTATTGGAGGCCTTGCAACTCAATTGGCTGATTTCCAAACTACCAACCGTTCAGGTCCTACTATCGGACAGGGATGATCAAATTACTACAGCCGTAGCTGAATTTTTGAGTGCTGTCCATGCAGAAAGGCTGGGCCATTACAAAGAGAGTTAGTGCTCCTTAATTGGTAGGTGGTGTGGCAGTGTTTGGTGTAGTATTTATATATATCTATACTCTTCCTGGAGTTAAGGAACTGACTGGGATAAGCCTTGCTCAACTGAGTCTGTATTTTATATAATCTGTATATAAATTTTATGTGATAATGTGTGGTTTGATATGCCTAATAAAGGATATTTGAACGGTACTGTCAGGAAGTTTTTCCTAATGTTTAGGTGGGATCTTCTTTCTTGTAGCTTGAATCCATTGCTCTGTGTCCGCTTCTCTGGAGCAGCAGAAAACAACCTTTCACCCTCTTCCATATGACGTCCTTTTATATATTTGAACATGGCTATCATATCACCCCTTAATCTTCTCTTCTCCAGGCTAAACATACCCAGCTCCCTAAACCGTTCCTCATAAGGCATTGTTTCCAGGCCTTTAACCATTTTGGTTGCCCTCCTCTGGACACTTTCCAGCTTGTCAGTATCCTTCCTGAACTGTGGTGCACAGAACTGGACACGGTATTCCAGGTGAGGTCTGACCAGAGCGGAATACAGTGGTACTATTACTTCCCTTGATCTAGATGTGATACTCCTATTGATGCAGCCCAGAATTGCATTGGCTTTTTTTAGCTGCTGCATCACACTGTTGACTCATGTCAAGTTTGTGGTCTACCAAGACTCTGTTCATAAGGTAAACATAGCTCCCATCCTGTGAAGTTCTACCTCCCTCTCATTTATAGAAACATATTCACTTCAGCTCTCTCCTCAATAGAGAGCCTACGTGGTATAGTGGTTAGAATGTTGGACTAGGACCTGGGAGACCAGGGTTCAAATCCCCACCTGGCCAAGAAGCTCATTGGGTGAACGTAGGCCAGTCACTGTCTCTCAGCCTACCCTACATCACGGGGTTGTTGATACTGTATTAAATAAGTAGGGCAGGGGTACCATTTATGCCACCTTGAACTCATTGGAAGAAAAGAAGGGATACAAATGCAATAAATAAATAGTAAAAAAAAAACCCAACCCAAACTCTTTAGACATTTATTTACTTATCTATCTACCACCCTTTGCACAAGCCACAGCCTTTTGCAACAGACTTTTTACGATGAAATCAAACAGCATAAAATGAATTCATAAAATCTATTCTTTAACAAGCAGTCTTTAAAATAAACAGCACAGCAACTCACCAAATGATTATTACTGTCTCTCAGCGCCTTTGGGCACAGACCTGGGACAGCAGACTCTGGAGAAAGATGGCGAGGCAGACGGGGTGGAATGGGGAGAGGAGTCTGAGACAGCATAGCGAAGCCTGTCTGAGGAAAGCCCTTTCCCGTCAGATTGCATATTGGAACAGAAGTCCCAGGATCTTCTTCCCTCCCTATTGGGGAAAGTGTTCTGTCAGAGGCTGGAGAGAGCTCAGAGCTGTGGATGTGTGGCGCTGATCAGGATTCAGGCAAGGAGATGGGTCTGTTATTGTCTCCTAGACCTAGGCAATGCTTTCTCCAGTGGGAACAGTCACACCCACCCTGACAGAGTGTGTTTCTGCAGATTAGGTAATCTTGCAAGACTAATTGTGATAAGTCAGCCATGGCTATAAACCTTGGCTATAAAGCTTTCTTGGTGGGCATGAGAACTTAATGACTTGTGCCTTTTGTTTTGAACTTTATGCCCTGATTTCCCCCCAAAATCAGAGGCTTTTTAATTGGGTCATATAGGACAAGAGATTTTAAAAGGAGATCAAGTATTATTTATGTATGTGACAACCACAGCAAGGACTTTGTTAGCCCAAAAATGGAAAACCCAGGAGTTACCAACGATCGAAGAGTGGCAGACGAAAATGATAGACTATGCGGAATTAGCAAGATTGACTAGCAGGATCCGAAACCAGGGAGAGGCAAAGTTCCAAAAAGACTGGAGTAAATTCGTGGACTATATGGAGAGGAACTGACGAAGATTAAAAACACTTGCAGGATTGAAATAAATCCTACAAAATTATTTTAAGTAGAGGGAGTAAAGGAACTGCGAGATAAGAGTTGATAAGAAAACCAAATGAGAGGAAGGAGGGTAGTCAAGCTCGGCAGAGCATTGGGAATTAGAGATAGATGAATTAGATGTTAAAAAGAGAAAATTTGTGTGTGTTGTGTTTGTTGTTGAATGTTTTGTTATTGTTGAATGTGTTTATTTGAAAAATCTAATAAATTGCATTTTTTAAAGAACTTTATGCCCTGATCTTGAACATTGGAATTATGGCCTTGCTCCAATCCCGGTTCACTCTTCCACCATATCTGTAGGATCTTTGAGGCTGAGTTAGCTCTTGCCCTCTGTATCGTACTCTGCTTGAATAAAGGTCTTCTCATACTCCTCAGGAAGAGCCACTGCTCTCACATTTGCTGCTGTGGTAGCCAGAACAATTATTAATAGCAGCAGCAGCAACAACAACAAATCCATTTGCTTACTCAGGTTTCTTTCCCTCCAAACATCCGTCGAAAAAGGTGTGCAGTTCAGCACAGCCTAATGCAAAGAGTGGCTGAGTCACCGATTGTTAAGAGACCACAATTCCCATCACAGAACTAAACTTCTGAGAGTGGTTTAACAGCCAGTCCTTTCCAGGGAGCTCTGGGAATTGCAGCTCTGGGAGGGGAATAGTAACAACTCTCAGCACCCTGAATACACTGCAGTTCCCAGAATTCTTTGGGGGAAGCCATGGTTGTTTCTTCCCCTTCCAACTTATATGCAGAATTCATCATGCGAAAGGCTGGACTGGATGAATCCCAAGGCGGAATTAAGATTGCCGGAAGAAAAATCAACAACCTCAGATATGCTGATGACACAACCTTGATGGCGGAAAGTGAGGAGCATAGCCATCATTGCCTAATCCTTTCTTTCCTAATCCTTTCTTTCCATGGTCTGAAGCTCAACATCAAAATAACCAAGATCATGGCCAATGATCCCATCACCTCCTGGCAAATAGTAGGGGAAGAAATGGAGGCAGTGAGAGATTTTACTTTCTTGGGTTCCATGCTGGCTGCAGATGGTGACAGCAGTCACAAAATTAAAAGACGGCTGCTTCTTGGGAGAAAAGCAATGACAAACCTAGACAGCATCTTAAAAAGCAGAGACATCACCTTGCCGACAAAGGTTCGTATAGTTAAAGCTATGGTTTTCCCAGTAGTGATGTATTGAAGTGAGAGCTGGACCATAAAGAAGGCTGATCGCCGAAGAATGGATGCTTTTGAATTGTGGTGCTGGAGGAGACTCTTGAGAGTCCCATGGACTGCAAGGAGATCAAACCTATCCATTCTTAAGGAAATCATCCCTGTGTGCTCACTGGAAGGACAGATCCTGAAGCTGAGGCTCCAATACTTTGGCCACCTCATGAGAAGAGAAGACTCCCTGGAAAAGACCCTGATGTTGGGAAAGATGGAGGGCACAAGAAGAAGAGGATGACAGACAAAGAGATGGTTGGACAGGGTTCTTGAACATGAGTCTGACCAAACTGCGGGAGGCAGTGGAAGACAGGAGTGCCTGGCGTGCTCTGGTCCATGGGGTCACGAAGAGTCGGACACGACTAAAAGACTAAACAAAAATAAATGGTTGTTTGAAGTAGTAGGAGACTGCTTTAAATGTCTAATGCCAACAGGACCTTAGAGAGAGCAGGGGACACCAAATTCTCTAAATATATTCATTTCCTCCCTAGTTTCATTCTAAACATGTATCGTGTGTGTTTCTGTGCATGTATACATGCACACACCCGCACACACATTACACCAGAGATAGACAATGCCGTCCCCTCTAGATGTTGTCGGCTGCAGTTCTCATAATCCCTTACCATTGACCATGCTGGCCTGGGCATTAACAAAGGATAACATGTTTGGTACCCCTCCAAACTGGTCCTTTTTCTCACCCTTGTTGCAACTGCTTTTCTTCCCCTATTGAATTCATGTTCCGTTAAATAAATCCCTCCTTAGATTCCTCTGAACCCTTCAGACCAAGTAAATTATTATTGTTATTATTATTAAAAATAACTTTTATCACACCTAATAGATTCTAAAAGCTTAGATGACAAGAAGCTCGAGAAAGTGAGAACCCTGATTCCATAGGCCAGAATGGGCAATGTATTAACTGGGAAAGAAAACACAGAGAAGTTTTGTAACACTGATGAAAGTCCTATGGGATTTCTACCTTTTTTGCCACATTCTTGGCCTTATTCCAGATCTCTGGAATTCTAAAGGCACACCAGTCGTTCCTTGTACTTTTTGCTTTGCTTTCTAGAGAGCTATTCATCCAATCCGAGGGCTCTCCTTTATTATTTATAATTGCTCATCATTGAAGTGGCACATCTTCCTTAAGAGGTCTTCTTTACAAAAGGTCTAGTGAAAACATGCACATGTTCACTCTTTTACCCATTGATTTCATATGTGTCAAAATTCAACAAAGCAGAGAACTTTACAGTGGCATGCTTAGCTTAAAGCTGCTCCTTACAGTCGACAGGTATGAATCCCTTCCCAAAGTTCAGTTGGAAGTGAATAAGAAATTGTATGCTTAAGAAGATTGTCTCCCAAGCCTGCCTGATGTGTGTGTGGACTGGAATGGTATAATCCAGTGCTTTTTTTTTTCCTGGGGGGATGCAGGGTTACACATACCTCTAAACATTTTTGTGAATCTTTGTACTTTTGTCCATTTACTGTATTTATTTTTCGCAATTTGAACTATAGAATGGTGATTTTCTTGAGTCAAAATGAGAGTACCCCTAAACATTTTTTAAAGGAAAAAAGCACTGGTATAACCAAATAAAGATCCACATTCAGAGAACAGACTTTGCAATTAGCATATAGGATTATAAAGAGACAATGAAGATGAAAGTTGCTAGTGATTTTGTCAAGAATAATTAGATGGATATTTTCTGCACATGCACCATCGTTTTGCTTGCTTAGGAACAAAACCAACACCACCAAAGATCATTAGGCCAAGGACCCATTGGCTTTTTATCTAAGGTCTTGGTAGCAAGCTGCTTCAAAAACACCATCAGGGGTTGCTAGAGATCATCCTTCCTACAAAAGATTTTTCTTCCTGACTTCCATCAATTACTCATTGGCCAAGGCACTGGAGCATGGAGGTTTATAGCTCTTCTGACATTCCCCCCCCCTTATCCTATGTAATGTAATTATCAATGTTCTCATTAGCTATATAAATGCCTAATCCTTTCTTAGAATTCTGCTAAGCTCTTGGTCTCAATGATATCTAGTGGTGGCAAGGTTAATTATGTGTTGTGTATGAAAGGGAAACTCATTGTATCAGCCTCAAAAGTGCCGTCTTTCCATTTCTTTCCATCGTCTTTGTTCTAGCACTAAATAGGAGTTGGTTAGGTTTGTCCTTGCCAAAGCATATCTTTTGGGTGTTTATGTGATGAACAATATGCTGATCCATTGATGCAGACTTTGAAAATATTTCACTCGTAGTGAGTAAAATGGCTGCCTCTGCCAGGGGGGGGGGGAGTGGTGGTGAACATTCAGAGTAAAATGTGCAAAGCTGCCTTTTTTCTGTGAAAGGGGAGAAAAATATCAGGAATGTACCGTACTTTTCCGTGTATAACACACCCCTATGTATTGGGGACTTAAATTTCAGGAAATGGGGGGAGATGGCAAAAGGTTGTTGAGCTTTCTTTGAGGGGGGAGGACTGCCCAGAGTTATTGTGCTTTTTTGGGGGGGGGAGGGATTACCAAGGGTTGTTGAGTTTTTTTAAGGAGGGAAATGATGAAAAACGCTCACCTGGACAGATTGCAACATCTGCCTCCCATCTGCCCCCTCACCACCAAAAGCTGCAAATCATCTGCCAAATTGCTGCTGCGTTGGCCAATCAACACCACACATTTACACACCAACCAATAGCATGCACAATAGCTGCTGACAGCCATGGCAGCAACCAATCAAGCACCCACACTATGCGCTACCCATGTATGAAACAAATACCACTTTTTAGCATGCTTTTTAAGGGGGACCCCCCCCCGGAGTCTTATGCACAGAAAATTATGGTAATCAGAAAAATGTCTCCTGGTAAATTTAAGAACCTTAGAAGAGCCTGCTGGATCAAGCCAATGGCCCATCATCCTGTTCTCACAGCGGCCAACCAGATCCCTGAGGGAGAGCAGCATGCAGGATTTGAGCACAAGATCCCTCTCGCCTCCTGTGGTTTCTAACAGCTCATGTGGTTCAGAAGCATTACTGCTTCCAACTATGGAAACTGAGCATAGCCATCATTGCCTAATCCTTTCTTTCCCAATCCTTTCTTTCCATGGTCTGAAGCTCAACATCAAAATAACCAAGATCATGGCCACTGGTCCCATCACCTCCTGGCAAATAGAAGGGGAAAGAAATGGAGGCAATGAGATATTTTACTTTCTTGGGTTCCATGATCACTGCAGATGTTGACAGCAGTCACAAAATTAAACGACGCCTGCTTCTTGGGAGAAAAGCAATGACAAACCTAGACAGCATCTTAAAAAGCAGAGACATCACCTTGCCGACAAAGGTCCGTATAGTTAAAGCTATGGTTTTCCCAGTACCGTAGTGATGTATGGAAGTGAGAGCTGTACCATAAAGAAGGCTGATCACCGAAGGATTGATGCTTTTGAATTATGGTGCTGGAGGAGACTCTTGAGAGTCCCATGGACTGCAAGAAGATCACACCTATCCATTCTTAAGGAAATCAGCCCTGAGTACTCACTGGAAGGACAGATCGTGAAGCTGAGGCTCCAATACTTTGGCCACCTCATGAGAAGAGAAGACTCCCTGGAAAAGACCCTGATGTTGGGAAAGATGGAGGGCACAAGCAGAAGGGGACAACAGAGGACGAGATGGTTGGACAGTGTTCTCGAAGCTACCAACATGAGTTTGACCAAACTGCAGGAGGCAGTTGAAGACAGGAGTGCCAGGCGTGCTCTGGTCCATGGGGTCACGAAGAGTCGGACACAACTAAACAACAACAAATCCTTTCTTAAAGCCATTTATGTTGGTGGCCATCACTGCCTCCTGTGGGAGGGAGTTCCATAGATTAACTCAGTGCTGTGTGAAAAAGTACTAAATGCTGTAGAATGCAAACCCTTTTCCCGATATCCATGACAGCTTTCTTCCTCTGCCAGTCACTGCACCCGTCAGATGAATTAATACTACTTCTTTTTAAAGTTAAGCTTTTCTGAAAATTAAGTGAATGACTCCATTAAAAGCTGCCTCTTAATTGTTGTTTAAGACAAGTTGAATTTCTGAGCCATTTAAGTGAAAAATGATGGCTTTTGTCAGCATGGAAAATCTAGTGTGCGGGGGGTCTCCCCGTGGGATATAATCTCATTTTTATATATATATAAAAAAAGGTCGAAAAGAAGGAAACATTCACCCCCTTTAGCTCAGAGCTGCTGTTTGAAGTAATAAGATAATATTTCATACGTGTGAGCTTTCATTGGTACTTCACCAAACTGAGCAAGATTGAGATCTGCAAGATTATAAATGTCAAGTCAATTGAATAGGAAAGCCATATCCTGACTTAATAGCTTGGGGGAATTTTCCTGGTCTCATATCTATTTTCCTTCTGGAAAAAAAAATAGTAATTAAGTAAGACAATGGCATGCCCTGCAGATTCATTATGTGGACGAATTTTAACATCACACTGTTTACTGTATTTTGCTTCGTACTGACTGTGTGTAGACTCATAAATCTCATGATTAAAAAGCATGTAACGTCAAGGGAGGGTGGGGAAAAACCTTGCGTATTGTGGGAAGCTCTCTGTTGAAGATGCACCAAATTGCATTTTGCAAGGAGTTCAAGGTTGCATGCATGGTTCTCCCCTTCCTCATTCAGTCTTCTCTACGACCCTGTGAGGTAGGTCAGTCGGAGAGGCAGTGACACCCCACACATCATTTCAAGTGCAGGAGGGAAAGTGTCTGCTCACCCGCTCACATTTATTTTATTTTATTATTTGCACCTGATGATCTGAAACCTGTGGATGCTCATCTGCAAAAGCATTAATTGTTTCTTATTCTTATTCTTATTTTGCTTAGGGAGCAAAATAACCGCATTATTTTGTGGTGCAACATCCTACACTTTCTCACCGTAGCATCTTAGACCGTATTTTCCTAACACATCAGCAAGTCAACCTTGCTAGATACTTAACAGCCCCGTAAATGTGATGGCACTGGGTGTAATCCACACTGCCTGCATTTTTGAAAAGGCAACATCCAAATCAACACTCTCCTAGTCCTCCCACAACACTCCTTACGCTATTTGCCTTGTGTGTGAGAAAGCCAGCCACAGATGAAGTACTCCAGTAGGCAATTATGGGTGGTCTCTGTGGCCTTTTGGAAGTGAAACAGTGACAACGGATGGACTCCATTAAAGACATGCAGAAGACGTGTGTTTGTTGTAAGCATTTTATTCTGCTAATGCTATTAACCAATGTTGCGTGAATGATGGTCCCAGAGGGAGTGCTGGTTGAGAAACCCTAACTTCCATTTAGATTTGGCATGTGGCTTTCAATTGGGGCGGGGAACCTCTGACCTGGGGCTCAGATTTGGCTCTCTGTGGGCCTGCCTATTCAGTCCTGGGAACTCTGCTCGGACTACATCACATGCTCAGGCTAGCCCTCCTTTCCCCCAGGCAGCATCCCTCACTGGAGCACCTCCACACCCTCCTGCAATGGTTTTACACATTGGCTGGGATGTTCTCTTTGATATCTGGCAATGTCTCTTGCTTGCTTGGATGGAGGTGTGTGTGTGTGTATTGCCCACGAGGGTTGGTGGCCCACAGATTTAACTGGGTCCCTCAATCTTTGCTTTCAACAAGGTTTCCCAGGGTGAGAGACTGGGAGAAGAAGTAGGCTCCCAGGGAGAGTCTATCTCTCTGTAATGTGGATAAATGACAGGATATATATGATAGAAATATGGTAAAGGGCCCTACAGGTATTCCCCCCTCTCTTTTTTTCTTCTTGCTTTTTCATCTTTGGTTTTTTTTAAATATTAAAACATGTCGATGAGAGAGACTTTAAAAAGCCATTGCAAAGTAAATTAAACTTCTGCAAACGAGGGCCATTCCTGTAGCTTCCTACCCTCTTGCCTGTTTGCATTCACTCCAAGAGGTGGAAGAATTTGCAAATGGCAGGAGCATGGGGCTTGGTGACCCTCCAGGCCACCCTCCTGTCTTCCCCAAGACTGGAGAGAGCTATTGTACTCATGTCTTGCTTCTGGACTTCCTACAGGCATCAGGTTGGTCAATGTGAGACCAAATGAACCTCTGGGTTGGATCCAGCAGGGTTCTTCTAATGTCCTTACGACTGAGCAAAGATCTATGTTTTGGAACTATTGCTTCATCATTGGGCAACCAGGAACTGGTAGCATTTACATATGTTCTCCAGAAAAGAGCCTCTGGCTTACAGGGGATTTAAAGTGAATCTGGAGAGCCTATGTGAGATCAAATGTCTGAAAATATTCAAAGGAAGCCAAGGTAGTCTTACACAGATGGTTGGATTAAGAGAAAAATCACTTCTTCTTTCTCCTTTGCTGTTCCTTGCGTTACAGTGGCTTTCAACCTAGCTGTGTGTGTTTTTTGGAGTTTCACTCACACAATGCATAACCAGCGCCCAGTTCCGGTACATACAGAAGCCACCCAGTACCATTTTTAGCAACAGAAGGTACGTGATTGAGCAAGAAGCAGATGGGGAGTCGTTACACAACAGGCATCCCATCACTTTGAATTAAGGCAGGAAGTTTTAAAAGCTGCCCGTTACTGGCCTGTGATGGGGTGAAATGGGATCAGGCAATTATAGGCAGAAGGAATCCTTTTTTTAACACAAGGACTGGGTTCCACAATCAATTCCAGCTCTGTGATTCTATCCTGAGACTTGAGGATGCTCTACATTTCAATAAGAGGAAACATCCCCATTGTTTCACTTTTGCTTTATTTCTCTTCTACAGTATTGTTAAGTGGTGATTTTGAATAATACTGGTCAGCTTGTGAACTCTGGCCTCCTTTTAATATGAAATCAAAGCAACAACTGCATTTTATTTTAGATGGCGGCCTATAGTATTGGTCCTAGCAAGGTGTGAATTCCTCTGCATCTAGGTCCTAGGTGATTACTATGGGGTCCAGGTCAGTCTGCCCAGAGAACTGTCAAATAAAAAATTGATCTCTCTTGGATGAAGAATTAACGGTAAGCTTAGTGCAAAGACAGAATGTAACCTATTGGCATGCAGTTCCCAAGGAGTGCATTCTCTGGGCAGAAAAATGGTTCCCCTCCCTTTCCCTGCATGGTTATTCTATTTTATTTTTGCAGTTCCCTTGATGAAAGCTTTTACTATGACCATTTGATGAATGCTTTTACATCTGAGATTTTTGATAGTGGCTTTGTACTGGTATCTCTGTACATCTGAGATTTTTGATAGTGGCTTTGTATCTCTGTACACCTTTGCCGGGGGTGGGGCAGTGAGGTTGATTCATGCAAATTGAAGATTCTGCGCCCACCCTTCTTGGTAAACCATGTGAGAGATGAGAGGCGATAGCAGATGAGCTCTTGCAGGTATTCATCTCCTGCCCACCCTTGCAGGCTGTACTTCAGGTGTGTGTAGGAATTCATAATATCTCTTTTCCACTGGCGGCTATCCGAAACTATCGGCGATGAGTTGTCAGATTTCTGCTTAACAATTCCCCTCCCTCCTTCTTAGTAGTAGAGTAGGGTGGGGTGAGTGGGTGGGAGAGAGCTGAGGAAATAATCTTTTTACATTTCAATCTGCGTCATTTTCAAGCAGGCCGATAAGCGGAAGCTGACATTTCTATAACCCACCTTATCTCTAATTGACTTAACGCAGAGGCAGGCTCTAATCCTCGTGTGCACAGGAGCCTTGGAATGAGGAAGATGAGGGCAATTGATTTCCAGCTTTTTAATTAAGAGCCTGTTGTTTCTTTAAAAAAGCAAAAAAAGCAATGCAGAACGGCATGGGTGGAGAGGCTGGCAGTGTGTTTGTAGTTCCAAGGAGGCTTCACACCTTGTTCGTTGAGCCACTTGGTGACAGATGGACTGGCACTGCAGACAATCGCAAGAACTTCACTTCCTTTTAATAGGGAATCAAACCTTTTCAGGAACGACTGTAACACTTTTGAGGCCCACCTGGAATTCCCAATGTGGCTGCAAGACCATTTCCCCCAAGACCTTGGGATGGATAGATCTGTCATAAGAACCTAAGTACACAAAAGAGCCCTGCTGGACCCGTTCAGTGGCCTGTCTTCTCCAGCATCCTGTTCTCCCAGTAGCCAATCAGATCAGGAAAACCTGCAAACAAGACATAAGCACAGAAGAACACTTCTTTCCTGTGGTTTCCATCAACTGGCATTCAGAAGCATTCCTGCCCCTAGCTGTGGACTTAGAGCATATCCATTATGGCTAGCGACCATCAATAGCCTCCTCCCCCATGATGATGATAATAATAATAATAATAATAATAATAATAATAATAATAAATTTATTTATTCACTCATTCATTTACTTACTTACTTACTTACTTACTTACTTATTTGCCCAGCCACTCTGGGCGGCTTCCAACAAAATATTAAAAATACAATAAAACATCAAACATTAAAAACCTCCCTAAACAGGGCTGCCTTTGGATGTCTTCTAGAAAGTCGGATAGTTGTTTATTCCCTTGACATCCAATGGGAGGGCATTCCACAGGGCAGGCGCCACCACAGAGAAGGCCCTCTGCCTGGGTCCCTGTAACCACAGTGAGGGAACCGCCAGAAGGCCCTCGGAACTGGACCTCAGTGTCCGGGCTGAACAATGGGAGTGGAGACGCTCCTTCAGGTATACAGAACCGAGGCCATTTAGGGCTTTAAAGGTCAGCACCAACACTTTGAATTGTGCTCAGAAACGTACTGGGAGCCAATGTAGTTCTTTCAGGACTGGTGTTATGTGGTCTCAGCAGCCACTCCCAGTCACCAGTCCAGCTGCTGCATTATTGTCTAAACCTCTTTTAAAGCCATCTAGGTTGGTGGCCATCACTGTCTTGTGGGGGAGAGTTCCACAGTTTAACCGAGCTGTTCTGAATCTTCCAACATTCAGTTGTTAGGTTTGGTTTCTCATTTCACACACTCATAAAGCATCTTATATTCAGCTCTTTGCATTTACACAGCAATATGTGGATTTCTTTTTGAGAATATATAGAGAATATGAAGTAAAATCCTCATGAAAATTCATCAGCCTTTGTGTGTTCCTTTTTCGCCTTTTAAAAACATTTCTTTGCAATTAGGACTAATTCACACATTCTTTTGCAAGCAATTTCCCCTGATATAATCCACTGTATGTTATATTCACTGATATATCTGTTTTCATGAACAATTTTCCTTAATGTATACATTTTTGTAAGTATTGTTTGGTTGTGGAACTGAATCCGGGGGGGGGGGAACCTATGGAAGTGTGGATTTAGATGGGTAGCTGTGTATTGTTTCACACGTTGGGCCAATCACTGTGCCTTAGGCACTTTCTCATCACAATGCCTGACATGTATGTTATGTGTGGGGCTGATACAGCTGTCAATGAATAACTGGAGGTGTTGCAGTGTGCTCCTGAGCGTTCCTCTGCAAGCAGGGCTTAAGAACATAAGAGCCTGCTGGATCAGGCCAATGAACCACCTAGTTCAGCATTCTGTTCTCACAGTGCCTCCCGGAAACCCTGTAGGACCTGAACACAAGAACGTCCTTCCCTCCTGTGGTTTCCACCAACTGATATTCAGAAGCATTCTGCCTCTGACTGTGGAGGCAGAGCATAGACGTCATGGCTAGTAGCCATTAACAGTTTTATCCTCCATGAATTTGTCTAATCCTCATTTAAAAACATCCAAGTTGGTGGCCAATGATGCCTCCTGCAGCAGTGAGTTCCATAGGTTAACTATGCACTGTGTGAAGAAGTGCTTATTTGTATCTGTCTTGAATCTTCCAACATTAAGCTTCATCAACAAGCTTATAATGGATCTCTTCTTCCTTCCTTCCTTCCTTCCTTCCTCCCTTCCCTTCCCTTCCCTTCCCTTCCCTTCCCTTCCTTCCTCTCTCTCTCTCCCTCTCTCTAACTCTCTCCTAGATATTCAAATCAGTAGTGTTTGTTTCAATCACTAAGGAGCCCATATGGGCGAGGGCTCTTCTAGCTCCCTCTTTTTGGTATTAACTTATTGCAAACATGTTAAACTAAATCATGAATAAATCCATTTTAGACACACTGAATTCTGCAAAGCCTGTGGCTGGTCACTGCTGGAAACAGCAATGATCCAGCAGAGTTCTTCTTATGTTCTGGTGAATAACAACTATCTAATGTAAACCTCCCCGGGGGACTGTCACATTTCTAATAGACTGTTAATAGTATGAACGTATTAAGAAGACCCTGTTCCTTGAAAGTGCATGTCGAGTTCTTATCATCCCAGTCCTGATGCAAAATAAACTAGTCTTGTTTTCTTCATATAGTGTGCCAGTTCCTTCAGACCTAAAGGAACAAAGAATCGAGCTGAGGAGATTCTTAGACAAGTGACAGCAATTGTACTACCCAATTCCTTTTGGTTTGTGTTGTGATTGAAGGACTCTCCTCTCCTCGGTGAACAGGGCTACTCTGCAAGTACAATTATTTGTGTACAAGTTGAGAGGGACATCCATTTGCATCTGGAAGTAACACCTCTCTATTTCTCCATATGCTCATATGCATATAAAGATGGTTCACACATGGCATTCTTATATGCCACCCCAAGCTCCAAGATACTCCAGGGCTCCCAGTTGCTTACACAGAGTTTGATTCCTTTAAAATGAAGGTCAGCAAAGATTGTTGTGTCTTCAGGATATATGGTTTTATTTACATATATATACAACCTGAACATAAAATGGATGAAATCGCAGCATCAGCACCTGAAAAGATTCTGCTCCTGCATTAGTCACAGCTTTGGATCCAGCACAGAGCAAACATGTCACTATTTCTCCACCTTCCAAACTGCTTTCAGGGCTAGATCTACACAGCTATATATATTTTTAAACGCTTTGAAAATACCCTGCAAAAAAAAAAAACCAGTAATAAAGCTCACAATATCATTGAGTTGTGATTTCAGCTCTACAGCACCATCTGGTGTCACAGTGTTATAACTCAGTTATAACGCTGTATTTTGACTAATGTAGCTGAGTCCAAGCTTTCATACACCTCTCTGGCTATTGTTCTAGCAGCCAGGTAAGGGGAGGTGGAGGAAAGACTCACCTATTAACCTGGGAGACACAATCACACTGTTGTAGCTCATGTGACCTCACTCATTTTTGAGGATGCTAATGAGGACACTTAAATGGCCAGCTAAGGTCATAGTGTTACAAAGAAACTTGTCTGACCTCCTCCATTTGATTCCAGCCCTCAGTGGGCACAAGACCCCAAGAGCTAGAAGGGGCTCAGGGCATCATTCAGATCAGGGTGGCCCAACTTTTCATAACAAGTCGGCTGCAAGAATACTTTGAAATGCAACCCACAGGAGCAAGGCCAAAATTTGACACACACACACACACACACACACACACACACACACACACACACGACCTGCCTTACAAAAATTTGCAGGCTTACCAGAATCAATAAAGCTACTGTCAGAGGTGTTTGTGGCTACTCTTGAGTAAAGACGCTCCACTCCGTCTTGTCTTTCAGAGTTTTATTGTGCATATTATTTACAGTGCAAAGATATCAGCAAACATGACTGCCTAGTCCGTGTCAGAACCCCACAATGGCTTCTTCCGGGTTCTTGCCCAGCATAAAAGCCTGGGCACCCCAAAGTGCCGCCCCCTGGCCCTACGGATGGGTGCGCACCTCAACTCGGGCGTCGGAGGGAACGGTCTCCTTTCTGGCGGTCCTGTGTCCGACATCTCTCCAGACTCCTCCTCTCTCTTAGCGGCGCTGAAGCTCTGATACCTGAAATAGCCCTCTCTCTTCCCCGCTCACTTCCTCATTCCTTTCTCCTGACTCGCTGCTCGTGCAGACGCTGGGTGGGGAGCTTGTCAGGATGACAGGGGGCGACTCTCTGTAGGGCATCCCCCTGACAGCTACCAAATTGCAGATAAATATGTTCCTGGCTGGGGACGCAGGTGGCGCTGTGGATTAAACCACAGAGCCTAGGGCTTGCTGATCAGAAGGTCGGCGGTTCGAATCCCTGCGACGGGGTGAGCTCCCGTTGCTTGGTCCCAGCTCCTGCCAACCTAGCAGTTCGAAAGCACGTCAAAATGCAAGTAGATAAATAGGAACCGCTACAGCGGGAAGGTAAACGGCGTTTCCGTGTGCTGCTCTGGTTTGCCAGAAGCGGCTTTGTCATGCTGGCCACATGATCTGGAAGCTGTACGCCGGCTCCCTCGGCCAATAATGCGAGATGAGCGCGCAACCCCAGAGTCGGTCACGACTGGACCTAATGGTCAGGGGTCCCTTTACCTTTACCTTTACCTTTATGTTCCTGGGTGATATCTCCTGGATCCTATCTTCTATGATGACTTTTTAGATTCTGGTAGATTCATTCCCTGTGTGCAGTCATAGGTTTGTTGTCTGTCATATGACTGTATATGTGTTCATTCCACAGAGTGGAAGTGACATAGACAGGATGTTTATCTTACTGTTTTCCTAAGTGGAACTGTTGTTCCTTTGTTCTTTCTCTTTGCTGTGTGATGCTAGAGAGAGGGGGAGCCATGATGAAGAGCTCTGTGTGTGTTTATATGTAAATAAAGTAGATTAGCCAAGATTCTGTGCTACTGAGTTCTGTTACGCTACTGCGCAACCTCTGCGGATCCCTAAAGTGTGCTGGTGTCTTCTGGCACCAGTCGCTGTGATGTTCGGACTGGAGAATGCTTATGAAGCTCCCGAACGATCGCCCAGGAGGGGGAGAACATGCCAGGCAGGGATGTGTCTCTGCCAGGGTCCTACTCGTAAGTAGGCCGTTTCCTGACAAGGTCCACGAGAAGCAATTCCACAACAATGACAAAGGCATGGTTTATGTTGTCACCTATTTATTAATTAGTCCTCACAAGAATGATTTTATTAAATTAGCTTATTATGTTAAACGCTGCATATGGCATAATTGTCAACTTAACAGTTTACCCAAATGTCATAACTGCAGTGTGCTAAGCAGGATTCCTGTAAATGGGGGTGGGGAGGAAGATACCCACCTCAACACACAGCGAAGTCTTGTGACAGCTCAACCACAGCCACAAATCTCTGGTGTCATTTATAATGGTCAGGTTCAATATCAGTTTTCTTGCTCATAGAAAAGCGGCCTTTAACATGATATGTTTGATAAATGACGTTGGTTAAGTGTTAAGAGAATGCTAGGATAGACTTCAGCATGTTTGTTTCTATTAAATTCAGCTTTGATTTTAACTCAAGTTATTTTCTAAAAGGAACACAATTAGAATATAATGTTATATGTATTTGTTAATCATATCCAGCCAGCCCACTTGCAAAAGCAATTTCAAACCCTGTGTTCTTGTGATTATATCCAGTGCCCCCACTTTTCTATCTGTTCTGGGGGGCGGGGGCAAATTGGCCAAACTTTCTCCAGCAAATAGACATATTCTGTGCTTTTATCGCATTCCTTCTTTTCCTTCCAATGACCGCAGTGAGGGCCGTGAAACCTCCTCTCCCCCTCAGTGCCCTCCAGCTGTTTTCCGAAAACGCAGCCAAAGAGAAAGAGAAACCTCTCTCTTTGGCTTTTATACCAAGGGGGCTGACCCATCAAATTGCAACATCCAAATTTGCCCAGCAACAGCCGAGGACCTATTCCACAGTGACCACTCATGCCCCCACCTTTGAAACTCAGGAGTGGTTTGTTAAGCCCCCACTGCAAATCGTGCTCACCATAATGGTGAACCCGCATTATCAGCCCCAGCCAGCACAGTTCTGCTGCCTGAAGCTGATGGGAGTTGTAGTCCAAAACATCTGGAAGGCACCAGTTTCAGGCACACAGCCCTAAAATATGACCCAGAGACATCATTAATTTCACAAAGGAGCCGCCACAAGAAATTGCTGAGAACAGGTCGTTTTCCAGCTCTGTGGATTTTTAGATCAAGACAGCACAGTGTTTCCGAGTGGAGATCACCACGCAGCTTAAAGTTAGTTTTGGATTGCTACATGTATCTGTCTTTTCCAGGGGCAATTTTCATGTGCAATTGTACACCTAGTTGCCTTTTTTTAAAAAAGAGTCCCCCCCCCCACGGCAACATGCACCCAGGCTTATGATTTTAATCTGCACGAAAATGCAGACTCATTCGAGTCTCACTGTTTAATAGTGATGATTTTAGGACAGAACTCACTGCAGGGGGCAGCTAGTTAGAAGGTAATAAATAGGACTGTTTTAGGAAATGGCTGTAACTAATTGAGAGAGGATTTCCTTTGTGTGCAGAAGGTCCTAAATTCAATCCCTGGAACACCCAGGAAAGAACCTTGCCTGAAAACTTGGAGAGCTATGGCCGATCAGAACTAGGTGGGCCAAAGGTCTCGTGCAGGCTGTGTTCACATGGCAGTATTTGCCCAATGTTACCCTAACTTAGATTTTGTATTAGATTTGAGCCTTCATACAATGTAAAAGCCCCTAGCAGAAATCTAGTACCGGTATAAGTTTAGTGATAAATTCTGTGTTCATTGCTTCCAGAAAATGTCCATTTGCAGCCCCATTAACCCAGAAAATCAAAGAAGTAAAGTGATGAAATTTGGGGCAGTGTACTGGCATACAGGTCGTTCCCGCTGTTTTCATGAGGCATGTGCAAAGAGGGTGGGGGTGTAGCAACCTTGTCCAATGATGTTCGTTGTTCTCAGCCTGTTATCTTATCAAGGAAAACTTACAAAAGATGATGTGCAGGTGGTACTTGACACCGAGCAAACTGGTAAAAATGTATTTAAAAGGGTCCAAGTAATGCTGGAAATGTCAAGAGGTAGAAGGAACTCTGATGCATATGTGGTGACCGTGAAAATATGCTATAGAGTATTGGGATGCGGGTGGCGCTGTGGGTTAAACCACAGAGCCTAGGGCTTGCCTATCAGAAGGTCAGCAGTTTGAATCCCTGCAACGGGGTGAGCTCCCGTTGCTCGGTCCCTGCTCCTGCCAACCTAGCAGTTCAAAAGCACGTTAAAGTGCAAGTAGTAGATAAATAGGTACCGCTACAGCGGGAAGGTAAACGGCGTTTCCGTGTGCTGCTCTGGTTTGCCAGAAGCGGCTTTGTCATGCTGGCCACATGACCTGGAAGCTGTACGCCGGCTCCCTTGGCCAATAACGCAAGATGAGAGCCGCAACCCCAGAGTCGGTCATGACTAGACCTAATGGTCAGGGGTCCCTTTACCTTTACTGGGAAATTTCATATAGAATTGAAGATCTTTACCTTTACATTTCCCAAAAGACCCGTGGCCTTCCTGCTAGGGATAATAAGCGATGATATCCCAAAGAAGGCACTCAACCTCTTCTTATACCCAACTGCTGCGGCTAGAATAGTTTGTGTGGAAAAATGGAAAGAAAAGGAAATACCAACGAAAGAAATATGGCAGAGTAAATTGACTGAATATACAGAATTAGCAACGATGACTGCTAAAATAAGAAACAAAGACGAAACCCAGAGAAGAGAAGAGTGGAAATCTTTTGGAGAATATCTCAGGAGATTATAATACACAATTTAACCTGCAAGTAGGGGTAACCATCTGAGCAGCAGTTAGTCTTAAATAAAGGAAACACATGAGATAATATAACAGGCAATATAACAGGATTTGCAGCAGAATAAGATTTGCATTGAAGACCCTGGAGAGATGGACTGGGAAGTCCTAAGGGAAGTGATATGTGATGAACAATGTATCATGTATGTATAATATTTGTGGAAAGTACACGTGTGTTTGTTTGTGTGGTGTCACACCATGCCCACTATTGTGAATTAAAATTAGCAGGTTGTGCTGGTATATTGATCAAAAAGGTACTGTACAGGTATTGTAGTGTGCAAGAAATGTTAGAAAACGGGACAGGAGCACTAGCATTATAATCAGGAAAACTAATATTCCCTATGTCTAAATGCACCCTCAGTATAATACAACTTTCTATCTCCCTACGAAATATTCTGCATCCTAGTGCCTGTCAAGACTTCCTGGTATCTGGGTCTACTAGGAAGCCCATGGTGTTCAATACAGTGCTGGCATCCCAACGTAGACGAAGGCAGAGATATCATTGGGAATAAAGTTAGAAATTTTGCATTTCCTTCTGTGACCCGCGAGGGACAAACTGGAACGGGGGTGGTCCTCAGTTCTGCAAAGTTTAAGGAATGCTGAGTTGCGCTGTCAGAGTCGCAGCCCCAAATGTAGAGCTAAATACCGGCTGCCAAATTAGTGCTTCCATTTGCTGCCCTGTTTAATGGACTTAACGGGCGTGCATTTAAGTGTCAGCCTCTCAGTAGAGAGGGTTGTTTATGCAGCACTTAGGAACATCTTACAAGGTAATGGGTCGTGCAGAAGGCATTGGGATAATTGGTAAAATGCCTCCAAATAGATTAAATACACATCTGGATGGATGCAACAAGAAGTTTTTTTCTTCTGGAAAAAGTATACATTTTAGCTCAAATTTTAAACTTTTCTCCTGAAATCCTGTGTATGGAATTTCTTGAGCTGAATAATTTCAGTCTCCACTTTTACTAGGCCACTGTTGGCTGCAAACACTTCCCTAAGCTGAGCAGAAGCTTCCTGGGCTTTGGGAAGGAGGCACCAGGTTTTAATTCTTTAATACAGTGGTACAGTACCTTGGTTCTCGAACAGCCTAGTTCATGAACTGCTTAGAACCCAAATGTCACAAACCCGGAAGTGAGCATACGGTATCAGTTCTCAAAAAAAGTTTGGAAGTCGAACATGTCCTGAGTCCTGAGCTCCTGTTTTTAGTGTTGCTCTTCCGTTTTTAGAGAGATTGTGCTGATTGGGGCGGTGGGGAGAAGCATCCTGGCAGTGCTCTGCAGCCCAGATGCTTTGATGTGGGGGGGAGGGGGAGGGGAGAGGGAGAGGGAGAGGGGGAGAGAGAGAGAGAGAGAGAGAGAGAGAGAGATCGTGCTGATTGGGGCAGTGGGGAGAAGCGTTTTAGGGGTAGTTTTTCAACAGCCTGGAACAGATTGATCCGTTTTGCATTACTTTCTATGGGGAAACACACCTTGGTTTTGGAATGCTTTGGTTTTGGAACGGAACAGATTAAGTTCGAGAACCAAGGTACCACTGTACTCAAATTTACCAGGAACATTTAGGGACTAGTCCAGGCACCCCCAAACTGCGGCCCCCCAGATGTTTTGGCCTACAACTCCCATGATCCCTAGCTAACAGGATCAATGGTTGGGGAACAGTTACAGGTAGGTAGCCGTGTTGGTCTGAGTTGAAGCAAAATAAAAAAATTCCTTCAGTAGCACCTTAAAGACCAACTAAGTTTATATTTTGGTATGAGCTTTCGTGTGCATGCACACTTCTTCAGATGAAGTGTTGGGGAAGATGGGATTTGTAGTCCAAAACATCTGGAGGGCCAAAGTTTGGGGATGCCTGGATTAGCCTATTCCCCCAGTCCACTGACCACAGGCCACTGCTGCCTTTCCTTTTCTGCAAAACACATTGTCTTCCAACTCTCATATTACATAAACTTTTAGGGCTTCTATGAATGGTGGAGAAATTTGACTCCATTATCATTTAAATGTGAACTTACCAAAATTGCACTTAGCAAAACAAACCAAAACACAGGCATTCTATTAAATTTGCCCTTCTCCAAATTTTGCAATGCACTTCTCTGGCCAAATAATGTCTAGAAAAATGCACATACTAGTGTAAAGTGTGCATAAGAATGCATATATTAGTGAAATCTGAAAATAACATGCAAAAAATGTATTACATATGGGGAAATGGCTTTACTAAAGTGTGTATATTAGGCAAAATTGCATACAAGTGTGTCAGGAGAAAATTGAACTAAAATGCTGGTGAATTTCATAAGAATTCCCCCCCCCCTAAATTGCAAACTGATGTGGGAATGTGGAGAACTGAAGATTTGAAAAATGGGAAATTGAGAGAAAATGAAATGGAAAGACCTGCCCATCCTTCGTGGCTTTATTGGGGGTACTGCTTTGTTGCTGTGAAGATGCAATTTCTGCTCTGGGATGTAGAGGCAGCAGAAATGCAGTAGTAACACAGGGAGCAAAAATGATTTCCTGGCAATCCAATGAGGAACACACAGCCCCTGTTTGGAAACGGCTCTTCCTTAGAAGAGGAGAACTTGGGAACGAAAGTGTTGGAGAAGCAAAGCAGTGAGCTGACAGTGAGGAACTGCCACAGACTGCAGATGAGCCTTGGGGAAGGAGCATTGGGCTGGAACCAATTAGGCAATAAATACCAAGGTGAAGGAAAAAAAAAAGATTTCCTGGCTCCTCATCTCTCTCACTGCTGTTTTACCCCTTCTTCTTGCTTCTCTGAGTGCTTTGAACACTCACTGCCAGGGAGGAAAGAATTGTGTAAGCAAATGGGGGAGTGTGCAAGACAGTGAAGGGGAAATGGACACAGAGAAGGTGTTTTACACACCACGCACACACACACACGCACACACACACACACCTGCCTGCAAATTTATGCAGCCCTCCACTTTTTATTTTTAAGTGAAAAGCTCCCTTGTCCCTTCAAAATAAGTTTGGTGGTTATGCAGTTTGAGGCTGCACACACACACTACATTTAAAGCACATTCAAATCACATTTTCCATCTCGAAGAATTATGGGCCCCAAGTATGCCAACTCCTAGAGGCAGAGGTGTCTTTGCCCCCCCTCAAAATCTTCTGGCAGAGGGCTGGGCCCCTTTAATGTTGAAGGGGCAGAGACTGAGCATGGAGCGGTTCAGTGGCTGGCTCCTCCTTCGTGTGACAAAGGAAGCCATGCTGCTTTGGGCTCCAAGCTTGGCCTTCTCCCGATGGTGCGACATCACGTGCACCGGGTGCATGACATCACACACACGTGATGCATATTGGGTGCATGACATCACACATGTGACATGCTCCTGTATTCCCCCCCCTATTGGGTGCAAAGTGTCACCTCTGCTGGGACCTGTAGTATGCTAAGGGCTGCAATGAATTGTAACTGTGAATGATAAAATACATTTCACAGAATTCTTTGTGGCAAAGAATATGCTTCGAATGTGATTTAGATTTATAGTGTGTATTCAGCCTTAGTGAGACTTCCTTCCTTCCTTTTTAAGGGGAAGAATAGATTTTTAAAAATTTATAGGGCAAAGGAGAATGCTATATTGCAGCTTAATCCAAACCCAATATCTGCCAATATGAGAAATTTGGAATAGGCAGATATCTAACTGAGCCACCCCACACCCACTGAAACCATTAAGAAATTCTCGTGCCCTGAGAATGAGGCAGAAAAATGGAGGCCTCTTTTGCAGGGGAAGTATTTTTTTGGGAAACTGGAGGACAGGCTTTGTCCCAGCACTGTAGTATCTCCCTTTAGTCTTTGTCCTCTGGATCCTTGACCGCATGTGCCCCAGCTGCCATTTCAACCCAATGGCTTGGATGACTTTGCTGATGAGCATCTGTGACATCACCAGACAGCATACCATGTGATGTCATTCACCAGGCACACGTGGGCCACTGCGGCCAGCAGGATTACTCGGAAGTGTGGGCAAGTGAAGCCTAAATGGAGGTATGGGCAAGCAAGCAAAGGAGGAGGGAGGAAATTGGTGATGAGGAGAAGGGCATTACATTGGCGCAGGTGTGTCAGCAACAGTCCTGAAAACCAGCCTGAATCAGAGGCGTTCTTCAAGCACCAGCACAAAAAAACAAGGTGAATTCTTTTCACACTCAGCTTTATTCCTCATTCTGTATGTTGTGTTGTTGAAACACTATGCTGGAGCCCCTCAGACACTGCAAGCCTATGGGGAGAGGGAGGGGACACACAGCTGTTCATTGGCAAGTGATTTCTCTTCCATTTTAAGGCACTTTGCTCCATACCCGGAGCAACAGCCAGCCCTGGGAAATGCCTCCCCAAAAAATTAGACAACATCTGCCATAAATGAAGGACAATCGAGTAGCTTTTATTATAAAAATAAAATAAAAAATGAGGGGCA
The DNA here is from genome assembly GCF_965207765.1 of Zootoca vivipara. Classification (NCBI taxonomy): domain Eukaryota; kingdom Metazoa; phylum Chordata; class Lepidosauria; order Squamata; family Lacertidae; genus Zootoca; species Zootoca vivipara. The sequence goes on along the minus strand of NC_142597.1, from coordinate 27,316,304 downwards.
CAGACACTTCTAGGAGATGCAAAACTGAATAGATTAGCCTTGCCACTGCCGGAATTGCTTCTGCTTTTGTGCTGCGTCTGAGATTCTGGGGAATTGGAAGCAAACACCACACTGCATTTTTTTTTTAATTCTATAGCTCAGTGGTGGGGAGAGAAAATGTTCGCTGTTGACGCTAACTATAGGGTACATCTGGCAGCAGAAACCAAATGGCGTGTCAATAACATCTATGGCTCCGTCACAATGGTTCTTAAGTGCATCCTTTGACACAGGCGCTCGCTTCCCTGTACCATGAAACCCTGCGCTGTAATTTCTAATAGTAATAGTCAGTTGAGGCAGGTGGCTCTGAACAACTCTCAACATTGCATGGAAGGTAAAGTTTTTTCTTTCTTTCTCGCCTCACCTTGGCAAATTTATTGACTTGAAATGTATTTGCGCAGGTGCCTACCCTTCTGCTAGGCTCGAAAGCACACACTTCACTTGCTCGTTTCCTTTTACAGCATCACTGTTGCTCCTTGTTTTTGTTTTTGTTGTAGGCTGTGATTCTTCCGTTTTTGTAGGCCATAATCCTTTGTATTTGTTTTTACTGGGTCGTTTCAGATTGGAGGATAACCGCTCACCTATGGTGAGCAAGAACCACAGCCAAGTGAGCAGGGAAGGAAGTCTTCATCGACAGGAATGTTTTGTTTCTCCTGTCTCTCTCTCCCCGCTTTCATGCTGTCAAAATGCCACAAATATCTAATGTGAATGTGTCATGTTGTGGACCTCTGTAGGCCACTGCACACCACAGAGTCCATGACAAATGGGACGCGGGTGGCGCTGTGGTCTAAACCACTGAGCCTAGGGCTTGCCGATCAGAAGGTCGGCGGTTTGAATCCCTGTGATGGAGTGAGCTCCTGTTGTTCAGTCCCAGCTCCTGCCCACCTAGCAGTTCAAAAGCACGTCAAGGTGCAAGTAGATAAATAGGTACCGCTCTGGCGGGAAGGTAAACGGCGTTTCTGTGCGCTGCTCTGGTTTTCCAGAAGCGGCTTAGTCATGCTGGCCACATGACCAGGAAGCTGTCTGCAGACAAATGCCAGCTCCCTGGGCCTATAGAGCAAGATGAGCGTCGCAACCCCAGAGTCGTCCATGACTGGACCTAATGGTCAGGGGTACCTTTACCATTGTCTTTACGTAAACAAATGCAGCTGCAATGGCAGGGGGTGAAGGCCAGGCAGTAGCAGCGGTGGTGGTTGTGGTGGGAGGGTGAGTAGCAGCAGCGGAGGGAGCAGAGACCGAGCACCCACAAAAAAAATTGTGTGGGAGCCCGGGCACCCAGGACCCCCTGGAGTTGGTGCCAGTGTTGTGATAACAGAGTGCTGGGCCACAGAGACCTTTGGTCTGATTTCTTCCTTCATAAATAAATCTCCCAACCTTGCAATGCCTAATCTAGTCTCAGGCTGGCAAACAGTGTACCACTCTATCCCTGTTAAGAAGTCCCTTCCTCTCCCTTGCCAGTCAAATAATTCTATCAGTTTCTCTCCAAAATGCCAGCCGCTTTCAAGAGAGACGGATCACCGGGATGGGTCGTGCTCCCATTGCCACGCCAACTCTGATCTCCCTTCAAAACCCACCCTGCCAATGTCTTACTTAAGCAAAGCCTTTTGAGAGACATGTTCCGCACCAGTGTGTGGTGCTTGCAGACAAATCCTTGGATTTGAAAAGACTTTCAATTTGGGGGAGAGAAAAAAAGGCTTGGAATCCATCGGCTAATTATCAGAGTAGCTTCTGCAACGCCTCCTCCCCACCAAAAAGACAAAAAACAAAAACCACCTCACAGACCCCAAAGCAAAAGAGGAAAGAACGCCCTTCCTTTTAAATAGTGTGTTCTGAGGCATCCAGCTGGAGGATCATCTCGGTCTTGGTCGCCACCCTCCCCCCGAAGACTTTGTTTCTCTCTTTCTCGCTGCTCAGTCAATTGCATCTATATTCTGTGTAGATTTTCCTAGCGATGAATTTACATTGGGTTTTCAGCCGCTTTGGTAAAGGGAACGGTGGCGCCTCAATTGGGTTCCTGGCAGGGGAGCGGAGGCCGTGAGCGTGGCTGCTTGATAGTCCGTAAACAGCAGGCTATTCTGCCGGAGGAAGAGAGACACCTGTCGCTTTGATGGGCCGGCAGTAACACGGAGGCCATAAGGAATTCATGAAGGCAGCGGAGGACGAAAAGCTGCTCATTGCCATTTGAGGCTGCTGTGCACTTTGTTGGCAAGAAGCAGTGGAGTCTCTTTCCCGCCCCCCTTTCCCTGGCTTTCTGGATTTCCATATTTATTACCTGATTTCTGCCGGCGGGCGTGGGGGTGGGCAAAACGTTTTGCAGTTAGAAGGCCTAAGCTGGGTAGATGCGAGTTTTTAAGGGATGCACCATAAGCTATTTGTGCATCTTTAGAAGGCTGCTATCGTTTGTTGGCAGGTAATTGAAGAGGAGTGTGTGTGTGTGTGTGTGTGTGTGTGTTGCTCCATTTTCAAATTCTCATCTCAACGAACCCCAGAGAAAAAAACAGTGCATGGTAGTCCGTAAACAGCAGGCTATTCTGCAGGCATGAAACCAAGGGTAGGTCTTCACAATGGTTTTTCCAACCATTTTCAAACATGCCATTTACTTGCCATTGTTCCCGTGCATGTAGTTTAATGATCAAATTCATTCCCGCAATGTGTAATGATGGCCACCTGTTTGGATGGCTTTAGGAACACAGGAAACTGCCCTTTTCTCCCTCTCTTGTAACACTAAAGCTGGTGGGCTTCTAATGAAGCTGAATGTTGGATGGTTCAGGACAGATAAAAGGAAGGACTTCTTCACACAGCACTGAGTTAATCTATGGAACTCACTTCCACAGGAGGCAGTGATGGCCACCAACTTGGGTGGCTTTAAAAGAGGATTGAACAAATTCAAGGAGAAGGCAGCTGTTGGTGGATACTCAGTGTAGACCCATTGAAATTAATGAAAATAAGTTAGGCGTGCACTTTAAATTCAGTGGGTCTACTCTGAATAGGACTAGCCTTGGCAGCAACCTTGAGCCTGAAATATAGGATAAACTTTGTAGGCTGCTGCCATCTAGCTCATCATTAGGCAGCCACAACACCTTGACTCTCTGCACAGAAAAAGTACCCCCAATTCTATATGGGGGGCAAAATGGTAATAGCTTGTAGCCAGGGGAAATGTGGTTGGCAGTGAGCAAAAGACAGAATACACATGGCTATAATTATATGAGGAAATGGAATGTATCTTAAGGAATTAAAATGTCCATGGCATTTAAAAAGAAGAAAATGCTTTGAGAGAGAGAGGGCAAAAGCACAAATAGGAAGGCATTTTCTATTGGCTTGGATGTTAAATGAGGCGATGGTTATTCAGAATGATTTGGTTACAAAAAGCTTTGTTTAGTCCCATTTTGAAATGGAGCACGGGGTCTTACCTGGCTAGACAGGGAGACCAGCAGCAGCTGGATTAAACAAGGAATGGAGTGGGTTTCTGTGGCACCATACTCCCTCATTCATGCATTCTTGGAATGTGCAGGGTCATTCTTGAAGAAGGGCCTTTTCTAGATTCAACCTACGAGTGCAGGAATTGGTTAGCTGAGCTAGGAAATGGGCAAGTCTTTTGGATGAGGGTGGAGAGCTGCTTTCCTGGGATACATCAGCACTGCTGAGATTTCTGGAGCTGCAGAACTCAAAGGGGCTGGGAGGAGATGTGATTCCATAGGTGCGCAAGGTTCTGGGTTCTCACATTAGGGCAGGCACCCCCAAACGCGGCCCTCCAGATTTTTTGGGACTACAACTCCCATCATTCCTAGCCAACAGGACCAGTAGTCAGGGATGATGGGAATTGTAGTCCCAAAACAGCTGGAGGGCTGAGTTTGGGGATGCCTGCATTAGGGAATTGCCATGCAGAAGGGCTGGGGGAGCACGTTCACCATGATAATAGGATCTTTGATCACCCAGTTGCATAAATCACCACCATCCAGCCTCTAAGTCAATTCATATTTCTGCAGTTCGTTAGCAGCTCAGGAGGAAATTGCATTTATTATAATTGCCTCTAATTGCACCAGATTAGTGATTACAATTATTGATGGCAGCTGATTATTCATTAAGCTTCAAATCAATTCTCCTGCTTCCTCATTATCCCAAACAGTAACTCTGATGAGGCGAGCAGTCTGGAATTGTCCAGGACCAGCCTTCTTCCAGGAAGCCCAAATTGTGGCAATATAAATGCCTTTCTAAAATTGGCACTTGGAACGCGACTGAGGTCCTAACTTGACAATGGTGGCTGCTTGCCGACGCTCTAGCAAAGAACAAATTTAGCATCCCACTCGGATCCCATTCACGTCATTTGAAAGTCTCTCTGCCAGAGATCGTTTCTGCTAGCATCCTCTACAGTGACTTTCTCAACAAATGTCATCTGTGTGGGACTTGGGAAGCTTCTCATAGAGACATCACTGCTCAATTTTTAAAAACTAAGATAACAGTGACACTCACAGGCGCCAAACTGATTTATCCTCACCGAGCATCTAAAAACAACCCCCCAAGACTGTGGGTGGATTTGCATACTGTAGTAGATGCATGAATACTGCCCCAAATGGCAGAAAATTCTTTGATGCACAATCTTTCTTGTAACTTGAATCCATTGGTAGGGGTCCTACCCCGCAGAGCGGGAGAAAACAAGCTTGCTGCATGGTTGGTGTGAAAGGATGTAAACTCATTGATTTGTAGCTGAACTATTGTGTACACAGACTCTAACTAACTGAGCATTACTTGTGAATAACTATATGTGTGTACAGATTGTATGTCACAGTCAAACAGATTGTACACTTATTGAATATAATGTGTTAACCCCCCTATGATAACCCTGTGAGGTTGGGAGTTGGACTGAAGCCCACTATATCCATGAGATTCCTGTTTGACCATAATGCCCTCAGTTGGTAATGTTTGGACATCTTTGTCCAGGGGAGAGCATTCAGTATGCAGCCCCCTGCTCAATGGTAAATAAACTACATCACCCACCCCTGAAATAATAACATGTGGATTTGTGTAGGAAAAGCAGAGCAGCAAATGTTGCCAGTGGGGTGAAGCAAAAAGTTGCTGTACTTAGATTAGAGGATGATATGTTTATACCTCCCCATGCTGGGTCTCCATTTTGTGGTTCCAAGCTGTAGGGCATAGCACCACTCTGAGAAACAAAGTTGAATATTCTGATCATTGATCTCACTCAGTTTCCTTCCACCAGGATGGGGGATTGAGGTGGGATGAAAGTTCAATTTGCCCTCAAGACTTGTTAACACAGTAGCAGGAACTTCTAACCCTTTCCTTTACAGCAGAGGTGGCCAACCCCAGGAGACTGTGATCTACACACAGAGTTAAAGACTGGCAGTGATCTACCTACCCCAGGGATCCCTAAACTAAGGCCCGGGGGCCGGATGTGGCCCAATCGCCTTCTGAAATCCGGCCCACTGACGGTCCATGAATCAGCATGTTTTTACATGAGTAGAATGTGTTCTTTTATTTAAAATGCATCTCTTGGTTATTTGTGGGGCATAGGAATTCATTCATATATTTTTTAAAAATATAGTCCGGCCCCCCACAAGGGCTGAGGGACAGTGGACCGGCCCCCTGCTGAAAAAGTTTGCTGACCCCTGATCTACCCCCTTTTGGGGGGGTTCAAGTCAAAGTTGTTGAGCTTTTCTTAGGAAGGAGGAAAGCCCGTTTGGGGTGCAGGGCAAAAATATTGAGCTTTATTTAGGGGAGACAAACTTCTTGAGCTTCTTTGGGGGCAGCCAGTGCCCTGCCAGTGATCTACCACAGACACCCAGTGATCTACCAGTAGATCACAATCTACCTCTTGGATGTGCCTGCTTTATCGTACTCAGCCTCTCTCTCTCCCATTCTCTCCCCTCCCAATCTCTCGCCTAGTCTACAGCTGTTTATCACTTTGCTCTCAGGGCTGTACCATCTCTCCATCACTGGCCTTTGAGAGAGGGAAATGAGGTTCTCAATTACTGCAAGTGACAAAGGAGGTGGAGGTTGATTAGCTAATTGGGCGGAGTGTATCCTGCATCCAGACAGCTGTGCAAATTGCTAGAAGGCAACTGGGCACCCAATTCAGAAAGCTGCCTTTCTGTCTCTACCTCCCTTTCTTTCCCATGTGCATGCATGGAAATGCACAGACAAAAAACATGCTGCTTTGTTCTCTCTCTCTCTCTCTGGACTTGTCTGGGCAAATGCTGGGGCAGTTCATGCCACATCCTGGGTGATGCCCCAGATCTGGGTTCCTCCATGATCTGGAACCAGAGGTGCCATCAGGGCAGGACATGGAGGCAAAAGTCCTCAAAGCATGCACTTACTTGCACCCGTTATCCTAATATATGCTTTTTTATATAAAAAAACTTGGCAACATTCAGAGATATGAAGATTTTGAAGGACACCTGTGTTTTGGTTCATTTATTGTTTGGTAAGTGTGAATTAGGTACGCTCCTTCTCTGAAATCTGAACTGAACCAAATGTATGCCCCCATCCCAACTCCTCCTGCTGCTTCCTCCAGACCCCCATGTTCCCTATGTTGCCTGCTTTTAATATTGGAACTCCTTCTTTCTGCACCTAGATGTTATGGGACCTGTGAACTCATCTAGTTAGGCACAGAACATTTGTCTCACCTCTGGCTGGTGCGGGTGTGAGAGGTGATCACTGTAAAATGGGAATGAAGCAGGCAATGGGAAATGATGGAACAAGGGCCCTTGAGAGTCTGTTGCCTGAAGGCCCATATTGATTTGGAGGCAACCCTGGGACCTATCCAAGGTAGATGAAGAGCAGGATAGATTGATGTGTGTAGGGCCGGCTCTACTAATAGACAGAATGAGCTAGCTGCCCAAGCATCAGATATTGGGGCAATGGTGGCAGCTTCCCCCATGGCCATTCCTTCTGAACCTCTGATCCAAGGACACGGAACATTTTCAGTCCATAGTCCACATTCCCTTCGGGGGGGGGGTCACATGCCAGTAGTGGGTGGGGCTAGAGCCAAAAGTAGGTGGAGCAAGGAATATACGTTTTGCTTCTGCACAGTGGACTGCTTGTGCACACACTCTCCCACAATGCTCTCTGTTCTGCATCCAACCAAGTAAGGAACATGCTCAGCAGAGTTGAAGGACACATTCCAGCCAGGAGAAAATACTCAAAGATGCACAGCAGATACAATGAGGTGTATGTGGGGCTTACGAGGGTGTGTGGTCTGTGGAGAGTTCTGAGGTCCACATGGAGAGGGTGGATGACTGTGTGTCACCCCACCCCAGGCCCAAGGTTCCTCATCCTTGCCCTAGTCATTCTTTCCTCCTCTGGACAACAAAACTGTGTGTGCATCCCATAAGCTAGGCTGCTGCTCTCAGGTGTGCTGGAAGACGCTGTCCACTTTCCAGTGCTGAAGTCTATTCTGCTGCTGGTGGTGATGAGGTGCCATCTTTTGATTTGTCTTATGTAGCAAAATATCCTAGGCCAGCCCTGGATGTGCATCAATGTCTGGAGGCCATGAGAAAGTTCGGCAGAGCAAGCTCCTGAGAATATAATATGGACCATCTAGTTCAGCATCCTGTTCCACGGTGGCTAACCAGATGCATGTGGGAAACCCACAAGCAGGATTCAAGCACAAGAGCACTGCCCCCACCTTGGTTTCCAGCAACTGGTAATCAGAAGGAATCCTGCCTCTGACTGTGAATTTGTCTAATTTTAAAAAAGTCATCTTGGTTGGTGGCCATCACTGTCTCCTGTGGGAGAGTTCCATAGTTTAACTATGCATTGTGTGAAAAAGTGCTTTCTCAGGCACCCTTAATAAGTAAAGTGTATGATTGCAGCAAAATAAAAATTTTCTCCCCACTCCGCCCCCCCAGCTTAAACTAAATGACATCCATGCAAGTGAGGCTCATGTTTTGAGCTCCTTCCCTCCATGAAGACTGTTTTTTTTTTTTTGAAGAGGGGGAAAAGAACCCTAATGCTTTAGCATCAATCCATCCTCGCCACAATCTCGTTCTCCAGCAGCGGGGATTTAATTGTCAAAAGTGAGAACCGATCCCAGGAGCTCAGCCATAATCACACTACGTTCTCATAACCATATTCTGCCTCTTTAGCCATCTCCAGTGGGAGAGCAGAGAGCAAGTGTGGTGTGCGTATCAGTCAAGGAATCAATTGTCACAAAAGGCAACACAGCAAAATGGGGGTGAGTGAAATCATTAACTGGATATTAAAATTTAACCCCCTCCCCCAAAATATTATATTTAAGAAATACTCCGGATAAATAACCTGCATAAAGACACCACTACTGCCTTGGTACACAAGCCCTAATGGAATAACTCATTTGCTGCTTTTTCCAGCATTCCACCTCCCCCCGCACCTCAGTACCTTTATTTTTCCACGTGTGCCAAGGGAAATTTCAAGCGATTTATAACTTATTTAGGAAATCAATCTCTCTTGGCAGGCAGGCAGAAGCTCATTCCGAGAGTTTTGAAGCAAACATAGTTAAATGTTATCTCCCTCGCTGAGCCACTTATCTTGGGAATGAAAGGACAGCTTATGGCTGGGGTATTCCGCGCAGAATGGGCTTTCCTTCCCTCCTACTGGATTGGGGCTTAAATCTTTTCCTCTGCTAAGCACTTGATGAATGGAACTTCTGGAAACTTTAGCTCTCCGTGCATAGCTGCCAAGTTTTCCCTTTTCTCGCGAGGAAGCCTATTCAGCATAAGGGAATTTCCCTTAAAAAAAGGGAGAACTTGGCAGCTATGTCTCCGTGTTGCATTGTTTGGAAGGAGTTCCTGGTTGAAGGTTTCCAAGCTGCATTTAGTCACTTTTATAACTTAGGTTGCCCTTGAGAGTTACAACAGCCTATAGGGCTAGACTCGGGGAAAGGACTCTCACCATCTCTAACAGCATGGCCGGTCGTCAAGGATGATGGGAGTTGTAGTCCAGCAACATTCAGAGGGTCACAGGCTTCCCTACATAATGGTCACTCCCTAATATGCCACCTCTGCCTCACGCTAGATTGGTGAATAGCTAAAACCTAGGGTGGGACTATGCTAATGAAGGGGTGGAGTTGTACAGATTGGAGAGGTGCCAGTTGTTAATGGGAGCTCCTCCACATGTCTGTTTTGTTGACCATTTGTCCTGATTTGCTTGCACAAAGCTTATGCAGCAGTTAGATTATATCTGGTCTTTCCTGAGGATTCATTCTGATATGTTTGCAGGAAGGTTATACAACAAAAAACATGCATCGTACATTCATCCTGATTTGCTTGTGGGTTGCTTATCATCATCATCATCATCACTTTAATCCCTTTTTTTTTTCTCCGAGGAGCTCCAGGTGGCATGCACAGTTCTCATTTTCCTCCTCATTTAACTCCTCACCCCCCCCCCCAACACCAACCCTATGAGGTAGATTATTTTGAGAGGAAAAGCAGTAGTAAAATACAAAAAAGGCTCAGGAAAACAAAAGGTCCCATTTGTGCATTTGAAGCACTATAATGTCTCTTTAAACAGCCATGGCTTCCCCTAAAGAATTCTGGAAACTGTAGTTTGTTAAGGATGCTGGGAGTTGTTAAAAGACCCTGTGTTCCCAGAGTTCCATGGGAGGAGGGATTCATTGTTAGCACGCACACACACACACACAGAGAGAGAGAGAGAGAGAGAGAGAGAGAGAGAGAGAGAGAGAGAGAGAGAGAGAGAGAGAGAGAGGAATGGAGATAAAATAGGCATTTAGAAGCCTGCATCATATGGGCTTTGAATGGATGATTTAGTCTGGCCAGCTTTGATTCATGCCATTTCCTCTAATCGGGGAGTGCATTGGCATATTCCTCTAAGGATCAGTTGTTAGTCAATTACTAGACAGTTCTGAAATGTCTACCCTCATTATCCAGAATTGAAGCACCTGTAATGAGCTTTCACAGGAAAATGTGGCTCTGATGATCCTATGGGGTATACACGTAGACAAGTGGGATCTGCACTAAAACATTGCAGTGGGACTTGCTCTCGTCAAGAGTTCCAACCAGCTATTACCTCTAGCAATACTCCATTATATTGCCCCACCCCCACCCCAGTTATCTCTTTCCCTCCCCAACAGATTTCAAATTTCCTGTGCCTAGGGATAATAGTTTTTTATTTGGTTTTTTAACGTGATTCTGCAAACCTTGTTCCTCACCCAAGTTCACCGAGACCTCCCTTTTATGGATGGGTGGTGACATTTTGCTTACAAAATGCTTGGCACTCATTCCCAAACAACATTCATAACAGGAATGTTAAGCTAGTTCCCTAACATTTTCTCTAACTCCAGCATAACTAAGAACCTAACCTGGGGTGGGGCTATGGTAACAGCCATACCCAAAAGAATCCTAATAGCTGTAGTTTACCTCTCACAGAGCTAGAACTCTTAGCAAACTACAGTTCCCAATTTTATTTGTGCCTTAAATGTGTTTTACACATATGGTGTGAATGAAACCTATGGGGACAGCAGTGGACTTGATTTTCATTTGATGGGCTCACAAAGGATGTGGGAGGTTAACTCCTACCCCATCTTGTCCTGAGTGCCGCTTTCAATTTCATAGAATCATAGAGTTGGAAGAGACCACAAGGGCCATCCAGTCCAACCCCCTGCCAAGCAGGAAACACCATCAAAGCATTCTTGACATCTGCCTGTCAAGCCACCGCTTAAAGACCTCCAAAGAAGGAGACTCCACCACACTCCTTGGCAGCAAATTCCACTGCCGAACAGCTCTTACTGTCAGGAAGTTCTTCCTAATGCCTAGGTGGAATCTTCTTTCTTGTAGCTTGAATCCATTGCTCCGTGTCCGCTTCTCTGGAGCAGCAGAAAACAACCTTTCTCCCTCCTCTAGATGACATCCTTTTATATATTCGAACATGGCTATCATATCACCCCTTAACCTTCTCTTCTCCAGGCTAAACATACCCAGCTCCCTAAGCCGTTCCTCATAAGGCATCGTTTCCAGGCCTTTGACCATTTTGGTTGCCCTCTTCCTCCAGTATTTCCTCCAGTATATCAGAACCCTCCTGAGATATGTTACTAATCTTACTGAGATTATTTTGATGAACTTTGCAGTTACTCATCTAGTTCTCCCTTAGGAAGCACAGCCCAATTTGCTATGAACTTTCAGCGGCAACTCTAGTTATTGATTGCTTGAAGCTTGGAGTCAGCCGCTTTCTCCGACATTTTCTGTTTCTTGGAGCTGCCCAAAGCCTGGATGTCTTCCTTTGTGTAAACAGATTTGCCTCTGTTTTGATCTGCATGGTTTCGTGTCCAGCCTAGTGTGGCCTTGAATTTGTTACGACTCCTTTCCACAATCATAAATCAGCCCAGCCTCCCGTGAAGTATTTTCATTTCTCTTAGTGAAGCTGAACTGAGTAGAAGGCGGCGTGTTTGATGGGAATAGGAAAGGTATACTGTACAACACTTCAAATAAGTACAGAGAAACACACCTAGCTGCCACTGGGAACTCACCATCTTCGAGTCTGTTTGGTGGTTATTAAAACATGGGATGGAGGGAGTTCCATAGCTGAAACTTTTGTGCAATCTGTACTTTGGCTTCTGCTCTGTTGGCGGGCTGGTTCCTTGGAAGAGACAGATTTTATATCCTGATTTTTGGAGGAGAGGTGCACTAAGGAATTTTGTGGCCAGGGTGGCAATGAAGCATCTGATAGTGATTGGCTGAACTGCTTGGATGTGACAGAGGACAGGGACAAATGCAAGGGTCTCTGTTGTGGGCTAAGTTGTTATGATCACTGAGTGTGACAGAATGTTCTAAAGGGAGAAGTGGGAGCCTGGGAAAGGGAAAAGAGAGTCATAAGAGAGCAGGATTGGAAGAGGTATTATTGTTGTTTAGTCGTTTAGTCGTGTCCGACTTTTTCGTGACCCCATGGACCATAGAACGCCAGGCACTCCTGTCTTCCACTGCCTCCCGCAGTTTGGTCAAACTCATGTTCGTAGCTTCGAGAACACTGTCCAGCCATCTTGTCCTCTGTTGTCTCCTTCTCCTAGTGCCCTCCATCTTTCCCAACATCAGGGTCTTTTCCAGGGAGTCTTCTCTTCTCATGAGGTGGCCAAAGTATTGGAGCCTCAGCTTCAGGATCTGTCATTCCATTGAGCGCTCGGGGCTGATTTCCTTCAGAATGGATAAGTTTGATCTTCTTGCAGTCCATGGGACTCTCAAGAGCAGGGATCTCCAAACTTCGGCCCTCCAGATGTTCTGGACTACAATTCCCATCTTCCCCGACCACTGGTCCTGTTAGCTAGGGATCATGGGAGTTGTAGGCCAAAACATCTGGAGGGCCACAGTTTGGGGATGCCTGCTCAAGAGTCTCCTCCAGCACCATAATTCAAAAGTATCAATTATTCAGCGATCAGCCTTCTTTATGGTCTAGCTCTCACTTCCATACATCACTACTGGGAAAACCATAGCTTTAACTATACCGACTTTTGTTGGCAAGGTGATGTCTCTGCTTTTTAAGATGTTGTCTAGGTTTGTCATTGCTTTTCTCCCAAGAAGCAGGCGTCTTTTAATTTCGTGACTGCTGTTACGAAGAGGTATATGGGGGCTTTAAATAATATGGTGGGATGGGGAAGGCAAGTGGGAGGACACTGAGACCAAAATGAAACCAGAAATACCCCAAACAACAACCCAATAGCCCCCCCCCATTTTAAATGGGTATCAGATGTCAATCAATCAACCAAAGGCCTGGCTAAAAAGGAACACTTTTGTCTTGCACCTTGTATAATGCACCTTGTATAATGCACCTTGCACCTTGTATAATGCACCTTTTGCCTTGCACCTTGTATAATGAAGGCACCAGGTGAACTTCCCTGGGGAGAGCATTCCAGAGACACGGAGCCACCACAGAGAAGGCCTGTTATCGTGTTGCCACCCTCCAGACATGTCAAGGAGGAGGCACATTAAGAAGGGCCTCAGAAGTTGATCTCAGGGTCTGGGTAGGGTCATATGGAAAGATATATAGAGTCAAGGACTGCTGGGGTGAGAGAGATTAAAGTCTGGGTATTGTAGGGATCACCAACTTGGCACCCATGGGAATAGTGACATTCTTGAACTTTACCATGGAGCCCAGGAAGCCACTACACTGCCCTCTTGGTCATGAGGATAGTTACCATTTTTTTCCTCTCTTGAAAAGTTACCCAGATTTGAAGGAGGAGATTAGAAGAGTAACACCCTTTCCTATTTCCTCTTTCAGCTCTATGTGCTTCTCAGGGCTCAGATTAATTCCAGTAGATCTGACTTTTACCCAGCTCCCTTGGAAAAGTGATGTCTCTGTGCAAAGAAAATTGTATCTTTGTGTATATTTTAGGAGGCTGATCTGGAGGAGGGAAGAGCGAACTGACCAGTGTGGGTTGAACCTATGGCTGTTAAGAAATTCAAATGTGCCCACGAGCTTACATAAGTTGGCAACCCTTGATGTATTGATTCGAAGCAGCCAGCCAAATCTTTGGCACCAGCCTTTAAGTAGCGAAGAAATATAGGAACAAGGAACACAATGAATATGCTTTATCCACATTGTAAAAAATCGCTGGTCTTCATAAACTACATCCAATGAAGCTGGGCATTGGCAGATTCAACACAGGCAAAAGAAAGTGCTTTTTCACACAGTTAAAATATGGAATTGGCAACTAACCAGGTTGGCCTTTAAAAAAGGATTAGAAAATTTCGTGGAGGAGAGGACCACTGATGGTACCGACCATGATAGCTATGTTCTACCTCCACTGTCAGAGGCAGTAGGTTTCTGAATAGCAGGGGCTGGAAACTGCAGGAGAGGAGAGAGAGAGGAGAGAGCTGGTGCCCTCAGACCCTGCTCGTGGGCTTCCCACAGGCTTCTGGGTGGTCCATGAGAGAACAGGATGCTGGACAAGATGGGCCATAGGCCTGATTCAGCTGGCTGTTGTGTCTGCACACTTTCCCTATGGTGTACTTAGTTTAATGGTTATTCTGCCCCTGCAGAACAGAAAGGTCCGTAAACACCAGGAGTCTGAGTACCCCTACCAGTCAAAGAATCATAGAATTGTAGAGTTGTAAGGTGGTGCTGTGGGTTAAACCACAGAGCCTAGGGCTTGCCAATCAGAAGGTCGGTGATTCGAATCCCTGCAACGGGGGAAGCTCCCGTAGTTCGGTCCCTGCTCCTGCCAACCTAGCAGTTTGAAAGCACGTCAAAGTGCAAGTAGATAAATACAGCGGGAAGGTAAACGGCAATTCTGTGCGTTGCTATGGTTCGCCAGAAGCGGCTTTGTCATGCTGGCCACATGACCCAGAAGCTGTACACCGGCTCCCTCGGCCAATAATGAGAGATGAGCGCCACAACCCCGGAGTCGGTCATGACTGGACCTAATGGTCAGGGGTCTCTTTACCTTTACCTTTAAGGGACCTAAAAGGGCAGCCAGTCCAACCCCCTGCAAGGCAGTCAAACTGCATACCCTCAAAAATTTATCTGACAAAAATAGGGATGGCCTATTCCATACCCTCCAAACATTTCTCTGATGGAAATAGGGATGCCCTAAGGAAAAGCAGGACATTCTAGGTTCAAATCGGAAACCAGGACAGCTTCTGTAAATCCAGGACTGTCCCTGGAAAATAGGGACACTTGGAGGGTCTGATAACGGAACTCATGGAGCAAAGCAAAACTTTCGAAGTTTCAATGGGACAGGGGGTGGCTGGTACAGGCTGGAGGTTGTGGTTATTTGTAGTGAAAAAGGAGTCTGGATTACAATACTGACACACATGTCTCAATAAATGAGTTTGCCTGCATCCTCCCCATGAGCCAAGCCCTTTAGAATGGTCTCTGATGCTCCCCTGAAAACAAGGCCGTTCAGTGATGCAGGGCACCGGGAAGGAATGATACAGCACACTTGCGGCTGGGAACGACAGGCCTTGTCATCCTGACTTATGATGGATGAGAGAAGGGCCTATTTCTCATCCATGGCAGAGGGAGGTGAAGTGTAAAGAAGGATGCATCTAGTGTCTCAGGACAATTCATCTTTGCGCTGGGTTCACTCAGAGAGACAGTGGAGCTTAGAAAGAGGAAGCAAAGCAGAGAAGCAACCAGGGAAGAGATGGGGGGAAATTCATTATGTGCAGTATAATCTCAGGGGGAAACGGCAAAATGTCAGCAATGCCAGAGATTGGCGGGAAAGCGGGTGGTGGTGAGGAGAGGGTCTGTTTCTCTCTCTCTCTCTCTCTCTCTCTCTCTCTCTCTCTCTATATATATATATATATATATATATATATTAACTGGTAGTATTTGTCAGCTGTTAAACCAGGCATGGAGTGAGAGAAGAATGGGAAACGGCTGGATTTCGTTGCATCTTCAAGAAAATCTTTTCTCCAGCAGGAGTCATATAAAGAGGAAGTGTACAAAGGGCTTTGCATAGCAGATGTGCAAGATTGCCTATGAAATATTGGCATGAAGTGCAATCCTTCTCATTAGCCCACTAAGAGGCTGGACGGAGGAAGAAGCACCTGGCGGTGTCATTTTCAAGGTGATGGAGAGGTGGCATTTTATCCTTGTTTTGTTTGGGTTTTTTTTTTTTTTTGCACATCGCTGTGCTCCACCTTTACAAAGCATCTCTTAGCTGCTCTGTTCCTTCAAATGTCATGTACCACTTTATTAGATAGGGTGAGGGAGGCATGGGGGCGGGAGAGGCTTCCGCTTCTGAAAATGCAGGTGATGCAAAAAGTACTCTTTGGGTCCTTCCACCACCCCCTCAAATAGGGGCTGCCCTGACTACCTGCTGGTTGGTGGGGCTATGCCTCATTTGCTCTAATGAACCAGCCTCTACTATATCTATGTGCGTCTAAGCCCCAGTACCTTCTGTGGGTCTTACTCTTAGGTAAGTATGTATAAGATTGCAGCCTTGTTTCATTTTTTTTAAAAAGGGGGAAAAACCAGAGGTGGCGGCTCTGACATCTTCACTCAAGCACACCTAAAATCGATGGCACTGCAGCTGTTCTTTTGCTGCACTTTTCACTTGAAACCCAAAAGGTGTTTGGCTTGCCTTAAGTGGCCATTTATGAAGAAGCTATTACCTAAAATAGGGACGGGCTTATGAACAAGCAACAGGTTCATGAACAATGCGCTTGGATCAATGAAAGGAAGAAGCTGCGGGGGCTACTTCTGCAAACAGTGCAGTCTGTGTCATTTCACAAACATTGAATGGGGTCTGAGGGAATGCACAATTAAGTCCCCATGTCCAAATGTGCAATATTTGAAAACCAGTCCCGTGATTTTATGTGAATTGGTAATTCGGGGGAGGTCCAGTGATTCAGTTACCAAAACGGTGCTCAGCTAAGCAAAGTGAAACAGTGATTTGGAGTTGTGAAAAATCTATGCCTTTGAATGAGAAGGATGTGTAGGGCTGGCCCTACCATTAGGCCGAGTGGGGTGGCTGCCTGGGACAGCGAATGCTGGGAGGCAGGCAGCAAATATGAGGAATTAGATGGGACAGAGACACAATGCCATATATTGCAAATTGTTTCAGGATGTCTCATGGGGAGCAATTCATAATGAAATTAACTGCTGCTGCTGCTACTTCTACTGCTACTACTTATATGAAGCCTGCCCTGCCTCCTTTAAGGTGTGGTGCAGGATGCCATCCCGTCCCCACTGTCAAAGTAAGATCAAACCCTTAAGCTGGATCTAGATACGATAAAAAATGTTTTGGGGAAATGTGCTGTAATCTTTATAAAGGGACATCACATTGGTGAAAGAGGGGACTCCACAGGACCATCTTATATGTTATATGTTATAACACATATAAAGCACTTTTTCTATACTAATGTATCTGAGTCCTTAGTTCCCATGGCAGAGGTCCGCAAACTTTTTCAGCAGGAATTTGTTTTCCTGATTATAATGCAAATGCTTCTGTCCCATTCTGTAAGGTTTCTTTTGCACCACAGTACCTGTTGCATCATGGAACTGTGGCTTTTTGATCCACATACTGGCAGTAGCGTAGCGAGGTGGGGGCGGGGTGCCCCGGGCTCCAATCGGGGGGGGGCTCCACTCGGGGCACCCCTCCCCACCCCTCACCTCTGCCCACGAGTGCCGTATGTGGTTCGTGCCGGCTGCCCCGTGGGGCTGCCGGCTGCGCCAGCAGCAGCATGTACTGACTGTGCATGTGCAGCATCCCGGTGCGTATGGAGTGCGCACGTGCCGGGATGCTACACATGTGCAGTCAGTACGTGCTGCTGCTGGTGCACGACAGCCCCATGGGCCACTGTGTGTGAGTGGCAGCCGGGCTGGCGCTGCTGCTCCCGCGGCAACCTTACGCCTTGGGCAGCCAAGCGGCAAGGTTCGCCACTGCATACTGGCATGTTGCATTAAATTTCATTCATGCCATTGGGCAAGGTATGACACAACAAGGAACAACATTGGACAATGTGGCTACTCCCCCCCCCACACACATGTGTGCTTCTGTTCCCCCATGAAAATGTCAGGAAAGAACTGTATGACGGTACACCCGACCAAGTTGTGTCACTTTACTGCCATGATTTTCTGGGTTAAGGACACTGCAAATTGAGTTTTACAAAATCTAATAACATGGAAATGAGTGGTAAACATGTACTATATTCCATCAGTTTTCTGCAAGTAACTTTTACATAATGTGAATGCTCAAATATAATGTGGAAATTAATAGTTAGGGAAATATCCAAGCAATGGAAGCCTCCCAGATTTGTCATGTCATTGGTGAAATGGAAATGCTGTTTTTTGTTTTTTTGTTTTTTGCACAGCAATATAGTTTCAAGTCTCCTGAAAGCCTCTTTAGTCTGGCCAGTGGCATGTTGGACCTGAATATATGTAGGGACTGGAGATCAACTTTTTGCTCAGCCATGGATCTGCTGCCTTGGCTTGGGGTAGGTTTCTGCATCCCAGCCTGTTCCCCCGGTGTCAGGTGGGAATAGCAAAGTCGTACTTCACAGGGTGGGTTGTGAGAATGAATGAGCAGAGGACTGTAAAACACTTCGCCCATAATTCAGTCAAAGTGGGGCATTTTAAGTCTCATTTATTTCAGTGCAAGAGATTTCAGCACGTGTGTGATTCTCCCTTTGAAATTAATCAGACTCAAATGTGTGTCTGAGCCATGCCCTGAAGAAGTAAGAAAAAGAATCTTTCTGGAAGCATCACACAAGAATGTGTCCGTTTCAGTTTTCAGATACAAATACGTACGTGTAAAACTTTATTTCTTACCAAATTCCATGTGGGCTCCATGTTAGAACACCTGATTTGCATGCAGAAAATCCCAAATTCAATCCCTGGCATCTCCAGGTAGGACTGGGAATGACACTAACACTCAGTGTAGACAGTAATGAGCTAGATAGGCCAACTGTCTGATGGTGCAAGGCAACTGTGCATGTTTCTGGAGCAGAAAAAGCCCTTGCCTTATTCTCATGTCTTGGTGCCAGGAAAGATTATTCCCCTTCCTTCTGAGATTTAGTTAGTGTGTTAAAACTGAACAGTTTTTCTTGCGATAAACTGAAGGTATCTTGTGATCTCTTGGTGGGAAGCCCATATCATGGCTACAAAATCATGAATTGTTCTTATCAGACCAGCTCATCACTAAAGGGCTAAAGGGAGGGAGAGGGAGAGAGGGCAAGGGTTGAACAAGATAAGAAAGAACAATCCATTAAAGTGGACTCAATAAGATGGGTCTCCCCAAACAATCACATTAGAACCTCAGTTTGTCACAGAGAATCTCTTGTGTTTTATCGCACAAGATTCTGGTATGAATTTGCCTTGAGGCATTGGTACCGGTAGATCATCACAACAGCAGTGAAATGGTAAGAGGGTGAATCAGAGGATGCTTCACACTCTACTGTTTCTGCAGTGTGCACTTAAATATGTAAAGTGTGACTGTGAAGCATTTGTGTTTGCAAACATGGGTATTTTATGCATGCATTCGTCAGGAACGCATGGTTGACTGTGGCTTCCAGTTGACTGCACACAACCTGGTGCCAGGCCTGTTTTCCTAACACATTATGTTGTGACCGCAGGCTGAAGCGTGGATATCTTCTGACTATAATGGGTATGGCCCCCTCCCTGCCTGCTTTCCGTTTCCTTCTCTCAAGCTATCTGGTAGAATGCTTGGAGGAAGTTCAGGGTGCTCTTCCAAATGCACAGAGGAGCTTACAACTCAGCCTTCCTCTTAAGGGAATCAATCTCCAGCTTAGGGGAAAGGGTTTGCTGGTGACATGAGAGGTTTTGTAGCCTCTTCTTAAGTGGTCTGGATGCACCTGAGTATGCTCAAGCATGCCATTTTCTAAACTGGTTGCAGCTGGTCAGCAATCCTAATTCAGAGTGCAAACCCAAACCATTGTTTCCTGCTTTGAATGTAACACCAAACTATGGTTTGCTGCAAATTAGGGAGTGCCTAATTAAGTGATGAGAGCTGGAAGGAGAGAAGACAGAGCATGTGGGCTTCACTCACTGCCATATAAAGCCAAACCATGGGTTGGTGTTACATGTGGACTGACCCAGCTTGTGTGTGCTACAAGGACTTGCAGCAGAGAATCTTTACAGGGACCACTTCTGCCAGAGGAAAACACTGCAGCCCCATATCTCTCCTGCTCCCCTGCTTGTGATCTGCTCTTACCCAATGGTTGTGGAGAATGGGAAGCATAGAGCAACTGCTTTGCAGGGTAGGAGGTCCCAGGTTCCATCCTTGACGACTCCAGGCAGAACTGGGAATGTCTCCTGTCTGAAACCCCAGAGAGCTGCTGCCAGTCATCATAGATGGAACTGAGCTGTGTGGACCATTGGTCTGACTCTGATCATAGCTGAGTTGGTAAAGCATGAGATTCTTAATCTCAGGGTCATGGGCTTGAGCCCTGTGTTGAGCAAAAGATTCCTGCACTGCAGGGGATTGGACTAGATGACCCTGGTGGTCCCTTCCAACTCTACAATTCTATGATCCTATGGCTTGATATAAGACAGGTCCATGTGCTCTTATTAGTTAAGACAGTGGCATAGAGTGGTTTGACAGAGCCCAGGGCGGGCAGGCACATCACAAGGTTGCGAGGCACAGATGATGAATGGAGCCCACCACCCCAGCCCAGCCTTTGCCGCCAATGCCGCTGGAGCGACACTAGCCCTGTGCCTTTTTGCGAGGCTGGGATCTGATCTGAATGATTCACCTGGCAAATCATTCAGATCAGATCCCAGCCTCTCAAACCGGCACAGGGCTGGCAGGGCAGCATAAGAAGCACACACCCCGAAAAATACTCCTGGGGCCATTGCCCCGACAGCTCCCCCCCCCTATACCCCTGGCTTAAGAATTCTTAGTTATTCAGGACTCTGAGTTGGTGAAGAGGTGAAAAGTTGGTGGCTGTCTGTTCCCTCATTTTTAATGCTATTGTTTTTAGGCACTATAAAAGACTGCCTGCTGGGAAAGGCTGGTGTCCATGTGGATTCTTGCCTGCTTGCTGCCAGCTTCCCAAAGAGATTGGTGGGTGTTACAAATTGTCAGTGCCTGAGGATCCTGAATTTGGAGCTGTTCTATTATGCCTCCTGTAAAGATCCTGGGAAATCTCTGAACCCAACTGTAGTGCCAGACATCTTGTTTTCCTTCCCTCAATCGAAACTAGCTGGGCTTTACAGGACCTCATGTGACAACAATAAATAGCAGTGGCATTTAAGAATGATTGAGCTGTGATTGCCAAGGGCTAGCAACTCCGAGCAATATATGTGACAGCACCTTCAGTGCTGCAAGCTAGGGAGAGACAGAAACAGAGGGAGGGAGTGGGGGGCTAAATGCTTGGATCTCCTGCATGCCAAGGTAGGCCTGATGGTTGGGGCCTGATGCCAAGGTTTTAGAAGAATCCACTTTCAATACAAATGGGGTTAATTGACTATGAAAAGAACCAGCTTCAACAGCTTCCAGAAAAGACAACATACTTGGGTGTTTCTGGAGCAGCAGCGATGAGGCAAAGGCATGGTAGCAGTAACTTCCTGCTCTCTTGATCCCTTGAATGGCCTGAATTTGGGTGGTGGCAGCAGGGCAGTGCTGTGCAGTGTCTAGGGAACATTTGCTGTGACCCTAGGAGGCACTGTTTGAAAGACAGCCTAACCTATGGACATGCTGGAGGGTAAAGGCCTATGTCACCCCAGTGACATGGGAACTGATTGAACTTGACTGTGCCACATACCTAGAAATGTGGAATTGTAGGGCTGAAAGGGACGCCAAGGATCATCCAACCCCCTGCAATGCAGGGAAACACAGCAGCGTTGCTAGCCTTCTTGCTGCCTGGGGCGGCAAATGCACACGACGCACACGACACACTACGGAGCGGGTTGCCGGGGGGTGCCCCTCACTGCTCCGCCTGAGAAGGAAGAAGCACAAAGTGTGCTATGGATCGGCTTGCCACGTGCTTTGTGCTTCTTCCTACTCAGGCGGAGCAGCGAGGGGCATCAGTGGAGATGCCCCTCGCCGCTCTGCCTGAGTAGGAAGAAGCACAAAGCATGCGGCAAGCCAATCTATAGTGCGCTTTGTCTTCTTCCTACTCAGCCAGAAGCGGAGCGGCGAGGGGCGTCTCCACTGATGCCACTCCGCCTCCGCCTGAGTAGGAAGAAGACAAAGAGCACTATGGATCGGCTTGCCACACACTTCGTCTTCTTCCTACTCAGGTGGAGGCGGAGCGGTGAGGGGGCGCCACGCTGCCCCCACAGCCACGCTGCCCCACGCTGACTGGAGCCCGGGGTCCCCCGCCCCCTATTGCAATGCCCCTGGGAAAACACAGCCTAATAATCCCCAAGATATGGCCATCCAACTTCTCCTTAAAAAGAGAGAGTTTTTTAGTCAGATCTGTGAGGATTTGCTTCTGTCTGACACCCAGATAGGGGATAGGGCCATAGCACTGCTCTAGCAGTGACCCCTATTTGATCTGGGTCATAGCCCCTTAGATGCACTCCCAGCAGATGGGTGGGAGTTAAATAAATGACTTCACCCAATGCCTATGCCCAAATCCCACATATGTAACCAAAAAAGTTGTGGCCTATTTGAATCCCAAAACTCTGCATGCTGCTGTCTGGTCTGGTCATTACATAGGGAGTGACTTGGTCACAGGGTCTTGGCATGCAACAGGATGCTGAATGGACTATTGGCTTGACCCAGCAACCTGTTCTTATGTTCTTATGATAGGGTGTTGAGGGTCTCTGAATGGGGGGATATTGTGCAAAATACATGTGACTTTGGGTTTTTTTTAAAAATAAAATAAAAATAGGAGGAAAGATTTCTTATGACACAGGATCCACTTTCCACCTGGAAGTGTCTGATTCTAAAGTGAGACTTCTGAAAGTCTTGAATGTTTTCCCAACTTCATGTGAGTTGAAGTGAGTGAAAAGGTTCACACTCCTTGGGATGCAGGACCTCTGCTGGCTACTTGCACGGGAGTAGCCAAAATGGCTCTTTGTATTGATCTTTATTGTGGGCACAGTGTGGATCCAAGTGTTCTCTAAGAGCAAGCTTTTCTTCCCTGCCTGTTCTGCTAATTGAGCTCTTTGATGCCAAAGCCTGATACAAAGGGATCTTGGAGGATACCCTGCTCCCCCCTTTTCACACCCTGTTAAAATTGCTGGATCACTTTAAAAATTGATTAATGCATCCCTTTTGGGATGAAACAGCTAGGCAAAGATCTCCGGCTGCCTCTCCTTTTGCCTGTGTTTTGTTTTTATTTAAGCCACGATCTAAAGCAAAGATGAAGGAGAGGCTTTTATAGCCTGCGGCTCCTTGTTTGCGGATTATTTTCTAAAGATGCTCCACAGAATATCAATTGCCTCTGGATTAGAAGTACTGCCAGGTAGTTCAGCTTTTGCTCAGGAGAGACTTTAGAAGTCAGCACAGTTCCCTCGGCAAAGCCATGCTGGGTTGGGCTTTTGGTGCAATGGGCACTCCTGGACAGTATTCAGGAACGAGCTGCCTCCACAATGGGCTTCTAATTGCTGGAAGTGAAAGGGAAGTGGAGAGATCAGAGCAGCATGGAAGGGCAACAAGGGATGCAAGGGGGGGGGCGCTCCACACAGTGGAGTCTCAGATGCAGTAGGGAGGGTGATCTGATAGCATACATGTGATAGGCTGGGTCAACAATCATATGTTGTTGTTGTTTAGTCGTTTAGTCGTGTCTGACTCTTTGTGACCCCATGGACCAGAGCACGCCAGGCACCATAGCTGCCAAGTTTTCCCTTTTCTCGCGAGGAAGCCTATTCAGCATAATGGAAAATCCCTGAAAAAAAGGGATAACTTGGCAGCTATGCCAGGCACTCCTGTCTTCCTCTGCCTCCTGCAGTTTGGTCAGACTCATGTTCGTAGCTTCGAGAACACTGTCCAACCATCTCGTCCTCTGTCGTCTCCTTCTCTTTGTGCCCTCCATCTTTCCCAACATCAGGGTCTTTTCCAGGGAGTCTTCTCTTCTCATGAGGTGGCCAAAGTATTGGAGCCTCAGCTTCAGGATCTGTCCTTCCAGTGAGCACTCAGGGCTGATTTCCTTCAGAAATGATAGGTTTGATCTCCTTGCAGTCCATGGGACTCTCAAGAGTCTCCTCCAGCACCATAACTCAAAAGCATCAATTCTTCGGCGATCAGCCTTCTTTATGGTCCAGCTCTCATCTCACTTCCATACAATACTACTGGGGAAACAATAGCTTTAACTATACGGACCTTTGTCGGCAAGATGATGTATCTGCTTTTTAATCATATAGAACAATATATTTCAAGTGTCGTTAGGCGCTCCAGGACCAGAAAGCCAGGGGAAAGACGGTCTGAGCACATTACAGTAATCCTAACCCGAACTGCACTGGCTCCCAATTTGTTTCCAGGCCCAATTCAATGTGCTTGTTTTGACCTATAAAGTCTTAGGTGGCTCAGGACCCCACAAGGACCTCCTCTTACGATTGTCATCTGAGGCCCTTCTTCATGGGAGGTCTGGAGAGTGGCAGCATAAAAAAGTTCAAGCGGTGGCTCTCTGCTTTTGGAACACTCTCCCCACAGAGGTTAATCTGCCTCTATTTTTGCATAGCTTTAGGTGCCAGGCAAAAATATTTATTTTTTGTCACGCTTTCGGATTTTAATTATCTGTGGCCTTTTTGTGTGGGTGGGATGTTTTAATGTTGTTTGGTTGTGTGTGTTTTTTTTTTAAAAAAGAAAAGTAGAATGGTCTTTTTAGCTTTATTTTTTAATGCTATGGCAAAAAATCAACTAAAATATTTAAGATATAATAACCATAATTGCAGCCTCAAGGGATGGCTCGCAAGTGTGAATGAGGCATCAACACTCTAAGACCCTAGACTAAACACTGATAGGTAATCAACAACAGCATCTTCAATTAATTTGTATGATGTATCTTTGCTATACTCATTAAATTTGTATGGTGAACCTCCTCATTTCAAGCACAATGCTTTTCACTGGAGTCAGTCCACACCTTCAGCTCCCAATGAGGAAGTAAGAGAGAGGCATCAAATGAGGTTTCAACATGAGTGTATCAGCTCTATTCTGTTAGCCAAGATCCTGAAGTCTTGTTTGAAAGATAGAACTTTTCTATTATTTAAAGAACAGGCAAATCTCATTTCAGATTATAAAGTTGGTTTTTCAAAAGCTTTGAAGCGGCTGCGCATGACACCCTCAAATTCCTTCTAATTTGGTAGAGTACAGCCAGGAAGGTTCGTGTGATCAAGGAAGTGCTCTCAGGGAGAATTTGCAGAGTCCAATCAGTGGGAAAGAAAAGGCTCAACTTCTTTTCTTTTCTTTTTTGGAAGGAGGGGAATAGATCAGTTGGAACCCTTCAGCTGATGAATGAGGGGGTGGACATGCTCAGAATAAAAAAACCCTTGAGGAAGAGCCATTATCCAGCAACCTAACTAGGAAAAAGGCCACATCGAAGTTCCTTCCCTCCACCCAAGAGTTGTCTCTTTAGAAAGTGGGGTCTCGTTCAAAATATCCTTAATCATTTCTCCAACTGGCATCACTGGTAAGAAGGTGGCAATCAGGACTTTGAGCAGGAGGAGAGATTTCATATGTATAGAAAAGGGGTGCGGATCAGCTCTGGGAAAGAAATTGGGGTGATTCGGGGAAGGTTTCCAAGTCAGATTGCACTGTTAACAAGGCATGTCAAGTCAGGAAAGGAACTGCCTAAGATTTTGAGTGGTTCTGGGGCCTTGGCTGCCCGCCCGCCCCAATAAAACACACAATTAGCTTTTCCCCACCGCAAAACAAAACCAAGCTGTAGATGTGGTCTTGTAAAATATTATTTTCAAGTCTGTTTTGACATCATGAGGATAACTGTATTCAATATTCAATACATATACCTGTATCTGTCTCGTAAAACTACAGATTATGTTTGTTATCCGTTTACATTTTTCAGTGGAGTTTGTCCAAATCAAAAATAAAACAACAACAAGCTAACTGGAGAAATGCCCAGAGCTTGAGAGGGGAGGGGTGGAGAGTTGAGTGTGTGTGTGTGTGTCTTTTATTTTGATGGGCCAATTTACCTTTTAATCAGTGGATTATTTTCCCAGAGTGCTCCAATCACATTGATTTAGGGGAAACGATTAAAAACCGGGGCAAATTTAGGGCTGTGTGAAAAGTGTGCACGCCCTGGGCACTGAGCTGAGCGGGTACCATCTCAAAGCCCAGTAAGAGAGGTGCTGAACAGGGCTCTGAAAGGCCCTTAGAGTCCTCCATCCTCCTTCCCCAAGCCTAGTTAGTGCTTTCCCAGCTTTGGGAAGGAGGTGGGAAGGCTCTAGGACCCTGCCAGAGCCCGTACACCTCCTTCCCTAAGCCAGGTGCCTCCTTCACCACTTTTGGGGAGCCAGTGTGAGGGCTGGGGCTGAGGGCACCAAATATGGGGCTCACATATGGGACCAGAGTACCCAAGTCCACCACTACACATGAATCTATGCTTTCCCCTGTGCAGCTCAATGGCCAAATCTCAACTGAATCCCCACAATCCATTGGGAAGGGAAGCGGCAGAAGCTTACCCTACACACCAATGGCACCATTTTATCCTCTCCTGTTTTATCTCTTTAATTGATGGAGAATGATGGGGGGGGGCAGTGCAGGAGGAGGAACAAGAAACCATTTCAGCTAAGCCCTAGTCCCGAGTGAAGAATGGTTTTGCTATGGAAGCCTAGAGATCTGGTAGAAGATGGTTGTATGCATTTTCTATTGCTGGGGCATGTCATGGAGTGGAAGGAGACCCGTACTTGGATGAAAAATTGTGGTTAAACTCGGACCAGAGTTGGGGGTGTGGCACATGACATTTCAAGCTGTTAAGTCAATCTCCTTGTTTTGAAGACAGCCCCATGCGGATATACAAAACATATTTCAAATTGAAATGGATAGGCAAAAATCATGAAAGTGGTTAGACAAAGTCACAGGGCATGAGGCTATATTACATCTCCACAGTATGCCTCTGAATGCCAGTTGGGGTGAATGACAAGTGGGCAGAGCACATGTCCTGCTTGCAGACTTCCCCATGGCATGTGGTTGGCCAGTGTGAGAAGGGGGTGATGTGCTAGATGACATGATCCATCTGGGCTCTTCTTAGAGGGAGACCAGCAGCCTGCTGATCTTCTGATTGTCAGCAATCAGGAGACACTCTCAACATGCTCCCTTTGTTTTATAATTAGAAGACAAATCAAGGACTTGCGTGGTGAAGTGCAGTATTTTTTTCTTTCCCCCATGCATTACGGGTTAAGCTCTGGGAATTTAACGACGTACATTATATGCAATCTGTTATAATGATGTGAGGTGTATGTGCCTGGTTGTTGGTTTCACTTTGATTTGTTGTTGAAACTTGGATTTTTTTTGTGATTTGAGTGAGTTGTTGTGTCTAGATTTGCAGTCTCGTTCTCTGATTGCTGACCTGCCTTTCTCCTCTGCAAATGCTTCGGGGCCAGGATCCAATTTTCAGCAGCCCATGCAAACTGGCAACCTAGCGTTTTGTGAGCCCGTGATTCCTGCTTATGAATGGAGAAGAAATCTGCTCAGTTCAAGATGTAAACCTACCTAATTCGCCCTTCCCACAAAACTGCCCTCCTTCAAAATGTGCATTTCCCCAAATTTTGTGATGCAATTTTCCAACCAGAAAGGAAAAAAAATGCACAAAAATGCTAATGTAGTCCAACTCCTGCAATGCAGGGATCTCAACTAAATAATCCATGACAGATGACCATCCAACCTCTCCTTACAAACTTCCAATTAAGGATGAACATCTTCATCCATCCTTATTCCTGACCAGTAATTAGATATCACAGGCATAGCCAATGCTCCCAGGTGACAACAGCAAAGCACCTTCCTGGAACCCAACAGTGCTTGAAGAATCCATGAAACTATGCCTTGGACTGAGTGAGAGCTTTAATCCATTCTCTCCTTTTACTCCAAGTTCTCTACAAACCAGTGGGGATGGTACAATTACCGGTTGCAGAAATGAGGGTCCTCTTGCTACCCAGGCTCTGGGCCAGGTGTCAAGATCGCCGGATGTCTCAGAAGAACTCATAAAAAACCTGGAGTCAGTCCTGATCACAGATTCAATTTATACTTATTTCTAAATCCCCCTTTGACTCAAATTGTGATCATATTATTTCCATGGTATATGTTTGGCTGGAACATCACTGTTTGAACTGCATCTCTTAAGAAATAAAACAACCACCCAAAAACCCATAAAATGTGCAGGTTTCCAGATGTCCCCTCTCTCTTTTTCAAATATCTGTAGCTCATCTGATAACACTGTTTTGAATTAATGGCCTGTTTACTCCTTTAACTTCCATCTTAATGATTTTTTCCCTGGGAAAAAAAATAAAAGCTACTGTAATTATATCATGTAAGTGCAGGATTTTATTGCAGCTTAAGTCATCCAACAAGCAGTTGCAATTAGTTTATCCAGGTAAATATTCTGGTCATGTTTTTTTCTCTCATTTTAATATGAAAACAACACACTGGTTGCTATTAAGTTGTCCATATTGCTGATGGTTAGCAGATGAGCATCAAGTATTCCAAAAGATTGCAGTCCCCACAAATTCATTGCGATGAGATTTGCAGAGTAAGTTGGCTGCCTGTGTGTTCCAGTGAGAGGTGTTAACTCTTTAATATATATATATACTTATACAGGGGCGTAGGAAGATAGGGGCGGTGGGGGGGGGCGGGCTGCTCTGAGCGGCGGGCTCCAAGGGGCGCCATCGCGGGCGCCCGTCCCACCCCCAAAATGCACGCCACACCCCCAGAACGTGTGCCGTGCCCCGAGGAGGCATGGCACGGGCCTCCGGGAACATGGCACGGGCCTCCGGCACCACAGCCCTGGAACATCTGCCCTGCCCCTCCAGGAGGCGCGCCATGCCCCCAGAACGGGCGCCAGCCCCGCCCCCACCCCTGGTGCCGGAGCATGAAGCTCCGCCACTGTGTCTGTATGTGTTTGTTTGTGTGTGTGTGTGTGTGTGTGTGTGTGTGTGTGTATATATATATATATATATATATATATATATATATATATATATGCATCTATATGGGCCACATTTGTCTAGATCATCATCCCCAAACTTCGGCCCTCCAGATGTTTTGGACTACAATTCCCATCTTCCCCAACCACTGGTCCTGTTAGCTAGGAATCATGGGAGTTGTAGGCCAAAACATCTGGAGGGCCACAGTTTGGGGGTGCCTGGTCTAGATCCACTTTTCCACATAATATTTCCCTTCCATATATATTCAGTAATTCTGTAACAAACTGAATATCTTCCAGATGGAATGGGTCTGGAAGACTATATCCTCCCATATGTCCAAACCTGCCCAGGCTCTGAGATCTTTAAGGGAGGCTACTCTCTCAGTTCTGCCAGTTTATTATTATTTATTAAATTTGTATACCACCCTCCATCCATATATCCATGGGTGGTTCACAACAGAAAAAAAAAGACAAAATGAGAATCCAAAACACATAATAAGAACAAGAACAGACCAATAACCCACAAACACATTTCAAAAGCCACAGAATGCTAATCAGCCCAATACCTAGTTGAAGAGAAACGTTTTCTCTTGGTGCCTAAATATTTGTAATGAAGGTGCCAGGGGAGCCTCCCTGGGGAGAGCATTCCACAAATGGGGAGCCACTGCAGAAAAGGCCAGTTCTCGCGTTGCCACCCTCCAGACATCTTACTGTTTTGTCCTCTCATTTGTTTCTTTAGAATTCCCTCATGGGAACAAAAATGGTAGCATGCTGGGTGAGGCCAACAATGGCCCATCTAGTCCAACACCCTCTCATCAAGTTGGACTAGATGTGGGAAAGCTGCAAGCGGGACCTTTAGAACAATAGCGCTCTCTTCCTCTCAGCCTTGAAAATAACTCCTCTTTCCCTCTTCCCTGCCTTCCTAATGCCACCTTCCTCAGCTGGATGCGGAAGATGAGTGAGAAGCAGTGTCCTCAACTCTCTTCCCTGCACCCTGCGCACACATCTTCTGCACTGTCAATCACTGACCTGGGCTGGCAGCTGGAATTGCGAGTCCCCTTGTTTACAATGCATTGTAATTGCAGACATAGGCTCAGCTGTCACTTGTGATTTTATCTCGTCCTGTTTTGCCGGCGCCTGTGCTCCCCTAGGTGTCAGGCAGCTGCCCTTGCAAGCGGCACTTTTGGCAGGAAGTGTGCCCCTCCACTGAGTAGAAAAAGAAAAAAAGCCCAGATATCTTTTGCCCTTTGCCCCCTGCCCCACCATTCCTCCCCCTCCTCCTCCACTGTGTGGAAGACTGAGCAGCAACAGGCAATATCGGACTTGATATCCTCTTTTGCATCTCACTTCCACCGCTACAAAGGCTCCGTGCGCTGCAATGCTTGCTCTGCTGGGGGTGGCTCTGCGCCTTCCTCTCCTTGACTTTTCTTTTTGGCATTGTTAGATTTAAATGTTTAAAAATAGCATGTGCTGGATGTGAAATATGAATCCCCTCTAATGAGGGCTTTGGGGAAATCGAGAGACTTCTATGCTTGCTGTAATGGGTTCTTCCATACATGTGTAGGGTATGAGAAGCAATAATGAGACAATATTATTATTATTATTATTATTATTATTATTATTATTATTATTATTATTATTATTATTATTTGCTGGTACAGAACACCACACAGGCACTCACTCTTTTTCTCTGGAGGCAGACAGGTGCCAACAGAAGTACAGAAGTACAGATGGGATCTGAGCCTGTTGGCATTCTGTGCACCTGATAAGAATTGGAGAGAAACATTACAGGTTAAGGTAGGGTTATTACCAGATGTCCCCATTTCACAGGGGCAGTCCCCAGATTTGTGAATAAGTCCCCGGGCAAATTCCATCCCCGGATTTCATCTAATGTCCCCGGGAAACACAGTAGCGACAGTCACAGCAGCCCAGAGCATTTGGCTCTGACCGGCTTCAGGAACTGCTTGGAAGAAGTCCCAATATGATGGTGGTGCAGGGGCTCTAAGTTGCAGCTTCCGAGTTGCCTCCATCTTCCCTGACCCCAGCAGCTAAGCTGTAAAGGGAGGCTTCATACTGCCTATCAGAGCAGTCTCCCAACTCCCAACTTGCGTGCAAGCAGGACCGGGGGCGGGGATCTCTCAGCTGTGAAGGGAGGCTTCACGCTGCCTATCAAAGCTTGTGTGCAAGCAGGAAGGGGCAAGGATCTCTCAGTTAGGCAACGGGAAGCTTCCCTTACCAGCTGAGGGATGCCCGTCCCCTCCTGCTTGCATGCAAGTAGGAGTGGGATTGGGGCTGCTCCGATGGGAAGGGAGGCATCACGCTGCCCGAGCCTTGCTGCCGCTCTCGACCCTCCTTCTCTGCCTTCCATGCCTGACCCACTGCTCACCACTTTCTCACCACCACCACTGAAGGACCAACAACTCAGGGGCTGCCCAGGCTCATGGAGAAAGGAGATAGAAGCCTCAGAGGAAGGGGGAAACGTGGCGGTTGAGGTCAAAGCAGTGACCACCCCTCTGCCACCCCCATCTCTGCAACATCAACGTCTCGAAAATGTAGTATTTATTTATTTATTTAAAGTGTCCCCGGATTCATTTAAAAAAATCTGGTAATCTTAAGGTGGCAGTGTATCAATGGTTCCCAAGCCGTTTTTGAGCCACTACCCACTTGGTTCCATAAACTCATCTCCATTGCCCTATTCTACTGCATAAATAGCATTGTTCAGAATAGTGGTTTGTGCGACCCACTAAATAAGATAAATAAAATTTCCATTGACTCTGGCACCACCTCCTGATGGTGACGATGCCAAAGAGTTGGGCCCACAGAACTGAATGCACAGCTCCTGGAGGATGCAACCTGTGTGTCTGAGCCACAGAGGGCCACTGATACAAGGATAGTAGCCCATCATCCTCTTCTGCAAGGCTGAAGAACCTGAGACACACACCTGAAACCATTCATGGAAGCTGTTTCAGACAGCAAAATAACTCAGACAGGTTATGTTTGATTCTCTTGCTACTGAATCTGGAGGTTCTA
This sequence comes from Zootoca vivipara, assembly GCF_965207765.1. Taxonomy (NCBI): domain Eukaryota; kingdom Metazoa; phylum Chordata; class Lepidosauria; order Squamata; family Lacertidae; genus Zootoca; species Zootoca vivipara. Next base: position 27,284,790 of record NC_142597.1, on the reverse strand, counting down.
TCTGGGAATAAGACATCTCAGGGATCTTGAAGAGTACCAGAACAGGTTTCACTATAACTAGATAAGTTTATCAGGGACAGTTATGTGCATCCATAAGTAAAACAGTGTTCCAATTCTGATTGTGAAAAGTCAGTCAATGCCCAATTCTTCTGAGTCCTTTTTGTGTTCTGCCAGATTCCATTATGCCTCTCCCAGGATACACATAAAGCAAAGTCTGCATGTGGTCATTTTCCTTTGACTCTTCCTGAATACCCTGTGATTTGGTTTGATTTAAGCCTTCTCTTGGTCAAATCCATTTGAATATTGATCTTTTTGACTTTCCGGCTGTCTACTTAACTTGTCTTATTTATTGATGGCAGGTATCCACTAGGGTGATGGGTCCCACTTCCCTGAATGTTGGGTTTGACAAGTTTCTATGTGGTCATAGGCTGATTGATAACAATTAAGCACTGTCACTTCAATTATCTGGAATGTATCCTACAAACCCTTCCTCCTCTGTTAATCATATAGATTTCTTTCACACTTTTTTGAGCATGGTCCAAATGATATTATTTGTGCTGTGTTCCCAGCATCAAAGCCCATCAAATGATGTCACCCTTGTGTGCCTCTGACATTGTGTTAAGAATTTGGCATGTTGCACCTTTTCAATTAACTCCATCAATCAAGTCATCATTACTTGGTTCAAGTTGTTGTACCTCCATTAAATTGGCACTGCCCTTTTCTCCATGTCTGTGAATGAATGCCAATCAAATGATGGGGAGAAGAACATCTTTTCAGGGCTGGATAAAGTCATGCTTTAGAGCAGGCACGTCCAACTCCCAAGAGACTGCGATCTACTCCCAGTATATATTAAAAAAACTGGCAGCGATCTGCCCATTGTCATTGCCAAGAGTTGTCAAGTTTTTCTGGGGGAGCATTGCCCAGAATTGTAGAGCTTTTTTTAGGGGGGAGTGCCCAAAGTTTTTGCATGCATAACATAACAAGTTTAGTTACAGGTAGGTAGCTGTGTTGGTCTGCCGTAGTCTCTAAGGTGCTACTGGAAGCATAGCTGCCAAGTCTCCTGCTGAAAAATGCGGGATCAGCAGCGGCGCAGCACCGGAAGTCGCTTCTACGCATGTCCGGACATGCTTAGAAGTGACTTCCGGTGCCGCGCTACCCATGTCTGGGCACTGGAAATTGGGTGGTGCCAGGACCCAAAATGGAGCCACCCTGGCAGGTAGGAAATCCGGGAGATTTACGGGATTTCTCCCAATCCGGGCTGCCAGCGGGAAACGGTTTAAATGGCTTGCCTTCAGCATCTGGTTGACCCCTGTGAGAACAGGATGCTAGACCCCATCCAGCAGACTCTTTTTATGTTCTTAAAAAAGTATTTATAAATGACTTGGATGAAGGAATTGAGGGGATGCTCATCCAATCTGCAGATGACACCAAACTGGGAGGGGTAGCTAATGCCACAGAAGGCAGAATTCTTCTGTCTTTGATAGAAGACTTTGATAGATTGGAGAACTGTGACCAAGCTAAGAAAATGAATTTATATAGGGACAAATGTAAGGTTCTGCACTTAGGCAGGAAGAACCAGATGCACAAATATAAGGTGGGGGACACCTGGATTACTAGCGGAACACCTGAAAAGGATCTAGGGGTCTTCATGGACCACAAGTTTAACATGAGTCAACAGTGTGATGCAGCAGCAAAAAGAAGCTAATGCTATTCTAGGCTGCATCAGCAGAAGTATAGTGTCCAGATCAAGGGAAGTCATAGTACCATTCTATTCTGCCTTGGTCAGAATATTTTTGTGCCCTTCGTACCCCTTGGCATTTGATTATTGAGGCAGCTGCCTCATTGTACCTCATGTTAGAGCCAGCCCTGGATGGGGAGAACTTTCATGCACCTGACAGGCCACAATGCATGACTTATGCATTGAAAGGTGTGCAGGCTAGACTTTAGGAATTCCGCAGACGAATGGAGTTTTGAACCTCAAATATACAATTCTAAGTCTCTCCCCCCCCACACACATATAGAGCAATTTCCTTTTGCTCTCTCCTGATTATTACAACTGGATTGAAACCTTTTCCATTCATGCCTCACTCTCCCTCAAACCCCTTCCAAACTGTAGTGGATTCTCACCGCTGTGTTTTCATACCATTTGTGCTTTGGTACTTTGGGGTGTTGGGCAAAGTGATTGTCTGCAAATAGCTTGTAATTGGTTTATAAAACCCAAACTCACTGACACTGGGGCAGGAGGAGACAGAATAAGTGTCTGCTTTCAGAGCAAATTGGCAGGAGGAGAAATTGCTTTTGGAGCCAGAGGAAATGGCAGCTTGAGTAAAACTAATCCCTCCCTTCTCCACGAGGCTGCAAGCAACTTCTGAAACTCCCACAATGCAGAAAGAGCACCACACTTGCAGAGGATATACAAGGAGGTGGGGGTATGTCATTTCCAGAAGTGATTTCCTAGGGGGCTTTCGAGGTTTAGATGGGCTCTTGTTCAGGGCAATAGAACTGCTGCTGGCAGACCAAGGCATATACTGTAAGAGGAGCTTCAGGGTAAACAAATACTTCTCCTCCTCCTTTTCCTCCTAAGTGTTGGTCGAAGGGGAAAAATAGGTATAATAGAAAGGAGAATTCCAGGATGCCAAAATCCAAGATGGGGGCAAGTACTCTTTGGTGAGGGAATCTCAGCTGAGATTTGAAATCACAAAATATGCAGCAAAGTAAAGCATGGAAATATAGGCTGTTAGACCTTTAAAATACGTCTTTCCAAGTGAGTTCTAAAATAGTCCCATCTTCCCCCAGCATAGGGAAAAGACCACACATTTCAGTTTCATACAGTTCTATGACTATGACTTACAAACTCTTCAAAGGATTGGTTCATGTGTTTTTCCATACAACAGGCAATAAAATCTGGTTTAATTACAAAGTGGTGAAAGTTCCTAAATTATTGGTGTAGGGACACAATTATTGGTATAGGAACTCTGAGTTCATCAGGTAGACTAAAAGGGGAACAATAGGCTTGATTATTCATTTCCTTCTAAGGTAAGGACACAGCTAAGCCAGGCAGGACAGCTTACTCTATGGCAGGGGTGTCAAACTCAAATTCATCGGGGGCCGCATCAGCAGTTTGGTCACCCTCAAAGGGCTGGTTGTATCTGTAGGACTATGTGTCCACTCTTTATTATCATAAATTATTGTCACTGCATTCAATTATTACTGTTTTTTGTAATAATGTAAGTAATAACTAGCTCTGAAAGCAGAAACATAGTCAGAATAATGGCAAGTAGATATTCAAATGTACAATTATTGTACAATTTATTGAAAAATGATTTTTGGTAACTGCACTGGGTGGTGGAGGCTCGCTAGGGTTTCATGCAGGACCTTTGCAGAGCTACTAGTACCTGGAGATGCTGGGGTCCTTCTGCATGCAGGACAGATGTTCTGCCAGTGAGCCACCACCCTTCACCAAAGGGACTGGCTGAGGTTGACTCACTGGAGCTGCTCTCCTGGTTCCAGGGTTTAAGGGCCAGAAGTATAAAGCAGCATCCTATGTTTCTGAGGAGAGGGAGAGGGAGAGGGAGAGGGAGAGGGAGAGGGAGAGGGAGAGGGAGAGGGAGAGGGAGAGGGAGGGGAGGGGAGAGGAGGGGAGGGAGGAAGGAAGGAAGGAAGAAAAGAGGGAGTGGGAGGGAGAGAGGAAGGAAGGAAAGAGGGGAGAGAAAGAAGAGTAGGAAATAAGGAAGGGAATAAAGAAGGAAAGAAAAAGAAAGAGGGAGAAAAGACGGAAAGGGAGAAAGAAGGAAGGAAGTAGAGGGAAAGAAAGAATAAGAATGAGGGAGAGGAAGAAAGATGGGAAGGAAGGAAGAAAGGAAGGAAGGAAGGAAGGAAGGAAGGAAGGAAGGAAGGAAGGAAGGAAGGAAGGAAGAAAAGAGGGAGCAGGAGGGAGAGAGGAAGGAAAGAGGTGAGAGAAAGAAGAGTAGGAAAGAAGGAATAAAGAAGGAAAGAAAAAGAAAGAGGGAGAGAAGACAGAGATAAAGAAGGAAGGAAGGAGAGGGAAAGAAAGAATAAGAACGAGAGAGAGGAAGAAAGAAAGGGAAGGGGGGGTCGCCACCTTGATTCAGCGCCAGAAAAGAGCGCGAAGGGACCCCCCGGCACCAGCTGTTTGTCAGCGCTTTGTCGGCGCGGCTCTTCAGCAGCAAGGTCCCGCTGCTGGGTCCCGCTGGCTGGGGCGCTTGGCGGGCCACATGACGAGGTCTGGTGGGCCGGATTTGGCCCCCGGGCCTTGTGTTTGACACCCATGCTCTATGGTATTAACCCCCTCATGCATTATTTGGACATAAGCAAATTTCTTATATGAGACAGGTTATCCCACAATAAGAACATAATAAGAGCCTGGTGGACCAAGCCAATGGCCCATCTAGTCCATCATCTTGTTCTCACAGTGGCCAGCCAGATGGCTTTGGAAAACCCACAAGCAGGATTCAAGAACGAGTGTATTCTCCCAGCAACTGGTAATTGCAGTTTCCAGCAACTGGTATTCAGAAACATTACAGGCTGGGACTGCGGAGACAGAGAATAACATCATGGCTAGAAGCCATTGATAGACCACTCCTCCATGTCTAACCCGAGTTGGTTGCCATCACTGCCTCCTGTGGGAGCAAGTTCCATAGTTTAGCTATGTGTTGCATGAAGAAGTCCTTTCTTTTATCTGTCCTGAATCTTCCAACACTCAGCTTCATTGGATGTCCATGAATTTTAGTGTTATGAGAGAGGGAGAAAAACGCCAAATGCCAGAGAGAGAGGTCTGGACAGCTTGAGGTACCTCACTCCTGATGTAGACCATGGACCATTTGAGGTATGTTCTTCTGCACAATATAGGACCCAGGTGGTGCTGTGGGTTACACCACTGAGCCTAGGGCTTGCTGATCAGAAGGTCAGTGGTTCGAATCCCTGTGACAGGGTGAGCTCCCGTTGCTCGGTCCCAGCTCCTGCCAACCTAGTAGTTCGAAAGCACGTCAAAATGCAAGTAGATAAATAGGAACCGCTACAGCGGGAAGGTAAACGACGTTTCCGTGTGCTGCTCTGGTTCGCCAGAAGTGGCTTTGTCATGCTGGCCACATGACCTGGAAGCTATACGCCAGCTCCCTCGGCCAATAATCTGAGATGAGCGCGCAACCCCAGAGCCGGTCATGACTAGACCTAATGGTCAGGGGTCCCTTTACCTTCTGCACAATAGAAAGGGGGCTGGATTTTTGACCTTCCCAACTTCGATTCTACTATAATCTATACTCCAACATATTTGGATGGTGGTTCAGACCTGTCAGGTGAAAACTCTCCTGTCTTACAAATTGATGTATTGAGGGGAGAGGAATGTCAAATACTTTGGCAAGAGGTGAATTGCTTGAGTGGCTCTTCAAGCCATGAAACTGCAGAGAGCTGATTTATGGGCCAGCCTTGTGTGCGCTACCCTCTCCTTCCGCCCACTTGCCTTCATGTTGCTTAAAAAGCAGCCTAGCTGTAACCAACCACCTGCAGCAGCAAATTCAGGCTGCCAATAAAGGTTGCCTGGTTGTTTCTTGTTGCCAGTTTAGTATTTAGTATGAAAATTTAATGTCCTTTTAAAGTCCAAAGACTCTCAAACCAGTATAGATTTGTACTTTGCTCTTGCAGATGATAAATAGGCACCGCATTATTTTTTAAAGATTGGCTGCAGTAAAACTAGGGATGGTTGAATTCCCCAGGGTATTTGATCTTTACAAATTCTGATACAGATGGACACTGTGGATCAGAACTTAACCACCCACTGGCTATAGCAGGGTCCCCAGACTACGGCCCGTGGGCCAGATGCGGCCCAATTGGCCTCCCAATCCGGCCCGCGACGCCCCCCGCTGCCTGCTGCCGCCGCCCGCTCTTGCGGCGCGCTGCATGGCGGCGCGCTTCCAGATCTGAAAAAAAAATCACCGAAAATCATTTCTGCGCATGCGTATGGGCCTCTCCCAACCCAGAAGAGGTCATTTCCGGTGCTCTTCCGGGTTGGGGGAGGTGCACTTCCGGGTCGGGGGAGGCCCATATGCATGTGCACAAACAATTTTCGGCAATTTTTCCAGCCTGGAAGCGCGCCATCATGCCAGTAAATGGGTTAGCGCATGCGCACTGGCGCGCACTCCCCCCACCCTCCAGCCCACTGCACGCGCACTCCCCCGCCCTCCAGCCCGCCGCGCGATCGGCGTGGCGGCCACCGGCCAAAAGGCGGGTAAGTCTGGGGACCCCTGGGCTATAGCATACCCTCCAACATTTCTCAGATGAAAATAGGGACACCCTAAGAAAATGCGGAACATTCCAGGGTCAAATCAGAAATCGGGACAGCTTCTGTAAATCCAGGACTGTCTCTGGAAAATAGGGACAATTGGAGGGTCTACTATATGCACTTTATGGATATTCTGACCCACTTCTTCTTTACAAAAAATATTTCAAAGTTCCCAGTGAAAAGGAATTGGTTGTAAAACCCCTCTTTGGATTGTCGCTCTGGGAGGGAATAGGTGTTTTCTAACAACTCTCACCACTTTTAATCAACTAAAGCTCCAATAATTCCTTGGGAGGAGCCATGACTGTCTAAAGTGGTATCATAGTGCTTGAAATGTATGGCATGAATGTGGTCCAAATGTCTAAGGCCAGCCTTACCTGTTGAAAATATTTTCTCCCAGCTCTCCTGTTCCTTAGACTCCTGCCACTTTCAGAGTATGGTTAAAACAATAAGCCTAGCCATTGAGCTTGTTGAGTCACAGGAATGACTCAGCATCTATCATACTTACTGGAAATTAGCCTCCATATAACTGTACATCCCTCCCCTCCTTTCTTATATGGTATCTTCAGCACGCTTTCCTGGGAATGGAGAAGGTTGGAAGCGCAGTTGTGTCGGGGTGGGTGGGTTGTACGGGGAGACACCTTGCTGTTTAATAAATTATAAAAAAAGCTTCATAAAATGTCTGGCAAGAGCATTCCTCATGCAGAAAATGTTAACGGAATAAAACAAGATGAATAATAGAAAAGGGTTATTGAAAAATTCATAATTTTGAGGCACAGAGAAGGGCGACTCCTATACAATCTGTATTTTCTGGTGGAAAAGTGATTAAAATATATATTATTTGCCTTGTCTGTAGCCAATGTATTATTGAGTGGGAACCAATATGGTATTTGGGAAAGGAGTAGGCGTTTTTTGGGTGTGACATAATCCATTTCATTCCATTTAGAAGCAACAACAACAGAAAATAAGGGCGGGTTAGGGTAAGGGGCCTCCTTGCGGGTGCTTTTATGCTGGAGCATTTTAATCGACCATTTGGAAATAAAAAGAGAGAGAGAGAGATTTTAATTACGTCCCCCTGCCTCCCAGAAGCAATGTTCACTCATTCCCTTGCTTGTTGTTTCCATGACTATTGCTGGGAAAATGCAGTAAAACACTCTCTTTGCCTTTTATGCATCGCTTTGGTACAGAGAAAGCAACTTGATGTACAAAGGCGACCTTCAAGGAAACAAAGGTGTTGGGGGAGGAGGGTGCTGGGCATTGTGCATGGAAGAGCTCTACCAAAGGCCTATCTAATCCAGCACCCTGTTGTCATAACAGCCATGCAGATGGCTGTTGGGAGCCCAGAGGTAGGGCACAACAGACCTCTCCTGCTTGTGACCCCCCAGCATGTGGTATTCAGAGGCATTCTGCTGTTGATAACTAGAGGTAACATAGCTGTCATCATGAGCAGTAGTTATGTTAGCCTTATGCCATAACCTCCAACACGTCGAGGTGAAAAACCAGGATGCACATCTTCCGAGGATGCGCTCCAAAACAAGTCATGTGCTTCGCATGGGATGTGTTTATGGGTGAAAAAAACAGGATGCCCCACTAGAACAGCTGCTCTTTCCTTTTCAAACCCCTCCTGGTTCTAGGAGACAGCAGGCTGGGGTGGTGGTGGGGATTCGGGTCACACAACCCTTGCCTGGAAAGCCTCTTCCTCTTCTTCTTCTTTTAAAAACCTATTATTTATTGATCCTTGTTGAAGGATATACAATAGTTCATACCCAATACAAAATACCTTTCAATAATACCCCAGAATGAAATAAATGCTTTAATAATCTAATCTAAAAAGGAACCAGTGGCGTTGCATTCTTCACTGGTGCCCAGGGCACATGCACATGTATGCGTGCATGCTCTGTCCACTATAAATTGGGTGTCAACTCTCTTAAACTGGCTTCCGTCTCCTCTTCCTCCACTGAGTTCGGAGGGCAAACAAAACCTGCCATGCCGGCCCAACCCTCTCTGCCACCACCACTGGGCTGGTACAGAGTATGGAGGGTTCACATGGAAGTGCTGTGCTGATGGCCTGCCTGCACGGGGGGAGCCTGGCCAGCTGACACAGCTGCCATGGCACCTCGTCTGGGGGCGTCCTGCCAGGGGAACCATTCCTGACTGTTTACTATGCTTTGAAATATTGTTACTTTGTGAGTATGTTCTAGTTAGTTATATTTTACAATGTTTTGATTTTCAGGTTTGTTGCCTTCTAAGAAATATGTAGCCTTTTATGTTGTCCCTCTTTTTTAATAAAGCCGGAGAAGGACTTTTGCCTTTTGTTTCTGTGCCTTTGATTGGGGAAGCCGAACAGTGCCTGGACACCTACCTGTTGAGTTTCTAAAGTGACTCCGGGCCAAATAATAATAATAATAATAATAATAATAATAATAATAATAATAATAATAATAATAATAACTTATACCCTGCCCATCTGGGCGGGTTCCACCAGTCACTCTGGGCGGCTTCCAACAAAATATTAAAATACAGAAATCCATCAAACATTAAAAGCTTCCCTAAACAGGGCTGCCTTGAGATGCCTTCTAAAGGTCTGGTAATTGTTGTTCTCTTTGACCTGTGGTGGGAGGGCATTCCACAGGGTGGGTGCCACTATCGAGAAGGCCCTGTGCCTGGTTCCCTGTAACTTGGCTTCTTGTAGCAAGGGAACTGCCAGAAGGCCCTCGGCGCTGGACCTCAGTGTCCGGGCAGAACAATGGGGGTAAGCCGATAAGAAGAGGGGGTCCTCTTCCTTGTACTCCCACTTTAGGACTGCCCAGAGAAAGGAAGCGCTGGCAGTTCTACCTTTTGGCTTGTGCATTGCAAAGTACAGTGCACTCTTCCCTTTCTTGACCAGTTCCTGCCGGTGCCCAGGAGGACTGGATAAGAAGGGTGGCCATTCAGGGTGGGGGCTAGGGGTGCGACGGCAAGGCCAGGTTGGGCTCTGGGGCTCAGAGACCCCAAGCGGCAGGCAGGGTGAGGATCCCTGCGTGGGGGTGCCAGTCAAAATCATGTACCTGGGACTATGCCCTCCCTGGCCCTCCCCATGCTGCACCCCTGAAAGGAACATAAACAAAAAGAGGGGAAAGGGGGACAGGAGAGAGAGAGAGAGAGAGAGAGAGAGAGAGAGAGAGAGAGAGAGAGAGAGAGAGAGAGAGAGAGAGAGAGAGAGAGAGAGAGAGAAGAACATGAAAAAGATGAAAAGACTCCCGGTTCTCCCTCTGTTTTTGACACATCCTGTGCCTGCCTCTCCGCCTCTGACTACTCTGATCCATCTTGTTTTCCCCTCCTTGGTTCCTTCCTTGCAATATCACCTGTAAGGGTGACTCCCTACAGGGAGCCAGCCCCCATCATCCTGACATCCACCTCGTCAAGTACAGAGAGCACCAGTGGTTCTGAAGCAGCCAGAGGGGGAGGGGGAGACTCAGAGGAGGAGAGAAATCCGAGGGAGGAACAATGGGAAAGCTCGGGGGGGGGGGCGGAGGGATGCACGCAGATGCTCAAGGATGTTGCAGAGCCAGGGCACCGACCGCTTAGGGAGGAAGCTGAAAGGGCATCACTCCTTCCGGGGCAAGAAGTAAGGAGAGCGTCGCAAAGCAGTTCAAGTGGGCGGCGTTTTGGGGTGCCCAGACTACTTCGCTGGCATAGGAACAGACGTATGCCATTGCTGGATTCTGATTCGGGATGAGAGGTCATGTTTTAAGCTGTCTCTACACTGTAAATAAATAGCACAATAAACGTCTTTGAAGACAAACTGGACTCAGGCGGAGTTACTCTAGAGTAGCCACGACGACCCTCTGACATCACCTAACCCCATAAATCACTAATCCACTCTCCTGGGTCAGCCCCTGACCCCCTGCATCTGCCCTACACACTCAACAGAGCCCTGCCAGTCTCATGTTTACAATCTTATGGTCAGTTTCTCATATTTCTGAATCAGTTTGTGATTGATTTACGCTTTGATTTTTGATCTTGTTCATTTTCTATATGCTTTTTGTACACACATCTTAGTCGGAGAACTGCACTGTAAAATTTGGAGATGTGTCAATTTCGAATCACATATTTTGCCAGGTAGTGCAAATTAGACATTAAAACATGCACCAAACTGAATGTCTCTCCCATGCTGAGGCACAAGTATTATTGTTTTTTAGTACAGTGGTACCTCGGTTTACAAACACAATTGGTTCCGGAAGTCCGTACTTAACCTGAAGCGTACTTAACCTGAAGTGAACTTTCCCATTGAAAGTAATGGAAAGTGGATTAATCTGTTCCAGACAGGTCCGCGGAGTACTTAAACTGAAGATACTCAAACTGAGGTGTACTTAAACCGAGGTATGACTGTATGTATAAAGTGGAAAGGGTTTGCCTGTTTTTGGTAGAACAGGGAAAGATTTGTACAGAGGGTTGGACAGATATACGTGGGCTTTGAGGGGGGGGAGAGATTGCAATAGGCACTCATCACCCTTTGAAAGAGACCAGCTCTGATTAAAATCCAATTAAAAATCTGCATTTCAACATCTGTGCTTAATGAATTAATCAATGAGTGATGCCAATTAATAGGTTCATTCAGGGCTAATCTGAATATGGCTGTACTGATGACAACAGACACTGGCCTGGTCATTTTGTTTGTTAGATGTGTCTAAAGGAAGCAGGAGGAGGCAGCAAGTTTAAGACAGTTGGCACATTAAATGGTGACCACAGGAAGGATGATATGTGGAGAGAATTTGAGCAACCACTGCCCATATATTTCTAGGGAGGCATCAGTCCTGACTGCAGAATACATTGCCTTGACCATGTAACCACTTCCAATTTATAGTGAAAGGCATAGCTGCCAAGTTTTCCCTTTTCTCGCGAGGAAGCCTATTCAGCATAAGGGAAAATCCCTTAAAAAAGGGATAACTTGGCAGCTATGGTGAAAGCCTGCAGCTTAGGGGTAGAGCATGCAGAAGCTCCCAGATTCAATCCCCAACAACTCTAACTTGTTGCTGGCTCATCTGTGTTCTCCTTCTGGGTCACAGGAATGCAGTGAGAACCAATGGCAATGAGGAAGACCAGAAGCAGCTTTGGGAACCAGAGGCCTCACATGATCAGCAGTGGGCTCTCATTAGAAGTGTGCCAACATTGCCAAATGCCTGATGATGCCAACTCCTGGCCCCGGGTTTATGTCTTTCACAGACCCCTGAGAGATCCAGCTCCTGTAGGATCCATGGCAGCAGTAGCATGGAAGATGGCAGTAGCAAGGAAGTAGCAAGGAAGATGGCATCTCTTGTCTGTTGAGCTCCTCCTCCTTAGAGAAGTGGCAAGCGTGTCGGCACTCTGTGTGGTCTAGGGTTGCAAAACACCCAGGACTGGTGCGAAGTCCCCAAGTCTGCCTGCCCACTGCCAGGTGGCAGGGGGAGGGCTTCAATCTCCGGTGGGCAAAAGCACCTTCCCTGCCCAGGCTCCCTATGCAGGTGAGGAGAAATCTTGTCACTTCACCTGGACTTGGGAGCACCCCCCTTGTGTGCGCTAAGGTTTCTATCTTAATTTCCAAGCACTGACACATTTGCTGATTTGTGAAGCTTTGTGTTTCTTATTTGAATGACATGCTGTAGTTGCTGCTTAATGTGCCATGCTTAATCACATCATCAGTACCTACCTCATGACATTGCTTCCCCTTCAACTGTGATATCACCAGGGCCCACCTCTAGGACAACACCAGAGGCGGCCCCCAGGGTCTCAGGTGTGGGCCCTGAAATCTCCGGGTCTGGGCTACTCCTGTGGGGACACAATCAGAAGGAATCTGCGAGTCGGGGTAGACTTTGGTCTTTCAAATCTCAGTAGTACCCTGAGCATGCTAAGCGTGCCAAGAGGAAAGCATGCTTGGCAAATCCACACCGTGATCAACTCCCGCCCAGAAACCAATGTCCCCACTGTGGAAGGACGTGCGGATCCAGAATTGGCCTCCACAGTCACTTATGGACCCCTTGTTAAAACCATGTTTATGGAAGACAATCTTACTCGGCTACAAGTGATCGCCAAAGAAGAAGAAGTGCCCTGTGCAAGGCCAAAAGTTGGCACGCGTCTTCCCCTACCTCTTACTTTCTGTTCTCAATTCACTTTGTCATGGTTGTGACTCCCTGTGGCACCCTCTAGGCTCGGTGCCCAGTGTGGGGGAACCAGTTACAATGCCCTAAATCTGCCTCTCCAGTGCGGTCTAAGCTCTCCCCACAAATGCCTATCATCCATTTATAGGTGAGGTGGGAAAGGTGTAAAATTCAGGTGGGGGTATGTGTGTGTAAAAGAGAGCTAAGCTATTCCCTGCCTCTAGCAACAGCAGCCACTAACAACCATGCTTGCTCCTGCCTGTGAGCAGTCCTATTCTGGATCCTGTTTTGTGGTCACAGCAAAATGTGACGGAATATTGGATGCATGAGAAACAACACCAGCCAGCTTGTCTTATACACAGATATGTGTGGCATGCAGAACAAAAAAACAAAAACAAAACTCTATTCTGTGCTGAGGGCAAAATTCAAGGCAGACTCACAATCCATGCTTGGAATAATAAAAGGCTGGACACAGCTTCTAAATTCTCTCCTTTCCATTTCTTTCCAGTGTAATGCTAAGCCAGCTTTCTCCTCCCTGCCTGCATCACCCCCTCCCCACCTGCCCCTGGTACCCATCCTGTAGGATCTAAATTAAAATCTCTTATCATTTCCCCAATAATCCCCCTTTGATGCCCTGAATGCTGCAGAATCTGTCCTTGTACAAAACTTTGGAGAGCATTTGAACAGCCGAAACGACTCTCCATACTCAGCCTCATGGAGGATGCTGGTCGCGGCGAGTCCCTGCAGGAGCTGCTGATCAAAGCCTGGCAGCCTGAGGAAGCTTTATGAGGTTACGAGTGGAATTACTTTCGAGAGCGGCTAAGAAGGCCTTGCAGCCACCGGCACGTGCTCCCCGTGGCACCTCCTGACCAACAGGGAGTGCTAAGCATTCTCTCCCCTTCTTTGTATGGCTAATTGTTGTTATATCTTTCCAGTACACTTGGCAGCTACTGCTGCCGCTGTTCTTCTCTGGCTGCCAGTTACGTGTTATAACATTTACAATGGTCTCTGTTTTATGGAGGGTGTCGGCACTGTGATAGTCCCTCCCCAGCTGTTAACAAGAACGGTTTCCAGCGTGGTGTTTCTCTGCATGCCTTACAGAATATAGCACCAACATTACAGGAAGCTACCTACCCTGGGTGTAAATTACCATGGAATAGTGGGCATGTTGGGTGTTGTGTCGATTACCGTGGAATAACGGGCAAGCTTAGTGCTGCACTCGCAAGATTAGGACGCAGTTCGGTACTGGGTAAGCATGCTTGCTGATCCGCCTAATACAGGCATAGACAAACTTGGCCCTCCAGATGTTTTGGGACTACAATTCCTATCATCCCTGACCACTGGTCCTGTTAGCTAGAGATCTTGGGAGTTGTAAGCCAAAAAATCTGGAGGGCCGAGTTTGCCTATGCCTGGCCTAATACAAGGATAGCCAACGGGGTCCCTCTGGATGTTGCTGGACCAGAGTTCACGTTCACACCATACCTTTAAAGTGTTGTGATAGCACTCTGGACCAGAGCTTTCCAAACTTTTCATGTCAGTGACACATTTTTCAGACATGCATCATTTCGCGATGCAGTTCAGTTTTATTATCAAGCCAGAGGTTAAACTCACCCCTTTCCAGCCCCAGGAGGAGGGGGGTGGGCATTTGCACAACGCACATACACACTGCAGCCTATCCACTAACAGTTTAGAAAGCTCTGCTCTAGACAGCCAGAGCTTTCCTCCAATAATCCTAGGAGCTGTAGCTTGTTCAAGGTGCTGAGAGTTGCTGGGAGAGTCATATATTCCTCTCACAGTGCAAACATGTTGGGAATGTTTGTTTGGGAGAGCACACCTTTGATTGAAATTCTGCCCTGCCATGTGATACCCCAAATCCTCCTGACACATCACATGTAGAAGGTGTTGAGGCGTAGCTCCTGACAGTTGTAAGTTACCCATGACTCACTTCCATGAAGCAGTGTGCACAACACTCAAGCCTGGTAAGACCTTCATCTTGGTATTGGGCGTTAGCATCACATTTCCTTTTGGAGAGGTGAGCCACTGTCATAGCTGCCTTGCCAATACACTTGTCCAGCGCAACATTGATGGAGAGATTGCTGGTTATGGTGGAAGCCAGGGAGATAAAATTGCCTACCATCTCAAGCATGTGGTCAGCAGTGCTGATATATGGAGGGCTGGCAACAGGATGTTGGTCTTCATCAGGCTGTTGGGAGCTCCTTGCAGGCTTGGGCAAAACAGTTGACGAGTCTCTGTAGAGCTTCCTCAGAGTGCGCTGTCAAAGCTGTGTCATCTAGTTAAACCGTGGGATTTGCTCCCACAGCAATGGCCACCAACCTAGAGGGCTTTAAAAGAGAATTAGACAATTTTTTGGAGAGGGTTAGCCATGACTGTGTCCTGCATCCACAGCTGGAAGCATCAATGCTTCTGAATACCAGTTGCTGGAAACCACAGGAGAGGAGAGGCTCTTGTGCTCAAATCCTGCTGGCTGGTTGCCCATAGGCATCTGGTTGGCCACTGGGAGGCTGGTCTAGAAGGGCCATTGATCTGATCTGGTAAACTCTTTTTATGTTCTTATATTCTGTGCATTGGCCAAATAATGGGGGAAATTGTGGGGAGTTAAAGCACATTGTTAATAATCCCTTGGGTCCAATTGGGAACCCTCTGAAACTCACTTCACTCTGCCACTCTCTTTCAGTCTTCTTCTTCTTATATCTTCTTCTTTTGCTTTTATTCCCTCTAGATTTCTATGTTTCTTTAGGACTGTGGGCTTTCAAGACCCGAGGCTCTCAAAAGTGTTGCCTGCAAAGCCCCCTGAAAGCTATTGATAGCTTTTGTTGTTGCTGTTGTTAAAGCACAGCTGCAAATGGTTTATTTTTAAAAAGTGTACATGGGGGGATGTAAAGAAGGCATATATTAATGAAAATAAAATATAAGAATGTATTAAAGGTAAAGGGACCCCTGACCATTAGGTCCAGTCGTGACCGACTCTGGGGTTGGGGCGCTCATCTCGCATTATTGGCTGAGGGAGCCGGCGTAGTTTCCAGGTCATGTGGCCAGCATGACAAAGCCGCTTCTGGCGAACCAGAGCAGCACACAGAAACACCGTTTACCTTCCCGATTTATCTACTTGCACTTTGACGTGTTTTCGAAGATTGTATTAGAGAAGGCAAAAATCATTTCACAATTTATTTTTTCTCACAAAATTTATATACCACTTAATTGTAAAACCAACCAACCAACCAACCAACCAACCACAAAGTGGTTATATTTGAAAATGTATACAGTATATTATTTGATCCTGGAATGTCCCGCTTTTCCCTAGAATATTCCTATTTTCATTGGAGAAATATTGGAGGCTATGGGTACACTTAAGCCCTATTGAACGTGGTGGGACTTGCTTCCAAGTAAACATGCACAGGATTGCAGTTCAAGAAGCTTCTTGGTCTTATTTTTATCTGCCAGTGAAGTGCTCTTCATCCTTCTCATGTGCCTAAGGTCCTGTAATCTGTTGGAGGTCCCTAATCGGCTTTGGAGGACAATGCAGATAGACTATCAAACCACTTTTTGAAGCTCTTCACACCTGTGCTTTCCACAGAGGTATCCGTGCGTCCCTTCCCGGGGGCCTTGCCTCGTAATTGTGCTGATGGGCTTCTGTTATCAAGCCGGCAGCCCCGCCTAGAACATGCGAGGCAATATAAATGCTAATTGTGCTCTCCAAAGCTGATCTCTAATCAAATGATATCTGTAATATCTGAGAGAACAATTTGAGGAGGAGGTAGCAATTGCTCTTGTCCCTGACATCCAGGCTCCCCTTTGGGAACTTGGCAAAACTGATTGTGTGAGCAGTGGGTAAAAACAAGCCCATAAGGAGCTGGCAGGAGTTTAGTAATGGCCTGATAGCTTGCAATGAAGCAGCTGAATAGACAACTGTGCCCAGGAGGTCTCTTGGCAGCCTGTCTGTCCAGGTGATAAAATATGAAAATGCTAAGGGAGGTAGGCTTAGCATAAAATCCAGAGGAGGTGGTAGGAAAATAGAAATACCAGGTTTTTTTCTTTTTTAATGATTCAAAAAGGGCAATTGGTGCATTTCTCTCCTCTCGGCCACATTTCCACCCTCTCCCCTGATGTTTCCCTGTGTAACAGCAAATGGCTTTTGATTTTGAAACAAATTGACCTTGAAATAAGTTCCAGGATCTGCATTACCCACACACACTCCAAACTCCTATCATTCTAGCCTATGTACATGTGAAAGACACATTGCTCATTTTAGAAGAGCAAAAAACCCACAGACTTAAAACACACACGCTAAGGATGTTGAAGAATTCTGGCGGGAACAGGAGTGGAAATTGCCAATATTTGCTTATTCCCCCTTTGTCGGGAATGGAAATCAATCCAGCAAATACAATTGGAATTCTCTGCAGCTTCTGCTTTCCATAGCTGCCAAGTTTTCCCTTTTCTCGTGAGGAAGCCTATTCAGCATAAGGGAAAATCCCTTTAAAAAAGGGATAACTTGGCAGCTATGCTGCTTTCTGTCTGCAATAGATTACGCCCCAGCCCTATTTGCATTGCATTTCCTTTGCATTGAAATCAGTGGGGCAGAATCGCATCATGTCAATGCAATAGACATAATTAGCCACAGCTGAGTGAGCTGAATAATGTTGGTTTTCCCCGCTGAAGATGACCAACAGTGGAAAAGAAACAGTGCTGCATGCGGAACAGGAAATGATGCCTTCTTGCATCTCTATCACAGAGACAGACACACAGTCCATTCTTCTCAGGGCTCATAATGGAAGGAATGAGGGAAGGTGGCCAGGTAGACAACAAGTAATTCTCAAGCACAAGAAAAGAGCTAGCATGATACAATAACTTTTTGTTGTTGTTGTTTAGTCATTTAGTCGTGTCTGACTCTTCGTGACCCCATGGACCAGAGCACGCCAGGCACTCCTGTCTTCCACTGCCTCCCGCAGTTTGGTCAGACTCATGTTCATAGCTTCGAGAACACTGTCCAACCATCTTGTCCTCTGTCGTCCCCTTCTCCTTGTGCCCTCCATCTTTCCCAACATCAGGGTCTTTTCCAGGGAGTCTTCTCTTCTCATGAGGTGGCCAAAGTATTGGAGCCTCAGCTTCACGATCTGTCCTTCCAGTGAGTACTCAGGGCTGATTTCCTTCAGAATGGATAGGTTTGATCTTCTTGCAGTCCATAGGCTCCGGGTGAGCCATGAACAATTCTTTGGTCTCTCCACTGAGAATGAGCTCATGGAAGAGATCAAGGGTTGTAGCCAGGGAAGCTGGCCCATTAGGGTGAATAGGCCACTGCCCCTTTAGGCCAGCTTGCCTACCTCTCAACTAGACCAGGAGGTGGCACTGGCTGTCAACATCAGTCACAAGTGTTGCCCTTGTAAAAATCAGAAGGGAGAAGGGAGGAGGCAAAACTAGAATTAGTTAATTCTGCCTGGTATTGACTCTGATGCCACTTACTATTTGGTCTCCCTACCTTCCGCTCTTCCACTTCCAATTGCATCAGCAACCACTGGGTGTGGCTTAGTGGTAGAGCTCATGCTTTGCCAAGTTGAATCCTAGGTATCTGTAGATAGGAATATCTCTTGCTTGAAACCCTGGATAGCTGATGTTGGACATTTTAGACCAGTGGTATGTAACCTGTGTCCCACCCAAAGATGTTGGCCTGCAACTCCCATCATCCCTGAACATTGGCCACATTGGCTGAGGCTCATGGCAGTTGGAGTCCAACAACATCTGGAGGGTAAGTTTCCCCATACATGATGTAGAAAAGGCATCCCCAAACTTCGACCCTCCAGATGTTTTGGACTACAATTCCCATCATCCCTGACCACTGGTCCTGTTAGCTAGGGATCATGGGAGTTATAGGCCAAAACATCTGGAGGGCTGCAGTTTGGGGATGCCTGATGTAGACCTTCTTTAGTGATATGGGGTATATGAGATGGTGCAACTCAAGCACACATAGCAAAGCTTTGTTGTTCACAAACACACCCTGGTGCACTGTGGGGGCCTGGGGGCCATAGCTTTACTCAGCGTAGACCTACCCATAGAAGTTAATGGTCATGGCTAGCTTAGGTTCATGAATTTCAGCGTGCCTGCTCTGAGTAACATTTAGTTGAAGACAACCAATTTTGCTTCTAATCCACTCTCCTGGGAAGCAGGAAAGACAGGTAAGGGTGTAAGATGGATTTGATTCCATTATCTGGATGGCAGTACCCAATGTTGGCTCCAAGCTTGAGATGGCTCTTTGGATGTACACCCACTGTGGGAGCCCCTTTTTCAGTAACTCTGTCTTTATAACTACTCTGCTGCTCTTTGTCAGTGAGTCCTCTCTGCTGGGGCACAGATGCCTGACATTACAGTCTGCTGGTGCCAGCCCTGAATCCATCAGCTGGTCAGTCTGGTTGCCAAGTTTGATTTCTGCTTCCTGGTCAGTTGTTCAATACTGGTGCAGTCGATGTAGCAATTTGAGCACCATTTCAGGCTTGAGCGCTTCCTTCGCTGGTTTTGCAGAGGGTCATTTAGCTTGGAAAATTGGGAGGTATAATATATATGAACAGACTGTGTTTTATTATTATTATTATTATTATTATTATTATTATTATTATTATTATTTGGTTTATCTCTCTGGTCTTTCCTTCTGTGATGGTTTTGGACTGCCCTGGCTGGTTCTATTGAGGTGATGCTTGAAATGGAAAAGTGCATCTTTGGGTGACCAAATCCAAAAGGATATGGGGATCCTGTGCCCATAACAAAAAGTCAGTATAAAAGTGGAATTTCAGCAGTTTCAGCTATCCTCCCCACCCCTGTATAATTTCTCCTATAAATAAGATCCACCTTGCCCTTTGTACATTTAGAAGTTGTGCAGTCTGCTTGACTTATTCAAGCCTGTACCACTTCATTCTGTTCTATATGTGGGACAGACTTAATAAGGTTAATTGCCTGCAGAGCTACCAAGTGCTGGTTTGGGTCAGACTTGGGGGTGGGGAGATGTGGGCCTTCCCAGTCAGGGCAAACTGGCTTTTTAAAAAACAACAACAACACAACAAAACATGGGATATAAAATAAATGTGTGAGCTCCTTTTTAGCTTACACAAACCCCTCCCTACACTAACACTATGCAACAGAACAAAAGAACAACACCCCCTCATCTCTCTTCCTCCCTCCCTCATTCCTCTTTCCTCCCAACCGCAAGATGTCTATGATAAAAGTGTCTCTCACCACATGTAAATGAACTGTGGAAAAGGCTATGAATTGAAAGTGGAAACGACATACACTTTCCCTCATTTATTTGTCTATTTTGTAACTCAAGAAAATCTTTAATAAAAAACTATTTTTAAGGAAATATGTAATATTTGTACCTGTTCAGAATATTAATATCCTAATGACTAATATCAGTAATATAAGCGCCCCTACAGTTATTGCTGAACTAGCCATATGCTTTAAATGTTAACCTTGTATGTGTAACACAACACAGTGTATATTGCGTCTGAACCTGGCGTTCACTTACAAAAACATACAAATGCAGATAAAGGTGAGGCTACGCTGTCATAGTATCAAATCGCAGAAGTGGAAGTTCAAATACAGTTGGAAATGCTCAGAAATACTTGGGTTCGTGGCACTAGTTTGCAAGCGGTTATTCAGAATCATTTGTGCATTGAGTATGAAATTTATATTTTGTTAATAATTGCATAAAACATGCAAGATAGTTGAGCCCTGGACCCTCTCCCTGACTGACGGGTCCCAGAAATTTATATTGGTCTCCCCCTTACCATTGTTGGCCCTGATTGCTTACATTCTTGTAGTGTAGCCCACTTTATGTGGATTGATCTCCCTCTACTTGCCATTTAAATGCTTCTGGTGATGTGAGAGTTAATGCCCAGATCTCCGTAGACGCTGGACGAAGCTTGCTTAATTTTTTATAGCAACTGTTTCCCCACTTTCCACCCCTCTTTTGAGGGTACAGAAGAGGTCACATCTAATTAGTGATTTCTTTATTGCATATCAAGTTCATTGTGCTTTTTTCTCCCCCTTAGAAAAGCTTTGATGCTCTTTTGATAGGCTCCTGGTGCCTTTATGACGAGGCCTAGGTGCTTGTAATAGAGGGCATGTTAAACCTCCATCTCTTAGTTAATGTAATTTTGCTTTCTTTGTGTGTCTTTTTTCTAATCCAGTAGTAGGAAAAAAACCACCTTAATGAACTCTGCATTAATCGCCTATGTCAAATCCTTACGCTAACAAGCAAATGAAATCAAACAGGCTCCCCCAGGGAGTAGTGGCAAGTCAACACACCATCCATTAAAATGGTAATTTTGCATTTTCCACCAAGACGGCTGTTGCTTCATGCCCCCATGCCTCTTGTTAATGCTTTGGTCTTTTAAATTACGGCATTAGGAATATACACAAACATTCATGTGTACCACCCAGCCTTTATATTTGTCTTGGCGAGAGGTCACCTATACCAATGGGTGCATGAGGGGGGCTTGGGAAAATTGCAAATGAGATATAGGACCTTTTCGGTTTCCGAGACAGCTGTATTTCCATTACTGGGAGTTCTCTGTGCTCAAACAATAATATGAAAATGTGAGTTTGTTCATAGTTTTTGAAAACGAGAGAAAAGTACAAGTCACTTGTGTTGCCAATGTTATAATGGTAGGCTTTTTTAAAAAAGGGGGTTGTGCTGGATAATTTCCCATTTGCATTTTGGGGTAGAAAACACAGATGGAGGGAGTAGAAATATTTTCTGAAAAGCACTTTAGTTGTTCAGCTTTTGTGTATCCTGTTCAAAGGAAGCTGCTATTTTACCACCACCACCCTTTGTCAGTAATTTCTGACCAGTGGTGAACCATTTACCTGCAGCTTCCTGTTGATGTTCCTCCCAGGTTAGACTGATGATGGGCTTCTCTGTGGTAGGAAGGGCTTGCAAAACAAAATCTTCCTGAGCTCTTGGGTTTCTGGTCTTGAGCCTTTGTCCTCTTATTATGAATGTTCTCCAGTCTTGATTCCTTGCTCACTCTGACCCTGCACCTGACATGAACTGGCAGAACTACGGGGAGGAGGATCCCAGCGATGGTTGTAGCTGGGACTGGGACACATTGGGGCAAGCTGGGGATGGGGAAGGAGAGGTTGGTGTTGGAAGTGCTCATAGGATGGCAGTGGTTGACGAGGGGCTGGGGGTCAGTGCACAGGAACCAGAGTAGCAGGATCCATCACCAGAGCCAGAGGGGCCCCTGTCTCCATGGGCATGGTGGGCTCTGAGGCATAGGGAGCAACGGGTGGGGTGCTCCAGGAGGCTGAGGCATGCAAGGGCCCACAGTCCAGTTCCGTAGCTGGCCAGGAGAGGCTCACTAGCTCTGGGAAGAGGTGTTCAGCTGGAGTAGGCTTGGAACAGGTGAGGGTCACATGACTCATCAAGCCCAGATGCTGCAACCAGCATGCAATACAGTGTATAAAAGGGCAGCAGAGCTGAGGTGCTGTGTCTGCTCAACTGCCGATGTTGATGGACCTCAGCTTGGATGCTCCAGGATCTTTATGGGACTGTGCTTTGGACTTTGGATTGACCCTGGACCAGGGACTTGACATACTAACTTGTCACCAGGTAGGCCAGGGGTTCTGCATAGCTTCCTTTGATGCTGATTGGCCTTGGGTCCTGGTTTCCAGTGCCTGGCTGTCTCCAGAGGGTTGACCGTGGCCAAGCCCTGATACACTCTCACTCACGCATACCCATAGGTTATCGCTCCTTCCTCCTTCCTGGATACGTTACAGTTGAGCTGGTATGCCTCTAAATACAAGTTGCTGGCGAAGATGTGATGGTTGGTGCCCATTGAGATTGGTAAGGTGGAAAGCAGGGATCCCAACAGTAGGTGGTGTCAGAGCGAATGACAGGCAGGGTCAACTATTTCTAGTTTTGTCCCTACCCTCTTCCTCATCTCTGCTGAGTTCTATAAGGGGCAACACTGAGATTACGAACGCAAAGCGGGAAGCCAGGGCCAACCCCCTGAACTGGTTGTAGGTAGGAAGATCAAGCAGATGGAGGCTGGCTGAGAACAGATGACGGTTGGTGGGGCAGTGCACCATCATTTGCCCTAATGGACAAGCCACCACTGCTGGAGACCATGAGCAGGAGAGGGCTGTTGTGTTCATTCCCCACTTAAACATCTGCTTAGTGATTGTGGGTACAGAATGCTGGATGATGGGATTTTTAGCCTAATTCAGCAAGGTTCTTATGAACAAGATTGAGTCACTATGGCAATTAGCCAATCAGACTTGCATACGTGATGATGATATCATGGAGGGCATATGAAGGGGGTGGAGAGAGAGAACAAGAGAAGACCATGGTTAGGTGAATCCTTTTTGCGCACAGTAGCGGGGAGAGGGGACGTGGGTGGTGCTGTGGTCTAAACCAGAGAGCCCTAGGGCTTGCCAATCAGAAGGTAGGCGGTTCGAATCCCCGTGACGGGCTGAGCTCCTGTTGCTCAGTCCCAGCTCCTGCCAACCTAGCAGTTCGAAAGCACGTCAAAGTGCAAGTAGATAAATAGGTACTGCTCCGGAGGGAAGGTAAACGGCGTTTCCGTGCACTGCTCTGGTTCGCCAGAAGCGGCTTAGTCATGCTGGCCACATGACCCAGAAGCTCCCTTGGCCAGTAAAGCAAGATGAGTGCCGCAACCCCAGAGTCGTCCGTGACTGGACCTAACGGTCGGGGGTCCCTTGGTAAGGGAACTTTACCTTTTAGTGGGGGGGAGAGAGAAATAGAAGGGGACATTTTTTGGACATTCCTGAAAAACAGTGAGTAGTGTTGACTCATCCCTAATTATTTATTATAGCTTAGAAACTGGATCGCCACAGGGATATCTCTTGGTTTGCAGCTATTTTGAGACACATTTCTGTGAGTAAAGATGTCATCTAGAGATGCAACTTGTCTTTCATTCACTAGCCTAATTTAGAAAGAAAGCTTTAAGATGTCACCGAGCAGAAGCAATGGCATGTGATGAGTTATGCAGCAGGGTGCAAAGGTACCATTTGAAGTTTGCTGTGTGTTGTCAACGAAACTAGCAGGGAATTAAGTTTGTGAAACTGCAAAATTAAGGCTGTGTGATCCTGCTCTTTGGAGAGATGAGGCTGAATCAGAAATCCCCCAGCATAGCAGTTGCAATTTCTTAGGCAAGTTTCTAAGTCGTGTGATCATGGAAAATCACTTCTAATACTGTCTGCAAGAGGCTCAGAAACCAAGTGGGGATGATCCAGTGCTAATCCACCCTGCAAATTCAGGATAAAAATCAAAATACTAAGTACTGGCAAGCTGCAACTAAAGATTCAGCTAGCTTTTTTGAATTAGGATCTGTCTTTGTGCTATAAAGTCCTCCTCTCAGTTGAGTCTCAAGGCAGACAGGCAGCCTTTGTTAAGGGAATTGTTTGGAATGCTTTCTGAGTGGCTGATGGCAATGGACTTTGACAGAGACCCCTCTTGGGCTTCCAACATGTCCGCAGGAGTTCCAACTAAAAGTACTGAGTTGCTACATGCTCCCCAGTTTTACTAGTGGTGAGAAGCTCCTGGGGCAGAGTTACCAGGTTTATAGAGCATTCTGACCTCCTGATCCACCACAGGAGCCAACTCCTAGGGTCCATGGGGGCTTTGGCTCCCACAATAAAATATTTGAGCGGGCCAGGCCCCCACAAAGTTGATTGGCATTCCCATTCAAATGATGTGTGTGCACTGTGTCATGTGATCATTATGCAGGGCTTACCTGGACCCCCACAATATTTTGGCACCCCATGCTACAGGGGGTTAGAGCAGGCATAGGCAAACTCAGCCCTCCAGGTGTTCTGGGACTATAACTCCCATGATCCCTAGCTAACAGGACCAGTGGTCATGGATGGTGGGAGTTGTAGTCCCAAAACATCTGGAGGGCTGAGGACTTCAGCCTTCATTCAGTGTAAGAGACAATGGTTGTGTTGTGGTTAGAGCAGGCATCCCCAAACTTCGGCCCTCCAGATGTTTTGGACTACAATTCCCATCACCACTGACCACTGGTCCTGTTAGCTAGGGATCATGGGAGTTATAGGCCAAAACATCTGGAGGGTCGCAGTTTGGGGGTGCCTGGGTTAGAGTGTGGGCCACTCTAGCAGGTGGGTGGGGCAAGCCACAATTCAGTCATCTGGCTGTTGGGATTCATTCCCCGTCTGCAGTCATAGGGTTATTGTGTATCATATGACTGTATGTGTTTTCATTCCCACAGAGTGGATGTGATGTAGACAGGATGTTTGTCTTACAATCTTCCTAAGTGGGACTGTTGTTTTCCTTTGTTCTTTCTCTTTACTGGCTGTGATGCCAGAGAGAGGGAGCCATGATGTAGAGCTCCCAGTTTGTTCATATGTAAATAAAGCAGTTTAGCCTTATTTACTGACTTGTGTGTTCTTCATCATGTTTGTGAGAGCAATCACATATTTGGCCTGTGGGACCAGTCTAACAGCTGGCCCCCAGGACGGCCGAATTACTGACACTGGCACCATATTTGGTCAGGTTCAATAAATTTCTGATCACTTATAACAGAGGAATTGGGAGCACACTCTGAAGCTGAGGTTTTAATTGGGCTGGAGGCTCCTCAACACTGGGCTCCTGAGTAGCAGTAGCAAATAATGATAAACAACTTAGAATGACTTTCACATTAAAATGATTAAAAGCGTCATATAAGTAACAGACAAGACATAGAAAAATTCCTTCAGTAGCACCTTAAAGACCAACTAAGTTTTTATTTTGGTATGAGCTTTCGTGTGCATGCACACTTCTTCAGATACACTTCAGATACAGACAAGACATAGTACAAAAGGAAGCCACAAAAAGAATGCAGAAAATATAGGGATGTTTCCAACTAAGTTCTACTCAAAGTAGACCCATTGTAATTAATGAAGGAAAGTGAGTAATGTCCATTAATGTTAACCGGTACTCTGAATACAACTAGAATTGCATGAAACTCATAATTTCACCGTGGCAGCACAGATTGCCATAACAGCCCAACAAGATACCTGGTTACATTTTTTTTATTAAAGTGGTGCCAAATTCACCCACATTTTGCTGGCAGAGCTGGTTCTGACCAAATCCCAAAGTTAAGTTTTGGAGGAGCAGGACTTGGTGGCTACTGAGTAATGTCTATATGCACATAAACCAGCATATATTACTTTTTCTTCCCCACCCCACCCCCCGAGAGATTTCTTTCCAAGCAGGGGCAAGAGAAGGACCCCATAAAGCTGCCTTCCCTCTTTCCTGTCCAGGCATGATACAAATCCAGCTTGATGTTGCCACTGGGAAAATTGCCAACGGAGCTAGTGCAAGAGGCAGGACTGCAGAATAAGGATTGATGGCAGGGCATCTTTCAAGTAAATGGTATCTCCAAACACTTTCCAGAGTTAAATGATACAAGACGGCGGATAATATATGGTGTAAGTTACAGAAAAAAGTGGCGTGGAGATATTGCACAGAGAATAAATTAAAGCCTTCCTCCAGGAGGAAAAAAAAATAATCCATAACGGGTAGCAAGTGAGCAGGGAAACAGCAGCAAGGCATGGAGGATGTCACACAGAGGAGATGGAGAACCAGCCAGGAACAATCTTTACTGGCCCTATGTATTCCCCCCCCCCGCCCCGTCCAAGAAAGATGACCAGATGCAAAGTTTGTATAGAAGACAGAGTTTAGTCAACTTTCCCCACCTGTAGGGTTGAGGAATTTTGTATTTGTGAAATCTAACTGGAACTCGCTTGATCTTGCCTCCCAGACAGAGGTGCAAAGCAGGATACAGCTCCCCTTCAGATTTTGCATTTCTTCAAATATGCCAACAAGTCTCGGCTTGAATAAAGCATCGAAATGCATTTCTCTGCATTAAAATATGTGTTTAAAATATGCATTCCTGGCTGTATTTTATAATGGAATACATGCTTCTGAACTTCTGTTTGCACGTATTTAAATTGTGGGAAGGATTTCAGGAGAAAAGGCTCCATTTGATCAATCCCTCCCAGACACAGGGCTATTCCACAATCAGCTGCCTTGTGGGAAAGATTATGATGGCTTTGGCTATTCAACAAAATTCTACTCAGAGAAGACCCATTGAAATTAATGGGCCACCCAAGTTCGCCATGTTTATTGATTTCAGTATTCTGGTTGTCTCAGCTCAAAAAGAATATTGTAGAGTTGGGCCTTTAACGGAGTCAGGCCACTGATCCATCTTGCTCTGTATTGTCTACCCTTACCCTGACTGGCAGCTGCTGTTCAGGATTCCGGAGTGGATCTCTCCCATCCTTAGCTTGAGATGCTCTTGCTTGCACCTGGGGCCTTTATCATGTAAAACAGATGCTTTACCACTAAGCGACAGTCCTTCTGTCCCATACAAAAGTGCCACAGACAAGAAATAGATGGAGGAATTTATTCCTGTTCTCAGTCTCCTAGGGGTGCCTTTCATTCACAAAAAAGCTTGGGAGAGTGTTATGCATTACCATTTTAGCCCTTGGAAAGGTTGAGGAGGTTATTGGTTTTTTTGTGAGAGCCAGTGTGGTGTAGTGGTTAGAGTGTCAGACTAGGACCTGGAAGACCCAGGTTCAAATCCCCATTCAGCCTAGAGCTCACTGGGTGACCATGACCCAGTCACATTCCCCCAGCATAACCTACCTCACAGGGTTGTTGTGAGGATAAAATTGGAGAGGGGTGTGTATGCCGCCATCTTGAGCTCCTTGGGAAGAAAGTGGGCTATCATTACAACAATAAATAAACAAAATATTACATTTGCATCCCACAGTTTCCTCCAAGGAGTTTAAGGCGGCACACACAGTTCTTCCCTTCCCCATTTGTCCTCACACCAACCCTGCAAAGTAGGTTATGCTGAGAGAGTATTGCTGGCCCAAGGTCACCCAGAGAGTTTTGTGCAAAATATCTTTACAGTCTAATTGCCCAGAGGAAGTGCTGTGGGGGGAAAGAGGGAACATCTTGTTCCTCACTTCAACAGCCACATGTCTGCTTGCTCAAGTTTGCAAATCACTCTCTGAAAATACAGATGACTCTTCCCATCAATGCATCTTTGAAAACTCAAGTCATCTGTTTGTGCTTTCCTAATTCCCGCTTTCCCTTCTGATAAGATAATGAGATGTGAATGTTCGGTGTGTTGACAAGCTGCTGTCCTATACAGCGGGAGAGA
Organism: Zootoca vivipara; assembly: GCF_965207765.1. Classification (NCBI taxonomy): domain Eukaryota; kingdom Metazoa; phylum Chordata; class Lepidosauria; order Squamata; family Lacertidae; genus Zootoca; species Zootoca vivipara. Next base: position 27,257,182 of record NC_142597.1, on the reverse strand, counting down.
GCCCCAGAGTTCTCCGAAGCTGAGAGTGGAGATTAATTAATGCTAAAAGACAGCGCTTGATGTGGCAATGAAATCTCGATTATAATAATCTCTAATTATCTTGTAGCACAACCGCCTTGTCACTTCCAGGTGTCTTTCAGCTACTCTTTCACCCCCAACCCAAGCCTAAAAAGAAATCTGATTCGTTTGAAATTATTTGCTAACATTGAATGGAATGATCCACAGGGATACATCCACCCTCTTCAAGCTTAAGGGAAACAAGTGTCTAGGTGATGTGAACTGGGAGAGATTTTGGAGGGTTGATCTACCTAGTCAGAAAACGGCGTAAGATGCTATTCTCCTGGCTGGTACCACATCAGAGTTTCAGTTTGGTCTTATTTCTGATCTTCTAGTTTTCTACCATAAAGGGGGGGGGAGGCATTCAAACTATGAAATCAAATACTTAGAAGCCTTGTAGGATGTTTTGCTCAATGGAGGAACTGCAGAGCTAGAGCCTCCTGAACAGATCATAGAATCAAAGGATTGCAGAGTTGGCAGGGAACCTGAGGATCATCTACCTCAACCTCCTGCATTGCAGGAATGGCAGCTAAAGACTGTTACCAGTATCTAGTCTGTGCTTGAGGACGCCCACCCAAAGAACGTCCAGTTTCTTTACCATCAATTTGTTTCTCCTAATAGTCAATCAAGATTTACCCTTGAGTAACATAATCCCATCAGATCTGGTCTGCCTTCCTGGGAGCAGGAGAGAACATTTCCCCTCTTCTATTTGACAGTCCTTCAGGTATCTGAATAGAGCTAATGAAGAAGAGGGTGGAATTCTCTGATGTTGATCCTTTATTGAGCTCTGCCTTGGGTCCCACTTCCCCAAGGGCTCACATCCACACTTACCTTTTGCCCCACACTTTCTAGGCGCAAGTCCAGCTTTAAAGCAGCACTTTCTCCATGAAAACTTGCTCTTTAATGCTAAATCAAACAAACAGCAATTCAGTTTTTCAGCGAATTGCTGTTTGTTCTGATTCAGCGGTAAAGAGCAGGTTTTTTTTTCTTTCCGTGGGGAAAGTGCTGCTTTAAAGCTTGGACCTGTGCCTAGAAACATGGCACAAAAGGAATTCTGGATGATCCCCAGCTCCCTGTATTAACCAGAACATTCACAAATTTGGAATCAAAACATGTGCACTGTGCTGCAGCTTTCACTTTTTTCTGCTCTCTTGTGCACATTAAAAGTGCACAGGTTTCCATTGAGAACACACACACACACACACACACACACACACACACACACACACACACACACATTGTAAAAGTTCATTTTAAAATAGTTCATTAATGGTTTGAGACTCTTCTTGCGCAATGTCCTATTGTTGTACATCTGCAGTTCCCATGCAGTGATAAAACACCGCACACTATCAAGCTGCAGCCAACTGCAAGGCTTCAAGATTGCTTTTTTTTGAAGTGTTGCATTGATACAGATAACTAAAAGTACACAATGCTGAGTTACTGCACATGGTTGCTTTTGAATCTGTGTGAACTGAAAATAGAAATTTTCTCCTAGAAGTGCTAGAAACATAAGCCACACCCGAACTTTTTGAATTCTAAGAAGCTTCAGAACAAAGGTAGCGTGGGCTGAGTATGGTGAGGACCAAGTCTCTTCTATTGCTTTTTTTAAAAAATGCCTTTCTTAGCCAACCCTGCTAACCCTAGACCTTGGAAGACAGTCTGCGTGTTGCGCTTTGCAAGTCAATGAATAGATCAGAAGCTATTTCAGATGAAGGAATTTGAACAAGTTGCAAGACCAAAGGGTCTCATGAAAAATTGAGCTGAGATCTCATGATGGGTTAATAGGCTACTATTTTGGCTTTAAAGTGTGCGTTGCTGAGATGAGACCAGATTAATGAGGGGGATTCTGAGAACGTTAACCTCTCTTGTTGAACAGAAGCATTCACTGCATAGGACTGGCTCATTTGCCCCCGTTTCATTCCAGCATTCCTTGTGCTGGTCGCCAGACACCAGAATAAGGCAGAAATGCTCCATCAGTCTGGGGCAGAAGACATTTTAGAAGGAGATTTATTAAAGAGAGTAGAATCTCAGCAAGATCAATACAGCAGGAGTGAGTTTTCCTCTTAAAATTGGTTCTATTGAGATCTGAACTGAAGGTTCTTTAATATGAATTTTTTTTGCCTTGAGCTGAAGGATTCCTAACACCTTGTTTCCTCCTTTCTCTACTGTCAGCTATCTCTGTGAACCTGCTTACAGCAATCACACCTAGGGGGTACTAATTTTCTCTTCTTCATTGAAGTTCCTTCCTGCTCCAAGCATTTCCTGCTTCTGCTCTTGCTCTGCTTGTGCCATCCTGAAACCAGGAAGCAGAGGGAGGAATAGGAAGTACCACTTATTGCCCTCACCCTGGTGTCACCTGCTGGAAACCAGGACGTAAACTCTCCTCTGGTTTGATTCTTCCCTTGTACAGTAAAAGGTAAAGGGACCCCTGACCATTAGGTCCAGCCGTGACCGACTCTGGGGTTGTGCGCTCATCTCGCATTATTGGCCGAGGGAGCCGGCGTATAGCTTCCATGTCATGTGGCCGCATGACAAAGCCGCTTCTGGCAAACCAGAGCAGCACATGGAAACGCCGTTTACCTTCCCGCTGTAGCGGTTCCTATTTATCTACTTGCATTTTGACGTGCTTTCGAACTGCTAGGTTGGCAGGAGCTGGGACCAAGCAACGGGAGCTCACCGTCACAGGGATTCGAACCGCCGACCTTCTGATCAGCAAGCCCTAGGCTCAGTGGTTTAACCACAGCGCCACCTGGGTCCCTTGTACAGTACAGTAGTTTAAATGTCTGCTTGCCTGATGGAATTATCTTCCCTGTCCTCTCCCTGCCTGCTTCTCTGGGGGTTCCACAAACTACTGAGCCAATTTGGGGTATATGTGAGCAGGGGGTGGGGAGAGGAAGAGGTGGGAACACCTTGCACAAGCAGAAGTCCTTGTGCGGTCTTCTACTAGTAGGACCAATTAGTTGAATCCAGCCTGTTGCTGCTGCTGCTATTGTTAAATGTGGCTATCAAGAGTAGTGCAACCAACCGATACACATGTATATGTGAGATCCAGCCCTAGTTTAGGTCAACGTCTCCCTTGTAGGTTGCCAAGATACACAAGTAAATAGAAACAGTGGGGTGGCAACATATTACTTAGGGAAGCCAGAGAGTTCCCTGGGGAAAGCAGAGATCGCCCACAATTGCAGCCTATGTTCAGCTTTGTAAGCCTTTCAGGAAAGGGCTCTAAGCAAGGGCAGCGCGAGATGAATCCTTACTGGAAAGCCAATATACAGAGTTATATATAAATAGAGGTCAGATTTTCAGACATGCTTTATGATCCCAGGCAATCCTCTTTCATTATATTGCACCCAAGCTCTTTATCTGCCCTTAAAAATCTAAGTCTCAGATTTGTAGGCTATATTTTCCTCTGCATTTTCTTTCACTTTGGAAATTGACAAAGAGCCAGGAGCCTGTGGAACCAAATGCTTTTAGTTCGAAAACAAATCTTTTGGTTGGGTTGAAAACGTGTTGCTCACTATGGTGACTGTGTCCTAAGCAAGCTACATAGCTCAACTTTCAGCCTTGAACACTCCCATTGCATTGCCAGTTATATGCTCCCGCTGGTTTGAACCTGGTCAAATTGGGGTACTGCCTTCCCCCTGGGTCTTAGGCTCTCCATTTCCCATTTGCGTATCCAAGAATGTACTCAGTATGCCTCCGAGTACTGGTTGTTGGGATTTGGAAGTGAGAAGAGTTTTGTTGTGCTCAGGTCCTCTTTGTAGGCTTCCCACAGTGAGAACAGGTTGCGTGCCGAGGTACCAAGACATCCCCCCAATAACTCACACTTCACACAATATTTTAAGTTTAAGGTTTTTGGCATTAATTTTGGCCACAGCTTTATTTAAATACAACTGATGTGAGTGGTTGCTTTGGTATTGGTTCCAGCCATCTGTCCCCCGCCTGGGACAGATCTGACTCCCGCTAGCCTAGTAGGGGAGTCAGTAGGTGAGCACACTCTGAGAGAGGTCGGGGCAGGGGCCCAAGCCCTTGACCTCATCCTTCAGATGCTCCCCGGGGCTCATTCGCGGCCCTGGCCCCTAGCGGGGATAAACGGACAAACATGTGGAGCCCCAGGATTCCTTTAACGGAATACCCCTAAAGGCAGCAGCAACCATGAGGGGCAGGCCCAACCAAAATCCATACCTCTCCACCATTCAATTTGAACCAATGCCTAACCACAACCTTACAAGTTGTGACTTATTGCAATGTGGTAGGCAAAACCACCTGGCACCAGCCAATCAGACAAGTGGGCAAATTCCTACCAGGTCCCTGATCCAAAACAGGTGACCCCATGACAGGCGCAGCAAGGCCAAAGCAAAGAACGCCTAACATTAGAGGAGGGCGGGCAGGAGATTGGTTGCGAGCAGCAAAAGTGGAACTGAAAGCTGCTCGCTTAAGCATATAGGGCTAAAGCTGTCACTCATTCATTTGCTACATGCAAAATTCCCCAGCCACAGCACGCCCACCAATCACACATGTGGCCATCCAAACTGACCCGCCTCACCACCCCTGGGCTGTCTTGTTAACCCTTCCGCAACCTATGTTCTCCTTTAAGGGGAGAACCTGCTATGCTGGACTAGATGGGCCACTGGTCTGATGAAGCAGAGCTCTTCTTCAGAATGCAAACTATCTTGAGACCCCTTAAACATCAATGCTGTCTCTGTAACTTACCATGATGGCTATGTTTTACCTCCAGTGTTGGAGGTAGTATGCCCCTGAATGCCAGTTGGTAGGAACCAAAAGTAGGGAGAGTTCTGTTTCACTCAGGTTCCATTTGTGGGCTTTCCAGGGACATCTGATCGGCCACTGTCAGGGGCAAATCTAATATGAAACTAACAAAGCTTAAACTTTAGGACCCCTAATTCCTGAGGGGCCCCCAAAGCAACTTTGGTCTGCATTGCTTTTTTGGGGGGGGGGGGTCTAGTAGACCCAATTTGAATCACCCAACTCAAATTGATTTTTTGTTGAAACAAAATATAAAAAATCCTTCCAGTAGCACCTTGGAGACCAACTAAGTTTGTCATTGGTATGAGCTTTCATGTGCATGCACATTTCTTCAGATACACTGAAACAGAAGTCACCAGATCCTTATATATAGTGAGAGGGTGGGGAGGGGTATTACTCAGAAGGGTGGTGGGAATGGGTGATTGGCTGATACCGGTAGGTGTGGTCAACCTGTTGACGACTGTTAACGACTGCAATTGCTCTTACAGGAAAAAGCAAGAGTGAGATGGGTAAAAATAGCTTTAACGTGTATAACGATATAAGAATCCAATGTCTCTATTCAGACCAGGTCTCTCCATAGTTTTAAGTTTGGTAATAAGTTGCAATTCAGCAACTTCTCTTTCCAGTCTATTTCTGAAATTCTTTTGTAATAAGACAGCTACTTTGAGATCTTGTATAGAATGTCCTGAGAGATTGAAGTGTTCTCCTACTGGTTTCTCTGTCTTGTGATTCCTGCTGTTGTTGTTGTTGTTGTTGTTGTTGTTGTTGTTGTTGTTGTTGTTGTTGTTGTTGTTGTTGTTGTTGTTGTTGTTGTTGTGTATATTTAAACAATCCCAAAATGTGAGAGTCAGTAGCACAGACGTTGTAAAGCTGTGATGATCCGCCATGGATCATCCCCACTGAAGAATGTAACAGTGGTTCCCAGACCTCATTGCTGGTTGCAAAGGACCCCCCAGAACAATTAAAGCTTCAGGGGGCCAAAAATGTAGGTCCACCACTGGCCACTGTAAGAATAAGTTATTGGACTAGATGTTCCTATGATATTTAAAAGAGTGCAGATTTAAAATACCCCACATCTTAGTATTGAGACTGCCAAAGAGAGAAAATTATAGGGAAATGTGTCATGTTCATAGTTGAATCTCTTAATATGCCACCGTGTGTCATCACATGTGCAAGGCATGTATCGTCCTTGTCCACGTGTTACTCCTGCTTAGGGCAAAACTGTGTAGAAAGGGGCGGGGCAGTGGTTTAAGTCCTGCCCCCAGCATTGCATGTCTGAGAGGTTACATTGTAGCCATCTTTGAATATCTAAATGACTGTCACATGGAAGATGGAAAAAGCTTGCTGTCTGCTGCTCTGGAGATGAGATGAGGGGAAAAGTTGGGAAATAATGGGAGAGGAGGCACAGGCAGAGCTGGAGCAGCAGCTGGCTGAAACATTGTCACTAGAAAGCATTCCAGACCCACCATCTCCCAGAACCCGGCGAGCCTTAAACGAAGGAGAGCAAAGAGCTCAAAGACAGAGGGCACTTAGCAGCACCTGTAAAGATGATGATGAAAAATGAAGAAGTGGGAGAGACGAGGGGTGGAAATTCACTTGGGACAATGCCATTATCCAAGAGGCTGGTTTCTATAGCCTCTCTCTGTAAATAAACTTTTCCTTGTCTTTATAATTTCCTGGGCAACCAGCTGGGAGCTGCTGACAGCACCCTGACAAGAATAACTTTCTGGTGGGAAGAACTCTTCAACAGAGGAATAGACAACTACAGAAGGTCATGGAGTCTCCTTCATTGGAGGTTTTCAAACAGAAGTTGAATGGCCATCTGTCAGCGAATCTTTAGTTGTGATTTCTGCATTGCAGTGGGTTGGACTGGACTCTTGGGGCTCCTCCTAACTTTACAACCCTACAATTCTATGAATGAAAACAACAACAATAGATGTGATGCTAGAGGTGGAGCTAGAAGAATGCCCCCATTTCTTCCTCAATACGTTTTTACCTTCTCATGTATAACACCATGAGCAGGAGTAACCACAAAAGCATAGATGGGCTTTTCATGATAGTATAATGATAGCATTTTCAAAATTGTTTGATGACACACTACCATCATTGAACACATGCCTACATGTTACACACTATTGCACACATAATACTCATTACTCCCTTGCTTTAAAAAATAATAATCCCTGTCCATTGGGAAATGGAGTACGACAACAGTGGGAGGACACAGGTTAGCCCTTCTGGGCAGGTGATATGGAAAAAAGCGTATGGAAGCCTGAGCCAATTGGAGCACCAACTGATTCTCCCTAAAATCATCCTGATGGCATTGACTGCAGCCTCTCAGGTGGGCAGGAGGAGAGGAGAGAGCTTCTCTCTAGCAGGTAGCCCTGACAAAATCCAGGGTAATAATGTTGGGTATATATGTGTGTGTGTGTGCGTGTGCACTGAATCGAAGATGGACACCCAGGCATCCAGAAGGCGCATGAATAATTGCTTTCTTTTCTCGTCGGGGGATTGTGACGAGAGTCTCTGACGCCTTAAATCATATTTATCTGTTTAAAATTGCTCTTGCCAACAGGAGCCCAAGAGAGGAAGTGGCTTGCATTCTGAGGCGCTGCCCCTGTGGAGTGGCCACGGCGTGCTTGCAATACAGAGACATGATTTGCATTCTGTTTGCTCCATCTAGCAGTGCATAAAGGGAGCTTCATTTCTTCCCCGGCATCTCGTTGTGTTTGAAAGGAAAGGCTACGCGGCCGCGAAAGGTCTTTCTAGGGGAATAGGAGAGGCACGAGGCAGGTTTTGCCATGCAAGGGCTAGGATGACAGGTTGCAATTGCCTTCTCTGTGCATTGTACTGGGCAACTTCTGGAAATGGAGACCCCTGAAATAAAACAAAAACAAAGGATGCCTTTATCAGCTGTCGGTATCACCAGTTCTGTAACTGCATGCATGTTGCGGAGAACGTGGAACTATTCTTAATGCCAATGCAGCGGGCTACACAAATTGCATACATTGAGCCCAAACTACTCACTGTTCTTCGCGAAAGTGACCGAGGCTGTCCAAAAAAGGAGGAGCTGGAACATGTCCAGAGGAGGGCAACCAAAATGGTCAAAGGCCTGGAAACGATGCCTTATGAGGAACGGCTTAGGGAGCTGGGTATGTTTAGCCTGGAGAAGAGAAGGTTAAGGGGTGATATGATAGCCATGTTCAAATATATAAAAGGATGCCATATAGAGGAGGGAGAAAGGACACGAAGCAATGGATTCAAGCTACAAGAAAGAAGAAAGAAGATTCCACCTAAACATTAGGAAGAACTTCCTGACAGTAAGAGCTGTTCGGCAGTGGAATTTGCTGCCAAGGAGTGTGGTGGAGTCTCCTTCTTTGGAGGTCTTTAAGCGGAGGCTTGACAGCCATCTGTCAGGAATGCTTTGATAGTGTTTCCTGCTTGGCAGGGGGTTGGACTGGATGGCCCTTGTGGTCTCTTCCAACTCTATGATTCTAGGAGGAGCTTATTGTCAGTTATTTTGGGGGGAAATGCTGGCCTATAAGGAAGAGCATTGTACAGCATGTGCTTTGCACACAAAATATCCCATTTGCAATCACTGTCATCTCCAGGTAGGGCTGAGAAAGACCTGGAGTTCTGTAGAACTGCTACCAGTCAGTGTAGACAATGTTGTGTAGTGGTTAGAGCCTTGCCTTAAGATCTGGAAGACCAGTTTTCAAATCCCCACTCAGCCACGAAGATCACTGGGTGACCTCAGGCCAGTCACCCTCAACCTAGCCTACCTTACAGGATGGTTGTGAGGATAAAACAGGGACGAAGAAGAACCATGGACAGCACCTTGAGCTCCTGCGAGGAAAAGGTGGCATAAAATATATATTTAATAATAATAAATAATTTATCATTTATACCCTGCCCATCTGGCTGGGTTTCCCCAGCCACTCTGGGCGGCTTCCAACAGAAATATTAAAATGCAATAATTTATTAAACATTAAAAGCTTCCCTAAACAGGGCTGCCTTCAAATGTCCTCTAAAAGTCTGGTAGTTGTTTTTCTCTTTGACATCTGGTGGGAGGGCGTTCAACAGGGCAGGTGCCACTACCGAGAAGGCCCTCTGCCTGGTTCCCTGTAACTTGGCTTCTTGAAGCAAGGGAACCACCAGAAGGCCCTCAGCACTGGACCTCAGTGTCCGGGCAGAACAATGGAGGTGGAGACGCTCTTTCAGGTATACTGAACCGAGGCCGTTTAGGGCTTTAAAGGTAAATAAATAAATAAACAAAGTGAATAAATAGGTATATGGATGAAGGCTCTGACAGTACAAGGCAGCTTCCTGTTAGTTTCTGTAGCTTTGACTTGCTCCCTCACATAATTGTAGCTATTTCATCACGTAGTGAAATATGGTAGGCATAATGTCATCCTTCATGGTCCTTGATTGGTTGGGATCACCAATATGACTTTCACTCAGGTTCCCTCTGCATCATGTAGTCAAGCCTGCTTGGCTATGGGAACAATGGCTGCTTCATTATGTGATCCCTGGTTGACTGGAATCCCTTGTGGGACTGAGCCAAGCAGGAATTGCATGCTGGATCGCACACCCTGTCATCTGTAAATGAGACCCACAAAGTGTTTAACCGGATGGTATGCTAGGGTGCCTGAATTCTTCATTCCGTACTGCAGTTCCTTAATCTGGATAAGTGAGTAGATTGTTATTTTTTGTACAGGTTTTCAGACTAATAAACCTGAAATATTCTATGCATCTAAATGAGTTGATGTCCTATGTTCCTGAGACGGATTTAAATCCCATGCCATATCTCCTACAGGGGGTGGCAGCATGAGGGAAGGAGGCTCATGGGCAAGATACAGAACAGAACCATTCAAAGTCAAGTGTAACAAAAGTGGCCTTTTATATGTGTGATCAGATTTGTGGCTTTGCAAAGAAACAGCAAGACCAAAAGCAAAAAACAAAACAAAAACCACCCCTCTTGTGTGCTGTTTTTGAGTTTGCAGATCTGTTTGCAAATGAGTCTGGGAGCTCTCTGGGTATAAAAGTGGATGCTTGGCAAATCCTATTTCACTTCGCCAGTGAGCTGCAAAAGTATTGGATAATGGGTTATGTGTTGTAGATCTGTTTGATTGCATTGTGTTGCAAAGTGGGAATTGTTTTGCAACATAGATTCTTAATCACTGAGGCATCTATGATTGCGTCGAAAATTGGTTGAAATTGAAAGTTAACTATACTGCAGACGGCTTATTCTAGTGTATAATTGAAAATAAATTCTAATAACTCCTCTTGAAAAGAGCTGCCAAGAGGACTTACTAATACAACCTCCTCCCTCTATACCCTTCCCCCCCCCGTGAGTTTCCCTTTTGCATAGAGTACCATTTAGAAAGGGGCTCATAAAGCAGAACACAGCGTGACATGCTCTGAATGGGAGGCAACACAGTGAGCTTGCGAGCTCCTGTTCTCTCCCTCTCTCCATCCTTGATGAGGGAAACCCTAGTGGGTTCCCAGTGAATTCTGGGAATTGTAGGTCTGGGAGGGGAATAGGGGTCTCTTGGCTCCCAGAATTCTTTGGGAGAAACTTTGACTGTTCAAAGTGGTATCATAGTGCTTTAAAGATATGGTGTGACGGTGGCCTAAGAGGAGTAAGAGCTGTACAGTGGTACCTCGGTTTACAAACACAATTGGTTCTGGAAGTCTGTACTTAACCTGAAGCGAACATTGAAAGTAATGGAAAGTGGATTAATCCGTTCTAGACGGATCCGTGGAATACTTAAACTGAAGTGTACTCAACCTGAAGCGAACTTTCCCATTGAAAGTAATGGAAAGTGGATTAATCTGTTCCAGACGGGTCTGCAGAGTACTCAACCTGAAGCGTACTTAACCTGAGGTATGAGTGTAATTGGTTCTGGAAGTCTGTACTTAAACTGAAGTGTACTCAACCTGAAGCGAACTTTCCTATTGAAAGTAATGGAAAGTGGATTAATCCATTCCAGACAGGTCCGCGGAGTACTTAAACTAAAAATACTCAAATCGAGGCGTACTTAAACCGAGGTATGACTGTAGTTCCTCCACTTTCCCACAAGTATTCTTCCCTTTTGAAAACAGAAACCAATTTTCTGCCACTTTCTTCATGGTGGGGCAGAACATCTCGGAAACTTTTCAGACAGGGGTTGATTTTCCAAGGAGATTGATGCTTCCATTCCTGGCTCTCACTATGAAGTCTGGCTACCAGGAAGTTGCGAGAGGGAGCCATACCCCACTTCCTGCTGCCCACAGTTCCCATAATGCCTTGGGTACAGTGTGACACGACACTGCAGCACCCTCAGGGGTGTTCCAGGAAGTGTGGGTGACAGAAAAGTACAGAGAGATCTGTGCTACAATGAATGTGATTTTTATTTACAAGTTAAAATAGCAAGGAGGAATGAGGTGGTGGGGGAATCTTGGCCATCTCATGAGATTAAATAAGGTAACCCTCTCCCCAAAAAAAAAAAAATCAGAGAATTTTCTTTCTGCCATGATTTTTATAGAGAGCTTAATTTTTTCAGGAAAGTTTAAGCTTGCCCCCACTCTTCCAATGAGTGGCAAATATAGAAATTATTAGCATCACTCTAAAAGTTGTAAGTTCCTTTAAACTGTTCTTAATATTGTGTTCTAATGTTGTAACCCACCCTGGGACCTTAGAACATAAGAACAACTCTGAAGGATCAGGCCAGTGGCCCATCTAGTCCAGGATCCTGTTCTCATAATGGCCTACCAGACACTTCAGTGCGAAACCCACAAACAAGATTTGAGCGCTAGAGGACCTTCCCCGCCTCTGGCTTCCAGCAATTGGTTTTCAGAAGCATTGGTTCCTCTGACCGTGGAGCCAGAGCATAGTCATATTGGCCATTGACAGCCCTTACCAGAGGTGCCCACAAGCACTGAAGATTGAGGGGAACAGGTTGAGCATGGGACCTTGATTAACACTTCAGGAGGAACCAGGGAACAGAGCCGAACACAGTGGCCTGCAGCTCTTCCTCTCTTGTGCTTGGCAAGGGTGAGGAGGAAGCAGCCACTCATGCCATGCTGAGCTCCGTGCTCAGCCTCCTCCACCCCTGACAGTAGGAAACATTGGGTGGGGGGCTAAAAATGCTCTGCCCCTTGGAGTTGGCGCACCTGGCCCTTACAGTGAAGCGCAGGTTATTCATTATAGCAACAGAACACAGATGGAGAACCAAATGTTGCTGGACTACAATTCCTATCATCCCTGACCATTGGCTAGGGTGGGTGGGACTGATGGGTGTCCATCAACATCTAAAGGTTCCCCATCCCTGCTCTAGAATCAACATTTCATACCAACCTAGCTAACTTCCATCCCACTGTGCAAACCTCCTCTTCCTGTGGTGGCATTTGTTGTTGTTTAGTCGTTTAGTCGTGTCCGACTCTTCGTGACCCCATGGACCACAGCATGCCAGGCACTCCTGTCTTCCACCGCCTCCCGCAGTTTGGTCAAACTCATGTTTGTAGCTTCGAGAACACTGTCCAACCATCTCGTCCTCTGTCGTCCCCTTCTCCTAGTGCCCTCCATCTTTCCCAGCATCAGGGTCTTTTCCAGGGAGTCTTCTCTTCTCATGAGGTGGCCAAAGTATTGGAGCCTCAGCTTCACGATCTGTCCTTCCAGTGAGCACTCAGGGCTGATTTCCTTCAGAATGGATAGGTTTGCTCTTCTTGCAGTCCATGGGACTCTCAAGAGTCTCCTCCAGCACCATAATTCAAAAGCATCAATTCTTCGGCGATCAGCCTTCTTTATGGTCCAGCATTTACCTTTTGCAATTCTAAATTTTTTTTTCCCCTCCATCAACAGGTCTGGTAGAAGCATGCAATTGATGCTCTTGTCTTGCATCTCCTGCTGACTGTCGGAGTTTGTGTGTTCATTGCATCCCTCCCCTCTCTTCCTTCCCTTGTTCTGAGCCATCATTTCCCCTGAACTGGAGCCAAGTATCAGCAGACAGCCATGGAAACAGATAAGATGCATACCTTGGACCGGGAGAGAATTATTGCATTGTTTTCCCAGGGAGGCAGCCAGAGAGATTGGGGTCTTGTTTGCTGAATATTTCAGCTCTTTTGAGGAGCATTTGTGGCCCATTCTTCATATTCCAGGTAGAGATTGCTGAACGAGCAAAAAAGGAGATCTTACTTTATTCTCCAGTGATCTAAGCACAAGGTGGAGAGAGGTGAGATGGTGACAGGGGGAAGACACCAGCAGAATGAAAAGGAAACTTTTGAACCAATGAAAGGGAATGCATTTTTAAAATCCACATTGGAGCCCTAACCTGCAGAGCTTGCTTGTATATAACAAAGTGGAGGCCAAACGCTTCCCAAAATTGCAGACAGGGAAAGGGAGAAATACATGCTAGTACTGCAGATCAATTATGGACTCATTCACACTTACCTTTTCCCCACACTTTCTAAGCACAGGATCGTGTTTTAAAGTGCTGTGTCCGAGCAGTTTTTTATTTTATTTTATTTGCCCCGGTGCTTTCCTTGGGAAAACCCTGTCTTTAACTGAATCAGAACAAAGGATAATTCAGGTTTTGAGCAGATTGTCATTTGTTCTGATTGAGCAGTAAAGAGTGAGTTTTCATGGGGAAAGCACTGAAGGGGGTAGCACTCTTACTTATACAGTGGTACCTCGCAAGACGAATGCCTCGTGCAATGAAAAACTCGCAAGATGAAAGCGTTTTGTGATGTTTTCGGCGCTTCGCAAGACAAAGTTTTCTATGGCCCCGCTTCGCAAGATGAAGTTTTTGGCATTTGTTTGTTTGTTCGTTTTTTGCCGCGGCAAACCGCGCTTCACAAGATGAAATTATCGCAAGACGAAGCGACTCGCGGAACGAATTACTTTCGTCTTGTGAGGCACCACTGTATCGCCAAACCTTTATTTGGCATTAAAAGTATAGGCCATAATAAAACATCCATATATATATATAAATTATAATATATAGAAATAAACAGCCATGTTCCGCTAAATAGTGCCATTCACAACTAAGAGATACTACCGGTATTGACAAAAACCTCAGCCCCCCTTGCAGTTACTTCTGGGTTGATGTCAGACAGAATCTGATATTTTCATTGTGCCGTGATGTGAGACTACCCAAAAAAGGGGATAGCACGTGTTTGCGTAGCTGGTTGTTCTATGGACAGTAGAAAAGGATATGTTCTACTGTGTCTGGCACATTCAAGGAACATCTGCAATGTCTATCATTTCTGGGGCTGTTTAAATATCTGCCCTTGACAAAAGCTGAGGGGGAAATGTTCAGTCGGACCGTAAGGGAAAGCTGCTGTGAGAAAGCCGACAATTAACAGGCAGCGGCAAGCTCCACGGAACGGGAGTGCTCAAGGGGCCAAAGCCCTGTGGGGCGAAAGCCCCTCTGAGGGCAAGGGAAAGGCAGGGAAAGGAAGGGAATTAACCAGAAGGGAATAATAACTATTGGAAGAATCAAGGGGAATAAAGGAAAACGATCACCAGGAACAATCCGTCGAAGGCAAATCTCTCTCTCTCAGCTGCACAGAGGACACGCTGTTCCGAATGCACGCACCGAAAGAGGAAGATTTGGGTCGTGTGCATGGGCAAAAAAGGTCCCTTGATCCGTTTGGACTGTGCCCCATTGGCCAGATTGAACCCAACATCGAGGGACCTACCAATCGGGTGTTGTGGCTGACCAATCTTACCCACCCACAGCACAGGGAGTCGGTTTCCAGGTCTCACTGCAACACATGCCCTCTTTGAGGGAGGACCCGATTTATAGGAAGATACCATATGAGGAGAGGAAATGCCCATGTGGCTCTGGGCAGCAGGAAACAACGGAGCATGCCCTTCTTCATTGCCAGTATTACATAGACATTGGAGCTAGGTTTATCCAGGCCATCCTATATAATTTCCCTGGGTGTTCAGAACAACACCACATCTCCCTTTTAGTACAGGACAAAAGCCCAGAAATCACATATTTAGTCACCAGATTTTGCGCTGCCATGATAGATATTCGCCAAAGGATGGTCTATGCTACAAATCAATCCTAAATAGAAGGCCCATATTGTTAGATCCGCACTTCTGAAGCCCAACCCCATAAAGTTGTTCTTTTTTAACTGATCTCCTTTAAATTTTCCTTATCTGTTTTTATTTATCCATTACCTATGCTGAATCAAGTATTCTATGTATATGTTTTAATCTACGTTTAGTTCTTGTTCCCAATTTATTAATTATCCACTTAGAGATATTGTCATGCTATTTATTTAGATGTTTTGTTCCTGCTGTGACCATAATAAAGTAAATTCAACTCAATAATTTTGAGATACAGTATAAGTGACTCTGTCATCCGTTGTATTCAAACCATAGAACTTGGGGAAGCAAATTTTATTTACAGCTGGCTCGATGTCTTGTTTTTCAGTGTCCCTTAATCGGGTTTGAATTTTGCAATAAATATATTGCTCACTTGAATTATACAAGAGTTCCAAGTCAGTACCGATAGATAGGGTTGGAGCTATCTGGATTTTTAAGAGTCCTTAAGTAAGTCAGAGACACTCAGACACAGCACTTTAAACTGAGGACCTATGCCTAGAAACATGCTACAAAAGGAAGTCTGGACAAGCCCTGTTTTCTTGTCTGTTAAAAACAATCATATGCTAGCTCTTAAGGCTGTAAACTTCAAATTAATCATTTAGATCTGCCAACTTAAAACTTTTTGGCTGACTATTGTTGACATTGGGCTGGCACCTTCAGTATACTCTTTTTGGCACATGCTAAAAATAGTTTTTGTTTGTTTAGGCATGCCAACCCAGACATGCAGAATGTAGACATGTGTTTTAATCTGGTGGGGGTTGTTTGTTTGTTTTAGCTTATTGTTGATTTTAATCACTTTTTTGAAGGTTTTAAATTGTTTATAATTGGCATTTGTTTGTTTTCTTGTGTTGTTGGGGGTTTTTTTTGCCGATACTTACATTGTTTACTTCTTTTTGAAACGGCTTTGACTTTTTTTTGTATTTGCAATGAAATGCTATATAAATTTTAGGAAATAATTTTAAACAAAGAAAGGCCACCAATTATTGGACAACAGGTTTCATATCTAGGTACAGTAACTGTCTGTCTGTCTTTCTGTCTGTCTGTCTTTCTGTCTGTCTGTCTGTCTGTCTGTCTGTCTGTCTGTCTGTCTGTCATCTGTCTATAGAAAATAGAAATGTAGAGTTGGATGGGACCAAAAGGGCAATCGAGTGCAACCCTCTGCAAAGTAGGAACCATGACTAAATAATATATCTATAGCTATATAGAACTATTTGGACTGTAGTTGCCAAATTATTTGGCAAAGCAGTAGCAGCCAGCGAGGCGGGGCAGGACTGTGTTGTTGTCCAATCTTCTGAATACAGGGCAGCTCTTCTGGTTACCAAGAAGAAGAGAGAGAAGGCACTGGGGAGTTTAGTTTGGCACAGATACAGCATTCAGATACCACTGCACTCACACTGCACCAAGGTCTCTGGTGCCTTGCCCTTCCACCTGCCCCTGTGGGTAACAAGCAGTGATGTGCAGAGCTTGGAACTAGGTCAGCAGTGCAGTCCCCACCCTGTGCTGGCTTGCAGGCTATTACTGTGACAAAGGGTTAAAGTCCTTGCCCTCTATGCCTGGATCCCAATCCTGGTGGGAGGCTCTGTTTGTGCAATTTATATTGGGGTTGGGGAAAGTTCCATTGCAGTGAATGGGAGTTTTCTCTCTCTTTGCAATGCAAATTGCAGGCTAATGTGTAATGTGTATGCACAGATGATGTCTCATTCTCTCTCTCTCTCTCTCTCTCTCTCTCTCTCTCTCTCTGTGTGTGTGTGTGAGTGAGTGAGAGAGAGAGAGAGAGAGAGAAGAAAAAACTGCTGATGACCAGCATCTAAATTTATGCCTGTTATGACACATCACTTCAGAATCAAGAAATTCTGATTTTTGCTTCAGAACTCCTCTGTTTACTCAACTGCAAATTGATGCTGCAAGTTTAACCAATTAATTAATCAACTATCTAACAACATGTTTATTCAGAAGTATGTCCCACTTCTGTTCAATTAGGCTTTCTTCCTAGTAAGTGTGTTTAGGATTGCTGCCTGAAACCCATAAGATTAATCAATTAACAGTGTATGACTGCACAGTTAAGACTGTCTTCCTATCCTTACTTAGTTGTCAGTAAAACAATTGAACTATGCGGGATGCACTTTAAACAATGCATTCATAGGACTGTGCTGCATAGCTGCAATCCCATGCATGTTTACCTAGAAATCTTCCCTTAAATACAATGGGATTCACATCACATTGCATAATATTGCTCTATGAGAATACATAAGATTGTACTATAAAATTTTGTTATTGGGTGCTGATTCTTAGGATGTCAGTAGATTCACATGCATAGCACTATGAAAAACAGCATTTGGGGAACTCAGATTTCAGCATAGCAACTGTGGCAGGGGTCACAGCAAGGTTTAAAGGCCTGCTCTTGGCTACAATCAATATTAAATTGCAGAAACATGGATCTCCTTCCTTATACCTGAAGCAGTATTAGCAACAAAAGTCAGGCTGTTCCCTCTCCCGGTATTTTTGGAAGGAAAGAGAGTTCCATAGTTGATATAAATATCTCATGGGCATATACAACAGAATATACTGATTTCTTGAAATTTGGTATCTTGGCATTGGAATCTAAGAAGAGCCTGCTGGAACAGGGCAATGGCCCATCTAGACCAAAATCCTGTTCTCACCTATGCCTGTAGGAAACCCTCAAGCAGGACTTGAACACAAGAAAACTCTCCCCTCCTGTCATAGCTGCCAAGTCTCCCACTGAAAAATGCGGGATCAGCAGCGGTGCGGCACCGGAAGTCCAGACATGCATAGGAGCAACTTCCGGTGCCGGTCTGCCCGATTTCCGGTGCCCAGGCATGGGCAGAGCGGCACCCAAAATGGAGCCTCCCTGGCAGGTAGGAAATCCAGGGGATTTCCAGGATTTTTTTTCTATTTGGGATAACAGCAGGAAACGGATTAAAATCCGGGGGTTTCCCGTGAAAAACGGGAGACTTGGCAGCTATGCCTCCTGTAACTGGTAAATTAGAACAGCCTTCCTGTCCTAAAACAGCACCCACAAGACAATTCACATTCATAATAAAGTGAAAAGTAAAGCAACATATCAAAAAAGAGTGGAAACAATAGCAAACACAGAAGAAATTAAAATATCCAAGGATGATCAAGCAGTCCCACCACCTTCTGAGGGAGGCTCTTCCACTGTCAAACAGTCCTTGCCATTAGAAAGTTCTTCCTGGTGTTTAGTTGGAATTTCTTTTCTTGTAACTTGAAGCGAATAGTTTTGCGTCCTACCCTTCGGAGCAGGAGAAAAAAGCTTGCTCCATCTTCCATGTGCTGCAGCAGTTCCGATATTTGAAGATGGCTCTCATACACCATCTCAGGCTCCTCTTTTCCAGACTAAACATATCCAACTCCCTCAACTTTTCTGCATAAGTCTTGGTTTCCAGATCACCTCTGCCAGTCAACCAGCCACAAATCCGCATATGAAAAGATTGCACTAAACTGCTGGTGAATTTTCACGAAGACTTTTTAAAAAAACAACAACAACAAACATAACTGATGGAGAAAGGTGGGAAAGTGACAACTTTAAAAAAAGAAACAGGGGAAACTAATTTGTCCATCCCTATCTCAGCCACACCCAGCTTTCATTTGTAGGGAAAATGAGGGACGTAGTTAATGGTGCCTCTGTTGTGTTAATAACCGGCTTACTCACTGTTACTCAACGGGTAGTCAATCTGGAACATGCAGAGCTCAGATGAAACCAGGTATGTTTCTGGAACTAATGGAAGACAATTCAAGTGTGCGGTTAACTTAAATACCCATCTGCTTACATCCCAGGAGCCTATAAATTTCAATGGATAATTAGTAGCTGCCACACAGGAAGCAACAGGACATTGCATGCGTTCGCTTGAGTTCTGATTCGCCATCCGTTACTCTCTGTGATTAGGACCAGCTCTGTCATGGAGATAGTCTAGGCATTTTAGCTCCAATAATTCTTCCTGCCTCTTCAACGGAAATATCTCAGAGAGAGGGTTACAGAGCACACTTTTATCTGTTTTTTACATAGGAAGCCGCCTTACACCGAGTCAGATTATTGGTCCTTCTAGCTCAGTGTTGTTGACACTGATTGGTAGCTGCTCTCCATGTTTTCAGGCAGGGGCATTCCTGGAAATCCTAGGGATTGATGGAACTCGAGATCTCCTGCATGCAAAGTAGATGCTCTACTGCTGAGCTACAGTTCTTTCCTTTAAGTGCACCCCTATAGGTAAAATGTGGGGTCTAATTTCTGTTAATGATGATGTTCCAGATCCCTGCGGCTCAGCTTAGCTAATGGGGACCACAGAGTAGTGTGCCATTAAATCACAGCAGTTTTAAAAAATGAAATGTGTGTCATGGTCAACCTTTCATCATTAAAAATGTTTACAGGCAATGGCCATTTTGGGTGGGGGGTTTCATTACACCACCCCACCACCCCATTCTTTCTTCTTCCAGATCCAAAAGAACCCACATGTCAGGGACCGCACGTCATTTGGACATGCCAAGCTGCCTGGACTCAAAAGGAAACCCCCAAGAATTCAATGAGATTCTGCATACTTAGGGTATCTTGAATAAATTTTCCCAGGAGTTAACCCACTGGTGTCAGTTAGGATTGCTCATAAGCAAGTGTGCCTCTGATGACCCATGTATTGATTTACTATAGTTACTTCCTAAAGAATAGGGCAATAAATAAAACTTGGAGGTTGCAAAATTTCAGAACGTTAACCCAAGTCGGGGGGGGGGGGGAGATCTGTTATTTTATCTGAAACGTGTAACTTAAGTGCCAGGAGGAAGTTCTTGTGCTCGAATCCTGCTTGCAGGCTTCTCTTGGGCATCTGGTTGGCCAGTGTGAGAGCAGGATTCTGAACTAGATGGGCCACTGGCCTGATGTTCTTGGGTTCTCAAGATGATGGGAGCTGTATGTCCAGCAATTTTTTGGAGGGTCACAGGTTCCACGGCCTTGAAGAGAGTTGCTGGCAGGTGCACCCTCTCCTCCGTCCCATCCTGAACAGCTTCAATGCCTACATTAGGCAGAAGAACTCTTGGCAGGCACTAAAAATGCAAATGACATTCAGCTTCAAGGTTCTTTCTCTCCCTTCCCCAACCCCCTTGAGGCCTGTGCACAGCTGACCCTTACTCCTTGCTCTCAGCCATAGAATTCATTATATATGATGAGCATAGATTTAAAGTACGGGTGTCCAAAGATCTATATTCTCAGGGGACACTACCCAACAGATGTCTGTGCTTTGCCACACAGCCTCTCGTGTGCCCAGACTCAGAAATAATTTCGAAGAGGGAGAGGGATTGTTACAAGTATCTGTCATTTATTTAAGGGTTTGTTGTTCATTTCTTTTAATCCTGCTCTTTGGCTGGGGAAAAAAAAAACCCAGAGCTCCTTTAAAATGTCATTTATAGATGGTCCCTGGCATTAGGCTTATGATCTAAAAGACATGGCACGAAAGGAAAGGGGATGTGGAGGGAGGAGGGAAAAAGGTTAACACTAGCATTGGTTCTTTGTTGGTGTCTCAAGCTGATGCAGAGAGAGGCCTGCAATCCTATTCTACTGTTATAGTCTTGTGTTTTATATGTGGTCTCCATTGTCCGTCCCCCCCCCCCCCAGTTTATCTTTGTTTCTTATTATTCTATATTGTATTTCTAAATATTTTGTTGAAATTGTTGTTGTTTAGTCGTTTAGTCGTGTCCGACTCTTTGTGACCCTATGGACCAGAGCACGCCAGAGCAAGTATTGTTGTAATACTTTGTTTATTGATGGGTGGCTATATCAGTTGTCGTAATAATAAGACAATATAACTGTCTGCATTTTGGGTCATTTTGTCTGATGGCAAACTCCTCTGGGTGTCTCAGCAGAGGAATCTGGTTACAGGCATGACCCCGCTGCAGTCAGCCGGTGGCACTATTAGAAGAGGACTGCCCAGTGGAGCTTGGAGGCAAGCAAGAGTTGCAGGAGGAGGAAAAAAGAAAGGGAGTGAGGAAGGAGGCAGAAGGAAAAGTAGAATACAGAGAGAGGGAGGTCGGAAGGCAGGCAGATGGACCAACAGAGGAGGAGGGGAGGTGGAGTAGAGCAGACCTGATGCCAGTAGCCCTGGAGGAAGTCACTGGTGGCAACAAAAAGCAACCTTTTTGAGTTTCTGGTCCATGGTCTCTCTCCACTTTGGAGGCACCGATACATCTCTTTGCCAAGGGCACAAGGGCCAGAGTGAAGGGGACACTGATACAGGTCCTTACCAAGGGCACCAGGGAGCTAGTATGCCTCTGTCTTCAACTGATATGGAACTCCCAGCCTCTGATCGACTTTCCTCCTCCTCTGCCTTTCTAACTGCAAGGGAAATGGGTCTAATGATGCTGCCTCCCCAGCAGGGGAAGTGAGACTTAATTAGACCATGTTTTGAAAGCAGTTTTGGGCTCTGCAGGTGAAAGCAGGAGCCGAGCATCAAGCCTCCTTATTTGCATTCTTATTGCCTGGCATCATCTGCAGGGAGAAAGTGTCAGAACAGCTGTTATGTCAAATTACCTTCCTCTCTTAACTGGGAATGGGGGGGGGGAGGGTACCATAGCTGTCATCCTGTGGAAGGCTGAAGGAGCCCAACCTTTTTTCTTCTTCTTTTTGCATATTCCGTTCTAATCTAATGCTTGCGTGCTCTCTCTCTCTGGTGATATTAACCGGCTAACCAGCAGTATCAAGCTCAGAGGTGAACTTAAGATGAGCAGATCCCTTCAGACAGCCTATTACACAGGCCTGTTAGCAGAGATGAACTGGAAAGGGCAGGGGCTGCTGCAAGGGGATGCGATGGAGAGGCGTTAGCGCAAGTGGGAAAGGCGATAGGCAGCTTGGAGGGGGAAAGGGATTGAGGAAGAATGGAACAGCAGAGAGATGAGAGGCTCTAGCCAGGCTGTGTTATACATGCACAGAGGACTGTGTAGGAGCTAGGGATGGGTGAATCTGTCCATTTTGATTTCTCTCAGTTTCTCATTCGCGCCCCCTCCCCTTTTAAGTTCAGTTCCTCACATTTTCACATCAGTTTGCAGGCCGGGGGGCGGCAGGTGGTGGAATTTAAAAGCCCAAAAGCATCGGGATAGTGCAAATTTATCCTCTAATGTGCACAGTCTGGCTTCCAGTTTTACCTCATATGCACATTTTTGCAAAGGAATGTCCCCTCCCCAAATAATGGATTTTTGTAGGTTTGTTAAGATATGCATTCATCTGAGAACTGCATTGCAAAATTTGGAGAAGGGCTTGAATCCTGTTTTCAGATTTCCTACAAGCATCTGCTTGGTCACTGTGAGAACAGGATGCTGGACCATTTTCCTGATCCCGCAGGATCTTCTGAGGTCCTCGTGTTCTTAGATTCCACTTGGTTTTGAGATCAAGTGCTGAGACTTGCCTCACCCCCCACCCTTTTTTTTGAATGAAAATCTCCCCAAACTGTACTGCAAGGTTGCACTGGGAACTCCATGCCACAGGCAGCCTATTTGGCAGGCTTGTTGGTGACATAGAATTTTGGGGGCTTTTATTGCGCTTGTTGGTTCCCATCATGTTTGTTTATGCTGCGGACAGACTGCAGTCAGCTTTAATTTGGGTTTGTGAGGTTTTAATTATATGCTTCAACTTTCACTGAATCCATTTTGGCACAGAGAAGGCTGACATAAAGCTGCCACTTTTACTTTCTTTGTTTACTTTCACTTTAATTTATACATCACTCATTGATTTCCTTGCTGGGCAAGGAAGTGTACTTCCCCCAAGTGGCTTAAAGAGAAGTATTGAAAATACATGTTTATATGTTTGTTTGTTTGTTATAAAAAGGAAAATAAAGCGAGAAACAAAACACAGAGATAAAGAAAAATCAGCATGAAGCATAAAACCGATCAGATGCCATGAAAATGGGTCATAAAAGCATTCTTTAAAAGGAAGTTCTTAATCATTTGCCTGAACCAAGGCAGGGAAGGAACCAGCCAAGACTCCTTAAGCAAGCGAGTCCCAAAGAGCTAGACTCACAGTGGTGAAAGCTCTCTGATTGGTTGTCAGGGGCATTGACTTGCCCCCCACACACACACTGAGGGGGGCCAGTGTCACGTGACCTGTCCCTCCCTGCTCAGCACGCCAATATTGGGGAGATTCAGTCCCCTACCCACAAATAATAAGGGGGTGAAAGCCCTTTCCAACCCCTTTAGTTAGCTACCCTGCTGGTTGCAGTCTATGGCCTATTAAGAATGTGGGAACACTCATAACTGACCTGTGTGTGTGTGTACACGATAGAGGTTTATATAACTACACGTGGCTTGGAGAAAATGGATAGGAAATTTTTCTCCCTCCCATAAAATACTGTACCTCAGCTGGGGTCCCCAGATTCTGCATGCAGATATGAACCCTGTTCTCTGGATCACTGCTGGGAAATAATAAAGGTAAAGGTAAAGGGGCCCCTGACCATCAGGTCCAGTCGTGTCCGACTCTGGGGTTGCGGTGCTCACCTCGCTCTATAGGCCGAGGGAGCTGGCGTTTGTCCGCAGACAGCTTCCAGGTCATGTGGCCAGCATGACAAAGCTGCTTCTGGCGAACCAGAGCAGCACATGGAAACGCCATTTACCTTCCCGCCGGACCGGTCCCTATTTATCTACTTACACTTTGATGTGCTTTTGAACTGCTAGGTGGGCGGGAGCTAGGACCAAACAACGGGAGCTCACCCCATTGCAGGGATTCGAACCGCCGACCTTCTGATCAGCAAGCCCTAGACACTGTGGTTTAACCCACTGCTGGGAAAGAATAGTAGTTGCCAAATGCATGGTTGAGATCCTGTGGTTTTCTGCTGCAATCCCCCTGCCCCTTGCGTGTGTACACGCACTGTACACGTGCTTCGTCTTCTCAATAATCCTTAACTGGAAACCTTCCGTATATGCAAAACATGAGCTATAACCAATATACCTGATGTTGTGACGTGGGGTTTGTGATTTCAGCTCTCTTGACATAATATGGAGACAGTTCTCTAGTAACACTTCCTTATCAAAGCAGGTAAGACTGAGCTCTGAGGAGAGGAAGGCTACATTTATAGGGACGGGGGGACTAGCTAGAAAGGGATACATTTTGGAGGGAACAATATCAGGCAATCACAGTGCCGCCTTTTGGAGGAAACCAATAAGACAGAGGATCCAAATGCAGCAGCTTAAATGAAGCAATAGTAGCTGTACCTTCTGGAACCAAAAGGCAGTTACTTTACCCTAATGCAAATACGGACAATAGTAATACAGATATAAAATTCTTTGACTCAATTCACAACACCTGATACCCTCCCCCCACGCCCTTGCTATTGCCTCTCTTTGTCTTATTTTAGGATCAATACAGCAACAATAATCTCAGGCAGTTTCCCACCCCCCCAAAAAAGTTCACGGTGGTTAAAACTAAATTTGGTCGCATACTTTTTCCAAATGTTCACGATGGATGACTCTTGCTCAAGGGTGTAGTTAATGCTGTGTCCTTCACCTTACAACACCCACAATTCCATACTGTTGGCCATTCTGGCAGGGGCTGATGGGAACTGTAGTCCAAAGAGCATCACACTGGCTATCCCTGGTGCCATGGTTAGTGAAATATACTCAGAGTCGAGAGTGAACTTCATGCTCTTTATTCAGCTCATAGTCATCAAGGAGAAGAAGAGAAGAATGCCCTTTTCCCCAAAACGATCTGCTTATATACATTATTTACACAATGGGCTTTGCGTGATTGGCTACTTCAGGGCTACACCTGTGGGCCAATCAGTTTGTGGATTGACTTCTGCCAGCAGCCTGATTGGCTGCTCCTGCAGGCCAATCAGGTTGCGGATTCACTTCTGCCAGCCGCCTGATTGGCTGCTCCTGCAGGCCAATCAGGTTGTGGATTCACTTCCACCTGGAGTTGGATTGGGTGGCTCCTGTGGACCAATCAGACTGCTGATTCTGGATCCTATTGTTCTATGATTCAGCTCAGTACATAACAGTTAGGACGTCAGGCTAGGATTCAGATGACCCCAGTTCAAATCCTCACATAGCAGCAAAGCTCACTGTGTGAATCTGGGACAGTCAGTACCTCTCAGCCTCAGTGTGGCCTACCACACAGGCTTGTTGCCAGAAGAAAAACTCTACATGCTCCCTCGAGTGTACTGGAGGAACCAATTCCTAAAAGCCCATTTCCCATGTGTAGGAGGCGGGTGAAGACTGACAGCTTAGACCAGCCTGCTATAAGAAACTCTTATTGCGGCAGGCTTTTGAAACATAATGGCTTCTTAATTAAGCCAAGTGACAGTTTTATTTCCTGGAACCCATTTCCAGAGTTCAATTTTATTTCTATGCAGAATTAATATTTTGCACTTAGAAATAATAACAGACAACAGGGAGACGGATGGGGCCAGGGTCGTATCTCTGCTCCCATTAAGGAAGCCCTCTTGCTGTCGTCGGTAGTTTCAGCGAACGGTACTCAATTTCCAGTGCTTGTTCGGCAGAAAACAAGGCATGAATCAATATAATTAAAACAGTGCTGCTCAGGCCAAATTAAGAGAAGATGATTATGTCAGCACAATGGGCCCCTTTCGACTTGCGCGTCAGGACACGTACACAACCATGATACACTCCTTTGAAAAAGTTTTTTTTTTAATAATAAAAAAATCCTGATTCATTAATCCACGATTCCTACTTCTCTTTGGGTCTGTACTCAAAGCCACTAAGGTTTATGATAGAGAATGAGCATTCCATGCATTAAAAAATGCTTTGAGAGTGGGGAAGGTGGAACTGAGCCAGGGAGGTGTTGCAGATAGTGGGTTGGATTTGGGCCAGGGAATCCCAGGGTCCCTGTAGGGATGGAGGATAAATTTGTAAGGTCTGCATTTTAAAGTGACCTGATCTAATACGCCAGACCAGAACTTAGGTGCTGATTGGAATGCACCTGCCAATCACTTCTCCTAATTTCGCAGTCCAGTTTCAGTTAAAAACAATACACAGAGAAATGTGCGGATTGCTGGAAAAATACACATGAAATGCATATTTTTAGGGGGAAATATGTCTGTCTGCTAGCAGGGACCCAGGTGGCGCTGTGGTTAAACCACTGAGCCTAGAGCTTGCTGATCAGAAGGTCGGCGGTTCAAATCCCTGTGACGGGGTGAGCTCTCGTTGCTCAGTCCCAGCTCCTGCCAACATAGCAGTTCGAAAGCACGTCAAAATGCAAGTAGATAAATAGGAACCGCTACAGCAGGAAGGTAAACGGCGTTTCCATGTGCTGCTCTGGTTTTCCAGAAGCGGCTTTGTCATGCTGGCCACATGACCTGGAAGCTATACGCCGGCTCCCTCGGCCAATAATGTAAGATGAGCGCGCAACCCCAGAGTCGGTCACGACTGGACCTAATGTTCAGGGGTCCCTTTACCTTTACCTTTATGTCTGCTAGCAGTGCTGAGTGTTCCTTTATCAGGTTTGGAGGTCTTGCTGTATCTTGTATGTTATGATTCTAATCTTGGGAGTGAGTGAATCATAGTGGTTCTATACACTCCAGGGTATAGAATATTATTGAGTGTGAGTGGTTTTTGCATGAGTGCTTGGTAGAAGTAATGCTTCGAGCATTGAATGGCTGTAGGGGTCATATGAAATGGAAGGTAAGTGGGATTGGATGAATAACTGTATGAATGTTGTGTTGTTTGAGTTCTTATTTTATACTCCTTTCTAATGCTATCTGGTTTTATGTGTTTTATGTTTATGGATATCGTTCAGGGATTTTGACATGGTCATGTTTGTACATGTGCGTATATCTATGTATATACACACTTATGTGTTTACCTTTTGTAAACCACTTCAGAACCTTTTAGATTATAAGTAGCATATAAATGGAAATGTAAGTAATAAATATAATACTTTAGAGGGAAATGCACTGAAAAGCCTACACAAATGTGGATTTCAAGGCAAGAATGGATGCAAAATGTGTATAGCTTTTTGAGTGTGCATGCATTTTAAATCCACAAGGAAAGAAGTTTGAGTGCATGTAAAACTGATAGGGAATGGAAATAGGCTGATACATCATCCTAGGTCTCTGAGGTTAGAGACTGGTACTGGATGTGGAGGCTTACACTGGTGCCTAAACTATAGCAGGCAGGAGGTACTCCACTGTTGACACGTCAAGGGCAGAAGGCCAATGTCCGTGTCTTCATACTATGGCATAGATGAGTAACCTTTTCTGGTCAGCAGGTCAGATCCTTATTTCTCCACACCTGGAGGGGTCCCTATGACATCAAATGACACTATGCTTTGAAACCCTGAATTATGGGACTTCAAAGCATAGGGCAAGGCTTTCAGAAAGCCCTGCCCTGTGCTTTGAAGTCCCAGAGGTTGGGGGTTCTGTTTGGAAGCCTTTTTGCAAAGAGCCCTAAGCTGCTCTTAAACCTACCAGTTCAGTGCTAGGGGCCACATACCACTGGTGACAAGGGTTACATGCAAAAGTGGGCAGAGTAAAGGATACAAATGTCAGCTTTGTACAGTAAATTACATCCCAGCCATGCTAAAACCAGACATTTCTACAGACACACACACACACACACACACACACACACACACACACACACACACACAC
This sequence comes from Zootoca vivipara, assembly GCF_965207765.1. Lineage (NCBI taxonomy): Eukaryota > Metazoa > Chordata > Lepidosauria > Squamata > Lacertidae > Zootoca > Zootoca vivipara. The sequence continues at coordinate 27,229,651 of NC_142597.1, read as the reverse complement.
TTCAAGGAGCATGTGGACTGGGGAGAGCCCTGAGGATGAATTAGAGAGGGTTCAAGGGTAACATTTATTTCAGGACCACAACCATAGCCTGATCATTTGTGGTGCCTGTAAGCATATGCAGCGTCAGGTAACTCACTTACCTTGATTCCATCTTAAGAGAATGAGAGCCCCAGAAAATATCGACTATGACAAACATCTGGCTAGCTTATTTAGCTGCACCTTTCACAGAAATAAATTTACCATTCATCATGTGCCATGCATTATACCTGAGTCAGATCCAGCTCCGATAGTTTCACGTACGTATCAGAAACCCATGAACAAAAATTGTTCAGTTTTAGTTTGAAGGTTAAATGCCTGTGCATGTAAATTAGATGTACTGACCTTTTGTAGTGTGTGTGGATTGTTTTCTGGGACATACCAAGGAAGGGAGACAGCTGTTTGGTAACAAGACTTATTATTCACTGTCCTTCCTACCATGCATCTATGCTTACACATTTCCCTCCCTGCCAAATCAGAGCAAAGGACCCACAGTTTAAATCTGGAGCTGCTTAAAATGCACACCCCATTATGGCAACTCTAAGTCTTGGAGCTGGAATGGGATGTGACCTCATCAGAGGAGGAGCTCATCATGAATAATAATAATAATAATAATAATAATAATAATAATAATTTATTATTTATACCCCACCCATCTGGCTGGGTTTCCCCAGCCACTCTGGGCGGCTTCCAACAGAAAAAATAAAACACAGTAATCTATTAAGCATTAAAAGCCTCCCTGAACAGGGCTGCCTTCAGATGTCTTCTAAAAGTCTGGTAGTTGTTTTCCTCTTTGACATCTGTTGGGAGGGCGTTCCACAGGGTGGGCGCCACCACCGAGAAGGCCCTCTGAACCCAGGAGCAGCCAGAATCAAACCCCTGATATTATACCTCAAGGCCATAGTGTACCCCAGACCCTTAGTATTCCCCAGCTGGTATCACTCCTTGGCTCTGAACACACCCACAATGGCTGCTGTGGTCTCAGTGACAGTGACAGCAGCAAATTAAATTTCAGTGTCAATGCTGCAGTGCTCACATGGTAGTTTATTTAGAGCAGTTTACAGCAATAATACATTAAAAATACAATGCAAACCATATTAAAAGAATTTTTTTTAAAAAAAAACAACAGACATCAAATAATCATTCTGGAACGATGCATTCTTAATTACATGTGTAGGCTTGGTGGAATAGAAACGTTTTCAGCAGGTCTTTAAAAGTTGGCATGGAAGGCAGCTGCTTAATAATAGTAGTAATAATAGTAGTAATTTGTTGTTGTTATATTTATTATTAAATTCTGTCCTTTTGACTGGGTTGCCCCAGCCACTCTGGGTGGCATCCAACAAAATATAAAAATACAAAATATTAGAACAGAAAAACAAAACAAAAACCCTCTAACAGGAGGGAGGCTTATTGGCAGAGCATTCCACGGGACTGAGCCAATTACACTAAAGGCTCAGTTTCTTGTTGTCAAATGAGTCTCACCAACTCAGGGGAAAACAAATTCTGCTCCTGTAGGTGACCTCAGTGATGAGTTGGGATGCTATGATGGTTTAAGTGATCCTTGATATACCTTGGACCTAAGTTGCCCAGGGCTTTGTAAGTTAACAAAAGAGTTCTACTCAGAACTCTACTAGTACAGTACTCCTGGAGAGATGGCTCAGCCAGGCAGGCTGGTTATGGAAATTCTTAGTTGCTGCCTGGAAGCTGCTTCCTAAAACTCCACACACTTGCTCTTAGCCTGAGAGTCGTCTGGACAGCTCCTTTTCTGGTTAGCTCAGCACTACAGCATTTGCCCAAGAGCCCCTGCCTATCATGCCACGAGCAAATTGACCTGAAGAGCAATGTGGTTTAGGGACTAGCTGTCTGGAAGTGGACGAGAAGCAAAATTATTCTCTGGTTTAGATTAAAATATAATCCATGGAAGAATTATAGGATCATAATACTTATCCTAAATATGAAGCAAACATTAAGAGCTCTTGAGATGCATACTTCCGAGCCCAGTAATGCAATCTTTGATAACCTCTCTAACCTCAAGGCAGTGCCAGATAGGATAAGGAATGGAGAGAATAGAAATGAGAAAAGGCTAAAGAAAGAACTAACAGCTTTGAGTTAATGGATCATTTTAAAATGTAACTTCTGGTGCATAGTGTGCCTTATAAGAGCTACATCTGGGAAATCAGGCATGGCAAGATGAACTTGGTGAAAGATGATCTCTAGAAGTGCATGTAAATGAAAAAAGGACCTGGCCTGGTTTTTCCCTCCCTGATTTAAGAGTCTTTTACCCAAGTTGATACATGGCATCTGAGACTGAACTGCCAATGAGCTGCAGGGATTTGGAACACACTGAGACAGTTCATTTCTGTACGTAAATCGTTAAACTGTGAAGATGGAGGCAATATGAAGGTCACCCTTCTCCTTCCTTGCACATTCCTGCGCAGACATATAGACACCCTGCCCAGCCCAAGGAACAATCGTGCCTGACACATTCCTAACAGATTAGCGCATATGAAAGAACACCGCCTACAGTTATCCAGATTATACGGAACATCTCAGGCACAGTCCAAGGGAGAACCAGGGTGCTCTGTGTTGCAGGTGGTCAGAGGTCAAGCAGCAAGCTAAACGGGATAAACTCAAATGCCTCAAGCAAATGAGGTCGTGTGCAAAATGAGCCACCAGCCTGTTGATGCTGCAAGCATGAGGATGCTGGATGCAGGCAGCTGGTGTATTGAGAGAAATAATAATAATAATAATAATAATAATAATAATAATAATAATAATAATAATTATTTATTATTTATACCCCGCCCATCTGGCTGGGTTCCCCCAGCCACTCTGGGCGGCTTCCAAAAAAACAGAAATTCTAAAATACAGAAATCCATCAAACATTAAAAGCTTCCCTAAACAGGGCTGCCTTGAGATGCCTTCTAAAGGTCTGGTAATTGTTCTCTTTGACCTCTAGTGGGAGGGCATTCCACAGGGTGGGTGCCACTACCGAGAAGGCCCTCTGCCTGGTTCCCTGTAACTTGGCTTCTCGTAATGAGGGAACCGCCAGAAGGCCCTCGGAGCTGGACCTCAGTGTCCGGGCAGAACGATGGGGGTGGAGACGCTCCTTCAGGTATACCGGACCGAGGCCGTTTAGGGCTTTAAAGGTCAACACCAACACTTTGAATTGTGCTCGGAAATTGGAATTGCAGCACTGCTAGGGATAGGGGAATAATTTGTTGTGTCCAATTATTTTTTATTGCCTACCTGGCAGGCAGACAGTGTGCCAAGACAGAGTTCTAAGTCCAAAGATCAGGAAACACAGTCCAGTGTCAGTCCAAGCAGAGGCGGAGCTAGCTGCTGTGGCACCCAGAGTGGCACACATGCTGTGCACCCAGGGGCAGGGCAAGTGTCCCACGGGGGTGGGGTGGCGATGTCACCCCCCTCAGGGATGATGACACCTGGGGTGGCTCGCACCCCCCTTTCCTCTGCCAGTGAGTCCAAGTATGCCAAGATAGGAATTCACCAGTCAGGATACAGTCCAGAGTCAATCTCGAAGTAGAAACCCATGAAGGTCCAAGGAGAATCCCATGTGAAGTCCCTCGACACGGGGACTTGAGCAGACACAACACCTCGGCTCTGCTGCCGCCTTATACTGTGTCTACTGATTGCAGCATCTGGGTTTGATGAGGGATATGACCCTCACCTGCTCTCAGTTTGCCCCAGCTGAGAAATCACTTGCCTCCTTTTTAAAAATATATATATATATATATATATATTTATTAAGATTTTCTGATACATATAAGGATCACATTTAACATTCACAAGAAAATACCATACAAATGAGAGAAAATTTAAAAAGAAAAAAAACATTAAAGAGGGGAAAAAAAGGAAAAACAGCAAAAAAGAAGAAAAATATACAGAAAACAAATCTTATACTTATGACTTATTAATAACTTCGACTTCCTCGACCCTCCCTCTCCGAGTCTAATTTAAATCCCACAAATACAGCTATTCATACTTAAACAGAAAATAAAAATAAAAAATAAAAAGGAGAACATTTCAATATCATTCCTAATAACATTCTAATTTTCACCATTAATCTCATAACTAACTTCATATTGTTAATCCCTTTAGCCTATAATCCCCCCCCCACAAATACTCCATTCCTTCCTTTACTATTTTCACTATCCCTTTTAACATCAGATAAAAACTTTTTTCATCCCTCCTTCCCCTGGTTGCCAATTCTCCAGATGCCTAGACAAGTTCCATTAATACCTTTCCAGTTCCAGACCGTCTCAATCCGTCCACTTAATACATTCACCCATATTCTCACCCCACACCAGCTTTGATCCAGTTCAGCCAATCACTTGCCTCCTTCCCCAACTGGCCAGCTAGTGAACTAGGCTGCAAGCCCTGGCCTGCCTCTGCTGCCTGGAGTTCCCCGCCTGCTTCTTCTTACGTCTTAGGACCCGCTGTGTTCATAGAGATGGGGGCCTCTCTGGCTCTGGTGATGGGTCCCGCTGCTTGGCTACCTGTGCACTAGCTCCTGTCCCCTCATCATCCTCTGTCACCCCGTGAGTATTATCTACACCAACCTGTCGCTCCCCATCCCCAGCTTGTTCCCGTGTGACCCACTTCCAGCAGCACCCCTCAACTCTTCCTCCTCTTCGAAGTCCTGCCAGTTCATGACAAAAATCTATATACTGCTTGATTGTAATAAAGAAAAACCCTTGCACCCCTTTACTTCACATGGTGGCAAGACTATCGGCAGGGCCTTTCCTACTAATCCTAATACAGGAGGCGATTGATGCAGGAGGAAGCAGTAAATGAAACTGCATGTGACAGAGGCCTCCAAATTAGAGATATTTTTGAGACAGTAAAGGAATGCTAAAACAAATTACAGTTTAATTTTTAAAAAGTGACCGGTCAGTGACCATAGCCAATAATTTTGAGAGTGCTTACCTCTGCATCAGATTGCAACAACTATAACCATGAAAGGCCATTCTTCAACTTCTTTCTCATTCCCTACCAGGGTCAACATAGTTTCAGAAAATAAGCATGCAGTTTGCTGATTAAAATTTCACCTCACTGATTAATCAACTAAATTCCAGTTGATTAATCTGGTGATTAAACTGAAAAGTTGGGAAAGATTGAGGGCACTAGGAGAAGGGGACAGCAGAGGACGAGATGGTTGGACAGTGTTCTTGAAGCTACGAACATGAGTTTGACCAAACTGCGGGAGGCAGTGCAAGACAGGAGTGCCTGGCATGCTATGGTCCACGGGGTCACGAAGAGTCAGACACGACTAAACGACTAAACAACAACAAACTGAAAAGAGATTGCAGTTGTAAACCTTTTTTCCTGTCTCTTGGAATATGAATTTGAATCATTCTGTTGTCACAAGGCATAGGCAATTAGGAAGGAATTGCATGTTGGACTCCCACACTCCCCCGGCCACTACCACTACCACACTCTGTGTTTTGAGCCAGATCATCATGCTCTGAATCTAAATACAGGATGATCAGCCAGTATCTCTCTCTTTTACGTAGATACACACACACACACACACAGAGAGAGAGAGAGAGAGAGAGAGAGAGAGAGAGAGAGAGAGAGAGAGAGAGAGAGAGAGAGAGAGAGCTCTATACAAGGTTGATGACACCCTTTAAGCCCATTGCTTTGAGCTACGATCTACCAGTAAGTAACAAAAGCTGACCTTAAATGTGGGATTAATTACAGTTGAAGGGAAATTGCAGGGAGAACTCAAGCAAGCCAAACTGTGTGAGCACTGAACCTGCTTAAATCTGTGATTAAACTCTGCTTGCGTCACACTGTTTGCATGGGGCTCTTAATCACCCATGTGTTCTCTGGGTGGCCTGAGTGAAGGGCAAATGTTTCCTCAATGCCAGGCTACTGGGGGAAGTTATGCAATGCTGAATTTTGCTAGGGAGAGGTTTTATCTGATGAGCTGGACACGCTCACCCAGAAACTCCCAGTTCACCTTAGGGGCGGTTCCTGCCATGTGTTAAGAGCTAAGCCCGTGAGTGGCTTTACGTGTGTGCACAAAATCAGCAGCAGCTCACATGGGTGGGCCACAAATAGGATGGATTAAGCCTGATTGGGAAGCCAAAAATAACCCTTATTGCTGTTGAATGGGGACATCCCAGGAGAGCAGACAGAGCTATGACCTGAAAGGAGGATTTGAAGCCTGTTGCCACTGCCTCAGCTTTTGTGGGAATGAGTTAGTGGGAGGAGCCCAAACTTTCATCAACCCCTGCTCATCAAAAATCTGAGCCCTATTAAAGTTTAGTTGCTATGCAGGGACACAGAATATATGAGCAGACATCCCTTACCCCACAATTCATAGTGGTGAGAATACCATTGTTACTTTGATTTGGAAAAAAACTAAGGTTGACACAGAGCTACTTGAGATTTGGTCTTTCATCTCTAATCCAGAATATATATATATATGATCTCACATGTAGGAGAGGAGCGTTTGCAGAGATGGAAACCTTTATTGCTTTTGCACTTGACTGTTCGATTTGTAGCATCATTAGCTTCACTCTGGTCCAGCAGTTCTATTTTCAAAGGTAGCCCAGAGGGTGTGGAGGGATGGGGGAGAGAATTGGCCCAAAGCAATCTCAACCGGCTCATGTCCATGACAGATAAAAAGATCAAACATACACAGTCCTAAGATGTGGGAGCTTAAATATCCCAGCTGTCATGCAATGGTGTGGCAACGGAGAATAGGAGCCAAGCAATGTGAGAGGAGAGATGTTGGTGTGAAGCACAGCATGTTGTGCAATCGATCTCTTTATCTACATTGGCTCTTGGTATGTTTCTGAGCACAATTCAAAGTGTTTAAAGCCCCAAACAGCCCTGGACCTTTATACATGAAGGAGCACCACTACCCCCATTGTTTAGCCCAGGAACTGAAATCCAGCTCTGATCATAACTGCCAAGTCTCCTGCTGAAAATTGTGGGATCAGCAGCGGCATGGCACCGGAAGTTGCGTAGAAGCAACGTCCGAGGCCGCTCTGACCATGTGTGGGCACCAGAAATAGGGCAGAACGACGCCGGAAGTCGCTTCTACACATGCGGCCACCACCACCTCCATGCGGCCACCACCAAGATGGCTGCCAGGCATGTGTAGAAGCAACTTCTGGTGCCGCTCTGCCCTATTTCCAGTGCCCACACATGGTCAGAGCAGCACCCAAAATGGAGGCTCCATGGCAGGTAGGAAATCCGGGGGATTTCTGGGATTTTTCTCCATTCAGGAGAACAGCGGGAAACGGATTAAAATCCGGAGGTTTCCCGCAAAAATTGGGATACTAAGGCTCTGATGGCCTTCTGGTGGTTCCCTCACTGTGAGAAGTGAAGTTACAGGGAACCAGGCAGAAGACCTTCTCGGTAGTGGCGTCCACCCTGTGGAATGCCCTCCAATCAGATGTCAAACAGATAAACAACTACACAACTTTCCCAAGACTTCTGAAGGCAGCTCTGTATTGGGAAGTTTTTTTATGTTTTACATTTCACTGTGTTTTTATTAAACTGGAAGCCGCCCAGAGTAACTGGGGCAACTGAGTCAGATAGGTGGGTTGTTGTTGTTGTTGCTGTTGCTGTCAATAATAATAATAATAATAATAATAATAATAATAATAATAATAATTTATTATTTATACCCCACCCATCTGGCCGGGTCTCCCCAGCCACTCTGGGCGGCTTCCAACAGAAAAATAAAACACAATAATCTATTAAACATTAAAAGCCTCCCTGAACAGGGCTGCCTTCAGATGTCTTCTAAAAGTCTGGTAGTTGTTTTCCTTTTTGACATCTGTTGGGAGGGCGTTCCACAGGGCAGGCGCCACCATGGAGAAAGCCCTCTGCCTAATTCCCTGCAACTTGGCTTCTCGCAATGAGGGAACTGCCAGAAGGCCCTCGGTGCTGGACCTCAGTGTCCAGGCAGAATGATGGAGGTGGAGACGTTCCTTCAGGTATACTGGACCGAGGCCATTTAGGGCTTTAAAGGTCAGCACCAACACTTTGAATTTTGCTCGGAAACGTACTGGGAGCCAATGTAGATCTTTCAAGAACGGTGTTATGTGGTCTTGATAGCCAATATTGAGGCTGATTCAGCATGCTAGCTTAAGTTGAATATGTTGATATATTTATTTCAGAAGAATTTAGTAGTATCAGGACTCTTTAGAGCAGGCATGGCCAAAGTTGGCCCTCCAGCCGCTTTGGGACTACAATTCCCATCATCCTTGACCACTGTTCCTGTTAGCTAGGGATGATGGGAGTTGTAGTCTCAAAACAGCTGGAGGGCCAAGTTGGACATCCCTGCTTAGAGCAAGGAGTAGCCACACCTCATTGTGATTGTGACCATAATTTGCTTCTGCAAAAAGAAACACACATGCCAGTTTGGATATGCCCATGTTAATAATTGCCATACTCATTTTGCAAATAGCTTTGCAACTGATGGGTGCCAAGTGCTGAATTCTGTTATTTGCCTCCCACTATCATTTTCCTGCAACCTCCACATCGAAGTAAGTTCACAAAAGCACTTACTTTGGTGATGGGACCATAGAGGGGCTCTCAGGATATGATCAATCTTCCTTCCTTGCGGGATAGCATTTCTCTCTGTCTGTCTCTTTTTCCTTACAAGATCTTGAGAGCTCTATAATTCATAATCCTGCAATGTGGGGGCTGATAATTGCCACCTAATCACTGGAGAAACAAGGCTAAAATATACTGAAATAAGCCATAAAACTCATTACAAGATAACAAGATTCTATCTATTCTCAGAGGTCGCTTTAAAGCTGTGCAGGTCAGGGAGCTAATCACCTCATTCAGTGGAAGCAATGGAGAGAAGGGGCTGCTCTGGTCTCACTTGTTCAGCTCTCAGGTCTGCAACTGGTGCTGATGGAGAAAGGAAGAAGATCTTGATGGACTGTCAACTCCCAGTTTGAAAAACGCAGACTTTTCAGGTGGGGGCTCTAGGGATGGGAGAGCAATTCAGATTGCTTTGCTTTTTAATACAAATATATGTCCAAGTTGCAATTCTCAAAACAATACATGAATCAGTCTTGGCTCAATGGAAGAGCACATGTTTTACATCAATAGGTTCTCTGGTTCAATCTTAGGTGGGGATGGGAAGGACCTCTGCCTGAAACTCTGGAGAGTGGAGGGATATAGGAGTAGAATATGATGAGTTAGGGGCAATAAACCCACTGAAACCACAAAATGGTTCACTTACAGTTCAAACTAAATGCCAGCTGTCCAGTTTTCATTGCCTATTTTATTTTTTTCTTTAATTAATTTATATTCTATCATTCAAAATATGCTATCCTTCCACAGTGGTTTAAAACATTTAAGAACAATTTGAAACCATATAAAATATTAAAGAAATCTATTAATCATAGCAGCAGTAAAACCCATCACATCTCCAAAATCCAATTCCATTTCACCAAGTCCTATATATATATATATATATATATATATATATATATATATATATTCCTGATCTGTCCTCAGTTGGGAGCTGATCCAATAACCTGCTTCTGATATCTTAATCCTAAGGATTATACTAACATCCAATATAAATATGGATCTTGTTGTAGTTCTGGGTTTAAATAACCAACTCGTTTTGCAGCCAAAGTTAGAGATGGGGGAGGAGTGTATGGGAGCAAATTTCAGCACATAAATATTTGTGTGTTTAGACCTTTAAACCTCCCCCTTAAATAAATTCAGACGAGACTCAAATTTTGGTTTGTTTTTTGGCAGAATTTAGGCCACAACTTTATTGATTACAGCAAGTGAGTGGTTGCATAGGCTCTGGTTCGACTAGCTCCTTGCACCGTTGCAGGTAGCGCTGACCCAGGGCACTACCATAGGTCAGCCTAGGGTGAACACCTGGAATGGTGGAAAGCCGGGGACATGCTATGTCCTCCACCCAGATGTCCCCTGGACTCAGGCACGGGCACAACCCCTCGCAGGGTTGACCAAACCATTGAGTCCCTGGATTCCTTTAACGGAATACCCTTCACATAGGGATGGCAAGAGCGTTCCCTCATCCCTATCACCTGAACCAGAGCCTATTCACAACCTTACAAGTTGTGACGATTTGCTACGCGGCAGGCGAAACCCAAATGGCACCAGCCAATCAGCCAAGTGGGGAAAATTCCTGCCATGCCCCTGTCCCAACGACAGACGACACACGATGGCATAGCAAGGTCAAGCATGCAAGCCCTAAATATAGGGAGAGGTGGGCGGGTGTTCCGATGCACTGACCAAGAGAGAAAGCTCAGGGTCATGTGCATAGGCATATATAGGTCCTTTGATCCATTTTGGCTAGCGTCCCATTGGTCAGATTGAACCCAGCATCAAGGGATCTACTAATAGGGTGTTGCAGCTATCCAATCGTACCCACCCAAAACACAAGGGTTTGGTTTCCAGGTCTCACTGCAACACATGCCCTCTTTGGGGGAGGACACGATTTAGTTTCAAATTTATATCCCATTTTCTTGACCCAAGCAGAGGTTCTGCAGAGTGGCTAGTGCAATATCTAATACTAAAATGTAAGTCCAAACATAACAGACAACGAGAAAACACAACCAATATGAATTCATTAAAAGCAACATGCAAAACTCATAGAAAAGAACCCAATATAATAACTAGGGCAGGTGACCCCTCAAATTCAGGCAGCACTCCAACTATGGATGCAGAGCATTGCCACCATGGCTGGTAGCCACTGATAAACCTCGCCTCCATGAATTTGTTTAATCCTCTTTTAAAATCACCCAAGTTGGTGGTCATCACTGCCTCCCATGGGGGTGAGTTCCATAGTTTAACTATGCTCTGTGAAAAGAACTACAGCACAGCTAGAACAGTGGCATAGCATGGGCGGCTATGGGTGCAAAATTGTTAGGAGCGCAAAATTTCAACACCTGGTGCTCAGTGTTGGATTTACGTATAAGCTAAACAAGCTATAGCTTAGGGCCCAACTCTCTTCAGGCCCCCCCCCCAAAAAAAAATAAGGGGAAAAAAACCTGGATGAACATTTCCAAAATATAAGTTTAACAATTGCTTTTATAAAATACATCTTTTGTTATGTGCAAATGGCTTTAGATACCTATTAGGTCCATAAATTACCATATGTTCAACACAAAAACAGCGACAATTTGTTGTTGACAAAGGACAGCTGGACATATAAAGGGCCCCATTACCTTCAGTACCTTAGGGCCTCATCAAACCTAAATCCGGCCCTGCTGGTGCTGCCTGAATACAGCTGTGAGCTTCCATCCCTGAGCTCCATTAAAAACGGCTTCTCCATGCGAACCAGGAAGTGACCTCTCCAGACAACGGAATGACTCTTCTTTTCTTATCTCTGCAGCTGTGATCACCTGAGTGATGCAGATGCCCTTAGGCAGTTGATTGTGCATGTGTACTTCATTTCCCTCCCACCTACCCCCTGCATGCTACCCTGGGCACTGGCAACCCATGCTATGCCCCTGAGCTGGAATGCCTTTTCTTTGCAAAACATCTGTTCACACATGCTGTACTTCTCAAGTAATGCCTGAGTTTGTATTTTTAGGGTGTGTGTGTGAGAGAGAATGTGCACCCTCTGTTTTGCCTTTATTTGTTGGAATGTAGGCACGGTTGCCAGCGGGTATAGCTTCCACACTCCATTCTCGCTTTCGCTAATATTACCCTGGCCAGCAGGATCCCCGCATTTAACTATAGCTGCAGGAGAGCACTTACCAGAAAGCAATTTCATTCTCTCTAGCCAGAGGTACGTGGATGAATCCCAGGCATATAAAAGTCAATCTGCCTTCAGCTCCCGAGACTGCCTTGCTCCCCAGATCAGGCTTTCTCAAGCAGCCAGGCGGGGGGCTGTCAGTTCTGATAGCATCTGCGGTTTTTCTTCATTTAGTGATCTGTAAAATTTTAATGATTGTTAGCATGCTGTAAGTACAGGCTGTATGTGCAGGTCTGCAGCACTTCACACCTTCCTCACTGAGCACAATAGTGATGGGGAGGGGAGGGGGGGAGATGAAGGGTGCAAAGGTACAGAAACGTCCTGCCAAACCCCCAGGAATCTTTGTGAAATGTCAGCAATTCTGGGATTTTTTTGAAGGGTCATTGTGTTCTGCAGGAGGTTTGCAGGAAGGCCAAATGAGACGTGGTGAAGTAAGAAACCTTATTTCTTTCTGCTGCTGCCACTGCCTCTTGGAAGCAGACGGCTCCATGCCTGGGCTTGCAATTTCTCACTCCCTAATCTGGAAGATATAGATTGCATCGCTGGTTGTTTCCTCTGGACCAGAGATAGAAAATGTGTTCAGTGTGGCATTGCCACAGAATCCCAGCAATGTAAACGAGAGGTTCCTCCTTGGGCTAAGCTTGGAGAGGAGCCAAAGAAAGGCCTCTGTGAAAATGCTGTATAATAGTCAAAAACAGAAAACATTTGCCACAGAACTATGTGCTTCTTGTTTAATCCTGTTCCTCTGCAACTGCCATCTCAGCTAAGACATCCAAAAGCCATGCTATGACTACTGGTGCTTCCCTATGCAATAAGGGGATCTTGGACATCTATGTCCTTGCTTCTTACGTCTTACTTTTCTGAGTTTGTCAAAAATCCTTTTTGGTCTCCTCCTCGCACACCTGGAACACCCCCTTGCCTCGATTGGAAATGGCAGTCAACCCCAATATCGTAGGACCACCAAAAGTCACTCAATATATTTTAAAGGGGAGAAGGAGATTCTGCTAGTTGGTCCTTAGCATCCTGTTTTACAAGAGGCCGCATGTGGTAAGTATGTAACGGCTGTGAAATGACAGGCTGTAAAGCTCTGAAAGGAGGTGATCCATTCAGTTGCCACTTTTAAGTATCATCAAGTCAGGTCATTGAGCAAGAGGCCGAAAGTTTGAATGCCTTAATGGAGGTGGGTGTGGAGCCTGCAGCATCAATCAGTGCAAGGAAGGACAGTGGAGCGAGAGAACATGCATGGCAGACAAGTCTGCAGGCAGGAGATTGGCTTGAGTTATTCCTGTATTTGCCACTGATGCATGGCATGGCCTTGGTCTGGTCATTTGCTGCCCTGCCTTGATTACTGTTTGAGGAATATATATCAAGAGTGAGGTTCTAAAAAGCTTTTCATGAATGGACATGTATAAATTTCTCTAGCACTGCTTCTGGCTGCATGGCACCTTCCTTTTGATGAGAATTTACACCACCCTTTGATCAACTACTATAATTCTTTGGGAATTTGTCTGTCTGTCTGTTCTCTAAGCATCAGACACTCCTCAAGATGTTGTGCTGGCAAAATTTGGTTACACTCTTAAAGAAGACTCAATGAACCATAGCTCATGAAAAGGGTTGTTTTTATTCAAGTGTAACAGCATAGAAGATCTGCGAGCAACTAAATACCCATAATCACCTGAGTGAAAAGTTAGTCTGTGCAAGGGAGTTGTCTAAGGAGGGAGGGATCTGGTCTCTCTTCACTATGCTCAGAGTTTCCACCTGTGGCCCTGCAGCCAAGAATTGAAGGAATTATTCCTCCTTGCTATGAGAAGATGTGATTAGCCAAACCCCCAAGATCATTCAGAGAATTCTATCCAGCAACATCCAAAACCGTTCCAAAGTTAATATGCAGGAACAGTTAATTACCGGGGGCTTGCAATTTCCTTGTCATTTCAAAGCAGCTGTGTGGGTGTTTTGTTACCTTGTTGCATCCAGTGATTCTGCAAGCTGAACACTTTAGAACAGCGTTTCTCAACCGCTGTTCCGCGGCACACTAGTGTGCCACGAGACGCTGGCTGGTGTGCCGCGACGTGCGGTGACGAGAAGGGCGATTTGCATTGTCACGTGCCTGGCGGCCGCCAATACACATCGCTGACCCGCCGGAAAGCAATATTTGGCAAGTGTTTCTTACAGTCATAATTATAATATAGGGCGGCACAGAGTTAAATTTTTTAACTTTTTTAATGGTGGTGTGCCTCGTGATTTTTTTCACGGAACAAGTGTGCCGTGGCCCAAAAAAGGTTGAGAAACACTGCTTTAGAACCATGCAAAGGCCTGGAATCCTGGTCCTGAAATAGGCTGTAACCTGTGCCAAATGCTGGGGGAAGGCCCTGGGTCGGAGCAGCTACCCAAACTTCCTTCAAAATAAGTCAGAGGTGTGCCTGGCTGTGCATACTTGGGTCTCAAGAATCTTCTTTGGCGATCACTCATAGCCGAGTAAGATTGTCTTCCATAAACATGATTTTAACAATGGGTCCGTAAGTGACTGTGGAGGCCAATTCTGGATCCACATGTCCTTCCACAGTGGGGACATTGGTTTCCAGGTGGGAGTTGACCATGGTGTAGATTTGCCAAGCATGCCTTCCTCTTAGCATGTTTCTCCCTTGCGTCCTGAGATCAAGTTTCTTCAAAGCCCATGATACCTTTGGTAAAGGCTGTTCTCCAACTGGAGCACTCGCAGGCCAGTGTTTCCCAGTTGTCAGTGTTTATACCTTGCCTTGAGACAGTCTTTAAACCTCTTTTGTTGACCACCAGCATTACGCTTTCCATTTTCAAGTTCGGAATAGAGTAGTTGCTTTGGAAGACGATCATCAGGCATCTGCACAACGTGACCAGTCCAACGAAGTTGATGTTGAAGAATAATCGCTTCAACACTGGTGATCTTTGCTTCTTCCAGTACACTGATATTTGTTCGCCTGTCTTCCCAAGTGATGTGTAAAAATTTTCAGAGACACCGCTGATGGAATCTTTCGAGGAGTTGGAGATGGCGTTTATAAGTAGTCCATGTTTCACAAGCATATAGTGAATTTGGTCATACAATAGCTTTGTAAACAAGCACTTTGGTTTCCCTGCGAATGTCCCGGTCCTCAAACACTCTGCAATTCAATCGGGAGAAAGCCGCACTCGCAGAGCTCAGGCGATGCTGGATTTCGGCATCAATGTTGGCCCTTGTGGAAAGGTAACTGCCGAGAAACCTGTGCCCCTACAATGTGGCTGGACTGCAACTCTCATTGTCCCTGTCTATTGGCCATGCTGTTTGGGGGTGATGGGAGTTGTAGTCCCATAACATACGGAGGGTTCCAGGTTCCCCATGTCTAGATTAAGCCATTGTTGAGTGTCAGCATCTCATTGTGCATGTGTGTGTGCATGTTAAAAGGTTGAACCAATAGGAGCAGAACACATGCCCTGCTTATCCTGTTAAACTGGAAATACCAGCACTGCAGTGTTAGCTGAAACTGGCCAGGGTTTGATGGCAAGCCTGGGTTTGTTTGTCTACTTAAATAGCTGTGTCTGTGGTTTCAGATAACACATCGGAGGTGAGGAGAAAGGAATGTCGTGCCGCCTTGTCAATTGGGTTTGTGTCCCTCTGCCTGGTTGGAGATATTTTGGAGGCCCGCTGCTTCTTTTCTTCCTGTCTTTAATTCTCGATTCTTTTGCACAATGGGCTGGCGAGAGCCTTCTGGCTTTTAGCGATGGAGATTCCCCACAGGTGCATAACGCGCTGCTTTGCCCAATGTGAAAATCAATAAATATGCTCGCTGCAAAAAGGAGGTGGGGGGGAGGAGAACAAATCTAATACACAGAAAAACTCAATATGAGGCAATGAGGGAAAAGTAAAAGTGCTCCTCTAGGGGATAATGGTTTGAAATTGAGGTCTGAGAAAATAATAATTTTTAAAAAAAGAATTTTCCTGTGGAACTAAGTCTGTGTCAGGTGTAGCTGAGCAAAGGGCATTGAGGGGCAGCTACTGGCTTCTTATGACCCTGATTCCATCCAGGAGGAAAAAGGGTTAGTGTGAAGTGTTATGGAGTGCCAACATGATACCCTTCTGATGTTTTTGATTATAAATTCCATCAGGTTTAGCCAGCTGGGCCAGTGCTCAGGGATGATGGGAATTGTAGTCCAAAACACCTGGAGGGAATCACATTGACTGCATCTAACAAACTGGTTATTCAGGCAGGTGCAATACTTGCTTAATGCAGCAATCCCAAACCTATTGTCTGGATATGAGACCCAATGAGTTCTAAGCATATAATTGTGCTGTAAAATAATCCCTACCCCCCAAAAAAACCCTTAGATTAATAATATTTAAGAATTTTTTCAAGGTTTGCAAGATTATAATGTTTTTGTTGTTGCCTGAATTACTTTTTTGTATGTTGCTTTGAAAGGTTTGGATATAAAGCAATCAAGAGATCCAGTTTCTTACTAAATAAACATTTGGGGGGGGGGTTAGGAATTCGAGGCAAAATGACACACTGTTATTGCTGACATTTTCACAGTGATTCCAGCATGCCTCTTTTTGGAAACTCTCCAGCACTCTTTGCAATTGCACTTATTCTCAGCTCAATCAAATGTTATTGTTGAAACCCATAAAGCCTGACAAAACCAAGAAGGAAAACAAACACAAGAAGAGCCCTGCTGGATCAGACCAAAGGCTCAAACTGCCCAACATCCTGTCTCCCACAGTGGCCAATCAGATGCCAATGAGAAACAGAGAAAAGTGAGGGCAATAGCCATTTCCTGCTGTTGCTCCCTTGTGATGGGTAGTCAGAAGCATAATGCCTCTGTTCCTAGAGGTGATATATTATATATAGACTTCATGGCTGTGTTTCAACTTATTCTTACTCTCAGTTGCCCTCAGTTACCCCCAGTTGCATCTTTGGGAAGTCAAGTCTGATTTACTATGTAGCACTGTGATGTCATATAGTTCTTTACGGGATCCCTGATTGGTTAGGATCACCCTTGCAAATAATCCAGAAAATCAGAGGAAGGACCAGAAGACCGAGTAAACAACCATCCTAAACAGCTCATAAGAAGCAAAGACCTTTTTTGGAGGGGGGGGGGTATTTGAAATTGCCCCGTTTTATCCAGAAATTGAAACTTGAGAATAGCAGAATGGATCTAGTCAAAGTCAAATAACCCCCTAATGAAAGAAAACCACAATAGATTTCTGCGTAGAAGAGAAAATTTGGCCCAATGCACCTTCCACTGCCATAGTTTTACATTTCTGTAAGAAGCCTCACTTTCAAAGTGAATCTTAAAGGTGCAACCACCCTTGCGCATTTAAAAACTGATCTGCCTGCTGGCTACAATACTTTTCCAGCTCCGGCAGTTCCCAAAGCCTTGCATAAAAATAGGAAGCAAAGGGTTAATCTCCTTGAAAATTGCTTCTGTTATTATTTTAAAAAAATGAGGGCGAGAGAACCTCTTCAGTTGAAACTGATTAGGAGCAGTTGGGCTGTCACCACTCTTGATTTTATGATAGTCCTATAAAGAGCAGCCGGTAATTCATTGAAACAGACTTTGGTTTTGCACTGCTATGAACTAGGGTTGCATATCAAATAGGAGACTCTTCCATTAAGTTTCTGTGCTTGGGTCCTTCCCTTTCCAAGATATGAGAGATTTGGGGACTTGTGTCCAACCAGCCAGATTGCAGTGTTAGCGGAGGAGGAGAAATTCTCCTGCATTTTAACATTAACCGCCGGTCCTAGACTTAGATGTAGATTGGAAGGGAGATTATTTATTCATTTAAGGCATTTATGGGAGATTATTTATTCATTTAAGGCATTTATACACTGCTTAATCATTTGCATATCTAATTATTATGGACTTATTGTTTTTAAAATATGCATTTTTAGTTCAAATAATGTGCCCCAAGGTGCACGTTTCCAGAAAAAAGTAAGGAAAAGCAGTGCTCTTTGTTTGTTGTTGTTGTTTGTTAAAAAGTGTGACACTTACTGTAACAACTTCATGGTATGTACCAGCACCTATTTTTCTAGAAAAAAGCACTGTGGGGAAGCATGTAGGAATGGATATTTTAAGCGAAGAATGTGTACAAAATATATACTGCAGGGGAAAATGAATGCAATTTAAACATTGGGCCAGATTCCACTGAGTTGCCCTGCTAGTGAAAGCCTTCTGACTTCTGTTAGTGGAATGGGGCTTTTCCCAACCTGCACCCCCAAATGAGCTCAGTGGAGGTGGGTTGTTCTGGAGGACCCCCCAGAACAAAGCGCAGGGAGAGGAGAGGAGAGGAGAGGAGAGGAGAGGAGAGGAGAGGAGAGGAGAGGAGAGGAGAGGAGAGGAGAGGAGAGAGACTGTTTCACTAAGCAAAGAGAAATGCTTTTACAGACAGGTTTGTAACAGTGTGGCCTTGAATTCCTCCCACTGTTACTTTTTTGTAATTAAAAAAGATAAAGGAATCTGCAATAAAGTGTGGCTTATAGTATCGTAGAGTTGGAAGGGACCCTGAGGAACATCTGGTCGAACCCCCCGCAATGCAGGAGTATGCAGCTGTTCCATATGGGCAGGGCCAGATTTAGGTTTGATGAGGCCCCAAGCTACTGAAGGTAACGGGCCCTTTATATGTCCAGCTGTCCTTTGTCAACAACAAATTGTTGCTGTTTTTGTTGTTGAATATATGCTATATGACAATTTATGGACTTAATAGGTATCTAAAGCCATTTGCACATGCAGAAGGTAGGCATCCTATATATAGAAATGAGCAAACCAGTGATATTTTAGGGAGCAGGCTAGCAGGCGGGGCCCATTACTTACATTATAGGAGCCTACTCCACACAAAACACTGTTGCTGTATGCAGGTTTTATTTTATTTGTTTTTTAGCTTATACAGTGGTACCTCGGGTTACAGACGCTTCTGGTTACAGTACCTCGGGTTAAGAACTTTGCTTCAGGATGAGAACAGAAATTAGCTAAAGTGGTACCTCAGGTTAAGAACAGTTTCAGGTTAAGAACAGACCTCCAGAACAAATTAAGTTCTTAACCTGAGGTACCACTGTATTTTGGAAATGTACATCCAATTTTTTCCCGCTTTAATTTTTTTGGGGGCCCCCAAGAGAGTCGGGCCCCAAGCTATAGCTTGTTTAGCTTAAATGTAAATCCGACACTGCAGATGGGGATCGAACTTGCAGTCCTGGCATTATCAGCAACAGAGCTATCCAGGATGAACCAGGATGAAACTGACACAGAACTGAAATTGGCTGATCTGGCCACCCCCAACAGAGAGTAACTCTGGCCTAGCCACCACATGTACGAAGGGCAGAAGAGCACCCCAGCAATCTCTCTGAAGAGCTGTGGTTGTTAATCTGGTTCCTGGGCAAACAATAATGTGCCAGCCTTCCTGACTCTCTGAAGCTGGGCAAAGGCCTGCTTTTGGGGAAGGTGAGAAGCATGGCAGGAAACACTCCTGTGCAAAAAGTACATTTTAATCTTCCAGATAGTCTCTTTGGGGAAATCTTGTCCATCATTTTAATTCACTGCAACTGGACTGGGCCTAGCTCTGTGACAATGTGCTTTGAATTAGCTGAAGTCTGCATGCTCGTGTGTCGGAAAGGTACTAATAATGCTGCATAACCTTGTCTGTAAGCTACTCTGCTGAACTTGATATTATCTCTGCCAGTGTCTATATACCAAGTGCAGATTTCCTCTGTGGCCTTGAGCAAATTGCTAAATGCAGCTCTAGTGCGTGGGCTTCATTTTTTTTTCCCTGCAGAAGGGGACTGAATTTCCCCCTAATGCCACAGCCACCTCAAACGGGTTGAAAATTTAAAGCTCTCTCTTGCAAAAAAAGAAAAGCAGGGTAATGAGTAGAAGACTCCAATTGGATTGCCTCTCCAATATATTTTATTTAGTGCATGTATATACCACCTTTTTCTCCAAGGAGTTTGGGTTGGCATACATGGTTCTCCCCTCCTCATTTAATCCTTACAACAACCCTGCAAGGTAGGTTAGGGTAAGAGGCAGTGACTGGCCCAGAGTCACACCCAGTGAGCGTAATGGCCGAGTGGGGGTTTGAACTCTGGTCTCCCAGGTCATAGTCTGACATTCTAGCCACCAAATATCCTCATTTGGCCTGTGCCATGATTTGGGCCAAACTAACCCTCTAAAAATGAAGAGCCTGCTGGATCAGACCAATGGCTCATCTAGGTCAGTCTCCTGTTCTCACAGTGGCCAACCGGATGACAATGGGAAGCCCAAAGCAGGACATGAACCCAACAGCACTCCTCCTACATCACGTGGCATCAGTTTTGGGCCAGATAAACCTTTAGGGCTTAACTGAAAAGGAAAGATCAGGAGTGGGAAAGCAAATGCACTCCCAATTCTTTCTTCCTTTGCAGTCCAGCTTGAATTTACCTGATTCATGTGAGATGTGATTGACAAGGGGGCAGCCACACCCACTTGTCAAAGTGACCAGCACATATGGGAGAACTTTGAATCCAGCTGGTTCCCTATCCGTGATCTTGTCCCCTTGCTTGATGTAAGAAACGTCAAGTGAGACTATCCCTACAGATAGTTGTCTAGTCTCTGCCTGAAGACTTCTGCTTGTACACCACCAGGAAGGTAGTAAAAACAGGTGGCTCATTTTCAGTGATCTTCTGCATCCATCTTGTCGGTTCACAGTTGTCCTAGCTCAGGGATGCAGTGCACATGGCCCTCCAGATGTTGTTAGACACCAACTCCCATCAGCCCCAGCCAGCATGTCCAGTCGTCAAGAATGCTGGGAGTTTCAGTCTAATAACTTCTTGAGGGCTGCAGATCCCCCAGTCCTAGCTGGTCCTGTGTCCCAGCTTTGATCTTCTTCTGCCCAACTCCCCCTGCCCCATTTTCACCCCGAGCAACCAAAGGCAAGGACCTTTTGATGCTCTTTACTCACCTTGAGATGTGTGTTAGAAAAGTCTCTGTTCTGATTCCCCCAAAACAATGATGGCTCATCTTTGCATTTGTCTCCTTCATACAGTGAACACCTGGCAGCCCCCCCCCCCTTTTGTAGTCTCTCTGAAGTATTTTTCTCTGCCCCCCTCTCTTGACCTCCTCTCTCCAGGGATGAACAAGAAGGGTGTCAGTATAATGGAAACAAAAAAGAGGGATAATGAAGGGAATGTTTGGCCTTGGGAAATGAGTTTTGAAGAGTAAAGGATTTCATCAAAAAGTGAAGGGGATGCAGGGAAAATTGTCATCATTGTTGCAATTTCAAAGCTTGATGTTGACCTGATTTCAAAGGAACTCGTGTTAATGCTTTGCTTTCCTCTCCCCCCTCCCCTTTTCTCTGTTTCAGGTAAGTGACATTTTATTCTGCTCATCCCTACGGCAGAGTTCTGCGCAGGTTATCCATATTTTTTTTATTAAAGTGGCAAAAATAAAAACTCAAAATGAGACATTTGCCATGAGAAAGTAAAGCAAAACAGAGGACGATCAGGAGGGAAGAGGTGGATCCACAAAGGACGGCTCAGGTAGGCATCACCTTAACAAGAGATTTCACTGTTGCTGTGGTTCCTTTGAGGAAGGACTTTTGAAGGAGATGTTCCTAGAACTGGCGGAAAGTGCCTTTCATTACAGTTGGTGTTACTAGGTGTTTTTTTTATTAAAAATTTGAGGAGGGGTTCAAGGAGAGGCGTTTGAAACGGATATCCTGGTTGTTTTGGATGCTCTGCACTGTGAAGCAGAGACAGAGCAGGTGGATGGAACTTGAGAGTTGAGTTGTTCCGTAGCTCTGATGGAGGGATGAAATACCATCGTTCAAGGCAGCCTTCACCAACTCAGTGCCCTGCGGACATTTTGGGTGACAATTCCCATTGGCCCCCAGCCTGGGGCTGATGAGAGTTGTAGTCCCCAAACATCGGGAGGACACTAAGCTTGCAAAGGCTGATCCCAAGTCTTTGTGATGTGCTTCTTGTTCAGCATTCTTGGAGGAATGTATTGGTGCCCATGTTGTTAATGTTTGCTAATACATTGGATCTTTTCTTTCCATAACTCTAAGGACTTTTTGTAACTGTGCTCATTGTTGTGTGTGTGCGCGCGCATGCGTGTTTTACCTGCTGAAATGGCAATGTAATGGCAACGATTTCCTTACAAGAGTTTATGAGCAGCACACTCAAATGGCCACAATAAATGAAAGCTGTTAACAGATTTTTATGTAGCTATTCGTGCAATATTCACCTTTATGAAAAGTGGTAAAAGTGGGTAACATTCCAGAATTCAAGAGAGCTTGAAAAGGTAATTTGGTGATGAGCGTTTTGGACCATGGCGATGGGTGCTGAACCAAAACACACTCTTTTCTTGCTCTGTTTTGCAATGTGGTTGTTAGCTGCATGCAGAAAACGCTGTTTGCTATCACAATATTTGTTGTCGCAAAAAGTTGTTCCTTTTCTATGCCATTGCACTGAAACAACAAGCTGTTGATATACTTGCGAACTGTGTAGGATCTAAGAGGCAATAAATGATTCATTTCACCGATGCGCCAGGGTACCGGTATGTATAATTGCAGGAATTTAACTGAGGGCAGGATAAACAAGGAGCCAACAGGGCTCCTGTTGCTGTACCTGTACTATGCTGACCCGCCTGCTACCCTGCTGCTAAAAAGCTAGTGTGGCTCCACTCAACTGGGTTAGCTACTTTTGATGTTTCCCTGACCCTGTTCAGTGCCACTGGGGTGGGGGGAGAATATGGTAGGTAAGGAAACACCAAGCAGGAACGGCCTCAAGACAAAGAGAATTTCAATAAGATGTTCTGGGAAATAATAAAGAGCTAGGGAGTTTCAGGGTTAGCCTGTGCATTTAGCATCCTCTTCAATTTTGTCCAATTTGTGACCCTAAACTTCTGCTTAATGTTGCACTGTTGAAGCAGAAGGGAAGTTCCTTAGCACACCAGTTAATTATCCCATCTCTCTACCTTCTGCTATGTTTATTCAGTTCTATCTCCACCAAAAACCTGGGCCATTGCTAACAGGCAGCTTTAATTCTGCAGCTGAACATGGTTTAAGTTCTGAAACAATTGAACGGAAGTCAAATAACAACTGAGGTGGGCAAACCTTCATGCAACGAGGATGTCTCATTTGCAATCTGGTCCCCTCTCTGTCGATCATGCCCCCCACCCCCAACTGTCATAAAATAAATTGTCATTATGGTAATCGCTGGTGGGAAAGTGGAATGAAGCCTAGGGATGGATTTTTCCAGACTTTGGTGCCAGGTGTGGCATTGACTGGGGACGAATGAGGTCTGTCATTTTTATTTGAAATCCAAAAGAGAGGGCCCTCAAGACATCAAGTTTGTACACAGCCATTCTGCTGACCATTACAATCAAAAACAAACGAGCACTTTATTTCTCCATGGATGCAGATGGGGTTGGAGTGTTTGCTTTTTGAGAAGAGAGACCAGGCCCTTACTTCCAGATTTTCATTCTGTTTGTTTTCAAATAAATAAACGATAAGGACTGGAGATTTGCTGTTGCCTGTATTATTGCTGAAGTATAATTGGAAGGTTTTATGGATTATAGTGATACGTCTAATTTTCTATTCTTCGCTACCTTGTGAGAAATGTTCTAAAAGGTTCTAAAAGGTGGGAAATGATGGGTTTGCATCCAGCTAACAATCCAGCTAACAATCATTCACAGCAGACCCATTGGAATGAATGTAACTAAGTTCAAGCCCGTTAATTCTGATGCATCTGCTCTGAGTGGGATGAGCATTTAATGCATCCTTAAACGGATGAAGTAAATAAATAAATACTGGTAAATAAATAAACCCAGCTGGGATAGGGGAACTGCCTCTTTACGTCTGGGCGATAGGGCTTGTTGAGTGGGGGCAGTGAGTACTTAGTTCCATACCCTTAAAGCATCTTAAAACATTGCCAAAGGGGAGGGGGAATGCATTGCTGAAAAGAGGAGATATAGATGGTGCAGGTTCATATAAAAGATGCATGTGCTAAATTGTAGGCACAGGTGCAAATTTAGAAACACAGCACCTCTCAATACCAATTTGCTGCTTGGCCAGGTTCAAGATTCTTGTGTTAATTCACAAAGCTCCAAACATATTGGACCCAAAGTCCCTCAAGGACCACCTGATACCTAATACTCTACCGCAGGGACCCCCAAACTGCAGCCCTCCAGATGTTTTGGCCTACAACTCCCATGATCCCTAGCTAACAGGAGCAGTGATCGGGGGAGATGGGAACTGTGGTCCAAAACATCTGGAGGGCCGAAGTTTGGGGATGCCTGCTCTACCTCGATCGCCTTGATGGGGTACGTCTGCTGGTTCCCAACACCCTGCAGGTTCAGGTGCTCTTCATTAGGGACTGAGGCTTTCGCTTGAGTGACCTGTGAAACTTCCTGCTTGTTGAGATTTGGCAGGAACCAAACCTGACAACTTTCAAGCACCTCTTTAAAACGGTACCTTTTAGACAGGCCTTTATGATATGAGTTTTCTTTCTCTTTAACCAACCGGTATCTATTGCAGGGTTTGTTTGTTTGTTTGTTTTTTACGTTTCCAGTTGTGTTTTACAGATATTTGTTTATTGATTTTACTGTAGCTTTGTTGCCAGCCACCTTGATGTATGTTCTGAACATTTAGATCAGAAGTATTCAGGGGGGGGGGGGAGACGGACCTCTTGCCATAGGGCAATAGGTGGTGACATGTGCCTGGCTGAGTCTGCTATGGCTGGGCAACTTCAAGGTCCCTCTTCCTTTCATCCCATGTTATCTTTAAGCTAGACTTGGACTGGGTGGCCCTTCAAATGTGTGACTTCTTCCAATAGAGGAGTGTGTTCTGTAAAGTAGGACATTTAACCACCCTTGTTGTTGAGACACCTGGGATGTTTTCATCTAACCACTTTGATATGTTGCTATGTGAAGTAGAATGAAAATGACAATGGTGGTGGTGATGGCAATGCCATTTGACTATAACTCCTATAATCCCTGGCCATTGGCATGCTGGTTGGACTGATGGAGTCCTACAATATATTAAGAGCAATGGGATCCCCATCTTGCTAGGGCTGGGTCACTGGGTGATATATCGATTTACCGTCCAAAACCAGTTTGAAGTCCATATCGTGAGACCGGTTTCATAATATATGACCTGGCAATATATTGTGAATCGTGTGTGTGTGTGTGTGAGTGTGTGTGTGTGTGTGTGTGTACACACACGTGCACGCATGGTCTGTGCAAAAAAACAGGATGCGGGGAATACCATGAAGCCAACCAATTCCTCTACATAGCTCCATCCTTATTTCAGACATTGTGATATATTGGTAGATTGCAATGTTTAAGTGGTGATATGTCACAATGTTGAAAACCAGATATTGCCCAGCCCTAACCTGGAAAAGACCCTGATATTGGGAAAGACTGAGGGCACTAGGAGAAGGGGACGACAGAGGACGAGATGGTTGGACAGTGTTCTCGAAGCTACCAACATGAGTCTGACCAAACTGCGGGAGGCAGTGGAAGACAGGAGTGCCTGGCATGCTCTGGTCCATGGGGTCACGAAGAGTTGGACATGACTAAACGACTAAACAACAACATCTCACTACCAAAGGATGTTGTACAAAAAGCAAAGTGTGTTTCCTAAATTTAGCTCCAGAATGCATGACACCAAGCAAGTCATATTGAGTTTGACAGATTTTGGATGGGTTAGGGGCATCCCAGACTGGGAAATATGCAGTTGCATACAGCATATGGCTGGCTTCGTTTGGCTTTCTTGACTGAACATCCCCTTGGCATTTCCGTTCCCCAGATCCTAGAATTTTTCCATTTCCTAAAAGACGTGCATCTTTGCCACCTTTTCAGCCTGTGGCCTTTTGGCTCTGTGCTTCTGGTCAGTCTGGATAGCTCAGTTGGTTAAAGCATGGTGCTGATAATGCCAAGGTTGCAGGTTCGATCCCAGTATGGGACAGCCACATAGGAGTTGGATTAGATGATCCTCATGGTCCCTTCCCCACTCTACAGTTCTCTAATTCTAGGATTCTAAGTGTTTGCAGTCACAGTGACAGACTCGTTTGGCATGGCAAAACTTTTCCTTTCTCCTTCTCCATACGGTCAAAATTCTCCCCGCATCCTGAGCTGAATCTCTTTTGGCAAAGGCTCTCACTTAGGCAGGTGTTGTGTTTGCAGTGTGTAAAGAAATCAAAGTCAAAACCACCACCCCAGAGGGGGGCAGCTGAGCCGCATCGCAAGACGAAAGAACGGCACGTATTTGTGGCAAATATTTAGACAGTCCCGAGGCTCTGTTGAAATGAAGTGTCAGCTGTTAATAGCAGATACCATTGGGGAGAAGCCGTGTTACAAGATGTTGCTGCCATGTACTGATTAGAGAGGGGAGACTGACGTTCTGAACTGCCCCCATGGGGGAGGGGGACTTCCTACAAATATATGCTTTTGGGGGGGGCTGTGTACGTGTGTGATTTTCAGAATCTCGCTCTTTCCCCTTAGGAACATCACATACACTTAACTGGATCTAGCTTTAGAGATTTTGCCCGCTGCATCCTTTTTGATAGGGATAGAGGAGAAATTTGATTCTGTTCCCATTTAAAGGCCAGCCTACATAATCTGCAGCTCCCCAACAATATGTGAACCAAGCCACAGCCATTCTAAAAACCATACTTCTCTGAAAATTTCCATTCGATCCTCCAGCCAAGTAACATGTGCAGAAATGCATGCAATTATTATTTTATCAAAATTTATATACCGCTTGATGTCATGGCTAAAAATTGGCCACTGTTTCTTTAATGCTAAAAGAACTCTAAGTCAGCGTAAGTCAGAGGCCTACAATGACTCATGCAATCTGTCACCTAATTGTACCTGTATATACAGAGTGGTCAATGTTAGTGTTGGGTGTGGGTTGGTTAGTTGGAGAAGGCTGGTAGTGTTGATGTGTGTACAGTTGGTTGGTCATTTTGCAGATAGACTTTTAAGAATAAAAGCAGAAAATACTCTGCAAGGACACTCTTCTCATGGGCTCTTTTATGCCAACAAGGGTCCGAGGACCAGGCTGAGGAGACAAAGGAAGTCAGAACCTTTGCTTTTTTTCAAACACTGACACTTGATTTCAACAAATCCTCTAAGCCAGGGATGTACAACAGGTCGATCACGATCTACTGGTAGATCCCCAGGAGGTTTTGGTAGATCAAGGTCAATCGCTGGATCCCCTTCCTTAGCGTTGCTAAAATGGATTCCTGCCCAGGCCCCTCACCCTGCCCTCCATTGTTACACGATCTGCAGAATGGAAGACAGAGTTTACTGAGTGAGGCTGTTTGTTTCCCCAGCGATTTGTTGGTGGCTGGCTGTTCCTCTTTCCCCAAATAACTCTTAAAAGCTTTCCTCCTCCCTAAAAGAATCTCAACAACTTTGACCCCCTCCCCAAAACAGGGCTTTCCTTCCCAAAAAAAGTCAACAGCTTTGACCTGAACACCCCCCCACCCCCCAAAAAAGCAGGGGTAGATCACTACCAGTTTATTTCTGTAGGTAGATCACAGTGTCCTGGGAATTGGCCACCCCTGCTCTAAGTGGTTTATAAGTACTGTAATTTGAATGAACATTAACAACAAGTAGTTGGAGCATTTGAAAGGACAATTAAACTCAGCATCAGTGTGGCTTGCTTGCTTAAATAAGCATGTTTTAAGCAGACATTGGAAAGATGGCAGTGAAAGTGATAGAGGGCAGGGAGTTCCAATGTGCAGGTGCTGCCAAACTAAGAGAAATGTTCACTGCAAGTTTGGACAGGTTTTGTGTGGTGACTGTAACAGTGTCATTTCCCATTATCAAAGCGGTTGAGTGGGCACGTGCGGGGGGGGGGGGTAAGGCAATCCAACAATAAAACAGGTAAAAAAATAATATATTCATGAAAATAACATACAACTTTTGGGGGAAGATGCTTTTCAAAAATGTGTAGATTAGTAAGAACTGCATAGATTTTTTTAAAAAAAGTACACTAGTCAAAACTGTGTGTTGGGAAAAGTTCATACTAACATGCTGGTGAATTTTCATAAGGTTTTTTTTAAAAAAAAAATCAACAAATGAAGTGGAAATGTGGAAAACTGAAGATTAGAAATGGAGAGAAGTCAAAATGGACAGATTTGGCCATCCCTAACCCTGAATGGCCAAAACAGCCACAGGGGAGAAGAAGGACTCAAGGTGCAAAAATTCTGGAAAGACAGTTCCTAGAAGGCCTGATTTGCCCGAGCCAAATCTAACCATAACTGGAGCATGAGATACAAGTTTCTGATGAAGTGTTAGATTCCTGTTTGTGTGCTGTAAGATGCTGGGGAGATACAATACCTGGATGACAAATCTCTGCAAGGAAACACAAGGTCTCCAAATTAGATTATACCAACAAAGGAGGAGCTTCCAATTAGCTCAACAGGCAGTCCTGTTTGCTGTGGAAGGGGAGATGACTGGTTTCATTTGTGTCAATGACAAATCCCTTGCAAACAAGACTTTAATCTTCCATTTGGTGTTCACTCAGTTGGAAATCTTTGTTTCCTAAACCCTCTGTGTTGTGCTTTGCTATAACACACACACACACACACACACACACACACACACACACACACACACACACAAAACACATAGATACGGATGCATTTTTTCAGAAGCAGCAATTCCCCTAAACCGTGTGTTGTGAACTAACAGCTAGGGTGCTGCAAAAAATAAGTGACAAAAGGTTCACTGTACTTTAGTCCCTTTTCAGTATTGGTTGATAGATTGATTATTACATTTCCGTCTGGTCTTTCCTCCAGGGAGCTCAAGGTCGTGTACGTGGCTCTCTTCCTCCCCATTTTATCCTCACAACAACTTTGTAAGGTAGATCAGGCTGAGAACCTGGAACCAGCCCAAGGTCACCCATGAGCTCCATGGGCAACTGGGGATGTTGAATCCTGGTCTCCAAATGAAGTAGGACTTTTCCCGGTCCTGCCCCTAGTCTACTCTGCTCCACACAGTGGAATGCCTAAAGGCAGAGCTGGCTGTGCCTCTACCAGGGGGCTCCATTTCCTAGAGGTCACCCTTCCCAGGGCCATAAAGCAAGGGATGTGACTCTTACTTTTTTTTTTTACACCAAGGCTGCACTCCAGCCATGCAAATGCCAAAACCTTCTATATATCCACATCCCCAGACCTCTCCAGCCTTCATCCAGGAAAGTGAGTTGCACAGCTGAAGGACAAATCCCAGCAAACAAAAACATTTGAGGAGGGTGAGGATCAGGGCAAGAGATGGGTGTGGTCTCAGGAAGAGGTGTGGCTTTCAGAAAATCCCAAGGACAAAACAGAGGGCTGCGTTTGATCCCCTCCCTGGTGAAAGGTTCCTCGCCACACCTGTCATAGAGGCTGCACCATGCACTTGAGAAGCCTGGACTTTTGAGGGTGGGCGCAATGTTTGGGATGGGGTTAGCAGCTCGGCCCTGCCACTAATTCATAAAAAGGTAAACGTAAAGGGACCCCTGACCATTATTAGGTCCAGTTACGGACGACTCGGGGATTGCGGCGCTCATCTCGCTCTATTGGCCGCAGGTCATGTGGCTGGCATGACTAAGCTGCCTCTGGCGAAGCAGAGCAGCACACGGAAACGCCATTTGCCTTCCCGCTGGAGCGGTACCTATTTATCTACTTGCACTTTGATGTGCTTTCGAACTGCTAGGTTGGCAGGAGCAGGGACCAAGCAACGGGAGCTCACCCCGTCACGGGAATTCGAACTAATATCTAATTGTAAGGCTGTCATCACGCAGTTCTCTTTGGAGGATTTGCAGTGCCTCATCCTAACCCTGGCTTTGCAAGATGTTATGGTGAGGGAGAAGAGTAAATGAGAAGGCAGGTTTTAAAATGGCAGATAGTTTGAAGGAGCTGTGAAGGGATGGGGGGCTTGGGTGAAGTGTAAAGGGAAGCGTTGGGGTTGGCAACAGGGGTGGGGTATAGTATTTGTTAGGTCAGGAAACATTTGCAGAGGTGACATGGAAAACAATTATTTACTGGTCGAAACAACAGCAGGGGTCCTAGTGGGGAGAGGGTAGGTGAGGTTGGCAATGAGGGTGAGCAGGGGCAGCAGCCCCTGGGATTTATACATTTGCTTTGTGGTGTCCGTATTTTAAAAACAGAGGCTGCAAAGGAAAAGGCTCCAAATTCCAGAGCAACACCAACCTGAATGTTGCAAAATGTTGTGTAAGCATTCGAGCTTTTTAGAACCCATTAAAATCACCATTTAAAACAGCAATCATCAAGACTGCGAACACAGCACAAAACAAGGTGTCCTATCAAAGGGAGAGGCTAACATAGCTTCAGCAGCATTCATTTAACAGAGGCAGGCACAAGAACAATCCTTGCAGAGCTCAAAACAAAACAACACAAAAGGCATTATTCTCAGACCAAAGTGAAAGGCAGAGGCTAGAAATTCTAAAATGATTATTTTTAAAGCGTGAGAAAATACAATAAAAAACAAAGTCGGGCTTTGGTGTTGAAAAGTCATAGCTCTCTACCCTGACTTTTGATGGCTGAGATGTATATTGTTTAGGATCCACCAGTTTCTGTAAATAGTTTTAATCAGGTTTTAACATTGGATTAGTGTTGTATATTGGCGGCCGCCAGGCACATGACAATGCAAACCGCCCTTCTCGTCGCCACACGTCGCGGCACACCAGCCAGCGTCTCGCGGCACACTAGTGTGCCGCGGAACAGCGGTTGAGAAACACTGATCTAAAGTATGTCTGCCTTTGCATGATTCAAGTCTCTCACCTTGAAACCATGGAGAGACCGGGTTTGAACAGAGACATTGGATTCTTATCTCATTATACATGATAAAGCGATCTTCAGCCATCTCACCCCTTGCTTTTTCATGCAAGACCATTTGCAGTTGTTTACAGTCGTCAACAGCTATCAGTCAGTCCATTTCCACCACCCTTCTGAGTGATACCCCTCCCCACCCTTTCTCTACATATAAGCGCCTGGTGACTTATATTTCAGTGTATCTGAAGAAGTGTGCATGCACACGAAAGCTCACACCAAAATAAAAAAACTTAGTTGGTCTTTAAAGTGCTGCTGGAAGGAATTTTTTTATTTTGTTTCGACCTTGACCCTCATCAGCCTTCAATCTCCCCTGAAGTGTTGATGCTGAAGAATCACTATCTCTTCCTCGGAGGAGGTTGCCTGTGGCCTCTCTGTTGCTACTCAGGATTTAACTCCTTCCATCCAGGATGCACTCTCCCATGAGCAATTCACACAAAAACACAGCAGTCAGGCTCCCTTTGCCAGCAGGTTCTTCTCAGTTTTAGACACGCCAGAGGTGGTTGCTTCCCATTGCAAGTGTGGATCTTTGGAGGAGGCTGAAGCTCTCATTTCTGCCTTGTAGTGATGATTTCATTGCTGTGTGCCAATGCCTAGAGGCAAGAGTACCTACAGAGGCATTCCTAGGAGCACTTTACATTATCCTTCGTGCTTCACAGTATGAAAGAGGTACCGAGCAAGACTCCTAGGAAAGCATATGCAAGGACTGAGCAATATCAAGTGATATCCCACTATTTCTCCCCCCAAAAGCACAGGGTGGTAACAAATGCTTGCTGCATCATCTAGGATCACTGGGGGCCATGGGAACTGTAGCATCCCTGGGATACTGGGAGCCATGGAAAGATTACATCCCAGAAAAACTGGGAGTCGTGGAAAAGGTGGCATCCCTGGGACACGTGGAACATGGGGGATATGGGTTTAAAATGCAGGTGGAGAGGAAGCTGAAAGAAAGCTGACAGAAAAGCTCCTTTGCATAACACATTTCAGCACAATGACTGTTAATGTTCTTTTTTTATGAATTAAAAAATAAATAAAAGTGATATAATGATCTTTCTGTAGGGGATATTATTATTTTTTCGTATATATAAAAAAAACACAGCACTTTATTCCTCCCTGGAAAATGTGCCCAAAGTAGAAATATAGGTTTTATTTTTACATTTCCTTCCCTAATTACCCTTGTCTTTGTTTCCTGGCCATTCCCGCCTACCTCTTTCTGCCCTCCTGTCAAGCCATCGCAATATATGATTATTGTAATTACATTATGGAGGCCAATAGCATTGTCCCAACCAAAAGCAGTAATCAGTGTAATTTAAAAGCATTTAATTCTCCAAAGTCGGTTTCTGACTTTGTCTCCTCAGGTAGTTAGACCCACCACCACCGTGCATGAATGTTTCACATTTATCTTTATTCAAATGCATTCTGGGTTCCTTTCTTTTTGAAACCCACCTTCGGTTTTTTATCACAGCCTATTCAGAGGCTTGAAAAGGCATGTTCAGGTTTGGATTTCCCTGCTTAAGTTTGAACACTTAACATTTTTCATCTCCTACCTTTTGTCCCATGAAATACCTTGTGATGCCCATAGGGTTGCCCAGTGTCTCTTATCCAGGAAGTAACTAGATTGAGATGTGCTTAGCTTCAGGAAGGTTCCTGCATCAAGTGCCTTCAGACCTTACTTCAACTGTGCAATGTGCTGTTGGTAGATGGTTGATGGGGGCCAACACGGAACTCAGTTTATGTGACCCTTAACAATTTGCCTCCAAATTGCCTCCTTTGTATCTGAAGAAGTGTGCATGCACACGAAAGCTCATACCAAAATATAAACTTAGTTGGTCTTTAAGGTGCTACTGAAGGAATTTTTTTATTTTGCTTCGACTCAGACCAACACGGCTACCTACCTGTAACAATTTGCCTCCAGAATGCTTCAAGGATTGCCCAACTCCTCATATCCCTGACCAATCACTGAGGTATTCAAGGAAGTCACTGTTAGTGGCATGCATGCAGATTTTGCCTGGGCTGGTGCAGGACATTGACAGATCAGTGCTCCCCACACAAACATACAGATCACTTCCATTTTGCTAATCTTCCCCAAACCCTTTTTGGTCTCCCCTTGTAATTCATGTATGGTTCTGCTTCAGAACAAATTAATTTCAAATTTTGCATTAGATGAAATCCAGCGACAGCCTGGAGATGGGAGGGAAAACCAATGGAGCTCATCTTATTGAAAGAATTTTGGCTTCCTGTGAAATATCTCCACTTTTCCACCTGGGGAGAATCCCCCACATTCAATCCAGGTGAAATTGTCATGGCAACTCCAGCAGCTGCAGCCCGTTTCCAAATCCTTCGATGGAGCTGTGTGTGGATCTGATACGGGAGCTCCATCAGCTTCTAGGTAGGTCTGATGTACACTGGCCAGGAAATGCAGTGACTCAGATTCCTTGGGGGATTACTTTTTGCCACAGTTGAGCCTCAAATCCATTATTCAATAGCAGTCATATATACTTATTCCAGCCCCACTTCCCCCCTTTCCTCTTCATTCTTCACTCATAGCAGAGTTGGGTTGTGGTTCTTTTTTGTTATTACTTTTGCTTCCAGCTCTCCTTTTCCATTCACCTGTGCACCACGACAGGCTGTGCCATTATAGCGTCGCACACTGGGCAAATTCATATGCTAGCCTGCACATAATGCATGATAATAAGACCCAGTGGAAACGAGCTGCACATTTTCCCTTCCCACCGAGACCCTGCAAATGAGTTGTATCTGTGTTTCTAAACGATCTTTGTACTGTGACTGTGGATGCCAGCAAGCCCTGCTTAGCATTACCACTTGGACGGGTGTGTTCCTGTAATGTTTAATTCTGCTTGAGCTTGCAGTAGACCCACCCGGGAGACACAGCCCTTTACATATGGATTTGCTAGCTCCGACCTGCTTAAAATGCCGACCTCGCAAGAGGATCAACTCTGTTTGCTTTTGTGAATGTTTTTGCTTTGGTTCTCCTTTGGGTTGGATCTCCATGCATTATGCCATGAAAGCCTATATGGACGTCGCTCAAGCTACGTACCGGTATGTATAGGAGAGGAAAAGCTGACCTCGGGGGTCAAGTGGCATGAAGGTTAAGTAGTCCTTTAGGGATGAAGATGCCTCTGAGCTAGGTAACTACTACTGTTGATGAGGAATCAGCTTCATCTTTCAGTTGCGAGATACGGCAAAGGGGCAGGGAGGAAAGGTCAGAAGCTCTCCAGTTACACAAAGGTCTCACATCAAGGGCTCTGAGAGTGGGAGCTTCAGAAACAAGGATAGCTTGGAAGGCTTTGGGCATGTCAAACTGAAGCTGTGCTTTGATGAGTCCATAGCATTGTACTGATGTGTACCCTTCCTTAGCAGCCAAATGGAGGCCTGAGTGTGTGTTACTGCAGGAATT
Source organism: Zootoca vivipara (assembly GCF_965207765.1). Lineage (NCBI taxonomy): Eukaryota > Metazoa > Chordata > Lepidosauria > Squamata > Lacertidae > Zootoca > Zootoca vivipara. The sequence goes on along the minus strand of NC_142597.1, from coordinate 27,195,645 downwards.
CCTGAACATGGGAACTGAATGTGACCACTGCTCTTTCCTGACGCACCTGATCAACAATGGAAGCCACTTTGGATTGGGATCATGAGGCTTCTGGAGTTGTAGTCACAGGACCTCTAAGTCCTTGTGTGAGATGCCGGTGGGAAACCTGAAGGCATCTCAGAAGCATTACTGCCTCTAACGATGGACATAAAGCAGTGATTACAGCTAGTATCTGCTGCCAACAGCTTTATCCACCAGCTTGGAAGGCTTGAAAAGATAATTATACAAATGCATGAAGGATAAGGCCATCAGTAGCTGCTGGTCATGATGGCAATGCTCTGCCTCCATGGTTGGAGGCAGTAGTACTTCTGAATACCACCGATAACCTCTGAAAACCAGTTGCTGGAAAACCACTTGTGGGGTTCCCATTGAGGCATCTGGTTGTCCACTGTGAAAACAGGATGCTGAGCCAAATGGGCCATTGGTCTGATCCAGCAAGCTCTACTTATATTCTTTTGTGTCCCTGGCATCATCTTATGAGATGAACTGGCCAAAAATGTACCCCCTTCTAGGATGGCAGTATTGCAGATGGTGAGGGGAAGACCTCGAAGGAGACCCTCTGTGCCTTTGTATTTGACCTTTGGGGAGAAAAACTCCAAGCCGCACACCCTTCTTCCCAGATCTCAACAATCACTGACTTTAGTTTTCACACCCTCCTAGGGTGCTTTTGCCTGGTGGGTGTGTATCTTTGGACTCTGATAATGCCCCTTGCATTAGAGAGAGCCAGTGTGGTGTAGTGGTTAAGAGCGGTAGACTCGTAATCTGGGGAACCGGGTTCGCGTCTCTGCTCCTCCACAGGCAGCTGCTGGGTGACCTTGGGCTAATCACACTTCTCTGAATGTTAGCTGCTTTGAGACTCCTTAGGGTAGTGATAATGCGGGATATCAAATCCAAAACTCTTCTTTTCTTCTCTCTTCTTGTTTGCCTGAATGTCAAGTGGTGCAGGTAGAAATTAATCTGCTGCTAGACCATGCCACCTCAATCTCCATCCGAACAGTGCACAAGACTTCAGGGGTTGCAGGCACTCACTTAGGGCCTGTGTTTCTTTTCGGTAATAAGGCATAGTGCAGACTGCAGTGCCTTTATACTATATGGTTTATTTATACACATCTACAACCTGCACCTGAAAGTCCCATGGACTGCAAGAAGATCAAACCTATCCATTCTTAAGGAAATCAGCCCTGAGTGCTCACTGGAAGGACAGATTGTGTGAGGCTCCAATACTTTGGCCACCTCATGAGAAGAGAAGACCCTGATGTTGGGAAAGATGGAGGGCACAAGGAGAAGGGGACGACAGAGGACGAGATGGTTGGACAGTGTTCTCGGAGCCACCAACATGAGTCTGACCAAACTGCGGGAGGCAGTGGAAGACAGGAGTGCTTGGCATGCTCTGGTCCATGGAGTCACGAAGAGTCGGACACGACTAAACAACAACACAATGTGCACCTAGATTAAGGGATTGCAGAACAGTCATATCATGTGAGGGTCTGGCTTCCCTCTTAAGGGCAGCACTGGATTCAAAGGACAACATAAAACCATTATTTGTTTCTCTCAGTTCCAGCTAGTCATCCCCAGCTCACATGGAGTTCTTTTCCTTCTTGCTAACCATCTCCAAAGACCTCCCCCCCAGCCTAGGTCATTCAGAGCTGAAACTCTAAACATGGACTTTGCCTTTGCCCTCCAGCACACAACAAAGAAGGGGTCCCCCACCTGCTTGCCTGGCAGTCTTGCCCTCTAATAGTTTTCTTACTGGGCTATCACCAGCCTTTGTCCCCTTGCTAATGGCCCATCCAGGTAGCTCTGCAGAGCTGGCTTGCCTCTTTAGCATAACTAAATCCAGGGGGTTTCCATGTTTGGCAAAGTTCAATCCAACCTTGATTAAGTCTAATTTTTAATATATCCAGGAATTATGGCTAATCTGACCTCCCACAAACCCATAACATTATTTGAGACTACTGTACAAAGGGAAACTTCACAGTAATTTCTCCTCCCATAAGAAGAATACAGAGAAGGAGGAAAACAATGTGTAGAATGGACAACCCCATAAAAAAACCTGTGATTAAAAAAATACTGCTAATATTGGATAACTTTTGCATACTCAGGAATCAAAGGTTTTGTGTCTCTTTTGTAGGAAATGTATACCTTTTGTGCATTCAGCAATTTCCATTTGTCTCTTGATAGGTTGCCAAGAAGGGAATGCATCCCTCAGGGCAAAAAAGGTTCCTCCCCACTGCTGTATTGCTTTGGAAACAATAATGACACAAAAAATATTTTATACTGACTGAGACCACTGATCCTTCCAGCCCAGCACAATCCATTTTGCCTAGCGCCGTGCCTCTCCCAAGTTTCAACCAAGAGTCTTCCCTTGTTCCAGTGCTTGAAAACCTTGTGACTGGAGTTGCCCAGGATTGAACCCAGGACCTTCTGCAGGCCAAGCACTGAGCTATGGATGCTCCAAGCTCTGGCTGTTTATAATGGATGGATCTTGGCTGACTGGTGATGGGAACAGGGAGTTCTTCATTTCGATCCAGAGGCAATCTGCTGATCTTTGCCTGCCCTTCAGATGCCATCCAGTTGGATTTGAAATCATTAATTATCCCACGCACATACTGAATCAATTTCTCTTGTTTGGAGGAGTGGGATTTGTCTCCTGAACATAATCATATTTTCTCTCTGCTCCAGCCCTGTGAGTGATTGCTGATTTTGGAGGAGGTGGAGACATTTGTATTGTCTGGGGCTCCCTCCATCACAATGGATCTGTACATCAGCATTAGCAGGGAGGCAGTAAGTGACTGCAAAATACTGAAACGGGTGGGAATGATAATAAAGCAAAGGGTCATGTTGGACAACAGACAAAGCGCTGCATAAGGATATATGAAGAACAATAAACTGTGGAGGCATGATTCCATCACAGAGTTCTGACAAGTGAATAAATCTCATGGAAGAAAATGGCTTGGCTGTGTATTATAGGTAGGAATGTAGTGGTTCTTCATAAATAACCCCTTTAAAGTATTAGGATTTTCAAAGATTGTGAAGACAACAACACAACACCCAAAAAAAGATTTCCAGGAGTCTGGGAAAACTGAAAGTGATAGTAATCGCCAGCTCATTAACAAAATCCTTTGAACTGCAAAGAATAATCAATTATGTGATGTAGGTTGACAAATATATGAATCATATACTTGCAAAGTTGGAAGCTACCCCCTAAGGACATCTAGTCTAACTCCTGCAATGAAGGGAACGCCATTAAAAGAAGTGTGTGTGTGAATTAAAATAACAGCAATCCAAAAGAAACACCCAGCAAAGGAAATCACACTCGTCATTGTGAAAAGTTGGGAACACAGATTTGAAACATGGCCAGAGTTTAGAAAGACAACAGTTTCACAAATTCCATATTCTGACATAAAGTGATGGAGAATTTTTGTTGTTGTTATTAATATTGATGAACCTCATAAAACCATTCCATTTCAAAAATGGGTCTCACTTAATGCTTTTAACTTTTGAAAAAGGTTTTCTTCAAATGCCAACCTATGACTTGCATTCCTAGGAGTGACAATTGCGTATTTGCCTCAGAGGGAAAGTGTCCTGCATATGCGGACAGGTTTCTGGACAGTTGCAAAAGGAAATCAAAAGCAGAAGCCATTTGGATTCGAAGAAGAGAAGAAGAGTTTGGATTTGATATCCCACTCACTACCCAAGGGAGTCTCAAAGCGGCTAATGTTCTCCTTTCCCTTCCTCCCCCACAACAAACACTCTGTGAGGTGAGTGTGGCTGAGACACTTCAAAGAAGCGTGACTAGCCCAAGGTCACCCAGCAGCTACATGCGGAGGAGCGGAGACGCGAACCCGGTTCCCCAGATTACACAAGCTGTCATGCTGTTAAGTATGGTAGAATATTCAGTGGAATATTAAGAGACCTTGTGAAATACTAAGCTGCAACCTGAATTGGAAATGGCAGTGTGCCGTGCACCATCAACAAGCCAATATTGACTTGGTCAAGAGCAGGGGTCCCCAGACTTACCTGGCTTTGGGCCGGTGCCCGCTGCGCCGATCGTGCGGTGGGCCGGAGGGTAGGGTAGTGCGCGTGCAATGGGCCGGAGGGCGGGGGAGTGTGTGCCCGTGCGCATGCGCACACACACTTGCACGGTGGCGCGCTTCCAGGTCAGAAAAATTGCCGGAAATCGTTTGTGCGCATGCGTATGGGCCTCCCATAAGTGCACCGGAAATGACCTCTTCTGGGTCGGGAGAGGCCCATACGCATGCGCACAAATGATTTTTGGCGCTTTTTCCCGATCTGGAAGTGCGCCGTCGTGCTGCGCGCCGTAAGAGCGGGCGGTGGCAGCGGGCAGCGGGGGTCGTCGCGGGCCGGATTGGGAGGCCAATTGGGCCGCATCTGGCCTGCGAGCCGTAGTTTGGAGACCCTGGTCAAGAGTTAGTATGCGAAACAACGATGAGCACCCTCCATGCAATTCTGTGATTCCATAAAAAGGCTGGCACTTGTGCAATTCAAGTTGCTCAGGAATCTGAATGGGATATGGTGATGATTGAACTGACTGTCAATCATCCAAAATGATAATAGGCAAAAGGCCTAATTTGAAAGCTGCATCCTTTTGGAAAGGTGATATCCGCTTTTGCAGATAAGAGCCCATCATGCAACAATGCTTTCAGGTGAGGCACAAATGCCCACAGAAATTGATGGGATTTTGCAAATCCTAATTGCATATATTTATGAAAGGGAGTCCCTGTAGATCAGTGGATCTGCCAGTCCGGAAAGCTGCATAGCTGCTCTGCAAGCAGCAAATGGGCTTATTACCCCCAAGGTAGTTCAGGATCCAATTGGGCTCTCCTGTTTGGACTCCACTTAAGTTTGGATGGCTTTCAGATCCGACCCAATCCAGGCCCCTGACCTGAATTGGGGGCCTTTCACAGCCTTAACCAGGGGTTTAAACCCCAATTAAATATGTGGCCAGGTGGTTGGAGGGAGAGAGACAATGAGCAGATGCTTACATCATTCATTCTTCTTCTTTCCTTCTTGTGGACCATCTGACTACATGTGAGAATCAGTGTGGTATAGTATAATAGAATGCTGGTCTAGGTCCTGGAAGAAACCAGGGTTCAAATCCCCACTCAGGTACTGTATGAGCCTTGGGTGAGTTATTGCCTCTCAGCCTAACCCAGGCATCCCCAAACTGCGGCCCTCCAGATGTTTTGGCCTACAACTCCCATTATCCCTAGCTAACAGGACCAGTGGTCGGGGGAGATGGGAATTGTAGTCCAAAACATCTGGAGGGCCGAAGTTTGGGGATGCCTGGCCTAACCTACCTCACAAGGTTTGTTTAGGGCATTCATTGGAGAGGGGTAGAACTACCTTGTATGCCATCTTGAACCCCCTCAATTGAAATTGAAATACTTTATTGTCACTTGTACAACTTGAATACAGGTAGGTAGCCATGTTGGTCTGGCATAGTCGAAACAAAATATATATATTTTTCTTCCAGTAGCACCTTAGAGACCAACTAAGTTTGTCATTGGTATGAGCTTTCGTGTATTTTTTGGGTATCTGAAGAAGTGTGCATGCACACGAAAGCTCATACCAATGACAAACTTAGTTGGTCTCTAAGGTGCTACTGGAAGATTTTTTTTTTTAAAAAAAAATGTTTCAACTTGTATACAGTGAGATTACACAAGCACCCCCACTCAGCTCTCTTAATCTTAATCCCCCTCGTTTCTTGACGCACACCCACCAAACCTGAAAGTCAGTTGCCCCGTTGTTATCTTTTCATTCAGCAGCCTAACAGCCCACGGATAGAAGCTGTCCTTTACCCTGTTGGTGCGACTAATCGTGCTTCTATATCTTCTGCCCAAGGGCAGGAGATCAAAAAAGTGTCGGCCAGGGAATCATCCCTAAGAATTTTCCTCACTCTCCTGAGGCAACGGTCTTCCGCAATGTCTTCCAGCGGATTCACGGAACAGCCCATAATATCTTGTGCTGTATTCACCACCCTCTGTAGGCACTTCCTATCCGTTGATGTCAAGCCAGCATTCAAGGGGGGGGGAAGGTGATATAAATGCAATAAATAAATAAATTTAGGGTTTCAAACCCTGATTAAATATGTGAATGGGCAGAAGGCAGTGCTAGGGATAAGTTTCTCTGCTTGCACTGTCTCTCTCTCTTCTCTCTTGCTTGCCACCTGATTTCTTCAGCACCAGCTGTTTAAAGAGCACTGGATCGCTCTAGATAGGCGTGACCTGGGATGACCCAAGACTGTGTCCACCCACTCTGAACAAATCCTGGAATGTCCCAGATTGGCCCCCTTCAGTTCAAGATCTGGGATTTGTCCAGACCAGATGCATAGCCCAGGTTCACCAACACTTCTCCGAATTTGCATGCGATGACAGTTGCTGGTCACTCTTCAGGTTGTTCTACTGCATTGATATGGCTCAGACCTCAGAGTATGAACAGTGGAAGGCTTCCGTTCTCTTCCACAGTCCCCTTGCTCACCAGTAGGTGGCCGAGTGTGGCACAAAACGAGACTTCCACGCTGAGCCAAGCCCCATCCCTCCACCTCCATATGAAAACCTTTGGTTTTGGACAAGCTGAGACCCAGAAAAGGAGAGAAGGGAATTAAATTAATGAACACAATTTCTCCCTGTCATTGAACTCTGACTAATGAGTCTATTTCTGGGTAATAAGAAGGAGCAGGAAGTGACAAGGCACTGTAATGAATTAGTGGCCCAGAACCTCGTTAGTCAGAATAATCTCTCCACAAAAGATAAATGATGCAAACATTAATTATGAAGCTGGTGCAGAAATGCATCACAATTTTTTTCCCCATTACCCCAAAATCTCCACAATCCTTACATGAATAGAAGCCACCTTAGAAGTGGTAAGATGTATAAATCGTTGCAGTTTGGTTCAAGGTTCAGGGCTGGTTGAACACAGGGAGTAGCCATAGGTCAGGAATGCGGAACCTTTTTCAGACTGAGGACGGCATTCCTTTCCAGGCAACCTTCCAAGGGCCACATGCCAATGGTGGGCAGGACCAGAAGCAAAAATGGGTGGACTAATGAATGCACATTTTGCCCTTGTGCAGAAGGCTAGTTTCTACACATACTCACACACCCCTCTCCATCTTCCATCCAGACAAGCAAGTGGGGCATTATCAAAATGTTAAGAAAATATTCCCGAGGGATGGACAAAGCAGTCTATTTCTGATCCTTATCACTTTGACAGGCTCCGTAATCTGTCCCTTCCCATTTTCACATTCAACTGCCTTGTGTTAGGGTTGCCATATTTGAAGAGCAAAAAAAGAGGACAAATTTGCCAGCTTCTACTTTTAACTATGGATTGCTATGACGACTCTCGTTTTACATACCCATGAAAAAGAGGATGTGTCCTGGAAAAAAGAGGACATATGGTCCCTCATTTAAATATGTATTTGAACTATACATATGCATACCTATAATATGTATACCTATAGTATGTACATATCCAAATGCATTTTCTCCCCGAAAACTATATATCAAAATACAGTAGACTTAAAAATGAGTATTTTAAGTGTATTTTGATTTATAGTTTTCAGATCCAAGGGCTGCACTGGAATTTTTGGGATGCATGAAAGCGAGTGGATGTCTAATTCTCACATTAGCCCTGTAAGCATGGATTGAGTCAATTTGCACTGGGATTGGCAAAGATTGAATTCCTCCGGCACCCTAAATCAAATCATCTGTACATTTATTTAAATGTAACCCTCTTAAGTGCAGCAAAGCCATGCTCCAGGGATAGGGAACATCAGTCCCAGGGGCCACATGTGGCCATCCAGGCCTCTTTATCTGGCCCCAAGAACAAACCCCGGGTCACACTCGTCATCAGCCTCACTTCACAGCCTCCTTGGGTGCTTCTGCCTGTCTAGAATGTGTCTGATAGTGCTTCTTGCTTGCCTGAATGGAGGCTAGAGAGGGGTGAGTCAATTAACATCTTTTGCTCCTGGCCCCTCCCGCCCCATCACATGGCCCTCAGAAGGTTACCCAGGTGGGAAATGTGGCCCATGAGCTGGAAATAAACCTTCCCCACCCATGCTGTACTACGCTGAACCCATTTGCCATCGCTGCCGATGTGAGACAAGTCAAATATGTATGTTGGATGAGTGTCAAAGCCCTACAAGTCTAGAAAGGGACCCTGACGCTCTGAAGTGGGCAAAGCTGGAAACTCAACAGGATGGAGAGAGTAATAAGAAGCAGCCCTCACTCACTTCCTCTCCTTACCCAGCTGGTAAGTTCACTTCAGTGCCCTGCCTACTGTATTAAGGCTGCCTGCCCCCGTTTCTTCCTCTCTCCTCCTTTGTTGTTTCTTATAACAGGCGGCTTCAAAGAGCCAACGAGTGGTACTTGGTCACAGCTGCTCCTCCGCCTTCCAGGTACAATTATTTTACAATGCACCTTTATTTGGCACAGTGCCTCCCTCACTCTTCTTTTGCAAAAGTGTGTGAGAGAGTGAAATGCAAGAAGCAATATGGGGAAATGCTTTCTATGCTTGTGGAAGTGGGGTGGGCGAAAGGGAATGAAAAGGGCATGGAAATAAGGAAGACCAACTGGGTGGATTTGCATGGGGGGGGGGAATGATTTATTTTAGAGCCTGCCTTTCCAACAGTAATGTTCATAAGAACATAAGAAGAGTCGTGCTGGATCAGGCCAATGGCCCATCTAGTGCAGCATCCTGTTCTCACAATGGTCAATCAGATGCCTGAAGGAAGCCAACAAACAGGATCTGAGCACAAAAGCACCTCTCGCCTCCTGTGGTTTCCGGCAACTGAAATTCAGAGGCATGACCATAGCTGCCAAGTCTCCCGCTGAAAAATGCGGGATCAGAGTGGTGCGGCACCGGAAATTGCTTCTACGCATGCCTGGACATGCATAGAAGCGATTTCCGGTGCCCAGGCATGGGCAGAGCGGCACCCGAAATGGAGCCTCCCTGGCAGGTAGGAAATCTGGGGGATTTCCGGGATTTTTTCTATTAAGCAGGGAAACGGATTAAAATCCGGGAGTTTCCCACAAAAAAACGGGAGACTTGGCAGCTATGGGCATGACTTCCTCCAGCCATGGAGGCAGAGCTAACCATCATGGCTAGTCATCAATAGTCCTCTCCTCCATGAATTTGCCTAATTCTCTTTTAAAGTCATAAAAGTTGGTTGCCATCACTGCTTCCCGGGGGAGTGAATTCCTTAGTTTACTGATGAATAAGCACTTTCTTTTATCTGTCCCTTTGCTCAAGGCAGTGGCAGAGCTTCATGCTCCAGCACAGGGGGCGTGGGTGGGGCTGGCACCTGTTCTGGGGGCAGAACACACCTCCAGGAGGGGCGGGGTGCGCGTTCCGGGGGTGGGGTGCGCCTCCTGGAGGGGCGTGGCGCACATTCCGGTGGCGTGGTGCGCCTCCCGGAGGGGCGTGACACACCTTCCGGGGGCGGGCACCCGTGATGTGCCCCTTGGAGCCCGCCACTGGGGGGGGCCCTCCCCCACTGCCCCTATCTTCCTACGACCCTGGCTCAAGGGATCTAACTTCACTGGAGATGCCATTTTCACATGGAAGGGGTCGTAGCTCAGGGGCAGAGCACCTGCTTGGCATGCAGAAGGCCCCAGATTTAGTCCTCAACAGCATCTTCAGCTGGGAGAGAGAGAGAGAGAGAGAGAGAGAGAGAGAGAGAGAGAGAGAGAGAGAGAGAGAGAGAGAGAGAGAGAGAGAGAGAGAGACTCCTGTCTCCGATCCTGGTGAGGTACTACAAGAACAACGCTGAGAAGTGGTAGCAGACTGCTACCAAGATCAGCCTTGGATAGAAAATGGAGAGAAATGGCAGGACACCAATCAATGCTTGGGAGGGGGAAGAGGAGAAGTTGTAGCTGGCTAGTCAGCCTGTGAAGGGAAATGACAAGAAGTGGTGGGAAGCTGATTTGTAATTTTAGAGGAATGAATTTGAGAGGGGCAGTGTGGTTAGCAATTGTGGGGGAGCAATGATTAGTAGCAGCAGGCAGGTCGCCACTTCAGATCTTGAGCAAACTGGTCAGCACTTACAGAAGGAGCAACAATAAACAGAAGCCCAGGGCCATGCAAAGCAATTGCTGGTTATCATTTTCCATACAATTTCCATTCTGCCCTGTATCTGTTGCATGCAAAACCATTTCTGTCCTGCTTTCACCAAAACTGTCCCATGTGGAAAAAAATTATGTGATGGATTATGCAATGGATTATGCAAATTACATAAAGTGTGTAAGTTATATTGACATTATATTATTCCACCCCATTATTGCAAGGCAAATGAGTGGGATGTAATCAATTGCATATCATTTGCGGACTGGAAGCAACAACAACTGCTAATTCTGATGGGAGTGCTGTTCTGTTCTGCCTTTGTCAGACCACGCTTGGAGTACTGTGCCCATTTCTTGGCCCCACAATTTAAGAAGGTTCTTGGTAAGATGGAACATGTGCAGAGGAGGGTGACCGAGATGATGAAGGGTCTGGGATCCAAGCCTTATGAGGAACGGTTGATGATGTTGAGTATGTTTAGCTGGAGAAGAGGAGGCAGAGGAAATATGGTAGCCATCTTCAAATATCTAAGGAGCTGTCACCTGGAAGATGGAGCGAGCTTGTTTTCTCCTGGTCCAGAGGGTAGAACCTGAACCAATATAGGAAAGGTGATTCTCACTAAACATCAGGGAAAAAACTTTCAGATGGTAAGAGGTGTTTGACAGTGGAATGGACTCCCTCAGAAGGTGGTAGACTCTCCTTTATTGGAAGTTTTAAAGCAGAGCTTGGATGGTCATCTGACATGGATGCTTTCAGTTGAGATTCCTGCATTGCAGGCAGTTTGACTAGATGGCCCCTGGGTCCCTTCCAACTCTACAATTCTATGATTGTATTCACTGGACTGATTTCTGTTCCAGGCACAGGATGAATAAACAAACATGATTGTGTTAGAATTTTCCAACACTTTGGAAAAGAGTACTTTGACTTTGAAAAGAGTAAGATGTGCACCTATGTGCTGGCTAATATAAAAAAAAAATTGTGTAAATGTGTGTGTGTATATATATCTATATATCTATCTCTATCTATCTATCTATCTATCTATCTATCTATCTATCTATCTATCATCTATCTATCTATCTAGTCTCACATGGGATGGAAGCATAGAGAAAGGGGAAAAAGAAAGACAAAGACAAGCTTTTGACCAGCAAGAAGCCCTGAGAAAGAAAGAATGAGAATAGGAATTCCTGAAAGGACTAGTCAGGAAGGAAACTTCAAGGAACAACTTTTACCATCTCTAGGATCTACATCAATGGGTGTTTACAGGAAAGTGAGAAAGGCCAGACACCCTTTTGGCCAGATCTGCAGCAAGCACATGAGACAAATGTTTTAGGCAAATGGCTTGTGTCTTGCATCTTAGGTTGAAACGTGATTTACCAAGTATAGTGAAATGGAGACTTGAGCATCCTATGAAGTTTATATCAGAAACCATATATTCTATAATCCAGGTGGAAAAAGTCTGAAATAATGAATTATGAAATTCAAGTCATCCTCTTCAACCACACACATGATTATAAATCCATGATTTCTTTCAATAAATCCCTGGGATATTTTATTTATATATAATATAATTTTTTAAATATTTTTTGCAGTGTAGTATCATTTTTGTAGAGGTGGAAATACCTACAGAAATAGGTAAATGGGGAGGTAGTTTGTTTGCACATCTCTTCAGAGACAGTTATACTCAGGCGTATGAGCCGCACGTGTTTGTCATCTTCTGCATACTTATTACCCCCCCCCTTTTCTGAGTGACACACTCTTAACAGGGGGAAGATGGGGGCAGAGAAAGAGCAAGAAACAATTAATAAGGAATAATTTCTAATCTTCACTGATTCCACAGTTTGCTGGAGCTGTAATGAGCTCTCTATCATATCATTAAATTTATGTTGTGCTCTGCAACGATAATCATCCAAAGGGTACAATGGTGGGGGGGGGAGGGGGCCCACACTCGAAACTTTATACTATGATATCGTATTTTCCCTAGGCACTCATGTTAGAGAATAGAGCAAGTCAGCATTAAGTTGGAAGATAAATTCTTCTTGTTGTTTTAAATGCTTGAACGATCACATTGCAGAGAACAATCCAACATTTGATGTCATCTAGCTGTTGGGTCCCTTTGCATTTATACTGAAACGCCACTTGCACATGTCTCTTGGGTTTTTTTCCAAACTCCAAGCACATCAACCTTAGGCAGCATATGGTGCTCTGTATGTTCTTTCTAAGGAGAGAGCAATTAAGGCCTCTTCTCTACGGCAGTAGGTCTTCTCTGCCCCTCCTCCTCCCCAAGGTAAGGTGCTCACTGGAGATGGGGAGACTTGTGTGATGGATAATTGTTATCCGCTGCTTGAAACTCACTTCAAGGTCTTCTGAGCATTAAGAACATGAGAAGAGCCTGCTGGATCAGGCCAAAGGCCCAGCATTTTGCTGTCACAGTGGCCAACCACATGCCTGTCGGAAACCTGCAGGCAGGACCCGAGCACAAGAGCCCTCTCCCCTCTTATGGTTTCCAGAAAGGCGTATTCAGAAGCATTACTGCTTCTGGCCTTTCTATAAGGATACTTGAAAAGTGGAACAGTTTTTGAGGCGAGCTTGGGAGAAGCCTTGCAGAACATTTTGCTGAATGACACTTAAGTAAGCACATACTGTGTTTAAGTGATGATCAGGTTGGAGGAGCTGGAAAAGTAATAGTTTATGATAGATCTAATGTACAACAGGTATTCTAGCTCCTTTCTGCTTCTCGCCCTGCCTCTTGCCTGGGCTTGTCCTCCTAGCATAGCTGTCAACCCTCCCTTTTTTTGCGGGAAACTCCCTTATTCCAAGCCACAGCTGTCAGCCTTCCCTTTTTTTTGCTGGAAATTCCCTTATTCCTGCGACATTTCCCGCTGCTATCCTGGATTGTTAGCTATACCCTAGATTGTCCCCGGGACAGGTGAGGCTGCTGCTGATCCCTTATTTTCAAATCCGAAAGTTGACAGCTATGCCTCCTAGACTAGTTATGGGAGGTGCCCTTAAATAGACGCATAGTTTCAAGATACCACAAAGGCCACCTGGTCCAACTATCTGCTGAATGCAGGCGCTTCACTACTACAACATCCCTGAGAGGTGGACATCCAGCCTCTTCTTAATTTTATAATGCTTAGATCAGGCTTCTTGAACCTCGGCCCTCCAGATGTTTTGAGAATACAATTCCCATCTTCCCGGACCACTGGTCCTGCTAGCTAGGGACCATGGGTTTTGTAGGCCAAAAGCATCTGTAGGGCTGAGGTTGAGGAAGCCTAGAGGCATAGATTTATCCTTCTTATGAATGTATTCGTTGAATAACTTTCATATTATGAGAAATCATCAGTGTAAGGTTCAGTTGCCAGGGTTCGTTGGAGCATGTTCAGTGGAGGTTTCTAAATGGGTTGAATGTCTGCCAGGGGCCTTTTTGTGTGACTCCTGCAATGCTGGGGGTTGAACTAGATGACACCCCCACCCACCCACCCCGGACTCTTCCAACTCTACAATTCTATGATTTTGTGATGTGGGGAGTCATGGTTAAGTTGGAACTGTCCAGCTCTTGTAGCAGCTTATGTGTGTCAGCAAGGAGAGACTCATGTTAGTTTAACCTATGCAGGTGGGAGTTGATAATATAGAAATATACCTCTGTTTAGTATGTTGGGCAAGCACAAGAAAGAGAATCAAAGTCCTCCGTTTTAAAACCATGCGCTGATGCAGAGATTTCACAACCTCTAACAAGGAAAGTGTCTTGGACACAGTCAGGAGGTGGTGGGGGCGGAAATTTTCAAGGAAGGAGAAAGTTATTCTTACATTCTTTTTCAGCTTGTTGGTGTCAGAGGCAAAACAGGAGAGGTGGCTTGGGGGAGTTAGGAAAAAGGGTTGCCAAAGGAAGAATAGATGAGGGTGGGAACAATTTCCATAAGACAATAGAATCATAGAGTTTTAAAGTTGGAAGGGATCCTGAGGGTTGTCTAGTCCAACCCTCTGCAATGCAGAAAACATCCATGGCAGATGGCCACCTAACCTCTGCTTAAAAACCTCCAGTGAAAGAGAGAGCACGGCCTCCACTGTTAAACAGCTCTTACTGTCAGAAAGTTCTTCCTGACGCTTAGATGGAATCTCCTTCCTTGTAACATGAAGCCATTGGTTTGGGTCCTGCCCTCCAGAGCAGGAGAAAACAAGCATGTTCCCAAAAGCACTTTCTATGAGATCTGGGAAGAAAACAGCTTTAAAAAATAATAATAATCTGTTTTATAACCTTGATACTCATGACCCCATTGAAAATAAATATACACAGAACAAACACAAAAGAAACTAGGAATTGCATAAAAATAGGAAATGAGTGGTGCGGGGGTGGGGAGTGCTGGGAACATCGGGGTTGTTGCGGCCTCTGGTGGCACGTGATGGAACTGTGTCCTTCCTAGTACTGTATGTGCAATTGGTGCTTCAAATTGCTTTCCAAATGGTCCCCTAGGAGGAAGCCGCCTCTGTGTGCCGGCATTTCTACCTCTGTAGGTGTTAGTGTGATTAAGCTCAAGGATGTAGTATGCACACCTCCTTCCTTTTCTTGCATATCCAATAGTTCCACAAATATCTCCCTCATTTCTGTTTCTCATTTCTGAGTTTTGCTTCTGGTTGGTTCTGAAAATAGTCAGGAAGGGCACCATTCTCCTGTCTCCCACCCTCTTTGTTGATGCCGGTGAATTTAGGGAGGGAGAGAGATAATTTCAGGGATTTGCAGGAAGCCAGGTTGAACATCAGGTAACTTGCAATGGTGTAACCAGAGAACTCGTGTGGTGTAGCAGTTAGATTTTTGAACCTGGACTTGGGAGAGCAGCATCACTAATTATTATTATTATTATTATTATTATTGTTATTTACTTATACCCTGCCCATCTGGCCGGGCCTCCCCAGCCACTCTGGGTGGCTCCCAACAAAATATTTAAAACATGATAAAACATCAAATATTAAAAACTTCTCTAAACAGGGCTGCCTGCAGATGTTTCTGCTTTGAATGTAGAAGGTCCCATGTAAGGCAAGGACTAGAAGACACTTGTGCCTGAAACCCTGGAGGGCCACTGCCATCAGTGTAGTCAGTAATGAGCTAGATCAGGGGTCAGCAAACTTTTTCAGCAGGGGGCCGGTCCACTGTCCATCAGACCTTGTGGGGGGCCGGACTATATTTTGAAGGGAAAAAAATGAACAAATTCCTATGCCCCACAAATAGCCCAGAGATGCACTTTAAATAAAAGTACACATTCCACTCATGTATGTTTCCTGGACCATCCGCGGGCCAGATTTAGAAGGCGATTGGGCCGCATCCGGCCCCCGGGCCTTAATTTTGGGACCCCTGAGCTAGATGGACCAAAGGTCTGAATCAGTGATAATGTTCATATGCTGGAGTATGTAATCGGTGTAACTGTGTTTGCAAATAGTTGAGCTGAATGAATAGTTGAGCTGTGCACTCATGCACTTGTTCATGTGTAACATGCAATACTTCTCCCATCTTAGGTACACTCTTTTTCACAAGACTGTTCTTAGGTACACCCTTTTTCACAAGACTTCCACAAGTTGCACTGAAACAGATTCATATGTACAGGGGTTTGTGTGAAAGCATGTACATTTGCTGATTCGCTCAGCTCAGCTATTGCGTTCACAGATTGTACACTCATTATTGTCACATGGGAACAACTGGACAAGTGTACATCTCACCCGTTTGTGTGCACATGCTTACAAATGCATTGTACATGCATTGAATGAAATGTGTGAAGACCTCTGCAAACACCTGTACACTTGTAGAGACAACTTCTATGTTTGCCTCGTTACCTATGTTCCTTACATACCCCTCTCTGTAATTACCTGCACACACCTCTCTGCTGTTTTGGGTATTTCCTTCATCAGGTGAACTAGTAAAGATACTTTGTGATTGTCCACAAAATATGATTCAATTTCTAGGGATAACACAGAAATTAGATAAGCCATCGGGCCAGGCTATTTTCCTCTGTGTTTCCTTTGGCAAATCGGTTCCATCCTGCATCAGATTAGATAACGGGAGGAACAGAAGTTGTAAAAATTGCTTTCCATTTAGCCCTGAATTTATTCTTTTGTGCTATTACATTGACTGAAGATTCCCTAGCTAGATGGATAGAGCTGACTGTCAACTTCCATAATCATAAGGAGGAGGGTGACAAGTTGCTCATTAACTCACTTACTGTCACGAGCAGCACTTGACAGTGTAGATCAAATCAGGTGTGAAATGAGTACTAGGTGCTATGGGTGAATTTTTCTGCCAGATAGGTTTAATGTGCTGCCCATTGTTACTGAAAGAAAACTAGGCTGGTATAGAATGTGGCTGCCGGGAGCTGCTGGAACCTGGGTGTGGCTGCCCCATGTGGCGAATCAGTGAACTGCAGTGGGCAGGAATTTCTGGACTGACTCCACCCACTTGGGGTCATCTTTGGATCCTTCTAGGCAGGAAGGAGTATGGAGGACTTCTTTCTTAGCTGTGCTTTGCTTTGAACATAGGATGAGGCCAGTGGCCCATCAAGACCAGCATCCTGTTCTTTCAGTGGCCAATGGGAAACCCATAAGCAGGAATCGAGCACAAGCAGGGGCATAGCGAGGTGCCGCGACACCCGTAACTACGCATGCGCGCCGCGCTGAGCGGGATTTCTACCTGGAGTTTTGTAGCTGGGGGCGCACGGCTTTGGAGGCGCGGGGGGGGGCAATACCCCGTCACGTAACGACACATGCACAGCTTTCTTTTGTATTTTTTATTTCTCCGAGGCTGCTGGGCTGAGCCACAGAGGCAAGGGGTGGGCCAGTTAGGAGGGAGGGGTGTCACACCAGCCAGCCACTAACATAGCGCCTCGCTAGCCTCGCCCGCCCCATACCTCCTCCCAGGGTCCCAGCCCAGCCCCCAGCCCGGCAGTCTCAGGGGAAAAAAATACAAGAAAAAGCCTCAGGCGCGCCGGCCTGCCGAGTGAGATTTCGGGCTCGACTTTTGAGGCGCCGATCGCGGGGCGGGGGCGCGACCCCGAGTGCCACCCCCCCTCCAGCAGGCACCCATATGGCGCCCAAAACATCACTCGGCCAGCACACCTGCAGCTTTCTTTTGTATTTTTTATTTCTCTGAGGCTGCCATGCAGAGGCAAGGGGCGGGGGTGTGGCCCCGAGTGACACCCCCTCCAGGGTGTACCGCCCCCCCGCCCCGCTTGCTCCGCCCCTGAGCACAAGTGCACTCTCTGCTGCTATGGTTTCCAGAAACTGGTACTCAGAAGCATTGCTGTCTCCAACAGTGGAGGCAGAGCATAACCATCATGAGTAGTAACCATCAATAGTCCTCTCCTCCTCCATGAATTTGTCAGTAAGTCTTTCTGAGCTCTGGATTCATAGCACTGTGATAGCATCAAACTGGCCACATGGTCCCTGAATGGATGGAACACATTCACAGCAAGGAGGACAGTTTTGCACAGGAACAGGAACGAAATGGTGCCCCACTTCCACCAAAGCAAAGCATGCAAAACTGGAGAGCGGAGGGGCTTTTGGAGAACATTTTGAGCTCTCTTTTCACACTGAAACCATTTTGACCACAAAAGTTCAGAACAGCAATGAGCAGGGATTTCCAAGATTTTTTCTTTCTTTTTGCAACTGGTAATTGGAAAAGTTTGAGTGAAAGTGTGTGTGTGGGGTGTGTGTGTGGAATCCCTCTAGGTGAAATTTTCCCATGCCAGGTTCTTTTTGTATGTGAATCTGCAGCCAATGAGAGTTCCTTGCAAGAGCTTCCAATTGCCTGCATCCAAAGCTAGAGGGCACCTTCTCTTTTATCACTGCAAATCGACCAAAGTCCCTATTTGCCATCTGTGTTGGGGTAGTTAAGGGTGTGAATCAGTGCTTAATATGCAACATTCTTTAAAGGTAATGAAGTTTTCCAGGAAATGTATGTTGCCAGCTCTTTTTTGCAATTTCTCCCCGCCCCACCACCCCTCTTAATGAGTATGCAGATGTATGTTAATAGACTGGTCTCCAAGCACAACTCGGTGACCTTCTGATTTTTATTTATTTATTAACTCGACGAAGTCATTTCAATTAGAATAATAAATTAATTAGCCTTCACTGATGCAGAGGCTTCCCTGTCAGCCCAGGTGGGGAGAATTTCAGTGTGCTTGTCTTGCAATAGAGAAATCAACATTGTGGATTTCTGGTTTGGCTAGGCCAAGTCTTCAAAGCCATCTTCGAACAGGGATGATGTTCAGGTGGAAAGGTGGTTGGTTTTTTTGTTTTTGTTTTTAAGCTGTTAGCAATACTGTTGGGTTATATCATAATGATGATAACAGCTACCTTACCTTGATTTTATTTGTACAATATCAACAGTGCTTGCCACTATTCACAGCACATTTACAAAAAAAAGTTCACAGGCTTGCTCCAAGAAGCTTCCAGGTGAATTTTAATTTAGGTTTAATTGCTTTAGTGGTTGGGAATCATGAAAGTGATTATATACCCCCAAATCTGGGTGTCAAATTCAACTCTGGGCATTTTTTCTGGAAACAAGTGAAGGTGCCTGTGAAATAGGATGGAGATTAGAAAAACGGATGGGAACAACTGGCAACAAAGATTTGAAAATTAGAGTGGCTTGGCATGACTTACAATCTTCATTAAGACCAATGACTCATCATGGTCACATGGCTTCTCCCAAAGAATTATGGGGACTGTAGTTTGCTGCAGTAGTTTACTGGATAGGTTTGATCTTCTTCGAGTCCCATGGATTGCAAGAAGATCAAACCAATCCATTCTGAGGGAAATCAGCCCCGAGTGCTCACTGGAAGGACAGATCCTGAAGCTGAGGCTCCAATACTTTGGCCACCTCATGAGAAGAGAAGACTCCCTGGAAAAGACCCTGATGCTGGGAAAGATGGAGGGCACAAGGAGAAGGGGACGGCACAGGATAAGATGGCTGGACAGTGTTCCTGAAGCTACGAACATGAGTTTGACCAAACTGCGGGAGGCAGTGGAAGACAGGAGTGCCTGGCGTGCTCTGGTCCATGGGGTCACGAAGAGTCGGACATGACTAAACCACTAAACAGCAACAAGTTTACTGCTCACAGAATTACAATTCCAAGTGCCCTAAGCAAACTACAATCCCCTGGGTTCTAGGGGATGTAACCTTAGTCCAGCATCCTGGTCTCACAATGGCCAACCAGATGCCTATAGCAGGGTCCCCAGACTACGGCCCCCGGGCCGGATGCGGCCCAATTGGCCTCCCAATCCGGCCCGCGACGACCCCTGCCGCCCGCTGCCGCCGCCCGCTCTTGCAGCGCGCTGTGCGGCGGCGCACTTCCAGATCTGAAAAAAATGCCGAAAATCGTTTCTGCGCATGCGTATGGGCCTCTCCCGACCCAGAAGAGGTCATTTCCAGTGCACTTCCGGGGCGGGGGAGGCCCATACGCATGCGCACAAACAATTTCCGTTGATTTTTCCGGCCTGGAAGCGCGCCACCGCGCCAGTAAATGGGTGTGCGCATGCACACTGGCGCACACTCCCCCACCCTCCGGCCCACTGCGTGCGCACTCCCCCACCCTCCGGCCCGCCGCGCGATTGGCACGGCGGGCACCGGCCCGAAGGCGGGTAAGTCTGAGGACCCCTGGCCTATAGGAAGCCCACAACCCGAACCTGAGTACAACTGCCCTCACCAATTGCGATTACAAGGAACTGATATTCGGAAGCATTACTGTTTCCAACTTGTGGAGGTAGAGAATAGCCATTGTTGCTAGTTGCCACTGGTGGTCATACTCCACATTTCAGCAGCTAAAATTGCAGCAGCTAAAAAAGCCAATGCAATTCTGGGCTGCATCAATAGGAGTATAGCATCTAGATCTAGGGAAGTAATAGTACCACTGTATTCTGCTCTGGTCAGACCTCACCTGGAGTACTGTGTCCAGTTCTGGGCACCACAGTTCAAGAAGGATACTGACAAACTGGAACGTGTCCAGAGGAGGGCAACCAAAATGGTCAAAGGCCTGGAAACGATGCCTTATGAGGAACGGCTTAGGGAGCTGGGTATGTTTAGCCTGGAGAAGAGAAGGTTAAGGGGTGATATGATAGCCATGTTCAAATACATAAAAGGATGTCATATAGAAGAGGGTGAAAGTTTGTTTTCTGCTGCTCCAGAGAAGTGGACACGGAGCAATGGATTCAAACTACAAGAAAGAAGATTCCACCTAAACATTAGGAAGAACTTCCTGACAGTAAGAGCTGTTCAACAGTGGAATTTGCTACCAAGGAGTGTGGTGGACTCTCCTTCTTTGGAGGTCTTTAAGCAGAGGCTTGACAGGCCTATGTCAAGAATGCTTTGATGGTGTTTTCTGCTTGGCAGGGGGTTGGACTGGATGACCCTTGTGGTCTCTTCCAACTCTATGATTCTATGATTCTGTCTGTGGACATGAAAGGATCTTTCAAAATTAATAGTAATGAAGTGTCTTAAAGGTGAGCATCTCAACCGGGTCCAGGTAAACTGAGTCGTAAACCTGGGGAGGTTGGGGAAACTTGGGCTGTTTGAATTGATCATAATACAGTCATACCTCGGTTTAAGTATGCTTCGGTTTGAGTACTTTCAGTTTAAGTACTCCGTGGACCCGTCTGGAACGGATTAATCCACTTTCCATTACTTTCAATGGGAAAGTTCGCTTCAGGTTAAGTACGCTTCAGGTTAAGTATGGATTTCCGGAACCATTTACACTCATATTTCAAGTTAAGTACGCTTCCGGTTGAGTACTCCGTGGACCCGTCTGGAACAGATTAATCCACTTTCCATTACTTTCAATGGGAAGGTTCGCTTCAGGTTAAGTACGCTTCAGTTTAAGTACAGACTTCCGGAACCAATTGTGTACTTAAACCGAGGTACCACTGTACACTGTTTTCCAGTGTTGACATCCTTCCCCTGTCCTTTCTTACAGAGAACTGGCAAATACTAGCTTTCTCCTTCTTGTATTCCTGCTCTCCTTACAATTGCCTCCTGTTGCAATGGCCCCTTCTGACTCCCAAGAGAGAGGTAGTTTATTCAAGCATCCGGGACATCTAGTGTCAATATCCCAGCCAAGAGTAAAGTGCCTGGAGCCATCTAGGAAGAGCAGACCAGGGCCACCTCCGATTCTTCTGGATAGGATGACGTCTTTATGTTCCTTGACAGCAAGATGCCCCTGAGATTTCCTAGCAGATAGTGGCCTGAAAGGCAGGACTGAAACATCTAAATGGCTGTTTGGTGCTTTAAAAACACCGCTTTTCAGTTATAGCACCATTATAGACTGAATAAATCATTGCACAATGCTGGTTTGCTTACTTTCCAGATAAATGCTTGGTATTTTGTTTCCCTAAAATCAAATATTGAAAGGTGTTTGTATGTTTATTTAAATGCTACCATGAATACCATATTCTCTTATTCTGTTCAGTGTTCTCCAACCCTCACTTTTTTGGGGGGTAACACTGGGTAATTTCCCCCACATTGTATCTGAAGTCTATACTTTCCATTATTCCCTTTAAACCCTTTGTGAAAGGATCAGAATAAAGAGCTGTTGCCCAATTATGTAATTTGAGACACTGACCCTTCTTATCCCTCTCCACCTCACTTTAGATGGAAAGGTGTATCACTTCATTATTTCAAAATTTGGCAAGCCAATCCTGGTAGGTTGCCTCTCCCCACACTCATTCTGCTGTGTGAGTTTCTGGTCTTCTCCCCCAATGTCCTGCTCAAATAGCAACACAACAATGATCAACAGCCAGAAATGCGCACACATTTCTGTGTGTGCACATGATAGCAGCACAGGTGAATGCTGGAGTTAACATTTGAGTTCTTTACTGCTACAATTTTAAGTAATTAATTAAATGTCATTATATACCTATATGAATACAGCTGAATAGTTCTGAAGATAAGCAACATTCCTTCCTTGCTTGCATAGGGTCCCCACTTGTGCATTGTCAGAAAAAGAGGAATAGCATCACCCCAAAGAGTGCACCAGTTCTACAAACACAAATTTACATGCATCGATGCAATTGCAGAAACAATTACCGTAACCACAGAAATACTTCAATTTAAACATAAATTCATTACACCACAATTTGTCAACACTTATTGTTCATGTGATATGTCATGAGCTGTGGCATACAAATAAAAAAATATATGATGATGTTGGGAGCTTGCTCAGTCTGCTGACCACTGCTCACTGTGGTGAGCAGTGACCCTTTGCATGTTCCTTTATCTTTGAACTGGACTTGGGCTGGAGAGGCCTTCAAGCAGAGGACCGTCCTCTGTACAGTAGAACACAAGTGCGTCAATGCAGGTTGCATCTCGGAAGAGGCCTTTCCTTCGGTATGAGAGAGAAGAGTGAGAGGCTTGTCTAAGAAGATGTTTCCAAGGGGACCTTTTCCACGGCCACAGCCCAGTTGTGGAATTCTCTCCCACCAGAGGTTAGTCTGGTCCCTCCAGTTTTTTGTTCCTGCCACAAGACGAGCATCGTTTTTTTGTTGTTGTTTTTGCTAGCCTTGGTTATAGTGACTAGTAGGACACTGAGGACTATGGTTGACTTGACATGGAGGAGGATGTTATCGCTCCCAGCCAATTGGGGCATTTGAAACCCCACAATTAGCAGGATTTCCTCTCGTGTGTTGATCACGTGGCCATTGATAAATGGTAACAGCGTTGAAGTAATGCACTGTTTTAAATATTTGTAGATATGTGGAAGTTGAGGGATTCACTAGCTCGGTAGTGTTCAAATGGTAATCCCAGGAATCCTGGAAGCTTCTCAGGGGTTCTTTAATGAAAAGATCAATAATACCAGACAAGCATCTCTAAAAGACAGCTTAGCTGCCATTATTGATCTTCCTTTACAATCAGGGACGGCCCAAGACATTTTACTGCCTGGGGTGAAGGATAAGATGGTTTCTGCCTCCTCCCTCCATTTTAGCTTGAAAACCCACTGCAAGGTACACATTGAACAGGTCTCCTTTCTCCTCATCTTCTGAGTGTAAGAAAGGTGAGTCGCCTGATGCTACGTGCTGTCCATTGTAAAGGATGCAATTTCCTGCTCCTACCCATCACACACGCACACATGCGAACACGCACGCACACACACACACACTGAGGTTCCCAAAAGGGAAGACAGAGGTGCAGTATCTCCTGCCGCTTAATTCCATCTTGTGACGTACTGAAGTTAAAGCAAGGCAAAGATGTCTTCGCCTGGGAAGTGTGCTAGTCACTAATGGATGGAGCCAACCTAATGTTCCAGGCTGACCCACTTGCTGAATGGAAGGAAGCAATTTCTGCAGTGAGATCAATAGTTCCAAAAAGGATCCATCAAGCCACAGAGACATGCAAAATTCAGAACAGAGAGTTAGAGGGGCCCACCTGAACTTTGGATGGGGAGATGGGTAAGATGCCGGATTTTGAGGAGCGCTCTTTGTGTTAGCCTATTTCCCCCCTACCTCTGGGATCTAAAACCAAAAGTAAGGGCTTATCCACAGTTACCTTTCCCTTCATGCTTCCTGGTGCTTTGCTACTCTCTAAAGCTGAATTGGAACAAATGACAATCCGGGGGCGTGGGCGTTGAATTGCTGTTTCTTGCACTTCACCTTTTAAAAGTGCATTTTCACGGGGAAAGCTCCAGGGCAAAGCAATGAGCTCTCGGACAGAGACCAGGAAAGCCCAGACCTGCAAAATGTATGTGTGGATAAGCCCTAAGGCAGAATCCAAACTCAAAAGTAAGCCTAGCTTCAGGTAGTAATTGCAGGGGAGAAATAGTGAGTCCAGGAAGGGCTAAGCAGCCCCCATCTCCTTTTGCTGATTCTTGCCTACAAATGCCCCTCTCATCACTGCACCCTGGGAGGCTTAGGTTTGGGTGCTCTCCCTTACTGAGCTCCCAAATGCTGAGTCCTGCCCCAGTTTTCTCCTCTTTCGCTTACAAGCGCTGTCCATTTTGGCAGGCTTGCCTCCCACCGGGTTGCCCAGAGGCTGAAAGGCAGCCAGCAAAAAGAATTTCAAACTTTTATTGGCATATTGGGCTCCTCTGATGAATAGATAAATTGGCTCCTCGTGGTATTTTGGTGTTTTAATCATATTTTTAATTAGCCAGAGGGCATCATTAGCCTCAGTGGAAACAATGGTTTGATCCATCTCTCCTGGCATGAGTCTGTACACAGCTGTGCTCTTTGAACCCCAGATAAAAGGGATGGAAGGTGTTCTCCTCCTCCTCCTCTACACTGACTCTTGTTACAGGTCCCGGAAGGCCAAATATCCCTCAGAAAGTGAATACCTAGGAGGCCTCCTAAAGAGCTGCGTTCCAGCGCACTGAGTAAATCAGTGGCAAAACAGTTTGCTACAAATGAATGTTTCCCCCATTAAGGGGAATTCTCTTTTTAATGCAGATCATTATCCAAAGGACAGAAGTCGGGGGGGGGGACTTCCTGTGCTGCCGTTAACATGTGTTCCCCCCCCCTTGTATGTATATTTGCATTGCCATTTGCCATGGGCAAACATCCTGAAGGTACATAATGCTTTAAATCATGGATGGGACCTTCCAGAGGTTGTTGGACTCCAACTCCCATCCACCTCAGTCAATGTGGTCAATGTGGCTATGATGGGAGTTGTAGTTATGGATGAGTTAATAGCCAGGTGCACTGACTCACTGCTCCACTGGGGGGCATGGGCGAATCTATCCATACTGTATTGCAGGGGTCCTCAAACTTACCCGGCTTTGGGCCGGTTCCTCCGCCACCGATTGCGCGGTGGGCCGGAGGGCGGGGGGACATGCTCCCATACGCGCACACACTCGCTTTTTCTGGCATAGCACGGCACGGGAAATGCGTTCTGCGCATGTGCAGACGTCATTTCTGGTACACTTCCGGGTTGGCGCAGCACCAGGAATAGCTTGTGCACGTGCGTATGGGAGCACGTTTTCCCGCCCTCCACGCGCGCACAAGCTATTTCTGGTGCCGCGCCGACCTGAAGATGGGCAACCACACCGTGGCACGCCAACAAGAGCAGGCAGCGGAGGTTGGTGGGGGGCACACAATTGGCTTGCACGGGCCGCATCCGGCCCCCGGGCCTTAGTTTGGGGACCCTGCTGTATTGGTTTCTCGTTTTTCTAGTATCAAATTCAGTTCTCCACATGACAAGCTGTTGCCTCACCCAGTCAGGAGACACACAAGGGACATCCATGGGGGGGGGGGTCTTGTGCCCCTGATGCTTCCACAGGAATTCACAGGGACTCAACACTTGTGGAAAATCCCAGGCCCTAAATGCTCACAGTGGCTGTTTCCTTGACAAAAGCCAAACAATGAGAGACTTCTATAGGAACTGGGAGGTTTCTGAGATTGGTACCCTTGGCTTTAGCAGTTTCCATCAGCTGGCCCATTACCATGCAATTAATCCCAGTTTTTATCAAACACTATGCTTTCTTTCATTTTTATTGTTTTAAAACATCAGCACCAGAAACGGTTTATCAGTTCCTTGTAATGAGCAGCCAGAGGCACTAGATGTCATTGTTTTCCTTTCTTAAAAAGTTTAGCTGTCATTTGCAAAGGAGATGGTGCAGACCAAATGCAATGGAACCTCAGGCTTCGGAAGTGCTCCAGAGACCGTGTGCAGATAGTTGCTTTCTTTGGGGACTTAGAAGCTGTATTTCTGAGCTGTCATTGTCTGCAGTACACATACTGCAACACTGATTTTCAGTTTTCTTCTAGGCTGCCACACTTTATGAGGTTTTTAGAGCCCTTTGGGCAGGGCCTAGAAAAAGCCAAAAAAGCACTTCTGGGTGAAAGAAGGGAATGCTGCAATAGACCTAGGCAGGTTTTGATGGGCAAAGGAACATAGGAGGCATTTTTTTTTTACACTAAATCAGACCATTGACTGGTAGTGGCTGTCCATGGTTTCAGACAGGAGCCTTTTCCCAGCCCGATCTGGAGATGCCAGAGCTTGAACCTGGGACCTTCTGCATGCCAAGCACATGTTCTCCCACTGAGCTACAGTCTTTCCTCCATGGGTATAACTTCAGATGCATATCGATGAGGTATAGAGAGGTAATGATTGGCCAAGAAAGACATATCAGGGTCATAAGGGATATGTCAATGAAAACAACAATACTCTCTTGTGATATTAGAACTTGGGGTCCTCCAGTGAAGCTGAATGTTGGAAGGTTCTGGACAGAAAAAAAGAAGGTATTTCTTCACACAATTTATCTCCTAATTTGGGGAAACACACTCTTTTTAGTTGCTGGCTTTTGACTTTGCTGATGGCTCCCACAAGATATAATAGTGGCTTGAGTAGCTTACTGCCTAGGATCTGACACTGGAGAAGCAGCCGAGAAAGGCAAAGGAAGTGGAGGCAGGGTTAAACGAGAAAATGAATGTGGGGTTGTTTCAGTTCCACATATTTAGGATTTGTTGCAGGCTAAATTAACAGGGACCCAGGTGGCGCTGTGGGTTAAACCACAGGGTCTAGGGTTTGCCGATCAGAAGGTCAGTGGTTCGAATCCCGCGACAGGGTGAGCTCCCGTTGCTCGATCCCAGTTCCTGCCAACCTAGCAGTTCAAAAGCACGTCAAAGTGCAAGTAGATAAATAGGGACCGACCCGGAAGCTGTCTGCGGACAAACACCGGCTCCCTCGGCTTATAGAGCGAGATGAGCGCCACAACCCCAGAGT
The DNA here is from genome assembly GCF_965207765.1 of Zootoca vivipara. NCBI lineage: Eukaryota > Metazoa > Chordata > Lepidosauria > Squamata > Lacertidae > Zootoca > Zootoca vivipara. Next base: position 27,168,845 of record NC_142597.1, on the reverse strand, counting down.
CGGACACGACTGGCCCTGATGGTCAGGGGCCCCTTTACCTTTACCTTACAGGCTAAATTGCAGTAAGAAAGAGGTATAATAGAAACTGTAGAGTTAGAAGATTCCTGCAATGCAGGAATCACAACTGACAGATGGCCAGACAACCTGCTTAAGAACCTCCAGGAAAGGAGAACCCACCACTTTCTGAGGGAGTCAAACAAGTCTTCCCATCAGAAAGTTCTTCCCAGTGTTTAGTCAGAATCTCCTTTCTTGTAATTGGCAGCCAGCATGATGTGTTGTTGACCTACAGCTCCCATCATCCCTGGTCTTTGGCCATGCTGGCTGGGGCTGCTGGGACTCTGGGAGTTGTGGTCCAACAACATCAGGAGGGTGCCATCTTGACTTCCACTGCTGTAGAGGAACTAGGAGGTTGGGGGAGTGGCTTCATAGAAATGATGCAACAGAGGCGCCTTCATTGATCTCCTCGTGGATTTTCAGAGGTTTCTATTAGTCAATCATCTGTTCTGGTTTCTGCCCATGATAGAAAATGGAATATTAGAATGTAAGAAATGCAATGATTTTTTTCCCTTTAACCCACCCCTCTACACACAAAAACTGAACAAAAACCTTTCACTTAAAAATACTTAATACATGAGCAGCACTTGACATTTCTGAAAGGTATACAAACATTAATTCATGAAGTGTGCAGGTGAAGTAGTGAAGTACGGGGCTGGACATGCCTTTGCAGCCTAAATCTGAGCCAAAAGTGACTGCTGTTAAGTAGTTGATGATGTGAAGTGCTCTTGATGTCTTGCGAAGTCCATCAGGTCATCTTTCCACAATTCCAAGCTCACCTAGGAAGGGAGCCCTTGTTGGCAAACATGCCGGAGACCTGAGCCAGCCGGGCTATCCTAATAGCCCTCTCCTTTAAGTACATGTTCACACCTATCTAGGGACACTTAGTACAGCATTTGCAGAGAAGTAGTTGGAAGATATGTGGTGTGTGTGTGTGTGTGTGTGTGTGTGTGTGTGTGTGTGTGTGTGTCTGTGTTGGTCTTTCTTTCCATTCCTGAAAGCAAGGTCCATGATGACCAATTCAGGCTGCCTATGGGAGTTGAAGTTTGCAATAGCCCTGGGGAGAACCACGTCTCCCACCTCACACACGGACACCGGGCTTCATGCCCTGGCAGGCTGCTACTCAGTGAGCCAAGGTAATGAAGAAGGATGGAAGAAAGGGACAGAGCAAACCTCCCTCTTCACCTCTTCCTCAATGACAGTTGTTTTCATTGCAGCTTATCAGCTCTTGGAAGGAAAGTGGGATGGTTGTCCAATAGGAGGGGCTGACTGGAAGAAGTGACTTGTTTTCTGAGCTTTGGATTGGCTTGGAAAATTTGACCAACAACCTTCCTGATTTGAGCCCACATTCCCTTCCAGTCAACCTTCCAGTGGCCACACGCTACTGGGGGTGGACCCAGGGGCAAAAGTGGATGGAGCACCAAATGTGAATTTTACCTTTGTATGGTAAAGGTATGGTCTTCTCTGTTGTAAGCAGGACTGGTGATGTTTGTGGCCCAGGGGAAGTCCTAAGGCTCAGATAAAGAGGTCTGGAGAGCCATATGCAGGTCCCTAGACTAAAGTTCCCCACTGCTGCCCTTGATGGACTTAGTTTTTATTCATACTACTATGAGTTTCTGGAGCTAGTTATTTCACAAGAACACCACCTCCAGCACTGAAGATGGAGCATAGACATTGTGGGTGGTTTTATTCTCTATGAATTTGTCAAATCATACAGATAGCTCAGCTGGTAGAGTTTGAGCCGTAATCTCAGGGTTGTGGGTTTGAGCCCCGTGTTGGGTGAAAGATTCCTGCCTTGCTGGGAGTTGGACTAGATGGCTCTTGTGACCCCTTCCAACTCTGCATTTCTATTATTCTATTACCTCTGCTGGATCAGCCTGAGGCTGTTAGGAATCACAAGTGGGGAGACTATTGCTGCTGGCCTCTGATAGCCATCCGGTTGGCTGCTGCGAAAACAGTCTGCAGGACAAGTTGGGCATTGGCTGGATCCAGCAGGCTTGCACTCATGCAGAATTCATGCTGTCAGTCATCCTCTTTTCTCTGTGTTCATTTCCACAATTTAATACCGCCTCCGCCAGTTTTAACACCTCCTTGCATAATAAACCTGGGCCCGTCTCCCCTTGCCAATTTCCCTCTTTCTCTGGAGAGATCTTAAATTTAGCACGAGGCAAGTTATGAGTAGGAGAGGCACTAGGTGGCAGAAAAGAGCCGCACAAAGCCTTGGCCTCCGTTCCATGTCTCTCTTCCCCGTATCATCATCGCTGCTAAGGACTTAGAACAAAAGAGATAAGTTGGGGGTAACAAAATTTATTTGAACGCAGTACCAGAGTCGAGCACTAACTCTTCCTCTAACCTTCGCTGTCCTCAATCCAAGAGACAGCATGCGCGGCAGTGGCAGAATTATGGGTTTATTTGGGGCCTCTCACTCTTCCGTCAAGACTCCCTCTCTCCCCTTTCCTATCTGTGTTGATGCATTAATGCTATAGCTTTGAGAGCATAAAGGCAGGATGAGCTCGAGAGGTTGTCTCTGGCTTCCGCATCTATGCTCGTGTGGCCTACTTAGTAAAGAGGAGATAGCTGCTGTGGAAAGATGATTGGAGTCCATGGAACTGATGCGAGGGGCGAGGGATGCAGAATTTATTTGTGGTCCTTAATGGTGATAGAATTCTGGACCAGTCTGCAAGAGTAAACTCAATGCAATGCCAAGGCAGAGCAGGCCAGGTCTATATTTTATTGTGTATTAGGCCAATTTGCTCACAAGGGTGTTGTCTTGGGACCATCATGCCATACAACCTATCTAGGGAGGGCTCATTGTGGTGTAGTGGTTAAGAGCGGTAGACTCGCAATCTGGGGAACCGGGTTTGTGTCTCCACTCCTCCACATGCAGCTGCTGCAGCTGCTGGGTGACCTTGGGCTAGTCACACTTCTTTGAAGTCTCTCAGCCCCACTCACCTCACAGAGTGCTTGTTGTGGGGGAGGAAGGGAAAGGAGAATGTTAGCCGCTTTGAGACTCAAATCCAAACTCTTCTTCTTCCTCCTCTTCATTGGTACAGAAGGTCCCAGGTTCAATCCAGGGCATCTCCAGATATGGCCAGCAATGTCCCCAACCTGAACCCACAGAGAGCTGCTGCTGGTCAGTGTAGACAATACTCCCCTCTATACCCCTCTATACAGTAGGGCACAAGGCCAGCCTCGGGTGTTCATGCAAGAGCTGGAATGACCAAGAGCCTTCATATTGGCTGTCAGTTTCAGTCTCCAGTGCGTCAACCTCCTCTCCCCAGCAGTATCATAAGAGGTCTCTGAGGCCTGAAAGGAAGCGATGACCCATCTAACTGAAGATTTTTCAGGAGACTTCTATTAGAAACATAAATAAATTGCAAACTGATGTGGAAATGGAGTGAACCAGACTTCCGATTGGAAAAAATAATGACCCACCTATGTGAACCAGACATAACACCAGTGCTTTTTTTTTGGGGGGGGGTGGTACTCAAGGATGCACAGTATCAATGTTAAAAGTGCAGCATTTACTGTTAAACTTCATAATGAGTATCAGCACCTCCCCCCCCCCCCCCGTTCTTTTAAAAAAGCACTGGATAAGGTGATAAATTATGGCTATGTTCTACCTCCATGGTCAGAGGCTGCCTGCCTCTGAGCATGATTTGCTGGGGATCACATGGGGTGGGCACATGGGGTGGGCATGCTTTTGCACTTAGGTCCTGTTTGTGGGCTTCCCACAGGCATCTGTTTGGCCACTGTAAGAACAAGATGCTGGTCTAGATAGAAGGTCCATTGGTCTGATTCAGAGGTGCTCCTCTTAAGTGAATAAGACAAATGCATGCAGGATCAGTCCATTAGTGGCCCCAATGACTCTGTTCTGCCTTCAGTGTTGGAGGCAGCATGGCTCTGACCGCCAGTTGCTAGAGGCAGTTCTGTTTCTCCAAGGTCCTCCTTATGGGCTTTTTTTTTTTTTTTTTTTGCCACTCTGATAACAGGATGCTGGACTAGGCAAGCCATTGCCCTGATTCCTTAGGGCCTTTTTTGCATTCCTACATTGTGCATATTCACTTCTTGGTATGCCCTCAAATGACTGACAGCATAAAGGACTGTAGCACTTCTTTGTTGTGCATGAGGTCCCAGGTTCAAAAACTGGCATTTCCAAATAGGACTGCAAAAGCTGGAGAAACCCTGGACAATACTGTGTGTATTCACATTTTTTCATAACATCCAATTTTCACATCATTTTTACTGCTTCAATTTGACCCCCATACCTCCTTCCGCCCCTCCAGGGGTTTCTACTGTGACACAAATTGACTGCATATTGTACTTATAAACCAATACTTAATTAAATCTAAAAGAAAAACCTTCAGTTAACATTTCCCATTACAAGCTCTTTACATTCATGCCAGCAATTTTAAGTCTTTACAATGGTCATTTAAATAATTCAAATATTTCCTCCAGTCTTTTTCAAATACTTTATCTTATTGGTTTCTGATCTTGCCTGTCATTTTCGCCATCTCCGCATAGTCCATCAGTTTCTCCTGCCAGTCTTCTTTTGTTGGTAATTCTTGCTTCCATTTCTGGGCTATTAATACTCTCACTGCTGTCATTGCATACATAAATAATCGTTTATCTTTCCTCAGTAACTCGCCATCTATTATACCTAACAGGAAGGCCTCTGGTTTTTTAACAAATGTACTTTTAAACATTTTTTTTAAATTCATTATAAATCATCTCCCAGAAAGCTTATACTTTATCACATAGCCACCACATGTGGTAAAGAGTACCTTCCCTCTTTTTACATTTCCAGTGAACATTTGAACTAGTTTTGTACAACTTTGTGATTTTACTTGGTGTTAAGTACCAATGTTACATTATTTTCATATAATTTTATTTCAAGGAACAGCATGCAGTAAATTGAATATCAGGTCCAGTCGTCACCGACTCTGGGGTTGCGACGCTCATCTTGCGTTATTGGCCAAGGGAGCCGGCGTACAGCTTCCAGGTCATGTGGCCAGCATGACAAAGCCGCTTCTGGCGAACCAGAGCAGTGCACGGAAACACCGTTTACCTTCCCGCTTGGAGCAGTACCTATTTATCTACTTGCACTTTGATGTGCTTTCAAACTGCTAGGTTGGCAGGAACTGGGATCGAGCAACGGGAGCTCACCCTGTCGCGGGATTCGAACCACTGACCTTCTGATCGGCAAACCCTAGGCTCTGTGGTTTAACCCACAGCGCCACCCGTGTCCTTTTAATTGTATACCTTGCCCAGTGTATCATTACCACTTTAACTTCTTCATCCTTTATATGCCATTCCAACAACAATGTATACAGTTTTTGACTGCAATTTGACATTATTGTCTAACGAATCATATTCAAACTATGATCTTTTAGTATCAAAACAATTTCTCTTATCTATATTTAAAATATCATTAACTTGGTGGTATTGTAATCTGTCATTGCATCTTTTACTTCTTCATTTTTAAAAAAAAAAATTAAATTGATTGTCTACCTCCATCAAATGGGCCCTGTATGTGGCCCATTTACCTTTCATATTTGCTTTTTTAACAGATATCGCTTCGAGGCTTGAGAGCCACCAGAGTGTTTTCCATTCCAGTAGACTTTTGTATCTATCCCATACCTCATATATTGATTTTCTTAGTATGTGGTTCAGGAATCCTATATGTACTTTAACCTTCTCACACCATAAATATGTGTTACACCCAAACCTGTAGGGGGCAGCTTTTAAAATATGAAAGGTGTGCATAGATACACGCAAACTTTCACAGAGTCTCCCTGTCTGCCTGTCTTTCTCCCTCTCTGTCTTTTCCTCACTGTCCAATAATAAAGTTACAGCACAGTGCCTGGGAACATTGCATGAGAGCTTTATCCTTATGCACTGGAGAGTAAACGTTCCAGGCCATTAAGTGCCAGCTGAAACCTACTTTGTCTTTGCACAGTGGCACGGCACAAAAGCTCTTCATCGCAGAAATTCCCAGTGTTCATCTGGGGAAGGAAGCTTTAGGTTTCAAACACACACATATGCCAGAACATGCAAGAGGGAATGGAGGCAAAAGGAAGGCAGGGGATGGAGACTGTAGGTGTACCAGAAAAGGAAACAGAGCTAGCGGGGAAGAATGGTATATCAGAAAGTGGCAGGATTGGAAACACTTGGAAACAACTCCCCTCCCCCAAAATTGGCACCTGAAGCTTTGGGGGACATTTGTTGGTGTGCTCAAAGTAAATTGTTTCAAAACCTGAAGCAGCTTTGGAATTTGGTATGCCAAGACATTCCAGGAAAGGAACATTTCAGTTGAGAAATCCGGGGACACACCTGATGATGCAATCTGGAAGGAAAAGGATCAATGGGGAGCATTTTGAGTTGATTTTCAAAAGAAGTCATAGAGATAAACTTGAATTTGTACCAATCCACTTATCCCTCCAGCCACCCACCCCGTCGGCAGTTCTTGAGATGTTGCTTGCGACATATTTTGATTGAAAGACTTAAATATCAAGGGATATTGTTGCTGTTCACGTCCCAGAGCATAAAAAGACACATGCATTTGCATATATTACGAATTTAAAGGTACTTTTTAAATGGCTCATTGTGTAGTGTTGAGGCTGTGCTAAAGAGGCCCATCTGGATACCAGCTTAACACAAGCCTGGTAGCAACACCTCATGGATAATTCGCTGGTGATACCAGCTGGTAAGCAAAACATCGTTTTTGTTTTATTTGAGGTGTTGGCAGAGCTCCGGAGAGAACATTATAATGCAAGGTGAACAATGTGACCTTCTTGCTCCTGTTTCAATTCCTGGAAACCTGTCACTTGTGAGAATGTGTGCTGTTCAAAATTACTGTGAAGACTCTCCCCACATCCGTGCACAAGGCTTTCATTCTCATGGGGAGACACCATGCCAGAGCATTGCTTTTGTGTGAAAGAGCTACCAGAGTCTTGCTATCAAATATTGTTAGGAAAAGGTGTGTTATTATGATAGCAGGGGATCTCTCAGTGGTGAGGGTGGAGAACCCCTGGCTTGCAGGCCAGGCTTGGCCCACCACTGGTCCCAGTTTTGCTTATGAGGCTGTTTCCCCCAAACCAACTGCCTCAGAGATGCTGGATAGATAGAGACAGTGTCAACCATGCAACTGAGTTCCCCATGGGTGGAGGGTGGAGAGGAACTTCTGCCAAGTAATAAAATAAAAATGCTGGAGAATATTCCAAGACAGTTGTGCAAAGTGACACTGTCCTTTTTGCTGACCGACAGAGAAAAAAAATTGCTAAGTGTTCTCTAAAGCAGTAGTTCCCAAATGTTGTGCCCCCCCATGCCTTAGCTCCATAAACTCACCCCCAGTGCCCCTTACCCAACCCTATAGAAAGCATTATCTGGAATAGCAGTTTCCACAACCCATTACAGAAGATATTCACACAAATTCAAAACAGAAACAATTCATTGCACATTTATTGAAAAAAACAACTACAATTATTTGGTTTAATTAATTCCACAAAATTGATGAGCTTCTCAATGTCCGGTAGAGCATGAGACTCTTAATCTCACGGTCATAGGTATGAGACTCAAGTGTGCATGCACACGAAAGCTCATACCAAAATATAAACTTAGTTGGTCTTTAAGGTGCTACTGAAGGAATTTTTTTATTGGGCAAAAGATTCCTTCATTGCAGGGGGTTGGACTATATGGCCTTCGTGGTCCCTCCCAGCTCCACAATTCTGTGATTCTATGAGTCTATGATAGTCATTTATACCTCCTGCCCTCCCCTGCTGCCCCCTTGCCTCTTAGCCCCCTCCCCTAGGCAACCCCACCAACCCATAGCAGCTTTGGGTCAATATAAGGCTTTGGCTAAGCAAGAAGTCCCTCTCCTTCCCTCGCCCCTTAGCTATTTCTCACCTTTCTCTGCCTGGCTTCTCCATCTGCATACCTGTGAAACTAGGATTACACCTTCTTTCAAACAGCTTCTCCATCTACAGCTGGCGCCTTGGGCATCCTTCTTCTCCCGGCCCCTGCCCCCCTCCCTTTTCTCTCTCTCTTTTACTCTTTCTTTCTTTTTTGCTACCTTCAAGTTGGCTGGTTCTGCTGCAGCTGCTTATCCTCCTGGTGCCAAGTCAGTGAGGAGTTTGCTACACACTGAACCGCAGCAAGCCACCGAAGCAGAAACGTGGAGAGTGAAGGCTTGAGAATAATCAGAGATGCCCTTGCAGGGAGACTGGGCCGTGTGTGGATTGCTTGTCTGCTCAGATATCCATCATTCAGGCCAAGCACATCTCCATTCATAGTCTGTTACACTTACCAACTCACTCAGCCTATCTGCTTCCAATAAACCCCAGGCTAGGACCACCAACTCTCTTTCTGCTACCCACCATGTCATCCCATCCTACTGTTCCAGGTGGAGTTCAGGACAAATGTCAGGGCCACTCTTGGGGGTGTTTGAGAGTAGAACCTGGATCTCAAACTAGAGGGTGGGCCCCTGGGCTTGCTTCACAGCTGAAGTCTGTAGATTACCAGTTGCTCTGAAGGGATGCTCAAGGAGGCCACTGGGTCTGTTTTTCAGTGAACTGAACTGATTCGCTCTTCCCTAAAGTGCAGCTTTGAACATTTGGTTCTTTCACACTTTGAATTATGTGCTCTTGGATCTTCTTGTCTATAAAAATGTGTAGTTTACTTTGGAACACATACAAAAATGCACATTTTAGGGAAAACTACATATATAAATATAAGCATTTTTGCTAAACAAAAAAAAAAATACATAGCCAATGGTAAAATGCATAAAACATTGGGTCCCCCCTGCGTCTCTCTGTTTGTTTGAGCAGAATGATGGAGGAATGCAGTGGAATAGTCCTACAAATGAACGTGTGAAACTGGCCTAAACTGGAAACAGACTGATGTGCCTTCAGAAAAAGGGCAAGTGACAGAGGGCATACCATAGAAGAATATAAAATTACGTGTGATGTGGAGAAAGCAGCCAGAGGGAAGCTTTCCCTCCCTTTCTCATAATGCTGGAGCTCAGGGCCAACAAGCAAAGCTGAATGTTGGAAGATTCAAGATGGAATAAAAGAGGAATGTTTTCAAACACCACAAAGTTAAACTATGGATGTTTGCTCCCGCAACATACATACCCTCCAAGTGTCCTGATCTTCCAGGGAGAGAGTCCTGGAATTATGGAAGCCATCCCGGCTTCTGATTTGATCCCGGAATGTCCCTATTTCCCAACCAATGCCACCACTGCTGAGCTCTGGGAGGAGGATGAGCTGGTGCCTGTCCCAAGCTGCAGCTGTGAAAGAACACCCTATTGCCCGTCCATGGCATAAATATAGCAGATGAATAAGCAAAGGAACTCCAATGTGATCAATATGGATGATCAACATAAGTGTGGGTAGGTTGTGTGTCAGTGATGCTCCTATCATGTCCCCTGTGATGGGAAGAGGGGAGCTGCAAAGTCAAAACAAATGGGGGATTCCTTTGCAGAAAAGGCTCAAGTTCTACTGCATTAACATACACTGTACATTATTCTGTATATTCAATTCAACAGGCTGCACAGAAGTAGCCTTAAAGGCACAGTAATAGGCAGCCCCAAATGAGGACGTAGGTATCTAGGAAGCTGTCAGCTGCATTATGCAGGGGTCAGGGACACCAGTCTCTAATCATTAGCAAAGAGAAGATTAGCAAGGGGGCTCATCGAGGGTTTGCAGATTTATGAAGGAAACTGAGCAGATTGCTGCCATTGAAGCCTTTTTGAGTCATGTCAGATTAGGAGAACGAGCGGGCAGCAATCGAAGCTGAGGCACTGCAAAGCAGGGCACTCGATAAAAGAATTTAGGTGGATCCCACCCACCCATCCGCCTTTCTACAGGCAGATTAGTTAATCTGTAGCATTGACTAGCAAAGGCAGCCGGAGAGGCAATCAGTGTAAATAGCTTTAAGATGAAGCCTGGCTGGTAATTAGAGGAAACAAATGGTATGTCATCTAAATGGTGACTCAGCACAATGGCGGCAGCACCGTCTTGTTTCCATGCTTGGCTCCTGGTCATGCAAAGCCCTTTCAATATCTGCAATCTGGAGACAAAGTATTAGCAGGGGGACAATTCAAGGAGGGGCCGGAGAGGGCTATTGATGGCTCCTAGCCATAATGGCTATACTCTGCTTCCACAGTGGGAGGAAGTAATGCTTCAGAATATCAGTGCTGGAAACAGCAGGAGGGAAGAGTGCTTGGATCCTGTGTGTGGGTTTCCTACAGGCATCTGGTTGGCCATTTGTAAGAACAGGGTGCTGGGCTGGATGGGCCACTGGCCTGATCCAGCAGGCTCTTTTTTATGTGTTCTTGATGGTGGAGTGTGAACATTTGGGGGGGGGGGTGTTACAAGAGCTAAAAATGTCAGATAATTATGGCAAAACTGGGAGTGGAAGTTGTCATGGCTGCCATTCGACCAGAATTCAGTCAAGTGAATGCAACTGGTGTTTCTTCACATCACTCTATTGGTTGTTTTAGTCTGCTACCTTTTTTTTGCATTGCTTTGATGTTTACTTTGCATTGAGATGGGTGTGAGACTTGTAACTTAACAGAATGCAACTTCCATAACTTACATTAAATAGTGTGCAGGGTCCAGGGAGTTTAATAGTGTAATAGTGACAGAAGCCAAACTGCTGCACAACAGTGATTGTAACAGGTAGGAACAAAAATGGCTGCCTTCTTACACCTCTAAAGAGTTCAAGTAGGATGCTCGCTCATCAAGTAGGATGAAGGCTCACGGGCAACAATGACACATGCACAGCCTTTGCTTGCCTTGATGTCGCAAGCGCTAGTGCTACCTCTCCTGTTCCCTGATCCAAGGGACAGTAACTTAACTTGGGACACTAGATGGAGGCAAATAGAAGATGGTTTCCCCCAAGTCCAGGTGGGCTGTCTTTTCCTGCTAAGTACAGGACCACAACTACTTTAGATATCCTTCATCCTAGCAGAAATGTTACCTGTATCGGCATTCTTCCCAGATATCCCGGGACTGATGGACCACTTTGGAAGTGAGCTGGTAGGTGCTCTTGCTACACACTTTGCACACAGAAAGTCCCTATTTTAATTCCAGGCATGCGTGGTTAAAAGGATCCCAGGTGGCTGGGAAGCTAGAGGAACACCAACAGCAAGAGCAGGCCACAGTTCTTACAGTCGGTGGAATGTAATGGGGGTTATGTGGACAGCTGTGGCACAAGGAGGGTTTCAATGCAATTTTTCTTAGGTATTTAGGTTTGTTATATTAGATAAAAGATTATATTGGCTCAGGATTAGTAGCAATAATTTTGTGGGTGGAGGGGAAAACAGTTGATATTTTGGTTGCCAAGGTGCTTGTAATAGACAAGCTGCTTTGCATATGCAAGTTCACTTCGTGATCAAAGCATGAAATGGTGCCTTGCATATGTGAGTGAGCTATCACAGAGGAAATAGAGATAAGCAACTCACCTCGACCTATCAATAGATGAAACTGTCAGTTCTGCTTTCTCCATTTCTCATTCTTTTCATCTTAAGTTTTGTTTGCCACACTCTGCATCAGTTTGCATTTTTTTTTCAAATTAGAAAAAAAAACTCTCAGCATTTTAATTTGAAATTATTAAAATTATCCTAAAATGCACATCTCTGCATGCAATTTTCCCCACATACAAGGTGTTTTCGTTTGTTGCTTTCACAAATACTTTCCCTTAACACATAATAATAATAATAATAATAATAATAATAACAATAATAATAATAATAATAATAATATATTTATACCCCCACCCATCTGGCTGGGTTTCCCCAGCCACTCTGGGCGGCTTCCAACAGAAAAATGAAATAAAATAATCTATTAAACATTAAAAGCCTCCCTAAACAGGGCTGCCTTCAGATGCCTTCTAAAAATCTGGTAGCTGTTTTTCTCTTTGACATCCGATGGGAGGGCGTTCCACAGGGCGGGCGCCACCACCGAGAAGTCTCTCTGCCTAGTTCCCTGCAACTTGGCTTCTCACAACAAGGGAACCACCAGAAGGCCCTTGGTGCTGGACCTCAGTGTCCGGGCAGAATGATGGAGGTGGAGACGCTCCTTCAGGTATACTGGACCGAGGCCATTTAGGGCTTTAAAGGTCAGCACCAACACTTTGAACTGTGCATTTTTATGCAGGTTTGTGTGGGGGCAGGGTGAAAATCTGCATTGCAAAATTTGGAGACACAGGATTTTTGAAGGATAGCTGTTTTTAATTTGGTACACGTGCTGTTTTAGGAAGCAGGCACCAAGTACCGTCAGTCCTCATTCAAATATGACATGAACTGAGTTTGCCCCACATCTTGATCTTGAGAAATATGGACCAATCCTATACATGCTTACACAGGAGGAAGTAAGTTGAATACAATAGGGTTGCATTGTTAACCATTGCAGCACACTGCCTTTGCAACCTAAGGGCCAAACTACCGTAAATGTTCTCTAGACATGAAGAGTGTTGCTTAGTCTCTTGGTTTTTCTTTCTAAATTACAGCCACATGGTGGTGGTGACAGTGGGCCATACATAGCTCATGTAAAATGGTGGCTCATACCTTTCCTTCTCATTACAATCAGAACCACCATCCCTAACCTGTATGAGCCTTCGGGAGGATATCTCCATTGGTGCCAAGAGGGATTGTTCCCTAAGGCTTCTAACTATGCTTGAGGGTTTGGGTCTGATTCTACAGGGAAGGGAAGAGGTAGGTCCTCTTTCCTTGCATGCTGTGCACCCTTTAAGAATTCACCCCCATGCACACCTCTCACGGAGGAACACAATAACAGGATTCTTAGCTTCATGCTATGTACACAGTACCTAGCAAATGTCTAGTTCAGCCTTGCCAGAGCAGCTGCCTACAATTTTGTTTTCATTCTTGATGCCTTCCTCCAATTTTCCAAGAAACCTTTTTTAAAAAAATTATTAAAAGAAAGAGGAACAACAGCAAAACAAAAAACAAAATGAAAACCTCACACAAACAAAACTCCTTCGCTTGTGAAAAATGTCACCTTCATACCCATGCTGATCCCAGTGCTGAGCAAATTTGTCTGCCTGGGTGACCACTTGGCAGATGGCAACCTCAGCTGGGACAGAGTGAAATATCAGCTGGAAGCCTTGCAGGGAGGGGGAAGCAAAGCAAGGCAATAATAAAAATGAAACCTGTGGCTTCTCAGAGCTGGAGCCAACACCTTTTAAAAAGTCTGTATATATAAAGGTGATGATAGATAGATAGATGATAGAGATGATATAGATATAGATATATAGATATAGATGATATAGATATAGATATAGATGATATAGATATAGATGGGGTATCCATCAGGGGAGAGGGACTGGTTCAAAAGAGGGCAGTTGTTGCTTGAGGATCCTTTTGCAGCTTGGGAATGTGTGTGAGATGATGGCCCAGTAGCCCAGTTGTGTGATATTTGGTTTCAATTAGAGTTGGGTTTTATCAGGAATGGGGAACCTGTAGTCCTCCAGATGTTACTGGACTACATCTCCCATTGTTCCTGATCATTTGCCATGCTGACAGGGGCTCATGGGTGTTGAAATCCAGCTACAGGGCCGGCCCTGTTCTGAAATATTTGGTATTAGGAGGACCAGCAAATAAATTAGAGTGTAGGTTGCTGTATTATACTTAGTCAAACCATGGGTCCATCAAGTCCAGTATTGTGCACATTTAACTGGAAGAAGTTCTCCAGAGTTTAAGGCAGGAGCTTTTACCAGCCCCACCTGGAGACACCAGGGATTGAACCTGGAACTTAGACATTCTACCATTGATCTATGGTTCTTTCCTAATGCACCACTGTAATGCAAGTTTGAATGGCACGCATTGTGAGATTGGAGGAGGGGTCTTGTTATATGAGGCAGGTGCTAACCTAAGGAGCAAGAGTTGGAGTCAGAGAGATTGATGTGGTTGATCTGTTGAGCCTAGATCTGAGCTGGATTTTCTCAAATTTGTTGATTTCTTTTTTCAGAAATGGTCTGTGAATTTTCCACACACACACCCATCTCTTGGAGAATGTCAATTTAATCTTCAGGGTTGTTGTTTTTAAGTGGGAAGCATCCAAAAGTGGTGCCTCCACTTGCAGAATGAAGTGGTGCGGTCTGTAGTACCATCTCTGTACACCACTTCATTGTGGACCCATTTTCTGTGGGACCAAACTTCTGAGCTGACCTGCTCAGAAGTCATGCTGCACAGCCCCCCCCCCCAGTCTCTTGTAGGAGCAATTGTAGGAGCAATTTCCACTTCAGAAGAGCCTACCAGATCAGCCAATGGCCCATCTAGTCCAGCATCCTGTTCTTCTCAAAGTGGACACCCAGATACCTGTGAAGAACCCCAAGCAGGACCCACACACAAGAACCCACACCCCTTGTGTGCTTTCCAGCAACTGGTATTCAGAAGCATTACTGCCTCTGTCTGCATAGGCAGAGCATAGGTATCATGGTTAGTAGCTTTTGATAGCTTTCTGCCCCTCCTTGAATTTGTCTAATCCTCTTTTAAAGCCACCTAGGTTGGTGGCCAAGATGGCTACACTTTGCTTCCAGGGTTAAACTGTAGTTGAATTACGAAACTCACACCCCCAGGAGGCAGTGAGTTTCGTAATTCAACTACAGTTTAACCCTGGAAGCAAAGTGTAGCCATCTTGGCTTGTAGCCTTGCTTTTCCTTTCCTTACCATGGAGGCTCCCTTCCATCCTTCCATTCCTAGGACGGCCTTCCTTGGGTAATTTTCTATGATTCACAGCACTTTGGCACTTGTTAGCTGGACAGATGGAAGGAAAGACAGTGAGTGAGGATAAACTGTTTTTTAATTACTTCCTGGAAGAGTTTGCCAGCAGACTCTCTCTCTCTCTCTCTCTCTCTCTCTCTCTCTCTCTCTCTCTCTCTCTCTCTCTCTCTCTCTCTCTCTCTCTCTCTCCACCCACCCCTTCCCAGTTGTTCTTGCCTGTCCCCCTGGCTTACTGTGGCTTCCTTTGTAATTGATTAGGAGCAGAGAGCAGCAGAGGAGAAGCTGTGATTGGGTTGGGGAGCCCAGCTGCAGCTGCCACAGCATTGCCACTTCCCTGGTGACAGCCTGCAAAATCACAGCCAGTGTGAGAGAGGGAGCTTGGCAGTTGCAGCTTCTTCTCACCTCTCATCATGCCATCTGAGGAGTCTCCCTGCCTGCAGAAACACAGAAGCCTCTGCATGGAGTTTCTGTCTCACATCCACACATCCTCAACCCCACCCCCCTTTTTTGCAAACTTGCCTCTTGCAAACTTGCCTCTTGCAAACTTTGTTTTGCAAACTTATCTCCTGAGAGACCAGGAGACAAAATTATGGAGGCGTGGGTGGGTTTTTTGGATTTTTTTATCCCTCCTTTTCTCCCTTCCTCTCTTTCTTTAAACTTGTTCCATTTCTTTACTGTGTTTTGCTCTAAATTTCACTCTCAATAGGCTTTTCAGTTCTTCAAAATGGCCCTCCTCTCTTTGAATCTTGCTGGTATTCTCATTATTATTATTCCATACCCACCCTTCACCATAAGGTCCCAAGGTGGACTTCAATATAAAAAAAAAACAAGTTCAACAACACTGTTAGGTAGGTAGTGGCATAGCATGGGCTGCCAGCACCCTGGACAAGGTGCAAAAACAGGGTAGCATCACCATGGGGAAGGGTGCTGGCATGTGGCCATGCATCTTCCGCCCCCATTTTTAGCACAGCCTCTGAGATCACTCACGTGGTCCAAGGCCTGGCTGCAACACCACCCACCAAGAAAGGTGAGCGGACCTACTGATAGCCCTCTCCTTCATGAATTTGTCTAATCCTCTTTTAAAGTCACCCTACTGGTGGCCACCCCTGTCTCTTGTAGGAGCAATTTCCACAGATGCATGAGGGAGTACTATCTTCAAGCAGTGGAGAGGGTACAGAGTCAATGAAATAGCACCCCCACGTCCATTACTTTTAGTATTCTGTTGCCACTAATGTGACATCAGTATACCTCCCCCCTTGCCCCCCCTGTTTTGCCTTGCTCTGAGGGAGGGAAGAGGAACCTTAGAGGAAGGCATCTTTGGGATAGATGGCCTGAGAGAGTGTTAGTACTGCCATCACTTTTCTGGGGCAGCTAGACATTCAGTTTTGAAATCAATTAAAAGTTTATATCTGTGACGTCACTGTGATACTTCTACTTCCTTACCTATACCTCCGTTATTTTCCATTTCTGCCGACAGCCTTCAGTTTTATCCTCCCCTTGCTGACAGATGATTTCACCGTTGGCATGATCTTATTAACATTCCCTTCCACAAACCTCCGCCGGTGTACCTTTCTTCCCCTCTTCTCCATCACATAAAAGTGTTACGTTATACCCTCAGATTCCCACACTGCATCGTCTTCATTTGATGGTGAGCCAGTCGGGTCTCCTGGGATCAGCACTCTGCCTAATATTGCGTGACTGGCCTTGTTCTCGCTCCATCAACTTGCAGGAGTTGGGACATGCCGAGACGGCAGGGAGCCTGAGTCTGTTTCGGTGCAATAAAAGTAGAATCCCTGTGTGTTCTTTTGAGATTTCCCATTTCATAGAATCATCAAATCGTAGAGTTGGAAGGTACCCTCAAGGGTCAGCTAGTTCAACCCCCTGCAGTGCAGGAATCACAGATGACCATCCAATGAAGGAGAGTCCATCACTTTCCAAGAGAGTCTATTCCATTGTCAATCAGCTCTTGCCCTCAGAGAGTTATTCCTAAAATGTTTACTTGGAATCTCCTTTCTTGCTATTTGAATCCATTGGTTTGGATTCAGCAGAAAGCTGGCTTGTTCCATGTGGCAGCCCTTCAGATAGTTGAAGATGGCTATCATATAACCTCTCATAAGGACTGAGGAATTCTGGGTAAAGACCATCTCCCAATTTTCTGGTCAGGAATTGTTGCCAAGCAAGATGGATCAGTACTGTTTAGGTAGGGATTGGGGAGAAATTCCACTCAGTTTGCATTTAAAGGGAAACCTACCTAATTTGGGCTTTCCAAAATCACACAGAAACTGAAACACAGCCACCCTTCAAAACCCACATTTCTTGAGATTTTGTGATGCAGTTCTCTGGTCAGGGTATGTGTGCAACAATGCATATACTAGGTGATAGTGTTCATCAAAATGCATGTGTTAGCAAAAATAACCTGTGAAAATGTATCATGTGAGGGGAACTTGCTCTGCAAAAATGTGAAGAAGAAGAAAAACTATAATTGATCCACAACAGTAAACTGGGAGTTGCTTTCTGGTCAGCAAGCTAAAATTCAAGGGTACCAGGTTGGATCAGCTTGCCGCAAAATGGAATGAATCCCTCTCCCTGCTCGGAAGACTGCTTTGAAATCTGAGCATGTGTGCTTTGGGAACACACGGCCAATAGCTTGACTGCGAATCTTTGAAGACTAGTGGCTTATAAACTCATCAAACTTTCCTTCCCTAAATTCCTCATGTCACAATCCCCCTTGTAGCTGATTGAGAAGTGCAAGGAGAGTGGGGGCAGGGACCACAAGCTGCCGGGTGCGTCAAAAGATGGGAGCATAAAGCAATCAAAGTTGTTTTACTCTCCCCACGTCCCTCCGATGTGAGCTGGTGATTGCCAGGTGCAGAGATGTCTAAAAAAAGACTCCAATGCTCCCTTCGTTTATTTTTAATAAAGTGACAGATGAAAAAAAGGTTCATTTAAGCGCTAGTCTGTACAAATCAATGATAGCAGCTGTCCTTCCCATGAAGAAAGCTTGATGCAAAGGTAGCAGCTGGCGGGGTGCGTCAGAGGTGCCAGGGGCAGCTGGGATGGTGCCCCTCCACACGGAAGCAGCATTGGCATCAAGGTTCTAAAGAGAGGAGATGACTCAGTTGGGGATCCGTTGGGTTGGCTGCGGCACCTCTGCTGAACTGCGGCCAACCTGAGCTGGCTTTGTGGTGCACAAGGCCTGCAAGAACTGAACTCACTTTTTTGACCTATGCCAACCGTTTGAATGGGATGGACCTCACCAAAACACTGTTTGCTTTGTTTTTGACTGAAATTATATCAGTTGCTTCATATGGTAGCCAGAGACCCTTATGAGTGAAGCACATAATACAAAATAATGGATTCAAATGAGAAATGAGATTCCGACTAAATGTTAGGGAGAACTTTCTGATGGCAAGAGCTGCATAACAGTGGAATGGACTACACAGGAAGGTGGTAGCTTCTCCTTCATTGGAGCTTTTTAATCAAAGCTTGGATGGCTGTCTGTAGTCATTAATTTGGGAAATATCACATTGACTTTGTGGCCTTGGATATGCAGGTTCAGGTCTTTGTTTTGCCATGGATGCATTCTAGATGGCCTTAGACAAGTGGTCTCAATCTTGAAGTGGTGTCAGAATGTATTATGTATCATCATGCAAGATTTATGGGTGCAGAGATGCCCTGCTTCAGGTCTTCTCAGGGCTACTCAAGATCTTTGTAACTAGAGGTATTAACAATGAAGTTGAGAGCTTTTTCCAGTTGTGCTTTATTTATTTGATTCATACCCAAGGAAGTGTCTCTTTCCATACCGGGGTGGGGGAATACGAACCCTAATTTCTCTGGGTTTTATCCAACATTTTAAACTGCTGCATCACTCTGACTACCTTAGCACACTCTAGGATTATCACAATAGAGAAAATTCAGGAATTCAGATGAACAATTTTGTCCAGAGGTGGGGAACTTTTCCCAGCCCAAGGGCCACATTGTCCTCTGGGAAACCTTCTAGTGGCCACACACAAGTGCTGGGCAGGGCAAGTGCTGGGGGAGAAACAAATGCAAATCTTGCCTTTGTGAAGTAGGCTAATTTCTACACACTCACACAGCACTCTCTATCCTCCTTTTAGGGAAGCAAGAGGGAATATCAGAGTTAAGGGTCTTATCCAAGACAGGCAAATGTGGCTTCAAAGAAGAGCTGGCGGGACCATGGCCTGGAAAGAGTCTCAAGGGCCAGATAGAGATGCTTCAGAGGCCTGTATGTGGCCCCATAGCCTGAGCTTCAACATTCCTGGTATTTACAAATAGACTATGTATGAGTCATAAAGGCATCCTGTAGCCAAGACTCAGGTTTGTTTGTTTTTTTAATTTTGTGCCTGCCTATGCCCCCAAGACACACTGCTCAAAAGTTTACACATCTTCTATTGCATTTATTCTTTGGATAAAGGAGAGCTTTGTTTGCTTCCTAGAGCTTTTTCTCCCTGGCATCTTTTGCAAGCAATGTGTTCTCCCTAGGAAATTGCATATACTTTTTATATACCCAGCTAACACATCCACACCAGTTAATTAAAGGACCAATACCCAGGTGAAACCATGCCTGGATTGTGGGGGCTGAATAAGGACTTAATAGCTGTTGCATATCTTGAGACATGTAACCAACCATAGATGGCCTCAGAAGCCTCAATCCAGAAGAAGCACTGGGGTGGCGTGGGGAATGATCGATAGTTATTTATTAAAGGTGGAATAGCTACCTTGTTAATTTTAAATTAAAGGCCTAGCTGGGAGATTGACAAGCCTTGATTTAAAGTATTAAAGAGTTAGCTGGCACACTGTGTGCCAGGAATCTTAAAAAACTGCTTATCTTAGCCCATTGTCGGCTGCCGAGCCTTGCGTCAGGGGCCTTTGAAACACCTGCAACTTCTCCTCTGATGTGCTGACTAAGGCCCGTGTGCCAGTGTTTCCTGAGGAAATAAAAAGCATTAAAGACCCAGCAGAAGGCTCCCTATAAATTATAAATCAGAACTTTATTGCCGGGGCCATCAGAGTCTGTGGCACCAAAAGTCTCTCTCTCTCTCTGTGTGTGTGTGTGTGTGTTGGGGTGTGTGGGGAAGCTGGTACCCTGTTGTGGCTGCCTGCCTGGATTTAAGAGAGTGTGTACAAAAAGCACATCATTTTGTTTTTCCTCCGTATGTACAAGCAGAGATGCCTGGCAATGCTAGTCAGACATAAGAATCAAAGCATGTGTGGAAAGTGAGAAATAGGGGCAATGGAAGGATTGCTAGGCTCTCTGCTCTGCTGCCCCCCAGTGGTTAGACAATTGAAGACCCTCCAAGTGACCCTATTTTCCAGGGATAGTCCTGGATTTACAGAAGCTGTTTCAGTTTCTGATTTCATAGTATCGTGGAATTGCAAAGTTTGAAGGGACCACAATTTGATTCTGGAATGTCCCGCTTTCCCTTAGGATGTCCCTGTTTTATATGAGAAATGCTGGAGGGTGTTGGAGTTATGCGACCCTTGAGCCAAGGAGATAACCTTTAGAAGACACCTGAATGCAGCCCTGTATAGGGAAGGTTTTTTAAAAATGTTTTTAATGTTTTTATATATGTTGGAAGCCACCCAGAGTGACTGAGGCAACCCAGTCAGATGGGTGGGCTGCCATTATTATTATTATTATTATTATTATTATTATTATTATTATTATTATTATTTCATCATCATCCCTATTTTCATCAGAGGAATATTGGAGGATATGCAGTTGGTGCTGCAGTTTTGGGGGGGTTCCAATACCCTCCCTGGCTTTGGGGTGACTATGCCCACCCTGGCAGCCCACTGGCTTTGGGGGGGGCAGGGATTGAAACTATGAAACTGTTAATGAATTTAAGAACCAGAAATGTGTTTGTAAGCAAGGTGGGGGCTTCAACTCTGGGCTGGATGAAATGTAAGATCTCCATGTTGATAACCACAGGCATCACTGTCAAGATCATGTAGCCTCTAGAAGTTTATCTCAAGACATGCTTATCTCCTAAGAAAGGGAGAGGGGGAAAGGAGGAAGCCTTGTTATTGTGAAGTGTAAAAATTCCTACTCTCACCATGTGTATTACATCACAGTGAATGTGAAGTAGAACTAGAAGTGTGTTTCAAGTGTTGGGGTCCAACTTGCATCATCCACATGGTGAGAGTAAGTTGAAACACATTGCAATGCTTTAATAAATAAGTATCCCATTTGACTGGCAACTGGAGTCTGCACCTTATTGGCCACCCAGGCTGAACCCACAAAGTATTGCATATTGAACTCCCATATTTTCCCCAACAGCTTCTTCTGACCTGGTCAGGGTCTAAAAGGTTCCTAGCTGGGCTCGGTCTCGGTCTCGGCAGCCAGCCTTGACCTTTTCCACTTGGCTTCTATGCCAGTTTAAATAATTATTGCTCCTCCTCTGTCTGCCTTTGGGATGTTTCTCAGGCCCTACCTGGGGCTTGTTATCTCCCACTGCCCTTTCTATCAATACAGTGTGGGGGGAAATTCCTTCTGGGGGTTTAGTACAGAGGCTCACAACAAGTTTCCAGTTAGTCAGGCTTTATTCAGTAAAGCAATACAGGGCAGAGTCCAGAGAATCTGTGAGAACATCTATACATCATCTTATGGGACACGGGTGGCGCTGTGGGTTAAACCACAGAGCCTAGGGCTTGCTGATCAGAAGGTCAGCAGTTCGAATTCCCGTGACAGGCTGAGCTCCCGTTGCTCGGTCCCTGCTCCTGCCAACCTAGCAGTTCGAAAGCACGTCAAAGTGCAAGTAGGTAAATAGGTACCGCTCCAGCGGGAAGGTAAACAGCGTTTCCGTGCGCTGCTCTGGTTCGCCAGAAGCTGCTTAGTCATGCTGGCCACATGACCCGGAAGCTGTATGCCGGCTCCCTCGGGCAGTAAAGCGAGATGAGCGCCACAACCCCAGAGTCGTCCGCGACTGGACCTAATGGTCAGAGATCACTTTACCTTTACCTATACATCATCTTGGTTGTTTTATGCTCTCCCCAATCACCCCACTATCTTTTAATCCAACCATAGTCCTTGGAAACACTCATCCAATTATTTTTACTGTACATGTGGAACCCTGCTTGTACTTTATATGGATTCCCCCCCCCCACTCTGATCCTAACTGGTTCTTAACAGTTTTGTGATCAGGCCACAGTCTTACAAAGTAAAACTGACCTTAATGATAATGGGTTTTCCAGAATTTCCACAGTAGCAGACATTGTGGCAATCCCACTCTCCCAATGTTTTTGAACTACAACCTCCATCATCCTTGACCATTGGCCATGCTGGTTGGAGCTGATAGACGTTGCAGTGCACTAACACCTGGAGAGCACCACATTGGTACACCTGATCCAGATGTCTTACTGTCCAGCAACTCAAAATCATTTTGGGGGGATTAGGAGGAACACCACTGGTCTTGTATTGCACCAATACATTGGCCCATCTAGCTCAGTATTGTCTACACTGATTGGCCGTGACTCCTGAGGATTTCAGGCTATGGTCTCTCCCAGTCCAACCTGGATTCACCAGGAATAGAAACTGGGACCTTCTGAGTGAAAGGCAGATGTTCGCCTGCTGAGCTGCAGAGCTCCCCAACTCACTAGCTATGAGTACTATGGGAGAGACTGAGCAAGTATGTGAGTAAAGATGGGTTGCATTGTAATTCTTGATTTCCAGACAACCAACTTCCTTTATTCAGAGACCTGAATCTTGAAAGCCATATATATTTTACAAAATAAGGCAATCTCAGGCACCTTTGCATAATATACATTGGACAGCAGCATTTAAGGGATATTTATTGGTTTTATGGTCATTACCACAATCATATACTATATATAAACTGGATAAAATCACATTATCAACAATGTTTCGGTGAGGTCTTTTTTTAGAGACAAGTAATGTATATATAACGTCTCTGGGATTCACAGAATTAAAATCAATACATGTTTTCTTCCTGCAGATTTAAAGGAGCAGTTTGTAATCAATAGGTTATATAACATTTCTACAATCTCCTAAATTAATCTTAGGAAACATTTTCTACAACTTTGGGATGTCCACTGCAAATCATGACAACTCTTATTCATAACAAATATCTCTTCCTTGGACGATAGCAATAAAATTGTTTTGGTCGCAGGACAAGGAGTCTTCAATCAAGGCAATATCATATCATTTTGAATTTTTCCTCCTCCCCTTAAAATCATGTGTGTGGATGGGAAGATTTTGCTTGTGTTTCAACCTGAGGGGCAGAGGAAAGGGAGAACTGAATTCTTATGAAATGCTATTGCCTCTAGTTTTGAGGTGTGAGTGCCACCATTTACATAGCCAAAATGGCACCACTACAGGCTGGGGGGAGGGGGGGCTCCCAAGGTTTGCGGTCACACCACAGATCTGCAGGGACAAAGACTCTAAGGGGATAGCCTCTCAAAAGAGTTACTTGAGAAATGAGTGTAATTGCTGGCCAATGAAAGCTGAGTGGTTTGGGGAAAGGAGGGCAAAAAGCTGGGTGGGTGAAATAATAGAATGGACTGTCATGGAGGACAGAACTGACTGAATGGACCAGCAAAGAGAATAAATCCAATATTTGATTGCAAGCCCCCCTTGCAAATATCTAAGAGGTGTCACTGTCACCTCTTAGTGCTCAAAGGGAACATGACACTACAGACTTCTTTTTGGTCTCTATCAGGCATCCCGAAACTGCAGCCCTCCAGATGTTTTGGCCTACAGCTCCCATGATCCCTAGCTAAGAGGCCAGTGGTCAGGGATGATGGTAATTGTAGTCCAAAACATCTGGAGGGCTGAAGTTTGGGGATGCCTAGTCTATATCATGACAAAAGACCAGAGGTCTAACAGGTGTAGGAGTCAAATGCATAGATACCAATTGTATAAATCCCAGCAATGGACAAATCTGACAATTTTGCTTTATCCCCATTCCCCCCCCCCCACAACCTTAAGTTCAGTTCTCTACCTTTCCACATCAGTTTGTTATTCTTTTGAGGGGAATCAGCATTTTCATTTAGTTTTCTCCTAATATACACATATTTGCATGCCCTTCTACCCATTATGAATATTTCTGCTGTACAATTTTCTCTACTATAATGCATTTTTGTATGTTATCTTTACAAATGTATGGATTTTTATCCACACGCTACCCCAGTATATGCATTTTTGTACATATTACATGGACAGAGAACTGCCTTGCAAAATTCAGAAAGCTGTAGATTTCAAAGACTGGCTGTGTTTTGGTGTGTGTATTATTTCAGACAGTGCAGATTAGATAGGTTCACATTTAAATGTGAACTCAACTGAATTTTTCCTGTGTTCCTAATAAATACCTAGGGTTTTTGTTTGCTTGTCTGGGAAATAGTTATTCAGTGCAGGGCAGAAGTGGCTGGGGTGGGGGTATGGGAATTTTTATTGGGGAAACAACAGAAAGGGGAAAAGTTTAAAATAACCCCTCCCCATAGTCCCTGCTCCAATTAATTTTGTGCTCATCATGGCTGCAACTCAAGGAAAACCACTGATTCTATATGTATATATATGTATGTATGTAGCCAACTGCTGCCTTTTTATATATATTTCAAGGCTTTTATATGTTATTTTCTCTTTTATGGTTTTATTTGCATAATGCCTAATAAAGGTTTGATAAGTAAGTAAGCAACTCATTTTAAAAAACAAACACCAGGAGAACCAGTCCCACATAATGCAGTTCAGCTCTGAAGTATAAGCCAGACCTGTGCTCGCCTGCTGTGCAAGGCATATATCTATCTATCTATCTATCTATCTATCTATCTATCTATCTATCTATCTATATCTACCCACCTACAGTGGTACCTCACAAGACGAATGCCCTGCAAGATGAATTTTTCGCAACACGAATGCGTCTTGCGATCTGATGGTGACTCGCAAGACAAATTCATTTTGTGAAAAATTCATCTTGCGAATCACGGTTTCCCATAGGAATGCATTGAAATTTAATTAATTCGTTCCTATGGGCAAAAAAAAAGAAATTTCAATGCATTCCTATGGGAAACCGTGATTCACAAGACGAATTTTTCACAAAATGAATTGACTCACGGAACGAATTAAATTCATCTTGCGAGGCACCACTGTATCTATCATCTATCTATCTATCTATCTATCTATCTATCTATCTATCTATCTATCATCTCCTGGCAGCATTTGAACCGATGCCTTTAGGAAGCCTTGAGCTTCCAAATCCTGGCACCCAGAACCACTGAGAATCACTATGTTGGGCTGCATTTTTAATGTATATATAGGTGCTCAAGGCTAAGATGTGGTTTTGAGCTCCTTATCCGGGCCCTTTAAAGGCTTCCTGTGCCAGCAGCATGACTTGAATAAGCTCAGCATTCCTCCAGGAGGAAAAGAAAAGGCAGTCCTTAACTGCTACTGTTTATCCGTTTCATTCTCAGTTCATTATATGCAGCTTCAAACACAGACAGCATTCACCTAGGTCCGTTAACGGAAAATAAAGATCACAGCCAGAGGCACCAATTGTTCCCATCGCCTGCACATAGAATTTTTGTGCACTGTACATGCACAATGCGTGTGTTGCAAGCTATTTCATTTTCTTTAGCAACTGGAGGAGAATTGGCCCTGTGGCACAGGGGAAGCATCACCTTTATGAAAGTGACCCCCAGAAAGCAGGGAAAGTTCAGTTTCCCTCCCGACCCCCAGATAAGGAATGTGAACAGCTTTCACCTTGATTTTCACAAACGTTTCCACACTGCCATCCATTCCTGTGATCTTGGATGCTCACAGGCAAGCTGTGCATGTGGTGGGATTCTAGCTTCTCCCCCAACACACACACCCTATGAAAAAAAGTATTTCTCAAAGCTAATAGGGATGATTCAGAAATTTCATGTCTGCAAATTCTGATGCATAGTGAACTGACCTGTAAGTAGGGCTGGGGGATGATTTTGATTTAGTTTTCATTCAAAGCCAAATTTAGCAAATTTGCACTTTTCCAAAACAATATGAGGTCAGAAACAAAGATTAGGTTAGCTGTAGCTTAGTGGCAGAGCACCTGTTTTTCATGCAGAGGTACCTGGCATATCTAGGTAGGGTTTGAACTAACTCTTGACTGTAAACCTGAATAGCTGCTGCCGTTCAGTGCAATTAATTGTGTGTTGCATAGACCAATGGTCTGACTCAGGGCTTATCCACACTTAGCTTAAACAACTTAGCTTAATATGCAGGGCTGTGCATGGAAAGAGCAGGGAAAAAGGTAAGTGTGGATAAGCCCTCGGTATAAGACAGCTTTCTGGGTTTTGGGTAGGTGCCCAGCTTTCCTTTGTTTTTTACATTGTGGGGTTCCCATTCAAATGTATCCGCAAGGCTTCCCTGTGCTCTCTTCCAATGAATTAATTGCTCACGGCCCCAACACCCAGATCTTCCCTCTCTCTTCTTGATGTAAGAGAAATCCTGCTGCAGGCCTGTGCTCAGAGCCCTGTCGGGAAGCTGTATAAAACCCTATTTAATAAATAGGTTAAGTTAGCAACGCCTGCTTGAAGTAACAGTTCAGCTGAAGACAGCACATTCCCCCATGTGTCTATCAGACCCATGCTATCGGTTTGTGTGTACATGTAGGTCTATTAATCACGGAACCCTATTTATTCTTCCAAGTAGTCATTGAGATGTCAAACAGTGCTTAGCCATTCTCTCTCTCTCTTTTCTTAATGTTGGTCTTGGGGAGGGGGCTTTTTCATGCAGGCACCGGGTATGTTTCAGGATGTGGCTTGTGAAGCTGTGTGCGGATCAAATTAGCCAAACCACCGTGATGACTTTCATCAAATTAAAGTGGCATCTGAACGACAGCTGCAAATAAATGGATGATATCGTTGAAACACCAGGGGGTGGTTTACTCACAGCTTCTACAAAGTGGTAAACACGATGTCTGAGAGATGCCTTGGGGAGGAACCCAGAGCTAACCAAAAGCCACAGTTGTGTCAAAAGGATCTGATAGCCAGCAGCTCTGTTTGCATTTCAAACCACTGTTGTGATTTGGGAATTATATTTCTCTCCCCCCCAAAGTCTTGCTAGAGGCAACATTTTCTGTGGCTGGGGTTTACGAGATGAATGCATTTCCCCCTATTTATTTAAGATACTTATATTTTAAAAAATGGATCAGCTAAATAAGCAAATATAGTTTAGCTGCTTTCAGGACCCCGGAGGTGAAAAACCATTGCAGATTACACTCTCATTCCCCTTCCACTCTACCCCCCCCCCATTGATCTCCAAAGTAACTGTATTTTACATGCTGACCCTGTTTAGTTTATCCTATTAGAGACCATCACTAAACAGATAAACTCATGGCTCTGTGGGTGTTTGGATTTCTGTAGTATTACTGTATCCTCTTTGGTTGTGTATTCAATGCATAAAAGAGAGATTTCCTGAACATGGTTCAGCAAAACTCTCCCAGGTGTGATGACAATTTGTACAGTACCTATTTCATCCACCAGGAGGGCATCTGTGAACAGCAACTCATTAGCTGTGCTGGTTGGGGTTAATTGGACTAGCCGGTCAACATCTAGAGGATGGCAACAAGCTCCCCTTCCATTCTTCAGTTTTCCAAGATCATAGCTGTAGAAGCTGATTATCAGATCAAGAGGCACCAGTGGATTAGGGCTCACAAGGGCAGTATTTTCTGGGATGGAGGACCCAAGAAAGTTTGACTTCTGGAGCAGACTAGGCAAAACTTGCAGATGTTGAACAGTCTCGATTCTGCTGAGTAAATATTTTGCAACCATCTCTTATGGAGATCTCTCTGGGTTTATAGTTACTTCATGGTTGCCCCTGAATTTTAAATTTTGGCAGCTTTCTTACAAAGGAACACTTCTTTTATTCCTGCAATTTTCAGACCAATTGCTCGCAAATCATTCTGGAAGATTAAGTGGCTCCTTTTTTATTACCCCAAAACTGCTTCTGTGGGAAAACTGCTATAGCTGCCCATTGTGAAATGTGACAAGACTCATTCTCTACTAAGGGGAAACATTGCCTTCATATTCCATCCAGTCCTGCCTCAAAATAAAAAGGTTATGCCCAAAGAACAATTCACCCATAATTTGACAGATTTTACCAGCATTGAGTGTACTATTGTGACTGAAAATTTCATCCACTTCTGTCAAAAGGGGGGAAAGGTATAGCCATTAAAAACAACAACAAAACCTTGGGGAGGGGAGGGAAAGGAACAAATCATGAACCTGTAATGGTATATCTGAAGGAGAGTCTCTACCCCCATTGTTCAGCCCAGACACTGAGGTCAAGCTCTGAGGGCCTTCTGGCAGTTCCCTTACTGGCAGGGAACCAAGCAGAGGGCATTCTCGATTCTGTCAGATGTCAAGGAGATAAAGAACTACACAACTTTTAGAAGACATCAGCAATTCATCTGGAAGGGGTTTTTATGTTTGATGTTTTACTGTGTTTGATGTTTTAATTTGCTGGAAGCTGCCCAGAATGCCCGGGGAATCCCAGCCAGATAGGTGGGTATAAATAAAAAATATTATTATTATTATTACTATTTATTATGGCTGCCCTTGTGGAAAAACAGCTGCAGGTATCCATCTGAAATTAGGCATCAAAAGGGGCAACCATGCCTACAAAGTTTGTTTGTTCAATTCTGGTCAAAATATAAAAAAGAGACTGTTCTTTTTTTTGGAGTTGCCTAATACAAATGCCTTTCAAAATATTTGCCCATAATTTGTTAGGATTTATCCATTCCAGAACAGTTACTATGACTGCACATTTTATCTATTCCTATTATAAGGATGGAAATCATTGTTGTTTTTTTCTTCTCCAGTCCTGAAGGCGATGGGGGAGCCACAGCTTAAGAAGCACCTATGACTGAGGCAGGCTGTTCTCCAAAATGCCAAATCAAAGACCAAATCTAATCTTGTAGTCAATGCACATTCAGTGGCTACTGGCAAGAATGTCTCTGCTCTGTCTCCAGGAGTTGGAGGTGTTATGCCTCTGAATACATGTTCCTGAAACCAGAGAAGGGAAAAGTGATCTTGTGCTCAGCTTCCCGAAAACATTTGGGCAGCCACTGTGAGAACTGGATGATGGACTTGGTGGTTCATTGGCCTGATCCAGCAGGCACGTCTTATGTTCCTGTAAAATGTAGAATCAGAGAATCCAAACGTTGGAGGGTTCCTCAAGGGTTATCTAGTCCAACCCCCTGCAATTCAGGAATCTCAGCTAAAGCATCCATGACAGACGGTGATCCAATCTCTGATTAAAACCTACAATGAAGGAGAGTCTACCACCTCCGGAGGGAGACCGTTCATTCCACTGTTGAACAGTTCTTACTGGTGGAAAGTTCTTCTTGATGTTTAGTCAATTCTACCCTCTGGAGCAGGATAAAACAAGCTTGCTCTATCTTTCATGTGACAGCCTTTGAAGAGGGCTTTCATATCTCCTCTCAGTCTCCTTTTATCTAGGCTAAACATGTCCAGCTCCTTCAACCATTCCTCATAAGGCTTGGTTTCCAGACCCTTGATCATCTTGGTTGCCCTCCTCTGCACACGTTCTAGTTAGTCAATATCCTCCTTAAATTGTTGTGCCCAGAACTGGACACAGGACTCCAGGTGTGGTCTGACCAAGGCAGAACAGAGTGGTACTATTACTTTCCTTGATCTAGACACTGTACTTCAGTTGATTCAGTCTATAAGATATTCACCAGCTCTTAATTTTTGCAGACTTCCCCTCCTACTCAAGTCAAGATCAACTAATATCAAATTTACACTTCTAGATGAATAACCTCTCTTTTCTATGCCTGTTCTCAGACACATCCAAATTGCAAATGGGATTGAAAGTATTTTGCCTTGAGGACATCTCTGCTAGTAATTAATAAGAGCAGTGATGAGCAACACTAACTAATTGTGTTGATGGC
Organism: Zootoca vivipara; assembly: GCF_965207765.1. NCBI lineage: Eukaryota > Metazoa > Chordata > Lepidosauria > Squamata > Lacertidae > Zootoca > Zootoca vivipara. The sequence goes on along the minus strand of NC_142597.1, from coordinate 27,139,124 downwards.
TATGACCATGAATTACAACTATTGCAATTATCAGAGTCATTATTATTATTACAGCAAATCACCACTATTGCTATCCTTGATTTAAATTTCAGGGTGGGAATCTGGTCATGGTGGAACACGCCCTGGTCCCAGAGCATGTCCATCTTAATAGGTGCGGTGCTCAGCATAACCCGCTTAGATCAGGATATTACTGCAGCACTGCTTCTGATATGTGAGAAAAGCAAGAAATACACATTTTTTAAAAGAAAGAAAGAAAGAAAGAAAGAAAGAAAGAAAGAAAGAGAAAGATTACTGGAAGGATGGTATACCAAGTTGCTTCCCTATTGCAGAATGACTTTAATAACACAACCTCAATATTTAAAGTGAGTTTGGGGGTTCCTCAATAGTTTGGCCACTTATACATTTCCAACCACAGTGCAACCTTTAGCAATTTGTAGGTAAGGAGGCAGTTTGGAGAATGATCATTGGTAGGACAACAGAACATCTGGTTGCCTTAAGAAATCCTCTAGAGTTAGATCGTGCAGGTGCACAAGCTATCTTCTAAGGGTGGAGTGGACATTTTCATCCCGAAGGCTGCATTCCCTAGCAGGCATCTTTTCGGAGGGAGGGGATCACATCCTAGTGGTGGGTGAGGCAATGAATCTGATTGTTATCTTTGTACGGTCCTGTGCAGCCACACACACATCAGCAGTTTCTCCATTCAAACAAGCATTATTACTGTTCATGGGCATGTTGATGCCAGGGGAATGGCCATAGCTCAGTGGCAGAGTTCTTGCCTTGCATGTAGAAGGTCCCAGGTTCAATTCCCCAGCATCTCCAGGTAGGGCTGGGAGAGATTCCTACCTGAAATCCCGGAGAGCCACTGCCAGTCAGTGTAGATCATGTGAGCTGGATGGACCAATGGTCTCACTCAGTGAAAGCCAATGTTCATGAGGCAAAACAAACAAACAAAAAACCTAGAGCAGTGACTTGAGGAGTGTGGTTTGAGGAGGTGATATAGCCTGAGGGCCAGAGAGAGCAGCCTGGAGGATCATGTTTGGCTCCAAGGCCTGAGATTCCCCACCTCTGCTCTAGTCTTACCTTCAGCTGAATGCATGAAGTTCAGGAACAGGGAGAGAGTTTGTGTGAGCTTGATGCCCCTGCCGATTTGTGAATTGGGCTAAAGTTGCATTTGTAACTATGTGAGTCTGAACTTCCCTTGATTAACTGCCTTGCTGAACTTTCAATATGTCGAAAGAAGGACAACAAAGGCGTCAACCACCCTCTAATTTGGCCTTTCTGAACATCAGTGCCCTACTAGAACTAAAGGCCCCAGTGAGGCTTTTTCTCTCATTAATTCACCCCATGCAATGACATCATTCAGGCTACAAGTCTCTTCACCAGCATATCGAGTATGAAAGAGCATAGCGGGAAACGTAAATTACATTCGTAAAAGGAAGAGGCCTCCTTTCGCCCCTAAACAGCGACCTGTTCAGTGAGCCAACAAACATTGATAACTTGGCAGATGTTGAAATCCAGCATTTGCTTTTATGATGAAAGTATATTTGCTACTAAAAGATGCCCTTGGGAGATGCTGTTTTCTGAGTAAAATGATGGAAATTAGCATGGTTTCGTAGGTCAAATGGAAACTTGCCACTTCCTAGATTTCTTTCCATAAAACAGAATGGTTCTGATTTTATTCATAGGTCTTCCATCAAAATGGGAAGGCTGCCTTATAGGAAATCAAATTGTTGGCCTGTCTACCTCAGTATTGTCCACACTAACTAGGAGCAGGTCCTCAAGCTACTAGCCATGATGGCTATGGTCTGCCTCTACAACTGGAGGCATCAGTGCTTCTGAATACCAGTTGCTGGAAACCACAGGAGAGTGCTCTTGTGCTTAGGCCCTGCTTCTGGGTTTCCCAGTGGGGCATCTAGATGGCCACTGTGAGAACAGAATGCTGGAGTAGATGGGCCATTCACTTGATTCATCAGGACACTTCTGATGTTCTTAGTTTTAACACAGGAGACTTTCCTAACCCTACCTACCTGTTGAGGGTGGGGACCAAGCCTGAGACATTCATGGAATGCCTGTGTTATCACTGAGCTATGACCCTTTTCCAACCTGCCTTGGTCAGAGGTACGGAATCTCTCTCTCTCTCTCTTTAACCCAAGAGCCACATTCCCTTCTGGGAAACCTTCTAAGGGCCACAGGCCACTGGTGGGTGAGGCTGTAGGCAAGAGTAGGAGGAGCAACAAATGTAAATGTTAGCATAGTACAGGAGACCACACACACATTCATCTGTATCCTCCAATCCAGGCAAGGTAGAGAAAGACTCCAAGGACATATTCCACACATTCCAAGGACACATTCTCCCACTAAAAGCAATGGCTAAGTATAGCTGCACTTATTCATATTCTGTTAATCTTCCCGTCCCCTTTTTTTCTTAGAGAGGAGTCATTCTTACCTGCTATTGCTGAAACTATGGAGTCTCATTTGTAGCAGTCATCTCTCACCCTAAGGATTCCTTCCCTCCAGCCCAGTTTGTTTGCCTCCTTCTCAGAATGCAGATCTATATGTGCTGCGAGCCAGGGGTAGCTACATGCTTTTGAACTACAACTCCCATCATTCCTGACCACTAGCTATGCTGCCTAGTGTGACGATCCCACTGCTACCACCAAAAATGTGAGGGATCCCCCCTCACTGCTTTAACAACAGAGGCTCTCCCTGTGCTTCTCTACAAACAGGAGAAAAAAACCTCGAGTGTCCAAATTGGACTTGTCTCCAGAGTAGTACCTCAGGCGCTGCGTTCGAAACCTATTGCCAGCAGTGGGGTCTCCCTCCCTGGGATCCCTACTGCTACAGTGTGCCTCTCCCTTAGGCAACTATGTGGCTCCTTCGGCTTCGCTAACCAGCCCTTTGTATGACAGGAGAAAAAGCCAACAGTTTCCTCTTCCCCAGGAAAGCTTTGTTCTCCCCTCTTTGTCACACCTCTGAAGGTACTGAGACACTGCCGAGTCAGTGAACGTTTAAGCACATTTAACTTTATTATTTAACTTATAAACATGAATTTCTTTGGTTCTTAAAAGCACATATCTTCTTTTTATTTAACACAGACTTGTTACTACAGCTCCTGCATCCCTCTCTGACACTCTACTCTCCAACCGCCAACTCCCAACTGCCAACTGCCATTTAGAATCCCCTCAAGCTCCGCCTCCCAAGGAACACCTGCCAAAACTGGGAGTGATAGATTAACCCATGATGAACTGTAGTCATCATCAGGCACTATTCCGTCACACCTAGGACCTGAGGGTTACAGGTTCCTTCCCCTACTGTAGGCAGCTGACTACTGGTGTAGTTGCATCTCACCATTCACTCTTGGCAAATGGTCATTTGCATTCATGCCAAGGCAGGCTAAAGTGTCACAGTGAAAGTCAGTTTTAAAACAACAGGAAAAACAGAGTGAAGAAATCGACCCAGGAATGGAAAGTTATCTAAACTGCCTCAATAAATGCAATTACTCCAAGTTGGTGGGTGGAACTGGCAGGCGGCGGAAATCTTTCTTTTTTTAGTTTTTACTCGGGAGTAGTGACTTTGAAGTCAATGGGATTACTCCCAATGAGATAATTTGCATCTTGTTGCCTGCAGAGCATTCTTGAAGCCATCGGCAAGTGCATCATAAATCCCATTGAGGCAAATGTGATTTATGAGCCTAAGAGGAGCTTTGGAGTGCCTGCTTTGCTTCTCTCCAATCAATCAAATCACTCCCTGCTTCCTCCCACATCTCTGCCACCACCTTGGAATACTAGAAACCAATCAGTGAGTGCTATCATTCTCAAGCATCAATTTATTGACTTTGAAACAGGCTGGGAATGAATGCTTTTAGTCTATCCAGTGGTAATGATATTCGCTGTGACTTATTACATTTATACCTGCAGTGATTCCCCCCCCTTCTTCTTCTAATTTTGCATGTTTACATCCTGCCCATCCTCCCAGAGATCTTGGTTTGATGTAGGAAGATTCATAGCTGAGTGGGGGTCCAAAATGAGGTGTCATGGTCCAACTATTACAGCAGCACTCTGCCACTTTGCCCAGCGATTGCATACTTTTGGTCTATGCTACATTGCAACACCTGGAGGAAAGGCAATGTAGCTGTAACTTCACCCTGGCTTAAGCCAGTGGGAAACAGTGGGAATAACCTTCTGACAGGAAGAGTTGTTTGACAGTGGAAAAAGGCTACCTTGGAAGGTGGTGGCCTCTCCTTCACTAGAGGCTTTTAAGCTGAGGTTGGATGGCTGTTTCTCAGGGATTATTTAGCTGTGATTCCTGCATTGTAGGGGATTATACTTTATGACCCTTGGGGTATCTTCCAACCCTACAGTTCAGTGATTCTGTTTTCTATGAATAAAATGTACCTGCAGCTCAAGTAGTTTTGAAATGGCTGCAGCACAGGGCAGCAGAAGTTTTTGGAAACTCTAGAAAGTTCTCGTACCTGAAACAGAAAGGGTTTCCAGGGGCAAGCACACACAGTTTTTAGTCTGTTCTGGAACTGAGAATGAACACTTGTCTTTCCTGCACTCTGCCCCCCCCCCGTCAACCTTTTTCTGGACATCCCTTTTTGTGTGTGTTATAAAGTGTATCGGGTGTTAAAGGCTTTCTTTTTCTCCTTATTTGATTTGGCCTCCAGAGCTCACCAAAGAGAATCAAACATTGTTTTAGTTCCAGCCTGTAGAAGAAGGAAGAAGATTAATAGATTTGTGCTGCTCAGTTCATGTGGGTATATATGTGTGCGCGAGTGAATGAGCGAGTGTGTCCATCTCTCTTTAAAACATTACCCCTTTCGGAGTCAAATCAGGAAGTGCTTTTCAGTGCTTTCTAATGTTGCAAAGAAAGTTCCCCATGGCTTGTGAAAAATATCTGTCAGAAATATTAATCCTCTTCCCGGCACGCTCAAGTCCTGGGGGCTGCAAGATTTTCCATCGCTTTTCCGTCCGACCCGACCCTATTTACTTTCTGTTGTTAAATGGTTTGCTTTTGATCTCCAAATTAATTTCTTGATGGAAAAGAAATATATGTGTGCGAGGGTCTCAGCAGATGTTGTCTTCCAGCTAAGTTTTAATTATAATCCATTTGAACCACCTCCTTGCCCCCACTGCATCTGAACTCAGTCCTACGTTTGTCAGTTTTAATTCTATCTCACATGGTCCTGAAATGCATCGGGAAACAGAGGCCTACCAAACCAGCAGCAGCTAGATTGCACTTTTTAGGAGTGCTCACACATTGCATTCATCAAGTGTACAGTCATATGATGTTGCCTTACACTAGGGGTGGAAGGCATTTTTTTCCAGCCCAAGTGGTGTATTCCTTCCTAGCACCACATGCCAGTAGAGGGTGGAGCAAGAGGCAAAGGCAAGTGGGACGCAGATTTAAACTTCACTTTTCTACAGTAAGCTGGTTTCTACACATCCTCACACACCCCTCTTTATCCCCCATCCTGACAAGATAGAAGCATTTTTTTTTGTATACTGCTTCGAGGTTTTGTGACAAGTGGTATATATGTTTTGTGAATTTAATGAAATTAAATCACTGGAACTCAATGATACATTCCAGTCAGGCAAAATTGTTTGGGCCAGCAGGGCCAGTGAAGGGCATGTTCCTTTTCATGATATAGTGGTGTGTGTGTGTGTGTGTGTGTGTGTGTGTGTGTGTGTGTGTGTGTGTGTATTAACACCCACACCCACACCCACCCACTATATATATATACCCTGCTTCCCCAATTTTAATTCGTAGTCATAAAATAAGCCACAGCAGGATTTTTAAGCATTCAAGGGATATAAGCCATACCCCGAAAATAAGACATAGTGATAGGTGTATATAATATGAGTAAATGTTTTGCAAGAAGCTTCACCAGATAGAAAGATAATATACTCATAGAATTGAACAGTTGAAAGGGCCGACTTTTGTACGTTGATCTGAAAATCACCAGACTTTTCTCTGCTGGCTTCAAGTTTAGATAAAAACAAAATGGCTGAGTTGATCTCAAGATGAGAAGCTTTAAACTTAGATTAAATGAGAACAAGGAAGTCAATATTACTTTGCCTTATTTGTTGCTACTCCTGAAAAAAATGTGGTGGTATAAGAGGAGACAGGGCCGGCTCTAGGTAGAGTCCCGGTGGCGCGGGGCGCCAGAACGCTGGGCCGGTAGGCAGGGGGGTGCTGCGCGGTGAAGCCGCACAGAAGCCATGCTGCTCCCTGCGAGGGCAGGGGCGCCGGAGCGATCTCCGCCCCTCAGCGCCAGGGCGCGTGACCTGCTCGAGACTGCCCTGAGAGGAGAGGTAAATGGCTAGTTCTTTGTCTGGCAAGTCTTTCACCCTCTGCATGTTCCCATTTCTCAGGGGTAAATTGGGCATGACGGACCTCAAAGAGGTTTGTGGTGTCATGAAGATAAAAGAGGTTGCAAATTAGAGAAGCTTTGATGCAGTGATAAAAAAGTGTCCTTTTTGTGTATGTAGATCAGTCTACCCAAAAGTGATGGCTCATGATAGTTTAGTAGCAGAATGGCTATAGATAAGACCCTGTAAGAATCTGAATTGTATGGTTGCAGTTCACAAATTATATGACCAGGGCTGTGATTAAACATTTGCATCAACAGCTACTAGCAGAGCTGGCCTAAGCATTAGACAGGGTGAAACTACTGCCTCAGGCGGTGGAAGCCTGGTAGGCAGCATGCCTGTGGGTGCCCTGCTGGCCCAGCCACCTCCTCCAGTGGCGAAGAAGCACCATCACCACCATTGGCACCAATCCTGGGCAAGATTATGCCCATTTGGGGCAAGATCTCACCCCAAATCACAAAAGATCAGCACAATCTTGCCTGAGATGGGCACCGATGGTGGTGGCACCTCTCTGCTAGCGACAGATGCAACAGAGCATGCAGCAGTGGTAGGGCAAGCAGTGGCAGAAGCAGGTGGGTGGCGGCAGAAGTGATGGCAGGAGCAGGGCAGGGCAGGACTTCTTGTTTTGCCTCAAACAGCGAAACAGGGTGTGCGGTCTCTGTCTACTAACCATGATGGCTGTGTTCTGCCTCCACAGCTGGAGACAATAATGGTTCTGAATACCAGTTGCTGGAAACCACCGGAGGGGGAGAGTGCCCTTGTGCTCATGTCCTGCTTGTGGGTTTCCCACAGGCAACTGTTTGGCCACTATGAGAACAGGACATAGCTGCCAAGTACCCCGTTTTCCCCGGGAAACCCCCGTTTTTACTTACCTTGTCCCGGTGGTCCCCCGTATCACTTCATCTCCCGTTTTTCTCTGTTATTTTCTCCTGCCGGCGGCCATTTTCCCCCCTGATTTGCCCTTCTATGGGCACCAAAAATGGCTGCTGCCAGCTTCAAAAGTCATGTCTGGAAGTGCATAGACACGACTTCTGGTGTCGGCGGCGGCCATTTTTGGTGCCCATAGATGGGCGGAACGATACCGGAAGTTGCGTCAAAGCACTTCCTGACATGCGTAGAAGCGACTTTTGAAGCCACCGGCAACCATTTTTGGTGCCCATAGAAGGGCAAAACAACACCGGAAGTTACGTCAACGCAACTTCCGGTGCCACACGGCTGCCAGTCCCGGATTCTGCAGTCCGGGACTTGGAAGGTAAGGAACAGGATGCTGGACTAGATGGGCCATTGGCCTGATCCAGCAGGCTTTCCTTATGATCTAACATTGTTGTGCAATGTGTGATATGGTCCTGAGTCACAAATATCCATCTAGGGGGGGGGCACAAAACACATGCCTGTTCAGTGTTGCAAACTAGACAAATACCAGCAGAACAGGAAACACTCAAATCAACCAAGCAATGACCTATCAATCTTTGGAAAGGTGTGCCTTCCTCCAGCCTTCTGTTCTTTTCTCTGCAGACCTCCTTTTCTACTCATTTCTTCCCCCATGGCCCTTTTCTCACTTTATTTTTTTCTTCTTCTTCGTCCTCCATAAAGTAGCAGAGAGCTTGGGGCAGTCAATTTCAAGGCAGTGGGCTGTGAAAAGCTGTTAGAATAATAGTTTATTGACCCTGGATGTGGCAGCTGGAGCTGAGGGCAGGCACAACTCTTAGCAAAACTTAATCGCCACAAAGGAGGTTTGATAATCTTTGATCGTTTTTGTGACCTTTGGGGGGCGGTTAGACTGAGGAGGAGAAACCAAACATTTGAAGCCCAGGTGGAATGCAAGCATTCACTGGCTCCCTGCATGCTTTAAGAAATTTTCCAGATAAAAATGATATATCTTAGACTGTAGCGTAGTAGCAAACTCGGAAGTGCCGACTCCATGCCCGTCACAGTCATGGCTCTTCACAGCCACACAACCTTCTAAGACGATGCAACCTCCTAAGACTATGCAGTGGTGTAGCTGTTGTCCTGGGCACAACATTTGATAGGGGTGCAAAATTTCAAACCCTGGTGCTGCCAAAATATACCGGTAGCTATGCACTTCCATTGTTGGGCTCTGTTGAAAACAGCTTCTTTATTACAACTAGGAAGTGACCTCTCCAGACAACAAAATGGCTCTTCTTTTTTTATCTCTATGTCTGTGACCTCCTGGGTGATGTGGACACCTTAGGCAGCTGAATGGGCATGTGTACTCTGTCCGTTTCCATCCCTCCCACCCTCTTCTGTGTGGCTTGGGCTCTGGGAACCCATGCTATGCCACTGAGACTACGCAATAATGCTCTTTTACATAATAATAATAATAATAATAATAATAATAATAATAATAATAATAAATTAGATAATGTGTTGCAACAATTAATGCAGATCTCTACACGTGTCAAGTTTCACTATTATTTGTGGCAGCATATACAAAGCTTGAGAATATGTCAAGGCTGGGTGCTTCTTCCCTTTGATGGGCTTCCTAGTACGGTAGTTCAAAGATCCACAATATTCTTTGCACTTCCAGTTAAAATTTATTTCCTGGAATCACCGCCACAGCCACCATCTGCAAGGATAAATGCCAGTCTTGAGCTCACGGGTGGAGGAATGAGGAGCAAATTATCAGAATGGTGTCATTATGCATGAGGTGTGTGTGGAGAAGGAATCTCTCTCTTGATTCTGAAGTGATGTGTCATAACGCATAAATTTAGATGCTGGCCATCAGCAGTTTTTTCTTCTCTCTCTCTCTCTCTCTCTCTCTCTCTCTCTCTCTCTCTCTCTCTCTGTGTGTGTGTGTGTGTGTGTGTGTGGAAAAGGCCTGGAGACAGCATACAATGGCAGTGTAAATCATTGTATGAAATGCATCTCTTGGTGTGGATCAGTGGCTGCCCACAATTTCATCAGTGCCCAACTTCACAACCCAACAGGCAAAACTAAAAATAACCTTTCCAGACCACAGTAAAAATGAATTTATTTGTAATTCACTTTCCAGGTATGCTCTGTTACAGATCTGGGCTCTCAGAGGTTTAGTTGTATATGTTAGATATATTCTCTCTCTTTTCTTAAAGGCAGGCGGGGGGGGGGTGAGGAGGAAGCACTTCATTTCACCTTTACAGATTTATTACAGCTCCTCTGGAACAGGTACTTGCCGTAGGTATTTCTTGGTGGAAATGAGTAGAGATTATGGGGGGGGGGGACTCCTGAAGCCAGTAACCTTGCCAAATGATGTATGGTCTTTGGCAAGTGGGGGAGAGGGAGGGGGAGAGAGAGAGAGACGTTCCCTCTGGAGATAACTCCAAGCGAGGAAGTGTATTAAAAAATTAAATAAAATTAATTGTTTAAATTATTAACAGCAGTGAAGAATGCTGTCCAGCCTTTGCATAATAGTATATATAGCAAAGCTGAGTATGCTACATTGCTAGCTAACTACTAGTCATATAATGCTAATTAATTCACGGATAGTTATTTTTTACATTTATGGGTGGTAGTGGGGTTGTTCCTTATAAATATATGAACACTTTTAAAAACATAACTTCTGAAAGGGAAATGGAATAATTCATGCAGAGCAGAGCCCTTGGCGCCATCATTGGTAATTAAAAGAAAGGGTTCTTCTTTTCTAGTCATCTGTAGCACTATTGGGGGGGCACTATTCTTGAAACGTTCTCGTAAGAACATAAGAAGAGCCTGCTGGATCAGGCCAATGGCCCATCTACTCCAGCATCCTGTTCTCACAGTGGCCAGCCAGATGCCTATGAGAAGCAGGAGCCAAGCACAAGAACGCTCTCTTCTCCTGTGGTTTCCAGCAACTGGGAATCAGAAACCTTGCCGTCTCCAGAAAATCACCATCATGGCTAATAGCCATTGATAGCCCTCTTCTCTTCCATTAATTTGTCTAATCCTCTTTTAAAGCCATCCAAATTGGTTGCCATCACTGCCTCCCGTGGGAGCAAGCCAGTTCCCTGGGAAAAAGGAACGACAATTAAGCCACTCTAAGAATTGTAGCTCTGTGAGAGGGCGAGGTTACTAATGACTCTCAACACCTTAACAAACTCCAGTTCCAAGGATTCTTTTGGGGAAGCAATGCCTGTTTAAAGTGGTATAATATTACTTTAAATGTAATGTGCAGGTGGCGCTGTGGTTAAACCACTGAGCCTAGGGCTTGCTGATCAGAAGGTCGGCGGTTCGAATCCCTGTGATGGGGTGAGCTCCCGTTGCTTGGTCCCAGCTCCTGCCAACCTAGCAGTTCGAAAGCACGTCAAAATGCAAGTAGATAAATAGGAACCGCTACAGTGGGAAGGTAAACGGTGTTTCCATGTGCTGCTCTGGTTTGCCAGAAGCGGCTTTGTCATGCTGGCCACATGACCTGGAAGCTATACGCCGGCTCCCTCGGCCAATAATGCGAGATGAGCGCGCAACCCCAGAGTCGGTCACGACTGGACCTAATGGTCAGGGGTCCCTTTACCTTTACCTAATGTGCAGGTATGGCTAGTGTGTGTCATTGTGCACAGCCACAGACAAGCACCACATGCATTCTGGTTCCTTGCAGCGCATGAGCCTCCGTCTGCTCACATCACATACATAATGACAATGATAGGAATTTTGAAACTCTCTCTGTGTGTTGATGTGTGTGAAAAGTAAGAGAATAATCAGAGGCGGTGCTAAGTGCCGGAGCCTTTTTTATGCCATCTTGCAATATAAACAGAGGTGGGTGGGTGGGGAGGAGTATTAAGAGAGCATCATGTGCAATCACAGACAGCAGTCAGACAATAAGGCAAACAGATACACATCATTGCAATGCAAAAACGAGGGCAGAAGGAGGGGTGGGGGTAGGGGGAACAACAAGCTCAAGATGGATGGAACAAGGCAGGTTTATCGTCGACTTAAATGCACGAGAACAGGTGCAGAGAGGAGGGAGCAAGGAGGGGGGTGGAGAGTGAAAAGGAGCAGTGATTGTATTGCAAAGCTATGGAGCTGTCTCAGCACAACTGCACGCTTTGCACATCTGTCTTCTCAGAAGCCCATTTCTTGCATTATCCATGTGATGGGAGAGCCATGTAATGACTGGGCATGGAGGGGACACACCACAAGCACCTGCACCAACTTTGGGCATGCCCCTAGCCCTGCTCCTTGGAGACCACCCACTGCTGCTGACTTCTAGAAAACAAGAACACAGGAAGAGACTGGTGGATCAGGCCAATAGCTCTTCTAGTTCAGCATCTTGTTCTCACAGTGGCCAACCAGAAACCTCTTTTGGGAAACCCACAAGCAGGAGGTGAGCATAAGAGTACTCTCCCAGCCTGTGGTTTCAAGCACAGCTCTGGCTGTGGAGGCAGAGCATAGTCATCATGTCTTGCAGCTGTTGACAGCCCTCTCATAGAATACAGTGGTACCTCTGGTTACGCACACTTTGGGTTACGAGCTCCACTAACCCAGAAGTAGTTGCTCCTGGTTGCAAACTTTGCCCCAGGATGCGAGCGGGAGGTGACATTAGCGAGAGAGCACCTCAGGATAAGAACGGTTTCAGCTTAAGAATGGACCTGCAGAATGAATTAAGCTCATAACCAAAGGTACCACTGTAATAGAATTGTACAATTGGAAGGGATCCTGAGTGTCATTTAGTCCAAAGGAGGAGTCTTAACTAATGGCACATAGTCATCCAACCTCTGCTTAAAACCCTCCAATGAAGGAGAGTCCACCACCTTCCAATTGAGTCTGTCATGCTGCCGAACAGTTCTTTCTGGGTCTGGGTAAGGGGCACACAGCACAGGCAGTTAGGTTTTGGCACAGAAACTGCTTGGGTTGCCTCTCCTGTGTCAGGAGGGAGCCTGAGAAAATGTGTCCCTGTTAATTCTCCTCAACCTCTCAGCAGCTTTCGATACTAACAACCATTAACTCATTTCAAAGGAGAAATAGCTTTATTGAGGAATGTTTGGACAGATAGTGTCATTACATAGTTTAAGCACTAGGTGGCATTAAACTTAGGCTGTTTTCACATGGCACATACTGTAATTCCATTTTCATGACTTTCCCTTAACTGTTAAGAGCCACATAGCTTTCACATGGCATAAAAGCCATTTCTGGAACTATAGAGGAATGTAGGACTTAGCCACGCTCCCACTAGTCCCGTGCCTAGAAAGCACGGGTCTGAGTGGTTTCCCACTTGTCCCACATTTTCTAGGCATGGATCTGAGTGGTTTTGCATTTGCCTCGCAATTCCCCCCTGGAAAGCTTTCCTCTGAATGAACCTGTGAATGGCACTCCACGGAAAACCTGATTGCTGTTTATTCCGATTCAGTGGTAAAGACTGAGAAAGGTTTTCCTGGGGGAAAGTGGCAGGGCCAAAGGAGATGTCGATGACACCATAGTGCAAGCTCATTGCTTGCTTCTGTATTTTTGCTTCCAGAAAACATTGGTTCGGAAATGATATGGAAATGAATGCCAAATTTGCACTGTAGTTTTTGGAAGTGGCTTTTACATCATGTGAAAGCTCAAATACAATGTGGAAATTAACAGTTTTGGGAAACATCGCGGAAATGGAATGAAGTGCCATGTGAACAAATCATATGCTTTGCGTGAGTGGAATCAATAGATTGCTCTGTTTTTGTTGAAGAGGGAAAATGGAGAGTTTATATAGTTTGCTGACTCCTGTGTTCTCTAAACCTTGCATGACAGAGAAGTGATTTGTTTGCCATTCCTTCTCCCCCACACCCTCCTCCACACCAAGTTATAGGTCTTTTAACTGAAACTTCTACTCTTCCCTGGAATCTGCTAGAGACCCATCCCTTATAAGGATATGGTTCCCCTGAGTCCTAGCACCCCCATCACAGCTCTAGTGAAGGTGACCTCGGGCTCCTGGTGATGACACAAGCAGCTCTGTAATCTGATAGCAGGGATTCTAGTCAGGCATCCCCAACCTGCGGCCCTCCAGATGTTTTGGCCTACAACTCCCATGATCCCTAGCTAACAGGACCATGGTCAGGGATGATGGAAATTGTAGCCCAAAACATCTGGAGGGCCGAAGGTTGGGGATGTCTGATTTTAGTGAAACACTAAACTGGTTTAACCTGGGTAGCAAAATGATAAAAGCCCAAGTCTTGTCCCATTTTTTTTTCTTTGGCCAGTGGAAGGGATGGGGAACCTGTGGCCTACCAGATGTTGTTGGAGGCTAACTCCAGTAATCTCTAGCCAGCACAGCCAATGGTTAGGGATGATGGGAGCTGGAGCTCAAGAAGATCTATCGGGCTGCAGACCCCACATTCCTCACCTATGGAGTGCTCCTTGTTTCCTTCTTCTTTCATTTATTTTCCAAAATGGAGTACCCGGTGTTGCCCAGGAATTTGTAGAAACCAAAAATAAATAAATACTGGGTTGTGGTTTTTTTAATGGCTAGTATAACTTTTGTGAGTTTGGACCCATCACACCAAAAAAAGTGCTGAAGTCATATTTTGGACTTCCATCTTGAATCAAGAGGGTGCCCAGAATCGAAACATTGACAAAGACTGTTGCCTCCACCTCAAGAACCCTAATGCTGAGTTTGGCAATGATATGAGAGGCAGATGAACCTAGACCAAAAATATAGGCAAAGCCATGCATATATCTTGATTCAAAATGGCACCTAGCATCCAAACATCAAAAATGACGACTACTGCCCCCACCTTGGGAACCCTTTTGCGTAGTTTGGTGATGATATCTTGAGAGGCAATTGAACCTATAAAGAACAGGCGTATGGACAGACAAACTATGTAGTTGATCTTATTTGATTCCATTTATGAATTACTTCCCAGGAAATATTTCAGAGCATTTCCGCAGTAATGAACATCAACAATAAAAACAATTCCATATACAAAAATCCACCACATATGAAGACTGTTGAAAAAGGGAGATTTTCAGCAAGTGCTCAGAAATCAGCAGAGGCGAGTTCCTGCCTGTAAAGCCTTTCATGTGTTGGCATCTAAACTTTGGAACTTCCTGCCTGTAAGTTCCAAAGTTTAGATGCCAACACATGAAAGGCCCATTCCTATGTTGTCTCACATGTTGTTTAGTTGTTTAGTCATGTCCAACTCTTTGTGACCCCATGGACCAGAGACTTTTTAATAAGATGGCACTCTATCCAATACCTCTCTTCCTTCCCAGTCTCACAAGCCCACAATCCTGTCCTCCCACCCTAAGCTGCTTCTTTGCTAGATTTTGCGCCGGCAAAACTCTTCCCAAGACGAAGCATATCCATGATGACAGGCCCAGCCATGTCATCATGAGCAAGCAGCTGTGAAACGAAATTGCATTCTGTCAACACAGCCTGCAGAGCCCCTTCCCATCCTGTCCCTCGCCCTGATGCCTACCTGTCTCTTCCAGTTATCTGTGACAGCCAGCAAACATGCCAGCTTTTACAAGGGAGGCAAGAGAAGAGCCATGTCCCAGAAGCTCTCTGCTGGGACTCTGCTGAGAGGAGCCGGCAGCGTTTCAGTCAGGGGCTGACCAAATGGCCCCCGGACAAAGGCAGCCCAGTTCTTTGGCAAGGATTACCCAGGAAGGGATCATTCTCTGAAACCAGCACCAGCATCAGGGATAATAAAGACCCTCTTTGCGAATTTGATTTTTTTTAAAGGACTTTTTAAAATCACGTCTAACTTCCCTTGAAGTTCTTCTGACGTTTTGCCTGTGCAGGAACCTTCAGTGCTACTTTGACATTTCACTTTAGAGAAAGCGGCAGCTATAGAAAAACACTGGTCCAAAGATGATATGTTGATAGGTATAGATTAAATATGTAAAGATGAACCAATAAGAAGTAAGATTGACAATGGATAGATAATGAACAGGAGAATGACACAATGCAAAACGTACACTAATATATAAGAAGTTGAGTTGTGGTGGAGGGAAGCCACACAGGTGTATATTATTGTCTTTATTATTTTGATGTACACAGGATTTGTTACTGTTGATTTGTAATTGTAAAAGTGTGTATTCATAGTTATTCTTTTGTGATCAATAAACAGATGGAAAAAAGGGGGGAGATAAAGAAAGAAAGAAAGTGGCAGCTACACTTGAGCTGGCTCCTGAAACAGAAGCAAAACATCCTTCTGAGTGTCCCTTAGTAAATATAATCCAGGCATCCTTTGAATGTCTCAGATATTTGATGGATATTCTCCAAATTGGGGGTGAGGGACTTTTTTCAACCCAAGGGCCACATGCCATTCTAGACAGCCTTCCAGGAGCCACATGCCAGTGGTGGGTGGAGTCAGTGGCAAACTGACATGAACATGAATTTTGCAGGAGGCTAGTTTTTGTGCACAATTTCATACAAACCCCTCCAGATCGTCAATCCAGGAAGACAAGAGGTGTTATTAAAGTTCATGCATGCATTCCAGCCAGGCAAAAATGCTTGAGATGTGAAGTAAGGCCAGGGAGGGGTGTGGCCTGGGGAGCATCCCAAGGGCCTGAAACTTCCCACATTTGGCCCTCAGGCCTGAGTTTCCCCACTCCTGCTTGAAATCATTACTCCCTCTGTTTCCAGTGTACAGCCTTCCAATGTACATTGCTTTATGTGGCCAAAACAGCAGCACCCAGACACAAGGAGCAGTTGTCAGCAGATTTGGGGGAATCCAAAGGTTGGTGGTGGCGGTTGTTCTTTTTTTCTGTGCTGCCCTATAAAACCAGGTTCTCAGAGCCTGTGAAAGAACTACCCCTCCCATATTACAAATATTATAATTGTAGGCATTGCTATTTTACTTTGTAAAGAAAAAGGGATATATATATATATATATATATATATATATATATATATATATATATATAATCTGCTCCTGGAGTTGCAAGCAAGGTCCAAGTCAGCAGGCTCCTCCAGAGTCATCTTTCTCCCACCTCAAAGCCAGCCATGCTGAAATCTTGCAGTGCTGTGTTTCCATCCTACACCATGCCCCAGTTGTGCAGCCACCTGACTTTTTCTGCTCATCACGTTTGCATTTTCATGAGATTTAATTTTCCCCGTGAAAATTGGCATTTGGGTGTGTGTGGAGGGGATATTGTACACAAAAATATACTCTGCTTTCTGCATGTTCCTCATCCTTCATGATGTTCACAGACATTTCCCTCTCCCCCACACTGCATCATGGAACATATATGGCACA
This sequence comes from Zootoca vivipara, assembly GCF_965207765.1. Classification (NCBI taxonomy): domain Eukaryota; kingdom Metazoa; phylum Chordata; class Lepidosauria; order Squamata; family Lacertidae; genus Zootoca; species Zootoca vivipara. The sequence goes on along the minus strand of NC_142597.1, from coordinate 27,122,608 downwards.
CGTTTGTAAAAGTACCATACCAAAAACTGTGTTATATTAGGAGAAAATGGCAAAGAGGAAGAAGAAATATATTGGGCAAAGCTGAATACAAAAAAAGGGGGATTTCTAGGAGATGCTGACAAGTTTTCACGAGGACTGATTCATTCATTTATTTAAGTGCAAACAGTTGCGGAAAGGTGGAGAACTGATGATTGGATAAATGTGAAACTGAAATAAACCTAAATGGTTTCATCCAGTGGTGAGGCCCAAAAGTTGGGGGGGAGAGCATATGTTGAGGGGGCAGCAGACACAGGGGGAAGGGGCTCGACCCTGACCCTGACCCTGATCACAGGGCAAAAACTGGGGCATCGTGCTTCCTGTTCTCTGCAAAACACACATAGAGACCAGCATGAAATGGCCATAAAACATGTGCTTTCCCTTAGTGGCATTTAGCAATAGCAGAGCACATGAGGGAGATTAATATGCCGGAAAACTGATCATCTTCAGCGTGGGAGTTCTGTGGCATGCTGATCCCTGAACGGATTTATTGACCTGTGCAACTAACGTGGAGTTGCCAGCTTCCCCTCCCTTGGCCGTCCTCAGGCAGCTTTCTGTTGTCATTGGGAAATGGGGGAGGCTGCCATCTAGGTGTTAATGAAAAACCTAAATAATTCTTGTAACAGGAAGCCATCATCTCAAAAACAGGAGCTAATTTTGAATTATTAAGGAGCCCCATCATCAGCTCTCTGTGGAAAGGAGAAGAAGGGAGGAGGGGAGGAGAAAATTGCTGTTTGGGAAGTCCAATTATTTCTCAACTGTAGACAGTTCTTATTAACTTGGGCAGAAAATTAATTAGTCTAATTAGAAAGCCTCATTGTAATTCAGGGAAGAGTTATGAGTGGTGTGTGTGTGTGTGTGTGTGTGTGTGTGTGTGTGTGTGTGTGTTGGTGTACAGAGGGCAAACGAACAGCAATGGTGATGGGACAGGAAAAAGAAATGGCAGAGGGGGGAATTATCTTATTAGAATGCGGACATCCCTTCGGTCAAGGTGGAAAGAATGGGGTTGGTTTGCTTTTCAGGCCTTGTGATTTCTTTTTTCTTTCTTTTTTTCTTTCTTTTTTTGGAATTTGAGGTTTATATGAACCCCAGCACAACATTCTGTATAGTTCATGGTGCTGATAACCCCAAGGTTGCAAGTTCAATCCCTGTATGGAACAGATGTGTATTCTTGCATTCCAGGGGTTGGACGAGATGATGGTCCTCCTCGCCCCTTCCAACTCTACAATTCTGTGATTCTTTGATTCATTTGGAGTGAGAAATACGAGGGAGATGAGCAAGAAGGTTCCACTGGCTCTGGGATCCCATTCTATTTTGCTTTTCACTGGTCATGCTGCTGTTGAACAGGACCCAGGCTCACCTTCCATCTCCAGTGGTGCCCTGCCATTTTAAGTTACCCAGAATGTAACATCCAGCCCATAAATCAATGAAATGTATATAAAATTTAAGGTTCCTTGCCGCCTTCTCCAAAGGGCTTTTCCTCAGGACCAGAGACACTGGTGTTGAGGCCTGAAGCAGAACAGGGTGAAGGTACTGCTCTGTGAAGATGCAAGGTTGGAAGCGCCATGCATTTATACTAGATCTGGCCAACCTGGAAGCTCCGTGCTCCAGTCACAAACAGTGTTGCTAGATCTCTAGGCGTTTGCACCTGAACAAGTATTGAAGACTTGAGTACATACCATCCATGGTAGCTCACAAGCCTCAGGACCCAGTCTTAGCTCATGAGTTTCCTGGTTCAAGCCCTGAAATCACTGATAGGAGAGGAATACCACATGCGGCATGATGACTATGCTGTGCCCCCACAGCTGGAGGCTGCAATGTTGCTGAATACCAGTTGATGAAAACCACTGGATGGGAGAGTGCTCTTGGGTCCTGCTTGTAGGTTTCCCCTCTGGCATCTGGTTGGCCACTGTGAGAGCAGGGAGTTGGACTAGATGTGCCATTGGCCTGATCCAGCAGGGCTCCTCTTACATTCTTAGGCTGATAGCTTGTGTGAGAGTTGACTGTGAAGAAAGTTCTTGCAAGAGGCCCTCCTTCCCTACATTTGACGGACATGCCACATTTTGCAATCTTCCTTCCCTTTCCCTTCCTTTCTTTCTGAACCACCTGCTGTTCCATCCTTGAGCAAAGGCAAGATGCCGAGGAGTACCTGCCAACGTCCCTTTAATAAAATATAGGACATCTGTTCTTTTCAGCCGAGGCTGCACATCTTTCACCCGTTGTGCAAAGGTTGCAAAAGGCACACACACACCCCAATCTGGGAGGAGAGGGGTGTACAGGAGAGAGAAAGAGAAGCACGTGCCCCTTTCCTGATGCTGGCTGGATTAGATGCCAGCAGAGGACTGAGCAAATGGCATCAGGGATGATGGGGCTGACATCTCTATAGGCAGCAAAGAGAGCAGTAGAAAGGAAATTCCTTGCCACCACCTTCTGCCTCACTTCTCCTGTGATGTCTTTGCTTTCTTCAAAGCCTTCCGTCTCAAATGCACAGTGCCAGCAACCGTCTGTTCCTCTTAGGAGGAGGTGGTTACGCTCATCAGATGTGTTTATTTCAGCTTTTGATCGGATTTTCCCTAAGGCCTCCCCATTCCCCAGTCTCTTCCTCTCTCATTCTCTCTCTCTCCTTTCCCCTAATAAACAGAGGGTGCAGAGAGAAGCACCCCCCCCCCCAGGCACTGGCATGGGAATGTGACTTGGCAGCTTTTGCTGAGGAAGCAGAGAGGGAATCACCTTCTGGGTACCCTCAGCAATTGTGGGCTTGTCTTCCATGCAATCTGTCAGCAGCGAAAGAAAACTCACTAAGTCCACCACCTCATAGAAAGGAAAATTAGCATTTTCAAGATTACAAAGCAAAGGAAAAAGAATGGACGGGGGGGGGGGAGAATAATAAGGAAAGGCTGGGGGGAAATAAAATAAGCCGTAACCATTTCATCCCATCATTAATAACTTATTATCTGGCAATGTACTAATCATATTGTCACCCAAGTGTCTTCTCCAATAAAATTCAAATGTATTGTGTTACTTGCTTCCTAAAATTGGAACGATTGGACATACCATGATCAACTAAATTTATAAATTATTAATTATTAATAAATTTATTAGTTAATTTGCAGACTGAACCAGCCAACCACCACCACCGCCACCCCTTTACACTGGGCTGTGGCGTGTGTGAGAATTGGACAGAAGCATCTGGGTTGGGGGGGAATTCACTTTGCGGGTTCACTATGGAGCCCCAATTCCCAATTAATCAGAGTTTCATTACCGGACAGAGTCCAAAAGAGTCACTGACAACATATCCATTAGCACACACCCTATTTAGGAAAAAAGATACCATCTTGGTTGTTTCATCCTCTAGCCAACCACCTTCTTCCACTTTCTGTCATCTTCTCTCACCCCAGCACCTTCACTTAACCAGAGTCCTTGAAAACACTTATTCAACCCAAGTTTTACGCTGTGCATGCATATCCCTCCTTGCATCTTATCAGGAGTTGTTTTTCACTCTTCACATTCTGTGTCAGGCTCCTCCTAAACTGTTTCTTACCAGCTTTGTGATCAGATCTCATATCTTGCATAGTGACAGTGGCTTATTGCTTTTGCAGAATTTCTACCTCACCTGCCACCCAGCTCTCTCTGTTGACCTGGTCTCCCACTGGCTAGTACCACCAGTGGAGTGGCAGTGCTGACCTCTCCCTTCTGCCCAATGAATAGTGGGCAGGAAGCCCACAGGCAGTATCCCCACCAGTGGAAAGTCCCCAAACATGGCACATTGAGAGGGGAAGGGGCAGAGCTGGCCCCAGATCCACTGTCTCAGATCCAGTCTCACACTGACTGTCAGCCAATGTGAAGCCCAATCGAGATGTGGTCACTGTGCCAGCCAGAAAGCAATGGAAGAACTGGATAGTTCATTGCTTTCGATGGGATGGGCAGCACTGTCTTAACCCCCATCTACCTGGAAGCAAGCCCCACTGATGCCTATATACCCCCCAGGGTTGCTTGCTACTGACTGTAGATAGATCTGGGCCAATGGCTGCATTGTAGCTGATATTTATCCCATTTTAGCCTCACAAGAAATCGGTGGTGTTGGATAGGCTAAGAGAAGGCAACTTGGTTTATGTCACACAATGTGATCCAGAGCTGAGCAGCAACCAATTGTCTCTGGGCTAATGCTACATCACATTATTATTATTATTATTATTATTATTATTATTATTATTATTATTATACCCCGCCCATCTGGCTGGGTTTTCCCCACTACTCTGGGCGGCTTCCAACAAATACTGAAATACATTAAAATATCACAGCTTAAAAACTTCCCCAAACAGGGCTGCCTTTAGGTGTTTTCTAAATGTCCTTGACCTCCGATGGGAGGGCGTTCCACAGGGCGGGCGCCACTACTGAAAAGGCCCTCTGCCTGGTTCCCTGTAGCTTTGCTTCTCACAGTGAGGGAACCGCCAGAAGGCCCTCGGCGCTGGATCTCAGTGTCCGGGCTAAACGCTGGGGGTGGAGACGCTCCTGCAGGTATACAGGACCGAGGCCGTTTAGGGCTTTAAAGGTCAGCACCAAAACTTTGAATTGTGCTCGGAAACGTACTGGGAGCCAATGTAGGTCTCTTAGGACTGGTGTTATGTGGTATCGGCGGCCACTCCCAGTCACCAGTCTAGCTGCCGCATTCTGGATTAGTTGTAGTTTCCAGGTCACCTTCAAAGGTAGCCCCACGTAGAGCGCATTGCAGTAGTCCAAGCAGGAGATAACTAGAGCATGCACTACTCTGGTGAGACAGTCTGCGGGCAGGTAGGGTCTTAGCCTGTGTACCAGATGGAGCTGATAGACAGCCGCCCCCACCACATGAGACTTAAGGGTGCCAGGACTCACCAAGACTTGATTTGGGAATGTTCAGATCTCTGTGCTGCTGTCCACTGTGGTGGACAGTAGATCTGCAAGTTGGAACATCTGCCTAAAACAGGAGTGGAATATCTGTAGCCCTCCAGATGTTGATGGTCTGCAACTCCCATCACCCTCAATCAGTATGGATTCAAATGACAAGAAAGGAGATTCCGGCTAAACATTAGGAAGAACTTTCTGCTGGTAAGAGTTGTTGGACATTGGAATGGATTTCCTTGGAAGGTGGTGAGTTCTCCTTCAATTGAGGTTTTTAAACAGAGATTGGATGGCCATCTCACGGAGATTCTTAAGCTGTGTGCTCTGCATTGCAGGGGGTTGGACAAGATGGCCCTTGTGGTCCCTTCCAAATCTACAATTCTATGACTCTATGATTCTAAGAGTCCCCCACCCGCTAGTCTAGTTAATAAAGTATCCCCAAGTCCCAGATGGTTTGGCCCACCCAAGCAGTCCACTGGCCCATCACTGTTGGAATGGGCTTCCTGCTTGAGTGAGACCTTACATAAGGAAATATCCCTTCCTTGTTCTGGCAAATCCTTGTTTGTTTGGGGACATGCCTTCGATCTTGCTTCTCTCATGACTCCAGCTTCTTACCCCTCAGTTCTGGAACACTGCGTAGTCACATGACACTGACTCCTTGGCTCAATTCCTGACTTCTGATTTTTGCCTCCTGACGCATTTTGACCAGCTGCCTATTGCCCAGTCCTGGTGGGAGGAATCAAGACAATCACCATAAGATTCTAAGGCAGGCACCCTCAAACTGCGGCCCTCCAGATGTTTTGGCCTACAACTCCCAAGATCCCTAGCTAAGAGGACCAGAGGTCAGGGATGATGGGAATTGTAGTCCAAAACACCTGGAGGGCCAAAGTTTGGGGATGCCTGTTCTGAGGTGATGTTTTAACTGTGTACTGGGAAACACGTATCAGGGTTATGGCACTTCCTTTTTAGCCCAAGGGCCACCTTTGCTTCTGGACACCCAGGAGGCACATGCCAGAGGTGGGGGGGCTGGGTCAAAAGGAGGAGGAGCTACAAATGTGAATGATGGCCAAGAGGGACCACATTTGGCCCTGGGCCTGAGGTCCCCCATCACATACACACACTGAACAAAGATGCTGTTTCCCTGCTCTCCTGTCATCATACACATAACACTGCACACTGCTTGTCTTCCTTTGTAAGAAACATTATTATTCTGATATAGAAATAACAACAATAAGAAGGGAACACACTGTTATGATCGCTGTGACCTTCTGCCCTGTGCTCTCCCTCGAAAACGTTTCTGGAATTGTAACACGGTGCCAGCTTCACTGTTGAAAGATTGCTTCTGGTTGATCTATAATTTACAAAATGCACTCAGATTGGTACTTGATGGGAGAAAGTGTTTTATATGTTTTTTTTATCTTCTCAGAGTGGTGGGGGGAAAGGTAGCTTTTAAAATGTTGATTATTATTCTTTCTGGTTGCTTTTTTTAACTTGCTAATTGTGACTAGAAGATAATTTAAAATTTTGTTGATGCCTCCATGCTAGGCACTGTGATTTGAAGAGTGAAAAACATTAGATTTTTTTAAAATAAATAAATAAATGGATAGACCTTGTAAGAGGGGGGGGTGTCCTTGATGTTTCTTTAGAGTTTCATGTTGGGCAGATGTTTTGGCTGCAAGGGCTGCTTGCTGGTGGTGGTCATGACCTGCATGTCCCCTTACCCCCTCTTACAAGCATATAAACACATACAGTCTTCCCCTCTTAGACATACACACAGAGAGAGCAGGGGGGGGGCAGCCTTTTCCCCACTCAGTCCTCACACACAGACTCCCCCTCACTCACTTTCTCACTCGCTCGCTGACTCACACACTTCTACCCATGCTTCTACCCATCCTTCCGCAGGTCTGGGGAGGATTAAAACCCCTCACCTGGCACACTGAGATCCCATCACGACCCCACCTGCTGCCTAGCTGACTGGTGCACTCCCCCAGTTGCTCCTAATATCAATCGGCTGGGCAGAGGTTGGGGTAGAAGAGAAGTACATGTTGGGATCCTGGTAGGCCCATTGTGCACCTGCTTTTGTCCCCCAGCTTCTTGGCAATGGAATAATTCTGGGAGCTGTAGTTTGTTAAGGATGCTAGGACACCCTCCCAGAGCTACAGTTCACAGAATTCCATGGGAAGAGGGATTGATTGTTAAGCCACTCTGTGGATTGTGGCTCTGGGGAGGGAGTAGGGGTCTCCTAACAACTCTCTGGATCCTTAACTAACTGCAGTTCCCAGAATACTTTGGGGGAAGCTGCAGCTTTTTAAAGTGGCATCATACTGCTTTAAATGTATGGTGTGACTCTGGCCCCAGTCATTATGCCTCTTCCCTTGCTTCCAGCCACATGGGTGATCTAATGTTTCTCACACAAATACATGCAGAAATTTTGTTATTTTGTCAGCAGCCAGCTGAAGGTTTAATCTCTATCTGCTTGAGGAAAATATGAAGGAAGGCAACAGTAATGAAGAAAAGTATGATTAACAAAACAGATTTCAGTAATATATTGCACTATAACAGAAAGAAGCATCCACATAATGCTTGGATTGTCCTTGAGATGCTTTTCTCAGTTAAAGAAACAAAAGATGAAACTAGCATGTGACTTAGATGCCCAATCACAGTTAATAAATGCAGCTTGCAAAACAGGCCTTGACCTCACTATAACCCATTAAAGCATCTGCCGTAGTAGCCTTCAGTAAACAAGGAGAACCCATTTGCCTTTCATATAAAAATGGCAAGAGCTAACTATTAAATGATCATTTCAAAAAAAGAGACATGTTTTTCTGTAGCCGGAGATCATATCCATTTATATTCTGCTGGGATTGAGTCTCAACAATATCCAGCAAAGAGGCAAGTGTGGACTGGAAGGTCAGTCCTGCAATAAATCCATGCAAGTTACTAGTCCACATCCCCTCCCCAGGTTGCTTGGTTGTATATTGGTGTGTTTTTAATCTTCTGTTGTAGCTCACTGGTGATCTGAAATAAAGCAGGGGGGGAGTCAACTCCTTGCCACCGAGCAGAAACTTCCTACTTTATTTGTTAGCTAGGGATGATGGGAGTTGTAGCCCCAAAACATCTGGAGGGCCGAGTTTGGGGGTGCCTGACCTAGAGGCATTTCTTGCCGGACAGAGACTACTTCCAGGCTTATCCAAGCCACATAGCCACACACAGAATGACTTTAGAGTCAGGACTTCTCTAATTGCACCTGTTGTTCAACTAAGTGGCCCACACGTAGCTGTCCGAGGTCCTGAATCTCCATCTTGCCTTAGATAGGATACCTTAGGCTAGCTATAGTGCAGGCATCCCCAAACTCAAGCCCTCCAGATGTTTTGGGACTACAGTGGTACCTCGACTTACGAACGACTTGGCAACCGAATTTTTCGACTTATGAATGGGGCAAATGGCTGCACGCTTAGGAATTTCTCGACATCCGAATGGAAACCGTGGTGGTTTTAGATAGGGTTTTATCGACTTACAAATTTTTAGATGGGGTTGCTTTGACTTACGAATTTTTCCGTTTCCAATGCATTCCTATGGGAAATCGCGTTTCCAATGGCGCTTTTCGACTTACGAATTTTTCGACCTACGAAGGTGCCTTTGGAACGGATTAAATTTGTAAGTTGAGGCATCGCTGTACAACTCCCACCATCCCTAGCTAACAGGACCAGTGGTCAGGGATGATGGGAATTGTAGTCCCAAAACATCTGGAGGGCTGAGTTTGGGGGTGCCTGCTCTAACGGGTTTAGGGCTATTGTGAAAGGCTCTCACAGGTATGCCACATGTTTGCAAGATGTGTATTGCAGAAGGCATTTTACTCTTTCATTGGGAAGGGGAATTAAAAATCATTATATTGGTTAACTGGGGAGAAGATGATGCATCATGTCATTGCTAACATCTTTACTGCAGCCTCCTTCCTATTCCTGCCTTCTTTGTCCATAGAAAGGGAGGTAGTGATTGACATATCCATCTAGCCAGCTGGTGAACACAGCTCAGGTTGCTGCTGCTGCTGTGGCCACTCAATAAGTTAATCCCTTGCCTCCTTCCCGGATTTGAGAACATGGCTGGACCAAAATAGTTACCCTACATTCATAACCTTTGCAAAATCTAAGGTACAATTTGTGGTTTGTTTTTTTTAATGGTGGGGACAGATATTCTGGGGTACAAACTTTGTTTGGTAGTGGCGGCAGATAGGTGTTTTTATTTTGTAAAACAATCTGTTTAAAATATTATATTTTTATTTCGCCGCCACCAAGCAGCAGTGGAGCATCTCTCAGCAGCTGCTAAGCATTTGCAAAGCAGTCTCTTTCCAGATGGTGCCATTTTGTTCTCATGTCTTCACTCATGAGTCCATTTCATCCTGCTTCTGCTGAAAATGTCAAACTGTAGGTTGCCTCCAACCAGGAAAGGAGACAGTGCATGGCTTGTGGAAAGCAAGGGAGAGCACATGAGTCTTTATAGCCAGCCAGGCTTACACATGTGTTTGAAACGCCCCTTAGCTGAATTCATTGTAATTCAAAGATTTCAATATGAGCTCTTCTGCCACGGTCATTCTAAGTATGTATGCATTTCTGACATAGACTTTTAGGGTGCATTTGTTGTTGGGTCACCTTTTATTCTTGTTTCTCTCTTTTTTTCCCTTTTGTGGTACCCTCTCTCTCCCTTTCATGTGTGGAACCACTGATAAGACAGGGTGTTTATGCCATAGAGAATTTGCATGATTTAAGTCTACCTGCATTTTTTACATTCAAAATACTTGAATAACTTAAGATTGGGGGGGGGGAGCATATTTTGGATTCCTGTGTGTTTGTGAATCCACCCTGTAAGAACGGTGAGGTCTTGAGCAACCTGTTCTCCAGCCAGGCAGAGTGGATACTCAGCTCTTAAATGCCTTGTTTAAATAATGCTTCAATCTACCAGGCCCTAATTTTTTTAAACCACTCTAACACATTTCTGCTCAGCAATGCCTCTGTATACCCGGCCTCTTCTCATGACAGTTTGATGGCCAGGGTGCCTGGATGATAGTAATTGGCTGGATGTCTAGGTGCTCCATCATAGTCCCCTCCCCTGCTCAGTCACAAGAGGATTTCAAGTGCAATTTTCCCTCGCACATCAAACAGCAATTTTCCTTGCTGAAATCACAACCTGTGAAAACTCTGTCCTAATCAAATCTATCAAGCCCCATTTAGGAGCAGACTCCTATCTGTTTATCAGGGAAATGGAGTTGAAATTGGCCCCTCTAATGGAATCCCAGCTGCCCACCATAATCTACCAGCACAAACGGTTGAATTAATGGCCTTGCCCGCTGTGAGCATTGCAGAGTTGGGCGCTTTATTCCAGTGGCAGGAAATTGTCATAATTTCTGGCTGGCAATACTCTTAAGAGACACTAACTATGTTTTTTTTAAGGCAGCTGGGGAGGGGATGAGGGGTCACACACTTCAAAATTAGCCCTGCCCTGACATTCAAGTATGCTCTTGTTATCATGACAACACCTTTTATATCAAGCAACAAGCCAAAGCAACTGCCAGGCTAAGTGACCTGCTTTGAATTCTCTCTGCTTGGTCCTGCAAACTGAATTCTCAGCAAATTGCTTGATTCATATACACCACCATTTCTGTTGCTCTGAGGCCTCCTGATATAGGGAGAGCTAAGAGAAGGGGTGGGGTAGGCTTCCTTACCATGGCACCCTCCAGGAGTTATGAACTTCCAAGTCCCATCAGCTGCAACCAGCATGACCAATGAGAGTCATAGACCCACGGGATCTGAAGAGTAGTAGGTTGGGGAAGGCTGACATAGGAAATGAAAGCTGGAAGAAGTGGAGCCTAGGAAAGTAGGCCATTAGAGAAGGCAGTAGGTCAAGGGAAGATGGACGGGAGGTGCAATACCATAACGAAAACCTTGGTGGGTTAGATTTAAGTTGCATCTAGTGCAGCATTCTTTCCCCCACAATGGCAAGTCAGATACCCCCATGAAACCCAACAGCAAGGACTCAAAGTCAACTGTCCTCCCCTGCTGTTGTCACGCAGCAATTGGAATTCAACAGGATGCAGCCTCTGAACATCCAGATGTCATGGCAAATAGCCCTTGATAGAGCTGTTCTCTGCCATAAATTTGTTTAATCCTCCTTTGAAGCCACCTAAACTAATTCCTGTCACTTCAACTTGTGCCAGTAGAAAAGGAAGTAGTTCTGGAGAAGCATAGAAGGCTAAATCAGAAGCCTAATTCAGATGGAAGAGCAAACCAAAATATGAGCCTGCATAAGTCTCACCTGTGGACATGCTCCTCACCTGCCTCATTCCCACTGAAAAGGAAGGCCATTTCCTACTTCATCCAAACTTGTCTTGTTGGTTGGGGGAGGACAGATCAACGTGGTTTATTTTTATGTCTGAAGTTGGTCTCAGAATGTCAGGGAAACTGGGAGACAGGGCAAAGAACTTCATAGGCAGGAAAAGTTGAACTTCCCATTTGAAGCAACCAGCTTTGGTGGCAGGTTTCTAGCCAGATTGCAAAGTGCGGGCAGGTGCTACATCACTGCAGGAGGCAGTCATGACCATTAACTTGGATGGCTATAGAAGAGGATTGGACAAATGACTACTAGACATGCGGACTGTGCTCTACCTCCACAGTCAGTGGCATGATTCTGAATACCAGTCTCTGGAAGCCTCAGCAGGGGAGCGTGCTTTTGAGCTGGAGTCCTGCTTATGGGCTTCCCATTGGGGCATTTTCCACTGTGTGAACAGGATGCTGGCCTAGATGATCCACTGGCCTGATGAAAGAGGCTCTTCTTGTGTTCTTATGCTATAAAATGTTATATAAGCATCATCTCCGTCCCCCAAGTTCCTCTGAAATGCAGCTTGGTGTGGCCAGCAACCGAAGAGACAGCCTCCTTGACCCTGAACTCCTTGAATGAAATGTGTTGATGAGCTGCTTTGAGGCAGATCCCTTGCAAGCTGAATTGACCTATTTTAAAAGGGATCACCAATGTCATGAGAAGTCAACAAAGGGAAAGGTGGCGGCGACAGTTTTTTAAAAAAAATATCATAAGAGAGGTAAGGAGGCCGATAGTGAAATGGGAATGAAATTAAAAGCAGATATTAATAGCTGTATTAAATGATATTCATCTGACCTCTTTTCGCATGATCCTTTTAATGATAACCCAAAAGCTGTTAATGCCCTTGCTCCTCTCACTGCTCTCTGTCAAACTGTTTGGTTTTCATTAGGGAGGAGAGAGAAGCCTTTCGCTTTCCTTACTAGCCCCAGAAGGATGAAGTTGCAGGTCACACTCGAGCTTTGTCAGTCGATAAAAGGTGGTACAGCGAATGATGATGATTTTGGCAGCTGGAACCACCATGTAAATTGGACAAGAGTGGAGTAATGATAGAACCAGGTCAGATGGGTGGATGAAAGAAAATAAGTATCCCAGTGGATGACTTGGAAAATCTGCCAGCATTGGTCAGTGCTTACTTTCATCAGAAGCCATGAAGGTTAGATCTGGGAATGCCCTGCTCCCTGTGTAACTGCCCCATGTGTATGGGGCACACAGACATATGTATGCAGCTTTGAGCATCTTCCTAATACTGAAGTAGTCTTTGACTCTAGATTCCACCTCTCCAGCCAGGAATTAGACCCTTCCAGAGAGCAAGTTCAATAAATCACTTCCGGTTTGGCTGGATCTTTGCTAGAGAAACAAGGCCTTTTGGGAATGGGTGTGTTCTTGGCTCAACATATCAGATTTGGTTCCATTTAACTCTAGACTATTCATTCCTAGCTCCTGACCCACCTGACAACAGCCAAAAGCTGAGCCCTGCCAAAAATTTAAGGGAAGGTCAACATTTGAATGGTCATTCTCTGCCCACACAGAACTTCGACCCCAGGACTCTCTAGTTAGTAGGATCAGATAGAAAGTGATGAAGGACCTCCACCTGAGTCCACAGAGCGCTACTGCCAGTGACAAGAGACAGTACAGGGTTCCTTAGGAACAAGAGATGGTTCATCTTCTAGACCAACATCCTGTTCTCACAGTGGCCAACCAGGTGCCTGTAGGAATCTTGCAAGCAGGATAGGAGCAGAACAGCACTCTGTACACTTGTGATTCCCAACAACTGATATTCAGAGGCACATTGCCTCCAATAGTGGAAGTGGAACAAAGCCATCATGGCTGGGAGCTCTTGGTAGCTTTGTCTTCCAGAAATTTGTCTAACCCTTTGTGAAATCCACCCAAGGTGGTCAACACCCCAGACCATGTCTTATGCCTCACTTCCCTACCCTTGTGTCCTCCGTATGTTCTGGACTTCAACTCCCATCATCCCCAGCCAGCATTACCAATAGTCAAGGGTGATGGGATTTGTAGTCCATAGATATCTGCAAGATCAGGTAAGACTGCCTTATACTGTCTGGCTCAGTATAAGGCAGGTTCTCTTGTTCCACATGGGGTTGCTAGAGATTTCAGAAACTTTGTTATGCATTGAGGCAGGCTTCAGTTCACCTGGAACAGGCTGATTCTGAGACCGTTTTGTGTTCTTGATCACATTTGCTCCAAAGGGCTCCATGTGATGAGGTGAGTGCAAGCAGGTTGGGGAATGCTCTCAATGTGGGTGACCTTTGAAACAGTGATGGAGAGAACAAAGGGACAGGAATGATGTTTGCATATGTGGAAGCCACAGGGATGTTGTTTCTGAGCAGATATGACTCAGCCGAGGCTCATAATTGGAGTGTATGGACCTCCTCTGCACCCCTTCCACCCTGCCTGATGGGATCCTACAGCATTCAAATGCAAAATATGCATTAACCTTTGTGTGTTGGTGGGGCCTTTGATGATGAGAGAAGAACTAAGAGACTTGTGAAAGTGGCAGGGGTTTCAGCCATAATCTGTGCGCAAAGCTGACTCAGTCCTTTCCCGACTTCTAAGAGGGTTTCTGATATGGAAAGCAAAAGGGAGGCTGGGAAGAACTTTTTCCCATTGCAGTTTCAATGCAATAAAAGTTTTTTGCTCACAGCTTGGACCTTGTCTGATGAGATGCACAGCAGGTGGTCCTGTGGTCCTTTTTCTTTTCATTGTCTGTGATGGCACAGTTCACAGAGATGAGAAATGTTGGCTAAATTGACATCTAAACTGGCCTCCCTATTTAAACTATTCTATTTGTCCCCCTCTTAGCTTTTCCATAGTGAGAAACATTGACTGTTTCCATCAGTGAAACTGGCACTGTTAAAGGTGTCACCAAAATACCTCTTCCACACGAAAGCTCATACCAAAATATAAACTTAGTTGGTCTTTAAGGTGCTACTGAAGGAATTTTTTTATTTTGCTTCGACTCAGACCAACATGGCTACCTACCTGTAACCAAAATACCTGTTCCACATTTGTAAGAATTTGATATTTTAGTGTGCCTTCACTGTGCTCTTTTCACTGCATGCTAAAAAAAACAACCCAAAACATTTTTGTTTAGGCAAAGCATCTTCAGACAGCTGTATGAAAGCCCAATAATGGCATTGCTGCATTCAGAGAACTGCAAAATCTGTAGAACATTAGATTACGACTTGCAAATTGATCAGGGAGAAGAGAAGGTAGCAGCCATCTTGACTTGGAATTGACTTGGATTGAATTTCTAAAGCATTCTTGCTGAGGACCACCCCCTGAACTCTGCATCTCCCTTCCTCTGCATCCTGTTTTGACAGCCGCCAGCAACAGGCCCTCCTTAGCCATAAAGGCTAGTGGCACGGGGAACCACGGCGCCGAGCGCTGGAGGGCGCCAGGGAAGAGGTGCGGGGGCCACGGCTCGGTGGGGCGGCAGCCTGCCCGCTGCCAGGGGGAAGGTAGGAGGAGGTGATCAGCGGCAGAGAGCCGGGCGCACAGCAACCAGCCCTCCATCCCTCCCTCCCTCCGCCCATTCCTCTCCGGCTGGTGTGCGCGCACGATCCCCGGCGGCTGCCCCTCCTCTCAGTGCCACAATTGGTGGCTGGAGCACTTCTCCAGCCTGCCACAGCAGCCAGCCAGCTCCCTCAGGGGTCGCCCTGCCGCTTCGCGACGGAGGTTGGGGAGCACAGAGGCAAACCGGCACCAAGCGGCGGCTGCGGAGGAGAGCGGCGATGGAGAGAGCCCCGTTGCCTTTTCCCACATCCCCGTGCCTGCTGCTGCCGCTGCTGCCGCCGCTGCCGCTACCTCCGCCTTCCCATCCCAACCGCGATCTTCCAGCCCCCGCGGTGGCGGCAGCTTCTGTCTTCGTTTCCCTCCCTCCCCAATGGTGCCCTCCGCCCCAGGCTAAATTTTGGGAAGGGAGGGGGCGCCGGAGGGTCCTTTGCGCCACGGCGCTGAATGTGGTTAAGATGGGCCTGGCCAGCAATCTGGTCCCAGCTTCCATGCATCCTTATAATAATGCCGAGAAGGATTTATGTGTGCATAGCATCAACCGGGTGAGTGGAATTGGGGCAACATCAGCCTCCAGCATAGCTGCCAAGTTATCCCTTTTTTTAAGGGAAATTCCCTTATGCTGAATAGGCTTCCTCGTGAGAAAAGGGAAAACTTGGCAGCTATGGCCTCCAGAGACATCAAACAAAAGTTAGGAAATGAGTTGTACAATTTAATACGTAACAGTAGCTTATGCTCCCTCTCACACTGGAACCCACAAAGGGCCATTGAGAATCCAGTGGCTATTTACCATAGAATAAAGGCTTTCATTGCCTTTGAAGTTCTCAAGCAGTAGAGTTCTGGAACTTCAGTGAGCATCTGAA
The DNA here is from genome assembly GCF_965207765.1 of Zootoca vivipara. NCBI lineage: Eukaryota > Metazoa > Chordata > Lepidosauria > Squamata > Lacertidae > Zootoca > Zootoca vivipara. The sequence goes on along the minus strand of NC_142597.1, from coordinate 27,106,925 downwards.
TAGCACCATGGTGGAAGTAGAGAAGCTGAGGTGCACTTTGTCACTCAGTGGCTAATTCAGAACAGCAGTTCAGCCCAGGTAGCAAGTTGCCCCTTTGGAAGAGGAAGAGAGCAGGATCCTAGCATTATGGAAGGCTGCAAGGCAAGATAGATCCTAAAGATCAGTGGTTCCCAAAGTGGATGGTACTGCCCCATGGGACGGTGGGATTACCTACATGGATGCTAAGAGGCAAGGGGATGGCAGCAGAGGTGCTGGAGGTGTAAATCAGTATTGAAAAGCTGGCATCACTGGATCAAATTCAACTAATTTATTGAATTAAACTACATTGTTTTAATTGGATTTTGAATAAATGGGCATTCAGTTGTAACTGTTATTGTTATTGGCCTTTATTGGCATAAGTTTAAACAATAAAAATCATAAAATCATAAAAAGTCATCCAAATACATTAATAATCCAAACACATACAATGTATAAAAGGCTAGATTGCCACCATTGAATGAATCAGGAAACTTTAGATTTAGCTAAACAGTTGTTACTGTTTTGCATTTCATTCTCAATAATGCTTTTTACAGGGTAGGGTAGGGAGCCGTGGGGATGAACTTTGGGAACCATTGCTAAAGATTCACTTGTCACAAGGAATATCCTATGAATAGTTTACACACACACACACACACACACACACACACACACACACACACACACACTATATGTTCAATTAACTTTCTCATCTATAAAACTGATGCTATAGGCAAGCATCTTGCCAAAAAAAGTGAAGTCATTTATGGGACACTGTCCTTTAGCAATGAGGATCAGGAAGGCCAACCAAAGTCATACTTTTTAATTACGATCCTACTTATCCATAATCACAAGCATGGCATAGAATAATGGAATTGCAGAGTTGGAAGGGACCACAGGGGTCAACCAGTCCACCCCCTGCAATGCAGCAATCTTTGGCCCAATGTGGGGCTCAAACCCACAACCCTGAGATTAAGATTCTCATGCTCTACTGACTGAGCTAACCTAGTTGCTTATTGCCAATAAGCTTATTGCTTATTGGAGATTGTAGGGCTGAGTAATAAGTTGTCTGGATGGTTTGTTCAACGTGTTGGCTGGAACTATTAGCACTGGGGGCCAGAAGGAAGAAGAAGAAGAAGAAGAAGAAGAAGAAGAAGAAGAAGAAGAAGAAGAAGAAGAAGAAGAAGAAGAAGAAGAAGAAGAAGAGGAAGAAGAAGAAGAAGAAGAAGAAGAAGAAGAAGAAGAAGAAGAAGAAGAATTTGGATTTGATATCCCACTTTATCACTACCTGAAGGAGTCTCAAAGCGGCTAGCAATCTCCTTTGCCTTCCTCCCCCACAACAGACACCCTGTGAGGTGGGTGGGGCTGAGAGACCTCAGAGAAGTGTGACTTGCCCAAGGTCACCCAGCAGCTGCATGTGGAGGAGCGGAGACACGAACCCGGTTCCCCAGATTATGAGTCTACCGCTCTTAACCACTACACCATACTGGCAGCAGTATCCCCCAACCTCTAATTGGGATAGGATCGGCAAGACATTTGCCTTCCAAATGTTCTGTCTTGTAGGCAGACTTGCAGCCTTTAGAGCAGAGGACCTATGGCTTTAACAGCTTCATAGCATGTTGACACCAAGCAACAAAACATTTTTATTTTGATTTCTCCCTTTCAAGACACCGGACATGTCTCATATCCCCAACATGGGCAGGGAATCTGTGGCTTCGCCTTCCATTCCCTCATTGTGTTGTCTTGCCCTGTACAGAATTTCATATTCTAAGCCCCCAGCCTTTTCTGCCTATGTAATTGGGGGTGGGCATTTGGGAAGAAAGACTTTGGCAATCTCACCCACCGCCGCACCCAATGTGTTTTGACGATACACATAAGTTGAGGACTCACTGTATAATAATAACGCTGTGTAAGCCAGGGAAAGTTATTGGACTCCAACTTCCATCATGCCTAATCACTGGCCATGCTGCCTTGGACACTGCTACTATAAGCAATAAAAATGGCAGTCGTAATATATTCCAGAAAAGGTAGCCATGTGTGACAACAATATATGTCTATGTATTGTAATAATCATGTAGATGTGCATTGCTGTAGCTTTCTGAATTACTGTGGAATGCCTGCACTTCAAAACACAACCAGTTTCTTGCAGCTTTTAACAGCTGCAATAGACAGAAGTCAACAGTGGAAAAATGATTATTAATGATTTCCACATTGCAGATAAAAGACAAAGGGGACATTTTCCCCTATTGTAGTACAAAGGAGGCGCCTCTTGCTGCTCCCATTAATTTCATTATGCTAAGTTGATTGCACATCATACTTCACATTTTGTTATCATATCTGTCAGTCTGTCATTCATTTCAGTCAGGATGATGGCATTTCAAATATCTGTCAGTTGAAAGGATTTAGACAGCCCCACTCCAGAGGAAAGGGGCAAGAAGTAGCAAGAAGCCTTGTGGTGTGAGAGATCCATACACCTTCTGTCTCCCAACCAACCTCACCATGCTGAGTAGCATGCTTCATGAAATTTAGCTAAGCAGCCATGCAAGTCAGATTGAATGAATAATAAAACCAGATTTCTTTCTTTCTTTCTTTCTTTCTTTCTTTTTTAAACCCACTAAAGTTTCTCACACTAACACTTTTCCAATTTTTCCCCCTTTCCGTAATGTCAGTAAAGAAAGAGGTCCATAATTTGGACATTTATTTAAAAGGGGCCATATTAAATGTCTTATATCAATAGCTGTGGATGACTTCTTCTTCTTCTTCCTTTCTTCTTTTTGGTGAGGATGATTGAGGAATTTGCAGCTGCTGTTATGAAATAGCTTGATCCACATCTCCTGGTCATGATGACCCCAAGTTTGTCTCCCCATCATTGAGGAATGAGGCCAGTGGTTCAGAGTGGGAGAAGGAATTGCCCTCAGGGTCAACCACTGAGGTCCCTATTAGATCAGATGCACTTACAGTACACAGGTTTTTGTCCCTTATTCTGGAGAGAATTAGGCATATTTGCGGCCACTTTTTGCTCATCTTTTTAATGGGGAGAGTTGAATTTAGACCTGCCTTTTTTATAGAGTTTATAGATATCATTTTAGGGTCCCCCCCTGGTTGTTATATTTGGTTTCAATATTTGTTTATTTGACTTTGTGAGTTTCTTTGAGTCATTTTGTGTGTGTGTGTGTGTGAAAAATGACTAATAACTGCAAACGACGACAACAGCCTAGTGTGTCAGTACCTCTCCAGCCCAAGGAGGCAACATTTCCTTCCTCTAACTCCAGCTTAGAAGCCCTAGTGGAAGCACGTTCTCTGAACTCTGGGCTCAGCCACACTTCCACTTGCCCCACCTCTTTCCCCTGGGAAAACCTGCTGTATACTGCTGAATCAGAGCAAATGTCAATCAGGTTTTCTCTGGATTGATGTCTGCTCAAATTTACCACTAAAGAGCAGGTTTTCCGGGGGGGGGGGGGGAGCAGCTTGGGAAAGATGAAACCAATCAGGTTGTGCCTAGGAATCATGTGACAAGTGGGAAACTGCTCATACTTGTGCTTTCGGGACAAGTGCGGATGAGTCCTCTGTTGGGAAGTATGAATGCATTATTTTTTTCAGTGAGGAGGCTTCTCCCACATAAGGAGGAGTTTTTTTTACTCAGATAGAGTGACAGCTCCTACTTAAGGCTCAGCCTGAGGTTGGCTGTTATTGAAACAACATCTGAGCTCTGCTTATAATGCATCTCCAGTTTGATCCCTGTTTAGAGCTGCCCAGAGTGCCATTGAACCTTAAAACCCTTACCTCACCTCAACCTAGAACTAGACTTCATTGTTCCTTTCCTTGCTCTCTTTCTCCAAACTGGAGCTTTTTCCATGGGTCAGAAAAGCCGTGAGGCTGTTGCTTGAAATAGAGAATTCCCTGGCTAAATGGAAGATCAGAATTTAGTTGTCCATTGGCTTTTCCACTATTCAAATGCAGCACTGGGATAAATTAAATTTAGAAATGCATAGTTCAAGAGGATGAGGTTTTTTTTTTTAAAAAAGGAGTAGTTTAAAATATATACGACAATGCAAATGTCATTGTGGATGTTAAAAATAAATTGTGCAGAGCAGCGCAGAAGCAGGGCATAATGAACTTATGGGTGAGGACTTGCAAGAATGTCATGGGCCATAACTAGACTGATACACCCATCCCTAGGAATCAGCCACCCACCTACACACCTTTCCATCTTTAATGTGATGAAAACAGCTGGCTGTAACTAAATGGCACGTGCCCTTTGATAATCATGTTATCCTGTACAAGGTGCTCTATCATTAAAGGATAACACATGCTTACTTTGCTGTACAAATCCTCTCTGGCACAGGTGACATTGGGATTACAGTTAGGATCCACTAAATGTAATTACATGGTAATCCATTGGGAACTGAGCAAGGCACTCTGCGATTGCAAATCTCTGGACCTCCTGGATGCCACAATATTTTGACTACTGCTTTTCAAGGGTTTTCTGGTGATGGGTGGAAAGGAATGGGAGGCGGTTTTACAGATCTGCCTGCTACATTTTAGTACAAAGGCAAGTTTGGCGTATACAATTAATGAAATTGTATTGTCCACGAAACTTCCTCAGTCTTGAAAAGGAATTCTCTGCTACAGACTGTGTCCTTTCTTGCCAGCCTTTAGATGCCAAGCAGCCAGCTGGGTTTGCTGCTAAACAATGGCCTGTATCCAACAAACATCTACTCAGAGTAGACCTATTAAAATTAATGAACCTTGGTTAGCCATCCCCATTAATTTCAATAGTTTTACTTGGAGTATGACTGGCACTTGTGTTTAGCCCTTTGGTGTCACTGCATATGAAGAATGAATGAACTCTGTGCTGTGGAGCTATGATGTGCCAGGATAAGGGATGCCTCTTTAAAAATAAGCTAGAACTCTCCAAAGCCCTCTAAGGAGCAAGAGGAGAAGCTAGCATTTTTCTGATCTTTAAGAAGTGATAGATGAGGTGCAGCTTTGAGCTCAGTGGCAGAGAACATGTTTTGAGCACAGAAGATCCTGGTTTCAATCACTGGGTCTGTTGTTGAAAGAAACCAGGAGCAGATACTGGGTGGAACCCTCCTAGCCAGAGGAGAAAATGCTGGGTTGGGTGGACAGGTAGTCTTGCCTGTTTGGAGAGGTGTTTCCTTATTTTTTATAACGTGGCTTGCCCCTAGTGTTGAGTGTGCAGTAGAAACGGTCCCATTTCAGCTGTCTGACCTCCCTTCAGCAGCCTCCCCCAGCCTGGCCCCTCCTAGCATCTTCCACATGGTTGTGAAGATGGCAACTCCCATCAGTCTCAGCCAGCATGGTCAATGTCCAGGGATGATCGGAGTTGTGGTCCAGTGACATCTGGAAGAGGTTACTCAAAAGAGATCAGACAGTTTCTCAAAGGCGATGCCATCATGATACCCATGCTAGTCTCTTCCTGAATTTGGAACTTCAAGCAGAGGTAGGAAATACTTTGGAGAATCATTACAGGAATTGCTTTTGCATTTAGTGTGAAAACACATTCTCCAGGGGTGGAGGAAGCAGCTTTTTCCGCCCTCCCGCCCACACATACTGATTCTGGATCATGACAGAGGAATAAATCATATCCCTATTCCCCACCCATAACTGGAACTAAAACACAGCAAGGCAAATGTACAGGCTGAACCCACAGACCCATCACCTTGGTTTCAGGGCCAAACAATTTCCCCTCGCTTAGATTGCTTGTGTGAATGAACAACTCTTTTATTATTTTTATTTTTGGTTGATTTATTGTCTCTCTGCATTCATCGCTCTTCTTTAAATTAAAACTCCCTCCAGATGGGGTCTCAGACACAGATTTATAGATCCGCAATAAAACCTCACTCATAACCTGTACAGCTGCCCATTCATCTTGTGCTAAGGAAAGGCGCAGAACTGCGTGGATGTCCCATGAATGAAAGCAAAGAACTAACTTCTTTCTGATTTTCTCTCTCCCTTGTCCCACTTTGGCCTCTGACTATGCAGTTGTTGACCCCATGGCTCTAGAACATGCTTCACCCAAGTGGGGCTTTTTAGAATCTTTGGACTACAATTGGCTGAGGCTGGTGGGAGCTATAGTCTAAAACCTCTGGGTGGCACCAGATGGGCGAAGCCTGCCCCAGAAGGTTTGTTGTTTGAGGATGTGGATTAATCATTATGGAATCAATGCAAGACAACCTGCAAAAGTGGGCGTCCAATGATGAGTGCCTGTCACCTCCTATGTAGCCTATGAGAAGAGTTGCCACCTTTGGTTGGGCAAAATACACGACAGATTGGGCACAATAAAGGACAGGTCAGGGGTGGGGATTTGGGGGGCACAAACACTATCATGACATAACCCACCACCCAATTTCCTGGAGCTAAGTCACGGTGCTAATAGTTGATGGGTCAACTTCAAGGCTCCCTCTGCTCCCCTTTCTTAGGGTTCTTTGCTTTCAAAAGTAGCCTTAGGCTGGACAGCCCTTCAGATAGAGGATGCCTTCTAACAGAGGGCTGCCCTCTGTAAATTAGGACACTGCAAAATAGGACACATATATGAAACAAAATTAGAATGAGGGCAATGTGTCCCACCATCACTCTGGCATCCTGTGGGTAACAAATGTAAGGGTGGCAGGGGCTGAGTGACTATTCAAACAGTAGCATCCACAGTGGGTCAGATGAGCAGGGACTCAGCTATACAGCTGCAAATAAAATGTTTTAAGTGTGTTTTAAGTGCATTATTCAAATGTGACACTAGATGGCAATGGTGAACTCATGGCAAATTCAATATATTCTTCAAAATGCATTTTTCTAAGATGTTTTTCAAAAAAAGCATTTACACAGAGTGTCTAGATTCCACCCAAGTCTCCTGATTACAGACTCCCCTGCTATGGTGAGACACGCTGTATTTCTATTTAAATTACAGTCATACCTCATGTTGCATCCACTTCATGTTGCATCTTTTTGCGTTATGTCCTGCGGCAACCTGGAAGTACCAGAATGGGTTACTGCCGGGTTTCGCTGCTCGCGCATGCGCAGAAGCGCTAACTAAATCGCATCGTGTGTGTGCAGACGTGGCAATTCTGGATGTGAATGCTTCGAGTTGTGGACATGCCTCCAGGATGGATTATGTCCACAACTCAAGGTTACACTGTATGCATCTTTTTCTGGTGATGCATAAGTGTGACCATCCAATTGAGATGCCATCGTATAGCCAACATGATTTGGTTACATGGTGACATCTCAAGCCAGCAAAGACAATAATTCTTGCCCTCACTCCAACATCTTGCAGGTTTTTGAAAATGTTATATAGAAGCAAGAAGTGTGATTACAACTCTTCAAGGACCAGAAACACACACATCAGAGGTGGTAGCAGTGGGAGAAGGAGAGCAATAGGAGGGTTTTCTGTGCAACTTTCAAACACCCATGTCTATCAATCTCTTTTTATTAGCCAAGAATATCCTTGCTTATGAGGGAACAATTCAGCGATGGGCTAATGGATATGAAACAGCTGATCAGTGGAACCAGTGGCAAAGACAGATTAGTCCATCCTTTACCCGAATAAAAGGAGTTTCTAAAATCAGGGTGGTGGCTGGAGATGGGCAGGGCATCAGCTTTTGGAGGGGACAAATCACCGTTCATCACCGTAATCAGGAAGCTTGCCCGCAAAGGTTTTAATCACTGCACAGGGAGATGGAATGAAGAGCAACTTTATGGTTTACAGTGAGCAGACTGACACAGCTGATGGATGTCAAATATGTCATGATGTATATTGTAGTTGGGAGATTTAATGGCGTAACTCGGTCTCCGGCTTGGAAGAGAGGCACGGCAGAGCCGGCAAGTGATGGATGGACTCATTTACATGTAAAATTGCCAGTGGCGCTGACAGTGCTGGTATGTGGAAGGGAGATAAGAGGAGATGCACTGAGGTTGGCCCCATTCCTAGTTTGGGAGCATCTCATCCCCAGCAGTTTGGAAAGCATGTAGACTTACCAAAGTTGGCTTTGTTTGCATGCATGCTCATTGGTGTGCAAACAGCCTGCATACAGGGAAGTGATAGAGCTCGTGCATTGAGTGCAGAAGGTTCCCCGATGCAGCCCTTACAGTTTCTGCTTAAAAGATGCCCAAGTAGTTGGGCCTTTGCCTGAGCTCTCCTCCCAATCTGAGGAGACAACACTCGGTCAATGGAACAACGACTCAGCATAAGGCACTATGAAATTCTATTAGGGATGGGGAAGGAATTCAATTCAGTCCATTTTTAAAGGTGAACTTATCTCTGAAAGTGGTAATGCAAACCAAAACACAGCCATTCTTTGAAACCTGATGGCAGTTGGGGTCCAATAATGCCAAGAGGGTCCCAAGGGCCACTACCCTGCTGTAAGTAATAAGTTCTCACCAGCATAGTTCTTTCATTCTCTGAACTCCATTTGCTTTCAAAGAAAAGGAGAAAAAGCAGGACAGTGATGAGCTGGCAAGGCTCATTCCAGACTCTCCAAGTGTCACTATTTTCCAGGGACAGTCCTGGATTTACAGAAGCCATCCCAGTTTGTTTAATGTTTTATTATGTTTTTATATATGTTGGAATCCGGCCAGAGTGGTTGGGGCGACCCAGTCAGATGGGTGAGGTATAAATAATGTTGTTGTTGTTGAATAGAACATTCCTATTTTCATCAGAGAAATGTTGGAGGGTATGCCATTCTCCAAAACTTTCAGATCCTCAGTGCTACGAGACTATTCAATCCCTCCCTCCACCAAACTCAGCTGATAATTATCGTCTTTGCCTGCCATCTGACAAATCACTGTGAGATATGTATCCCTGGTAAAAACTGATGCACTCACTTGGCCTGCTATCGTCTCTGCAAGTTTTAATGAGATTAGAGAAGGAAAGGAAAATGTATTTTCTTCTACCCACTCCCCCCCCTTCCATGGATGCAGACACACAGAGAGAGTGGGGGGGGGAGAGAAAAGACTATGCAGGAATGATGGAAGGGGATGGGTGGTTTTAAAGGAACCCCTTTTACCTTCTGGTGCTTACTTACATGCTGTTGACTTTGCTTGCTGTCTCCTTTTGCCACCTCCCCCCCCCCCGCCGATTCCCATCTTCATTTCAGCTGACATGACAGTCAACCGAAGGGTCTAAATTGGGATATTTTTCAGAGGCAGGTTGACTAAGCACTGACTGAGCTGACCCTGATATAAACGCTTAAGAGGCTTTGCAGGGGATTAAGTGGCTGTATTTTAATCTTGCCGCCTTCGTGGGGATGTGTTGAGGGTTCCGGCACGCAGCCTGCCTCCGTGCATTTGGCAGCCTCCTTCCTTCCCGCTCCTCTCTCTTTGAAATGTGTAGCGGAAAAAAGAGAGAGGCAAAGATTTGACTTCTAGGAATTGGTTTGAATCGCCAGCCTCCCCATTTCTCTCCAGATACAAATCTAACATTTAAAGTCATCCAGCCAGGGTGTCGCCTAGATTGATGACCCAACTCGCAGCTTGTTGGATAGCATACAAATACATAATGGCTGCAAATTAATTCAAGATCCCGTGATGCTGATGAGTATTTGCTTCAGTGGGGATGTAATGAGGATAATCTGTATATTTCTTGGAGCAGCCTTCCCTTACAGATGACTGTGGACTACAGCTCCCATGCTCCCAGCCAGCGTTGCCAACAAGGATGATGGAAGTGAAAAGCCGACAGCATCTAGAGTGCACTAGGTCAAGGGAGGCTTCTTTTGAGCAAGTTCGGTGACCACAATTTTTGTTGTGGCAGGAGAGACTAAGTGATATGCCTCTCATGTCTAATTCAGGCATGCCTGAGCCCGTGCATGGTTTGGGATAGAGTTGGATGGCTCTGTCAATTTCAGTTTCTCTCCATTTCGTTCTCTCTTTTACAGAACTTCATTACATTTCAGAATCAGTTTGCATTTTTCATTTTAAGGCTTGGCAAACATAAGTCAACATTTTTGTGCACATTTCTTTAATGTAATTTGGCTTGGTATACCTATTTTTGCAAGCCATTTTTCCAAAAATAATGTATTTTGAAATAATATATGCAGTTTTTATGGCCATGTATGGCACACACAGAGAGAGAGAGAGAGAGAGAGGAGCCAACACCTAGGGGCCAAGGTCCCTTTGTCTCCCCCCCCCCCACACAAAATTTTTGAGGGGACTGCCCCCCAGGTTGATGGGCATTGCCATTCAGATTGTGTGTGTGTGCTACATCATGTGATCAATTACGTGGGGTGGAGTTACTTGCACCCCAATATTTTATTCAAGTTGGCACCCCTGCACACATACATTTTTTTTGAGTTGGAGAACTGCATTAAATTTTTTGGAGAAAGGCGAAATTTGAAGGAAGGCTGCATTTTGGTTTGTGTATTGGTTCATAGATAAAGTAGGTAGGATCACATCAAAATGTAGCTGAAATCAACCCCCCCCCCCCGTTTCATTATACAGAAGCACGGGAAACCTGAGTGTATTCAGACTTGGACTTTTGATTTTGAAAAGCTTAAGGAACTACAGGGTGGGACCCCATGGTCAGAAATACTCAAAGAGAAGGAAGTCTAAAAATGGATGGGAGTTTCTTAAAGGTTGACATGTTCAGCCAAACACATTTACAGTCCTGCTTTAGATCTTCTGTGCAAGAAGATTGAGGAAGGAGAGGTGGGGCTAGTCAGTGTGGTGCCACACACCACCCTTGCCAAACAGAACTAAAAATCAAATCAAATCCTGGAAGGGCTTTTGTGCTTTAAAGAACACTTTGCACATTGCCTTGTCTTGCTGAGGAACCTTAATCATCAACAGTGGAATTCCTCTCTGCTGCCCATGATACAACAGGTCACGTTTTAAGGTGTAGACTTATTTTATACTTGGCATCACAGCTGCCCCATGTGAAATGCACAAGCTCAAAACTCCCTTGTGACTCTAGAGATGAGGTTTTCAAGTGGAGGTGGAATGGCCATCTGGCAAGGGATGCTTGTGATTCTGACATTGGACTGGTTGGATTGGATGACTCTTGGATGTACCTTCTAACTACAATTCTATGATTCCATGATCACTTATCTCCTTGAATAATTCCTCCTACTCTCCCAAGGAACTGCAGGGGGGGGGGGGGAACGGCTAGGCCGCCATTTGCAAAACAAAAACATTTATTTAAAGCGCCAGAATTTGGAAACCCTGATCCTGCGACATTTTTCTTGGCTGCTAGCATTCCAACAATTTGGCTGTTTGATATGCACGACATGTTAGCAACACACACACACACAAACACAAAAAGTCCAGGACATTCTCAAATGGATTCTGCTCTTAATATACGGATCTTAGTTTCCTGCAACTATTAATAACTATGTGTTGTGTGCAAAGAGGTTTCCCTAGGCAATGGGAATTGTGGCACGATGACAAGTAACTCCGATTTACTTATTTAATAGTCACAGTAGGCTGAGTTCTCAACCAGAGTAAAACCCACTCAATCTTTCTGTATTTGGCAATGTTGCACTGAATGCTGCAGCGTGGAATATTCCTGATATAAAAGAAGTGATATGTAGGGCATATCCACACTCTTATAATACTTTTTACAGTCATGACATCCCCTAAAGCATTCTGGGAAATGTAGTGTGCTAAGGGTGCTGAGACTTGTTAAAGGTAAAGGTACTCCTGTCCATTAGGTCCAGTTGCGGGCAACTCTGGGGCTGTGGCGCTCATCTCACTTTACTGGCCAAGGGAGCCAGCGTACAGCTTGTGGGTCGTGTTGCCACCATGACTAAGCCGCTTCTGGTGAACCAGAGCAGTACAGTGGTACCTCGTAAGACGAATGCCCTGCAAGATGATTTTTTTGCAAGGCAAATGTGTCTTGCAATCTGATGGTGACTCGCAAGACCAATTCGTTTTGCGAAAAAATCATCTTGCGAATCGCGGTTTCCCATAGGAATGCATTGAAATTTAATTAATGCGTTCCTATGGGACCCAGGTGGCACTGTGGTTAAACCACTGAGCCTAGGGCTTGCTGATCAGAAGGTTGGCGGTTCGAATCCCTGTGACGGGGTGAGCTCCCGTTGCTTGGTCCCAGCTCCTGCCAACCTAGCAGTTCGAAAGCACATCAAAATGCAAGTAGATAAATAGGAACCGCTACAGCGGGAAGGTAAACGGCGTTTCCATGTGCTGCTCTGGTTTGCCAGAAGCGGCTTTGTCATGCTGGCCACATGACCTGGAAGCTATACGCCGGCTCCCTCGGCAAATAAGGCGAGATGAGCGCGCAACCCCAGAGTCGGTCACAACTGGACCTAATGGTCAGGGGTCCCTTTACCTTTACCTTTATGGGCAAAAAAAGAAATTTCAATGCATTCCTATGGGAAACCGCAATTCGCAAGACGAATTTTTCGCTAAACGAATTGACTCACGGAATGAATTGAATTCATCTTGCGAGGCATCACTGTACTCTTGGGAGACCAGCTGATTACCACTTATTTTCTTAGTCCCTACATCCAGTGCACCATGTCTCTCCCTGTGTATCATTCGAACATCACCAGCCTTTAGACTTCCCTAAGACACCAAGACTATTTTTGTTTGCGTCTTTTAATTATCATTTCCTTCCTTGGCTAGCAACCCCATGAGGGAGCTGGCAGCTGTGTTAATGGGATTATGTGGACTGTTTGCTGATGTACACTGTTTCCCCGTCTTTCTTGCTACCTTTGAATTTCACCCAGATAATTGATTTCTGTCTCTTCCTTGGTCCTTGTCTTACTGGCTGAGGGTGTCATCTGGCCCATCTTTTTGTTCCCGTTCCTGAATGACAAAGCCTTTTACAAGGCAACCAAGACAAAGCCATTGTTGCATCACTCACTTTTCTTATTAACTAACTGCGAATTGAAGTTGGCTTGAAGCCTGCTGAGAGATATAATAACATAAGCATCAGCTTGGGAGCAAAATGCACCCTTTATAGGTCTGAGCCCAAAGGGAGGGGGTTGTCTATTTGCAGGAGCTTTTTTCCAGCTGCAAAAAATATCAATTTTCAGTATTTATTTGTTTTCCAAATAAACCTGTGGGAAGGAGGTTGTGAAGAAGGGTAAAAATATTGGTCCACTCAGAGGGAGGGGAAGAAGCATTGCCCTCTCTCAGAATTTGCTTTAGAATTTCATTGCTTAGTTGGAAGCCGGGAGTTGTTAGGAGACCCCTCACAGAGCTACAGTTCTCAGAGTGGTTTAACTATCAGCCTCTCTTCCCAGGAAAAACTGAGAATTGCAGTTCTGTGAGGGGAATGGGCCTTGATTTTCTTATTCTCAGCTTTCTTATTCCCAGAACCAGTCCTTTCCTCTAACGGCATGTAATACCTTCAATCAGCCAATAGGAGGCAGTCAGAATTCTAGAGTAGGCATCCCCAGACTCAGCCCTCCAGATGTTTTGGGACTACAATTCCCATCATCCCTGACCACTGGTCCTGTTAGCTAGGGATGATGGGAGTTGTAGTCCCAAAACAGCTGGAGGGCCAAGGTTGGGGATGCCTGTTCTAGAGGGACCATGGGAAAATAGGCCTCTCCAGTCTAGAAGTACCTTTCATCTAGACATGAGCCTTGTTGCCACGGCAACTCACCCAGGTTTCTTGGTGTCCTCCTAAATCACTGGACATCCGTCCTGTGGCTGACCAATGCCTCCCTGCCCTCGATTTCTGTTTCTCTAATTTTGATTTCTACATCTATCTGCCTTCTGTCTCTGCCTGTTTCTTTATTCTCCATCCCTCCCTCCTGAGGCTATTATGCCGCTCGTATGAATGAATGATTGCTAAAAGAGAAGAATAAAATTGTTTAATAAAGAAAGAAAGAGCTGGCAACGTCTTCTGTGCACCAATGTGTAAAATGTACAGTAATAAAGCACACCACACTAAATGAATTATGGTGTGAGGGGGGGGGAAAAACACAAATTACTGATTTGTCAAATGCTATTAGCATTTGCATCTGTAGAAAGAACTGGAATCCATGCCTGATGGCTTATCTCCCTCCCCTCCCCCCTTCTCTCCTTTCTTCTTCTTTTGTGAAGCAAATATTGGCTACTTGTAACAGCTGGGATTCCCCCCCCTTTTTTTTTGAGTCTTGAATGAATAACTGAAAAGAATGGTGGGAGGGGGTGGAAAGAAAAAGAAGCAAGACCCTCTTTCCCCCAGAACCGTTTTTCACAGTGTCAGGGTATCAAGGTAATGTGTTACTTTTTGTGTGAACTTCAGATGGGTTCCTCTGTGTGAGTGAAAGTCTCATTTCCTCTGACTAGATTAATGATCTCTTATTCCATGAGCAAAAGGAGACGGAGGAGAATGAAAACCAGGAGGGATGTAGCCACAAAACCCTCACAGAGAATTTATTTGCTGGGGGGGGGGGGTGGATGGATGGGAGCCAGCCTAGGAAGAACAATTTAACCCCAGGGAGTGGGAGTGAAGAAAACCTATCACCCTGAGAGCCACATTCCCTCGTGTGGCAACCATCCAGGGGCCACCTCCAGGTGGTTGGAAGGGACGGAGTTGAAAAAATGGACAGAATAATGGATATGTTCAAATATGCTCAAATGAAAATGTATCGGTCAACCAAATACAGGCTATAACCAACAAAACAAAGAAGAAAACAAATTTCAGCATGCAAGCAAAGATGATAATAATAGTAATCAAACACAAGTAATACAATACTTATAATACATATATATGCATGTCTCAGTTCACAAGGTTTTCCTGAGTTGGGAAGCTTTTACCACAAACTTCGCTGCATTGATTCTAACAGGTTTAGCCATGAGGGATTAAACTACCTTTGTACATTAGACTGTGTTCCAGCTCCATGAAAGGCAAAAGTTTTTTCTCTTTGCACCCCCCCCCCAACTCTTCATCCAGGCAAGCGAGAGGTGTTATCATAGTTCAAGTGTGCATGAAAACCAGGCAAACATTAATTCCAAAATGTATCTTTGAGCCACTCCCATGGTTGAGGTAAGTCAGCCTTCAGATGATGAGTTAAACAAGAATAGATTGCATGAGACCTACAACAAAATGTGGGAGAATATCATTATCTCCTTGCAGGGGTGCTCCTCATTCAGGTTCCTGCCAACCAACCTAGAAATCCCCTTTTCCAGGGTACTCCATTTCATTCCCTCTTTGTTCTCTCCACCCTCGAACTGACACTCCACTTCTAAACATGTTCAGTCTTCATTGGCTTGCGATTTCTTTTTTTAAGGAGGGGCATGTCTCCTTAAGTTTTATTTCTAAAGTTTGCTTTTGTACTTCTGGAAAACCTTGGGGCTTCCACAAGAATTCTGGTGCGTTCTCCTTATTTCACAATGCCCAGATTTTGGCTACAAGGTTGAAGGTCCTCAAAATGGCATAGTAGCATAAGAAGGACCTCACTGGATGAGACCAAAGGCCCATCTAGTCCAGCATCCTATTCTTCCAGCAGCCAACCAGATGCCCCTGTAGGAATCTTGTGAGCAGGACCTGAGTTCAAGAGCACTCTTCCCACCTCTGACTCCCAGAAACTGGTGTTCAGAGGCATACCTCTGAACCGTGGAGGTAGAACATAGCTAAAATGGCTAGTAGCCATTGAAAACCTGATCCTCCCTAATTCTCTGTTAAAGCCATCCATGTTGGTAGCCATAACTACCTCCTGTGGGAGCAAATCCCACAGTTTTTCAAAGTGCCATATGAAGAATAATTTCCTTTCCTATATTCCAAATCATCAGCACTCACCACCCGAGTTCACTCTTAGCAGGAGTAATGAGGACCATCGTAACAATAGGGGGGGGGGGGTCCATCACATATATTGTCTCAACAATCCTTATAGCAGGGATCAGCAAACTTTTTCAGCAGGGGGCTGGTCCACTGTCCCTCAGACCTTGGGGGGCGGACGGCGGACTATATTTTGAAAAAATATATATGAATGAATTCCTATGCCCCACAAATAACCCAGAGTCCTTTTAAATAAAAGGACACATTCTACTCATGTAAAAACACCAGGCAGGCCCCACAAATAACCCAGAGGGGCATTTTAAATAAAAGGACACATTCTACTCATGTAAAAACATGCTGATTCCTGGACCGTCCAAGGGCCGGATTTAGAAGGCGGTTGGGCCACATCCGGCCCCCAGGCCTTAGTTTGGGGACCCTGCCTTATAGCAACCTTCGTAAGGTGAGGTGGGGGCTCTTGGCACCCAGCAAACAAACTTGTTCACACTCTGATAAATAGTAAATAGGAAGACAGTGCAGGCACTGTGCTTCAGACTCAAGTTGCCCTAAAAATGTCTTCCATTTTCAGCGCTTGAATAAATGCTGAAAAAGGAGAGAGATTTTTCAGCACTATCAAAAAAACAAAACAAACCCTGCTGGATCAGGCCACTGCCCCATCTAGTCCAGCATCCTGTTTTCACAGTGGCCAACAAGATGCCTGTGGGAAACTAGCAAGCAGGATTCAAACACTCTCCCCTCTTGTGGTTTCCTGCAACTGGTATTCAGAAGCATTGCTCCCTCCAGCTGTGGAGGCAAAGCATAGACAAAATGGCTAAAAAGGTAAAGAGACCCCTGACCATTAGGTCCAGTCGTGACCGACTCTGGGGTTGCACGCTCATCTCGCATTCTTGGCCGAGGGAGCCAGCGTATAGCTTCCAGGTCATGTGGCCAGCATGACAAAGCCGCTTCTGGCAAACCAGAGCAGCACATGGAAACACTGTTTACCTTCCCGCTGTAGCGGTTCCTATTTATCTACTTGCATTTTGACGTGCTTTCAAACTGCTAGGTTGGCAGGAGCTGGGACCAAGCAACGGGAGCTCACCCCGTCACAGGGATTCGAACCGCCAACCTTCTGATCAGCAAGCCCTAGGCTCAGTGGTTTAACCACAGCACCACCTGGGTCCCTAGACATAATGGCTAGTAGCCATCAATAGCCTTCTCCTCCATGCATTTGTGTAATCCTTTTTAAAAAGCCATCCAGGTTGGTGGCCATCACCCTGGGAACAAGTTCCACAGTTTAATTATGGTTTAACTATGTGCTGCTGGGTGTTGGCCTCCCATACCGCCTCTCAGCAAGAGGGAGAAATCAAAGCTTCTCTTCTTAGCACAGCTGAATAAAGAATGAAATAGCCTGCTTGGACTTTGATGCTAAAACTCTCAAGTAAGTCACGGTTTCTTCTCCATGGCTCCGAACACTCTCTGAGATATTGAGATGCTTCCATGGAGATTGACCACAAAGGCAGTGGGGAGAGAGAGGAGTGAGCAGTTGAATACTTTGACTTGGCTGAATAATTCTATAATTTATCATACTTGGGGATTATACATCCCACACATAGAGATGCAATTAAACCAATAATATTTTAGGCTAGGAACAGCTCGGCAAGTGGAGGGCCTCACATGCAGTTTAGCATGAAATTAAATTTACACTCGTTTGACACAATTCTGACCGTTCCTCCAGTGAGCAACCTCCCTTCTTCTTCATAATGAGAGCTAATTTAGCATACTGTATGAGAACATGAGCCACAAGCTAGAAAGGTTCCCGCGCCACCTCAGCCACAAACTAATCACAAGCCACCACCTCTCCTCTTCACCACCCTCTTCTATCTGCAATATGCATCCATTCAATACATTTATTTCCCATCTTTCCAACAAGTTGCCTGAAGCTGCTACTATCCCTGCTCAGCTGTGAATTTCACTGGGTGGCTTTGAGACAGTTCCCCCTCCCCCCATAGATCTGTTTTCCCTCCCCCCTAGATTTGCCTAATAATATTCCTGATTTCTGTGTACGTATTTTGCTTTGGGGTGCAAGGAAACTGAATTTGTAGGCAAAGGATGCCTTGTTTACCTTGTCATGCCGGCTATTTGTCCCAACTTCTTCCCTGGGGTTAATTTATTTCTAATTTCCTAAATGACTCCTAAGTGGTAGCAAAAAATATATAAAAAATACTTAGGACTTTCACTAGCAAATTCTTATTTAAAGTAAATAATTGCTTAAAGACAGAGTAATTGATTGACTAAATGCTTTAGTGGACTCATTAATTAGACAGAGTCCTATAATTTCTTATTAACTGCTGCCTAATAAATTAATTGCATAATTAGCAAATATGGACTTCAGATATGATGCTTAGAATTACAGCTGAAATCTAAAGAGGCTCAAAATGAACTGTTTGGAGGAGGGACATAATTTTCTCAAGATCTCAATACTGAGTTTGCCTACATGGATTTTTTTCTTTTTCTTTCTGATTTCTATCTCACTCCTTAATCTCGATGAGAAGTGAGATTTCTCACCCCTCAGTCTTGTTAAAACTATGAACAATTTTCTCATATTAAATGAACCATGATACATGTAGGAGTATGTGCATGCTAAAGTATTTGTTGCTCTTCCTACTTTAGCCTCTGGCCCCTCTGGCCACTAGCATCTGGCTCCTGGAAGGTTGCAGAGAAGGGGATGTCACCCTTGAGCTGAAACACATTGCCCAGTCCAGGTGATTATCTTAGAAGCAACTTGAAACAGAGTGGAATTTAGCTACCTGGAGCTTTTGGATCAGATTGTACCAAGGATCAAGAAATACTATCCTTGTCCAACCAGGAAATACTACCCTCATCCAACCAGGACAGGATGCCCTCATCATTCATAATTCCTTGGTTTTATAAGAGCCAGGTTGAAATTATTGAGGATGTGCAAACCCTTTAGTGTCTAGAACAGGAGTTCTCAAACTGTTCTGGAGACCTCTGGTGGTCCACAAACCTCTTTTGGGTAGTCTGTGGTGTGTCTGTAAATTTGCAACTAAAAACCATTCTGATCCTAGCTCAGTGTGTCACAACTGCTACAATGGGCAGAAAGATCAGTAAGTGGTCCACCAAGACCCTCAGCAATTTTAAACTGTTCCACGGGGGGGGGGGGGGGGAGTTTGGGAACCACCTGTCTAGAGGCATGCTCTGACCCAGGGATAGGGAACCTATGACACTCCAGATGTTGTTGATCTACATATCGCCTCATCCCTAACCACAGGTTTCACTGGCTGTGTGGCTGGTGGGAGTTGGAGTCGAGCATCCTCTGGAAAGCCATGGGTCTAACCTGCTCTAACCTGTTGCTAAGCTGTCTCTCTTCCTGCCACCCCCTTTCTCTCATTTCTCACTCCTTGCCACTCACATGAAATGAGGCTGTGTGCTGCATGTGGCCGTCAGGCTGCCAGCAGCTGACCCCACTCCTCTGCACAAACAAGGATCTAAAGTTTATGTGAGCAGCCTTTCATACTGATACAGAAGCACATGTCAAGAGGATGGCTTTGGCCATTGCCAGCATGCAGCTTAAGGGAACGGCCATGGGTTTAATACAAGGCTTTATATTAAACAAAAATAAATTTCCTCCTAATGCAGGTTTTCAGACAGGTTGTCCTAATATATTAACTTCTGTCTGTGTTTTGAATAGTCAATTTCACGGTGAAATGAGTTCTTAATAATATATTTACCACCTGGAAAAAAAAATCTCCCAGCCATCTGGAAAGGAATTGGGGTGGGGGTAGGAAATAGTACCTTGAAATGGAGGGTGGATTTTATTTATATATTTATTTGATCGAGACACATGTGTGCACGCACACATACTTCGCTTCCAACCATTCCTCCTTTTAATCGATAACATGACATGCTTGTAAACGCCTGTAAATTCTACAGTGGGGTTCTGATCTTAAAAAATCATGACCTCCCGCCTGCAAAGAGAAATATGAACAGCCCAATGACACTTGTTTGAAAACTGATTAGGAAAGATGGTTTTGCAACAGTCTAGAAATTCCTTAGCAAGCTGCTCTCAACCATCACAGTTGGAGGCAGTGTGCTTCCGAATACCAGGGAGGGGAAAGTGGTATTGTGCTCAAGTCCCTGTGAGAACAGGATACTGGACTAGATGGGCCATGGAGCAAGGCTGGTTAATTGTTGTAGCACCATGGACAACACCAAGGAAGCAGCTTTCTCTACAAGAGTTGGAAGTGAACTAAGGCCACATGTGTCTCTACCTCCACCCCCTTTGTGGGAGCTTGAGTCTCTTAAAGGGCCAACCCTCTAGTCTGAAGGGAGGGTGGCATTTATCCTGCATTCCTTGGCCTCCCACCTGGTGTGCTCCCTGTGCAGTGAGGTAATGTGAGAGGCATTCAGTTCCTAAGACCCAGTGAAGGCACCTAAGAACGTCCTGGCTCCACTTGTACAGACTCTGTGATACCTGATTCAGTGGACTCCTGCCCAGCAGTCTCTAACTCAGTGGCTCCTCTGATTATCAGCATCAGGCTCAGATCCAGGAACCCACCCTGGCTCCTTAACCAGTGACACTGTAGCCTCTGCCTTGGGACCCTGGTTACTGCTGAACTCTGGGGTCATGTTCTCAAAGTAGACTAGAAATCCAGAAATTGTTTGTTCTGATTCCAGGAATTGATGCATTGCTCAGTAGAGTTCAACAGGATCTCCAATACAGGACTCGTGGAATCTGGCAGCTGTCATGATGATTTTGAACACAATGTTTTGGATCAGGAAGAGAGAGCCTCAAGCACCCATTGGTACCGGCTGCTCATCATTGCTGCAAAGGCATGTGTTTACTTTATGGGACGAGATATCATTAAGTGTGTCCTCATCAGCTACATTTAATATCCTTTGCAGGTCACCTGTGTCACACACAAATGAGTATATTTGCTACATTTTGTTCTGTGGACTGTGCTTATGGAGCTATCAGCACAATCAATTGCCCTGGGCATGTTTGTTCATGTCATTACAGTCTGAGGAATTGGCAGTTTTCGTTCTGCACAATCTCTTATTTGCTGCCTAAATAATCCCTGCCAGTGCTTCCTCCTTAATCTAGGGTTGAGGAAAACTTTGGATCATTTGGAACACCAGGCTGGTGTACTTTCTAGGAACTTTGTTGGAATGGTTTCATGCAAGGGAATCTGGTTTTAAAGGTGAGAGGGCAGGGGAGGCTAGCTGAAACATTTGGGAGACTATTGTACTTTTCAGTCTATAAGACGTCCCCATGTATAAGACGCCCACTATTTTGGGGGACTCAAATTTAAGAAAATGTGGGGAGATGGCACAGAGTTGTTGAGCTTTTTTTGCCGAGGATTACCCAGGGTTGTGTTGAAGCTTTTTTTAGGGGGGATTGCCGAAAATCGCTGACCTGCACACGTCGCTAAATCGGCCTCCCATCTGTCCCATCGCCGGCAGAAGCTGCCAATCACCTTCCCAACTGCCGGAGCGTCAGCCAATCAACACCACCCATTGATGCAGCAACCAATAACATGTGCAATAGCTGCTGACAGCCTCGCCAGCAACCAATCAAACGTCCACCCTATGTACAACCCATGTATAAGACAATCCCCCCTTTTTGCATGATTTTTAAAGAAAACAACATAGTCTTATACACAGAAAAGTACAGTAATTCTCCACTGAATTTATGAGAAGGTGGGTGAATTTGTCAGTTCAAGGCTTTTGTGTTGACTCATAAAGTCCTGAACACCTTGGGTCTGGGACTCACCCACATGTTTCAGAGGCCTGACTGGCCTAAACTAGAAGCTGAACACTTAGAGTCCTTGGTCCCATGCTGTGGAATACTCTTCCAAAAGAGATTTGACAGAGATTTTCTATTGAAGACCATTTTATGCTAGCAAGCCTGTACCATTGTCTAAAGCTTTCTTGGTTTGTCAGTCATTTTGAGGACTGCTTTGAACTGCTTTTAATGCTGGTTTGCTGCATATGTCTTGTTCCCCACCACCCTGATACTTTATGAGGAGCAACATATAAATGTTTTTTTTTTTCTGAATGAATGAATAACCCAATACCCTTGAGCCTCAGACCAGGAGCTACCTGACTCCTAATGTTGCCATTTCCATCCCAGCAGCATACTTCTGGCTGCTGTTGGGAGCAGGTACCATATATCTGGAAACAACTGCAATATCACTGAGCTAAAATTTCAGCTCTGAAATGCAGAGATGTAGCATGGCCATCAATCTCTTCCTAGCAGCCCATGAGCTATCAGATGTTACCATCAAGTGGAAAAAAGACGGTTGCAAAGGCGTTCAGTTGGTGGAACAGTAGAGATGTTTTCTGGGCCAATAAACACTTCCTAGTATTGGTCCCAGACCAATGGCCAGATAATATCTGATCCCTGATTAAATATGCCCTTCAGTTAGCATCCCAGCACAGACTTTGAGATAAACACACAGGGAGATTAAGTGTGGTCCAGATCTTGTGAGTTTACAGCTCGGAAAGCTTCCAAAAGAGATTTGGGCAGTTTGTCCAATTTTTATTGCTTTTGCTTAAATAAAAAAAGTAATAAAATAATATATATTTTTCTGTTGATGCTTTGCTTCCTGCTTCCCCGCTCCCCATTAAAAGAAAGTTGCTGATTCTGGATTTACTGATAAGAGGAAAAAGTCAGCCATGCATTTTTAAGATGACAGCTTTAATCCTAAACATACTTAGCAGGCAGTGATGCCCAGTGGAACTTACTTCTGAGTAAATGTGCTTAGGACCAGCAACTTTGTTAAAACTGTAAATATGCATCTGGGTTAAGACAGCATTTCTTCTGTGTATTTTCTAAGCACAGAAAACATCTCAACATACATTGCCTCATTGTTAATTACAACAGCCCTTTGTGGTAGGCTAGTATTCTTATCCCCTCAGTAGCTAAGGGTGAGAGATGGCAGATGGACTACAGCCACCTAGCAAGTTCAGGAATGAAGCTGCAATTTTATTGTGAACCTCACAGCTCAGTTTCCTAACCACTGTGCAAAATTTCAGCCTGCATTTCTAGCTAGTCTTCTCTAGCAATTTGCTCTCAAACTGCAGTTTTTAACCTCACCAATAGTGGCCAGAAATTGGGGGTGCTGCTGCTGTTGAACTAAAATGAGGCTCAAATAAATTGTGGATGGGGAAAGATGAGTTACACAAAACTGGTGTGTGTGTGTGTGTGTAGATACTTATAGTTGGGTGCTGATGCATTAAGGTTAAATGTCCCTGCACAGAAACAAGCAAACAAGATTGAGATTGAGATTGAATCCTGACAAGACAGAAGTACTGTTTGTGGTGGACAGGAGGCGGGCAGGTGTGGAGGACTCCCTGGTCCTAAACGGGGTAACTGTGCCCCTGAAGGACCAGGTGCATAGCCTGGGAGTCATTTTGGACTCACAGTTGTCCATGGAGGCGCAGGTCAATTCTGTGTCCAGGGCAGCTGTCTATCAGCTCCATCTGGTACGCAGGCTGAGACCCTACCTGCCTGCAGACTGTCTCGCCAGAGTGGTGCATGGTCTGGTTATCTCCCGCTTGGATTACTGCAATGCGCTCTACGTGGGGCTACCTTTGAAGGTGACCCAGAAACCAACTAATCCAGAATGTGGCAGCTAGACTGGTGACTGGGAGCGGCCGCCAAGACCACGTAACGCCCATCTTGAAAGACCTACATTGGCTCCCAGTACGTTTCCGAGCACAATTCAAAGTGTTGGTGCTGACCTTTAAAGCCCTAAATGGCCTCGGTCCAGTATACCTGAAGGAGCGCCTCCACCCCCATTGTTCTGCCCGGAGACTGAATGTCCAGCGCCGAGGGCCTTCACTGAGAGAAGCAAAGCTACAGGGAACCAGGCAGAGGGCCTTCTCGGTAGTGGCACCCGCCCTGTGGAACACCCTCCCATCAGAGGTCAGAGAGATAAACAGCTACCTGACATTTGGAAAATACCTAAAGGCAGCCCTGTTTAGGGAAGTTTTTAATCTGTGATATTTGATGTATTTTAATGTTTGTTGGAAGCCACCCAGCGTGGCAGGGGAAGCCCAGCCAGATGGGCGGGGTATAAATAAATTATTATTATTATTATTATTATTATTATTATTATTATTATTATTGTATTATTAAACTGGAAGCCAGATTTGGAGAGGCACATAATCTGATTGATAGCTCCATATTTCGCCCACACAGAAGTCCAGGACTGGTGAATTTGTTCAGTGTGCTTCAAAACGAGAAGCAGGTTAATTGATGGGCCTAAGGCCAGCTCCACACCATATATTTGAAGCATGGCTCCCCGCCCCCTCAATGAATCCCAGTAACTGTAGTTTAATGGATGGTGAGAGTTAGGAGACACCTTACATGCCTGCTCTTCCCAGCACCATTAACAAACTACAGTTCTCAGCATACTTTGCAGTATGAAAGTGCTTAAATACGTATGGTGTGGCTGTGACTTGAATTAGCCATGTCTGATCATTTCAAGGGGTCTGTTTCTGAGTCTGGCTAGCACTGGATACAGCCCTTTATACTGCAAGCTTTGAGGGAAGCTTGTCAGCTGTGGCTTATTTTCTTCTCCAAGCTTCCACCAAATGTCCGGATAAGC
This sequence comes from Zootoca vivipara, assembly GCF_965207765.1. NCBI lineage: Eukaryota > Metazoa > Chordata > Lepidosauria > Squamata > Lacertidae > Zootoca > Zootoca vivipara. The sequence goes on along the minus strand of NC_142597.1, from coordinate 27,082,595 downwards.
TTCCACAAAATCCCAGGATTCCCTGAATTCCACTTAAAAACCCCACCGCTTAGACCGAAAGAAGAGGCCTTCAGTTTGTCTGAAGTTCAAGGTTGTTATGGGTACCCCCCCCCACGCCGCTCCTTCTGAGTATGATGCTGCCGCATACTAGTTTGGTGGTGGTGGGGTGTGTGTGTGTGTGTGTGTGTGTGTGTGTGTGTGTGTGTGTATATTTTCCCCTTCCCTCCTCTTTAATAATCCGAAAGGTCAGAATGTTTTAAATTGAAACCGTCTCTATTCACAGTCCATTTTCCATAAGTCATTTTACTACTGATGTGACATGATATCAATAATAATATGGTTTCTTGCTGCCTGCTACAGTAGTTTATGGAAAGGAGTTTCAGAAAACATATTATTATAGAGAATAATGTATGGGCTGTGGGGAGACAAGGAAATAATTGCACGGAGAGGTCTTGGGAGCATCGTAAAACCAGGAGTGGAGCTGCCTTGGTCTCTGGTGTCACAAGGTCCCCAAGACTAAACTAATACTTAATAAATCACCACAGCCCATTACACTTTATGAGTTTGCATTTTTATTCCCGGGAGCGGCAACAATGCAGAGGGTCAGATGACGATGCAAACCAGGCTGTTTGGAGTGAAGCGAGGTTGTGGTCTTTTCTCGTGGGAGCACCCCCATGTCTTGCGTCATGGCCCTCAAAGCAGATAAATTCAGCAGATGCCGTTTTCTGCAGCAATCGGAGAACTATTCACGTGTTGAATTTCTTTGCCGTGTGGAAACAAACATACAAAATGCATCGTATTAGGGGAAATTACTTTGTGAAAATCTGCATTATTAGGGGAAATTGCATATGTAAATGTGTGTATTAGGAGAAATTCACACTCAAGTGCTGATGAATTTTCAAGAGGTCTCTCTTTCTCTCCCCTTCCTCTCCTTTTAATTGCAAACTGGTGGAGAAATGTGGAGAACATCATTTAAAATTTCTTTTTTTAAAATATAAAAATATAAAAATGAGAGACTGGAATTGGCAGATTCACTCATTCATTTCTTCTGGTAGGACTGCTGAGTAAAACTGCTTCCTGTGACAACAGAGAGCTGCTGCCATTCAGTGTAGACCATACTATTGGACCATTGCTTTGATTCAGTTTAAGCGCAGTGATGGCCAAACTTGGCCCTCTAGCTGTTTTGGGACTACAACTCCCATCATCCCTAGCTAACAGGACCAGTGGTCAGGGATGATGGGAATTGTTGTCCACAAACTGCTGGAGGACCAAGGCCATCAGTGGTTTAAGGTGTATCTTCCTGTGTTCCACGGAGTGGGACACATGGCTGGGTCCCCCCCCCAGCCTCAACCACACTACTTTTCCTTTCTCCCTTTGATGAAAAAAGGAAAAGAAAGAAAAATGCTAGGAGAAATATAGCAGAGCCCTTTCTGCTCACCCTATGTACCCCTCTCTGCAGGCTTTGGATCATTGCAGGCTTTGGATCATGGATGTGTTGTCTTCATTTCACAGCAAGTGTTTTCGAGTGGGAGAAGCTTTGTGTTCTCCCTTCAAGGCCATGCTTTTCACACCTACTCCCAGATGAAAAGGCTGCTTCCTTCCCTGATGCCTGTCTTGCCTTCGTCCTACATAGTTTCTTCTGGAGAGAAAGAGAACAACTTTAGGAGGCAAGAGCTCTGGGCTGATGCTTGACAGAAGAGCTCTTCAGCCAACTTGCTCAAGAGCACTTAATGGACGTGGCCTTTCGAGCCAAGAGAGGACGGCTTGCATAGACAGTTACAGAACTGTGTGAATTAATTGACTGATCAAACCAAGTTGTCAGGCTCTTAGCTCTTGGCACCTAGTAAACGAGGGAGAGGGAGAGGGAGAGGGAGAGGGAGAGGGAGAGGGAGAGGGAGAGAGAGAGAGAGAGAGAGAGAGAGAGAGAGAGAGAGAGAGAGAGAGAGAGGATGGCACTACAGGCACCATGCTTCAGACTAAAAGTTTCCTAAATAATGTCTTCCATTTTAAATGCTTGGGGAAATGCTGAAAAAGGAGAGGCATTTTTTCAGCGCTATCAAAAAGAACGTAATAAAATCCTGCTGGCTAGTCCAGCATCCTGTTTTCACAGTGGCCAGCCAAATGCCCCAATGGGAACCCCACAAGCGGGACACAAGCACAAGAGCACTGTTCCCTTGTGTGGTTTCCAGCAACTGAGAGTCAGAAAAATTGCTCTCTCTAACCACAGGAACGGAGAGGGTTCCTGTGCTCATGTCCTGCTTGTGGGTTTTCCATTGGGGAATCTGGTCAGCCAATGTAAGACCAGGATGCAGGCCTAGACGAGCTATTGGCCTGATCCAGCTGGCTCTTCTTATGTTCTTAATCCAATTAAGCACTATGAAAGGGTAATGTCTGGGGTTCTCTAACACAGAAAACGAGAGGGGGGGATATAGAATATTCATCGTTGTTCCCCTCGCCAGTCCAGCATATTTTCCATTTCTCTTCCCACTACCCAAATTCTTTGGAGCGGCTACATTATTCCCGGCTGGAAGCCACCATGCCCTTGTCGCAGAGATGACGGCTGGCAGAAGGAGCAAGTGTCCCAGCGGGAGCCCTCCACGCTATAACCTGCTGATGTGGCTCCCTACGGATCCATGAGCTCTGTGCAAAAGGCAGTCATGGTGCACTTTGAAGCTTGAAACCTTGAGAATTTCAAACAAGCGGGGACAAGCAGATGATCTATGGAAAATGAATATCTAACAGGACTAAAAATTGCTCTTGACATCACCATTAACTCTTCCCTCCCCCCCCTTTCCCAAGCCCAGTTTTGCCCAAGCTGATTCTGTTGACTTTCATCCCCGTCCACATTTTAGCACGCTTTGAACTCTTTAAAATGCACTCTCACCCATGAATACACGCCCCGTCCCCCCACTTCTCATTTCAGTTGAAATGTGACTCTTGTTATCTTTTCTTCTTTGAAATGCTTTTATAATGCTATTTAAGTGACATTTTCTCTGCGGAGAATAGGGAAGCACAGTTTGGAAGTAAGCTGAGCTGAAGCATGCGGGGAACGCTGTGAGCCCTCTGTCATTCTCCCAGCAGGGTGGATGGGAATGAATGACGGCGAGTTCTTCATGGGATAATCTTCAGAATGGGTATGGATCAAATTGGAGGTATGGAGAATGCAGGCTTCCAGGACTGTCCACCAGGTCTCACCCACTGCCCAAACCCAGAGATGTAGGGGTTTGGGGTTGTGGTGGGGTGTTGCTGTCAAAGACCTGTTACTATTTCTGCAGCTGGGTCCCTGCCTCCAGAATCCTAAAAACCCCCCACTTGGTATGAAAAGGAAGCCTTTTAGCCACGGAGAAGAAGTCTTCTCCCCCTTTGTGCTGATTGGAGCCAATGAGAGTGAAAAGAGGAAGTGAAAAGAGCTTCTGAGGATTGGCTACTAGGGGGGTCAACTCTGAAGAAGGTCTATGGGAAGAACACCAATGAATTGTTCTGTATGCTAAGTGGCTGTGAGTGTCACAAAAGTACCGTGCACTTCTGAATTTGCCGCTGTGCTGCTGCCTGGGCTATGCCCCTTTACCCAAGGCCACACCCCTCCCTGGCCCTGCTCCACACCCTCCAGCGCTTTTGGAATGTGTCCTCTTGCTTCCTTGGGTGGAGAATGGGGAAATGTGTGGGTCAAGAAACCTCAGACTTTTGTGTGGCTAGAATGTAGACTAATGTACAAAGGGTAAACATCACGTCCATTCCTCTGCTCTCTTTTCCCACCACTTGAAGCAGGCCCCCTGATTGCACATTGCTCAGGAGGCAATGTGGTCCTTGGGCTGAAAACAGTTTCCCGGCCCTGGTATAAATTGTAGGCACCAATACAGATGGGAGAGTCCACTTTCTGTATATCAAAACTGTGGAGAACAGTGTAATGGGGTTATGCTTATGCCGGGATTCTAAGTGAACACAGAAGCAGTAGAGAATATGGGACTGGGTGTAGGAATCAGAACTCTGTGGATCTTAACTTTAATCAAATTCAGTTTCTAGCCCTCAAGATTGTAGAGAAAATGCTTTAAAGTCATGCATGTGGGAAACATGGAGTGCAGAGGAGTGGCTGAATAAGGTTCCCTGTGGTCTTTCCTTCCACATATAGATCCAGGCCCCACCCCATAACTAGCAAGTGCAGAATCAATTGTGCAAATGGTTAGTCATCATAGTGTAGTGGTGAAAGTTCTGGACTAGGACCTGGAGACCGGGGTTCCAAGCTCCACTTGGCCACAAAGCTTTTGCCGGGTGACTTTGGGCCAGTTACTGCCTCTCAGCCTAACCTACCTCACAGGGCTGCTGTGAAGATTAAATAAGGAAGGGGAGAACCATGTATTCCACCTTGAGCTCCTATGGCGGGGGTAGGTGGGATATAAATGAAATAATAAATAAATAAATAAATAAATAATCATAATCCATGTTGGGTTGTGACTCCTTAGCATTAGGTGGAACCCACAAGCTGGACTTGAACACAGGAGCCCCTCCCCCTGTGATCTCCAACAACTGGTATTCAAAGTATTCCTGCAACCATGGAATCAACCCCTAGCCATTGTGGCTAGTTGTCAGCCTTTGGGGAATCGGCTTCCTCCCCTGTGGAAGTAAATAAAAAGAGATCAAACAAAAGGAACGTCTTACCAGGTAGATTCTTTAATAATCACAGTGAGAGATAAAATAGCATGTCTACCTAGAAATGACGGTGCTCCCAATTAAGGCTCACTCCCACCCCCCATCCCTATTAATCCACGTCACTCCTACATTTTGTAATCTGAATTTGTACTCTCTGCACTTTCTGTTCTAAGCTCTTTGTGTCTTTCTGAGCTATTTGTGTCTTTGGAGAAGGAGGGGGGTGAATGCTGTCCCATGACTGTAAATCTGTTAACCCTCTCTCTTCCAGTGTTACTTCTCCTAGCTGTTCCCCATCCAGTATTTCCCAGCTTCTGTCTTCTTAACTATGCCCCTCTGCAAACCACTGCTCCAAATCTATACTGTCCTCCTGCTCCTGGGAAGATTCAGGATCAGGGTGAGGGTGAGGGGGTGGCTCCCACCATTCTTCCTCAGTGCAGCCCTCCTCAGCACGGTCCCTGACACTAGTAGCCATTGATAGCCTTATCTTCAAGGAATTTGCCAATCTTCTTTTAGAACCACCCAACCTCTATTCATAATTCATTGTGACTTTCAAGTCACCCTATTTCAGGATGTGGGAGAAATGAACTGGCTAATAAATGCACTCCCAGCAGTCAGGAGCCTTTGGGACCTTAGGATGGCAAACACACCCTTTCTCCTGATCTTCCTTTGGCTACGGCTGTCTCTGGCTCCCAGTCTTCCACGCCCATTCCTTCAGCCCTCTTCAACCTGTCTCCATCACCTCCTGTTTTTCTCCCCTCCCCTCCCCCTTTCCTCCTTAATTTGTTCGCCATGAAACAACAACCCAACAACTTGATAGATTTTCTGATAACCTTCCTTACGGTCTCCCTGGGTTATATTATGCTTTAATAACATTTAAGCCAATCTGCCTGATGCTGTTGTAAAGGTCAATTAAATTCACCCTAAAAAATTTCTCTCCTGGCTCATTATACATTTGGAAGATGAATTAGGAGCACAAGCTGCCACCCCAGAGGTTCCTGATATTTCACTAATGAATATGGCTTAGAGATTGCTGGGGGACAAAACGTAAAACGAAAAAGAAAGGAAGAAAGGTTTCTGGCACCGAGACAGCCCAGGGCAGTTATTGAATGCAGGAGGGAGGGAGATGCAACATTGCACACACAGGTGAAACACCGTTTGCTCAGGAAGAGGTTATGGAGAGGAAGGAGTTACGGATTGCCTCTTACAGCCAATTACTGTTCACAGAAGAGATGCAAAGCCCAGGTCTCAACAAAGAAGAATTAGGGATGCCCCGCTGGGCTGCTCTCCAGTCACATGCATCTCTGGTGCCAGCAGGGGTCATAGCTGAGAGACAAACCTGGTTGTCATCCTTTGCTTTATGGGAACCAATTGTAGAGGCACCCTGGTGTGAGTTGAGGAGGAAAGAGCTCTCCGGGGTCCTTTTTGCATTAACAAGGGTGATGTTCCTGGAGCCACATCATGTGGGTGCGCATTTCAAAGGCAGTTTTGGTCAAACGCTGGGTGCCGTTTTGTTGAAGAAATGCTGATAAATAAAATCAACTCTTTCTGACCTGATAGTTACTGGTGCTCTTTTGTGGTTGGATAATAACACCTTGCAGAATTTCATCTCGATGGACCTGTGACATGTGCTGAGCTGTGCACTGAAAGGGATCAAGGAATGAAGACCTGATTAGTTCCACCAGAAGAAATTCATTCCCCCCTCCCCACCACCACAACTGTTTTTTTTCTACGGCTCTTCCTCCAGGTTGGGAGCCCCAATCAATGCACGGTATGATTAAAGCCATCAACACAAATTAATTCACAACACAATTTAAACCTCTAGAACCGCTGTACCCCCCACCCCACATGTATGAACATGAGGTCACTCAGAAATTAATTCCCCAAACCACAAATGAGTAAGACTTCAGCTAGCATTAAAAGTGTCAGTATTGGAGGGTACAACTGTCTTTCCTTGGGGATGGGGTTTCCAAAGTCTGAGGGTCACACCACTGAGAAGTTTCTGTCTCATGGAACTGCCGCCCCCAAGTTACCCCAGTTGGTAGCACCAATAGCAGGGCCTCCCTAGTTGACTCAGTGATGGAACTCACTGACATTCAGCACTGTTTGCATCCTGAAAAGGTGGACAGAAATACATGTAAATTGGCTAGGTAATTTGGAAAAAAAATCACTATGCATTTGAAGGCAAATTGTGCATGATGGTTCCAGAGATCAAGGAACTGGTTTTTGACTACCGGTATGTTTGCAAACAATCGGGTGTCATTTTGAATCAAGACAGCAGACTGCTCTGATTTTAACCACTGATTTCAAAGCTGCACAGATTTTTTTCAGGGGTTCCTCTCAGTGCCAGGCATTGTCCAAAGTTGCTAGCGAGAAATAAATCAAGTGCCGACTCTCCCCAAAGGGATTCCAATGTTTACGCATTCATGCTTGCTCCATGTTGCGGTTGCTGCTGTGATTTTAAAGAATTGGCTCTGTGCTGTGCTCCTCCTTCGCTTCCCAAATGGACGAGATGTTGCCGCTTTCCATAAGCGGTTTTGCCAAACCTCAGTAGTGGCTGCATATTCTCTGGCAGGGAACTGGGTCCCTTTGGCAGGAGGCAAAACTTTTTTATCGATGACTAAATAGATTGTAATTGAGAACCAAACAAAAGAGAGGAGGACAGAGGGCCAAGCGATGGGTCCGCAGGTGACGCGGAAGCCCAAAGAAATGTGCACTATTCAAGGCTGCATCCTGCATTAATTCTGCCTGAGTGAAAGCAGGCACACCTGCTGCCCAGATGGTGAGCAGGACTTTGGCTGGCATCAGAGACTATCCAAGTGAGCTGGGCAAGGGTGGCTCTTTTCTCCCCTCCCCAAATCCAAGTATGGTCAGATTTGTCTGGGTTAGTGCAGTATGGTGCTGTGATATCAATTATTAGCATATCAGTGAATTAACTGGCAAATTAGCCCTTGAAATTCCCAGCCACATGGCCTCTCCCTCTGTCATCTGCCAGTCTTGCAGTCTGGTTGATGCATTCTCAGTGAGGCTGAAAAGATGGGGAGGGACTGTAGCTCAGGGACCACAGCATCTGCTCTGCAAATGGAAGGTGTCAGGTACAAACCCCAGCAGCATCTTCAAGTAGGGTTGGGTGAGACTCCTGCCTGAAATCACAGGGACCCACACATGGTCAGTGTAGACCAGTGTTTCCCAAACTTCAGTCTCCAGCTGTTTTTGGACTATAACTCCCATCAGCCCAAACCAGCATGGCCATTGACCAGGGATGATGGGAGCTGGAATCAAACAAATGTGAAAGACACCCCCCTACACACACACACACACACACACACACACACACACACACACTGTTTGATAATATTTAGCTGGCTAAACTCCTGTCCTAATTGAGATTCATTGAATCAAATGTAAATAGATTTTCAAGTACTAAAGCCTGAAAAGCTTTTTTGTGGCAATAAAGAAAGTAATTTACAATTTGCTACTAAGGCTATTACTATGGCTGGATCTAGACACATTAAAAAAAAAAGTTTCAGGGAAACGCGTTGTAAAGCTCATACAGTACAGTAATGGGAAATCATGTTGCCAGAGGATCGAACTCCGCAGTGCCATCTGGTGTCACAGTGTTATAAAGGTAAAGGTAAAGGGACCCCTGACCATTAGGTCCAGTCGTGACCGACTCTGGGGTTGCGCGCTCATCTCGCATTATTGGCCGAGGGAGCCGGCGTACAGCTTCCAGGTCATGTGGCCAGCATGACAAAGCCGCTTCTGGCAAACCAGAGCAGCACATGGAAACGCCGTTTACCTTCCCGCTGTAGCGGTTCCTATTTATCTACTTGCATTTTGACGTGCTTTCGAACTGCTAGGTTGGCAGGAGCTGGGACCAAGCAATGGGAGCTCACCCCGTCACACGGATTCGAACCGCCGACCTTCTGATCAGCAAGCCCTAGGCTCAGTGGTTTAACCACAGCGCCACCTGGGTCCCTTTTGTCACAGTGTTATAACACATTTAAAAAACTTATTAAAAAAAAAACCTAATGTAGATGAGCTCTAAGTCTATCAATGGCTACTCCTCATGATAGCTGTATGCTATGTCCAGGATCAGAAGCACCACCCTCTAAATACCACTTGCTGAGGAACATGAATGGGAGAGAGCAGTGTTGCTCTCCTGTCCTGCTTTTGGACTTCCTAAAAATATATAAATGGCCACTGTGGGAAACAGGGTGCTGAACTAGATAAGCCATTGCTGCTCTGATTCTCCAGATTTAATAATAATAATAATAATAATAATAATAATAATAATATATTTATACCCCACCCATCTGGCTGGGTTTCCCCAGCCACTCTGGGCGACTTCCAGCAGGATATTAAAAACACGGATGTGAGGGACAGGGGATATCGCGAAGTCCCTCCCCTCCTGAGTTCAAGCCAATCCCCGAGCACAGGGGGAAGCAGAGAGAGTTCCGATTCCAGTGGGGAAGCAGGAAGTCGTGTCCGAGGCTCAGGCAAGGTAGAGGAGCCAGGGTCCCAGGTGGGACAGGAAGGGGCGAATAAGGGCGGGAGACCCATCCCCCCAACTCCGGAATTACGCAGAAAGAGGAGGGGAAAGAGGATGGGTCTGCCAAAGCTTTTGTGTTGGAGAAAGACGCGCCAAAAGCCATTAGGAGGTTCTGAAACCGACTGACCACATCACTCCGTGTAAATAGCAATGACTTAAGCACTGTAAATACGCAGCACCAATAAAAGAATAAAATGCAGAGCTGCGTAGCGTCGTTACTCTGAAGTAGTCCGCTCCGGCCACTGTGACAGCAACCTCCTAATCCTTTTTGGGCTACTTTGGAGTTGCCGGGATGAGCGTGTCAGAGGCGGAGAGATGGCGGCAGATCGCGGAGCAAGCCCAGCAAGAACTGCAGCAGCTGTCGCTGCAGGCGCAGGGGGAATTGAAGGCAGCTAAAGAAGAGACTAAGAAGGTCCAGGACGACCGGCTACAACTTGCGGAACAGGTGAGAGCGCTACAGGAAAGAGAGCAGGAATTAAGGGCGGTGGCGGTAGACCTCCAAAACAAGCTGGATGCAGAGAAAAACAAGGCGGGAGGGGCACCCCAAGTCCAAGTGCTGCCAGGAAGGAGAGCCGGGACGCTAGTAAGCAAGTTTAATGGAGACCCGAAGGAATATCAGGGCTTTGAGACTGAGATTGTGTATGCTCTTGAGCTGCACCACGATGAGTTCCCTGATGATGAGCACAGGGTAGCGTTTATTGTGGAGCACCTTACCGGGGCAGCCAGGGAGTGGCTAAGACCGTTAATTGCAACAAAGAATCCTTGCATGAAGAATGTCAAACTATTTCTAGAAGGTTTGAAAACGATGTATTCGTCCGATAGTCATATGGACCAGACTAAGGAGGAACTTCACAATTTACGCCAAGGAAATATGACAGTTCGCGCGTATTGGGCGAAATTCACCATGCTGGTGCACAGATTGGGGTGGGAACTAGAGTCACCCCCAATGCAAGCGGCGTTCTACTTGGGGTTGCATGAGGAGGTGAAGGATGAGCTCTCGAGAGGTCCAAAGCCCAGTAATATGGATCAGCTGAGCAAAGCGGCTCTGGCGGTGGGGGTGAGACAGGAATCCCGGTGGAGCGACAAGCAAGCAACGCGCGCAAAGCGGGCTTGGTTCCCACGGTCGCAGGAGAAGCCACCCCCCCAACAACCCTTTCAAGCCACGCCTGGGGCCAGTCAGGACCAGGAACCCATGCAGATTGATAGCGCGCGCGCGCGGGCTTTTCAAACCCCAGCGGCGCCAAGACGCAAGGAGGGAAGGGGTGGGAATTGCTTTCTCTGCAACTCCCCCCAGCATCTCGTCAGAGACTGCCCACATCGCAGGGAGTGGCAAGGAAAGGCGGGAACGGTTGTGCCCTCCCCCACTGACGCAGCACCACAGCAGGGAAACGGGAAAGCCTGGCTGCAGGAGACAAGGGGCAGCAGCCAGGCACAGTCAGCAGACAACAGCCCCAGCCCACCCACCCGCACAGAGAGGAGCAGAGCCAGCCCACCCCTCCCAGAGCAGGAGTGGTTCTAGAAGTGACGCTCACGCTCCCAAATGGCTATCCCCTGACAGTCCTCGCCTTAATTGACAGTGGGGCGTCAGCGAACTTCTTCTCGAGGAACTTTGCAGAAGAGCACCAGATCCAGCTTCTGCAGCTGGATTTTCCTCTGCACGTGGCGACCATTGACGGCAGAGAGCTGCTGGGAGGGGCCATCACTCATCAAACCCCCCCCATGAAAATGACGGTGGGAAGGCACTCAGAGACACTGGCATTCAACGTCACCACCATCTCAGACCCCCCCATCGTCTTGGGCATGAGCTGGCTGGCGCGCCACGACCCCTCCATCAGTTGGCACCAGAGATGCATCACTTTTGGATCGGACTTTTGCCTGGAACATTGCATGCAGCACCAACCAGGGGAGGGGCCTCTGATAGCCACGGTGGCCACCATGCACGTCAAAGGGGGTGAGGCGATACCCAAGCCGTACTGGGACCTGCAGGAGGTCTTCAGCGAAGCGGAGTCCGACCACCTACCCCCACACAGGCCTTTTGACTGCCAGATCAACCTGGTGCCAGGGGCAACTATACCCCCAGCCAAGCTGTACGCCATGTCAGACCAGGAACTGGAGGATCTGCGCGCTTTCATCGACAAGAACCTCAAGCGGGGGTTCATCAGAGAAAGCAAGGCAGCAGGGGGCAGCCCGGTCTTCTGGGTGGACAAGAAAGACACGCAACAGCGCCGTCTGGTGGTGGATTTTAGACGACTGAATTCAGTGACAGAGCCAGTGGCTTTCCCCATGCCCAGAGTGGATGATCTCCTGACAGCGGCACGCAGGGGCAAGATTTTCACCAAGCTAGACCTGAGGGGGGCGTACAACTTGATCAGGATCCGGGAAGGCGATGAATGGAAAACCACGATGTTCACGCCTCTGGGCTCTTTTGAATATCTGGTGATGCCCTTCGGGTTGCAAGGGGGCTCAGCATGCTTCCAGGCCTTCATGCACCACGTCCTGGGGTCCCTCCTCTTCAGGAAATGCTTGGTCTTCCTGGATGACATCCTTATTTACTCCAATGACCCAGTGCAGCATGTGAAAGATGTCAGGGAGGTGTTGCAGCGCCTGAAGGAGAACCACCTGTATGTGAAGCTGGAGAAGTGCAAGTTTCACACCAAGGAGGTGGACTTCCTGGGCTACAAGCTGTCAGACAAGGGGCTGGCGATGGACAAGGACAAGGTGCAGGCCATCCTGGACTGGCACAGCCCCAGGACGCGCAAAGATGCCCAACGCCTGCTAGGCTTCGCCAACTTCTACAGGAAGTTCATCAAGAACTTCTCTCGCGTTACGGCTCCCATCACTGACTGCCTGAGAGGCAAGCAGAAGTTCAGGTGGACACCAGAGGCGCAAGCAGCGTTAGAAAGCCTCAAGAGGGTGTTCGCCTCAGACCAGAACCTGTTCCACGTGGTTCAGGACGCGCCCCTACGCGTGGAGACAGATGCTTCTGATAAAGCTGTGGGCGCCATTTTGTTGCAACTGGACGCCAACAGAGAGTGGAGACCCTGTGCCTTCTTCTCCAGGAAGTTGACCCAGCCAGAGCGAAACTACACGGTGTTTGATCGGGAACTTCTTGCGATCCACGCTGCGTTCCAGCACTGGAGACACTTCCTGGTGGGCGCCAAGCACCCCATCCAAGTGTGCACGGACCACAAAAACCTGGAGTTCTGGAGAACTGCCAGGGTGCTCAACCAGCGGCAGATACGGTGGGCAGAGTTCTTCTCGAACTTCAACTTCTCCATACACTACATCCCGGGAGAGCAGAATGTCAGGGCGGATGCCCTCTCCCGCAAGCCAGAGTACATGGAGGAGGAGGCGCCACCGGCACCCAGGCACATTTCCCCCCCGTCAGCATGGTCCTGCGGAGCAGCAGTGGTGAGCGAGGCAGAACTCACAGCACTGACGGCAGCGGATGAATTTGCCAACCGCATCTTCAGAGAACTGAGAGGGGGGGGAGCAGGCAAAAGACTTTGCAGAACGCAGGGGGCTGCTTTTCTACAAAGGTGCACTGTACCTGCCCACCACCCAGCTTAGACGTACGGTCCTCAAGCAGATGCACGACAACCCAACGGCGGGTCATTTTGGGAGGGACAAAACCACTCACCTAGTCATGAGACACTTCTGGTGGCCAGGGGTGAGGGAAGATGTTCGAGACTATGTAAGGGGCTGTGACACCTGCCAGCGGGCAAAGGTGGTCAGAGCAGCGCCACCGGGATTGCTGGAGCCCTTAGCCACGCCACACAGGCCGTGGGAAGTGGTGTCCATGGACTTCATCACAGATCTGCCTTCTTCCAGGGGCAAGACCGCAGTGTTGGTGGTGGTGGACCTCATGTCCAAAATGTGCCATTTTATACCGTGTGCCAGGGCGGTCTCTGCAGAAGAGACAGCCAAACTGTTTGTGGATCACGTATTCAGACTGCATGGATTACCTTTAAGGGTTATTTCGGATCGTGGCCGCCAATTTGTTTCCAGGTTCTGGCGGCGGCTCATGAACCTCCTGCAGGTGGAGGTCAGCTTGTCGACGGCTAGACACCCGCAGACCAATGGACAGGCGGAGAGGGTCAACGCCATTCTGCAGCAGTACCTGAGATGTTACGTCAGCCAGAGGCAAACGGACTGGGTGGATCGCCTGCCACTGGCAGAATTTGCCTACAACAATGCGGTGCACGTCTCCACAGGGGTGTCGCCCTTTAAGGCCAATTACGGGCGTGACCTCAGATCTTTCCCAGAGAGGGAGGGGGAGGAGGAGGAGGAAGGCCCACAGGCTGAGGATTGAGCAGAGGAACTGGAGACGGTGCACCAGCAGCTCAGAGAACACTTGGAGAGAGCCAAGGAAGCGTACAAGAGGGGGGCAGATCGCCACAGGCGACCGGGGGAGGTCATTAGGGTGGGGGACAAAGTTTGGTTGTCCTCGGAGGGCCTTCCCATCAGAGGGCGATGCAAAAAGCTGGCGCCCAGAAGGTTGGGCCCCTTCACGGTCACGCAACAGGTCAACCCGGTGGCATACAGGCTGGCACTGCCAGAGGACATGAGGGTGCACCCAGTGTTTCATAGATCGCTGCTGTCGCCGTACAGGGAAAGCAGCAGGCTCCGAGACAGCGAACAAACCCCTGAGGGAGGGGGGGAGAGGGAAGGCAGGGAGCAACTCAATGAGGCCACAGCCATCCTGGATTCAAGGTGGGGGGTGGGGGGACTGGAGTACCTCATGGCATGGGAGGATGCTCCACCGTCCCAGAATGAATGGGTCCCAGCCACTCAGATACAGGAGGAATTCCTGGTAGAAGAATTTCACGCCCTCTTTCCCCATAGACCCAAGCCCTGGCACATGGAAAGGGAGGGGGAGGGGGAGGAAGCACGGGAGAGCAGTTCACCATGGCGCTGGGAAGCGGAGTTTGAGGAACCAGAGGATGAGGTATGGGTGTCACCGAGATCCACCCAGTCAGAGGAAGGAGCAGATTGGCAGAACATTTTTACCCCCACCAGCTCTGACGCCACAGACTTTTTGGGATTCCCGTCCTCCCAGGCGGAAGGGGGGGGCTTGCAGGACTGGGGGGAGGTGTTCACACCAACGGGCTCGGAAAGCACTGAGTTCTTAGGCTTCCAGTCGTCACCGACACCTGGGGGGGACCTGGGGAGGGGTGAAGGAGAGCTTGGGAGGGGGGTGGATGTGAGGGACAGGGGATATCGCGAAGTCCCTCCCCTCCTGAGTTCAAGCCAATCCCCGAGCACAGGGGGAAGCAGAGAGAGTTCCGATTCCAGTGGGGAAGCAGGAAGTCGTGTCCGAGGCTCAGGCAAGGTAGAGGAGCCAGGGTCCCAGGTGGGACAGGAAGGGGCGAATAAGGGCGGGAGACCCATCCCCCCAACTCCGGAATTACGCAGAAAGAGGAGGGGAAAGAGGATGGGTCTGCCAAAGCTTTTGTGTTGGAGAAAGACGCGCCAAAAGCCATTCGGAGGTTCTGAAACCGACTGACCACATCACTCCGTGTAAATAGCAATGACTTAAGCACTGTAAATACGCAGCACCAATAAAAGAATAAAATGCAGAGCTGCGTAGCGTCGTTACTCTGAAGTAGTCCGCTCCGGCCACTGTGACAACAGTAAAAGATCAAACATTAAAAAATTCCCTAAACAGGGTTGCCTTCAGATGTCTTCTAAAAGTCAGATAGTTGTTTATTTCTTTGACATCTGGTGGGAGGGCATTCCACAGGGCGGGTGCCACTACCAAGAAAGCCCTCTGCCTGGTTCCCTGTAACTTCGCTTCTCACAGTGAGGGAACCACCAGAAGGCCCTCGGCACTGGACCTCAGTGTACAGGCAGAATGATGGGAGTGGAGACGCTCCTTCAGGTATACTGGGCCAAGGCTGTTTAGGGCTTTAAAGGTCAGCACCAACACTTTGAATTACTGATATTGAATTACTCTTACTGATAGGAGGAAATAATTAAATTCATACCCCCACTTTAAAGCTTAATCTTACAGACATTTACTCAGAAGTAAACCACTGAGCCTAGGTCTTGCTGACCGGAAGGTCGGCGGTTCGAATCCCTGCAATGGGGTAAGCTCCCGTGGCTCGGTCCCAGCTCCTGCCAACCTAGCAGTTCAAAAGCATGTCAAGTGCAAGTAGATAAATAGGTACCGCTCCGGTGGGAAGGTAAACAGCATTTCTGTGCGCTGCTCTGGTTTCACAAGAAGCGGCCTAGTCATGCTGGCCACTTGACCCAGAAAAACTGTCTGTGAACAAATATCGGCTCCCTCGGCCAGTAAAGCAAGATGAGCACCACAACCCCAGAGTCGTTTGCAACGGGACTTAACTGTCAGGAGTCCTTTACATTTACCTTTTAAGTTCCACTGAGGCTTACTTCCAAGTAAATGTGCATGTGTTTTGTTGTTGTTTAGTCATTCAGTCGTGTCCGACTCTTCATGACCCCATGGACCAGAGCACGCCAGGCACTCCTGTCTTCCACTGCTTCCCGCAGTTTGGTCAGACTCATGTTGGTAGCTTCAAGAACACTATCCCACCATCTCATCCTCTGTCATCCCCTTCTTCTCCTTGTGCCCTCCATCTTTCCCAACATCAGGGTCTTCTCTTCTCATGAGGTGGCCAAAGTATTGGAGCCTCAGCTTCAGGATCTGTCCTTCCAGTGAGCATTCAGGGCTGATTTCCTTCAGAATTGATAGGTTTGATCTTCTTGCAGTCCATGGGACTCTCAAGAGTCTCCTCCAGCACCATAATTCAAAAGCATCAATTCTTCAGTGATCAGCCTTCTTTATGGTCCAGCTCTCACTTCCATACATCACAACTGGGAAAACCAAATGCTTAACTATACGGACCTTTGTCGGCAAGGTGGTGTCTCTGCTTTTTAAGATGCTGTCTAGGTTTGTTATTGCTTTTCTCCCAAGAAGCAGGCGTCTTTTAATTTCGTGACTGCTGTCACCATCTGCAGTGATGAAGGAACCCAAATCTCTCACTGCCTCCATTTTTCCCCCTTCTATTTGCCAGGAGGTGATGGGACCAGTGGCCATGATCTTAGGTTTTTTTTTATGTTAAGCTTCAGACCATATTTTGCGCCTCACCTCTTTCACCCTCATTAAAGGGTTCTTTAATACCTCCTAGTTTCTGCCATCAAGGTTGTGTCATCAGCATATCTGAGATTGTGGATATTTCTTCCAGCAATCTTAATTCCATGCATGTGTTTACTCAGAGGTAAATCCTACAGTGTTCAATGGGACTTTCTCCCAGGAACATTTGCATTGGATTGATGATGGCTATGATCTACCTCCACTGTCCACATGCTTCTGAATATCAGTTGCTGGCAACTGCAGGTGGGCAAAGTGTTTTTGCACTCAGGTCCTGCTTGTGGGCTGCCAGGAAACAGCTGGTCAGCCACTGTGAGGACAGGATGTTGGACTAGATGGTTTCATCCAGCAGGACTGTTCTGACATTCTTAAGATTAATCTACCAATCAAACCATTAAACTTTGAGGCTAATCAAATGGCTTGACCATGGCGGACATTACTGGGAGACTGAAGGATTCTCTGAATGATTTTGGAGTGGTTCATATTAAATGATCAGACGTAAGGCTTGGGGCATGGAAGGACTTGACTGTGATTTATGGGAACTGTGATAACTTCTGCTATCTGGGACACCAAAAAGCATGTGACTTGGCCTCCACCATCCTGTGACCGGCTCCAGAGGGATCTTCCAAGGCTACCAGGAATGAGGCTCAGATTGTTTTCCATTGATGAAAGCATGAATTGCACAGAGAACTTGGCAGCGGAAAAAAGAAATCTAATTTAAGAGCTCAGAATGAGCCCAGGTGCTCTGTCCAACCCTCAGAAATAGGAACATTACACGTATACTGGAATTCAGAGAAAGCTTATGCAGAATAAAATTTGTTATCCCAGAACAACTGACAATTGTGCATTCATAATCATTAGCAAGGATCTGGTTCATCCAGTGCAAATTTTGAAGAACAGTATCAGTTCATGTATAGTGGTAAGAAGCTTTTAGTTAGAGAAAAGCCAAGTAATAGGTGTGCATATAAGACTGTGCATGGTACAAAGAAAGTGGATAGAGAAAGATTTTCTCCCTACAAATATCAGAAACTCAAACACATCCAAGGAAGCTGAGAGTTGGAAGACCAGGCAAAAGAAAACACATATTCACACAGCACATACCAGTAGTTAAACTAAGAGGCAGTGATGGAGACAGACAGGCCTCTTTGGCTTTAACAGAGGATTGGACAAATTTATGGAGAATAATGCTATCAGTGACACCATGGCCATGTTCTGGCTCCACAGTTGGATACAGTCATGCTTCTGAATGCCAGTTGCTGCAAGCAACAGAATTCCTTTGTGTTCAGGTTCTGCTTGCAAGCTTTGCGTATGCATCCCTATCTGCCACTGTGAAAACAGGGTAGTGGACTAGATGGGCCTTCCGTCTGATCCGGCAGGGCTCTTTTTATGATCGCATGTCAAATTCAAATTAAGTAGGTGTGCATTAAATGGTGAACCAATCTGAATTTCTACCCCCATTCCTAAACCGGGCCTCTGCCTCCTGCTCCTGTCCTATGTCCATGGCTGCTCCATCACATGTCCTTCCTGCCTCCCTTGGGAGCAAATGTTGGCCTCTTCAACCACTCTGCTGTCAGCTACAGCTTCTAGACTCTGCTGCCCTTCGTGCCTAGATCCATTTGAATTCACACAAAGACACACACACACACACACACTAGCATACACACACTGTTCGACCTTGAGATCCAACTTCTCTGCACATTTTTGGGTGGTGGGGGTGGCAAAATGGGAGTCTGTAAACAGAGGTTGGGTAGCCATGAGTCGGGCATCCTTTAGTTGTGATTTGTGCATTGCAGGGGATTGGATTAGACAACCCTTAGGATCCCTTCCAACTCTGCAATTCTATAATTCCATGACTGCCCAGCCCAGTGCCTCATATCACCCTTGTCTTCTCGCCAAACTAAAGGCCCACCCTTGTGTGTCATCTGAACAGACAGGGTTTCTCTCCCAAGGCTGAATACTGCTTATTACTACTTTTAATTCCACCCCGACCCACCCGCCATTTATCAGGACCCCTGGGCAGGTCAGAAGTTACAGAAAGGTTATTTGCTGAGTGATGGATATTGATGTCCTTTGCTGGTGGCCCTGACCCTGTCAATTTCATAGTGTCCCTCTTTAGTTACACTTTTTCCTAGCAGTTTTAAACTGCCAGACACCCCCACAATTGACCTTTTTAATGGCCACAGCTTGCCTCATCAGTTTTCCCCTTTTGGAGGCAGCCAGATCTATTCCTCAGTGAGTATGATTTTAAATGAAACTCTGGACGGTGGCTGGTGGCTTTGCAGCACTAGCTACGTCATTTCGAGAAAGGGTTCTGAAGAGCCAATTTTAGTACCAAGGTTAAGAAAAGGAGCTATGGGCTTAGAAGACCCAGGATTGGGGGTGCAGGAATCTGCCAATTTCAGTTTCTCTCTGTCTCTTTTTAAACTCTTAAATTCAGCTCTCCAATTTCCTTATTTTTCTTTTTAGAGTCCTCATAAAAATTAATCAGCATTTTAGCATGATTTTCTCCTAATACACACAATGTATGCAATATGCACATTCATGCAAAGCAATTCCCTCTAATACAATGTGTTTTATCTGCTATTTTCACATACACGGAAGATTTCGGACAGATAAAAGAAGTTGCTTTTCATGCAGTCCATAGTTAAACTATGAAACTCCCTCCCACAGGAGGCACTGTTGGCCACCAAGTTGGATGGCTTTAAAAGAGGATTAGACAAATTCAAGGAGGAGGAGAGGGCTACTGATGGCTGCTAGCCAGGATGGCTATGTTCTGCCTTCACAGCTGGTGGCATCAATGCTTCTGAATACCACTTGCTGGAAACCACAGGAGGAGAGAGGGCTCTTGCGCTCGAATCCTGCTTGCTGGTTTCCCAGGGTTGGCCACTGTGAGAACAAGATGCTGGACTAGATGGGGCAGTGGCCTGATCCAGCCAGCTCTTCTTATGTTCTGAAGAACTCTGTTTCACCTGTTCCGAATCTTCATTGCACAGCCCCAGTGATGTTGTAGAGATCAAATTCCTGGCAGAGGGCCTTTTGAGATCTGCAGCCAAAAATGTTTAAATCCAGACAAAACATGCTGTTTTGCTCAGATGTACTTACCACCTAATACATGTAATTTGCTCTGAAGTTAACTCACTCTCCTGTTTGCTTACCTTTCTGAAGGCAACAGGGCTGCTGCGTTGCTTTCTTTGTCTCCTTTGAATCCATATGTCTGGCATCGATCTGTTATTGCTTTTCTATCTTTCTTATCCTCTGAGAAAATTATTTTTTACAACCAAAACAAGTTTTCTAAAAAAACAAAAACACCCTTAAAAAGACAAGACCACATATATTTTCTTGCACCCACCCCAAATACATTGCATGCATTTGTCCCATCTGCACTGATTAAATGCCAGTGTCATGTTACAACAGGAATCTTGTAATAACCTGAAATCTTATAAGAGTATATATTTAAAGTAGATGAATAAATGCATAAATTAAGTTAATTTGGAATATGCAGGAAGTATTTTTTTTTTAAAAAAAAATAAAATTAAGGAACTGCAGAAAGAGGGGGAAGGAAGTAGAGTTTTGAAATATTAAAACGGTCGTAAAATTATTGAAGTGTATAAAACTGAAAATCATAAATGAATTTTACATTGGAAGCATATACCTTTCCTGATACCAGCCTCATTGGCGAAAACAGGTGGCAACAAAGTTTTTCTTTTTTAAAAAATGTTTTGTGTTACACCTTGCCTTGTATGAATAAAACAAGGGAGTTATGGTCCGTTTATTTGTCTTATCTGTTCTATCTATGCTTCCACTATAAAATCCAATAAAAAGTTACACACACACACAAAATGCTTCAGCCCCCAAATCCTCTCTGCAGTTCATTCCAGTGTGATGATAGCCATCCACTTTCACCTCTGAAATGCCCACAGGGATTTCACTAAGGCTGGTACACATTTATCTGGAAGCTAGGGTATAGTGGGGTGTGGGTGTGTGCCAGGGTGGCCCCGATCACACAATTTTCAAGGGGGAACAAACCGGGTACCCACACACAGCCCCCCCAACACAGCACGGCCCAGTGCTCCTCTCCAACCACCGAAGGCTGCGTTAGTTGGCTGGGCTCCCCCTGAGGGGTAGGCAGGTGGCTCAGCACAGCCCCGCTTTGCTCATGTGATGTGTGCGTGTGTGCGCACGCACACTGGCAGCATAGGTGGCAAGGGCTGGGCTGGCGCCACCCCACCCAGCCCAGAGGCACATCCACCCCAACCTCCAGCAACTGATGCTACTCCACTCTCTGGGAGCAGCTAACACTTACACCTAAGTAGAGGAATAAGGTTGCACCCAAACCACTGAGATAACATCTTAAAATAAAGCAGGCCAAAGCAACTTTTTGATGGGTGTTGCCTGGTTTGCATGACATGCTGAGCCAAATTATGTCATAATGGGACTTTGCAAACTTGAGGGGTCCCAGAGAGGAGATTGCATCTGTATTTTACTCTCACACTGAGCTAAGCCAAGTTTTGGCTGTGCACAGTGCCCAAACCCAGCCTTGTGACTGAGCTCTCTCTCATTGTTGACCATGAGCTGTAGATTTTGGTGAGTCCTAGTTTGGCATCCTGTGCTGGACAACCCAGGTCATGGAGAAAACCTGTCCAGGCTGCCATGCATATCACGTTTAAGGTTTTATAATTTTTAATCTTAAATGGCTCAAAACCACAATACCTCAAGGGCTGTCTCTTTCCATATGAACTTACCCGGACACTGAGATCATCTTCTGAGGCCCTCCGTCATGTGCTTCCTCCTCAAAATATATGGCGCGTGGCAACATGAGAACAGGCCTTCTCTGCAGTGGCTCCCTGTCTGTGGAATGCTCTCCCCAGGGAAGTTCATCTGACACCTTCATTATACACCTTTAGGCACCAGGCAAAAACGTTCCTTTTTAACCAGGCCTTCAGTTGATCCAATTTACATCCTATGCCCTTTTAAAATGTTTATTTGCAGGGTGGGGCTAGTGGTTTATTATTAGGTATTTTGTGGTTTTATATCTTGATTTTATGATTTTATTCTGTGAACTGCCCTGAGACCCCCGGCTATGTTGTTGTTTAGTCATTTAGTCATGTCCGACTCTTCGTCAACCCATGGACCAGAGCACGCCAGGCACGCCTGTCTTCCACTGCCTCTCGCAGTTTGGTCAGACTCATGTTGGTGGCTTTAAGAGCACTGTGTCCAACCATCTCGTCCTCTGTCGTCCCCTTCTCCTTGTGCCCTCAATCTTTCCCAGCATCAGGGTCTTTTCCAGGGAGTCTTCTCTTCTCATGAGGTGGCCAAAGTATTGGAGCCTCAGCTTCAGGATCTGTCCTTCCAGTTGAGCACTCAGGGCTTATTTCCTTAAGAATGGATAGGTTTGATCTTCTTGCAGTCCATGGGACTCTCAAGAGTCTCCTCCAACACCATAATTAAAAAGCATCAATTCTTCGGTGATCAGCCCCAAGGTATAGGGCGGTATATAAATTCAATAACTAATAATAATAATATATCCCACCTTTCTTCACAGGACCTCCCCAGTCCTCCACTGCATATGTTTATCTCACAACAACCCTGTGAGGTAGGTTTGGTTGAAAGAGTGTGACTGGCTCATGCTAAATCACCTTTATGGCTGAGTGGGGACCTGAACTTTGAGGTGTGTCATGTTCCCACCCCCAATGCTAACCTGTCACTCTATAACCATTACTCTACACTACTCTGCTGTTTCTAATGTAGTATTTGACACCCATTTGTTTGTAGGTCTTGGGGCTCTGCCTCATTGGAACCTTATGGCCAGCTCAGCAGTTCCAGGTGTTCGGACCATAACATATTGCTGTGCCCAAACTCCTATCCCTTTTTAATGCACCTTTCATAAAACCGGTTGCAGAAACTGCTGAAGCCATAACCCAGCTCTGTTTATGGAGGCGGCAGCAGATCAGCCTCTCTGCCGTCTTTGTTTCTGTCCACAACACGGCCAGAGGAATTTTTTTTACGAGCCATAATTAAACAGGAATTGCCCCATATTCACCCTTGCTGGCTGGGAGACAAGGCTTTAAGAGCCAGGCAGTTGGGTTATTGTGGCACATTTGTGGAGGGTTTTGTCCCTGTCTAAACAATCTTTAATAGGACCGTGAATCAGTGCAGATGATGTGACAGTCCTGGTGTGAACAAAACCTGGCTGGCGGCTTGAATGCGCTTGGCTTGTGTCTGAGGTGGCAGCGGTGGAAATATGTTCTGCTCTGATAAGATTCCTGGCTGGCTACCATGTGCTGACCTGGTGGGTTCTGGGCCTCATCGAAAGGGCAGACTGAGTAGAATCTTCCCAATTTATTTATTTCTGTATTGATTTATTTTCTAGTTGGTGGTCGACATGTTTTCTGTCCGATGATGGGGAATCTTGAGCTCCCGCAGTGGAACTCAGGGATTCCACATCCCACCCTGGGGGTTGCTGGGATGGAATAATAATAATTCCATGGAATAATAATAATAATAATAATAATAATAATAATAATAATAATAATTTATTATTTATACCCTGCCCATCTGGCCGGGTTCCCCCAGCCACTCTGGGCAGCTTCCAACAAAACACTAAAATACAGAAATCCATCAAAGTAAGCACAATTAGTAGAAGTAGTAGAAGTAAAAGCACAATTTGCGGTGATTTTAGGAGACAGTGCAAGCAACGCTACGGGGCAGAATGTGGGACTTGAAAGAAGGATGCTGGTTTCACGAGAAAGCCCTACCCTGTCCCTTACGGTGATACCTTGGTTTAAGTACACAATTGGTTCCGGAAGTCTGTACTTAACCTGAAGCATACCTAACCTGAAGCGAACTTTCCCATTGAAAGTAATGGAAAGTGGATGAATCCGTTCCAGACGGGTCCGCGGAGTACTTAAACTGAAAGTACTCAAACCGAAGCGTACTTAAACCGAGGTGTGACTGTACTTATTTTGTAAAATGTATATGTAAAATATAAAAAACGAAACAAAACAAACCCCTCGAAGTGGTTTACAAAAGAGGTAAAATGATAAAACTGTCAGTAAGAGCAATTAATTCAAGACTTTCAAAAAGTTAAAGTTAACAACAGACTAAAAACAGATTAAAACTCACCACAGCTTTCTAAACATCGGAGCAGGCTTATTTTCACACACACACACATACACACACAAACGTTTTTAGCAGGCACCAGAAAGAGTGCTGTGAATGTGCCTGCCTGATTCCAAAGGGTAGGTGCTTCCACCTTAACCAATCGAGTTCTTGCAAATGTGGAATGGGTTTTATGTGGCACCTGTAATAGTGCATGTTCTGCTGGTTGCATGGGCATATATGGGGTAAGATGATGCCCAACCTATCCCAAGCTGTTAAGGGCTTTGTATACTAAGTCCTTGAACTTGGACCAGCAGCAAATCAGCAACCAGTGCAGATCTCTGAACATGGGTGTTATATGCCAACAAGGCCTCACTCCTGTCAGCAATCGTGCTGCAACACTCTGCTGCAGCTGTCTTGTCTTTAGACTTGCTGGCATCCTAACGTATGGTGAATCACCTGTACATATTTAACTTACATGTGAATCTCTCTAGCAATTGGCAACTCCATCGAGGCAAATTCCCCTCTGTTTGGGAATTTTATATTTATTTTTTCAATCCTGTAAACTTAACTTGAGATCATAAAAATGAAAAAATGAAGAAGGGAAAACCCAAGATTGACAGTTACCTCTATTCCTTCCTCTATGTTTGCAGATCCTATTGTGGATTCAAACTCAGGATATATTATTTCACGTACACCATTTATCAAGGAGCCCGTCAAAAGACTTAAGAATGGGAGCTTTGACTGCGGAACGCAGGTTTGCTGAGTATTCTGGCAAGAGAAAAATCTGCCTAGGGAAGAGTACCCCCCCCTTCTCCCAATAACTATAAAAATCTAAGGGACCCTTAAATAATTGGGGAGGGGAGCAGAACAGGCAATTAATAATCTGGAGTTTGATGGCTATAGTGCTAGGAGCAAGGCAGGTAACATTATTTATGGCTCGGTTCTGTCTGATGTCTTCGACTCAAAGGCAAGCAGAACTATTTACCTTCTGATGGATATACAGCCAGTATACAGGCAATGCTTGAGCAGGGAGAAGATGGGACAAGTCATCCCTCTGTGGGTTTGGCGCTGCAAAATAGTAAAGCTGCCCACAGAAATATAGAACTTGGGAGACCAGGGTTCAAACCCTCACTCAGCCATGAAGCTCACTGGGTGACCTTTGTGGGCCACTCACTGCCTCTCAGCCTAACCTACCTCACAGGGTTGTGGTGGGGAATAAATGGGGGGATTATGTATGCCACCGTGAGTGCCATGGAGAAAAAAAGTGGGGTATAAATGAGAAAAATAAATAAACCCATGTTATTTCTCAACAGAAGTGCTTTCTGTGCAATGCATGTGACACACGACTCTAGCCTTCTCCTCTGTCTGCCATCAGATGGCTTTTAAGTGTTTTTTCCCCTTAAATTATATTGCCCCACATTTCTCAGAAATGAACCAAAGCAAGCTAATGACATCCATAAAGCAAATCACGGCAGGGAGGGTGGTGGGATGTGTCAGGAGGGAGAAATCCACTCCCCCCCCCCCCGACAAAAAAAGAGAAAGAAATCACTCTCTCATTCTCATCTCTTTCAAATGCCAAGAGAAAATGTCAAAGAAACGGCTTTCTTGGAAATAACTCCAAAGTTCAAATAAATTGTCAAACATAATTTGTCAATTGGCTCTTCCCAGCAGGATGGTAACTCCTGTGTATATTAGCTATTACGGCACATTCCTGCTTTTTGTACCCACCATTTGCTGCTTGGCAAAGGAAATAAATATGTCTCCTTCCAGCTTTTTACACAAAGTTAGGGGGCACTTTCCAAAATAAGTAGGGAGTCGCAGCCACCAGCTCTGTGCTATGCACAACACAGAAAACTAATCCTGGCCACAGAGGATGCTGTGCACCCAAAGGTGTAATTGGTAGAATCAAAAGAGCCCAGGTGAGCATCACAATTTGGATGGTGATGCATCTCCAAATGTACATTTGCATGCCCTTGAGCATGTAGACATTCATGCTGCAGTTTGCACATCTTCCAGGCTGGATTTATTTTCTTTATTTCAACCTCTTGGTTGTAAAGCAAACAAACAAAAGAAAAGCTCAATGCAGTTTACCAAGAAAGGGTAAAACAATAAAAACCAAGGAACCAATTTAAGCATTCAAAAAAATCAAAATCAACACTAGACTAAAAACGGATTGAAATGTGCATCAATGTTCTACGCACCCAAGCAGGCTTGTCTAAACAAAAATATTTTTAGCACTTTAATGAAAAGAGTACAATGAAGGCACCTGCCTGATATCAAGAGGGAGGGAGTTCCAAAATATAGGTGATGCCACACTAAAAGATTGAGTTGTTTCAAATGGGGAATGGATATTTAGGTAGCACTTGTAACTTTGCCAGTTCTGCAGATGGAGGTAGTTGGGGGGGGGGCAAGGTGATCTCACAGGTAAACTAGTCCCAAGTTGTAAAGGGCTTTTTTTTGTAATAGTAAGACCTCAAATTTGCCCCAGTAGCAAATCAGCAACCAGGCCACAGCTCTGAGCACAGGTATTATATTTGGACAAGGTCTCACTACTATTAGCAATCATGCTGCTGTATTCCAGACCCTCCAAGTGTCCCTATTTCCCAGGGTCGTCCCTGATTTAGAGAAGCCATCCCAGTTTCTGATTTGATCCTGGAATCTTTAGGATGTCTCTATTTTCATTGGAGAAATGTTGGAGGGTATGGGGTTATGTGACCCCCTGAGCCGCCTGAAGGCAATCCTGTATAGGGAAGTTTAATGCTTTATTATGTTTTCGTATATGTTGGAAGCCGCCCAGAGTGGCTGGGGCAACTCAGTAAGATGTGTGGGGTCTAAATAGTAAAATTATAGCTCAGCTGGTAGATAGGTTCTCTCACAGCACACCTTGATCTGCCCCCGGGTGACTTTTTGATTAATTCTGCTCACTCCAAAGCAACAGTGAGAAATCATTGACAGTATAACTGGGTTTCAACCCTTTACAGAGTCTCTTCATTTGCCTCTCTTTAAACACTTTACAGACAAATTTATAACCAGGAATCATAAAGCCTGACTTATTGCTTGTCTTGATGACAATATTTAATAACTCGTGTATGCTTTATTGCATCACTTTTAATGCCCTGGTGTGGGATGTTAGAAAAGTATTTCATCCTCCATATCAACTGCTAAAAGGTCTTGCTTTGTTCTGAAAGACAATTTGTATAGTAATATAGAAAGGCGGTATACAAATTAAAAGTGAAATGGAATGAAATTTGGTCTGTGAACAAAAGCCAATCTGGGCGGGGTTCACAAGAATCCAGTCTGAACACTGTGATGGCTTTCTGAATCATTTGTGTGTTCAGACCTTTAAACGTCCCCGTTAAATAAATTCACACAAGACTCAAATGTTTGGTTTGGTTTTTGGCAGAATTTATGCCACAACTTTATTAATTACAGCAAGTGAGTGGTTGCATAGGCTCTGGTTCAACCAGTGGTGTAGGAAGCCGCTCCGGCACCCAGAGCGGCAAACCTGATGTGCAACTTGGGGCAGGGTGTTGCTACGTAGCGCACATGCACAGCATCACTACATACAATGCATGCACTCCATGTAGCAAGTTGCCAGCGGTGGCATTCCAGTGCCGCAATCCTCTGCTTGCGGCTGCAGCCACAAGCACAGGATCCCGGCACCGTCCGTATGGCGCTGGGGCGGCGGCGGCAAACTGCAAGCAAGCCGCAGAGTGAGGTTTTTTACCGGGCGGCTTGGGAGGCGCCGTTGCCCTGCCTCCCGGTAAAAAACCTCGCTCCGCAGCTTGCTCGCTCACCTGCTCGGCACGCACTTTGATTCTTCCTGCTCGGGCAGAGGTGAGGGGCGGGCCCGGGAGGGGCGTGGAAGGGAGGAAAAGGGAAAAACAGAACATTCTGGGATCAAATCAAAAAGCAGGATGGCTTCTAATTCTGGGACCATACCTGGAAAATCGGGACACTTGGAAGTTATGCATGCATAACTTTATAAACTTCTATAAACTTGTGGGCAGATATTGGTGGTGGTGGGAGCAGGAATATAGTTCACTGATATGCACAATTGTGTTGGTGTGTGTGAAAGTGTGTGGATCAGAGAGAAAGAGAGAGAGAAGCTCATTAATCACACCCTGTGGAACACTGCTTCATTGCATATGATGTACCTTTCTCCTCTTTCCCCCATTATCCACCTCCCCCCCTTCCCTTTTGATCATGAATAGAGATGAAAGCCCTTGAAAAAGTACGTTTATCATGAAACCAGCTCTCATTGCAAAAACGGCTAACAAATGCCACCTCTGCCCTAACACAAAGCACGCCTTGTCCTATCAAAGGCCTGACGGGCAGTCACCTTGATGAGGAAATAGTGCGGCAGTGAGCACCTGCTGTTCCATCGCGGGCCTTGTGGCAAGATGTCAGCCACCTGGGCTGCTGTGGCAGCGGAAGCCCTCCCCCCTCACACAGAAGAGCAAGGCAGGCTCCGGGCTGCAACAAGGGAGCTTGGAAAGTACTGAACTGTGGCAAAAAGCATGTTAGGAGGACACTGAAAAGACCAGGAGAGGCCAATTTGCATGCCCAGGACAGAGTTTGGGGCTGGCACCATTCCTGGAAGCCTTTTCAGTGTGTCTGAGCAGAACTCTTTCTTTGCTTGTTTGCCCCATTTTTTCTTGACAGGTTCTGCTCATCCACCTTGGCAGGTAACAGCAGTGCAGCCAGGTGAGGAGAAGGGTAATCAGGATATGAGACAGGTCAGCGTGGCTCCAGTCAAGAGATAAGGCAGGGCAGCCGGACCTGAGCTGGCAATGGGGGGGGGCGTTATGAAAGAGAATGGCTACACAGCTTAGGAAGCTGCCATAGGCTCAGTCCATTATCAACACTGGCTGGCAGCATCTCTCCGGGGTTTTCAGCAGGCATCTCTGCCACACAGAACCTGGGACATTCTGTGTGCAGAGCATGTGCTCTGCCGGCGAGCTGCAGCCCTTGTCGTGCATCCCAGATGGAGCAGCTGGTGCTGTTCAAGAGTATGAACCATTGGGGTGCCAACCATCATCTTGTCCACCCCCTGCAGTGTGGGATGAAACATATTAGAGAGGAAAGGTATAGTGGAGATGTCCCACCACGAGTGTTCGAATAGGACTCAACACCAAGTCTAGTCAGCTTCCAACCACAGACGACATAGGCGCCAAGTCCCAGGGCCCCCGGATGTCATGGCTCCCACTACGTCATCACACACTCTGGCATGTACGCGCTACGTCACCACACCTGCTACATGCCGGTGCTGCTGATGGAGGATAAAGTCTCTTCATGGCTGCTAGCCATGATGGCTGTGCAAGAGGCAGCAAAGCTTCTGAATAAAAGTTGCTGGAAACTGCAGGAGGGCAGAAGACTCTTGGGCTCAAGTTCTGCTTGTGGGTTTCCCACTGGGGCATTTTAGGATTGCCATATTTGAAACAGTGAAAATAAGGACATATGGTTGAACTTTTTTTTAGTTTTGCACAGAGTTGTTGAGCTTTTGGGGGGCAAACTTGCAAATATATATACAGTGGTACCTCTGCTTACGAATTTAATTCGTTCCGAACGCAGATTTGAAAGTTGAATAAATTTGTAAGACGAATCCCATAGGAATGCATTGGGAGAAAAAATCATAAGTCGAAGCAACCCTATCTAAAAATTCGTAAGTAGAAAAAATCCTATCTAAACTGCATCCAAGATGGCGGACGGAGCTCCATTCATAAGTAGAAACATTCGTAAGTAGAGGTACCACTGTATGCAGTTTTTGAGCTATTTTTATGGGGAAATGGTGCTGCCAACATGGCTGCAGTTGTGATGAGAGGAGGCTGAACTAGATGTGCCTTTGGCCTGATCCAGAAGGCTTTTTTTTTCTTTTTATACTCTTCTGGCATCATCTTCTTTGTCTCAGGCACAAAAATGTATTGAGCGAGTCTTGATTCCTGTCTTATAGGCAGGAGCATGAGGTGACTGGTTCTACCATATGTACCTGTTTCCCTGACTGGAAAGGTTCCTTCCTCCATTTGGACAACATAGTGAGATGAGATTCCTGGTGAAATTTGTTTTCAGATCCACCTTCGCTCTATTTGAAAGTGTCCAATCTGGAACAGAGTGCAGTACATGCAGGGCTGGGTTAACCACTGAGCAAAATAAGCACATGCTTAGGGCATCAATGGCAGAAATTGTCCATTGCTGGACTAGCAACTCCACTTTTCAGTTTACAAATTCTGAGACAAAATCCATCTATATTAAAGCACGAAGGCACAAGATTCAGCTGTAAATTAGCAAGCAAATTGTATGTATCATGGAATAAAGTAGAAGTATACAAAAGTATTGGGACCCAGGTGGCGCTGTGGTTAAACCACTGAGCCTAGGGCTTGCTGATCAGAAGGTCGGCGGTTCGAATCCCTGTGACGGGGTGAGCTCCCATTGCTTGGTCCTAGCTCCTGCCAACCTAGCAGTTCGAAAGCACGTCAAAATGCAAGTAGATAAATAGGAACCGCTACAGCGGGAAGGTAAACGGCGTTTCCATGTGCTGCTCTGGTTTGCCAGAAGCGGCTTTGTCATGCTGGCCACATGACCTGGAAGCTATACACCGGCTCCCTCGGCCAATAATGCGAGATGAGCGTGCAACCCCAGAGTCGGTCACGACTGGACCTAATGGTCAGGGGTCCCTTTACCTTTACCTTTATACAAAAGTAAGCATTATTTTCCAGCTTACTGTAGGTTTTGTTTCATTTCAAAAATAAAATAAATTTTTATTTTAAGGTTTATAATTGTTTATATTTTGAATTGGACCTATGGAGGGGCAACCAAAGTGCTCTGGGCACTTTAAAGGTCTTAGTCCGGCCCTGAGTAGCTGTTGGCTGTGAGAGGTGGGTTAATTTGACAAAAGGCAAAGTCCAGGATGAGGGTGACATGGAAATTCTGTGCATGCTAGCTGTGATCACTTCTGCTTTGCACTAAAGGAAGGAAAGAGAGAAGGAAAGGGGACTCATGGGAC
The DNA here is from genome assembly GCF_965207765.1 of Zootoca vivipara. Classification (NCBI taxonomy): domain Eukaryota; kingdom Metazoa; phylum Chordata; class Lepidosauria; order Squamata; family Lacertidae; genus Zootoca; species Zootoca vivipara. The sequence continues at coordinate 27,052,184 of NC_142597.1, read as the reverse complement.
CTTTGATGGCAGCCTATAAATACCTTCAAGGCAAAATTATAAATGAAGGAATTGTTGGCCCTCTCAGAAGGAGCGATGGCTCGGAGCTGTGGATGGCAAAGTTTTTACTTGGTTGGTTCTCAGCAGTAAGAAAAAAGTGGGCAGCAGACTCGACTCTCCAGGGATGCATAGGAGATACTTGGAATGTCAGGAGTTCAGGAATGTGTTAAACAGAATGTTAGCAGAAAAGATGAATGGCATAATCTTTGCAAAATGCAGAAGGTTAACCCGCTGACCTGAACCACTTCCTCCCCCCACCTGCCTGGCTTTCCGGCCTGTGTGATTCTACAATAAATTCTACTTAAGCCGTTTAACAGCAGGCGCTTAGCGGCTGGACTTAATGGGCACTGTCCAGAGAAGATGAGGTGCTCTCGAGTCCCATTGAAATCACAGATTCTTGAGTGCCCTTGATTTCAGTAGGGTCTTAAAGAGTGCTAGCTTTCTCCCTGGATTGTGAGCACTGTCCAGGAAAACTCGCCTCTTGTCTATAGTTCAACAGATTCATGATCGGGAATAAATCTTAAGCAAATTAAATGATTCTTACTGACAAGTCATCATCATTTGGTTCAGTCTCGGCTATCGACATTAAAATAGCATCAATATCTTATTTTAATTAAAGACATAACTTGATTCACTTTAGCTCTGAGTTTTAAGGAGATTCGGGGCATAAAAATGGTCTTGCCGGATCAGACAAAGGGGCATCTGTCATCTATAATTTTCTTGCCAGCAGCAGCCAATATGGTTCAGGCGAAGCTGAGCATTGTTTGTGAAGAGGTACGTTATCTCTATATAACAGGGATATACAACAGGGATAACAACTCCCATATTCCATGAGCACAGGCTGTGCTGACTGGGGCTGATGGGAGTTGGAGTCCAATAACATCCCAGAAAAATGCCGCTAGTTTTACCGAAACAATTGTGAGATGTGCTGTATTTCTATATAAATTAAAGTAACTATTTTTACATCTGCATCTAGTCCAGTAAATTAGCAGATGCAAATTTTATGTAAACCCATGGCTTCTTTTGTGCCCTTTTTTGTGTTGGGTTTCCTCTTTTTTTGATGGTGCAAAAGCTCCCACCATTCTCTGTGATAATATAGTATGAAAACCCCTCCTGTGCATAAATCTGGAGACATCTTCCTCTTACTAAGTGGGACTTAAAAAACAAAACAAAAGAGCAACTATCGATTCTAGGGATTGGGGGGAAACTAGTTTTAGATCACATTTAAAGGGAAACCCACCTAATTTGCAGTTTTTGAAAGAAGACACAAAATGAAACACACTGATCCTTCAAGATTTGCACTTCTCTGAATTTTGCAGCGCAGTTCTCCAGCCAAGTGTGTAAAAATGAGTATATTGGGGTGAAGTGTGCAAATCAACACATAAAATTGTCTAAAATGTTTATATTAGGAGAAATTTCCACTAAATTGCAGGTGAATTCTCATAAGGACTTTTAACCTTAAAAAAAAACACACACACACACAAAGCAAACTGATGGGGAAATACAGAGATGGGGGGTGGGGACGAGAAACAGAGAGAAACAAAAACTGACAGATTCACCCTTTGCTGATTGATTCAAATATATTGGAACAGTTTCTAGATGGCAGAATCAAGTAAGACAGAGAGTTGCTGTTCTTAATTTACTTTATTGCTCAACATGGCAGCTGTTTGTTTTTTAAAAAAACACAAGACAATTATCTTGTATTAAAAACAAACAAAGGAAGAAATATCAGAGCAAAAATCTTGACTCTCCTTCTCAGAGATTGCTGTCCCTTTCTGCTGGTCCCAGAGACACCTGAAAATGCTCTCATGTTTTGCATCTCAAGATAAAGAGATGGTGCAGAGATTGTTTTGGAGAGACTGCAACCGTACTGCAGAAAGCAATGGCGATGGAGAGTGGTAAGACCTCTGGGTGATTATCATTCCCCCAACTGCTTCTTGCCAAGTGTCCAGTCTATTTTTTGGACATCTTCAGAGCGATTGGAGCTCTGTCCTGAATTCTCTTGGGAAGAGCTTACATTACGGTCCACTGAATGCCCTTTGTCAAGCAGCTTTCCCTAACATTCTTTAAGGCTTAGTTTTATGTTCCAATGTGTTATCCAGCAGCTTCTTAATGAAGGGATTGAAATTCTTTCGCCGCAGGGCAATGAACTGACCTCTAACGACTTGTGGCTAGGAAAGAGAGTTTTCCGGAGGGCAGGTTGCCCCAGAATCTGCCAGCTCCTTGTGTGCTACAAAGCAGCAGCTGGCCAAGGCCACCATTGGTGACAGGATATTGGACCACATGGATGGTTTGTCTGATCCAGCTTGGCAACCTGTGTTTTGCTAATTATACTCAGCAGGCCAGCCTCGTCTGGTAGGATATGGATTCTTAATGTGAACTAGCAGTTCAACAGCAAGCTTCCACAATGGCTGAGAGATGGCTGCCCCCCAGTGTCTTCTGGAGAGTGAGCTTTGAAAAGAACGACATCTGGAGAGGAGCCACATGGAGCCAAAGGTCAATTGAAAAACTTTGGGCAATATTTGTTTGGGAGCTGTTACATGCAATGGATTATGGATCTGCTGTAGCTGTTAAGGAAGGGTTTCCTTACTCCAAAGCCACGTTGGGCATTCAAAAAAAAGGTATTTATTTATTAATTCATTCAGTTTCTATTTTGCCCTAAATCATATATGATCTCAGGCCAGGTTACAATACAAAGCATAGTACTGTAAACAGGACTTTAAAACCAAACAAACCCATCGTTAAAAACTCCAGTGCTGTCAAGCAAACAGCATGAATACTCATATTTTCATAGTGGCTACCTATGCTCAGAGACTGAGCAAGAGGTGAGTCTTCACAGTGTGTCTTCAGAAATGGTGTCTGAGGCACATTTGAGGGAAGGGAGTTCCATACATGAGGTGCCACCACAGGGAAAGCCCTGTTTGTTAACATTTCTTGTAAATGCCCAGGAAAGTGTTTCAGCCACTTTGCACTGCTTGTTAGCAAAGCCAGTCTCCTCACAGATAGGTGAGTTAGTAAGTAAATGCACATTTCAATTGTATGCCACTGGACTGCAGGCAGTGAAAGCTCACATGATAGAATGCTCCTCCACAAAGAAGACTCCTACATGGGTTCATCTGCAATCCTCTTGATCAGATGTTCCTGAATCAGCCTGATTATGACTTTGCGATGGTAAGAGGGAGCACCCAACCACTATCAAGTCCTTGTTCCCTCTCCAAACTTGGGCATCCAGTATTCCAGTAAGTGTGTTCAGTGCAGGCCAGGTGACTTCTGCCAGTAGACTGGTGACCTTCTCATGAAGATTCCACCCACCTGCTGCTAGTCTAAGTCAATGGACCCTCCTACTTCACCTGATTTGAGCATAATGTCTTTGTTAGTCTAAACTGAGACAATGGCAGGGAAAGAAAATGGTGCTGATGGGGAGTAGCAGAATTCTATTCTAATCAGACTGCATTTGCACGCATGTCTATCACCTTGCAGAAAACATTGTTTCAGTGCAAGGGGGAACGGCCTCTCATTGGATTAGTGGGGGAAAGGAATTGTCCGTACTGAAGCTTGACTGAATTAGAGACTGACTAGATGAATGTCATAGTGTGCTGGGGTTTGGCTCTTCGGCTAACCACTTTCGTGCACCAAGGTCAGAGGAAAAGAAGAAACTCACGGCTTAATAAGGTCCCTGGAAACGGCTATGATGGAGTAGTGGTATGTCAGATACTCTGATTTCATTAGTCAAATATATTCCGCTATTTCCTAGACACAATGATGTCTGCTTTTTTCATATGAATACATATGGATTTGCTCCTACAAAATGCAGGGATGGGCACAAATGTGAATTGTTTTGAAAGAGGATGAGATAAATTCATGGATGAGGAAGAGGTTAACAATGACAACCATCCTTGATGGCTATGTTCTACCTCCACAACTGGAGGCAGTATGCCTCTGAATACCAGCTGCTATCACCCTCCCAAAACTATAACCCCAGGGTTCCATTTAAAGAGAGGTTGATTGTTGAACTATTCTGGGAATTGTAGCTGTAGGAGGGGAACAGGTATCTCCTTACGACGCTCAGCACCCTTAACAAATTCAGCTGCCAGAATTTTTTGGGGGGAGCCATGACTGTGTCATGTCATGTGGCATCATAGTACTTTAAATGTATGGTGTGAAGGTCGCCTCAGTTATGGATGGGTATGCAGGAGGGATTTGATTCAGTTGACAATGACAGGCGAACCTACCTAATTCACCATTTCTGATACAACAGGTGAAACAACAGCTCCCATAATTCTTTGGGGGAAGCCATGATGGTTCAAAGTGGTACCACAGTGCTTTAAAGGCATGGCATAAATATGACCACAATCTGGAGTCCCACAGGTGTCCCATCACAGGTCTACACTGATTAGTGGTAGCTTTCCACAGTTTCAGGCAAGTGTGCTTCCTGACGAAACCTGGAGATGTCAGGGATTGAACCGGGGACCTTCTGCTTGTAAAGCATGTTACCCAGCACTTAGCTACATCCCTCCATCAATGGTTCGGAATGAGGCTCACGAGGATGCGAAAGAGCAGGCTGTGCAAAGCGTAGCATTTTCGTGTTCATGCATATGCATAAGCATAGGAGAGGTTTCCACTTAAAAAAACTCCACTTAAAAAAATCTAACTTCTACAGAAGCTGAGGAGGGCAAGGAACCTGGAGAATAACAAGTCTGGCAGCCCATACTACCAACATTTTAAAAAGGCATCCCTCAATGCCAAAACTGGGGACAAAACAGGGACAGTGATTTACCAGGGAGAGATACCAGAGAACAGGGACTGTCTCCAGGATAATAGGAGCATGTGTGATCACTTTAGAGAAAAAAAGAACTCAGCCAAACAATTTACAACAGGGAGGGGAAGTGCCTTGCTAAATTCATGCTCATTGCATTTGCTGTGCTTTTACCCCATTGGCTGCTTCTTGTGGTTTACTCTATGACAGTGCTGGCCAAACTCGGCCCTCCAGCTGTTTAGGGACTACAATTCCCATCCTCCCTGACCACTGGTCCTGTTAGCTAGGGATGATGGGAGTTGTAGTCCCAAAACAGCTGGAGGGCCAAGTTTGGCCATCACTGCTCTATGAGCATTTGAGATAATGTCTAGTGATTGTAGCACTGTGACATCGGGTGTGGTTTGGGATGCTGCCTTACGTGGCTGCTCGGAGACTTAAATAAAACTTTGTGGTTTGACATTCACTTTACCATGAGATGTTCAAATTGTGTGGTTGGTTTTATTTGTCATACACCGCTTTGTGCTTGGTAGGAAAAAATGGCACAGCAATAAGTAAATACTTCTTAATAAATAGATAAGGGAAACAACCTTGCCTTGCATCAGAATATCATAGAGCTGTAGAGTTGGAAGGTACCCCAAGGGTCATTTAGTCCAACCGCTTGCAATGCAGAAATCACAGCTAAAGAATCCCTGACAGATGGCCACCCAACCTCTCTTTGGAAACCTCCAATGAGGGAGAGTCCACCACCTTCCAAGAAAGTGCAGACCATTGTTAAACAGCTCTTAGTATCAGGACGTTCTTCCTACTGTTTAGTCGGAATCTCCTTTCTTGCAATTTGAATCCATTGGTTTGGGTCTTACCATCTGAAGCAACAGAAAACAGAGCTTGCTCCTGCCATGTGACAGCCCTTCAGATATCTGAAGATGACTACCATATCAGGTGGGGAACCTCCAGATTTGCCTGCCAGGCTCCTCATTTGCCCTACTAGGCTTTTAACCCCAAAGCATGTCAGCTGACACCATGTTATGACATCAACTGACATCATCAGCTGATGAGCGAGGAGTTTGATCCTGCTTTCTATAGGAGGACTTGCTGGCTCACCCAAACCCCACAGAAAGCAGGATTAAACTCCCCTGGCATCAGCTGATACATAGGAAGTTCCATTCTGCTTGGTTGTTGTCTTCACCACCCCCATGGGCCAACTTTGACAGGTGGATGGGGCCACCCACCTGTCAATACTGGCCAGTGAGGTGAGGAAACATAGAGACCTGGCACCACCAGGCCAAAACCCCTGCTTTACATAATAGACTTTGTAGGAAGAACCAGCCATTATTTGAAAACTTGAAAATTCCCCATGCACCAGCCTCCTTGAAATGTCACACTGGCATTTAGCAAGTCAAGATTTGTTTTTATTTATTTATTTTTATTTCCTGAAGGTGTATTTTGCATTATGAGGAGCAAACACACACCGGCTGTTTATTGACTTCTCTTTGTCTATTCCCCCAGGGAAAAAAATAAATAAAAATATAATATAATGCAACTGAAGACTGGTGAAATAATGGGGTTGGGGGCTTCTACAGATTTGATGCTAGCACTAAAAGGCTTGTTTTGAACTAGAGTGAATATCACTAACCTTCTCAACACTTTCACAGGTGCACTTGTAGAATCATAGAATTGTAGAGTTGGAAGAGACTCGTAAGATCAGTCTAGTCCAGGCATCCCCAAGCTGTGGCCCTCCAGATGTTTTGGACTACAATTCCCATCTTCCCCGACCACTGGTCCTGTTAGCTAGGGATCATGGGAGTTGTAGGCCAAAACATCTGGAGGGCCACAGTTTGGGGACGCCTGGTCTAGTCCAACCCCCTGCAAGGCAGAATTTACTGGCCCTCTGACAGATAGCCATCCAACCTCCTTTTGAAAACCTCCAACAAATGAGAGTAAACCACGTCCTGAGGTAGTCTGTTCCAATGTCGAACAGCACTTGCTGTCTGAAAGTTATTCCTAATGTCAGAATCTCCTTTCTTGTAATATGAACCCTACCATCTGGAACAGCAGAAAACAAGCTTGCTCCATCTTCCATAGGGCAGCCCTGCAGATATTTGAAGACGGCTATCATGTGACCTCTTGGTCTTCTTATCTCCAGGCAAAACATCCCCAGTCCCTTCGAGCAGGCAGGGGCCACCCCCTCTCATAAAGTGGTATTAACTACCTGCTTTGCCCATCCAGCTACCTCCTCCCTGGTGGTTTTTATCCACCAAGAGAGGCAAGTTTCCAGGTGGATCCAAGCACCTTGTCCACATTCTTCAGCTTTACTAACTGAAGCTCATCCAACCCAACATAATTAGACAGTGTTCTGGACACCCCAGATAAAATAAAACACAGTACAATACAGTCAGTGCAGTATATTGGTTTAGAGCAGGCATCCCCAAACTGTGGCCCTCCAGATGTTTTGGCCTACAACTCCCATGATCCCTAGCTAACAGGACCAGTGGTCAGGGAACATGGAAATTGTAGTCCAAAACATCTGGAGGGCCGAAGTTTGGGGATGCCTGGTTTAGAGCAAGCATCCCCAAACTTTGGTCCTCCAGATGTTTTGGACTACAATTCCCATCTTCACCAACCACTGGTCCTGTTAGCTAGGGATCATGGGAGTTGTAGGCCAAAAGATCTGGAGGGCCGCAGTTTGGAGATGCCTGGTTTAGAGCATATTTGAGTTTCCAGCTGCTGTTGGACTACAGCTCCCATCATCCTTGGCTACCAGGACCAGTAGTCAGAGATGATGGGAGCTGTAGTCCAAAAGCAGCTGGAGACCCAAGGTTGGGAAATGTTGGTTTAGAGTGTCAGGCAAGGACCTGTGAGACCACAGTTCAGACCACAGTGAGCCCTGAAGCTCACTGGGCAGCCTAGAGGGCCAGTCACCTTCCTTCTGTCTGACTCACCTCACAGAGTTGTGAGGAGAAAATGGGGAGGAAGAAATTTATGCATACCACCTTGAGTCTCTGAAAGGAAACACTGAGATACCGGATACGTGTAATTAATTAACTAATTCAGCCTGTGGAAAGCAAAAGTCTCTAGAAGGTGCAACATAGTGAGGGGGCCCGTTGGACCTCAACTAAACAGGAGTTCCGTAAAACTGGGCCCACAATACTGAAAACACAACTCCTGGTGGATCCAAGCTGTGCATTCGAGCCATGAGGGACCAATAACAGTGATCCCACTCCCACGACATTAGTGATCAGGTAGGGATATAATAGATCAGGCAATCTTTTTTTAAAAAAATACTAATTTTTATTGGATTTTTAAAACATATTTAAGCAAATACACCAACAAACACATCAAAGAAAAAGAAAACAAATCAAAAAGAGAACTGGTTGGGGGGGGGAGAGAAAAAGAGAAAAAACAAATTTTTAAACATCCAATTTTCAAATCATTATCTTGTAGACTTCCCCTCCCCCCCTTCTGATATTCAATTCATAACCTTTTTTTAGCAATATCCTTTATCATAATTTTCCAATCCTTAACTCAATTTTTCTTACATATATTATACAGTATAATATATGAATCAGTCAATCTTTGTGGAATCCAAGTTGAAAAGGCACAAGCTGTTAAGCACACATTCTCGCCAGAGGAGGCATTCAAGGTGGAAGCAGGACTGGGGAACCTGGGGACTTGAAGGCCAGATAGGGAGGCTAGGGGTGGGTACATTTGGCCCCTGGGCTTGAGGCTCCCCTCCGCTCTGCGAGTGACTGTGTAATAGTGCAGAACTATTCATCCAGTACAACTTGGGTCAAGGAGTGTAACTTGATTATTATTGGGATTCTCCACTCGGGATGTTCATTCGGCGCTTGAAATGATTTCCACAATGATAAATGATTTACACAAGCTACCTTAATTAAATACCCCCCAAAGCAGTGCCTGGTTCGAAATTCTGTTCTCTCTCTCTTTTTTTTAATCAGCTAATTAATCGGTTAAAAGCAAGACTGTCAACATGATATTTATACCAGGACTGCTGGTCATTTTATTTGAAACCAGAGAGGAGGTGGAGAGAGGAATTATTTGTTCAATATATTGGAGAGTTTAAAGGGAGAATTACATGCCGGCTGGTAGTATTAATCTGTTTCAAATCTGTTTCATTCTCTGGCTTGGGACTGACACTCTGCACAGGCAAGCGAGTGCCCCAAAGCCATTTTCTGAGCTTGGGATCTGTGCAGCCATCATCATTGTCTCTCTCTTGCCAGCTGGACTGGCCATGGTCTCCAGTCCGAGATCTTGGATCGGATACCTCCCTGGTGTAAGTCTATTGACTTCAATTAAGACACACCAGGGAGACTTTTGGACTGCTCCATTTGCTAACTGTGTGCCAGTGGCAGTGGAATGGGTTCGTGAAAGCTGGCAAGCGGGATGCTGGCAAAAGGCTTTGACAGTCCAATTCTGCAGGAGAAGGATGACTTTCAACTCCCCTCTTCTTCATTCAAGCAGCCTGCCAATAAACTTCAGGGTTCCTGGGCCAGAGTTAGGCTTCGCTCACATACCCCAGGTCCCCAAACTGTGCCTGGGCTGAACCAGTTAGTTTGTAGAGCTCTATACAAACACACACAAACACCCTCCAGAGAGAAAATAGCCACATGGATGAGAAGGTATGTACCTAGGCTAGCCTGATCCCTGGCATATAGTTTGTACATACAATTAGTAGCGTAGCCAGGGGGGCAGAGCCCTCAGGGACAAAATTCTGAGAGGAGCACAACCAGGTGCCCCCATGACAGGCTCCCTCATTGAGGTCACGTGGCTGAGCTTCTGCCACCTTCTGGAGCCGCGAGAAGGCAAGTCACACCTGGACCAGGCCTTCAGGTTTGGGACGCACACCTCCACCCCAGCTGCCCAGGCTGCCAGGGGAACAACATACACAACGTGACAGGCTGTATGTAATTATATGAATTCTTTTTTTTCTAAAATTCTTATTTCTTTTTTTTTAAATACAATTCAACATGTCATATCAAAATATGTGGTTCTGTAGACCAACTTATCATATAAACCAAACATATTATAAGAAATTAGAGTCCAGCAGACGGACCAGGAAATACAATCTATTCAGTTCTTATGTTAGCAATATCCACGATGTGGAATTCTTCTATCAATCTTGCAATGTTCCATGTGAAGATGCTTTTAAGAATTCTAGCATTCTTTGCATGCAGGTTTCAGATGGAAGACTTAGAAGAATGGCACATGCAGAAAATAAGTCAAGGATTCCAGGTTAATTCCTTGTTTCGCCCAACCGGGCTTCGTCAGCCGTGCATACTCTGGATTATGTAAACGAACATAATATGATATACTTTTATACAAAGACAAGTAACATAACACCCATACAAAATACAAAATATTAAGTCTACATACCCATGCTACGTCACTGCATGCAATGATCCCCACCCCTTGCCTATGTTGATAGAGGAACATTCAATTGTGTCTTCCCATACACACTTTTGAATGGTACAGCACAGAAACAACTGTATCTCATAACCCTACTAGGCAGGCTGCAATCTTGAGCAGATGGACATGGTGCTGGATAAATGGCTGTTTGATCCTTACCATGCAAGAGAAAAGGTAGAGGGGGGGGGCGTGCATCTTTCCCCCTGCAGTGGAAATGCAGCCTGGAGAAGAGAAGGTTAAGGGGTGATATGATAGCCATGTTCAAATATATAAAAGGATGTCATATGGAAAAGGGTGAAAGGTTGTTTTCTGCAGCTCCAGAGAAGTGGACACGGAGCAATGGATTCAAACTACAAGAAAGAAGATTCCACCTAAACATTTGGAAGAACTTCCTGACAGTAAGAGCTGTTCGACAGTGGAATTTGCTGCCAAGGAGTGTGGTGGAGTCTCCTTCTTTGGAGGTCTTTAAGCGGAGGCTTGGCAGCCATCTGTCAGGAATGCTTTGATGGTGTTTCCTGCTTGGCAGGGGGTTGGACTGGATGGCCCTTGTGGTCTCTTCCAATTCTATGATTCTATGAGTGAAAAAAAATGGCCCAGGTGAGAGAAGTGAAGCAGCCTGCTCCAGCAAATGCCCCATGCAGGATTGCAGCCTTCCATGGATGCCCTCATATATATTTGCATGCAACTTTATATAGCATGCAGTTTTGCCCATGTTGTACTTACAGAGGATAATGTCTGGAGTATGAATTGTGAAAGAACATAAGCAAGAGGGATTTCCAAGCCATCCCGGGCAGCTGCCTCCACATGTGGATATATGGGATCACCTCTGCTAAGATTCTATTTCTGCTGACATTTTTAGAACAGAGCTGAATCGCTTTGCCCCCCCCCCCAAATCCTTAATTCCTATTTTGCAAAGTTTGATGCTCGGTATTCTCTAGATATTCTGCAACTACTTGCATCTTGGCTGAATATTTGATACTTTGCATCCTAGGATGTCTGATTTTCAATACTGGATCATCAACAGTTGCTATTTGATATTGCCTGGCATATGGTGCTGCTTAACAGTGGGTAGCTGACATGCTATGGTAACTGACTGCAATAGTATGTAGTACCTGTTCACAAATCACTACCTGTGAGAAAGATTGTTTTTATAACTGGATGAGAAATAATGTTGTATCCGGCTTCATTGGACCCCTGGAATAGGCTGTTTTTTTAGTTTTGTTTTTAATAACAGAAGAGAGCTCAAATCTTTGAGTTCCATTATTCTCCACCCCACCTCTTTGGTTCCTGAAGAGGCAGCAGTAGCCGAGAGAGAAAATTCTGTTTGCCTCAGTGAGAAGAGGAATAAATGTTTTGAGGCTTGGCAGATACAGGTTAGAATTTAAGAGTGCCTCCCTTTTCTTGCCCTATTACTGTCTTTTACTTTCTGAAGTGAGATGCATCCAATACTGTTTCCTGCATTTCATCTTCCTAATTGCAGATATTTGCCAGTCATTTTCTCCCAGCCCAAACTTCCATTTTAATCTTTGTATGGTGTTTCCAAAGGACACTCTCTCAAAGAAGTTGTGTGTGTGTGTGTGTGTGTGTGTGTGTGTGTGTGTGTGTGTGTGTGTTTTAGTAAGAGGAATGGAGGAATGGGTTAATTTCACTTTCTCTGAGGCCACATTCAAACTATACATTTGAAGTCCTATGATACCACCTTAAGTAACAATGATCCTGGGGAGTGTAGTTTGTTATGGGTACTGAAAGGTGTGAGGAGACCCCTATTCCTGGCACATAGCTGCAATTCCCAGAATTCTCTGCAAAGATGGTTTTCCTGCTAAACCACTCTTAGGGTTGCCAGACTCAATAGAGGACAGGACTTCTGTGCCTTTAATTGCCCTGCTCTCTTTTGAGTCTGGAAACCTTAAAGAGAAACCAGCAGACTCTCTGTTTAATTTCCAAGCAAAGGGTCTGCTGGTTTCTCTTTAAGGTTTCCAGACTCAAAAAAGAGCAGGGCAATTAAAGGCACAGAAGTCCTGTCCTCTATTGAATCTGGCAACCCTAACCACTCTGAGAATTGTATTGATCTCCTAACAACTCTCAACACCCTTAACAAACTACACTTCCCAGAATTCTTTAGGGAAAGCCATGGCTGCTCAAAGTGGTATCACAGTCCTTTAAATGTCAAGAATGCTTTGATGGTGTTTCCTGCTTGGCAGGGGGTTGGACTGGATGGCCCTTGTGGTCTCTTCCAACTCCATGATTCTATGATTCTATGAAATGCATGTTGTGAACGTGGCTTCAGTTTCTCATTATTCCAATCTAAAGTCCAGTTATTTCCATATCAGTTTGTGCATATTTATTTTATTTTATTTTATTTTATTTTATTTTATTTTATTTTATTTTATTTATTTATTTATTTATTTATTTATTTATTTATTTATTTATTTATTTATGTCCTTGTGAAACTTCATCAGCATTTAAGAGCAAAGTCTCCTAATATCACATTTCTTTATGCAATTTCCCCCAATATACACACTTTGCAGAGCAAGTTTCCCTAATGTACTGCATTTTTGTTTGCTTTTGCTCACTAAGCTATGCAATCTTATTCACACTTCCTCCTGGTATACGCATTACTTAGGTGGAAAATCCAGAGAAGTGTGAATTTCAAAGGGTGGCTGTGTTTTGGTTCAATTGCAGGGTTCAATTCCATCTAGCAACTAACCCATCATAATTATTCCTTCTAATAGCAAACACAAGTGCTTGTGTATCAATTAGTTTTAAAGCCAAGCAGGGCCCCTGAAAAATAAGAAGGAAGCAACTGTGTACTCTGTTGAACCCTGAGGTATGCAGAAGTACAATCCACTTTTAAAAACCATTTTTTATTTTTATTTTTTTTAAAAAACCATCAGAAACAACCCTATATTCATTGAATGTCAAATGTCTGGTGAAAAAGAAAAATAGAACCAAGGAGAGCAAATTAGCACACTTGAGCTCTTCACAGCTTATAATCTCCAGGAGGAAGTCATGGATCTCTTGCTGGCTAGAACTCTGAACCAGAGAACTCCAATTAGGGAGTGAGGAATCACAACCACATTTTATTGTGGGTCCTGCTTGTTTTTTTCTCTAATTAGAACATTAAAGTGTAATCAATGACTGGCTCACAACAATTCTCTAGGGCAACAGGGATATATTTCCAAGCATAGCTTCTTGGAAATCTTTAACGGGAGATCCTGGAAACTGAAACCAGGACTGTTAATATGGAAATTAGGGTGTTTAGAACTCCCCTGTCCCCCAAGAGATTTAGCTCTTATTAGCCAAACTCATATTAGTCAAACTCGGGCAATTCTCTTATGCAGGCACCACATAAGAAACCCCCTAATGTGGTTTGGTCCACATTAGACCAGTTAGTAGACCAGTTAGTCCTACTAGCTCAGCATTGTTTACACTGACTGGTAGCAGCTCTCTGGTGTTTCAATCATGGAATCTCTCCCACCCTGGAAGAAGATGTTGGGGATTGAACCTGGGATCTTATGCATGAAAAGACATGTGCTCTACCACTGAGCCACAGTTCTGTTGACTAGCACACACATTTTTGCAAGCAATTGCCCATAGTATAATACATTTTGGTAAATTATTTTCACTAACATATTCCATTTCATGCACACAGTTCCCCAGTGAATGCATTTTTATAAACACTGTCTGCTTGTGTTTTGGTCCTCCTACTGTTTAGGAAAGTGCATATTTGATAGATATCAGCAGAATCAAATTTATCACCCATCCCTATGGGGGATGGGGCAGTGATCTCTACCATGCCTGAGGGCAGCAGGTGAGCTTCAGGTAGTGGAGGACAGCTCATGTGGTCTATAAAGCCTTTTTCTCCAACCCCTCTCTGCCACCTCCTAGCACCTGCTGCCTGAGGCATTTGCCTCTGTTGGTCAACTAGTAGGGCCACCACCAGATCCCAATCATTCAGTGCTGATGGGAGACTGATGATGCCCACCTGCAGTTTAACTTCCACACCCTGTGAACCCCAGGTAAGGCCATGTGGGACCCTCTTGAGAAACTTCAAGAGACTCAGCTTCCCTTAAAACTCACCAGAACTTGCAAATTTGTGTTGAGATTCAGTGTTTGTTGAAAGTTGGAGGCCATGTTGAAATACTAAATAAATTGGAGTCCTTGGAGAGTTCAGGAAATCAAATGAAAAGGTTCCAAGAGCTCTGGCCAGGTAGTAGATTAATTTTTAGAAAGTTTTAAGTTGAATGGTACGCTTTGACCTTGAAACTATGAAACTAGAGCTGATGAAGAATAAACCGAAACAGGGCCTTGTCCTGGATTTCTAAAAAAACTGGATTGCTACTGGAATTTGTCTTATTATTCTCAACTTAAAACTTTCTAAAAATTAATCTACTACCCGGCCAGAGCTCTTGGAACCTTTTCACTTGAAAGTTGGAGACCATGCAAAATAGAGAAAGCATAATCTGTAGCAGAAACAAAAAATAAAAAATAAAAAAATCATCCCAGTAGCACCTTGGAGACCAACTAAGTTTGTTATTTGTATGAGCTTTGTGTGCATGACCAACACGGCAGACCAACATAGCTGCCTACCTGTAACTATATAATCTGTAGCACTGAGCTAAGTTTAGCCCATTGTTCTAACAACATAAGTAGATCCTGCTGGGTCAGGCCAAAGGGGGCCCAATTAATTGCAGCATCCGTTCTCACAGTGGCCAACCGATAGCACACCCCACATCTGTCTTGGAAAAAGTGGGGCATCCTAGTTTTTTCCTGCGAGAGCATGGTGGCCATTTGTGGTGGCATGATCTCATTCAGGACACATGACTCATGCAAGGACACGGACAAAAAAACGCACATCCTAGTTTTGGGACTCAACGTGTTAAAGGATATGCAGTAAGCAGAATTCAAGCACAAGAGCATTCTCTCCTTCTGTGGTTTCCAACAACTGGAACCTAGTGTCATTAGAGTATGCTGGGTCCCTTTAGAGAAACTCTTAGATGTCTTTATAGTACCACAGCCTCTTACCTTCCCATCCCTTCACCCTGAGGACCTCTATTCCAGTATGCACACCCAAGCAGTCTGCTGCTTGACTTTACTGACACATTTCTCACTGAACTTTTTCACACAATAGGTTCAAAGTAAAACCTAATTATAAGGAAACCTCCATCTCATTTTGCATAGCTTTGATGCCCTTGTACGTCACCCATTCATTTACCACACAGACCCAGAGAGGGGAAAACAGCTGCGCTCAAGTCCATCTCCCAGTGCTGGAAATCACAGCTTCAGACACTTGCCCAACAGACACAGACTTTGAGCCACATCCAACCCCCTGGAATCCCTTTCAAAGCCCGGGCATCTCTACAGAGAGCCGCTAACAGGGGTGCATGATGGTGTGTATCATAGCACCCTTCTTGCACCTGGTGACCTCCAGGAACTATCTCAGTGAGCTAGACATTGAACTTCAGCTCTCCATCAGCCCCATCCAGCATGGCCCATGGTTAGGGATGATGGGAGTTGTGGTTTGGCAACATCTGGAGGGTCAGAGATTCCCCATCCCTAAGCTGGACAATTCTGCCAGTCCAGTACCAGCTACTCTGTAGGATCTTAGGCACAGGGTCTTTCCCAGCATGGCAAGTTCAGATCCTCTGCACTATTCAGATTATATTCTAGCACGCCATAGATGTACACTATCAGTGGGTGGGAGAGTGGTATCATGGTGGCAAGTCTACCACAACCGACACACATTCTCCTACACATCCAGAAAGAGGGACTGATGGTTAAAACCAGTCTGGGAATTACAGCTCTCGCCCGAAACTAGGGGGTTTCCTAACAACTCTCGGCACTCTTAATAAACTACAGTTCCAACAATCCTCGGGGGGGGGGGAGGTGTGACTGTTGAAAGTGGCAGGAGGGTGCTTTAAATATATAATGCAAGTGGGGACTATTAGCATCTCATTGTTCCAATCTTATATTCAGTTCCCAAACCTTAGGGTTGCTCTGTTTCAAACAGTGAAAATCTGGACAGAAAATTTGTTGAGAGCTTTTTTAAAAAATTTTGTCCAAATTTGTTGAGCTTTTCAGGCAAAATTGCTCGTAAAAATATGCCAGTGGTACCGACTGCCATCTTCCAGATATATCCAGAAAAGTCTGGACATATGGCAAGCCTACCACACTTGCAGATCAGTTTGTGTTTTTAAAGAAGTCCAAATGAAAATTCACCAGTCTTTTAGTGAATTTCCCCCCCTAATATGAATGTGCTTGTGTTTTTGCCTAATATATACTTTCCCCCAAACAATTTTCCATTATACAATGCATTTTTGTCTGGCATTTTCACTTTAATATGCATTTTTATGCACACTTTACCCTAGTCCATGACTTTTGGAACGCATTTCTTGGCTGGAATACTTCTAATAATCAGGAATTTTTCTCTAGAAAAATAGGTGCTGGTACTCACCATGAAGTTGTTACAGTAAGTACCACACTTTTTAACAACAACAAAAGAGGTGTTAGTTCTGCATACCCTTGAGTACCCCCCTGAATAAAGCACTGATAATAATAATAATAATAATAATAATAATAATAATAATAATAATAATTTTATTATTTGAACCCTCCCATCTGACTGGCAGAAGGTTTCAAAGGGTTGTTGCATTTCAGTTTGTGTTTTGTTTCAGAAAGTGCAGATTAGGTCAGTTTTACCTTGAAATGTGCAGGGAATCAAATTTCCCCCTCCCATCCCTACTCAGGAGAAGAAGTGCCTTTTTTGTTATGTAAAAGCACCATGTACAGTGATGCTGCAAATAGAGAAGCAATAATACTTTTTTTCAGCCCTCCTGTTGCTTCCTACAATAGTTCACATTCCTATCTTGTTCAGGCATTCCTGCTCACTGAAACGAGCAAGCCATCAATCATGGTAATATATAAGATGATTATAAGATGCTAATAGGAGTTCAGTGGAGACACCCTCCTCTGAAAGCAGTTGTGAATGGGAATTTCCTCATTTCAGAGGCTGTAGCTTTGTGGGAATCAAAGGCACTCACCTCTCCTCCTCACCCACTGGCGCTCTGGGAATGGCAGCCTGATCGCTTGGCTACATTATTATTTAGCCCAGCAGTGTTAATTAGCTGGGTTAATTAGCAAATGCCTTCTGTGGCAAGGAAATCCTGGCTTGATGCTCCCCACATGGTGCTAAAATAATAACAATACTGAACTGCACATGTAACCGAGGGCTGGATAAGAGAAGGTAGACATTTCAGTGGGGTGTGTCAAGGATGGTCACCAAAAGGTCCTTGCTCTTCTGCACCAGATTGGTAGCAGGTGGACCAGCCAAGTTTTTAACCTGGCAGACACCTTCTGCATGGAGTGAGGAAGCCATGGGCGTACCCAGGATCAAAACTAGGGGGGGGCAAGGGGAGGGGCCAAGGCACGGAAGGGGAGGGGCCACAAAGTGGGCGGGAACGGCGAACTCGCGCTCCGCCGGGCTGTGCCCCTCCCTAGAAGCAGGGCTGGTGGGCGGAGGCGGAGCCCAGCCCAGCGCGAGTTCGGCGTTCCCGCCCACCGCGCCACGCTCTCTGGTTCCCCGCCGCGCTTGGCCTTGCCAGAGGGCGCGACGGGGAGCTGGAGGGAGGGCGCAGCGCGGCGGGCGGGAACGGCGAACTCGCGCTCCGCCGGGCTGTGCCCCTCCCTAGAAGCAGGGCTGGTGGGCGGAGGCGGAGCCCAGCCCAGCGGAGCGCGAGTTCGGCGTTCCCGCCCACCGCGCCGCGCTCCCTGGTTCCCCGCCGCGCTTGGCCTTGCCTGAGGGCGCGCCGGGGAGCTGGAGGGAGGGTGCAGCGCGGCGCGGCGGGAATGGCGAACTCGCGCTCCGCCGGGCTGTGCTCCGCCTCTGCCCACCAGCCCTGCTTCTAGAGTAGGGCAGCTGCCCTAACTTGCCCCGTGGTGGGTACGCCCTTGGAGGAAGCACCACAAAATATGTTTACTGCTATTGACATGTAGAGCAGTGTTTCCCAACCAGTGTGCCTCCAGATGTTTTGGGACTACAACTCCCATCATTCCTGACCACTGGTCTTGCTAGCTAGGGATGATGGGAGTTGTAGTCTCAAAACATCTGGAGGCACACTGGTTGGGAAACACTGATGTAGAGCAGGTGTTGACATATAGAGCATCCAGTGAGGTCAATCTGGGCCTTCTGCAACATAGATTGATTGATTGATTGATTAAGATCAACTGTGCCCTGCTATTTGGCCAGAAAAGGCTCCCATGCAATCAATTAAAGCAGGCCAGTCTCTTGCTTGCAAGCTTGCAGTCTAGACAAAAGAGGAAAAGAAGGACAGGGAATGAAGAGGGAAAAATAAAACCACAAGCCCCTACTCTTAAGAATAGCTCTTGTATGATCAGACGTGAAAGAAGCAAGTTCAGGACAAGAGGAGCCTGACGGAACAAGTTCTTTTTGTTGATTCGACCAGCTTGCTGGAACGGCTGCCACCAGGTGCAATGCAGTGAGTTTTGCAATATTTTTTTCTGTTATAACATGGTATTAGATAATCAGTGGACTTTATGGGCTATAGTGTGCACATAACCCAGTTCAGACACAGAAGGTGTCTGGTTTGCTACACCAGGGCTGGCAATTAGAAGCAAGGGAGTCAAGGCTGCTCTGGGTCACCTGTTTATTGACCATCATCCTGATTTGTTTGTGTAAAGCTTTCACAGAAGTTAAATGGTGTCTTGTATTTCATGAACATCTGTTCTCATTTATTTATGGGATGGTTATATGGCAATGAGCACTCATCTTGAGTTCATCCTGATTTCCTAGAGGGGTGTTTACATGCCTTTCTGTCAATCATTCACCCATGTAACACACTTAAATGCATTTCTCCATCACTTTCCAAACTGCAAAATGTATTTTTTTAATTTGTTGTTGTTGTTGTTGTTGTTGTTGTGTTCTGGTAGCGAAGTGCTTTCATCCCCTTTTTTTGTTTGGTTGCATTTATATCCCACCTTTTCTCTAAGAAAGGCATGTCAAACCTGCGGCCCTCCAGATGTTTTGGCCTACAACTCCCATGATCCCTAGCTAGTAGGACCAGTGGTTGGGGAAGATGGGAATTGTAGTCCAAAACATCTGGAGGGCCGCAGGTTTGACATGCCTGTTCTAAGGTGTACAAGTTGGCGTATATGGTTCTCCTTCTCCACATTTAATCCTTGAAAGGTTGGTTAGGCTGAGAGACAGTGACTGGGCTAAGGACGCCCAGTGAGCTTCATGGCTGCGTGGGGATTTAAACTCTGGTCTCCCATGTTCTTGATTGATGCTTTTGAATTATGATGCTGGAGGAGACTCTTGAGAGTCCCATGGACTGCAAGAAGATCAAACTTTTCCATTCTTAAGGAAATCAGCCCTGACTGCTCACTGGAAGGACAGATCCTGAAGTTGAGGCTCCAATACTTTGGCCACCTCCTGAGAAGAGAAGACTCCCTGGAAAAGACCCTGAGTTGGGAAAGATGAAGGGCACAAGGAGAAGGGGACGACAGAGGATGGAGATGGTTGGACAGTGTTCTCGAAGCTATCAATGTGAGTTTGACCAAACTGCGGGAGGCAGTGGAAGACAGGAGTGCCTGGTGTGCTCTGGTTCATGGGGTCACGAAGAGTCGGGCACGACTAATCGACTAAACAACAACTCCCAGGTTCTGGTCTGACATTCTAACCACTGCACCATGGTTGCTCAACTGGTAGGTGGTTGAATCTCTACTGCAAAATACTGATAGCCTGGGGGCAATCTCAGTCTTTGACTTCACCAGGAGCCTGGCCATAGAATAATAGAATCATAGAGTTCTAGTCTAACCCCGTGCGATGTAGGAATCTTTTACTCAACATAGGGCAGGAACCCACAACCTTGAGATTAAGAGTCTCCTGCTCTACCAACTGAGCTGTCCTGCCAATTGGCTAAGCCTGGCCAACTCAGAAATGTGTCCTTCCTGCTGTACTTCCGACTCCTGGATCCATTTCTAGTAACAGACAGCTGAGGATGTAATAACAGGTTCCAATTACCTATCAAAACCCTTTTGGTATGCAGAGTAAGCAGAGTCTAAGCTAGTGAATTTTGTTTAGAGAGTAGACTTTACTACTTGCAAACACGCACTAAGAAAATAAATAACTAGTCTAGAGAAGAACAGGGCAGCCATGCTTGCTCCTTTGTCCTCTAGGAGGATAGTTAAAGAGGACCTCTCATGTTGTGGCCTGAGAGATTAGAGTGAGGAGGAGGAGGAAGTTGTAAGCAGGATGCAACCTGAGAATATCAGTCTAACATCAAAGTGGTAGAGAAGTAAGCTGATAGGTTAAAGATACAGGGATAATCTGGGAACCTGAAGGTCCCTGACTCTTTTAACCCATGAAAGACCCCTCTCTTGCAAGCTGAGTTGCACCCAAGCTTCCAACAGAAGGCCTGGATTCAGGTAGAGCTGCTGATTGCCCCAGCCTAGCCCTAGCCCTTGGAGAAAGACTTTCTTGATGGTACTCAGTGCTCTCTTCAAGTACAGAACATCTTGTTATGCAATTTAATAGAAAGGTGCTATTTCGGTGATGGTCCTCTCCTTTTCAGGAGCTTTTATGTTTACATGGTAACCAGCTTCCCTTTGTGAAACACGGTTATGATGGAGAGACATTCTGCTCTTGTTGTGCTTCGACCAAGGATTCATTTGGTCATATGGTTAAGGATGGCCAATAAGCCTAAATATATCCCATTTCAGTTTCTGTGGTGCTCAGTCTTGGTCCTGTCCTCCTCGTATTGTGTGGGTTTTCTGAAAGAATGTGTAAAGAAGCCAGCATAAAACTTGCACTTTTGTTGCACATGTTTCCTTATGCGAAATACCAGTATGCACTTGAAATAAATGTGTGTTTTTTTACACTTTTGAATGAGTGGCGGTAGGAAATATTTGTTAACTATTTCTTTTATAATATTTCTACATTGTACCATTGTAAAAACAAAACAAAACGTCAAAGTGGTTTACAAAACACAGATAAAACAATAGCATTATCAATAAGGGGGGGAAAGGAACAATAACAAATGTAATACTTTCAAAAAGTTAAAATAGCAATAGACTACAAACAGATTAAAGCTCCCATCAATTTTCTAAATATCTGGATAGGCTTGCCTGAACAAAATAGCACCAAAAAGAGTACAATGAATATGCCTGCTTGAGATAAATAGGCAGGGAGTTACAAAGTGTACACACTGCCATATTAATAGTTTCCCATTGTGCTCAATCTCAAACTTTTAACAGTGCCGATTCCACTGATCAGAGTGGTCAAGTGGCCTAATATGGGGTAAGGTGATCACACAGGTAAACTGGTCCCAAGTTGTTATGTACTAATCATAACCCCTTTAACTTAGCCTGGTAGCAAATCAGCAACCAATGCAGATCTCTGAGCAGAGGTGTTATATGCTGTCAGCAACCATGCAGCAGCATTCTGCACTAACTGCAAATTCTGGATGAAGTTGGTAGCCACGGATAGCCATCTCCTTCATAAATTTGTCTAACCTTCTTTTAAGCCTCTCTCTCCCCCACCCCCGCCGCCAAAGTTGGTAGCCATCACTCTTCCATCTCTGTTTTTTTTTTTTTTTTTTACATCTTTGTGAGGTTTCTGGTATGTCACTCAAACCCTGAGCCTCATGGAGAGTATAAAAGGGGCCATTGTCACTCGAACTCTTGGGTGTTACAGGAAAGCAAAGGTTTTGCTGTCAAGAAGCACATTAGCAGAAAGGAAAGTTAACTGTATTTGCTATGGGAGGAGGGAAATGCCCTTTTTATAGTGCTTTATTGGCATGTAGGGAACATGGTAATAACACTTTGCAGGGGGCATAAAAGCAGCTCGGAGACAAGAAATGTCATTCTGTTTGAAAGAAATAGACCCACCCTCCCCAATTTGCAATTTTCAGCTAGGCTGCTTTGCAAGCTCTATAAATGTAGCACCTTCCCATGCATTAAACGGAACAAAAGGGGGGAAATGGTAAATTTCAAGTTGCTGGAGGGTGGGCAGTGGTATTATTATTTTATTTTATTTATTATTAGAATGTATTACCCACCCTTCACCCTAAGGGTGTGTTGCAACAATTAAAAACGTCATTAATATTAGAATACAGCATTTAATGGTGTAAAACAACTTACAATCACAAAAATAAGGTGAGTCCTAAAAGCATACACCTCGGGTGTCAAAGGACCAGGGCAAAGAGGTGTGTCTTCACCATCCTCTGAAAGCTGTATAATGAAGGTGTCAGATGCAACTCTGTGGGGAGGGAGCTCCACAGCTTAGAGGCCACCACAGATAAGGCCTTCTCCTGCCTGCCCCACAAGCTTCTGAGGGGACAGGAACTACCAAGAGGGCACCCTCCACCAATCATAGCACCAGATGTTGTACAGTGGTACCTCGGGTTACAGACGCTTCAGGTTACAGACTCCGCTAACCCAGAAATAGTACCTCGGGTTAAGAACTTTGCTTCAGGATGAGAATAGAAACCGTGCGGTGGCAGTGGGAGGCCCCATTAGCTAAAGTGGTACCTCAGGTTAAGAACAGTTTCAGGTTAAGAACGGACCTCCAGAACGAATTAAGTTCTTAACCCAAGGTACCACTGTATGTGGGGAAGGAGGCAGTCTTTCAGTTATTGGGGGGGCAGAGTCATTTAGGGCTTTAAACACTAGGGGGTCATCCACATTTCCGCTTTTCCCACCTGCTCCTTACTGCTGAATTGGAGCAAATATCAGTTGATGTTCCCATGGATTGATGTTTGCTCCAATTCAGGTATAAAGGGTGGGCGTTCCTGAAGAAAGCAGCAGAGCAATCAGAAAACTGCTTTCTAGGCATGGGGCAAGGAGATTGTGAACAAGCCCTAAGGTGAGCACCTTGACTTGAAATGAACCGGCAACAAGTGCAGCTGTTTTAATATGGCATTTATGCGAGAATCCTGGAGAGCAACTGCCTATCAGTGTAGACAATACCAAGCTAAACAGATCAACAATCTGGCTTGGTACAGGGCAGCTTCCTGTGGTCTTTCTGCATGCACAGCACATGCTCCTCTGCTGAGCATGTGCCTGCACATTGAGATATGACAGCCCTTCTGGGATGAAAAGCATAAATAGAAGTCGGCCACAAGATGGCCCCATTCATGTCATACATTGAAAACACTGTGATACCACTTTAAACAGCCCTGGCTTTCCCCCAAAGAATTCTGGGAGCTGTAGTTTGCTAAGGCTGCTGGGTTTTTTTTTTTAGGAGACCCCTTTTCTTCCAGCCAGAGCTACAGTTCTGGAGTTCCCTGGAAAGGATTGATAAAGCAGGTTCTCCCCTTAAGGAGAGCATGGGTTGCGGTAGGGTTAACAAGACCTTCCCTGGTCAGTAGGGGCGGGTCAGTTTGGATGGCCACTGAGAGATTGTTGCTGGGGAGAATGCTATGTTGCTAATTTTGATTGACAGCCACAGCCTTTAAAAGGGTGCAAGCAGGTTGCGCTTTCGCTTTTGGGTGCTTGCAAACGGATCTCCCTCCCTCCCTATATTTAGGTGTTTTTTTTTTTTCCTCTCACAGGGTCGTCCATATTTGGGGGCCTAGTAGGAATTTTGCCATCTGGCTGATTGGCTGGTGCCAGGTGGTTTTTGCCTACTACATAGCAAACTGTCACAACTTGTAAGGTTGGCAGTTAGGCATTGGTTCGAATTGGATGGTGGAGGGGTAAGGATTTGGCTGGGCCTGCCCCTCAAAATTGCTGCTGCCTTTAGGGGTATTCCGTTAAAGGAATCCTGGGGCTCAACATGTTTGTCCGTACCCCCGCAAGGGGCTAGGACTGCGCATGAGCCTCGGAGAGCACCTGGGGGAGAGGTCATAGGGCATGGTGCCCTGCCCCAGCCTCTCTCAGAGGGTGCTTACCTATCCTGACATCCTCAGTACGCTGGGGAGTCAGATCTGTCCCAGGTGGGGGACAGATGGCATGGGAACCAATGCCTAAGCAACCACTCACATTCAGTTGTACTTAAATAAAGTTGTGGCCAAATTAATGCCAAAACCCAAAACTTAATTTCTGTGTGATGTGTGAAATTCTTGGTGGGAAGTCTTGGTACCTTGGCACGCAAACCACTCTGGGAACTGGAGATATGTGAGTGGCGTGGAGGTCTTCTAATAACTCTCAGCAACCTTAAAAACTCCAGCTCCCAAGATTCTTCGGGGGAAACCATGACTGTTTGAAGTTGTATTATAGTGCTTTAAATGTATGGTGTGGACAGGATTGGCACTGTACTCCAGGCACACCTGACTGGCAAGTAGCTGGCCAAGCAAGATTGATCAAAATGGCTTTGCTATCTCATGTGATTTATTTCTGGCATTATCTTTTCCCTCTCCCTCTGTGTGTGTGTGAGAGAGAGAGAGAGAGAGAAAGAGTGTGTGTGTGTGTGTGTATGTTATATATCTGGTAGCATTCACTAGGCTGGGAGTTCTTCCCTGTAATGAGGATGCCCACTTGTTGACTCTGCCAAGCTGTAACTAGGTGAACATCAGTAAAAACATTTTCAGCTTTTCAAGCACAGTGAGATTTCTCGGCTTTGCACGCTGCTTTGGAGAGAGGAGGGGCATGGGGAGGGGGTGAACTGGCTTGGTCTCTGTAGGCATTTTTTCTCATTACAAGGGGAAATGCCAATGTGGTGACAAATATTAATGAGATTCAAGAGAGAATCGTTTCTTTTCAATCAGCCTTTGTTTGCAGTCAGGGGGACAATGCTATTTCCAAGCCTAAGGGAGGCGGCTTCTTTTCGCTGCTCGGTTGTGTGTGGAAGGCTGCAAACAGGAGGATGCTGTTCAGGAACAAGAAGAAAGGAGAAAGAGGAAAACCAAGCTGTGATTGAGGTTATTAATTTCTGTGCCAAACCTCCTTTGCTGCTACACTTTTAAGAGCAGCATGATCTGCAGACCTTTGCTGCCGATAGTGGCAGAGCTTGATGGTGTCCACAGTTGCAGGCAGAAAGGCTTCTGAATACCAGTTGATGGAAACCACAGGAGGGAAGAGTTGGTCTTGTGCATGAAGCCTGCTTGAGGTTTCCCCACAGGCATCCAGTTGGCCACTGTGAGAACAGGATTATGGACCACCAGACTGTCTAGCAGACTGTCATTTCCCTATGCAGCTTAGGACATAAGCCCTCGTACCTACGGAACTGCCTCTCCTGGTATGGCCCACACAGGGCATTAAGGTCCACAAACAACAACATTTTGGAGATCCCGAGCCATAAGGTAGTTAGATTGGCCTCAACTAGGGCCAGGGCCTTTTCAGTACTGGCCCCGACTTGGTAGAACACTCACTCACAGGAGACCAGGGCCCTGCGGGATTTGACATCTGCCACACCAACCTCGGTCTACCCTCAGCCAGCCCTCACTTTCCTTGCCTTCTTACTTACAACTAGTCCAAGAGTTGGCACTGGAGGAGAGAAGGCTGCTAGCCGAGAAGGTTATACCAGGCATCCCCAAACTGCGGCCCTCCAGATGTTTTGGCCTACAACTCCCATGATCCCTAGCTAATAGGACCAGTGGTCAGGGATGATGGGAATTGTAGTCCAAAACATCTGGAGGGCCAAAGTTTGGGGATGCCTGGGTTATACTCTGCCTCCATGGTCAGAGTCAGTAATGTTTCTGAATACCAGATACAGGAAGCCACAGGAAGGTTAGAGTGCTCCTGTGCTCCTCAGAGTCCTGCTTGCAGGTTTTCCACAAGAAGGACAGCATGCTGAACTAGATGGGCCATTGGCCTGATCCAGCAGGCTCTTCTTATGTTCTTGCCCTGAGCCACACCTTCATTAAAGTCCTCTGCTGAAGACTGCAAAGCCCCAGGGTCCTTATAACTCATAATTCGTATCAATTCATACATGGACAAAGGAACAGGGCTTAGTATGTATCATGAGTGATCACATCTGTTGAGTTTTGCTGTAGTTTTCCCTTTTTTTTTGAAAGTTGAATGAATTGTCTTGCAGCAAAGTTTGTAGAGCCACTCTCCGCAAGGTGCCAGTTTCTGGGCACCTTTTTGCCTTCTTTTATTTGCTTTTTCCACTAAATATTCATCAGTAACATTTAAGACAAAGGCAGGAGATAATTACAAGGGGAGAGGTTTTTTTGAGATATTAAAGGTTAACAGAATTCTTGGCATTTGTGCCTTGTCAATTTCCATGTAATTATGCTCAATTCCCAGAATTCAGAGGCAACTCTGCCTGTTAACGCTCAGCGATGGATGGTACCCCGGGAATTTAATTTATGAGATCATTTCTCAAAATTTTCAGATTCAAGCCAAGCATCTCTCTTAATAGTGCTGCTCCTATTAATATTATTCTTGGTCGGGGGAATGCTGTGAGGGTCAGTATGACTGGCAACCAAATCAAAAATGGATTCATTAATAGTGTAGTTCAGCTCACTGTAGTTACTTAAGAATGAGTGTTTTGGTTAACCCTTCGTCCCATGGAATTAAATCATTCTTTACCTTGAAAGATTAACATCTAACAGTCTTGACAGCTGATATGAAGGAATATATCAGGGTACATTCAGACAACCATCTTTCATTGACCATGTGGTTTTCAATTATTATTCAAAGCAGTAATGCATAATATCCATCACACATTTGCATTCTTGGTGACTAGTTTTTGAAGGCAGGCAGGCAAGCCTGGTCAATAAGTGAGAAATGTGCACTGAGGTCTTAGGCAGACAGAATATCATCAGAATCTAATTGTAGAGATCTTGAAGGAGCCCAGAGTTGCAGGCACAGAAGCAGTTCATAGGACACATAAATATGCAGGGTTAGGTGGACCCCCATTCAATGCATGTTTTAAGAGTGGGTACAAAGTAGGGGTGGCCAATATGGTGCCCCCCAGTGGTTATGGGACTTCAGACCCATCCAGAGTAGCCTATGGTCAGGGATGGTGTGAGTTGTAGCCAGACATTTTTTTTTGGGGGGGGGGGAATACCACATTGGCTATCCCTGTTCAAATGCAAGGGTAACCAACATGGCGACCTCTAGATGTTTCTGGACTACAACTCCCATCAGCCCCAGTCAGCATGGCCCATAGAAGGCAGTTGTCCAGCAAGAACTGCAGGGAACCGCTTTGGCTATCCCTGGTGTAAAGGAAACTTGAGGAAATGGAATTCTGAACCAATCAAAACGGGAGGGCGACACAGAGCCTTTGCTCTGATTGGAAGTCGCTTGGTTGCACAATTTAGTGCCCCTCAATGGATGGCTGGGGATGGTGTTCGCCTCCCAACCTCTCTTGATTTTCAAAGCCAGTGGATCTGTGGTTCTGATCATGTGTGGCGTGTCTTGTAGAGGACCCAAAAGAAGAATTCAGATGCTTCCCCTTTCGATTTCAAGCTTGATCCAAGCATTTCAAAAACACCTTCCCTCTGTCCCCCGAAAATACTTTAGGTAAAAGTTGTAGTTTGGCTCTATACCAGCTCACCGAAGTCACTTTTTATTCCCTTCCCCTAACCCCTCTATACAAACGTATGCTTATTAGAATTCATTCTGGATGTGATTCTTAAAGCCTTAGGTTAATGCAATATGCATACAAAATGCTAAGAGATGACTGATGGGGACATCCTTCCTTTATCTGACATCGTCAGCTATCCTTATTCTGATCAAATGCAGATGGGGGGGGAGTGGTGCAGAGGTGTGGACTGGGCGAGTTCCATTTTTCAAAGTGTTAACATAACAAAGCCACTTCACAATCAGTGCAACAGATTTCTGTTGGATTCCTTCCTCCTTTTTTTTTTAAAGTAATATTGATTTGAACCAAGGACAGCAAAGATCAATTCTGTTTAATAACTTCCCTTGTGCCAGCGTGACTCGGGACATCTGAGCCACCCAGGATCTGCTTTCCATCCCGCCTTTGAATCTATATATGAATATTAAAGATTAAGCCCCATGCGCATCTATGGCACTGTGTGCATGATAATTATGTTGGCTTTGCAGAGTATACCTAAAAGACTGGGACAGAAATGAAAGTGTCCCCCAGCCTGTGGGCCAGTCTGCTATTGATAAGGAACTGAAATGTGATTTGCAAAAGAGAGAGAGAGAGAGAGGCTTCAGTGCAAAAGATGTAGAATCATAGAATTGTGGAGTTGAAAGGCACCACAAGGGTCATCTAGTCCAACCCCTTGCAATGCAAGAACCACAGCTAACAAATCCTTAAAAGATGGTAAGATGGTCATACAACCAGGCTGATGAGAATGGAGAACATGCTATGCTAGATTGTTGTGTTTGGTTTTGGCCTTACACAACACTTTCTGAGAGGAGCCATCTATTTGAACAATGGAAGTTTCTGAATTAACAATTCTGAATTCACACCAAGTGTGTGCCCGTGTGTGCATAGAGGTTGTTATGGAAGTATAACCACATGCTTTTATAAAATCATCTGATTGTAGCCCTGTAGGGTCCCCTAGGGTCATCTACTATAAACCTCCTGAAATGCAGGAATCACAGCTAAATAATCCCTAACAGATGGCTATCCTAAGGTTGCCATATTTCAAAAAGTAAAAACGGCTAGGACACCCCAAAAGTTGCTGCACTTTTTTAAGGAAGACCCCACCAGAAAGTTTCTTCCTAATGTTTAGTAGGAATCTCCTCTCTTGTAATTTAAATCTATTGGTTTGGCTCCTATCCTCTAAATCAGCAGAAAACAAGATTGTCCATTCTGGCAGCCCTTCAGATATTTAAAGGTAGCTAACATGTCACCTCTCGATTTTCTCTTCTCCATGCTCAATATTCCCAACTCCCTCCACCATTCCTCATAAGACTTGCTTTAGTAGAAGTAGTGGATGGAGAACTGAAATGGGAACTAGGCTGGGCTTCCAGCGGATGGCCTTGATTTGCTTGCACAAAGCTTTCCTTGGTGTTACACCATGGCCAATGTTTCTTGAGCATTTGTTCTGATTTGTTTGTGGGGAGGTTCTACTACCCTGTTCAGTGTGCACCGAAAAATAAGTGTGCTTGAAGCTTCCCATGGAGGTTGTCATTCATGCAAATACCGGTAGTTCTGAGACAAAGACAGTGTTAGTTCTGTTGGCATTAATGCACTGAAGAGAAGAGAAGGCTTCACTTCCTCATGAGAGAAGGGGTGGGGGGAGGGCATGACCTAGCTGAGTCTCGGAATCTACGACTGTGATCTTAACCTCTTCATGCACTTAGTAGCATTCATGCATAGTTAAGTTTGGCTGCAATCTCCCACAATTATTACAACAACAACACACTTTTCAATTCTAGGAAAAGGCAGCCAGGAGACTTTTATTTCAAGCAGAGGGGCTCCACAGCTCACTAGTAGACTAGATGCTTCCTGTCCGTGAGGTGCTAGCTATAAGAATGCCCCTAAAGGCAGGCCTGGTAGGTAGGAAACATCCCTGTTTTCAGTCCTGTAGAGCTGCCACCAGTTCTGAGTAGATAATTCTGGCTTAGGAGGGACCACTGGTCTAACCAGAAGATAGCTTCATGGTTTTTAGCTGAAAGATTGCAGGTTTCCAAGATCCACAGCCTATCATCTTCCCCTCCCTATTCGCTTTCCAGCAGCGTCTTTCCTGCCCACGACGGTAAGGCAGAGAAGGGAAACCGGATGACAGGTTCACAAAAAATATGGGGCAATATTATTTGAGAGCGGTGGGTGGGTGGGAAACGGTACGGATCAGCAAGCGCAAAGCTCAACTGGTGCATATCATTAATGTAAAGGCCTGCACAATGTTAGCCTCTCTCTGCCATCGCCCCCCATTTCATTTCATTTACTGTTCTGTCCTCTAGTTGGAGAGATTTTGCTGTGCACTTTGATCTAGGCAAACAGAAGTCAGAACCTGAGATGAGAACTGTCACCTTGTTTCGTTAGCATCAGCTGGATCAGTGGTTCTGCCATAAACAGCCTGCGTATGTGGGGAGGGTTCGTGACATTTTCTGACATGGAGGTCTGTCAGCCTACTCTCTCGCCTCTGCTTGATATTAGAGCTCCTTTCTCCCCCACAGACAGTCTGCTAGTTTGCTCTTGTTCTGTCAGCGCTAAACTGAAGTGCTACACAAAGTGTTTATTTCATGCGCTATGGTTTCCTGGAAACATTATTAGCAATAAAGAGCAGCTGCTTCCTCCCACCCACCCACCCCCTTGCTAGGGTGAACTACTAGACCAAACTGGAGAAACAATTGGAAAGAGGGGACGGCCAAACTCCTGCAGCTGGGAGCCAGTGTATCCTTGCGATGTGGGAGAGCTGTGAAGTGCAAAATTCACTTCACCTGTGAACTCAGCAGGCTGGCTAAGACTAGGGATGAGGAAGAGATTTGAATTTGTTCACATTTAAGGGCAAACCAACTGAATCCACACTGTATATGTGAACCGGAACGCAAGAATGCATTGAAACTCGTTCTTCTCTCCTTCCTTGGAGGTTTCTTGGGACTCTTTCCTTGGACTCTCATTGCTTGGAGGTTTTTAAGCAGAGCTTGGATGGCCATTTGTCATGGGTGCTTTAGCTGAGAATCCTGCATTTTAAGGGGGTTGGACTAGATGACCCTTGGGTCCCTTCCAGCTCTAAGATTTTATGATTCTATGAATTTCGCAATGCAATTGTACAGGTAAGTAGCATGTACAAAATTCATACACTAGGACAAAGTGCGCATAAAATACATGTAGCTGTAAATATGACTTGAAAAATGCAGTCTTATGGAAGTGTGATCCTGTGTGGTGCTGGTAATCCACCCCCCACCCCAGAAAAAAAAACCTTTTCCAAACCCTATTTTAATTGTATGTTGACATAGGGTTTAAAAACACTTAAACTAACAGCCCTTCTCCAAAAAGTGTTTTGGAGATGGATCCAGGGTGGGGGAGGAGGTCACTTGGGCAGCAGAGGGTGAACTGGCCTGATCCAGGGACATTAGGGAGACACGGGGGTACATGCACAGCCCCCTTGAATCCCTGTGATCACTTGGTAGATTTTAACAGCTGCTTAACATTTTCTAACAAATGACTGATTTCCAGATCTACAACCTTCCCAATGCTACTCTTTGCTGCATGGGCAATTTTCTTCCCATTATTTGTCATATATGATCTGCCCCCCCCCCACATACATACATACATACATACATACATACATACATACATACACACACACACATGTAAAGGTAAGGCGCTGTGGTCTAAACCACTGAGCCTCTTGGGCTTGCCAATCAGAAGGTCAGCAGTTCAAATCCCCATGATGGGGTGAACTCCCATTGCTCTGTCCCAGCTCCTGCCAACCTTGCAGTTCGAAAGCACGGCAGTGCAAGTAGGTACTGCTGTGGCGGGAAGGTGATTGGAGTTTCAGTGCGCTCTGGCTTCCGTCATAGTGTCCTGTTGCACCAGTAGCGGTTTAGTCATGCTGGCCACATGACCTGGAAAGCTGTCTGTGGACAAACGCCAAGTCCCTCAGCCTGAAAGTGAGATGAGTGCTGCAACCCCATAGGTGCCTTTGACTGGACTTAACCAGCCAGGGGTCCTTTACCTTTACCTATTTATATATACACATACATACATGCACAAAAACTTCGGTTTACCCAAAGCATCCTCTGTCATTGTTTTCCCTGAAAAAAACAATGCTGATTGTGCGCATATATATGGAGTTTAAAAACAATGCAAGAAGCTCCGTTAACCCCCCAATAAAGACACTGTTAATATTTAACGGGCATTTATTTAAACTTACAGTAAGTGTCCCATTAAATTTAAATTAACTGTCCATTTGGGAACCTTCCCCTAAAGCCTAACTGGAACTTCTCTGCTTCTGATCCCTCTCGCACATGTACTTTATACTGTGCGCCTAGTCATAAAAACGAACATTCAATTTGCCCTTTAAAGCCTAGCGATTTGGGGGCTGGTTTCATCTGCACTCTGCTCTCATTTTCTTTATTGCATGGGTAAAAAAATTAACACTTTACCTACTAAGAGCCTTTTGGTTATTACTCACTGTGGTAATGGGAACCAAAGCAGTTAGGCACTGTGAATGCATAGTGTTTTATTTCTCATAATTTTGGGTTTCGTTCCATGGCACATGCCCAGTTGGGTTGGCAGCAGTTGAACAATGCACACCTTTACTCAGCAAATAGCTGCTTTTGTCAGAGGACTGTTTAGAGAAGGGAGGTGGGAGAACAGAGGCCAGCAGGTGAGATGAGCTCATTCATTACAGGAAATGGAGGGCATTGGAGCCCATTCAACAAATGGTGTGATTGTGATATCATTAATGCTGTTAAAAAACAACAACCATCCAACAAAGTGAGCCTTGTGCATGTCAAAACCCCATTAACATGCCAATCATTTTGCTGTTTTTTTTGTTGTTGGCAACAAAAGGGGGGAATGGAGTGCTTGAACAGGAAGCAGAATGTTCTGGGCTTCTGTTGAATCATCTGGAACTTCTTGGGTTTTCTTAGGCTGCATTCAGAAAGCATTGTGTCCCATTTTTCCTGACCTGGCAACTTCCACATTTTATGTAATCGTTCACATAATGTTACAGCCACTTCTGGAAATCTAGCAGATGTTTGGTGCTCACTACTGTGTTATTTAGGGATGCGGGTGGCGCTGTGGGTTAAACCACAGAGCCTACGGCTTGCCCATCAGAAGGTCAGCGGTTCGAATCCCCGTGATGGGGTGAGCTCCCATTGCTCGGTCCCAGCTCCTGCCAACCTAGCAGTTCGAAAGCACGTCAAAGTGCAAGTAGATAAATAGGTACCGCTACAGCGGGAAGGTAAACAGAATTTCTGTGTGCTGCTCTGGTTCACCAGAAGTGGCTTTGTCATGCTGGCCACATGACCTGGAAGCTGTACGCCAGCTCCCTTGGCCAGTAAAGCGAGATGAGCGCCGCAACCCCAGAGTCGGTCACGACTGGACCTAATGGTCAGGGGTCCCTTTACCTTTACTGTTATTTGCTTCCGGGGGCAGGGAGAGAGGGGAATCTGTTTGCAGCCCAGTTAGCCCAGAAAATTGTGGGAGTTTTATACTGTAATTGCATATTAAGAATAGTGGGGACTGGTCCATTAGAGTGCATGGGACACAGCCTCAGTGACCTCCGTTTGCCCTCAGCGAGCCCCCGATCTACCTACCTTATAACCAGTCCAATGAGTAGATCTGCCCATCAACTTCCTCCTCCTTAGTCTCAATGTTGTCCCTGTTGAAATCATCAGAGAGGACGATGCAGACAAAACTAAAATAAGTTGGCTCTGCCTGTCATTGATTCAGGCTCTCCCTACTATCCACTCTACCAATTCCAATGAGGACCAGCCACTGCTTCCCCTATTTTATCCTTATTCTTTCTTCTATGGGGAATCAATTGGTGTTTGTTTGCTTAAGTCGTTGGTGTGAGTTGCATTTTGCAGGGCCCAGCGCCCTCCCATAGTCTCTAGCATTTAAGTGGGGAATTCTTTCCTGGGAAAAGTCAACCCAGACCTCCCAATCAGAATATGTATACTACCCGTGTGTGTCCCTATTTTCACCCATGAAGCATGGGAAGGAATAATGTGGACCCAGAGGCAGAGGATGACAGGACCTTTGGACCCTGTTGTGAACACCCAGATGTTTAAACCTGACCATGTTGACCTCATAGGCTTGCTTCCTCCAGCCATATGCTGTGTAGCATCAGACCCTACATCTGCCTGTGGCTGGCCACTCTACTTTTGCTGCCTGCCAGGAGAGGGGGGCCTTTAGCCTTGTTAGAAAGCGGGAAATGGCTCACTTGCTCCATGGAGCCTGCTAGTCTATCCTCTGCATAGCCCAGGAGTCTGCTCAGGGCTTTCATTTACTGTGACTTGCTCCTTTGTAAATGGGTTAGATTGAACAAACACTGCTTCCTCCTTTGGAATGGGTGCCAGGCTCCGAGCCCCAATCCCCTGCTCTGCCAGAAGCCTTCCTTGTTGCTGATATTCTTCCTTCTTTTATCCAGATTTCTCCTGCTTTTCTGCCAGACAATGTAAGAAGTTCTCTCTCCCCTCCCCAAACACATGCACCCCACCCCACCACCTTCACAGCTGGACTCAGCTGCCAGCTTCTCCCCTGGAGCTGCTGTATAATTTAAAGCCCCCTTGATTTCTTTTTCTCTTTCCTTTTTCAAAAAAAAAAATGTTTTTGCACGCACGTGTGTTTATTGTGTTTATTGTCTATAGATATTTTTAAAACCTGAAGCAATTACAGCTGTCAGGGACAAGACGAGCTGTGACAGGCTGATTTATGTATACATTGTACAGATGCAAACGGGAAGGTAGAAGGGAGGGAAGGGAGCCCAGGAAGTAGAGCGGGGAGCCTGGCGGAGTCTCGGAGCATTCCAGCAATGCACAGGCAATAAATTGCACCAAGCCATCAAAGAGCATGTATGATTTCCAGAGGAGCGCTTGGGTTTTCTCTTCCACTGTGAAAGGAAGGGTGCAGTTCAAACATAATTTGGCCCACAAATGTTAGGCTGGATTTGGACAACTGGTTGCTTGCTTTTGCCCCATCCTAGTTAGATCTGGAAGTGTCCACCCAGGTGCCATAGAACTCTTGCTACGAGTTGATTTTGTAGCCTAGAAACTCTGTCATAAGAACAAAAAGAAGATCCCTGCTGGATTAAGCCAATAGCTGTAGTCAAGCATCCTGTTCTCACAGAAGCAGAGGCCTCTTCTGGAAAACCTGCAATCAGGAATTGAGCACAAGAGCACTGCCCCATCCCTATGCAGGACATTGAGAACTACAACTCTTATCATCCCTAGCCATTGGCCATGCTTGCTAGGGAGTTGTAGTGCAGCAACATCTGGAGGGCCAAAGACCGCACCTGTTCCCTGGGGGGAAAGGGACACCCCATTTTCCTGTACTAGATCTTGGTGGCAATTTTGGGTGTCCCCGTTTCTCTCATGCTGCACTCTCACCTCCCCCCAAAAGCACCTTCCTGAGGGCTAGAGAAAGGTGTGAATCACGTGGCTCCCCAGGAGCGCATCCCAAAAATCGCACATCCCAGTTTCGCATCAGAAAAAAGTTGGAAGGTATGCAAAGATTTCCTACACCTGGCATAGAATGTCACAAAATAAGAAGCTGCCTTATACTGAGTCAGACCAATTGTCTAGCAAATTCATTCATGTCTACACTGACTGGCAGTGACTCATCAGAACTGCAGACAGGGAGTCTCTCCGAGCCCTGCCTGGAGATGATTGGGATTGAACCTTGGGCTTCATGCATGCAAGGCAGATGTTCTCTCATTGAATGGTGGCATCTCCCAAATGAGGTCTTCATTTCAAAACTAATTCTATATGAGATCCATAAGGTTCATCTCTGCACACTGGATCAGAACAGGGTTCGGAGGCAACCAAGAAACCTGCCCACAAGAGAACCTGCTGTCGTCTCTCTGTTGTGCTGATGGGGGACTTAGGGAGTCTGCTGAGTGCTGCACTGCAGACACAATCAATAAAGCTCATACTTTATGTACCTCATTACCGCTTCCCGTTGGTTTAAAGAGCTTCCAGTAACCTGGAGCAAAGCACCACGTGTCCTGGGAAGACGTAGGCAAGACGAGTGTGTGTGTTAATGTTGAATGATAGAGCACAAAAGTTTTATACACTGTCAACAGGCCGACATGCCCCAAGGCAGGTTCTTCAACACATTGATCCAATGTAAGAAGAGGAGCCTGCTGGGCCATGCCAAAGGGGGACCCAGCTAGTCCCTCATCCTGTTCTCACAATGTCCAACTAGATGCCTGTGGGAAACCAGCAAGCCTGATTTGAACACAAGAGCCCTCTCCCCTCCTGTGGCTTCCACATGTGGTATTCAGAAGCATTGCTGCCTCCCAACTGTGGAGACAGAGGACGGCCATCATGGCTACTAGCCACCAATAGCTCTCTCCCCACCACACCATCCCCATGAATTTGTATTTAAAGCCATCTAGGTTGGTGGACATCACTGCCTCTTGTGGGAGTGAGTTCCATAGATTAACTGGGCACTATATGAAAAGAAAGTACTTTCTTTTATTTGTCTTCAGTTTTCCAGCATTCAGCCTCAGCTTCAACCTGCTCCACACAAAGCTGCCTCCCATGCGGTCAGGCCATTCAGATCCCAGACTCTCAAAGCGACTTGGGAAGGGCAGTGTGAGAAGGATGCCATGTGCCCTTCAATTGCAGCCTCACCCCTGAGGGGCTGGGATTGAAGGGCACATGGCTGTCATGTCCTTTTCATGCCTCGCAAAACTGGTCTGGCTTGGGGAAGAGCAGTCCAGCTTCGCAAAGCGGCTTGGGGCTGGTGCCACCAGCATGCAGCATGCTCCTTTTGCCCTCCACACCCTGCCCCAGAGGTGTGTGTGTGTGTGTGTGTGTATGCGCATCTGCATCCACCAGGTGCGGTTAAAGCACTCTCCACTGTCAAGTCCAATGGCTCACATAGTATAGCATCCTGTACTCACTGTGGCCAACCAGATGCCTGTAGGAAACCCACAAACAGGACCTGAGCACAAGAGTCCTCTCCCCGCCTGTGGCTTTCAACAACTAGCAAACTAGAAGAAGTGAGATGGACAGTCTGGGGCTCTGGGCTCTTAGCTGATTGTTAGTTGCTGAACTGAGCACACTGCAGCGTTCTGGCCAATAGAGGGGGTGCTGTCCTTTCCTTTATTACAGACATCCTAGCTAACAGCTAGCAGCTGGCTGAAGAAGAGAAATGCTGGAAATGTTTGCTGTGTTTCAAGCTTTGTGAAGAAGATCAGAGAGCTTTTCAAATCCACGGTGTGTGTTTGTTTGTTTTTAAAAAAGGACCAAGTTTTATACATTACCCTCAAGGTGGTTTCTCATTTAAAATGCTATAATCAAAGATGCAACAGACAAACCAGGGGGATTCTCCTGATGGCCCCTTTCACAACTGATGTCATCGGCTTCCAGTCCTGGACTCCTCCCTGTTTTACTGTTTCTGGGCGAATGGTAGTGGGGTGCCTTAGCTGAATAATCAATGTTTGCTGGTAGTTGCTTTTTTGAACCTAGTTTTGTATAAGTTTCTGAATATTCCATTATAGCCAGTTACGTATGTGTATAGCTTAACTGTGTTCGTAACGAAGGTTTGTGCTGTACTCTGGTAGTAGCAGATGGCATCAGTCAGCTCTTTCTATATGTGCTTAGAGATAGGTATACCTCGGGTTACAGACACTTGAGGTTACGTCTTTTTGGGTTGTGCACCGCATGAACCCGGAAGTACCTGAATGGGGTACTTTCGGGTTTCAGCACTCGTGCATGTGCAGAAACACTAAATCACACTTTGTGCTGAATCGCAAACCGTGCGTGCGCAGGCGTGGCACAGATCACATTTGCAACCCGAGTGTCCACTGTACATCAAAATGCCAGCACATCTGAATGCCCCTTTATAGTACAGTGGTTCCTCCGATTACGAACTTAATCCTTTCTGGAGGTCTGTTTGTAACCAAAAACTGCTCATAACATGAGGTGTGCTTTCGCTAATGGGGCCTTCTGCTGCTGCCGCACTGCCAGAGCACAACTTCCGCTCGCATCCTGGGGCAAAGTTCGCAAAAAAAGGGGCATTTACCTCCAGGTAAGAGAAGCACGTAACCCGAAGCATTCATCAGGGGGATGGTATGTAACACAAGGTACCACTGTATTAAGCCACCACCTGGAAGCCTTCCTGTCCAGTGGAAACTAACCCATTATGGTCAGTGGGACACTGCCCCACCCACCTCAATCAGCCCCTGCCTGCATGCCATCTTACTTAGAACCTGCCCCAGGGGGTGATACTACCTGTTAGTTTTCTCCTTCCCCAGGCTCTGGTGTTGTCCTCTAGTTACGAACTTAATTCATTCGAGAGGTCCGTTCTTAACCTGAAACTGTTCTTAACTTTCGCTAATGGGGCCTCTTGCCGCCACTGCACCGCCGGCACACGATTTCCATTCTCATCCTGGGACTAAGTTCTCAACTTGAGATAACTATTCCAGGTTAGCGGAGTTTGTAACCTGAGGCATTTGTAACTCGAGGTACCACTGTATTAAACAGGAAGGAGGATGGGAACAAAACTAACATTAGTTGACCCTGCCTGTCATTGGATGTGGTTCAAAGTGCCATTGGATTTGGCTCCACCTACTGTTAGCCTCCCTAATGTACACCCTGCCGATTCCAAAGGGCCCCAGCTACCACTGCTGCACCACAATACAACCTGTGCATACATACGGTTGCCTTGACTTACCTTCTGGCAGTTGTTCATTCACGCTCCAGTCTCTAAACCTCAACCTTCAAGGTGGGGGTGATGAGAAGGTGTGATGTAAACTTCAGTGGCCAAGACCACTCAGTGGGTGGCAGTTACATGAAAGACAGGTCCTTCAATTCCCCTTCCTCCTTTTCCTCCTCTCAATTTGTAATGTTCTATAAGAAAATTATAATAGTGCACCAACAGCATTTTCTATTGAATTCCAGCTTATGCTTCCTTTCTTCCCAACCCACACCTGCTCACCATGCCCAAATCTGCTTTGCACACCTGGCTGCACAGCACAAAGCTTCAATTGCATTGAGCCCCTCAAGCAAAATCAGCATAAAAAGAGGATCTATTTATTTTTCCAGTTTAGTGGGGAAAAGAAAATGTTCTGGCTTATGGGGAAGTCCTATGAAGCCAGGTGGGGTATTTGGGGTGTTAGAGGAAGAGGGTTGTCTCTGGTCATGCTCCTTCTGGGCTAGTTTGTGCACCTTTGGTCCCTGTCCTGCACGCAGCTCTCACCTGTGGCTCCTAGAAGCTGTCAGCATGTGACAATGGCAGCACCCCAGGAAATGGCTTCTATTGGCTGGTTAAACCAGGTGAGAGTAGTCAATGAGGCACAAACCCTTGGTGGGTTAGGGATTTCCCCTGCATGCGAAGATAGACTCCAGCAGATTGAGCGGACAAGACCAATAGTGGGTCCAGTGGTCAAGAAGGTGGTTTCTGCACATGCTGTAGAGGAAACTCTGATCCTAAATCTCCACTGCCTTGTGGTGATGCACATTCATGAGAAAGGCTTCAGGTGTAAACCGCAAGGAAAAAGCCTTCTTCAGGAGAAGAAAAGTCCTCCTGGCAACTCCTGCTGCCAAGATGGTGCCATACGTATTGTTCTGCTTTCCTTTCGACCTCGTCAGCAAGGCCGAGAAGGAAGTCTTGAAGTCTGGGCAGCCCAGGACCTCCATACCCACTGCCCAAGCTTACCTAAACCATGGAGAGGTCACTTCAGTGCTGCTAAGCAGTGGTTTGACTTCACCCCTGGAGATACACTCCTTTGTCTCTCAAGACTGATGGATGCCAACAACTAACCCAGGCTATAATCTGACCATTTGGAACTGTCCCAAAACTCTGTTGACAAAAGAAAACTCACTGTCCAGAGCGCCAATTGAAAATAGCATTCTCTCTAGTGGTCCTGATGTTGCAAGGATAGTTCCTTACCTATTGCTTTGACCCTATTTTGCTTCATGGGGAAGGTAGCAAGAATTCTAGTTTCTGCCCCTTCCTGTGTATCTACAAATTGCATCTTGGTGCGTGCATGCATACATGCAAACAGTGATAGCTCCTGATAACTGGGAACAAGGCAGGGCAGCTAATGGCAGGCATGGAGTGGCGGGGTGGGGGTGGGGATTACCGAATGAGGAACCAATGGGTCTTAAGAGGTGGTATAACTATGCTGCTTGCATTTTTGGATGGGGTGTGAATGTGTGTGGGAGAGGGAGAGGGAGAGGGACAGGGCAAGGGACAGGGACTATGGATTCTCCTCCAAGGCAATGGCTATGAGGCTGTCATGATGAGCTTCTGCACCAGCGCCGTCTAAAGCGCCCCCGGTGCCATGGTGCACCGGATCCCTCCGGTGACGTGGTGCGCCGGATCCCTCCGGCGCCCTCCCGCCCCGTTCCAGCGACCTCCCACCCCATTTCCCAGCGCAGTGGGCGGGTGGGCGCCGCGCACAGCGCGGGTGCAACAGGCGCTGCTGCGCGGCAGGCGGGCGGGCAGGCGCAGCTGCGCGGCGGACCGGTCGGCCAGCGGGTGGGCGCAGCTCGCGGCGCCCTCCTGGCGGGCCGGCGCCATGGTGCCCTGCGCCACCCAGCCTGCACGTAGGGCCGGCCCTGTTCTGCACTTCAAAATCTACCGCTAGATTACTGTTTAGAAAACAGTGCTGAACAGGCTATTGCAAAATAAATGAACAGCTGGCAGAGAAGATTCTTCAGCAAGCAATGAGTAATAAAAAGTGTGTGTTAGGTTGGTGGTGGATTTAGATAGCGATCCTTGCTGTGAGCACAGGCACATTCCGCCTGCACATTTTCCTCTCTGCAGTAATGCACTTAAGTCTTTTAAGGCTGTGTGCACACTGCACATCATACGTTTAAAGCATATATGTCTTCCCTCAAAGAATCATGGGAATTGTAGTTTATCCCTTGCAGGACTATGATCCCAGCACCCTTAACAAAATAGAGTTAGCAATGTATGGAGCAGATGTTGAGAAAGATGCAGGGCATGCCATGGATTATGAGAGTCAACAATTATTGGCACCCTTAGTAACTACAGTTCCCCGCATTCTTTGTGGGAAGGCATGTGCTTTAAATCTATAGTGCATAAGCAGCCTAGATGCTGAATTTAATGGCCTGACAAGGTGAGAGTTCATTTTTAGAGGTATAATGTATATTTCTTCACTTAAAAAATAAAGTAAACTAGC
Source organism: Zootoca vivipara (assembly GCF_965207765.1). Classification (NCBI taxonomy): domain Eukaryota; kingdom Metazoa; phylum Chordata; class Lepidosauria; order Squamata; family Lacertidae; genus Zootoca; species Zootoca vivipara. The sequence goes on along the minus strand of NC_142597.1, from coordinate 27,011,303 downwards.
ACTTCTGACTTTGAGGCCCCTCTTGCCCATTCCTCAAATTGACATTTGCCCCAAAGTCTTGCACCTGTTGCAGACCCTCCAAGTGTCCCTGTTTTCCAGGGACAGTCTCAGATGTACAGAAGCTGTGGATTAATCCGTTCCAGACGGGTCCACAGTGTACTTAAACTGAAAGTACTCAAACCGAAGCGTACTTAAACCGAGGTATGACTGTACTGGACTGTGCAAACCCCTTCTCTCTCTCTCTCTCTCCCCCCTCCCTGCCCACTAGACCATGAGAAGACAAAACAAAACCTCTCGATGCTTTATTCTCCCAGGCTCTTAATCCACATTCTTTCACAAGTGCTAAAGCCACGCACTCAGTAATCTTAAAAAGAGATTGGAAAGTGAGGAAATAAACAGGCTTGGAAAGAAATCCCCTCCTCTTGTGACCCATCAGCACAAGCAATAATAATAAAGCTTTATTATTTTATAGAGTGTCTTCTCTGCCTGGCGTATCTCAGAATGCTTGAGATTAAATAGCACAGTTAGCGAATTAAATAATAGTTTGCAGAGTATTGGATGACTCAGGGGATTAGTAATGGGGCTATGGATCCTTTCACATCTAGGTCACCAGTTTGGAATCCAACTCGTGTTGGTTGCAATTTTTAATAAGGTGGGGGATGGCTGATAGCCAGCAGGTGCCCGACGTGCGTGGAATTGCGGACTCCCGGGTGCAAAGGAGTGGGTGCATTTTCCAAAGCCTCCCTTTTAGCCATGGAAATGGCTGGGAGTTAGGGACTAAGCTGCACAGGATACTAAAGAAGACCTTGGTTGTTGTTGTTGTTGTTGTTGTTTCGTTTCTTTTCTGTAGGGTTCCTTTACTTGTTGTAAACCTAGGGTGGGAACCTCAGGCAAATGCTGCCCTCTGGACCTCTCTAACTGGCCCTCAGAATTCTCCCTGGGCCACACCCATCGCTGGCCCTGCTTTGCACCTCAAGAGTTTTAGTCTGGCTGGAATGTGTCTTTGAACTCAGATGTCTTGCTTGCCTGGACAGAAGATGGAGAGGGGTGTGTGAGCAGGGCCATAGCTAGGGGGTGGTAAGGTGGGTCCCCGCCCGGGGCGCAGGTGAGGAGGGGGCACAAAATTGACTAAAATATGTCCATAAATTTGTCTATAAATAAAAAATATCAATTATTGCCTCATATGAAAATGTTTTAAATAGAAGGTGAATTGAATGGGTGGAGGGGGTGGGGTTTGGAGGAGAGGCGGAAAGAGGAGCTAATTTGTCCATGGCTAGGGGTGCAATCTGGATGGTTCTGCCAGGGGTGCAAGATCACCTACCTACGGTTCTGTGTGGGTGTATGTGTAGATGGTAAAACATGAATTCATGCCCCACCCACTTTCGTGTCTGGCCCTGCCCACCATTTTCCATTGGCCCTCAGAATTTTGCCTACAAGAGAATGTGGCCCTTGGGTTGAGAAAGGTTTCCCTTGCCTGCTGTCAACAATGTGAACAGCTATCGTTCCTACCTCCATCCTTCCACACGTTGAGAGAATTGAGGAATACTTTTCAGTGGCTATCAGCTAAATTGAACCTCCATGTTCAGGGGCAGTGTCGCTGTGCGTACAAGATGTCAAGGAACCTTGCCTTCATGCCCTGCCTGTAAGCTTCCGAGGAGAATCTCACCTTGATATTTCTATCTCTATGGTTGCGGGCAGTGAATATCACTTGCTGGAAAATGGAGAAGGGGAGAGTTGCTCTTGTGCTCAGGTCCGATTTGCAGATTTCCTATGGGCATCTGGTTGGCCATTGTGAGAACAGGATGCTGGGTAGCTCAGTTGGGAGAGCATGAGACTTCAATCTCAGGGTTGTGGGTTTGAGCCCCATGTTGGGCGAAAGATTCCTGCATTGTGATTCCTTCCAACTCTACAGTTATGTGATTCTGTGAGTAGATGGGCCATTGGCTTAATCCAGCAGGCTGTTCTTATGGGTGGCCAGTGTTGGGAACATCATGCCACATTAGACGAGCTGCACCTGGATCCGCTCCCCAGGATACTCCATTGCATTTTGTGGTCATTCCTCATTGGTCTATCTTGTCTGTGTTTTTTCATCAAGGGGATTGCCCCCTTAATGTTTCCTTTCTAAGAATTCTGTAAACTTTGCTGTTCTCCACAGCCTAGATTAGAATGACTGTACGCTGTATGCTCAGGTTAAAGATAATAGGTTGCATCCACTGTAGTGCTAAGCAAGCTTCCCATCAGTGCAAGTATTTCTGCCTCTGCCCCCAACCCCACATCTGTTTTAGAGTTTTCCCCCAAACCCTCCAGAGCAGATTTGAGGAGGGCATGGGGAGTGCATAGGAGGAGGGGAGGGGCTGGAGCCTAATTGCAACAGTGGAAATCCTTGTACTGAGACACATTCGTTGGATACCACCCAAAGTAGGGAGGGAACAGGACCCTTGAAGGACCCATGAGTGGCACTTCGAGAGTAGATTATGCAAGCTCACAGTGATCCCAACTTTGGTAACATGTATTACATTTATATTTTAAATAAATGCACCTATGTATATAAATCGACAGATGCAAATTTTATGAACATTTATGTTGGGTTGCTGGTGTATTTCCTCTTCTTTAATTTTATTTATTATAACACCTTTTCATGCAAGGAGCTCTAAGTGGTTATACATGATTCTCCCCTCCCCTGTTTTATATACACAACAACCCTGTGAGGTAGGTAAGGATTGAGAGACTGCCACTGGCCCAAGCCAGTCACCCAGCCAGCTTGAGGGCTGAGTGGAGATTGGAATCTTTCCCAGAACTACAATTCCCAGAGTCCCGTGAGAAGAGGGGTGGACTGTTAAACAACCTTAGGAATTGTAGCTCTGGGAGGGGAACAGAAAATTTTCTAACAGCTCTCAGCCCAAACTACAGTTCCCAGGAATTGTAACCATCACAGTGATTTAAATGTGTGGTGTGGTTGTGGCCTGAAGCCTAGAAGGAGTCACGGGGGAGCTGATCCTGATCTGAGCCAAATGACTGAGCATTTAGTATTGAGAGAGAAAAGCATCTTAGATTGATTTTGTGGCACCTGGAAAGGCTGCCAAAGACAAGTGAAATGTATGGCTCTGGCGGCCGGGCCAAGGGAAGGGTAAGTAAAGGGGGCTGCTGTCTCCTGAAGCTTGCCTTTGCCGCTCTCTCCTCAAGATAAAGGACTCAAATCCCACGGGACTGTTTATGTCTTGCACTTCCTACCAGCAGGCGATTATATATAGAAATAATAATTCAGTTAGCAAAGAAGCAGAGAGTGTAAGAGTGTGCTACTTATAGACAAATGGGATGCTGTTGAGTTGTAAGATAGGAAAGCTCCTAACTGAGCTGGCTGCCTTTGGCGGCAGGCAGACTAGGAAGAGGGAAACGAAATACTCAGTGGGTGTTGCTCTTTTCAGGTGAGATTCAATCACAAAGTGGAAATTTTGGGTTGAACATTTAAGGTTGATTCAGGGCTCTTGCACAACAACACCGATTCCCCTCCACTCCCCCAAATCATACTTTTTGAGATAAGGAAAGGGGTGGGAAAATGCACTGGAAAGATCATACTTGATCCATGCAACATTGTCTAACCTCTGCACAAATAAGAGTGAATGCTCAGTAAAGTAGCTGACTCTGTCTAACTTCCTGCAAACCTATCGAGATGAATGGTCAGTAAACAGGTCATCTGGAAGCACTCGCTGCTGGAAATGATCGCACCCAGGCCTTGTTGTAGAAGAGTTGACCTCCAGCAGCCAGTGACTTTCTCAGCTGTGATTCATGCCTCAGTTTCTCACTCTGTAAAGTGGGTAGAATAGCAATGGGGGGGAAATGCCCATCGTCATCTGCTGGCAAGGTGGAGTGAACAATGTGGGCTGTGTCTGCCCATCCATGTTGCTAACTGTGAACTAGCTGCAATATAGAGTTGTTGAATTGTAGAATTGGAGGAGACCATTTAGAGTTGAGAGGGACCAGGAGGTTCATCAAGCTACCTGGAATGTAGGTGTCACAGCACTGGAATTCCTGGCAAGATGGGTGTCCTATCTCTGTTTTAAAACCATATTGGTGGGTGGGGTACCCCAGTGGTGGCATCTATGTCATGGAACAGCCTCCCCAAAGCAACCCAGGAGGCAGCATCCATATAATCTTTTTTTGCACTAGATGAACATGTCCTTTCTCTTCACCCAGGTCATTAAAAAAAAACAACCTCTTTTTTGTCTTTACTTTTAACTGGACCTCTTAGTTGGTTGGAGCGTGGTGCTGACAATGATCCCTGTATGGGCCAGGTGCATTACTGGGGGTTGGACTAGATGATCCTCAGGGTGCCTTCCAACTCTAGAATTCTACGATTCTATGGTTTGTATTTTGTTGTATATCTGAGGGAGAGTGAAAAGTTTTTTTAATGCTGCTTCTGCTGTTCTGTATTGTACTTTTAATATTGCAGTTTTGTTCTTTTCACTGATATGCCCAGAGAACATATGTGGTTGGCTGACCATACAAATGTAGTAAATAAATTTCCCAGCTGGAGGGTGGTAGCAAAAAGCGAGGTGTGTAGCGTCAACACCTTTTTCAAGGCATCTGGCATGGAACAGAAAATGCCTGGCAGTTTCAGCTGTGTTTCTTTCCATCATGCTCATAACGTATCTAGCGATTCTTTGAGTGCTCTGGGCATTTTCCTATTAACAGTAATCATCATATTATTAATTTACATATTTATTTGCTTTATTACCCATCCTTCACCACCCCGGTTCAGGTTGCAACAATGAAAAATTCAACATTAAAGGGGTTAAAACAAGTTACAGGAATAGGGTAGCCCTGTAAGGTATTATTATTATTACTATTACTATTCAGGACTTTTAGACAGCTATTCTTTAGTAGAGAAACACGGGGTGTGATATAAAATAACACCATATGCAAAACAACCATTAGAATAACCAGCCATCATTATTTATTCCCATACTTCAGGCTGGGCAAACCGAGGCCTGAGAAAAAGAGTGGCTTGTCTCCAGCAGGTTTAACATCCAAATAGGATTTCTACCTCGCTCTTCCTGTATTTTAGCCTCTGTATTTTAGCCATCCTTACCCTGCATTATTCACTTGGAGAGCGGATGGAGGCGGACAGGGAGGAAAGCCCAGGGTTCAAATAAAAATCCACCCAGTTGGCTGGATGCCATGCTCTGGAGGGACTCACTCACCCTCCACCCTCACTCCCGTCAGACCTCGGGATAGTAGGTCGCAGTGCCAACTGCTCCGTGGCCGCCTGTAAAGAGAAATGCAGGACTCTAATACTACACACACACATATAAAAAATATTGGAGAGCTAGTTGTTTGGGAGCGGGCCCGCAAGGGTTAAGAAGCCCCCCCCCCTTTCCGGCGTCCCAAGGTGCACCCGCCGGCGCCGAGAGGGTTAAAAGCAAGGAGAGTCTCCCCATCCGCCGCCGCCCCCCATCCCCGGTGTCCTTGGCTGAGATTAATGTGCTAAGTCTGCGCTCCTGAGCGGCGCTGCCTGTGCCGCGGAGCCCAAGTGCTGGTCAGCGATGATGGAGTTGCTGCCATGACAACCCCTGCAAGCCGATGCGTGTGTGTGCTCCGGAGAGCCGGCGCGAGAGGCTGCGATTCGGCAGAGCAGGAGATGCGCCCAGCCAGGAGGCAGAGCGCATCCGGGATGCTGAACCTAGCCCTGGTCCAGGCAGTAGCAGCAGCAGCAGCAGCAACAGCCGGCGCCGCCAGCTTTGCCATGCCTTTCCCCGCAGCCTCCCTTCGCTGAGCGGCGGCGAGGAGCACAGCTGAGCCGGGAAGAGGCTCTTATCCGCTCCCGACCACGCGCTGCAGCGCCGGGCAGCAGCGGCAGCCGGCCGGACCTTCCCTTCCACCCTGCCTTGTGGCACCGTCGGAGCTTTTGGAGCAGGAGGCCTGTCGCTTCTCCCTCTGATATTACTCCAGGGGTGCTTTACCCCCCTCTTCGCACCACCCATTCCCCGAGTTCTTCTGCGTGGAGTTTTTTTTTTGGAACTCCGGCCGGAGGGGCCGCTCTGGAGCGCGTCGCCTTGTGCGGCTGCGGAGCGCCGGCTGTGCCCTACCGCGCCGGAGCGCAGCGCACCTCCTCCAGCAAAGTGAGATGCACGAACTCTTAATCGGAAGCTCTGGTTTGTGAGGCGCGCAGCAACTTGGCCACCTTGGGGGGCCACTTCTTCTTCCTCCCTGGGACGCGGCTGGATGCCTTTCGAGAGACTCGGATCTCTAAAACTACAAACCCCAAAACTGGATTTCTAAAGGCTCCGCCGCCTTCTCCCTCCTCGTCGTCACTTTCTCTCCTCCCCTTCTGTGCCCACACTTGGCACCGCGAGGTGTCCCTATCAAAGCAATCTCCATCCATCTCTCTGGTTGTTTTAATAAATAAAAACATATATATTTGCCTTGAGGAAAGCCCAGGATGGGGGTCGGTGGGTGCTTAGTCCTGCCCTGGCGGTGCCTGGTCGTCCTGTCTCTCAGGCTCCTCTTCCTTGTGCCCGCAGGAGTGCCAGTGCGCAGCGGAGATACCACCTTCCCCAAGGCGATGGACAACGTGACCGTCCGGCAAGGGGAGAGCGCCACCCTCAGGTAGGAGCAGAGACTCTTTTTTTCTTTTACTCCGGGTTTGGGTAAGGGACAGAGCTGGTGATAATAGGTGGTCAGCTGCTTGTGTGCTATAGGTTTCATGCTCGCGTGTTGGCTGAGATTCTGGGAGGCTTGGTGGAGGCAGCAGGATGCATGGGATTTTGGGGTGCACTTTGGTTTCAGTCCCTGGCGCTGACAGCTCTGTGCATCAAGAGAACTGGTGTGCAGCTGTGGGTGTGGATGAGGCTGGAGAAATGCCTGGCACGCTGCACATTGAGGGGGTTACACTATAGAAGGAAGGAGGTGTGGCTGGCAGGGGGAAGCTCTTTCTAGGAGAAATAGGATGGATTGTCTGTTTCATGGCTGTTTTCTTTGCCTCTTTGCCACTCTGGCAGGTTAGCTTTCCAGTTTGCGTGTCGCCCCTCCTTGGCTTGACGAAATTTCATAAAAGGTGATGATGTTTTAAAGGCTGTTGGGACACTGCTATGCTTGGTCTCCCCCTGCTGTTATTTGAGTTTGGGGGGAGAATGATGGTGGGTCACATATGTGTTAGTGGAGCAGCTTAGTCTGATCTGTGCACCAAAACCTCATCTAGTTTTGCAAGAGTTCGTGCCTGTCTCAGAACAATGCTTTTTTTTTGAAAACTGAAATAAAAAGTTATTGCTTATGCAGCTTACTGGTCTCTGCTTAGCCCTTGGTGGTGATTCCACAATACTCTTGTGATGAAATGGGGGGTGGGGTGGGGAGACGGGAGGGGTGATATTTGCCAATAACGGGGAGGAATAACACTTTGGAGAGAGGTTGGTAAAGAACAGCCATGTTGCAGCTTTGAACCCTTTTGAGATCTGGTGGCATTTTCTTTCTCGTGAACCGAGTGGTGTCGACAGTGTGATGTGCTTATACAGCGGAAGGTGGAGGAGCTTGATGCACGAATTGAGAATAATGCTCCACAATAGCACATACGGAAAGAACTCTACCCCACACTACCAATCCCGCATCATGCCACTTCAGCTCTCATAGCTTTCTCAATGTGTGTGTGTGTAGGGGAGGGGAGTTGATAGGGTAATGAGGGTGTTGAAAACTCTATTTCTTACCAAAAATCACAACTTCATTGCAATGCAGGAAATATACTGAGATAGATGGAACAATGGACTGCAGCTTCTTGGGCTCCCCCCACATCAACTGTGGGGCAATATTAAAATAGTGCTTGCAGCAGAACTGGGGTGGTTGAGAAGAGGCACAGCAGTTGCACCTTATCTAACTGCGTCGTCAATATTATATATAAAAAAGCTTTCCCCCCTTTTTCTTTCCTTGGTTGCAAGCTCACTATCCTCTCCTTATTTTGGTCTGATGGTTGAGTATGATGGCTCGTTGACTTCTCCCAGGCATATGATCCCAGGTGGAATTTATGCAAGAAGACGTATATGATGGGAAGCACCAGGGGTTAAAATAGCTGGGTCAGAATGTGGATATCATGGAGAGATGTAGCAAAGAAATCAGCCTTATGAAGGCAAGATCACAAGGCTGTGGTGTTCTGCTGGTGGGTCCCAGTCAACAAACGGCAAATCAGAGCTCTGAGGGGAAAAGCCAGACCCTGATTAGGTTCACATTTGCAGTTCTCTCAACTTTGAATCAAGCAAATGGACTGCAGAAGTCAATGTGAGAGAGTAAACACACACACACACACACACACACACACACACACAGAGAGAGAGAGAGAGAGAGAGAGAGAGAGAGAGAGAGAGAGAGAGAGAGAGATTGGCTAGTACTGGGAAAACCTGTGTTCAAATCCCTGCTGAGTCTCAAAACTCATCTACTTTGCAGGGTTGTTGTGCAGAAGAATGTGGAGAGGGGAGGACACATTTCCCTTAGTTCCTTGGAGGAAGGGTGGGATAAATATATAATAAATAAGGAAACATCAGTGACATGTTCTTTGGTTATGTCCTGGTTAGATGGCTGCAATGTGTTCAACAGGTGGCTATTCTTGAAGATTATTTGGAAACTGCAAGTGATACAGAATGTGGTTACTAAAACTCTTGGAGATATTGTACCTCCATATTCCATTATACATTTTACTGTACCGGTAACGGTGGCTGCCTGTTTTCTCCGTGTTCAATTCAAGATGCTAGTTTTAGCTTTTAATGCCCTAAGGAGCTTGGAACTGGGTTAGCTGAAAGACCACCGGCATCCAGATGGCCTTGTCTGTGCATTGAGATCAGCATCTGGATAGGGGTTAGATGGCATGTAACAAAGACAGGGCCTTTTCAGTAGTGGCCCAGCACTTTTGGAACTCTATCCCCCACCAAATACATCCCCAGGGGAGAGAAACTCTGGTCACATCTGCATCATACATTTAAATTGCAGGGCTTTCCCAAAGAATCCTGGGAACTCAAGTATGTTAAGTTTGCTGAGAATGGTACTTCTGTGAGGCGTAAAGGTCCCAGAAATCACTGGGGGAAGCCACATGCTTTAAATGTGCTTTAAAAATATGATGTGGGTGTGACTTCTGCTTGCCATCCGGTTTGAATTTATTTCCATCTCCCTTGTTCCACCCTCAAGCTTTTCTTAAGGAATCTGCTTCCAGAAGAACCTTAAGAGAACTTTTGGGTTGAGACATAAAATATATGTGCTTGTTTTTTTTGCTAAGCATCAATATAATCAGCTTTCAAGCTTATTGGGTATCATTACACCTATTGGTCAACTTTGTTCCCACTTAAATTGTGATGCCTGTTAATTATAATGATAATTGCAGTTTATTATTTTTAGTAGTATGTTGCAGTGCTGTTCCTCTTTTTGTTCTACACATTGTTATTTTTTGTCTCATTACACATGCTAAAGCTATTTTTGGTCATCTGCACACCATAGCTGCCAAGTTTTCCCTTTTTTCGTGAGGAAGCCTATTCAGCATAAGGGGAAATCCCTTTAAAAAAGGGATAACTTGGCAGCTATGCTGCACACTATCCTTTGCTTTTTCCTGTAGGAATAATTGCAGTCGTTAACAGTAGTTAACAGTCGTCAACAGGTTTACCATACCCATTGAGTCGATCACCCATCTCTTACAACCATTCTGAGAAATACCCCACCCCACCCTCCCACTATATATAAATGGTCTGGTGACTTCTGCTTCAGTGTATCTGAAGAAGTGTGCATGCACACAAAAGCTTATACCAGAACAAACTTAGTTGGTCTCTAAGGTGCTACTGGACATTTTTTTATTTTTTATTTTTTATTTATTTCAACTGTGTCAGACCAACACAGCTACCTACCTGATAGTAGTACATGAAATAACAATAGAATCAGGTAGGTAGCCATGTTGGTCTGACACAGTTGAAATAAAAATAATAACCAACATGGCTACCTACCTGAATCTATTGTTATTTCATGTACTACTGAATTGGATGGAAGACAGGAGTGCCTGGTGTGCTCTGGTCCATGGGGTCACGAAGAGTCGGACATGACTAAACAACTAAACAACAATTGAATTGGAGCTGTGTTGTATGTGAACCGCTGTTGAGCATGGAGGCATTTCTGTTAAATATGATATATACATAAATTAACTATGTCTATATGGCTGGTGGTTTTTAAGAAAACTCTGGAGACATTTTTATTCCAGCCTGCTATGATTAATTATTTTGCTACGCTTGAAGAACTTTAGCTGCCTCTGATTTTAATTTTTTTTCAATTAATGGTTAAATTATAACTGTTTTTGTTGTTCTAAAACTTTATGTAAGTTGCCCCAAGAAGGCGATGTGCCTTGAAAGATGGGTTAGAAGCCTTTAAGAACATAGGAACAGTTCTGCTGGACCAGGCCAAAGACACATCTAGTCCAGCATCTTGTTCTCACCGTTGCTGATAGTCTATGATGTAGCGTGAGTTGCCAGTGCCCGGGGCCATGCGGAGGCAGGTAGATAAGTGAGTAGGACTCAGACGGAATATGCATGTGCATCCAACTGCCTAACAGTGCCCGTGTTATGCAGGAGATTGCAGTCGCGGAGATAAGAAAAGAATAGTTGTTCCATTGTCTGGATAGATCACTTCCTGGTTCTCGTGGAGAAGCCATTTTCAATGGAGTGACGGAAATGCAGAGCTACATTGAGACAGCACCGGGTGTTGAAATCTTGCACGCCCTCACAATTTCACACCTGGGGCAACTGCCCCTGTGCTCCTTTCCACCCCACACCACTGGCCTGTGGTGTCACGTGGGTTTCTGTCATATCCCCCAATTCCATTTAACATTTACCTGAAACAGCTAGGAGATGCTGTCAAGAGTTTTGGAGTTCAGTGTCACCAGTATGGTCGGTTGAAAGGCAGATAAGGGATGCAGGGATAGAATTGCACTCCACTGAAAGCTCACGTTTGCAAGCTGGACGTACTCCTGGGTTCAGCCTTGAGTCTAGATGCCCAGGTTGTTGCAGTGGCCACGAGTGAACTGCACATTTGAAGCAAGGGCACTAGCTGTGCAAATTATTGGAGGTGTCTGATCCAGCCATGGTGTGACATGCCTTGGTTGCACACCCTGTTTGGATTATTGTAACGTGCTCTATGTGGGACTGCCATTGGAAAGTGTTTGGAAACTTCAGGAGGTCCAAGTTGCTGCAGCCAGATTGCTTACTGGAGCCTGTTACAGGGAGAACTTCTTGTGACTACTGGTCTGTTTCTGGGCACAATTCAAAGTGCAAAGTTATGGCCTGCAAATCCAAACATAGCTTGTGTCCTGGCTATCTGAAGCACAATTGTCTCCCCATAGGAGCCTGCCTGGGCTTTTGGGTCTTCTGGGGAGTCCTTTCTTTGAGTCCCACCACCTTCGCAGGCACATTTGGTGGGGACACAAGAGAGGGGAGGGCATTCCCCATGACTGCTCTCAGCTTGTGGACCTCCCTTCCACAGGAAGCCAGCCTGGACCCCTCTCTGCTTTCCTTTCTCCAGCAGGTAGAGTAATTTTTGTTCCAATAGACATTGGCCACTAACTGGCTGTTTGTGGCAGGGTCTTCTGTGGGTGGATGTTATTCTTTGTGTTTGTTTGTGCCCTTTTAATTGTCTTTAGTGTTTTTGGTGCTATTTTTAATAAGGTTACTTGATTTAAAAAATATTTACATTTATTGCGTGCTTGTCTAGTTGTATCTGTTTTGAGCTTCCTTAGGTTGTACACTGGGGTGAAGGTGGGATATAAAATGGGTAAACAAACAAACAAACAAACTTGCAGGCAGAGTGCAACAGCACTCTCCCCACTTGTGACCCCCAGCAACTGGTACAGAATACCCTCCAATAAAGAATACCTTCCAATACCATCTACTGCAACCCACCATACCCTCCACTCCAACAGTGGAGGCATAGTATGGCCATTATGGCTAGTAGCCACTACTAGACTTAATACTCCATGAATTTGTGCAATCCTCTTATAAGAACATATTCCAAATCAGAGCTCCTTCTGAGAAAGGCTGTCATTCAGGGCACCTCCTTTGCATATAAAGGGTTGCAGGTTCAGTCCAAGGCATCTCCAAGTACAGCTGGGGAAGTCAGGAATCTTTTTCTGAGACATCAGAGAGCCCTCAGTCTGTAGACAAAACTTAGGTAGGTGGACCAATGGTCTGAGGCAACACGAGGCAGCCCTAAGCTTCCTATGTTTCAGAGATGGATCTTGGAAAGTTGACCTCCAGAAATTCTGGAAGTATCACCCTTTGTGTTCAAGAGTTACATCTGCCTCAGTGTAAGGCTGTTTCCAGAAGTTCATTCATTGGAGACTTGGGCCCCTTTTGCGCTATATGCTTGAACAGTCATAGCTTACTCCTGAAGCATCCTAGGAGCTGTAGCTTGGCTACCCCAATTAATCCTGGGAACTAGTTTGTTACAGGTGTTGAGAGTTGTCAGGAGACCTCATTCCCCTCACACAGCTACAGTTCCCAGAGTTCCCTAGGAAGAAGAACGGACTGTTAAACCACTCTGGGAATTCTTGCCCTGTGAGAAGACTAGAGGACTCCTAACAACTCTCAACATGCCCTTTTTATAATACAGTGGTACCTCTGGTTACGAACTTAATTTGTTCTGGAGGTCCGTTCTTAACCTGAAACCGTTCTTAACCTGAGGTACCACTTTAGCTAATGGGGCCTCCCACTGCTGCTGCGCTGCCATCACACAATTTCTGTTCTCATCCTTAGGTAAAGTTTTTAACCCGAGGTACTACTTCCGGGTACTACAGACTCCGGGTTAGCAGAGTCTGTAACCAAAAGTGTTTGTAACCCAGGGTGTTTGTAACCTGAGGTACCACTGTAAAACAGTTTTTATTTCTTTCAGGTAAGAATGCAGCAAAAGAAGATAACAGCTACCATGTTTCCACCCATGCCCACCCCCCAGAAATGCAGAGATCAGGGTGATAATACACAACAGTTGAACAGCGCCCTTAACAAACTACAGTGGTACCTCGGTTTATGAGCACGATTGGTTCTGGAAGTCTGTTCATAAACTGAAGCGTTCATAAACTGAAGCGAACTTTCCCATTGAAAGTAATTGAAAGTGGATTAATCCGTTCCAGACTGGTCCGTGGAGTACTCAACCTGAAGCGTACTTAACCCGAAGCATGGGTGTAATTGGTTCCGGAAGTCTGTTCATAAACTGAAGCATTCATAAACTGAAGCAAACTTTCCCATTGAAAGTAATGGAAAGTGAATTAATCCATTCCAGATGGGTACGCGGCATTCGTAAACTGAAAATTCGTAAACCGAGGTGTTCATAAACCGAGGTTCCACTGTACAGTTCCCAGGATTCCTTGGGGGAGCCATGCCTGCTCCAAGTGGCACGGCAGCGCTTAAAATGCATAGTGCAGATGAGGCCCTGCTGCTGCGTTAGCATGGATAGGATATGGTCGAACAGAGAAGGATTTGCTAATACGAGGCAGCCCTTTGGGGACATCTCCTGATTAGTTTCTTCCTACCTTTCACTCCTGCATTCCCATTTCCTTCCCTGCCCTGACTTATTCCCTGTGTTCTTGTCCAACCATCGAAATCCTTGTTATCGGATCTGTATTCATGTTCCTTTCCAGGGTTCAGGCTCGTGGCTCGCGGCTCCTATGAAATATTCATCTCATTTTGATGTTCGTAAAGTTCAGTGCCTGATATTTTTCATCCTCTGAAATTATTTATTTCAGAGCTCTGGACTATAAAAATATCACTCTGACCTGCTTCCCTCCTCCTCCTCTCCCCCCTCCTTAACTTTCCTGGGGATTACGGCATTTTGAAAAGGCCTGGCATTTCTCGCGGTGGATGAGTTCTTTGCTTTCTGATGAGAGACCGCCCATGTGCATCACAAGATCACGTACATGTGTCAGGGGGTTTGGGCACCACTGGAAATACGCTGGAAGCAAAATTTGTCCTGTGTGGCATGCTGCCAACAGGCCACTTTCACACCCAACATTTAAAACACATTTATACCACTTTGCAGGGACGCAGGTGGCGCTGTGGGTTAAACCACAGAGCCTAGGGCTTGCTGATCAGAAGGTTGGTGGTTTGAATCCCTGTGATGGGGTGAGCTCCTGTTGTTCGGTCCCTGCCAACCTAGCAGTTCGAAAGCACGTCAAAGTGCAAGTAGATAAATAGGTACCGCTCCAAGCAGGAAGGTAAACGGCATTTCTGTGCGCTGATCTGGTTCGCCAGAAGCGGCTTTGTCATGCTGGCCACATGACCTGGAAGCTGTATGCCGGCTCCCTCGGCCAACAACGCAAGATGAGCGCCGCAACCCCAGAGTCGGTCACAACTGGACCTAATGGTCAGGGGTCCCTTTATACCACTTTGCCACTACTCCACCCCCAAAAAGAATCTAGGGAACTGTAGCTCACTGCAACAGAGCTATAGTTCCCAGCACCCCCTAGCCAACTACAGTCTCCATGATTCTTTGGGGGGAAGCCATGTGCTTTAAATGGGTGCTGTTGATGTGAGCCAAGTCAATGTGTGCCTCAGTCCACGTTCACACAATACATTTAAAGAGCTATGATACCACTAGGTTTCCCCCAAAGACCTCTGGGAGCTGCAGTTTGTTAAGGGTGCTGATAGCTGTGAGGAGCCCCTCCTCCGCTGACAGAGCTGTACTTCTCAGAGTTCTTGTGAAGGAGAACGGACTGTTAAACCACTCTGGAAAATCATAGCTCTGTGATGAGAAATGGGATCTCCTAACAAGTCTCAGCGCATTTAACAAGCTCTGAAAGTTCTTTGGGGGACACCATGGCTGTTGCAAGGGGCATCATAACACTTTAAATGGATGGTACAAACGTGGCCTGAATCCCAGGCCCATGCATGCAGTTGTCTCATGACAACTTGAAGTGGCTTAGGGGTTGTCACCCCATATACAATCTTCTCACCCCTCCCCAGCAATTGTCTATCAGTGAAATGGTTGTAGTCCTTGGCAACATCCCAGTTGGGTTACTGTTACACATTATACATGAGCTGCCTTGGAAGCTTCGATTGGTGCCAAACCCAGCTGTCAGAATGTTTTGTGGTTGCTTCAGTCTTCAGAGAAATACATTTGTCTGTGCCTGAGCCTAGATAAAGGTGCTTTAAAGCCCCACATGGTTAGGGAGCCAAATTCCTGAAGCATCAGCTCTCCCAGTCCCAGCCTACCTTTTTCCTCGGAGGCCCAACTCCTACCACCTTCCTTATCTGAAGTGTTGCTACCATTATAGGTTTAGGAGCAGGTGTAGCAGGGAATGGGTGCATTTCCCTTCATGTTTTCTCCCTGCCAAACAAGGAGGCAATTGGCATTGTTATTTATGAGAACCACTGATGGTGCAGCAGGAAGAGTTGGACTAGGACCTCGGTGGCCAGGGTTCAAATCCCCACTTAGCCATGAACCTCATTGGGTGTCCTTGGGTGAGTCGTTCACTCTCAGCCTGACCTATTTCACCAGGGGTGGGGAGAGGGTTGTGAGGATAAAATTGAGAGGAAAAGATGTATATATGCCACCTTGAGCTCCTTGCAGGAAAGGTGAGGTACAAATGCAATACATAAGTACAGATTGTCCTCCTCGTCTTCTCAACAATCCTGGGAGGTAGCCTAGGCTGAGATGAGAGGATTGGTCCAAGGCTACCCAGTGAACATCATGCCCAGGCCCAGGCCAGAGATTCTGGGTCTCATCCTAGGCAGGGCTGTGACCCAGCTGCACAAACTCTGCCTTTTTCTAAGCTGAAAGAACCAGCAGGCCGGCTGGCCAAAGTGGCCCCATGGCTGTGGTTGTTACTTAAATCCAAAATACCTTTACAATGCTACAGAGCACCTGTCTTCTCAGAAATTCTTACAGCCACCCTGTAAAGGCGGCCAGTATTATTACTGGGCTTGTGTTTCAAATGCAGAGCTGTGTCTGCAAACTAGCAGCATGTTGGTAATCACCTAATCAATGGAGACCTTAGGCAGCAGTCTAACCAGCAACTTTGTGGCCAGTGGAAGCACATTATTATCTCATCTTAACCGACCTCACAGGGTTGTTGATGCAGGGATTAATGAGGGAGGGAAAACCACGTACGCCACCTTGAGCATATTGGAGAAAAATGCAATAAATAAATAAATGAGAATTGCAAAGCAGGCTGATGCTGATGGGAGTTATATGTGGGATGTCACCTTGGAGAATGTTCCCATTGAGATGTATTAGGAGTGCTGGCTATTGACCTCTTCTCCTGACCCCAAAGTCGTAGCCTCTTGATTTGGCAGCCTTGGAAATGCTGACTAATGGTGAGGTGGAGGGAGAGTTCTAAAGGTGGCTTAGGCTGCATTCTCACATTAATTTATTCCGTTTCCCTGGCTGTGAAGTTCCGTATTATATTTGAGCTTCCATGTGATGCAAAAGCCACTTCTGGAAATCCATTCATTTCTGTTTTGATTGGTTCCAGAAAGAATCACTTTGCAACCCCACCAATACTGAAAACCGTGGGAGTAAAGTGACAAAATTTGGGGTGGTATCCTCAAATCCCGGGGGAAACAGAAGCAGGCAGGTGCAGAAAGGGTTGGAAGATAGCGGTGACATTTATTGCTGGGTCACACCATGCCTACTGGTCTGAATGAAAATTAGTGTGATGGGTTGGTATATCAGTCAAAAAGCCACAGTTCCATAATGCAACAGCATGAAAAGAACATCAGAAAACAGGACAGACGTGTAGCATTATAATCAGTAACACTAACACAGTATTCCTCATGTCTGGATGCATTTGAAATGAAGCACCTTTCTATGCAGCTGTTGTAGAGGCTGGAGATTTGGAAAGGTTTGTCTGAGGCTTTTTTTTTCTTCTTAAGCCCAACTTCTCTGTTGACTGGTCTGCTTGATATTTGGCAGCATTGCAGCACCGCTTGGCTTGTGATCTGCCTTGATATGTGCAAGAGGATACAATCCCAGCTGAGTCTTTATTGACCCATCCACTGTTAAACTGAACTGGCTGGCATTTTAATTGCTTGTGCATGAAGATCAATTGCCAGTGAGATTCGGAAATAGAGTTACACCCTGTTGGCAGCCGCCCATCATATATACCAATATAGCAAACTCATTCTTGGAGTGCCTATGTTTATGTAGGCAAAATGGCACCACCCATGAAGAATAGGGATGTGTCAACTTACCTGGGAGGGAAGCCCAGAAGTTTGCAAAAGTGCCCCCACCAAAAAAGAAGCCTAGGGAAACATTCCTAAAGAGACAAACACACAGAGAGAAGGATAGGGATACTCCACATACTGATCTTGCTGATCCTGCTCTTAGTGTATATGGGGCAAGGATAACTCTTAATTTAGTTTTAGACCCTGTGTGTGATCCTTTGCTACCTGTCTGACTTGGTGTACATGCTTTTGAATTGCTGGCTTATGAGCCAATTGAAGCAGTAGGTGGAGCAATAACCTGTTGAATCCGCAATCTGAACAGGAAATTGTCTGGCTTCTTTCCATTCACCCAGGCTTCCTTTTAATTGCACATTCACAACGGATTGTGCTCATGGTTCGTATTGGGGCAGTTATACGCAACCCCACTTTCACTACTGTCTGTGCCTGCAAAAGTTGCAGGTTGGACTCTGCATCCAATCCTATTGGAATCCTGTAATTTTTCATGCCACAAATGTCCCAGGGTATGTATCTTGTCCAGTTTTGTTGCTCTCTACTGCAAGAGTTGCCCCTCCAGATGGCAATAACTCAGAACTGGCACCGTTACAGGTGTCACATAAGATCCATTATGCAGTGGTACCTCTGTTTAAGTACACAATTGGTTCCGGAAGTCTGCAATTAAACTGAAGCGTACTTAACCTGAAGTCAACTTTCCCATTGAAAGTAATGGAAAGTGGATTAATCCGTTCCAGACGGTCCGCGGAGTACTTAAACTGAAGCGTACTTAACCTGAAGCAAACTTTCCCATTGAAAGTAATGGAAAGTGGATTAATCCATTCCAGGCGGGTCCGTGGAGTACTCAACCTGAAGCGTACTTAACGCGAAGTATGAGTGTAATTGGTTCTGGAAGTCCCTACTTAATCTGAAGCGTACTTAACCTGAAATGAACTTTCCCATTGAAAGTAATGGAAAGTGGATTAATCTGTTCCCGATGGGTCCGCAGAGTTCTTGAACTGAAAGTACTCAAACCGAAGCGTACTTAAACCAAGGTATGACTGTATAAGAAAACAGTCTTTTAGTGTGGTGGCATCTACACTTCAGAAGAATGTGGGGCAGAGCAAGCTTAAATCACCACCTCTCCCCATTGGGCGAAATCACCCATCATGCTATAATATTCTCCTCCTAGGGAGATTTCCAGGGGAAGAGGAGTGTGGCAAATTCAACCCCCCCCCCAAATAAATAAATAAATAAATAAATAAATAAATAAGGTAGGAAGGGCATTCTGCATGTACTGTATAGAAAACAGTCTTTTAGTGTGGTGACACCTAAAGTTCAGAACTACCTGCCAGTTGATATCAGGCAGGCCGCCCTGCTAGGCAAGCCTACTCAGATATCTAGAATGCTGATAAGTTTTTAGTTTATTGCTGGTTTATTTGTTTTTTTGAATGTCTTCGTGTTTTTTTTGCTAATAATTTCATTGCTTCTTTCTTTTTGTAAACTGTGTTAAGGTATGGGTTTTGTTTTTTGTTTTGTTTTGGTTTTTTTACATTCAAGCAGTATATAAATGTCATGAAATAAATAAGCACACAAATAGCTAAATATATAATCATCCAGGAAGCACTGCAGAAGAACTCCTCATGCTGTGTGGATGCTACAGCATAAATCCATCACTAATTCACTGCTACTGCATCAGTGAAACCCACAAAATCCCTCTTTTTCTTCCCCACTAGGAGTTAAATCTGGATCCAATGCAGGAAGAGTTCAGAACTGTTCCACCTTCCTCTGACTCCTCACAGAAGGCAATATTTGCTAGCGGTAGAAACAATTGGTATTCAAGGATCTTTCCAGGAGTGTGCTTTGCCATCCCATTTGCATGGAGTTAATTCACCTCCTCTTGCTCCTTGCTTCTGTGGAACTAAAACTGGAGGAGCTCCACTTTGAGGCCCTCATTTCAAATAAGTCCGGGGAGCACCTGGCATAGTTAGTGGCAGGCATTGTGCAAGTGAAGATTGCCAGCAGCAGCTCCAAATCTCTCAGTTCACTGTCTGTCTGAAGCACGCATTTTCCTTTCTTTCCTTACTTCTTTTTCTTGCAAAAAAGAGAGAGAAGAGTTTATTGCTAAAGTGGAAAGTCAGCAGAACTGAGAGGCGAGGGCAAAAAGAGTGGCGGAGACGGAACTGGTCTGAAGAGAAAAGATTGTCATATGCATGGATTTCTTTTTTTATATAAAGCAATTTCTCTCTGTGTAAAGCTCAGGCCCTTGTAGCTGGGCCAGTCAGATCCTTCTCTTTATAGCTCTCCTGATAGAAGCATGGGTTGATGCAGAATAGTCTCTGTTTCAAGTCCCTGCTAAATGAAAGAGGTGGGAACCAGGGCAGGATTCAGTGTCAATCTTGAATAGATATTGTTGTGTCTTTGAACTCTTTGTGTAGATGTAGATGAAGGAGGTGGAGGAAGGGCCCTCTCCCTCCGAGGCACCCAAAAGTTCTGTTTCTCTCTTGGCTGTTATTCAAGAAGTAGGAGGCTTCTGAAATTAGAAACACTTTGGCTGTTGGTGGGTGTCTACAGCAGAACTCTGGTGCCTCAGTTGTCATTATTTACAACTTAGCCTTTTGAGTCAACTGAGGAATTGCCTTGTCCTGACAATCAGCACAGCCTAGTTGGACAGGAAGTTGGACAGGAAGGTGTAAAAGGCTTCCGATTCGTCGCGCTGGTGAAGTTGGACGCAGGGACTTCGTGCTCCGAAGTCCCTGGCTTCGTGGAGGGGGGGGGAGTCCGCAGAGCGAGCGGACTCCCCGAAAAAACACTGGGTAGAGAGTCCCGGTGACATAGTGCCCAGCTGTTTACTCCGGACGCGAATCCTCTGCTGCCCGAGAGCTCAGTAGAGCAATCGAGAGCCAGCGGAGTGGAGTCGCGGGAGCCATTTTTGGGTTTCATCTTACCTCCTTGAAGTGAAGCTCCGAGTCCTCAGCCTGCAAGCGGCGGATTCTTCCAAGGAAATAAAAGACTTCTTCAAAGTAAGTCAAATCTCCATTCGGATCTTAAAAATTTTAAATTTGAAGATAGGAAGAGATTCTAAAATAACGGAAGCCGATCTCTTCCAAATGGACAATCGGGAGGCACATTAAATATTCCCAAGCCGAAAAGGGAAAACTTCTTTCAAGATTGCAGACCCAAGAGAAAGAAAGACTTTTCCAAACCTCCCCAGTCCCCGGTGTCGTTGCCCCTTGAGGTTCAGCAGCAACAAGGGGGAGGACGCTTTGACAGCTGTCAAAAGCTGTCAAATTGTTAAAGGACTAAGAAAGACGATTTTATTCCTGTGAATTGGAAAAATTGATTCAAAAGGTTTTAAAAGGATTTAAGTGGACTGTAAATTTGAAATCTGATGAGGTTAAAGACAAAGGATAAGAACAGCCAAGATGGAGCCGACAACGTGGTAGAGAGGAATTTTCCAGTACCCTTCTGCCCTTATCTCTGGTCTGCCTGTGGTCAAGTGAACTATGAAAACAAAATTCTCTCGAGCTTTCCAGGAGGCTGTGCTGGGCTATCTACAAACATGGGAAGATATCTACAAGGAAAGGCAACACTTCAATCCAACAGAAAAGGAGAATGAGGTGCAAGAGCAAGATTTAGAGGACAATTTTGATTATGAGATTGTGTGTGAGGAGCAACAATTTGAGGACAATTTGGAGACTGATTCAGACCATAAAAAATATGTGTTGGATGATGAAAAACAAAGATCAGAACAAAGAGATGAGGCCGACAAGGAGAAGCAAAGTGAAGAGAAGATTGATGGAAGTGAAAATCCTGGAGAGACTGAAATGTTGAATGGTGTTAGTGAAGGGAGGGAAAGGCAGAAAGAGGGAGGAGCAGAGGTCTGGAAGTGGATGTGGGAAAGAATTGGTGTGGGGTAAAAAATTTAGTTTAAGGTACATTTTTTGGTTTATGAACAACGGTGTCGGAATCTTGGCCTGCTAAAGGATATGCTGATCCAATTGGGAGGAGGGACATTGGGGGGGGGAGGAGAGATTTTTATACTTTAAGGTTAAGAGCTTTCTGGAGGGAGTAAAAAGAATGGCTGAGGAAATATGCTTAGAGTTTGTTTTTGAATAATTTTGGTGATCAGGAGGTGTTTGGGTGGAAAACTGCCTGTCTCCCCCTTCTTACTCTTGGTACCCAGTGGCAGGGGGTGCCTTGAGGGGAGAGGGAAGGGTGGAGGGAAACCCAGACACAAAAATAGAACCTTTTGACTGCTGGACTCCTCGGGCTACCCCAGTGGCAGGGGGGGGGGCTCAGAGGGGGACAGCATGAAGAAGGAGGAGGATTGTGTTAATATTATAAGAATAAGATTCTGAATTGGATTAGAAAACCCGCCATAATGATGTAAAGAGGTTGGGAAATCCAGGAGGAGGAGAGTCGTGGAAGCCATTAATATTTTTCCTTTTTCCTTTTTTTTCCTTTCCTTCCCCCCCCCTTTTCCTTGTTTTTCTTTTTTCCAGTACAGTGAAGAAATAGCTGGGGGATAAGCCAATCCCCAGAGATCCTCCGTCTTTGTCCTCTCAGTGGCATGGGGGGATGAGGGGGGAGGAAGGAGGGGGGAGGTCAAACCCAGCTTAAAATGGACCCCTTTGTTCCCCAATACCCATGGGTCTCACTGGTGGCAGAGGTGGGCTTGTGGGTGGAGGGAAAATGAAGGGACAGAGTTTATGTTGTATATTTTGTATGTGTTTTCTTTTTCTAAAAATTAATAAAAATTATTTTTTTAAAAAAGGAAGGTGTTTCTAGGAGGGGAGGGTTGTTGGCCAAGGATTGCCCATCTAGTAACACTACTGATACCCCTTTGTGCCACTATCCTGGCCTTGTACCGTAAGATCTTGCCCACAATACCCCAGTGCAAACTATTTTCTTTCTGCAATCCAGAAAGAAAGCACCTCCATAAGCACCTTTATGTCAGCTCTGTTGACTTTAGTGTGGGAGCAAGCTAGGTGTGTAGTTTAGGCAGCAATGCTCAGCCCACTTACCTAGGAGTAAGCCCATGCCTTACAACATTTTCCAGTCCTATATAATTAATACATACATACATACATACATACTTTTTATACCCAACCAGCCACATAAAACAACACATAAAAACATAACTAAACATTAATCATTAGAAAAAGGAAATATATCCAAACCCTAAGCCAACTGTCTTCAGATGGCTCAGGGGCTGGAAAACTCCATACCCTCCAACATTTCTCCGATGAAAATAGGGATGTCCTCAAGAAAAGCAGGACATCCTGGGATCAAATCAGAAACCAGGACGGCTTCTGTAAATCTGGGATGGTCCCTGGGAAGCAGAGACACGTGGAGGGTCTGGAAGCCCCAATAAACTCAATTGGACTTGTATTTTGGGTCTATGGACCACAATAAAGCTGAGAGAGAGAGAGAGAGAGAGAGAGAGAGAGAGAGAGAGAGAGAGAGAGAGAGAGAGACCCTCCAACATTTCTCTGATGAAAATAGGGATGCCCCATTCCGTAATGATAATTTTACTATTTATACCCTACACGTTGCTGGGTTGCCCCAGCCACTCTGGGCAGTTTCCAACACACACACACACACACACACACACACACACACACACACCATTTTTAAGAAACCTTCCCTATACAGGATTGCCTTCAGACAGGGGTCAGATAACTCCATACCTTCCAACATTTCTCCAATGAAAATAGGGACATCCCAAGGAAAAGTGGGACATTCTGGAATCAAATCAGAAATCGGGATGATTTCTCTAAATCAGGGATGTCCCTGGAAAATAGGGATACTTGGAGGGTCTGAGAGAATTAGACTTGAGTAGACATGTATAAGATGGCATTGCTACTCTTCAATGAGCAGGACGGAAAGCATTTAATATCAGTTGGATATCTAGAAAGCCTCCCCACCCCCACCCCCACTTCAGGTTATGTGAAAGGTATGATGGATCTTGACGTGTCAACCTATCCTAAGCTTTCATCCTTAGAAGTAAGTTGATTTAAATCAGTGGAATGAACTTCCAAGAAAATGTGCTTAGTGAGGATTAGGCTGGGAGGCTGCTATCCCAAGCCCACTCAACTCTGTAAGAATAAGCCCCACTGAATGTGATGGGGCTTCATGTTTAAGACTGTAATGATGTCTGCCTCAAATAAGGAACACTGTTCCTAAGGTATCTGAGAAAAGAAGGGTGTGCTGTGACAGACGAGGAAGCTACTTGGTAGACCTTAAACCCGATGTCTTGATTGACACTAAGAAGTGATTAGAAATAATCCAATGTGAATCTTCTAGAGATAATTCAGCCTCTCTGCGTGTTGCAGGATGGGAACAGATGGCAATGACTCTGGGGCAAGCATAAGGTGTGCATGAATGAGAATCCACAAAAGTTGCTCAGAGCAATTTTAGCCCTGGGCCAAGCCTGTTGGGTTGGTGGCTGTGATGTGCTCAGTTGGCTAAGGTGCCAAAGAGGAGACAATGTTGCCCATTTCCACACATGGCTAAGGACAGAGTAAATGCAGGTAGAAATAGATTCCAGCAGGAGCAGCTGGTGAAATATTACATCCCACCCCAACCCTCAAAATAAGAGATTTTGACCAGCTCATCTATGCTTCCAACCATAAATGGCCTGAACACCTGCGTCTCTTTTATCAGACACATGCAGAGCCCAGGATGGCTCCGAAAACACACTCATCCATTTGGATTTTGGAGTGTAGTTTTGTGTAACATTTGCTCCCCCCCCTCCTGCCTGCCTGGGCATCCTTCGCTGAGGACATTTCAGGCTTGATAGCTTTGAGAAAAGTTCTGTGTTGATGCCTCTGTTCCAGCATAAATTCTCGTATTCAGCGACGAGGAAGAAATCCACCTGAAAACAACACAATAATCAAGAGCAACTTCTCAAATTCAGATCTGAAGTGTTTCATCATTCAGAGACCCAATAATAAATTAGGAGCAAGGAGGTTTTGAGTGGGATCCAATGAAGTACTGTACTTCAGCTAGTGCAAGGATTTCCTTTTGTGCAATGGCACTCCTCCACCTTTTCCTCTTCCCATAAACCCTGCACATCTCCCCAGAATAAATGTCGGGTGTGCAGGGGGAGAAGGAGGGAAAGTGTGATTGCACAGCTAAAAGTCTTCTAGTAGAACTACTTTCTTAGTTCTTGCCTCCCACCTCCCCTTTTAAAAAGACACACACAGAGTTCAGTTTGAGTTAGGCCTAGTTGGTAGCTTTGATTGCTGGTGCTGCTGCAAAGATTACAGTCAGGATTTTTGCAAAGCTGTTTTACCTTGGAAAAGCAATGATTTTATGGCCAGGTCTCCACCGTGGGTCACTTCCAGGGGAGCAGTTTATTCATCATGATTTGTTTGTGCAATATTTTTTTTTTGGAAAGTTAGAAACACTACTGAGTGACTGTTGAACACTCAGTCTGATTTGCTTACAGACAGTGCCACATCAAGAAATGGTCATCTCACACTTTCGAATGCAGTGGTTCCCTGTTGGTGGCCCACAAACCCCAGGGGGTCCACACAACCCACCCAGAGGGTCTGAGGCTCCATTCACATAACAAAAACTAATAGAGATATCAACATTTTCAATAGTAGGGGGTCCATGACATGGCTTTTGAAAAATCGGGGGTCTGCAGTGATTCTAACTGGGAACCACTGTTGTGATGCATTTTCTTTCTTTTGTATATAATTGTTATTAAGTTATCTGTTTTACAATTTAAAATACTCATTTTAAATCAATGACTTCCCAGTGTGGTGTAGTGGTTAAGAGCGGTAGACTCGTAATCTGGGGGACCGGGTTCAATTCCCTTCTCCGCCACATGCAGCTACTGGGTGACCTTGGGGCTAGTCACACTTCTTTGAAGTCTCTCAGCCCCACTCACCTCACAGAGTGCTTATTGTGGGGGAGGAAGGGAAAAGGAGATTGTTAGCCGCTTTGAGACTCCTTCGGGTAGTGATAAAGCGGGATATCAAATCCAAACTACTATTCTTCTTCTTCTTCTTCTTCTTCTTCTTCTTCTTCTTCTTCTTCTTCTTCTTCTTCTTCTTCTTCGGTTCATTTTACATACCATAAATCCCTGCATATTTTACAAAAACTATCCCATTCAGTATTCCATTATTGCATCCACCAAAACCTGTTTACACTGTTGAATTTATCTTAATGCTGCCAGTGTTTTCAGCTGTCCACAGTGTTATTTCCCATATATTTAATAAACGTTTCCCAGTCTTCTTTAAACATACAATATGTTATTCCTGTTCTCCTATTCTATATGTTAAGTCTGCGATTTGTGCATATTCTGTCAACTTAAGTTGCCATTCTTCTTTAGTTGGGACCTTGCTCGTTTTCCATTTTTGGGCTAACAAAATGCAGGCCGCAGTAGTAGCATGCATAAATAACCTTTTTTTGACACCTGGGAATTTCAGTCTGAATTATCCCCAATGGAAAGGACTCTGGTTATTTTGGGGAAAGTACTTTTAAACATATTTTTCCCAATTCATTATGGATCATTTCCCAATACTCATTTACCCTTTTACAAGTCCACCACACATGAAAGAATGTTCCCTCCACCTCTTTGCATCTCCAGCACTTATCTGACTCAGTCTTATACATCTTGCAATCAGGGGTGTCTTGCCCATAGGAGCTAGTGGCGCAGGGCGCCACAGGACCAAGTTCTAGAGAGTGCCAAGGAAGAAGCGAGGCTGGACACGGCGCCTCCCGGCAACAGCTCGCTGCCCTCTGCCATGCCACACAGCACCTGGAGCCTCCTCCCCGCTGGAGGATCCACCCTCCAGCTGCTGCCTGCCTCCTCCAGCGCCTTCCTCGCAGTCCTTGCCTGTCTCCGCCATGCTGTGCTGCACCCGGAGCCTCCTCCCCACCGGAGGAGCCACCCTTCAGCCTGCCCACCGGGAGGGAAATGGGGGGGGGGGCGCCGGAAGGATTTTCGCACCACGGCACTGGATATCCTTAAGACGACCCTGCTTGCAATGCAATTTCCTGTCACTTTCCCTTATGACAAAGAGGCTGATTTGATTCTGTCCTTTCCCTGGGAAGTGAGTTTGATGTGCCAGAGTGTGAAATCAACATTCATTGTGCAGCCTCAATTTGCCAATGTGTTATTGAATCCCATCCCAAAATAGTGACAGACTGGAAGAACCCAAACAGCTCTCTGAAGCTTAATTTCAGCTGGACTTGCGATGGTTGAGAATCGAGCGCCGGGCCCCAACCCTTCCATGGCATTCATTAGGTGTGACTGTCCCCCTCTGCTTGCACTCTGGAGAAGACAGTATCCCAAAGCATGTACAGAATTTCTCTCACTGGGTACCCAAAGCAAGCTCTAATATGATATAGCCAGCAGTAGAAGATAGGAACTGTGACTACGATCCAGCTCTAATATAATAAATCTAAGAAGGGGAAACTGGTTCTTAGTCACAGAATAACACAGTAGACCAAAGAGGTAGAATTATGGGCTGAAGTTGAGGAGGGTTATGCTTTTCATTCTCCCTCTCTGTTAAAAATCCCTGCATGTAAGTAAACTACCATTTGTGAGTGATGTGCTTAATATAGCCATCTCCCCGATATTTATATATTTAAAATATTTCTTGCTCACACTTCACTGCTAAAAACAATCCCAGAGTGGGTTGCAATCAAATGCAATAAACATACATAATACAGCGATCAGATAATAAAAGTGCCAGACCATGAAACACTAACAGAAACAATTAATCATCATAACAGCAAACTCGGAGACCAATAGCTTACCCCAAAGCCTGGCTAAATCAGTAGGTCTTTAATTGGTACTGGATGCTCCTAAGAGTCAGCCCTGTCTGTATTTGGGAAGGAAGAGAATTCTGGTGTTGGGGTGCCTGTCCTGAGGCAGCCCTCCCATATCATTGCACATTGCATTTCAGGCAGGTGCCCATGGCAACAGTATCTAGGTTGAAGCCAGCCTTTCCCAACCTGGTGCCCTCCAGCTATTTGGGTCTGCAACATCCATCAGCCTCAACCAGCATGGGCACTTTGGACCACAGCTTCCACTACTAGCTGGGGCTAATGGGAGTTGTAGTCCAAAGTATCTGGGTGTCAAGAAGCAAGAGGGCTTTGCATGCCAAATCAAAGAACTTGAACTCAGTTCGGTAGCCTAAAGGGAGTTGCTACAATTCCGTGCTCCTCCAACATTTCTCCAATGAAAATAATGACATATTGTTCCATCATCATCATCATCATCATTTTATTATTTATACCCCGCCCATCTGCCTGGGTTGCCCCAGCCACTCTGGGCGGCTTCCCACATACAGTATATAAAACATAATAAAACATTAAAATAAATTTTATAAAAACTTGCATATACAGGGCTGCCTTCATATGTCTTCTAAAGGTTGTATAGGTACTTATCTCCTACACTCAGGGGTTGAAAAACTGCATACCTTCCAATATTTATCTGATGAAAATAGGGATGTCCTAAGGAAAAGCAGGACATTCTGGGATCAAATCAGAAACCGGGATGGCCTCTGTAAATCCGGGACAGTCCCTGGGAAATAGGGACACTTGGAGGATTTGATGTGATATGTATTCAGTAAAGGTAAAGGTAAAGGTACCCCTGACCATTAGGTCCAGTCGTGGACGACTCTGGGATTGCGGCACTCGTCTCGCGTTATTGGCTGAGGGAGCTAGCGTACAGCTTCCGTGTCATGTGGCCAGCATGACTAAGCCGCTTCTGGCGAACCAGAGCAGCGCACAGAAACACTGTTTACCTTCCCGCCGGAGCAGTACCAATTTATCTACTTGCACTTTGATGTGCTTTCAAACTGCTAGGTTGGCAGGAGCAGGGACCGACCAACGGGAGCTCACCAGCAGTTCTCAAACTTTCAGAATAATAAAAAAATATTGATAAGAAATTCACTGAATAACAAAGAGAACCAACTCCTAGCAGTGCTTGATTTATAACACAGACCACAGCTACTTTATAATATGATTATTGGACATCCAGAAAGTATAAAATAATGCAGCTACTGAAGAACATGAATTATGGCTACACACTTGATACTACCGGTATTGCTCTCATTTTGAAAACATCTCTATCTATATTCTGCAAATAATAAAAAAGAGACTTTGATACTATACTGTACTGCACCAAAATGTTTAAATGCTTATTTGATTATCATTGAATCATCTCGCCACACTTGCTATCCTCTTCTGCCATGCCGGTGTGGCACACCACACCCTTTTAGAGCCACTGCAGTAGCCTGTCTGAAACAACAGTCATGCTATGGCATCCTGCAGAAATACTAGCTTTCTTCATGCCGGGAGTTTTTGAATAGTGGTGCACCACCCTCCCACCTGCATTCTGAAGTGGTACATTCCAAAATGATTGCTTGATTGATTGAATTTGCTTGTTGCCCCATAACCCTAGATCCTCTGGGTGACGTTAAGCAATTTTAAAGAATCTTTAAAATGTCAAATCTATAGAATAAAATCAAATAAAATATAAAAAGCCAGTGAAACATCGAGCAGAATCAAAATGGGGATTATGGATGATGCCAGCCATCATCACTAGGCCTGATCCAGGAAATCAAACAAACCTTGTAAGAGTTTAGGCACAATTATCATAGAAAACAGAGACGATCGAACATTCGAATTACAGTACGTGAAATGATGCTAACATAAGTTAACATATTTGATGTAAAAACCTCTTAAGAGTATGGTCAAAGGCCCAAGAGAATACCGTATTCGCCTGAATATAAGCCGTACCCAAATATAAGTCGTACCTTTAAAAAAAATTGGGGGGGGGAGACAATAAGTAGACCCTCCAGATATGAATTAAATCTGTTCTGGGGGTCCATCCTCAACCTGAAAAGTCTGTAGGCAGAGGCGCCACTTCTCCGCACGTGCGTGGCATGATTAATGCGTTTCTGCACATGCCATGTTCGTAACCCAAAAGTTATGTATTCAGAGCGGTACGTAACTAGAGGGTCCACTCCTCTAGTTGCTTCCTTAAAATTCCACAGGCACTCACACCCGTTCGGTTTTACCGTATGTCTGTTTCAGCAGCAATATCGTAAAAGCCCGTTTTTGTAAGGTCGCGAATTTAAGCCACACTTTTCACGGTCAGAATTTGGAGGGGGGGGAAGTGAGGCTTATATTCAGGCCAATATGGTAATATTAAAAGCCTTTGGTGTCTGAAGGACAGTACTTTAGGCACCAGGCCAGCCTCTCCAGGGAGAGTTTCCATAACTGTGATTTGTTTGTTTGTTTGTTTGGATTTATATCCCACCTCCAAGGAGCTCAAGGTGACATAGATGCTTTTATCCAACTGCCCATTTAATCCTCACAACAACCCTGTGAGGTAGGATAGTCTGAGAGGCAGCCCAAGGTCCCTCAGTGAGCTTCATGGCCGTGTGGGGATTTGAACCCTGGTGTCCAAGTCTGACACCCCAACCACTATACCCCCACTGCCGCCACCCCCAAAAAGCTCTGTCCCTCAGAGCTATGCTCCATTTATATCTCTTTGAACATATTGCATTATTTCATTTGTGTTGTTCCATCTTGTCTCTCTGGAAACCTTCCTGGATCTGTGATGAAAAGGAAGCATATGTATCTTTTAAATAAAGGGTTTGACTTCCCAGCTGGGGCTGCAGTTCCATTCATGTTACAAATTAGGCATGGGATGCAAGCAGCTGACCCCAAACCCACTCAAAGTAAAGGCATGAGGGTCCTACCTATTGCTAGTAAATTTTATTTTTTTTGCGCATTGCTCTTGGTATGAATCCTGATGCACTTAACAAAAGGGGGGGGGGGAGAAAAACAGAAACAGAAACACCTTCCATTGATGTTGAGCCAAACAAGTCCTGAGTAAAGATCTGAGCTAGGATTCTCAAAGAAACACTGAGGGGGTTCTTCAGGTATACTTTGAAGGCAGGTGAGATTTATCGCTTGGTTACTTAAATTCACAGTTTTTCAACCTTAAAAAAAAATCAGTCTGTGTAGGTGGATTGAGCTGGCTTTGTTAAACTGACTCCCCGTGGTTAGAGATGGGAGATAGATTGAAATGTGTACTGAATTCAATTTATCAAACTTGTGCTTTCCAAAGCAACATGTAGACTGAAATGCAGCTGTCCTTTTAAATGTGCACATATCCAATTTCTGCGTTGCCGTTTTCCAACCATTGTTTCAAAAATTGCAGGTGTTAGGGGGAAGGGCGCTTAAAAATGAAGAAGTCAGTGAAAATAACATACAAAAATGCATTGTGTTAGGGAGAATTGCATGCAGAAATATGTGCATTAATCAAAACTACATATTCAAATATGCTTATTGGGAGAAATTTGGACTAAAAGTCTGATGGATTTGATTAAGGTTTTTTTTTTTAAAAAAAGTTTCCAAATTGCTGCAAAATGTAGACGATGGAACTTAAATTGCAAAAGTGAGAAACTGACAACTGAAATGGGCAGATCTTTCCATCCCTACCTATGGCAGGGGTGGGCAAAAGGATCAGGATCTATTGGAAAGATCTCTGGGTGTTTTGAGGTAGACTGGCGTCTAGATAGGTAGATAGGGAGATTCTAACTATAGGAACAACAAACATGACTTTCCCCTCCTAAATTAAGCTAAAAAGGACTGAAGTTCAGTTGGTGCTGGAAATGAAAACAAATTCGTACGTTTGGAATGTACAGTATTCAGAGGCACTCTGGTCTTCAATTCTAACAATACCTCTTTTGCCCAAAGCTCCGGTTGCTTGAACTTGAGATTCAATCAAGACACATTACATCCACTCCTGCCTTCTAGGGGCAGCAGAGGACAAGCCTTTGTTCTTTTCTATGGAGCAGCACTTCATGTAAATAGAGGCTTTTATATTATTTATATTATTTATACCACCCTATACCCACAGGTATCAAGACAGTTATCATGCCCCGTCAGTCTTCTCCAGGCTAAAGCTCCTGAAGTCCCTCTACCTTTCCTCATAGGTGGAGGTGTTGGAGCAGAGATTACCAATATTTGCTTCTTTGTCCCATGTGTGGAACGGAAACCAGTCCCATGAATTTGATAGGCATTTGCTTATTATTATTTTGCAATGGAATGAATGAGATGGATCAACATACAGTTGTACCTTGGAAGTCGAACAGAATCCGTTCCGGAAGTTCGTTCCACTTCCAAAATGTTCAAAAACCAAAGCGTCAGACGTTCAGCTTCCCAAAATAGTTTGCAAACCGGAACAGTCACTTCTGGGTTTGCGGCGTTCCGGAGCCAAAACGTTCAGGAACTAAGCTGTTCGACTTCCAAAGTTTGACTGTAATTATAAACCAAGCCTTTTTGCAACAGTGGACAGCAAGACAAATAATGCACTTTTGGGCAGAAGGTGAACTGCAGCAGAATGGAAACAGTGTAGCATCAGACATGATGGAATGGAGAATGAGGTGAGGCCTCCTTACATTCATGTTCCTAGTACTTGCTTTCTGTACCACTGACCGTCTTCTTCTCTGTCCCTGTTCCACTTTTCAGACATCTTGTTAAAAGTGCAGGTGTTGCTGTACTTCTTTTTATGTGATCACAGCTGAAGCTCCCCTGTTCTGGGGTCTCTTCTGGTGCCCAGCGCTTGAATACACTCAGATGAGCCAAGCGATGGCCAGCAGACCTCTGTGTAAACAGCTCTCCCGGATTAGCATTGAGCGACAGCTTGCAGAACAGCTTCTAACAAGCGCTGTGTTGACTCCATTTTAAAGCTTGGCATCCCCGCGCAGCCTTGGAGAGCGTCCGCCGTAGGTTCAGGGCCTGCAGGTGCGGAAATGCAAATGCAATCCAAGAAGCAGAGATTTGTTAAAGGGGAACTTTAAAAGCAAACGGCAAGAGGGGGTGATCTATGGAGTCGGCTCTGTTGTGTTAGCGAGATGGGGGGGGGATGCCAGCCTTTCCTACTAAGTTCTCCCTCTGCAGCACCAACTGTCAGTAATTTAACTAACGTTTCGTAAATAAATGTGGCATTCAGACAGCTGTCACCGTGCCGGCTGTAAACACTCCTTTTGTCACGGAAAACTGGCAGTACCACATGGCTTGCCCTGGAAGTGCAGCCCCGCTGCCAGTTGGCTCTTGGACCCAGGGCTGTCAGGGAAAACACATGGAGACCAATGAACTGCAGGAGTGGCTGATGGTGGCTGATGGTGTGAAGGTTGTGTTTTCCTCCTGTGGAAAATAAATAGGGGTGCTAAGTGAAACTCCGTGTTTTAGCTGGGAATCAGGAGCTCATTTTGAAACGCGCGCACACAGAAAAATCTAAAGAGGAAGGCAGGAAACAAGCCCAGGTGTTTGACCTTGATGCATAGAAGCTCATCCTGCTGATGGTATTGCTGTTGGATGGTATCAAGAGACAAGGTGATAATCTTTTGCATAACCTGACTGCTGGTTAAGGAGCAGTGGTGATCAGCTGGAGTTACCAGAGTTGCTTGGAGAACTCCACAAGGTTCAGTTTAATGAGCCTGGATGGCTGGCGCTTGCTGGCTAGGACACACCCTGGATCATCTTTCCCTTTGGTTCTCTTGGTTTCTCCTTTTTTTCCCAATCTTAAATTCAGTTCTCTACATTTTGCAGAATTTTGCGGATGGTTTGTTTTTAAGGAACATCCTCATGAAAAATCACCAGCATTTTATTTCAAAATTCTTCGAATAAACCCATTTTTGCATGCAGTTTTGGCTAGTTCACTTTTTTACTTTTTTTTGCAAGCCATTTCTCCTAATACTGTGCATTTTGGAATATTGCTTTCACTGATTTATTCATTTCCATGCACCCTTTGAACTCAGTATAATATCCTCCAAAATTCCACATAGGAAAAACAGGACGCACATCTTTCGTGATTGGACTGCTTTGCAAATCATAATCATGTGACTTGTGCAGGAACATGTCCCTCCAAAATACACATATTTCAGGGCCACACTAAAGGGTGACAGTGACTGCTGTTGGTTAAACTAAAGGGTGGCAGAGAAAGAGAGAGACCTAGATCTAAGAGATCCATTTCCTCAGCCAACACCCCACTTTTATCCTCCTTTCCCTCCCTCTGTGCACCTTCACATGCACCCCTTCCTTTTCACATCCCAAATGATTGTCATCCCAACTTACACACACACAACTTAACCCTTTCCCATGAATATGCCTTGAAGTGAATATATGGGGCTTGAAGTAAATGGCAGACAAGAAGGCTGTTGGTGTTGGGAATAAGAGGAGAGAGATTCTCACCAGCTCAGTGTCACAACCCCAACAGAAATAAGCTTAGAACAAGCAGTGGCACTCAAGCAAGAGCATGCTCCCTGACATTACACCACCACTTGGCCACATGGCCCCCAAAACAGGAGTCTTGGGGGACTGTGCTCTTGTGGGACATCTTAGGATCCAATCAGAAGCTGGGATTGCTTCTGTAATTCTGGTTTGTCCCACTTTAAGTGGGACAATTGAGGGGTATGCAGCATGTGCATTTTTGTAAGAATTGTTTGGTTGGAGAATTGCATCACAAGTTACGAGTTCAATACAATCACCTTTAAATGAGAACTGAGTTGAATTTCTCTCCTACCCTAATTCAGACTTTGAAGGGATTGATATTTATTTTGCACTTGTAGCACAGGCTGTGGTGGCATGGAACAGTTAGGACCATTCCAGTTTCTTGATGTAAAAAGCCTTTGGAATGTTAGCAATAGCACTTCTATGAAGGAAGGCAAAGTTGTTTGTTTGGCTGGGTTTTAAACCTCAGCCAAGCCCTGGTTTCAGCAAAAGGAACAGCTGCACAAATACCTGTAGGGTGGCCAGTTATGGAGCACTAAAAAAAGAGGAAATGCACTCATATGCAGGAAATGCTTCCAGTAGCTGCTGGAATAGCAATGACACAATATTTCTTTTCACCATGGAAGGATAACTGATAATGTTTTCAAGGTGGCAAATGAAAAGCCTGATATCCCCATTGCTTGGAGGCTTGGCAAGGGCAGAAGGCTAGTCAGATGACACCACCAAAGCTCTTCACCCATTGTGCCTTCAGCCTAACAAAATTCTTGTAACACCCCCAGCTTTGATTGATTCTATGCTTGGGCCTTGTCAAAGAGAAATACATCTGGTACAGTTCAGCAGCACCAAAATGACCAGATGCAAAGGATGGGTGACCCCATCCCCTCATGAGGTGGGCTGTCTACCACCCAAATTATTGTAACTTTGATGTACAGATGTCATTTCACTTTCCAGTGCTTCACTTTCAGCAGCTGTGGGTTGCAATCAAGATCAATTAAAATCAGCGAGACTTTTGCTAATGACTTCGAAGGGATGTGCCTCGCACCCATAATTATCTTTTGAGCATAAATGGATGTGCGCCTTCGGAATACATCTGACCCCTTTCGCTCTGCCCCAGCCTCTAAAAATCCATAACTGCTCCAGACTTCCCTTGTTGCAAAGAAGTTTGGAGAGGCAGGCGAGGACATACAAGGAGACAGGTGGATCTGTTCAGCTATTACAACCAACTTCCTCTGAGCTTGGCTCCCAGCCTTGCTTTGCATTCTGTCCACGCCTGCGGTCGGAACTGGTGGAGATTGACTGAGTGTGTATATATACACCTTGTACACAGCTAATGAATTGGGATGGATACAGTTAAGAGGCAGAGTCACTCGGCAGGTTGCCCTGAGAGAGATGCAGGATGCAGATAAAGCGAGGGATGGGGGAGCTTGTACAGGCTGAGGCAATGGATTTTGCAGAAGATAGATGTGGGGAAGCAGAGAAGCAGTGCAGTCATCCATAAGGGATTGTGGGGAGGGGGGGATTGACTTTTTTTTTGCAAATGTTTTTCACCCCTCCTTTTCAATTACTCTATCATCAGGGCTCTTGCAGGTATAACAATTTAGTCCTGTAAATCCTCAAGCCAACACCCCTCATGCCCTATATTTATATATCATCAGTACTACCACAGCTAATTGCAAGAAGCAAAGGGGAAAGCCCAGATCCACCAAACCCATGGGACCCAGTGCTGCCACTGCTCCGCTATAGCCCAGGCTGCCCAGGCATAGCCTGAGACTGACCTTGAGCAAAAATCAGTGGAGAAGGACCGGAGCTGCATTGCATGCAGAACATCCCAGGCTCAACCCCTGGCATCTCCGGGTAGGGCTAGGAGAACCCCATGCCTGAAAACCTGGATAACTGCTGCCAGTCAGTGTAAACAGTACTGGGCTAGAATGAATATTAGCCAGACTTGGCATGGCATAGCTGTACCTAACTGATTTCTATTTTCCTTCTTGTTGCACTGTGTTTCCTTTGCATTGCAATGAATGGGGTGAAATATATTTGAAAAAAACTATGCCATAGTGTAATGACATGATTTACATAATTAATTACATCATTAAAAATGTAACTTATGCAATTTCACCACAGCAGGCAGCCAGACAAATGTCGGTTTTGGCAAAAGATGACATGCAGCGCAGTGGGAATGGTGCTGCATGTAATGAATTTAGGATGGGATGGGAAATGAATGCTTCTTGCACCCCAAGTCCCGAGGGCTCCCCCTTGTAACTGTGCTTTAGGTGGGTTCCTAGAGGCCACCTCCAACAGATCCCTGTCTATGGAGGGCAGGATATGGTGCTACACACCTGGTGTCCAGAGGGACAAGCAGCCCCTTCCTCCAGAAAAGGGTTGAGCACATATGAGGACATTGTGCCAAGTGAGAGATCCCATTGAGGAAGAGGCCAGAACTTGTACATGCCTTGTGACTTTGGGGGCTATTGTTGACCTTGATGTAAGTCTGAGCAACCAAGCACTTTGCTAGGTAGATATTGGAAGCCATTCCTGGATGATAATGGAGAGAGAGAGAGAGAGAGAGAGAGAGAGAGAGAGAGAGAGAGAGAGAGAGAGAGAGAGAGAGAGAGAGAGAGAGAGAGAGAGAGAGAGAGAGAGAGAGAGAGAGAGAGAGAGAGAGAGAGAGAGCGCAACTGGCCTGGCTTCTGAATTCATGAAATTCTACTTTCCCAAAGTTCTCTCTTAAACTTCCAGCAAAAGAGAGAGAGAACATCAGTGCCAGAAGAAACTCAAGCAAGCGAGGAGAGGATGCATTAGCTCTCAAGCTAACAGCATGCGCCTCTCCTATTATTTTCTCCCCCTCCTTAGCCTTTGAAACAGAACAATGGCCTGGAGCCTTCTCGGCAGATGGACAATGTGTGCGCCTTAACCACTTAACAGCCATTAGCCTAATTTTACGTATTGGAGCCAAATTAAATAATAAGTAAGAGGCTATGAAAAGCTGGTTTGGAGACTGTGTTACTGCCTTTCACTTGATAACCCTCCTCATAAACAGATGCTCCCTCTCTACCCTGTTAACCTTGCCATGAAAGTGCAGGGGGGTGGAGAGAGAGGTTGTGTGTCTTTTTCTCCTCTTTGACAAGGGAGACTGCTGTAGGGTTCTGTTTTGTTTTGTTGCAGGAGGGAGGCAGCTTCATTCTTTAAAGGTGAGAAGAGAAATTGTCTTAACCCAGAAGATCTTATCTGTTGACATCTCCTCCACTCTCTCTCTCTCTCTGCTCCTCCTGCCTCGTTCCCCTCCTCCATGCAACTGTGAGAGGTGATAAAGAGCAAGTGAGAGCCACACTCTTGTCCAAGCTGGTTTATATATGCCAAATGAGTCATCTTGCTCAGCAAAAACCCAGCTGTACCTGCTGGGGGATGCTGTGACCACCCGGAGCTAGTTCTGTGGCCTTGCTTCCAAATCGGATGTTAATGGAAGCGAGCGGCAGAGGGAATAGCTTGGAATGGATGGAAACAGTTGACAGTCGCTCCTGCTTCTCTCCCCTCCCCACCCAATTTGTTTCCTTCACTTCAACAACCCAAGCTTTCCTCCTTGACCCAGTAAAATATATTCTTCTTCCCTATGGGGATTGGGAGGTTGAGGGTGCTCCCTGATGAGGAACATAATTCATTTATGTATATTCTGGCGTATAAGACGACTGGGCGTATAAGACAACCCCCAACGGTTCCAGGTAAAATATAGAGTTTGGGATATATTCGCCGTATAAGAAATACGACCCAGCGTATAAGACGACCCCCGACTTTTGAGAAGATTTTCCTGGGTTAAAAAGTAGTCTTATACGCGGGAATATTACTTCTATTTCACAACTTGATTGTAAGAAAACCTCAGTGTGGTTTACAAAAATAGTTAAACAATAAAGTTATCAGTTAAAAGGTGGTTAAAACAGTGCTTTTTTTCTGGGGGGATGCAGGGAGACGCACACCCCTAAACATTTTGTGAATCTTTGTACTTTTGTCCATTTACTGTATTTATTTTCCCCGATTTGAACTATAGAATGGTGATTTTCTTGAGTCAAAATGAGAGTACCCCTAAACATTTTTTAATGGAAAATAAAGCACCGGTTAAAAACAACCATTTGGAACATTCAAAATTAATTGAAATCAAAAGTAAACTAAAAACCTGATTAAAATACAGGTCAGGGGTGGCTTTTCTAAACCAAAATGCTTTTATCATGCACTGAAAAGAGTACAGTGAAGGCACCTGCCCAGTGTCAATAGGCAGGGAGTTCCAAAGTGTGGGTGTTGTTACACTAAAAGATTGGTTTCTTCCAAATGCAGAACAAGTATTATGTGGCACCTTTAAGGTCACAATCCTATGTGCATTGGTGTTTGGAAGGAACCCCTTGGACACAATGGGACTTACATCTGAGTAAGGCTGTCTATGATAGCACTGTATGGATGCTGTCATAAATGATCCTCTGAGCTTCATGGCTGAGTGAGGATTTGAACTCTGGTCCCCCAGGTCCTAGTCTGACACTCTAACCCCTATGCCACATTGGCTCATATGTACAGTGGAACCTCGGTTTATGAACACCTCGGTTTATGAATTTTCGGTTTATGAACGCCGCGGACCCATCTGGAACGGATTAATTCACTTTCCATTACTTTCAATGGGAAAGTTCGTTTCAGTTTATGAACGCTTCAGTTTATGAACAGACTTCCGGAACCAATTACACCCATGCTTCAGTTTATGAACGCTTCAGTTTAAGTACTCTGTGGACCCGTCTGGAACGGATTAATCCACTTTCCATTACTTTCAATGGGAAAGTTCGCTTCAGTTTATGAACGCTTCAGTTTAAGTACTCCGCGGACTGTCTGGAACGGATTAATTCATTTTCCATTATTTTCAATGGGAAAGCTCGCTTCAGTTTATGAACGCTTCAGTTTATGAACAGACTTCCGGAACCAATTGTGTTCATAAACCGAGGTACCACTGTAATGGCTAACTAGGCTCTAGTTATGCGCTACTTGAGTTAATCACTCTTTTCTTGATCACTGTAGCATCAGATCACTTTGCTCAATTCCTTGGGTCTCATTATGGCAATGTTATTTCATTGCCCAGGTCTCCGGTTGCGTTTATTGAAAGCAGTAATGAGGAAATGGCTTGACTTACAGAGCTCAGATCTTTAATATTTGTAGAGTGGTTTGGAAGGCAAACTGAAGAAACTGGTCCAGAACAAGAAAGATCCTTGTGGCTAAAAATAAACGAATCTTCCTTGTTTTCACAGCAATAGACAATGGCCACTTCCAAATGACATGTTTATCAAGTGATTTGTTTGTTTATCATGATTTGCTTGCAGAGAGATTGGACCACGTATGTTGAACATTCATTCTCATTTGTTTGTGGGGAGGTTAGACAATGTTTCATCAACCAAATGTCTCTCAGACTTTCCAGTGCATTTCCCTGTTCGTTTCCTTACTGCAAAAAGTCTGATCTTTGGAGAAACAGTTTTGTTGGGCAAAAGTGCCATTTTCATGACCCAACCTGCATATGCTGAAAAGTGATTGAATCCCAACACAGCCGACCTTCCAAATTTGCATTTCTACAAATTCTGCACTGTAGTTCTCCAGCCAAATAATGTGCCTAAAATACAGGTATAAAATGCCTGTGTTAGTGAAAACAACAAACAAATATGCCTTGCGAAGAATGTGTATTGGTGATTTTTTGAAACATTAAGTGCTTTTAAATTAGTAAATAGATCAGGCAACAATGTGAGCAAATATGTGTGTATTGCGAGGAATTTGCACCAAAATGCTGCTGACTTTTCATGGGGACCTATGTTTTGTGTGTTTAATTGCAAACTGATGTGGAAATGCAGCAAACCGAATTAAAGATTAGACAAATGAGAAACCGACATTGACAAATTTGTCCATCTCTAATGGGTATTTCATAGCTGCAAATGGGTCAGGGGATCTCTCTGACCCTATGAACATTCTACTTCCTCTATTCACTAATTATTCTCTCTCTCTCTCTCTCTCTCTCTCTCTCTCTCTCTCTCTCTCTCTCTCTCTCTCTCTCTCTCTCTGGTGTGGAAGTAAAGTCTGAAAGTGCTATTTGTTTTCCTTCTGCTTGCACTTGTGTATGAGAGAGAAATGGTGCTTGGAGGCCTTGGGAGCCTTCGCAAACAACCTCTTTTTACATGGCAGGGCACTCAGCTGGCTTGCATTTACTGACCGCCAGTAATTTAGGAGCAAGGGCAGCTGTTCTCTGGAGAGCTCCTTTGCCAATGTCTGTGACATTTCAGACTTGTCTTGGAGACGGCAAATAGAGCAGTTGGCAGCACAATGGCTGCAAAGTCATGCACTTGACCTGCCGGTCCCAATAACACTTGCTAGGGCAGGTTTACTTGGAGTGAGTGCAGGGGGAAAGAGAGGAGGGGAGAAGGTCAAGTAGACAAGAGGGCCGAAGCTGTAAGCACATCTCACTGATTGCATCGTCCAAACTCAGCCAGCTCTTTCCCATTGCAAAAGGGGCTGCCATCACTTTAGTGGGAGAGACTGATGCTCAATGGTAGACCACAGAAAGCCCCAGGTTAAATCACTGGCATCTCCAGGTTTTTTTTTTTTAAGGAGCAAGTGGAAGTAGATCCTGGAGAGCAGCTGCCAGTCAGAGCTGACAATACTGGGCAATAAGAACAATCCACAAATAACATGCAACTGATTCCACACACACCCCTTTGCATTTAAATGAATGGGGTGAAGGAATGTGGTTTATTTATTGTTTCATAAAATTTATACACCACTTGACTATAAATGCCAAACCAAACCAAAACACTCCAAAGCGGTTTACAAAGAGAATAAAACAATAAACCTTATCAGTGCAAACAGATCCCATACACCATGGATAGGCAAACTAGGGCCCAGGGGCCGGATCCGGCCCAATCGCCTTCTAAATCCGGCCCGCGGACGGTCCAGGAATCAGCATGTTATTACATGAGTAGAATGTGTGCTTTTATTTAAAATGCATCTCTGGGTTATTTGTGGGGCCTGCCTGGTGTTTTTAAATGAGTAGAATGTGTGCTTTTATTTAAAATGCACCTCTGGGTTATTTGTGGGGCATAGGAATTTGTTCATTTCCCCCCCCCCTCCAAAATATAGTCCTGCCCCCCACAAGGTCTGAGGGACAGTAGACTGGCCCCCTGCTGAAAAAGTTTGCTGGCCCCTGCACGGTGTACGCTGTCTCCGTTGCCCTGCTGTTTGAGAGCTGACTGTTGCTCTCTCTATTTGCAGATGTGCCCTTCACAAGCATATCTAACCTCTGCAGTGTCAATAAGATGTGCAGGGATGGTTTTCTTGCCCCTGCTGCCACATCTGTTTCTGCAGCTCTGTCCCCTGACCCATGCCCTTTCTGCATCTCATTTTCAGACAGAACCCAGTAAACCTGCTGGCTAGTTTTGGGAGAGGGGGGTAAAATACAGGGGAAGGGATATGAGGGCTTTGCAGAGCAAACAGGCCATCCATCAATGTACAGTATTGATCATCTGGGAGGCCCCTTGTTTGGTTAAGCCAGTTTAGATAGCCAGAAGGTTCTCAGCCAAGTGGCTGATCTAGGGAAGTATACATAGTAAAGGAGACAAAAGTGCCCCCTCCCTTTGGGGAGTCTCCTGGCTGCCACTTCCATAGCAATGGTAGGGTATGCAGACTATACAGTAAATATTGGGTGATACTTCAAGACCAGCTCTATGGCCAAGTGTTTGCCTGCACCCCACAATCTTTTGTTGTGCCTGCATGATGATTTGCAGTCATGATGGTATTGGGGTGGTTATACATCATGCCACTTTCGAAACTTGTTTGCAAAGGTTTTGGGGTGGACATCTTACTCTGATTAGTGCATGTCCTATAACATCTTGCTGAAATATGGAAACCTTAGTTTTAACCACAAATGCAGATAATTGGGGTTAAAGTGTGAAGAAAAATGTATATGTTGGTAAAAATCACTTGCAAAAATTGCATTCTAGTGTGGAAATTTGCTTTGCAAAAATGTGCATGCAAAACTGCATACAAATTGTGTAAATTAAGAGAAACTCACACTAAAATGTTGATGAATTTTCATGTGGGGTTTTTTATCTGAAACTTTATGTAGAAGCGTGAAGAACTGAACTTGAAAAAAGAGGGAAACTGAAACTGACAGATTTGACCATTGTTCTTCGCATGCACGGCAGTAGGGCTAGGGAAGAGAAAATGAGGTGGAGTCTTTGTGAAGGCAGAGATAAAGCAGAATGGAGGGGATAATTGAGATAATTGTCAAAAGAGAGAGTTCAAAAAGAACATCACTCCCATTTTTTAAAAGTATATTTTTAAAAAAATCAAAAACATGCTAGTAGCATTATTGCACAATTTAAAAATTAAACTGATACCTGGGTGATTCTGATGGAAGAATACTTCATTTTTTTAAAAAAAAAATATTGTGGTGTTTCTTCTTCTTCTTCTTCTTCTTCTTCTTCTTCTTCTTCTTCTTCTTCTTCTTCTTCTTCTAAAGGGACAAAAAAGACAGCAGGAACCTAACCCCTCCCAAAAAAATCTCGCTTTCAACATTCCAGGAATATACTAAAAAAAACCCTCTATCCTGACATGCTGAATTCTACTCCAGTAAACATATCCTGTGTAACTGAACCTCAGAATCTATGTCAGACTTTGGCAGAGGCAGATTCAGTCAGCATCCTCAGATCAGACATAGGGAAGCAAGCAAGCAGCCTCTAGAGATATGCAGAGAGACCAAGGTATGTGTTAGAACTGTGTAAGTCCTGGGCACTGCCTTGGATTGCATCCAGAAGGAGGCACCCAATGAATATGGAATGCCATGTCAGATCTCAGAACTGTGAAGTGCATTCTTTTGAAATACTGTGACGAATGAAGTCAGGAGGCCCAATTCCCAAAGTTCTTTATATAGAGAACTTAAAAGGCAAAAGCGAGTGAGTGTCCAGGGAGCAGGTGGGTAGAGAGAAGAAATGCCAGGGGCAGATGCTTAGAGCTCTGCAGGGGTCTGAATTGCTGTATCCTGGAACACTCTCATAGAACATTATATGCCAAAGTATCATGGGAGGAAGCCTTGGAAGATGTCCAGATTCTTCCCACCATTCTGGCCTGCTGCTCCAATTTAGCCATCCTGACCTCCCTTCTGCTGTCCTGTGGATGTACACTTGGACCAAAATATCAACTCCTTTCTCCAGCCTTGTACTGGGGAACAGGACTGGGAGGGGGAAGAGGCGAGTTTCGGTAACCAAAGCACATGGCCTTGGATTTGCTGCCAGTTATTAAAGAATTGTGAATTCAACTTTGGAGCATAATAAGAACTTGCTGGATCAGGCCAATGGCCAATCTCCCAACATTCAGCTTCATTGGAAGTCCACCATTTTTAATGTTATGGGAGACGGAGAAAAACATTTTTCTAGCATCTTGTCGTGCATAATTCTATAATCTTCTTTCATGTAGCCTCTTTCTTGCTTTTTCTCTTAACTAAAAAGTCCCAAACACTGCATCCTTTCTTCTTTAAGGAGTCCTTCCACCCCCTTAATCATTTTGTTTGCCCTTTTCTGAATCTTGCTATATCTTTTGGTGATAGTATGCCTAATGGTTGACCTACCTTACCTTTATTACTAAAGTCAAGGGCAGGGAACCTTTGGGCCATATTGTCTCATGGGCAACCTTTAGGGGGCACCATGCCAATGTTGAGTGGGAACAGAGGCAAAAGTGGGTGGAGCAACAGATGCAGCTTTTTGCATGGTTGGAATGTGGCCCACTGTAAAGCAGTGGTTTCTAAGTACACATCTGCACTGGCCTTATCACAGTTCAAAGATACATTAAAGGCTGGCAGAATTACTCAAAAAGGGCACAGAACAGTCCCAGAACAGTATGTGGCCTGGGGAGAATCAGTGTATTTGTGTGCTTGCAGCAGGGGTAGCCAACGATACTCTCCAGATACAGGGCCCATCAGCCCCAACCAGCATGCTCAGTGGTCACGGACAATGGCAACTGCCATCCAACAACAGCTGGCCTTAGAATGTCAGATCAAGACTGCGAAGGTGTATTTTCAAATTGCCACCCAGTCACAATCAAGGATGGGTGAGCTGGTCAATTTCCATTTCATTCAATTTCTCACTGTTTTTTCCCCCAATCTGAAGTTCAGCTTTCTAGTTTGCAAATTTCATTCCAATGGTCTACAATGACTGGCAGCAGCTCTCTAAGGTTTCAGCCGGGGGGGGGGGGGGTCCTCCCCCATCCTTGCCTGGGAATTCCAGGGATTGAACCCGGGGCCTTCTGCATGCAAAAGAGTTCTCCTGCAACCCCCCCCCCCAAAGTATTGAAGAGCAATGAGGTGATTGGTTGTTTCTTTCTCCCTATCGTCAACCAGCCGAGAAGCTTTTCGTTGCTCTAGGTTAAATGCTGGATCTCTAATGGGGAATGCATTTGTTACATCACCAGCATATACTTCCCTTGGATGCCTTCCACGGTGATTTGGGATGCTACCAAGTCCTGTGCTTAGAAGATGACACTACCTCTGCTACAAGCTGTAAGCAGACACTTAAGGCTTTAATGAATTGAAATTTCAGGGTTAGCCAGGATTCTGTTTAATTCTCACCAAGCTGACCTGCCGACCTGGTTTTCAGTACGGGGATATGTGCAAGTGTGGCAG
Organism: Zootoca vivipara; assembly: GCF_965207765.1. NCBI lineage: Eukaryota > Metazoa > Chordata > Lepidosauria > Squamata > Lacertidae > Zootoca > Zootoca vivipara. The sequence goes on along the minus strand of NC_142597.1, from coordinate 26,967,191 downwards.
CTGCTGGAGAAGATCTAAAGCTACCAGCGTGCTGTACATCAACATGAAGTAGAGTGTATGATATGTGAGCCAAAGCTCAAATGCAGTCATGCCACTGTTTATCCAGGCACCACAAATGTTTGGATTGTTATGCTGAATAATTCTGCGCCATATGCATATGCATGAAAGGCTGTACCCTCTGTTAATTCACTACAGTTGAATATGCGCTGATGGAATATTCCTATTCTTTTTTTAATCAACACAATTTCAACCTAAAGGGGACTGTTGGCTACCATGGTAATCCACATGATTGCTGTTAAGCGAGAGGAGTACCACATCTCATTACTCCCGAGTATTTGAGCCTGCCTACGGTCAGGGCTGGAGTTGTGGCTGAATCTTTCAGGCAGGCAAACTGTCAGGGCCAGCCCAAAATGATTTGCTACCTGAGCGAAGGGGCTACTGGCAGTGGGGCACCTGAGCATAAAAAGAGCTTGCTCGTACTGGAACAAACTAGTAGCCCATCAAGTCCAGCATCCTGTTCTTACAGTGGCCAATCATATGCCCTAAAGCTAGTTAGAGGGTGCAAGGCAGGTCATGTGACACATACACAACTCTGTCCTCAAAACGTTGCCACCACTTCCTGAATCTGCTGCTTGGGGCAGCTGCCTCACTCCCCCTGATGGTGGGGCCGGCCCTGAAGTACGTCCACATTGGAGAGGCAGGCCATAGGAAGTAAAGTAAAGCATAAATGAAGTGGGCACAATGGTAAGCCAATAAACTTATGTGAGTAATGTGATAGCAGCTTGATATTGATGCTGAAAACCAATTACTCAAGTATGAGGAGCTAGGTGGGAGACTAAGGCTTTGGGGGGCCCATTGACCCCCTTCATCTCAGGACTACAATCAAGTCAATTAGGGATAGTAGATTCCATGCAGTCCTACACTTTAAAGCTTGGACTACTGCAGCACACTCTACACCTCTGAAGGTGACTTGAAAACTACAACTAATCCAGAATGTGGCAACTAGACTGGTGACTGGGAGTGGCCACTGGGACCATATAACACCGCCCCTGAAAGACCTACATTGGTTCCCAGTACGTTTCCAGGCATAATTCAAAGTGTCAATGCTGACCTTTAAAGCCCTAAAGGGCCTAGGTCCTGTGTATCTGAGGGAGGGTCTCCACCCCTGTTGTTTGGCCTGGATACTGAGGGCCTTCTGGTGGTTCCCTCATTGTGAGAAGTGAGGTTATAGGGAACCAGGCAGAGGGCCTTTTCGGTAGTGGCGCCCGCCCTATGGAATGCCCTCCCATTAGATGTTAAGGTGGTAAGTAACTATACAACGTTTTAAAGACATCTAACGGCAGCCCTGTATAGGAGAATTTATTATATTTGATGTTTTATTATGTTTCTGTATATGCTGGAAGCTGCCCAAAGTGCCTGGGGCAACCCTGTCAGAAGGACAGGGTATAATTATTATAATTAATATAATTTATTATTATTCCAACTAGAGATGAACAAAACCATCAAGTACAATCCTTTATAGCACAATTACACAACTAGTACACAAATAAAAGGGGCACGCGCGGGCACACACACACACACATAACATGACTGGGATAGCTCAGTTAGGAGAGCTTGAGACTAAATCTCAGGGTCGTGGGTTTGAGCCCCACATTGGGCAAAAAGATTCCTGAATTGCAAGGGGTTGGACTACATGACCCTCTTGGTCCCTTCCACCTCTACAATTCTATGATAAGGCTAACTTATTGAATTTATATCCCACACTTGCTCTCAAAGGAGCCCAGGATGGAAAGAGAGCCACAATTTTTTAAAAAAGGAATTTTAAAAACTCACATTTTAAATAGTGAATGTATTCTCAGTGTTTTTCTTTTCTTTAAAATTGCAGAAAGGAGATAATTAATCCCCATTGACGCAGCTTGCCTCATTCCAGATATACATCTCTAGAAGTGTAGCAGATTCTGACATTTTGAGTTCCGCTCCAGTAATTGTATCCAGTAAAAAGGAATGTCAAAATCTGAGGTGGAAACCATAAGAGGCAGATTCTGGAAATCTGTAGGAATTCATAGCCACTTGAGCTGCAGTGGTTTCTCCTTCTGGGAGCTATCCTGGCACAAGAGATAGCTAAACCTGATAATATGTTTGCAGCCAAACTTGGGTAGGGCTTGAGTTGTTGATGGTTTCAGTTTATTAGCTGCTTCACCATCAGGTCCCAGGGTGGGTTACAACCATTAAAATATTCAATGTTAAAATTGCACATGATTAAAACAGATTGCAGTCATAAGAATAGGCTGGGTCCTGAAAGCGCATCTCTCAGGTGTCAAAAAGGAGGGTAAAGAGGCGCATCTCTACCATATGGTGAACACTATAGAATGAAGGTTCCAAATGCACCTCTGTGGGGAGGGAATTCCACAACCCAGGAGTTGCACAGAACACACCCTCTCCTGGGCCCAAACTCCTGAGTGGTGCACATTTATTCAAAACCCAGTTAAAACTGTTTAGTTTAATTATTCGACCAAATGGACAAACATGATGCCATTATACCCAGTGCTATTTTCTAGAGAGGCAATACCTCACCATGAACTAACTCGTGGTTCTCTTATAATGTTCGCTTATAATGTCAACGGGGCCTACCTGAGAGGTGTCGAAACTGAATTCCAGTGAGTTCCGGCTTGGGGGGGGGGGAAGTGTTGGTTATACCCAGTGCTTTTTTTCTTTAAAAAATGTTTCGGAGTACTCTCATTTTGACTCAAGAAAATCACCATTCTGTAGTTCAAATCGGGGGAAATGAATACAGTAAATGGACAAAAGTACAAAGATTCACAAAAAAATTAAGGGTATGCATCCCCCTGCATCCCCCCCCCCCAGGAAAAAAATCACTGGTTATACCAGCTTTTCAAAATCTGATAGTCATTTGCACCTAAAGCGCACACTGCCAACCTCTTGCCCCTTAGAACCCCCAGGTAGCCCCCCTCACAACCAGGGGGCACTACCTCCCACTTTAGGAACCACCGGTTTCGAGAAAGCCTGCCAACTTTCTCCAGGTTACAAGGTCAACCGAACACATTTTACAAGGCTGCCATCAGTGTTTTTGATTAAAAGAGGAGCAAATGTCTGGTGATTGGCAGCCTGCCAGAAATACCTTGCTCCTAGGACTCTGGTAGAGTGTGCAGAGTTTATAACTAACTTTCCCTTCGTCAACCAGGAGTGTCTTGATCTGGGAGGATATTAGAATCTGGAAATGGAAGAGCAGGGAAGCCGGGGGCATCATGCTTGATTGCTTTCCTGATTGGTATTGGAAGGGGGGGGGAATGCATTAGAGAGAGAATGTTTGATTTAAAGAGCGCTCGAACGCCGACTCCGACTCTGTTTGTTTCCCCCCTTTTTTTTCTTAGGCAAAGCCTTGTGAAAATTTTATGAAGCATTAATGGTTCAGAGATTTCTCCCTCTCTCAAGCAAATTTTATGAGGCCAATGTCACCCCACCCACCCCCACCTCACTCCTCACCCATCTGACCCAATTTAGCACTCTTAAGAAGCCTAGGACGTGGGTCACATTGAGATGGCTTCTTGAGGTTTCCCCACTGGAATGACACAGAGAGATAGAGGGGAGGAGCGAGAGTCTATTCCCTGTAGTGCCACACAGAGTTAAATTAGATTGAATCTTCTTGCATGGTAAAGGACTGGGGAGTCTCTGCAGCGGGGGCGGTGAAGGAAGAGAGCAGACATGGGGGGAATGGAGGTAAACAGATAAGGTTATTAAAACTGCATTTCATAAATTAAGCGCTGACCCTGAGCACTCCCACAGCCTTTTCCCACTCCACTCACAGTGGGGAAAAAAACCCAATTAGTTTTGCAGAAAACGAACATGGAAAAGAGACAGCTTAGCACTGTTCTCTGTTCATAATGGCTTCCTTGGTAACATGCATCAAAGTGACAAATTGATCACTTGTGAATAAACAGCAAGACATCATTCCTCCCTTCCCATGCTGCATGATCTGATGTGAACAGAGGTCACAGAAGCATTGCACTAGTAGAGAAAATCTAAGTTCACATGTACAGCTGCAGCTCACTGAAACTAGACAACGCCTCCTGCTGAATCATTGGCAAAGAGAGTGCCTTGCTTGAGGCAGGGCCATAGCTAGGAATGTAAGAAGGCAGCCTTTTTCATTCCAACCTATATTCATCATGACCAGCACCTTTTCCGTTCCACTGCAGTTCAGTTTCCACCAAATGCAGAGTCATTAGTCTCACTGTCTGCTGCTTAATGCAAGTTATGTAGCTATTGACATAACATACATTCATTTCAGTGCAAAGGAAATGTCAAAACATTTAAAAAGTCATTGATGACATATTGTTTGCTGACTTTGAAGAGCCAACAAGCAGCATGTGAACTAATTCCCATTACATTTGCCTGACTGATTTAAGTTCTTGACTACACACGAACATACGCATTGCAGCAATTTCTGCTTCCTTATATATTTTCACGAGAATTCTCTGATATCCCTAGTCTGAAGTATTGGAACTGCTCTGGGTAGCAATGGGTTACAAGGTTTCATTGAAATAAGGTGTTTTAATTTATGTCAACAACTCAGTCTAAATAAACCTCCATGGTTTTGCATTCTCTGGAAAGTTGTTGTTGTTGTTGTTGTTGTTATTTAAAGTTGTATACAACCCTTCATTCAAAGATCTCAAAGCATAAAAATACAGAATAAAGCCAAAAAGTACATAAGAACAAGAACAAACGAAACCAATAACACCCCACTCCCACCACACAGTAATGATCAGGATTATATAGGGGTGTGTGGGATGAGAATAGCATATGCCAAATAGATCTCTGATTCATTCCTGGTTGTCATAGTTTCCTGCCCTTGTGAACAGACTACTAACATAATGTATATTGGGCTGCCCTTGTTGACAGCTCAGAAGCTTCAGCAAGTGGAATACACAGAACATGGTATTTATGTTTTAATAATTTAGCTCATGTCCTGGCATCTTTTTTATCAGCTTCAGAAAGACACAATTTCATCCATGCTCCTAATAACGTTTTAAGCTTCCTTATCAAATACTAAATCAGAGAAGGGGAACATCCGGCTGTTGTATTCCAGCTCTCATCATTTATGGCCACTGGCCATGCTGTTTGGGGATTTTGGGGTATGGAGTCTAGCAGTGTCTCGAGGGTCACAGGTCTCCCCACCACCACCCTTTATTTAGGACTTGACGAGGAAACTTAAGACATCATTAGAACATGGGTGGGCTGGAGTATTTCTGAAGCTGTTAGAAAGTATAGCGGGACATGAGTTTGAGAACCGGGACATTTGCAGGGAAACCAAAATGCTTGTTTACAAAGCTATTGTACTACCAACCTTACTATAAGCTTGTGAAACATGGAGCACGTATAAACACCATCTCCAACTCCTTGAAAGATTCCATCAACGGTGTCTCCGAAATTTTTTACACATCACTTGGGAATACAGGTGAACTAATATCAGTGTACTGGAAGAAGCAAAGATCACCAGTGTTGAAGGAATGATTCTTCAACATCAACTTCATTGGACTGGTCATGTTGTGTGGATGCCTGATAATCGTCTTCAAAAGCAACTACTCTATTCCGAACTTGAAAATGGAAAGCGTAATGCTGGTGGTCAACAAAAGAGGTTTAAAGACTATCTCAAGGCAAATCTAAAAAAAATTAGTGTAAACACTGGCAACTGGGAAACACTGGTCTGCGAGCGCTCCAGTTGGAGAACAGCCTTTACCAAAGGTGTCATGGGCTTTGAAGACACTTGAACTCAGGACACAAGGGAGAAACGTGCTAGTAGGAAGGCATGCTTGGCAAATCCACACTGTGATGAACTCCTGCCTGGAAACCAATGTCCCAACTATGGAAGGATGTGTGGATCCAGAATTGCCTCCACAGTCACCTATGGACCCATTGTTAAAACAGTGTCTATGAAAGACAATCTTACTCGGGTACGAATGATTGCCAAAGAAGAAGAAGATTGCTAATGGCTTCAAGCCTAATTGCCAAATACAAGGTAGTTTGGTTGTAGGACATAACAGCAAATTATGCCTTTCTTCTTCTTTTTTTCTTCAGGGGGTTTCAGACTCTTAATGTTCTCCGTCTTGGTTGCGCTTGCTGCGATCTCAGCAGCAAAATACATTTGAATTATTTAAGGCTATAGGAAGACATGTAAAGCCATTAGGACAAGGCATAGCTCCCATGAGATGCTAAAGACTTTTCTACTCCACCCTAAAGCAACAAAACAGAAAAGCTCTGGTCTTCAACCACTATAGTGATGAAAGACACTGAATTAAGGATGTCATGGGACATGTGAAGAGGTAATGAAAATAGGTCAACTACTTTAAGCAGCAAGCTGCACTTGTCACACTTGTCTTCAGTAGTTTTGACTTCTGAATTCCCTGGTGGGGTAGAGAAAGGAACTCTAAATTATAATTGGGAGTAAAGAGAGCAGAAAAGGGAATTAGAAATCTTAATGCCTTAAAACCGAGTGGGGGTGGGGAGGTCTGTAATAAAAGGTATCCCAGGATCCCTCCAGACATTTGTTTTGTTGTTTACTCATGATAGTGTGTGCTTTGATGGTATCAGGGCTTTATAAGAGATCCCACTTTTAGTGATATTTTTGCACTGATCAGCATTCCTACTGGCCCATGCCTTCAGCTAATTTGTAAGTTTCATTATTTCATTTACACGGGAGACTAAGGGAAGTGTCCTTTCATAGGGCTCCTTGGAGTTCTGGAGCTCTGCTGAAAACTCCAGTTGATTTGCATTCTGTGATTTTTATTCTAATGTTGAATGACCCCCTTAATTCTATTTGATGACACCTGTGTTTATCCCAGTATTGAGGAGAAAGGCTATCACTGGCAACCAACTATAATGGCTAGGAGCTACAGTACCTATGTCACTGGAGACAGTGTGCCTCTGAGTATTAGCAGCTGAAGATCACAGGTCTTGAGAACATAAGAACCACCTGCTGGAACAGATCAATAGCAAATCAAGATCAGCATCCTCTTCCCACAGTGGCCAACCAGTTACCCCAAAGCACAACCCGCAAGCAGGGATTGAGCAGAAGAGCACTTCCCCCTCCTGTGGTTTCCAGCAACTGCTATTCAGAGACATTGCTGCCTCCAACTGTGAAGGTAGAACATAGTCATCATGGCTAGTGGCCATTGATAGCCCTCTCTTTCATGCGATTGTCTAACCCTCTTTTCAAGCCATCTGGTTTGGTGGCCATCACTGCCTCCCATGGGAACGAGTTCCACAGTTTAACTCTGTGCTATGTGAAGAAGGGATATATTTTATCTGCCCTGAATCTTCCACAAGCTCTAGCAGTGGTGGACTTTGGGATCTCAAATTTCAGCAGCACGCCCTGTATGACACTAGAATTTGGCACTCCCTGGTGCTCACGGTCCATTCTAAATAATAGTTGTGGCACCCCATGCGGAGCCCGGAGGTTCCTCACCCAGTGCGACTGAACTGGTTGTACTCCCCTAAATCCACCTCTGGCATGTTATGAAAGAGGGAGAGCTGCTGTTGTACTTATGGGCTTCCCATGAGTATCTGGTTGGCCACCATGAGAACAGGATGCTGGACTAGATGGGCTTTTGACCTGATTTGGGAGGGTGCTTCTTATGCAATGCACTCCCTCTGCAGGTGAAGAAGGAAGCAACATTTCCTTTGTTCCGTTGGCCTAGTTAACAACAAACTTTCTGTTCTTCAAGGCTTTAGCAGTGGGTTTTATTACTTCTGATGGTATCATATAGCAATATACTTTAAAATCTTCTCTAAGATGTGGAACATTTTTATTTAATTATACATTTTATCACTGTCTGTTTCTTTCGATTCTCCCCCAATTTGTTTTTTATTGTGAGTTGCTTTGGATTTTTTCTTTAAAATAAAAAAGGCAGCATTTAAAGTGGATTTAAATAGATACACTTGACATCCAAAAACAAAGTTAAATGAAAATCTTAAAAAAAAAAATCTATGTTTTCAAATAATTGCTCAGCTTAGACGTGCGGGTGCAGCTTTCAGAGAGCTAGGAAACTGGTCCAGCTTCTATATTACCTATGCATTGATCAAAGCAGATAACTCTGCTTTTGGGGGGGGGAGCACTTGATTTACTCTAAGTGAATTCCTTTTAATTTTGCTTTTAACCTGTATTGACTTGGCATTATAGACACAAGTGAAATCTAAGAAGATAGTCCATCTTTTCCTTTCTTTTTCTTTTTCGTTTTGCTAAACCTTGCATTTCTTTAGTGTCCATTAAAATGAGAGAGATTAAAAGGAGAGCGATTGTTGCATGCTGGGCATCAAAGGACTTCCTCTCTCATTCCAGCTGTTTGTCTCAAATTAGAACCAAACTACACATTCAAAAATATTGGCCAGGATTCAAAGAACCCTCTCCATGTACCTAAAGCATTTTCACAAGGAGAAATTGCTAGTTTTCTCTGCTGATTGCACATCCCAAGATTATAATATCCCTCAACTGTCCCAATTTTTTTAAAAAATCATGTTTTGGGGTGCCATGAGATCACAACCCCAAAAGACCTGTGTCTTTCATGATCTCGCATGGCTCCGGGAGACAAGTGGCCTGGCTTTCCACAATATGTTGGAGAGTATGTTATATAGAATGCAGGATCAGGCTAAAGGCCCATCTAGTCCTGCCTTCTCACAATGATCAGATGCCCCAATGGGAAGCCTACAGGCAGGTTTCTAGCACAAGAGCACTCTCCCCTTCCAGAGGTGGCGCCCCTTCCAGAGTATGACTGATTCAGGGGCGCCACAGGGGATACCACAATTATGATTTCAAATTTGGTGCCACACAGGGTGCTGCTAAAATTCGAGACCCCAAGGTCCGCCATTGTCCCTCCTGTGGCTTCCAGAAACTGGTATTCAGAAGCATTACTGCCTCCAATTGTGGATGCAGAGCAGTTATCATGACTACTGTTATACCATCATTATACCATCAATATAATCCCCCTTTAAAGCCATACTAGTTGGTGGCTAACACTGCCTCCTGTGGGAGTGAGATCCATGGTTTAATGATGTGATACATGAAGAAGTCCTTTCTTTTATCCATCCTGACTCTTCCAACATGGCAATCCATGGATCCCATCACCTTATGGAGCAGGGTTTTTTTCTTGGTGGGGGCATGGAAGCTACACTGTGAATCCAGGTGCCTCTGAGAAGCCCACACGAAGCACCGGAGTGCAATAATAGAGGCAGAGCATAGCCATTGTGGCTTGTAGCCATTGATAGACTCCTCCTCCATGAATCTGTCCAGTCCTTTTTAAGCTACCCAACCTGGTGCCCATCATCGCCTCCTGTGGAAGTAAGTTCCATAGTTTAACTATGCACCACGTGCTAAACTATGCACCTCACTTCTTCCACAGCCAATCTGGCAGCCATCGCTATCATTTGTGGGAGAAGATTCCATAGTTTAACTATGTGCTGTGCGAAGAAGTGTGAAGATTGCACTACTGCAGAGGGGGAATCATATCATAAAGGCGTTTTTGAAAAAAGCCAACAAAAGTCAGGGTGAAAGTCATTAATCTAGCCTATAGCCTGCTGTGTTATTTTTCTGTGTGCAGAGGTGAGATGGGGAAGGAAGTTCAAAGAAGTGATTGCATGGAGCATTGCACTACATTTCATTTCTAAATATGGGTTATTGGAAGGTTTTATACTATAGAATTATCTATTCTTGTAGCCCACCTTTGAACAGTCGGTTCATCACTGAGCCTCAATCAAAGCATAAGCACAAGTTTTGATTTGAGGAAATTGCTGCAGTTTTGATCCTGCAAGAGTCGACATTAATGAGCAGCGAATGGCGCTATATTGTTCTTCTCACCTGAAGGCCAGTCCACATGACCAACCTCATTCTCTTTCTCTCTCTCCTCCAATTTCTCTGTAAAGTTTCTCTTTAATGTTCAAAGAGATCTCTGAACACCCCATTTAAACGATAGCATCTGAGTGCTAACAAGTCATCATAGACTTTCCCCCCAAAGCAGGTGTTATTGTCTTTACCATGAAAATAATGGGTGAAAGTGAACTTCACCATCCCACTGCTGGTCAATGCTCAAATGCTCTGTGATGGGTAGAAACAAGTCCAGGCCTAAATAAACAGTTGGGGGAGGGGCAGTTCTGGGTTCTACCACTTTTAGAGCTCTTGCAGATGATCATTGCTTGCACACAGTTTATGATGAGGTTAGATTACATCCTGCCTTTCTTGAGCATGATTTGTTCTGATGTGTTTGTGGGGAGGTTTTGCGACAGTGACCCTACATTCATTCTGATTTGCTTGTGGGATGTTCATACATCTTCCCATTAGTAATTCAGACATGCCACACTTTGCATTGAATTCCCCTGCCATTTTCTAAATTGTACAAAGGCCGCTTCTTTTTTTAAAAAGTTATTTAATCCACTTCAGTTGCACAAACCCCAAGTTCCAGGATGCACTAAAAGCCCTCCTGCAAATTAGCAACAAGATGAACGTACCCTTTGACAACTGCTGGTGATAGAGAGTAATCTGAACCATTGGTCTATAATTTCTGGTATTCTCCCGGAATGTGCATCTGCAGAAAAGTATTGGGTGTGATCTCAATCACAGGATACCATCTGGAGACCAGCATCCTTGACCAGTCATGCCCCCACCCCAATGTACACATATGCACAAGGATTCTGAGACAAACTGGGCAACCACACCCCAGCCTTAAATTTTGGAGAATGTTGTCCTGTAAATTGGGCAGGGGTCTCTTAAGAGGAAAAAAGTAATAGACTAAGATCTCTCAACCACCCTACAATGCCCAAGCAGCAGAAGTGATTTACAGATTATTTATATTTTGAGGAGTAGACATTAAGGATGGAGGAGAGGTTTGGTGCGATTCACATTTTAATATGTGCACTACCTGAAATAACAGAAAAACTGAAACTCTTATTCTTTGAAACTCGCCGCCCTCCCAATTCTCTGATGCAGGCCCCTGGCCAAATAATTTGTACCAAAAAATGGATATATTTGGGGGAAAGTGTCTATAAAGATCCATATGGTAGTGAAGATAGCATAGCATACAAAAATATTTTATATTGGGAAATTACTTTGGGGAAATGTGTATATTAGAAAAATTCACACTGAAATGCACGCGAATTTTCAGGAGATATTTGGCATTTTCAGGAGATTTTTTTAAAAAAAACTAATGTGCAAATGTGGAGAATTGAAAACTGGGGGGAAATGAGAAACAGATAAAATGAAATTGGCAGATTCGACCATCCCTAGCAGACATGAGCAAAACACTTAATGTGTTGATGTGGAAAATATTGCCTGAAGTTAAAAAGTCTGAAAGCCACTAGGTTTCGCGTAAAACCCACCTCAGCTCCATCCTTTTTGTGTAGGTTTTAGCAGGCTAGTCTTTTTCTCCCTAGAGGTCACCCACGTTTCAGGGGCTGGATATGCAGTTAGTCATTTGTGCAAGAGCCTGAGATGCGCTTGGGGACCCCTTAAGAATGAAAAGTGTATGTAAGTGGAAGATGACTTTAATTACAGCCTGAACAGGAATTAGAGTATTCTTTGTCAGAACAATGCTCCAATTACAGCATTTGTTGTCAGAACAATGCACCACAGGGGAAGAAAAAGAACCCACGAGTTGGCCAAGAATGCAAGGAACAGACAGGGTGAGGAGAGAGGTCTTTCCCATTGCTAGGATTCCATTCCTGCTATGCAGGAGGCGCTTTTGATTTATTGCAATTGTAAAAAAATCCCTGATGGCAATATCAAAACATGTGGAACATTAGAATAATATGTGTGGTGTTGCATTTGATATATGAGAGGCAATCGGTTCTGACATTTTCCGTCAATCATAGGAGGAGGAAGTAGATAACTAAATATGATCTGGGCTGCTTCTCACCTCTCTCTCTCTCTCTCTCTCTCTCTCTCTCTCTCTCTCTCTCTCTCTCACACACACACACACACACACACACACACACACACACAAGCACGCTCAAACACACACACTTCCATCAGAGAGCAAACGTTCAGGCATGAATCACAAAGCAGGGGTGGGGAATCTTAGGCCGGCGGGCCTGATGTGGCCCTCTAGGCTTCTCTATCTAGTCCCTGGGACTCTTCCCTAGGCTACACCCCCCTCCTCCATCAATTTTACCAGGCTGCAATATGCATTTGAACTCTGATAATGCCTCTTGTTTGCTCAGAGGGAGAGTAGAGAAGCATGTGGGAGCATGTGTGGAAACACCCTGCTTTCCAAAGGTAAATTTCATATTGGTTGTCCTGCCTACTTTTTTGCCTCTGACATGTGGCCCCTGGAAGGAATATGGGTCTTGTGATGTAAAAAGTTTTCCAATCCTGGTGTAAGAGGCATGGGGTAGCAAGTTCTGCCCCCCCATCCACCTCAATATCCCTGTGTGGCTTGGCCTTAGCCCCCACTGAATCATACCATATTTTGATTACATTTTGTAGGGTCACTGTGGGGACGGGACAAGTAGGGCTTGTTGTTGTTGTTATAATTGGCCCAAGTGGCCAATGGGCTACCAAATGCCCAGTCCTGGAACGAAGGAGCAGGGATTGGTTCCATTCCTGCCAGGCTGATCCTTCCTTTCAACGTGGATGAATCACATCCCTCCCCATTCCACGCGTTTAATTCATTTGTAGCAGACACGAAATAACTAAAGCTTGCCTTGGAGAAATGAGTGTTGCGAGCCTTTAATTAATGTTTGTAAAACACTTGACGATCCTTTGATAATAGATGCCTTAGAAGAGCAAAGTAGCACCATTATTAACGGCATCATAAAAATAATATTTACACAGCCTCCGTAACTCAGCCTACCCTGTGCTAACTCTAGGAGGAAAATCAGCCCTTGTTAAATGATGGGAGGGTTTTTTGTTTTCATTTTTAATGGGGGGAGAGGAAGGGAAGGGAAGAAATTCAGAGCCTTGATTTCCAACCCTTTGCCATGGGTTTTTAGAGCCTCTTGTACATTAAAGCCTTTTGTCCATACCGAGTTGGATTAGTGAAACATCCAGCATGCTCTCAGATTGCAATTTTGTGTATTGGGTGTGTCCCCTCTGCCACCCATGCTGGCCTTTGGTAGCTGTGTGCTCAGCTGCGTTTTCAGTCCATGATGAAAGATGAACATAGCCACTTCATCCTAAGCATCATAAAAGGGTAGGGCCATAGCTCAGCAACATTATTAGGGAAACCTACTTCCATGCAGAAGGTCCCAAGTTCAATTCCCAGTGGCATCTCCAGTTAGGGCTGGGAGACACTCCTTGCCTGAAACCCTGGAGAACATCTCCTAGTCATTGTAGACAATACTGAGCTAAATAGACCAATGGTCTGACTTGGTATGATCTAGTTTGGTCCTGGGGGCGGGGGCGGGGCACGGAGTCATTGGTTTTTAGTGTGATGTTGCAGAGCAGAGATGGGTAAGCTTCACTCCACTCTCATCAGACTGGCTTGGAAGAGGGCTGCAGATCTCAAAGGATGTGCTCTATGGGGAGCTGGCACTAAGCCTGTTGGCAAACCAACTCTGTGTTACAAAGATGTCTGCAAGGATGACATGAAGGCTGGCAATATTACCGGTAACTCTGCTTTGCGGGGACCCCTTGCAGACAACTGCAGTGCTTGGAGAGAAACAGGTGGTATATCCATGGCAGGCAGTGTGCAGAGGATGAATGATCACCAGGAGGAGTGCAAAGTGAAGAAATGCCATGCTACATCTGTAAAAGCAACCTACCTTGCAAGGTTGATATGGGGATTAAATGAGGAAATGGAGAACCGTGTGTGCCACTTCGGGTCCTTTGGGAGGGGGGGGTATTAATGCAATAAATAATTAAATAGTCTGATAAAGGTTTTAAACCCAAATTAAACATGTGCTCCTCCACAAATACCCTCTTCGATCACATATATTCAGGGTTTAATATCCCCCCCTCCTTACTACCAGACTGTCCCCCTTTTGACAACACTGGATAGCTCCGAGTTGACCGAATCAGGCCCTGGGAGATTTGGGGGCGCCTCAACCTGATCCTACCAAATCCTAGGTCACCCCAAATTAGACTGATTTGGTTCAGGATTGAGAAATTGACCTGATATTGTGCATGACCCTAGGAGTTAGAACTAGGGCAGGGCGAGTCAGGATTTGGCCAGGAGAGTTGGATCTCATACTCTCCAGGATGCTGCCAAGTGAAATCGGGATGCATGTCTTCCAGGGCTGTGGTCCCACATGAGTGACAGTCTCCCAAAACACGCATCTTTGGGGGCTGTAGTCTTGTGGGAGCCAAAATGGGACATTCTGGGAGCTAAACAGAAGCTGAGGCGGCTTCTGTAAATCCAGAATGTCCTGTCTAAAGCAAGAGAGTTGACAGATATTGGATCTTCATGGGCATCATGGAATCTCACTCCAACCCCAGAATTCACCCAACTCTTCACCCTGGCTTTGGGACCAAGGATAGGAAACTAACTGTCATTTGTGGGCATTTTGTAGGGCTGTTAAATGTCCAATAGCACTTGTCTTTGTGTCGGGAGCAATGCAGCGGCCCAAGTATTGATTTGGGGTTGCAGCCAGCTCAGCCCAGACTGGCCTAAAAAAGTCTTGGGCTAGAGATGCTTCTCTGATTGCTTGTCTTGAAATGTGTCCGATCTGATTTAGTGAAATCCTATTTCTGGAATAGGTATAATTACTGAGAGTAGGGGAAGGGGGCCACCAGCAGTAATATCATACAGCTGCCTCTTTCAGTTGCACCACTCAGAGTTAAGCAGAGTTAGGGAAACATTAAAACAGTGAGTGGTGTTGGTTGTTTAAAAAAAAAAAGATGGAGCAAAATAATGTAATTAGCAGCTGGGTGACATAACAAATACCAACGATTTGGGCCCTTTCATTCATTGTTATGCATAACCACCACCTTACAGCACACACACACGCGCGCGCGCGCACACACACACACACACACACACACACACAAGCTTATTTATTTATTTCATAAAATCTAAACACCACTAGATTGTAAAAACAACAACAACAACCCTCAAACCAGGTTTTTTTTAAAAAAAGATAAAACAATTAAAAGGGGGGTGGAGCTATACTTTACGGCATGCAAAAGTCAAAATACTAAAACAGATTAAAATTCACACCAGCATTTTAAAGTATCTGGACAGGCCTATTTAAACAAAACAGGTACCAGTAAGCATACAGTTAAGGTGCCTGCACAATATCAATAGTCAGGAAGCTCCAAAGTGGAGGTGCTGCCACCCTAAATGTACATTATCTAACATGTTGCAGCAGAAAACTGGGATGCTCGTTTTTCTGCATGAATCACATGACCCCTGTGAGAGCATGGTCCTCCAAAATGGGATGGCCTGATTTTAATCAGGACAGTTGAAGGGTATGTACAGTAAATGCTCGAGTTTTTACAAATGTGGAACGGGTATTGTGTTGCACCTATAGCAGGGCCATTTCCACCGATCAAAGCAGTCGAATGTGGGCACATGTGGGTTAGGGTGATCTTATCACCATTGCCAGCAGCTTTAAAAATTAGGAGCTTGTTAAAGATCTTTTCTTGCTAGTGGCACATTTCTTGCTGGAAACTCACACAGCACTGAAGAGTGGGGGTGAGTTTGGGAGCAGTACAGCTCTGTGTGTGTGTGTGTGTGTGTGTGTGTGAAGCCAAATTAATCAAGGCGAGTCTTAGAACAAGAGGAGAAGCTGAGCTTACCTTTCGACAAGGAATATTCTCTGGATCAGCCAGCTTAGGCTCCCTGTTTGCTGAAAGAAGCCTTTGCAGAATTGGTTCCAAGTGGGGAGGGAGTGCCCCTCTTCCTATTCCCGGATCCTTGAAAGAGGGTGTCTGAACCCCCTTCTTTTTCTGGTGTTAAGTAGGGGATTTACACCCTGCTATTTGCAGAAAGAAAAAAGAAGGGGGGGGAGAGAGAAGTGAAACACCTTGGCTCAAGGGACTGCTGCTCGAATGAGGGATAAGATAAGAGAAGGGTAGATCAGGAGATAAACATAATGGATAAAGCCTGCCCAGTGAATGAGAGACACAGAGAGAAATGCTTGGGATTAAGTTCCCTAATGATAAATCACAGCCATGTTTCCTGTTGTTCGGCATTCACAGGCAAGTGGGCCGTGGAGAATGCTCAGTGTCCCTTTGCCAGAAGCAAGGACAGGTACCGGTAGCTTTCAAGGGCAAGCCCCAAATTTCTCCCCACTGTGTTCTCCCTACCCTGCTTTCCAAGGGAAGTTCAAATTATGGAAATAAGTGGGTTAGGAAGATGATAATGACAACAAAAACCATTTCCCAATAAGCTCAAAGCAGTGGACACTGGTGTCTTGCCCTCCATTTGTTCCTCACGACACCCCTGTGACCTAGGCCAGCTGAGAACTGGTGACAGCCGTGGTTGTTGTTTTCTGTGGTGGTGGTGGGCAGTCAGAGCAGCACTGTGCACCTGCTGCTTACCGAGAGGGAAGGGCATACCATGGAGAGCTCCGTGCAGGGTAGTCATTGTGGCAAAGCCACTCTTGCATTCCTGCCCATTGACTGCCACTGAGAAATTCATGCACCTGGACATTGAGTGGAGCTGGTGAGGGGATGCTGTCTGGGCAGACTTCTGCAAGCTGGATAGAGATGTCTGAAGGACTGTATTTCCCACCACAAGTTTTGAGTACAAATGTGTGAGGTGTTTGAAGAGGCTCTGTGTTGTGGCACTGCCTCAAGTGCATAGCTTCCTTAATCTGCTCAAATCAAAATGTAGCCTGGATGACTTGATTGGAGGTTAAAAGTGTGTCAAAAAGAGGAGGGCATTTGGCCTGTGCAGAGGAGGGTGACCAAGATGATCAAGGTTTGAGAAATCAAGCCTTAGCGTTGGATATGTTTAGCCTGGAGAAGAAAAGACAGAGAGGTGACATGAGAGCCATCTTAAAATAAGCGAAGGCCTGTCACATGGAAGATGGAGCAAACTTTTCTGCTGCTGAGCCAGGGGATAAGACCCAAACCAATGGATTCAAATTGCAAGAAATGAGATTCTGACTCCCTTGGAAGGTGGTGAATTCTCATTCATTGGAGGTTTTTCAACAGAGATTAGATGACCATTTGCCATGGATGTTTTAGTTGGGATTCCTGCTTTGCAGGGGGTTGGACTAGATGGCCCTTGGGGTTCCTTCCAACTCTACAATTCTGTGAGTCTAAGAGAGATTGATTGTTGAACCATTCTGGGAATTGTAGCTGTGGGAGGGAAATAGGGGTCTCCTTGTGGGTTAAACCACAAAGCCTAGGGCTTGCTGATCAGAAGGTCGGTGGTTTGAATCCCTGCGACGGGGTGAGCTCCCGTTGCTCGGTCCCAGCTCTTGCCAACCTAGCAGTTTGAAAGCACGTCAAAGTGCAAGTAGATAAATAGATACCGCTCCAAGCAGGAAGGCAAACAGAATTTCCGTGCACTGCTCTGGTTTGCCAGAAGCGGCTTTGTCATGCTGGCCACATGACCTGGAAGCTGTATGCTGGCTCCCTCGGCCAATAATGCGAGATGAGTGCCGCAACCCTAGAGTCGGTCACGACTGGACCTAATGGTCAGGGGTCCCTTTACCTTTACCTAATGACTCTCAACAACATTGGGAAGAACTTTCTGGTGGTAAGAGCTGTTCAACAGTGGAACAGACTACCTTGAAAGGTGGGGTAGTGTCCTTCATTTTGGGCTTTTAAACAGAGGTTGGATGGCCATCTGTCAGTGACTCGTTAGCTGTGATTCCTGCATTGCAGAGCATTGCAACAGATGACCCTTGGGGTCCCTTCCAACTCTGTAATAATGTGCTTCTATGATGTTTAGTGAGAGAGAACAAGTGAGGGCAATGTAAATGAACAAGTAAAAAATACCCACACACCCTATTGGGTTAAAAAAATAAATAAATGGGAGTTGTTTCATATCACATATATTTACAATACACTTGCATATATTGTGTGGTTCATTTCTCACTGTTAGGGTTGCCATCATTTTTACAAGCCCTGCACCTGAGTCTTTAATAGCAGCTGGACACAAAAATTAAGCTTCCTCCCATCATTTATCTTCATGCCAAGAAACAGCTCCAGCTGCCAAATTAAAGAAAACCCCTGTTGATTTCAACTCCTTAAAACACGCACAAAAAGCAGGGGATTTATTCCCCCAACAACAGAAACAAAAACATTTTCCCCTCCTTTTTTCAGCATATGATACCTCTGGAAGATTTTGACATAACGAGTTCAAGCAGAAGCTCAGCGTCCAGGGGAAAATCTGGCATGGTGAGGTTTTGTAAGAATTGCTAGTAAACTTCTGGGATTATACCTGGATTTCAAAAGCACTGATTTTGTAACAAACATCCTGGTCGTGGCAGGGAGTCAAGTCACAGCCTACAGTTTGATTCTCGGAGAGGTGGTGGCAAGGGTTTCACATCGCCCTGGGCAAAAAGAGGGTCTTGAATTGTGACTCATAAGAAAAGAAACAATGGGGATGTAAATGCAAATAAGTAATAAGCACCCCCTTCATGGTTAGTCTGTGCTGTTGTACTTCTGCACCGGACCTGGTTCCACTAATTGCATGATTCTGTCAGTTTCATTCTGGCTTCTAGTCACTTACTCAGATTGCCTGGAATTAGACCTGTAACGTCATGTCATATTGTCAATTTGGGGCTGCTTCTTGCAGCTATTATGGAAATAATCACTCTATATGTGTGAATGTGCAAATACTTACAAAATGGATAAGGTGTCAGCGGATGGCAACGGAGGGTTGGAGACACAGGCTTATTTTTGTTTGCTTTCTTTTTAGCTTGGCAAGGTTGACAGGAATGTGCATATGGCTTTATGAAAATGACATATTGGCATGCTGGATGCCCTTTACAGGTGTTAGTGTGACTTTTTCACCTGTTCATAAAACCTGGGTGCATTTACATATCTTGTGACTGGGTCAATGGGGGGGGGAGAGAATCAACTCCTGCTTTTAAGAAATCTCACGGGGGGGACGGGACCCTGTGTGAATTCACTTTTACAAAGATTACACACAGACACTCAAACTTTTTTACACAACACACATGGAACTACAGCCAGAGGAGGCAGGGATGGCCACAAATTGGGATGCTTTTAAAACAGGATTAGACAAATTCATGGAGGAGAGGGCTAGATAGATACAGACCATGATGGAGATTATGCTCTGCCTCCTCGGATGCCGGCGGCATTGCTTCTGAATACTTGCCACTGGGAACCACTGGAGGGGAGAGTGCTCTTGTGTTCAGATCCTGCTTGTTGATTTCCCATAGGCATCTGGTTGGCCACTGTGAGAACAGGATGCCAGACTAGATGGGCCATTGGCCTGATCCAGCAGGAACTTCTGGTATTCTCACTTTTTGTCAAGGCCGCTCCACTTCCGGTGTTGCGGGCAGGCCACATGGTCTCCTGTACTCAGCGGGGGGCGTGGTTAAGCCCCCGTGTCACGAGGGAGTCCCAGCCATGTCACGCCCCACGGCCGACCAATTCAGTTGGCCGGGGTGTGTGTGTGTGGCTTATGGAAACCAAGTAGGGATGGGTAAATCTATTAATTTCGGTTTCTTTCATCTTCCCAGTTTTAAGTTCAGTTCTCCACATTTCCGCAGCACTTTTGTGATTTTGTTGGGTTTTTTTTAAATAAAGTCTTTGTGAACTTTATCTACATTAATTTCTTGAGCATTACTTTCTCCTTATATACACATTCTGTGTACAGTTTCAGTTAATATAATGTGCCTATGTTTGCAAAGCAATTTTTTGGTGCACATCACTTGGCCAGAGAATCACATTGCAAAATTCAGATAAGTGCATGTGTCAAACGATGACTGTTTCAGTTTGTGTATTCACCTTAAATGCAAACTGAGTTGAATTCTGCCTCTATCCACTTGAAAGAGAGATTTCTCCAGTGCTTTCCAACCTGTGATCTAAAATCTAGGGAGTAAGCCCTGCCTGTGATCTCACCAGTAGGAATGGTGTGAAGAATTGTGATCTGAGACAGGGCCTTCTCAGTGGTGGCACCTTGACTATGGAACTCTCTACCAAGGGAAATCAGGCAGTCCTCTTCATTACCCATATTCAGGAAATATTTAAAAATCTTTTTAAAAAAATGTTATCAAGGCTTTTCAATAGTTGTAATATGTAATTTTACATTGCTGGTTTTTACTGCTACCTGTAATATAGTCAGTGCTTTTTGTATGTGAATCGTATTCAACAGTGCAGAGTATTGACACCTCTTTTTTTGCTGCCCAGACGAACCATTGTTTGCTGGCACCCATTTTTATCATGATAAGAGACCCAGCACGTAATTTTTTACCCCAAAGGCACTGAAATAGTATTATTTTAAATTGTTTGTATGTCATTTTATTAGTGTGCGCTACCTTGGGCTCCCCTTGAGGAGGAAGGTGGATTATAATTTTTTTATGTATGTATGAATGGCTGAATGAATCAATGAATGAATGAATTACTTGCTTCTTGCCTAAGCAGATTCAAGCTTGGGACTGCTGTCTACACACTAGCTATACCTGCTTCTCTCAACAACACATGCTTCAGTTGTCAAAACAAAATGGGAGCGAGATGCAGATTATGCCTGTGTGTGTGTTTTCCTGTAGCTTGATTTGTTTTTCTTTAACCAAGGAAATGGGTTGGCCAATTCCACCACTGTCACCCACTTTTCTATTTCCCTAGTGCCTTGAACTGGAAGCTGATTGTGAGAATGTTAATTCTAGAGAGTAGAAAGTCGGGTAGAGAACGAGGGAAGAGGACAGGGCAGAGGACAATCATCCTCCCTCCTGTGTTATGAAGATTTTAGATACACAGTTTTGATAAAAGCTTGCACGGACTGAATTTGCTATCAAGCCTAATGTAGCATGACAGATTTTTGTCTGAGCTTGCAAAGGATCACATTTGCAGCTCCTGTGAGGCGGGGAAGTGAGCTCAATAGGCTATTTTCCACATCCATGCTCTGTTCAGGAACAAAAAAGAAAGGGAAAAGGAGACAATTGTTGTGTTTCATTTATTGCAAGGGGGGGAGAGACACCACCTTCTGTTTTAAAATGGTGTAACTGATTACTTCCTTTCACAGAGCAGGTAATGCTTTGGAAACAGGGGTGCCTGCCTGATAGGGCAGAGTAAGAGTTAGCAAGTTGAGCAGGACATGTCTGGAACCAGCTGGGCAGCAGCTTGCAATTATTAAACGTTCCTGTAGAGCAGGCATCCCCAAACTTCGGCCCTCCTGATGTTTTGGACTACAGTTCCCATCATCCCTGACTATTGGTCCTGTTAGCTAGGGATCATGGGAGTTGTAGGCCAAAACATCTGGAGGGCCGCAGTTTGGGGCTGCCTGATGTAGGGTCTCTGTGGATGGAATAGGGACCAAAAACATGGGCCTGCAACCATACGCCTACGATAAAGAGGGCTGAGCGAGTTGTCTTGATTGCACTGGGGCCACAGTCATATCTTGCATTTAAAGTATTATGATACTAAGGAAGGAAGAACTTCTGACAGATCCTCCAAGTGCCCCTGTTTTCCAGGGACAGTCCCTGAGTTACAGAAGTTTGTTTGGTCCATCAGAAATGTTGTTTGATCCATCAGAAATGTTGGAGAGTATGGCGTTATCACCCCCTCGAGCTATCTGAAGGTAGTTCTGTATAGGGTTTTTCAATGTTTAATGTTTTATTTTGTTTTTATATATGTTGGAAGCCGCCCAGAGCAGCTAGGGCAACCCATTCAGATAGATGGGATATTATTGTTGTTGTTGTTGAATAGGATGTCCCCTATTTCCATCAGAGAAATGTTGGCGGGTATTCCTCATGCAGCACATATTTAACCCAGTGAACTCACTCCCACAAGAGGCAGTGATGGCTACCAACAGAGATGACTTTAAAAGAGGATTAGACAAATTTGTGGAGAACAAGGTGATCAATAGCCATGATGGCTACCTCTGCCAGGTTGCTGGACTAGATGGGCCTTTGGCCTGATCTAGCAGATGCTTTTTTATGTTCAAAGAACCCTGGAAGCTGTAGGTTTTTTTTTTTTTAAGGGATTGACTGTTAAACCAGTGTGGAAGTTGTAGCTCTGGGAGAGGAATAGGGGGCCACATACCATCTCTCTGCACCCTTAATCTTTAGCTCTTTGGGGAAGTCATGGTTCTTTGGAGAAGTCATGGCTGGCTCCCAGTACGTTTCCGAGCACAATTCAATGTGTTGGTGCTGACCTTTAAAGCCCTAAACGGCCTCGGTCCAGTATACCTGAAGGAGCGTCTCCACCCCCATTGTTTTGCCCGGACACTGAGGTCCAGCGCTGAGGGCCTTCCGGCGGTTCCCTCGCTACGATAACTCAAGTTGCAGGGAACCAGGCAGAGGGCCTTCTCGGTAGTGGCACCCACCCTGTGGAACGCCCTCCCACCAGAGGTCAAAGAGAACAACGATTACCAGACCTTTAGAAACCATCTTAAGGCAGCACTGCTTAGGGAAGCTTTTAATGTTTGATGGATTTCTGTATTTTAATGTTTTGTTGGAAGCCGCCCAGCATCATAGCACTTTAAATGTATAGTGTAAATGTGGCTCGTGGCTTCTTTTTCTGTCAAGTTTCCGGTGGGTGGAGTCACATCCTATGATGGGTAGAGCCAGAAACATAAGTGTTCCAGATTAGCTAATCCATTATAAACACCTTTGTGCTTCAGTTTTCACCTCAGATAGAGTTTTCTAACCTGTGCATGCCTACCCAGAAGGAAGAACCATTGGGTTTGGTAGGATTACTCTACAACAAAATTCAGAATTTAATAACATCTGGAGAGCTCCATCTTGACTACCTCTGATTTCGACTGTTTTTTTTTAGTTGCAGCTATAGTAATAATGGGAAGTGGAGGCTGGGTGGAAACGGTTTGCTACAGGCTGTGTTTGTTGGTCTAATGTGGGAGACAACTGGAGGACATGTTCCAACTGCACAGCTGAAATCAGTTTGTTAAAAAAAAAGAAGCAAGAGGGAACTAGGGCTAATTGCCATGTCTATCCTGAAAAAGCCCGATTAGCAATATTGCTTTGCTGGTATATTAGCACATTGTACATTCAAGCTCTCATTCCGATAGCAGAATTATAGAACTGCTCCGAGATCCCTTTTCTGCTGAGTTGAAATTTGTAAGGTTTTGCCTTGCTAAAGCAAATAAACCTGCTTATGGTAATGATCAAATGTATCCTGGAGGCGTGATGGGAATGTTTATTTATTGGTTGATTTTGGGCGCTGCTTGTTGATAATGGCTTGTTGATTTGCTCCTCTTGGATGTCCAGATTAGTTGATCGGAGGAGAGGGATTCTGATGAGGGCTAATTCACATGAACATGCTCAACAGCTATTGTGAGCAAGACCCTAATATTTGTGTGAGTCAATCAGCTATCATGGAATAATCACTGCAGACACAATGTATTTCCTACTGACTGACGTAAATGAAGTAGCAAAAAAGTTTGCACATTTGAAGGTTGCTAAACAGTTTATTGTTCCACAGATGTACATTTTTGTGTAAGCCTGCCCTGAGTAATGTGGGGTTGTCATGAAAGCTAGCACTACTCAGAGTAGACCCATTAAAATTTATAAAGAGGACTCACCTAGGCACATTAATTTCAAATGGTCTCTTCTAAGTAAAACGTTGTTGATACAACCCAAAGTACAGCATCTTCAGAACAACAAAACCATCTTAACTTCTCTGAAAAGGTATTGTTTACCCAGAGTTTATTACTTCATGTGCTTCTCCTTCCCTGCCACCTCCCTACCCCAATACATTTAACATATAATTCTTTCCTTTATGTTACTCCTTGACTGTTTTCACACATCATGCTAAATTACTGTCTGGGAAGACTAACCTTCCCCCAGACTTAGACTCTCACTTCACCCTTTCCTTTCTCCTGGTTGACCAGGAGGAAAAATTCAGAAACATCTACTTCCACTTATAGTCAACCATGGTTTGTTCTGTTTTCTATGCCTAACATTGTGGCTTATGGTTAAAACAATCCGAACTTCAATTTGTGGCTTTTGAAGCTGGGTGCTTAACTATGGTTACAGGTTGGGATGACATGGTAAAACACAGTTAATCAGAAATGGAAGCAAAAAGCTGTGCAGCAGGATGAAAGCAGGTGAAGAAGCCCCAAAAGAGGCTAGGTTCATTCACATCTCTCAAAATCATAGTTTAGTGTGTTAACCAAACACAGCCAGTGTGCAGAAGTCCTGTAACTCACTGGTAGAACACCTGCTTTGCATGCAGAAGGTCCTAGGTTCAATCCCTAGCATCTCCAGGTAAGCCAGGAGAGTCTTCTACCTGAAACCCTGAAGAGCTGCTGCTAGTCTATGTAGATCAGGGATTCCCAAACTTGTGGGTCTCCAGGTGTTTTTAGACTGCAATTCCCACCATCCCTGACCACTGGTTCTGCTAGCTAGGGATGATGGGAGTTGTAGTTGAAAAACAGCTGGAGACCCAACTTTGGAAAACCCTGGTGTAGACATTACTGAGGGAGTAATGGATCAATGGTCTGAATCAATATAAGGTGGCTTCCTAGGTTTCTGTTGTGGAATGGCATATGGCATTTTTTTCAGGATTGTGTATTACCAGTGCTGATATAACAATTCTGATTTTTCAAATAAAAAAAAACCCAGTGGTATTTGCCTAAAATTAGCTGTTTCCACAAAGATTTCCTGCCAACAAACTCATTCATTAAAATATTAATGGAAAGCAAATATGAAAAAAAGGCAGAAACACAGCTGACACAAATTTGTTTTAAAAGAGCAAACAAGTATCCTCTGAAAATTTTCCCTATTATTCATCCAGGTCTAGGGAGAGGGTGGGGGAAGCCACCAAACAGTTCTTCAAAGATTAAGAGTTGCAGTCTGTTGAGATAAGTCTCATAATGGAAGAGTTCGGGATAGGTTGGGGTGGGGAAACATGCCAAAGGATCCATCAGTATTTTTAATTCAGAAAACTAATTCAAGGAAGTGCATTTTGTTAAATAAAAAGAGGGAGAGATTTTGTGTGTGTGTTTCTGTCCATCCATCCATCCATCCATCCAGTAGCCTGGATGTGAGTGTAGATCTAATCATGGATTATTGCAACTGCGGTACTGATTGTATGCAGAATCCCCCCTGCCTTTGTCTTTTCTTTTTTCTATTGCCACCCCTTTCAGTTCTTCATAGCCTACAAAATGCATCTCATGAGGATAAAGAGTGATAAAATGCATGACAGGCTGTAGAATTTAGTTTTTATTTAGGAAATGCCTAAAAGAATATGGATGAATAAAGGTGTCTGCCTGCCTCTAACTTTTAAGCACATTTGAATTGTGCTTGTGTCATGGGGTCAGAATCCTGCATTGGCATGATAGGCCTGTAAATCACTTCACTAACCCTGCCCCCCCCCCATACAAGCTACTGATCATGTGTCTCTCCCCCTGTTCCCCATTGCTGGATTAGTAGCAATAAACACAGATGGAATTGGTGGTCCCTCAGGGACAGACTGTGAGGATGGGGGAGGCAGTTGACCGCATTGTTACGCTAGGCCTTGTAAACCTGCAAGACCATTTAGGCTTTTAATATGGACTAGTCCTCTCTCTGCCTCTCTGTTTCTGTCTCCTTCTCTCTCTCTCTCTTTGCAGGCCAGGCTGCTGCACAGTTTTACAGGGTCATAAACGCCCTGACAGGAGTCATAAACGCCTCCAATTGCACCACACATAGCCATGGAGTATATTTTAAGGGCTCCTGAGTTTTCATTTTGCAGCTTTTATGGGGGCTCATAAAAACCTCAGCGAGGCACAGCTTCTGATTGGCCTGCTGGTGCGAAGGTAGTTAAAATTACGGCCACAGACAAATTGTTCTAGTCCGAATATATCAGAAGTTTTGCATGCGATGGGAGGGAGGAGGCAGCGTTCTGCCCCTGCGGCGCCCCCATGTATCCTGGCTCATTGATGGCCCCACCTCAGCCTCCTCAGAATCTTGCAAGGACACCTGCAGAAGGGTCACCTCCCCTCTAGGCAACCCTGAGGAGCAAGGATTAATTGAAGCCTCAGCTCAACCCTGAAGGGATGGCGACTATTTTTTTAATCATCATGGGAAAGGCTCCCAGCTCAGAGGCAGAGTGTATGTTTTGCATGTGCAATGCCCACAGACTGAATCCCTGACATCGTTAGTAGTTAAAGGATGTAGCTTAACAAGCATGGGAAAGACCATCTAGGAAGATAGGAAGTGGCCTTAGTACAAGGGCCAGTGTGCTGTTGTGGTTAAAGTGTTGGACTAGGGCAACCTAAGGCCTGTGGGCCAGATGCGGCCCAATCTCCTTCTCAATGCGGCCCGTGGATGGTCCGGGAATCAGCATGTTTTTACATGAATAGAATGTGTCCTTTTATTTAAAATGCATCTCTGGGTTATTTGTGGGGCCTGCCTGGTGTTTTTACATGAGTAGACTGTGTGCTTTTATTTAAAATGCATTTCTGGTTATTTATGAGGCATAGGAATTCATTAATTTCCCCCTGAAAAAATATAGTCCAGCCCACCACATGCTCTGAGGGACGGTGGACCGGCCCATGGCTGAAAAAGGTTGCTGACCCCTGGACTAGGGTCTGGGAGAGAGCAGGGTTCAAATTGCCACTTGGCCATGGTGTTCATCTGGTAACCATAGGCCAATCCCTGCTTTTCATCCAAACCTACCTCACAGTGTTGTTGTGAGGATTAAATGAAGAGGGGGGGGAGAGAGAAGCATTCACACCACCTGAATCTCCTTTGTGGAAAAGGTGGGATAGCAATGCAAAATAAATGAATACATCAGATCTTTGGTTCATCTGGCTCAGTATTGCTTACCCTCCAATATTTACCTGATGAAAATAGGGACGTCCTAAGGAAACGCAGGACATTCCAAAATCAAATCAGAAACCAGACGGCTTCTGTAAATCTAGGACTGTCCCTGGGAAAAAGGGACACTTGGAGGGTCTGGTAGTGTCCACATTGGCTGGCAGCAGCTTTGCAGGATTTGGGTGTCTTCCATTCCTGCATAGAAATGTCAGGGGATTTGACCTTCTGAATGTGAAGCATCTGCTCTACCACTGAGCTGTGGCCTCTTCCTCTGACTATGACCTCAGGAAATTTCTGCCAGTTAGAGCAGACCACACTGGGTTGGTGAAGCAAATGCCCGTCTGGGTGCTTGATGGCTTCATGTGCTGTCTTTTGGTTTATAAACATTGTTTTTAGTACTGCCATATCAAAAATATAAAATACCCTTGGAGGATTAATTGTTAGACCACTCTGGAAACTGTAGCTCTGGGAGTGGAACGGAGGTCTCTTAAAAGCTCACAGGATCCTTAACTAATTAAAATTCACAGGAATCTTTGCAGAGGGCAAAGGCACCAACTATAGGGGGCTCTGGGTTCTTGA
Source organism: Zootoca vivipara (assembly GCF_965207765.1). Taxonomy (NCBI): domain Eukaryota; kingdom Metazoa; phylum Chordata; class Lepidosauria; order Squamata; family Lacertidae; genus Zootoca; species Zootoca vivipara. The sequence continues at coordinate 26,939,768 of NC_142597.1, read as the reverse complement.
TCACACCACGGGGCCCCCAATGCAACTTCTGGTGCCTCACGAAGCACCGGAGGTCACGTCCGAGGCCTCGTGAGACGTCAGAGATGTTGTCCATGGAATCCGGATTCCGGTACCACTAGAAGTCAGGTTCTGAGGCCCGGGTGTGTGTGTGTGTAACACCATGATGTCACATCACAACGTGGCATCATGACATCACGCCCCCTGGGCACCCATAACCTGGGGCCCAAGTCGGCTCCCTTGGCAGGGGGGAGGGAGCCATGCCTGTTTAATTTTATATCATAGTGTTCTAAATGCACAGTGTGAATGTGGCCTTTGCCTTTTTATAGGATTTCCCCACCTGTCTCTCCTTTCTGCCTGATGCCCCACCCACTAACAGTCCCAGATTGCACTGCTCCGTCCAACCTGAGTTGCAGTAACCCTGTGGCTGCCTCAACTTTATTCAGCCAATGCCCAAATCCTCCTTGGCCAAATCCTTCACAGAATCCTCATTTCCACAGCTGTTATTTCTGCAACCTAAAGAAGCACTGTGGGAATTGAGGTCTGTACAGGCAAGGAGACTCTCTCTCTCTCTCTCTCGGCTACAGGGTGTTGTTGTTTCTTTAAAAGACAGATACTGTGGTTTTTATTATTATTGTGTATCAGATGTAGTTATCCTCTTTTTGTCTACCTGCAGCTTCATATGCTAATTATTGTTGTTGTTTAGTCGTTTAGTCGTGTCCGACTCTTCGTGACCCCATGGACCAGAGCACGCCAGGCACTCCTGTCTTGCACTGCCTCCCGCAGTTTGGTCAAACTCATGTTCGTAGCATCGAGAACACTGTCCAACCATCTTGTCCTCTGTCGTCCCCTTCTCCTAGTGCCCTCAATCTTTCCCAACATCAGGGTCTTTTCCAAGGATTCTTCTCTTCTCATGAGGTGGCCAAAGTATTGGAGCCTGAGCTTCACGATCTGTCCTTCCAGGGAGCACTCAGGGCTGATTTCCTTAAGAATGCTAATTATATAATTATATAATTATATAAACAACAGCTGATCAAAGCATTTGTAAAAGAGAAAACTACCTCTTTATCCTTTTTTCTTGCTCCTTCAACCCATTTGAAAAGGTTCCCCCCTCCCTGCCTTTTCTCAGACAGCATTTTCTTTTGACTGTCCATACTTGACTTCTCATCTCTCTCTCTCCCCCCCCCCCGGTCTTCCCACAGGTTGTAACTGGCATGTATATGTATCTCTTGTGCTCCGTCTATCTGCTTCCCCATCTGCTTTAATCTTTCTCTCTTCTCTTTTGGCTTGTTCGTTTTAAATCAGTAGCTCAGGAGATGCAGAAGAGCCAGGATTTACATCTGTGTCTTATTTACCTGCCACCAGCATGTGGGACAATCTTTACAAAGCCTTAATCCTGCCTTCTGCTTTCATTGCCAGAGCTTAGCTTTACAGGATGTGAAGTGAAAAAACAAATTGTCTCTGACCATGTGCAGAAAGTCTTGCTTGGCTGGGCCATCAAACTTCATTAAGATGTTGGATAATATTATTCCGCTCTTCCACTCTTCCACACACATGCACACATACACACAGTCGTGCCTTGGAAGTCAATGGAATCCGTTCCGGATGCAGGAGCGTCTGGACGTTCGGCTTCCGAAAATCGTTCTAAAACCTGAACACTCACTTCCGGTTTTCTAGTTTTCAATCTGTCGGCAACCCAAATAGGACTGTGTGTGTGTGTGTAACCAGCATTTTAGTATGGATTTCTCCTAATACACATGTCTCTGTGTGCATTTTTGTCTATATACACACTCTGCAAAGCGATTTCCCCTAATTTCCCCAAATTTTGTACATTTTCATTAATGTATGCAGATCTAAGCATTTTGGTACAGAGTACTTGACTGGAGAAAATGCCCTGCAAAATTCAGAGAAGTGCGAATTTTGAAGGATGGATATTTCGGTTTGCACATTGTTTGGTGAAGTGTGAATTAAACAGCTCCACCTCTAAATGTGAATTGAATTTCTCCCCCTTCCCTTTAAGCAATATATAAGAATCATTTTGTTTGAAGAGCACTTGTCCGGTAAGGCCGCTTAGTCATTTTATACTGAAAACCGTTTTTTTCCCCCCATGGAGGCAATTTCCCAAACATGCTGGCACCAAGAATTTAAACCAAATGGGCCTGTAGGTTTTCACTGTCAGGCAATTTCCAGTCGAGCTGCGATAATAAATGATGGCATTAAATCTTTATGTAATATGTTTTTTGAGCTCGTCAGGAAACAAACCTGGCAAGGACAATCTTGGATCAGGATTGACAGGGTGTCTTGTAATTCTGCTAATCTTCAGGCGAATGATAAAAACGATCTTTCTGCTCCGCAACCCTGCTAGCAACATGGCGAGGGTGTTTTATATACACGGTGTATTTTAAGCAGGGTGTAGCGACACAGCCATTTTCAAGTTCTCTCTTTAATTTGGGACGAGACGGCCTTCGGTGCAGAATTTATGACCCACAGGCAGTCAAGATTCAGGTTGTATTCTCCATCCTGTATCTATTTCCCATGATGCAAGAAGATTAGTTGAGGCCTTGGGCTGCTTCATGTTGTATCTTGCCTCTTTCCTACTCACCACCCTCCTGCCTCTTTTGCAGATTCTTCTATTGCCAAGAGCACCCTTCTCTGGTTCTGTACCATCCAGTCTCAGCCAAACCCCATCATATGGCAGAAAAACATCATTGAAGATGTGCAATGGGATAGTCACTGTGAAATGGCAATAGACAGATATAGATAGGCTTTATTTTGATTTTTCTCATCCCTTCCTTTTCTCTTTCCCCTTGTCTGTCATGTTTTGTTCTTAGATTGCAAGCCTGCGATTCTATGATTGTCTTATTGTTATTGTATCAACGCCACGCTGGGGGCACTTTTTGCTGAAGAGTGGAATATAAAAATTTGATAGATAGGTAGGGAGGTAGATAGATAGATAGAATATGGGGTTGTTGAACCATTAGAAGCAAAAGCAGCATCAAATTCCTTGATACCCAAGAGATGAGGTCTTGAAAGAGGAAGCCGTTATGTAAAGGCAGCTCACAATGATGGACAAGAGGGCAGCAAAGGTGAAACATCAAATGAAACGCAACCCACCTGCTGCACCACCATGCCCACACCCCAGCCATGGTGCATTGTCACAAAATCCCATGCTAGCTACATGTGCATTTGTCACGATTGATAGCAGTCGGCTGGGTGGCATTCAGTTATTGTTTTCTTCTGAAAGATGCTGCTCGAAAGCAAATTGTATTGTAGCAGCGGGAGCACCAATGAGAATATGGAGAGATCATAGCAGTTCAAACCTTGTGAAGCTCTGGCTTTTGTGAATTTTCACTTAGCCAGAGATGGGTGGAGGATGCGAGGATGAATGCAGTCACGTTTCTTACCCTTTGGGGTAAGGATTGCAGAAAGGATTGTAGAAACCTAAGAGCTACACTTTCTGCGCTAGGATCCAAGCCACCCTTTGTCTACCTAGTGTCCTCCAGAGATTTGGATAACAACTCTCACAGCTGTGCCAGCAGGGGCTGATGGGAGTTATAGTCCAAAAACTTCTGGAGGCCACCAGTCTGGGCAAGGCTGATCTAAGCAGCGGGGTCGTTTTCTCAGTATATTTTTAACCTGCTTTCAGGAGGGACCTTCATCTAGTATACTTCCCATATGCCACGTAAAACGTAACCATTCTGCAAGAAGCTGTAAGATACCAGGGGAACATATAAGGGATGGACAAATAGGTCTGGTTCTGATTTATGCCACTTTTGCCTGTGTTAACCTGTAAGCTTCTGCATTAAGGAAATAAGAGAGCTTTTCGCATGTCTGCCTCCCCCCAAAGTACAGTCATACCTCTGTTTACTACCACAATTGGTTCTGGGGAGCCGGTCGCTCCCTGAGTTTGACACTCCCTGAGGCACGCTTCTGCGTGTGCTCGAAGCATTGATAGAGCGCTTCTGTGCACGTGCGCGCTGCACAGAGTGCTTCTGTGCATGCGCGAGCTGTGCAGATCGCTTCTGTGCATCCGAGCGCCGCAGAACCCGGATGTAAACACATCCGGGTCCGCGGTGGTCAGAAACCGAAGCGGTCGCCAACGGAGGCGGTCACAAGCAGAGGTTTGAGTGTAATACCATCAGTTGAGAGGGAAAGAGCCCTGCCTATTTTGCAGAGGGAAAACTGGATGCTTGAGCATTCATCCTGATTTGTTTCCTGGGAGATCAAACCATGTATGCTATTTAATAAGAATTCATTCTGATTTGTTTACAGGGAGGTTAGCTGATGTGTCAAAGCAAGAGTTACCGGACATTTTCCAGTGAATTTGCCTCTCATTTTCCTTATCGCAAAAAGCCTGATCTATGGGGAGCAAGTAGGTTTGCTGTGCAATACCTCTCCACCATCTGCAATTGTGCAACCTGACTTATCCAGCATGTGACTGAATCCCACCCTGGAAATATTAGCGATCTCCTGTGTTGGTGTCACAGGAAAATGGCTAGAAAGACCCTGTGTCATAGCGCCAGCTCACTTTCATCTGTTTCCTACCCCCCTTGCCTGTGAGGTTGAAGAGGCCTAGTTCTACTGAAGCAGCTGACTGTCTTCTGAAGGAGAGCTTGTTAATTTGGTAACTATTAGCATTTGTGCTTGTTCGACCAATGTTCATGAATAATCTCATGCTCCGAGGCATTAACTTGGCCTGCAGGGGGAGAGGAATAATTCTTCCTCGCCTTGGTGCTAATGTTTCTTCCAGGCACAACTTTGTCTTTTCCCTCTTTTGGACAATCAATAACCAGTAAGTAACTGCTGCTAATCTGCTCTGGTATAGACCGATTCTTGGATTGGAATAATTCTGAGTGTTCCAGGTGGAAACTGTTTCAAGACAGATTTAAGCGTAACCCACAAGGTGCTCGGCCAGAGAGGCTCAGACGAAAAGGAAATATAGATCAAAGAGAAGCAGCGAGACCATGCTGTTAATGCTCCTTGGTAGAGTATCTCTGATTTATGCCTACCCACATCTCTCCCCATTAATGCCATTTCATTTATATGGCTCACCTGCAGCCTTGCAGAGCATCACATCCTCTAAGCCCCTTGCGCAGCCAATCATTGGCTCACTTTCCACTTGCCTGTCTCTAATTTGGCAGAATGCTTCTGAACTGAGACTAATGTATATTGGTGCTCTCTCTCTCCCTCTCTTGAATAATTAGCAATTCATCTCCCCATGTGTTCCTGCTCTTTTTGTATTTATTTACAACTGAAACATGATTTGTACAGATCCAATTACAGCAGGAGCAGAGATTCATGGATCTCCTCTGTGGTGTCTTTTGGATTTTTTTTAGTTCCCCCTCTGGCAGAGATCAATATGTCTATGTCTTCACCCCTAGGGTCCATTCCACTGAAACATGGAGTTTAAAGGTGAATTTAGAGGTTCCTGTTCAAGGGAGAGAGACCTTCAAGTGAATTTTGAAGGCAGCAGTAATCCTGATTTTCTGTGGGGAAATTCTTCAGACACCTTCCTCTGTCTTCCAGCAGAGTTAAGGAGCAAAGGTGTAAATTGGTTGAGCCTCTATAAACCTCTTAGCTTTTTTAGCATATGAAGTAGCTCCAAGTCTGAAGGATGCTACTATGAAGCTGTGCACCTCCTTAATGAACTGCAAGTGATGGGGTGCTTACTTTCCCTGTCCATTCAACCAAAATGGCAGTGTGATGAGACACAAAGCTACTGCAGAAACCTCATACAGATTGGAGTGTTTATCTCTTCTGGGCTTTTGATAACTGCCACACATTACTCTTGGACCAAAAAACTTTTATCAATATTCTTTCACTGCCTGCATTCTCCTAGTAGTACATTAACAAGATCAGTGGCATTTTCATGATCCTTCCTGTGTTCCAAACTATTCCACCAGACCCCATGAAATCAGGTGAAACCTGCATTAAAAGATGTACGCTCAAGAGCAGTAGAACTGTTTAAGCAATGGCAAGACTACAAACTCCATCATGCAGTGCAACCTAAAGGGAAATATGCATATGTTGAGATATCCAGGACCTTTATTTTAAGTGAGTCATTGACGGCTTTGAAGGAATGCCAAAATAAATAGGAATAGTTAAAAGCGGACGATGTGTGCAAACCCCCCCCCCAATTCTGCTTAAGGCTAGGATACTGAAGTGAAAATTGAATCCCTGGTGCAGGAATTGCACCCTGCTACTGAGAAGTATGACACATGCAAAATGCCCTTTGTCAGTTAGTTAGTTAATAGTATTTTTATGCTTCCCAATAATAGTCTTATATGGGTGCCTTACAACACTTAAATATCAAGGTACAGTGAGTTTCAACCAGCAGTCAATAAAATACTAAAACAGCAGTGCAAAAATAGCAGCAGCAGCCAGTGAAACTTAAAGGAGAATTAGGCAGAATTGGACAGGCGTATTCTGAGTCAGTTCCCAGTTCTTCCTGTTCCTCTTTGCAGGGGTGACTTCAAAAGAAATTGAGTTTGGGGGGGGGGGAGAGCAAAGGAAAATTGTTCACCACTATGCCTTGAATTCAAGCCAAGGATGGCCTCCTTAGTCTTCCTTTGCAGACAAAACTGGGCACTTGGGCAACAGAAAAAGACACCAAAATTTTCAAAGTGCCAATTTCTGGCTTCAAAAGCAGAATCTGGGTGATATGTGAGTGTGCACCTGACTTCTTCATTTTAGCCACAGCTTAAAATTTTAAGCCACAGGCTGAACTCCTCCATATAAGACATCAGGCCAGGGACAGGTGTCTTTTGTTTGCCCAAAATGGCAAGTTTCCACCCGACAATTGTGCTTGTATTTTCTAATGCTTGATCGGTTTCAGAACCTGAATCCCAATGACTATGTACCCTCACTCATACTCTCTCTGAAGCTGTCTGTTTCCATGGGGATGATATTGGAAGTGAGTGACAACCATCAGCAGCATTGTTAAGTACTCTTGTAGAAAAAAATCAGGAGTCACTGGATGATAGTGACAGGTGTCCTATTTTGTCTCCGGCAAGCTGTCAGTCCTTGAGAACTCTCTGATCTTCCAGTGCATTCAATGTGACACACTGGGGCCCTCCTGCCACCAGGTTGGTGGCTCCATCAAATGAAGAGAGAAGTTTTACAAACTTTTCTCCTGCTCCTTCTCCACCAAGAGGTGAAAGGAACATGAGTCATTCCAGGTGAACTTTAATTGAAAAGAAAAAGCACTGAGCAGAAAAGCACTGTCTGAGAAATTAACAGCGAATTTTTTGTGGGTTGCTGCTAAGAACATAGGAAGAGTCCTGGTGGATCAGGCCAAGGGTCCATCTAGTCCAAAATTCTGATCTCACATTGGCCAACCAGATGCTCAAATGGGAACTCAAGCAGCACCCGAGCACAGGAGCCTTCCCCTTTCCTGTGGTTTCCATAAGAAGAGCCTGCTGGATCAGGCCAATTGTCCATCTGCTCCAGCATCCTATTTTCACAGTAACTAATCAGATGCCTATGAGAAGTCCATAAGTGGGCACTGCACCCTCCTCACCTGCATTTCCCAGCAAATGGTACCAGGAGCTGTGCTGTCTCTGACAATGGAGGCAGAATGTTGCCTTTCAACCTCAAAAAGTGTTGGAGAATTCTGGAGGGTCATGAAGAATCTTCAGCAAATCCCCTCATCAATTTTGATCCAACCCAGAATGTCTAAATATTGTTTTAACCAGCCACACCCATCCCATTACTTGCATGCTTTATTTTATTCATTTACAGTAGTAAGATTTATATACCACTTTGTATAGATATAGATTCTTATATAGATACAGATCTATGATTCCACAATGCTAAGACCCAGCATTGGACAATGTGTCTCAAGGCTGAAATTCAGCTCTGCCTTTATAACAATTTAAGAGGTAAGCTTTGAGCAAATTGTTTTTTTACCCGTCCTTCTGTGCACTTGTGCATAGATGCATGAAGTCAGGCTTGGAAAATGTTGCATTCCAAATCTTAATTTCCTGGAAGACTGATTAACATGTAGCAGTACTGTACTCCAGTTACCTACTGGAACAGATAGTGCTCAGAGTGCTGGGTCCAGGATTATTTCCCAACTTGTCCTTTGCAACCATTGAGTCACTGGCTGCACATGGCCTCCTGCTCACAGCAGTATTGCTGTTTTTACACGGTGGGAGGAGTTCAACAGGTGCAGCTCTTTCCAGGGCACTTTGTCAGCAGGCTGAGGAGAAGCCGCAATTGTTGAAATGGGTGAGAGAGGTTTACAGCTGTCTTTTCATCCGATGTGATTTAAGGGGGTGAAACGGTGAGGGAGCCTCTAAGATGAAGCTGCATGACTTTATGGCAGAAGTGCTTAACTGCAATATTCCGTGTTTCTCTCCAAGCCTGCAGGAGAATGGATCTTTTCAGTCCATAGTCCTGAGCTCACATTGTGTGATGGCGCAGGAGCAGCCCAGACTCTAAAGTAATTGTTCTCTTGTTCAACAATTGCTGCTTCCAAGTCTAGCTCCAGCTACAGGGCTCCTAAAACCTACTGATCAAAAGCGCTGGGGAATATGCATGTCTCCCGACGACAATGGCAGCAGGATTCAGGGAAAGTGTGACTCAGGCCTTTCATGATTTTCAAAGTTGCAATTCAAGTGATCTTAAGACCTTCAGCTGGCGATAATTGGATTTGTAAGACAGTGCAACATGTGACAAAAGAGCCCCCATTGGACAGGATCCCAGTTTTCTTCTATCATTTCCGTTAATGTGATAAATGTCGCTGTCTCAACTGATTGGGCCATGTTGGATAATCAGATTGGAATTGGCTTTGACTAGTTCAGTGTTGGAATGGAGCTCAGGGTGGAGTGTCCTTCCTCATGCATGTGACGTGAATGACATGGGAGCTGGAAAAGGGGGGAAATGCAGCGATTTATTATTATTTTTAAAATAGAAAATAAAAATCGGTGCTCTGGACATGCATTGCTCTCCTGGCTAGGTTAGGATTGTGAATTTCTTTTATTGCCTTAGACTCTGCATGCTGGGGTGTGGGTGGCAGTCTTGAGCAGGGGTCTGCAAACTTTTCCGCCGGTGGGACGGATCGCCTGCATGTGGGAGCATGCGCACCCGTGCGCATGCGCACACGCCCACCACGCTTTCCCCGCTGGCTTTCAGAGCCATGGCGGTGGGGGGAAGGAGGTGTCTACGGCTGCCTATTGGCTGCAGGAGCCATGGGTGCATCCTGGAAATCAGTCCCCATGCGGAGCAACTGGCGCAGTGTGGGACTGACCGAGCAGATGGCAAGGGCTGGGGGCCAGTTTAACGCCCCCTCAGGCCATATCTGGCCCACCGTCCGTAGTTGGCTGACCCCGGGTCTTTAGTACGGAGAGGCAAATCTGTTGATTTCATTTTTGTTCACACTCTTAGATTTCAAATGTGAAGTTCAGGGCCCCACATTCCCATATCAGTTTTCAGTTTCTGTGTGTGTGTGTGTGTGTGTGTGTGTGTGTGTGTGTGATCTCTTTACAAAAAAATTATTAGCAGTGTTGTGGAAATCAATACCCACACTCAGATTTACCCTAAAACTTCTTTTTATTCAAGTGTTTGGAGACTCTCCTGACCTTATGAGAGTCATTGGGACTGGGAGCATGCAGGATGAAACAAATATTTATGTATGATTTGAAACACAAGCAACAAATTTGCGTCCACAAATTTGCAAGGGAAAAGTACAAGCAAGTTTTGTCAAGGGATGCATAACAGCCACACACACACACACACCACCACCAAATAAACGTCCAGAAGAAACTGTTTTGTCTTCTCTCAAAAGTTGCCTGATGATTCATCTGAGGAGGAGCCTCCAAATTCAGAGGAAATCAGAGGGTGAAATTGTTTTTTCCCAAGACAACTGGCCTTGTGCTTCAGTGAGTTCTGGAGCTTCAAGCTCTAGTTTGGGCCAGCATGGGTCATATATGTGAAAAGCCCTGTGCATTCCCACCCCAAATTCCACTGAAAATGCACCTATTCAAAATTATGTTAAATCTAGCAGGAGAGGGAGTTCCTCATCCTTTGTCTTGTGCAGTTGTGACCCTTCAAACCCAAAACAGGACTTGGAGGGGTGCGGAGTTTGAGCAAAAAGGTGTCATGTTTGTGCCAGCTAATGAAACCTCTCTTAATTAAAGCTGATAGCAAACAAATACAGGCTATTCAGACTACAGCTGGGATGCACAAGTACAATTTGGAACTGAGCAGCTGTGAAATTGGACCTCTCAGGCACAGCTGGGGCTGTAAGAGCAAACTCTGGGGTGGATGGGTGAGGCAGGGAGAACCTAAGAGGAAACAGCTCCGAGAGGGAGTTGGATGTGTGACTCATCTCCAATTCCTATTTTCTTATGTGGCAACTTTTGAACATTGGGTGCATTGTGTGGATTTTGCACATTGCGGCAAGCCTGCAGCGTAGATACCTCATCCTCAAAACATAAACCCCCATTTTACAGCTGGTGGATTTAAAACTCAGGATTTATAGCTGGGTTGGGGATCCTGGTGTCCCCCAGATACTGATGTGTGGTAGATTTGCCAGTTAGTATGTGAAGGGGTTGAGGGCCACAGAGTTCTAAATTGATAGAGTAGGCTCGGTGATGCCACATGCCCTCTTCTCCTAAGAGGGAAGAAGCAAGGCTTGTTTCCCACTCCTTTATCTCTCCCTCAACACATATCTCTGCCTCAGACATATGTCTGAGACTGCCTTGCTGTGTTTTTTGACCCTGCATTTTATTGTTGCTGCTTTGGAAAATTCAGGACTGTAAGTAAAGTATATTTTTTAAACTTACTTCAGTGTGTGATTTGTTTCTCTGCACGGGGGTAAAAGAGGGCAACTGTCTCAAGTACCCGGAGCATATTAAAAGATGGTTTAAAAGCCTATTTCTGTGCTTCACTAAATAAGCTTCATGACTGGATTTAAACTCTGCTACTGTGACACTGTGCTACTGAGGCTCTTTATGTGCAAGCCCTTAAAAAAAAAAAACAGGCAACAGCTATTTTTCCTTCATTTTGCTAACACACACACACACACACACACACACACACACACACACACACACGTGTCTATAGAGGATTAAATATAATTGATATATTCTCTAACCAATACCCATCATGATGGACTACAGCAGGCACCCCCAAACTGCGGCCCTCCAGTTTGTTTTGGCCTACAACTCCCATTATCCCTAGCTAACAGGACCAGTGGTCAGGGATGATGGGAATTGTAGTTCAAAACATCTGGAGGGCCGAAGTTTGGGGATGCCTGGACTACAGCTTCTATTTTCCCTGTCCACCGGTCATGCTGGTTGGTACTGTTGGACTGATGGGAGTTTGGAGTCCAGCAGCCTTTGGAGTGCCATAGGTTTTTTCCTCCCTGAACTACATTTTCCATTCAGGAGCATAGAACCACAGAATTGCAGAATTGCAGAGTTGGAAGGGACTGAAAGGGTCGTCTAGTCCAACCCCCTGCAATATAGGAATAACAGCCAAAGAATCTCTGACAGATGGCCAACCAACCTCTGTTTAAAAACCCATAATGAGGGATAGTGCCCCACCTTTAGAGGTAGTCCCTTCCGCTGTCAAGCAGTTCTTACCATCAGAAAGTATTTCCTAATCTCCTTGTCATTTGAATCCATTGGTTCATGCCCTCCCCTCAGCAGCACTAAACAGCAAGCTTCCATTTGACAGCCCTTCTGAATAAGGTACCGTGTGCGAGGCCAAAATTTGGTGCCCCCAAATGGATCGTCTCGGTTTCTTTCTCAGCTCAGCACCCTGTGTGAGGGAACCTCTCACGAGGCCCTAAATCTGGTGCCGTCATCCCTCATGCTAGCTGGGGCTGGTAGGAGTTGGAGTCCAACAAAATCTGCACCCTTCTACCCAGTGGCAGCTCCCAGGATTCTTTGTGGGGAGATATGACAGTTCAGCAAGCATAACATCTTCAGAGAGCCAGTGTGGTGTAGTGGTTAAGAGCGGTGTAATCTGGTGAACCAGGTTCGCGTCTCCGCTCCTCCATATGCAGCTGCTGGGTGACCTTGGGCTAGTCACACTTCTTTGAAGTCTCTCAGCCCCACTCACCTCACAGAGTGTTTGTTGTGGGGGAGGAAGGGAAAGGAGAATGTTAGCTGCTTTGAGACTCCTTTGGGTAGTGATAAAGCAGGATATCAAATCCAAACTCCTCCTCCTCCTCCTCCTCCTCCTCCTCCTCCTCCTCCTCCTCCTCCTCTTCTTTACCTATGCCTGTATTTTAGATCTGCCCTTAGAGTTTGGGCAGAGTCATATCCCACGGATTAGTTTTGCCAAGTTTGCAAGAAACAGAAAAGTCCTTGAGAAGCCATCTGAATGGAAGGCACTATATAAATGTGAGATGGTAATTGCTATTATCACCATCATCGCCATCAGCATTATTATCATTAGACCCCCTCCGTTACAGGCCAGCTGTTTACTTTGCTGCAAGGAAGTTCTTTCAGGAAGAGAACAGTGCCCGCTGCTAGGGACGGCAGCCAAAGCACCCCTGTCATGCTGAGACCCAGTTTTGTAAATGTTATTTCTATTCTTCATTGCTTTCCTGGTGTGCCCTTTTCCAATAGCCTTGATTGCCTGCCTATTTCATTTTGGGAAGTCAGGGGTTTGTGCTCTTCTCTGATTGCTTTGATCTACACAAAAGGGGGAACCCTGCCAGCAGCAACCAAGAGAGTAATAATAGCAATAATAATAAAAAAGACCCGTAGGTTCTCACCAGCCACAGCACTGAAGACGAAGTTGAACTCGGAGAGGTTTAAACCAAAGGCGGAAATTCCCAATGGAAACAATGGGGAGTAAGCTTGCCATTGCTCACACCGTCCTAATGGAGGTGGGGGGAAGAGGATAAATGAGGCTGACAGCATTGTCCGTCCTTAACGGGGCATTGATTTGGGTCCAAGAATGGTATAATTTTCCAAACGAGGACCAGCCAAACCATGCCAAAAGGAAGCTGTGCTGGTGAGACCTCATGGGTTGGAGGCAACCAAGTACATCTCAAAGTTACAGAAGGTGAGCTTCATGTTCCATGACGTTGGGAGCAGCAGTAATTCCTAGTAGCTACCTCTAGCCTCATAACACTAGAACTCATGAACATCCAGTGAAGCTGAATGTTGGTAGATTCTGGACAAATACACGGAAGCACTTCTTTGTGGAGCACATAGTTAAACTATGGACCTCAAGTAAGACTTGCCAAAGAGGGGAATCACCAATTATGCTTGTGCAGATGATCCCAATAATCAAGCAGGGATATCAGGGTTCAGGTGATCCTGGACATATCCTGGACCTAAGTTGTTCAGGGCTTGCTTTCTAAAACTTTAAAAAAAAGTCATCATCAATATCAACAAAACAACAACCCAGAAATCCACAAGTCACAGCTTTGCAAAGGTACCATTGCAGCTGCCACCAGCGAGACTTCATGGACTGGCTTGGGACTAACATCTAGTGATAGGCCCATGGCAGTCTGCCATGGGATGAAACTTCTGTTCCTGTTCTGTGTGAGTAGACCAACTTGTGGTTCACCTGTGTTGGTCCACAGGTTGAAAAACTTTTGGGGGAAAAAAAACTTTTTTGTCTGTCTGGTGGGATTTTATTGAATACATTTTTTTTTAAAAAAAAAACCACTTCTCTCTTCCACAAGTCTCTAAAAAAATCAGGATCAGTAATAGCTAGTGGTCTGAAAAAAATATTTATGCAATATGGAACCCTTTATTCTCGGTACTCCTTGTGGTTTCACTGATAGGTTTCTGTATCCCTTGCAAGCCACGTGCACCACAACTCCTTCATTTCTTATGATGGGACTCTTCACTTACCTGACTGTATCTCATCGCAAATATCGGAATAACCGGCTTTTTCTCATCTTGTCAATGTAACGTTCCGTGCCAGCTTTGGTTAGGTCTTTATCAAGTGTTTGACTCAAGAGTTTTCATTTTGTTTTATGGGTAATAAATAAATAAATCCACACACAATTCTTTTTTTGACATAAAAAAACATGCGACAAACAAGACACGTGAGAGGTAGTCTGAGTTATGGGTGCTTGTGAGACAGTCCACAAGTTGCCTGCCTGCCTTCTGTCATTGCTTTTTTTAAAAAATATATATTAATCGGCACCTAAGAGCAGCTGGCTAGTGAGCAAGCAAGTGGGCCTTGCCACCATGCACTTTGGAATCAATGGAGCAAGTCTCAGGAGCAACGAGCCTTGATGACACGATGTCATTCTCAGCAGGAATTTCAAGTGTGTCTTGTCTTAATTAACTAACTAACTAATTGATTGATTGATTAATTAATTTCTATCCTGGCCATCCTCCCAGAGGAGGACAGCAACAAAGTAGCAGGACTGTACTGTACAGTGAAAAACTTAATAAAATTAAACATATTTAAAATGTTAAGATATGTAAGGGCCATCTTAAAATATTTACATTGTTTTGCATCTTACACATTTTACATTTTAGGGGTGGAGATAGAATGCAAATTAGGTACAGTTTAGATAACAAGATAGGAAGTTCTCTCCCGAGAGCAACAGCAAACACCGTCATGACCCGTTGCTCCAAGCGGGATGCATCCAGTAAGCTTTGACTCAGAGCAGACTCCCTGAAATGAATGGATCTAAGTTAGCCAAGTCTGCTAATTTCAATGGATCTACAGTGGTACCTCGCAAGATGAATGCCCTGCAAGACGAATTTTTCGCAAGATGAATGCGTCTTGCGATCTGATGGTGACTCGCAAGACGAATTCGTTTTGCGAAAAATTCGTCTTGCAAATCGTGGTTTCCCATAGGAATGCATTGAAATTTAATTAATGCGCTCCTATGGGCAAAAAAAAAGAAGAAAGAAATTTCAATGCATTCCTATGGGAAACCGCGATTCGCAAGATGAATTTTTCGCAAAACGAATTGACTCGCGGAATGAATTAAATTCATCTTGCGAGGCACCACTGTACTCTGAGGGGGACTAGCATTGGATGCAACTCAGTGTGCGTGGTGGCAAGAGCCCTCCCCTCAACTATCAGCTAGAATTGCTTTTGTTCAAAGAAGGAGTAAAGGCAGACCTCAGGCCACCACAAATACCTATCTATATGCAAGTGAGAAGCCACAGGACATAGATTCCAGAGCAACCCCTTGTATTGGCATGCTGGATCAGGTGTCTCCACCTCAGAAGCATGTTGGAAGAACAGCACCCCAAGACATTGCATGACATCCCTCAGCCTGGAATTCTAGGAAGCGCTTCCTGGTGAGACCCTGTAAGGTGAATGGTAACTCCTTCCTGGGGGGGAAACGAGATGAAATGGCCTGTAGAATAATAGAAAGGGTACG
Source organism: Zootoca vivipara (assembly GCF_965207765.1). Classification (NCBI taxonomy): domain Eukaryota; kingdom Metazoa; phylum Chordata; class Lepidosauria; order Squamata; family Lacertidae; genus Zootoca; species Zootoca vivipara. The sequence continues at coordinate 26,924,449 of NC_142597.1, read as the reverse complement.
CCTAAACACTCATTAGCTACCTCAGCAATGGGGTATGCATGAGACAAACCTCAGCCATGAGAGTTTCCCCAACATTTGATTGTTTTCAAATGCATTTTTTTTTTTAAACATAATTTTTATTGATTTTTACAAATTACAAAAGATGGTACATACATAAACACCTTTTCCACCTTCTTCCCACCCCCCTCCATGGGTCCTCCCCTGCCACAGAAGTATCCCACGCAGGTGATCAGTCAGAAGTGGTCCATTTTATGATTGGGTTTCTGTCCTCCTCCCCCTCCCCTGCCCCCCAAGCCCCCCCTGCCACCAGGGAGCTCCAGTGAACCAGGGCAGTACGCAGGAGTTCATCCATCCAACCATCTATTGTCATACCAAAAAAAAAGAAAATACAAAAAGAGAAAAAGAGAAAAAAGAGAAGAAGAAAAAAAAAGACAAAAAGGAAAAAAGACAAAAAAAAAATTCATCATAATTGTTAAATTCATAATTGTTAAACCATATTTTGTGGGCTTCCCCACCCTCCCACCCTTCCCCGGTTTTCCTCCCTTATTTATCATCTTCAACAGTTTCATAGTTCATATTTTATAACATACACCTTTATATCTTGTACCACTTTTAAACTATTATCATTTTCGCCTATTGTCCAATCACTGAGAAATCAAACTCCCATTTTTTCTTCCCGTGCCTAATTTTTACCCCTCTATAGGCCTCCATATTTTCACCTTTTTCCAGAATCAATTCACTTTTTAAACCTATAACTATTCCCAAACTAACCTTACACCCCCCGAGTACCGGCTACACCCCACCAATCCAGCAAGTTCCATAGTCAGCAGTCCAGTTATAGTCCTATTAACCCATCCTTACAATCACCACTTCACTTTCCCTTCACCCCACCCCCTGTTTGCAGTCTTTTGCCATCCAGGCCTCCATATCAGACCCCTGAGCTTCTTCTCTTCTCTGCTTAATTTTTCCTTCTTCCCTGTGGTCATTCTGGAGTTCCAGTAAGTCCAGTCGTGCCCCCCTCGAAGGGGAGGCACTCCATCCAACTTTTTGTAGAGTAAAATCATTATTTTTTTCGTGATGGGCTTCATTTTGTGTTAAATCATCACAGTCCTCATCATTGTCATTCTCACATTCATCTTCTTCAGTTTCAAAAGCTTCATCTTCTAGGAAATCATATTCTGTCATCACAATCTGGAATTGTTGCTGTAACACTAGCCGTTGTGTCTCCTCTTGACATAGTTCTATTCTTGCTTCCCACATTAAGGTCAAAACAGTCCGCTGAAACTCAGGCGGGTACCTTTTTGTTGACATAGTTCAGTCCTGTCAAGGTCAAAACTTGTCACATGGGGTGGAATATGATCGCAGTCTATTTTCTCGACTCCATTTTAACAAGCTGGCTGCATTCTTTAAAATAAAGTTCGAACTCACATTTCAAAAGCATATAAACCAAAAAAGAATTTCCAAAAAGTCCAGAGATAAAGATAGAAATAAAATTTAACTATAAATCCTGGTCAGCTCACTGGGTTTTCTGGGCTGCCGGCTCCCGAGAAAAAGAAAGGTCTTTCTTAGTCTTAACTTCATTCTGCAGGGCAATCACAACAGTCTCTCTCCCCTTTTACCCTGCATTTAGGGGAGATTCTCTTTGATGCCTTTGAGGAATCCTTTTAAGTTAAAATCTTCTGTTTACGGCTTCGGGTTTCTGTTTACTGTCTCTTATGTTACCGTGGGGGGGGGGTGGCTTCCTCTTTTCCCCTCTCTCCCAGGTCCAAATTGTTGCCTTAATTTACATTCCAAAGAATCCAAATTACTCACAGTCTATTCATTTGCTGAATGTTCTTTGAAGAATTGGCCACCTCCACTTCCCAGACTCGCAGCTTCGCACTCTCAGAGCAGCAATGTCAGCCTGTCCGCCGCGGTTCACCTCCTCGCTCTCGGGGGCTTAAACAAAGCCGATCCGGGGAGGAGAGAACCCGCTTTTGGCGCCGCCAGGCAAAATCTGTCCCCAAAAAGCTCGATTTGGGGCTTTTAAGGAGGTTTCGTTTCGCTGGAACGATTCCCTCCACCTCTGAAGCGCCGAGGTCCGCTCCGCTGTGCGGACCCCCGTCTGAGCAAGATGGCGTGGTCAACCGGAAGCCTTCAAATGCATTTTTTTTTACTCTCTCATTAATCGATGGAAAATGGTTAAACAAAACACAGAAAGAAATTGGAAGAAATGTTTAGCACAGCACTAATTTAATTCTACCCTTAACCAAGGCTCAAATAGCTCAGTCATAGAACATCTGCTTTGCATGCAAAAGTCCCGGGTTCAATCCCAGGCATCTCCAAGTTTGTTTTCTCCTACTCTAGAGGGTAGGACTTGAATGGCTTCAATTTACCAGAAAGGAGATTCCAGCTAAAACATATGGGAAAACTTTCTGACAGTAAGAGCAGTTTGTCTCCCTCCAGAGGTGGTGGACTCTCTTTCCTTGGGGGTTTTAAAGCACAGGTTGGATGGCCAACTGTCATGGATGCTTTAGCTGAGATTCCTGCATTGCAGGGGGTGGACAAGATGACCCGTTGGGTACCAACTCTACAATTATATGATTCCAGATAGGGCTGGGACCCTGGAAAGCTGCTGCCAGTCTGTACAGTATAGACAATACTGAGCTAGACAGACCAATGTTCCTAATTTCTCCAAACATTGGGTGCATGTGATTCCTGCACTGAAGGGGGTTGGATTAGATGACCCCTGGGGATACTTTCCAGTTCTGTGATTCTATCACATATTGGGATATAGCTATTGCAGCCTCCTGGGTGTCTCTATGACATGTCTCATTTTGTATGACAGTCCTGGGATGCAGTAGGCATTGTGACTCTCCGATTGCTGCAGCATTGCCTAAGAGATAACATCAGTGGTGAGTAGGAAGTTATCAGAGGATAACGATTTCCAGCTGCTAGATAAGTACCCAGTAAAGTAGAGATACTTATTTTCAAAGCAGGAGACATTGATCCTATGACAACATACTTCATTGCCCAAGAATCTGACACTCTTCATCCTGAATGATGGGAGGAAGATAAAGAGAAGAAGACATTTATGGCTATAGCAAAAGTGACAATTTATTCTGATGCCCTGGCGGCCGATGCTTACTTTTGATGATTTGGACAATTATAACCCCCTCCTGATTCTGTTCTGAAGATGAGAGCTCCTGATTCATGGAAGTTTAATTTTTCAATCAACAAATAGCTCTGATCGTTCAATCGGGGCACTTTCTCTGCATCTTGCTGCGCCAAGTCGGAGAATTTACTCTTTCACAGGAATAAGTGTGAACTCAAGCTTGATGGATAATAATAGGCTATCACTGATGCTATGGGTGCTTAGCAAGCTGTCCGGAACTGACTCACATGGCTGGTTCCTTTATGTGTTTGCAGGAGATTTGGGTAGATTGAGATGATATTTCCCAGATCAAGATGTATTGCATCATGGAAGCAGAGATGGCGAGGGGTCCTGACTGATGGGGCTAGGAGGGCGATTGTTTGACTATCTCTTCACATAAGCCTCTATTCGGGCACTCAAAACCAAATATGAGACAGTGGAAGCAAAGGACTGTGTTTGCTTGCTCTACATCCTGGTAGAGTGCAAGCCTTGCATTCAGAATTAAGCCCCATTGAGTTAAATGAGTAAGTGTATCGGACTGCAGATTCTACCCTGAAAGGACTGGGCTATCAGACATAGAATTTAGGAGACACATAAGTTTCCTGGGCAAGTTCTAATAGAGAAAGTGTTCATCTGATGGTCTTTAAGAGGCCACAAGTAACTGTTCTTCTTTGCAGCCCCTATGAAGAAGTCCACACTTCGAATTGCAGGAGAGGGAGGCCAAATTTATTCTGGTGTTTTACTCTTGAGGTGTGTGTTATCTGTTTACCTGTAAGTTATATATTTCTCAAGATCTGCCTCTGACAGTGCGAACATATGTGCATCTCTAGTCAGATGTAAGCCCCACCGAAATTTGCCCTAAGGGAGGCATGCATAAGACAGCAGATTAAGCTAACTCTATGGACAACAAATTAAAAGGTGACTGGTGAAGTACTGAAGTTCTTTTTTTTCCCCCTCTTTGACTTTAGGGGGTTGCTGTATTGTAATGATCTTTGCAGTATTGTCAGGATGAGGCTGGGGATGGCAGACTCCGATGAAGAAACTGGGGAAGGGGCTGTGTGCTAGGAACTCGGGTTGGAGGGGGGATCCTCCATTTCCACCCTGACTTTGGTTGCTTAGAAAGGGCGTGCAAAGATTCTAGCTCTCCCCTTAGACCTTCCTGCAGGGCAGAGGGCCTAGTGGAGGCTTTGGGTCTGGGGCAAGGGGGCTAAGTAGGGGAGCGGGGGGGCAGGGCTCCCACCGAAATTCAAATCAAAGGGGTGTGCTGCCTTTGCATGGCCCTGGGCCCCCTCAATCTCAGGAGGAGCAACCACTGAGAAGGTCCTATCCTGTGTCCCCAGCAAGCACACCCGTGAGGCTGACAGGACTGAGAGAAGGGCCTCCCCCCCCCAAAAAAAACTCAGAACCTGGTCAGCTTTGTATGGGAGAAAACAGTCTTTCAGAGAGCCTGCACCCAAGAGCTCCCCCCAAAAAGCTGGTGACAGCCCCACTGTAGCCTTGATTCCAGGTTGCCTCCTCTTCTCTTGCTATTATTTCTGTCTTTAACAGTTGTGTGTAGCAATTGTGCTAAATGCCACAATGACCCAGTACAGAATGCAGATTTATCCCGCTTGAAATGTGCAAGATTAGTCTACTAACTGCTCAGAGTGGTGATCAGGCTTCTGCACGTACGTGATCTGTGTTCAGCAGACCAGATGTCCAAAGCCAGCTGCTTTTGTTCATTGTTAGCCCCTCACACAAACTATTGGAAATGGAGGCCTAATTTGCAGAGCAATTCCATGTCCTTCTATAGATTGCAGAAAGTCATCATTGGTGTGCCATTCCCTCTTTGCAAAATGGCATTTCCAAAATGTACATGTAATTTACACACCCACACAAAAAACCAGCATCATGCCAGGTGCTGCAAACAATCAGCTATCAGCAGTATGAACACACACACACACACACACACACACACACAAATACAATGGGGAAATGTGGTAGCTTGTTGGTGGAGCTACATCCTTTGCATCCAGAAAGTCCAATGTCCAATCCTGGGCATCTGTAAGTAACACTAGCAAAGACTTGTGCCTTAAAGCAGGACTACTTTAGTAGTGGCAGAGCACTTGCTTTACATGTAGACGGTCTTAGATTCAGTCCTTGCCATATCCAGCTATGCCCAGTCTGAAACTGACTTTGGCCCCATGTAAGTCAGATTCTTTTGTTCAGTATCATGCAAATACATAGAGTCCTGATCAAGGGAAGTAATAGTACTGGCCACTGTGAGAACAGGATGTTGGACTAGATGGGGCCCTGGCTTGATCCCAGCAGGGATCTTCTGATGTACCAAGAGAGAGCTCAGCTCGGGGCCCTTGCTGACCACACATTCTCTTGGCCTATCCAAGAATAGAGGACCCACAATGTCCCACCCCTGTCTCCAGCCAACTCTCCTGAGAGCATTCGCCTAGTGACTCAATAACAAAGCATAATTGTTGTGTAACTACAGAACAAAGCACAGGCACTTATCACACCTGTGAATTGCAGCTGGGTCCTGTAATTGTAAGCATTTCCAGCCACCCTCCTGCCGATTACTTGCTTTCAGTTAAATCTACATGAAAACACAGAAAGCTGCTCCAAGTGACCCAAATAATGTTCCTCTTATTCTGCTGCTGCCTCGCTTTTTATCCAAGTCGAGTAAAAGTACCCCTTAAACTTTTGTTCTTTCAATGGGCGCCATGTGCCTCTGCAGTCAAAAGGGGAACGGTCTTTGAGCTTGCTTTTTCTCTCGTGTTTTATACCTCTTGAGGAAACGAGGGAGATCTGTTGTAAAATGCCCCCTTTCACCACCTAAAGAATATTGCAGAAATTGGGCCTGCTTTTCTGCAACTGCACACCTGGAGGCTTCGATCCAAGCTTTTGTAGAGACTGCCTCTTGATTGCGGCAATTCACTGCCGTTCCATCCTGGCCACTTGGCTCCTCCATGGTCCTCAGAGTGTTCATCAGAGTCGAGGGCAGGCTCCTTTCACACACCACCACAGAGGTACTTAAGTCATTATTTCTAGCCGTTTATAGTTACTCACTGCATTGAGTTTAACACTCTGCTTTACCAGGCTTTAAATGGCTACTTAGGGCTTGGAATGTCTTTGTCATTTTTTTTGTATATTTTGGAGGGGCGAAGTGACCATAGCTGCTAACTTTTCCCTTTTCTCACGATGAAGCCTATTCAGCATAAGGGAATTTCGCTTTAAAAAAGGGATAACTTGGCAGCTATGGAAGTGACCATGTGTTTTCTTCCACATATCTGGCCTAGGAAAGAGAGTTGTTGATTTGCCATTATTAAATTATTATTTCTTAGATTTTTCTTTCTTTCATTGCTTGCCCATAAAAGAAATGATATTCAAAGCATATTTTGGCATTAACAGAACTAATAATTGTTGCTATCATTAAATAGTAACTTTCATCATCAACAAAATCATTCCTGCTTTTCTTAATCGAGATGGGTTCAAAGCTGCTCCAACATATCCAAGCAAATGAAAATGTTAAATCATGACAGTAGTTATAAATAAAATGTACACACACAAAATACATTACGATCCCATAATATACAAAAGCAGTGAAGAATACTAAATTGGAGGCAATATGTTTCTGAATACCACTTCTGCAGCAATGATCACCAGTGGAAACAACTGAGTGCCTCTCTGTCTGGGCTCTGTCTCTAAAGCTGGTAATCCTTCCAGCACAAAGTGAACCAAACACATATGCGGACAATAGACACCCTACACATGGGCATATGGCACAATAAACACAACTGTGAGCTGAGCATTGCTGGACTTCTCTCATCTTGCAGAGTGTCCCTCACACATTGTCACTTGCTTTCTCAAGGGCAACACACTCTTTAAGGAAAAAAAGAGAGAGATGTTACACTCATAAGAGCACAACATATGAGCATAAGGGCCAGTGGCCCATCTAGTCCATCTGTTCTCACAGTGGCCAACCAGATGCCTCTGAGAACCCTGCAAGCTTGACATGAGAACAACAGCACTCTCCCATCTTGTAGCTTTCAGCAACTGGTATTCGGAGGCATAAAGCCTCTGACAGTGGAAGCAGAAGATAGCTCAAAAAAACACACGGTGGCTTATTTATAGGGGATGTCTTATTTTCGGGGTATGGTTTATTTTCGGAGAAACACGGTAGTAGTCTTTGAGAGCCCTCTCCATGAACTTGTCTAAACCTGTTTTAGAGCCATCCAAGGTTATGACCCTCACTGCCTCCTGTGGGAGTAAGTGCCACAGTTTAACTATGCACTGCTTCAGGAAACCTTACTTCAAGTCCTTGGCGAACTATAGACTTAGCTGTTTCATGTGGGCAGGTCACTTCCTCTCACTCCTACACTTGTATCTGATGCTAGCCATCTTTGGAGTAGTCCCACTGAGATCATTAGAGCTGGGTGACTTAGGTCCATTTATTTCAATAGGCCCATGCTGAGTAGAAGTTAGATGGACACAACTCTTTTTCCCCATTTATGAAATGGGAACAATGGAGACACAGATCTTGGTCGGAAGAGTCTGGCTGGGTGGAGTGCTAACTTCCCAGCAGGTGGTTTGCTGTTATTTATATTTTATTTTGATATTTATTAAATTTGTATACTGCCCTCTACCTGTAAATCTCAGGATTGTTCACAATATAAAATAACAATATAAAAAACACAAAATACATAACAAAAACAAAGATAACCCGATTACCCCCCCTTCAATGACACATTTTAATAGGACATCAGATGTCAATCAGCCCAAGGCCTGGTTAAACAGGAATAATAATAATAATAATAATAATAATAATAATAATAATAATAATAATAATAATTTGTTGTTGTTGTTGATACCCCACCCATCCGGCTGGATTTCCCCTGTCATTCTGGGCAGCTCCCAACAGTATATTATTAATAATAATAATAAGAAAGCGACAAAACATCAAACATTAAAAACTTCCCAAAACAGGGCTGCCTTCAGAAATGTTTTGCCTGAGACCTAAAGCTGTATATTGAAGGCGCCAGCCAAAGCTCCCTGGGGAGAGCATTCCACAGACAGGGAGCCACTGCAGAAAAGGCCTGCCCTCGTGTTGCCACCCTCTGGACCTGAAGGTACATGAAGAAGAGCCTCAGAAGATGATCTCAGGATTCAGGTAGGGACAAAGCAGCAGGGAGGTCAGCATGGTGCAAGAGTTCCTGATTGGTTCTGCTGGTGTGTTTGCATCATGTTAAATCATGCCAAGAATGCCTCACCCCATCTCTTTTGGTAAGCAACAGTGACTCACCTGCTGGGAAACCAGCCTCAGAGTCTCCACCCCACCCAGCAAGCCGCTTCTGATCTCACACTGTTGTGATCAGGGTGATGATTATAAAGTGTGATGTATGTTAAAAGCATTGGAGAAATTGTTAATAAGCTCCAGTTATCTTCTGTTTGCACTCATCACTTAAGAGTCCATTGCTGTTAAATGATTTGCCCGTTGACTTGCAGGCAGGTCTTCCGTCATCTGTTCAAGTGCTACATTCTTCTTAGGATTGTCTGGCATTGTTGGTTTCTCCACCCCCGCATCTTTTATATTTGCAAGAACTGATATTTATAATTTACCACCTAGGGCTTTATAATTAATATTTGCGTGAAGCTCTAGGAGATGTCTTGCATGTGAAAACGTGCTATAAAAATAAAACTGTCTTGGTAGCAGTGGGGGGAGAGATTGTTTTCACAGTTTCCTCAAGCTGATGCCACTGTATCCGGGTGTCAAAATCACCTTGTAGAATTGCAGGGTAGATCAGTGAGAAGCTTGTTTGTCCAAAGTTTGCTTTTTCTTTGGGTGGCAGTGACCTCCAGCTTGGATACCATGTTTTGTTTCGTTTTTTACATGCATTTATCAAAGTGATTCCTCCCCACCCACCCACCCACCCACCCACCCCAAAATATTGACTCATAGTTTGGCCCCAGAAGTGGAATCTAGGAAGCTTACTGACACCAGACCAGACAATTGTCTGTTTATTTATATATAATATCATGCTTTACAGCCCCTAGAGACTCTCAAAGCAGCTTACAGATTCACAAATAGAGTACAGGAATAGAAATTACACGGTGTCCATTATGGGATGGATGGATCTGTCAATTTCAGTTCTCTCATATTCTCACCCTCCCCACACAAAACAATCTTAAATTCAATTTTCTAAATCATTTCTTTTAAAGACTCCTAAGGTTTGTCAGCATTTTTGTGTGAATTTCTGAATTTCTTTTCGCAAATCAATTTCCCTGTCTCTCCCATCTTTCTGCTGGAGCTTGATGCAATTAATGGCTGCGAGGGAAGAACCTGGCTGCTCCATATAGCCAGTGAGAGGATCTTCCCTCCTCTACTGCTTGCCCTTTCCATTGGAGCAGCTTTCCCTCTGTGGTAGGTGGGCTTCTTTCTTTAAGCAGAGGTGAGAGCGTCAGAGTTGGACAATATAAAAACATAAAACTAGACAGTAAAGCCACGAACTGTTAAAAGCAATTTAACACCCCCCCCCAAGCAGAAACAAATATCAGCCTTAACCTCCCTCACAGGATTGGTGTTGGTGTTGTGGATATTAATTGAGGAGGGGTGAGAACAATGTACACCACCATGGAGAGCCAGTGTGGTGTAGAGAGCCAGTGTGGTGTAGTGGTTAAGAGCAGTAGACTCATAATCTGGTGAACCGGGTTCACGTCCCCGCACCCCTACATGCAGCTGCTGGTGACCTTGGGCTAGTCACACTTCTTTGAAGTCTCTCAGCCTCACTCACCTCACAGAGTGTTTGTTGTGGGAGAGGAAGGGAAAGGAGACTGTTAACCGCTTTGAGACTCCTTCGGGTAGTGATAAAGCGGTATATCAAATCCAAACTCTTCTTCTTCTACCATAATTTCCTCAGAGAAAAAGGGTGGGATATAATTACAGGGCTTTTTTTCAGCCAGAACTCGTCAGAACTCAGTTCCAGCACCTCTCAAGTGGGCACCATTGTCATTCTATAAGGAGGTGTTCATGGTGATTTCCAGCACCTCTTTTCCTAGAAAAATTGCACTGGATACAAATGCAATAGATGAATAAGAAATAGTAGCACAGGTGCTGTCTGATGGATTAATTTGCCATGGACCAGGGTGTGCAGGTCTGTGGACTTAGCAGTTTACAAGCATGGAAGGGTCCCTCCCCACACCGTATACCTGTCGTCCTTGTGATTCTGCCTCAGTGTGCATGTGAGCGTATTATTTAATTCCATTATGTGCTGGAATCGTCTTAATGCCTTTCTGATTTGTTACTCTTCCTTTGTTTCTCCCCCTCACTTCTGCTTTGAACTCCACTCGCCTGCCCCCCCTTCCCATCTCCCGGCACGCTCTAATTATAAGGTAGCTCTTATGTAACTAATATGTACAGGTAATATTGTGATCATATGTAGAGAGAGCCATATGGTCCTCGGCAGTCACTTCCGATGCTGTTAAAGCCACCGAAGCGGATAAACTCCGTGTCCGTGCAGAAAGTAATTGCACAAAACTAATTTGTGTTTGCATACAGAACCGAAATTAACTATGTAAATAAGCAGAGCCATAGACTAAATATTATAGCGGGGTGGGAGGGATGGGGGAGGGCAACCAGAGGGAGAAACAACTTCATAACCGCCAAAGGTACTCGGGTGAAAATTGAAACATTTAATATTGTGCGGAAGAAGCTCATCATGCCGCAGACGGCTGTCAGGCTGTGTCAGGAAATAAATCCTCCCTAAACCTCCTTTCCTCACCTCTTTCTCAGATATGAGGCCTCTTTCTCTGAAGAGCCACATTATTCTAATGCTGTGTGTTTTGCTAGGAGAGATAGAGGCTTAACTCCAGTGTCATTAGCGGGAAGACTGTGTTGCCCTTAGAACAAGCTGAATAATAAGAACAGGCATAGGCAAACTCGGCCCTCCAAATGTTTTGAGACTACAATTCCCATCATCCCTGACCACTGGTCCTGTTAGCTAGGGATGATGGGAGTTGTAGTCCCAAAACATCTGGAGGGCCGAGTTGGCCCACGCCTGAATAAGAACATAAGGCGAGTCTTCCTGGATTAAGCCAATGGTTCATCCAGCCCAGCATCCTATTCTCACCCGTTGGGTGGTTCAAATATGGCTCACACCAAATGTGTATCTGATGAAGTGTGCATGCACACGAAAGCTCATACCAAAATAAAAACTTAGTTGGTCTTTAAGGTGCTACTGAAGGATTTTTTTTATTTTGTTTCGACTCAGACCAACACGGCTACCTAAGTGTAACCAAATAGTGTCTCATTAACCAGCCATTATTATTACCGGACAGGGTTTAAAGAAAATATACACTATCTTAGCTGTTTGTCTCCTAATCCAATCTCCTTCTGCCACCCCAGCACCCCACCATCTCTCATCAAAACACAGTCCTTGAAAACACTTACTCATCCCATTTTTCGCTGTATGTATCAGAATCCTCCTTGCACCTCCTTGTATTTGGAGCTTTCACCCCTCCAGTCGATAGGTTCCTTCTAAACTGGTTCTTACCAGTTTTGTGGTAAAGTTGCATTTTTTGTATATGTGGCATTGGCTTAACTGATAACAAGTGTAACTGAAATGGCCCATCAAGATCCTTCCCCAAGGCACCCCAATTTGCCTCACAGTTTGGGATGCACACAAACTTGTACCCCCACCTGCCTGCCACTTGCTTACCCCCTTTGCCTCCATTTCATCCTAAATTAGCCCAGAGTTTACCTTTGTGAAGATATCCATAAAACACTTACCATGTTCACAGATGGAGGAGCCTCACGAAAGTGCAGCCATTATTGTGATTATTAATTATATCCATGAAATGAAGCAGCAGATTTCATCTCTTTTAGGTGGAAAAAAGAAAAAAAACACCAGAGTTTTTAAGAAGACTAACATAACCATAATTGATGTTTGCGGGAAACAGATGGGGAATGAGAGGGGAGGATGGTTCAAGGATAAGACTTTTTTTCTTTTGAGGCTTTATGGAATCAGACTAAGAAAGATACATTAATTGATGAAATAGATGCAGGGGTAAAGGAACAGATGGGGCCCATATAGCCAGAAATTGCATTTCTTTTTGTGCATTTTTACAACTTGCACTTCAGAAGAACATCACAAGGGCCTGCCTAATTCACAAAGGCACATCAGCACAGTTTTTTATCGGTAAGAACCCCCAACATGACTGATCCAAAGTACTTTGCCCCTGGTTAGACAGATCATGCCATCTAATCAGTTTAGGATGTCAGCTTTGGCTTTGGAGTATCTGAGCATAAGGATTTGGGCCTAATGATGGCTGGCTATTTCTCTCCAGGCAGATAGTGCTGTGCTAATAGATGAAGATGTTGAGCTGTTCCAAAAAGCCTCCCAATTTCAGCTTTTTGAGCATAATGTTAGTTTGAAAGGACAATGTTGTTCCCCAAAAACTCTTCAGTGACGGAGAAAAGTCGCTTTTTATGATGGAAGCAGACATTGCTTCCTCTCACTGCTGCAACTTCAGCACCACCTCCATCCTTTCTAGATGGAATTGGCTGTTCCTGCTGCCTGCATTGCTCAGGCGAGTGATCTCAGCTCGTGTACTGTAGTGAACATGATGAGGAATCATAGAATGGTAGAGTTGGAAGGGACCCCAAGGGTCCTCTAGCCCAATTCCCTGCAATGCAGGAATCTCAACCAGATCATACATGATGGTTGACCATCTAACCTCTGCTTTAAAACATCCAAGGAAAGAGAGTCGACCACCTCTCATGGGAGTCCATTCCACTGTTGGAAAGCTCTCACTGCTGGAAAGTTCTTCCTGATGTTTACTCGGAATCTCCTTTCTTATAGCTTGAATCCATTGGTTCAGGTCCTAGCCTCCATAGCAAGAGAAAACAAGTTTACACTATCTTCCATATGGCAGTGAGATGGCACAGGACCTCCTTTGTGGAGACATCATGCCTAGGAAGTATGGACCTGAAGCAGTTTGGCAGCAGAGGATACACACAAACACACACACACACACACACACACACACACACACACACACCAGGATGAAGAAAGTGACTCTTCCCTTCTGCTTTTGTTTCTGCGTACATCACACCATCCATTCATTGTTTGTGAGGCTTAGCAAATAAGTAACCCACTCTGCCCTTGTATGTTTCTCTCCTGGCTAGTCCGCCACCCTATATATCTTTTTTTTTTCCCTCCCTGAGCCACTGTGGTGTAATATGTTAACAGAAAGGTCTGCTTGATGTTTCATTTCCAGGATAAATGGTTTGCTCAAATGGGTAATCCTTCAGGCTTCCTTTCCTTCTACGATGCATCACTGAAGAAGTTAATAATAAGAGTTTGGAATGGCAATTTTAGGGATGCTTCAACCTCCTCTGCCTTAATAGACTGTTCCTTGTGACCATGTAAAAGCTTGCCCATGTGGTTTTCTGGTTAATGAGTGCATCGTTTATTTCTTTATGGTGTACCACCAAGATGCTTTGCTTGTGTGCAGACTTGCACGAGTGACCATAGGGCTGGCTTAACCCAAAAGTTGAGTACAGTGGTACCTCAGGTTACCGTTAGTACTTAATTGGTTCCGGGGTGCCACTCGCACCCCAAAAAGTACTTAACCTGAGTGGTGATAGCGCCCGTAGCACCGACAGAGTGCTTCTGCGCATGCACACGCGGTGGAACCCAGATGGAAACACTTCCAGGTCCGCCATGTACTTAACCTGAAAGTATGCAACCTGAAGCGTACTTAACCCGAGGTATGACTGTATGTGGCAGAACAGCAATGTCAAATCATGTTCTGGGAAATCATGGGGTTCCAGAATGAACAGGTCCTTTATTGATTGATCGCATTTTTATACTACACTCTTCAACAAAAAGGGTTGCGTGTTAAAGCCCCCAAGCCATCCCCATGAGAATAAAGAACACAAGGACACACAATTTTAGGTTAATGTTAATGGGCAAAATTTAGGCCACAACTTTATTGGTTACAGAATGTGAGCAGTATTGGCTTAGGCATTGGCATCAACACACTATATCTGACTCCTGCCCACCTTGCAGGGAGTCTGGTAAGGGTAAACCACCTGTAGGGGGAGCCCCACTGATGTGGATCGACTTGAGCATCCCCTGGGTTCCCGCTGGGGTCGTGGCATGGCCCTAGCCCCTCCCCGAGCTTCAGACAAAATCCATACCCTTGGATTCCTTTAACGGAATACCCTTAAGCATGGAGGGACAGGTGATGGCCATACCTCCCCTCCCACACATTGCTATTCCAATACCTAACTGCCACATGAGCCCAAAGAGAAAAGGAAAGGAAGAGGGAAATCAAAAACTTAGGTACCAGTTTCTAAACAGTGGCTCCAATAATGACCAGCTGGCACAGTTCAGGGGCAGGAGGTGCCTGATGGACCTCCAGCAAATGTGACGGATTGAGTCTTGCTTCCACCTCTTCCAGTTTGACGTAAGAGCTATATCCATTGCCCTGCCCATTTTTGCCTTCGGCTCTGCCCACCACTGCTCCCATGAATCCTGGAAGATCCTCCACAAAGAAATACAGCCCTCAGGCTGAAAATGTTTCTTTGCCTTTGTGGTGTAGTGGTTAAGAGCGGTGGACTCGTAATCTGGTGAACTGGGTTCGTGCCCCTGCTCCTCCACATGCAGCTGCTGGGTGACCTTAGGCTACTCACGCTTCTCTGAAGTCTCTCAGCCTCACTCACCTCACAGAGTGTTTGTTGTGGGGGAGGAAGGGAAAGGAGATTGTTAGCCACTTTGAGACTCCTTAAGGGGAGTGATAAAGCAGGGTATCAAATCCGAACGCTTCTTCTCCTTGCCTTTTGTGCTGAGAACTGGCTTAAGGCAGCTAAGGAAGCAGGTCCTCTCACTTGTGATCTAACACAGGCAAGTGAGTGCTTGCCTCTTTCTGGTTTTGTGTATCAGGGAGAGAAAATGCCAGCCAGGGGGACACAATGTGGCACATGGGTCAGGCAGCTGTGGTGCCCCGAAGTATGCCATGGCAAATAGATTCAGGAGGTATTTTGAAATACAGAAGGAGGGCTTTGCTTGTCATTGAAATCTGGCCTGCAGACACCCCCCCCCAATAGGAGCCATCTCCTAGGTGCAAAGGAGTCTTTGTCCCTCACAAAAATATATATATATTTGAGGGGGCACCCAATGTTGATGGGCATTGCCATTCAAATGGTGTGTGTGCACAGCATCATGTGATCAATTATGCAAGTAGGGCTTTACCTGTCCACCCTATTTTATTCAAGTTGGCACTCCTGTCCCTACAAATATATGTCTAGGATTTTCCATCCGTTATTGAACCTTCATCTTTGAGCTCCAGTGTCAACTTTCTGGACTTTTCGGCTTCTGCAGCTGTGGTTGACTTTCTCTCTACTTCTGCTTCTGATTGAATGTCTTGGAAACAGTAATCAGGAGAAGGGGGAGGAATGGAAGCCGAGTGGGCGATGAACCTCCTGCTTGATAGACACATCCCAAAATGTAGCTCCCGGCAGGCTTTAGAATCTAAAATCACTTCAAATGCATTCTGAATTACCATGAGCATATTTAGACAGAACTATATTTCATCTCAGGGCATTAATGTACTGACTCCCGGTTTGGTGTGTGTGTTTTTTGTGGGTTTTTTTTTTTGCTTCCTCTACAAACATTTCCTGCCACACAAAGAAGGGTAATCAGAAAACCCGATGTCTAAAAGGTTGTTTTGCAAGTGGGAAACAGCAAGAGAGCCTGAAATTTAGAATGTTATAGTAGACCACAGGGAGGTGGAAAATGCAAGATTTTGTTCATGGGCAAAAAGAACTGTAGGAATGACGAGCCAGTTCAAATGTTGAGGTACCACTGAATTTCACTTAAACTGAGATAATATGGCAGGGTTTGAGGGAGTGCAGAGAAGTCAGGCTGTGTTTGGTCAGGATTGGGGGGGGGATTTGTGATATGTTCATGTAAATTTACATAGAAACATGGGGGGCTGCTGTATACCCAGTCAAACCATTGGTCCACCTAGCTTGGTGTTGTTTACAACGTCATCAGTTCTCCAGGATTACAGGGTAGGTTTCTCTCCACTCCTACCTGGAGATGCTGGGGATTGAACCTGGGGCTCTCTGCATGCAAACTAAGTTCTCTACCACTGAGCTACAGCCCTTGCCTGTATTTGCAGTTCCCAAACCAAGACATGAACCAAAACATGGGTATCCATGGGTATCATGTCACCAAGTTTTGTGATGCAGTTTTTCAAAACTAAGAAGTGTATAACTAGAGTTGGTCTCTAAGGTGCTACTGGGCATTTTTTGTTTATTTATTTTGACTGTGTCAGACCACCACGGCTACCTACCTGAATTAAGAAGTGTATATTAGAAAAAAGTGTGCAGAAAATATTTATCCATTGGAAAAAATAACAACATTACATTTCCAGAAAGGGCCTTCAAAAATGCACCGATGTGGCAAATTTAATGCAATGCTTAATCTGTTTGGAGAACATTTTGTACATGTATGTATTTTCATGGTTTCATTTGCTTATTAGAGTTCATGTCCACCCTTGGCAATAAGGTCCCAGTGTTGATTAGGACAATAAGATATGCAATGATAAAACAAGGAGAAGGTAAAATAAATAAAAATTCAAAACAGTTCCATTTATAGGACAATTTGAACCAAAACAGTTAAAAATAAGAATAAAACTGATGCAGAATTCAGTTCATCAGAACTTAAAAGGGGGGGTGAGAAAGTAGGAGAAACTGAACTTGAAAAGTATGTGCATTCCCAGGATTTTTAAGGAAAGTCAAAAGAATTTAGAGAAGATTAGAGAAATATGTGTGTTTGCACTTTGCAGTCACTTCCTGGGACCCACCAAAAACATTAGGACAGGTTTGTTAGATCAGCTACATGCTGTTGGTGTTGCTCCCCCCCCCAGCTTTAACACCCTTTTGAAATTCTGAGGAAGTACCTCTCCATTCAATGGGCTATGCACATAAGACCTTAAATGTGAGTTGCCAAGAAATTTCACATTGAATAATTTGGAGGTCCCTGCTCGGGAGAAGCATTATCTGATTGCAGGGACCACAGGGAGAATTCCTGTGAGATTAGCAACATTTCTCAAAGTTTATACATCTCCTTAGGATGCCATCTGAATTGTACGTTAATCTCAGAATGCATACAGAAGCACACTGGCTCAAAAGCTCTAAATTTAACATGAATTGTACTTGATGTAAAGTTCTCTGCATTCTGGGTTACCTCAGTATGGGATCAATGCTTCAGTGATTAACAGTATCTGATATGTTTTGGTGTTAGTTCAATAGACATCAAATCCTAGGCCTGCAGAGCACAACTGAATCAGGTTGAATGAGGTACAATCCCTGAGGGGGTAGAAGAGTTTGGATTTGGATTTGATATCCCGCTTTATCACTACCCGAAGGAGTCTCAAAGCGGCTAACATTCTCCTTTCCCTTCCTCCCCCACAACAAACACTCTGTGAGGTGAGTGGGGCTGAGAGACTTCAGAGAAGTGTGACTAGCCCAAGGTCACCCAGCAGATGCATGTGGAGGAGCGGAGACGCGAACCCAGTTCACCAGATTACGAGTCTACCGCTCTTAACCACTACACCACACTGGCTCTGGTAGAAGGGGCTGTGTAATTTTAATTTGCCTCCCCCCCCCCGAATCCAAAACTGGACTTGTATCTTGTACTTTTGGGTAGTCACAGTCGCCAAAATGACCACCACAAGAGCACCCAAGATGTGCTCTGAGCAGCTATTGGACTTAAGCAATTTATTGCTGTGGGGCTAGTAATTGCTTCCACTGTGTATAATGATGTGACCATCTACTTTGAATAATGGGTGAGCCTTTTATATGACTCTGATTAATGACTTATACAAAGAATAGAAATAGAATGTAGGCTGTCAGGTGTCCCCCGTGAGTTTGCAAAACTAAGCAGTGTTCCTCTCTCCCCTCCTGGATTTTAAAGAGGGGTTGGATGGTCATCTGTCATGTATGATCTAGTTGAGATTCCTGTATTGTGGGGGATTGGACTAGATGACCCTTGGGATCCCTTCCAACTCTACAGTTCTATGATTCATCAAGATCAAAGTTTGCATCCTCCCCCATTATGCTGCACAGAGATTATCTGCTAAAATAGCTTCCCTTACTTATTGCAAAGCTAAGAGATTGTGAAGCAATGCCCCCTTCGGGGAGGAGAAAATGGCCATTGCTTATTTACATATGTCAAATCATTTCAGTGCAAGCACATTTTAAATTAGCATTTGAATAGCACCAAGTTTGAGTGGAACAGTGAACATCTGATTTAAATCAGGCCACATGATAACGCTAGTTCAGACCTCTTCCCTTGTAAGGCTCGTCCCACATAGGAAATCTAGTCTGTATCAGCTCTGAGTAACTTAAGCAGCTCCTGCTATTTTAAAAGTATTGTTATGAGTTTGTGGGTGCTAGACCTCTCTAAATTGCTGGATCCAGTAAGTGTTAGAATTTAATCAAGGCTTCAAATGCTAAAAGGTGTGCCACACTTCTAATCCCTCGACCCAGCAAGTGTTAAGAGCTAATTAAGCCAGGCTAGCTTCCTGTATTGAAGTGATCACCTGAAATAATGGGGCTGGTAGGTTTATAGAATCATATAATTGGAAGCGGCCACAAGAGTCACCTAATGGTCTCCTTGCAAGGCAGGAATATTTTGCCCAACATGGGGCTCAAACCCACAACCTTGAGATTAAGAATTTGTGCTCTACCGACTGAGCTGTCGTTAGATGAAACATCCAAGGAATTTAGGGGGAAGTCAAATGTTTTTGAGTGATGTCAAACTAATCTGGGTGGTTTCACACTGGGTGAATGACAACCGCGGTGTTAATAGATATCCCAAACAAAGGAGCACTCGTGCTTAACAAATGGTCTTTAATAAAACAATTTTTTCTCTTTGCATCCTTCTCGTCACCTTAGATGATTGCTTGGAAACCCGAGTGGTTGGATAAGATTATTGAAGTGTTTAGGCATCTATTTTTGGCACAAATTAAATTATTCTTTCCATGTTATTTATGAGACCGTTTGGAGATAATGGTGCTTAAAGAGATGCATTATGTTTAAGGGGGTTTCAATACAATTATGTTTTGGTCTCTCTTGAAGTCAAACTCAAGATGTGCATGGCTCCATGGTGGCAGATGCTGATTCTGGAAAGGATGTTAAGAAGAGGGAGGGTGTGTGATGTTTTAATTTGCATAGATTATGTGGTGATAGTTTGGAAGAACTTGCAGTGGAAATCATGTCATGGGAGAAAGAGGGACGATTTACAGCTCAGTGGTAGAGCACTTGCTTTGTGTGCAGAAGGTCTCGCAGCCAATCCCCAGCATCTCTAGGCACGACTGGGAATGTCTGTTGTCTGAGATCCTGGAGAAGCCACTGCCAGTCACTGTAGACAATACTGGGCCAATGGACTGTTGTTCTGACTTGGTATAAGGCAACTTCCTATGTTGGTGCATAACAAACCATAGGGCTTTTTGGCCTTAGGCAGAAGGGAGGGTGTTACTCCTACTCTGCACCTTCTCTTTTATGGATTCCTGGCAAACCCACAGAGGCTGTTTCTCTGGGTTCCTCTATTTGCGTGTGCAGACCTTTTAACCACCCCCAAATAAATTCAGATAAGACTTAAATTTTTGGTTTGGTTATTGGCAGAATTTAGGCCACAACTTTATTGATTGCAATCAAGTGAGTGGTTGCATAGGTTCTGGTTCGACTAGCTCCCTGCACTCTGGCAGGTAGCACTGACCCAAGGCAAACCATAGGTCAGCCTTGGGTGAACACTCGGCAAAGTGGAAAGAGGGGTCAAGCCAGCCCAACAGCCAGATGCCCCCCTTGGACTCTGGCTCAGGGCACAACCCCTCTCAGGGAAGACCAACCAAGAGTCCCAGGATTCCTTTAACAGAATACCCATCGCATAGGGATGGCCAGACCGCTCTGCCACCCCTATCACCTGAACCAGAGCCTATCTGCAACCTTACAAGTTGTGACAATTTGCTACGCGGCAGGCGAAACCCAAATGACAGCCAAGTGGGGGAAATTCCTGCCGTGCCCCTGTCCCAACGACAGACAACACATGATGGCATAGCAAGGTCATGCGTGCAATCCCTAAATATAGGGAGAGGTAGGCGGGTGTTCTGATGCACTGGCCCCAAAAAGGAAGCTCAGGTGCATGGGCTTAAATAGAGGTCCCTCGATAGAATTTAGCTGGCATCCCATTGGTCTGATTGCACCAAGCATCGAGGGACCTCCAACAGGGTGTTGTGACCATCCAAACGTTCCCACCCACAACACAGGATTTGGTTGCCAGGCCACACCGCGACATGTGCCCTCTTGTTAAGGAGGACCCAATTTCACACAAGGCTCTTCACTTGTATACTTCTTTCATGCCTCTGCTTTCTTGCTTATGAGTAAATACCCTCCAACCCTAAACGGCCTCAGACCAGTATACCTGAAGGACCGTCTCCACCCTGCTCGTTCAGCCCAGACACTGAGGTCCAGCACAGAGGGCCTTCTGGCGGTTCCCTCACTGTGAGAAGCCAAGTTACAGGGAACCAGGCAGAGGGCCTTCTTGGTAGTGACACCTGCCCTGTGGAATGCCCTCCCATCAGATGTCAAGGAAATAAACAACTGTCTGACTTTTAGAAGACATCTGAAGGCAGCCCTGTTTAGGAAAGTTTTTAATGTTTGGTGTTTTATTGTGTTCTTAATATCCTGTTGGAAGCCACCCAGAGTGGCTGGGGAGGCCTGGCCAGATGGGCAGGGTTTAAGTAATAAGTAAATATAAACAACAACAACAACAACAACAACAACAACAACAACAACAACAACATTTCTCAGATGAAAATAGGGACATTTCTCACTCTCCACCAATTGACCCTCCTTGGCCCCCGATTTTTGCCCCACCCCCTGCCCTGCAGAACATTTCCTATCTGAAGAAGTGTGACTTCCACCAGCAACAGGACACAGCACACATGCCCTCCACCGTCCTGAGAAAACCCCTTAATCCTGATTTTATTTTGTTTTGTTCTTTGGTAGATTTGCAAAAAGAAAAAGACACACCAATAAATACATTTTAGAAAGGGGCAAGATAAGATGTGGGTGCGCAAAGCATGTTGTGCTTTGTTTTTGTTTTTTAAGGAAAACCAAGACTCCTTGAGCTCCACTCTGCCCCCTCTTTCTTCCTGCCTAGGGAGACCCTGCCCTTTGCTTGCCCATCAGATACGTCATGTCATGTGAGGCTGCTTCTTGGCAGTGGCAGACTCTCCTCCACTCTGCCTGCTTTTCAGCAGCCTCCACGAGCTGCCCAAGGGAGGAGGCCAGCAGCAGAGGTCACGGAAAGACAACGGGATGTTTCCTCACAGCTGCCACTTGGAACAAGCACCAGCTCATCCTCCTTCCCGAGGTCAGCAGCATCAGCGCTGGCAGTGGAAATAGGGACCTTCCAGGATCAAATCAGAAGCCAGAGTGGATTTCGTAATTTCGGGACTGTCCCTGGAAAGCAGGGACCCTTAAAGGGTATGTAGAATAGAGTAGAGTATTAGGCTCTTACACCAGAGCATTCTTTGGCTTATAAATAACAGTCCTCTCTTAAGTTCAAGAAAACCAGCCAATGAAAGAAGCCAACTGCCCCTGTCTCCAGGGCAAGGCTGCTGATTCCTCTGTGGCTGTTCTTGTGCTTTGGCCCTCTGCCTTTTCCTCACGCCCTTCTTTGACATGGGAGGCACCTGAAAGGTTTCAACAAGGTGAGCGATAACCCTTGCACCTCCATGCATTATTTGTTGCCCATTGTGGAACCATTATCTAGTTGTTGTTGTTACAAAACTATCTATATCTATCTATCTATCTATCTATCTATCATCTATCTATCTATCTATCTATCTATATACACATACATACACACATATATACACATGCACTGTTGGGTTGTTGTTTTTATTTTGATTATATGTTTTGTGGCTTTATATTTTGATTTTATTTTGTGAACTACTCTGAGACCTCCGGGCATAGGGTGGTATATAAATTCAATACATTATCATTATTGCAGTGGAACTTAGGTTCTCGAACATAATCCGTTCGACTTCCGAAATGTTCAAAAACCAAGGCACAGCTTCTGATTGGCGCAGGCACCCCAGAAACAATAGCTGACAGCCGCATTGGACGTTCAGGTTCCAAAAAAACATTTGAAAACCAGAACACTTACTTCTGGGTTTTCAGCATTCAGAAGCTGAAATGTTCGAGTACCAAGGCATTCGAGAACCAAGAATGAATGAATTTATTAATAGGGTCACAGACCAGCATCAGCACGCACAATATCACGAATCATAAAACATATCAAAAATATACAGGACAGTATGAATATAACAAGGATTTGAGTATAAAAATTAAAATTAATTGTTGGCGTACCCTCTGTAGTTAGCATTTGTATCATTTGTATCAAAAATACAAAGGACAGTATGAATATAACAAGGATTTGAATATAAAAATTAAAATTAATTGTTAGCGTACCCCCTGTAGTTAGCATTTAGGGGTTTGATCATTATGGGATACCACTTGCTTTCTGCGATTGATTGCAGACACACAGAATTTGGCTACATTTAATGTAGTCTTGGGGTTCTTGTCCTCTAGCAGTAGTTTTAAACTATGGTGTTCAGATTCTTTCATGGCCTTTTGCAGGACAGGAGAACCAAGATTCCACTGTATTATTATTATTGTTATTATTATTATTTTTAAAAAACCCAGCAGGTTATACTTCAACAGCGTTTCTCTCATTTGGTGGGGCATTTCCACACACACCCCTCTTTATGACTTGCTGTATGTTGATTCGCAAACCACTTTTCAATCCAAAAAGGTCCCCAAGGCAGCTTATGTCAAATAATAAAATGCATTGAAATTGATCCTCTTTCCATCCCTTCCAACATAGTATTGGTCTGGGAGATTTGTGTGAATAGTTTTCTTTTCATCCTTGGCCGCTAGGGAGCTGCCAATGTCTCACAACTATATATTGCATGTAGGCAGGACAGCCCACAAATGTTCTTGTGTGCCCTGTCTTTTGTGGACTTAGCAGCCAAACCCAGGCATCTCTGGAACTCAGTTCTCACATCATATTCTTTATTTTTTATTCATCCTAACGTGTGAGACTATTCCTCTCTCTACACACCATTTTGTGTGTATAGCTTCAGTGAGAAATCAGGGGTTTAATTCATATGAATTACTTCCGGGACCGGTAATTGAAGTTTTCTTGCATAGTGTGAAGTATTATTGTGATAAAATGTGTCTGGGAGTAACAAAATGGGATTCATTGCAAGAACCGGGGTTATAAAACAGAAGGAAAATGAGATAAAGGGACCTGTCACCTCCCACAGCATGGTGGCAAAGAGAGAAGGAAGGCAAGGCAGAGAATGAGGGGGAGACATTTTTAACCATAAGTGTTCAGGGAATGGGATACAGTCCATTCAACTTTGTTCTTCTCCTCTCTTGCTCTCTCTTTCCTGCATCATTCACCCGAGACACAGTGTTTATATGTTTGGAAGGAATTTTAATGTCCAACCTCTACACTAATGTGATTGACTTGAATTGTGTGATACCATAATGCCGTTACACAAATCTATGGTGTGATCACATTTGGGATACAGTGTACAGTTCTGGTCACCTCACCTCACAAAAGATATGGTAGAATTTGGAAGTGCTTCAGGAAAGGGCAACCAAGTAGATCAAGGGGATTGAGTGTTTCCCCATGAAGAAAAGTTTCAGTTTTGGGGGACTTTTTGGTTTGGGGAAAACAAAAGGCAACATGACACATGTTTGTAAAACAATGCACAGCATAAAATACTTCAGCCTAGGTGAAAAGCACCCATGAACTTTAATAATGCTTGTCTAGATGAATAGAGGGGTGTATGTGAGTGCCTATGACACAGAGGTACTGTGTACTGTACTAGTCTACTGTACAAAGCGTAAAAATGTGCATTTATTGATGCACCCACTTTTGCTTCTAGCCCACCCGCCACTGCCAAGTGCCCCCCCCGAACATTTCCCAGGAGGGAATGCAGACCTCAGGCCAAAAATGGTTCCTAACCCTACGTTAGAACATAGTACAGTGGTACCTCAGGTTAAGTACTTAATTGGTTCTGGAAGTCCGTACTTAACCTGAAGCATACTTAACCTGAAGCTAACTTTCCCATTGAAAGTAATGGAAAGTGGATCAATCCATTCCAGATGGGTCCGCAGAGTACTTAAATTGAAAGTACTCAACCTGAAGCGTATTTAACCCGAAGTATGACTGTAATTGGTTCTGGAGGTCCGTACTTAACCTGAAGTGAACTTTCCAATTGAAAGCATTCCAGACGTGTCACGGAGTACTTAAATTGAAAGTACTGTACCTGAAGCTTACTTAACCTGAGGTATGACTGTAATGGCATGTTTATGTTTGTGGTATTTGTATGCTGCTCCCTAAACATATACTTTCTGGGTGGCTTGCAGCTTTGTTTAGTGAAAAGTAATTGATTGCCTAGGAACATAAGACAAGCCGGCTGAGTCAGGCCAATGGCCCATCAAGTCCAGCATCCTGCTCTCACAGTGGCCAAGCAGATGCTGATGGGAATTTTTTAAGCAGGGTTTGAGCACAAGAGTTTTCTCCCCTCCTGTGGTTTCCAGCAAGTGGTATTCAGAAACAATGCAGCCTCTGATCATGGAGGAAGAACATAGACTTCATCGCTAGTAGCCATCAATAGCCACCTCCTATTTGTCTAATTCAGGGTTTCCCAAACTTGGGTCCCCAGCTGTTTTAGGATTACAGTTCCCATCATCCCTGACCACTTGTCCTGCTAGCTTAGGGGCAATGAGAGTTGAAGTCCAACAACAGCTAGAGACCTAAATTTGGGGAACCCTGGTGATCGCCTGTTTAAGCTGTCCAGGTTGGTGGTCATCACTGCCTTCCGTGAAGGGGAGTTCCATAGTTTAACTGTGCTGCATGAAGAAGTACTTTCTTTTATCTGTTCTGAATCCTCAAACAGAATTATATTATTATAATATATGTAAAAATGATAGCAGGCAAGGAGATTGTCACAGGCTGGTGATCAAATACAGAGGACCAACTGGCTGCATCTCAAATCTGATTTCGGATGTTCAGGTGGCATCTGGCTTCAGAATCGAGAGACTGTCAGGAGGAAGGGCAGGGAGGCAGCAAATGTGTTGCATTGTTAATTTTTGCCTTCCTCCCATATGCCCTGAGCAATCATGCCAGAAAGGAGGACAGACCTTATCTCTCCACTTACTTGCATGTGGTTGCATCAAGGCTGCAAGATAGACTGTTCCTTCAGAGATTTAACAGAACAATTTGTTTTTCCTTCTGCTGAGACATCCTGAGCCTCCAAGTTTAAGGTGGAACCCCTTCCTATTACCCAGGAATAAGCACAGGGAGGTTGGGGGAGAGGGGAAAGCTACATCCAAGGTAGTCAGCTTTGGGATGGTGATGATGATGATGATGATAGGCTTGCAGACTCTGTAAAATTTGTATAGACACTTGGAGAGTCAGTGGTGTTTCATATGGTGACCTTGGCAATTATCAGCACTGCTGGAGATCTTTATTGCTACCTTCCTTCATGCTTGAGGTCAATTTTTACTGATGTTAATGGGATACATTTTTTGATGACCTCATTGGTCTGGGAGCTGGGAGCCAGTGCTGTGTAGGGAGGGACAAGTCTGTCAGTTTTGGTTTCTCACCATTTCTCAGTTTTCCAATCTGAAGTTCACTTCTCCATAGTTCCACATCAGTTTACAAAGTCTTTTTTTTAAAAAAAAAAAAGTCATGGAAATATGTCGGCAATTTAGTGCACATTTCTCCTAATATAGATGTTTTCTAGCACGTAACTTTGCCTAATAATTGCAAAGCAATTTCCCTTAATATAATTCATGTTTGTATTATTTCTATTTATTTCAATGCAAACAAAATTAACAAAATGTATGCACCACTTTATTGCAGTAAAACCTCTAAGTGGTTTGCAAGAAATATTGAAATTACCAATAAAAACATTTTAAAACAATTTAAAAAAACTTTTTTCCAAACAATTAAAATTAACAGTAAAGTGGATTAAAACACATCAGTGTCTACATGTCTGCATAGGCTTGCCTAAACAGATACATTTTAAGCTCTCACCAAAAAAGTGTGCAGTAAAGGTCCCTGCCTGATTTCAATAGGCAGGGCGTTCCAAAGTGTGGGTGCTCCCACACTGAAAGATCAGTTTCTAACAACTGTGGAATGAGTATTATTTGTCACCTGTAGGACTGCTGATTCTGCAGACTGAAGTGGTCAATATGTTTTCATTAAAATATGCATTTTGATATTCGCTTTGCCTTGCTGTATGCATTTGTGAATCAAGAGTGTATCTCCATGCTGTGTTCTCTTCTGTATTTTGATATCAGCTGCATTATTTTACTGTAAGATGCTTTGTACCTTTTTTTTGGGGGGGGGTAGCAACCTAATAGATGATAGGTAGATAGAGAGATAGAGAGATAGATAGATGCCATGAAGTTGATTGGGTAAAAAAGGAAAGAAGCCCAAACTGTAGAGCTGCCATTTACAGGAACTTCTTATGGAGTCCTGCTGAAGAAGAGGGTGGGCAGTGGAAAGAGTGGGGAGAAAAATTAATTCTGCTGGAGTGGCTCTCCAGTGAAAGAGGAGGTGGAGGAAACAACTTCTTAAAAAGCAAGTGGAATGTCCCCTCCTAGCCTGCAAAACTTGGAGTGAACAACCAATTGACTCCTCCGCTCAGAAGCTTATTTCTTGCCCTTCAGCCCTCCCTGCCTCTTCTCTCTTCCAAAATGTTATTATCTATCACTCTTCTGGCATGAAAAGGGCTAGGAGCTTCTCTCCATTCCTCTCGTACCACTGATAAGCATGACAGGACATGGGGAACCAGGGATGGGATTCATATTTCCAAGTGTTTGAAATGCCATTTACATGTTGCCAGGTGCTGTGAATTTTGATTAGCTCTGGCAGGGACGTTGCTGAGCAGGGGGCTGGGGTGGAGGAAAAGGAAAGAGCCTTGTGTATTGTTGCCTTCATATCTGATGCAAATCAAACAAAAGGGCATGTTTTGAACCCTTTGCTCCTTAAGATCTGGCCAAGGAAGAAGGAGAAGGAGATGAAGGAACAAAGGCAACAATAAGCCGCTGGTCCTGATTAGGACTCCCAGCACGGCAGCAGTGGGGGAAATCTCAAAGCTGTGTAGTATCCACAAGGGATGGGGGAGGAATTAAAGGGAAATTTGTCATTCTGAGCATTTTCTTTCCCTTTCATTAGACTTCTGTGAGATGGTTCAAGTAGCCTTCTTTAAGCCAGATGGGTGTTCCTTTGTAGGAGCCAGTGGGTTTTATGAGGTTGCTTTTTGTTCTTGCAAACGCTGTTTCCTTGCTCTATTTCCCAACTTCCTTCTACAGGAATAACCAGATTTTTGTTCCCACACACATGCCGGAAAGGGAATCATCCTGGCCAGCACATTGTGTTTCTTCCCCATCGATCAAGATCCAGGCTGCATACACAATTCATTTAAAACACATTGCTTCCCCCGAAAATAATCCTGGGAACTGTAGTTTGCACCTCATACAGCTACATATCCCAGCACCATTAACAAACTGCACTTCCCAGGATTCATCGGGGGAAGTAATCTGCTTCAAATATGTATGCAGCCCTGGCCTGGATTTCTGACTCCCAAAGCATCCCATTTACATGAAAAATTGTAAATGCAGTTATAGCTAATTTGCCCTCCGATGCTACAACAATCTGTGATTCCCCACACTCAGAGCAAAAGAGCGGTGGGAGAGAGCTTCTTTGTTTGCTGCTAGAGATAGATGCTGCCAACAAATGGCATATTTGAATATATGTTTTTGAGATCACTGAGGAGGAAAGAAGTCACCTGACATGGACGATGTTTCACAGCCAACTCACACCACCTCCCCAGCTACAAATGAGAATAGCTTTTGAATGGGGAGCAACAGCTTTTGAATGGGGAGCAACAGTGCAGTTTCCAGACACCCTGTGCAACAATGGACACATCACAGCAACTTAAGAACTTTGTAATAATTCCCATTAGCGAGACAATTATATACCAGCACGTAAGGGTCCCAAACACAGGGTGCCCGGCAGCATCCAAGAAGGCAGAAACAGCCGTGGAAATCAATGGGAAGGTTTTAAGTTCCTGAAGCATCACATTACCTAGGAGGAAGCATCACTTTGATGGGGACAGCTGCCTCTGCATTTCAATGAATGATGCCACTGTATGGCAACACGTTTTGTTTGGGCCTCATTTTGGGTACACCTGAAACGGCACGCTTGGGAGTTTACGTCGGAATTACATTGCTCTGCCGCCTTGCGGGATGTGAATCTTTGTCAGCGGAGAGGCTGGTGCCCTGCGCTCATCGAGGTGCCTGTCAGGTACTGGGTACGTGAGGCTGTCTGTGCAAAACAGTCGGCATCCGGCATCCACCCTGACAACACAGACCGGGCTGATTGACAGTGACAGCTTCCCCGGTGCACCATTAGCTGCAGCGCTGCCAGGCGGCCTGTGCTGACTTGATCTCTGTGTTTGCCATCTCTGCCGCATGGAAGGCAGCGGGGTTGTTTTAGAGGTGTTCACACTCCGTACCGATGCTGGGCTAATTACTGGCAACTGGTTCACCAGACGGGTCTTCAAGGCTCCCAAGATAATGGCAAGAGAGGCAGGGACTTTCCGAATGTCCTTTTCTTATTTAAAGGGGGCACCGCTGCCATCAGCATTCCAGAGCATCACGTACCGTTGCAGCTCAATGTATGTGAATTGTTTCTGTATTTCCTGCTGACTATAATGGGAAAGAGAGAGAGATGAGAATCCCTTTGGAGAGCCATTGATTCTGATCCACTTCTCCCATTGTTTCTAAAAGCATCACTATGGAGCTCAATGGGACTTGCAGTCCGATCCTATGAACGCTTATTTAAATGCAACTCCTATTGATTGAAAATGGATATGCAGCCCTATCCTATGTATGTATGTGTGATTTTGGCTGAAATCAGCGCTGGCTTCTGTTGGGCTGCCATGTTGGGGACTTCAGCCGCCTGAGGCAGCCATCTCAGTCTGCCTAATGGCAGAGCCGGCTCTGATTATTATGGTATAATTATAAGATTATTGTATAATTGTAGAAGGTTGTGTAATCTTAGGAGGGGGTGTGGCTATGAGGGGGTGTGGCTGTGACTATTACAAAGGGGCCCCACACTTCTGAATTTGCCGCTGCACTAAGTTGCTGCTGTAGGTTGTTGTGAAGAAGACAAGACTTGCAGTGCCTTGCACTCTGGGGGAGGCTTGGTCACGAGCATATTGGAGCCAGCTGCCCACTCGGAGCTCCACTAAAAGCAAGTGGGTTAGGGATTTGCTTTTAAAAACCGGACAGAGCTTCATCGGTCAATTAATCAGGGTGGATAATGAGTAAACTAAAGGGCAGAGTCAAGAGAGGTTGCCAGATAGAAAACCAATATGTGCAGGTTGAAAATGTATGCTGTGCAGCAGTTGGGGCTGGGGGAAGGAACCCTGTCATTCCCCCAGGACTGCATTGAAGAGCAGAATCCAGGGTGAGGATGGCATGGGCCATGAAGGGATAATAATCACGATAATGATGATAATGTTATTATTTGTATCCCAACTGTCTAACACGGAGTTGACTCAGAGCATTGCTGCACGTAGTTTGTTACTGTGTACTCCAGCAAGCAATGGCTTTTGGGGGTTTTAAGCAGGGGGCAGTCCCACCCATACTTGGAGATGCTAGGGATTGAACTTGGGACCTTCTGCATACAAAGCAGATGCTCAAACACTGAGCTAAGATTCCCACCAGACTCCAAAGATTTAATCAATTCTAGGTAGGATTCTAGGTGGAGTTTTAGTGTGTCGTATGTGATAAGTTTTCGTTGTCTCACAGCCATCCAGTATTCCCTCAGCACGACTTGTTTGAAGCTCATTCTGATTCCTTCCTTGGAAACATCCCTTTTCAAGTGATGGCTTTTCTCCCACCACAAATGCCTTCCCCTGGAGAGCAGGTGGCATCTCCCAGTATCCCATACCACCAAATTTCATTATACACTGTGTGTGGGACCATTTCTAGGTGACTTGCTCACCCTAGCTTGCTTTAGGCATCATATGAGAAGGCAGCAAAAGTGTGTACCATTTCTCTGGAAAACAAACACACAGACACAAATGGTCTCCGAAATGATTTCGCATGCAGGAAGGAAAGGAAATTTGGAGGAAGCGTTTCCTGCTATCCTACTCATGACGGATTTTTCTCTGTGTGCATATTCCATACAAACCATTAAATAATTTCAAACCTCTGCATTGTCTCAGCTAGCATCCTTTTGGCCATTTGGTTCAATTTAGAAGAGTTTCTGGCGGGTAAGGCCTAAGAGAATAGTTCATTTGTAAATGCCTGAAGTCAGTTTTAAAAGAAAGCGGCTCACTGATAATAGTGAATACTGGCAGCCGCTCATTTTTACCTCACCTAAGAGGGATTTGCAGGTTTCTGCATTGTTTTACCCAACCTGTTTCACTAAGGGGTTACAGTGTGACAAATACTGAAATATAGCTCAGTCGGTAGAACACAGGGCTCTTCATCTCAGTGTTCTGGGTTTGAGCCCCATGTTGGGTGAAAGATTCCTACATTGCAGGGGACTGGACTAGATAAACCTTGGGGCGCCTTCCAATTCTACAATTCTATGATCCCCCTTTCTCTTCTGGTGTTTCTTGCTTGTTTGAAGCAATTGGGTGTGGTTTGAAAGAGACTTTGTTCTCACAAGGACCCACCTTATTTTTTTGTAATTGTAAGTTGCTTTTGTTTTTTTAATATTTGTCTTTTAATGTTGTAACCTTCCCTGGGATCTTCAGGGAAAGGGAGGTATTGTTGTTGTTAATGGTAAAACATTGTATTTTATCACTGCAATGCCATCTTTTTACTTCCTGGCAGGATTCCTGTCCCTTTAACTTGATAGACAGAAATTTAGGAGACCCGCATTTCCCAGGCACAGAGATGCAGCGACAGAGAGCTTTACTGATTGAATTTCTGCCTGGCACTCATATTGTTAGCCTTGCAGCCTAAAAATGTTGCAGAATGAGTTTTCCCTCTTTTGGCTTACCAAGTGCACGTTCCTTTTTGATCCTCTCCTCTCTCTCTCTCTCTCTCTCTCTCTCTCTCTCTCTCTCTCTCTCTCTCTCTCTCTCTCTCCCCGTCTCTCTTCCCCACCAATTTTCCATGTGTTGCACTACTTTT
This sequence comes from Zootoca vivipara, assembly GCF_965207765.1. Classification (NCBI taxonomy): domain Eukaryota; kingdom Metazoa; phylum Chordata; class Lepidosauria; order Squamata; family Lacertidae; genus Zootoca; species Zootoca vivipara. The sequence continues at coordinate 26,893,004 of NC_142597.1, read as the reverse complement.
GTTTTTTTTCCCCTGAGCAGCGGGCCAAGAATCATTGTGTTTGCAGGAAGTCTCATTACAGAGCACAGTGTGTTCTTCTGCCCTCTCGCACCGCGCCGCATACGGACAGGGCCACACACTGCGTTCCCCCCTGCTGACAGCAAGCTGCTATGGCACCAGATTTGCTGGCGGCTTATAGCTTCAGTCAGCATTTGCTGCTAATGAACCCGCTTGCTTCCTCCTGGAGAGGTTTAGAGAGCCATAATCACACCCTGCGGCTGCGCACTGGGGCTTTGGGGCTGGGAGGTGGCTGAGTTAAGGAGCTGGAGGGAGAGACTCTGCGAGAGCCAGGTTAATACACCTGTCCTATGGCTGCTGCTGTTGTTCCAGGTGCCCTTCTTGAATGCAAAAACTGCTCAGGGAGTTCTAAAGATCCTGCACCCCACACCTAATTGTCCTTTATTCCTGAAGGCATATACTGAAGCAATTATCACCTATTATCTGTCTTGCTTTTGCACTAAAACTGAGTAAGAAATCAATCTTTGACAATGGTGGCACCCACACTTTTGAACTTCTTGCCTATTGACATCAGGCAGGCAGGCTCCTTCACTGTACTCTTTTCAGGACCTGCTAAAAAACATTTTTGTTTTGATGATGATGATCGCCATCATCATTTACCCACCTTTCACTCTTAAGGAACCAGCATGAGTTGCAACATTAAAACATAATGTTAAAAAAGTTTAAAGCAACTGATAATTATAAAAATAAGATGGGTCTTTAAAACATACACCTCAAGCCAATCTAGACATGTAGAATGTTGACATCTGTTTTAATCTGGTTTTTAGCTTATTGGTCTTTTTAAATTATTTTTGAATGTTTTAAATTGCTATTTGTAACGGTGTTTGTTGTGGTTTTTTGCTGACAGTGTTACTGTTTTCTTCTTTTTGTAAAGCAGTTTTGTAAATCACAAGTGGCGTACAAATCTTGAGAAGTAAATAAATATATACTTGTGCCAATGTTGTTGCTGTTGTTTCAATACTTGGTTTTTCATTGTTGGCCTTTCTCACCATTTAGAACATGCATATGATGAATACGTTTATGGTGTGTAACCATGTTGCTTTTAAGAACTGGAGAGAGAGCTTTAGAAATACCTCAACCCCCCCCCCAACTCCCTCATTTCACCTCTGAAGATCTAAGGCTTCTCTCTCGCTGTGTGTGCCTCCCTCTCTCTCTTACAGTTTTAGTTAAAAAATGAAAATGGGGAATTGGATTTCCCCAATGTTGGACATCAAATACAAACTATTTTCTATGCTGCTCTTCCTAATGGAAATGGTGAGTGTTCCTTTGTAGGAGCCACAAGAAATTGGCAGAAGTGTTCCAATCTGGAGAGTGGGGTGGTGGTAGGATCCAGTGGATTTTTCATCGGGGGGTTGTTGAATCAATGCCCTTTCAGAATGGGTTTAAGATCTTAAACCCTGGCTGCAGGACTCAGTGGAAATCTGGTGTTTTCTCACTGGTGTTGCTGGTTTTGGCAGACTTCTGGAGCACTGCAGCTGCCCATTGCCCAGGACCCTCACCCAAAGAAAGGAGTGGGCCTGTGTGATAATACCAGCACTAGGGATGAAGGGGGAATCCGTTTTAAATAGACTTATACATGGAATTTGATGCTTATGGTGATACAACCAAGCTTTGCCTGCCTTGGGCCACTTGTGTACTTTTTTTTTTTTAACCAACTAATTATATGCATAAAATACATCTAAAACACTTGAATCCCCATGCAGTGCTATATTTCTGCAGCACAATTTCTTAAGTATCAATATATAATTACTATTTTCACGCAGTTGGATGCAACATTGTGTGTATCTGTTTCTGTGCTGACTGCTTTAGGAAACCTGGAATCCACGAGCATAGAAGATACAGAGAATATGACATGTTTAATATTGTGCACAATCATGTGTATAATAATGTATGCAGTATGCAAGGACTGTTTGGTATTTTTAGCAGAAGCATTAAAAAAAAAACCCTCACATTTCTTTGAGATAAAGGAGTGAGCCAGGTATTAGAAAATACTTGTGCACCTTGTGATGTTGGGCATCAAGATTTTCAGGAAAACCTACTGTCAGGGACTGGCTGGATGAGAAGAAGTGGTGGAAACTGCCTGACCAAGAGTCTCCCAGGCAGCAGCGGAGGAAGGTGCTTGAGCGCCTGGGGCAGCGCACCCAGGAGTGGGGAACCGCCCATGAGGGCAGGGCGCACTGCGGGGCCTCCGGAGTCTGCCTGCCTCCTGCCACTCAGCCACCCCAAAGCTGGGGGGGGGAAGCAGCGGGTGGGCCGTTTGGGTAGAGCAGAGCCTGTACACGCCCAAGCCAGCGCATCTCTACTAGAAGAGACACATGGCTCAGGCAAACTGCAGACCCCGCGGTGAGGTCCGCCCGGCATTTTGTCACCACCCTCAGTGGTGACACCCGGGATGAACCGTCCCCACCACACCCCTTCCTCCGCCACTGCTCCCAGGGAAAGCGTAGAGGAAGAAGATATGGAGCCGGGCTCTTGGTGGTAGACAACCGGACACGCCCCATGCCAGAGACCAGGCTGAGGATTACAGCAAGGAGAGCTGATAAGGTTGCTCTGTGGTCGCAAGTCCAGGTTGCAAGAAGGGGACATGATGGAGATAACTCAGAGAGAAGTAGGAGGAAATCTTAATTGGGAGCACCTTCACTTTGAGAATGGCTGCTTTTTTATTTTTCTGTGATCATTAAACGCTCTTAAACTGGTATGAGCTTTCGTGTGCATGCACACTTCTTCAGATACCACTTCTTCAGGTATCTGAAGAAGTGTGCATGCACACGAAAGCTCATACCTATGACAAACTTAGTTGGTCTCTAAGGTGCTACTGGAAGGATTTTTTTATATTGTTTTGACTGCGTCAGACCAACACGGCTTCCTACCTGTATCTCTTAAACTGGTAAGGGACTCTAATTGCTTTGTTCTGGTGATGCACTGCCAAAGGGGGTGGGGGAGGAAGCCGTTTCTCTGACGCCTGACACACCAGAAGAAAGGAAGAGCTGGGAGGTACTGGAAAAGGAGGAAACAAGCAGGTGCCCCAGCACGGAGCAAAGGCAGGAGTCAGCAGCTTCATCACAAGCTCCTCTCGATGGTGTGTCTGTTGACAGACTGCTAGCTCCTCCTCCCACTCCCAGAACGAGGTGTTTACTTCACATAACAGAGCAGACAGCGAAGCAGAGATGGAGGGAGTCCCTTTTTGACTCTCCGTAGACAGAGGGAGGGGCCTGGCACAGAGGGAATAGAATGAAGTGGGAGGTGCAAGAAGAGCCTGAGCAACGGCTCACTATAAGGGAGCATATTTCATGGGTCTCCCTATGTTTCCTGTTTGATTCCTTTAAAGAAACTACCAACTGCCAGTTACCTGCTGTGGCTTTGTCTTTTTCTGATCTGCTCTGAACTGTGCTACGTGCCAGTGCTCCCATGACACCCACCCTTAATCGGTTCGCTACTTCCATGAAGGATGTCCATATAGCTCAACCTTCTGGAGTGTCATGAGTTTCCTAATCCACGCTGGCAAAGCTCTTCTATGGACAGAGCAGCAGATTTGCTGCAAAATTTGTTATTTGCAGAAGCAGGCAACACCTCTAGAATGCACATTTGTGGAGAGCCCTCAGCTAACACTTTTTTGTCCCAGCGTGCAACTGACACCCTAAAACCAGACCAAGCAGATATGTTTTGAAGCCAGAGACCAGACACCAGTCCCAGGGGTCCATCTGTCAAGCACAAGGAGGCTGTTAATGGCTGCCGAACAGCTGCCACAATGATGCATTGAGCATTGGCCAGTCTCTATATATGTTTTTAAGAAGAACCTTGCTCACATTTTTTTCCTGGGGATGGCAGTTTTTTTCCATTGCTGTGTTACTGCCTTGCTTGCTGTGACTTCTCAGTGTGCTGAAGTGTCATTGTGTTTTCTAAAGGGGTGTGTGTGTGGCAACCTCAGCTGTTTCTATAGCAAATCTGAAACAGATTGGACAGAGTTGCGGAAGCAACATGAGGGATTTTGTGTGTGAATCTGCCATTGTTTTTTTAAAAGACACCAGCCTGCAGATTGTTTCTTTCTTTCTCAGAGTTTAATTTTAAGAAAACATTGATTCCAAACAACTCTTGATGTGTAATTTGTAATTGTCCTAGTGGAAAAAGTCAGGTTTCCTTATGTCTTCCTGCCCCACACCAGCTCTACTTTAAGTAGTAGTGGTGGCTCGTCCCCTCCGGGGGATCCGGGGCTGGGTACGGGGCTCGCACCTGCGTAGTCCTCAAGGCCGCTCTTCGCCTCCTGCTCCGGCGTGAGAAATGGCACTGCCACCAGGGCAAGAGGGGGGGCGGCTAGGCCAGCTGACGTCCTCCGCTTTGGGCTGACCACCCCGCGCCAGTCTTCTTCTTATGATTGGTGGTGATTAGTTCCTCCCCAACTTCCTGTGAGCTGCTCCCCCTGTTGGTTAAAAATGGTAGGAAAAAACTGTGCAGAGCCATTGAAACTGGTGCTTGGTTGGCATAGTACTGTAGTCTATTCCGTTCACTATCTGTTGAGACATCCAAAGAAAATGGAACAAGGAATGAGCAAGAGAAGCATGAGCTTGGAAACTAGATACAAATATGCGGGGGGGGGGTCCTTTCCAAATCAGGGATAGGTTTGGCCTAGATGAGCCATTGGTTTGTTTCAGTGGAGAGAGCATTCCACAGTTGGGCAGCCACAACTGGAAGGGCCTAATAACTGTTGTTGTTGTTGTTGTTGTTGTTGTTGTTGTTGTTGTTGTTGTTGTTGTGGAAGGGCCTAATAACTGTTGTTGTTGTTGTTGTTGTTGTTGTTGTTGTTGTTGTTGCTGCTGCTGCTGCTGCTGCTGCTGCTGCTGCTGCTAATACTACCCCAGCCCTGGGTTTCCCCAGCCACTCTTACCCTTGTTGCCACCCTCTAAACCTCTCTCAGAGGAGGCTTCTGGAGGAGGTCTTCAGGTGAATATTGGAGGTTTATATCGGGAGAGATGCTCAGAAAAATACTGTTCAGGAGGTTCCCTACTTCAGAATTTTACACACATGCACCATTTTTTGCAGGGTAACAATGGAGGGTCCCTGAGACAGGCAACCAGGGAGGGTGACTTTTGCACACTGTGCTTTTTGCACTCGTGTTGCTTTTACACTTGAGTAGAATGCCCGAAGAGGGCTTATAGTCCATCTCTCTGTTGGTATTTCAGTAGCTGGATAAAATCTGCCTCTTCGGGAAGGTCCTGAGTGTTGGTTGAATGGAGTTGCATTTTGCTTATTTTCAGCTACTTCTGCTGCTACAGATATCATTATAGATTTTTTTTAATGTAACTGTTTTAATGGCTGTAGTTACTGTGTTAAACTATTTTGCTGTTTTGGTTTTATTGGTATTTTAAATTGTTAGGTGCTGCTACAGCAGTGGAGAATGGAGCCTGGAAATGTTTGAACGACTACACCTAATAATGAATTTTAAGAGGCAATCTGTGCCACATGAGGGCTGGAAGAAAAGGACTTGGGCAACTGCAGAGGAATAATTGGGCATCCAAAGGCCAATATGACGATTCAAAAAACAAGGCAGCATCAAAGGAGGCTGCTTCTGAAGGCGTCCCACTGACTTAAGGATCCTTCAAAATTCTGGTTAATGCAACAGAATCTCTGTGTCATGAGGAGGGGTTTTTTATTAGTCTAAAATATGCCATTGATTTGTTTGGGTTGCCTGAGTCTTTGTGGTCTTGTTAAGTCGATGCAAACTGAGCCCTTTCTGTATACACAGTAATTACCATGTTATTATGTTGAGTGTTCATATGAGCTTTTTGTATGCTTCTGAGCACTAGTATAAGACTTTGAGGGGGGAAGGGAAGGGATCCAAGTGATTGCAGTGATTTGGAAGAAATGGGAATCTATTACATTTATGTATTTATTTATTTCACCCCACCTTTCCTCCAAGGAGCTCAAGGTGCCATCCACATGTCTCTCTGCCCCATTTTGTTTCCCCAACCCAGCTCTACTAAAATCATAGAATCATAGAGTTGGAAGAGACCACAAGGGCCATCCAGTCCAACCCTCTGCCAAGCAGGAAACACCATCAAAGCATATGTCACATATGCCTGTCAAGCCTCTGCTTAAAGACCTCCAAATAAGGACACTCCACCACACTCCTTGGTAGCAAATTCCACTGCCGAACAGCTCTTACTGTCAGGAATTTTTTCCTAATGTTTAGGTGGAATCTTTTTTCTTGTAGTTTGAATCCATTGCTCCATATCCGCTTCTCTGGGGCAGCAGAAAACAACCTTTCTCCCTCCTCTATATTTTATATATTTGAACAGGGCTATCATATCACCCCTTGACCTTCTCTTCTCCAGGCTAAACATACCCAGCTCCCTAAGCCGTTCCTCATAAGGCATCGTTTCCAGGCCTTTGACCATTTTGGTTGTCCTCTTCTGGACACGTTCCAGCTTGTCAGTATCCTTCTTGAACTGTGGTGCCCAGAACTGGACACAGTACTCCAGGTGAGGTCTGACCAGAGCAGAATACAGTGGTACTATTACTTCCCTTGATCTAGATGCTATACTCCTATTGATGCTAAAAGATGGTAGCTGGACTACTGTGGCTCGCAGTTGCCTTGAGATATGAACCTAGTTTTATTCTTCCAATCCTATTACGAAGTGGGTAACATGGAAAAGAAACATGTCAGGGAAACAGGCTCCACAAACCAAGCATTCTCCCCAGGGATGGACAAATCGGCCTCTTTCGACTCTGTATCACTTCCACATATGTTCACTCGTAAATCTGCTCCATCCCGCTTGTGTCTTTTGAGCCTGTCAGACAAACAAAACAACACCAAACAATAACTCATGTTTAAACGTATTCTGTCTTAAAATATGTATTTTTATTATTTTATTATTTTAGCTGAAAATCGAGCTGCAAATTTAAGAATAAGCAAAAATGGCTGTCTCTTGTTTGTCGTTATCCCATTCCCAGGGCAGCCAATTTCGTTTCGTTTCAGGGGTTCACAATTCAACCACTGAAATACGGTAGTTTTGGGCTGGAATGATAGGGTTTTCAATCTCAGTACATGACGGCTTCTAGTCTCCTATGTCACCCTTTTACTTCTTCTCTTTCTTTTTACACACACACACACAGAGAAACTGACTTTGCAGGTAGATCTGGCAGGGCAGCAGAAGCACTAGAGCTCTGAGACAGCCTCTGGGAGGAGAGAAATGCAACAGCAGCTGTGAAAGCTCCATCGTGCTTCTGCCATGCCCCCAAAGTTGCGACTTAAAACAGGAAGATCCCATAGACATGAAAAGGAATAGGTCTAAAAGGGAATAAAGAAACATAATGTTGCTATTGTGATTATTGACATTTACATACCACTGAATGCCAAAGTCGGCTTCTAAGCAGTTTGCATGTATACAAGCCTATTGAACAGGCATTGAAATATAAGCATCCATAATCACAATAAAACACAGCAGTGGTAGCTGGTACCCATTGGGGACTGGTAGGGTGTAAGCCAGGGAACTTAATAGTAAGGGGAGCCAGAACAATGACAGGCATAGCCAACTAGCCCACACTTCTGCTTGCCCCCTGCTTTCTAGGCATGGGTCTGAAAGGTTTTTGGTTTTGGCACATTCCCTGGGAAAACCCACTGCTTACTTCTCAGCTGGAGCTCTCAAACAGATTTCCGGTGCATTCCCAGAGATTCATTCCTCATGTGCTGATTAGGGAGCAGCCACAGGATACGATAACAGGACACAAGATTTGGACAAGATGATCTAGGATCTGGAAAGCATGAGGAACGGTTGGGGGAGTAGGGAATGCTTAGCATGAAGAAGAGAAGACTGAGAGGTGAGATTATAACCAACTTCAAATATCTGATGGGCTGTCACCTGGAAGATGGAGCAAGCTTGCTTTCTCCTGCTCCAGAGGGTAGGACCTGAACCAATGGCTCCAATAAGAAGAAAGGAGATTCTGACTAAACATTAGGGCCAACTTTCTGATGGTACGAGCTCTTCAACCATGGAACTGACAACTTGGAAGGTGGTGGACTCTCCTTCCTTTGAGGTTTTCAAGCAGAGGTTGGATGGCCATCTGCCAGGGATTCTTTAGCTGTGATTTCTTCATTTCATGAGTTGGGCTATGTAACCATTGGAGTCCTAACTATGAATCTGTTATTCTAGGGGAGGGGGTTGCCTGTCAGCCTTCAAGGTAGAATCTGCAGCCTTCATTTCCTGCACATTTGACAGGGCTGGTCTAATACAGCACAGAGGAATCCAGAGACCAACTCTAAAGCATTCCCCCCTCCCCCCATATAGACGGCAGAGTCAAAAACAAGCTATTAGCACTGGCTCTTCTTCCTCCTGAAATTTTGCCATGATGACAAAGCCATGCGTTCCCCCTTCTCTTTTTTTATCCTACCAACACATTGCTTTCAAGAAGACTGCTTTGCTCTTTGAAGAACTGGAAGACTGTGTGCTGTGTTTCACCCACATGCTTGTGTTTGTGTGTGTGTGTTTGTGTGTGTGTGTGCCTATGTGCTTGGTTTGAAACGCCGGGCCAAAGCAGTGAGTCAACGTGAGTACAGTATTTGTTGGCAAAGCGTCTCTGGAAGATGTGGACATCTTTCTCTGTTCCTGTTGTACAAAACAAGACAATGGAGAGCAGGTTTTATAGCACAGAGAGTCCATTCATTCCAGCTTCTGCCCCCCCCCCCCCACGCAACACTTTTGCCTCCTCTCAGAGACAAAAGATGCTCTCTCTTACATGGTTTCCTTCTCATAATAGTAGAATGAAGTTGACTGGCAGCAGATCAGGACAAACAAGAGGGAAGTCCTTCACACACAGATGTAAGGCGGCAATTCTAAGTAAACCTCCACTGAATACAGCAAGGCTTACCTCTGAGTAATAGTGAAGAATTTGCTCCTGAAAAAACTAGTAGAGAAATTTGTAGTGGGTAGGTGTGTCAGCAGCTACAAGGCATACTGGCTGAATGGGGTATTCTTGAGTTTATGGGGTTGTTCTTGTTTTTATTTTATCATGTATTTTATGTTTTTATACTGTGATTTTATATTGTGAACCACTTGAGACCTGCAGGTATAGGGCGGCATACTACTACTACTACTACTACTAATAATAAAAACTTCAGGCACATTTATTCATATTTTTTTTCATAAAATGCATACAACGCTTGATTATTAAAAAAAAAACCCAAGCAAACTTCAAGGCAGTTTGCAAACACACACACACACACACACACACACACACACACACACACACACCAATACAATGATCAATAAGAATTGACAATAACTCAAAACTTTCAAAAAGTTAAAATGACATCAGTTTTAAATGCATCAACTTTCTAAACATAAAGGTTTCTAAACATAAAATGGTTTTATAGCAGATGCCAAAAAGAGTACAGTGAAGGCACCTGGCGGGTGTCAATAGGCAGGGAGTTCCAAAGTGTATGTGCTGCCACAGTAACTGATTGAATTCTTACCAATGCAGAATGGGTACTATGTGGCACCTGTAACAGGGCCAGTTTTGCTGATTGAAGCTGTCAAGTGGGAATGTATGGGGCAAGGCAATCTAATAGGGAGTAACTGAATATGAGGCACTAAGGATAAAAACAGAGGAGGTGGTTGCCTCTGTGCCCAGTTTCCAAGCTTCCAGAGACATCTGGGTGGCAGATTTTTTTTCCATTGCAATACTTCAGCTTGAATGTAACTAAGACTACCATTCTAGCCCCATTGGGATTCACGTACTTCCAGGCAGCCTTCACCCTGTTACCATGCAAGGTGACCCAGCAAGACAATTTTGCATGTCCGACTTGCTCCAAGTGTAGTACGATCTCTCCTTCAACCACTCCCCACAGACTACCCAGTGGGTCTGATCAAATGACATACAGAGCTGCAATTTGAGCTTAGCCCCAAGTGTTGGCCCCACAGAGACTTGTTCTGCACTAACTGAATTGACCTCCAGTTGTCTACATCCATGAATTCAGATGTGGCATTCCTATATCTTTCATTTATTTTTGATTTATTTAAAAATGTTTGTATACTGCAGTGTCATAAAAATACTTCAGAGTAAGTTACAGCAATGTAAACATAAAACCATACAATGAAACAATTAAAAGTTAAAAGCAATAATCAATTAACCATTTTGGAGGGGTGTATTCTTAACTGCCTGGTGGAATAGGAAAGTTTTCAGCAGGCATTTAAAAGTTGGACCAGAAGCCACCTGCTTAATTTCCAGTGGCAGAGAGTTCCACAGGACTGGGCCAGTGATACTAAAGGCTTCGTTCCTTGTTGTCAAATGCATCTCGCTAACTTGGGGAATGACCAACGACGCTCCTGCAGGTGGTCTCAGTGACTGAGCTGGGATATAATGGTTTCAGATGATCCCTGAGGTACCCTGTACCCAAGTTGTTCAGGGCTTTGTACATTAATATAAAGACCTTCAACCTGGCTTGTTAGCAAGTTATACCAGTGCACATGCATTTCTGACATGTCTCCTGTGTAAATGCTGGGTGCAGTACAGTAATTTGCAGCATCGTTCATCCCCCCCCCTCCACCCAGTTTTCCTCCATCCCCACTACTGCTTTGGCATAAGAAAAAAGAATGAGAAGCCTGGAATCTGTATAGTCTATTAAAAACTCAGGAGGAAACAGTCAATGTTAGCCGAAGGATGAAACTGGCAGGGGGAAGAGAAAAAACACCATTTCCAGAGATGGCTAAGAAAGTGGCAAATTAAATCCTGAGAATTCAGTGTCTCGTTTGAAAGCACTTTTTTTTTCAAACAGGTAAAAAGAGAGAGAGAGGAAGTAACGGGAATTTTCTTGAGCCTCTGGTACCCATCCTCTTAAATGCCTGCAACCTGCAAGGCTGCTAAGTATTGCTATATATTTTTGTATGCCACTAACTGATTTATCACCATGACACTTTGAACCAGTTTCTGTGCAGGGATCGACTGACCCTGATTATACAGCTATAGGGACTGATGCTGCACATGAACCTATTCCTTTTTTTGTGCCCAAAGAGGATTCTGAGCCTTGAGCATGCACAGCCCATAGTAGCTCATCAGGCTTGATCCCCTGACAGTGCTGTCAATGAGTGTCAGACTTTCTCGTTCCCCCCTCCTCTCTTTACAGGACTGTAGTGCTGAAGGAGTGTGTGTGTGTGTGTGTGTGTGTGTGTGTGTGTGTGTGTGTGTGTGTGAACTTCACTTCCACTTGACTTGGCCTTTTGTCACGCGGGGATATGCTTTATCAGTGTAACAGAGGGTGCTCTAATTGGCTAAGAACCAGCCCTGAAATGTCAATGTAAGATTTATATCTCTGAGCAACTTCTCCAGCATGGGCTACTGGATAATGGCTTGCAGAGGGAAGGAATCTCAGGTGATCGTCAACTTTAGCCTTCCCATCTGCCTCCTGCTTTCTTCCTCCCCCCCCTGTCTGCTCTTCATGGTTCTTGAAGCCTAAAAGAACAGTACGATCCTATATGCTTCTATTCAGAATTAAGCCCTATCAAGTTCAGTTAGACTTCTTCTCAAGTGATAAGAGTGCGGGGTTCCAGCCTAAGTTACTTTCCCCTAGCCCAGGGCGGGGGGGGGGGGGGAGAGCACTCGTCTCTTTGTGTCATTCATCCAGCAATCAAATGGCAAGTGTGGCTGTAAGATGCTTCTTGCCTGAAGAGGGCTTGGTGGGGTATGCACTGAGCAGAAGAGTCAGTTCAGACTCTGATGTGTGGGCTTTGGATAACAGCACACTTAGGTCCGAAGTGCTTTAGGGTTGATCTTCAGTTCTGAGCCTGCTTTGGAAGAATTAAGTGAGGAAAGGACCCTGAAGATCAAACTAGACTGACCACCATGGTCCCTTGAGGACAAACTCTTCTGTTCGATAAGAAGAGGGGCTTATCTGTGACAAAAGGGGTTGGTGGGATTCAGGTAGAATCTGAAAGAGAGAGGGGAAAGCCAGACCACGGTGGAGATGCTAAATAACCAGAGGTATGGTAACCCACATTTTGCACCCCATGACAGAGAGAGTAGTTTTTGTGGGCAGAGGTGATGATTATGAGCCAATCTGAACAAAGGATACTAAGTCCAAGCTGTGGTTGACTTTGCATGCTGAGTGATGCAAAGCTGGGTGCTCTTGGAGGTACTGTAATTGTGCAAAACAGGTGGAGGATCCTATTCTTAAAGGATGCAGATGATTGTTGATTTGGTTGCCCATGGATGTGATGCCTGTCGGAAGCAGAGTTTTGTTCTGGTGAGGACAAAGTGATGGCTGAATGCTCATGTTGCAAGATGGCAAGGAGATATGATGCAGAGATAGGCATTAACATACACCCAGAACTAATGTTCCTCCCAGACCCTGAAGTCAAGGTTGTCTCCTATCAACAAGGGTCTGCCTTTCCTTTTCTGTGCTTCTAAGAGCCTACTGGTGTTGCACGGTCACCTGTAGAGTGAGCCAAAGGGAGTCAAGGGGTTAGGATCATGCTTGGGTGCTAGCCGGACTGAGCACTGGGGTGACAATGTGGACATTGCATGAGGGACATCAGAGCCAGTAGCCACAGTTGAAGTTGCAGTACCAATGTGGGAAGTAGTGGTGAAATCAGCACATTATCTGCTTGCAACATGGAGGCCCAGTTGCACAGTTCTGCGAGTTTATGCAGCATAGAGGGGCCTCTGCACCAGCAGATCCTGCCTCTGCTGTGAACTCATGTAGGTGGCCTTATCCAGGCCACTTCCTCTTGGTATTGCCTCTGCATGTGCAAGACAGGGATATGTATGCTACATTGCCTTGCAGGGCCATTGTGAGGATTATTGAGATGAAGCTAGTGAGGTGATTTGAAAAATCTTAAGGTGCAAAGTATTCCTATGCACATCATTGTGGTCATATGAAACCCAACCACATCTTTGTTTCCAAGGCAAGCGATCCCTTTCGCAATACCACAGACTGCAGAGAGGGAACTGTGTTTTACATTGTCATCTGGCTGTGTTTCAGATCCACCTTATTGGTACGCACAAGGAAAACTGTAAAATGCACATTCGCTGTGATGAATTAATGTGTACAAATGAGCAACAGCTCGTTTCTTCCTCCTCCCTCTTGGAAAGAGGCCCACTTTTATCTGCGCTCAAGGAATGCAGCCACTTTGACCGACTTCTGTTACAATACATTGTCTAAGAACCAACTATTACTGAATCTGAAACTCTGGCATTGCATATTCTTTCGCTTGGCCCTGATTTAGGCGATCCTGAATTAGCTACGCCTTACTGAGGTTGCTATAGTCAGTCGATATCCCCCCGAAAAAAACAAGATCCCCCCTCCTCTTCTTTCCTTCTCCAAGTGCAGCAACAGTATTGATCTTTCTGGTCAGTTACATAAAGACCATCTGCATTAATCTGATTTAATAGGGATTTAGCTGGCATCAGAGCAAACCTGTTGCTGTCCTAATCTCATTTCAGAAACACACCAATGTTTTTAAATACCATTTTTCTTCCACGATTTCTTTGTCTTCCTGCCTCCCCTGGCCATATATCAAATCCATTTTGATCAGAAGACGCTTCTGGCTGCTTTTACTTTATCTCCCTAGTTTCTCCATCTACTTCTCCTCTGAGCCATTATACCCTGCTGCAGGATGTTGTCTTTGGGATTGACTGAACTATGAACCACAAAAACCGCAATACATTTTAAACTCCATTACAAAACCAGACTCGCTTCATTATATAAGTGGTAGCAAAATGCCTGACAGAAGTAGCCTGTGGGCATTGGAAAGCAGGATATGTATGCAGTGGAGCTCCCAGGTACAGCTAGGCTCTCAATGTCTGTTGCTGTGAATTGCAGGTGGGGAGAATGCTATGGCATGGAGAGAGGAGATAGAGAAAAGTCTCTCTCTCTCTCTCTCTCTCTCTCTCTCTCTCTCTCTCTCTCTCTCTCTCTCTCACACACACACACACACACACACACACACACACACACACACACACACACTAGATCTTGTCAATGTTGGGAGATTCAGGACAGACAAAAGGAAGGACTTTTTCACACAGCACATAGTTAAACTATGGAACTCACTCCCACTGGAGGCAATGATGCTACCATCTTGGATGCCTTTAAAAGAGGATTAGACACATTAGGCTATCAATGTCTAATAGCTATGATGGAAGCTATGCTACCTCTACAGTTGGAGGCAGTCATGAATGCCAGTTGCTGGAAACCACAGGAGGGGGGGGAGTGGTTTTGTGTTTGGCTCCTGCCTGCAGGCATCTAGAGCCTTGACACTTGGCAACATTATTTTATTTTATTTATTATGTTTGTATCCTGCTTTCGCTCACAGGGGCAAACGTGGGGTTCCCCGCCACCACCACTTTAACCTCACAACAGCTCTGTGGGCTTGAGTTAAGCTGGGACGTAGAGATAGTCCTAAGGTCACTCAGAGAGCTTCATGGCTGAGTGAGGATTTGAAACTGGGTCTGACCAGTCTTCATCCACCACTCTAACCACTACATGGCACTGGCTACACACTCCAATAGAGAGGTTCTCCTGTGCACAGGAAACTGCAGGAATTAATCTTGTATCCAGACATGTTTTCATCTCCACAAATATATCCCCAACTATATAATTATTAAACTATCTTGCAGCATGTTTCCGAGGCTCATGTGCAAAAATATCTCATGTTGTACAGAGGAATTAAAATTTCAGCAATGCAGGGGAATATGGGGGAGTCGGTCATTTCTTTTCTTGTCTTGGGCCCACAAAACCTCCCATTTCCATTGTTCGGTGCTTTCTTCCACCCACTCTTCCTCCTCCTTTTTCTGAGTTTTGTCCATTCCCTCTCCTGTCTCCAGCATGTTTATATCCCCCATAATCCCGCAGCAGACTTTGCAAATATAGATCCCATATTTCTGATGGCGAACAGGCACACAACAGGGGTTTGTAATATGTGTTCGTATTATTTTGTGCTGTTTTAACATACAGACATGCCAGTTCCAATTCTGGAATGTTTATACATTATGAAGCAGGCACCAGAAAGCATAAAAGAAAACTTCAACTCCCTTTAATATTATTGCACATCAAGACAATAAGTTTTAGTCTTCCCTCCCCTCCCCCCCTTTTAAAAAGATGTACATATAGAAAGATAATTCAGTTAGCAGTCTTGAGTATTCCGGCTCCCTTATCTGTAAGCTGTTTTGGCTGAGAATGTTGTATATACGTTACTTCCCGCAGTAAAAAGGAGGAACTTGGGGGAAAAGAATCAGGTGCCTTTCAGTTGTTGCTGGAAACTGATTCCCAGCAGCCCCAGCCAGCATGAGCAATGGTCAGGAAAGAGGCAAACAATAGTTCAGCAACATCTGGAGGGCCACACTTTCCCCATACTGATTCTCTGTAGCCATGGCATGAATGCTGCAGCCCCTCTTCTCCCCACCCACCCAGAATCAGGGCTGATTACGGATGCTGGAATTGCTATCCATCCATGATTCCACCTTAGATGGCCAATAGGGCCCTGGTTGCACTCTGCTCAGGTGACAGCAGCTGGTCCATCCAGCATTGGAAAACAATTGGGCCGGGCTGGTGGAGGAAGGACCTATTCTTTAGAGTGAGGTGTGGTGGGCCAGAGCAGGCACCCCCAAACCCCTGCCCTCAAGATGTTTTGGGACTACAATTCCCATCATCCCTGACCACTGGCCCTGTTAGCTAGGGATGATGGGACTTGTAGTCCCAAAGCATCTGGAGGACAGGGTTTGGGGATGCCTGGCCCAGAGAGTCATCTGGCTGCATTTAGCAGTAGCTGTGCTCCATGGTGGGCTAGATAGTGAGTTGGTGGATGAGTGGGGAACAGGGCATCTGCAACAGCTGCTACATCCGCCAGCACTGTTCCTAAGGGTGTATCATGAAGACAAGATTGGAGGTGTTGTTTCTGGATCACTTCTGCATTCCTCCTTGCTGCTAAAAATAGCTGTGGTGGGCGAGTGGCATGGCCACGGTACAGTGGTGGCAGAATGCAGCCCTGTGGGTAGCTACTGGGGCGGGCAGCAATTTGCCAGCCATCTAGATCTGTCACCTGAAGCAGTTTCCTCATTCTTGCAGAACAGCTGCATGTTCACTGGGGCATAAGAGCCTGAGAAGAATCCCCTGGATCAGGCCAATGGCCAGTCAATTACTCCAGCATCCTCTTCTCACAGTGGCTAACCAGGCGCCTGTGGGAAACCCACAACCAGGACTCAAGCACAAGCACACTCTCTCCTCCTATGGTTTACAGCAACAGGTATTCAGAAGCATTTCTGCCTCCAATCTCAGAGGCCATTGATAGCTCTCTCCTCCGTGAATTTGTCTAATCTTCTTTTATAGCCATCTGGGTTGGTGGCCATCACTGCCTTCGGAGGGAGCGAGATCCATAATTTAACCATGTGCTGCATGAAGGACTTCCTTTTATCTGTCCTGAATCTTCCAATGTTCAGTTTCAATGAATGTCCCTGAGTTCTAGTGTTATGAGGGGGGGGGGCTGTTCTCTATCTGCTTTCTCCACTCCCTGCAACACCTCTTATTCACTTTTTCTCTAAACTAAAAAGTCCCAAACATTGCAAATCCACATCAGAGCCCAATGGCTTAGTGGTGCTCTTTCATAATTTGAAGGCACCTTAGATGGTCAATGCTGGACTGGGCAGAAAATCAGTCTAACACTGCAGGGTTCTTCTGCAGCTGCCATTCTTGCCAGGAGTTTGTTGGTGTTCTAATCATTC
This sequence comes from Zootoca vivipara, assembly GCF_965207765.1. Classification (NCBI taxonomy): domain Eukaryota; kingdom Metazoa; phylum Chordata; class Lepidosauria; order Squamata; family Lacertidae; genus Zootoca; species Zootoca vivipara. Next base: position 26,876,240 of record NC_142597.1, on the reverse strand, counting down.
CCATTTTTCAGACAAGGAAAGTGAAAAACAGAGGGAAAGGTCTCCTAAACTAGGATCTCCCAAGCCTAGACATCCAACACAGGTCCTCTTCATTTCAGCCTACAGCATCTGCTCTATGTCATCACCCAAAACCCTCATCCTTTGCTCAGGTGGTTGCACTCCAGATTGCTTTAACTACTCCTTATGATCACAGAGGAAGCTTCACCACCCGTTAGTGCCACCAGTCGATTGGAGAGAGGAGGAAATTGAAGCCAATGTAGGGCAGATTTTTAATTTGCTGAATGACTGGATATGTAGTTACTGCAGCATACTACAGCCAGCTATGCTTATATCCCTGGCACAGCTGGATTGCTGTCCTGACAGCAGGGAACACAGCACTGTTTCATCCTGGTACTGAAACAATGCTAATATACAGTCATTTCCTTCTCTTTCTCTCCTGGAATAAATTTGGGATTGGCAACAGTTGGGCATGGGTGGCAGGTGCACTCAGAATAGCACTCATGCAGATGAGATTAGAATGAGCTTTGCAAGAGATGGGATGCTTCATCAAGCTAGATTTCCCCCTCAAAGCTCAACTCTTCTGTAAGCTATGTTTTCTTTACCAATGAAGGTTTCATTTACCTGTGTAAGATAATAGTCACTCATACACACACACACCGTGAGTTTCACAAGTTAACTGTGTGTTCTGCCAGGCAATACTTCCTTTTGTCTTCTGCTAAACCTATTGCTGGTTATATGTGTGTTGGAGGAACTTGCATTTTAATTTAATTAATTAATTAATTAATTAATTAATTAATTAAGTAATTAAATTTACACCCCTCTTTTTCCTCTCTCCAAGGAGCTCAAAGGAGGTATACAAAACTCTCCCCCTCTTCATTTTATGCTCTCAACAATGGTGTGAGATAGGTTAGGCTGAGAGATAGTGACTAGTAAGAGGTCAACTAGTGAGCTTAATAGCTGAGTGGGGATTGGAATCCTGGTCTCCCAGGTCCTAGTCCAACACTCTAACCACTAGACCAGGCATCCCCAAACTTCGGCCCTCCAGATGTTTTGGACTACAATTCCCCTCTTCCCCGACCTCTGGTCCTGTTAGCTAGGGATCATGGGAGTTGTAGGCCAAAACATCTGGAGGGCCACAGTTTGGGGATGCCTGCACTAGACCACCACTGGCTCTCTTATGAGAAAAGGAAAGGAGAGAGAGAAAGTGTGTGTGAGAGAGCAAGAGATACAGAGACACACACAAAGAATCCCTCTCCCTATAATGTTGATAAATTTATAAATCTGTTTTGCCCTGTTGTTGTTGTTGTTGTTGTTGTTGTTTGTTTCCTTTTGCTGAAGCTTAACCAAGAACGATATCTCTTTTGTTTGTTATTCCAAACCTAGCATGATGCTCATCCACTTAGAGAACAGGGAATGTTTAAAAGGTAGAGTGGGAGGTATTTAGTTGTTTCTGTAACACAGTGGAGGGGAATCTTTTTCTTTCAAGGACCTCATTCCCTTGGAGGTAATATGTGTGTGTGGGGGGGGGGGATGAGTATCCCCAGAGCTGCAAGCAAGCAAGCAAGCCATCTCTCTCTCTCTCTCTCTCTCTCTCTCTCTCTCTCTCTCTCTCTCTCCCCTCCCTCTCCCTCTCTCCCTCTCTCCCTCTCTCCCTCTCTCCCTCTCTCCCTCCACACACACAGAGAGACACACACACTTTCCCCCTTTCTCCCTCCTCCTTCCTACAGTGTCAATGGAGTACTGGAGGCACAGATGCCAAGTTGTGCCCAACATTATGGGTCCTGGGGCAGTATCCCATGTCAGGGCAGCATCCCTCCAGGCCTCCTCTGGGGCTACATCCCTCCAGATCCCTGTCCCAGCAGACATTGGGACAATGTTGCCCCCGAGAGATCTGAATTAACCACTTGCAGAAGGCTCTCTCCTCCCATCACTCCATCCATTTCTGTTTCCCCCTTCTTCTCTCATTGACTTTTGGGACTTTATTTTCCATGCTTATTTTAATGTATATTTTGTGTTTATTTGTTTTAAATAATTGTTAAGTTTTACTGAGTTGCTGTGGCAAAAAGTGGCTAATAGATTTAATAAATAATAATAACAGCATGCCTTATAGCAAGTCAGGATGCTTCTCCATCTAGCACAGAATTGTCTGCTCAGGGGCACCTATCCAGGGTTTCAGTCTTTCCAAACATCAAATTGAATCATAGAATTCTAGAGTTGGAAAGGAAACCAAGGGTCATCTAGTCTAAGCACCAACAAGACTGGCATGAAACATCAGAGTAGCTTACCGTCATATTTTCAGGACCTACCCTTGTGTTATTTGTTCACAAAGATGGATAACCCTCTAACAGATTGGAAATAGCACTGCTGCCTTTGGGATGCTCCCCTCTGATTTATTTAATAAGCAAAATCCTCTTTCACCACCATTTGGTTCACACAGTGAGGACGACCAACACAACGTAAATGAGCGGATATTATCAGCCACTCTTTCACTGCCAGATGGCAAGGTCTTATGCTTCTGAATTAATCTGTGTCATCAGTTATGCTGGTTTAATGATTTCTTGACAATTAGCAGCGTTAATTAGCAGATAATTCTATCAGTCTTTTCTGTAGATGAGACACAACTTTCCACTTTTTGAACCTCAAAAGATATCAAAATAGGAATGTATGTAATGTCCTTGAGAAATATTGATCAAAACATATTTTGCTCTGCAGAAGATTCCTTGGATGTTTTTCTTGATGTAGAACTTCCTAATTTCCCTCCCAAGTTTGCTTTTGCATGTTGAATATATTTGCTGGGAACTATTTGTTGACTTTTGCAACCAGTCTCTCAGTGATCTGTCCATGGTCCTGACCGGGAAAAGCTGACTCAGACAGAATGCCGCTAAGGGCTCCAGCATGGAGCAAGATATATTTCCTTGCCCACTGCAACTCTTCCAATTATAGTCCAAAATAACTGCTGTTCCAGTTTTCTATTCTTTGCTCATTGTACCCTGAAACTATCTTTCATGCAACCTTGGAGAGGCCACACCTCAGCAGTAGAGTGTTTTATATGCATGATGAAGGTTCCATGACAACTCCATTTTAAAAGGACGTCATGGAGCAGCACTGGAAAGACGCTTTCTCTGCCTGGGGCCCTGGAGATCCCCTTCCAGAAAGAGTAGGCCAAGTGTGGAAGGCTCTTTGCCTACCCAAGTGCCTCTTCTCGGAAACCTTTAAGGGGCCATGTGCCAATGATGGGCAGGACTACTGTAGAGGCAAAAGAAGGCAGAGTGACATATGAGAAATTTGACCTTTGGATGGTAGACTAGCTGTTCTCCATCCAGCCAACTAAGAACCATGATCAGAGTGAAAACCATGAACCCCTGACAAAATTTATCTAAATAATATACATTAGCCATCAGATTCTCCCCACTGGGTGCTTTCCAACTCCATAGATCCCCTAGGAAAAATATTGCTCTCTCCAGGTACCTCTGTGTTCCACGCAAATAGGTTCTGGGTTTCTTCCCACACTCTGGAGCAGATTTGGAGAGGGTGCATGGGTGTGTGGGGCGAGGAGGAAGAGGAGAAGGCCCATTGCACAAGCAGAAATCATTGTAGGAATGGATCTGTTTAGTTGAGGATCACAGAATGATTTTTCTGGCACACTAATTTTGTACATCTGAAGCAAATTTCTGATCTCTAGTTGGTTCTGTATGTTGTTGCACCAGTGTGATGCAGTAGTTACTGTGATGCACTAGTTGCAGTAGTTAGAGTGTCAAGCTTGGAGACCAGGGCTCAAATCCCTATTCTTACTGGGTGATCTTGGGTCTCAGCCTGACCTACCTCACAGGGTTGTTGTGAGAGTAAAATGGGGAGAGAGAGAACCATGTACAGCATGTACAGAGAGAAGGAGAAGGAGAGAGAAAGACAGAGGCAGGGTCAGAAGGAAATCACTCAGCTCACACCGTGAACTTCATTCCAAGTGTGGACTTTAACCTTTGATCCTACTCCAGTTCTCTAACCATTGTGTCACTTTAGTTTCTCGTGGCACCAGGGGTAACCAATGTGGTGAGATCCATATGTTGTTGGATTCCAGTTCCCATCAGTCCCAGCCAGCATGGCCAGTGGTCAGGAACAATGAGTACTGCAGTCTAGAAACATCTGGAGTGTAACACATTGACTACCCCTGCTTTTCAGTCCTGGTTATGCAAAAATGATGGTGTGGTGGAGCTTTTTCTCAAAGCAATTTAAAGGAAGCATGATGCTATGTTGAGTTGCCTTGTTTTCATTACAGCCTTCCTAACATCCGGTTAATGTCCAGACACCTGAGCTTCTATGCTTTCTGATACACTCTGTGGGTGCAATACATGTGCCTGTCTTATTTAGCAAAGGGGGAGCCAGCACAGGAAGGCAGCCATTCTGCATGCTGCAGAGCTATTAGGCTCCAGGTGTTCATATATAGATGCTGCCTTTTTCTTTTGGCAGTAAACTAGCTATTTGGCTTCGTTGCTTGTTCCCCTCCTGAACCTCTCTTTTAGTACGGTTATTCTGTCTCTCCCCCACCCCCAACCGCCCCACAAGTTGCTATGGAAACTATGAAAGATGGAGAAATGGAAGCACCAGGGCAGCTTAAAAATATGCCACATCAACTGCCCGCTCTCCCAGTTCACTTGAAGATATATTGCACAGAATGATTATTGTGGTTGTCAGCCAACACCTCCCACCCCAGACACTCCTGCAGGTTGCTGGGTCAAAGGAAGATGGGAAGATTTCCGTTGCAGTTATTTGCTACAAGCAGGTTCCAGGCTGGATGGAATGCAGAGCTTCGAGCAATTAGAGGGCTGTTGTAATGACTGCCCCATCACATCTATAGATGAACGGGCTGGAGACAAATTTCAGCTACTTTGTTGGTGATGGCAAGGGGTAGCTCTAGAATACAGCTGGGCTATGGTACATCTTGGGATAGTTGGGGATGATGTGTTGTTGTTGATGGCAGCAACGATGTTTAGCATTATATAGCAATTTTGCTAAGTGGTTCTCATGCATTAGTAATCCTTACAACAGCCCTTGAATTTCTGTTTTTTTTTTTTTTTTTGCTTTTAAGCTGCCTAGCGCACCATTTGGTGGGAAGGTGGGATAGAAATTTAACAAACAAACCATTTAGCCCATTATTACTTCCTCTGTGTTGCAGAAGAGAGGGAAGTCTGGGGAGAGGGGCTTGTTGGTGGAAGATATGTAGCTCAGTGATATGTAGCTCAGTCTGTCTGCATGCAGGAAGTCCCAGGTTCAATCCCCAGGACCTCATGGGAGGGTCGAGAAAGATCCATTTCTTACAGAGCAATCCGAGCCCTAAGCTGTCAGCAGAGGGCTTGACAGAGCCTTTCTGCTCATGCAGGCAGGGGCAGGCAAACTACACTGATTCACTCTGCCCGTTCCCAGGTTGGTACAGTGAAGAGACCCAGGTCAGGCCGCTTGATGTAATGTGACAGCAGTACAGCCAGAATCACAGAATGGTGGAATTGGAAGGGACACCAAGGTTCATCTAATCCAACCCCCTGCAATGCAGGAATGCAGTGGGTTGTTTCCCCCCCCCAGCCCTCTCTCAACTGTGAAACATCATGATTTAGAGATTTACAACTGGCTAAAAAGGCAGCTCCTACAGACCTGTAGACTGGGGGTATGGATTACAGCCCTAAGCCCTGGAGAGCTTCTGCCAGGCAGTGCATACAATGCAGAGTTCAATGGACCAATGGCCTGGCCTGACTTCCTATTTCACTAAGGCCTCTTGCTGCTGATATCTGAGCGGTGGATTTCTTGGGTCATAGGCTGATGCTCTTGGGTGGCCAGTCCTCTATGCTGTCATCAATAGAGAAAAAACTGGCCATCTCTCTTGATTACCCATGCTGTTATTATTTAAAGAGTGCTGTTACTGCGCATGCATGGGGCATTGCATAAGGGCCTTCTCGGTAGTGGCACCCGCCCTGTGGAACACCATCCCATCAGATGTCAAAGAGGAAAACAGCTACCAGATTTTTAGAAGACATCTGAAGGCAGCCCTGTTTAGGGAGGCTTTTAATGTTTAATATATTATTTTATTTTATTTTTCTGTTGGAAGCCACCCAGAGTGGCTGGGGAAACCCAGCTGGTTGGGGTATAAATAATAAATTATTATTATTATTATTATTATTATTATTATTATTATTATTATTTTATTTTCCACGCTTTTCTTCAATGAGCTCAAGGTGGCAAGCAGGGTTCTCCCCTTCTCATTTAATCCCCACAACAACCCTGAGGAAGGCTAGGTTGAGAGGCAGCGACTGGTCCAAGGAAAAATCAGTGAACTTCGTGGCAGAGTGGGGCTTTGACCTCCTGTCTCCCAGGTCCATCCTTCTTAACCACAACACCATACTGTACAGCTGATGCTTTAGGAAAACAACATAGTGAGGGATGAGAGTAGTGGATAATATTTCCAAGTGCATTTACATGTATTAAAGATGGATAACAGCTGGCAATAATAATTAGTGGGGCAAACACAATAAAATGTGGGTTTTGATGGGAAAGGAGCCAGGGGACTTCTAGCAACTCTCAGTACTTAAGAAACTACAGTTCCCAGAATTCATGGTGGGGGGAAGTCATGTCAGTTTAAACTAGTATCACAGTGCTTTACATTCATGGTGCAAATGTGGCCCAGGTAAGGTCTCCTAATTTGAGCTGAAAGGGGTTAGAAATGATGGCTGAGAGGAATGCCCTTAAGAGATCACCTTAGCTGGAGTTGACAACAGTTGCTTGTTTATAATTGTAACTCTCCCTGTGCTCACATTATTAGGATGGACAACAATTTGCTGAAATAAATAAATAAGTAGCTTTGTGTTTGTTTTTTAAAAGTATATCTATAACAAAGAGTCTCATGTCATCTTAAAGACTAAGCATTTATCATGACATGAGTAGTCTCATTAAAACTTGTCCCATAATAAATCTGCATGGTTTTGTTTAGTTTTTTTAAAGATGCCATAAGACTTTGTGTCACTGCTGCTGCTCACTACTCAAATGTACCCTTACCTTTGACCCTAAACCAATAAGTGTGTGTTGCTTAGTGTGTTCCTAGTGTAGATGTGTTCTATAACTTGTTCTCTGCTTGGCCTTTCCAGCATGGAGAGCATTTTGCAGGCACATTACCAGCATAGCAGAGTTTGCCCTAATTGGCCAAGGATTGGTTGTGAAATGTCAGGGAAAGATTTATTTTCCAATGCAGTCTCTCCAGGTACTAATTTTTCTGTGGCTCTCCGGATAATGGCTGCTGCACACAATAGCCCAGAGACCCTAATCAGAATCTGGGGCTATAATTGGGTTGAAGGGATTTAAAAATCATTAAAGCCACATTCAGGAAGGGGAATAAAAATGGACACCCATCCCCTTCTCCTTTCCCCCTTCCTAGCCCCCCAAAGACTGAGTGATTCACTTTGCATTTAATGAGAGTCTCCCACTGTATGACTTATTATATTCCAGTAATTGTGTTTCAAGCGGCACAGTCCCATGAGGGGGGTCTTCTCCAGAATCCATAACTCAGGTCCTACCAAGCTGATGGATTTCTAACTCGATGGGCAACCACAAAATCCACAAGCTGCTAGAGGCAGCTGTAAGCACTGTGAGGTCTTGACTCTCACGATATGCCCAAGCCTTCCTTGTTCTCATTCCAGGAGTTCCCAGTATGGTGGCCACATGTCCTGCTCTACATAGGGAAGTCCTTGAGTCTATTTGAAGGTCTCTCAGAGGATACTCTTCTCTTTGAAGGGCCAAGAGCCAAAATAATAAGGGAGAGCAGAAGGGGCCTTGGAGGCACTCATCAATAGCTAGCAGCACCTAGATAGTGGACTGAACAGGTGCATACACCATGTGACCACAGTCCTCCCTGCTATGGTGAGGTGCCTTGGAGAAGAGCTGTGGCTCAGTGATAGAGCATCTGCTTTGTATATAGAAGGTCCAAGGCTTGCGCCCTGGCATTTCCAAGTTGAGCAGGAGGACTCTCTTGCTTGATACCCTGGAAAGCCTCTGCCAGTCCATGTCAGTAATGCTGAGTGACACAGAGTTTGCTTCGGTGGATTGGATCCCTATTTTATTTTTTTATTGAAGTTTATTTGTACTTCTTCAAAGCTTGGGGCTCTTCTGAGCCTGCTGACGCACCCCCCTTGTTTCTCAGTGGTTCTGTATGGCTCCAGGCTTATCGACACTCAGCCACTTGAGTTTGCCATTAGCAGGAGTGAGGGTGAATCAGCCACACGCTTAACCCTCCAATTATATGAACAAGTAGCAATCATATGTTGAAAGCAAAGCCACAGTATATGGATGTCATAATAACAATGGAACTGCATGCAGCTCCACTGCCTCTATTGAATATTTTGAAATATAATAAGTGGAATGGGAAAATTACATATCCTATAAAGCATACTTCCGATATGGAGCAGAGCAGCAAAAAGTTTTTAATCTGGCGATGGATTTAAAATCCTTTAAAGCCTTGTAAAGGATTTCTTAAAGGTCATTTGGAGAGTCCTTGCCAGTTTCCGTATTTGATTATTACTTTGTATTCTGTTTGCAAAGCATCAATGTTGTATGCTAACAATAAAATAAAGTATAAAATCAAATCCTTTAAAGACAGTGTTGGGGTGTGGGTGTGGGTGTATTCTAGCATTATAGGACAGAAATTGTATTGTATCCAATGTGTAGTCCTACTCAGAGAAGACTTGTTGAAATAAACAGACATGGCTAACTTAGGTTCATTGGTTTCAGTGGCTCTGCTCTGAATAGAAGTTAGGTGGATATGGCCCAATGCCTGCTGATGTTGGCTTATACATAAGGTTGGCCAAAGAAGAACCTGTTGCATCAGGCCAATGGTCCATCTAGTCCAGTATCCTGTTCTTCCAGTGGCCAACCAGATGCCCATAGGAAGCCTGCAAACAGGATCTGAGTGGGGCAGCCTTCTCCACTCTTGCACTTCCCAGCATTTGTTATTCAGAAACATTTCTGCCTCTGACAGTGGAAGTAGAATACAGCTATCATGGCTGGCAGTCATTGATATCCTAATCCTCCCTGAATATCTGATCCTTCTTTAAATCCATCCAGGTTGGTGGCAACCGTGCTGTTCTATGGGAGTGAATTCCATTTGTTAATTCTGTGCTGTGCGAAGAAGTACATTTTAAGTGCTCTTAACTCATGTGAGCAAACTGTGGGGACACATGTCACTCCTAAAGGGAAACGTGTTGCACCATAGACTATCTAAGAGCTGTTTTAGTTACAGGTAGGTAGCCGTGTTGGTCTGAGTCACAGCAAAATAAAAAAATCCTTCAGTAGCACCTTAAAGACCAACTAAGTTTATATTTTGGTATGAGCTTTCGTGTGCATGCACACTTCTTCAGATACCTGCAGCTTGCCTTCTTCAGATAAGAGCTGTTTGACAGTGCAGTGGACCACCTCAGAAGGTGTTCCTCCAATGGAGGGCTTTTAAACAGAGGTTGGATGGCTGACTGTCAGGGATTCTTCAGCTGCAACTCCTGCATTCCCGGGGGTTGGAATAGATGGCCCTTGGGGGTCCCTCCCAGCTTGGCAATTCTGTGGCATTAACAGTTCATAGAACCAGCATCACACCCAAATGCTCTCAGCCCAAAGCTGACGCTTAAGCACCAACAGGTGAAGACCACCCTCCCTTCCACAACGTTTTCTCCCTTCTCCGAGAAATCATCTTGTGACCCACATTTAAATGGGCCTTTGCTCCTGTACTTCAAAAGCACAGTGATTATTAACTAGACATCCTTATCTTACTGGCTGTTCCACAAGCTCAGGACTTAACTTCCCAGGGGCTGTACAAAGCACTGTTAAATTCCTTAAAAGCCCGTTGAGAGGGTGCACCGAGCAAATGACGTCAGGAGTCCCACCGATTGTGGCAGAAATATGTCTAGGTTTAATTGCCAAGGATTGTTTTTTGTCTCCTGTACAAAAGCAGCAAATCCCCTGAAGCTGGTCAGGACCACAGCTGTTTACGGCGAACAGAGGCTTGTTGCTTATCTCCTTGTAGCAACCTGTCTCTGGGAGATCACGGCTTAATTAACTTGTGCGTTATCGAGGCTGAAATTGTACAGGCGTTGCAAAAGAAAAGAAGAAGATTTTGATTATTTTTTTGAGAAAAGGGGAAAGAACCTGAAACAAACAAATAAATAAATAAATAAGTGGAATATAAAAGGAGGGGAAACGGAATTACGAGACCTCAGCAACAAAGCACCGCCAGCTCTGTAGAGCGGCGAACACAGACAGCTCTCAAAGCTCCAGAAAGAGTGGAAATACTTTTTTGTTAGTTCTGGGGGGTGAAAGGAGGAAGATGAGTTGGTCCTATGAGCGATTTTGAGCCCTTGTTCTCATTTTCTGATGTGGATTTTGAGGGCTGTGTGGAAGGGCCTATAGGGAAAATCTTATTCATGGCTGGTCAAAAGGGGATCCCTTGCAGAGCCATGCAGGAGCATAAGAACATCAGAAGAGCCTGTTGGATCAGGCCCATGGCCCACCTGTTCATCATCCTGTTCTCACACTGGCCAACCAGATGCCTGTGAAAAACCCACAAGCAGGACCCGAGCACAAGAAACCCGGGGGAAGAGATGGTGGACGTCAGGTGTCAGGACGTGGAGTCGGGCATAGGTCAGCAATAAAACAATAAAGCAGCTGATGTCAGTGAAGTTAACTTTTTATTCAAAGAAAACAAGGCAGCACAGGCCTAGTGGTCACAGCAACCCTTCCCAGTAGGTCTTCCCCCAAGGAGTTAGGTTTCCTGCCTGTCTACCGCTCTCTATGGCTCCTCCCTCAGTTCCTCCCCCAGCAGCCTAAGGTTTTGTTGTCTTGTCTCTCATTGCTCATTGCTCCTTCCACTTCATTTTTTTCTGCATGTTCTGGAAGACCAGGAGGAAGGGAGCTAGTCAGTGCAGGAGAGGGAGACCCCATGGATTCTTCTGCAGCTTGCCTCATCTTTGTCTCCTGGACCCCCTCCTCTCCTGCCCCTCAGTCTGCACTGCCCTCTGCCAGAGCTTATTCCTGCTCACTAAACTCTGTTTCCTTTTCACCTTCTCCCCTGAGTCTTCTCCCTCTTCCTACTCACTGGCATTCACCATCAATCCCCTGGCTGTGAGCCTTCTTCCCCTGGGGGTTCCCTTGGGGGGTTCCCCAGCTGGTGCCTCCCACCACTTCTCTGCATCCAGCCAGTCCATGACATCTGGCAAAGAAATCAAGAAGCAAGACTCATGAAGTCACCTAAGGATAAGGAGAACTAGGAAGCTTCCAAGCCAGGGATGGGGAGTTTCAGACCCTGGGAGGGGGGGTCCAAATGTGGACCTCTAAAGCATCTCTAGCTGGCCCTTGGGACTCTTCCAACTCATGCTCCTATGCCAGCCACACACCCTCTCCCCAGAAACAAGCTATCCACAGCCCTGCTATGCACCCTGTTTGAGTGTTTATGCCTAGCTGGAAATATATCCCTGAACTCATTTGCTGGCCTGGATGGAGAACAGAGAAGCATGCATTAAATGGCAAGGGCACCCAGCGAGCTTCATGGCCATGTGACCATACGAAGCCTGGTCTCCAAGGTTGAGGTCCATTACTCTAACCACTACACCACACTGCCTCTCCAACTATGTAATCATTTGTTGCCTGAAATCCTGCAGCTTCTGTTGGGGTTGGGGTTGACACCATTTGATTTTGGCAATAGTTCAGGATCGTGCATTCACTGGTTGCCAAATGCAGAAAATAATTTGTCCTCCTTAGTTTCCAGCAAATGATTTTTGAAGGTGTCCGGGTTTCTGCTGAGACTAAATGAGAGGGAATTTGCAGCAGGGATTTTTTATTGCACAGCAGTGTTTGGAGCCAAATGTACTGAGTCACTTAGAGAAAGCAGAGAATAAAAATATGACAACCTTTTCCCATTCATCTCTCAAAGTGCTGTAGCTGAAAGCAGGTGAGTCAATCACATTATAATTTTTTTTTTTAAAAAAAGGAGGAACATCCATTTGTATCTAGAGTATTTTAATAAATATCGAGTCTTTTCAGGAAACATTTTCTTTAAACAAAAAACCACTATAAACCTGTCATTGTATGCCAGTTCCATGTCACATCCAGCTTTTTTTTTTCTTTTTTTCCTGATGGAAATGTTAACATTATAATTAGCATGTTTTGTTCCTTCAAAAGCATTGTCAAATGGATAATGGTCTGCCCCTCTATGTTATGGTGGTGGCTGTTATTCTGCTTTCCCTTTCTGGCTACCACCAAGGTTGAGAAACAGAAGCAGCACCAAACAAGGATGCAAATAAATAAATAAACCCCTATTATTATTATTATTATTATTATTATTATTATTTTATTTTGTAATATTTATGCAGCACTTGACTGTAAAAAGAAGAGGAAGAAGAAGCATCAAAGCGATTTACCAAAAGAATAAGATGATAAAATGATTGGTTAAAAACAGTTTTAAAAAGAACTGTTTTATTTCATAGAATCATAGAACTTTAGAGTTGAGAGAGGTCCAAAAAGTTCATCTAGTACAATTTCCTGCAATGCAGAATTCCATTTCTAATTTAAGAAATTCAAAAAATGTATATAATTGATATGTATATAGCTATAAACTAAAAACAAAAAAACCCACCATAATCAACAGTCTGCATTCTTACTAATAATGTTGTTGCTTTATTCTTTTTGTAAACCACTTTTAGGTTTGTTTGTTTTTTTACAATCAGGCAGTATATAAATCTTTATGAAATAAGTATATAAAATGTGATGCCTATCGGCTGCATTCAGTGCTAGACACAAGCTCCCTCAATTCTAGTTCTGGTACTGTACTCTGAGCAGAAATTAGTTGGAACTCAGCCCTTTGTTATTAAAATGCTGTTTATCTTTTGATGCATTGAAATTATTTACTGGCCACTCTTTCACTGGGGCTCTCAGAGGGGCTTACAAAAGAAAGAAAAAACCCACTAATGTGCAATAAATATCAAACATAGCAGGCCCTGGCAGCCAAGAAATGCCACTCTGCAGCCAGCCTTTATTATGCCAATACAAAAGAGGAGGGGGGAGTTGCGTTTGACCCTTTAGATGCAGCCAATGTTTTGTGGCGGAGCTCCCTTGCAAGAACTACTTGCAAGAACTGTGGCATTTGGGTGATACGTAAGGAGTTCTTCCCTTGCTCCATAGGAGTTACATTGCTCCTGACAATGTCCTTCTCATAATCAAAAGGAATGACATTAGTTGCCACTTCTGACCATAGCTGTGCAGGAGATGGATCACTGTGAGCCAGTGTGGCATAGCAGTTAAGAGGGTTGGACTAGGACCTGGGAGACCAAGGTTCAAATCCCCAGCCCGCCATGAAGCTCACTGGATGACTTCTGGCCATTGACTACCTCTCAGCCTAACCTTCCTCGCAGGGTTGTTGTGAGGGCAAAATGAGGTCATTGGAAGAAAGGTGGTTCATAAATATGAAAATAGAATAGACCCACTATGATAGCCTGTTCAGTGTGAGGAGGCACCCCTAGCCAATGGGATGTGTTCTCTTCTGTGTAGGTCTGGATGCTGTGTGATGTCTTGGGGCATCTATCTTCGCTATGCTCCTGACTCCTGGTAGATTCACACATTGTGGAGATTTGGGCGGAAGGGGCTTGTGTGAAGGGTTGCATATACACAGGCCTAGTGAACCAGCATGAGTTTGGGAAATCTAGCTTTGTTTTATTTTGGAAAGTTTCTTTGTTAAGGAGAGCGGCAAACACATTCTTGGGAAACTGCACGCACCATGCTTTAAATACGGCGCTTACACAGTGCTATAAATAGTATACAACTTAACCTGCACATACCCATTTGCTAAAGAACACAGCCCCCCACCACCACAGAATTCCAAAACAAGCCCCAGACTTTTGTAGGAGACATTTCTCGCCACACAAAATCACATGCGGTGCATAACTAGGTATTATAGATACAAGCCAACTGAAGTAAATGTCCGAGCCTGCTGCTTCTGTGTGTGTGTGTGTGTGTGTGTGTGTGTGTGTGTGTGTGTGTGTGCTAAAATCGTGTTGCCCATAATCCTAATGTTTATCAAACCTTCCTGCTACTTATCCACACTGCTCAGATTAACAGCATGAAATGAGCACAAAAAAGGTTTTCTTCTTAAATAAATAAACAGTGCAAAAGTAGGAGAGTTTATAAAGGCAACGGCCAATTAACGTGTGAACGGAAGACGTGTGGTCGCGCACTCACGCACAGCGGCAAACCCAGAAGTGGCCAAAGACTTAACAATGTGCATCACTAAAAGGAGGGAATAGGGACTTGATGGGGGGCAGGGTGGGGTATAATGGGATGGGGCACTCAATTGGGTTTTCTTCAGATTGACATTTGTTTTGACCCAGCAGTAGACATTGGGTTTTTTTTTCTAGGGAAAGTGGCGAGACAAAGGAAAAACCTCTCAGGTCTGTGCCTAGAAATCTCAGGGCCAATAAAACTTCGTAAAATTATGCTTGGCATGGAGAAAGTGGATAGAGAAAAGCCCACCCCACCCCATCACATAAAATTAGAGCTTGTGGACATCCAATGAAATGAAATGTTGGAAGATCCTGGACAGACAAAAGAAAGAAATGTTTTCCCCAATGCAGAGGTAAAACTATGGAACCTGCTCCCAAAGGAGGCAGTAAGAGACACCAACTTGGATGGCTTACAAAGAGGATTAGACAAATTCATGGAGGACTATTGATGGTTATGCAGCTTATGCTCTGCCTCTACAGTAATGTTGCTGAATACCAATTTCTGGAAACCATGGGGGGGGCAGTTCTTGTGCTCAGCTCCATCTTGGGGATTTCCAGCAGGCATCCAGTTGGGCACTGTGAGAAGAGGATGCCGAACTAGATGGACCACGTGCCTGATCCAGCATACTCTTTACTTATTTTATTTCATAAAATTTATACACTGCTTGATCAGCCTGGATAGTATGGTTTGTTAGTGTGTGGTGCTGATAATGTTAAGGTTGCAGGTTCGATCCCAGTATGAGACAGTTGCATATTCCTGCATTGCAGGGGGTTTGACATTTGGCCCTCCAGATGTTTTGGACTACAATTCCCATCATCCCTGACCACTGGTCTTCTTAGCTAGGGATCATGGGAGTTGTAGGCCAAAACATCTGGAGAGCCGCAGTTTGGGGATGCCTGGACTAGATGATTCTCAGGGTTCCTTCCAAGTTTACAATTTTATGATTCTACTATTGTTTCCCTCAAAGTGGTTTACAAAAACGATACTGTGATCTTTTGTTTATGTGCCTACAACTTAAGGGAAATGCCACAACAAACCAGTATGAGTGCTACCCTTCCCAGCACTGGGATATGCAGAGTGCTTGCTAGGCCGGAGCCAGCTTTCACTTCAAATTTCCTCCATGTGGCTTACAAGGGAATGGACCCTGCCATCATGTTCATGGCAGAACGGGCCTCCAGCCCAGTTACAGGTGCTTGGATATACAATGTGCAGGTGTTGGTGCATTAAACTAAAATATGGTCTCCCCACATTCCTTCTCCATTGCTGCGTTGCCAATTTGGACAGCGGAGGCTGTACATTCCTCTTGGCTCAGGGAGCTTGTATAGAATGCAAATTGGCTTTGCAGAATAACAGACTGGGGCACCAGTGCCAGAGGGTTTTCTTTCTTTCTTTCATATAATTATCCCTTTTCTCCCTCTCCTCCTGGTGGCACAGCAGCAACAGATGCTTCTGTAGGTGACCCCGGAAACCTAAATGCGGAAGCTGCCCCCTCCACCATCCAGCGGCAGATTTAGCTCCTTTGGCTGATGGCTTTGACAGGCGGGTTTATTCTGGCACTTTCTCATTGCTAGTTTGGAGCTGGCGTGCCACAGGTCCACGGGGTCCACAGCGGCTCAGAATGAAGTTTAGATCCAGGCTGTGGATTATTCTTGGAGCAGCCCAATCTCCCTCTACTACGATGGTGGTATTTCATATCGACGGCTCGGCTTCGGCTTGCAGCTGCGGAGCTGCTAACCTTGAACCTCACATGGATAATTATTTTGAAGGCACCGATAGCAGCTCTATAGTTAAGGCTTTATTGAGATTTGTGCTCAAAGCAGGGCTGAAATCCCCCAGCTTCACACTTTAATGATTGAATTCAGTCTCCGGATTTGGCACCATGTCTGCACAGAGGAAAATTGATATTTGTCTGCTCCTTTCAGAGTTAAATTATTGACTGACTTTCTTTCTGGGGTTGAAATATCTAAGAAAGTTCCTTGCGGAAACTCTGTACCCCTTTGTCCCTTGCATTTCCCTGGGTTCTTTGGCATGGATATCCACAACGCTCTACTGAACCCCCCCCCCAAAAAAGACAAATATTTATTGGAACATATTTGGAATAATGACATGAATGTACACTCAGTTGCAATCTGTGTGATGGAGCAGAGATGCAATGACATTAGTACCTCTGCAACTTACTTACACGGGGTGGTGACATGGTGACCTCAAGGTCAGGGCTGCATGGACTCACAAGTGGAGCCAATCTGGTACAGCCACCATTGCACCCATGTAGCCCCAACCTTGCCACCACCTGAACCGCAGTCCTAGGTAAGTACACTGCAGAGCTATCAGCGTTGAGCTCCAGCCCACCCCAAGGGGAGGTAGGTTATTTTTAGAGCTGTATTAGGTCCAGTAGGAGGCACCAGGAAGCACCACCCCAGTCTGACACACAGATTTCTAGCTGCCCTGCCCTATTATTCAGGTGGGGGTGAGTGGGCTCATCGCAAGGGTAGGAGAGAAATTACATTCAGCCAGCATGTGAAGGTGAATCTACACCATTCATACCTTCTGAAGTGATGTGAGAACTGAAATACAGCCGTGCTTTTAAATTTTCACTTCTCCGAATTTTGCAATGCAGTTCTCCAGCTAGGTAACGTGTACAAAATTGCATTTGCCGGGATAAAGTTTGCATATCAATGCATATAGCAGTGAAGATAAGATACACACTAAAATGCTGGTAAATTTTTTCCACAAGGAAATGTGAAGAACTGAACCTAAGACTGGAAAAATTAGAAATGGAAAGAAATCCAAACTGACAATTTTACCCATCACTCACAGATTCCTTTTCTCAATGGACTTTACTTCATGTCACTGACGTGTGTGGGCTGAAGCCCAATCAGTAATCTAAGCCTGGGGAAAATAGAAGAGGGGTCTCTCAGACCAGTATGTTCTCTTGCAACATAGCCAGGAAGTGCCTCTCTAAGGGTGGAGCTATCCCCGCCTCTCTGTTCGATTCATTGCTTGAACCTTGTGTTTGGTTATATGTCCTGGAATTCCGCAGTGCAAACTCACATCACAACTGCTTCACATCATTTATAGGCATGCCTAGTTTAGGTGTGATTGATTATGCTGCAAAGATGCTAGTTGCTCCATGCTTCCTCATCATTGTGGTGCTTTACATCTAGAATCACGGAATCGTAGAATTGGAAGGGCCCAATAGTCATCTAGTTCAACCCCCTGCCATGCAGGAATCTCAGCACATGGTCCCCCATCCAATTCAAACTCATACCGGACCCTGCTTAGCTTTGCAAAAGTGCTAGCTGTTTTACTGCTGCACTACTAGGAAGGGATGAATGATATCTGACAGGTGCCCATCCAACCCCCTGGAAGCATAGGCCTGGAGTGCAATGATTCATGTCCTTAAAGCACGGGTGTCAAACACAAGGCCCGGGGGCCAAATCCGGCCCGCCAGACCTCATCATGTGGCCCGCCGAGCGCCCCAGCCAGCGGGACCCAGCAGTGGGACCTTGCTGCTGAAGCGCCGCGCCAACAAAGCGCCGACAAACAGCTGGGGCCGGGGAAATGCTTTTTGCCCCTGGGTCCCTTCGCGCTCTTTTCTGGCACTGAATCAAGGCGGCGACCCACCCCCTTCCCTTTCTTTCTTCCTCTCTCTCGTTCTTATTCTTTCTTTCCCTCTCCTTCCTTCCTTCTTTATCTCTGTCTTCTCTCCCTCTTTCTCTTTCCTTATTATTCCTTCTTTCCTACTCTTCTTTCTCTCACCTCTTTCCTTCCTCTCTCCCTCCTGCTCCCTCTTTTCTTTCTTCCTTTCTTCCTTCCTTTCTTCCTTCCGTCCTTACCAACTTTCTTCCTCTCCCTCATTCTTATTCTTTCTTTCCCTCTCTACTTCCTTCCTTCTTTCTCCCTTTCCGTCTTTTCTCCCTCTTTCTTTTTCTTTCCTTCTTTATTCCCTTCCTTATTTCCTACTCTTCTTTCTCTCCCCTCTTTCCTTCCTTCCTTCCCCTCTCCCTCTCCCTCTCCCTCTCCCTCCCACTCCCTCTTTCCTTCCTTCCTTCCTTCCTTCCTTCCTTCCTTCCTTCCTTCCTTCCCTCCCTCTCCCTCTCCCTCTCCCTCTCCCTCTCCCTCTCCCTCTCCCTCTCCCTCTCCTCAGAAACATAGGATGCTGCTTTATACTTCTGGCCCTTAAACCCTGGAACCAGGAGAGCAGCTTCAGTGAGTCAACCTCAGCCAGTCCCTTTGGTGAAGGGTGGTGGCTCACTGGCAGAACATCTGTCCTGCATGCAGAAGGATCCCCAACATTTCATGCAGGACCTTTGCAGGGCTGCTTGCAAGCTCTGCAAAGGTCCTGCATGAAACCCTAGCGAGCCTCCACCACCCAGTGCAGTTACCAAAAATCATTTTTCAATAAATTGTACAATAATTGTACATTTGAATATCTACTTGCCATTATTCTGACTATGTTTCTGCTTTCAGAGCTAGTTATTACTTACATTATTACAAAAACAGTAATAATTGAATGCAGTGACAATAATTTATGTTAATAAAGAGTGGACACATAGTCCTACAGATACATCCGGCCCTTTGAGGGTGACCAAACTGCTGATGCGGCCCCCGATGAATTTGAGTTTGACACCCCTGCCTTAAAGAAAGAAAAAGTGTCACTCCATATTATCGATGCAAAGGTGGTTTATGATGTAGGATTCCAATACTACCATGCTTATTAAAGGATACACTGGAGATTAACAGCAATCAGAAGTTCAGTGGCAGCAATGGAACAATGAATGTGCCAATAAGATTTCGGTTGTGTGGTGATGGCTGTAATGTCGATTTTGTTCTAAGACTGCAATTCTCTGAGAAAGATCAGCATCCTTAGATTTTGTAGGGAAAGAAGCATTTGTTAAGTATAAATAATGCAGACTGTGGGCTATGTGTGATGTAAATCAGAGTCATTCTACTGAAAGTTGATGCTTGAATGTGACTGTGTAATTCCCTCCCTCTAGCACATCGCCTGTTTTGTTTTTATTGTGAATGGAGTCAGTAGTACTGGAAGCAGATGAGAGTTGCAGTCAGATTCTGGTCCAAATGGAATTCAGTGTCAAATGGTGGGAGGACATGGCCCAGAAGACATAGGGAGCAAAGAGCTTTCTTTATTGCACCACACTAGTGTGGAATCTGCAGTCATTTGTACAAGGGTGAGGTGAATATCAGTGTGCTAAGCTTGGGAAGTCTCTGGGGTCAATCGTGGAAACGTTGTGCTCATGTCAACTCTCATATGGCACAAAAGTAAACATGATGATGTAGAATATTAAGGTTGATTTCGGGGTGTAGCTTGTGGGGCAGGGGGCATGACCCCAGGAGCACAATTTTAAGGATGTGCAAACCAGGAACCCCCCCACAGGTGCCAGCTTCCACAGGAATCCATGTCCCTGCCAGACACATCCTGGCAGGCCCCAACCCCAGCCCCTTGCCTGCCACTGGGGGTCTCTGCAACCAGGAGCCTGACCTGGCCTGGCCATGCCACTGTGCCCCTGGCCTCCTGACTGAGTGGCCACCTGGCCAGGTCTTGCTCCTTGCTTGGCACACTCCCTGGATGGTGAGCAGGCATGGACGGAGGCAGGCAGGCAAGGGGTGACTCCATCATGGCCTGGCCTGGCACTCCTCCCCATGGATGTCATGTGGATTCACCCACCAAGGGCCATATTGGCTGGACAGGCTTCCCCCTGCACGGGTGGGCAGGCAGCCCCATGAGGCCCCACGTGGCTTCAGTGAGGGGGCACTCTGGTGGCATCGGTGGTGAGGGATGGGCTGGCACGGTGGGCTCCGTTCACCCTCTGCATGCCCCGGACACCAGCCAACCACACTACACCACTGAGTTGCTTATCAATGCAATGGACTGTAGTTTAGTGGCAGAGCACCGGCTTTACACAAAGAAACAATTTTCATGTGAATCTTAATAAGACACAAAATAAGGATAAAGAAATCAATATCAATAATAGCAGGGACCCCACCCCTGACAAAATACCCTAAACAATGCCACGAGTCATCAGCCCCAGCCAGTACAATCAATAGTAGGTAATTATGTGAACTGTGGTCTAACAGCATCTCACTTCCCCTGTTCTATGGAGAAGCTCTTCTCCTCTGCTACAAACTATTCAGTACATATAATCTTTCTAGGACAGTCCAAGGAAAGGATATCAGGGCCCTTGACGTCCCAGAACTCTTCTTCCTATGAAGGCGTTTCCAGCTCTGCAACCTGGGTCTTGACAACAGAGGTCAGATGGAAGTTTCCAAAGGCTGTAATAACACAGGGCAGTGATGATGGAGGTAGAAATAATCAACCACCTAAAAGAGCCTATATTGGCATTTGGATGGGTTGGGATGGAGCCGCACACATTTCCATAGTCATCTGGCACTGCAAGGGAACTTTGTGTTGAACTGAGCTAGAGAACAAATGGTTCCCCATTACTTATGCGCTTCCTGAAGCTTGAAACAATTGCCATTATCCCACATAATATTGCATGACCTACATTTTTACTTGAAAGCCTCCAGCTAATAATTAGTTTGAATTTCGATTTATAAATAAACACATTCATATTCCAGGTTGTGTGTGTGTGTTGATTTTTCTTTTAACATCACAATAGAAACCAATTCCCTTCTCCCTCTCTTTTGTTCTACTTTTGTTTCTGCCAAGTGTGGATGGGGGGCAATGAGAGTCCAGGGAATTTTTTTTTTTTTGCTGGTGTGGCTGAAAGGAGAAAAAGGAGGGTTTTTGGATATAATGAGACCTCTGGGCATTATCCTGGAAAATGTCAGGAGCCCCCAGTATTTGGGAGGCTTGCACCATCTGGATAAATAGGGTTAAGCTCCCTTTTGGCAGCTGTTAGATGGCTCACTATGGTTGGGCAGCTTGGCTTGCTCCAGAGGAGCTGCAGATTAGTAAACAAAAGTACCTAACAGAAGGTACCCAGGTTGGTCAGCTTTCCCAAAGTGGCCTTGGCACACCACATGGCTTGTGTGCCTAGCTGTCCATCTCTGCTCCCATTTACTCAGGCATTGGAGGCAGGGAAGCACTGCAAAGATGTTGGCATAGAAATCTGGCGCAGGATGCATATCACCTTGAGCACTTGTACCTGTATGGAGCTGCTGGCTCTCTGTTGCTCCCCTGTGTGGAGAACCACTGAACTGCAGGTGGAAGCCTTTTTAGTGACAAATCTCCAGGCCCTGGACTGACGTCAGCCTCCCAGGATGGTCATTGCTCTCCTGGACAGAAAGGAGCATAAAAGTTAAGAAGAACTTATTGATGGTAAGAGCTGTTCAACAGTGGAATGGACTCCCTATGAAGGTGGTGGACTCTCCCACACCACACTGGAGCTTTGAAAGCAGAGATTGGGTAGCCATCTGTCAGGGAATCTTTAGCTGTAGTTCCTGCATTGCAGGGCATCACACTAGACGACGCCTTGAGTTCTTTCCAACTCTACAACTCTATGATTCCAACTTAATGCTGCTCTGTTATGGAAATGACCGGGGGGGGGCATCTTTAAAGTTGTTAAATGTTACAAATATTATGCCTGAATGTATCTTTTCAACTTGGCAGCTCAGGGAAGATACCTAGCTTTATAATCATATAAAATCAACCCCTTTGCCAATTTCCTCCATTCCAATGCCATTTTGCCCTTGGAAAAAGGACTCTTTTCCTTGCCACCTCCCACCATAATCCCACATACACTCATCCCTTCCCAGGAAAGGCCAGAGGTGACAATTGCTGAGCTTATTGTTAGCCAAGGGAAGCCAAATCTCATCACCGGACTTGCCTCGAGGTCCAGACATGCTAAGGAGGTTCTATTGTACTTTGGGTGGTAGGCACTTAAGGGGTGTTGCCTATGCTAATCTTATACTTGGGTCTTGCCCTGACATGTTTGCCTTGTATAACCCTCCCTTGTCTGACGTTTTAGTGATGTAGCAATGATGTAGCAATGATGCTGTACAAAGTGTATTATGGGATATGGTGGGAAAGTTTTAAAAGTGAATGTTGCCCCATGCTTGGGATTCACTCGCTGCTGTTTGAACCTGTTGCGCAACAATAAAGGATCTAAGTCTACTGTCGGCTGTTTTGCTCCAAATTCCTTGGTTGGAATTTCCTTCTTTTACTGACCGCATGGACCCGTGCATAGCTGTCAAGTTTTCCCTTTTCTCACGAGGAAGCCTATTCAGCATAAGGGAATTTCCCTTTAAAAAGGGAGAACTTGACAGCTATGCCTCTGCATTTTTGTGGCTGGACCTCTGAATCATCCCCCTTGCATCCCTTCCAAAAAATGCCCTCAAGGTTATACATGAGGGACCATCATGGGCCAACTCCAGACTGTCATTGTTTTGCAGAATTGACAAATCTCCCCCCACTTTAAAAAAACAACACCACCACACCTTTTGAAGTAGGGAAGATAATAGGAAAATGCAGTAAAATTGTGGGAGAACATTCAATGGATTGGAAGTCATATTACCCTAAATCTCAAAACCACACCCTCTTTCTTCACCCCACCAATGCATTTTATACTTTTTAGAACATACAGAGGCGGCGGTGGGGGATTTACGTCAATCTCCTGTTCTCTGGACCCGTGGGGGACTTGTACCCCGACGAGCTGGGCTGTTGAGTAGTCTCTCAACCCAGAATTTTCCTTATAATCTGGAAACGAGGTCTTCCTGGACTCGGGGGTGTGTGTCATTTTTGTTCCTAACTTCCCCCTAAATCCTACCTCCATGTTTGTCCTGCAGTTTGCTCCTAGCATAGCTGCCAAGTTATCCCTTATTTTAAGGGATTTTCCCTTATGCTGAATAGGCTTCCTCGCGAGAAAAGGGAAAACTTGGCAGCTATGGCTCCTAGACCAGCAGTGGGCATCCTGTAGACCTCCAGATTTTTTTTTTTATTCCAACTGCCATGAGCTCCAGACAGCATGGTCAGTGGCTAGGGATTCAGGGAGTTGTAGTCCATCAACATCTAAAGGACCATGTTCACAATCCTTGTCCTAGGTTTGCTCTTTGATCTCAATTCATTCATTCAGTGCTGTCAGTACTGGTTTGTTCTACAACTTCTGTTTGCTGTCTTCTGTCTGACTGTTACCAATAATCCACTCATGACAAACTTCAATGCATCTCTCCCTTTGAAACAATTAAAAATATAAACAGCCATAATTAAAATAGGCAATTGTGAGGGACAGGGGATATCGTGAAGTCCCTCCCCTCCTGAGTTCAAGCCCGTCCCCGAGCAAAGGGGAAAGCAGGGAGAGTTCCGATTCCAGTGGGGAAGCAGGAAGTCGTGTCCGAGGCTCAGGCAAGGTAGAGGAGCCAGGGTCCCAGGTGGGACAGGAAGGGGCAAGCAAGGGGGGAAGACCCATCCCCCCAACTCCAGAATTACGCAGGAAGAGGAGGGGCAAGAGGATGGGTCTGCCAAAGCTTTTGTGTTGGAGAAAGACGCGCCAAAAGCCATTAGGAGGTTCTGAAACCGACTGACCACATCACTCCGTGTAAATAGCAATGACTTGAGCACTGTAAATACGCAGCACCAATAAAAGAATAAAATGCAGAGCTGCGTGGCGTCGTTACTCTGAAGTAGTCCACTCCGGCCACCGTGACAGCAACCTCCTAATCATTTTTGGGCTACTTTGGAGTTGCCGGGATGAGCGTGTCAGAGGCGGAGAAGTGGCGGCAGATCGCGGAGCAAGCCCAGCTAGAACTGCAGCAGCTATCGCTGCAGGCGCAGGGAGAATTGAAGGCAGCTAAAGAGGAGACTAAGAAGGTCCAGGACGACCGGCTACAACTTGCGGAACAGGTGAGAGAGCTTCAGGAAAAAGAGCAGCAATTAAGGGCGGTGGCGGTAGACCTCCAAAACAAGCTGGATGCAGAGAAAAACAAGGCGGGAGGGGCACCCCAAGTCCAAGTGCTGCCAGGAAGGAGAGCTGGGACCCTAGTTAGCAAGTTCAATGGAGACCCGAAGGAATTTCAAGGCTTTGAGACTGAGATTGTGTATGCTCTTGAGCTGCACCACGATGAGTTCCCTGATGATGAGCACAGAGTAGCGTTTATTGTGGAGCACCTTACCGGGGCAGCCAGGGAGTGGCTAAGACCGTTAATTGCAACAAGGAATCCTTGCATGAAGAATGTCAAACTATTTCTAGAAGGTTTGAAAACGATGTATTCGTCCGATAGTCATATGGACCAGACTAAGGAGGAACTTCATAATTTACGCCAAGGAAATATGACAGTTCGCGCGTATTGGGCGAAATTCACCATGCTGGTGCACAGATTGGGGTGGGAACTGGGGTCCCCCCCAATGCAAGCGGCGTTCTACTTGGGGTTGCATGAGGAGGTGAAGGATGAGCTCTCGAGAGGTCCAAAGCCCAGTGATATGGATCAGCTGAGCAAAGCGGCTCTGGCGGTGGGGGTGAGACAGGAATCCCGGTGGAGCGACAAACAAGCAACGCGCGCAAAGCGGGCTTGGTTCCCACGGTCGCAGGAGAAACCACTCCCCCAACAACCCTTTCAAGCCACGCCTGGGGCCAGCCAGGACCAGGAACCCATGCAGATTGATAGCGCGCGGGCGCGGGCTTTTCAAACCCCAGCGGCGCCAAGACGCAAGGAGGGAAAGGGCGGGAATTGCTTTCTCTGCAACTCCCCCCAGCATCTCGTCAGAGACTGCCCACATCGCAGGGAGTGGCAAGGAAGGGCGGGAACGGTGGTGCCCTCCCCCACTGACGCAGCACCACAGCAGGGAAACGGGAAAGCCTGGCTGCAGGAGACAAGGGGCAGCAGCCAGGCACAGTCAGCAGACAACAGCCCCAGCCCACCCACCCGCACAGAGAGGAGCAGAGCCAGCCCACCCCTCCCAGAGCAGGAGTGGTTCTAGAAGTCACGCTAACGCTCCCAAATGGCTATCCCCTGACAGTCCTTGCCTTAATTGACAGTGGTGCCTCAGCGAACTTCTTCTCGAGAAACTTTGCAGAAGAGCACCAGATCCAGCTTCTGCAGCTGGATTTTCCCCTTCACGTGGCAACCATTGACGGCAGAGAGCTGCTGGGGGGGGCCATCACTCATCAAACCCCCCCCATGAGAATGACGGTGGGAAGGCACTCAGAGACACTGGCATTCAACGTCACCACCATCTCAGACCCCCCCATCGTCTTGGGCATGAGCTGGCTGGCGCGCCACGACCCCTCCATCAGTTGGCACCAGAGATGCATCACTTTTGGATCGGACTTTTGCCTGGAACATTGCATGCAGCACCAACCAGGGGAGGGGCCTCCGATAGCCACGGTGGCCACCATGCACGTCAAAGGGGGTGAGGCGATACCCAAGCCGTACTGGGACCTGCAGGAGGTCTTCAGCGAAGCGGAGTCCGACCACCTACCCCCACACAGGCCTTTTGACTGCCAGATCAACCTGGTGCCAGGGGCAACTATACCCCCAGCCAAGCTGTACGCCATGTCAGACCAGGAACTGGAGGATCTGCGCGCTTTCATCGACAAGAACCTCAAGCGGGGGTTCATCAGAGAAAGCAAGGCAGCAGGGGGCAGCCCGGTCTTCTGGGTGGACAAGAAAGACACGCAACAGCGCCGCCTGGTGGTGGATTTTAGACGGCTGAATTCGGTGACAGAGCCAGTGGCTTTCCCCATGCCCAGAGTGGATGATCTCCTGACAGCAGCACGCAGGGGCAAGATTTTCACCAAGCTAGACCTGAGGGGGGCGTACAACTTGATCAGGATCCGGGAAGGCGATGAATGGAAGACCACGATGTTCACGCCTCTGGGCTCTTTTGAATATCTGGTGATGCCCTTCGGGTTGCAAGGGGGCTCAGCCTGCTTCCAGGCCTTCATGCACCACGTCCTGGGGTCCCTCCTCTTCAAGAACTGCCTGGTCTTTCTGGATGACATCCTTATCTATTCCAATGACCCAGTGCAGCATGTGAAAGATGTCAGGGAAGTGTTGCAGCGCCTGAAGGAGAACCACCTGTATGTGAAGCTGGAGAAGTGCAAGTTTCACACCAAGGAGGTGGACTTCCTGGGCTACAAGCTGTCAGACAAGGGGCTGGCGATGGACAAGGACAAGGTGCAGGCCATCCTGGACTGGCACAGCCCCAGGACGCGCAAAGATGCCCAACGCCTACTAGGCTTCGCCAACTTCTACAGGAAGTTCATCAAGAACTTCTCTCGCGTTACGGCTCCCATCACTGACTGCCTGAGAGGCAAGCAGAAGTTCAGGTGGACACCAGAGGCGCAAGCAGCGTTCGAAAGCCTCAAGAGGGTGTTCGCCTCGGACCAGAACCTGTTCCACGTGGTCCAGGACGCGCCCCTACGCATTGAGACAGATGCTTCTGAGAAAGCTGTGGGCGCCATTTTGTTGCAACTGGACGCCAACAGGGAGTGGAGACCCTGTGCCTTCTTCTCCAGGAAGTTGACACAGCCCGAGCGCAACTACACCGTGTTTGACAAAGAACTTCTTGCGATCCACGCTGCGTTCAAACATTGGAGACACTTCCTGGTGGGCGCCAAGCACCCCATCCAGGTGTGCACAGACCACAAGAACCTGGAGTTCTGGAGAACTGCCAGGGTGCTCAACCAGCGGCAGATACGGTGGGCAGAGTTCTTCTCGAACTTCAACTTCTCCATACACTACATCCCGGGAGAGCAGAACGTCAGGGCGGATGCCCTCTCCCGCAAGCCAGAGTACATGGAGGAGGAGGAGCCACCAGCCCCAAGGCACATTTTCCCCCCGTCGGCATGGTCCTGCGGAGCAGCAGTGGTGAGCGAGGCAGAACTCACAGCACTGACGGCAGCGGATGACTTTGCCAACCGCATCTTCAGAGAACTGAGAGGGGGGAGGGAGCAGGCAAAAGACTTTGCAGAACGCAGAGGGCTGCTTTTCTACAAGGGGGCACTGTACCTACCCACCACCCAGCTCAGACGTACGGTCCTCAAACAGATGCACGACAACCCAACGGCGGGGCATTTTGGAAGGGACAAGACCACTCACCTAGTCATGAGACACTTCTGGTGGCCAGGGGTGAGGGAAGATGTTCGAGACTATGTACGGGGCTGTGACACCTGCCAGCGGGCAAAGGTGGTCAGGGCAGCGCCACCAGGGTTGCTGGAGCCCTTAGCCACGCCACACAGGCCGTGGGAAGTGCTGTCCATGGACTTCATCACAGATCTGCCTTCTTCCCGGGGTAAGACCGCAGTGTTGGTGGTGGTGGACCTCATGTCCAAAATGTGCCACTTTATACCGTGTGCCAGGGCAGTCTCTGCAGAAGAGACAGCCAAACTGTTTGTTGATCACGTTTTCAGACTGCATGGATTACCTTTAAGGGTTATTTCGGATCGTGGCCGCCAATTTGTTTCCAGGTTCTGGCGGCGGCTCATGAACCTCCTGCAGGTGGAGGTCAGCTTGTCGACGGCTAGACACCCGCAGACCAACGGACAAGCGGAGAGGGTCAACGCCATTCTGCAGCAGTACCTGAGATGCTACGTCAGCCAGAGGCAAACGGACTGGGTGGATCGCCTGCCACTAGCAGAATTTGCCTACAACAATGCAGTGCACGTCTCCACAGGGGTGTCGCCCTTTAAGGCCAATTACGGGCGCGACCTCAGATCTTTCCCAGAGAGGGAGGGGGAGGAGGAGGAGGAGGGCCCACAGGCTGAGGATTGGGCAGAGGAACTGGAGACGGTGCACCAGCAGCTCAGAGAACACTTGGAGAGGGCCAAGGAAGCGTACAAAAAGGGGGCAGATCGCCACAGGCGACTAGGGGAGGTCATCAGGGTGGGGGACAAGGTGTGGTTGTCCTCGGAGGGCCTTCCCACCAGAGGGAGGTGCAAAAAGCTGGCACCCAAAAGGCTGGGCCCCTTCACGGTCACGCAACAGGTCAACCCGGTGGCATACAGGCTGGCACTGCCAGAGGACATGAGGGTGCATCCAGTGTTTCATAGATCGCTGCTGTCGCCGTACAGGGAAAGCAGCAGGCTCCGAGACAGCGAACAAACCCCCGAGGGAGGGGGGGAGAGGGAAGGCAGGGAGCAACTCAATGAGGCCACGGCCATCCTGGATTCAAGGTGGGGGGTGGGGGGACTGGAGTACCTCATGGCATGGGAGGATGCTCCACCGTCCCAGAATGAATGGGTCCCAGCCACTCAGATACAGGAGGAATTCTTGGTGGAAGAATTTCACGCCCTCTTTCCCCACAGACCCAAGCCCTGGCACATGGAAAGGGAGGGGGAGGAGGAGGAGGCACGGGAGAGCAGCTCACCATGGCGCTGGGAAGCGGAGTTTGAGGAACCAGAGGATGAGGTATGGGTGTCACCGAGATCCACCCAGTCAGAGGAAGGAGCAGATTGGCAGAACGTTTTTACCCCCACCAGCTCTGACGCCACGGACTTTTTGGGATTCCCGTCCGCCCAGGCGGAAGGGGGGGGCTCGCAGGACTGGGGGGAGGTATTCACACCAACGGGCTCGGAGAGCACTGAGTTCTTAGGCTTCCAGTCGTCACCGACACATGGGGGGGGCCTGGGGAGGGGTGAAGGAGAGCTTGGGAGGGGGGTGGATGTGAGGGACAGGGGATATCGTGAAGTCCCTCCCCTCCTGAGTTCAAGCCCGTCCCCGAGCAAAGGGGAAAGCAGGGAGAGTTCCGATTCCAGTGGGGAAGCAGGAAGTCGTGTCCGAGGCTCAGGCAAGGTAGAGGAGCCAGGGTCCCAGGTGGGACAGGAAGGGGCAAGCAAGGGGGGAAGACCCATCCCCCCAACTCCAGAATTACGCAGGAAGAGGAGGGGCAAGAGGATGGGTCTGCCAAAGCTTTTGTGTTGGAGAAAGACGCGCCAAAAGCCATTAGGAGGTTCTGAAACCGACTGACCACATCACTCCGTGTAAATAGCAATGACTTGAGCACTGTAAATACGCAGCACCAATAAAAGAATAAAATGCAGAGCTGCGTGGCGTCGTTACTCTGAAGTAGTCCACTCCGGCCACCGTGAC
Organism: Zootoca vivipara; assembly: GCF_965207765.1. NCBI lineage: Eukaryota > Metazoa > Chordata > Lepidosauria > Squamata > Lacertidae > Zootoca > Zootoca vivipara. The sequence continues at coordinate 26,846,945 of NC_142597.1, read as the reverse complement.
AGCAATAAAACCTATTCCGTTAAAACAGCACAGCAAAGAAAACGGTATACTCAGGTCGCGAGATCAAGGGAATACAGATGTAAAATCCTTAATGAGTGGTATCCACTCAGGGTACCATACAATCTTTATAGATGGACGGGCCTGGTTTGAATCTCTGGCTTCTCCAGTTAGAAGAACTAAGTGGCAGGAGAGATGAAAGATGTCTGAAGAAGATATTGGAGAGCAGCTGCCAGTCAGATGTAGAGAATATTGGGTTATTTGGGGGGGGGGATCCTGATCTGGTCTAAGGCAGCTTCCTAAATCCTTCAGAATCTTTCATTCTGATGGCCATTGATGGGTGATATTTTGGGGCAGCAGTAGGGTCCCCAATAGAGATGGACATATCAGTTTTATCTGGTCTGTACCAATTTCAGATGTGTTCAATCATAAGTACATTTCCCCCTCTTCTATGCATTTAAAGATAAATATATAAATAAATTCCAGGCACATTTTCCCTGAAAATACATTGCCTGTAGATTTTCCAATGTATCCAAAGCACGTTTTGTATGCATTTGCACCAAAAATCGCATAGTGTGTGTGTGTGTGTGTGTGTGTGTGTGTGTGTTAAAAAAATGAGAACTGCATCACAGAATGCGGATAAGCGCTCGGTCCAAAGGCTATGTGTTCTGATCCGCTGTATTATCCTGGGAGATGCACATTTGGTTGCTTTGCTTAAAGATGTGGATTGGATGAAATTCTCCTCCATCCCTAGCTCCCAACATTTCAGTAAGAAATTGTTCAGGGGTTCCAGGATTGTTGTAGAGTGGTATTTGATTTTGCTGTTAGCATCTCTCTGTCTTGAGAGACAGTGGAAGAGTGTGCCTTCAGGGGTAAAGTCAAACCATCGGAGAGTTGCAGCGCCTGTAGAGACTGGCTGTAGAGACTGATACAGGAGAGACATGTTGTATTGCAGGTGGGGCAGATGAAGGCATCCAGTTTTGCTGCTACAGGTGCACCAGGGCATTTATTCCCCCTGTTTAATGTCATGCTTAGAATCCCTATGGGAGGAGATGGGTGATTTTCACTGTGGCTCCTTGCAAATTCTTTAAGGTTTCAAATCTAGGTGAGCAGTCATATGCCTTGCCTACATATTCCGTTCTCCCCTTCCTTACCCGCCCTCATCCCACGCAGTTAAGAATCAGTGTATATGGAAAGCTCTGTTTAATACCCACAGAATTCATTTCCAAATACCATCCCTGCATTGGCATTTTGCAGCCAGATTCAGATGGAGGAGTTCTGTGTAAAAGGATATCACTTCTTCTTAAATCCCATCGGCCTTTCCATAGGGGTTTATCGTGGGCAGAATAACTCCAGGTGCTGTTTTTATTCCGACAAATGCCAAATCCTTTTTTTCTTTAAATTTGCTAAGCTAGTTGCCTCAGTAATCTTCTGTGGAAGCAAGCTTTTTTCTTTCCGCAGGCTAGATAGCCACTGTGTACATTTTCTTTATTCGCTCCACATAGTATGTCTGTCTGTCTGTCTGTCTGTCTGTCTGTCTCTCTCTCTCTCTCTCTCTCTCTCTATATATATATATATATGTTGTTGTTGTTTAGTCGTTTAGTCGTGTCCGACTCTTCGTGACCCCATGGACCATAGCACGCCAGGCACTCCTGTCTTCCACTGCCTCCCGCAGTTTGGTCAAACTCATGTTGGTAGCTTCGAGAATACTGTCCAACCATCTTGTCCTCTGACGTCCCCTTCTCCTAGTGCCCTCAATCTTTCCCAACATCAGGGTCTTTTCCAAGGATTCTTCTCTTCTCATGAGGTGGCCAAAGTATTGGAGCCTCAGCTTCATGATCTGTCCTTCCAGGGAGGAAGGACTCAGAACCCCATGGTTTTTGATGGTGGAGGTGGAGAGTCTTTTTCTCCCGGTAGTCATCCAGCTCTTTAGAAAAAAAACATTTTTTCAAGGGGAGAAGAGGATTGGATGCTCTTTGTTTTCACATCAAACAGCCCAATTCTAGGAACTGCTTTGCTGCAAGAACAGCTCAAGGGGTCAGGCAGCAAAATCTACCCCACGGCTAAAACTGGTGCTGCTACCGGGCCCACCTTTCACCCAATTCTTCTGCCTGGTGCACTGTGCGTAAGCCAAAGGAGCCCGTGGTCCAAACGCACCTCTGGCATGAACTTGCGAGGTTGCCGTAGCTAAGCCACCTCTCTCAGCCTCAGCTTTCCATCCACAGTATGGGGATTAAATGTACTGATTGACCTCAGAGGCTTGCTGCAAATGCTTCAAACATTTTAATCCATGGCATACATGTTAGAAATCATTCATATTATTAGCTACCGCCTCTTGCACTGGATCCTAAGAGGCAACTGGAGTGGCAGGCACCCATGATTTGGGCAGATTTAGGCTGCTTGCAGACACCTTGTTTATTGAGCATTCATCCTGATTTGTTTGCAGCACGTTTATACGGCATTGTGTCAAGCCAGTGATACCCCATACTTCACAGTGCATTTGCTAATCAATGTCCTCATCACAAAAAGCCAAGGTGGGTTCTTTTTTGGGGGTGGGTGGGTGGGTTTGTTGCTCAAGAAGTCCAAGTCTACTTAAATTGGGCAGCCTGAATTTGCCGGTGTGTGACGGAATCCAGGGCCAGCTCAGGATGTGTTGTTGCTGGTGGCAGAGCCACCCATTGAAGCTGCCACCTCCCAAAGGGAATGCAACAGAGTGGATGCAATCCCATCACCAGTGTTGAAGTCGGATCCAACTGTGGGCACCACTGATTTCTGCCCATAGACTAGGGAGAGGATGTTATCTGGTCCTTTGCCTCTGGCAAAATGGATTGGGTTGAGCCTGTCCTCTTTCAAATCTCTTAACACAGGGGCAGGGGAACTTTTCCAGCCCACTGACCACCTTCTCTAATTGGAGGCGCATAGCATCCGGGTGGTGCTGTGGGTTAAACCACAGAGCCTAGGGCTTGCCGATCAGAAGGTCGGCGGTTCGAATCCCAGCGGCGGGGTGAGCTCCTGTTGCTCGGTCCCAGCTCCTATCAACCTGGCAGTTCAAAAGCACGTCAAAGTGCAAGTAGATAAATAGGGAAGGTAAACGGCGTTTCTGTGTGCTGCTCTGGTTCGCCAAAAGCGGCTTTGTCATGCTGGCCACATGACCCGGAAGCTGGCTCACTCGGCCAATAACGCGAGATGAGCGCCGCAACCCCAGAGTTGATCACGACTGGACCTAATGGTCTGGGGTCCCTTTACCTTTACCTTTAGCATCTGGGGGCCTGCTGGGACAATTGCAAAGCGGTGCAGGGTTGGCTTGTGGAGGTCGGCATGAGAAGGATGCAACAGCCATATGCCCTTCGATCCCAGCCCCTCAAGGGCGAGGCTGGGATCGAAGGGCACATGACATCCTTCTCACACCACCCTCCCCTGTGCCGCTTTGCAAGGCTGGGATCCATCCACCCTCACAAAGCAGCTTGCCGCTGGTGTCACTCTGGCTGCATTGGCTGGGCTGGCATCTGTCAGGCTCCCTTCGCCATTTGCCCTCTGAGTCCCACAACCCGCCCCCCACCGCACACATGCATGTGCTCCAGACCCCATGAAAACATGCTCTACCACTGTCTAACTGGTAACCTTCGAGGGGTCATATGCAGTGGTTTGTGTGGCTGGACATACAGCACTCTCCAGGCACCACCCAGATGAAGTGAGATGCCTTATTTCAGTTCAAGCACACACTGCAGCCAGGTAAAATCACTGGCAGGGGACGGGGGGCGGGGGGTTGGCACAAAGCAGAGCCAGGGAGCACACGACTTCGGCAGAGACCAGGGAGCTCAATAGTGAGGCCTATAGGGGCACATTTATTCCCCCAGGACCTGAGGTTCCCTGCCATTCCTCTATGATATTATTAGCGGGGAACTTTCTGACTTTGCACTGGGTGTGCAAGTTGGTCAGACTCAGCATGGAATCATTCTTCATTAGCACAAGTTGCCTCCTCTGGATTAAAGGGGGTGGGACTGAGTATGCCTAGCACATAGGCTGGACCCCTAAATTCTAAAGCCAGCACAGGGCAACTTGAAAAAATGCTGTCGATTTATGGACTCTCCACCCACACAACCATACACAGCTTACTTGGACATGGAATAATAAACGGATTGGTGAGGTTTGTCTCGCCAACAAAGCTAATGAACTCCTATTTCACCCAGCCATGCAGCGAGGAAAATAAACAGGAGCAAATTGAGTCTGGTCCTGCAAGCGGTTGCTGCAAGATGGGGAGAGAAGGGCAATGTCTTGTCTCTCCAATCACAACTGTATCCCAGGGGCCTGAAGGAGCAAGGCCTGGACATAATGCATGTGCTGCAGTAATAGGACATTTGCTGGAGTTTAAAGATCTCTGTGCTCCAGTCCGGATGCATACATATGAAACGATCAAAGTTTTCCGTGACTCCAGAGGAGCGGGCGGCTAATCAGATGTGAGCCTCAGGCATTGCTCAGTGCTGATTGTGCATGGAAACAAATGGCTTTTCTGCTTGCCTCTTTAAAGGATTCCAGAGATAATCCAGCTGGTTTGCCATCCAGGAACAGGAGGATCTGATTTCCTAATGGTTCCCTCCCCCCTCCCCCCTCTCTTCATTTCAGGGAGGAGCTTGGGAAGCAGGGACTGAAACAGATAGTGTGTTTGTGATTCACCTTACTGTCATTTTTGCATTTACATTTAATTAACTTCTTTCCTCCCTTTCATTTGTTTCCTGCTTGGGGCAGACAGGAAGATCCTGCCTATGGTAGCTACTTGATCCATGCTAGGCTAGAACTTTTCTCCCCAGATGTTATAGAGATAGATATATGATAGATAGATGATAGATAGATAGATAGATAGATAGATAGATAGATAGATAGATAGATAGATAGAAGCATAGCTGTCAACTTTTCCTCTTTTTAAAGAGAAATTCCCTTATTCCGGATTCCTCACAAGAAAAGGGAAAAGTTGACAGCTATGGATAGGAGATAGGAGAGGGGGGGGAGATGATAGCTATTGTCCATTGATGGCAGCATACCAATTGGCATCATTAATGACCCATATTTTAAACAGAAAATTAATACATTGTATTAGTTATTACATTGAATTTGAGGTAGGGGTTAATTAATGGCTTGCTACAGCTGTGATATGCATTTTGTAACATGTAGCTGCTTGTACTGAATGGCTGTTGTCCATCTAGCAGACCATAACCTGATATCTTGGTGCAGGAAGCTGCTTTTTGCTGAGATAGATCCTTGGTCCATCGAACTCCGCCTCCCCCAAAGTCGTGCCTTACAGATGTTTTGGACACCAGGTCCCAATAGCTCCAGCCAGTTATTTATTTAATTTCTGGATTTTTTTGGAAACATTTATATCCCACCTTTCTTCCACCCTGAAACCCTGAAATGGCATACATTTGGTTCCCAAGAGGTCACCCATCCAGCCATTGCTCAGACCCATTGCCTGCTTAGCTCCAGGAGAGTGGTGATCTCATGCACCTTCAGGCAACCCCTTGGAACTAACAATAAGGCTGATGGAATGGCCAATGGCCAGGGATTGTGGGAAACTGTAGTCCAGCAACATCTGGAGGACATGAGACTAGGGAAGGTTGCTCTAGCTCAATATTGTCTACACTTACTGGCAGGTGCAATCTAGGGTCTTAGCTAAGATAGTTTCTGAGCCTGACCTGGAGATGCTGAGGTTTGAACCAGGGTCCATCAACATACAAAGCAGGTGCTTTAGATTTGATCTATGGCTGTTCCTCCTATATGCTTAGTGATAGTCATAATCTGTTGTGAATGTAATTCTGGATGTCAAGTTTTCCTGGATTGGATCCACCTTCCAGTCCTTTCAACAGAGCCTCACAGCCGAAAAAGGTCTCACTGTGTTTTGTTTTCTTGATAAGTTATGGCACCTTTCACAGCGACTCAACTTCCCCTGGTTTTCCCTCACCACTTTCATGTCATTCCTTAACAAGTTTCTGATCACTGGAGGTATCTTTAATGTATTCGAATGTATTTGATCATCAACAAATCTTGCTCTCTCATCCTCAGATAAAATATTAAATCAGGCCAAGCTTTGGGGGGGGAACCCCCACCACCCCTCCCCTCCCTCCAAATATTACACTAGAGTAACTAAAACCTCTCTCTTTTAATGATCAGGAACATCAGAGTTCCCACCCCAGCATCTTCTCTTTCAAAGAAAGAGGAAGTGGAAAGTAAAAGTAGCACCCTATTGTCCTATAGACACAGCTTCAAAGCCATAGCTATAAAGGATACATTTTCAAAGGACTGAGTTGATTCAGTGGAAGATGGACCACCAAAGTCTTTTTGACAGCATGCTCCCATGATGGTAGAAACCTGTTGCTTCCCAAAGCAGCGTTATTATTGCTCTGCTTAAAACAAATATTGCAATTGTCCTTCTTTAGAGGGAACTATAATAACATTTGCTTTGCCATCGGTTTAGTAGATTTTTAAAAAATCACATGATGTGTGGCAGGGATCACCAACCCTGCACCTCCAGTGAACCCTGCAAAAGGCCTCGGGAAATATCCTATCAAAACACCACTATTCACAAGAGACCTCTCCATACTAGTTCATCCTCTCCTATATCAAACAATATCCCTTGAAACATGATGGTGTTTCATTTTGAATAGTGTGTGCGTGTGTATGTATGCAGAAATCATCTCTCTGTGAGCAAGCATGGTCATGTTTGAGGTCAGGTACATGCCCCTTTCTCCTCATTTAGATGTGGCACCCATTTGGGGTCATGGCACATACCCCAAAACACCTCTTTTAGTGACTGGTTCCCACAACACTTTTTCAGCTGTCCAGATGTGCCAACACCGCTACAAAGCTTGGGACTCCATAGTGTGCAGTGTTCAAAATGACAAATAGCAGGGCTAGGAGCTAGGGTATATATAATAATAATAATTTAATATTTATGCCCCGTCCATCTGGCTGGGTTTCCCCAGCCACTCTGGGCAGCTTCCAACCGAATATTAAAAACAATACAGCATCAAACATTAAAAACTTCCCTAAACAGGGCCGCCTTCCGTTGTCTTTTAAAAGTAAAATAGTTGCTTATTGCCTTGACATCTGCTGGGAGGGCGTTCCACAGGGCGGGTGCCACTACTGAGAAGGTCCTCTGTCTGGTTCCCTGTAACCTCACTTCTCTCAATGAGGGAACTGCCAGAAGGCCTTCGACGCTGGATCTCAGTGTCTGGGCTGAACGATGGGGGTGGAGGGTAATTTTTCTGCCTCTTGAGGCTGCATTTGCACTATTTAGTTAAAGTAGTATCCTACCACTTTAAACAGCCATGGCTTCCCCGCTCCAAAGCATCCTGGGAAGTGCAGTTTGTTAAGGGTGCAATTCCGCCATTTCCCTGGAAAAGAGGGACTGGTTATTAAGGCAGCCTGAAAATTGTAGATCTGGGAAGGGAATAAGGAGTCTCATATCAACACTCCGCACCTTTAATAAACTATACTTCCCATGATTCTTTGGGGGAAGCCACAACTTTTAAAAGTGGTTTGATACTGTTTTAAATTTACGATGCTGATGGGGCCTGGAGTGTTTTGGTGTGGTCCCCCAGGCTCTGAACTCCTGGCTTTGGCCTCTGAGTCTTTAACTTCTGGAGTCCAGTTCTTGGGATAACGGACACTGCCTTAATCATTATGTAGTAAGTAGGGATGGATTAATTTCTCAGAACTGGCTCCTCCCCTGAACCTTGACATCTACTCACCCTATTTCTGTATCCCTTTGCAATTTATTACTATTTGTTGCAAACCATTTCCCTTAATATGATGTTGTTTTGTGCATAATGTTCAAAAATGTCTGCACCTTCATGCACACCTTTTGGTTGGAGAGCAGCACCGCCAAATTTACAAAAGAGCTAGCTGTGTTTTGGTTCACCTTTTTGCTTCAGGGGGTGCAAATTAAGTAGATTTGCACAGAATGCAAATGGAAGGTGCTTATCCCACCCCCTCCCCAACCCCTAAGTGGCAGAAATGCAAAACTGACAAGCGGCTTCTTTAAATTGTATGTGCAGCCCTTCCCAAAACAGGGCCCAGGCTGCTGAGATACCCAGACTTCCTTCCTCTCAAGCTAACTCGACCGAGTTTGTGACAACTTCATGCTCAATTAATCAGGTTGTATGAACTTTTGCTAGTGAAACTTCCCCGCCCCCACCCTTCCTCTCTCCCGTTTGCTTTCTGCAATCTCATGAGTGGTACCAGCTGGTTGGAAATGCTGCTGGGAGAAAAGCATTGAGTCCCATGCTGGGAAACATAAGGGGTGAACAGAACATAAATAACGTGAGGGAGTCAAAAAAAAGAAGAAGAGGAGGAGAGAACAGGGAAGAACAGAGAGAGGCATAAATGTGAAGTGGCCCTTTAAGCTGGGAGCCTTGAGAGCCCAAAGCCCAAGGAACGTTCCCTCAAGTATTCAAATGAGATTGCAGCCTCAGATTGGTATGCATTAGGCTGGTCTCAATGAAAATTAACATGTAATTGCTTCAAATGAAGTAAGTGAGGAGGTAATCTGTTCTTAAATTGGATTCACAGGATTTTGTGGTACCATAATGCAGCTGTGAAATGAAATATATTTTGAGGATGATGTCCTCAAGGGGAGAGGGGAGGGAGAGATGTCAGAGGGTGGAGGATTCCCCCCTCCCTTCACCTTTCGTTAGCACTGATTTCTAAACAAGGGGTGGCTGGGAAGAAGAAGAAAGGCCAGCTAAAGCCCCTAAGACAGGCATGGCCAAACATGGCCCTCCAGCTGTTTTTGGGACTACAACTCCGATCATCACCAGCTAACAGGTCAGGGATGATGGGAATTGTAGTCCCAAAACATGGCCAAGTTTGGCCATGCCTGCCCTAAGAGAACCTAAGAAGGGCCAGCTGCATCAGGCCAACAGCTCATCTAATCCAGCAGCCGGTTCTCAGACTGGTCCAGGGTCACCAGCCTAAGGCCTATGGGCCAGAAGTGGTCCATGGAGGTCATTTAACCAGCCCACGTGCCCCTCCCCCCAACTGAGTTGCCTGCTCACTTGCTGCGCTAAACCAGCGCAGCGCGACACAGGGACTTCCTTCCGCAGCACAGAAAATGGTGTCTGTGCAGATGCAGATGCTGAAAATCGTGTGCGCATGCAATCTGGCCCACGGAGGGATCTCCACGGTACTGGTCCATGAATTTACCCAGTCCTCTTTTAAAGCCATTCAACGTGGTGCCCATCACTGCCTCCTGTGGGAGCGAGTCCCATAGTTTAATCCTCTTAAACTAATACCAAGGAATCATTGATCTACCTTGACCATCACAACTGGTATATGCTGGTGTCTTGCTCCACTTGTTCTGCTTGTGGAACTTCCGTTGCTGTGGTTGAATGAACACGAGTCTTTGCCAAGTGGTAATATCCCATAGTATGCATATAACACCACTTGCTTGTATCACCCTGCCAAGTGGGTGAGGATAATCATATCACTTGCCTGATTCTCCAGACTTCTCATCAGGTGCTAAAGGAATGTGGGAAGACTCTCCTGGCCATTTGGCAGAAAAACACGGAGATGAATGTGTACCTGGACTTGATGCGGATTGAACCTGGGAGCTTCTGCACCAAGGCAGATGATGTACCATTGGGCGATAGCCCTTCCATTTAAGGCAAACTTACCTTTTTTATAATCTATTTTTATTAATTTTCCAATTAAAACACGATTATATCACATTCATTATTTCGAATTATACAAATACATATCAATTAAACCGAATATTATGCCAAATCATATAATATTTTCTGGAGTTCCCATGCTTCAAAAATTTGGGGATTCCTCGCACCCGTCTACTGCCGTCTTTTTCTAAAGTCCAAATCTTCTCTCAAAATCCAAAATAATCCCGATCATTCCCCACCAGTCACTAAAATATTTTCTTCTTTCATCCGATTTTTTCACAGCTGCTGAAATAAGTATCAAACGAGAGTTCACATATATTCTTTCTCCTGTGTGAGTTTTAATCGTCCTGCCCCCCCCCATATATCTTCTGTCTGGAATGTCCTGTTGCGTCAGCCTTTCAACACGGAGCAGCGCCATCTTAAAAAGCTTAGATCACTTTCATTTTCTTAAGCTTTTTATTTTTTAAACCACCGATCTTTGTAAAATTTACAGCTTTTCCAGGCAAAGAAACAGCAGTCACCTTATGTATAGACTCTTGATAAGTTTGTGGCTCTCCTTGCCCTGTAGCTGAACTTAGCTTCAGATCGCTGTTCAAATTCAAAGTGCGTCACAACCATAAATCCACCGAACGCATTCCAGGGACTCCGACCATCCAGTTAAAGGGGGGCCTCTCTCTTCAGTGGTTTTACAACTTCAAAGGATATGCTCAGTAGAATAGTTTATAGTTCATTACTCACTCAGGTATTCTTTATCTCTCATTTGTTCCAAACAAACAAGGACGTCCCGTCCGGGAAGGTATGGAGTAACTCGCAGAGTATATGAAAAAAAATAAAAAAGTTCGCTTCCCTTCTCGTTACGTCTCCATCAATCTTTCTTCCAGATAAAATACAGCTTTGACTTCTCACCTTCAGCAGCACAAATTCCTTGGCAGTAAACAGAGCTTCTTCCCCTCCTTCCGAAGCATGTCCATGAATACGCCTAATTATCTTCTTTAATCATGGAGATCCCGCTCTGCAAGTTGGCGTCCGGGAGATCCGACATTTCATGAGTGCTCTCAGCCCAGCCCCCCCCCACTCCTTGAACAGTCGGAGTGGGTTTGGGGGCATCGCGGGCCCGCGGGCCCTCTCTGTAACCCCCGGAGAGGTAAGGGGGTTGCCTTTAACTCCCCTGGCAACCGCCGAATTCCTCATGAAGGTCGGAGGGATGGAACAAGGGTCAGCCATTCCTGCAGGCGGAAGCGGAACTCCTATTTAAGGCAAACTTACACATACCACCCTAGTACGTGTGTGTTTCTTCTAATGAGATGAATGCCCACTTTCTGGGGAAGGTCATCAAGAAATGGCCTTAGAGGAAGGTTAAATCTCCTTCTCCCTAGTCTTACCAGCCTCTTGCATGGAGAGTTTGCCAGTCCTGGACTTCCAGCAGAAGAGCCAGTGAGGTAGACAGCACCCACTGCTTGACTGATGCATTTCATTCTCCGAATGCAAAGTAGGGATTGCTAGTCACCCTGCTGCAAACGTCTGCACTAATATTTGCTTCCCTCAAATTCCCATGGTGGTTGGTCAATCAATGTCCACCCCCCTCCACCCTCAAAGCAGGAACATCCAAATTTGATTGCCTCCATAAATTACATTTCAGGCACAATTGGGCTGCTTCTTCTAGTTGCAGCGTTTACAAACCCAATTTCTTTTTTTCTATTTTGCAACTCAGGTGAGCGTAAGCCTCACAGCGGGGTCAAGGTGAGATTGAATTAACCGATGCATGCAAATATTTGGAGGAAGGCAAAGGAGAGAAGGAGAAATGTATCAGCATTGACTGGGGAGGAGGCTCAGGTGTAGAACACGCACAATAAATATTATCGGTACTAATGGGACATGCGCAGGCAGATGCCACGGGAGTCAAAATCAAACAGGAGGGACCTGAGGGGACGGATGTCCCTGGCACTCAGCCATCTGCTACCTGATCTCTCTGCTATATCTCAAATCCCTACATCCCTCTCCTCTTCTGGATGCCAGAGATTGGTATTAATGCAGACCCCGCTGATTTAAATAATAACTCCCTTTGTTTGCATACTTTGTGCTGATGTTCTTCCACTGCGCATGTGTTGACTAGTTCCAGCTGCATGTGTGATAAGAGATAATGGACCGTGCAACCTGGACTCAGCTCCCTGGGTGGATCTCACTGAGGGTAGTTTTGTTAGCACGATACCAGGGATGTTTCTCCGCTCTCCCCGGAGAGCCACAAGGCTGTGAATCCAAAATAAGTGGATTAAAAAAGGGAAGTCAATCAAACAATGGGGCAGCTGCGGAGGTGGCTGAATGTGTGCAGGACTCAGGTGGCCCAGATTTATTTTCTTTTAATTTCTTTTATACCCAATAGCAAACTAAGATTTTAGTCATTCTCTGCTATATCTAGCTCTTAAAATGAGGATTTTCTCTTTGGTTGTCTAACAGTATAGATTACACCCAGAGCTACTCAGCTTAGACCCATTGAAATCAATAGACACAAGTAAGTCCATTGCTTTCAATGGGTCTACTTTGAGTATGGTCAGTATTGGTACAGCCCCCAATTGGATACAGCCCCCCAAACCCCTTCCCTTGCCTCTGTATTTTTCTTCATTTGAGCCCCCAGAAATTTGAGCTCCAGAGATCTACGCTTACAGTGAAATGATAATAAAGGGGAGTGTCTCTCGCTAATGTGGGGAAAAGTGGGGTGCCACAGGGTTCTATCCTGGGCCGATGGCTCTTCAACATCTTTAAAAATGACTTGGATGAGGGAATTGAAGGGATGTTGATCCAGTTTGCAGGTGACACCAAACTGGAATGAGTAACTAATGCCACCAAAGACAGAATCGGGATTCAATATGACCCTAACAGATTGGAGTACTGGGCCAAAACTAACAAAATGAATGTCAATAGGGACAAACCAGATTATTATTATTATTATTATTTTGGGGGGGGTGACACCTGGCTTGGTTGTAGTACATGTGAGAAGGATCTTGGGTCTTAGTAGACCACAATCTTGTTGTTCTTGTTTAGTCATTTAGTCGTGTCCGACTCTTCGTGACCCCATGGACCATAGCACGCCAGGCACTCCTGTCTTGCACTGCCTCCCGCAGTTTGGTCAAACTCATGTTTGTAGCTTCGAGAACCTTCGTGGATCAATGCCTTGTCGTGGCGAAGGGGCTTGAATAACTCAGAGAAGCTATGAGCTATGCCATGCAGGGCCACCCAAGATGGACAGGTCATAGTGGAGAGTTTTGACTAAACGTGATCCACTTGGAGAAGGAACTGGCAAGCCACTCCAGTAGCCCTGCCAAGAAAACTCCATGGACAAAGACAACAGACCACAATCTTAACATGGGTCAAAAATGTGATGCAGCAGCAACAGAAAAAAAAAGAGAAAGCTAATGCTATTCTAGGCTGCATCAACAGAAATATATAATCAAGGGAATTAATAGTACTGCTGTGTTCTGCCTTGGTCAGGCCACACCTGGAATACTGTGTCGAGTTCAGGATGCCACATTTTAAGAAGTATATTGACAAGCTGAAACATGAGCAAAGAAGGGTGACCAAGGTGATAAAGGGTTTGGAAACCAAGCTTTATGAGGAATGGTTGAGAGAGTTGTGTGTGTTTAGCCTTGAAAAGAGGAGACTGATAGAAGATGTGAGAGCCCTCTTCAAATATTTAAGGGGCTGTCACATGGAGGAGGGAGCATGCTTGTTTTCTCCTGCTCTGGAGGGTAAGGCATAAACCAATGGATTCACATTACAAGAAATGAGATTCTAACTGAAGATCAGGAATAACTTTCTGACAGTATGAGCTGGTAGATAGAGGAACAAATTGTCATGAGAGAAGGTGGAGTCTCCTTCCCTGAGCTTTTTAAACAGAAGTTGGATGGTTATCTGTCATGTAAGATGTAGTTGAGATTCCTGCATTGCAGGGAGTTGAACTAGGTGACACTCAGGGTCCCTTCCAGATCTACAGTTCTATGATTTAAAGCATGTGTAGAGTTTATTCTCCTTGGCATCTACAGTATCTCTAGGGCCAGGATCTTAACACCAACAGCATAAAGTGACAGCCAATGTAGTATAGTGGCTAGAGCACTGAACCTGAACCACTGAGCTTTGAATCCCTGCTCAGAATGCATGCTGATTCGTCCTTGATCTTCACAACAACCCTGTGAGGTAGATTGGGTAGATTTACAACTATGTTAGCACTCTTTTTTTCTGAATGCAGCTGACACATACCAACTTCTTTCTATCTTGCTCTGAAAGTGCTCTTCCAGCCTTACATACAGTAATTCTTACTTTTCTGCCTCTGGATAAATCTATTCAGGATTTATTTATTGGGGAATGGGAAGGGAAATCCCACCATTTGGGCTGGTGATTTCCCACTATGTAATAAATTGTGTGCATCGCTCCTCTCCAGTCTTCACTCTTGAGCATGGCAGTTCCCAAGCTTTGTATCTAGTAAAAACAGCCTCCCCCCCCCCCGGAGGTTCTGAGATAAGGTGGGTTGGTTTCATTTGCAAACCATTAAGGGTTAACGGCACATTGCAAAAATGGAAAGTATTTGGGCACCCAGCTCATTGTTTGTTTTTGTTTTTGTTTTATTAAAGATTTTCTTGATTTACAGAAATATGTGCAATGTCTCTCGTAACATTTTTACAAATCAGTTTCATTTGTTGAGACATTGGGAGGAAAAGGGGGAAAGAGGTAGATGGGGGAAGGGTGGGTGGGGGTGGAGGTGGGGTCGGGTGACGATGTTTCTATTTTGTTTAATATATGTGGGGTTTTTTTGTCAGCGTCGTTTGTGTACGTTTTCTGCGTTTTTGTCAGCGTCGCTTATGTACATCGCTTGTGCACGTTTAGTGGTGAGCGATGTTGGGGTTGGCCTAGGATTTGGTTGTTCATTTGTGGTTGGCTGTGGTGGTCTTTGTTTTGTGTGTGAGTGTGGTGGGTGGGTGTTTTGGATCAGGTTAGCCATATTGATTTGTATGCTGTTGGTGGATTTTTGTCATTGTCTTGTTGGGCTGTATATGTGATTAGGGCCGCCTTAAGCACCTTTTGCACCCTGGTGCCGTGGTGCGACAGATCCCTCTGCCGCCCCCCGCCGCCCCGTTTTCCAGCACGGCGGGTGGGCGGGCTCCACGCACAGCGCGGCCGCCACGGGCAGGTGCGGCTGCGTGGCGCCCCCCCTGGCGGGCCGACGTCATGGCGCCCTGCGCCACCCAACCTGGCCGTAGAGCCGGCCCTGTATGTGATGAAAGGGAGCCATAAAGCCATCTTCTTCTATTTGTCCCCATGTCAGTTTCAGCTTATTGGTTAATTTTTCTAGTAAGGCTTTTCCCCATACTATTTGGTACCATTGGTCCATGCTTAATCCTGACAGGTCTCTCCAGTGTGTGGTTATGGTGTTTCTGGTTGCTGAGAGTAAGTATAACCCCAGAATTGGCCTTGCTAAACATCTTCCAAGACAATAATGCCCACCTACATCACAAAGAACTCATAACCTACCCAGCTCATTGTTGAGAGAGAATTAGGCACTCATTGAAACATTGGTTGCTGAAAACAAAGCATGAAGGGAGACTGACCATCACCTTCTGCTAAGAGGAACAAAACATGAGCATTTATTGCCAACAACCTTGACATATCAGAGGTTATGCTGATGAGAGCTGGTGTGTATCAGGTACTACAGTATGTGCAATGCAACGATATGTTAAATTAGCCATTTGAGTCCTGCAAAATGATTTCACATGTTAAATTCAGGGGAGCAGGCAGATTTCTGTGGAAAACCCAATAAATCATCGTCTAAGAATTAGAGTCGAGCCAAAATGACTCATATGGTGTGTACTTGTGTGTGAGGGAGATAACATTTTTGTTAGTGCACAAATAGAGAGATCCCCCAAAAAAAACGTTTTGTGAGGGAAATGAAATGAAACTCCATTTTTGTCAGTGCCAAAAACTACCTCCCCATTTCAGCGGCCTTCCCGTATACTTGCATCTTAGTAAGAAAACCAAACTAAACAATACAGCACTTTGTTTACCTTGCCCCCCTCCTCCAGTGCCCTCCTTCACCCATAAAATAAAATTGTGATGCTATCCTGATTGGATGGGTTAAACTGACTACAGTGGTACCTCGGTTTATGAACACAATTGGTTCCGGAAGTCTGTTCATAAACTGAAGCGTTCATAAACTGAAGCAAACTTTCCCATTGAAAGTAATGGAAAGTGGATTAATCTGTTCCAGATGGTCCGTGGAGTACTTAAACTGAAGCGTTCATAAACTGAAGTGAACTTTTCCATTGAAAGTAATGGAAAGTGGATTAATCCGTTCCGGACGGGTCCGTGGAGTACTCAACCTGAAGCGTAATTAACCCGAAGCATGGGTGTAATTGGTTCCGGAAGTCTGTTCATAAACGGAAGCGTTCATAAACAGAAGCAAACTTTCCCATTGAAAGTAATGGAAAGTGAATTAATCCGTCCCAGATGGGTCCGCGGCGTTCGTAAACCGAAAATTCGTAAACCGAGGTGCTCATAAACCGAGGTTCCACTGTAATCCAATGAGGAGAAAGAAATAGCAGCTGTGGGAGAGACTGATGTTGACACAGGATGGGAAGGAGTGTTGAGTTATTACAGTTATTACTATTTTAAAATTGAGAGGAACTTTTTACTTCACTCCTCCTTAACTGTCCACATATGCTTTCCAGAAGCAATGTTCTAGAGCAGTTTAACAATCAATCCCTCTTCACAGAGAATTCTGGGAATTGCAGCTCTGGGAGGGGAATAGGGGGTCTCGTAATGACTCTCAGCACCCTTAACAAGCTGCAGCCCCAGCATCCTTTTGGGGGAAGAAGTCATGTTTAAAGTGGCATCCTTGTGCTTTAAATGTATGATGTGAATGTGGCCAATGACATGTTGCAGAATAAACCTAGGGGGAAACTCCAGAGGGGCCCTAGGAGTTGGGATAGGAGTGACGTGAGCCCACATGCCTTGGAGGAGGGGGAAGCTAGAAAAGCCTGCGGAGAGAGGGCCTTCCTTGGCCCAGATGGACTGATTCCTGCCTCACAACCCAGCTCTGCCGCCTTCCTCACCCGCTCCCTCTTCTGACTGATTTCCCACCACCAATTTCCATGACTCACCCATCAGGGTTGAGAATATGTTGAGCTCCTTAGCCAGTGCTTCTTTTGAAAGGACTTAATCTCCCACTGCTCAGAAGCTCTCCAATTTCAGGGCCTGTCAAGAAGCAGCTCGGAATTAGATTCCTAATGCTGCATGTCGCACAAGCGCACACAGTCGTGCATGCACTACATGGGAAGGCAAGCACAAGGAGTGGGTGTCCCAGGCTGCCTCTGCCCGCAGCACCAAAAGCCTTTGCCCATCTCTCTGCTTCACAGGCTTTGCATCAAGCAAATCCAGGGCGGGCAGGCGGTGCTGTTGCTCAGCAAAGGACAGGAGGGGGGGGGCTTTCTCTGTACCACTGCATACTGAACTCCAAGTTTGCCCTTTCATCCATTCACTTCCCAGGAAGAAAAAGGAATGGTTGTTGCTGTTAAAACCCAGGATTCCTGCCTTTTGCTTCTTACAGCAGCATGATCCTTACAGCCTTAAGCATGAGGCATTTGCATTTAAAATAAAATGCAACCTGAGATTTGGTTCTTACAAGCTGGATGTCTGAGCTTCAGTAAGGGGCTGTGGAGGAAGCTGCCTTAAAGGAGATCAGACACTTTGTCCATCTGGCCTGGTATTGCTTGTTCTGACTGGCCGGTATAAATGATTTCAGCTCTCTTGACATAATATGCTGGAGACAGTTCTTTAGTAACACTTCTTTATTAAAGCAACAAGACTCGACTCTGAGGAGAGGAAAGCTACATTTATAGGGACGGGACTAGCTAGAAAGGGATACATTTTGGAGGGAACAATATCAGGCAATCACAGTGCCGCCTTTTGGAGGAAACCAATAAGACAGAGGATCCAAATCAGGGCTGGCTCTAAGGGAAGGCTGGGTGGCGCAGGGCGCCAGGGCAGTGCACTGCCAGGGGGCGCCGCGCATGCCCACCAGTCACGACGAGAAACGGGGCGGGTGGCGCGCCGGAGCGTTCTCCGCACCACGGCGCCAGGGCACCCAACATGCTTAAGACGGCCCTGGTCCAAATACAGCAGCTTAAATGAACCAATAGTAGCTGTACCTTCTGGAACCAAAAGGCAGTTACTTTACCCTAATGCAAATACAGACAATAGTAATACAGATACAAAATCCTTTGACTCAATACACAACACCCAGCTTGTGGCATTGTCCCATTGACCACCACAAACCCACACCCAAAGCTGCTATCAGATCTGACTGGGAAGCTTCCATTGTCACCAGTGGACACATTTCTCCTGGGGATGATAATGGTTTGGGGAGTAGGATTTTCATTTGGACTGTGGTAAGGGGGAAAGCGTTAACCCCCTCCTCCCCTTGCATCACTGTCCCAATGTTGATTCCGGTTACAGGGGTTGCTAGGTTTGGGATCTTGGAGTATTCTTGAACCTGCAGACACACTAGCTAAATGAACTTCATTAGGTCTTTGGAAACTTTCACGATTGAGCAGCAACTCCCTGCTTTGGAGGATTAGGGGTGCATGAACCCTCTTCCCCAAAAAACGTGTGTGTGTGTGTGTGTGTGTGTGTGTGTGTGTGTGTGTGTGTGTAAAGGGACCCCTGACCATTAGGCCCAGTCGTGACCGACTCTGGGGTTGCGGCACTCATCTCGCATTATTGGCCGAGGGAGCCGGCGTATAGCTTCCAGGTCATGTGGCCAGCATGACAAAGCCGCTTCTGGCGAACCAGAGCAGCACACGGAAACACTGTTTACCTTCCTGCTGCAGCGGTACCTATTTATCTACTTGCAGTTTGACGTGCTTTCGAACTGCTAGGTTGGCAGGATCTGGGACCGAGCAACGGGAGCTCACCCCGTCGCGGGGATTCGAACCGCCGAACTTCTGATTGGCAAGCCCTAGGCTCAGTGGTTTAACCTACAGTGCCACCCTAGCAAGTGTCCCACAGCAATCCTCAGAATTATTATTATTATTATTATTATTATTATTATTATTATTATTATTCCAAACAGAAAACTTTGAAATTGCCTGTAAGTTTGCTTTGGGTGGCAATGGAAACCCATAAGTCACTCTCATTTTTTCTTTTCTTTTTGAATCATTTCCTTCCCTATCTCCCCCTGTGCCGTTTCTCTCCACTTTTGCATTTCATTTTGTACATGTGGCGTTGAAGCGGTTACCTGCTCCTGAGGGTCATCGCTGTATATCACCCAGATATCAGCTGGAGGACCGTGTGCCTCTGCCAAAGCAGAGCTGTCAGTGGATTTTACAGCTTCATCTAAATTTCCAAGTTTGCAGCAAGGACAAAGGGGAGTGCTGAAGGTGTCTAACGACAGGAGAGGGAGAGGAGGGAGCTGTGTTGAAGATCCCATGAGCTTTTCACCAAGGAGACGTGTGAAGGGCAAAGGCAAGATCCACCCTGCCAGGTGACTCTATTCCCCCCCCCACCTGTCCCCATGGGCCAGTTCCGTTTCTCAAGGCTTTGGTTACCGTGAGATGGCAGGCAGGCTATTACAACGACTTAACCAAAGTCAGAACCTGTCAGCAAGACCTTGGCTGTGTTGAGGGAATGGATGGAACAATCCACAGTGGAACATCGGAAGCTGTCTTATCCCATGTCAGACTATTAGTCCATCTAGCTCAGTACTGTCTGTCGATTCCAGTGAAGCCATTGATGCAAAGACAGCACCCAGCTCACTACCCAGAAGTGATGGTGCCTGGTATGAACCTCTCTTTCATTGCATGATGGGAACTGGGCTGGGATTTCACCTCTGGAAACTCCTGGCTAGACAGGTGGCCAAGGCCTTGTGAACTTGATGCAGGAAGGGTGTGGCATTTCTTTGGTGCAAGAAAGCTTGTCGCCGCCACCCCCCCCCCACGCCCCAAAAAAGATTTTGACCACTTCTCCTGAATTGCAATGAGAGCAGCAATCAGAGGGCTAATTTTGCTTTGCTCATTCCCCAGGCCTGATTAATATTATTCATTCCCCCTGTGTCCTGCTGGGTTGAAACATGTTCCGTAGCCCAACTTCTGCAGGTGATTTGCATAAGAGGCAACAGCACACCAGGAGGAAGCATTTCTTGCACTTTGATCATTTGGTGCCCCACCCTTTCTCCTCCCCCTCACTTCATTCATTTGTAGGGAAATTGGGGAGTATGCAGGAAGGGGAAAGGAGCTGAAGAACTCTGTGTCCGAGGCGCTAAGGCTTGGCTGGGGACCTTATGATCATATTCTGCATCTGGAGTTTGGCTTGGTCTCTTAAGGGAGATGGGGTGTGCTCAGGGCTCAGGGTCATCTTCAGGTGAAGAGGGGAATAGCAGCGTATGGCTTTGCAGAGCTGGAAAGGACTCTGAGGATCATCTAGTCTAACCAGGGCCGTCTGAAGCATGTCGCGCGCCCTGGCGCTGTGGTGCCGAGATCGCTCCGGCGCCCCCGCTCCGCCCTGTTTCTTGGCACGGCTGGTGGGCGGGCGCACGGCACCCCCTGCTGGGCCGGCACCCTTGCACCCCGCGCCACCCAGCCTACACCTAGAGCCAGCCCTGAGTCTAACCCTCTGCAATGCAGCTGTCCCATATAGGGACTGAACCTGCAGTCTTGGCGTTATCAGCACCACACTCTAACCAACTGGTCTTGTAGGCAGTATAAGTAATAATAAACAGAAGAAGAACCTGCTGGACTGGGCTAGTGACCCATCTGGTCCAGTATCCTGTTCTCACAGTGGCCAAACAGATGCGTATTTCTTGTTAAGGAGTCTGGAGTGGCAAACAGATATACAGTGGTACCTCGGGTTAAGTACCTAATCCGTTCCAGGGTGCCGTTCGCACCCCGAAAATACTTAACCTGAGTGGCGCTTTAGTGCATGTGCGAAGCACCGATAGAGTGCTTCTGCACACACGTGAAGCGGGCAGAACGTTTCTGCGCATGTGCGAAGTGCACAGAACGCTTCTGCGCATGCGGGTCCGCCGAGTATGCAACCCGAAAGTACGCAACCCGCAGTGTACTCAACCCGAGGTATGACTGTACAATCTAAAAGCAAAAGCACTCTAAAACATTTAAAACATTCTAAAAACCATTACAATCAAAAACATCTAAAAGCGGTTTCAGTTAAAAAACATTTGAGAGGCAGTTATTTTTAAAAACATTCTTCTACCTGATGAGCCCAGGGTTGCATGGAACAGTGTTATTGAGCCACTAAACGTCTGGGTAAATAAGCTTGTTTTCATATTCTGCCTTACAGTTAATAATGAAGAGACAGGGACACCTCACTAGGAATGGCATTCCACAGCTCGGGAACCAACACAGAAAAGGTCCTGTCATAGGTCAGTGCCAACTGGGCAGTCTCCCAGGGATGGTACCACCAACAAGACCTCACTTGTCTATTGCAAGGGCCAAGATGGTTGGTAGGTTGTTGATGGTCTCAAAAGCAGGACCTGAGTGAATGCTACCCTCTTGGGATTCCCAGCCAGAGCCATTCAATCAGTCATTATCAATCATTTTATTTGTATGTCGCCTTTCCAGATTTAAAACCACACTCGGTTCAGAGGCACACAACCGATGGCACTCATATACCTCACTCTGCCCTCTCACCAGGGAAGCAAGAGACAATATCAGAGTTCAAGAACACATTCCAGCCAGGCAGAAATCCCTGAAAAAATCCTCACGAAGAACTAAGTGGCATCAGTAGTGGTTGCACCCTGGGTAAATGGTGTGTGTGTGTGTTGTGGCCAGAGAAAGAAGCTTGGGAGACCAAAGTCATTACCTGGGCCTGAGATTATTCACTCCCTGGAACAGGGTATTTTAGGGTTGGACTGGACTGCTTCTGTGTTATATGTTCCTACCACACTGGCACTTTCTGAAACAAGGTGTGAACTGAAACACAGCCATCCTTTGAAGTTTGCTGTTCCCCGAATTTTGCAACACAGTTCTCCCACCATGTAATGTGTCCCAAAAATGCATATACTAGGCTGAAATATGTATGAAATGCATATATTGGTGAAAATAACATACACAAATGCATTATAATGAATGAAATTGTTTTGCAAAAAATATGTACATATTGGAGAACTTCAACCTGCTGGTGAATGTTCATAAGGATTTAAGACAAACTGGTGTTGAAAAGGGGGATAGCTGAATTTAAGTTTGGAAAAGTGAGAAAGGGAAACCGAATCAGACAGGTTCACTCACCCCGATCTGACCAAGGCTCTGTGGGCAGTGACCTTGGATCAGGCCTTCTCAGTCGTGGTATCCCAGCTCTAGGCTTGATTGCTTGATGCCTCATCCTGTGAATTTATGTGCCAGCCTGCAACCGTTTCATTTGACCAGTTTCATTTCAAAAGTGGGTTGTTTTGTTTTGTTCTCAGATTGCTTTTAGTGGTTTATTGTTCTGCTACTGCTGCTTACTCTTTTGCTTTTAAGAAATGTCAGGCTTTTATGCCATTTATGTTTCTTGGTAATTTTGGTACATTTCATTTTGTTTTGAATGTGTCTGCCACTGTGCAATATAAGCATGTTGAATGGCAGAATAGAAACACAGTAGTAAGAAAATAAACAAAATGATCTTGCCGGGATTATATGTCCATCACTTCCTCAGGCTGGTTCCCTCCTTCTGCAATAATAATACTGACCTGCCCCTGCAGGGCTGTTGTAAAAATGGGTGAGGTAATGTATATGAATGCTGTTTGTTAAAACAGTGCAATCTTATTATGTTTACTCATAAGTAAGTTCCATGTAGGACTCTGTACCAACTGGTCTACTGCTGCCTGTGTGGAAGTATGATGGATCTGTAGGTCTAGCACAGGGGTCCCCAGACTTACCGGCGTTTGGGCCGGTTCCCACTGCGCCGATTGCGCGGCGGGCCGGAGGGCGGGGGAGCGCGCGCCCGTGCGGGCCGGTGGGCGGGGGAGTGCGCGCCCGTGCGCATGCGCACGGGTGCTTACTGGTGCGGCGGCGCGCTTCCAGGGTGGGGAAAACGCCGAAAATCCGTTGTGCGCATGCGCGTGGGCCTCCCCCAACCCGGAAGTGCACCAGAAATGACTTCTTCCGGGTCGGGAGAGGCCCATACGCATGCGCACAAAGGATTTTCGGCGCTTTTTTCCCAACCCGGAAGAGCGCTGCTGCGCTGCGCGCCGTAAGAGCGGGTGGCGGCGGCGGGGGTCATCGCGGGCCGGATTGGCAGGCTAATTGGGCCGCATCCGGCCCCCGGGCCGTAGTCTGGGGACCCCTGGTCTAGCAGGACCCAGATCGACAGGAGCCCCACACTTGATATCCTGTCAGCTAAGGCCATACATGGGTACAGTATCACAACCAGTTAGACCAAATTCCCAGATCTGCCTTCACTGAGCAACAAGAAATAATGCAGTCACTAACTCCATCTGATCCACTGGAATGTAGAAGGAGAATGGCACATTGGAACGGGAGAACAAATTACCTACATCTAAACTGGAAATTACCTACATCTAAACTGGATGATCAAACTGAGTGGCTACCTCCAAAGCCTTTCAGTATTGTTGTAGGTTTTTCAGGGGAGGGGGTTAGTCCGGATGATGCCCAGAGTCCCTTCCAATTTTTGGGATTATGTACCCAGTGAATGTTCAGATCTAATGGAGGGTTCTGTTGTTGAACTGGGCAGATGGGTTTCTTTGTGGGACAGTGACCATACCTGGCCAGTTAAGTGTCCTTAGCAGCATCCCAAATGAAGGAGTCAGGTGAGAGAGCTACAGTTAAGTGACAGTGCCCTCCAAGGTAATGGGTGCCCCCCTCACCTGGCTGGTAGATTAAAGACCAATAGCCAATGCAGTGTGTGGGAGCTGAGCTAAGGAGCAGAATGGAAGCTGGGTACACAGAAACCTACCTGCTTGCTCTGTGCTGGATCCAAGGCTGTGACTAATGGAGAAGCAATATCTGTTGGGGACCTAATGCTATGAGGCCCTCCATTCCATCCTCATGTTGTATACATGTGAAAATAAAGCCGTATTTCCTTAAGACACCACAAGTCACCAGGAGACTGAACCTGTGCAAGTACTTGGAATCCCTGGAGTCTCTTGCTTTTTGGAGTTTGGGGCAGCGTGTAACACCATATTGTTTTGTTCTTTAAAACCGTTGTTCAGTTAGGGAAGCTTTTTATAGGAATTTCTAAAGAATGAGCAAGACCTGTTGGAGTCAACTTCTGTGACACTTTGTTCCTCTTCCAGGACTGACTTGACTCTCTTCCGAGTGACTTTCCTCCTTTTATTTCCCGACGCAAAACACCACTTGTTGGCCTTTCTCTCGCTTTCTCCTCGTTGCCATGGCTCTGCAGAATGATTTTTATTTTTTATGATTGTGCCTCTCTCTTTGTCTGTGCATGTGAGTGTGTGCCTCCCCCCCCCCCCCGGTGTGTGTAAAAAAGACTTTGAGATTCCTAGAGTTCAGCATAACAAAGGGCCGATTCTAAGCTTGCTGTTGTTTGCATCGCCACAGCTGCCAAAGGCAGTGAGGTCTAGGGGATTGGAGCGCGAGGCGAGAGGCACAGTACTCGCTGAGCTGTTTTGAGCTCATCCTGTCAGGAAAGGCAAGGATCAGGCGGCCGCAGCCTTGAAGCGGAGGAACGCAAGCGGTGCGCCAATGGAGCTCGTGGAAAGATTTGCGTACATAAGGTGGTTAAGGGGAGCCGGAATCTTGCACCCAGTTTAATGCACAGCTAAATCC